>NC_064885.1:15045000-17445000 GCF_929443795.1 Astur gentilis
GCTAATAATTGTGCCATACTCCTACCTTGCAGCATTTCAGATGTTGATTCTTTTCTGGTGGTTGGATCACCAAAATGAAGCAAGAAAATTGGAAATGGCTCATCCTCCTATCAAGGTCAGTATTGTCTTCATTAATGTATTTTCCAGTCTTTTAAGGATTAAGTTCCTAAGGCACAAATCTTTTCTTTCTCTTATGAGGCTTTTCCAGATGATTCAGTACTACGACACTTTCCTTGAAAAACAGCCTTGTTTCTTTCTACTTGAGCTGCATCCAAACCAAAACTTTGTTCTTCCTTCTTTTCTAAACCCATTTTTCAAATATTTATAATGTATGTTTCCAGCCTTCTGCAGCCATCACTAAACCAAATTGTATAGATTTTGCTCTTCATGGATCAGTCCTCTAGGCACAAATCATTTTTGTCACTCTTCTCTGAACTCTCTCCAGTTTGTCAATATCTTTCTAAAAACAGCATGCCCAGAGCTGAACACACATTGTCAGCTCATGTTCACCATTCTCTACTACTGTGAATGAACAAATTGATCTTTTTGTGAATGCATGGATATGACAAAGTGTATCAACAATCAAAAAAAAAATTTAACAAGGGTTTACAAAGCTGATTTGGATGTGGGGAGGTTGCTGGCCTTCACGTCCTGCCCTTGTAGAAACATAACACTAGCTTACAAGAGTAGCGTAGTGCTCTGTGGTGTGCCATTATCATCTGCTATTTCCCAGGGGGTAGTGATGGGATCATGAACATTTTTTTTTTTTTTTTTTTTTTTTTTTTACTGGATGATGGAACATAAAAGACACTTGACCGTCTCCATAGATTCAGTTTGTTCGGTGAATAACTCTTCTTGACTCCAATTAATTTTGACACCAGAGTAAATCTGTCAACAGTGGAAACATCTACAGGAGTTGTGAAAGGGCTAGATTTTCAAACGAAGGTGACAACTATAAGAGGTCCCGGTAGCCTTCAGGATTCCTTTTCACGTGCAGAGCAGCTCTGAAAGCATGGGCTGAATGTCCTTAGTAATGTATGGAAGTAAATCCAGAAATACACAGACAAGAAGATGGTGCATTTAATGTCTCGTTCCCACATGATGGAAATTTGGGGCTTCCTTTTAGTTCTTTGTCCTTATTTGGGCACAATTCCTCCTCTCCATTGAGTTTACTTGGGCTGAAAACATCTGCTCACAATAAGGAGATCCTTAATATCTTTTGGGAACTTGAGAGCACTGTCTTGCTCCCACTGATGTCAATGAACACCTTTTGTGCTTCACTTTGAGTCATCTGCAATCCCAAAAGCAGAAAATGGAGATCTGCAATGTGTTTCTTGGTCAGTTACATGCCAGCTGAAGATGGACTTGAGGATCTTAGCTGAGACTTCATATTTACCATCATGGAGACCTAGACCAAATGTGGATCCACTCTAATCACATTCTCAGGTTATGTCAGAAAGCCTTTTGCATTAACCTGGCTCCCGCCTATGTGGAAGACATCAGATTTCGTTTTGATGGTGGCATTCAGACGTGGGGTCCTCACAGCTCTTTTCTTTCCGCAGTACCCTATAGGTTTCTGTCTCTGAAAAACACTTAGCATTTCTGACCTCATGCTGATATTGTATTATGACAGGATGTTCTTTGTGCACAATCCCATCAACTGCAGCAATTTCATCTCTCTAATCCCAATAAGTTTTTATGCTCAGCACTGGCTTGATATTTTCTTTGGTCATCCATGTAGAATTACTTTCCCCAAACTGTTGTCAACTTGGGTCATTTTCTGTTACTTGTTTGAACTTGTCCAATTTCATTTCAGACATGGGTAGTACTTGACTCATATTTACTTCAAACTCCTCTTCCTGCAGTTCATTGCTTTCATTATTTATAGGTGTTCTTGAAAGCGTATCTGCTAAGCTCCTTACTGGGCCTGTATTTCACATTTAATGAGTACTTTTGCAATTTCATTACATTTTTCTGAAGTCCAGGTGGCTCATTGTACAATGGATTTTGCTCTATGGCTCCTAGTGCTTTATAGTCTCTTTCTACCTTGATTGAATTCTTCCCATAAACATATTCATGAAAATACTCATGATCTAAAACAATTGCCAGTATTCCATTTGGAGTGTGAGCATAGCTTCTGGTATGTTTTAGCCAGTGTCTCAGATATCATCTTGCAAGACAGCCATGATCAAAATGACCTTGCATCAGCTTGGGTCTTAAGCTCCCTGTTAACATCAGAATGTTCGGTGTTGATGCTTCTCTGACAGTTTCTCTTTACACCAAACCTTATTCTATTTTCAGTTATCATTGAGATGTTCTGAACCATCCACAAGGAACATTCAGCAGTGCCCCTTTACTGTAAGGAAAAAAGATACTAGTTTACCTGGACCTCTTTTCAGGGAGAGATCATCATGTTCAGTGTTTGTACCAAGCCTTACACAAAAGGTGAGTAACCTTCTGTCATTGCTGCAATACCAGTATTATTAGCAGGAAAACCAGTACTGATATTCTCATGAATTCCCCAAAAGCCTCCTGGTCAGAGGTTTTCAAAGATGGTCTGAGCTTTTCCAGGAGCTGCCAAGCTCCTTTGCTATTGCATACTTCTACCTACCTTAATTCACCTGCCCTCATCTGCCTAACTGCAAAAACGCTACCGGAGAACATAAGCATTTTTGTGTTCTCAATGCTCATGGTCATCCTAAACATCAGATCATGTGCTGGCATTTCAGCCTCATCTTAATCCTCTGAGATCTGAGCATGATATGTTAGTGCTGACACTACCCTACAGAGATGTTTGCTTGCATCTCCTAAAAGAATTATTGAGCAAAAGTATGCATCTTTTCCACCAACCTTACCCAGCTTCCAAATTCAAGAGGATTTTCATATTAGGAAGTCTAGACTTGCACACTACAGTCATGCCTGCAGTCTTCCTTTAGATGTTGCTCTGAGGGTTTTTTTATTTATTCAGATCCTTATTTTGCTTGTTTTAATGAAAGTGACTATTTTCTGTTGACCAAGTTGGTTAGTTTTTGTATGTACTCGGTATGTCTTGTTTTGTCACCCACTTAGGTTCAGCTATTGTTTTATCTTTCAGTGTCAGTGTGACTTCATATGCTGCATAATTTTTATGGAACTATAGTAGTAGTTCTCAATGTTATGGCTGGTGGCATGACCTGAGACCCTCTCTTTGTCACCAGACTCATTGAGAAAGCATACTTCTGAGAGTCTTCTTTGGGTGGTCCACCATGTTGGTCTCTGTATGTCCATCAATCCATTTCTACACAAATTAATCAGAGTCTGTAGCACATTCATTGGCTGCCTGTTGGTCTGTGGAGCAATCAATGTGTTTCATGCTCTCTGCAAAATCTAGACAGATTCAGAAATACTAGTTTTATACCTGATTTAATTGCGAGGCGAGAAGGTGTTCCAAATGGAGGATCTCTTGGCTGTCAGTTGCTCTGGTGGAGTTGTAGAGGTAACTTGCGGTGGGTCTCACACAAACTCCACCTTGAAGTTTCATGGCTGCACGAAAGGGTGGACAGAAGGGAAGGGTCTGCATGACCGAAGCAGCTGGACCTAGCAGTTGACCTTGGCCAGAGCAGGGGGAAATTGCCTAGTGGGCTGGGAGTTCACAGGAGGTCTCTGGGTAGTCTGGAGCCTGGGTTAACACCAGAATGCACCTA
Source organism: Astur gentilis (assembly GCF_929443795.1). NCBI lineage: Eukaryota > Metazoa > Chordata > Aves > Accipitriformes > Accipitridae > Astur > Astur gentilis. The sequence goes on from NC_064885.1 coordinate 15,048,684, forward strand.
GAGCCTCTGATCCGCTCTGAAGCTGCATAAAATTCTCCTGCATTTGGGCTCATGCAGCCAGTTTTTTCACACCAAATGGATGCATTTGTTCCGCTGCTCCTTTTCACTGTGACTATGTATGCAAGAAAGACCTTTCCATGTCTCCCACCCTCAAACTCTGTGGCATCCTCCCATGCCAAGCCCTCCTGAGGAGAAAAGCAGAACCACCAAAACAAAGGTAAAACATTTCAGTGGAAGATTTCTCCAGCAGACAGCCTCCTTCCCCAAAAGAATGATGCACCAAATAATGGAACGAGCAAACATTTTAAAAAAAAAAAAGTCCATATGTGTATCATGAGCATTTAAAATGGCTGGGAAATTCTTGCTTTTTGGGAGTGACCAGTTCATTGCTTTGCTAAGTATCTTTCTAAGCCACCTCTTGTCAGAAGAAGAGAATAAATGAAAAGAGAGAAAGAGAGAGAGAAGAGAGAGAGAGAGAAAAAGACCTTTGCATAGCTTGAGCCTTTGTGCCGTGCATTCAGACTGATTTGTACCCTTTGTAGTCTTAATTATTTGTGAGAGCAGGATAACAGGAGTACCAAGCTCACCCATTATTTCCTGCATAAAAAAAGGCACACAGAAGCCGCTGATCGGTTTTGAATTAGCAAACATGATACTAAAAAAAAAAAAAAACGGGGGGGGGAGAAGAGAGAGAGAGAGAGCATAAAAAAAATTCATTAATATCATCAGGGATTAGGAGGCTGATTAAAGTGTAGCTGTTAGCGTATGCAAATGAGCGATAGGCATTTATCAGAGCCTGTGCAAGCTGTCTCAGAGCTGTAAAGCCCACGTATGTTTTTCAGCTGATTAAAACAGTTTTAAGTTCTGGAGGATTTTTTTTTTTTTGAGAGAATAAAAAAAATTAAAAAAGCCACCATCATCTATCCTTTTCCTTTTGGCTAAATTCCTCTAAGTGCACTCCAACCATTTCCACTTGAATGCACTCACTCTCTCTCTTTCTCTTTCGGGTAATGAGAGTTTGGGAAGGAAATGAATGCAAACTAAGCACAAGGCTTGCAACAGCTTTCGCAGCTTCCCTCTGAACTTCCAGAATGAGGCCGTCAGAGGCTGCACCCCAGCAGCATCTCTGAAACACGCACATGCTGCCATGCTGCAACCCGGCCAGGCTTGGGTCCTGAGGAGCAGAAATGGACCGATAGCTTTTTTTCATCAGCTTCATCATGCTTTGGGGCCACGCTTGTAGCACTACCTCACTCTGTTCTTGCTTGGATGGTATGGGGGACTCCATCCAAACTGCTCACAAGCCCAGCTCCCCATTACAAAGCTAGCGTATGGCTTAGCTTGTGAGAGGGTCATGTAAAACACAGCAGAAGAACAATGTAAAAAAGGACTGAAGCTAGTCCATGAAAACATCATCAGATTTCTTTTTTTCTGCTTCCCATGCCCTGCTGCATTTTTATTGTTCTGGCCAAGATTTGCTGAAGAGTTTGGGGTTGGCTTTGTTCTGGGGTCCCCAAGTGAAATCCCTAAAAGGGATTTTTCAGAAAACAGTGGCTAAATGTAACGCTTTCCAGACACCTCAGAAGGGTCATTTAACACAGAGACCTAAATCTATGCTGTCTTCTGCAAACCTGGTTCAGTTAGTCTACATCTCCAGCACCTCCAAGGAGGAGCAAGTAGTAATACACATTGAAATGTCACTCTGTTATTGCTAATATTAGGCCTCTAGGCACTCACTCATCAGTACTACATTTGAGTTTGGCTGGGAAAATCATGGGGGAAGTGGCTAAGGACTGTTTTATGTGGTTTATCACATGAATCCACAGTGTATCACATGGATCTTCAACTTATCACATATGTGGTGTATGCATCATGGCAAAGCATCACTTGGAAGAGCAGTCTTAGCTAACAGTCTGCCAGCTTTTCCATTATAAACAAACAATGGTATTTAAAGTGGTTATAACTTTACTGTAAAATTTTGTTCTGTTGAAACTTGGCAAACGAGGTCCCTGCCCAACAGCAATTTTTTTGTTGTTGTGTATTTGGAAGTAAATCAGCTTGGCCATTTATGTTTTAAAAGATTACTTCTTTTGAGTCCCAGTCTCTCATTTCTCAGGCTGGCAAAAGCTCCCAGCACTGCAGGGAGAATGCATCCAGCGTAGAGGAAGGGCTTTGTGCCTGTCATTGAACAGTGACCCCTTCGAATAATCGGGGAAGCACTTTGGCAGGTCCTGGACTGCGTCCCATCCCATATCTCCCCTGCAGAAGCCTGGTTATTCATTGCTATTTCATACCATTCATTACCAACCCATCCAAGACCAGGAAGAAATATTGTGTCTGGGTGGAAAATAGCAAACCAAGAGAACAGGGCCAGCTTTGGAAATAGCTTATGAGTAACTCAGTAAACCACAGCGATGGTAACACAGTTGTGCTCAGTACAATGTTTATAACATGAACGGTAGCAAGTCTTTGTGGGTGCAGCTGGGATGAACATGGCAGAACTCAGCAGCAGGCCTACTGGGACACACGGTTGTCTGTATGGAAGCGTGGGCACAGTCATATTGAGCTTTAAACTACTCAAAGGGTGCTGCTGAGAACGGCTACCCAGCAAGGCTGAATTTGGTACCGACAGATAGGTCAAAATAGTATCCAAAAGCAGGACCAGGCAACACCCTTTGAAAAATACAAGGGAAACCAGTTAGCATGAAAGAAAATGAGGCATCTCCAAGCAGAAGTCTTTAAGTATATCAAGCCATGAGTCAAACGGGTGGCTAAGATATCCTACGGTGATGGATGGATGGATGGGTGGATAAAGATCCACTGTTGTTTAGAAGTAGATTTCAAGATTAGAAGAACTGATTAACACTCAGTAGAGAGTAAGATGCTGGAGCAGGACTGTTTTTTGTCAGTATTTGACTTTGCAGGTGTCCCATAGTTAAGTAGGACAATCAGCTCTGGACGTCGCTGACCTTCAGAAGATCCAACAGAACAGGGGAACTGGAAACCACCCTGGTGAATGATGTTGGGATCAGCAAGTGCAAGGTAATGTCTGTGGAGGGAAGGAAAGCTGGTGTCTTGTAGCTGTGCTGAGCCTGCTGATCCCCAGCTTCGGTGCCTATGCCCAAGCTCTGGCACTGGAGAAGGCTCATTGATCTATTAATTCTCTTCTGACCAAGTCTTCATGACTCAGCAGACCACTAACTAATTTTGAAGATCATCTGTGTAGTCACTTTCTGAGCAGAAGCCTTCCCAGAATATTTCCATGATAGTGTTACCTTTCTCTGTATCTTTTCCAGATCTTCTGTGGGATCTCGTGAAACAGGAGCAGATCTGCACCATCACTTACAATGCAGAACTGGTACAGGATCACTGAAATGCTCTCTGCTTTATTCTCTATTCCTTTACTGATGACAAAATGGAGCAAGAAACTATGACTTGTTTAAAAAAAAAAAAAAAAAAAAAGCCACAAATGCTGACGAAGCTGCTATTGCCATTGCTGAGTGTGGGCTCCTACCTTGAAGCCAGTGTGATGTTCTGGTTTTGCCACATCCCAAACAAAACAAGGAAACAACAAAGGCTTAGAGACAGGCAATACAAATACTTCCAAGTGTGGCTAGAGTGGTGATATTTTCTCTGTTTTTTTCCCAGGAGAGAATGAATAGGAAATGAAATGACTGTAATAAACGGCATGAAGAAGGTCAAACAGGCAATCGAATTTATTTTTTAGACAATTACAACAGTGTCTCATTCAAAGGGACACTGAATAGACTTGAAAGGCAACAGAACTGAAACTGATAAAAAGACACGTTTGTGAGCAATTCATACATAGCTTAGGGAATTCATTGCCCCAAGATATTGCTGCAACCAAGTTCTCCAGTTATGTTACACAGAAAAAAGCGGTTACCAAAGATATAAAATTCCATGTTCCAGGACTTAAGGAAGCTTATTCCACAGCAGCCTGTCCTGGGTTTTTCTGCATCTCCTTCTGGCATCTGTGGGTATACAGTGACACTGGTTGACACTGGTACTGGACACTGGTGATGTTCTGAGCAGGTCCAGCTGTTCTTATCTCCTGGCATCTGGAGACTTCTGTATTGCAGCTGGCCCTCTGAGAGATGGCACCATGTGCTGCTCTGGTGGAGCTGGTAGGAGAAGAACATTTTGCATTAATGATAAAACTGGGAATGTTAATTTCCCCTGAGGCTGGAAGCACGCTTCAGGACAGAGTGCTCTAAGTGGTTGTTCCCATGCTGGGAAAGGAGATGCACTGTGGAGTGACAAGGGTTGTGGTCTGCTTGTGAAGCAGAGTTGGAACTGGGAAGATGAACGTTTCTTCCCTCCTAGTTTGAGTCACCCTGATCTTTGGATGCAGAATGTAGTGCTGTCCAAATGGGTTCCCCAACCAACCATAACACTTGATTTTGTTTTAGCTTTTCGTTCAAATTAAAGCAGGTCAAACCTTAGCTCGGTGGCAAGGAACAGAGAATCACACAAAGGGCTTTTGGAGGGACCCATGGAATCCCCTATTCTGTCCACTGTGCATGGGGGCATAGCTTTCTGAAGGCAACCCAAACCCATGAAGAATGGTCTCCAGGCAGAACTGGAGGAACTGCTGCATTGCAAATGAACTACAAAGAGGCTGAACACACCATCTGCAGACCACCTTGCCATTCCCAGCCTAGGCGTCCTGTGTACTGAATGAAGCAGGCAAAATAGCATGGAAATAGTACATAACTGGGATCCTTCTCTTCAGGTTTAGGCATGAGAAAACAAACACCCTAATTATGGCATTTGACAACTTAGTCTTTCACCGTATGACATTTAACTTTTTTTGGATGTGTACCTGCATGGAGTCCTCAGGTGAAAAATCATATGCAAATTGCTAGATTTATAATTGTCTGCAAAATAGAAAATGTTGCCTCCCCCAAGCTACAGCTATGAAATTTTTGCAGCTTTGCTTGCAACAGGAAGTTACAAGCCCCCCCTTTTTGTTAAATAACAGCAATCAAGCTATTCTGAAAAGTGTTGTTTCAGTGTAGCCATTCGATAGAGCAGGTCAAGAGCCAGCCAGTTGAAGCTGTGGTTGTCCATCTGCTGAGGATGATGCCCGAGTTTCAGAGGAGCTTTGGGGCAAATTTGCTTCTGCTGATCTCCTTGACAAGGCAGTATGGAGACATGAGCAGCTGCTGAGACAGGACAGAAGAGCTGTAGAAGAAGAAATACAGCTCAACTTCTAAGCATTTTTGGACCTTTCCAAAGGCTGGCTGCAGTCTCGTGGAGCTGGCAAATGAAATTGGAGTCCAAGATGTATTGCAGTAATTCTGCCAAGGAAGTGCTAACAACAGGAAACACAATGCAAATATAATCGAGGTCATCAGCCCCTTTTCCTTGCATAAGTACTTAAATATGTGCTCATATTGCAGTTACTTAACAGTAATTGCTCAGGGCAAATGTGTGATCAGGTCTTTATGGTCACTGAGCATGTATTCTTCCTTCAGGTGATATATTGGTTTCTGACCCTCCTTGGGTGTGCCCTGTAAATATTTACGCACCTCCAGGTTTGTGTGTTTATTCAAAGAGATGACAATTATTATGCAGGGGAAGGAAATTTAAAGCTCCTACAAATGTAGTCTTACCTGTGTAATGGGTATAGGGGACAACAACAGATGCTGGTCAGGAGTGGGTGGCACATCCAAAGGATGTCTCTTTTTTGGAGGGATCCGAAGAAACTCTTTTCTTTGCTTCAGGTGGGGAAAAACTATTTCAAGCAACCACTGAGAGATGTTAGAATTGCCACCCTTGAAAAGACAGATTACTCACTGATACCACTAAACTTTCTCTCATGCCACTGCCAGATGGCCTCCTTGGTCTCTCCAAACCTCATAGCTATTTTCAGCCCTCTTGCAGCTGGCCAGGGGATGGCCATCTGTGGCACAGATAGAGTTAATAAGGATGAGGCGATCATTTTTACAGCTAACTGTGCTGCAATGGGACAACAGAGATGCTAAAGAATATTTACTAAAAGGCAGAACACTTGTAAAAAAAAAATACATCCAAGCACACATAATTACCACAGCATATCATGCTTTCATTTTGCAGCTTTCTTGATAACTTCTGGCACAGCTCTCTGGCAGGGAGAGCGTGGGTTAGTGAACAAGCCATCCGTGCGTCCTTTCCCATCCTTGATGTGCCAAAGAATTGGATACAGCCCCAGCTGAAGCTGTATTCTTGGTTTAATGTGCAGATGCAGCTGGCATACTTATGTTTTTCCTGAATGCCTTGTATCATCCAGACCAGGTTAGAGGGACCAGATGCTGAAGGACAAGGTGAAGAGGACTTCTTCAGAGTATGTTACGTTAGTGTAAGCCATGGTGTGCACCTCCTGTCTCCCTTGCATGTGCCTTGTTGGGTAGAGTTGCTCAGCAGAGGGGCTTGCCTCTTGCCTTTGACACTGGAAGAAAGTGATGCCTAGAACAGGTAAGACATGCATTTTTCAAACTCAAGGAGTCATGCAATTCAGCCTGAATGCATGTTGACCTGCTCCGATCATGACTAAATTCTTGTGCTCATTCATTTTCCTTTGCCTTTTTAAACAAGAGTTTGTTGAGGGACATCCATGTCTTCTTCCCATAATTTCTAGGCTCCTGAGGGATTCTGTCTGATTTACCCTGGTGCAGGTGAGGAAATACTATGGCCCAGCCTAAATACCTGCACAGATCTGGGGCTCAGCCATGGTGCACAAAAAGAACACCCAGCTCTGGAATCCGTCTTCAGCACACCCATTTCTTGCTATTTTTCACCTCTTTCTGGCACTATTTCGTTGCACTGGGAAACCCTTGCAGTGGGGTTGCAGGTGACAGCACGTCACCATGGGACCTACCAGGAAGGGGGCACTGGTATGGTGCCAGAAAGCTGTGCATGGCCCCAAGTCACTCAGGAGCACTGCAGAAGTGCATCACCAGGCTGCATGGTTGTCTAGACATGGATGGAGGTTTGGATGGGATGTTCTCTGTTTCTGAGCTTTAGCTGAAGCCACAGGGACATCAGCTGGGTTGTGGCTGCTCGCCCTATGGTGTTAAAGGTCAGATGGTAGAGCTGTAATATGGTAGAACTCAGTTCATCTTGTTAGGAGATGTGTGCCTGCTTTTTAGACTGTATAAGTGCAAAATAAAGTTCCTGACCCTTCCATGAAGGTTTTTCTGCTCTCACAGAGACTGCCTTCAGCAATTCTCTCAGCAGCACAGTTGCTTGAAGGGTTTATTTCAGAAATGGGAAGATGTTCATGAGAATTTGCAAGAACTGCTCCTGTTGCTACCTTGGTGGAGGGGCTGGAGGTTGCAGAGGCACCTGTAACTCAACAAGATCTCCTATATTATTAGCTTGCACCTTTATTGATCCCAACAGGTCCATCACAGGAGACACAGGCTCTTCAGGGAGGAAATAGCCATCTCTGTGGATGTCAATAGAGCCCAGCAAAAGCCTGGGACCAGAGACCAGCTTTACCCTTGTTCTCAGGTGGGCAGCGCAGTCCCAGGGAGATGAAGGAAGTTGTTTGATACCTTCTGAGGCAGAAGCAGGCACTAAGCTCAGATGGCTTTTGCGCCTTCCTCAATAGATGATCCTTTCTCACTTGAAATGCTTCTTTCAGCTAATGTATGTTGCAAATAGTTTAGCTCTAGTTTTGCTGTACAGCCTCTTACAAATTCAATTACAAACCCTCTTTTCTTGCTGCAGTTGGAATTGTTCTTAGCCTAATATCATGTTCGTCAGGGTTTTGTTTTGTTCTCCTTGCAGCCCAAGATGTCCTTGTTCTAAGTTGTAGCATCTCCTCCGCCTCACGGCCCTGCTACCTTTGCATGGAACACTTCTGGTGCTCTAAAGATACCAAAAGGTTTTAATTACGATTAAGCCAAGTCATTTCTACAGTTTCTAGCTGTAAATAAACAGCCTGTTTTGGATAATGGAGGTAATGGTTTGCATTTCAACTCTACTTCTAACCTCTGATTTTTGCTTGTCATATTTTATGTGGTTAAATCAATTTTTTCTGCCATTGAATGTAGCCTTTCTTTTTCTTTTCTTTTTTTCTTTTTTTTTTTTAAACTCAGTTGTAAAGCGTGTGTTTCATCATATCCTTGTTACCCTAGGACATGCCTGCTGTAGTTAAACTAGGCTGTAGTCATGCTCTTTTTCAGAGGGGTCTGGAATTGATAGGAGAAATTTTTGTTGTTTTCTTCTATTGCTGTCAAAGAAAGCAAACATGTTATTGGCTTATTAAAACCCAGGTAAAAATAAGAGATGTCAAAAGATAATCCTTTGAGACAGTAAAGTGAGATGTATTTTGTGAGTTATAGTGTACGAGCTGCCTGTACTGAGACAGTACAATAGTGTGTGCCTGCACAAAAAAATTGGGTGGACAGGAGGGGACCCTGGGGCTGCCTAACCAGTCCGCAACTGTCAGCAGCAACTGGCACAGGACCTCTCTTTCAGAAGAAGGTGATGGAGGTGCCCCTGTGTGCACGTACGTGCTAACTTTCTTCTTCTGAAGGCTCTCTGGGTAAAGGCAAAATTTTCTATTCTGACGGATGCTCAGTTTTATTCAAAACAGTGAGAAGTTTATTGAAAGGGGTCTCTTGAAAACATGAGGAGTGGCTTTTGGATGTGGATGTATTTTCTGAAGATACAGTGTGGCTTACCATATTGTGTGCTGGGGTCAGGACACATCTGTTTTGGGGCTGCAACTCTTCTGTATGGTCCTAGTCACCTCCAGGCTATAAGCAGGCTATGAGACTGTCCAGTGGCTGGCTGCTGTGCCTTATGCTGTTAAACACACTCTTTTTTTTTTCCAGAGTTGCTCTAAACGTGCTTTACTAGGGCAAAGTGACTTTTCTAGGTAGGGAACTAATTGTGATTATTTCAGTGTATAGGAAATATAATATGTACCATCACCGCAAACTGACTTAAGCCAGCCAAGGAGTTATAATTATAGAGTATTTTCATTTAGGTCACTTAAAGCTTTGATTAATTAAATACTGTTATGTGATTTCTTTCTAAAGTTTAATCCACAATCCATATTTTTGATTAAAAATACACAATTTCAATTAGCCTCTCACAGTGACCACACTGCGATTTTAAAAGCATGGTCCTCATATGTCACTGCTGTTGCCTTGAATTGTTCTTCATTCTATGTTGCTAATATTGCCCTTTGAATCCTGCCTCAATCATTACCCCAGCACCCTGCACCAAATTTAAAACATCTGTTTTTTCAGTTTCACTCTGCTGCTACACCCTCCTGTCTGTTATTGTTTTGTACATGAGCAAAGTCACAACTCGAGCCTGGGAAGAAGAGGGAGAAGGGGATGCTGTTCATCCAGTTTGGGAGTGGCAAATGAATTTCAGCCCTGGATGGCATAATATTAATTTGAACATTTCTGTGTTTCTGGAAGATGGCATCTTCTGTTGTAACTTCATTAGACTTGTGTCTCTGCAGAACCTTTAACTCCATAATGTTTGACCATAAATTACTTTCTTAATCTTTGGTAACCTTCAGTTGTTCTTGGGCCAGGTTGTAGGTGAGGTAGTAAGTTAAGCCTCTTTCCTCCAAGCCTCAGCTGCCGGCTGGCACGTGGGCAGCATTTGCTGCTCCGTGAAATGCAGCTCCTCAATCTCTGGATGATTCCCAAGTATGATGCTCCTTGGTGGCCCTTTTCCGATGGAGATGGCAGGGAGCAGACTGCTTCTGCACAGCTTCACTTACAAAGCACCAGTGTTACTGTCGAGCTGTCCAGACAGCAGCAGGACTAACAAAGAGGAGCAGGGCTGGGTCCGCACAGTGTATTACGCAGTGGAAAGCTGCACCAGCGGTTTGCCAGTTATCCTAACAGAAAAAGGCAATAAGAGACATAGAGAATTTTTAAACCCATTTTTACAATTAAAGTGCAAAATTCAGAGCTCATATAAGCAATAAAGTACTGCATGTGTATATCGCTTTAAAGACCTGCCTAACCCCCTTCTCCAGAACAGAACCATTAACTCTTTTTTTAAGCCAATAATCAATGAGTGTCTAATTTGTTACATTGACATTTTTGCTGGTTTCATCTGAATGAATTAATTAACAGCAAAACGTTTCCTTTCCAGGTGTAAGAGTGGGGGGTCTCAGCAGCCACATAAGTTTTGACCTTTGTTGAGAAAAGGTTTAAATGAGGTTAAGCCTTGGATCTGGTTGATCAAAGATCTGGTGTCTGCTCTGACAGATCTGATGGGCCTGGGAATACATTACCTGGGGCTTCCAGCGGATCTCTAGGCAGTGCCTCAGCTCAGTGGTCTTGGCCGGGCGACTGGGAAGTGGCCAAAATGGGGGGTGGAGGATGTAAAAATAGAGCAAACTCCAGCCTGGATCCTCTTCCCTGACTCTGAGGCATCCCTCTGTCTTAATCTCTATAGCTGCAGCTTGTCCAGGAGTCCCTGGGACCTGCACTCTGCTAATTGAAGTGCATTTGGATCAAGGCTTTCTCAGTGTGAAGTGCAGCTTTCCTTTATGAAGCATCATCTCTAATGCACCTTGTGTTGATGCTAGTGTGAGATAGGGACATAGTGAAAAGAGGAGAAAAGAAATATTATCAAGGTACACCTCGAGGTACAGCACTCACTTTAATTGCTTCTGGAGCTCTTCACCTGGGCCTCATCAATAGGGCTAATTCTTGAAGAACGAGAACGTAGGCGAGTACAGAAGTGTACTCAATTTATTTCCCACAAGAGAGGGTTGAGTTGTTTTCTCTTTGTTATGAAGATTGATAAGAGCAACTGGATAAAGCCTGGGCTGCTACTTAACTACCCTTTGATTTTCCTGTGGTTGGGTGGAGGCTAGCTGCCAAGCTGAAGATGCTGTGGTGCACACTGGCAACACCCAGTAAGGAAACAGAGACCTGGGGCTTTTTCTTCTTACGTTGTGGCAGCACTTGAAGTTTTAACCAATAGGTGCAGTTTGTACTGATTATTCCAAGATACTTTTTTGCCATGGAAAACTTGCAGTGTAAAAGGGGGACAAAGGAAATGTTTTACAGATGAGGATGGGAGCATGCTGAAGCATGCAAAAAGATCTGCTAACATATCACAAGGAATCAAAGCAGAATTATTGAGGAGTAGGTGCAGGTATCCCCATTACTGTGGGGTCACCCTCTTTCTCATTTACTGCGTCATTTACCACTGACCCAAGAGACAGAAACTCTCGGATCAGTAAAATAACCGGCCATGCCTCTTTGGGCACCTTCAGACACCTGGCTGCCTGGCACCACCCCTGCGAACTCCCCTGCAAACCCTGCAGTGCTCCTCGACTGGGTACGGGCTCAGCTTGCATCTAGCAAGCCTGGGTGCCTCTGTGCCCAGATGTCCCCTTAGGTGCCAGCTTCCCTGCAGGTCCCTCACACAGGGGCCCATCGCAGGGCTGAGGATCCATCCCAGCCCAGATGCTGCCCCATGGCCGTGTTCATCTCTTTGCTGGATTTTTTTTCCAAGGCAGGTGTCTGGAGCACAGCAATTGCAAAGCTTGGGAGGGCGTGTAGGCTACATGTTCTGTTTGTATTTTTTGCAGCAGATCCCACCTCTTCCTTGTAGTATACTCTTCTCTATCCTCTATACTTTCCTTAAGTCCTAACTAACTAGTGCAATCGCCATAGAAATTAATAATGTTATCCTTGAGAAAAATTAAACAGTATCTTGTTATTAGTATTCTGCCATGGTTTTGAGTAAATGAGTTTGAAAATAGCTGGAGTAGCAAAGCCAATTGGTTGTGTCCACCACAGGGGAGAGAAGTGACTCAAGTGATGCCTTGCACCCCAACTCCTGCCCTGACAATTAGGAGGCATGAAACACAATCCATTTGCTTTCCTCACATTTGTTGTACAATGAACACATGCCTGTGCTTGCTACTGTAAAACTGTATTGACAAATTTGGTTTTCAAATTTTACATGACCCTGTTAAAGATCATTCATTCAGGGGAATGCAATAGCTGCCATCAGCTGTGAGGTGATCATGAGATTTTGCAGAAGATGACACTGCTGCTCGAGCGATTGATCCCTGTTTTAGGTCAGTCATGTCCTCACTCTATAAGCAACAGGTTGTAAAAAAAATCTGACCTCATGCCTTGTCCATTTGAGAGACATTTTTCTTAAATGTCTCCTGATGCTGTTTCCCACCAGGCATTTGAGGGGACAGCATTGTCTGTCCCATGGTCTGATTTGCAGTGGAGCTACGGGTAGTCACAGCCCCTCTGTGTTCTCAGGGACTGTGGGAGCCCATGAGTCTGATGGGGGACGTTGGAGCCTCCAAAGCATTTCTTAGGTGCCACATTCCCAGTGGCTTCAGTAACAGCAACAAGCCAGCTGTGAAGGCAGCCTGAGATGCAGGAATCTGCTGATGGCGCATCACAACCTCCACGGCAAAACCAACTCCACCTGCAACCACGGAGGACACGCAGACCTGGGGTTCTTCCTAAACCCCCACAGCCAACATCTCCTCTATGTGAAACCCACAGCAGCTGGCTCATGGTCTCTCCTACCTTGGCAGCAATGTCCTCAGGAGGCTGTGTCCCCACTTGGCATGTCTTGGTGTCACCCAGTAGGCCACCAGTAGGGCCACGTACGATGAATGGGTCTCTCTGCCTGCAACATCACTGGCCGTAGTCTCTGCAATGCTGCCTGGATGGCACAACTTCTCCATCGCTTTCCTTTGGGTTTATCCATGTGCCCATGGATTAGCACCACTGGGAAAGCTTTTTTTTATGCCTTCATCCTCATCTGCTGCCAGGCATTCTGGTGTGACTGCTTTTGCTTTTAAGTGTCTTGCATTGCCATATAGCTATTTACAGTGCCTGTTTCTGCTCTCCCAACAGTGTAAATCAAGATTAATTCCACTGAAGTTTATGGAGTTATGCCAGTGTAAAACTGACTGATAAGAGATTCAGGCCATTATCGTCGGGTTTGTTCACTTGTTTGTTTGAAATTATATGTGTTGCTGTGGAATGATAAAACGCACGGATTCAAAGGCAGGTTCACTGCAAAATACAATTCAAAAGGTTTTTGACTTCACATAATACAGCAAAACAATCACTTACAGCAGTTTATATTTTACTGTGGAGTAATATCACAGAGTCTGGAGAAGGAGAGGAAAAAAAATGAGGCAGAGAAGGAGGGGGAGAATGGAAGTTTCACTATCCACCATCACAGGCAGCAATGGCAAAAATGGAGTGCCATCACAAAATTTTACACTGATAGTAATTTAAGCAGGTGTCCATGAGAATGAGGCAGGGTGATTCCCCAAATCCCTTCAGTGCCAGGTCACCAGGGGCCCCACCGACTCGGAGCCCAAGTGGACAATGCAGTTTCCAATTTTTTGCAAATTCATTTTGCAAAAGAGCCTGCTGCAAATCAGTGCAGCAGCAGGGCAGAGCAGGCTCACCAGCTCCTGAGCTGTTAAATCCTCTCCAAAAAGGGATGGTATCTCACCTGTTCTTGTGTTTGCACCCAGATCCCCATCTCTTTTAACAGAGCAGAAACTGAGGCAGTACCCATTTGAGGCATTTGCTTCAAAATATACTGTGTCCTGGGGGACATGGCATGGAAAAGCCACTGTTTTTTCTCCTTTATATTCTACAAAGCAAATGGCCAGTGAATAAATAATTCGGCTTTCTTTCCATGCTATTCCTAAAGATATTTTTAGCTGACATCTGGTCCCATACACCTAGTATCAATGCAGTTTTTCCCTTCTTTGTGGGAATTGTAGTTTCCGTTCTTTCACCTCCTGTACAATACACATTCACCCTGCTGAGCTACTCTCCTTCTTGCCAGATGTCTGCTTGGAACAACCTGTCCTCTAGCATCTGCTGGTTTCCCCAGCACCTCCCTGAAGCAGTTGCAGTGCCAGCATTTTGGTTCCTTGAATGCAGAGATACTTCTCCTGAAGGACTCCAAGCTGTTGACAGGTGGGTTTGCTCGTATATAAATATATTTATGAATTGAAATAGTGGGATTCAGTTTTCTGTGGTTGTTAATAAAGAATCTCACTGTTTACATGTATGCATACACTTCTTCAGCAAGTTATACTAGTTCCAGGGTGACTAATGTATTGCTGTCTATGTTTCTGTTAGAGAATCTTAGTTGCTTTGCAAAGTTGAAGTCAGGGAAAGGCAGATTTCAGGATTGCTTGTGCCTTCTTGTGTGTATGATCACAACACGGTGTTTAATTACACGACTGTAGTGCTTTTTCTCCTCGGCTGGGCAGAAAGTATGCAGTACCAGGGTAACAATATGATGGTTCGACATTTCCCTCCTCCTTCAGTGTGTGGCTCCAGGACATTTCACCCTGGATGCCAGCTGGATTGCTGACAGCTGCTGACTTTGGTGCTTGTACCTCATCTTCTTGCTTGTTTGGAGAGTCCCTTTTCTGTTGATAAACAGGCAGCAGTGATCCCTCTGGCACGCATCACTCATGTGCAAGGTGGAGTGCTGCCCTCCTGGGTCTGCACACCTGTAAATACCCTTGGATCCCAAAGCCCTGGGGCTGGATCCATGTTATCACCAACAATAGGATCAAGCTGTGCTTTAAAAACCTGGGGCTTTTGGTGGGTCTTTCTTCACGGGCCCAGCTGGCATCTCTCTCCACCAAAGCTGTGTCGGTGCTGAGTGCTGGCTGGAGATGTCTTCACAGACCTACCCCAAGCAGAGAAAGAAGAAGTTGCAGAGCTGTGCCGGTGGCAGGAGTTCCCTATGGTCTCGGGGTAGATATACAGTGGTCTTTGCCTAGCAGAGGGAAAAGGAGCCTTGATTCATGCCAGGCAGGGACAGAAACAACACTAGACCTTTGCAAGCGACACCCAGCATGGTTCGGTCCCAGTGCTCTCCTAAATAACCACCTTTTGTTGGGGGTGATATTTCACTCCCTGGCACCGAGCACATCCACGTCTTCGTGCTGCGGGGACCCATCAGCCCAGCCCAGCCCAGCCCCACGGGCCACGCAGAGCACACGGCAGCAGCATCCTTCGCACACTGAAAAGGGGCTCTTGCATTATTCCACTGCCTCTCCCCCCCGCCCCCTCAGTGCTTGCCTATGTAATGTTCTTCCCTTACAAATTTCATCTTGCTGCACTGTGCATCCAAACGATTCAGTGATGGAGCGCACAGGGAAAAAAAATTATAATGCCATTAAAAGTTATCATAAATTTCAGATCAGCATCACTTTTAATCCGATACACAATTTTACTGCCTCTATAAAGTAGGTGATTTGCAGTGGTCTGAGGCGTCTCCTGGCGCGTTTTACTTCTTTTTAAATTAAACACACCAACTTTGTGCTGAATTCAGAGTGCGGACATAAAAAAGGGGGTAAAAAGGAGAGGGAAGGGACATCAGATGGGAATTGCAATTGAATCTTTATATATGCCATCTTGGTACTGTGGTACTAAATATAGTGCCAGGTAAATAGATGTGCTGAAATATTCAGAATAAAAAACAAATGTTCCAATAGCAGAGAAACTGAGCATGGAAAATGTTTCCCTTGCTGCTGTGCTTTAGAGACTAAAATGCTGTTGTTTAAAACACTCTGTGCTGGAAGATCTTGTGTATCTCATGCATTAAATTATACACTGTGCACAAACATGTATTTTATATTTTATATTGTATATTATGTGGTTTCTAACCCTCCCCTCCACCAATGGGGTGAGCAGTAAAGTCAGAATATCCAATTAATATAAATATGACATTATGCCATTTTCTGATATGAAATTTTTAGGAGTGGAAATGTAAACAGACAACATTTCATTGAGAAATATTTGAAATTAAGATCAGAGATAAGGTAATTATGAAGTGGTGATGACCGTTTCACCTGTTTGTTCACCCATAAGTGTCACAGCCTGACAAAACCACTGTGACCACCTGATGGGGTGGTCCCTATCACCACCTTTCTGTGCCAGTAACCCCTCACTTCTGGGCCAATAGTTTGCAGCTGATCTAAGGCATATCTTCTGGAAATAGATCCAGCCTTTGCTGAAGGTCTCGAGGAGATGAAAAATTAACTGGTGGCTTTGGTAAGCTGCTCACTGCCTTCAAAAAAAGCAAAATATTTCACCAAGGTAATTCTGAAAGCGTTCATTTCTGTTGTGCCTTGCTTGATTTTTCTAAAATGAAAAAAAAAAAAAAATTAGATCCCAGTTTTTAAAATTCTTTTTCCAATCAGTCATGGTCATATTGGCTATTAAAGAAGATTCATGAGGCTCTGCAGGGCCACACCAGAAGACCAGGAGGTCAAAAAAATAGCCTAGAGAAAGAGCATGTAGAGTTGCAACCTCTTTCTCTACCTCTCCTAGACTGGGAGATTTTGATTTGAATAAATTAACTTTTACCAGCAATAGCAAGAAGCCAAAGCAGCCACATTGCAGTGAGATGTTCCCCCAGCAGCTCTCATTTTCAGCTGACCACTGGGGTGACCAGCGCAAGAACAATTTTTCCTGTAGTTTGGATGAATTAGGTGTAAAATGACTGAATGGAGGAAGCCAGCCCTACGTTACCAAAGCAATCAAACAGTGAGGTGGTACAAACCCAGCCCCAAGGATGAGGCTGCAGAAATGAAACAAACAGTTTAAGAGATTAAAAAAACCCAACATTTTTTGGTTTTAATTTCCCAGTAAACAATTTTCCCTGCCAGCCCCATGCAGGTGTGTGGACATCTCCCTCCCTGTCCCAGTTGTGGGCTGTCTCCCTGCCTTGCAGTAGCAGCTGTCAGGTGTTTTCCAGCCACTCCTGCCCTGACACAGCTTCATTTCCCAACTCTTTGCTTGTCCTTTTTTTGAGCTGGGGCAATTTCTTTCCTGGCTATGGGCTCTGCCGGCAGCTCCTGATCTCCTTCAGACTTCCATGCATGGGTCTGATCTTTCAGCATTGCTGTTCCTTCCTCCTCTCAGCTGCATGGCACAGCAAGCTGCCTTTTCCCAAAACGACTCTGCCTTCGAGTGCTTTCCTACCAGGCACGCCACTCTGCAATGGGCCCAAGGGCATGATATTTTATTTATTTTGATTTATATAATTAGAGGGACGTCTATCCTTGAGTTGAGCCAGCCTCATGCTGATGATGTGGTGAAATGCCACCAGTGTTAAAATGATGGTTTATTTTAACCAGGACTCAGACAAACAGTCACTAACACCATTTAGCAGCTTGTCATTGTTGCTGGCAGGGAAAGCATCTCCAGATCTTAAAGAAATGACAGTTTGCTCAGAAAAACTGCCTATGTCAGGTGTCTGGGGTGGAAGGGAAACAAGCTCCCTGGGCAGCTGCAGGCTCCGACCTCTGCTGCAGCAACTGGCCTCTGCTGTGCTATGGCTCTAAAGGGAGGATATGCCTGGGAGCATCCCCAAAAGCCCCCTCCTGTGCCTGGCACTGGCTGCTTTCTCCTGCCTGCTGCATTTGTAAGCACAGCTAGAAAGCTAATAATGATTTGGGAGGTGTGCCCCCTCATCTTTTCTTATGGCCGATCACTGCTCAGTTTGCATATTACCTACTATATTCTGGAAATTCTTCAGCCCCCACCCCACTCTTTTTCACCGTGCCATTTGTGCACACCACATTGGCAGGACGCTTCAGAAGCCCCAGTTTGTGCAAAGGAGAGCTGACCCTTGAAGATGATGCCAGTGGAGCGTGACCTGGTGCTGGGGTGAGGGTCTGCCCCCCATGAGGCACCCTTAGGCACAGCAGTCAGAGCTCAGACCCGATGGTGGGACCACAGCCTATCAGCAGTGCTGGGTGGGAAAACAAGACTTGCTCAGGCCTCTGAGCATTGCAATCCATTAAGCCACCCCCGTGGTTCCCCCTCCCCAAAACCTGCAAGCAGGCAGTGTGCAGCTGCAGCATCTCATTGCTAACTAGTACATCCCCTGCTCCCATTGATTGCTACCCAGAGGGCACTCTGTGCGGTGCAGATGACCGTGTGCCTCTCTCTCTCTCTCTTTATTGCTCACTATTCAAATTCAAGGCTTGTTTAATCAGCAGACATTAGCAACTTGACAGGAGTCTGGCTGGAAGGGAAAGAAGGGGGTGGGCACGGAGGGGGGCTTGGGCATGTGCTGCTATGGAGAGCAGGGGGCTGCCTCTCCCGCATTAGCTTTGCTGCCCAGACGAGCAAAGGGAGGAAATGGGGGTGGCATTGCAGTGGGACACGTAAAACCATCAAGGGTCAGGCACTGGGTAGCTGGAAGGGACACGGGGTCCAGGTGCCTGTGCTGAGCGTCTCCTGGCAGGGCTGTGAGACCAGGCGGCTGGCCCAGCACAAGCTCTCCTCCTCTGGGGTTCATGCTATGGCTTGCTGGGAGTCTGGGGGGAAAGATGTTTCCCTTGTTCTTGCAAAATGCTGGCTTTCCTGGGTTAGCTTTTACCTCCCCCCAGTAATGATTCTTACATCCCTGAAGGACTTCTTATCACCCCATCCATCCACTGGTCGAGGTTTTCCCTGGGGAGCTGCCTGGAAGTCCCTGCTCATCCTCCCAGCCCCGCTCTGCGGTGTGCACCGCCCTCTGGGAGGGAGGTCCCCTGAAGTCCTGTGGGAAATGGGGGCTGATTTTGCCATAGGAGACCTCTTGGCATGATGAGATTGTGTTAATCAGTGAAAGAACCCCAGTTCTGTGGGGTGATGTTGCAGGGAGGCAGCGAGCACCCATCCCTGGAGCACAGCTGGCTTCTGTCACTTGCAAATTGCTGACTGATAGGACACGGAACCAACTGTGGATGAGTTCAGAAGCAAATATCCCAGCAAATATCCCAGCAACTAACACTCCAGGTGCTTCTTTCAAGCAGAAACCCTGCATGAATTTGCAATGTGCGTTCGTTCTTCCCCGAGACTTACAAATCATCAAGATGGCTGTTTGCGGCTAAAAGGTGTCCCAGCAAAGTGGGAAATCCTGTTTGAAAAAATGCAGTGCTCTAAGAGAAAGCAGGTACCAGGTTTCTCTATAAACCACCCTGCTAAAAGCTCTGTATCCATCCTGTTGCACCCCTTGAGATGGGAGCCCTCTGGGGCTGCCCTGGGAACAAGCTGGCTCCGTCCCATGGGGGGCATGGCACAGCCTGGGCAGAAAGGGGCTTGCCGGGCATACAGCTTCATTTTCTGTCCCTCATTAGCAGCCCTAATTAGGAGGTTCTTTATGCCTTTCAAATTCAGTGCTTGCAGTGGGGCCATCTTCCTATTGATCGAACTACAAAACTGGATAAAACCCAGGTAGTTCTAAAGAGAATTACCAAATATTGATACTGGGAGAGAGCTGATACCATATAAATAGTGAATAATGCTTCTAATTACACAGGCTTTCATTTTGTGGTGGTATAGCTGATTACGTTCAATACTCCAGGCCGGATCTTCAGCTGAGTGTCTTTATTTTAAAGATGGAAAACAAGGCCAAAAAAACCCACTACTAAAAAAAGTAAAATCTTAAAGTGCTGCTTTAAGAAGGATTTCTTTGGGTGGGATTCACCCCCATGTAGCTTGAGCCACCCATGGCTATCGCCATCTCCTCTCCTACACTTTTGCCTGCTGTGGATGCATTGGTCTCTCTCTGTTTTATGTCAAGGTCTGCTTTCATGCAGATGTTTAGATTCCAGCTGGCTGGGGATGGAGGACAGGAATACCCTGAATTGTGTCGATGTCTACCTGCCAGCACTGACTGTGTCCTGCTGTCACCTGCCACCAGAAATACAACATTGCACCGTTCACCACTGCCCAGGCAAGCCCAGGAGAGGGGGTAAGACGGGGCTCACCCAACCATGTCCTCCAGAAGGGAAAGACAAACTTTCTTCAGAAATAAAAATCTGTTCATTTTCTTTTTTCTTCTGGGCATGATTCTCAGGGCTGGGGGGAAGGTGATGGGGACCCTGGGTCTGTTCAGACTTGGGGCTGGGTGCTGTGTTTTCCATCACTGCAAGCCATCAATTTGGTTTTGCCACCATTTTCTGTTATAGAAAAAACCCCAACCATAAATCTTTTGATACTCCTAAATTGTTTTAATGATACTCTGGCATACTGTTAACATTGTCTCCCCATCCACATCAAAGTATAGTCTTTGTAAAATATTACTTCAGCTGTACTAAAGCCATGAAAAATTCTCATAGCAATCTGTAGCCAAAATGATGTTTTTCCCTGCTTTTGAGTCAAACTAGGACTAATTTTAGTTTGGGATTGTCCAACTACATAAACAAACAAGCACGTATCCTTGCAGCTGTCTCTGTCCTCTCTGAAACCCCAGCCACATGCAGGAATTGCTTTTAAGCATTTCTTTCTCCACAGTAAGAAATCCTTACTTACACTTTCCTTTTCAACCTCTGTCTCTGCTTTGCTATCAAGCGTTGCTGCTGCCTGCTCCCTGCCGCATCCTGTGACGGAAATATCTCTGCTCTGTCCCTGGCATTGTCACATGCCATGCACAGACTGCGTGAGCCTGATCTGTCCCAAGGTGTCATTAGCTCCATGCATATTTGCTCTCCCTCTGTCACCCATGAACATCTCAATGGCTTGCTGTTATCCCCATGAGACTCTAACATCCCTTTTTATTTTCTTCCCTACGTCACCCATTCCCTACTTGCATGTGTGTTACTGTCGTACCTCCACCCTGGGCCGTGTCCACCTCATCCATGAAGAGCCCAGGAGCCTGGATGGGAGCTGCAGTCCTTGCCCCCGCTGGTCCCTTTGGGCTTAGATGGTTGTTACTGCTTTTGCTGAAGCCATGCTGTGATGGGCAGTGTTTGCCTGCAAGGGGAGCTGGAGATGCCTGGGCAGACTATCAGAGGTGGCTGTGGTGGGGTCTGCTGGGCACAGAGGATGAGAACAAGGCTGCACAGGAGCAAGAGCAGGACCTACAAACCGCCCAAAGGGCAGAGGGGAGCAAGCCCAACACTTCCTCCTCTCTGTTGCTTTTTGTTACTTTGTTGGGTTTTGCTGGTTGCAAATAACACCAAAAATTAAGTGTCTGGGGTTTGCTTTCTCCTATCATGGCTGCTACTGGCGCCTTCATCCCTTGCTGACTCCCACAGGCTTTGGAAACTCATTTTGCACAAGTTCAAGATACTCTCAAAGGCCTAAATTGGTTGTAACTCTGCCTCAGAGTATCAAGAGAGAGAAAAATCTCTCCAGCAGGCTCCAAATATCTCCACTGGCTCGCTGGCCAGCGAGCCAGTACCCAGAATGAACTGAAATTTTGCCTAAAGGTGAAAGTTTGGAAGGGATGCCCATAGTGGTATAGGTGGTGAGGGCGGTGTGCTGTGGAAATGCTTTCCCAGGTGCTGGGAAATGCATCAACTTGTGGCTAGGTGGAGAAGACATCTGGCTGCCTGGTTGTCCAAGCCTTTGGTCTGGGTTTATTTTTATTTCTTTCTTAGCTGCTTACTTGGTTTGTGCTATACTTCTTGCTTGTTACCCGTGAGCCATGTGGCTGGTACCAGCCTGCCCTCAGCATATCAGACTGATGACCAACATCTTGTTTCTGGCAGCAAGAAGGTTGGTGTGGTCTAATGGATAGGAGCTGGGTGCCTCTTCTCAAAGAACAGGTTCAAAAACTGCTGCTGCTTTTGGCTTTTAGAGTAATAAATACTCAGTTGGGATGTGTGACCACGTGAAATCATGACTCATTGAGAAGGCTGGGCAGGGCCACCTGACAGGCCAAAACAGAGTGAGCTGACCTCAGGATCTCCACCTTTTCAGCATTTTCTGATCACAGTCACAATGGGGACCTTGAAATCCTGGACAGGTGAGCCATGCCCTGAGGATGCTCAAGGAGTGTGACCATGTTGTAGGACCATATGGGAAGAGCAGCAAAGACGCAGGCCCGTTAAAATAACTTTGGGAGAACCAAGATCCCATATGGATGGTGAAGTACGATCTGCACTGACCTACCCTAGCCTTTTGAGATGCTCAGCCCTGAGACCAACTGCAGATGTGAAGGTCAGATCCCAACTTGCACCAGGGGAACCGCTCTGTACCAGGGAATGGGGCATCTGCTCACATCTGGAGCAGGCAGGGAAGTCTGGTCAGATCCACAGCTGGCTGCACCAAGCAGAGCCAGCACATCAAACCAACCAATGGCAACACCAAGAAATTCCTTGCCTTGTGCAAATACCTAGCTGGGTGCTTTGGAGGGGTCCCCACATGGCAAGCACATCCAAAAATGAGCTGGCACCCCCATATCCCCCCGCTTTGACAACGCCGGCCCCAAGCAATCCTTTTGGTTCTGTGGGCAGCCCTGCAGTGCTGGCAGCTGGCAGGGCAGGAGACCTGGAGACGTGGGATGCTCTTTGCCTGGGCACCAGTTCACGAGCCCTGGGACCTGGCTCCCCACCTCAGCACTACGTCATGAGCCTCAGCTCTCAGCAGTGCCTGGGTTTACATGTGGGTGCGTAGGTTTAAATCAGGCCCTTAATGTTATTTGAGCGTGGATTTGTTTGGTGTCGTGTCCTGTCCCGTCCCCCCCCCCCCCCCCCTTTTTTTTTTGTGGTTTATTTTCTCTCTTAACAGGAAAAAATGATCAAAAATAAGAAAACAATCACTGTTTGAAAGTGAATGAAGGGCGCTTTCTCCCCTTCCCCCATGCTTTTTTCCTACTTTGACATCTCAGTGGTTTTTTTTTCTTTTAGCCGCGGTTTCTGGGATAGGTGATAACTGCCAGTAATAGGATTAGCATTGATTTCTTTAGCAAGAACAGAGATGTGGCAGTTCCAGCCATTTACTGAACTGCCAGCTTTGAAATATCAAAAAAAAGAAAGAAAAAGAAATCTGCAGAAAAAAAAGCTTCTTGCAGCATTTTAAAGAAAGGAAAGCCTATGTGAATTAAAATACACACATACACACGCGCGCACACACACATACAGAGGCATATGCGTGCACATGGAGTATATAAATATATATATTATATGTATATTATATATATGCATCTCCCTTGGTGCTTTTTTTGTTATTGTGTGATAAAGGATCAAAAGAACTGTCTCTGTTCTAAGCTTCAAGAAAGCCTTTTTTAAATTCATTTGGCTTTCTTTAGCTTTCACTTGCTAACATATTTTAGGAGCTAATCTTACATATTTACTATTGTATCCTGACTTTTTTTAACCTTGAAATGCAAGCAAAGACAGAATGAGAAAGGGGGGAAAAAATAAAGGATTCAGAAGAGAAAGAATGAGGGGATGTGCCCATGGAAGCCTGCCCTAGCTCTGCTGCTCTGCAGACATAATGTGAAACCCACTCAGTACTAACTTCAGTGTGGCACGTTCTCTCATTGCTGCTGGTTGTAGGATCCTGGAGGGATATGGGTTTGAGGTGCACCAAAAAGCTTGGGTTCTGCCCTCAATCTGTTGGAAATCTCCACCTTTGCTTCAGCGTGTCTGACTGTCTTTGCTAACAGCATTTCTCAAGGGCCAGAAATCAAGGTTGGGCCAAATCAGCAGTAGCTTAAAAGCCAGAGGTTTAGGAGACTGGAATGATATTCTCTATCCTTCCCTAAATGCTGTAGGATACCATGTATTTAGTGTCTACCGATCATCCTCTTCGACTTGCATTTAGCCCTTGGGGGAGAAGAAGGTCCAACAGCAACATCTGCAAACAGAAGAGGAAGGTCCTATGTAAGGACTGAATGCTGGTTGGTAAGATGCCTGCAGTTTCCAAGCTCAGGGTTGCTTCTGAGCACAGTCCAGGTCTTGAGGAGACCCTGGGTCAACCCTTTGCTCACTGATCCTCAAGAACCCAAATGTTGTAGCGGTCAAGACAAGACTCAGAGCTTGTTATGGAAGCATTTGTCCTTTCTCATCTTGTCTTGAGCTGACAAACCACTTTCATGAGAGCTTATCTTTATGTGAAGGGTATATGCAAGGACTCATTGTCCTCATGAACAGCACAAAGCTCAGAGCAGGATGGAATTAGGGCTCACTTTTCAGTTTGTAAACCTCAAACAAAAGAGCAACACCAAGTCACGGTCAGCAAGAGGAAAGCCCTTACTACATGAGGAACCAGTGCACGATATTCTGCTCAGCTTTCTCCTCTAGCAGCAGCTCAGCTTCATAAAGAATTTGGGATCTATTTCCATAAGACCAAGTAAAAAAGTGGAGGAAGGAAATAATCAGATCCATTACTTGTAGTTGCAGTCAGGATTCAGTAAACTGTGTGCAACTTTCTTGTCGTCACATGTAAGGGAATCTCTAGGTAGGGCTACGTATGGTGGCCAAATGCCCCGAAAGAGGATATTCATGGACACAGCCAGATTTAGATAGGATCACTTCCCTACATTTTCTGTACATGAAGAGACACTGGGCTTGCTCCTGTGAGGGACTTCTTGCTCTCCCCCAGCAGGAGATAAGGTGTCTGTCTGTGCTGTAACAGGCATCAAGTCAGCCACGTGCCTTTTACCGTCCTGGTGTGAATCTCCCTTAATTTGATTGGAGCCACATGTGTACTTGTAGGCACACAGGCCGATGTCTCACCAGTTCCTGGAGATTTGCATTTCTGTGTTCTTATTAACAATCACCCAAAGATCCGTGATGCTCATTTCAGAGACTCACCTTCATTGTGCCCTCTAATCCATGTCCCCAGGGTCTACTTAGGACATTCAAGCTTCAGTGCAGCTTACAAGCCTTTTTTTTTTTTTTTAACATCAAACTGCCGAAGGAATTATTGTTTCTTTTTCTGCAAACATGGACGTCCTTTCTCCAGGCCCACCCTCCTTAAAATGCTTAAAGACTTGCCACGATTACACCATGGGAACAGGAATGTTGTGACTGGTCCGGTGAGGGTGTGCTTCTAACCTTAAAGCATTGAGGCTCTGGAAATGTGTCCCAGCAAAACCAGTAAGGTAAAACCCCCAGTTGCTCTCGAGATGGATGGCAGAGGGAAGGGGTCATGTGATGTAGTCTTCAAAAGCATGGAAGTGGACCACTAATCCTGCGTTCCTGTATGACATGGAAGAGCCAAGATAGGAGATGTTCAGGTGTGGCAAGCTGAAAGCACAGTATTATCTCATTTTTTGAGGAGTTGCTGTGAAATCTTTGCTCTCTTGTAGGAAGGAGGTTCCAAATGTGCTGGAAAGAGCCATTTCATGGGTGTGCCTGGACTAACGGAAGAGTTGCTAGAAAAGTTACAAAGGTCAGGTGTTTTTTTCTTTTTTGGCACCCAGTCTGGTTGGATTTGTTGGACAATGTGACCCACACAGTCATACTCTACATTTTTATGTCCCTGAACATCCCAGTATGACTGTGTTGTTGCCTGTTCCAGGCCTGATGGCATTCACACCAGCTCATCTCTTCCTAACAACACACCATCCTGGAGCTAGCTCCTGAACTGAGAGATTTTTTGAGCTTGTCCCCAAGGGGATGACTGTGAGGGCAACCTGGCTCTCTGCAAAACTCACCCCAATTTTCTTCCAAATTGGTTAAAGATGTGTGACATTTCCTAACTAGTTTTAATAGATTATTATTATTTATTTATAACAGCAGCAATAGCAATGTTTATGTTGCAGGATAGCCACAGAAACAAGTTTAGCAATGCATTATATCAAACCATTTCTAGAGTTGTTCTGCAGGATGATGAAAGCCTTGGCTGTGCTGACAGTGCTGTTCATCCCCCAACACTAATTGCCATGTCGTGTCCAGGCTGGTGCTGGGCTCATTGATCTGCTGCTGTTACTGAGTGCAGCAAGTATGGGGACAGCCTGGCTGCAGGGCTTGGTTTCTGGCTTGACTTGTGCTGCACCAGGATGGCTGCAATCCTCCTCCCCTATACTCTCTCTTTTCTCTTGTCCTTCACTTCTCCCTTCCTCATCCCCATCTTGTGCAAGGGGATCTGCAAAAGGGAGAGGCCTGACCTGGGAACAGGCCACCATGTGGCAAGGATCTTCCTGACTCTCCTGAGATATCTGCAAGGCTGAGCACGCCTGGGACTTTCCCTCCTGCTCAGTGAAATGACAGCCCCGTAAATAGCTGAGCTCCAAAAGACATCTCCATCTCTGCTAAGAATTCGCACCATGAAACCAGCCAAGTCTACTGCACTTTTTCCAGTTTCCAGTAACTTTCTGACTGCTGGCGTCAATCTAGAATATTTCTTCTAGCCTGGTGCCTCCCACAATCCTTGTGTGAGCATCTTTACTGTGGTCCTCTGGGCTAAGGACCAACTCTATTCTGCCACAGTCTCCCATTGCTGCCACTCCAGCCTAGACCACTTTAAATGTCTTTTCTAGCCTTACTGCCTGTTAATCTACAAATATTCAATGCCTGGAAATTAGAAATAGGTTATAATTAAACTTTTCCTTCCACAAAGTTCCAAACTTTCTCATTCCAGACCCACTTTCTGTGGGGTCTAATTGCAGTGGCAGCACCACAGGTCATCCACCAGCCCTTCCCAGGGCTCTCAGCTCAGGCAATCTCTTTCTCTTTATTTTCCTGTAATTAGCCATGCGATCTTCTGTGCACACCAGGGGAGACTTGGAGAAGGGAGCAGTGCCAAATTCCCTGGAGGATCCCACCTTCCCCCTGCCTCCCCATGCCCACGCTAGAGCTGGGAGCCCTCCTGGGCTGGGTTTGCCTGCAACGCTGCTCCTGGGTGCTTTTGGCTTTATGGCTTTAGCTGGCTTTCAGTGCCTGGGTCTTTTATGTTCTCGATAATGATTTATAGAAACCTGTGCTTCAGCAGTGCTTAACACAGGGGCAATGCCTAGCGCAGTGGCTCTGCCCAGCGGGACACTTGGAGACCAAGCAGGTCTTTTGAGATGTTCCTCTCTGGATCTACCAAAACCCCACAGTGCTATAGAAGTGCTGCAGTGTCCAAAAAACATTGAACCTTGCAGACTGGTGCTTGCTAGGACAGCAGGGTCAGCAAAATCCTAGGAAAAGGGAGGTGAAAAGGACCTTGGGATGACCTTTGCAGCAGCAGCAGCTGAATCATGCTGCTCCATGTGGGTGGTGGTCTTGCTTGTTGAAAAGACACCTTCATCAATACAGGCACAACCTGCTCCCCCAAGAGCCTGTCCCTGCACTTCAGCAGCCTCGTCCCCTCATATCCAGCCTTAGCCTCTCCTGCTGTGGTTTAAGCTCATGACTACTTATCTTACCTACCAGGAAGAAAAGCTATCCCTTCCTCTTTCCATAAGCCTTCTCTGTACTTGGAGATTATAGCAATGTCCCACCTCTCCTCCAGCTGAGCAACCCCAACTTCTTCAATCTTTCCTCAGAGGCGTTGTTTTCTGGCCTTGTGATAATTCCTATCTCTATTCCATGTACTTGCTGCAAAAAAACCATCTTGTATGGGAAAATGTAGATTCAGACTTAGCAAAAGAATTTGCTACAATTTCAGGAAAGTACTTCATTTTAACATGTTCTAAATCCAACGGAATTGAAGCGTGTGTTTCCTTATTTTACAAATGCAATGGTTTGATTCTTCCAGATTAAACGATGATTCATTAGAAGAAGTACTGTGATTTTTTTTTCTTTTAAGCCTTTACCTATTTGCAACGAAGATATTCCACTTGCAAAAAGCAAGAGACGCAGAGAACCAGGGTGGCTTCTGAGCCCTTTGGTCTGACTCACTGGTACTGCAACAAAATCCTGTTCAGAAATTTCACAGAGGCCCTGGCAAAATCCATCCAGTCTTTTGCCTCTGTTTGACTGCTCCAGATGATAGTTGCTCTAATAATTAAAACCACACTGTGAAATTCCCCACTTGTTTCTTGGAAACCCCATGACCTTGGGTTCAGAAACAAGAGTTGGCTCTGAAGTGCCAGCGGGAAGAAAATGATTTGTGGTTTGGGAGAGATGCTTTGGTTCCTCCTAGATGGAGACGCGTACCTGGGATGTTGGGGTTACAAGGCATGGGACTTCCCATGGATGGTGCCTTTCCAGTCTGCACCTTATCCGGTGCCTCTGTGGCCAAGCGTGAACTGGGGGCACCGAGTTGATGTGTTAAATCCGAAGGGGTGAGAAAAGGCCAGAAACACCAGAATAGCCCCATAGAGTGGGACACGCTACTGTTCCCATCGAAATAAATGGAAGGACAAGTAGCATCCAATGTGGCATAACAAAGCACTGGCGAAAGATAGGAGCATAAAGAAAGAACCTATAGTGAAAAATGGAGAAGGGAAAGAGAACTAAACAAGAATATACAGTCAGTTAAGGCTTGCAGGGAAAAGATAAGGCCAGCTCAGAGAGCAGAAAGGCTTAAGGGGAATAAAAAGAGCTTTTACAATTATATCAGGGAAAAGGGAATACTAGAGAGAAAGTAGTTCCATTAATAAATGAAGAGGGAGACAAAATCAATGGTGTTGCTAAAATGGTAGAGCTACTGAACTCCTTTGCTCTAGCAGTATTTAACAAGGTGAGAAGAGAAGAGGGGCATAGAAGTTATAAAATAATGAGGGTTTTGACAGGGTGATTCTTCAGGGGAAAAGCAGTTTGACGGAGAAGGCACCTTGGAAGATGCAGGATGCAGTACAACAAATAGATGTGCACACCCACGCCTTTTGGGAACTGCTTCATTAAATCATTGGCAATTACTTCTGGGGAATAATAGAAAAACATATAAGGATGGCCAAGTGTGATATGGATATTTTTTATTTTAAATAACCAATCCTGGAAAAAAACCCCCACCATCTAGTGAGTTTACTACTCCATTAGGTAGAGAAATCATTCCCATGTAAAATACGTTAAGACCTAACAGTGAAAAATAGTTGAGCCTTGAGGAGAAAACCCCAGTGCTGCGGACATCACTGGGAGTTTGCTGGCTTAGTTTGTAGGCAGTGAAGAGCCATGAATTATTGTCAGTGCTTCCTTAATATCACATTCCTGTGAGCAAAGCAGTAATGCTATGGCAGGGTCGGTAGAGGGGTTGGGTCTGGCTGCAGGCTGCAGCTCGCTGCTGACCTGTGATGCACAGTGCATTGCTGTGCCTTGTGGCCTTGCAACTGCTGTAACATGCAGCTTTGGGATGAGAAACGCTACCCGCCCCCCCCGCCTTTATATAAGGGATGACAAGTGATTAGCTGGAAATTTAGAAAGGGATGGGGTAATCAAAGGGAATAATGGAAAAAGTTGATTTGCAAAATGTCTCAGAGAATAGTGAGATGCTAAAACCAAGCAGTACTGGCCAAACTCTGCACTGGTTACGTCACTGTGGAGCCTTTCAGGGAATTTAATGGGAAGGAAACAAAGTCCTGCAAAAAGCTTCAGAGAATTCCATTTTTGAGGGAGAAAACCACCTCATTTGGGGGTATTTCTTTGCTTGCCAAGGAGTCTGAAAAAAGAGAAACATGTAAAGAATGGCACATACAAAAAAATCAGGTTGGGGTTTTTTTTATTAACAGAATTGGGGTATTAAATCGCTATTTTTAACTACAGTAATTTATTCAACTTATATTTGAAATGTAACAAACCTTTCAGTTTGTCATTTTAGCTACCTATAGCAAAAATGCATTGTGATAGTCTTCACTGTAGTGAAATTAGAAAATGGTGCTTAGATAAAGTACAACCAGGAGTGACTGGCAGGTGTAGGGGAAAGCGGCTGAGCTGCTTTAGTTCCACATGCCAAAAAAATCGGAGACATCCTTCCCATCAAGTGGTCGGCCACAGGCAGCCTCCCAGAAGTCTGAGGCATTTCAGCTGATAAATTCAGCTGATAAATTCAGCATTTCAGCGGGTAAATTTCGGAAAGACAATCTTATAATGCAAGGCTTGTGTTCTGCTGTCTGCAAGCACCTGCCAATCATTCCCATCTGAGGAACTGGGACACCAAGCCGTGTGATGCTCAGGTGTTTGCTCCCAGAGCAATACTCATGATCAAAGTTACAGCTTGGTTGCTCATCAGAGACCATCAGGCTAATTTTTCCCTGTTCTCCCCATTTTTTAATTTTTTTTTGCATTTGTGTTTCTTAGGGTTTTTTAATGGGAATGGTGTTTATCAGCACTGGTCTTCCAGAGTCCATTTGTATGGGGTTTGGTCACTGGCCTTTATTTGTGGGGTCTGCATCCTAGAGATCTTTATACCTGACATAATCTATGTGATGCGCTGCAGTATTATTTTGATTATTTCCATCTATCAGGGAAGGATAAGTCTTTCAAGGTGTGTAAGCTCCTTAGATCTTGCGAACCCATCTTTTCCAAGCTAAGGACCACGTCCATGGCAAACGTGGTCTCTGCTGGGCCATTTAACACCTCTCCAAGCCACCTAGCTCAAGTTTTGGGGTATGATCAAAACAGTCTGAACCCCTGATAATTAAAAGCTCTTGTGATGATGACGCTTGCAACTTTACCACCTCCTCAAGGACTGTCGAGCTCGCCTTCATACAGAGTCCCTCTCAATGCATGCAGGAATGAAATGTGACTCTTCTTGTAACCACAGCTGCTCAGATATTTTTGAGTTGAGGCAATTCCCGATCAGAAAAAGGCTTTTTGCCAAGAATCAAAAATTTTCTGTGGGAAGATTGATTTTCATGGAATTTCTTTCCAGGAAAATGAAATGAAATGCTTTCTCTGGTGACAAAGTTTATCTCTGCACCTGTCTTAGTGGCTCACAGGCTTCCCAGGAAGCCCATGCATCAGTTTAGGGGGATATGTCCGTCACAGTTCATGATGGGTGGTATTTCTGAGTGAGCCCTGTTGGAGAACAGATGAACCAGGGTGGGGGGCATCTGTAGCTCAAGCTGGAATGGATCAGGAACATCAGTCCAAATTGCAATATCCTGTTCAGTATGTTTTTCTCAACTTTTTCTTCTAAGAGAAAGCTTTAGGATTTTGCCATTCGTCCTGGCTTTACTATAAACCAGACTTAAAATGTTGGAGCTTTCCTCAGGATAAAGATCCATGCTTTTTAGTCATCTCTATTTGCTACCAGTTTCCTTAGCAAGAGACAAACAAAAGTCACATTGCAATGGACTCAGCAGGGGCTCCACCTTTTCCCCGGCAATGCAATGTTTGTACAGTGAATGCTTGAACCATCTCCATCCCACTACAAGGAAAAAGTTTTCACCTGTGGCTGTTCCAGTTGTGACTGCCGCTCCCTGCCAGTAATCCTGTAGGATTAGTAAAACCAACTGGAACATGGTGGAGGACTTTTCTGCTGCCTTTGGTGGAGGTTGTGGGATGCTGAGTCTCAGGTGTGTTTGCTCCTGTAGTGTTGGGAAGCTGTTTGGGCACAGCACAATTTTTGGTGTTGGAGGACCTTGGAGGAGCGCTGCTCAAGCCCACGTGTGCAATGAAAACTGCTGAAATCAGAAAGGGACAGATAAATCAGGGACGAGCAGCAACTCAAAATGCCCATGGTGGCTGAGGAGCAAGGGGAATGTTTTCTCCACCTGTATGTGGGGTGTGCAAAAGGCTATGTCATCCCCCAAAATAACAGGTAGTTGCATTTCCCCACCAGGCACCCATCTGTCAGGTCTGTGGCAGAGAGCAGAGGTCGGGGCAGAGTTTCCGCTGATGCTCTGCGTGGCAGTCCCTTCTCCTCCCCCGTTTAATTCTTCTTGCATGAGATCCATGTGGCAAGGGATGAATTTCAGCCATAAAGATTGCTAGACAGCTCCTGACTTTTACACCACCAGGGAAAGAAACAGCTTCCCAAAATGCTATTACAGGGTGCTGCAATCTCTCATCCCGCATGTCCTAATACCCCCCGACCCACTAAAACAATGGCAGCCTTTCCCTGTCAGGTTGCTTCAGAACGTGGCTTGTGGTCTGCGATAAATAGCCCTGCATGGCGCTCTCATTAAGAAACTATTACAGAAATGGCTGGGCTTCCACTCGGCTGCGTCAATGCAGAAACTATATTTCCTATTTATTTGTTCCGTTTGTTTATTTTACTGGACCACCCCATGAACCTGGGAGAAACATGCTAGAAAAAAAAATTATAGCAACGCCAACTATTCTGGGAGATACACGAGCCCCTCCATGTTTATCAGGTTGAGGGCACTGTATTTTGATGTCAATAAGCAATTTTTCCAGCCCGGTCTCCTGCCCGACCCTTTTAATCCATCAATATATTATTAGAGATAAAGTTGGTGGAAGCCTGCTGCAGTTAGAAGATAAATGACATCTCTGAAGTCAGGCATTAAAGACTAGATTAAGGCCTTGTGACACCGTTTTCAGTGCTCATCTGTGCACTTCTGTTCAACCTATCACACTGAGTGACAAGAAAGAAAAATAATGAACTGGGCCAAGGAAAGAAGAAGGGAAAAAAAAGGCAGAAAGAGAGAGAGATTTCCCCCCCCCCTAACACACAAACTACATCAGTTCACACTCAGGATTAGACCGTATTTAAAAAAAGGGGAAGGGGGGAGGTTGGAACTGGATGGTACTATACAGATTAGAATAGGAAAAAGGGGAAGCTGAATGAGAAATTGCAGTTTGGTTTTGTCCTGGGTTTATTTTTTTTTATTATTTTATTTTATTTTATTATTTTATTTTTTATTTTATTAATTTCAGCATTTAATTTCATTTCATTTCTTTATTTCATTTTATTTTTTACTTGCAGGATTGACCTAGTTGAGTTTACAGGATCCTAAGGGTTTTGTCTGGAGCTAAAGCAAATCCCATTTAGGACCAAGGAAATATATCCTTGCGAGAGACCAAGTTAAAACATCCACAGACGGAGACCTCTCCTCCCTTGCTCCCATTACCATCCTTTGTCTTGATGCAGTTGTGGTGATGGTTTGCTTGAGTTGGTTGTTAACACTGATTTTGAAGGCACATGTGTGCACATATATGGGTTTTTGTGTGTGTGTGTGTGTTTCGCCGTACTATGCAGGAACGTTACCACTGCCCTTTCCTTCTATGTGGAACCCTTCAGACTAATAATATTACAAGTGCATCTTTAGAGACCAGCTATATGCTGCTGAAGATGGTATGGCTTTTCTGTGGCCTGACTTGTTCCCTTTGTCCTCCCAAAATCTGGGGTCCTTCCAGCTGCCTCAGCCTTTGAGCAGCACCAATGCTTTGGCTGCACGCTGCTCCTCAGGATCAGCGTCAGCTTTCCACCATCACACTGCAGTGGGGAGGTCTTTGCCCTGTCTGTGTTGGGGAACAGAATATGACAAGTCAGCCCAAGCATCCTTCTCTTTGCACTGAGGTCATGGGGCTGTGCCATCATGACAGCAGCCTTGTACTGCTCTGGTGCCATGTCTGGCTTCATGGACCAAATTCAAGGCTGTTCCAGGCTTAGCAAGAGCTTGATCATGGCATTTGGACTCCCGAGGCTGCCTTGAAAAAGACTGTTGCTCCCTCTATGTTTGTGGGACACCCGCCCATCACTATCACATCATGATGACAGCAGACATGACCGTGGAAGTAGTGACTGGTCATTAAGGTTCTGGCCTCATTTGGTGTGATATCTAGAGAAAACAGGACTATGACAGCAGAGTCAAGGAGGGATGGCAGCAGAACCGAGTCTAACCTCTCACTGGAGTTGAAGGCGAGAGGGAAGGGAAGAGCACAGTTGTGTGGGGCTGGGCATGGGCCCCTCTGTGGACCTCTTCACCCAGACCCACTGCTTCACGCTGCCCTTGGCCTCTTTCACTTTGAGATGCCCAAGGTCAATGCCAGCCTTTGCCAGAATGGGACATTTGGAAGAAGAAACATATGTGTGATGGGTTGCGCATCCTCCTTTGGAGGAGCCTGGACACCTCCAAGTGCCTCTTTCTTTGGAAGAGGCAGCATGGGGATTTCTTGGAGAAGAAAGGAGAAAGCTGCTTCTACCAAGCAGTCATGCCCGGGAGCAGGGGCTGCACTCAGAATAATTTTCTCCAGGAGATCATTTCTCAGCCAGATCTGCTCATCCAGAGTAGCTGTCTCCCCAGCTGACAGGGACCTCACTCCTGTCCTTGCCAGGAGAAAGAAAGACTTTTCCCTACCAGTCAGAAAGGGAGGAGAGATGCCTTGTCAAGGGGCCTCATCGTACGCATTTGGGACAATTGCCCCCCAGCAAGCAGCCTGGTGGGAGACACTCTGTCATGGCAAAGCAGAGAAGCCTGTGCTGAATCTAGACTGGGATCTCACATGCCTTGCTGGGGTCTCCATTCTGTACAGTATGTACATTGCTGCCATCTTCTTCTTTTGAAGATATTTTTTAATGTCTTAAAAAAAAGATTACTTTGTTACAATCATTCAGCAAAGGGTTTCTGCGCCTGTAGAAAATATTAATAGACTATTATGAGGTCCTACAACTAATTTTTCCACACATATCATCTGTCTTTGCATGGTTATTAAACTCCAACAATATTTCATGCAATGCTTTCCTGCTAAATTAATTTGGTTTCTTCTTCTCCTGCTTCTTTTTTTTTCCTCCTTCCACAACCTTTAAATTTAAATTGAATCTTCATAATTATGGCTTTTTTGTTGTTCCTCATATCTTTTTCTTTTCAATTTTCCTATCAAAGTGGCTATACATTTTAATAAAGATGTAAAGAAACAGAAATGAAAGTGTAAGGGACAGGAAGGGCTGTGTTGGGATCAGAGACAGGGGGCTCTGGGAGAGCTGGGAAATTCTGGAAAGGATGGGATGGAGGTGAGCAGGGAGCTGAACAGCACCTTTCTGGGTTGGCTCCAGCCTACATAGAAAATGATGTGGGAGAAGCCATTGATAGAAATGACTCGTCACTTGGGAAGGAAGTGTGTTCCCAACAGGACTCATCCCGATTCATCTATGAATTTTGGTGTTGCTCTGGTGCAGCTTGGGGTCATCTGCTGCCCTCTGTAAGCAGAGATGGTAAGAGGAGGTACCCTTTGGGCAAGGCCCCTTGCTTCCACGAGGAAATGTCCCCATGCATATTCAGGCCTGCCTTGCAGGATCGCTGGGTGCAGGAGTCTGGGGCTTTCCTGAGGTCACCTAACCAACAAGTTCTCCCTCTCCTGTTACCACCTCCCAAAAGGCTGGGGACATCCTTGGCAAGAAGGCCACAGCTGAGGAAACAAGTGCTTTATTTGAACTGTAGGAGGATCCAGCACAAAGCCCCAGCCCAGAATTTGCTGATGTCCTCAGATAATTGCTGATATCTGCTGGCATGGGACTTCTAATCATTTCCAAGTCTAAACTGTGCAGAGAAGTACTGTGGACTGGTCTTCTGGCTGGCAAAGTTTGGTCAGACTGCAGGTGACTGTCATTCTCTTTACCAAGGATGCCCAATGGGTCTCTCCTGGGAGATGCTCTCCAGGGAGATAAAGTGATCAATCTGAATTAATTATTAATCTTCATAAATCAGGGACCTTTACTCTCTTTTTCCCTCCTTTTGTCTGGGAAGCCTTCCTGAGGAAGACCTGGTCAATAAAGAAAGATAATAGATTTATTCTCAATAAAGAATAACTTTTCAACTGAGACATCGATGTAACTCCCATAGAACAGGATTTTTACCATTTCCTGGAAGAAGCGTTAGCTAACTCCCTCTGGGAGCTTGCCCTACAGGCTAAGATGCTAGTGGTTTGGTGGCCAAGTCACTCTCAGACAAAACCTGAAACCAAGGAGAGCTGTTGTGAAGGTGTGATCCACTTAGGACTGGGCAGACTGCAGTGGGCGTGGGACAGACCAGTAATTCGTCTTTCCCAGAGGACAAAAGTGGTGGCCAGGTTAAGCAGAAGCCATCAGTAGGATTTCCTACTTAACTCAGCAGCAACAAGCTGTTTAGTTGCGGGTTTATGAAGGTGAGCTTGGTGGAAAATGGTTGATGAAGCTGAATGCCTGAATGGCACCGAGGAGCTTGCTCTCAAGCTGGTCCCAGATGATGCCTATGTCATGACTGCAGTTGGCACGTTTGGCCCATGTCTCTGTCACTGCTCCTCAGAAGGAATGTCTTGTTTTCATCGGTTGACATGTGCACACACCAATAGGTGGCACCAATGGAACAGAAATGTGAAACTCTATGCAAATTTTTCTGGAGAAGAGGGTGCTGGGAATTTTCTCCTACATGGCTATAGACTTTTCTACGAATGAGGTATTGATTACATACTGCTATCACCGTTGTAACACACTGGAATCTAGGAGGATGTTAAGCAAAATGTGACAATAGGAATCAACCCAAACTGCTTGTGATGTGCTAAATCTCTTGACTTTAGATTCACATGCACAGAAGAGTGATATTTAACATATTATATTTAATGATGTGGTAAGTTCTTATTTGTAACTCAGAGGGAAGTTGTTATTCAGATATGGTTCACATGATTATAGAAAAAACAGCTTTTCTTGAATGAAAGAAGTAACCCATTTTCCAGAGGAATCTCTGTAATTTCCGTAGTCACTGGATATCCAGCAGAGACATTTGTGGTCCCATTCAGGAAGGACTGAACCTCCTTCTTCCAATGACTTCAGATGAAGCAGTGGCAAGAAAGGAACTAAAATGTGAGCCAGATCCTGCGCTTTCTTGCACTGGTTTTAGACAATTATTGTTTTGCTTCATGGCATAGTCATACCACCATGTACCAGCCCTCTTCTGTGAAATTGGGGACCTCTACAATTTTTTGAAACTCATGTGCAGAAAGGGCAAAATTGTGTGATAAAGCCCCAAACAAATTGCACCAGTCATTCCATGCCATTCCTATCACCATAGGCAGACTGTGATCCTGCCCGGATATTAACATTTGGTTTATGCCCTGTATTTTATACAGTTTAAAAACAGTAGCCATGTTTCCCAGTGTTTTAAAGATAATGAACATTATCCTTCACATCCCTTTGCTCATCAGCCATGTGTTTATGTACCAAGCATCTGGCTACATTATTATTTATATTACAGGAGACTGAACCAAAAAACCCCCTCAACAACCTCCAAGGAAATCAAAACACATTTGGGCCAAACCAAAGTGAAATGCTAATTTTTCCCCTATGAACCACTGCCACAGCAAAATGTTTCCTATTTATGATTACGCAGGCTTCTCATGCTAAGTTTTTACTGTGAGACTTATGGGCATGTTTGCACTTATAATATGTCAAAAGGTCCTCAAATCGAGACAATAGTCAGTTAAGGACTAATTTAGTGGTGGGATATGAAAAAAAAAGGAAAACTAAGAGCTTTGATACAGGACTTCAAGGCTCGTAAAGCAATGCCAAAATGAATGTCATTGATTCTTCCCTGTATTGCCCATTACTGCTGC
Organism: Astur gentilis; assembly: GCF_929443795.1. NCBI lineage: Eukaryota > Metazoa > Chordata > Aves > Accipitriformes > Accipitridae > Astur > Astur gentilis. Next base: position 15,085,792 of record NC_064885.1, read on the forward strand.
CAATGTCTATGTTGCATGCTGTAGTGTAGATGGGACGGCAGCATGGTTTTAGTTTAGTTAAGTTAGCTTAGGCTGCTCTAAATTGTGTGTAAAACTCCATTACAAGTGGACCTTGAATGTCTGTAGGTTTTGTCTGTGGAGGCTGCTCTAAATTGTGTGTAAAACTCCATTACAAGTGGACCTTGAATGTCTGTAGGTTTTGTCTGTGGAGGTGAAGGAGGAAATACTATTTACCATTTCAGGGTGAAGGTGATCTGGTTGGTCTATCAATGTGGAGTGATACAGAAGACAGCCCAGACCTCGTGGCTAGACAAATTAGCATGTTTGGTCCTGATCAGGCAGAAGTCAGGTGTTGCCAATGTTCCTGCAGTTTTTCTCTCTTGTGGCTGCAGGTCTCAGCCAAGCTTCTTTGTTTATCTCAACCCCTTTCAACCATGCATGGAAATCAGGATGCATCTGTGGTGCAATCCTTTACTCTTGCACTTTGCACTTGTGCAGAATTCATTCCCTCTGGATCACAGCTGAATTTCAGCCCTGAGTTTGAGACTTTTCTAAAAGAAACCCTGGGCATTCAACCCATGTTCAGAAGAAACCTCTTTTCCTTTTGGTGTGTTGATTCTTCCTGCACCCCAGCATGGTCTCTCCCCTACCCACAGCACCGGGATGTGCTGTGCTTCCCTCTGACGAACACCCATCCCAGTCTGCTGAAAGCATGCAGGCTCTTCCCCAGCACTGGTCAGCATTTTGTGAGAGAGAGCCCTCTGATTAAAATGTCATCAGGAAAACAAACCACATTATCAAGTTCTGCAAAAGCTGGTCCATCACAGACAGAAAAAATAGAGGCTCTCTTGAAACATAATACAGCATCCTGAGACCGAGGGTGTGCATGTCTGCAGGGCAGGGGGAAAGAGGAGTTGTGGGGTTGGGCATGAGCATTTGCAATCAGGTACTCATCAGGACCTATCTCCATTTTCTGTTCAGCCTTTAACAAATCAAGGAAGAAATGCCCCCGCCTGGGGTCAAAGATAAATCTTCTACCCTGGACAAAGGGTAGATCTCCTTGTCAGTGCACTGATTTATTGTGACCTTATAGTCAGAGTCTCTAATTTCTGCGTGTGGCTATAGGTGCCACCGGTGATTTGTTTCCTCTCTCGATACTCTCTGGCTGCTCAGTAACAGGGACCTCTGTGGGCTCACTACCCTATCCCTGGGAACACAGTTTGGGTGGCTGTATCTCCACCTGGGTCAGCTCTGCAGGTGGCTCAGCTAGGATGGCTTTGGTGATAAATGTGTTTGCTGTGCCTGGGAGTTGGGTCCCCAAGCCAGATGCCTCCTCTAAGGCCATAGCAGACATGACAAGAGCTGGAAGGGTCTTGAACAGGTCCGTGGGGAAAACACACAAACTAAACCTAGAGCTATGAGGGCATAGAGAGAGCCACCCTTTGGTTTTCCTCCCACTGCTGGTTTGTCCAGGCACATGCTGCAGAGGAGCAAGTGTACTTTAACTTGCCAACAGTGAAGAAGCAAAACCCCACCCTGACACTCATCCCAGCTGGCATTTATCCCTGCAGGAAAAAATTAATTTCCTCCTTGAACTTAGGTTTAGCCTCCATTCACTGGCCTTTCAGCCTTGCCCTGTTCTCCAATGGGAAGGTGCCCAGAGCCCCTCAAGAGCTGACCTCTCACTTTTCTTTCTGATACACTGAAGAGGTTATGTTCCCCAAGCATCTCTCCATCAGCAATTGTCCCCCAGACCTTGAGCCACCGTGACACTTTTGTTCCTTCTGCAGCTGCACGATGTCCTTGGTGAAGAGCCCAGAGCCCAGAGCTGGACGTTGTCCTGTTCATGCCCCAAGGCCAAACACTGAGACAAGTCACCTCCTTGGACACCAGCCCTCATTCACACTCCCAGGCTCTCCACTGGCAGTTTCATCTGCTGCTAGGCTCTTCAGAGCTAATTAAAAAAGGGGTACCCAAGGTTTCAGGGGCAAATTTTGAAAGAAGACTTTTTCTTTGCCCTCACTGGGCACCTAAAGGGGTTCAGGCACTGACCTCTGCGTGCATGCTACCTTCTCAGCTCAGCATGGTGAGAAAATTTGTGGGCATGCAAACAGGCAGATGTGGCAGGAGTTTCCATTGCTGCCACTAAAAGTCTGCACCGTCTTAAACCAGCACAGCTTTTCTGTAACATGCATAAATTGCCTAGTACCTAAGCTACCTAAAATGTATTTCAGAGAGCTTGGTACAGCAGAGCCCTGATCTCTCTTGGAAATCCTGTCGTGAATAATTGTGAGAATTTATTATATTATATTTATTTTTGGAGGAAAAAAACATGGGGAATGGTATTTATCTGTAATTTATACAGCACTTTTAAAACACAGATCCTGGCAATGCAAATTCACATTTCATGCAAAACTCTCCTGAAGCACGTTGCTTTGTGCAGAAACCTCCAAGCCCAGCACTACCCTATCTCTTTCTTCTTTACGAACATACAAAAGGATAATAAAATAGCTAAGAAGCAAGAGCAGTAAAATTTCCTGCCCTGAGGGTGAAAATGGCATATATTGCCCTGAGCCTTTAGCAGAGGCCAATATATATAGAGAGAGACTTGGGAACTATTTTCTTTCCTAGTGCAATATTTTACCTCTATTGCCCTCAGAACCAGTCAATATTTGTATAATATATATATAAAAATAACCTTAGATAGATGGATAAAAACCAAGTAAAATTCACCTCGGAAAGCCTTTTATTCCAACTGGAAAATTGCCCTGCAAATGTACTCAACACAATACCCACTACTTCACTTGAAAGTGACAGTTGCAGCTGTTAACGTGGCTACATTATCTCATCTAAGGAGACAAATTTCAGGCTATATTTCACTGTAGCCTGGTAATGTATATATGCCCTGAAGACTGCTCCAGCTAGATCTGTCTTGCTGTATAGATTTCAGATACGGATGTATACTTCCCAGGGTTTTTCCCTTCCCCCTTGTTAGTTAGGGAGTGCAGGAGGTTAAGAAAACATCACAGTGTTTCCGTCATCATGTCCATTTTGGCAGAGGGGCAAGAAGCAGAAGGGAGAGGAGCCAGCCAGCATCCCACTCCGGGTCCGTGCTTCCCAGGGATGGACGAGGAAGGGGGTCGGCTCCTCAGCACCTGGGAGCCATGCTTTGCAGTGCTTACCCACCCTCAGTGGTATCATGGGCACAGAGGTGAGGGAGAAGATGGCAGAGATTTGCTAACGCCCCCATTTCCATGCCCCTGCCCCTACTAAGCTCGGTGGCTGCTTGCTCGGGCTCACGCGTGGCTCTTGGTGGGATTTCCAGAGCTGTTCCTCCTTGTTAACCCCACATCCCTTTGCAAATCTGAACTGAGGGTTATGAGGAATTCTGGGACTGTCATGAAAGAAAATACGTAAGTAGGGAAAAAAAAATCATCTATTAGGATTTTAAATAGTCTCATGAGTCTCTCCATTATTTGAGACACTTAAGATCACTTGACAAAGCCCTGGAGAATATACAGAAAGCTAGACAGGGACCTTTGATGGATGTTTTAAACTATCTAATGCGTCTTTTCCAACTCTATCCACTAAAAAATGACTAATTGGTTGCTGTTCTTCATTACTATGATCACAACAGTGTCCTGAAAGCGCCCAGCACTCCTGCATGCGAGATGCTGTCTATTCATCCCCAGCTGAGCATGGGTTGTTGCTTTTTGCTATTAATTTTCAAGGCAAACATCTGTGCCACGCGCTGCAATGCCTGTACAGTGTCTTGCCCGAGGAGACCCAGTGTTTCTGCACACAGTGGCACTGCACTGGGTAGCGCCGAACCTCCCCGTGGGGAGCTGAGCAGGGGGGTGGTTGTGGTTGGCATCACTTACCAGCTCCAAGGCCATCACCTCAGGGGAGTCCTGGCAGCTTTTTGCACTGTAGCGGGGGCAATAACTCCCTCCCGTGGATCCGGGCTAACATGGAGAATAAAGGCTCGTTGGCTCTGGCCGGGAGATCGCTTCTTTACGCAAATGGAGAATTTGCCGCCCCCCCCCCCCCCCCCCCAGTGATTTTTTAAAGGTTTTGGAAAGAGGTCTTTCTTGTTAGAGGAAAGTGCATCACCTCAGCGAGTTTTCAGCCCATGAGTGCAGCATGTGCCTTCCAGCAGGGATTCATAACTCCAGAAGTGGCCATCGCATGGAGTTGGAGAAGACTAGTAATTGCTGAGGAACTGCAAAACTCATGTGAGAGCCCAGGGCAGCTCCCATGGAGGGGAGGAATGAAGGAAGACCAAAGCTGGTGAGCACCTGTAGTCATGCAACTTCTGCTCAATGAGGTGAACAGGGAAAAAGTTTACGGGCAGCTCTGACTAAAGTTTAAAAAAAAAAAATCAAGCAGGCATTTTTATCTGGCTAATTTTCTTTCCTGGAATTAGTTGTTTGAATGGAGAAACCTGCTGGAACAAGAAGCGAGAAAAGCCTTGGACGGAGTGGCTGCGCCTCCCAGGCCCTGAAATTTAAGATCTTTATAAATGATCTGTTAAAACTATAGTGACGATAAGCTTATGAATCATGATCTATATTAATCAGGGCTGCTGATACGGAAAGATTAATTGAAACGTGCAGTTCTACACAAATGATAAAGTGGTAACAATTTAATATCAGACAAGGAGAGTGAAGAAATTACACTCCAAGCTTCATGCATCATTACTATGGATATTAATATTTTACACAGCGCAACAGCATCGGGAATCATAATGAAAATCCATAACTAGTGCACAGACATGATTAAATACAACAGTCTTTAGGTGCTGTTTGGTGACGGGGGCTTAGCCATATTTCACTCCTGCTGCCGGTGATTCGAGTGATAGAGTCTAGACGTGGGTGATTAAAAAGTGTTCCTCCTAAAGGCTGTTAACCTTTTACTACTGAAATGAATTTCTTTGATTTTTAAATTATGCCGCTCAGTCTGTGGGTTTTTTTTTTTTCCAAATCAAAACCTTGTCCAGAATATCGATAGACCGGGTTCCCCAGGCAGTTGACAAAGCAGAAGTAAAGCACCATGAAGCAGACACGGAGGGGTATTTAAGGGTGGGAAGGAGAAAGGGGGATGGCGGGGGGGAGAAAACAGGTTAAAAAAACAGGTTTTCAGTGCTCGTCATTATGGCGGTGCATATATTAGATGCAATACCCGGTGCTGTGGTGGGCCATAAAGGTTTTATCCGCGGGAGTGTGGAATGGGTGCATTACTCACAAGTGGCAACAGCGCCTGTGAGTTATGCACCTCATTCCCAACCTGCACCGATAAAAACTTTATGCTGCACCACGCAGTGACGTCTTTTCTCGATGTGGGATTCATCAGCTCTAATGGTGGTTGGATCAGGCCCTTAAGTGAAATGCAGCGTGTGGAGGAAAGTGAGCCCTGACTCAGCATTGAAAAAAACCCCTCTTTTTTTGAGAAAATGCTTGGGCGCCTATTTAAATTCCCGAAGCTCAGAGCTTGAAGAAATGACATCTTTTCTACCTGGCCTTTCTGGATAGATGAGAAGGGTTTAAACTGGTCTATATGTTATTTGAGCTGCTAAAAATGTGGCAGATTTTAAGTCCAGTAACTCATGGTTTTGCCATTTTGGACTACACTGGTGATGGTTAGAGGTGTCCCACCCATAGAGCACCATTCATAGTGCTCCTGGCTCTGCAGTGGTGTGGGATGACAACCTGAAACCCTGCAGTTTCCATGGCTGTTGTTAGTGGGGGTGACCTGGGAGAGGAAGGCCAATATGTGGGAGGGGGTTTGGAGATGCTATACAGCTTAGGCTGGTTTAGGTGGCATCTGTCTGAAAGCAATTGTAGGTCTGTCTTATGGCAGACCACAAGACCAGTAAAAGTGCAATAACATGTAAGCATGCATGAATTACCATCTTGTACCACTGGAAGTTTGACTTCTTATGGGTAGAATAAACAGTGACCAGCTACCAGCAATCACACCATAATCCAATAATGCACACACCAATGAACATTTAATACCCATTAAGTTAAAATACTTCCTTGCGCTTCATAGAATCAAAATGTTTCATGTTCCCTAGAGATCTTGCTGGTAGTTCCAGTCTCAGGTGCTATGTCAGAGCCACAACTCTCAGAGAGTCACAACTCTCAGACTTGGACCTTGTTCGGCCCATTTCTCAAAGCCCCACTGCTGGCTGTGAACAACTCTCCGATATTCTGCATGTTAAAAAAAAACAAAAGAAAAAAGAAAAAAAAAGAAAAAAAAAGAAAAGAGAAAAAAGGAAAAAAAAAAAGAAAAAAGAAAAAAGGAACTTTCTAGCTTTCATACATGGAGAAAAATCCATCTATCTCTCCAGTTGTGGTATAGACATTTGTGGGCACAGCGCTGCCTGTGCTTTGGCTCCTTAGAAAGAGTCCCAAAGCCATTTTTCAGTCAGGAGAAAGGAGAAACTAGTAGAAGGTAGCATTTCCCAGGTAGTGGAAAGCCTCTTCCTGGTAAAAAAAAAAAAAAAAAAAAAGCACATGTGAGTATGGCCAGAATTTGAATGTCCTTTCCTCTGTGGTTTTCATGACAAGCAACACATTCACTCTGAAGGAGTGCCAACATCCAGAACCAAGGAAGACAATAATCTATGGGAAGCATGCAGTCACAGATCAAAGGTTTCTGGGGATACTTAATCTCGGTTGTAATGTCTTGAATGAGAAATGGAGGAGCCTGCAATGTAGAAAGACTTTCATTGGCCAAGGTCTTGGGTGTTAACTTTGGTTTGTTGATAAATTTCAGTAGACAGTGCCCAAGACATGGACTGGCACCTAGAGCAACTGCAAAGGACAGATCACACCATAGGACCCATAAATAATATGTGTACAAAGCTCTTTCCTGAAGCAGAAGAATGCTGGAAGGACACAAGGAGATGCTTTGCTTTATGGGGGAAGAGAAGGTGGTCAAATACCAAGGTGATGGGCATAGCATGTGTATCAGGCTAGAGGACATGCAACAGCAGACAAAGACATGGCAAAGGGATGCAGGTAGAGGGGAGGATAACAAAGCTTTGGTGCTTCCCTTGTCACTTGAATTGGGGATCCTTTGGATGCTCCTCACCTCCCCCTCTCCCTCCAGAGGTTTGGAAACACAAGGCTGAGAGCAAGCAGCTCACAATCAATGACATTAATTAATAAATGAATGGCAGAGAGGCACAAGTATTGCCCCACAAATGAAAAGCAAATCCCAGCCAAGGGAAAAAACGCCAAAACTGTAGCAATTTCTACTCTGTTACCCTTGAGATTTGGCTCCAGATTCAAAGGATAGGCAGGCGGAGAGGGAGGTTGGGAGGAGGCGGGCGGGGGGGGGAGTTGGCTCATATTCTGCTGTGACCCAATTCCATACAAAGCATCCTGTAACAAAACACGTCTCTATCTACAAAGTACAAGTAATCTTTGTTTTCAGTACAATACTTATCTGCATTTAGACTGATGATGGCAGTGCTTGGCTTATTTTCATGGATCCAGTTATCCTTTTTATCCCTGTGAGCGTGTGTGTGTGTGTGTGTGTGTGTGTGTGTCTCCTCCTCTCCATACTCCTTGCTGCCTCTTGTGCCTGTGCCAACAGAGCAGTACTCGTAGGGTGCTGTTAGACATCAGCAGAGGTGGAAATACTGAAGGTCAATGCCACTTAGGGGCTCTCATGCTGCCCAAATTATTTGGTGCCCTGGGAAAGGGTGAGCTTGGGAGCTAGTCTTTACAGCATCTAACCACATCTTGAGGAGTTCTTGGGGTGCTACCACAGGGAAATGTTAGTAGATGGGGCACCAGTCTGCAACTTGGGAGATGCTTCTACTGCCAGAGCTGCTTCCAATTTGCTGTCTGAGTCTCTGCATCACCTCCAAGCTCTTACATATCCATCCCTGCTCGTAATTTTTGGCAGGGATTGTCTTCTGCTATTTGTCTCTACAGTATCTCCCAGCAAGGTAGCCTTGTCTTGGTAGGGCCATCTCCAGGCACTACTGTAGAGCAAAGACCATACTGGATGGTGTCTGAGAGACCAGTATCCCAGACCCCCACAACACAGAGTCACAGAGGGTAGCCTGACACCAAACCTGACTGTCTAAGTCGTGCTAGCTTCTCCGGTTGTGCCAAAGGGTGATGGTAAGTCACCAACTCCCATCACGGTTTCCCTGTGCTTCCAGTCATTGAGCAGGTCATACATGGAGAGTTCTTAAACTCACTGGTATGAGTGAGTTGCTTGCACCTCTTCAGGTCACAAAAGAAATGGGTTTCCAGTCTAGAAGATACACCATAATCCAAGACGTCACTGGGCTAAAACAGCCTTCATGCACGTAGCAAGAAAGAATCATTTCCCACCAGAGGAACCAGCACTGAGAAATTCACTGGCTTGGTAGTGCCACAAGTGAGATTGGAGAAATGTAAAGCCCCCTCAAAGCTTTAAAAGCCTATGAATCATGGCAAGACTGTGTAAATGCTTGGATGCAGAGGCATCAGCCTTTGTAGCCAGCTGGATTTCCCCTCCATGAGGGTGCTATCATCTGAACTCATCACGCTGTCCACCGGCCATTCTGTCTTTGTGAAGCATCTCTGCCTCCTCCCTCTCATGTCTGTTATTACAGAACACTCATACAGTTCCCATCAGTATGTTTCTGGATATTTTAGGAGTCCCCCCCCTGCCATTTCACAAAGGGGGAACTAAGATGTGGAAAGCAGAGGTGCCCTGCCCTAGGTCATTCAGTAGCACAATGGCAATTAGCTGTTAAGTGGAATTTTCATGTGCAAAAATTCTATCAACGTGGCTCATCAGACGTCTAGAAACCATAACCTATGAAGGAGGCTTGAAGGGTGTACAACTGTTTAGTCTAAAACATATGCTTTAGAAATATCTAGGTGGCTTTTTGAGGCCTGGCCCAGGCCTGTGATATTGACTCCCCTCTATCCTTTAAATCCTGGCCTTGTTTTTAATTCTTATCCTCTACTTTCTTACTTTAATATATTTTACATTGGACTGCTACTGAATTCCAGTTTTCTTTCTTATTTTTAATCCTTGGTTTTCATCTGAATCCAGCCCTAGAGAGTATCTATATTTTAAATAAGAATAAGAATAAATACAGAATGTAATACATGTAATTCCATAGTAATCATGTGTTTTACAGGCAGTTGACAAATTTGTTCAGCTGGAAGTAAATATACTCATCTCCCTCCATCCCTGCCGCCAACGGCCTCTGTTTATTTGTTAATCAGTGCGACCTCCTCCCCAGAGAGCTACCTGACTTGGTGCTGATAGGCAGATGACTCCCTTTTTCTAGTTTTTCCATGTACTTACGTATTTCCACCTGGTGATTCTTCACCCCTGGTAATCCCCTGAATTTCCTGCCAGCTTTTGGGAAAGGATCTCTAGGACCTTCTTTGTTTAGTTTGCCCCATTGTGGAAATAATAATGTTTTTGAACCTCTGCTTGTGTCTGGCTAGGCAAAGAAGTGGTGGATGGAGTTGAGGTTGAATATGATTTTTAGCTTAAAGCTCTCCTCTACAAAGGAATCTGTTTACTAGAAATAAACTGGTATTTTCAGTGTGTCATAATGGTGCAAACTGGTGTTTCTGGTCAGATTTCGGGGTCTTCTGATGAAGCAATTCTTCAGACAGTTCTGGAAAAATCAGCTACTCCTATTCACACTGGATCTTTACTATTATTACTTTTTCTGTATAAACCTCACACACAAATTAGGGATATTCTCTGCTTCAAAGTTTAGCTGGAAGATGGAGCTCCTTAAGAAGAGAAATATGGGAAGATGCTAGGGTTATCGCTAGAAGCCTGGGTCTTTACCCTGTTAGCACATGTGTCAAAGAGGTAAACCCTGCCCATTCAGCAGGGTCTGAAGGCTTTGGGTGGGAGTGATCTTCTCCTGGAGGTGAATTTTGCTGGGGCTCATTTGGGCACTTGCAGTCTGCTGCTGTCATTGCTGGTATCAGAGTGATCTTTCAAATATTCCCAAATGAATATGCAGGCTCCCTCATAGCTTCGGAAGTAACATCAAGAGGATGTTTGTATTCATTAAATGAAGGAAGAGAAAAGGCATTTAAGGTCTTTTGAGAATGATTAGTGGTTGACAAAACTTTTATGTTATATACTTTCTGGTGGAAGATAGCAGAGACCAAAACTTTGAGGGAAAATGAGAGTTTTAAAAGGTGTTTCACTCTGATTTTGTTTTTTTTTTTGCTGTATTTCAAGTGCTCCAACAAGCTTTTTCAGGATTTTTTTTATAAATAAATTTTATTTTGCTCTTACTAGTGAAGTCCAAAATACAGTAAGAAATGCTGTCTTGAAACAATTCTCAGCCTGGCAAAACCACCTTCTGCCTTGTTCAATTTGTGATATTTTTTTTCCTCTTCCTAGGTTCTTTGACCATGGGAAACAAGCGCTGCCAGATGAAAGTAAATTGCTTTGTTTGTGAGGCACAGAGTGCTATGGGAGAGCCATACCTGTCACTCTGTGCTACACTTTGCAATCTTAATGGACATTACAACTGATTACATTCTCTCTTTTAGGTAAAACTTAAGATCTTTAAATGCTGCATTTTATCATGGATACAGGTATTTTTTATTTTATATCATGGTTCTCAAAACAAAAACATTTCTGGCTATGAGATAGGTGGACAGATCTGGGGAAACATTCATGGGCAAATAACTCAACCTGGATGTCAGGTAGATAGTGAGCAAAAAGTTGATGACACATCCTTTGTAATCCATTAAAACACACAAAATAGCAAAGCAGAGCTGATTCTGGTTGGCAAAAAGTGAATAGATTAATTAAAATGCTCACAAGATGCAAAAAAGCTGACAAGAAGACTAAAAAAGAGAGGAAAATTTCAGTGAAAGTTGCCATAGCAGGCAGCATTTTTTTTTCTTTAAAACTTCCATTTTTATGGAAGTTTTCATTGACTTGTTGCAACCAAAAAACCTGGCAACACATTTCAATCACCTGTAACTGATAGGGGAGCCTGAGTCAGGGCTGTGAGGTGACCAGGAGATAGTGGCGAAGAAGGGGAAGGGCGAGAGGAACCCTTCCCCAGCTGCGGCCCCCAGGAGCCAGGCTGAATGGCAGCGGACCCCCTGCTCAGCACAGGGCAGGCAGAAAAGTGGCTGTAGATCAAGAAAACACGATCTTGCAGGAAAAGTTCACCTGGAGAAGAAACAGGCGGGATGAGAACACTAAGATCATTTCTCCTGCTCATTTCTTCTCTGGGCAGTCTTCTGCTAGCTGAAAGGCTGCTGAAAAGAGAAAGACAATAAATTGTTCTTTGTGTCTGCTGGGGATAGGAAGAGAAGTAACAGCCCTAAATTGCAGCATGGAAGATTTAAGTCAGATGCTCAGAAAAAACCACACTGGTTCTAAGGATAGAGAAAGCACTGGAATAAATTTCCTAGGGAGGTGGCAGAGTGGCCAATGCAGGATGTTTTTAGGAAGAGGTTAGGTGAATATCCCTAAGGGATGCTTAAGACCTGCATGATCCTGCCCTGGGCAGGGAGGAAGGGATTAAATGGTATCTCATGTCCCTCCTAGCCTTGAGTCCTGCACTTCCAAAGCCTTTCATGGAATTTGTTCTGATGTTGGAGCAAGCCCTGGTCACATAGAGCCGTGGCAGGATAGGAGCTGGTGGCAGAGGGGGTTTCTCAGAATCTCTGAGCAAAGGGGAAATGCAAAAGCTACTCAAGTGGAGTGGAAAGCCACCAGACACATAGCGTCAGGGTCAAAGCAGCACATCCCAGAACCCTGGGACCTCAGCCTTGTGCTGTGTTTTGTCTCCAGTAGCCCCAGGGCCTCCAGGGAGACAGACAGTGGCCCCCAAGACCAAGAATGAGGCCACCAGGACTGCTCACTCATTTGCTGTGGAGATGACCTCCTGTAGTGGCTACACTTCACTAGAAGAGGGGATCAAGAAGATGCTTGTGAGTGTGGAAGAGGAGTTTTCCAAAGACCAGAGCCCTCTTCCATCCATAGATTTCACCACCAAAAAAAAAAACCAGGAAAGAGCCCCAGCTCTGCTCCATTCAAACCCAGTGGTGGATTTCATCTCTCTTTCTCCAGCAAGTTGCTCAGACATCCTTCAACGCAGGGACAGACAGCTGTGACTGCAGTTCCTAAAAATTCAGGAGGTATTCAGGTATCAAATGGTGCCAAGCTGTTAGGATCCATGAGTGTGAGAGGGACCAAGGCGTGCAAGAAGTTCTGTGTCGCTTCTGCCCACCGCACTGGGGTTAGCAGCTTGGGACTTCTGCAGAGCGCTGGGATGCTGGGAATAAAGAGATGGACCACTTTTCCAAGGGGACAGAGAAAAAGAGAGAGAGGGAGGCAGGGAAAGGAGGGGCTGGGGAGAAAATGGGAAAGAGAGAGAGAGAGAGAGAGAGTGCAGGGAGGAGGGGAAATGAAAGGATATTATTTTTTTTGTATCTGTCATTTCCCTGCTATCTCCCATATGACTTCTTAATCCATCAGAATGCTGGGAAGATAATGTTTTGGGCGAAATAACATGAGAGAGAGGATAGACTCCCAAGGACCAATATCTTTATTGCTCGGAGGATAAACGGATTATGTCAGCCATTTTCTGTTGCTGACAGCTTTTCTTATTAACCGATTTTATTTTTTAATCTTCCAGGGAAGAAATATGGTTTTATGTCACAATAAAACGCCGGTCACATCTAATTCTGCCCTCAAACAAACAGATTTCTGAAAGCCTTGCAGAGAAATTTGAAATAACTTTAAAGAGGGGGTTTTTGGATAAAGTCTTTATCCAGAGGCTTGTTCAACCGCAGTGTAAAAGGTTTAGAGAGAGTGAGAGAGGGAGTGAGAGAGGGAGGGAGGGAGGGAGAGGGAGAGAAAAGTCCCTCACAGTTGTTTTTCCTGGTTGATCCTTATTAAAAGAAACTCTTCATTGTGGTGTACTCAAGGAAATACAGCTCAGACGAAAGAGTCACATGAATGTTAACAAATATGGCTATTTGTGTGGCTTACGCGCTGCGCTGGGCTTAGAGATGTTGTGCGTGACACTCAGAGAATGAAGGAAGCAATCATTAGCATCCCAGCAACCTGCTTAGCCGCCCGCTTTCATACTCCCCCTTTTGATCTGACACTTTTTTTCCTTCAGTTTTGCTGGGATTACCGCAGAAGATGCTAATAAAGTATCATACACATTGTAGGCAGAGCGATAAGAAAGTCTGCTCTGGTGAAACTTCAGAGTTGCAAGCCAAGCAGCCTTTGTACTTGTTGCTGGGTTTCTGGTGCAGACCTGAAAATTGGGAGGGTTTTGTTTAATCCCCCCCCGCCCCCCCCAAAAAAAAACCCCAAACCCCAAAAAACCCCAACTCTGCAGACAGATCCTGCATATTTCATGTGCATCTCCTATGGGGATTTAGAGCAGGCTCCATGAAGCTGATCATATCCCAGTTGTTCATGGATGTTTCTCTTTTCCATTAAGGGTGGGGAGCCAAGCCCATGGCCAAATTTACTGCCATTCCCCAGACAGGGGTTGCTGCTCTGCCTTTCCGTCTTTTCTTTTTTTAGGGAACACACCTTCTGCTCCTTGGAAATACTGGGTTCACACAGCAAAGATTTTTAAAATCTTAATGTACTCCAAAGAAATGAACTTGCTGTCTCTCAGCACCCTTTTTTTTGGCACACTGCTGACCCTAAAACACCAGCTACCAACCCAAGAAGTGGTCACAAGGAATTAAAACTCAGCAGCATCTCTTGGTGTTGTTCTGTTATCGATTTTTCTGGGGGTTTTTTGATTTTAAGTTCCTGCTGTGCTGGGTCCTATACAAATATGTCTTGGCAGGCTCACCCCCTTCTAAAGAGCTTACAGCCTGAACAAAACCCAGAGGCTTTAATACCTTTGGGGAATTTTTGTTTTACTAGTGACATGCTGAGGCACCGAAAAATACATGCCCTACCTTCTCTAGCAGAGGCTTTCCCAGCACGGGAGTGCCAATGTGCTGTAAGGGAATGCTGCACCTTGTGCTAGCAGATCATTATGCATGGACAACCCACACCAGGACGAGGGATAGTTTGCAGGTTCGCCACTGCTGCACCAAAGGGGTTTGCCAGCACAGTTCTGCTGGCCGCTGGCACAGATTTGCTGGCACCATCTCCTGTGCGCTGGCTGCATCCCCGGCATCCTCACCGTGCTCCTCATCTGCAAGCCCAGCCTCCCTCTCTGCCCAAAATATTGGGTGTTCAAAGCCAAGAGAGCAGCAAAAAGGAGTGACTGCTTTGCCCAAAGAGGCCTGTGCTGCCGAGCTTCTGCACTCCATCCACCAGACCTGACAAGTGATGGAGATAAGACCAGCCTCAGCACAGACCACGCTGCTCAAAAGGCATGAAGCCAAAGGCGCCTGCTCTGGCCTATAACCCTCTAAAGGCAGATGTAATATCCCAGTCTGTGATCTCTTCTCTGAAGTGGATGTACGAGTAACCACCTTAATAATTAGTGAAATGCTACCCTTCTCCCCACAAAGCTTTTAGACTGATGAGGAAAGCAAGATGAGGATGTCCACCCAGGATCTCCTCCACCAGGCTCAGTTAGTTGAGGACTTGCATCATGCTGGGATGGGGGCCAGGAGCTGGTCCCCACGGACCTAGCTTTTGGGATGTTACCTTGATTCCTGCTGCGGGAACGGGGTCAGCCCTGTCCCAGGCAATAGCAAGAGACCAGTGCTGCAAATGGGTCAGCCAGCTCAGCTTCTTGCTGGGGGTGCCACTTTCCCCATTGACTGCAGAGGGCTCCTCCTCCCCTCTTGGATTTTAGGATGGATTATCCCTAAGAGCAGTTGAGATTTAACCTGTCCCTAAAAAGTAAAATTTTTTTTTCTGTGTCCTGCAGCAGCGAGTTCTGCAGGTGCAGAGCAGACAGCACAAAAAATATTTTCATTTTTTCAGGGGGGACGAACTGAAACCCATCTCTCCTTTTCCTGCTGTTTTTATTCTGAATGCCTCTGGCAGAGCTGCTCCTCTCTCCAAAGCAAGCTGTCCCAGTCCCTCCATTCTCACTACTGGTTAGGGCCATGAATAACATTTGCTCAAATGATCCCACCAAATATTTAATTCAGGAGTTGTCTGCTGCTGTTTCTAAAACTTGTGATTTTCCCTGAACTGACCCTCACCATCAATGGGTAAGGCCAAATCTCAGCTTAATTGAACTTCTATCACAGAGAGATAGGATTATATCCTTAATATTTTAAATACATTAAAAAATATATACCTGAAGCATAGCATCCAGAAACAAATCTATCCCTATTCTGATGAATTACGCTGAAAGAAAATAATCTTTCCTGGCATCTTCTCTTCCTGCAGGCAGCTGCTTGACCTGCCAAAATCTCTTGAACTGAAACTTGTTAAACTAGTGCCCAACTTTCACCTCCCATGGCATTTTCACAGGGAACATGAGGATTCCCAGGCTGGAAGGGCCACATTGGCACCCAAGGAGGTACAAGTAACCCATGTAGTGCATAGAGCTCCTCCTCTTGATCTAAAAGCACTGAGGCACTTGAGCTTTTTATTTTCTTCTCTTCCTACAACTTAGCTGGGAAATGTCTTTAAATAGTTTCATGGCTAACCATCCTTGCAGGCATGCACAATACATCCATTTTAAATGCATAAATTTTTTTGTCTTAAAGTGTCATGAGTGTTTATATGAGTAATATGACTACCCCAATTTTCTGTTGCTCATGCATTTTCAAATAGTTTAATATTTACTGCATCAAAATCCTCCCCCTCTAATTAATGAAGACTGCAATATCTATTACAGTTTACACACAATTAGATGGTCTAAACTCTTAGTGTTTAAATTGCTTTCAAACTCTGCCTTTCCCCACCCCAAAAATCCAGTCGGTCCCGTCCCGTCCCCCAAATCAATGAGAAAATGCCCCTGTCCCACCAGAGCTCACCCCAAATGCCAGAACCCAAACACACAGCAGGATGAAGAAAGGTGTTTTTGAAAAAAGAAATCTCTTTATCTAACCTCCTACTCTTCCAGTGGGCGCAGGGTATTTTGCTAAAGACTTGCCTTCCACACGGACCTGTGGGTGATGAAAACACTTATTTCCCATCATGTATTTTTCCAAGTCCAGAAGTGGACAGTATCTCCTCTTCCCTCCAGAACACAGGATGCAACAGGATGGAGCCTGTGGACCAGTGCACAACCCTAGACCTAGGGATATCAAATGCTGAAGTGAAATGAGATGAGCTTTTTGGGTGGCTGCCCCAGGGTCAAAATATTTACTGATGACCTTGGCCCCTGGCTGGAACTTTGATGAGGCTTTTGGTGCTGGGCTGCTACAGTCCTGCTAATGAGCACCCTTCCCCAGGCTGCACCGAGTCCCTCCGCAAGACGAAAGCACAAGCCAAGCAGAGAACAAATAAAGCCACATTAATCCCAGCTCCATTAGAAACACAGAAAATAAATAAATGCTGTTTTCAAATGTGGAAAAAGAAAAAAAAATCAATAGGGAAAGAAATATTATTTTTAATCTTCTAAGAGGTTTTTACAAACAACAGGGAGGGGAAAAATTGAAAGCCATGAAAAAAGACTTGCCAATGTCCTTTTAACCTTTATTTATTATCACTCAGTCCACATCAGCCCCTGTCTGCAAGATAATTTGGAATTTCATTTTAATTTCAATGTATCACATAATTCAACACAGCTTTCCATGATTTTTTTTAATTTATTTTTTTTTGTACTGGAAACTTTAAAAATCTCTCTATAGGAAATGCATCTAAAAAAAAAAAACCCACAACATAACCCTTCTGCAGCAGTTACTTAATTTATAACATGAAAAGGGTTTGTGCTAAAATATGATAAAAATAAAATCAACAAACTTCAAAAAAGGAATATTCCTTAATAACATGCTTTAGCTTGAAGGGTGCCTGCTCCTCTGCTTTTCTTTAGCTTTGTCTGCTGCTCACATTAGAGTGCAAGTTATTTTGAGACTGGCTTTTTGGAAGCCTTGTACTGCATGTTGTTTAGATGTGTTTAATGGCATGAGTCTGACTGTATTAACGGTGAGCTCAGGAGGAGCCTGGGACAGGCTGGTAGAAGGACTTGTGTCACCGGCAAGGGACGAGCAGAGACAACCTGTCATCTCCCATGGGCATCATGCCCCAGTCCCCTTTGCTGCCCGTGAGATGAGGTCCCGTGGAAGGTGCCTCTCTGCTTTCCCTGGCCCAGATCTCGTGTTGTCCTCAACACCACTTGTCCAGGATGACAGCGAGGTCTGTCCTGCCCTCCCAGTTCCTCCGAGCACCTGGGGGCTGAGCTGCAAACAGGCTGTGGGTCCCCTCAATGCTGCTCCCATTAGGTACTGCTGCCTCGCTTCCAGCTCCAACATCAGGGTTAGGGTCAGCTAGGAGAGCATTGCCTTCTGTGTAAGTAAGCATGTGCATCCATATCTCGACCCATGCCCCCAGAAAACCTCAAGAGGAGCTTGAGCTGAGGTGGGAGAGAAGAAACTTTTGGATACAAATGGTCCACTTAATAGATATCTCAGTCTTGGGCTCATTTGTTGTCCTGGAGCTCCCTTGATTGCACCACTTTTCTTGAAAATCATGACTAATTTGTAAAAGAACTTCCTTGGTCTCTTTCTCTTTTTACTACATTAAAAAAAAAAAAAAATAAAAATTCCAGAACATTAATTTACTTAATAGGACCTGATGCAGATGGTGCATTTTGCCTAGGATCTTGGCACTGGCTGTGGGCAGGAGAAATCTCATATATTCATGTCAGCTTCCCTCCACAGCCATGTTTATCAGGGGGCTCCTTAAGTGTCAGGCACAAAAGGGTTTTTTGTGCTCCAAATTGCCTGTTATTACAGAGCACCAAAGGGCCCCATCTCACAGCATTGAGCCTGCAGTGAAGATGGCAGAGACCTGGCAACAAGAAGATAGACAATAAATTGTCTTCTAAAGCAAGCTACACCCCAGTCTTTAAAGCAGCCCCCAGGAGTGCTCTGAAGGGTGGTGGCTATTCCACTGTGACCTGGCCATGGAAAAAGGCAATAATTAAAAATGCTCTTCCATGGTGTATCGATGCCTTGGTACAGGGACCGTTCTGCACTACAGCGGTTGCCTGCCCAGATGCATGCAGAAAATGTCACCAAGGGGTCTCTGGATTGCAGGTGCAAGCGACATTATTTGTGACATGCCAGCTGGGGAGGACAAACCCAGGCTTTGGCTGGGTCTGCCTTAGAGCATGGATTGAGTGAAATCAGAAGGGCATGCAGGAATTAAACACCCAAGGGTATGTGCTCCACTCTGATTAAAACCCAACCAGCATTCACCTGCTACCCTGCCATTCAGGTGTGACCATCACTCTTGCTCACTTCTCCATGCCTCTCCCTTGGTTTTGCAAGGAGCTGGAGGAGCTCTGCAGATGTCTGGCTTGGAGCCAGTGCTTGGCCAAGCTCTGGGCACCGAGGACACATCGAGAGGACCAGTCCAGAGATAGTCAGAAGCAAGAGCTGATATCCTGAGGTAGCATTTCTCTCTGCCTTTGCCTTGCTCAAAGGGTAGACATTGAGGCCAACAGTAGGTTTATCATCAGTGGAGTTTGACAGCAAGAGGGTGAGCCTTACCCCACTGGAGAGGCAGCCATCTGGGTAATCTACCCAAAAAGTCTCTGGGATGTTCAGTCACAGACAGAAGAATTGATCTTCTGAATGCAAACAGCAGGTAGGTGCAAGGCCCCATAAAAGCTCCTGATGGCCATTGGGGTCTCCGGCTCCCTGCTGGGTGAAACCATCTGCACCAAAGAACTGAGCAGTGTAGGTCCAGACTCCAGGGCTGAAGAAAAGACTTCTTCCAAAAAGATAAAATACTTTCGCTCTCCAGAGGACCACAGTTGCTAGTGAGGTGGCAATGGGTTTAATGTCTCTTCTCTAACTCATGTTCGCTTGTTTACTAGTCTCAAAAATACTCATGGGAAAACAGACCTGGACAGCAGATAATATAAAGAGACACTAAAAAACCAAAGATGGCTCTGAAGGAGCCCCATTCCCGAGCCCCATCACCTGTGTGTCGTAGGCAGCTGATGGGTCTGGGGGGCAGCTAGTCTCATTTCTGCCCAGCCCCAAGTGTGTTGTCCCATCTAAATGAAGAGCAACAGCAACAAGACTTGGCTGAGAATGCCGATTTCTGAGACAGAAACTATAACTTTTTGAATCAGCAGAATTATCCATGAGCAAAGCCCCTTTTTATTTCATCAAAAACCTGTGGGGAAAGTGATAGTTTCTGGATGTATAAAATGAAATAATTTCAGTGTTCAGATATTCATGGTGCCCCCATGAGTGAGACAATAAAGGTCTGCAAACCCCGAACTTTTTCTTCATTTTCTCTGGATTTTTTTTTGTCAGGGGAAATGTTTTTGTTAGAGACATCCGTAAAATTAAGAAGAATCATTTCAGCTCAGTAGCTGTTACACTTTGGACTGATCAACCTGCACCAACCCCAGCAGAGACGGTAATTTCATGCAATTATTATACACCACGACACACAAGCACGAGCGACCAGTCCGGGAGCGGAACAGCAAACTCATCATGCCCTATTTAGCAAAATGTTCACTGCCAACGTGAAATTCTGACCCTTGCATTTTATTAAAAGGATTATATCGTAAAGCAAACTATTTCAGTCCCTTAGCTAGCTCCTTTCTGTGAAAACTTTCAAGACAATTTTGAGGACCGTGGCAGGATCCAGATGAAACAGTTCTGCCTTTCCATCTTATTTTTTCCAGCTCTCTCTCCAAACGTGCTCAGATCCTTCTCTTCCCCCGGCGTGTCCCACCTCATGGTCTAAGCCTCAATTTGCAGAGGAAGCATCCTTTCACATGATCTCATCTCGCTTTTAAGCAAATGCATACAGTTAAATAGGTTGCTATGGGGTCAGCTCTTCTGCTGGTGGATATGGACTCAAGGAGGGAGCCGGCAGGTCTCCACTGTGTGGAAGATGTACCCAGTAGGTCACCTGCATAGCCTGAAAAGCCACAAAAGTGTCTTCAAGGCCAGAGGTGCTGGAAAGGCAATTTTACCCCAGATCAGTTTTGTATCCATTCTAGTTAATTGTGAAAATATACTGTTTCTATTGTATAGCCTTGCATATGTATGTTGCAAGGAAGGGCGGGGGGGGGGGGGGGGGGGGCATATGTTGTGGTAGATGTGATAGAAGAGCTTTGTGTCAAATGAATAGGTAGGTTTATTATAGACTTCCCTTGCTCCAAGCTTCAGATGAGAGAAATCCTATAATCCCGCCCTGCTTTAATACTGGATTAATGTGGATTTGTTAATAAAATGCTAGTGAAATCGAGAATAATTTGTAATTAACTCAAACTTCTACTCCCTGCATCATTTTGAATATTTTTTAATAGAGATGAGGAACAGATTCTGTGGCTGCACACGCTCCAGCAGTGCACTGCAAGTGGGACTCCTGGTGAAAAAAAAAGAAACCCCTGCAATAGAGCAGCTTGAGTTCATGGCAAAAGAAACTCCACCCAGACAATGCTGAAATATCAGCCACAACTCTGCAGACCTGGGGAACTGATTTCTGTTACCAGAACCCTGTTCAGGTTCAAGATGTCAACACTTCTGAAGATAAAAACCAAATCATTAACCCCCAAAGCAATGAGTGCACAAGCAGGTAAGTGTTGCAACAAACAAATATGATATGAACAATACAGAAACTACTTAGCAGGTGCCGCAGATTTAGAATTGCAGCATTAATACTGCCCAGCGCTACCTCCTCAACAGCATGAAAAGACCATGTAGTGTGTACATGGATTTCAGACAAGATATTTTTCTGATCTAAAATCTGTATAGGCATGCAGAAATAGAGGATTTGTCCTACAGATCAGAGTGGTAGGCCATCCATCTCCAAATCCTGCCTCTTTCAAAGGTGAAAAAACAAACTAAAATGACTAATTTGCCCAACGATAACCATGCTGTGCTCTGCCATGAGACAGAACAAAGGTAGAAGAGCAAGACATGGAAAAGGCAATTTTACCCTGGATAATTTTTGTGAAGGTTTGCACCTGCTCTAGTTAATCATAAAAATATACCAGCTCTGCTGTATATGATTGCATATGCATGCCCTCTCATGGAGAGGTGGGTTGGGAGAGGGGCCAGAGATGGAGATGAGATGGTCTTCCAGGAGCCGCTTGGAGGATTTGCCTTCACTAGACACAGACTAGCCATACCCCTCTAGGGAGAAGGTGCCATTTATTTTTCCATGGCAAAACCGACTCCTATGAATAAATCTGGCTTTGACAGGGAGTCAGACAAATCCAGCATGAGTGACGCCTATCTGCAACATTGCAAACAAGGGAGGATGCTTCAGAGAGAAACAGAGAAAATCCCCTTGCTGCATTAAGCCTGACAAACTCAACTGGTGTCATGGGTCGCAATCTGCAGCATTAACCATCGATATCACTCATTTCAGCCTGGCTTTGACCACTTCACCTGGAGCTCTTATCACTGCCTGCCCTCGGCCGCAGAGCACCACTTTTGAAACTTCCCAATCATTGACCCTCAGCGCAGCCCTTCCCTTGGATCAGACTCACTTACAGCTAGGGTCATCGGTCAAAAAAGCCCAGGAGAGTAGCATCTGTCCTTCATCTTCCTCAGCTTTGGGGACAGCTGCCTGCCAACGGCGGATAACAAAAATAAAGATTACTTTTTACAGCTACTTCTATCATCTAGGCTAAGTTTTTTAAAGGACTCAACCTGTAGTTTAGACCTGGTATTCAAGAGAGTTTGTTTCCGCTTCAGCTCTGTCTTTCTATTTCTTCCCTAGCTTTTTTCAGTCTGGAGACATTATATATCCCAGCACAGATGTTTTAATGGGAATACTATGCAGTACAAAGCTCAGCAACTCACAACAGTTGGTTATATCCACTCGGTTTATAAACCTTCTGGCTAGCTGGCCTGCAATTTTGGGCACTGCATCATCTAACAATTATGTCTCTAACCTGTCCCAGCTGCTATTTCAGCAAGTTTGCTCCTCATTTAGGGGAGAATCAGTTCAACTTGATTTGTCTTTTTTTAAGCTGTAGAGAAACATCTCTATTTCAGCTGTTGAGTCTGGTGTGGTATTCCTTGATGGTTTTCTCAACTGCTCGGATCTTGTATTGGTAAAGAAATATCAGCAGTTCTAAAAGATAGTGTGTACTCCAGCCTGTCCACAGGGTCTGGCTGAGACCCTGTCCTCCTGCCCCAGGCTTTGCTGCAAAATGACATTGAGGAGCCAAAAGGCCAATGTTTAACTATTATACACCATGCACAAGTCTATTTAACTCCCTCCATCATTCAAAGGCCTTTCATTCTTTCCCTGCCATTAATTGGTGACATCAAAAGTTGATTTATTTTTTTTCTATATATGGAAACAAGCTGCCTTGAGAAACACTACCTCATTTTCAGACTTGCATACACCCAGCAACTATTCAGAAAAGTAAGTGCAATTTCATACTTATCCCAAGCCCTCACTTGTATTCCTCCCTTCACAGGCTCATTGGGAGAGCCTGCTCTCATGGCTATTGCTTTGGCAGTGCATCTCCTCCCCAACCCAGCCGTGATCCTGCACTCCAAGTTCCTTTGCTGCTCCCACCAGCTCTTCAAAATGTCCAGAACTTTTTAATTGTGGACCTTGGTAGAACCCAAACCAAACAAAAATTGTTCTGTTCACTGCTGTAGACCTCTCTCTTCCTCAGGGGAACTTGAGAACAAACCACTTGGCACCCAGCTGATCTCTGCTTTCATTTCTGTCCCTGGCAACTCATTGTGCATTGAGGTTACATGAGGTGTTTATGTCTCTTGGGTCCATCTGGAATCTCACAATTTAATTTGGATCATTCTTGCTTGCACCTTTGTTGTCTGTCTTCTTTGTACCTTTGTTGTATGCTGGGTTGGAGTCTTTTTTTCCCTTTCCCCTCTGGCCCTCAGCTGGTAAGTCTTTGTCTAAGGCTACTGTTTGGAAAGGCTTGGAGTTTGGATGGTATCATAAGTGTCAGAAGTGCTCCGTCTTGAATAGATGCAACTTTGTATAGAGAGATCTAAGATTTTATTAGACCAATCAGTACAGTTGGAAGAAATGGATAAGTATTCAGGCATATGAGCCCTTTTGTATCTCTCCAAAATTCACATTCTCTTTAAAATACTTTGCTTGAAACAGTTACCAGAGCATATACACAAAATACCCTCTGGGAAGGGAGACAGTCGCTCACTCTGCTGAGAGACAATTTCCATGTCAAAAGGTTTGCTTCCATCCTTGCCTTGGTCTGAAAACAAGGATTTGGTTGCCTTTGGGTTCTGAGAGGTTGATGGGGTGTGAAAGAGGAGATCTGCAAGAATGCATGGTGCTTTCCACATGGCCCTGTTTAATAGTCACATGAACTTAAATGACGTGGGAAGTCATAGTGAGCCTCATTAAACTCACCAGAAGTTTGCAGAAAGTGAGGTGTCTGACATGAGATGCTAGAGCAGGGTCTAGAGCAGGATCTTCTGGCCACAAAGCTAGTTCAAGGGAAGGGGGCTGTCTTATCATTTTGCTGAGATACCAATGGATGACCAGTACTGTCAGACTAAAGATGGTTGAGACCCTGTCCCCAGGGAAGGGTATATGAAGGAAAATAAGTGTAACACAGACATGGAGGTGATGAAAATACTGTGTTACTGACTTCTGGATAGGGTGAAGAGGCTTCCTCTGAATTAAGCCTCCCCAAAGGAATCAAAGAGTAGGGATTCCTGAGAGATTTCCTCCTTTATACGAAGGTCCTTGCATCCAGGACCAGAAGAAATGCTTAAAATGAATCATTTTGAATCCCAAATAATGGTTCATACTCTAGGCTCTTGGACAATGCCCTCCAGCTCCATGATGTTTGTTTTCCTGCTTGCCAAGCACATCCAAGTCCTGCATGGATTTGAAGGAAAACCAGTGCAAGCTGAGTTCACAAAAGCTTTGCAAACCAGAAAAAGGGAAATTATTTTATATATCTCTATCATGGCTTCTCTTATTCATGTCGTCTCTAAATTATATAACCATGATCTTTCTAATCTCTCTTTGCATGGATGTCTTTCCATGCCCTTAATAATTTCCTTTGCCCTCCCCTAGACATTTCCAGTGTCTGCCTTTTGAGGCTGGGAGGCCGGAATAGAAAACATTATTCTGGGTGAAGGTGTATCATGCAGTTCTGTAATTCCATTACAGCGTTTACAGTATTATTCTCTCTTTTTGAATACAGCCTGGCATTTTCTTGGTTTTCTCGATCATCAATGCATCTCAAGATTGTGCTGAGCTTCTGGCAAAGACAACCAGGATTTGTACCAACAACTTGCAATTTTTGTTGTTCCCCCCCGCCCAGGTGCCTCACTTGAGATACCCTACTTGGGTCCTGATTTCCAAAAAGCTAATTCTCAGTGCTAGGAAGTGCAGGTCCTTTCACAATGGTTCGTGCTGAGCTCTCTGCCATGGGATGGGAGAAGGACAAACACTTCTCAGCAGTTTTCCTTTTCCCGCTCCCTGAGAAACTTGGTTTGCTCTATGATTTTCAGAGGGAGGTTAAAGTTGTAACCACCCTATTTTTTTTGGCATTCTTTTGACTGCCTGGGGCTTACCTCCAAAGCTATTTGGAGGAGATTTCTAAGGGTGATGAAACAGGTAGGTGAAAAGCCAAATGACATTAAAAACCACTAATCTAAACCAACCTCTCCTCTAATTAATGTCAACATAAACTGAGTCATTCCCATTTTATAGCAGCCCAAGGAAAATCTTTTTCCTGAAGGAAGTGTTCAGGGAAGGAGTCATGTATCCAGTAGGAGGTTTGCTTTGCTTAACTTTTAAAGGTATTTTCTCTTCTTCTCCAGGGCAGGAGAGGAAAGATCCAGCTGGCATCTTCCACTTCTCTTCCTTTTTGTGTGTTGAGGATAAAGTAGCTGGGGGTGTATGTGAGAGAGGCCTTACTGAAAAGGAAATCTGAGTATCCACGTGCTGCCAGGAAGCCCACTGTCCTCCTGATCACCATAACCAGCAGCTCAGAGGAGGCACTGGATACTTCAGTAGGCTCTAAGTGAGGTTTTAATGCCCTTAGATGCAAGGAAGGACAGGGATGTTGAATGCCTTCATGGCTCAAACTGAAGGACCAGCTCTTCAGGCACAGGACTGAGAGTGTTACATTTGCTCAGGTCCAGGATTCAAGAGTTAGTAGTTCTCATGACCTTAATTTTGCCGTAGTTAAGAAGACAGACACCTACAGCAGGGCTTTGGGAGGCTGCAAGGAAACTAAATCAAAATGTGTTCTTCAACATAAAAGGTTCCTTGTGGTTTGAGTTGGGGAGTTGCTAGTATCTCCTGCACCAGCTGGTGTTGGAGGAAATTCCCAGTGCTAGCTGTGAAGGTACAAGAACATGACCCAAATCACACACGCATACTGAAAACAATAAAAATGACCATGCAAGAAATGCACTCCTTACATCTTAACACCTCTGAGCTCTGTTTCCACATGGCGGAGTCGAAGAACTTGAAGATGTTGGTGTGCAGAAAAGTGCTGGTTTGGTGGTGTGGGCACCACTCCCCCAGTGGAGTCGGCTGCTTCATGACACCCCTGCCAGGTGCTGCAGGGGCTGTCGGGGAGCATTTTTTTCATCCCATGGACTGCTGCTTCAAAAACTGGGCCTAAGAGGAGGCAATGACTATTTCTCCTGGGTCTAACAATCAAGAGACTCAACATTCAATTAGACAGAGTTCCCAAGAGTGTCTGACCACAGGCTGCAATGCTAGAGAAGGACTTCTTAGGACCTTAGATCAGACCATCAGCATGACCAATTAATGCTGACACTACTGGCCTTGTTAACTGTGATGAAGCTTCCCAAGGGGAACAGGACTAAATGAGCAATACATATCAAAGAGTAACTGAAAAGCCATTATGTATTATTGTCTCTTTGTTGGTTTGAGGAGGACATAATGAACTAGGTACTAATTACATTAAAAAACACTGTATTCTAAACCAATCTCTCCTCTAATTAATGTCAACAGAAACTGAGTCATTCCCATTTTATAGCAGCCTAAGCAAAATATTAGTTACCGAGGGGAACATTTGCAGGGCAGCTCTGGGATGCACAGTATTAACATGTCTTGACCAGGGAGCTGGAAATTTCCAGTCCCAAAGCACAGCATCGAGATGCAGGTAACATCAGGGTGCCTTGGTAACATTTCATTGAGTCCTATGTCTTTGACACCACCATGCAACTGCATGCAACCATGTCCTCATGCATGCAGCTCTGGGTACAGCCATGTGTGTGCGCATTGCACAAAGCAATTTTTCCTCAGCAACAGGAAAGTTCCCCTTTCCACTTAAATGTTTTTTTTTTTTCTGATTCATTTTTACTTTATTTTAGTTTATTTTTTTATTTATTTCTCTTCTGTATCCTTTTCAATCTGGAAAGTGACTTGGCCTCTCTTCCCCCCATCTATTTTCCTCCTGCCACTATTCAGTTTAGGCATGAAACACAGAACTAGATTGAAAGCATTCAATGGCCATTCAATCGGAGAAGAAAAGAGCCCCTCAGAGCTTTATTAGATATGAAGATCCACAATAAAAATCAATTTCTGCCTCTTTATGCAGTTTAAATGACAAAGCACCCACCCATTCTGCAGCCATTGTGCCTGGGAAATGTAATTCAGCACCGGAGCTGGGACCAGAACACCACGGACTCGCTGACCTGCGCCGGCAGATTCCAATATGATACAGACCTTTGCAGATAATGACAGCCACTTCATCTCACCGCAGGAAAAAAAGTTATCTGATATCTTTGAGGGTTAAAAGGCTATGTGGGCAGCATTTTTAATAGCACTCTAAATCAGCATCTTAAAAATACCTCTGCTTTTTTCCAACACCCCCTTCACCACTTTTTCCACTCGTTTGGTCCCCGTTGGCAAACCCCAGTCATGGTCTCATATAGCCTTTACTCTTTGGGGAGGAGTCCTCCCCAGATGCTTAGCTGAAAGTGAGCGGATTAGAGAGCAAACTTGATGACTGCAAACATTCAGTCAATCAGTGTGACACTCAGGAATTTGTTTAGGGAGTGTCTGCAGCTCTCTGGGTAAGTGAGGGCTGTGAAGTGCTGTGAGGCAAAGCTTTCAGGTCTGACTGCTGAGATGCTCTGGGCAGGTCTGAGCTGTACCAGGGAATGAGCAGCATCTGGGCTATTGTCCCCATGGTTTTCCTTAAATCACTATTGCAACTGGTTCTTTCCCCATGTAAAAGGCTGGGTTTTGTTTGAATTCCACTAAACTCTTGGCCTAAACTGTGCCTAACAGCAATGAGTTCCTTGGGAAAAAAAGGACCCTGCACGTAAATACTTTTTGCATTATTTTTTGTCATTTGTTTTTTATCCATATGTTATGGAAAAGGGTCAGCAGAAATGCCGCATCAAGCTTCACTGCTGTGTATATGCTATGGCTTCCGTTAGATTTACTTAAACAGATTTTTTTTACTGGTGATCGTGCTGACTCCAACACTCACAGGCTTCAAAAGCTGCACTCATTTTATCACAAATTAAATTAGGAGAGGAAAACACAGAAAAAAAGTGAAGTTATGACAATCCCAGGAGGTCCCACTTTTGCACTGGGAGAAGGAAACCCTTCCACTTTATGTCCCCAAATCACTTTTTTTTCTCATGTTTTAAAAATTCCCTTGTAAATAATGCCACTGAATGATGTCACAGTGGAAATGAAATGCTTTGATCTGTCTCAAATGAGTCTGAACCCTTCAGTGACTAATTCCAAAACTTCTCAGGGCTTCTGTTCATCTGAAACAGGAGGAGTTATAAATGCTGAAGTGGAATCCATGTCCTCCACAGAACGGCTGTTCTAGTCCTCCATCGCACATGTCTTTCAGCATCTCTGGCCAAAACTCCTCCCTATGTAGCACAGAGTATTTTGAATGAATTGTAATTCTTGCTATTCCCCCTTGGCCTCATGGCAGCTTTATCTTAATGAAGATGTGCTGTGTGCCTTTTGCAAAGCTTTTGGCCTACCTCAGGATAAAATTTTAAGTAGGAGGAATGCGTTCAGTGGAATCTGAGTTTTTTAAAAATGTAATTTTATTTTTAAAATGTTTTGGTGTGTTTACAAAATAAAGTAACTCTGAGACTTTCTCTCCTTGGAAGTACAAATCTGTTTGTTCCCTGGGAAGCACTGCCCTTCCTGCCTGTGGATGGATCTGAAACTTGCCATGAGCTATTGCTTGGCCTTGTGTCCTGGAGCACCCATAGCACCTTACCACTGAGCAAGTGTTTTAAGGAGAAGGTAAGCAAGCCTGTGAAGCCACCCTGTCCACAAAAGCAGATACCTCAGGTAAATCAGGACACAAAGTACATGTAATACAGATGCAATTCCCCGAATAAAGGCTGAGGGCTTCCCACAGGGTGGGGGGCAGTCCCCTGACTCAGCGTGGAGAGGTACCACCAGACCCAGTGAGAGTACAACCCTTTCCTTCTCTATCTACAAAGGCACCACATGTCTTGATGTGACAACAGTTGGATTATTTCAGAAATGGTGCTGCCAGGTGTGCAATGTGCTCTGCAGTCCATGTGGGGCAATTAGTCCATCTACCCAGGGACACGAATGAGATATGCATTAACAAGCTCCTGTATACAACATGGAAAGAGGGGAGACATTTTATTAAGGGTTTTCCATTTAAAAGAGGACCCGGAAATTATTGCAGTGCTGTGACAAAGTCATTTAGTGATTGCTATCTCTCGAGACACATTATCTCCTGGAGCTCTCACTGCAGCACTGCCAGTGGGCAACCCAAAATGTCTATGTTGTGAAACTGTGTGAATGGCCCTTGCAGAGGAAACAAGGGGGGAAAAGCACAACACCAGCACCTGAGAACAAAAGATAGGTGTGCTGTGCGCTCCCTGCGGTGTATCACTTTAAAGTCCCAGGAGACATGCCAGAGGCTATGTGTGAGTAATGCTAGAACCTGTAATTAATAATTGCTTCATCCAGGTGTAGGGAGGTGGGGAAAATCATTATGTCTAAGGTTCACATGAACCAAGTGAAGTGAGATCCGGCACAGCTGAGTTAGAAGGATAAAACTGTTACTGCTAAGGAGACTGTTTGTCTTGGAAAGGGCAAGAAAAAGTATGGGTAGACGCACAGATGTGGCCCAGGGAACTACTGAGCCAAAGGATCAGGTAAAAGGATGGGGCTGAGTCTTGTACAATGCCCTCAGCACTGAGAGCCAGGATTACAGCTGAGCAAAGGCCAGCGTCAGGATGTGATTGTCCAGTCATGACCTGAAGGAAGAAGATGAAGGATGTCCAAAGATATTAGAAATGTGGTGCAGGATGCTCATACCTGGGTCACAGGAATGGGGGCTTGTGGCCAGAAAAGGAGGCAAAGTCAAGAACGGTGAGGCAGCAATGGGCTTCGTGGTGGGATGCATGGGGAGCAGAAACTCAGTTTGGTGCCTGATGGCAAGAAGAGCCATGGTGCTGATGTGATGCACACATATGAAAGCAAATGCAATTCTGGGATGTCTCAGGCAATGTGTTTCCAGTGGAGAAAGTGTTCATGCCATTGTGCTCTGCACCACTAAGTCCTTGTTGGGAAAACAGCCAGTTCTTCCAGTCACCCTTTGCTGGGGAAAGATGGGGTCATCAGGAACCATGGCTTGGTAAGGCTTGGACAGCAAGCAGGGGGACAGAAACATGACAGAAACAAGGCAGAAAGAACTTGGCTTGGTTACTCCAGTAAAAGGGAAACTGGGGGAATATGAAGGAAATGTATCAGGGGATTAAATGAGAGGGAGAGGAAAGAGTTGCTCCAATCAAAGGGCAGAATTGGCACAAGACCAAAGTGAGACAAAATAGCCATGAATAAATTTAGGCGGGAAATCAGTGACCATGAGAAGATCCATACTGTGGAAAAGCCTCCCCAAAAAGCTGGAAACTCATGGGAGACAAAAAAAAACAAAACAAAAAAACCAAAACAAAACAAACAAAAAAAACCCCAAAACAACAACAACAAAAAAGATGGAAATAGAGGAGATTATAAAAGGGATGAAATGAAGAGACATGCCAACTTAGTGGACAGACATGCCAACTTAGTGGACAGAAATGGTCCCTATCAAACCCATATTCCTGTGGCACTAAAAGGCCAGGTAAAGAAAAATGTGGCTCTTTTTTTTTTTTGCACATACATACGTACATATGTGTATATATATGTGTGTGTGTGTGTATATATATATATACACACACACACACATAGTGTTTGTGCAGATGGATTATCATCAATACAATCAAGGTCAAACCATCACGCACTCCCAGCCCTGGAATGCTATAGTGACAGAAAGCTGGCAATGTGATTTAAGATGGTCCCATTTTTTTTAGCAGACTTTTCTCACATTTGTCATCTGTCACCAGTTCAAAAACTGTTAGGAACCTACAGCAATCAGCAGCATAAAGAGCTGATAGACAAACCAAACCTCTGGGTAAATGGTGTGGTTGAGAACAATGGTGAGAGCAGATTCAGCTGATTTTGGCAGAGGCAGAGATCTGGCACAGCGATGCTGGAAATCTTTTCTAGTTGCAGCTTGCTCACAAAAGCCACGGGAGAGAGATACACCCAGATTGCAAGGAAATGCTGTGAGCACTTTACATCTCCTCTGTGGGTTGAGTGGACTATAAACCCTCCTTGCTACTGCCGAAGAGAGAGGCCTGGAGAGAGCCACGTCTCGGCATCCCCAACCTGCAGAGTGATGGGCAAGGCTGGATGCCAAAAAGCAGCACATACCAGGGAAAAGGTTTACCTAGAAGCAATGAAGCTTTGTAGTTAGGTTTCTGTGCCCAGCAGAAAAGCATTGCAAAACACCAAAAGAAGTGAAGTTGCTTGGGGCATTGGCAGATAAATCAGCACCAAGTGATAAACTGGAGGTAATAAGGAAAATAACACAGGATGACAACAGTCTATGCATGGTGTTCAAGCAAACTGCCAGAATACAGTGAAAATGTATTCACCAGGTTCCTAAAAGAGTAAGGAGACATGTGGCAAAGGTTTTGAAGTGAGGGAATATTCGGTTCATGAAGAAGGGGGCAACATACTAATTAAGTCACCAAGGGCTAATAAGTCACAGTGTAAACCCATGAAGCCTGCAGTGAAGCTGCAGTTTATTGACAATGTCATTAACAGTATATAAATGTTTAGTCTTCTGTTGGTCACTGGCTGACCCTGTGCTTAGACAATGTGATGCAATGACTGTCAGGTACAACCTGGCATCCTCCATTCATGCATCCTCCACATTCAAATCATCTCGCATTTGTCAGTGAGTAGGAGAGCACACAGCCAGATGTCAGGAATGGTGCAGCATGAAGTAACTTGTTGCATCATGATGATGTGCAAGCATGTCTGAGCTCCAGGAGAAGAGGGACCTTTGGTACTCATAACCAGATGGATCTGGACAAATCACTTCTGCTCTTTTATGTGGACCAAAAGAAATGAACCCCCCCCCAAATGTAAGAAAGATTAGCACAGACTGATGGGGGCACTTCAAAAAGCTGTATCACTTCCAGCTGCTTGTTACTGGGCCATGAGAGGGCAAAAGGGCAGTGAAACTGCAGAAGGGTGTTCCCATGCAGAAGGGCACACCTCTTTTCTAGCTTTGAGGAGCTAGTTACTGTTGCTAGCTGTGGCACCAAGGAGTTGTTTGGTGAAGAGATACAATAATTCTGGAAGGCAGCCTGGTCTGGTTCAACCAAACCCACTGTTAAGAAATACCGACAGCAAATTCTGCTCCCTGCTCTTGCTGCCTCATGTCCCAGGAGCTATCTTGTCTCTGCTTGGCTCCTGGTCCTACTCCTCCTCCCAAACTCTCCAGGTCTGGGCCCACAAATCCCATACCTTATACGACAGGCTCAATCCATCCTGGCTCCATGCCCCTGGCCCCAGTCCAGGACCAGTCATCTGCCAGAGTACCCCAGTAGACAGTGGTGATTCAGCCTTATATAAAACAGGAAGAGGCAGAGGAAGTGAATGACAGAGCATCAGGCAAGAACAGGAGAGCATCAAGATAGAAACTCTAAGTCCCAGGACGGGCACAGAAACCCTCTGTAAAACATATATTTCTGTAAGATGTGATGTTCTGCTAAACAACTCCTTAAACTGCAAGCAGATGCTTGGACAACAGGCAAATGGTGGAAAGCAACTGTCATTCTCTGCTTAGAAGGAAGGTGGTAGCCTAGTGAGAAAGCAAAAGATGGAAGTGTTCCACTGGGGCTGAAGGCCCCTGGACAGGTTGTCTTATTGGCAAAGGAAAGTTTGCACACCAAGGACTGGATGGGAGGTGCTGCTCTCCCATCCATAGCACCCTGGAAGAGGTCTGTAGAGAAGAATTGGGGGTTCTGAGGAACATCAAGTTGAACATGAGTCAGCTGTGTGCCCTTGAGAGACGAAGTCCAACTGTATGGTGATAGCAGCAGCAGCAGAGCCACCAGGGCAAGTGAAATTATTTTTTGTGTGCTGTGGACTGTGTTGGGCTCCCCCTTTGTACAAACAAGAGCCTGGCAAACTAGAGAGCCTGGAAGAGCCAACAAAGGGCTTCGGAGTGCGTGATGTTTGAGCAGCGGCTGGGAGCTGGGTTTGCTCAATACAGAGAAGAGGTGGATCTAGTTACTATCTTGCACTGCCTAAAGGGGTTTTATGGAGATGGGACCAGTCCCCAAAGTCACACAGCCAAGGGGCAAGGGTTGACAGACACAACTTACAAGAAGGGGAAATTCAACTGGACATAAGAAAAAAAAATCTCCACACTTGAGGTGGTCAAGCACCATAACAGAGGCCACAACATTGAACTCAGAGGGGAAGGCACTGTTAAAAAAAAATTTAGGAAGCCCTGTGATGGAGCACTGGTGTCCAGGTGGTAGATAGAGCAAGAGTAGCCCTGTCTTGCATGTGGTGCCATGCCTTCAGGATGACCAGCAGGGGCCTGAGGTTCTCCAAAGTGGGAGGGGGGCAACTGTGGACAATGGGAGTGGAAAATGGTTTTGATTAAAATCTCCTTTTCAGGAGTGGACAGATCTCACAGACGATGGATGTCAGTCATTCCTATTTGCACAGAAAAAATAGAGCTGCAAGTGGAGTGAGTAAAAACCACCACCAAAACTTCCTTTTAGAAGTCATTGCTTATTTCATAGGGGTGCTCCTGAGATACAATGAGCTGCATAGGAGGAGACTCCAGGCAAAACACTAATATGAGGAGTGGACAAGCCTGTTTTCATAGCAGGCCACTCTACAAGAGTTTTTAATATGGAAGTACCTTCTGGCAATGTAGGAAGCTCAGTGTGTATCAGCACACACTTACTAGGACTTTGCAGATCAGCAGGAACTTACTGGAGCACACTTGACATTCCTCTAGGTCCCAGAAATGACTGTTAATACTGGCAGAAATTGAAGCCAGATTTTACAGAAAATAATGTGCACATGAATTTAATTGCATGTGGAGTTTTTCCAGGAGGCAGAAGTGCTGGGTGATGCCATAAGACCATGGAAGAAGTTGCAGAATATCTTAGGGCACATGGGTAATCCAGTGTGATCTTCTCAGTTAATATACTTCAGCTTGTTTATCAAAGATTGCAGTTCTTCCTCTTCCTCAGCTTTTGGACTCCATCCATAGCTAAGCAAGCAGTTTTGTGCAGATGTTTAAAAGAGTGTTAGATTAAAATGAGCAAGAGGATTGCACTATTGTATTGCAAATTGATTAAGCCTGGTCCTCATCTGGTGTCCTTGCTATGCAGACCGAGAGCAGATCAAGAGCTGGCCTGTGATTACTTGTGATGTCCATTGCAGATCCGGATCCCCAAAATACATTGGAGTGGTCTTTACTGGTTTTTTTCAGCATAAGCAATGCCTGAGATTTTATTTCTTTTGCAAAGATTTATAGAAAGAACTGATAAAACAAACCCTCTATTCTTCTTCCTGGGTTTTTATCTCTAAACTAGAGGAGTCTAAAAAATTATAAGTGTTGTTTAATCAAAAAAAGGGAAAAGAAAGAGACAAGGGATCTCTTTAAAGGAGTAATATCTGTCCATCTAAACCAAGAAAAATTTTAAAATTAATGGATCTTAAGAGCAGATGACCTCAGCAGGCTGGCTTACAGGGATGGGGAACACAAAACATATACAAAGGGATTAAACCAAATGCAGAAAAAAAGTTGTTGATTTAATTATTCTGAAACTGAAGTTCAAGTGGAAATAAAGCATTGAGCTGGGAGAGGGCAGACTTTG
Organism: Astur gentilis; assembly: GCF_929443795.1. NCBI lineage: Eukaryota > Metazoa > Chordata > Aves > Accipitriformes > Accipitridae > Astur > Astur gentilis. Next base: position 15,120,108 of record NC_064885.1, read on the forward strand.
GCCGGGGGACATATGTGAAAGGAGCAACACCTCACACTATTAGTGCATCTAGCTCCAACAGTTCGATCTTTCCCAAGAGTGTGTATCCAAAATCAGCAACCTGTTTGGTTTTTCACTTCTATAGGCTAAAATGCGAGACCTTTTATTTTACAGAAATGTGTGAGTCAGGTTCTGAATTTGCAAAAGCCATGCCAGGCATCTTCTTAATCTGGTCTGCATTTGGAAAGAACCAATATGGGAGAGAACGAATTCAGATAAACGGTGCCGGTATTGGGTCATTTATGCTGTTTATGCATGCAAACAATTCATGAGGCTGGTGTCTAGAGGGATTGCTGGGTGGAGGATGCCTCCACCCATTCTCCAGACCACATGTGGTATAGACATCCGGAAAGAGGGAAGGCTGGTGAGCCTGACCAAAACTGGTTCACATGTGAATGCCAGAAGCTATGGACAATGTCGGCCACATTTTTGGCTGGTGCAAATCCAGCGGAGCTCCTTTTGCTGATGCTGGCCCTGGATTTGCAGAAGAGAATAGCTGGCTAATAGCTGAGTGGCTTTCCTTGTGCTTTCAAATACCCGTCAGATGAAAATGGGAGTTAAGCACACAGTTCTCCAGATCTGAAGCACTTTGTCCCCAAGTTTTGGTTAGCTCTGACTCCAAACACAGGCTGAACCATCCCCAGAATTGGACTTCTTTGCCACTACACACACAGACAGCTATGGTCCTGCTCCTGTGAGCCACCGCCTTGTGAACTTGAGGCAGGGCAAAACGACCACAGACCTCTCCGCCTCATTCTGCAACATGCAGATCTTCCATGTGCTCTTCCTCCTGTAAATGAGTTTTCTAATATCCTTCGTCCCCCTTCCCCCAGGGAAGGGGAAGTGGGGAAGGGTTTATTTATTTAGACCGCTTTACTGCCTGATCAGAATTACCCGTCTGAGAGGGGGATTTGAATGGCACCTTATCTGGGGTCTTTCTCCCTCTCTTTAATGCTCAAATTCAGAAGCTTTGCTGCATTTTTTTTTTTAATTACAATGGAAAAAGAAAAGGATTGAGCAGTAAAGTTAAAATAAAATAATGATAAAAAAACCTTTAAAAGTACAATGCGAATGAAAAATGATGGTTTTACTCTTTGCCTTAAAGTAAAATAGCTTTTATCTTTTTTCCCCCTTACAACAGCCTCCTCTACCTAGATAATGCATTTGGTTAGATTTATTTGCTCAGCCCAGAAAACTTGACACTAAGGGGATTATTTAGTTTTAGATTCGCTGTAGTCCATAGTAATAGCCAACAGGGAAAGGAATGAAGCAGCGATATTAGCAGGAAGATGGGAGGGGAGGGTGGACGGGGGAGGGGGTGGCAGGGACTGCAGCTAAGCAAAACTGCTTGCATAAACACCATTAAGAAGATTTAGACATTGCTTTTCTTATCATCAGCACTCCTGGAAGAAATAAAAAAAAGAGAGAGAGAGAGAGAGAGAAAGGAAAAAGGAAAAGGGACAGGCCCTGACTTGCTGTGCATGCGTTTCCATCAAGGTTCAATAGAAAAATAAAACCAGCCCAGGGTCCATCTGCAGCAATTCTGCCGACCTCTCCAAGTTACCCCATCATGGTCCAAAGGAGACATTTGTTTCCACGTGTTAAGAGGAGGAAGGAGCAAGTCCAAAGAGGAGGAAACACACAGTTTCCCCACACAGACCTGGACAATTTTATACATATCCATGATAGCACATTTATTTTCCTATAAAACACTTGAATTTTCTTTGTGCACTACCAAGATGTAGAATGCACACAGCATAACAGGAGGGAGAGGGTTGTGCAAGCTAGATGTCAAGCTTTAACAGGCAGAGTGGTTGGCAGCCCACCTTTTGGAAACTTTCCCAGGTCTACCTGCTGCTGACTCCATTGAAGGACACAGCAATTGCAAGGAACATCGAATCAGGGACAGGCAGAAGAAGACTCTGGGAACTTTGTTGATCAGTGGAAGGAAATGTGTAGGAAATCACAAGTGCTAAAAGTGCTTTCCAAGAGTCCAGAGCAGGCCACTGAGCAGCAGTTTTCCTTTCAGAGTGCAGGTCCCCCCTGGCCAGTATTTGCTGGTGCCATTCTAACAATGTGGCTCACGTCCAGCCAAGGAAGGAGGGATGTCCAACCGCCAGTCTTACTTAGGAACTTGAGGTCAAACCGTCTTTCTCCATTCCCACCATGACTGGTTATGACAACCTCTAAGCCTGTTAGAGGCACGCACATCTCAGGAGAGCAGATATTAAATTAAAAGGTTATTCATTGGACACAATGAATAAGCAGATGCTCAACCATCTGGTCTATTGATGAGGACACCATAAACAGGTCTGAGGGCTTCCTTGTGTGAACATGACATGTCCTAGAGAAGGGATGGGAACGGCTGACAACCCAAGTGCTCCGGTGACCCAGTCACTCGGCCTCGTCCTCCTCCCTGATCCCACTGGAAGGAGACACAAGCACTCCTGCTACTACCCTTTGAGCTCTGACACCCCGGTGTATTTCCTTGCACCACTGTGAAAAGTGTTACTGCCGAAGGACCCAAGTCAGCAGATCTCAGCTGCTAAAGCATCCACAGGAAGGGAATGCAGATGCTATTTTAGTAGTTATAATGCTCTGAATTTTAAACAAAACATCCAATGCTGTGGAAGAGACATAAACCTTCACGCTTCAGGGCACAAAAATCTTCCTGTTACTGGGGATTAGGAGGAAAGTGTCCTTGGAGGCAGGTATTGTAGAGCTGCCAATGAGGAGACTTCTTGCCCTTTACTCTATGCAAGCTCGATAGAAAACACAAATTCTGTTTCATGAGGAGTTCTGTGGCTTTGGCCTTTATTCCACATTGGCATGAGACAGAGACCTTGCAAATTCTTCATCAGAAGAGAATCTACATGTCTCAGAAAAGGCACACATATGAAGGAAGAGGCAACCATGTAGGAGGGAGGAAATTCAAGTTCAATTGACGAATCCATTCCACACAGAAAGAATTGCCTTATTCCAGGTGACTGCTTTAATCAGTGGGTGACGGGTCAACTAAATTAACTCTAGATGCAAGAATTAACTCAAGAGATTACTTCCCCACTATTTATCCAGCTATACGTCACCTTGGCAAGTAGATTATTTGATAGTCAGCTTGTGCCTCTTCACTTTTACTTGGTTTCCAAAGGAAGCGTGTGAAGCAGAGAGAAGAAAACTGGGGAGTAGAGCGGGAGGTTATTGTGGGACACATGGTCATTGTGGAAGGGATGGAAGAGTTTACGCCCAAAGGAAAACAATTCATTAATTCCTCCACGTGGTAAAAAACTCCCTCCCATGTTGATAATGCTCATAAGAATTTAACAGCCCATGGATCAAAACAAATGGAACAACTCCTTCCTTGAATTTCCAAATATTCCTGCTATTCCACCCATCACTCTCATTGCTCCCTGGCCCTTCTATTTGTACAGAAAATGCTGTGCCCCCAAAGCAGGTTTGTGACCGGGTAAGGAGAGAAAATCTGCTCCAATTTGTTGGCATCCTCTGTTCTTTTCAACTCACCTTCATCTGGTGATGCCAGCCTTATCTTGGAGAACAGGCATTTCAGACCTGGCTTGATGAAGTCCTGTGCCTTGCCACGTTCACAGAAAGAAAGGGGAAAGCAGGAGAGTGACCTAGGTGCCCGGAGGTTGCTCATGACTAGAAAAGGTTGAGCCTTAAGGAGTAAGTGCAGCCCCAGTCCATTGGGCTGGTGTTCTTCTCCCTGTGCGAGGGGGAAGAGACCATCAGCATTCTCTTAGAAAATTCCTGAATCACTTCTTTTTTTCCTAGAAGCATCATTTCCATCTTGCCTGGTTTGAGCTTCAGCCAGCTGTTTTTCATCCAGGAGCTTATCTCTCACAGGCATAGTGACATTGTGTGACAATGCCTGTTGTGTCTGCTGAGAAGATGTAAAGCTGGGGGCCAGCAGCTGACCTGTAACACAAGAGCCCCTGGTCTTTGTTATCTCCTCCCAGCACTGAGTTCTGTGCCTATGCTACAAGATTAGCTGTTCTTCCATAACATGCTATTGTATGTGGGGGGAATGGGTTATTCCTTTTTTCTAGAGCAGATGTTTAAAGTTCCCAGCTAATTTTGCTCTTTCTTAAGAGTGTCTTTTCTCTGTTTCTCAGCACAGCTGTCTTCTGTAGAGCCAGCCTTCAGAAAAACCCATCTCCAAGTGGATGATGTATTCAGCTACTTTTCACCACGACTAAAGTCTTCTGCATCTGCAGCATGAACTTTCCTCACTTGCCATCAAGAACCGTGCCTGTTCACAGTACATGGTAGCAAACTTGTTATCTTCTACCATAGAGGAGCATGTATAAACCCACAAAGACCTCATGGTCCCAGTCAATCAGTGCCATCATTCACATTGCCTAGTCTTTTGACTGCAGCACTGGGGTGTGTTAGGGAACTAACAGATCCCATTGCAAGATATCCCAGAGTGGACATGCAAGAACACCTTTAATTCAGTGAGATTCTGGAGCTGTATTATGAAAATCCTGCTGAAAGATAGGAACAACGTGCATCCGTGTGGTCACCAAGAGTGGAAAACACCAGGGGAATAAAATCTGGGTCTGGGCTAAGGATACATCATGACAGCCAGGAGGGCTTGGTGTGTGATCAGGATGTCATGGTGGTTCAGAGCGGGCCACTGCAGGCAGGTATTAGCTGTAGCTACAGCCATCACCCCAGCTCGGATGACAAGGACAGACCTGGATTGTAGCAAAAGGATGGGGCATCCTGCTGAAATGTGAAAAAATAGCGTGGGGGAAAAAGAGCAAATCTGTCCCAATCCACAGCCTATGTAGCATATTACTCAAACTGTTTGTTGGACCTTCTTTTGCTGCGCTGTAGGCATATACTTTTGTCTTTAGGGTAAGTGGGACACTTGTCAAGACTATTTGCCTGCCTAGTCTCCAAGTGTAGGATGAAGAGACCTAGCACAAGCTTGGGGGTAGGAGTCAAGTGCACCTGACTATGGAAAGTTGGTTAGCTCTCCAAAAAGAGGACTACTTTCTCAGAATATGGACATACACCTGAGTTTTCTCATGCTGTTTCAGTTCAAACTCAACACAGTGCTACACAACAGCTGACCTGGCTGTAGAGTTCAGCCTGCTGTTTCCTGTCGCTGTTGCTTGTGTTAGAGGCAGGAGTGTTTTGGATGGAGTATCTCCAAGTGGGCTTACAATCCCTTTAGTCCTTGGGCTCTCTCTGTGTAAGATGAGCTGGGCTTAAAAATTTCATAGGGTTTTTTGTATCAGGGTAGAACTTGTTGTGAGGACTATGTCAGAGTTCGTGTTGGTGTTTCATTGACTTATTTCCTCTTAGCTGCAGAACAGCAGCTGGTGGAAAATTAATTTTGTAGCATGCGTTTACAAGTTAATTGCAGTTTCACTGGAAGGTGGGAAACCTGCATTTGATAAATAAGAGGAGGCACCAGAACATGCTTTGCCTGTCTGGCCTTAGCTCTGGGGTTCTTGTCTCACTGCAGTTATCCCTGTCTGCTACAAAGCAGGTCAGGGTCTCGCTGTGCTGAGCAAGCACACAGTAAGAGACAGTCGCTGCCTCCGAAAGTGCACAGTCTTCAGCTCTCCTGGTGAGGACACAGCAGATTCGCTTGCTCCTAGATTATTCCAGTTCTGATTTTTATTTTGGGGGCTTTCTTGATAGATTTCATAGGCAGATGTTTCAGCCAGGCTTGGAGCACCCTTGGTACCAAGAGAGGAAATCCTCAGATGGTCTACTTTTCCTCTGAAAAATGCCTTTTCTTCAAAGGTACCTGCTTGCTGTTTCACAATTATGTGCCTCTTTTTTTCTTAGTGAGTTGCTGCGGTTATTTTTTTCTTGATGGGCCTCAATGTGATGGCTTTCAGATGCGATGAGGAATGAATGAGTTGAAAGCAGAAGATGTCAAGCAATGGGTAAATGACGAGGGGAAGGAATTTAATACTCAGAATCACAGGAAATGAAAACCAGCTCCATTCATCTGCAGACAACAAATAACTTGCACTCCAGTAAGCAGTTTGTCTTGTATTCCGGTTCACACCTGCAGCAGGGGCAAGAAGGGAAACTACTAAACCCCATTATCCTCAGAGTAAGAGATCAGAGGAAGGCAGAAATTAGACAATTTCCATATAGACGAAGCAGCAGAACACAATTTTGGCATGTTTCAACCACCTGCAAGAGACTTCAGAGCTCTGAAAAATGCTGTGAAATCTGTCAGCTGGGCTATAAAATGCAGAATCTAGTTAGCCAAGAAAGGTTGTGAACAAAGCAGCGGGGAAAAGCATCAAAGGAGGAAGAAACACCCTTTGCTGGACAGGCATTGCTTTCAAATGCTGTGTGCTCCCAGCATGCCAGGAACGAGAAGGGATGCAGGGTCCCTGTTGAGGACGCAGGCTCCAGCACAGGCACGTACCAGAGCCAGTCCCAGGGCTTCGGTAGGGTTCAAGGCAATGTCATCAGCAAAACCTGATTGCAGGAGCTTGACTTTATTCAGATAAACTGAGTTGGTTTAATCTATGCAGGCTGTGCCCTGTTGCTGACCCAAGCATCTTTTTTGGGGGCTTTGTTATACATCTGTCTTGGATTTTTGAGCATGTGTTTAACCTTACACACACCTAACCTTCCTGAGTTTGAGAAGGCTATGCATATATGAAGCTGAGCATCTACCACCCATCTAAAACCATTGTCTGGTTGGGTCAGGGCTGTCTTCCACTGTGTACACAGCATGTTTCTGAGCTGCACTCTGTTAATTTGGTGACAATGGGAAGAGAAGTGCTACAAAAATCAAACTGATTTTTATATATTGTTTTGCACAAATATTTATTTTATTTATCTGTTTGTGAATGATGTAAGTACATGGAGGAGTACAAATACACATTCCAGCTTTTAATCTGTGCTGTCATGGATTTTATGGGCTTTAACTGGACAAATGCTCTCTCCAAAATGCCTGAGTTACATGAATAAAGCCATCTGTGCCAGTAAATGGTTGCCATATTGGGCCATGCATACTCAGTGTAGGGACTGGCATTAAACAGTATTTTCTTCACCATGTAAAACTGGCAGGTGGAGAGGAAAAACTGTCTTAAGGTTGCTACTCTAGGGATGAAGAGGTGTGAGGTCACTGCCAATATTTCCACCTTCAGATGATGCCAAGAACTCGTATGGACTGGTCTCCCTGGTACCCAAAGTATTGTACTGAGGGGACACAGACATGGCAGAGTAGAAGATAACAGCAAGGCAGTATTGGTCAGCATGAAGGAAATCACCTCTGCAGCCTTATGGCTACAAGCGTGAACAGAGGAGCAGACGAGAAGTCCACCTGCTCTACACTTCTGTACAAGTTCTTTTAAAAGGAACTTTCCCCCCCTGACTCTGAACCCACATACCTTCAGCACAAACAAGGTGCTGCCCAGCTCTGTGGTGTGAAGAACTACCTATTTTGTTTCCAGTGTGCCACCTGCTAGATTCCTTTGATGCCCTCCCTTGTACTAGAACAAGCTGGCTGTCCAAGCTGCATATGATTTTATAGCCTTGAGTTGTAACTCATTCACTCACCCCTTTCCAGCCTGAAAACTACCCAGATGTGCTGACATGCTGCCAGAAAAGCTGAGAAGACTGGTGTTAAAGAAGGATCACTAGATAATTTTTCAAATATATTTTTAATGATAAGGAGCAGACCAGCCACTGCCACATTCTCCGTCTGTTACCTTGGGCAAAACATTTAAACTTTCTGTACCCCAGCTCTTCTTCTGAGAAGTAGGGTAATAACTCTGCTCTCATCTTGGCTATTTAGCGCCCTGGGGCATAATAGTCTTTTGCTATTTCTATGCAGAGTACCTTCTGCCACAATTATGTTGTCATGTAGACAACAGAGTAAGACAGAGATGCGCTCTGTGGGCATTTTTTGTATTTTCCTTTGGTGCTCATGCCTTTTGAGCAGCCCCTCTTAATCCACCTGAGTCAGGTAAGGGCTCTCTGCCATGCAAGACAGTACTTCCTAAAATTGCCTTAGCAGTGGTAAAGGAAAAGAGAAAAAAAAATATCTGTAACAAAACCCCTTTGACATTTTGCAGCAATGGTATTAATATTCTTACCTATTGTTCCAGATCTGCCAATAATGTAAATTTTAAAGGCGAAAGAGGTGGGCAGAGGGGGCAGAGAAATCAAAGCAGGCCATTAGGTTGAATGGTTATCTAGGCAGTTTGCTCTAGGCAAACAGTTAATCCAGACCTGAGAGAGAGCACTGGTAGTTAAAGCCCTTTAATGGCCTAAGTCCTATGATAATTAGTCCTGCCCTGGAGGTAGCTAAGTGAGCCACTCCAGCCTGAAATGGAGCTCATCTACTGCTGAGGCCATAATCCTCTGTGCACAATGAAAGCTGAACTAATTCACTGAGTAAACACTTTCTCAGTTACTTACACGCTGTCTTCTTTCAGCCTGACACCAAATAGATTCACTTCCAAGAGCTGGAAAGAAAATCAACTTTTTCTTCTTTCTTTCTTTCTTTCTTTTCTTTTTTTTTTTTTTTTTTTTTTATTAAGCAACTGATCTTGGTTGAAATGCATTTGGATTTAGTATCCAGGGTATAACCTGGACAGATAACATCTCCTTTCTCCTGGCATCACACAGCAGCTCCTTTATTTTAGTCCATTACAATGGCAGAGAGCAGAAAGGCATTTTCTCCTGCCTGTTTCTCTGTAAAGGTGCATGCTGAAGAAGAGCAGGAAGGCTTGTGTGAAGCTCATACAGAAATTCATGGCTGTTTCAGTCATTGAGTTCTGTGCTCTCAGCTCACCCAAAGGCTCAAGATAGGGAACTTGGCATGGAGGAAGAGTAAATTGAAGTAGCAAGGAAGGAAACACCAAATATCTTCAAGCGTTGCAGTTGACACCAGCTTTTTCTACTTTTTCTTCTTTTTGTTTTAATTAAGAAATGGATATGTACATGCCTTAGCACATTGCCCTCTGCAAAGACACGCCGTGAGTGCCTAGTCTTCTCTAGGTGCATTTCACGCTCATGTCTTCTTTCCAGCTCCCCCCAGTGCTACCCTGCTTCTGGACCCATGTGCGAGACCCAGCTGTCAGTGCCCTCCATGTCCCACAAAAAGCTGGTAAAAAGGGAACCAAGCAGGGAGCAGGGGTGGTGGTGGCTCTGCATGCAGGAACACACACTGTCTCTCTGGGTAGATCTATCCCGAAGATCTCCTGCCCTGCAATGACACACTGAGAGCACTGGTGTCTCTGTTGAATGATGCTGCAGGCATCCCTGGTCCATTAACCCCGGTAATTGTCCCCTCTGATGCCTGCAGTTCCAAGTGTTTGGGGAGAAGAGAGCTGAAGACCTACAAGGGTAAGCAATGCCCTGACTTGCTGAATCGCTATCACCTGATGAGGTATGATCAGAGCACATGGGACAAAAGAGAGAGGGGTCTTGCATGACACAGACATGAGTCGGTTTGTGAAGTTCATAGTGTTATCATCTCTCATTCTTCTCACAACCTGTCCTATCTTCCTTAAAGCTGCAGATCCTGGAGTCAGGTGAATACACCAGACTCAACACCATCTGATGCAGAAGACCTGGTTAAAAACCCAGATCTCTACTGGTTTAAAACCTAAGAGGCAATTGGATTATATTTCAAATGTGGAGTTATCTCATTGCCTTTAGAGGTGAACAGGGTGTACTTGTTTACACCTGAACTCTTTGCCTACAGAGAGAAATGGACATTTCTGGACCACAGTCCATCCCATCTTAGGATGGTTGGATGAATTGTACTTCATGAAGGTATGTTCGTCTCCCTGGGCTGGAACATGAGTTTGGACCCCTCAGCTCAGCTATTGATACTGTCAGTATTCAAAGGCAGGTGAGAGAAATCCCACCCCAAAAGCAGTGCTGTGATTTCCCTAATGCAAATGACATGGTTTGGGGGTTTGGTATGTGTCTGGCATCACCTCTCTGCAAGTTTGGGTCAAGACATAGCTGCAAATGACTGCCTGTTTTTGTGATTCACTCTCCACCCCTCACAAGGCTCCCTTGGATGCCTTCTGGAGCTCTTCCACCCCACCAGCCAGGATTTGCCCAGCTCTCAGGAAACTGCAAGAATCTTTTCTTGGGCCAAACAAAAATGCATTGGGTATGTGTTCTCTTTACAAGGACCTCCACATTTGTGTATGTCAGAGGGGTTTTTGGAGCTCCGATCTAGGAAAGATATAATTTGTTTTTATTTCTGAAATCCCTCTTTCCTGAAGAGGTATTTTTGATGGTACTTGCTAGCCTTTCATGGTACAGAGGAAAAGACAGAGGCAACACTGCCTTGCCTTGATAAAAGAAGAAAAATCAAATCCTGATCTAATTTTATACTTCCAAAAAGGGAAGACAGAGATAAAAGCATCTGCCAAAGAGAAGAGTCTCATAATCAAAGGAGAAAAACAATAGACTTTGTTTGTTTATTGGATATTTAAACCAAATTCATTATCAGCTAAAATCTGGCCCAGGAAAAGGAATCTCAACAAAAAATATAATGAAAGCTTCATCAGTGCTCTCTGTGGTCTACCAGCAAGACTAGTTTTATAAAGACCAAGTCATGGCCCACAAGTTGGTGAGAACTGGCCAGCAAGGGAGTGGAAGGGAGGGTTCAGGCAGGGTTCAGACCACTCTGTGGGGTGAGCAAGGCAGCCCAGTGGTGGTGTTCATCCCTTACTGGTGGCTGGATTTTCTGGGTGGTCGGTCTCCATGTGAATGATGGAGAAGAGCAAGCCAGACAGCTTTCCTTCTTTGCTCCCAGGCCATCAGGGAAGCATGTCCTGCTTTTAGGATCACAGCCCCCAAGAAAACATGGAGGACCAGTGCCAGCTGGAAGACCCCAGGACCTGAAAGCAGAGATTGCTCCTCTCTTGCATCTGCACTGGGGTAGACACCCCTGGCTCCCTGGCTTAGCTCACCTTGTGAGGCATGGTGTGTTGAGTTGGTCATTCCTTGGGTGCTTTGAGAGCAGCCACAGGGTCCAGTCTGGTCCTCAGTAAACTGATGATGGGCAGAGAACAGAAAAAATGGTTTCCAAACTTCTTGAACAGAGTGAGGCAAGGCACGCAGGCCTGTTTTATGAATGCTCTTATGGCATAAAAAATATTGGTGAGTGGTATTTCTAGTATTGCTTGGAGCTAGAAAGAAAAAAAATCATTCTGAAGTCTAGGTTCAGAGGTTTTTTTTTTTTTCTTATGCAACAAAATGGGGGAAAAAAGGGTAAAAAACAAACCTTCTCTGCATCAGCAGCTGCTTCTGTCTCCAGGCTCTATGGCAATGATACCTCAACCCACCCATTCAGCAGTCCATTATCACTTCCCTCCTTCCATTATTCTCCTTCAACCTTATCAGACGTAAGAATCGTCTCAGACGCTCCAACTGGAGCCTTGTAATTGTCCCTGGTTAGAGCTTGATAGCACCTTGAACCGCCAGAGTAATCTCTGCTTTAAAAAAAAAGGTCTCTGCAAGGAGACGATGCTAGAATTTGCCTGTGGCTATGCGAGATCTTTAATAGCTAACTCTTTTCTCTCTCCCTCTCTCACACTCACAGATAAATGGGAAAATTCTTTCTTTCTTTATTTATTTATCTTCAGCCTTTTTAGACTGCCTGTTAGGCAGTGATCGCAATATTTATTACAGGGTTTGCAATATTATTATTACTAGCTCCTAAGGGCACATGGTGGAAGAGGTGGGTGGAGAAAGTATAATAATATTAGACAGAAGTTGTCTCTGGGGGACGCAAATGGAAATGGCGTTTTGTGGGCAACTTTGTGTGAGGAAGGAAGCTGGACTCCAAGGGACTGACTCTTTCTCCTTGCATCTAGGTAAGGTTTAGGCCAGGGCACTATGAGTGCCAAGTGTTTTTTAATTAGGAAAGGACCCTTTATTAATCTGATGCCAGGGAGGGAATGAGCAAAAGATGCAAAGTCCAGTTCAAAGAGCGGGTGAGGAGGATCTTGGCATTGCTTTGCAATCCAAGTCCAACCAGCATCTGTAAGATAGCCCCAGCTTGTAGGCCAGCCAGCACAAAAAATAGGACAAGAGATGAAAATCTGTCCCCATGGAGTAAACCCTCCCTATAGTGAAGACCTACCTCAAGAGACTGAAGGGTAGTGGTGGTGGAAGTGGGTTATTCCTTAAATATATTGTTTCTTTCTAATAAACAAGACCAAGCTTTCTGGTGATGTGTGCCCCCTCCACTGATGTCCTCTAGATTCTCAAGTTCCTGCCCCCAAATTGACTCTGAGGTTGCATTTTTCAGCTTTCTATTTACAAAATGTCATCTGAAAATTACTGCCCATCATTTAGTTGCAGACCTTACACTTGGATGCCCATATCTGTGAATTTCCATGAAATCTTCTTTGTTATCTGGCCTTTTATTCCTCATGTTTACACCTGGTAGAAACCCCTTGCTGCTTTTTTCCTTGAAAGATGATTGCAAAGGGGAAAATGAATTAGTGCCAGTTGTTGCTTTATGATGTATATCTGGAAGACGAAGGAGTAAAATAAAAAAAAAGTAATCACTGAATTCTGAAGTTGCTTTTGCACATTTTAACATTAGAAGTTGTGGACAAGTTATTTTTAACTCTAAGTCTCTCCAGAACATTACAGAAAATGGGAGTTTGCATCATAAACAACAATTTGCAAGGGAAACAGCTAAATTATGGAGTGTTTATTTGTTGAATCTGGTGCAGAGGTCCTTCACCTCAGAGAAATGACATGATGCTTTGAAAATGCTGTATAACAAATTATCCACAGGCAGATATAAAATTCCTTTTCTTTCCCCTTCAATCAGGGCCCATCAAGCCACAATGGAGGCACCACAAAAATATATCAGTTGCACTGTTTTCAATGAATTTATAAGAACACGAGACTATGAGTTGTGATTACTTCGGTGCTAACTAAGCCTGTCCCAGGAGATGGGATAGAGGAGCACTGCAGCATGGAGAGGAAGGATGTGAACCGCAGCACTTCTGAGGACGTGCCATAACCTGTTGGAGAGGGGAACACATGTTCCTAAAAACATGCCCTCCCTGAGTAACTGCCTTCCTCTTGCTAAGCATCTTAAGTTTATAAAGGTTTCCATTGCAGCCACAGTAATCATGTCCCTCCTCCTGGAATAGTTGGTGTTGTGTTCCCATGGGTGGCAGCAATGGTCATTTTGTAGTCATCTCTTGGGAATAGAGGTTGGTGATAATGGTGGGACTCATGTCAGCTCCTGTTGTATCCTACTACCTAGCTAGAGGTTAGGCTCAGTCAGAGCTAGAAAAGCCAACTGAGATTTGCAGATCAGAGTTTTGCATTCAAATGAAAGGGCTGGATCTATACAGCCGATCATAACGGTGATAGGACCTCAGAGTGCTGGGCTATAAATCAGTCTCTTGTGTTGCTAATGCAAAGAGAAGATTTGTAAACAAACACTTTTTTTTTTTTTTTTTTTTTTTTGCTTAGAACTTATTGGCATGACGTGTGATTATGTTTTAGGATTTGTAAATCTATTTCCTGACTTCTAAGCCAATCAAATGTTTGGGAAGTCAGTCAAAGAGTTGAATCTGATGTGAAAAGTCATGGTTTCTAAATCAAACTGCAGTTCTTAGGTTAGCTGAGAGGATTTATGAATCTGGATGGAGATATCTAAATCTGGTTTATAAAAGTACTGATTTATAAATAAAACCCCAAAGAACGGCTCAGCTCCCGGCAGGTGATGAGTCAGGAGGTGCAAAATGACCATGACATGGACACCCAGCGCTGTCTGTCACAGGAATCCCAGACCATCCATCAGCAATCCCGGATTTACTCTTCACTAAGAAAATAAAAGCTCAGGGCCTCTGTATCACAACCAGTATAATGGCAAAGCATTTGGGTGCTGGCTATCAAAGAGAGAAGTTGTCTTTTAGCTGTTCTCCAGACCTAGGTGAGGCCACCAGGACCACCTCGCTGGCACAGGGGTGAGTACCACCACCTCCACATGCTAGCACAGAAAGCCCTACATCCTCCTTACTGGCCCCTTAACACCCCAATTTCCACCAAGGCCAGGGGTGACTGTTCATGAAATGCTGTGCGGCTTCAAAAGTTTTATGGTGTAAAAGTGTCTCTTATGTAAAAAGAATAAAGTGGGGGGGGATCAAATTTCTACAGTTCTCAAACTTTTTTTAAAGCATTTAAATTTTAAGCTGGGGATTTATAAATGGGCTATTAAAGTTTAAGAGTTTCATTATAGTTTTTTTTAAAATCATAATTACTTTAGGTAGGGGAGGAGGGATAGATCTACTTTATTCCTAGTGGAAACTATACATATATATGAAGTATCTATATAAAAGCTGGAACTGAGCTTATATTAATACAGTTTAACTGATATTCAATAACTTCACCCTCCCTTTTTCCTATTGTCCATATTTAAATACTTCAAAAAGAATTCTAATCAAGTGGAAATTAATAGGGGAGGAAAGACTGGGGTAGCAGGAGAGGGCTCTAATCCCACTCTCTCTTAATATTTCAAAGTCTCTTTTATTTTCCTAATAAAAAAAGAGAGAGCGAGAGGGAGAAAGTGGAATTAATCCAGTGCTCTGAACTGTCCTCTCGTCTTACTGATTTAAATAAAATCCAAGAGCACATCACACCAGAAGGCCATTCCTGGCCACGTGCCAGGGTGGGCTCTCACATCCCAACTTTCCCTCCCCACCTTCTCCAGGAGGTGGTCACCCATCCTGTGCCCCACTGGCAGGTTGGACATGACATCCAAAACCAGCAAGGGGGTCCTCACTTTCCTGAGGGCTTTGGGGTGTCCTCCATCCCCTCTCTGCCCCCACCATGAGGACAGCCTCATCATCCTGGTGGGATTTGGTGCAAGGTGCAGTGGAGCCCGTATGCACCCAGACCCCCGATGACCCAGCTACTCTTGCACCCACGGGCACCTTCCCTGTAAGGACCTGACAATGATGCTGGAGCAATGGTGGGGTTAGTTCAGGACAGGGTTGAGTGTGAACTGGAGGAGAGGGAAATTCATGGTGGACCTTTCCATGGCAAAGACAGAGGAAACCAAATATTCTGCACTGGTTTGCCTTGATTTCTCTGTTGCTGGTGCATTCAGCTGCTCACTGAGGACAGAGGAGCAAACCCTCCACCGACACCAGCCTGCACAGTTCCTCCTTGCAGCCCATGTGCTCCAGAGCCAAGTGTCTGGGTTTAAAACAGACATCCCACCTGGCATAGGGTGTGCCCAGCCCTGAGAAGTTATTTAAGCATTAAGTACTGTGCAAAAACTGAAGGCAGCCTTGTTAAACCTCACAGAGCAGGACATAATGTCTTCAACTGAGCAGTAAATACCCTTTTTATTAACTGAACAGTGCACACTAGATGGCATACCACTCCTTGCCTACTGCTCTTGTGTTATATTGTTTTTATTATACTTGTGTTAAGACAGCATCCAAATTTGACAGTATTTTCCTAATGCAGGCAAGACCCCATCCTATCACGGTCGAGTGGGCACATAGGGTGATCAGCGCACAACCAAAATCAAAGTTCAGCCTGGCAGAGGTGACTGATCTCTGTTGAAGTGAGGGCAGGTGTAGCATGTTTTTCTGAGCTTGAATTTTTCCGTTTGTGATGCCACACGGGGTGATCAAATCTCATCCATGTAGAGTCTTTACCTTCTTCCCAGTTTGTGTTAGAGGCACATTCCATAGGTCTGAAAATTGCTGCTCTGCTAGCAAGAAGGAGATGTCAAGACCCAGGTACATCCTGGCAATTGCAATAGATAGTAGTTGTAGCAATGAGATGGCAGGGTCCTCCTTTGAGAAGATGCCTTGCAAAGCTTTAATTTCAGCTGACCAATCTGGTTAACTGACAGGCATTTAAACAAAGCAATTCCCCAAACACTTTATTCTGTTGTTTTGGTGTTTTTTTAAATTTTGGAAGCTTTCTGTTGAAAAAAAGCTGTCTGCTAGATTTCCCAATCTCATTATGCAGAAAGAAATATGCATTATATATGATATTAAGCTTCAAGGCTTAATGTACTGTATATGATGATGACCATGCAGTCTTATTTTACCTTTTAAATTGCTGAACAATGAATAACTTGTGTAGGAAATACACAGATCTGGGCAAGTGTCTTCATTCAACTACTCTAGAATTTAACAGAAAAGCAAATGAGGAAGAAAAAAAAAAAGCTATGGTTTCAAAGCATTTAAAGACAAATGATGCACCAGGAAACAGTCATACTGGAGAAGATATGAATTAAGATGACAAGGATAAAGAATTTTCTGTACATTTCTAAGCCTTTAGTTTCTTAGAAATTCAACCAGCAAAACAAAAAAAGATACCTACTCCAAACACACCAAGGACAAGAAGTTTGAAATAATGTTATATTTCTGTCTGTAATATCTTCTCATGCCTAGTTGGAAATTCATGCTGCCTCTGCCCAGAGCTAATAATCAGTTATTACCTACAGTGACCCAGCTGGGCACTCAGGGGAGGGAAATCACACCCAAGGTGTGGGTAGGAAATATAAGCACAGGGCTGAAAATAATAGAAGATATTCAAATTCATAAGGATTTTACTAACAGCACATTGAGAAGAAAATTATTGCAGAGACTGTCTACCTTATGAGAGCAAGAAACAGTGGGGCCATGATGTTGCAAGGCACTGGTGGAGTGAAGGGTGGGCAGCCAAAGGAACCAGAAGTTAATACCTCTTACACAGCAGTTAACGGACCTGAAAATGTCGGCTGCCTTCACAAAATGCTATTGCTGAGCAAGGGGGTAGGTGACGCTGGGTTGGTTGGGCTGGGTCCCACATGGCCAGCCACCTTCGCCATGGGAGGGATGGAGACAGCCCAGAGAGACGGATGCAGTCAGATGCCTCCTTCCCATTCTGCTCTGCACTTACCCCCTGGGGCAGACGTCAGGGCTGCTTTTTAATGGAAAAGTTGGTTTCTGAAAAAGTTTGGGTTTATTTCATTGTGGTGGTAGGTTTGGTTTTTTTTGTGGAAGCCATCTAATTCTTAGATACCTTAGGGAAGACCTGCTATTTGTACTTTGTAACCATGTTCTTCCCTGTTCACCAAGCTCCTAACCAGACTTGCAACCACAATTAGGTATCAGGACTTCATCCTTACCTGCATCAAAGCAGTGTGGGGTAGGAGATCCCACAGCCCTGGCCCCACAGAGGGAACAGCACATAAACGACCACCCTTGCACACTTATCCTGCAATGGGATCCATCACCTCCTTAAGGGCTTTTCTTCTTTCATCAGCTACAAATGCTCCCAGCTGACTTGTTCAGATGTGATGCCTCACTTCAGGTGACACGAAAGCTATCTGCAGAGCACAACCCTTCAGATCAGAATTTTTCGGCTCTTCCTGGTCTGTGACAAAGCACCAGCTCTGCCAAAAGGAAAATGTCAGGGTTTTCCCAAAGGACCAGAATTCCAACTCTCGGTCAGTTGTTGCTGCCCTAAAGAGGTTGTGATCTGAATGAGAGCAACAAAGCACATCATCTCTATTTCACAATTTTATGCCATTTGTGCTGTGTCTCTGACCCTTTAATATATTGTATTGTTTCATTCCCTGATCAGATGTTCCATACCTGCTTACAAAATAAAATGAATCCTCCTCCTCTTCCCAAGGAGTTTACTCCCTGTGGTCACTACTCATTACCCAAATTATTTAAAAGTCAGCTAGGAGAGTAGTCCCAGTGCAGAGATTTTCCCCAGGATGTAGGCAGGTGTTAGGGGTGCTGTGTCTTTCATGGCAATGCTCTCACAAATAAAATCTTATCCAATCAGTTATCAACCAGCAAATGAATAAAAGATTTTGCCAGCAGAACTGTGACCTGGCACGGTCTATTTGCAGAAACACTTCAGATATTGCCTTGCCATGTTTGCATAATTTCTAGTCTCAGCACTTCTAAGACAAGTTTTACCAGTGTATCTCAGCTCTGTTTAGTTGGTGTTCTTTGGGGAAAAGCCTTATTGCTGCCTAAGCCAGAAGGTAGAAGCAGTTCTCATACATAGCATTTAGTCAGGTTGGTCTGGGTCCCGCAATTGGAGTCAGAGACATGCCTTTTCCATTTACACGTGTGCACATATGTAAACACGTGGACATCTCACCACACAAACAAATACTTATTTGCTAAAAGCCTTGTCTCAACACAAGCCAATTTGAACCTGGAGGAAAGGCTGCTACATTACTGTAGGAAGGAAAGATAAAGTGGTGCGAATACAATAACCCATAAAACTCAGCAAATCCTCCAGTTAGAATATAATTTTACTGGAGAGAGGGGGAAAAATAGCTTTTCTCTCAAAGAAAAGGTGCTTTAAAATTAAAATTCATTAAAGAAGGCTAGCTGACACATTTTTTTATTCTTTGAGGAAGTATATCTGTTTCATTTAATGCACTGTCCAATTAAAAAGAAGTGGTCCCTTATTACAGATATGATTTATTCTCTGATAAACCACTGATTTATGGCTCACTGGGGTATATATTTAATACTGTCAAAAAAAATGAAAGGACACCCAAAACTATCTGCAGTGCTACAGTGACTCAGTCTGAAAAGGATCTGAGGAAGCAAAGGCCCCTGGGAGTTAAATGTAATCTTTGCCTGGGATAAAAGCACAGAGAACTGCTGATCTTCACAAAAGGATCCTTCACCACTAGCCCCAACCACCCTACACACACAGACACATGCACACGCATACTCTTCCTCTCCTTCTCCTCCTCTTCCTGTACCCCAACCAAGGAGCAGAGCACAGGCTGTTGCGGAAAAGCACAGGTATTAAACATAAAAAATTAAAATAAATATGATACTGTTGGAGTTTTCCTCCCAAATTCTGAACACCAGCAAAGTGCTGCCTGTTGGTACCCACAGGGAATAATAATTTATTTGTTAATCTGTAATTTAGAAAAATAGTTGTGATTTTTTTGTATGTAGCTGATGAATCCCATCCAAGGATTTTTAAGTGTTTTTTCCAAATTGTAAACCTCATTTTGCAGATGGAGAAACAGGGGTCTAGAATAAGGAAAGTGCTTTGCTTCAGTTCACAGCACAGTCAGCAGCAGCCTTGAGAAGGGACAGCAGTATTTCTCCATAGGTGGTAACCAGGCTGCATGTGAGTATTTTCTGGCTTTGAGCTTCTTGATCCCACTTTACAGTAACCCAAAAAAGAGGAGTTGTGCAGCAGTGTTCATCCTCTCCCAGGGCAAGCATCTGAGAGAGGTCGGGAACTTGCTTCTCTCCATCAGTGACAAGGGAAGAATGGACTTGACTTGCCAAACAGCAACATCTGCATCGGGGATCCTTGAAGTCCACCAAGCTAATGCCACTCAAAGTATTTCAAATCTCATCCCCGTCTCCCAGCAGATAGTGATGACAAAAATAGGAGAGGGGGCAAGGTTTTTACCGCTTTTTCCCTTGTACAAGAAGTACATGGTGCTGACCCTGTGCTGCAACTGTACATCCTTGTACCGATCACCACCACCTTCTCTCTCCAGGTAGCCCAAACTGTGCTATGATGGAATACCAATACCCCTAAACATCCCAGAAGCAGTAGCTGGACCTCAAAACTAAACTGATCAAATAAATATTAGGTCACCTGTATTTGGGGTTTTGCCTCTTCAGAAAATGCAGAGGTCCCATTTGCACAATTTTTTCCTTACCACTGGGAAAAGTAGCAATGTCCTGTCAAGCAAATGACAGCTGAATTCATTTGGTGATTGCCCAGCCTCATAATTAATGATAACATGTGAACCTCTGCAAGGGTAGGTACTAGCATGAATTCCCTGTTTTGATGAATGGCCAATGGAGGATTTTTTGTGTGCAAACTCCACCTTGTTTGTTTGATGAGCAGGGATGGGACTGTTAAGAAGTAATAGAGAGAGTAATGCATCTCTTTATTTCTCACTTGTCCCCAGATACACCTACCCTAACCCAGAAAATCTCTGCTGGTTCAAAAGTAAAGGTGTGTTATATTTTCTGTAGGACAGCGCAGCCAAACTGTGTATTTTCTTGCAACTAGCACATGAGCTTTGATCAAGGATCATAAATTCAAGATAAGTACTATCTTGTAAATAGAAAGAAAGCCTTGGGAGTGATTTGCCTCTATCTGCTTCTCGTGTGTTCTTGTATAATCCAGTTAAAAAAAACCAACAACAAAACACCTCTGAAAAAAAGTGGTGGCATTTTAATTTTTCTGGAAAATGTTTATCTGGACTATCAGTTCCTTCCCAGGAAGGGGCAAATTAGGTCAAGCCCAGGCAACAACCCCATGCAACATGGCAATACCATACATTCTCCACTGAAAGCAGGGGGGTGTGTTGGTGAAAGAACCCATGAAGGTCTCGGGACAACACCTATGCTGCTGGTGTTGGCAAAGGGACATAGCTGTCTCAGGGTCCTATAAGACTTTCAGATATGTCCAGTGCTGATTGATAAATACTGGCACATTGGCCAAATGTCTCCACTCTCACAGCTGTGCAGGTGGAAGGAGTCTTTGCAGACAGACTGTGTCCATCCTGCTCCTCCTGAGGTCTTCTTGCTCCTTGGAGAGCCAAGCTACTTCATCGTGACCTTATGAAGGAGACTGTCCTCCTCCCTCCCCTCTGCCCCTGGCTAGCAGGCAGGTTTAAGCATGGAGGACAAGCCACGATGGCCTCTCCTGAAGTGATTCACCACACAGAACATCCTGCATCGAGCCGAGAAGTGTTAACTGGTTTTTCCAGATACCATCAAATACATTTAAACAAGCCTGATGCTTGAATGCTTTTTGCATCGGGTGTGTTATACATAAAATATGTTGAGTCAGTGATAGTGCCCTTATCTAAAGACAGAAGCCAGCAAAATTTCATCCGGTGCACTTTGTCAGATTGTTCCTTGACACAGACAGCCGGCAGCTGGCTGTGACAAGCAGGTGATCGCATCTGGCTCTGGGGAGAGGAGGCATTTGCGTTCCCCTACACTGTTCGCTCTTCCCGGCCACTGTGTCTAGTAAAGGAATGGGAGAGCAAAGAGCATGTCTGGGTGGGTCCCATGGGTGAGCAGCATTTTGACAACACTGAGACTGTGTACCTTTGCTCTGAAGACAGGTTTGGGGTGCAGCTTTGGGTCTTTAAGGAAGAATTACAACCCTGTATTCTTCTACTCAGCCAGCAAAATGAGAAAGCAATGTGTTTGGGTTTATCCACACAGCTTAAAGCTATTTAGCTCGGGTGCTCATACCCTCCACGTTGCCACAGCTGCATGAAGCTCCTGCTTCCCTGGTGACCTTCTCCCCATTGGAAGCTGCTGGCTATGGGCATTACTATGAAGACATTATCTTGGTCACCAGAGCTTCCGGGCAGGGAAGTGGTCTTCTCCAATCTCTGCTGGGCAGGAATTGCATCTCCATCCCAGCAATGTCCCTCAAAAATAAGCAGTCCCCAGAGAAGACCCTAAATCCTACTCAAGTGCCAAACAATGTAATGGCTCCAGCAAAGGCATGGCTCCTTCACCTGAAAATGCATTTCTGGCCCTGCCTACAGTTCATCCATAGGGTCACAGGTTTTGCTGAGTCTGAGCTGACTTCCCCAGGGAGAAAAGCATCTGGGGACATGGTAGACACACACGACCTCCCTTTGCCTTTTTTATGGACCTGGAGTCTGTTTTTCCCCTCATCCCCCATCTGAGTGTTGAAACAAAGGTATAAGTCTGTACCTTGGGGTCATTTCCACTCTACAGCCAGTTTTGTGTGTGACCATGGCAAAGTCCCGTAGCATCCCCACCCCATCCCTCTCAGTTTCTCTGCGGTACCTGGGGGATGACAGCACTGCTTGCCTCGGGGGGGTGCCGGGAAGATAAACACAGTGATGCATCCAGCAACGATGGGAAGGGAAGCAGATAAGCACCCAGGCCAGAGAATATAGACACAGGAATTATCTGACTGCAGGAAAGGGATTTTTGCTCCAGAATGAGTCTGTCTCTGCTGAACAGGGGAATATTTGACACCATAAAAGTCTCTCCTTGCTGCACCCTCAGCTCCACTACCAGCAGGTACACAGTCCATGCATCCACCCATCCGTCTGAAAGCCTGTCACTGATGTTCACACCCCCCCCTTCTCCATTTCCAACTGAGTTTTAGCTAATTTGGGCACTTGGAAATAAAGCCACCAGGTGAGCCTCAGACATGCTGTGACTTCTTCAAAGTGAAACCCATCTTTGAAATTGCAGCTGTGGCTCAGCCATCCTTTACCATTGCTTCTGCAGCTTCTACTTCCAGTGCCTTTCACAGCCAGGCAATCTCTTCATTAGCCAGAGCATTTAATGAATTACACTTACACCTCTTGGCTCCTGAGCAACCTCGCCAATTGCAAAACCCAGACACTGGAACTAAGTACAGTTCCCAGCCATTGCAAAGCTGGTCCAGAACATGTGCCTGTGAAACCAGCTACCAGAGCAATTCATCCTGGCAGCACCAACACAAGCAAACCCATCTTTGGCATAGATGGCTGCAAAGGAGAATGACCCATTTTTTCTCCTCAATGGTGCACAGGAGGCCAAGGCTGGTGGCATTTGTAAAGCAGGTAGCTCACAGTAGCTGAGCTAGCCAGCATGGCCATGAGAAGGGCTTACCCGTAGAGCAATATGGGGCTTCTCCCAGGCCCCTTCACCTGGGGAAAGGGTAAGAAGCCATCCAAAGAAAGGCAGCTGGGCTGCCTTTACCACCATGAAAGAAGCCTTGCTATGAAACTCCATAAAGGACCAAGAACTTGCTCTTCATCTCCTCTCCCTCTCTCTCCCTCTCTTGCCTTCTCCCACCTCAGAAAGTAATCTCATCCTTTCGTCACATATTATTGAAATCCCAGCTCTTAAAAAAAAAACTCTCATTTTTTGCCCAGACTGAGAGCATGTCATTCGGAAGTGATGTGCAAGGCAGGAGATAACCAGGTAGAACTCAGCGATTCGCCACAGAAAATGGCTCCATGTATGGTTGTAATGCTATCAGAGTCCGTCCCTCAATAGCTCTTTACCGCTCCCGAGCTCAGAATCTGCTGATTCAAGAACTTTGCCTGCGCGGGTGGAGGAGGAGGGGACAGGGCTGGGGGGAGATGGGGAGGTATATAAAAATAGAGCATTTGCAGTCTGGACAGAACACATAATAATGCAAAGGCTCTGCTTTCTTTCCTTTTTTTTTTTTTTTTTTTTTTTTTTGGTGATGCGGGAGAAGCGGCACACGGTCCCCCCTGCTCGCTCTCTCGTTCTGTGTCCTCATTTCATGCTTTAGTTGTGCTGATTGGGAGGGCTGAATCCCCTCGGCTAACTGCTTAGTGCAAAACAGTTGCACTCCCGTCTGAAACGGAGAGAGGTTAGAGGCTAACTCTGTGCAGACAGGGGATTTTGCAGAGGCAAATGGGGTCTCTGAGGGGATGCAGCTGTGTGAATCCTTGGGCTAGGAGGTCTCCCATTGCCAAGGAGTTTGGAGAGAAATGTCCCACATGATTCTCATTTAACCAGAAATATTAAGTCTGTGTGTGAAGCAGAAGATACCTCTCTCTGTTCAGCAGCCTTTTTTTTCAGACGTGGTGATGCACAAGTATTTTGATCATACACAGGGAAGGACATAAACCCCAGCTTTAAACATCCAAGCAGGCAGGAGGTGGGGTAGAGATAGACAAGTTTATATGGTTGGGGCCCCACCGGCATCTCTGACATCTTCCTGAACTCTAGCCCTGACTCTCTTATTTTAAATTTGGATGTGAGTTAGGACATCCAAAACACTTTGGTTGGCTTTGTAAATCAGTGCATTAAAATATCAAACTATACTTTTTGTTGATCAGGGGACCTGTGGCATAGGAAACTTGGCATAACTGCATAGCCACCGTTCAGTAGCAGTAGATGCAGTGCAGTCACCTTCCAAACAGAGGATTCATCATTTTGGCAGGGAGCTATTACTTTGCACCACGGAGCCATTCACGGGAAATCATTGCAGGCTTCTGCCAGCCAGTCCCCATGATGCCCTCATCTGGATGGAAGAGAGCTGCTGGCCAGCCTTCTCAGCAGTATGCCAGCCGCCCACCTCAGCTCCCATGCACGTTACCAGGCCAGTGGTGTTTGACCACCAAACGAAACAACTTGAGTGTCTCCTGGTTGAAGAGAGAACAAATGGGTTTGACTGATCAGAGAGGATTTTTTTCCACTTTGACAGATCCCATGCTGGGTGATTTTTTTAGGGAGCACATGACTGTAGGGTCAGGCAGCTGCTTGCTGTTTTGCTTGCAGTCCTCTGCACCCACGTATTCATCATCACCCATGTGTAGCTGGGGGATTTCACCCCCATCCGCTCTTCTCATCCAAGGTGAACTGGCAGCCAGACTTGGCCTTAAGTTTCCTGTCAATTTTCTAGTCCTCATAAATTTAGGAGCCGTCAGCAAAGTAAAGGAGGATCACAATACCATACATGGAGAACTGCATAATCTTGAAGACGAGAGTAAAGGAAATGGGATGAAATTTAAGACTACTAAATGCAAGGTCATGCACTTGGGGATTAACAAGAAATTCTGCTCTAAACTGGGAGCTCATCAGTTGGAAATGAGAGAGGAGCAGAAAGATGTGAGTGTATTAGTTAACCAGAGGATATCTACGAGCCACCAATGAGTCGTACTATGAAAAAGCAAGGGTCCTAGCCTCTTTTGGGTAAAGCATTCCCAGTTCAGACCAGTGATGGTGCAGTGGTGTCCTGTATGTCATGGGCAAGATTTCACCTGGGTAGTTCTCTGCATGGAAGAAGCTGTCCAACCCACAGGGAAGAAGCTGGAGAATAGGCAGGGGAACAGAAAGGTGGTGTTAGGAAAGGATCTTAACAGCTCTTGGTTTGTCTAACAAATAACTTCTTGAACTGTCTGAGAAAAAATATGAATGCTTTTTCTTCAGGGCAAATGGAATGGATAAAGGACACTGTTGGTGTCAGAGCAAATGAAAATAGCATGAAGAAGTGTATTTTGGAAATTACAAATATATTTGTAGTATCAAAGCAGGGAGACCATGGAGTGTAATGCACTCGGCCTGTTTCCAATGAGGGAGGTGCCCCTCCACGTGTAGCATCCAGCTGAGTGCCTCGGCCACGGGTGGCAGCCTGAGTCACCAAGGTCCTCTGACCCTGTGATAATCTCGTGGGAGTTGGCATGGAGCCAACAGCAACCTCTAAAACAGGGATACAAGACTGACCAGGTGAGGCAGGGGTAGTAGAAACCCCCTTCAGATCAGAGACACCTCCTAAGTGATGGAGCTTTTCTCAGCAGCAGAGAGACAAACAACTTTTCCATCAGTGTTTTCCAGAGTAGGTATGGTGGAGGTGGGAGCTGGCCTCTCCAGCCAGGAAAGTTGCTTTCCTTCTGTCAGCTCTCCCCTCTCCACTCCGTGTTCATCTAGTTCAAACAAATTAATCTGAACATAAAACAGAGAGGCTGCAAGCGGTACCTGTGAGGGTATTTTCATAGTTGCATTGCTTTTTTACCTCTTTCCAGTGAGGTTAAAACCTCAGTTGAGGGCATATGGAGGATTTTTTTCAGGCTGTAGGAAAGCCTTTTGCCATGTATTTGTGCACACACACGCACACATCCCTATCATGGGCTGTTACCTTTTCTCTAGCCCAGATGGGTGTCCCAGCCTTTGGGAGCTGCCCATCTTACTCCACTTCACACACTCTGCAGCCGCCTTTCACAAGGTGCCTTGGGGGATTTACTGTAAGGACCTTGGAATAAAATGCACACTGGGAACAGGTTTATACTCTGTATTTACTGGCAGAGGAGCAATGTTTCAAGCTGTGCTAAGGGGGTTTTGTCATCCTCTTTAGTAGTTCTCACTGCATAAAGCATTGCCTCTTCCCCCCCGCCGCTGCCCTTTTGCATTGCTTTTCCCTTCAATGAGCACATCCCTTTTGGTATCTTACAAGCCTGTTCAAAACCTTACTAGGCATTTCCTACACTGCTTTGACCAACCCCTTGTTTTAACCAGTTTCTCAAATGTAGTGAGTAGCACTTGCCCCTGAGCAGCCCTATCACAACCTCTGCCAGTTTGAGGGTGTTGCAACTTCTGGCTGGTCTACGCAGAGGGTTTTGTGCCTGCAGTCAGCCATGAGGATAAGAGAGGAAGGAAGAAATACCAGATGACAGTGGCATCACATTTTCTTTTATCATAATGGTATTAGTTATACGTACAAGCCATGGTTCATGGTCTGTGTTCAGCTGGGACGCAGCAGCAGCATCCAACCCCAAACCACCCATGTGCTCCTTTGGACCTGCCGGGGGGGTGCCGGGCCTTAGCACCAAGGTCCCAAATTGAGGTCAAAGGGGTGCTAGGGTTGAGTCTGAAGGATGGCCTTCCAGCCTCCTTCTCAAGCAGTGTTTTTGTGCCCTCTTAAGTGACTTCAGCTAGTCGTCTCCCTTTTTTCACAGCCGAAAAAGTCCTGCCAAGAAGAAAGTCTTCAGGGCCTGCTCACATTCCAGCAACACTCTGGCCTCCAGAAGTCCTTTTCACAGCACACAATATGGCATTGTGATTAGATATAAACTGAAAGTGTATTTCCTGCCCTTCAGTAATTACACTGGCTTATGGGAGCTTTATTCAGCATGAAGCTTTATTATTCTGCAGAATGAAATTCTGTATAATTTTCCTCTCCTCCAATGCACAGATGAAAAATCATATTTTGGTCCGAGTTGGGAAGAAAGGCTCAGTTATCACTTGAGAGCGTGGTGTTATTTTCCCCCGGAATTAAAAAATCCATCTGGGTGTACGACCCCGTTCACCCTCCTGCCTCTCCATTCAGCCTTTTGTATGCATATGAACCTTATCAATTTCCACTGCTGCAGAAAGGTGAACCAAAACAGCGTGCCTCCCCCAGTCCTCCTCACTCTAATGGAAACGCATGAGCTGGAGCAATAAATGCATGTAAAACCCTCTTGCTCCGCTAAGAAAGGGAAGGAGGTACAGATGGAAAGACTAGTTTGGTGTTGTTGCCCATCAGCACAGGTATCAGCATCAGTGCAATCCTGTTGTCAGAACAGCCAGGGATGTCAGGACAGGACCTGATTTACACAACACTCTGGCTTCAAGCAAGGCTTAAGACTGAAAACAACATCCAGCCTTACTTGCTAAGTTCTTGGCCACCAAAGTTGGGAGTCCCTTGTGCAAGCACAGCCCAACTCACTCTCATCAACCTGTTGCTTCGCAAGACACAGCAGATGCTTTCTTCCCGGTGTCTCTTCCTCCAGGAGAGGACTTGGAAAGGCAAATTCCAATTTTTTACATGGAGATGGTTTGCCAGCAATTGCCTCTGCTGCTGTTGCAGTTGTCAGTTGAGGTTAGCTGCCAGGCTGCACACATCTATGTGATGAGTAGTCCCATGGCCATAGACTCCTGTGTCTGCCTCTATGAAGTGGGAATCACTCTCTATGCCCTGGGTACTTGGTGATGGTGCTACAGCTCTTTTTACTATTGCTACCATTATTGGAAATAATGAAGGATGATTCTTTCCTAATAGGAAGAACTTTGCTCGTGGTAGTGGTCATTAAAACTAGGCTGGGAACAGAATTCATCTCACTAAATTTTGCTGCCTAAATAAGGCATCTGTGCTAAGCAAGTTACATGGGATGAATGCCTGTGTGCCCATCTGAGGATAGGGTAAGTCCTTGGACGTTTCCTTGCTGACTTTTCCTTGCCATTTGGTGGGGATGGGCTGCTGCAAATTGCAAGAGAAGACTGGCAGAGACAGTTATGGCAGGACAAGTGCAATCTGGAGCTGCAAAAGCACAGGCATAATATAAAATACTGGTGGTGTATTGGAAATGGTTGGTGGGAATCCCACATTAGCACAGTGGTGTCTGGAATCTGTGTCTGTTTTGGGATTGCTCAGAAAACAGCTCTGATCAATGTGTCCGAAATACCAGGGAAGGGGAGAGCTGTTCCCCAGCACCTTGGTCTATGTTACTATGTGCAAGAGCAGTGGTGAGATCCCTCATCCAGGGATCTTGTGTACCAGTCATGGCCCAAAGCAGAGCAGAAGATAGTCCCTGTCCTGTATTACCCCCATGTTCAAATAAAACATTTACCCACAACAGGCATTCCAGCTGTCCAGTCTCCAACATGCTTACGCAGGTACTCCATCCATTTCTGTACAAATCATCTTAATAGTTCCCAAGAGTCACCTGCTGTGATCTTGGCCAGTCCCCTGTCATGTCTGCATTTATATGGCTTTTAAATATCTACTTCTACTCACAGTAAATGAAATGGATTCAACTTCTGTTTGTTCTCTTCCAGCTGGTGTGCCTCTAAAGCCAAAAAACCTTGGAGAAGGCTTGGGTAAGTACATCCAGTTCACTACCCCTGAATTTACCATGACTGTACGTCTAGTCTTTCTGCATTTCCCCTTGAGAAGTTTCGATGTAATAATATCTGTTCCCCTCGTAGCAGTTGTACTGGTTCCCACTGTGTTGATGACCAATGTATTTATATCCCATAATGCTAGGCACTGAGAAGGCAGGATGGGTTTGAAAGGGCTTGGAGGTCTGCATAAGCTTTACATTAGATGGATGCTGCCTTCAAGAAATAAAGATACTTCCTTTGCTACGTATTTGATGAACATGACTCCAATAATACTGAAAGAAAACATGCACTGCTGGAAACCAGTGGTACCAGGCGATGCTGGACTGGATGTGTCAGGGCAGGCATTTCTGGAGCACAATAACTAGCATTAATATGCATGCATCAGGCCCAGGCTTGTCAATGGAGATGCATCAATTAAGGGGAAAAAGGAAGAGAAAGTACGGTGGAAAGAGATCTCTGGTTTGCTGCCCACTGCCCCATTAAATGAGTAGAAGGGCGGGAAGGGCAGTCCATTTAACAGGTCAGCGGCAAGCAGTTCTATCAGATGCCATGCCAAGCTAATTCCTAATTGGGGCAGTGTTTGTCAACACTGACAGAGCCTTAATACACTGTAATCGCTGGAGCCACAAGCTCTGATAGAGATCTTAATCTCTGTGCTGTCCCTTTCACACCGCAGTGAGCATGTCTGCTCCTTCCTACGGCCCTCACTGCACCCAGTAGCTGGCCTCCATGCACCGAGAGGTTTTTAAAATAGCCCCTTCTTTTTCTTATGAGTCAAAGAAAGGAGAGGAGGTAAGAGGTAGCAGATGAGAGAAAAATAAACAGTATTGTGCTGCTGGGGGAATTCTTCAGAGATTTCACAGCTGAAACAGATTTTGCTTCATCAGACAGCAAACACTGTCCATTCACCAGGCTGAACATCTGCCTCCAAAAATAGACACACACCACATCACCAGCTGTTTTGGGATCCCCTTGGCTTCTTGTATATTCCTTCCTACTCTCTGACACAGCCTTCCTCACAAAGCTTCTGTCCACATTTCTGGATTTTTCTCCTCACAAAAGCTGTAGGAGACAACTTTATAGATGAGTGACTCAAGCGTGGGGCAAGGATGAGCTTTGACACACATCAACTTCAAGGTCTGTGATTGAATCAAGTCTTCCAAGTTCAAGAACTTCTCCTGACACAGGAGGTGAGCATACCCACTAAGGACTTCGGGTGTTTTTTTACCCACAGGTAATGATGAAAGGTTTTGCACTAGGGCAGAAGCAACAAGCACCAATAAAATGGCCACACATCCTGCTTTTGCTGTGACAAGTCTGAAGTCCCATCCATTGTCTTTTGGTGCTCCAAATTTATTTCAGGATGCACAGAAAGATCTCATATTTTATCAGTAAAAATATGCATGGTTTTCTTTTTTGAATAAATGCAAACAGGTCTTTGTGGGATGTCACTAAGCTGACTAAGATTCTTCTGTGGACCCAACTGGAGAAAAATAAACAGCTCTTCTCCAAGTTGTGATGCTTTCTTGTAGCTCACCTAAAGTATATTTGGATACTAAGATGCAGGTAAAACCCTTCCATCTTGCAGAGTATCACCTCATCCTCCTATTACCGATGGGTGTGTGGATACAGAGATGCTTTTCCACAACAAAAAGTTTCACATTGGCTTCAGAGGCAACCAGCAAACTTGTCCTAAATTCAGACAGGGATCATTGAGACAACTTGGGAGGAGGAAGAGCCTGAAGGCTCTTTGCAGATGGTTCTGACCCCCCAAAATGTCGTGGCTTGTCTCATACCTTTGAGTATCAGGGACACCATGTTTAGCAAACCTGCTGCAGAGCTGCAGAAGTATCACTTATATTCTCCTCATTCGTTACCCTGGGCTGCCATTTGGTACCTGCTGTGTCTATGTTCATCTTGGCAGGATGCAGAAGCAAAAAAAAACCCCCCAAAACAAAAAACCAAAACATCCAGGTATCTCTGCTTTGCATGGATTTATGAAGAGGTAAGGAAATGCATTTTCAATGTCTATGAATTCTTGCCGTGACCATGTGAGGCCACGGCTGTCCTTGTGCATAAACAACACGATGAAGTGAGTTATTACCAAACTGAAAGACCACAGCTCCACGCTGGAGGGTGCTTTTGTCTTTCCTTTCATGCCAGCTCCAGAAACCTCTCAGCCAAGCTTCCTCATGCCATGTGCTATGCTTACCTGTGATTTATTGATGATAATCATGGGGCAAGCCATTTGTAATCAAACATACAACAAAGACATTCTCATGCTGAGAGGGAGTGATAACGCACCATTTAGTAATTTTTGTGCAGTCAGTAATTTGGAAAATGAATGATAATTTCCTGAACTGAAAATCTGCAATGACAACCCTTAGTGCTATTCACCTCGTGAATAAAGATACCTTCCTCTCCATGTCTTGTGATAAATTCCTTTTATTAGGGCCACTTATGTGGGACTTTATCTTAATCGTCTTAAGTATGGGGCAGTCTCTGCGGTGAGGTTGGGTCGTTTTTCATTACGACCTCAGACATGCTCTATGAAGTAAATAAATACCAGTCAGTGATATGAAAACAGTCGTTTAAATGAAATGGGCTTTGCTAACACAATGTTCTCACTCACTGCATACAGTATATCTGCACAACAGGAGATGCTGAGGAACAGGGTGTCATCTTTTACATCCACCTGAGTAGGATAGCTTGTCCAATAGGAAAATTGGATATATTTGACCATCACAACATTGAGTAACGTCAATGTGCCACACTGCTACCACACGCACTTTCCCAAATCCAACAGTACTATTTAAGTCAGTAAGGAAATGCAGCTCCTGTGGCATTGGATTTTCAAGTAGAAACTGCATGAAAAGCCAAGGTGATTCTAGTAGCTAGCCAGGAGCTCTGCTTGATAACCCTCATGCTGCAATGTTTTATGGAGTCTCTGTTCAAAACTGGGGGACAGGGTGCTAGAGGAGGTTGGTTTTAAGCTAAACTGATGTTTCTCTCCATGTCGCTGGTGCAAATCCAGGCTGGGAGCTGCCGTCCAGCAGTGAGATGAGTGAGTGGCTTCATTCTCCATTTCTGAGTGCAGGTTTTTGCTCCTTGGACATCACTGGCAGAGCTGGCAGAGCAGCTGGTCCTGGAGGCTAGGTGGTCCTCTCTGTTTTACATCTCAAAAATGAATCACACGTCTGCAGAAGTCACCTTCATGTTTGAAGGAGAAACATTAGTGATGGGGATCCCTTCTGCTCTGCACATCTACTTCATCCCCCTCAGCACTGTCCTGAGTTTGGATAAAGCTCAGCACGGGGCAGAATCATGGGGTATTTTTTTCCAAAGGGAAACAGGGAATCCTCTTTCTGCCACAGGGATGGGTTATCGTCTTCTCTGGTATTGCCAGCACGGTCAGGGATTTGACATCTACGCTACTGACAGCATCTCCAGAACAAGCTGCAGAGACTATAGCCCTGCAAAGTTAGAGTGGGGAATAAACAGCATTAAAGCTGAGGACACAACACAGCCTGCCAACCTCACTTCCAGGTGGTTTGGGCTTTGATTACCTACTGAAGGCCAAACGCGGGCTGTTCACTGAAATTATTGCCTGTGGCATTTGCATACACAGTCTCTTTGTCTGGCTGTGAGCACACAGCTCCCAACTCCTCTCTTTCCTCTCCTCGTTGCAGCTGTGGTTTAATTCCAGACAGGCAGCAAAGTTTGGAAAGATGCAGATCATTCCTGTTCTATCTTAATCATCCTCACCATGGGAAATAGAAGAGGAGAGCTTTTTAAAACACTTGGATAAAATGAACTGAAATGATGAAGTGCATTAAGAACAGGAAAATCTAAATGAGGTGGAAATAATGTCTTAATTGGAAGGACACATTTTAATCTTCTCTCTCTCCTGCACTGACATGAACACATACACAATGCTGATGCAGGAGAATAAGGCATAAACTGGGAGACTGCCTTGGCACAAGGAAGGCAATGCCAGCTGATCAGACACCACTCGGTTTTCACCAGCTCTGCCTGTCGTGCTACCCACCTCCTTGCACTGAGGCCTTAAAGCCAATGGCCATCATTGCAGAAAGCTGCCACCAACGGAATGACACTGCAAGCTGCTCCTGTCATGCTGCTCAGACAGATGAGAAGTGCCCATCTCATTAAGTTGACTGTGGACAATACCTTTTACTAGCAAATTATGCAGCCAAAATTGGATTCAGCTGAGTGTTCACATGAGGCAAGTACCTCCATCACCATTATGGGAGCTGTGGTCAATAACTGGTGGAATCCATAAAGGTGTTCAGTTGAGCAGCTGTGGGCATCAACTTTGAGGTGCACTCACTCATGAATTTGTGACCCAGAGGAGTGTCAGGGCTCAGATTAATCCTTCAGTGAGAGCTGAAGATGGAGAATAGTCCGCTCTCTAATATGTGGCCTGCTGGGATGGTTGTACAACTAGGGTGTACCCTAGTACACCCAGACAGCAACTAAGCAAGTGCGTGACTGACTGAGCTTTGATACTCCATTGCTCAAGCTGGTGGTACAAAAGAGTTTTCCTCTCTGGCCTTATTTGTTATACAGCAAAAGACAGTTTCTAGACAGTAAATTCATGGTGCTGCCAAATAGGTCCTAATCATCATCTGCCGGTAGGGTTGGGCTTTTTGACCTGATCAGAAAAGGGATCCTTTACATAGAAAAGATATCAAAGATGATGTGTGACTCTCTCCATTGACCTGAAAAGAGGCAGGCAACTGGGTGAATTTGGGATTTTAATTTTATGAATCATCTTTTGAACCATGCTCATTGTAGTGCTTGATAGAGTCTGTTTCTCTCTTGATCTCTGCTGATTATATATTTTCTTCTAAATGTTATCTCTCATTTCTAATATGCTACTATTATTCAAAGTGATTAATTGAAGTCTTTGGTCAGATCTGTATCTGGATATCAGCTTTAACCATATATGTGCAATACTGAAGTCACGTTCTTGATCTGTACTTCCTGAGGCACAGGGCATCATGAAACGTTTTAGAGACTCAGGTGGTTATATTTCCACAACAGACAATGAAATAAGAGACAAAAACAAATAGCTGGCTCCTGGAGATCATTCACAACTCAAGGCTATCCCTAACACAGTTTCATGAGCTGGAGCTTTCCCATTCACCGCTGCTCAGCCCAGTGCTTGTCACTCCATCACTGGCTAGTCTCTCAGTGGGATAGCAGATGGATGCTGGACGGATAATCATGTACAGTCCCCATGGGTGTGCCTGGCCCATTGCTGTTGTGAACTATTAAATCTGGCTGAGCTGCTCGTCTATTCTTCTCTGGAAGGTACCATGCAGTTTTATTCTTGTGATTTAAGATGGCTTTCAGTCACTGGAGTGATCACCTGACCCTCTTCTGGATCTGCTACAGAACTGTTTGAGAAAGAAGTGGCAGAAGAGTCATTTATAGTCTCTTCTGGAGAGAAGGCAGTTTTAGTTGTTATATCTTCATTTAGTTCAGTTTAGGTTGTGGGAGAAGATGAACAAAGACAGGTGACACAGACCACATGTGAACGTGATGGATAGGGAAACTACCAACAATGGGCTTGTCAGACCTGGAAGAGGAGGCCAGCATGAGGGATGAAGGCAGCTGCTGGCTTCCTGGGTTGGGAGGGGTGGACTCAAAAATCTCTTCCCTGATGGACACTGGCTGCTCAGTCTGCTGAACTCTCTGCTCCACTTCTAATAACGTAAATTCCTAAGTGAATCAGCTACAAAAATAAATATTGGAGGGTACAATTTGCTCCCCTCTGATCCTTGGAAATGCAAATATGACAGCTCCATTAGCAGGGCAAGAGTGACCACCTGGATATCCCATTTCAGGTAGGACTGATGGAAGATGCTGTGGTATCAGGAGCTGATATTGCTCTGGCCATGGTTTGAAAGGCGGTGACAGGGACCTGCAGCTCATAGGGGGTGGCAGCCAGGAGTGACCTGCTGTCTATGCATGGAGATTCTGCTCAAGGGGGACATGCCAGGGCTCTCTCCCCATGCTCTGCCAGCTGGAGACACCCCAGACCTCATTCCTCAGGTGCCCAAGGTCAGCCCCTGTGCAGACCAGGATGCTTGGTCCATCCTGGGCCTCATATCACAATTAAATGAATCGCAATGAAATAGCAGTGTGGTGTGAGGAGCAGAGAGGTGGGCTGGCCGAGGCAGCAGGATGCCTGAGCTCTCCTCTGTCAGCAAAGTGCTGAGACAACAAACTTAACCTCTCTGTCCACAGTGCGCCTATCAGCCATGGTTATTAAATCCCACAAAAGGAAGAAGAGGAGAAGTGAATAGGGTTGAAAGAAAAAGCACTTTCCCCATTTGGATTACCTCCTACAGAACAGGACCTGCCAGTGAAAGGCGGAGAGTGTAATTGCTGGCCTGAAAGAGAAAAAAAAAAAAAAAGAAAAAAAAGAAAAAAACTATAAAAGGAAAGAAAGAAAGAAGGAAGGGGGGGGGGGAACTGATAATGAACAATTTATCCTCTGAGCTAACAGTTAATTAATTCTGAAAATAACTGTCAGGCTAATGGGGGGGGGGGCACACTGTGCCACTGAACACAATTAGTAAAATAATAATAACAAAAAAGGGGAAAAAAGAAGAAAAAAAGATTTTTTTAAGGTGTTGCTATCTTCTTAGAGACCAGGCCCTTGGCTTCCCAATGTCATTCTCAACACAATTTTTTTTTCTTCTCTCCCTTCGTCTCTTTTCAGAAATTGTTCTCATGAATGATTTATATATGTCTAGTTATCTGGAGTGATTTCTATGGACCCGGGCGCATTGCTGCATAATTGTTAATTTTAATGCCATAATAGCTTCAGATGGAGGAAGAGATTAGGCGTTTATTGCACAATTAAATGAAACATACTTGAGAATCACAAAAGGTTCCGTAATTATTTCAGACCATTAATAAAATGGGCATTAAATTATATGGGACACAAAAGGGAAAGGAAATAGATTTTCATTACAGCAATAGAAGCCGAGAGTAGTAATAGATCCTTGTTGAATTCTCTTTCTCTCTCTCTCTCTCTGAAATTAATTGTTGCCCGGCTTATTTCAAAGCAAAATAAAAGAGAAATAAAGTGTGTTAAAGAACCTCTGATGAAAGGGCTTTGTTTGATAAGGACAATAGCCAGTGATACACTCTGGGAAAAAAGGAAGAAAAAAAAAAAAGGAAGATTTGATTTTGGCTTCCTGCCCTCAGTCCTGAAGGCGGTACAGGAGCTTCATGCACACACATGAGAGCCTCTCCTCCCTTTTCCAACACCCCGGGGCTATGACCGATGGGCGGGAGAAGGGGGCACCTGGAAAGTTCCCCTGTCCATTCCCAAGTGCCCCTGGCGACAGGGCAAGCCGTGGTTTTGGCACCAGGGGCAGAAGATGCAGCAAACTGGCAGAAATGCTGGAGATGCCCTTGCAGAGGGGCCACATGCGGCTTTTGGCTGTTTCTAGATAAGACCCCATGTGATCAATTTGCCTTGGATGGAAAATCCAGAGCATACCACAGAGAAGGAAGCTGCAGCTGGAGGCTCCCCAGTGTTCAGTGCACAACAACCAGCCCCACCAGAACCTGGAGGGTTCGTCCGCCGACCAGCCTGGTGAGCCCGACGGGGACAATGCGAGGAGCTGGGTGAGGAAGAGCTCCTACTGCACACGGCAAAGACGGTCCAGAGCAGTCTGGACTTGAATGCCATCAAAACCTCACCTTTTGGCCTGGGAAGGTCCAAACACAGGACCCACCTGAAAAGCGTATCACGTCCAGTATCACAAAAGCCCAGGTCTCAGCACAGGCAGCCCTCCTTACAAGCTCTGATCTGCAGCTCCTTATTCCAACAGTAATTATTTCCAATGACAAAATTGGCATGGGCAATACCTTACTCCTCCTTGAACTGAGGGACATCCCCCAAATACAGTGCTAATGAGGGGGAGAGGAGTCAGAAGCCCGCTGGGGCAAGTTTTCAGGGGCACTCGGGGTTTCTGGAAGTAAAAAACGGTGTTTCTTAGCAGTTTTAGCAGTGCATGGGTCTAGGTTATTTAGGCAGTTTTGAAAATCCCACGCTGCTTTCAGGCTCCTCAATGTAGTTGAAAATGTGCCCTTGATCCTAGCAGAGTTTGTACTGACCTGAGCGACCAACAGTACAATTAAGAGTGAAAGAGGTTGAAAGAGGGTCATTTGGAGCTAATGGAAAGCTCATCTTCCAGACTAACAGCCTGACTTCACTGTCCTTAAACTCCTCTGAAAAGCCTAAATGAAAAAATACTTCTAAACCATCACTTGGCACTTGGTCCATGAAATGGTGTGCATGGCCAGTTCCCTTGCACAGCTCACTCCAGGTGGTACAGAGGTTTTCAAGAAGATCCCTTCATTACAGGAAAAAAAAAAAAAAAAAAAAAAAAAAGGAAAGAAAAGAAAGAAAAAGCTCTCGGCAAAGCAAAGTTTTACAAAAAAACCCCTCTATGTCTGGGGAAACCAGAACCGGCTCCTCCCTCACCCCCAACTGAACTTGCCAAAGCAGACAGCTAGGGAAGCTGCCTCCTTGCATGGGTGTAGGACTTGCAGAGGAATCAGAAAAAAAGAAGCATCTGAATGCAGGAATAAACAAACAAGCAAGCAAGGGTGTCTCTTCCTGGAGCACAACTGCACTTGAAAATTCAGTTCAGCTGACGCAGATCAGACGCACGGCAGCTATTTTTAGGTTCCATGCAGTGTTTTACTTAGCAGCTGCACGCCAGGCCTGCCCCCGTTCCCACCGACACTGGGAGGAAGCGATCCCTTGATGGAAAGGAAAAGCCTCTGGCTGCTCATGGATATGGGCAGTGGGAAGCTGGTGGCAGAGCTGCTCCTGAGAAAACAGGGGGCTTAATAGCAGGTGCTTGTTGAGGGCAGTGGCTGAGCTCTTGCCTTCTTCAGGAGGTGGAGAGGGCAGAGGAAAGAGGTGGTGGAGGTAACGGGGCTCCCCAGCCACCTCTGTGCCGCTGTATCTGGGGGGGGGGGGGGCTCTGGTGGAACCAGAGCAGGCGGGAAGATAGTTCTGCTGTCACTGTGCCCGGGCAGAAGTCTCCCTGTGACTCTGGCATGCTGTGCTGCAAAGAGCGGAGAAGCTGGGACAAGGGACACCATCCCCCAACCATCCCAGTCTCCCTTCCTAGTGCACTGGCACAGACACTGCCAGGCATCCAGCACCGTGCTGAGCACCTGAGGCTTCCGTGATGGGATTAGGCCTGAAGAGGGGACCAGCAGAAAAGGAGTTTGACATGGAGAAACTTAAGGCGAAATTGGAAAAAAAAAAATATTTTGAAAAAAAAAAGGGGGGGGGGGGGGAGTGAGTGTTAGGGGGAATGCTCATCCGCGGGGGGAGGAGCAAATCGGAGTCTAAGCAGGAAAAAATGAAGTGAAGTAGCTGCAGGCTGCACTAAAGAGGCTGTGGGCTGCTGCGCCAGTGCCCTCTCCTGGGCAGAGGAAGAGCTGCTCCGGTCCCGGGGAGCCCCGGGGAGGGAGCGATGAGCCCCGGGGGAGGGAGTGATGCTCCCCGGGCGTGGGGCCGAGCCGCCCCAGCAGACATGCGGTGCAGACAAGCATGAAGCCCTACAATACCAAACAAGCAAAAGGATAGTTAAAGGGAAAAATAAGAAGCTAAAGGGAGTCTCGGTCGGGGGGGTAGAGGGAGGGGAGAAAGTCTTAGGGTGATGAAAGAAGGTCGGCATTAGAGGAAAATAAATAAGGAGATAAAATAAAAGATGAACAATAGACAGTATTAAAGAGCCTCTAAAAAGGACGAGAAAAACAGCCTTAAGTGCAGCAGGACATCAGCCGCGTCACCCAGCTGAAAGTAAGTAAGGCAATGATTCAAGATGCAGGGTGTTTGATTTTAATATGAGGGAAGTTCTGCTTTATCTAGGCCAGCTTGGGGAGGGCTGACTTACAGCCCAGGACAGGCATCGTGAGGTCTTGTCTTCTCCCTGCCGAGGACACTCCTGATGGAGTGGATCACATCGCTAGGGGAGAGGAGCAATGCTTTGTCCTCTGCTCTGGGGGCAGCAGTGCCCTGTCTGTCATCTCCTGATGCACAAGGGCAGAGGATCTCCCACTTTGTGCCACTCTGGACTCATCCGTGTGCGTTGGTGTCAACACAAGGGCTCACAGCAAACTACCTTTTATAGGTCTTAAGAAGAATACGTGCAACTCGCATGTCCGGCTGCATGCAACTTTGGAAATGTTGCTGTTGTGTTTTAAAGAGGCAATGGCCAGGGGAAGAAGCTGAAATCCAGGAACTCCATGGAGTCGTGGGACAAAATGGAAGCAGGAGGAGACAGCTAATCCCAGACCTGAAAGGCAAAGCTGAGGCTAAGGAACAAAAAAACCAGCATCACCCCACTGTGCCTGGAGCTGGTGAAGGAGGAGGCTTAGGGCCAGCAGTAGCTGGGGCTTGACCAAGAGGAGCAGGGCAGGAGTGGCTCTGAGAATGCTCCAGGACAAGAGACCCTTGGAGAAGACAGCAGAAGCATCATGGCACGTGGGAGATCCTTGCTAAATGCAGCTTTAGTGCACAGCCTTAGTCTGTTTTTTGGTTGTAGGAAGATAATACAGGTTATTGGGTACTGCAGAGTGGTCTCCACCAGCAAGTTTAAGTTTGAGTCTCTTGGGTGAGCAGGGGAAAAGCAGGAAGGTGGTTTGAACCTCCCTTTCCTCTATGCTAAAGCCTTATACTTTAAATATAGACAGGGTTTTCAAGGTCACCATGCAGACACAAACAGGAATTATATGGCCTTCTGATATCATCCCATGAGGTCGAGGAAGAGTCCCAGCCCAGTGCTTTCTCCCAGGAAAACCCAAGAGGTCCAGCTGGCAGCGAACAACTCCAACTCTCCTGGCCACGGTTCCCCAGACAGCCTTCCCCAGCCCTGCTGTGGGCTGAAAGTAGTGCCAAAGCCAGCGTCGCCCCATGCTCCTGCTCAGTCTCAAAGGGGCTGTGGCTCTTGACAAGCCTTGTACAGATAACGTGCTTAGCAGCAGCACAGGGCGAAGGGAGGCAGGAGCGGTGACAAGTGCAGCGATGCATCCTATAGACTCTCGGGCCCCAAGACAACTCCACGCTAATTGCTTGGTTCCCCAGATTAACACCAGGAAAGCCATGATCTGGCAGCTTTACCTGCCCTGGCAGAAAGGCCAGCATTCATGGAAAATTCAGGAATTCCTGAATTTGCTCCGATGGCCAAGGAAAATGTGCTCCCTATGCCCCGCCTCCAGCATCTCAGTTCTTTTTGATAGCCATCACACATCAGCATTGACCATGAGAGCTGCTGTTCTTGTGTTCTTACAGAGAGCAGAAGCCCATGGCCCCTGCCCTCTATGCACTCCCAGTTTGGCTTGATTCAGGGCTGCATGACAACGGGAGCGATCAACTCCCTTTCATTAACAGGGGCTAATGAGTGCCCCGATTATCAGCATCCTCATTCTGAGGACCAAAATGAAGTTGACCCCAGTAATGCTCCAGAGAAGCCTGTCCTAGCTAATCTAAAACAAGCTGCCAGCACCGGAGAGCAGTGTTCATCATGCAGAAACAGGGGAAACTTAGTGTAAAAAAAAAAAAAAAAAAAAAAAAAATCAGCATGAACCTCTTGGTTGAAGGGGGTGGCTGTTTTGTTTCCAGCTGGAGTCAGCCACGCTTGAACACAAAGGTCACCATTGGCAAAAAACCCCCCACAACAATAAAAAGGAAACTAGTGAAGCCAGTGAGACTGGATTAGAGTTTCCTAGATGGGGGTCAGAGAGGGGAGAGCTTTTAGCAGTGATTTGCACTCTCCGAATGAAAGCTTTAGGATTTCACTCCACTTCAAAGAAAAGATGCCCAGCCAGAGCGCAGCCCCTCCTCGTCACGCTGGGCAGGCAGGAGCAGTATTAGTACTGCTCGCATGTAAGCGGAGGGAGCAGGGGGCCCACGCCTCTCCTCCCGCACTGCTGAAAACTTGCAGGGGAGATTTCAAAGCACGGCAGAAAGATTTAGCTACCCGGCTTCCATTGACCGTAATAGCAGCTGAACAGCCAAATCCCCAGGCAAGAGCTTCCCAGACTGGCTCTCTCCTCCCCAAAAGGCACTGCTGCTGCTCCGGTTTGGGGGGGGTGTTGGGGATTCAGGAAGGACGTACATCAGCTGACCCCATCTTGCAGCTCTGCCGCTTACCACCAGTGCAGGAGCTCAGCAATGGGCAAAGCCCAGCCCTGGGACATGGGTTTTGGTGCCTCCTGCAAGAGGGTGATCCTTCCCTACCACCTGCACCAGCACAGCCTCTCTTTGGGCTCTTATACAGTGGAGTCCTGACCTTGTGCATATCCCTCCGGCTTACTCTCGCAGACTTTTAAACTCTGGTCATCTATCAGCGCATCCTAAAATGTTTCTGGAACCTCCCCGTAGCTTGACACATTGATGGTCCCCTCTAGGGTCTGGAGTTTCTTTGCTGTTTCCCCGTCCCAAGCGATTTGGATTGGCCGCTACAGCCTGGGCTGATGTAAGCTGCAAGCGGGTCCTTTCAGTTCAGCGGCACTGAGCTATTTCAGAGCGGCTGGGACCTGCCCGTGCCGCTCACTGCATTTCACAGACACCGGTGGAAGTGGGACTGTTTTACGAAGGTGGCCTCTGCTGTCAGCCCCACTCTGTGATGGCAAAATTGCTGCGTTGTTGGACCAAGAAATTGGACACCTCCTTCTGCAGACCCTCTTCTCTTCCACAGCCCCCCGCAAGCCCCAGGCTGCTCCCTGCCAGCCTCCGCCACTCCCTGGGCTTCAGCAGCTGCCCCCCATATCCTCCCCACCCATAGCCCACAGCTAAAATACCTGCTGCTGCCTGACTCTGCTCTTATACTACTTCCCAGAGGGGTAGAGCAGGGCAATAACACTCCCCTTTCAAGAGCTCCTGCCTGTGGTTTTTTTCTTTTATTTTAGCTGTGATGCTAAAATGTTGCGGACACAGCAGCACTCCGGCATTCTAGAGAACTTATTCTCCTGAACTGTAGCTTAAAGTAGAAAAATGCTGCTATCCCCACGATGTCCCCTGCATTTTATCCTAATCTGAGTTCGTAGCATTCCTGTTTTCTCTTCCTTTCCCCCTTTTTTGAGGCATGATTTATTGTGGATTCCAAAATGTGGGATATCGGTAAACCTATTTTTTTAAACAGAAAATTTCCAAAGGAGAAACATTGCTGTTTTGCAAGGGAAACAGAAAATGCATTTGCATCCTTGAAATTTCCTGCATTAGAATAAAAAGCCCTTTCAAGGGAAAGGGGCTCAAAACACGAATATTGTGCAACAGTAACAGAAAAATGGAAGCAGGCAGCATTTCTGCAAACCTTTTTGCACTCTTGCCTTAGAAATCAGGCAAAGTTTTCAGGAAAAAAACCCCAAAACACCCAGGATGCAATTTTAGTGTCAGTCCAGGGCTACAAAAAATAAATCCCAGATTTTGGAGGAAGGACAAATATATTGAAAGCCACTCTGCCCAGCTTTACTGTGACCAAAGAGATATTAAGTCTTCGGGTAGGAGCCACTGAGTTGGCCTGGCAGGAGAAGCCTGCCCAGACTCCTTTCATGGCAAACAGGCTCTGCTTGTCTTCTCCAGCCAGTTCAGAGGGATCAGACCTCGGGAGCAGAGAGACCTGGAGATGGCAGGGCTGCTGCCGGGAGGGAGCAGTCTGTGCCTGAGGATGTGACAGGAGGCCATATTCCCATCCCACTTCAGTTCAGGACCATTTGGTCCTGAGATACTACTGAGGATCAGAAGCGAAGCCCTCTGACCCAGGGCACCCAGCCGCATAGCTAACAGATAACGATTAAAGGCATCGCATGAGTCAGAGAGAGTCTTCAGGCTGCAACTAAACAACCAGGACTGATTAATTGGAAAAGAATCCTTACCCGTAAAATGGAAGCAAATACTCTGCTCACCACACATGTTAGGGCAGCGATGGCGATCAACAGAAGGCTTGGCAGGGCCAAACTGCCTTCCCTTGGGACTTAAGCACACCTTTAACCTTGGCAGAAACCATGTGCTGGGATTCTAGCAAAGCCAGGAGGTGGTGAGAAGAAGCCATGCCAGAAGGAAAATTTTCTTCTCCTGTTTTTTTTCTTCATATTTGGAGTTAGTTTGGGGACATGTCGCTGAAGAGCAGCGCATGCACAGAAATAAAACTGCAGTCTTCACTTTAGCTCAGGGGTGCTGCTCTAGTAGAAAAGTGTTGTCATCCCACAGGGAAAGACTCCAGTGTTAACATGGGAATAATAGCAAAGAAAGGGGCTAAACTACTTATTTCCTCTGCTTTGATTAATTTTGGAGGCTATCTCCTCCTGTGTCACTGACTGACGACAGCTTGAGATGCTGAAGTCGGTTAATTGTTACGAATCCCTGGAGCATTGCAAACCATGTGAAGACACAGAAGGGAGCAATAATCACCTGTGATTCTGGTGAGAGAGTTAATCCTATAAAAATGGGGGATTCATCAGTTTGGGGAGCACGTGGGACCAGTTTACTCATCTGCAGTGGAGCTCCTCCATACCAAGGGGTTGCCTGCAGCCCTTTGGGCTGAGATGGGACTCATCTTTTGGAAACCGCTCAGCTCTGTTTTAGGGATGCCAGTGGCTGGAGAAATGAAGGATGCTGGCAGAGATAAAGCAGAATGAGCCCCTGGCTGAGGAAGCAAGGGTGTCATTACATAGTTGCTTGTGTCACTGCAGCCTAAAGGAAGGCACTAAGCTAATTGATGCAAAGTTGTCTTTATCCTGGTAAAACTGTGCAACAACAGTTCCTTTGGTCTAAGAACCTGACGTCTCTTCCTGATCAGGTCTGCCGGTGCAGGAGCCAAGTAGACCAGACTCCCAAGCAAAAACCAGCACTAAGCAGGGCTGGGAACGGGGAGGACGTAACAGTCTGGCCTATATGCCTATGTAGCCACCACATTTGGTAGGTCTGAGAGATGACTTGATCATCACAAGCCATCGGATTGCAATAGAGTCAGAGCACCAGAGGGAAATGAAGATGTTTCTTTCGGGCTTACGCCCTGGACTGTGTTTGGATGGATGGGGTAGCCTGATCTCATGCCTACAAGTAGTCCTTCCCAGGGGAGTGTGGTGATCAGGGGAGTTATCTGCATGCCCCATGCCAGAGGAAGCGTGAAAAGTCAGTGCTGCACATCTTTTTCTTTGCCCTGCAAATCTGTAGCTGTTGATTAAATCCCTTTTCATAGGGGAGTGTTACAAGGCTCCTACACGCTTTCCCGGGCAAAGACCTCTCTGCTCCTTCTGTGTTTTCATTCTCACGTTGGCCTCTGCCCACTGAATAACAACAATAATTGGATGTGTTTAAATAGCACTGCTCATTATTCTTTGGCCAGTAATCAGACAAGTCCCCCATCCCCCGCAACCTGACTGCCACGTGCTGCGGAGGAAGGTCAGCCACAGCTCGTCCTCCCCCTCTCCTCCCACCCGTGTCCCCTCACCTCTCCACCCCTGCCCAAGTTGGGTGTGCAAATTGTGTTCCAGCGATGACAGATTTTCTCTCCCTCTGTGGCCAGCAGGACACTGGAGGTTCATTGGGGCAACCTTGAGCTGTTTGTTTGTTGGGGCAGTAATTGCCTATGGAAGCAAAGGGCTCGAACGGAGGAGATGGGGCTGATCCGCTGTGCCGCTTCGGTTTCTCAGCGGCTGGGATTGAGGCAGACGGTATAACAGAAGGGAACGAAATGCCATTCATATATCTTCCCAGGTGCATTCTGGCTGGCAGGCGGAGAACTTATTGCCTTGGTGTGTTGACTCTTGGAGATGTATGGGCAGCACTGGCTGGCCTCTGCAAAAGCTTGGATGTCGGAAGCACAGGTGGACACCAATGCTCTTGGGTCTGACTGCAGGTCAGAGTGGCCTCGGCGAGGACCACCATCCCCACACAGGTGCTGGCCTTTGTTTGAGCAGCCACGTTTGCAGGAGAAGCAGGAGATTCCTGCCTGGTGGAGCAGGTTCACACTGAATATCTCTATGGTCCTCCCTCTTTGCTCCCACTGCTTGCTAAAAAGGAAGGGGGGAAAAAAAGCCCCATCACCAATCTGGGCTCAGAAGCAGCAGCAAACAACCTGAATCACCATTCAGATGTAGATACCAGACCAATAATGAGTATTTGCCGACAGCCCATTGGCCACACATCTTCGCATGAGCCGTGCCACGTCTCTTTATTATGACTAATAGACACACTTGCAGAAATCAGAATCTATTTCCAAGTGATTCATGAGCGTGTAGGAAAAGGAAGGGGGGGGAAACAACAGACTAAATACACCTGGTAATTTATTTGCTATGAATAATTTGAGCAGCCCCAAGTGATGGAGATATCTTAGTTATTTATCCTGGGGGGGAAATTTGCAGGTGCTGCAGACTGGGTGTGCTCCAGAGCAGGCCCTCCCTTTAACGTTTGCCTCCCCTGCCCCAGTATATAAACCTCTATGGCCATATTTGGAACAAGATATAA
This sequence comes from Astur gentilis, assembly GCF_929443795.1. Taxonomy (NCBI): domain Eukaryota; kingdom Metazoa; phylum Chordata; class Aves; order Accipitriformes; family Accipitridae; genus Astur; species Astur gentilis. The sequence goes on from NC_064885.1 coordinate 15,165,060, forward strand.
GACATGCTTCATCCAACTCTTTCATTAATTGCTGTTTCTGGAGTCTCCTGCTGGCTAAATTATTTCCCACAGAATCCCTGTCTCGAGGGTTAGGAAAGGGTTACTGAGCTGCCTTCCCGTTTGGGCTAGGTGGGTGGAAATATTGTTGGCTTTCATCTCCAAACCTCGTAAAGAACAAGCAGCTGCTGGAGAGATGGGTGCCTTGTAAATTATTGCAATAAATAAATAATGAAGCAGGCGCATCACTCCATCATAGGTACAGCTCTGTGCAAGGGCTGGGTGCTGGACCCCGCAGGACCAACTCTGGAGGAGACGTCGCTGGCTGCTCATCTGTGCTCTGCCCTGGAGCGGGTGGTTGGCCCTCACGTGGCATTCCCTGCAGCTTTGGGCCAAGGTTATTGGAGTTTTTCCTTGTGGGTTGCAAGAGAGTAATTTTCTGGAGTCCAGCCCCGCTGTGTTAGTCAGCAGAATAGCTAATGAAAGCAGCAGCTCCTCCGTATCTCACGTTTTGTGTCACCATATTGTAACTGTAGGGTTTTGTCTTCTGGCACCACCGGACTGTGATGCATTTCATTATTTTGGGTGTTAAAATTCAGAGAGATTTTTCCGTCAAATATCTTTGTATTTGTTTCCAGAAACAAATGATTAGCATTAGTATTCATTAGTATTCGTGTTAACAATTGATAAAGGGCCCACTACTGTAGTATCTGTGCATAGCACACAAAATTCAATTAAAAATATAATAATTTCCTCAAGCCATGATCATATAATCTGTACCATCCCCCAAAATTAGTTCCTGAGACTTCCCCCAAAGTTTACCGCAGAGGGAACTGCCAGTGAAGAAAGGCCCTGAGTCAGGGATGCTGTGGCCGAACGAACAGGACCAAGCTGAGGAGGGTGGGAGAGGGCATGTACAAAACAAACCAGGAATGCTTTTTGGTAGCGCCAGGCCAGCACAGCTCTGCTCCCAGTCATTGTGTCTGTCCTGCAGTAGAGCTGGTGCGTCTCAGTAAGACTGCATCCCCCACCAGGGTGGATGTCCAAGTGGCTCAAGGGATGGGGGTCTCCTCCATCCAAATGCTTTGCCACCTCCATCCCTCTGGTTGACTCATTTTTTTGGAGTCCAGCAGTGATGTTTCCCTCACTCCTGGCTTTGCAGACTTGTTTCACAGCTTCACCGAGCAGGAGGTCAATCTGACGCCCAAGGAGGGTAGAGATCGCAGCCCTGCTGCTTCCTCTTAAGGACGCTGGAGGGGTCTTTCCCTTACTGCTGGGGACCCATTGCCAGACTCCCCACCAGAACACGGTATCTGACATGGCCTTGAACTGACAGCTAACACCCCAGAGCAAACAGCCAGTTTACACAGAGTCTATGTGTAATGTGTGGCCACCTTCCCTGCTCAGGGGCACATGGCATTATTCTGCTCTGCTGAGCCTCTGAGGACCATTCCTGGGCTGGGGATGAGCCAGGGAGGAGGTTTGCCCCTAAGATGCCACCATGAACTTCCAGCAAGCAACAAAAGGCATCTCAGAGGCTTCTGGGCTCCTGTATAGCAGTGTTTGGATGGAAGCCGTTGCATTTTCAAACAGTATGGGTGGGTACGTGCTTTGTGGTTTTCCTGAAGCTGCTTCACTCAGTGACGTCAGTGGCAGGGTTGAATTTTCAATAAACAACAGGACCAAGTGGCTGTTTAGACCTTGTTTCACCAGTTCAATCCAAAGCTGTGTTTGCCAGACAGACTTGATACCGCCAGCCAGCATCTCAATATTTGATGTGCTTAGCGCAGAGTGAAGTCTACAGAGGGTCTCAGATTTGAAGCAGAAAAGCATCTGTTACTACTGGTCTCTTACTACCACGGGGCATCTCTTGCCTACTGGAGCATGTCTTACAACTGTGGTCCATCTCCAGGAATTCAGGACCTAAACAACATGCTTAAAACCTCCCTGCATGCTCTGGAGGTTATCCAGATTATTTTGGGCCATATGACCTTCTCCAAGGTTACAGCAGACAGTGCTTGGCCATTGGCGCTCCTAGAGTCCTACGTTTATACTGGGAATATGTGATGAGAAAGAAATGCCCTTCAATGCTTAAAATATCCCAACCCACCCCTGGAGTTTCACCCTGAGACACTGAGAACAGTTGTGTGAGTGGGGAGAAGAGGGGTCTGGAGTCCTTGCAGTAAGATAAATGGGCTGTTCATCAGATCCTTGATGGGGCTCGAGTGTTACCTTCTCACAGGCTTTGTATTTCTGGTGAATATGTTTAACTCAAGTGCCATATCAGTGTACGTGATAAGAGCAGGGAGGAAATTGTATGGCTTTTGTGTGGTTTGGTTCACATAAGTAGGAAGTTAAACATGAGCTTAACCATGCTGTGGGCCTGGCTGTGTCTATGGGGGCAGATCTTTCACAAGAGTGGGCACATTGACCAAAGAGGGCAGTTTTGACAAAAAAAAAATCTAACTCCACCTTGTCGATATGCGTGATGCTGACAGATCCTAAATGAATGGAGTGGACACGAATTGAACCACCCTTCACTAAAATAACAGATACTCCTGAAACTTGGGGCATTGCAGCCCTCAGGGACATCTGCGGTGACTGCCTTTAAACACCATTTGTCTCATTCAGATATCCAAATGCAAAACACGGCACTCGGGGACAAGACATAGATTTGCAAGAACCCCGAGCCTATGAACGGTTGTTGGGATTACATAAATCAATAAAAGGAGTATTTTCCTCCGTATCTTTGCATCTTGACCAGACATCCACTTTTCATGTTATTTAACTGCACTAGAAGAATAACAGCGAGATAATAGTTTTGAGTGTATCCTCTTGTTTGCAGAACACAGCAGTCGGTCATGTTTGTCTGAGCTCCATGTGCTTCCCACGTGTAGCTTTCAATTGACGTCAATTGATGTCAGCGATTCAGAAGAAGGCTACTGCAGAGCTCACCTGAAATACCATCAAACTCTTCTGGTCTCTTCCCTCCCCTACCCCAAGCTTTGCATCCAGGCTTGTGCCGGCCTCCCTGTTTCTCCATGCCTGACGTGTAGCTGAGAATAATCACACTTCTGTGCTTCACCCTGCACCAGGGAGGATGGATGTATTACAGCCGATCAAGCCATCAGCCTCCCCAGAAACAGAGGCGGGTGAGTACCTAAGATAAACAGTTCAGCCTTGGCACTTTTCTTGAAAGTTGCTGCTTCTATTTCAGAACTTGTGTGCCTGAAAGCCTGTCTGTTTTTTTTCTGACTGTTATCGGTTGGTCTAATAAAAGATACTACCTTTCCTTACAAGCCTGCTCTGCACTTCTGAGCTTAGGTCGTCTATCCTTCACTTCGTGCTGCTGACAATGACTGAGGCTCCCTGGACTTACAATATAGGAAGTCAATTCTGTGTCAGGCCCCTGGCTTTACATGCATGGCCACAGTGAATATACTTATTTACTGGAGAGGCTCCTCCTGCTGCTTTTGCTGCAGAGAAAGCAAACAGTGATCTCTGTGGACCCTTCCCTGGGGACGTGGGCTGATGCACCCAAGGACCTCATGGGGCTCTGCAGTGTGGATCTATCCAACTAGCAGAATCCCGCTGGATTTCCACTGGGCATTTCTCACCCTGGAAAGGATGAACAGCCCTTTAGGCATTCATTAGCTATTATTTAACAGCTAATGTTGCTAAGAAAAGGCCAGGAGGTAGCAGAGAGGTGGCACTGCCCCAGGAGTCTCTTGCAGGGCTTACACCCAGAGACCCTTTGTGGGCCTGGTGGAGACCAAGCTACCATCTGACTGCGTGGGCAGTTTCGGTGCTCTCTGCACGAGCATTATGCGCTTCACAGCAACAGCAATGTCAACCCAAGTGGCTGGTGACCTGCCTGCAGTCAGTATTGCTCAGTGCAGCACTTCCACACAAATACACACAGAGAGTTATGCTTCATTTTATCGCCTGGGAAGGCTGCTGTAATTTGGGGCACAGAATTATGCTGTAAGGCAGTCCCACTGGCTCACTAATCAGGACCTTCGCCCCCACCGCCCCTACCCCAGGGGCTGTGAGAAGACCTGCAACAGTAAAATGCACTGGACCTGCCCACGGTGTTGGCAGGGGACGGGTTCCCCAGGGTGACTGGCCACACTGCAGGGTTATCACCTGCAGGGAGCCTGAGCTGGGAGGGAAATCCCCCTGGGCAAAAATATACATCACCTTCCTCATTAACAGTGGACTGAAAAAAAAAAAAAAAAGAATGCTGCAAAAGAATAATGAACAGATCACCTATGAGAAATGAATTCTGTAAATGCATATAGCCCTCTGCCAAAGGATGGGGCGATTACAGGAGATCATGTAGCATGACGGATAGATAAAGTGAGCAGAACAAAAGTTAAGTTTTGAAAAGGCTGTAAACTTCAGCTTTGGGGCATAAACCAGGTCCTAATTACTGGGGGCTGAGGGGAATCTTTATTTTTGTAGCAAGTTATTCAGCAGCTCTCTCCCACAGAGCGTGGTGCCTTCCCAGGAAGCATCTCTTGTTGGCCAATGTGAGAAAGCAGACGCTGGGCAAACCAGATCGTGGGATGATCCAATCTGCCGCATCCATCACTGTTACCCTCTTCTGTCACGTATGTACAGGGTATTGACCCGCTCCATTAAATCTCTCCATGCAGAAGGCTGTATCGGTGTAACTATGTGTAGCTGTAGTTGCATGAATGCTTTTCTCAGGGTTGGGGGGGGACTGAGCAAGAAATACTGCAAACATGCACTGAGAATAACCCATATGTATGTATGCAGTCTGTTCTGCACAGTATCTGTGAATGCATCAGTGCTGTGTGCTTGTATGAGCTGGTGTGTGCCTATATTTTACATATGTATCTCTCTCAGAAAATATTCTTTGATAGCATGTGATTAGATGGGTCTTTTTTTAATATGTGGCACATGCATAAAGAACTGTATGTATGCACTTGCACGTAGAATCACCAAATATGAAGGAAAAATACCAAAATAATCAGCCTATGTGCTGAGCTAATTCTATATATTTGTAAAAAGCATCGCTGTCAGTGGGAATCTCACCAGGTCACGCAGAACAGCAAGGAGGACTGGTGTCCTCAGCGTCTGTGAAAAGCACCAGAGACCTGAAAGTCTTTCCAAAACGTGCTCCCTTCAATTAAAAATCAATTAAAAATCCCCTCCCTTTCCTAGTGCCTGAAGCATAAAAAACATTCTTTAAAGATCCATTCTTTTCCAGCAACCAAATTTTGGATCGGGGGTATTTTCAAATTATAGGTGCTGTGCTCTTTGCCTCTCACTTTTGGCAACTGCAGTGCTGCAAGCCCGACCGAGATTCCTGCAAGGAGGAGGAGGAGGAAGATGAAGGCAGAAATACAGCTCTATTTATGTTGATATTAGATCTCAGGCTATGTGATCTCATCTAATTTAAAGTTACTCCAAATGAACTATCTCCAAGAATATAATTTTAATGTTTCCATATCAGGCCATTCTTATCTTTCTGCATTACCATGATATCATTCAGGAATAATAATCGCACTATTAGTTTTGGTGTCTAAACAAGCTGGCGAGGAGAAACGGATTTCAGTCACCGCCCTGGAAATCGCTGCTGTCTCAAAAAAAAAAAAAAAAAAAAAAAGGCGTACGAAGTTTATAAAACCCGTCCTCGGGGGATGTACAACGGCAACAGATGCCCTTCCAGGACAGAAGATTTAGGGTAAAAAGGGAAGTATTTAGGGGTGGAGGCGTTGGCATCTGGAAAGAAATCTTTCTTTTCCCATCTGCCTTTTTTTTAACGGGGGCATATATGGGATGTAAATGAACAAAATACAGCCTGAAATGCCCCGAGCTGATCGGAGAGTGTGTGATGCATAAAGGCAAAGGCACCAGCCAATGAAAGCAAGGCTGCCTATTTTTTATCATTAATATTGCGAAGCAACATTAACTGATTGGAAAGACTTTTCGGGAGCAGGCAAAGCCTTGCGAGCCATCGCTCCCTTCCGAACGATTTGTCTTGCTACCCGCATTTTTGAGAACGACGCCAGGTTTCCCTCGCTTAATCTTCGCGAGGGATGACGAATGATATAATTCTCCCCCCCCCCCCCCCCGAAAGAATCTCAGAATAAACAATGAAAACAACAACAAAAAAAGGGAGTTTTGTATTTTAAGCGGCAGAGGGGAAAACGCAATATACTGAGGCGAGGGGGTCGGGGGAAGCGGTGCCAGCGCAGGTTTAACCGCGGATGTTAAGCGCGGCCGCGCACTCCTGGCCGCGGCCGCTCCGCGGGGCAGAGCCCCGGCAGCCGGGACCGCTGGTATCCCTGTTTCCACAGGGGAAGTGGAGTAAAAAGTAAGTTTCCACGCGTGTTACCCTACTGTGGTCAGGTCCAAGCCCGCAAGTCCCTGCCGGGGGGATGGGCAGCCCTCGGGTACCCTCGCTCCGGCCTGCGGCGAGAACCCCGACGGGGCTACCGGGACCACGCGTGGCACGGAGATCCCCGGGGGGGGTAACGTAGCAGGAGTCCGGGGGGGGGGGGGAGGGGGGCAAGCTGGGTGAAGGGGCTCCTGCACCCCCCTTTTTTTTTGTTTGAGGGTCCCGTATGCACGCAGCGGCTGCTGGGGTGGTGGGTGGAGGTGGGGAGCCCACCTTAGGCAGGGGGAAATTTCCCCGGAGAAGGTCCGGTGCCTTCGCGGGGGGCTCCCGCCCTGCAGGTCCCGCTCTGGGCACGGGGCTCCCGGCGAGGGCTGAGAAATTCGCGGCGCGTATCTGGGCGCAACGAAAAAAGCCGCTGGGATGGCGCCGGCGGGGGCAAAGCTAAAGCCGCCGGTGCTGCCGGCCCCGTCCAGGTGAGCGGACTCTAAACCATATGCCCCCCTCTTCTTCCTCCTCCTTCTCTTCCTCCTCCTCCCCGGCCCCGCACGCTCGCGGCTCTGTCGGGAAATGAAAGTCATTTATTGCAAGCGGAAAGGAAGAAGGCAGGAAATAAGCTCGAGGGTGGTTTATACGACTATTATTATTATTATTATTAGGAGGAGGAGGAGGAGGAGGAGGTGGAGGGGGTTAGGTAGGCACCCACCAACAGCGGCACCCCGGCACGGAGCGGGCGGCGGCGGCGGCTCGCCGCCGGGCGGGAGGCGAAGTTACCGGCGGAGCGCCGGCCGTGCCCCGGCGGGGGGTACGGGGGGAGCCCGAAGGGCCCGGGGCGGCTGCCCCCCCGACCGGCCCAGGGAGCCTCCCCCCGCCGCACCGCCCGCCCGATTTCTCGTTTCTCTGCCCGGTCGCTGTCGGAAAGGGGCGGGCGGGGGTAGGGGACGGCCCGGCGGCGGCTTTTCGGAGCAGGTTTGTTAACCAAAGCAGGTGCTAAAAACCAATAAGCCTGGAACAAACGCGGTCCCCCCCCGGGAGCCAGGACAATTGTTTCCATTTAATAAATATTTTCCCCACGGGCGTTTCGCGGGAGGCAGGCAATTATTCAAAGCAAGCCGGGACGCGGGCCGGCTCCCGGGGTTAAGCGGGGCTGCGGAGCAGGGAAGGAGGGGCTGGGGGGGGGAAGCGGGAGAGCTGGCCGGAGCACGGCGGAGCGCGGCGCTGGCAGCCCCGACGGCGGCGGCGGCGGGGAGCCCGGAGGACGCCGGCCCCGGCCCCGCTCCGCACACCGGCGGGACGGGGGGAGGATGGGGACGCCCCCCCTTCACCCCCCGCTTCCCCCGCAGCTGCTATTAGCGCAGCGACTTACAAAAGCCTTCCTTTTAATCTGCGCGTTTGAAGGGGGGGGGGGGGGGTGTGGGGTGTGGGTGAGGGGGGTGTCCTCCTTTCCCCTCCTTTTTTTTTTTTTTTTTTTTTCTTCTTCCTCCTCCTCCTCCTCCTCCTCCTCCTCCTCCTCCTCCTCCTCCTCCGTCCCCTCCCCTCCTCTTCCTCTCGCCCTTCCTCTCTCCCTCGCTTTTTAAGCGGGTCCCCCTCCGCGCTGATTGGGCGCCCGGCCGCGCTGTGAACGCCCTGCCGCTATGTCAGCCTGCGCGCCGCAGCCCCTCGCCTTTGAACTGCCCCGCACCGCGCCGCGTCCCCACCGCCGGCCCGCTGCAGTGCCCGGCGGCTCGCCGCCCGCCTAGCCGCTGCCCGCCGGGCCCCGCGGGCCGCCCCGCTCCGCGCCGCTCCGCGCCTCTCCGCGCCGCTCCGCGCCCCGCCCCGGCCGGGCTCCCGCCGGGGACGGCGTTGGCGGAGGACCTGTGATGATCAGCTGAGCCCGCTCCTCCCGCTCCTCCGGCTCCCTCGGCCTCCTCCTCCTCCTCTTCCTCCTCCTCCTCCTCCTCCTCCTTCCTCCTCCTCCTCCTCCCGCCGCCGGCCGGCGCCCCCAGCGCGCCCCACACCGCAGCCTCCCGCCGAGCCGCCCGCCCGCCCGGCCGAAGCATGTCCAAGCCCAGCGACCACATCAAGCGCCCCATGAACGCCTTCATGGTGTGGTCCCGCGGCCAGCGGCGCAAGATGGCCCAGGAGAACCCCAAAATGCACAACTCGGAGATTAGCAAGCGGCTGGGCGCGGAGTGGAAGTTGCTCTCCGAGGCGGAGAAGCGCCCTTACATCGACGAGGCCAAGCGGCTGCGGGCGCAGCACATGAAGGAGCATCCAGACTACAAGTACAGACCCCGGCGCAAGCCCAAGAACCTGCTCAAAAAGGACAGGTATGTCTTCCCTTTGCCTTACCTCGGGGAAACCGATCCCTTAAAGGCCGCCGGGCTTCCCGTGGGGGCCACTGACTCTCTGCTGAGCTCCCCGGAGAAGGCCAGGGCTTTCCTGCCTCCCACCTCAGCACCTTACTCCTTACTTGACCCCAGCCAGTTCAGCTCCAGCGCCATTCAGAAGATGACTGAGGTTCCTCACACCTTAGCCACCAGCACCCTGCCCTACGCCTCCACCTTGGGATACCAGAACGGGGCGTTTGGCAGCTTGAGCTGCCCCAGCCAACACACCCACACTCACCCCTCGCCAACTAACCCGGGCTATGTCGTGCCATGTAACTGTACCGCTTGGTCGGCTTCCAGTTTGCAACCTCCAGTTGCCTACATATTATTCCCAGGCATGACCAAGACTGGGATAGACCCCTATTCTTCAGCACATGCGACTGCCATGTAACATCCACCCACACCCCCACAGGCGTGTGTGTGTGTCCCCCCCCCGCCCCGGGTGGCAGCCGGAACTGGGATTCCTCCGTATGCATGTACATAAAACCTGCAGAAGCAAAAGGCCACCCGAAACAGGACTCTGCTGCCCGCCACCGGGCCGGGACAGACGCGGACGCTGCCTCGGGGACTCGGAGATGCTCTCGCCTAAACCTCGTCCTGAGAGCTGGCCCCAGGCTCGGGGGGGATCTGCAATCGCGGGGTCAGATAGGAGCCCGGCACTTGTAAGAGTTGTAAATGTGTTTAAACAAACAAACAAACAAACAAAAAAAACCAACAAAAAAAAGAGAAAGAAAAAAGGAAAAAAAAAAAAAGCGCGAACCATGAACTGCCCTTTCGGGACAAAGCGGGGGAGAAAAAGGGGGGAGAAAAAGAAAGAGAGAGAGGCGGTTTCGATTTTTATTTATTCTCTTAATGTCTATGAGTTCTCCAGGGTGTCATGTCACTTGGACTTGACTTTGGGAAGTCCCGGTCCTACTATGGGGGGTTTTTTGTTGTTTTCCTTTTGCACATTAAAAGACGAGATCAGCTGTGTTAAATATATAAATATATATATATTTTGCCACCACGCACTACTAGGTAAAATTGCTTTTCATGTCAGAAAAAGGGTCTTCAAAGTTTAAAAAAAAAAAAGAGGGGGAGAAACATTTATATTTAAAACATATGATAGTGTTTGCTTAATTTAAAACAGATAGTCCTTAAATTTGTGTGATCCAGTGAGACTAGATCTAAGTTTACTTTAGACAGAGCGTCAGGTATGAAGTCAGGCAGTAGAATTGTAAAAAATTAATACTACTACTACTAATAATAATAATAACGAAAACCCGAATGAAAACCGACGGTAATTTAAATAAGTTTTCACAATGTCTTGGGGAAGAAGAAGAAGGAAAAACAAAAATGTATCCGGCAGGATTTTACCTCGTTAAACCTTTTCATTTGTTGAACAAAGACGTTTTGAATAAAGACAATCTGTCATCAAACGAGGCAACTCCGTGGTGTAAATGCGGTGCCCCGGCTCCCCAGCCCCGCGTCCCGCACCGGCGACCGCCGGGGGCTGCGGCCGATGGCTGGCTGGCTGCTCCCCGCGGCGGGGCCGAGCTCCCCCCCGCAGCCCCCGGCGTTCGCCGCCGTCGCGGAGCCGCTCTCCTCTTCCCGACGTGTGTTCCCCCCCCTCCCCTTCCCTCCCTTCCCCGGTAGCCGATCTCACCGTGTCGGGGCCGGTTTGGAGCCGTAACGGATCGAGTCGGGCTCCCTTTGGAGCCCGTCGGGGAAAAGCGGCTGCGGGGTGAGAAAAGTTCCGAAAAGCGGGGATTTTGCTGCGGCAAACCCGAGTGTCTGCGGCGGGGGGGGGGGGGGGGGGGGGGGGGGGGAGCTGCTCCCCTCCGCCCCGGCCCCCCCATCCCGTCGGGGAACCGGGCTTTCGCAAGTTGCCTCCGCGGCGTTGAAGTTTTACCGGTGCGAGGAGAGATTTGGCGGGGCGGGGGGGGATGTTGGTAGTGCTGGAAGGCGGTGGGTTGGAATTAGCATCTTGTCCGGATCAATTAGTGATGTTTGGGGGGCTATTCGTGGGGGGGGGGCTTTCTGTGAAGGGAGGGGGTCTCGCTGCAGAGGGGGAAGGAGTGAGAGGCAGAGGTCCGTCTGGAGGAGCTGAATAGCCGGAGCGATGCGTGTTTGGATGTGCTTTGCTCATTAAGTGCTCTTTGGAGACCAGCGTTAGAATTAAACGGCATAACACAATTAACATACATGGGGCTTGAATGGGAGGGTAAGCAGGGGAAGAATAGATAGATAAATAAATGAGAGATCAGGCGAAGGTAAACAAAAGGGGAGAGGAGAAAAGGGCTGAAAGGAGAGGTTAGAATGGCTGCTCCAGCTTCGTTTAGCATGACAAAACGGCTCTTACAAATGAGGACAATTAAAGGAGCTGGCTTCGGGAGGGCCTGGGAGCAGCGGGACGATCCGCTGGGACACGCGGGGCTGAATGCGCCCGGCGTGGGGCAGGGAGGCGCGGCGCGGCGCCGGCAGCGCCGAGCGCTGATTTAACCCCAGCTGACAGTTGCTGTCACTCTGGGTGATAACACCGATAGCTCAGTGTCCTTTAACATCCACCCAGATTAGTCTGACAATGGTCGGAAGGAGAGCGGGGGGGCGGGGGGAAAGAGCCTGCCCGCGGCCCGCCGGGCCCCGCAGGAGGTGGGGGCAGAGCGACGGGGGGGGGACACCGAGTCCGTCGTCCCCCCCCCAGCTCCCCATCACAGCAGAGCTTTGGTGGGACGCTCCGTAGCCCCTGAAACCAGCCCGGCCGAGGGGCGCACGTCGGGGCGCTGCTCCCCGGGGCGGCCCCGGCGGCTGCCGGGGGGCGGGCAGCGGGCTCGGGGGGGTCGGGGTAAAGTCGGGGTGAGGTGGGCGATCGCGAAGCGACAGGGCTGGAAACTTTAGCGGGGATCTTTCCTTCCTACTTTGCTTCTTTCTTTCCCTTTCTTCTTGCTTCTCTACTCCTTTCTTTCCCTTTCTACTTTATTTTCTTTTTCTTTCTTGTCTTCATTGATTGTTTTTTTCTCTCTTTTATCTCTCTCCGTCTCTCTCTCCCTTTCTCATTTTCTTCCTTCTCTTTCTGTTTCTTTCTTTCTTTCCGTTCCCCTTCTCTTTCTCCCTCTTTCTTTCCCTTTCTCTTTCTTTCTCGCTTTCCTCGCTTCGCTATTCCTGCTCTTCGCTGCCTTTCCCTCGCTCTCTAGCCTTCCCCCTCCTGCTCCACTCGCCCTGCCAGACCTCCCTTCACCGCCTCTGCTCGCGATGTGTTTCGTTTCCAGACCCCCCCCCCCCCCCCCGCCGTATTATTCCTCCAACTCTCTCGCCCGTCTGCAGGTGTGTAGCTATTTAACTCGTGGAGATAAATAAATTAAATAATGAACTTGACACTGCAATGAACCGATTACTGACTTTGATGTCAAAGGGAAACCAAAAACAGAAAGAAAGGGGGGGGGGGAAGGGGGGAAGCTATTCCCTCGAGGGGGAAATGCAGCTCCTTGTCAAACCTGTTTCCCCACAACTGTCTCCTTCTTTCAATAAAATCATTAAACAAAGGCCGCGGGGTTAGGCGTACCGCGCCTTGGGTGCGCGGCCGGGCGCTGTCCCGGGCCGGGCTGCATCGAGGAGCTTCGCGCACCCGCGCAGCCCTCGCAGCCCCCGCGCAGCGCGGAGCCGAGCGGAGCCGCTCGGCAGGCAGGGACCGGCGCATCCGCGGACCCGGGCCCGCTTGCACCCCGCAGGTCCCCTCGCTCTGCTCTCTCTTTTTTCTCTTTTCTCTCTCTTTTCTCTTTTTTTCCTCTTTTTTTCTCTTTTGTCTTTTCTTTCATTTTCTCGTCTCTTCTTTTCTCTTCTTTTCTCTTCTTTTCTCTTCTTTTCTCTTTTATCTCATCTCTTCTTTTCTCTTATCTTTTCTGTCTTCTCTCTTTTCTTTTCTTTTCTTTTCCTTCTCCTCTCCTCTCCTCTCCTCTCCTCTCCTCCCCTCTCCTCTCTCCTCTCTCTTCCCTTCCCACCTTCTCTCAGACAATGGTTCTGTTTCGGTGCCTGCAGGACCACCTAGACACTTAAATGCATCCAGCCCGGCCTTCCTTTAAACAAAACAAGAAATCAGAGAGAAAGAGGAAAGAAGTCTGGGGGCAGAGGGAACGGGGAGAGCCCGAGCTGGTGCCCAGGTGTAGCCGTGCGATCGCCAGGGAGCTCTGCTGCTGGAGAGGACAAAGACAGAAGGGGAATTATGTGATGTTAAAAAACTTTATTTTAAAGGACACATTAAGCCCATAGAAGTCTCTGAGAGATATTACTTATTTCTGCTTATTAGTGATAATAGCCCAGTAAATTTGCTATTGAGTGTATCAAAGGCATTCAAAGAGACTTTGAAACATCAAAAAGATTGCAATTCTGATTTTACGGTTTTATTCCAGGCCCGACCTCCTGGCTACATTCCTTGATTGTAGTGTTTAAAAGTAAGCGGTGATCAGAAACACATCCTCCTCCTCCTCCCCCGCTCCCAGCAGCCCCGACCGGCCGGACCGGGCCGGGGACCCACGCGGGGCACGCGTGGGGCTCCGGCCGCGCCGGTTCCGTGCTCCGCCGCTGCTCCGGCTTCCGACGGGCCGGCGGGGGCGAGAGTGGGGGCGGGCAGGTGGGAACACATCCCGCGCTGCCCGCGGGCAGCGAGCAGGCAGGAGGGTCCCTCCAGCCGAAGCGTGCTCACTGCCTCCCTTCAAAAAAAAAAAAAAATAAAAATTAAAAAATCATTAAGAAGGCTTAAAAATTAAAATATTGAGCTAAATCCAGCCCAGCCCGCTGCTGCTCCCTTTCCCCGCTCGGGCAGGCTGCAGGCCGGGGAGGGCTGGAGGGACCCCGGCACCGCAGGGGGAAAAGCGGGCTGTGTTTTCCGCGCTGATCCGCACTCCGGAGCGAGGCAGCCTCTGCCACTGCCGGAGCTTTTGATGTGTCCGTAATTTAACACCTCCCCCCCCCTTCTTCTTTTTTTCCCCCTTCGGTCCTTAATTTTGCCTCCTCGTCTCTCTTTTCTCCCTTCACACACCTCTGTTCCAGTTGGGGTGTTTTATACCAACATCAAAGGGACGACCCAGCCTCTATTATTATTTTTTTTCCTTCCCTTTTTATTAGGGCAAAATACTTCATTATTACTGAACGCGCCGCGTTTGGAAAGCTAAACAAGAAATAACGTGCAGGGTCTGTGCAGGTCCACACTGCAACAAGCCAACGTGTGTACGCCTAAAAGCCCAGAAATTAAATACAGGTTGATCCCAATTTAAAAAGGAGAGCGAGGGAGAGGGAGCCAGCTCTTTGAGTGTGTGAGAGAAAGAGGGGAAGAGATGAGTAGCTGGTAATTATTGAAATATAAGGATGAGATTAATTCAAAGGAAACAAACTATGAAAACAATTGGAGCCGAGTGAAAAGCAAAACCCAGATTAGAATTTGCTTGTGGTTTGTTGTCTGTCTGCTTTCTTTCCTCCTCCCCACCCATTGTCACAGTGCAAGGCAATGGGATTTGCACACTTGAGGTGTAATAGCATTACTGCATTAATTAAAATTTTCATTTCACGTCCAGATTGTTTACTTATCTGCTGGAAACATATGTCGGGAGAAGTTGAGATTCTGGATTCTGCTCCGCTGCCCAAGGTGCAGCGCAGTACAGGGGGGGAGAGGATGACTTCAGATTTTTTTTTCATTGCATCCTCCAGCCTTATCTCTCCGCTGTAAATTATAAGGAGACTCCATTGAACTGAATATGAAGATTATATTTGCGAGCGGCGCGTCCAAGAGCGGCCCCGGTCCCACTTTGAAATGAAACAAGCCGTCTTGCGGGCCCGGAGCCCCCCCCGCCTCCTTCCTCCCCGTGCTGCCGCAGCCTTTAGGGGCCGGGGGGTGGCTGGATGGGACACCCCCACCCCCCGGTCCCCCGACACCGGCCCGCTCCCGCGGAGAGGGAGGGAGAGCCGCGCCGCGATGCTCCCCGCTGCGCCCGGGATGTCCCCCCGCTTCTCCCCGCTCCTACCCGGCAGGCAGCGGGGAGAACCGGGAGGCTCCCCCGCCTCCCCAAAGCTATGCTTTTCCGAAACGCCCCCCCCGCCCCAGGCCCCCCCTCCCCTCCGGGGAGGGGGGAGAGACCGAGCAACCCCCGGTCCCACCGCCAGGAAAGCGGGCCGGGGTCGGGAGCGGGGCCGCGCCGTCGGGGCGGGCGCTGCGGAGGAGCCGGGGCTCTGTCCGGGGGATGCCCGGGCGCCTGCAGTAGTCAGGTGCTGTTGGTGAGAGCCTTGTGTTTATCTGCTCCCCTCTCTTTTTCCTCCCCCCCCCCCCCCCCCTTTTGGGGGAGGGGGTGTTTTTTTTAAATTTTTTGCCCCCCCCCCTTTTTTTTTTTGAAGAGACCCCTGAGAAGGCAGCGAGGTGCCGTCCTCTCCGCCAGGTCTATCTGTAATTGAATCTAGGTCAGTTATTCTAAAGCATGGGAGAGGCTGATTCCCTCTTTCCGACATCAGCCCGGAATTTGGGGGGGAGGAGAGGGGGGTCTTGCAATTTCATTTAAAATGTAATGGTGGATGAACCGATAAGCAAATAGGGGGAAAAAAGGCTCTGCTTAAAAGAAAAAAAAAAAAAGGCATGCTTTTAATATGCTTCCAGATGGGGGGAAAATGATTTACATGGGAGTTTATTTCCTCTTTGCTGATATGAAAGAATTACAGATACAAAACCCACTGATCTATAGAATAAAAAAAAGAAAAGAAATGTTATTTTCCTGTAAAGGTATCAGTTCATTTATATTCATTTAACCATCCATCCATCAATTCACTTTCTCACTCCCTGCACATTCTCTCTGCTTCTGGTAAACCTACCCCACCAATATACTTTTCTAGAATATACAATGAAGTTTCCTTAAAAAAAAGAAATAATAAGGGATTCAGCTGAAGTAGGTAAAGTGAAGTTTCCCTTCTCCCCCCCCCCCCTCCCCCCCCGCACAGATCCTATTTTATGTTACAGACTGAGTAAATTAGCAATATGAAAAAGAGAATGTTTTAGTTTGGAAAAAATGTCTGTGTATATCTATAAATAATACATGCAATATAGATGTTATATATGTGTCTACATGTGTATATAGAATATATATATAGCAGAGTTTGTATGCTCAACATGTATGTACTGTGTCTCTATGCTTATGTTATACAAACGGTTCATTCTCTCCCTATGTGCGTGCCTATAAAATAAAATATACGCATATTGTACAGATATTTACAGCATTCATATATCGTAAGTGCACGGACATAGATTTAAACATACATCCAGCCTGCGTATGCTCTCTATATGCGCAATATATATGATGCCCACGCACATGCACATGCAAAGGCAGTGTCTCTGAATTGGAGCAGAACGTTTGTATTTAAATGTAAAATATTTTCTTAAATTCTTCACAGGTGTCCTTTATGAGCATGGAGGCACATACGGCTGTATATGGTACGTGCTCATATTTGTGTGTGCACTCTGACACACGCTCCTTCATGCACATACAGAATGAGCGGGCTACCGAAGGGCTCGAATCAGCCCGGTGGCCTCAGACCTTCCAAATCCAAGGGCCACGTCTGTATTTTTTTGCATTTAGGACGGTACCTGAACCTGAGATGCAATTTCCTTTATAGGACTAGTGACCAGAGAGCAAACCTCTCTTGCTCTCGGTAACACCTTCAAGTATTAAACCAAAGCCACCCTAGGTGAGCTCTTGCCCGTGGCTGCTGCTCGCTGTGCGTTAGGTAGGGCCGTACCTGGCCAGAGGTGACTTCTTTCTTCCTGTGCTCTTGGTGTGATGGCCCTTACTTGCAGGAATAGTTACAAGGAGGATGAGACCCTGCGCCCAAAGACAGAGGCTGCTAAACCATCCGTCTTTTCCCGGAGACCTTCACAGAGGCTGGAAGTGGAGGGATGCGGAATAACTTCTTTTTCTGGTCTAAATGTAGCAGCAAAAGCTGTGTAAGGAGTTGCCTTTTTATTGTTAAAACCAGGTAAATAGAGAGACAGCTAGATATGGAAATACCTATATATACAGATAAAAATATACATCTTTATCTTCAGCTAGATATGGATATAGAACCGCATATAATTTTTCTTACGGCTGCCTGTTAAAAGAGCCTCAGCCGGCGCTCGGGGGGTCCTCACCCGTCTTTTTAAAAAACCCGTGTATAAATAAAGCAAGCAGCCAATCACCCCGAGATCAAACAACGTGGTGACAACATAGATACCAGCTACCTCGTGGATGCCTGTCCTGCGCAGATCCCCTATCCAACTGCGAACCGGATCAAAGGCTGGAGTTACCAGACTCCATATTGTAAGTGACACCTGCAAATGTTAGCTCTGCTTCGTGCTTCCAACCCATGCCTGAATAAATACATAATCATATCACATAGCATAATTAATAGGAGTATCACCATGAAGGACTCTTAAAGAAAAGGCTGTTGAAAGAGAGTTCCTGAAGATAATCCTTTTAAAAGGTTTCCTTAAAATGCAACCACTAGCGGGAATAAGGCAGGTTTAGTTCCAACATCTTAATACCTCTGGATAGCACAGTTTTAGATCTTGTTAATGTCTTTCCTTTAATAGTGGCTTGACTTTTGATTTGGGACTTGCACTTTTTGGACGATCTCCTAGCTGCTGTGGTTCTCAACGCAGAAGGTCCCCAGAGGAGGTCCAGCCCGACTCTCCTTCCCATTGACCCGTCGGGGACTCACGACCTTGTTTCTGCTGGAAATCAAATGTGGTCGCATCCTGCCTGCTCATAATAACCTTTCTAACCTCACCATTTTGGAGCAAGCGCTGGTGTCCTGCACTTTTGTCTAATGATCCATTCGAGTAATTTTCAGGGTGCTGCTTAATTTGTTTTTTTCTTATCCTGGATGGCACCCCAACTCCTGGGCCATGGAAACGGGGTTCAGCTGCTCCCAAGATCTTTGCTTAGCAGTGTCACCCAACTCCTCTATTGTGCTCAGAAAAGTCCTGTGTGGCATCGCCTGCCAGGGTGGGTAAGTAAATAATTTATTTTTTTTTTTGCTTTTGCAAATGATGTCCATGTAAAATAAGGCAGAGCCACACAGCAAACTGCAGGGCTAGAAGATAAATGAGAAACAGCAGGCTCTGCTCAACATTCCTCTGAACCCTTCTTCCTCAGTCTCCTATCCCATGAGTTCTTTCCATGATTATTTTGCATCCTCACATTTCTCAGGCTGCAAGGAGGGGGGCAAAGCTTGGGAAGCTCGGACCATGCAGCAGAGCAGACCACCGTTACGAAGCCATGGGAGTGCCAAGGTCCTGACTTTTGCTGTCGCTGCTTGTCTAGAGCTTCAGGCCAGGATCCTTCCTGCTGGTTTTCAGCAGGAAAAGTTTAGATGTGTGAAAAATTTTGTCAAATTGGCATAGAAATAAGTAAGGGCTTTTGGGTAAGAAACGATGGACGTATCCTCTCAAGAGCAATAATTAAAAACTGCAAAATAAAAATTAAATTCAATTAAATCACATTTTTTGGTTTTGTTTTGCTTTTTTGTCCTACAACTGTGGACAATCCTTAGACTATCTCAATCCAAGTTTCTTGATCAGTGACAGGTTTGGTGTCCCATCTGTTACCCTACAAGGAATTTTTGGCCTCTGGAAAACCAGGTATCTCCATTCCTAGCGAAGTGCAGACCAGGCTGTTGCGTTGCAGTGGTGTGTGTGAGGGAAGGTGATTTGAGGGCAACGTAAGAGGTTTTTGGAGCTGGTTTAGCTGTTGTCCTCTCAGAGGCTGGCACCAGTGGAGTTTGCCCAGAGAGGTCAGACGTGCAGTGCCACCATAGCCCAGACCCTCCCTGCGAGGGACGACACCGAAACCTTTGGGGTGACCCAGGAGAGTAGGGTCAGGTTGCTGGTGGCTCAAATAGTTTCAGCTCTTTTGGCTTTGAAATAAGTGCATAAGGCAGAAAGGACGTTGCTGCCACTCGTCACCCGTGAGGCAGCCAGCACGGTGACACCAGCACTGCTTGGCTGGCATCGTGCAGGGATGGGGAGGCAGCACAAGAGGGCGAGGGGATCCCGGGGTGCTGCCATCTCTGAGGACACCCAGATGTAAAGGGGGTTATGTCAATCACTGATGTTGGCGATGAGCTCCGTGTCACCGAGGGGCAAGCTGGTTTTTTTCTGTCTCCCATTGGTGACCTGCTCTGTGGCAGTGGGCTCGTGGGCCAGCATACCCTGCCTCCAGTGCTGTCCCCCCAGCAAGGCTGTATAGACCAAACCACTCTGGTATGAAGAAAGACTAAAATGTACTTGCTTCCTACTTGCCCAACTTTTATTTTTTCTGTTTTAGCTGTAGCTGCACTGTCACATCCAGGCTTTCTTCATTTTTTTTCTGCCAAGGTTAGAGACCTCTGATTTAGAGTATTTAATTGCTTAAAATTTCTCCAAATTTCCATGTCGGCATTTTTAACGTTTGCCTCCTTCCTTCCCTGTGAGCTATTAGCATGAGTCTTTTTGTTTCCTGACACAGACAAGGGTTTTTCCTCCTCTCCTTCTTCTCCATCCAACCCTACTTACATGGGAACTCCCCTGCCAGGCAGTGAAAGGAGAAAAAGAATTAGATCTTTATCAGAGACTTACTTTCACCCAAGATTTCCTTAGCTCACTAAGAGGCCAACAAAAACCAAACAAATGTTTTCTCTCCTGCCTAGAAATAAAATCCCTGCAGCCAAAAGTATTCCCTCTCCTTTGGAGGCAAACCAGGAGGTGGTGTGACTATGCGTCCCTCTCTCGGACATACCAGCGTCAGTCCCCTGCTACCGTTTGATTTAACTTATTCTCTCTTTGGCCGTAGAGTTCCAGGGAAGTCAAGAACTAAATTTCTAGCAGGGTAAAAAAAAAAAAAAAAAAAAAAGGAAAAAAAAAAGTCCCAGCGTTGCTTCAAATCCCTGCCAATTTTTCAGGCCTTCATAACTAAGCCAAAAACAAGGCCACAAACACATTTTTCTTCATTTGCAGGTCACCTTGAAGGGTAGATGAGTAGCTCTTTTAATACCATTTCTTTCAAGAGGATTTCAGTGAGGAAAGTAGCAGTGACTGAAATTCCCCATATCCTTACAGGTCCTCAGTTTTGTCCTGAGGATATGCAAGCACCTGGACAACTCCCCACTATGGATTTTCGCTCCATTGCAGCAACATAGTCTGACTTGAGGTACTACAGAGGTTTGGCACGAACATGCTTTAACATAATTTCTTAATCACCTCTTGGCCTCACAGCTCACATGTTCATGTTCAAATAGCTGCGGGACTGGAGGAGATGCCTACACAAATATGGGCAAGCGTTTCCTTTCCACTCAAATGCAGCCCCTCTGTTTTGCTTGAGATCTCAGTGATGCTTTTCTGAAAAGCACCTTCTAAGCCAAGCAGACATGCATAAAAAAGCAAGAGTAGGTGGTTCAAATTAGTGTGAGCACCCCAACGGGGTGGGAGCGCTAATGAGGGGCAGATGTGCCCTGATGCTTTCTGCCCTGGGGACAGGACGATGCTTGGTAGCACCAAGGTGTTTCTTTCTGCTCCTCACCTGTTGTCCTGCATAGAGCTGATCCACTCCCTTCAATGTGGGGCCAAGTGGGGACCGGACGCCATGGGTCACCCCCCTTGCTGGGACATTTGGAGCAGCTGCTGCCTGGAGAGAAACCATCCAGAACATCAAACTGTACACGTGCTTTAGTTTTGTCAAAGTGGTTTTCTTAACCTTAATTGATAACTGATGAGAAAACCTGCTCTACACATATGCATGCATATATATAGACATGCACACAGACACACACGTGTGTGTGTATATAATTAGATCTCTTTAAATTTAAATAGATTTATGCCCAAGGACAGGAAGGTGGATAAAAGATCGTTACAAAGAAAGATCTAACACATCTGTATGGTCTTTTGTGGGGATTAAACCTATAGTATGTTGCATTCACTGTTAATACTCCTATTAATTTCTATTTTTCATTGTTGTTTTCACATTTGTCAAGCTTCAATGAAGGGATAATGAAGTAAACAGATGTTAACTACAAATTAATCATCCCTGTCTTGATAGCATAACACAGGTTCCTATTTGCTTACCCTTTTCACCCAGAAATGGTAACACACTTTCTATACCCATCCCAGCAAAACCCACTGGATGCTGTAATGTAGCAGAGAAAGAGAAAGAAAAAGAAAAGAAGAGAGACACCTTCCCTGAGAAAGTGCAAATACTCATTGAAGCTGTTGAATTTGACTTGTAAGAAAGAGCTGAGGAAGTTGAGGGCATGATAGTTTTGCAAGGAGAGCTTGTTGGAAATGGTGTGTTGATTACGGGCAGGTTGGACCTTTGGTTGTATTTAGCTACTGAAAGGTTAGATGTTTTGAGAGTCTATTTTTTTTAATTGGAGTGTGTCTCTTCTCACTGTGCAGTGAGGGATGGATGTATTTACAAACGTGCAGTCTTTTTTTGCAAACCTCCTTGCTTTACTTTGGAGCTCGATATCTGTGAGCCTGGCCTTGTTGTGGTATCAGCTGTTTGGGAGGCTGGAGGCACCCTTGTACCAGTACAAACAGGAACAGAGTCGGAGAAACCCAGGGTCCCCAGGTCCCGTGAGAGAGACTGGAGCAGGGCTAGAAGCAGAGTTGGAGAGCCATCAGCCCTGGTGGTGCATCATCGTGGGGATACATGCGACTCTCTGAAGGCTTTGGATATCCTGCACACGTACCCTGGGCAGCCATTCCCGCAGATGAATTACGTGAGCTTGAGCACCTGCTTTTTTTCAGTTTGGACTTTGGCCCAGGCAGACATGGGAATTTCTGCTCAGGTGTTTCATTTCTGATGAAGCAGTGTTTGGTTTTATGCAGACAGGCCAGTGGAGTTTAACCACTTGGCCTCATTTTGTGCTTGCAATAGGAAACATGCGTAGATTTTGCTTGCCCTTGCGACGATGGCTTGGTGCTATGTTCCAGTGTCGACTTAAATTTCTTTCTGTTCCCCTTCCCCATACCACAGGTTGCTGTAGACCTTTGCAGCCAAGTCCGTCCCTGCTGTGACACCCCAGGGAGTCACCAGCACCCTGTAATGGGCCATGGCAGAGCCCGGTAGCACCTGCACTACCAGTGCCCAAACTTGGTCCTCATTCCTCGGTCATCAATGTGATGCCATACCCGACTCCATGGCTGGCTCCCAAGGTGCTTTGATGTCAGCATCCACAAATCTCTTAATTTACCTTTGCAGAGAAGGAAATACTTGGCCAGACTGAGATTGTCAAGTGATAAATTCATGTAACTGTACCAGATTTTCTCCTTCTCAAGGCATACACCAGTAGTATTCTCCAACCCAGAGCTCAGGTCTGGCCTATAAATATAGAAAACTTTTGGTGGTCTTAAGGATGGGTGCTTCATGGACAAGTTAGTACTCCACTCCCCAGAGCAAGTGCCCACCGGGGGTTCGTCCCCAGGATGATTAGGGAATGCTGCAAGATTTGAAGGTATCACTGTTTATTTGAGAGGAGGCATTGTACACTGTTAGGGCATTTCTTAAAGTGATTTCTTCCAGCCTTTGTCCCATCCTTTTTATCATCTTCCTCTTTGCCAGTCCTTGGCTGTCCTTCTCTCTCTTTTATTGATCAAGCACTTGATCAGTTGATCACTTGATCGACCCAGAAGTTTTACATTTGTGCCCCAATATTATTTTTTGTCTCCCCAACCTAGATTTATCACTGGTCCTTCCTTTTTGAAATGCAAGGTTTTGACAATAAAGCATTCTCTAATCATTGTCCTTCCACGCCTCTCCCACGATATTGCCTCTCTTGTGATCTCCATGATTCATTTGGAGGCACTGACTGACATCTTTCTGCATAGCTTTCACTCTCCTGCTGTCCCAGAAAAGCACTCAAACCTCTGCATCTGCCTGCCTCATAGTCTGCTCTGTGTTTGGCTCAGGACAGGCAGAAGACCTCTGTTCATGGCTCCGTCCTCTCCACTTGACTCATCTGGATTAAACCCAGACCATTCCCACTGCCTCTTTCCCTCCTCTCTTCATGTTCCCTTCTTTCTTGTGCCTTTCCCCTCCTGATGAGTGCAGATAACACACTTTCTCGCTGGCAAAACTGTAACTCCATGGGTTTTCAAAGGGATGGATTTCGTTCCTCACCCACCATCTCCACTACATGCTCCCCAAGCTGAAACATCTCCTTTTGTTTTGTAGTCCATGGAAAAAACAAAGCACTGGAGAGGGACGTAAGTATTCCAGAATTCACTTCTCTGGCAGCACAGTTAACTAACATTGACCTGTGGCCACTTCTGTGGCTCTTGCATAACACTTTAAACGGAGTGTTTCTTTTGTTTTGTCTCCAGCCCAAGAATTCGTTTTTTAATAAGAAAACTCAGAAGTGTCTCTGAAGGATACGGACTCATAAGTGTCACTACTGCATCACAGATGTGCAAGTTTGCACCTACTCATGTGGTCCCCATGGTCTTCAGCTACTCAGATTAATGAGGGTCCAGCATAGTCCTTGTCTTGTCCTCTTGCAGATGCACGCGATAGAGCCTCAGAACTGCCTTTGCCTTTTCAGGCATCTTCTCCATGTCATCACGTGTGCACGGCTGCTGCTTGGAGAGCCTCGGAGAAAGGGAAGAAAGGCTCTCAACGTCTTAAGCAAGTACCTAGTTTCCTTTCCTTTTTGCCCCTCCCTGGCTGGAGGAGCAGCACACTTCTTGTGTAACTTACCCTGCCTAAAGTCTCCAGAAAATCAGCTGTTAAACTCCAGCTATTTGTTCTTTGAGAGTCAGCCCTACGTTACTGCTTGTCTTTCACAGACCCGCATCCTTGTGGTCTTTCAAGAGCTTGTCCACCCAAAGCAGCAGAGACCTGCCTCTCCTCCCATCCTGGGGCTGGGATTTGAATGTGATGGGTGCTGCGGCCAGAGCTGTGCAAACCTGTCCTTTGTTGGAGTTTAGGATCCTAAATCACACAGGCTTATCTGAAAATAAAATACAGGCTTTTAAGTGTCTCAAGCAGTTTAGCTCATTTTGTGGGGAGATGTGAGATATTTCTAAATGGAATCAGGAATGAAGGAAGCAGCTGGGTACATTTTATTTCTAATTTTTCCTATATATCAAGCGTTAAATTAACAAGCAAGGGAGAACACTGCTGAAGAGCTATCTGCTGTTTAGACAGGCATATCAGGATAAGATTACTCTGTGCTTGCCCATGGATTGTCTGGATACTCCTGGAGCTGCACCAGTAAAGAGTGTAATTGTGCTGCTATTTGAGGCTTCAGATTTGGTGCTGCGAATCCTCCCCTCTGACTATGCAAGGTTTGCTTGGTGATGTTATGTAACTTCCCTGTAGGTGATTTTTACCCAGGTAGGGTGCAGAGCTCCTCAGAAGATGTGGGAGAAAAGGGAGAAGGGCTCAGGCAAGAGTCTTTTATTTGTAATCGTGAGGGTGGTTGGCTCAAATGTTTGTTGGAGAGAAGGTTTTCCCAGCAGTGTTTCAGTAGGGGACTGTAATTGGCACAGGAAAGATTTTGCAGTCAAGAGGATGGTTTCTACTTCTGAATGGTTGGTGCAATGCACAGACTATTTCAATATCATCCTATAGATTTATTTTTTCTTTTCTATAGTGAGAATAAGAATTGCTGTCATTGCCTTCAACTTGGAGTAATTGAGTTTGAAATCAGAACCCTCTTCAAAATCTTTTATTTGCTGTGTGATAAGGGGCACTGAGGTCTTTGGATTAGTTAACATCAATATACGTCACCTCCGGGCTCTGCACAGCTGGCTTGTACCATGCACGTGCATGTCGAGTACTCCTGTCTCTGAGTAAATGGTTCGTATTGACTTTCACTGAAGCTCAGTTATAAAATGCTTCAGTGCACTGAATATGATTTTTTTTTCTCAATCCAAGTCCCAAGAGGACTCACTCCAGATATCCCCACTCAATGAAATATTGTCTCTGCAGCCAGAGAAAGCAATCTCTTGAGTATGAACCTTGAAGCAGAGGAATGGGTTATTTTTCAGCAACCTTTTGATATTGTCAAACCTTCAATCTTTCCGGTATTTATGGACTTTGCTAATACGTAGGACTGACTCTGGACACTAAAAGCCTCATTTTCACCAAATTTATAATTATTCCCTTTGCACATTTCATGTCATACAGCTGTTGGGATAATATCATTGTTCCCATTTTATAGATGGGAGAGTTGTGTTGCAGAGAGGTGCCTGGAAAGTGTGCACAAGTCTATTCTGCATTGCTGACTTCCTCTTGCAGTGCCAGTATGGCTAAAGGGTACTTGTGTGTGTGTCCCGATGTGTTTGTTGTGCTGACTGGTAAATCTGTTACCTCTTCTCCTTGTTTTTAAGGTCTTCTGGTTCCGTCAGTGTGAGCATTTCCAGAGGTGACCCTTTTTGCCCGTAGAGTGGAGGTGGGAAGAAACGGGAGGGAACTCCCCCTTTGCCAGTCAGTGTATTTGACCACAGTGATGGAGCCTGAGATTGTTGAAGTCCTTTAAGGAGTATGTATTTCCAGGTGTCACTTACTGTAGTAAAAGCTGGACACCCAACCCGACTATGCATCACTTGAGCATGGGAGCTGCTGGCGTCAAACCACTGTGAGTCAGCCACGTCTCATTTGGAGTCCCCCAGGAGTCCCAGGCGAATCGGCTGGTGACTATGGATGTGCACAAGGGTGATGAGCAAACACAGAAGTTAGAGCAAGCAGGGCCGAGATCAGGCTGCAAGCAGATAGGAGCTGAGTGGGGATATGGGTGGATAGACCACCCTCTGCAGGAAACATGGAAAAAAGGAAAATGCGGACTTCTGGGTAGACTGACAACTCTCCACCTTGCTCCAGTTCCAGCTCAGTGTCTTGTGTTTACCAGGGCCACACCAGGCCTTAAGCTGGGGACATTTAGGGCTGTCCCTAAGCTTGCAGGTAAAGACTGCATGACAATTAACCCCAGCATAGGTAGGCAAGAAATATCAGGACTGGTTTAAGTTCCTGGCTCACTCCTCATGAAATTACAAGCTCATTTAATGTTACCACAAAACTCTGGGTGGCCATGTGGACCTGGAGCCATGAGATCTTCCTTCCTTCTCAATCCACCAGACTGTTCTTGAACTCATTTGTTCTTTGCTGGCAGTTGCTTATAACTAGCAAAATCACATAGGAAAAACATGAACATTTTCACTTGGGCAAACCCCCAGCTTTTTGTATAACAAAAAAATGTTAATTAAAAACCCTGACTTCTGCAAATTTCCATCAGTTTCAAAGAACCATGAGGACGCCTGCACTGCCTGTTCTTTATGGAGAAGTGCATTGGGGCTGCCCGCTGTACTCGCTCAGAAAGGCTCCTGGTTTGAGGGGGAAGAAGCCACGCAGACCACGTGTCCCCATGACCAGCAGCATCTGCTGAATGAATTAAAAGCTGAAACTCAAACTAAAAACTAATCCACAAGAGGTGTGAGGGCACAGTTCTGCAGCAGGTAAAGTTTGCATTTGAAAGGTTACTGTTTGAAGCCTAGTTCTGATTTTGTCCCAGCCCATTCTTCTGAAACCCTACCCACTGGATGGTATCCCACCAGTCCTTGTTTTCCTTTGTCTTCTGAGTACACTTACACATACACCAGAGACCTGAAGAAGGCAGCAGCAGGGTGTTTAGTTTGCATTTCCTGTTCTTTCCTAGCTGTAAAGTCCACTCCTGCTAGCACACATTACACTACAACAGCCCCATATTTGCTTCAATGCTGGGGAAATCACAGCAGAAATTACAACACTCCTGGTGAGGATGTTACAGTTTCTGATCAGGGTTGCCAAAAAATTCCTTCCATTCCAGTTGCCCTCCCTGAGGCTGACACTGCAAATGCTTAACTTAAGTCTGGTGTCATCACTGATTGCCTCCATACCAACCTTCTGGACAGGCTTATGGCTGGGATTAAGAATGTATTTTTCATGTCTTCCATGTTTTTCCAGGTCCCTGAGGCACCAGGTGCTACTGGAGAGGATGGGGCTGGAGATGCTGCCAGAAGAGCCATGAAAGCATGTTGCAATCAACCTGCTCTTACTGGGCTTTGGGAATGCTCAGGTCTCAACTGGATTTGTACCCTTCAGGCAGTTTCTGGTTAAGAGGAAGCACGAGGAGTGCCATATTGCCCAAGGTTTGATCTCCTGGGAGCTGCTGAGGTGTTAGTTGGTCCCCCTTGTTGCTGCACACTTACCTGTTGTTTTCATGCAAGCTGCATGGGTGCATCAGTATGAGTTTATGTATGTCAGAGATGTATAATACATGAAATGGCTTCCTCCCCCCCACTCCCCACCTTTGCAGACTCCCAGAGGCTGCCAGAGCTCCCATTTGGACTCCAGAGTCCCATTGAGATCATGACAGCAATGTTTATGTGCTATTCTAATGCTGGTTTTAGCAACATAAGTGTTTTTTAATGCATAGCATTACAGCAAGTGTGTCCTATTCTCTCTCTTACAGAATGGCTGTCTGGAGAGATGTAATTCCAGCTTCTGCCTCAGCACGCTGTTATTTACAAGCATGGTTACATGCCCACATCAGGCATGGTTAGTGCCACCACTGAGCATTATTTAGTTAATTTGGCACATGCCTTATAAGAACCATCTCGATAGAATAAACTCTGTCATCCCCAACAGGCTCAGGGATCCCATAACTGCATCCTGAAGGTGACAGGACTTTGGAAGGGCATTCAGGGAGTGATGGACAGTGGTGTCACCCAAGGGGACCATCATGAGGTGGCACCACTCCCACATGCAAAAATCCAGCAGGACACATGCAGTGTGTCGCGTGTGCTGGCTAGTCTTGTGGTAGCTCCCTGGCCACTGATGGAGACTGGTTTCCTGATTGCTCCCCCCCGCCCAGGCTTCTGGCTATGGGTTTGCAGATACAATTGTAGGTATTGGCTAGGGCTGGTGACATTGCTAAGAGTCAGGAAAGCACCACAAAAGCAGCCTCCTCATACTTGTCTGGTTCCTACAGCCTTTGGCTGTCCCAGCACAAAACTGCTGGGGAAGGGAGTGCAGTCTGAAGCAATACACCTACTGAAGGTACTCTGTGCCAATATCTCAGAGCGAATCATCTGATCTGATGGTGCTCTCTTGAACCTTTGCATCTCCTGCTCTCAGAAGGCACTGTCTCAAGGGGAACTGGAAGCATCTGTGGAAAAGCAAAAACCTGCAAAGCCTGTGGTTCCCTGTGTGAGGCTAGGGATTCATTCACTCTGCTCCAGGAAGCTTGTGGAGGGAAAATTGCATACATTATTGTAAGAGCCATAATGTGGTCTTAAAATAAACACAATTATTGTGCCTCTGTTATGAAGTATAGGTGAGAAAGCCCACATTTTATGAGATGTATGAGGGCTCTGACCCACCTTCATTAGTGTTACTATCTGTATAAAGCGAGTAACTGCAGTGAAGTGCCGGTCACGTACCCATTGTGCTGAGAATTCTCCAGGAAAGGTTCAACTAGGAGGCAGAAGCTGATGAGCTGTGGTATGGGGAATCTCAGGGAACCTTTCCCAGGTTAGTCATAAGAGCCAGCCCTTGTACCACACTTGTCATCAGCATGTTGCAAAGTGCTGTCTGCGGCACTTCCCTTGCACAGATTAGGGTCACAGGTGAGAAAAAGGCTTGACCAGGGTTGCCTGGGAGGCCAGAGGCAGAGCTTGGTTTCTGTGTCCTGGAGAAGTATCTCTGGCCTCTGCTTTGAACAGTCCATCCATTCATGGAGAGATGTAGGAGTCCTGGCTGGAAAACAGCAAAGCATCCCTGGCCCTTGCAGCCCAAAATACAGAGGCAAGCAAGATGTGGTAACAACCAGTGCTTCAGGCACTATCTGGAGGGATTTCAAACACTCCTGTTGTCTTTGGGGAGATTGCCAGTACCTTCATCAGTTGTCTTGGAAGTCAGTCACCCCCTTGTCTTCACCCAGGGGTCGTTTGCTCTGTGAAAATCTCCATCTTCCACTCGGCTGCTTCTTCTTTCACTGCAGTGTGGGGCTGCAGCCATTTCCAGCACTGGACCTCCAACTAGGCACTGATATGCTGCTTCCCTAGTGGGTTTCAGCAACCCTCCCAGCTCAACAGATCATCTGTCCCAGTCATCCTCCCATTCAGAGGTACTGAAAGCTCAGCTGCTGTCTCCTGTCAGGGCCAGTGTCTTCCAGGGGATTCTCTTGGGGTCCTGGATCTCTCATGAGCTAGGACACATGGCTCATGGCAAACAGACTTTACCTTTTTTGCCAAGGCCATCAGTTTCTGGATGTTGGTAGGCTGAGGTTACCTTGTTCAGGTGGCAAGCAGGAATCTGCTTTCTGCATGCAAGAGCTGCAAGACATAAACCCCAAAGATACTAATAAAGCAGGAATTGTGTTTCACTGTAAAGAAACCCAGCAGACTGCTTTTCTATATCTATTTGTACTACTGCTTTCCAATGTCTATGCTTTTATATATCTCTTGTATTGCTGCAGAGGTTCCAGTTTGCCCTGAAGTTCAGTGCGAATGAATTTCAAAAGCCGTTTCCCTGGATGCTCCCATGAGCTCCTGGCGAGGAGGTCATAGAGGATACGAGAGATACCGGATGTCACACAAGCAGCAGAGAAGCAAAACATCTCCTTGGGGTTTCTGTGGCTGTGTTAGTCTGAAGCGACAGTCCATGTCCTGTGTCTGCCACTTAACTCCCCCAGCTTGGGCATCCAGTGACCAAAAGTTGCTCCAGCATCAGAGTCAGCAAAAGCCCAGCAGAGGCTGTTGGGAGAGGCTTGGTGATTGGGAGATTTCTGCCTGGTGGGCAGGCAGGGCAATGAGGTTCATGGCTTTATTTGGGGTCTGTTGTGTCTTGCAAAGATGAAGGAATGTTCAAAACTCTTGCCTGCTCTCTCAGCTTGCGGCATGGGGGGATGGAGGCTGAGGAAAAAAACAATGAGAAAATATTTACTAACCTAAATAATAAGTGAGGTGTCTCTAATGGAGAATTTAATCTCTAGGACATTGTTATCTCTGTTAGGTTTTCTGTATCTTAGGTACTCAATAAATGATTCCTAAAGTAATTCAGCATTCTCCCCTTAATCAGAAAACACTGCACCATGTCAGCTATCCAATCGCACTCTCATTCAGTAAACAAAACCCTGGCAGGGTAGGTACATGGGTGGGAAAACTCTGAAAGCAGGTCTGAAACACAGGCCTGGAGCTTCAAAAGGTGATGACTCTGTGGCCGGAGACTGTAGGAATGAGGTAAGCAAGAGCTGCAGGCAGACATTCACAGGGAAATTATATCGGAACCAGCTATGGGATGGCAGCCAGGTGTTGCAGTGCTCAGCTGTGCCATGGCAACATCTACCTGACTCCCACCACAGAAAAAAAGCTTGCTTTTCTGACTCTCCATGCCCTGGCGCTCTTCCTCATGTCTTGCATTCTCCCTGGAGAGGTGTGGAGCCCCAACATTCACAGAGGTGCTTTCCTTTAGTGATGACAGCCAGCATGGCACTCTGCATCAAGGCACACTTATCTTTCTATTGTCTCCACCCCCCCTGTGATACTCTTCCTGGGATGGACCCACTGGATCCTCCTTTGGCTTGCCCCCTCCAGCTATGTGTGTCTCTTATCTGTGCTGCTTTCCCACTCCTTCCAGCCCAATGTACCAACTGTTTGGGGGTGTGCCCCCTCTCCAGTGGGTGCAGTCCCATATCATGATGCACACTCAAAAGTTTTTTCAGGCTTGTATCTCAGATGGGTGGGTATAAGCAATGGAATTGGAGGTACCAGGTTCAGCCAGGGCTGCTGCCACCATAATCCCATAGGGTCCAAACGCAACCTTGTCCTCTCATCCCTGTGAGATGTAATTCATCCCCATGTACGATGGAGCACTTCCATTCTGCTTCTTCAGACCTGGGTCAGGTTTAATACAGTCTGTGAGAAAGGCTTAAAACAGCAAGGTATGAGATTGAATTATGGTCTAATCTGCCACTAATAGAAGCTGACCAGCTCCATTATTCAATGTCAAATCACTGCATTTGCTATTAAAACACAGTGTGAACTTCCCTAATTTCTGTTGGGTTAGGACCATATCCATCATTCTTGCCTGAACTGGCACCAGGGCAGTGCAGATAACACAGACAAATTTAATGTGGTAAATTCACCTTAGGAAGCTTGCTCTAGCAGTACTGGGAAGGGAGGGGCTGGGCAGTCCTAGGAGGAAAAGGATGGATGATAGCAAGCTGCAGTTTGACATTGCAGGGGGTAATGAAATTGCACAGTGCCTCATCAGGATGAGAAGGTCTAACTGGCCATTGCAATCTGACAGTCTGACTTAAAACTGTGCTCAGAGGAGAGTTGACAGAGAAGGTACCAGTCCAATGTTCTGGTGCAAAAGAAAGGGAGTGGAGACATATAACCACAGTTTCTAGATATGCAGGTAACACCACCCTTATTGCAGCCATCACGTCATAAGTTTGCAGCCTCTTTTTCATGGGCTGTGAACAGGTTAGAAACCAACTCATGTTTTCTCCCCAGTGATGCCATCCCTGGGGAAGCAGAGGTGTCACATCAGATTCTTCACCTTGCTCACTGGTTTGTATCAGCCAACTGGTATCTACCCTCCGTGTGGGTAGATACTCCCTGGGAAGGGACAAATTGAACTCCTTGTTTGCAGCATCCTAAATTCACCCAGGAAGTCATCAGCAGATATCTGGAGAGTTAAATGAAAGCTGCCTAACCTGGTTCAGTTGTGACTCATGTCAGGATTTTAGCTCTTATTTGCAGAGGTGGAAAGCAAGGCCATTAACTTGCTCAAGCACCAAACAACCTTTGGCAGAAACTCCTTGTTTATACACTATCTCTTCCTTTTCTGTCTTCTGTATCTGTACTAATTCTAGAAATACAGAGGTGTGAAAGTAAATCTCTACCACGTTGACCAAAAAAAGACAACTAGAGAAAGAAGAGCCCAGAGGCACACCAGGAGTGCTGTACAATTATAACAATTTTCAAGGGTAAACAGAGTCTGATCACAATGGAGATTAACAGAATTCATTAGAAAAAAAAAGAAGACTTGTCATTACTAGGTTTAATGAGTTGATACTGATGAAGAGGGACTTGTCACCATGGAAATGACAAATATTAGTAAAGAAAGATATACAATTCTAGCTGGATGGTGAAGTCTTTACCAGGCCACTGTCTTTTCCTCACTGCTGGTATGAGTCCAACCAGCAGGACTGCCTTTGGAGAAGTTTATATTTCACTCATCTTTGCCTTCAGTCCAGCTCCTTTGTTGTAAGGACCAGGGAGAAGTCTTTGAGGACTCAGCTAACATTCAGAAATTAGTGGATAAATCTACCTCACAGTCAGCATGTGGATTAGTAAGTGTGTGAACATGTGAGCATTGCTTCTTCCAAAGGTGGATACCCGAGGAATGCTGAAGGCTATCTGGGTAAGCCCAGTGTTATAGATCCTTCTCAGCTGGTAAAACTTCCTGTATTTTTATTAGACCTTGTCTGTGAGGATCCAGCACTGGAAAAGATTTATCCTTCTTCCTACCTACATTCAGGATGCATCAACTTGCCATGATGACCTCTGTCCCTTGATCTCCCAAGGTTTCTGTCTGGGCCAAGTATTCATCGACAAGAAGGAGCACTTTGGCTTTCATGAAAACCAGCTTATTCCATGTTATTGGTCCTTTCAGAGTTGCCATTTACACATTCATCAACTAGGCACAAGAAGACGGTTTTTTAGTAATTCAACATGTCCACATCCTGGATCAGCACTCACATCCTGCTCCCATGACCCTCTAAACACCTACCAGAGGACTTAGGGGTGGTGGTGGGGTTGTGTACACAAGCACCAGGCTTGCACACACTGATGGGCTTCACAGATGCTCCCCAAGAGACAGGTGAGGAATGGAGCAGGCAGCGCAGACCAGGAAACAGCGGGGTCATTCTCGACTGCCATCTCCAAAGGACAGTCAAGCGAGGCCGGTCCCAGGAGCTCTGTTAAGGTGTCAAGGAACCAGACTCTCACAGTACTAAAGATACTGTCACAGCTATGTCCCCACAGTAATTAGGAACATGTCAGGAGCTTACAGGTCTCTTGGGACAGGCAGCCATCGAGGAACCTGGACATGTCAGCTGCAAAGGTGCAGCAGTGCTGTCTGTGCAGCTTAATCAACACAGTGATCACACATGATGGTACTGGGAAAGGACCTTCCTGAAATGGTGGGAAAGACACTGCTTATCCTGTGGGAGCAAGGCTGGCCCTGCCACAGCAGAGCATCTGCTTAGGGCAGGACCTACCTATGCACCCTCAGGAAAGCACAAGGCACCGGTGACTGACAGGATAAAGGCATCAGTGACAGGGCAAAGCTTCTGTGGCATGGTGATCCATGCTCAGATGTGCAACTTCAAAGCCCATAAGCACACACTTGAGGCTGCCTGAAGGAAAAACTATGGAGACAGAAGTAGCACAGGGTCTCTTTGCCCTTCCTCCAAGTCCGTCTGGAAAGTAGTAATGCTGAACTAGAACAGAGATATGTGATGTTTCATAAAGACATTCCTGACACCTCTTACTAAATACTTGTGATGGGTTTGTTCAGGCATAGCCTTTGCAATTACTGGGATAAGGAAGGCAGCCAAACTCAAAACCCTAGTGCCAGAGCATTGGGAGTCTATAAATTGTGGTGGCTTGTGCATGAATTGACATGATATTGCTGTGCCAGTGCCCAGGGCAGCACTCACCGCGGAGATCTCCAGGGCAGTGTGGGGCCTCCACCATCACTGCCATCAGTGGGCAACTCTATTCATGTTTTCTTCCCACTCTTCAGGAGAGCAAGAAAGGTCTCATGCAAAGCAGCATCACTTAGCAGCCCAGTGGAGAAACACATTAGACACATGCTCGGAAGAGTTGTGCCACCCACATCCAGTTTGTGAGCCCAAAGGATGAGCCTGATGGCATAGCAGTCCCTGATGGGAAGGTGCCAGAATATATGTGGCAAATCCAGTGGAATAGGAACTCAAAAGAAAGGTTTCTCTTTCTCTAGTCTCTCCAGCCTTCACCTAGTTTGCCTCTTCTGGGTTGTCCTCATTTGGTTTCTCCTAGGGTGGACTTTTTCTTCTTGCAGGTCCTCCATTGCAAGTACTTCTGTGTGGACAGGATTACAGAGAATGAGTTCTTTCCAGGAGGTTAAGGCAATATTCCTTGGTGATGTGTCTTAGCTGGGGAAAAGAAAGGACTGAGGTCAACATCTTGCAATTGGATCTGTGAAAAGGGATCTGACTACCAGGATCTGTTTGGAGGGAACTAACTGGCTTCTTCCTGGATTGTGCTGGTGGACTGACTGGGGAGGATCCCCGTTCTTTCCTGCACCACCATGCATGTGCATTTGTGAATACCAGCAGATATACCTTGGCCAATGGATTTGTGTATAATTTTGTTGACAGAATTATATTCGCTTGCATGTGATCCCAGGCATATCACCAGGCACGATGAGATGAGCAATGCTCATTGCCCTTTGCCTCCCATCCTCTATACATCTCAATTAAAAAGTGCCATTGAAGAGGGTTTTGTAAAGTGAGCCATCGAGTCTGAGCAGTGCAGTGTGTGGGACAGGGAATGCTGCGATGTCTGTGCGCTGCTCAATTATTCATTTCCTATTTCTGCATATACAAAAGGTTAATCCATGAGGCGCCTGCCACACACGGAAAGCAGCTCTTTGGAGACAGCTCCATATTAGTTTTTTTTTTTCTAGTGGTTTTTCAAGCATTATCTCTCCCCTGTTTCTTCTCTTGCTGGTTGGGGGGTTGGGGAGGGAGCACGTAGGATAATGAAGAGCTTCCTCTTCCCAGGCAGACAGCTTGAGAAGAAACTTGATGTGGCTGGTGTAGGCAGGATGGATGATGGGTTATGAAAATGTTGGAGTTTTAACATAGGAGTTCACCTCTCTAGTCCTCACCTTCACCAAGCTTTATGTACTAGGCGAAAAATGCCATCACTGGAACTTGTACCTCCCTCTTGTCACACTCCTGGGGAGGCTGCTACAGAAATCCACAAATGCCCACATGTTCAGAGGTGCTGAATAGATTTTCTGCCTTGTTAAGAGAGACATCAGGCAGTCAGTCCTTTGGGCAAACTCTGCACTGTGTCCTCCAGTTCACACTGTGGAGTTTCAGGGGGGGAGGGTCTGGCCTCATCCTCTGACATTCAATGAAATGGTGTTGATAAAGCATTTGGAAGAAGAAACTGCCACTTTTGCAGTGAGACCAGGCAACAAAACAAGTGAAGAGGCAGCACGGCTTAGCCAGTGCTACACTAGCCGAGGAGGCAAGGCTTTGGGGCTGTGTCCTCAGCATACATTGCCACAGAAAGCACATCCTTTCATCAGAGGGGTTTGCAAGGGAGGGTTGCAGAGCTCTACCTCCTTCTCCTTTCCTCGAAATATGTGGTTTTCCATGACATCCAGGGGCTCTGTCTTGCTGAGCTTCCCTTCTGTTGGATAATTCCAACAGGACCTTTGGAGAAGCCCCAGGAGACCTCCTCATGGCTGCCCTCCACTATGTTGTGGTGCCTGGGACTCAGGACAAGTTTCTTGTGCTGCTCTGAGCTGCCACAGGTAAGCAGAGACCTGGAGTGGGAGCTACTCCCTGTGTCAGAGCCAGGAAGGGTTGTGTTGGCTTGTCCTTCACCCTGTTCTGTCCTCTGGGTCAATGGGGAGCTGAAGGGACACAGCCAGTCAGGTGTGACCTCAGTGACCCATGGCCAGACCTTCTCGGAGTTAGCCAGTCCAGACAACTGGGTGACCTGTGGGGTCTTCCATTATTCATCCTGCTGGACTGATCTCATGTAGACAGTTGGCTCGGTATTAATGTTCTGAATGGGAAGATGCTATAGGCTGGAAATTGAGCCTGTCACACCAGAGTGATTCTCATTGATGGTGTTTGATTTGCCATTAATATTAATTGTAGTTTTTGAGGGACAGTCACAAAGATTTGCCACATGTTAACTGTCTCAGCAGTGTTTGCTGTTGGAGAAACATAGATACCATCCAGAAGTTGTTCTTAAAAGGCTGAACTTCCTCCTGCAATGAAGCACAGAGATGAACAAAGAAGAGGTCCCCAGAAGACCTAAGTGCTGCAGCTGAAAATGGAGCCTGTGAGACATGCCACCCTCAATTCACAAGCCATTACATAGCTCCTGGGATGGCATAGGAGGGGAAAGCAAGAATCTCCTGAAAACCATCAGGATTATCAGGCAGATGTGTGGGGCACACAGGCAGCAGCTGCATTTCCTGTCACTGCTGTCCCCGTGCCATGCAGATCAGGTGAAAGACACCCTGGTAACTCAGGTTATCCTGCATGAAGCCACTATACTGGGCCTTCTCCTGCCACAGCAGGCCGCGCAGAAAGGCACCTTGCAAAGAGTGCTCCTCCATTTCCAAGAGCCCAATCACCTTTGTGTGGTTCTGTGGTTTCCACGGTGCATTTCTGCCTGTCCAACAAGAAGTAACTTCATAGCTGGAGGCCACATCCATGCTCTTTTCAATAAAAGGATGGTGCTGCTTACAGAAATGGCGGTGGATTTATAGCGTATGTACATTGGCTGATGAAAAAAGAAGGGGAGCCTGGTGTTTCTAGGTGAATTGCATCATGGAGGGACACTTTTCTTTACCCACAGTTATTGAAAAGTAAGGTTGGTTGATACTGTTTGTCAAGGCTTCTTCTGTACTCCACTGAAGAACAGCAACAGCTTCAGCTCCACACTCATAGGCACTGTTTTTTGGAGAGGACAAACCATCCCTTGATGGAGCCAGTAGGCCCTGCTGCTCAAGGAAGAAGTGCAGATGATGTGGTTGGATGAGGCACCTAATTTTTAAATGGCTACAAGTGGTGAAAGCAGTTAGCACTTCCAAGTCATTTGGTTGACCAGAAATACTTGTAAACTTTCACTGGCATTTCTAAAAAAGTCTGAGAGGAAACACCCAGGAAGAGTAGATGTTTCCTTTTGGTCTTTTCAGAATGAAAAGTTTCCCATTTGCATTACAAACACTAGCTGAGGATCAAGTGAAACCTACATGAAATTACCAACAAAAGGAAAGAAAACATGTCTCTGCTAATGGGAAAGTTTGACCAAAACTGTGGGGTAAGCAGGCATCCTTTTTGCAGGAATACAGAACTTTTTCAATTTGGAGCTGGCCAAAAGAAACCCCAGTTAAAACAAAAAGAAGTGTTTTCTGCCAGTCTGCTACAAGTAGGGCTTGGGAGTCATCTGGGATGGAGGTGATATGCCAGTCAGCTTATGTTATGCTAGCTAAGAAATAGGGTTTAAGAAAGATTTTTACATCTGGCTTGGGGACTTTGAGGAAGATCCAAAGTCAGGCTTCAAAGTATGCCTGGAGGGGACTATTTGTTCTGTCATTGTCCCAGACAAGAGTCTGGTGCTTGGGTGAATGTTGTTTGTTTTAGCAAAGCTTTTAATCTACAGGCAATTGAATAGATGCAACTTAGCTGCTGAAAAGACATTTTAAGATGTGCAAGGTACAGGGGCTAGAGACCTTGACTTGGGGCTGGAGACAAATCCCATCATAGCATTCCCGCATTATCTCTTTGTGTCTCTAAGTCTGTCTATCTTTGTCATCATTTGTTTAAAGGAAGGTGGGGGAAGACTGCTCTAAACTGTGCAATATTATCAGTACATTACTATTACATTTTCCTGGGCAGAGAACCAAAATTTAAATCTACCTGATTTTGACAGTGAAAGCAAGTGAAATGTTCCTGATCCAGTCTGTAACTGAATTGGAATATAGCCTATGAACTGGAGAGGTCCTTAGCTGCCATGCGAAACCTGGACAACCACCTACAGGAAGACCTGAACCATTGCTGGACACTGGAGAAGGTGAACCATGAACCTCTCCAGATTTAGTGCTCTGGTGCTCACAGCTCCAAGGTCCAGAGCTGGCCAGGGAGGAGGACTCCCCATAAGCAACTCAGGGAGATGAAGCTGAGGGAGGGACACTGATTTCTGCTCCAAGACTGACCAAATAGCTTAGAGGCTGAGCATTTCCTAATTATGAAACTGGAGATGCTATATGAGTGAGTATTAGTTAACACCCATTTCATTCCTGATGTGAAGGAGGGCTTGATATTTTTGTGACAATCGCAAGTTGAGGGTTTTTTGGTTTTTTTTCCCAAATGTTGTGAATAGCTTCTGTTGTCCCACCATCCCAGGAAAGCTGTTGCGTAATGAATGGAGCATCAGGAAAAATGTCATGGAAGAACTAATGCAAGAACTACTGGAGAATCAATGAAACCTGAGAGATTCAAACAAGCAAAGAAAACAGTTTTCATACAGTGGGTGTTGAACCAAGGAAGTCCTTTGCACAGGGAGATACTGAGGCCAAGAACTGAGCAAGATCTGGGAGGTGATGCAACATTTATAGGCACACTAAGAGCTGTCAGTGCTGGTGACAATAGCTGCTCTGAAAATGCAAAGGTGAGCACAAATTCATGACCATGTCCTTATTGATCTCTAAATATTGGAGACCTTTAATATCATATCAAGGATGTGATATCAGGGTCTGGAGATGAAGGGAATGCAAGGCTGTTTGCTGGGTCTCTTGTATCACCTGCTGAAGTTGGTCTTTGGACAGGGTGCTGCATTCAAAGAGGCAACATGGCAATTGATATTTGAACAGCACCTTTCCAATCCACCATCATTTGCCTGGTGAATGCACTCACATGGGAGGAAAGGAATATTTGCTGTGCATCCCATTGAGACAAAGACCTTGTGGAGATTTACACAAAACTACCCTCCTTCCAGACTGTTCAGTGTCTTAAAAAGACCCTTGGTTTAATTGAGAGATGTGTATTTCTACCCAAGCACATGCAGCTAGGAAGGATGCTCATTTTCATGCCACTGTAACCTGCATATTAAGCACACATGAACCCTCCTCACATGCACAGGGCAACATCACAGAGAATCACAGCAAGTCACAGCCCTCTCCTGTTTCCCCAGCGTGCACACACCCACGCACATTTGAATGCAGGATTTTCTGCAGGTATTAAGTTCCTCTGGGTTTATCTGAGAGCAGGCTGCTCTAGTTAAAATAACACTGTGCAGCAGAACAGAAAATAAGATGTCACGGCAAACTAAACATCTTCACTTTCACAACATACTAAAAAGCTCTGGGGTGAGTAGAGATGGGCTAGCGGCAAAGGGACCACGCAGCCCTGCCTGGCCCCTTGATGGGTGGGTTTAACCGGTCATGCATTTCTATCTTGTCATCATTCCCAGGGAAGAGCTGGGTGAGATGGGCACAGGCCAATCCTATCTTCTAAAACATCTTTAATTTTTGCTACTAAAGAATACATTTCATTTGCAGTAACATCTTATTTTCTGTTCCACTGCACAATTTTATTCTAACTAAGGTGGTTTTCTCCTGGATAAACTCTGAAGAATGCTCTAGCTTTCTTTTCAGTAAGAAGAGCTTTGGAAATCCTGCTTTTATTTATTGGTTCATTTTATTTCCTGTTCTTTTTCTGCCATGTTTAGTATGACTGAGTGACCAATTCAATAAAAAATGGAAAACTTGTGCCGATTGTATAATAAAGCAGAACAGGTGACTGAAGGCTCTGTATTATGCTTTCAATATTCTTTACAAAATACAGATTTGAAATAGAGATATGCTGAATAAGATGGGTCACTGATATTTCATTTCATATTATTTTCAGTTCATATTATTGCTATGAATAGGAACAGTCACCAGTATATATCTTCTGAGACACCCACAGGGAATATACTCTTGGGAACAGCCCTGTTGTCCCCTGTAAATACAAACCAGAGCCTTGGAAGCAGTCATCTCCAACCCTGGGAGATGAGACTGCAAGATTTTGGGGGCAGGACTGCCATTTGCAATTGCGCAGTGCCTTGTGTGGAGGCATCATCTCTCTAGCTTTTGGGATGGAGTAATACTGACAATACTCCTTCCAGCTGCAGGTCCCCTTCCCCTCTTGGATGAGGCTCACCACACATCTCCCCACTGCTCCATTTCCACTACCAAGGATTCCCTACAATGATTAAACAGAACACTTTGCCCAATAAACATTGCTTTTCTGACTGTGTGTATGGTGTATGTTCATGCAATATGTGTTTTGCTGAGGAGCCTATCCTAACTCAGCACATCTCCTATACAGGCCCCATCACTGACAACTTTCTGCATGCAATATTTGCTTTATTTCCCGTTGCTGCATTGATATGGAAGGTTTAGTACAGCAGTTGCTTGTGTCCAAGGGGAAAGGATAATAATGAGGAGGTTGTTTTCTCTGTGTAAGGGATACTGCGACTCGGTGATCTGCAGAGACAGGCATCTGCAAAAACAGCGTCACCTTGGTAGGGGAGCACCGGTGATATGTAAGACAGTGAGAAGCTTATTTTCACCTCCTTTTTGTGGGAGCTGGCTAAGACAGAGTGTGGTTACAGTGCAACCTTACTTCTGTGCAACAGAGTTTTTGGGGGTCGTTTCCAGGTGTTTTCTGCCCTACTCCTGTGCTAGCATGATGGTAGCACTGCCCTGTACAGGTAAAAAGTTCAGCAGCTTATGGAGAAAATGTTATCCCCCAGCAGCTGCTCATGAATTCTTATGTGCCAGCAGCAGTGCATGAACCATTCTTTGTTGTAAGATAAAATCTGACAGAAAAGCATAGCTCCTGACAGAAAAATCTGATGCAATTAAGTTTCTGTGCACAGCTCATAAACTTTGATATGGCAAATAATGGCTAAAATTGATCTTAAATCCAACATTAAAAAAAGTACCCAAACCCCCCACGTTCCACCAGATCGACTCCAGGTATCCATCTATACCAACTTTGTGTAGGCAGGTCATGTTTTTCTTTTAAAGAGAAATATTAGTCAACAAAGAAAAAAAATAGGACAGTGTGGATAAATTCCAGGCAAAGGTGAATTTCTAGCACTGCATATTAGCAAAACTAATTCTGAGGAAAAAGCTGAACAAAAATGACATAGTCTAGCCTTGAGGAATTTCTCTTCTTGGGTCAGCCATATAAGCGAAACCAAGACCATGCACTTGATTTTATCACCAGTTTAGAACACAGCTTTAACTGGGAAGTTGCTACCAGACACTTTTGTGTCTCTGCTGTGTTTGCATCTTTGATGAAAAGCATGCTTT
This sequence comes from Astur gentilis, assembly GCF_929443795.1. NCBI lineage: Eukaryota > Metazoa > Chordata > Aves > Accipitriformes > Accipitridae > Astur > Astur gentilis. Next base: position 15,205,967 of record NC_064885.1, read on the forward strand.
GGAGGCAAATTAAGGTTTCTTGCTCTTGCCATGTGGGTAAGGGGAACAGGTAGGAGATGGGGACATTGCCACCAGTGACAGCAACATGGTCCTTGCTGGGAGGAGATGGGTAGACGGCATAAGCTGAGGACCAAGCATGGTCTTCATACTTTTTAGAGTACATAAACAATGGAGCATGTGAATGTCTTGAGTATGAAACAAGATAATCTGGAGAGGAATACTAAAAATATAAAACCATTGCACTGAGCAGAGCTTCCTATAGTCTTAGGATAGACCCCAATATTTTCTGTTTCCAGCAGTCAGGGGTGGGGTAGCACAGGTGTGGTGCCTGGCACACTCCTTTATCCCCACTTTTAACAGTCCAAGTGAGCTGAATGTCAGCGTTTGTGGAATAAGCTACTTTAAATATAAGCAAAGTCATCCAAAGTTGACTGAAGACCATTCATATTAACTAAACTGCTAGCAACATAAAAGAGAGACTAATAAAACAATAATAAAATAATATTTGGGAGCATCTCAGCTAAAGAAGGAGCACAAGATCACCTGTCTCCCTGAAAGCAAAATACAGGGGAATGTTATTTCCACTGCTGCATGCCCAGAGCCTAACAGTCACCGTATCGCCCCATCGCTGAGAGGTGGAAATGAACACCTGAGCAAAACCTGCCTGCAAAGAGGAATTTCCTTAGACACTGCACTTTGGAGATGCCAAATGATCCTATTACAGACTTATCAAAGCAGTGGGGATTAGTAGAGATAAAACAACTTTCAGTACTGGTCTCTGCCTTTCTTTGCTCTTTTGTTTGTCTAAATAGCTGTTTTGGTGAGTGCAGAGAAATAATAGGAGGCAATTATTGCTTCATGTAATGTTCCATGTTTGGTTTTGTAATCCTTCAGCTCCATTTATTTTCATTTTAAGAAAAAAAGTTCCCCCTGGAATATTATAATCGCCTTTTAGCTTTCCACTGCTCTCCTCCTGCAGAAGGGCTCCTGGCTTTGTATGCACCTGATGGCAATGCAAGGTTAGTGTCATCCCAAGGGCTTGGGGCATTGAATGCCCGTTGTCTGGGCTACAGTGCTGAGATCCAGACACAAAACAGTGGGAACAAATCCACCCAGCAGCCCCGTGCAGAGAGCTCCCTCGCTGGTATCCCTCTGTGGCATCCGTGGCTCAGCTCCTTTCACCTTCAGAAACCCAGAGAGGGATTTTGAATGGTTATGGAAGAAGCAGAGGAAACCAGAGGGCTTTTCAAAAGCAGCTTTTCAGCGCCTTTGAAAAATCTGACCTTATCTGAGCTTTTAATCAGCTTTTAGACCCTGAAAATTTCTATCCATCCTCTCCTTAGTAGGTGATCTCTTCTAAAATCTCCTTAGGAAGATCTAGTGGGGGGTTCACTTATGCTTTCCTCCATTTCCTCACCTTGTCCCTCCAGCCTCTCCTTGGGAGGAACAAGATCTCCGAGAAGCACCGCTGTCCCCCGAGCGCCATTAAGGGGGGCTACTGAGGCCTGGAGCTATGGGATTTTTTGGGGGGAGTTTTTGCCCCAGACAATGTGTGTCACACAGTTCTGCAAGTAGCACTGGGGATTGAAACTGGGGGGACATCAGCTTTTTCTATTCAATGCCTCCCTAGAGGCTGAATAAGTGCCCTTTACTGGGAACCCCAGCTGTCAGGTTGCAGGAGATGGCGTCCCAGTAGATTTAATAGCTGGTGCTGTCATACGTGTTGTGTATCTGCTGATTGAGGTACTCTAGGAGTGGGCCTACTGACTTGGTGTGACTGCCTGGGTCGTGAAATTGTGAAATCTCATTTTCACTCCAGAGAAAAGTCGTAACTTGCCTGCTCCCTCCCGGAAGTACATAGCCCATGTTAAGGAGGACAGGCAGAGAGTCAGCCCTTTCTGAAGTACATTTGCATTCTGTGAAACTGCCACTTTGCACCAGAAAGGACAAAATATCACCTGTTTTCTCCCTCCACTCTTCAAGTCCCTAAAGAAGGGATGTAAGACTGCAGAGCTGTCTGGTGATCAGGCCAGGGGTGATCACCCCTATAACCAGAATTAGCAGATTGCAAGATTTAAGCATATTTAACTTTTGCTCATATTGCACAGATGACTGACTATAATCACAAGAATATTTGCATGACGCTGGGTTGCCAGGCTAGAAATATAAGCCTGTGAGTAGTTGTGTAGAATCTGGAAAGGAAGGACATGTTTCTGTACTTTGCTGGCCCAGGGCCTTGAATGATGGACAGAGGGTAGATGAAGGTGCCACAGATGGAATATCATCCATGGTCAACTGGGAGGCAGAGGATTGGTGCCTGGTGCACCGATGCATCTCCAAGGTGGTGGTGTTCATTCTCCAGACCTCTCTTGCAGCTTGATCTGGAGCATCACCAAACCAAAAAGATACACCTGAGCAGGGATGTGAATTTTACTGATTTGAACTTCGTATCTACTCTGACAAAAGGCCCCTCAAACACTTGCCCTATGAACCTGTTTATGCCCATGATTTGAGAAAAATACCACTCCTCAAGGCAACAGGTTTACGGACCGTTAATTTCAGCACAGAGATGCTCCCACAGACATTAAACATAAATGCGCGTGCCTAAGTGTTTTGCTGAGCTGAAAGGTCTCCTCCACTTATGATTTTAAAATACGAAGAGCAGCTTGCTTGTTCTGCCTGGAGTGTCTTTGTTTCATTTGTGCAAGTTAGTTTTGTCTGGCTCCATAAATCCTGCAGCTGGTCCTGGGGAATTATACGGGCCAGCACTCCATATTGGCTTGGTGGGTTTTCTCTTCTCACTCGTACGCCGACCGCAGTAAACAAACCTGGGTGCCTCAGCTAAGTGTTCATAGCGGATTAAACACCAAGCCTTAACTGATACTTATTGACAACAGCTTCCGCAGCAAAGAGAGGACAGGTGACAATATTCAAGAAGTATACATAATAAAGCTTTGGAGAAGTGTGCTTGGGAGCTGGGGTGGGGAGGAAGGAGACAGGGAAAATAATGCATAATTCACAAGGCAAATTAATCAGTCCTCTTTCCTCTGCCTGTTGCAATTATATGGAACACAAGTAATCACCAGGTTACTATTTTCTATTATTATTATTATTTTTATACCAAGAGGCTAAACAGTGGGGATGGTGATATTTGAGTGAGGAGAAACTGAAAGCTGCAGTCACATTTAGAGTGGTGCCTCACCAAGATTTCTATCTAGTTGTGCTTTCATTGTGGAAAGGGCGATTTTTTTTTTTTTTTTTTTTTTTTTTTTTAATTCTTTCCCCTTTAGATTGGTGGGGAGTTGCAGAAAAAGGAGGGCGGGGGTTGGTGCGCGTTAGAGCAGAGAGATTGGGTAAAATTATTTTCCTTCATGCTTGGCTAGGCTTCAGTGTGAAAAAAGGGGACCCAGCTTAGGGCTGGTGGGAGATTGCAGATAAAAGCAGCTTCATTTCTAACTGACCTTCCATGCGTTCGGCCCAGCTGGGGGAAGGCGGGGGAAGGAACAATGAGAGCCACCTCCAGAAAAACCATCCCTGAATACCTACACCGGGCTCCGGTGAAATGAGGTGGGCAAAAAACAAAAGCAAGAGGCAGGGCTATGCCTGGAAAGGCTTTTGATAACCCCCACAGGAGGAGAGGCATGGAGTGGGGAGCATAGGGCTGGTGCTACTGTGGCTGTGGTCATGGGGCCCCCAGCGCCTCTGGCAGTGTGGGATCCAGGCAGCCATCAGGACCCTGGTCCAGAGGCTGTGAAAGCAGTCTGAAGAAGTCAAATCTCAAAGCAGCTGGATGGTCTAAAGAAGTCAAATCCAAGTCCAGATTCAGCAAGAGATTTCATCCAACTCTCAACATCCATTAGTAGGAATAGGTGCAGGCTTGAAACATATGCATGAGCACCTCACTCACCCAATCTTTGTACTTCAGGACCCTTTGGAAAACACATGCATTTTATATCTTAGGAGGAAACAAAACTGCATTACATTGAATGTGATGTGAACTGAGCAAAAGATCTAATGAAGGCTTGTAGGGTGCAGGTGGTCCTGCTTGGCACAGGTGGAGAGAGTTCACCAAGAGCCAGATGGGCTTAAACAGGGTCTCAGGAAGACTTTCTCTTTTTGGCTTGAGAATGTTATTGGTGCTGGGTAGCTCCCTACTGGAGGTAAGGGTCTCTGCCCTGAGTGGGAGATGTTTCTTTATGCAGACCTGGAGTAGTCACTTCTTTTTCTGTCTAGCAATCAAGCATCACATTTTCTTTTCCTTTGTGCAAGGTAAGGTGAACCTGGGAGGCTTCTCCAGGGAGTCCCTGGTAGTCATCACCTTAATAGAAGAGTGTCTTACAGGGTTGAATAGTCTGTGGCAAACATTGTTTGAGAAGGGCTATGCTTCTTATAAGGATGGGCAAATCCGCTCATGGTAAAAGTAGACCTGGGTCTTTTGGGATGGAAACTGCTGTAATGCTGCTATGTTCAGATGAATAGTCTGGGTACTCTGTGGTGTCAGATCTTAGTGCTGTGGATTGCTTTGTATTGCTTTTTCATATTCCTGAGTAGTTGTGGTGGTGTTTCAAGTGGGAAGGGAGAAAAGACCTGTTTTGTACTGAACAGGGCTGGCTACAGGCCCTTAGCTTCTGGTGCCCTGATGATGAAGGCAAACATATACTGCTCTTCCCTTGCTCTTTTCTCCACTGTAGTGACTGCCATGACCAACTCAAAGTGCAACTCCTTCCTGGTACTTGTATGATAATTGCATGGTGGGATTCACTCAGGACCTTTAGATTACAAAAAACTCTTTCTTACCCCAAATTCTAAGCTTGTTTCTGCACTTTGTGTAATAGCCTCAGCACCTGGAGGTCCTGATGGCAATTTCAAGCCCTTGTTTATGGCAATGTAGCACCATGATCCTCTTGCTTGCAACACATCCACAAGCCCAGCTAATACTTCTGGGATTAAGTGCTAATATTGTCATGGAGCTCTTTAGCACCTTTGTCTGTAGGTTGCTTGTGTGCATTTGTAGTTTTTCAAAGAACAGAAAGGGTCTGGAGGTTTGCAGAGGAAAGAGCCTGTGACCTAAGAATTCCTTCCTTTCACCTACCTAAGGCTCAAAAGCCAGCTATAAAATATATCAGCAGAGTACCCATTCTTGTGCGCAGACTGTTTCAAAAGCAGAGCTGAGACAAAGTGGCTGAGGAAATGCTTCCTCATTTTTTTGCTATGTGTGTAAAATCAAAAAGGGAAATAAATATTTTTTTTAACTTAAATTTCCACTGATGTAAGAGGCTCATCAGACCTTGGCGTTGCTCTGGGAAGTGTTTGTACTCAGATGACTGCTTTGCTGAAATGCTGAAGATATCTTCCAGGTTTCTGGCTTCTAGTATAGTCCTGCCAGTGGATGTTCCCAGGGACACCTGCTCCAAGATAGACCGGCCAGCACTGTTGGCCAGTAAAATTAGAGCAAAAGGTCTCTAATTAGACAACAGACACCTTTTTGGATGTTGTTACATTATGGGTGGGGGGGTGGGGGAAGTGCTTTTGCTTTGCTTGTTTATAAATGGTGTTTTTAATCAGGAGCCTATTTCCTGAAATTTTCTTTGAAATGCCACTGGAAGTTGAGCAATTAGCTCCCTGGGAAACCCCAAGTTGTTACTTTCATAAAACTTGAAGTATTATAACTTTAAACATAAATGTCAGATACATTTCAACTAGCTTTCCAGCTGAAGCTTTTCTAAGAAACTTAATATTGTCTCCTTCAAAAGCCCTGCATGTGAAAATAGCTAACAGAGGCACGCTCTCAGACGAAAAGCCTGACATATAATGGTTTATGTATATAAAATGAAAGGTTTAATATTCCTTCTGTTCCTACCGAGTGCTCTTCTAGCAAGAACCAGCCTCCTGCCATCAAGAGCTGGGCACAGCTTGTAGGCAGCCTTGCTGAACCACCCAGGTGCCTGTGCAGGACTCAGCTGAAATAGGCTTTGGGGGAGGTTTGCTGAGCAACCTGCCCCATTGCCTGGGGCTTCAGGGAGGTCCAGGGGTGCAGGTGGGTCATCTCCCCAAGCTGCCTTATTCTGCTGACCTGGGAAGCCCTGCTGTAAGATACCCACTGGATGTTTTTTTGGCTCCTGATGGTTCTTGTACTCTTCTAGAATCCCCTAAATTCTGCAAATTCTTATTGCTTCAGATCCTCTGTCCTCCCTCTCAACCGCCCTGACATCAGAACAAGACAAGGACCAGCCCAGTCAGTCCTTAAGAGAAAAAAGATGTGGAGTAAAAATGGTTTCTTTCCCTAAAAAAAAAAAATAATAAAAAAATAAAAGGAAGTCTATAATTTTTCCACAGTGGAGATTGTAGCAGCCAGTCTGTTTTCTCAGGCCTCAACTCCGTGGAGTACTTCAGCACAATTCTAACTTGAATTGCATGAGTTCTCCTCCTGCCTGGTTTTGGTTGGATGACTCATGGCTAAGTTGGTCATATCCTTCAGGGTCCTGCTGAATTGAATGGAGCCTTTCCTTCCCTCTAGCTTGAGGGTGAAGAATCAGAGCCAGTGTCAAACGGGCAGCTGGTTCTTCTGCATCTCGCCATCCTGCCTTCAACACCTGCCTCCTGCCCAAGCTCATGTCAAAATGTTCTGCTTTTAAAGTTGCATTACGGTTTTGTTTGACAAGTAGAAGTAGAGACATGCTAGGTACTTCATAATGTTTCACATGGGAAACAATTTAAGATCTTTTTAGTTAAAAAAAAAAAAAAAAAGTGTGTTCTCAATGTCTTGTTAACCTCTTGCTGCCCAGCTGGAGGAAATATTCCTGCATACTTATGTTTGCCTAAACCTTTATTACCAGTCTTAGAAAGGTACTAGAGGCAGTGCTAAGAGAGCCCTGATTTTGAGTTGAGTTAGAGACACTTTCCATCATGTGTTAAAGCTGATGGACTTCAGCAGCAGTAGAGCCCCACTATGATCCCAAGTGGGCTGCAAGTCCCAGGAGGTGCCTGCTTTTGCCTTCTGTGTCATCAGCATCAGAGGAATAGCAAATGGACTTGCAGGACCAAGAAGAGATTTTCACTAGACTGTAAACTCAAATCTACACGTTCAGTGTTTCTTCCCTCTGGTCCTTTAAAGTTTCCAAGGGAAATTTTAGCTGTTCTCATCTTTTCACTTGAGGTCTTGAGCAACTTCTAGGAAGCCCAGTGAGCTCCTTTTCCCTGTTCCTTGCAGACACTGGATTTCTCCTCTTGTTCCTTCTGGCCTTTTGTTGATTAAGGTGTCTGCTCAAGCCTGCACATGAAATGCAGCTCACACAGCCTGAATTTCTCCTGCTGCTTCTGCCCAGGGAAATCATGCAAATGCATCCTGTTTATACCACCTTTCACCAAAGGAGAAGAGCATGGAAGTTCAGTTGCATCTTGAGGAAGGGTTTTGGGAGGTATGTGCTCTGGTCCTGCTTCTAGGTCCTAAACACAAACAGGAGCAGTTGTTTTCTTCATCCCACCATATAAGCTAGGCAGAGCATGAGGGGCCCTGAGACATGGGCAGCAGGGGAAATCCTGCTGTTGTGCTTGCCCATCCTGTTCCTTCTTTAGTAACTGCTGACTGCCCTGTCCCTTTACCACACAAGTCCTATCTAATGTCAAGAAAGCCTTCTAGCTAACATAGTTTTCAAATTAAAAAAAATTACTTGTTATCCATCCAATTTCTATGAGAGGAAATTCTATTAAATCCCCAGAAGAAAGTGCATTATAGCTGTTCTTTCAGAAGCAGACCCTTGAATAAACTTTTTTAGTTATTTCACATAACTTCCATTATGACTGTTATTATGAAGCAGATGAACATTTTCTTGAACAATTAGACGCGGGTGTGTGGAATAAAGAGTGTAGTTTGTCTGAGATCATTGAAACCTATCTGTTTGGGTGATTCATTTTCTTCCAACTAGGCTGCCCATAATAAGCTTTTCTTCTCTGGCTTTGTCTTGTTTCCCATTTCAGTCGGCCACAATGCCTGAAGAATTGAAAGAATGTCTTTCCCCATGTCCTTGTGCTGTGACTGAGCCTGGCAAACAAAAAAATAAAATATTTTTTAAAAAGCAGAAAAAGAAGAGAAGGAGGAGGCAGAGCAGATGAAAACAAGTGCTGTTCCTTGTGGTGATAGTAACTTGGGGCATGAGGGCCTTGAGAAATGTTGTGGAGTAAAGGATGGGAGATAGACTCTTTCTGCTCCTAATTGGAAGTGAAAACACATCTGGGTGCATAAGAGATGACAGAATGTCTCTTGTATTGGCCTGGCAGTCGTATTGGGTGGAGACACATGCAAGCATGGGGATGCACAGAAGACCTCATCTCTTGCTTCCACGACTTCAGCAAAGTAACCTATGTTAGTGAAGTGCACCTGGTGGAAAATCAAGTTCCATTATCCAGTGTGCATGTGTATTACAAAGGTTTAACCTGGTATGCAGGGCTGAGCCCAAGGAAAGGAAATGGCATGTAAAATCTTTACAAACACAGGGTGTCCTCTGCACGTCTTTCCTATGCCCCCACCCCATGGTCTGGGATTGCTGACAGAGGTGCAATGAGCTCAGCTTAATGCTCTGCTCAGATCATTATTTCCTGACAGCTTTTTTTCAGAGCTGATCAGGATGTTGCTGTGAATCACAACCAGGCTCTGCCGTTGATGTGTCCAGCAGCAAGGAGCTCCAGCAGGCTCCAGTGTCTGTCCTGGTGAAGGCATCTCCTCCTTAACACAGCTCCCTCTCCCTGAGGGCAACAGCTTTATTCTGCATATAAAAGTGCAGCTTACTCCTCCTGTACCACACAGACTGCTTTACAGACTCTGATTTCAAGTGGATCAGCCTGAATTTCCTTGTTTTGATGGTTGTCTTAAAGCATGCTGTGAAATCACGACTGCACCTCATGCTCACAGGAGTGGGTGTTGCGAGTCTCCTCCTTGGAGAGCTCATAAAGCAGTTAGGTGTGTTTTCCTGCACAATGTACATAAATATACCTGGATAATGAGAGATGACTGATAATACAGGCAGATTTGTTGAGGATGTTGTCACTTGACAAACAAGTAGGTTTGTAGTGGGCTAAAGCCATATTTCCATTGTTCATCAAAACTAAACATCAGCCTGCTAGGCAATCCCTTGCTGTTTTCCCTCTTGTTGCAAGCAAGACAACAGCAGTACAGCTAAAATTAATGTCTAGTGGCTAGGACTGTAAGTGTTCATTTCCTGGGGTGGTTATCACCCAAGTCCCTGCGCAGCAGCATGATGTTTAGTCGGTACTGCGGCAAATGATATGGAAATCTTCTGGCCACCTCTAAGAACACTTTGTATATCAGTTTGCAACTCAAGAAATTGCTGGAGAGTCTAAGAAAATAAAGAGCTTTCTTTGGTTCTTTTAAAACAGCAGAAACAGCTGACTTGGGGTCTGCCCTGGGCTTCTTGTGGATATATATTAGCAGGGATTGAATTGAATGGAAGCTACTGGAGAATGTGAGGCAAGGGAAAATCTTTTTATAAGAAAAAGAAATGGTAAAACTTAGGGGAGAAAGCGGAGAATGTGAGACCTTGAACTGAGCCTCTTCGGGGAGGGGGGAATAAAAAAGGAAAAAAGTGCCCGCTTGAATAATAGACTAACTAGCGACCTTGAACATATATGGTGTGCATAATAAGAGTGAAACAAAGGAACCTCTGAATATGAGGCATTCTTAGACTGCAGAATAATAATCACAAGTGGCAGATTTTTTTTTTTTTTTTTAAAAAAGGAGGAAAACATAATATAACAGAAGTAATGGGGACCTGAACCAACCTGAGATGAGAGAAATGACTGAAGGGGTTTAGCAATAGGCTGGGCTTGTGAATGGCCTAGTTACTGCTTGCAGCAAAGACAAGATTTTCTTTCTGCTCCAGGAGGATTTTATTGATGTTTTATTATCTTCACCTATGTGTAAACTCCACTTCTTAGACTGCTGGCTCAATTTCGGGGTGGGGTGGTGGGGGATGGTGGTGTTCTCAGCTCAGTTCTGCTACCCAGCTGTACCCAGTTCTCCCTCTGCCCTCCTTGTAATGCAGCCCGGCTCCAGCACACTAGCTGTCAGGGGTGCTGTCACTGATGCTGTGGTGTGGCATCAGTTCACGCTAGCGAGGGACGTGGCTTGGTGCTTATCACTGGGCTCAATGGACCTTGCAGGGTCAATGAGTGTATGGGTTCCCACCGAAAAGTGATAACGCTCCCAGTTTGTTACCAGCACTCTCCTTAGGGGGTGGGAACTAATGCACATAGCTATGAAATAGCAAGAGCTCTCGTACTGCTTTCGCAGTCTATTACAGTGTCTCAGATGAGCAGTGTCAATTCCTTAAGCCAACTTGACCGCTTGTGGATCGTCTGTTTCTTGTTTTCTTATTCTATTGTGGGTGCAGGTTTAACACTGTGCTCACCTGAAGGCAAAGTCCCTGCCCGCACTGTAGCTTCCCAGTCTCTTTTTCACATTGGGTATGAGTGTTGCAGGATATTTAACCCCAACAGTGAGATACCTTGCACTTTTCCTGACCAAATCCTGTATGCAGTAGCCCCTTTGTAACTGTCATTCACAGCTGCTTCTGATTTGACGTGAATACCTCCAGAGGAAATGTCTTAAATGCCTTCTCCAGATCATCAGTGAAGATGTGAGACTCGCTTCTGAAATGCTGCTTTGTATGTAACCCTAGTTTGGTTTCTTCTCGATAATCAGAGTTACTTCTTTATGGTGGTGGTATTGGCCAGTTTGAGATCTACATTGCAAGACTTTCTCCTAGATCTCCTCTCAGTTTGTTGTTTGTCAGAGGCTGTGAAGGATGTTTTACTTTAGCTTTCCTCTTCATCCCTTCTGTCCTCAGAGCTTGTCCTCCAGGATGCTCCTCTAATGCTGCTCCCTGTGCCGTGGATGCACGCAGGCACTACCTGACATCCCCATGAGTGGGCTGACTCCACCACCTCCCAGCTCTCTCATCTTCCCAATATGGGACCATCTGAGAACGGGTTTTTCTGTCCACATCAGAGATGGCATTTGTCTGGACCTCTGTGCTATTTAGGTAGACGGCACTGCTCGATTTGCCACATGGACAGATGTTTGCTGCAGCTATGCCTGGACCTTGGTTCTGCAAACCGGCACTAGAAGACTGCATACGAGGGAGTTTGTGGGGCCAGATATCTCTTCCTCTCCCAACCCTGCCTGAAGCTACTAATGACCGGTATAGAAAACTCAGACACACTGATGTGGCTTTAGCCAAGCTTTGCAAAGCCAATGAGGCTGGATTTTTGTGGTGGGTTTCCATCTTACGAGTATGCCACTTGGCTGCCAGACCCTTGTGATGGAGGACCCATTCCTTCACACAGCCAGGTGGGCCCTGCCAGGTTCCCCTCTGCCTGGCTCCTACTGCTTTGTGTGGATCCTTGTGTTGTCCTCATTCTTCACACCACAAAAGATTAAAGATAATACTAATAATATAAAAACGCCCTTCTGAGAATGGCCTGCTGGCTGGTATTATGCCATATAAAGACTCTGTGAAATAGCTTGGGTAATTTACACTCATTAGGAGGAGAATGCAGTAGATTAAAGGTAGCAAGGGTGAATAGCTTCCCATTTTTGTCAAACTTGCCTAACCTTTTATTCACCTGCTGAAGCCATTATTTTATAATAATAAAAAAGAGGAGAAAGAGCCTTGCATGAACTTGGGGAGAAAGGGAGAGAGTGCAAGCTAGAAGCTATTTTCTCAAGAGAGAAATGCAGCATTATAGATTAAAGGTGAAAAGACAGCCCTCATTTAAATCAATCCACCTCTCCGAAGCATATTTATTCACAGATTAATTAGAGTTGCAAATGAAAATGATCTGGTTGGTGGGAACATTATTGAGGCCTTTAAAGTGCGGAGTGAAGATTAAAAGGAAGCACACTTACCCTTTCCTTATGATCTAAAGAGGAGATCAAAAGAGTCGGTGTCAAATTAACAGCCCTGATGATTTCTCTCTTCTTCTAGTCCTCCGTTTATTATCTAAGGCTCATGTTGATACATGCAGGATGAAGACCTGCTTTCCTAAGCAGCTGGTGCATGAAGTGTGTAGGGACCCTTTAGACAATTTGGATCAGGTAGAAAGGTCTTGCAGCTATCTGACCAGGGACATAGGGAATATGTGTGTGTACGAGGGAGGGAAACCTTAAAACTTTGCCTGTCAGATGACATGAAAGGTAGAAAATTTTCACGTTACATATTGGAGGTTTGTAGCGAATTGTTTAAGCTGCAGTAACATAGGACAGCCAGACTGCAGATTAGTTTACCTAGTCTGTGGTTAAAACATGGCTAATTGAATGCCCAGCCTCTTATGAGGCTGTGGGATGGATTTGGGACTTGCTGTTGGATAAGAAACATGATTTCGCTTGGCTCGAAGGGAGGGGAGGCAGAGTAAATTCTTGCAAGACTCCACCAGGAGCAATGCAAAAGCAGCAAAGCAAGGAAAGACTATTAAACCCTTCTGGAAGACAACAGTAGAGGTGAATCAGCACCAGGGAAGACTGTACCTTGTCATGGGGTCTAAACATATGCTTGTGCGAGGCAGGGTGAAGAAAATAATCGGCTCTGGTGCTTGGAAGCAGAGAGAGAGGATAATGCAGACCTGCCAGGGAACATCCCAGCAAAGTCCATCACACCAAAGTTTCTTGCCTGTTGGATCGCAAGTGCTCACTGGGGGGAAGATGGTAAATGTCTGTGTTTGAAGGCAGAGGGAAAGATGTGCTCTGCTTTGAAGACCTGGCACTGGGCTGGGTATATAGGGGAGGGAGATGCACTACTGAGTGTGATACTGTAATGGGAAAAACTTGCTGGCTTAAGACACTGACCAGATTATGGCTAATTTAGTAGATGTTTAGCAGGGCAATTGTACTGCCCTCCAGATGTAATAAACCCACATAGTAAGTATGTGGCTGTAGATAACCTATCTATTCTTCATTTTTGAGGGGGTTTCCAGTCTCAGACTGGACTGACATACTTGGGCATGCTGGAAAGCACCAAGCTTGCTTGCACTAAGAAAATAAGAAGGAAGTTAAGATTAACAGCATCACTCTCCAGGAAAAAACTTCATCTTTCTCTCCTCACCTTGCCCCATGGAGCATGTTATCAACTTGAAAAAAAAATCCCAATGGGAGTGAAAGCAAGTTCACACACAGCTCTCTGCAACCCCAGTCTTGAGAATAGCTCTGCTCAAAGAATCATCTCAAAAGGACGAGAAGTAAATTCCCCTTGCTGAGATTTTTCAGAGCATGAAAGCTGTGTTTAAATGTACTAAGAGGGAGTATTTTGCAAAAATATGTTCATTTTAATATCATCTTTAAAAAAACCACACTGGATTGTTCCATATTTAATTTTAAAAAATGAAAAGAAAGGCGCAGGAAGGGATATACTGAGAACATTTTCCCTAAGCATGTCTCATCTTTTTTTCTGAATTTTGAAGGTTGGAAAAGAAACATCAACCCATAATCTTGTTTTTCTTGCATGGTGGCCTTATGTGTGCAATGAATGCTGTATAAGCTGATCTCTCTCACCCCAGACTAGCTCTGCTCTGGTGCTTTGGATTTGTCCCCGTGTGTCCAGTGAGGATAATGGTAGCAGCAGTGTAGGCAAGGCTCAAGGTGTTGTCCAACTGGATGGTTGCAAAGTAGAAGAGGTCTCTCTCACTTTGCAAGTGTGCCAAAAAATTATAGATGCTGCAGATGTAACATAAATGCACTTGCTGCAGTAGTTAATGGTTTTTTTTTTGGTTTTTGGGGTTTGTTTTTTTTTTGAGCCCTATTAGAAAGAGGAAATGAGAAAGGAAAATCCAGCTGAATCCTCTGTTTGTCTGCTATCAGTGTGGGCAACGCAGAATGGCCCTGAAGCAGCAGCGAGATGTATTTACTTGCTCTTTCTGAAGCCAGACAAAAGCTTTCATTAAGGACAACTGTTTGGGCAGCTTCCTCGTGCTCAATGCCTGATAAAAAGGCTGACCATCACTCCAGAGGAGGCTGTGCAGGGGACGGAGGGCGAGGCAGCCCAGCAGACTCAGCTGAGCTGCAGCAGAGGGTTGTCTCTGGGTCTGCACAGAGACATTGCATGTGGGGTGCAAATGCTTGAGTCCATCCTGAGCTAGGAACGAGCAAAGTCTTGGCTAGTGGTTTGATACTGGCTGCAAGGGTTGGCAGTCGTCTTGTATCAGGAGGTGCTGGTGAATCCAAATACATCCAAGGGATGTGGTTCACAGTCCTGTTTTGTATCAGGAGGAAATGAGCTGTCTCTGTGCTACAGTAATAGGAGGTGGCTGCTTTCCTGAAACCCAACCCTGAAAAGTAGTGAATGACAACACAGTGCATCTCTCTCTGCTCCTAATGCTTAGGTCTGTGTACAGAGGATGCCATGCTCTGAACTCCTGAAACATAATATTTTTTTCTTAAGAAGTTTGAAGTGGGAGGCGTGTGAGTTGGGTGCTAATGGCATGGCATGTTTGGGACCCAAAAGGCTGACTCTTCTGCAGGAGACCCAGCCACCCTGGGGCAGGCTGAGCCATGAACAATGCTCCCACCAGACATACGTTCTAGACAGCAACAGAAATAGGATGCAGGATTGTTTCACCTATTTCTTCATTACCATGCATCTCTGTTAATTTGCTGGCTTACCCCTAGGGGATTTGTCATGTCCATGTGTACTCAGATTTTCCTTTGCAGTTGAGTTCTTCCACCGTCAGACACCCTAATTCTCCCACTCTCTGTATGAGGAACAACACAGATTCATGGTGGGGGGAGGCAGGATTGGCCCAAGCTTTTATTTAGCAAAGAATACTTTATTTTTTTTTTAATAAAAGCAAGAATTTTTTTTAATTAAAGAATTTTTTTAATTGAAGCAAGAATGCTTTTTTTTGTTTGTTTCTTTGTCAATCCCTGTCCTCTCCACCTTGCATGTCTCTCCACAGCCATGCAAGTGTGGCATGCTCTGCCTCCTGCTTGCCATACCAAGCTACAAATGCAAGCTGGGGGTGCTCAGGCATCAGGGGCTCTGCATGTTTTGGAAACCGGGCTCTGGCCATGCCAAAATTTGGCTTGCCAAGTCCGAGAGAGGACTCAAGACACCTGCTCCAGACTGTATGGGCTCAGCCAGACTTCATCCTCTTTGCTGCAAGGTGAATGGGTGCCACAAGTGCTGCCACAAGCATTTTGCTAATGGGGCTGGTTCCTTGTCAAACTCTTCTGTATGTTCAGAAAAGCCCAGCCATGAAGATTTCCATGGAAGTGGTCAGCTCAGGCTTATGATAGTGACTTGGGAATATTTCTGCAGTGGCTGAAATGGCATTTTCAGTTTAAAACATCCACTTTTCTCCTTGAGGCAGAGTTTGCATTTGGATGTGGATGCAAATGAGAAACCTAATCAGTATTTTTTTATGGTAAATATTTTGTTTCTGGTTTGAGAAAACAAAGCACCTGTGTGCACAAAGCCATGGTTTGTGGTTTTTTTCTGTTCTTGTTCTGATTTTGACCTGTCTACGTAGGACAAACATTTTGCATCTAAAAGATTTAAATGAGTCAGGAGACTTGTTCCCCTCCCAGCTCTGCTGACAGGTTCCAGGGTGTTTTCAGATGCTTTCCTGAATTGATGATTTCTAGGTCAAGGAGAGTGTTACGTTTTTTTGACCGTTTGTCTTCTGCTAATCGCTGTCAGCCTGGAGATTTATGCATTGATAGTGACAGCAGATGGGGTCACTTTTAATAGGAATTCACACACCGAACAGTGAAAGGCATGTTGGGGTGTATGGCACGGGAGCTTTTACCAGACAGACTGCGGATACTCAGGGACTCCACTGTACTGAAAACATTTATGTTTTTAATGGAAGTCCACAAGCTGAAGCCTTGTTATTTTTCTTGGAATAAATGCATTTACATACACTTTTTTTCTTTTGATAGCTTTTATGGGAAATCGTTCTATTTGTTACCCAACATCTGTGGTTGCCTGCGTCTGCCTATGTGCTTCAAACACACTTGGTGTATGGAGCTGGTCCTGCACTATGAATGGTGAATGTGGTTCAAGGGGTTTCCAGCTATACTCTAAATATATGATTGCTTCCTGCAATATAGACGTCTAGAACTGAATAGCAAAACATCTACTTGCATCCTGGTTTCTTTTTCTGGTGGAAGGAAAATCTGCAGTGAGAGAACAAGTCTAGAGTTGTCAAGAATGCCAGAAAAAAACGCTACATCCAAGTGGCAACTTGTACTAGACTGGGAGGTGGTGGATCCCCTTGCAATCTTTAAACTAGTAAAAGTACAATTCCTGGGGAATCCAATGTCTTAATTTCTTTTTACTTTTTCAGGGTCATATAAATCAAATTAAGTTTTTCTGTGTGGTGAATGTGATGATTCAAAGGATCACGATATACTTCCTAATTTTTGTAATCTGCTTAAATAAAGAATTAGATCAGAGTTAGAGAAAGAAAATACCTAGATATGGTAAAGGATGCTCCTCATGTAGCTGTGATGGTTTTTGCTTCTGAACTTGAAAGTAAATTTATTTTAAGAAACATCCCCACTTAATGAAGAAAATGAGTGAAGACCTCTTCTCTTCTGTCTTTTGTATATACACAGAGATTTGACATGTGTGTGTCTCCCTTGCGTTACATCCCCATCTGTTAACAGAGATTTCAAACTTGCCATTTTTAGGCACTTTCTGAGTTTAGGTCTATTCTCTCCTAGTCACCTATATCTCCGTCATCTCATTTTTTACTTGACCAAGCACATCCTTGGGGCCTGGATCTATTGTTTCTCTCTATTTCTTTCTCTCCCAAAAACATTGTACCATTTTCCTCTACAAACATGAGAGCACAGCAATATCTCTGCAAGGTCTTTCTTTAAAATGGCCCGAACAAATCAACTTTAACCAAAGAATTGTGTTTCAGGACAACTTTCCAATGATTTTTTTTGAGTGGGAAATTGTGACCTTGAGTGCTGCAGCAACCTCAAAATGTGTGATATGGGACTATAAGGTTGCATTCTTCTATTTTCCTAATGAAAACCCCATGCTATGTATCAGTTAACCTTGCTATATGCTAGGTAGGGGTCGTGTCAGAAAGGACATGATCCTACAGCTTTGCTCCATGACTGGAGTGATTTCTTTGCCACGAGTGGTGCAAACCTGGTGCAGAGTATTGTCAGCTTCAACAGGTCAAAAGACATAGGAAAAAGGTTCTTACATGGTGCAAGCTCAGGCTCTTCCTTTGCTTTGTGAGTCCCAGATGCCCAGTATGAGCTCTCATATGTCTTCTTTTCTGTTTGCTGCTCTGCTAGCTGTGTGCTTGAGGTCCTGAGATGCACAAGCACATTTTGCTCACCTCTGGTTTTGGACAAGTACCTTGTTGTTGCAGAAGATGGTGTGTGTTGGGACAGTGTACGTTGAAGGGAGTTAAATCAGCTCAGCCACTGCGTCATGCCAACTGGTACGTTTATCGTCAAATCTGAATGTTAAATTGGGTAAGACAAAAAAAACAGCCCATGGATCATGTTTATGCAGCCACCAGCTGCCATCGTTGTCTATGTGACATCTGGAAAGCATCCCATCCTGGTCTGGTGGTTGGAGGGGTGGCAGAGGGTGGACATGAGATGTCCCAGGCAGAAAGTACATCCTGAGAAGAGGAGTTAAGATCCTCTCAGCCCACTTTGAGCCATGAGAAATGAGGTGAAACAGCGAAGAACAAATATTTTGTGAATAGGTATTAAAAAGAAAAGGAAAAAAATCCTCCAAGCACCCTTTGAAAGCTTCTGAGCACTGGGAGTGATGCAGAGCTCTGGTTAATGGACACTCCCTAAGGTTCCCCCCCATGTACCACAATTGATTGCAGTGAGATTACGATGCCATTAAAATTCACTCTGCCCATAAACTAACGCTGTGGAAAATGCTGACGTTTATAGCGGCTCCTACAAGAGACATATTTCAGTATGAAAGTGAGTCCTAATGCAAGAACTTTATTTAGGTAAAACAACATCCAGGGAGGGGGGAGAGGAGGAGGAGAGGTGGTGGCAATTGCAGAGAATTTTATTTCTTTCAACTAATGGGTATACGGATGCTAAATTTAAAAGACATTTTTAATAAATCTATTGGCCTTTGACAAAATCAATCCAAACCCCATAAACCAAGAAGTCACCCACTTGGTATTAATGAGGCTACATTTGCATTTATTTTTCCTTTACACTAGACAAACCATTAATTTCGTGTTTATGCTTCCTTTGAAGTCTGAATGCTTGTAGATAGATGGCCACATCAAGTCTCCTGCTGCTACATTAATATTTTGCTATAAATGATAAATTTGACCATTTTCTACAACACCCCTTTTTTCTTTAAGAAAGCTGAGAAAATGCGAGCAATAAGTCTTAAGCCCCTGAAAGCTTAGCTGTTTTTTTAAATACTCTGCAGTCATTGATTATTAAAGCAGTCATAGCTTTAACTTTGTGTTGCATTTGATGGCACCCAGCATTTTGCTGCTGCAAATTGAGAGTTGTTCATTAACCAATCAGGGTTGCTCTTTTTGCGAATCATCTTTCATTTGACTGATGCAAAAACTGGACACAGCCAGGTCACCTCTGCTTCACCCC
The DNA here is from genome assembly GCF_929443795.1 of Astur gentilis. Taxonomy (NCBI): domain Eukaryota; kingdom Metazoa; phylum Chordata; class Aves; order Accipitriformes; family Accipitridae; genus Astur; species Astur gentilis. Next base: position 15,224,592 of record NC_064885.1, read on the forward strand.
ATCTCTGGCCTCTGAAGGTCTCTTCTTACATCTTCTGGTTGCTTCCATGCAAGTGAAGTACATCATTGTGCCCTATCAGGAAGCAAATGTGCCTTTTGCCAGTTTTACAGTAATTCACTTATTTTGTGCTTTTTCTTTCAGGATGCTCTATTGTCTACATAGCTTTCTGGGAGTGACTGGTACCAGAAGCTTGACAAAACACCCGCCTCTATAAACAAAGGGAAAGACCCTTCTGAAAAACTTGCAGGAGCCTAGGATGATGTGGAGGAGGGACATTCAGCTCCTGCAAGGACTCTGGGACAGGTTTGTAAGTTTTAGCAATCTGGACCCTTCTCTCAAATCACAGTCCCAGATACAGAGAAGGGCACACATTTTGTGATGCTCCATGTCCCCATGCTTGATGTGGGTCTGAGAATGGGTTTCATGAACTCAATATGGGTGGATTAGACCTCTCTTGGGTGGAGTGGGACAGCTGATAACCAAGAGAGTCCCTGCAGCCGGTGCATGGAGTCGTGTGGCAGTAGGGAAAGCCTAGGAAACACCTAAGCTGGGGCTAGAGAAATGGTGACTCTGATGGAGGCATTTTCTTGTAGCACAGAATAAGGATCTGCTCTGAGGCTGGCATTCACACCTCAGACATGTTGCTGGGCATGGTTAACTGGGCTGTTGGGACACTGCAGAAGATGCGCTCCTTTTTATACCACTTTGATGTGACTGCGGACAGGATGTCCAGCCCTCCTTTGCCCAGCAGGTTAGACCTTCTGAGACACTCCTAGAAATTGGCCCAGATATTTCTCATGGACCCTACACTTTGGAGAACGTGCAGCATTCTGACTGGCCAGCCCTTGCATGAGGGCAGCACTTCTGCATTTGTGCTCTAGCAGGGATTTAGATGCTAGCAGACACTCAGCTGCCAAAAGAGAGCTTTTGTGGTCTGTATTTCTTGATGTAGGTGCTGAAATTCTGCCTTGATCACTCCTTAGGGGTTTTCAGATCTGCCGTCTGCCTGTCACTCCTTGCTCCTCAAGGAAAGCACAGACCTGGGATCTTTCAGGGTGACTGCAGGGCATAGAGACAGTGACGTGTTTTGGTACTTTTGTCTGACAGATGGAGCCCGGCGTTGCAGGAGGCCCTGCTGCCGTGCTGGCACTGCATTTACCCACAGGGCAGGGTGCTGGGGTTTGAGAGGCGGATTCAGCAGACTGAGCACCGCCTGGGTCCCAGCCGTGGCTACAGTGAACCCCAGTACAAGCTACATGTCTGCAGCAAGTAGGGTTTTGGTTCCTTTCCAAAGTCCTCTGGCAGCAAATCTCTGATCCATGCTCCTTTTCAGCTCTTGCTGTGTCCCCCAATGACTTGGGGATGCAAAAAATGCATGGGATGCAGGGATGTCCGATGATCTGCAATGAGACTGTGGATTAAGGACTGCTTTAGCATCTGCTTCTTCCCCTTTCCACTAGATCTTTTATCTGTTACCTGACAGGTCTCCCAGAAGCTTATGTGGTGGGGGATGTAAGCTGTATTTTCCCATTCTGCCCTAATCAGAACTGTTCTGTGTGTGCCCTTCCTAAACAAGGAGCAGGGACCTGAGCATGAATTAGCAGATTAAATATCACTTTTTGGTGTTGTGGTGGTTTGTGGGTTTTTTTGTTTGTTTGTTTGTGGTTTTTTTATGAAGCATCTTTTATAGCTATGCTGGGGTTAGGTTTCATATAACCCTTGTTTATTTTCTTTGCCAGATGGAGTTTATGGAGGAGGGAAGGGATGTTATATCAATAGGGGAGTGGCTATTGACACTTGCCGCTATGAAGTGCCTTTATGTGCTTTCAAATGGCAGGATTATGCTCTGGATGGCTCGGTGCCTGAATTGTCTCATGCTCTATTAACAGCCTAGATATGGAGGCGTGAACTGATCTTGGGGGTCTGACATGAAAGAGGACTGAGTATTGAATGTGCAAGTTGCACCCACTCTGGCTTTTTCTTTGCTTTTTTTTTTTTTTTTAATTGAAGAAACATACTTCTATAGATATTATGAAATTCAGCCCACTGGGATTCACATCTTTCTTCCAACATACCTGGGAAGGACTTGCACAGCACAGCAGACTGACACATCCCTTGCTAAGAGTTAGGCTGCTGAATTCAGGAGGTTGGCATGAAAACATTGAGACTTGTTTTTAGCAGTTGTGTTATAATTTCTCATCATTCTCATTCAACTATTTCTCATTCAGCTCCCAGTGTCTAGACTTGAAAGGTGCACATGTCCAAGCTTCATGCCAAACCAGTCCAATGAGAAGCACACTTAAAAAAGAAATAACGCCTCAATTCAGGTCAGTAAAGGATGTGGTGTTTCAGAAATAACATTGATCTCATGAGAGTCCTGTTTAAGTTTCCCATCTCAGGCAGCAACTCTGATAAACACAGTCCTAAGGCAGGTTTTGTGCCAATGACTCAGCATCCAAGATTTGTGCCCAGCAGAAACTCAGTGTTTAGCCCTACTCCAGCTGGCCCCTCTTTTCTGCCTGCCATCCTGCCAGCTGCTTGTATTCTGAAGACAGTGGATGTCTTCTGTACATATCCATGGATTTTTGCCTTCCCCAACAAGTATGAACATGCTAAAGATCAAGTGAATGTGGTAGGCACTTCCTGTCAATAATTAGAAATGAAAGCAAGCACTAAACAAGTAAGTCTGAGTTATTCTCATGAAAAACTGAAACTTAAATAGGGATTTCAGAAACCAGTCTCCTGCCTTTAATTTCATATTTTGCCCTCTTTTTTCTTTTTTTTTTTTTCTTTGAAAAAAGGAAAATATATGTCTAGTGTCTAGGACCTGGGAATCACTCCTACCCCACACTTCTCACTGTTGTTAATGTCTCTTCTCATGCCATGGCAATACCTGTGTCAGAAAGGGGCTGAATCTGGTGGAGAGTCTGGGCACTGGGGATCCTCCCCACCCTTTCTGCAGGAGCTGTACTCCTGCTCTGGGAAGGGAGGTTAACTGAGGAGGAGACGTTTCCCTATAGCCCTCAAAATCTGCCTTTGAGCAGAGCTGGGTTTGTAGCCACAAACCAAAGGAAACCTCCCAAGCCACAAAAACAAATGCAAGCATAGAGCCCAGACAATTTTAATGGTGGTGGTTATTAAAGGTTTTTCTGCACCTTGGACCTGTTAACTTGTACTGCTCAGGGGCAATGCAACATGCTTGGAATAACCAACCTTATGTGAGCAGATTGCTTCTTTTCACCTCTGGTCATCCACTCCTACTCTGATGTTCCAGCATGTGTGTTCATAAAAGGATATAGTTAACAGCATTGCTGCAACTTTAAGCCTCTGCCAAAGCTGGAACCTGTGCTGGTCAGAGAAGAAGCAGACCCATATTGGTGCCTGCTACTGGTTCTGATTCTGCTCATTGAAGAAAATTAAGCAGAACCTCCTCCCCATAATGATGACCTGCTGTATGACATAGAGGCCATCCCCCATGGGATGAGGCATCGGAAGATTACTCACTACTTCACAGATATTTCCATGGAGTGGACATCATCAATAACCTTGTCATTATATGATTGTAAGAGACTAAATTGTTATCTTGAACGATTTGCCTCAAAGATTGTTAGGTGTGAGGGACTGGGTTGTCATCTCATGTGAACTGCTTATCTCAAGCCCTTTGTCTCTAAGATGGCCTGTTTAAGCAGGACACTCCTCTGATCATAAGGACGATTACCAGACCATTGAGGCATCCAGGGGAGGAAATGGGGCTGGAGCTGATAAGATACGGGTTTCTGGTGTCGATCACGCAAAGGTCGTGTGATAGTCGAAACCTGCAGCACATGACAACATCGAAATATGCCCTATAAAAACCCATAGACACAAGCTGTGGTGCCCTTTTTCACCACCAAAGAATTGAAGATTGAGGACCAACGGGACACTGCTGGATCCTTGGTGGTGACCGTCCTTGCAACTCCCATCACTGACTGCTTGCCTGAGGACCAACGGGAGGCCTCTGGATCGGTGGTGGTGTCTATCCTAGCAATCCTATCCCTAGTGCTTGCTTAATTTCTACTTCTTCTTCCATTCTATCCTATTGCCACCATTTTCCACTTTTGATACTTTTGATAATAAAAGCTCTTTTGACTATACGGCATTTGACCTCATTTGTGTCTTAATCTCGCTCTTGGGATCATATTGAAACCTTCCCCAACATTGGATCAGGACAATGATTCACTGTCAGATCTTGGGGCCTGCATTTTAGCTGCTCCTTTGGCCAGAGTCATCATTCATTTACTCCTTGATAGATCAGTAGCAGATTTTCTTATTCCCATTGCCTCCTGTAGCCAGCACCCACTCGGCTAAGGGAAGTTGGAAATGGGGGAACTTTAAGGTAATTCAGAAGCACACGATGTCTTTGCAGCTACTTCTGCTGCAGATTGCAAAGTGAGAGGACAATAACAGAGATCCTGTGTGCTACAGGCTTTCTTTGGTCTTGCCTTTGGTTGGATCCCTGCCCAAGAAAAGGCCATTTGAAGACTGTGGTCCCCCAAATCTTACCCATCTCATCATGAGCATTGGTGACCTGGACTTCCCACTGTCCATCCCAGCTGTGTCCTGGTGAGTCACAGCAGTGAGCAAGCCAATGCCACAGAGTCCTCCAGCTACTTCTGCTGGACAGGAGATGAGCCAATGGGTTCTGCCTGTCCTTTCAAACTAGAGCCAGAGAGATGGAAAGGGAGGGAAACAGGGAAAAAAAGAGGAGGAAGCAGAGACACAAAGACCGATGGTTTGATAGAAAAGGAAAACAGTACTCCTCAGTCTAATATCTGCCCTTTATTCTGCATTACAATACATTGAGACTTCCAGACTGGTTGCCGGAATCAAGGCTGAAATTAGTTTTCAGCCATTCATTCATAACTGTTATGTTTAAAAAGAAAAAAAAAAAGAGGGAGAGAGAAGGTGGAGGAAACAAAAGTAAATACAAAAAGAGAAATGTTAACATGTGTGGCGCAGAATGTATACAGCAGACAAAGCTCTGCTTGTTCTTCGACAATGGCTTTGAAAAGCAGGTGTCATAGCAGCTGTACAAGGTTAAAGCACAGGGACCATTATGTACAAAATGAGTGAGTCTTTATCCAGAGTCTGCTTTAGCTCTTAAGAATGTGCTTCCTATTGTGCCAGTGTTTGCTGGAAGGACTCCATCTATACAATGGAGAAATTTTTCATTCTCACCTTCCCCCAACCTCCATTCCACCATCCAAATCTACAGTTATGGATATAATACAGACCTCTGGCATTCAAGGTCCTCATTGCCCTATACTTCTGAAACAAAAGGTATTGTGCTGCACCATGAAAGCCTGCCTGCAGCAGAATAAAGCTGTTCAGCAGTGGACCCTGAGAGAGTATTTGTGAGGCGCTCTCCAAAGTTAAAATCCTGGTGAAAACAAAACACTTCCAATTAAAAATGTTCTCTCATTTTGTTTTGTGTTTTTGATTTCCTTTTCTCTCTCTCCCTCTCTTGGAGATGTTCAGAGAGATGCTCATGTAAAAAGGCAAGTGACCTGTCCTTGCTTTCATTCTCAAAGGGAGAAGATGGAAAGAGAAGCAGGAATGCACAGCTTGGGAGACAAGCAGTATTATTATTAAAAAAAAAAAAAAAAAAGTTAGAAACCAGGCTGGGAGGTATCTTCTTCCCAGTAGGCAGTGGGATAGGCTGATGTGCTCTGAAATACAAGATAAGATGCTCAGCAGCTACTTTTTTTTTTTTTTTTTGGTAATAATAATCACAGGGTGTGTTAGGAGAACTATCCCATTCCCAGCTTTTCCATACCCTCCCCCATAACACATCCTGTATGCCTCAGGTCTCTCCTAGAGGGATAAGGACAGACAGTCCCTATGTTAAGTAATTTGTCCCCTGGGCATGTCTTTTAGACATGGCACTGTAACAGGGTGTAGGGAGGGCATGGTAGCTGTTCCTATTGCCTGCCCTTAACTCAGACCAGCCTTGCTGAAAATGAGCCATCAGAATATGGGCAACCAAACACACACCGAAGCCACAAAAGAGGTCAGTGAGCACTTTTCTGTCACCACCAGGAGATGCTGCTGGGACAAACCTAAGCCCTTATTTCAGAAATATTGTCCCTTTTGAGCTATCAGTCCCTTCTTTCTGTGGGATGTGTTCTCATGCTTCTGGCATGGTCCTTACTGGCTTGCACACCTTTTCTGGGCACTGGAAGCATCAGCGTGTAGCTAAGGAGGTATTGCAAGGCTTGACTCTGCCATGCATGTTTGGAATGAGTCAGACACTGAAAGGTTAACAAGCTGGCAGGGGCGTTGATTTCCTCAGAATGATTCTTCACCCACCTGCACCACATATAGGGTATGGTGAGGTGCTAGAGGTGGAAACTGCTTGATGTAAAGGAGAGGTGTGAGCAAGGGTTATTCAAAGACCTAAGATCTGTATCCTTCATGGCTCAAATTGCCCAGGTTGATCAGTGTATGTTGTCTTTGGGATTGGAAAGAGATAGTAAAATGGGGAGGGGAGGGGAATAGTTCGGGCTTGACTTTTTCCTGTGTCTGGCTATTTTCTGTATTGAGTTTTGCATTTAGTGGATATCTGGTAGTGGTGTGGAGCCAGTTGAGGGAAGCTTTGATTCAGTACTTGCTGCAACCCATTGCAAGCATGACTCTGTGTAAGCAATGTCTCTTTGAAATCACTGCCTAGCTTATTACTGATACCAGCATCTAGCAAGTCTTTACATCCATATTGCAGCGATGGCTGAAGTGGAACCAAGTTTGATAAGGAGGAGGAATTAAGACACAGGTTCCCAGTCCTTGGACTCCAGCATATGACAAAGACTGGAGTTGTTCTTCCATCCTTGGGCACTTGGGTGGTAGCTCAGATGCCAGCTGGGAGTCCCCAGGCAAGCATCCTCCTCTGGGCTTCTTTCCAGTGCACCGCCCCCTCCCTGGTGACATCCCCTGCAGCAGGTATGTGTTATTCATCAGGACCTGCTCAAACTCTATGAGCTGTTCTCAATTCTGCTTTCAGCACTGATTGGAGTGTGCATGATCAGGTGCAGGTGTTACACACTGGTTATTGAGCTTTGTGCATGTACAGTATTGGGTAGCACCTATCTGAATGTGAATTACTGTTATCTACTATACTATGTACGAGGGTCTGAAGCTATAAACTAAAGGCAACAAGGGAAAGGGCAATGAGATAGGGGAAGTGAGGGTGATTCACAAGTCAATGACAACTACTTTCTACAAGATCCCCGAAGTAATACACACGGAGTTTCCACATGCACCAGTGCAAGGCCCTGAGGATAAGAGCACTTGGGATGCCAGGGTAAAGACATTGCCACAGCAGCCTCTAGGTGTGTAGGTGAGCAGTTACAGCACTGCAAGTCAAAGGCAAACATCAAAACTACATATGGGAGAGGCTTTCAGTGCTACACAGGTTACAGCACCCTGCACCACATCCTGCCTTCTCTCACCCTCTTCTCCCTCTTACAGTGGGGAGGGGCTGAAGCCAGGTCTGTATCTCTGGATGTCTTATATCTGTGTCTCATCAGTAGCATATTGCTCTTTGGTCTGCATTTGCACAGCTATCCATCCTAGTGTTGTAACTGCTCAACGTAGTGCCTGACTTTTGGCTTTATGCTGAACATGCTTCAGAGCTGATTTTAACACAAATCAACTTGTCCTGATGCTTTTCCTTGCACATGCATTAAAAAAATAATCTAGTGAAGAGCCTTGTTTCCAAATTGTTAGAAGCACTTGAGCCTCTAGCTGTATGCTCCTGAATGCATTTTATTTATGCTGCACTGCAATCACCTGGGTGCTTATTAAATACTGCATTTAGGAAACAGTTGCTTTCACTGCACCTTTATCCTGTGTCCTTCAGAATATCAGGTCTATTCCCAGTTTGATTTTCCTTTGGCACCGGTATTAGCATCACCCTTTGTAGGGCTGAGACAGGTCTCTCTGGGAGCTGCTCACACTGTGATCCTTGAAGAGCTAATCCCAGCTGACACCTTGCAAATCACAGCTGGACCATTTCCCCACTGCTTTTGCTTCGCCCCAGAGCAGAAGCCCAAGAATGAATTAACGGCAGGCATGGGAGGAGGATGGGCATCATGGCTTGGCCCCAGACATGGAGGTCTTCTGAGTGTGAGAGCCAACATTTTGGCAACCAAGGTAGAGGGACAACAACTGCATTGTCAGTTCTTTCTTCAGGACACACTTCCCCCTCCCATCATTCCGCTTTTGAGGTGAATGAATGTCTTCCAGAATTAAACCATGGTGGCAAATGGCTCACAGTTTTTCTTCCTCTTGCAAAATAGCCACTGGGCAGTATCACCTTTCTCATAAGAGACTTAGCAGATTACGCAGTTCTTGTGTGGCTTCAAGGCAAAGGGAGAAATGGAGCTACAAAAGCAAGCTGATGTAAAGAAATGAGCTAATGAAGTGAGATCACAAAGTGTGCAACCCCAGCCGGTTGTATCTTTCTCTCCAGTTACCTTGGTAACTGTGTAGTGATAGGATGTTGCTTGGTTTTGTATCCTGCAAGTGAAAGAAGCTCAAAGTACCCACCACTGGCAAAAATATTGGTAAGATATCATATTCATCTACAAAACATAACAATTAAGTTACGGACTCGCTAGATACTGTATTGAAGGGGGAAATGTATCTCCCCCAAAGCCTGGATAAAAAGACTTCTATTTTTCTATGAGCCAGCAATTTAGTGCACCTTTTGATGGGATTTCTTAGGGCCAAATCAAAGGGATCACAACAGGACCACTTTTTTCAGTGACATGGTTAGCTGAATCTCTACATCCTTTCAGTCAGCTTTTTCTGCTGATGATAATGTTGGTTAAAGAGAGATATGGACTCCTGTTCAATAGAAACAGACTTCAACTATGTTTGGATGGGGATGGACTTTCTTAATGGGGAATTGAAAAAACCCACAAGCTCACAGTGGTGTAGAAACCTCTCTGACAGATGACAGATATTGATTCGCATCAATAGTAGTGAGTCTGGGCAGGTTTGGATCCACCAGCTGCTTTTCATGCTGCTGGCAAGGGGCTGTTATGGACTTACTAGTGGGAGCTTTAGCTGTAGAAGGGATGGCTGCCATGAGCTCTTTCTTTCCCCCAGTTGTCAAATATTGAGGCATTTCTTCTCTGTAAGGGTGACAGGGAGTGCTACTGCATCCCACTTACTTTCCCCATCACTCCTCCAGCTCTACGGCTATTCAACACCATTGGGTAAGATAGTTTAGGGTGGTCAGCGTGGGGGAACGGACCTTTATCTGGCCACCCTACCTGAGCAGCCACCAGCTCTTGCTCCTATATCCCCCCTTTCCAACCTCATTTGTGGCCCCTGACCCTGAGGTCTGGGGTAATGGTGTCATAAAGGCACAGTATCTCTAGGGCAAGGTGCTGTTCATATGGCCTGGAGAAACCCAAGGTCTGCTTCAGGCTTCCTTGGTTTCCTTGGTCTCTTTACAAAACCTGCAGCAAACTATTAAAATGAAAGGCTCCAAGTACATCAAGGACTTGAACAGGAAAAGGAGATGGGAAAAACAGTTCAAAGGGAGACAATTCATCTGGGAGGAGAGGAAGAAGTACTCCTCCACTGAGGGGGGGAAAAATGCTGGACAAATTTATTTAATACTGAATGTCATCTCCTTTCAAGCCTCTGCATCTGCAGGCATTGAAACAGCATGAGAAAAGTTAGGCTGGGAGTGTTGTCAGCTCCGCATGCAAAATCTTAATGGCCAGAATTTTGTAGGTAAACCCGGAGCCTTGCTGGGGGAAATGTGAATTACATCTTTGCACTGGCCTGTTTTCCCATGTTGTTTTCTGTGTAGTTCTGTAAAGCCCTGGGAATGTGACCTGGACACTTGGATGCTCAGAGCTGGAGGGAGGTGGTTGGATTTAAGAGCAGATGTCTTGGAGAAGAGCAGGGCTGGATACAGACCGTTGTCTCCTTGTGCATCCAGGTAAAGTGTCGGAGGCCCCAGTAGGGCTGGTGAAGGTCTTTGACCCAAAAGACCAAATCTGGCTTCAGAAAAAGCACATGGCTTGCCTTTGCCAATACTGTAAAACAGCTAAACTAGAAAAATATCAAATCAACTCTCTGGCTGGATATTAGTCTAGAGGCTGATCATGGGAGATCTGTATGTATGCATAATTTATGTCTCAGTTCACTGGCTGAACACTGACGGTCAATCAGGCTCACCAAAACATGGAAAATTTAAGAAAAAAAAAAAAAAAAAAAAGAATTCCTGGGGCTACCTACCTTACTTGCCTGCATAAACATCTAGTATTTGCCTTTTAAAGGAAAAATTGTAACCATATTATTATGGAGACAACAGGTAGGAAGATTAGGGCAGAGGCAGTAGCACTGATTTGAAGTTTGCAAAGTCCCTCCACTCACTGATCAGACCCAGCCGTTCCTGCACGGTGAAGCACACAGAAAGGAGGAAATGCAAATCAGACATTGATAAGAGTGCTGTGGCCAAAAGCTGGTCCCTGCCTTCAAGAAGAGAGTCAGAGGGTGACAGATGGATGGACAGGTAGGAAGAACGGGAGGGCGGTTTTCTTTTCCAGTGCCCCTGAGCACGTTTGCAGGCGCCCGGCTGTGCGTTCAGGGCTGTACAGCCAACTGGCCGCTACTGACAGCACAGCCCGACAAGTCAATAAAAAGGAGGGAAGATGAAGAAGAGCAACAACGCTCCTGAAATGGGCTGGAAAGACTGAAAAGCCTAAGTATGTAAAGGTTGGCTAACCGGTGTCCTGGAGGCAGGGAGCAGCGAGAAGGAGGGAGGTGGACAAGGTGGATGAACAGCCCTTATATATGTATGTGTGTATATATATATGTATATGTATATTTTAAACCTGTGTTCAGTGACTCTGCAATGTCTCAGATGAAGTAGCAGAGTTCTCTCATCAACTAACCCACTCGCCCCTTGCCCCATGCCCTCAAGGAGTGCCCGTGCCCCGCTGGGGGAAACCCATATGCTGAGGGGCACAGGACACGTGTGTGGGCACCGTTGTCCTCGATCTTTGTACCATCGGCTTGAAACACCAAAGCAGGTCTCTGGATAGAAAACGGCAGAAAATTCCTCCAGACAATAAAATGATTCAATTTGCTGCCTATAATAGAGGAAGTCCATCATAGCAGGGAGAGAAGTCAGGCCGGCCCTGGATCGACGAGTTTCTGCTGCCATCCTGTGGCCACGGTCCGCATTACTCTGCCTGAGCCCGATGATGCCTCTTCGAGAGACTTCTCGTTTGAGGAAGGTGGAAGCAGATGTCCCTCATGTACCCCCTGGGCAGCTGCCTGCACTTAGGGCAGTATGCGCTGGGGCTGCTCCTCTCCCCAGCGCTGCTGGCATCTCCCTGCCAGGTGCATGCAAACACTTGATGCTTTTCCCCTGCCAGCCTGACATTTTTTTGCAAAGATGTTTTGGGTTTAGATCTACAGGGTTAATCTGTGCGTTCTTCTCCACCATAAAAAGTCCATTTTTTTTCCAAGTTGAGTAGGTGCATTCCCATCACTCCTGCAACAGCAGAATCATGAAAACTCCAGAGATTGCACAGCTCGCAACAAGACAAAGTAATTATAAATCTTTGTGTATTTAGGCCACAGCCCACAGATTTCTTTTATTCATATCAATGGCCTATCAACCCACTTAAAGCCGATACCAGCCAGGCACCCTATGCAGGGTCAGGGTGCTCTCAGTGATGCAAGGACAAAGTGAGACGCTCTGGTACATGCCACATGTTCAGGGATTGCAGGTTCTCTTCCTGCAGCCTGTGCCTCATGGAGAAATTAGTCAAATGTTTGTGAGTTGCTTTGAAAACATAGAGCCCTGGAAATATCTTGATATGGCCAGTGACAATATTTATCAGCTTTTTTTCTTCAAACTAATCCACACACATTAAACTTTGTCATTGCTTTGGATGTGATCATTTTAAACAGTTTCACTACTTGCCACATCAGGAGGCTGCTTGAGAAGGTAATGTAGATGAAAAAGAGGACAAGGGGGGGACTCCCCCCCCCACCCCCCAATAGGAACTCCGAGGGGAGATTCTGGAGTTTTACCCTGGTTTCCCCAATGAAGAGGAAGAGATGGGAGAAAGGTAACTTGGAAGAGAGAAGGCTGGTGCTCTGCACGACACTTGAATTACCCACCCAAGAGGGGAGGTTTGGCCAATACACGTGCAATAATTTGGCACTCCTATATTTTTTCTGAAAAATCAACCCAGCATATGCAATAGACACCCCTATGATTCTGAAATTATGTGCTAGCTCCATTTCAGTTCCTTTTCCAACAAAGTTTACCCAGAAAACTGAGTTGAAGAAGTTTTTAAAGAAAAAATCAAGGCTTTTATTGCAAAAAAAGAGAGTATCTGCTTTCCTTGAAAGAGCAAGAGACAGCAGCAAAGGATACAGACATGACAAGAGCGAGTAGAGAAAAAGTGTATTTTTCCAGAGTGAAACTGCACTATTCTTTGCAACTTTCTTGTCTAGCTACATGTAACATCATATATCTGAATGCTTTTGAGTAGAAAAATTCATTAATGATGAATTTAAAATACACATACACAACACGAAAAATCTGCAGGCTCATCCCCTACTGAGCTGGAGGCTTCTTTTCCTTCCTTGCAAGGATGATCCCTTGTAGCACTGGTGCTGACCAGTGGCACAACCATGCCTTCAGAATTCCCAGACTGTGTAGAAAGCTGCCCTAGAGGGGGAAAATAAATCCTGGCTTTTAATAGCTATGCAGGGAATGGTGGAAAAGTTTATTTCTCACCCCTTGTCCCCAGTGGCCTATGCTTGAGCCTTGCAGGGACATCTGTCCTCATTCCTCACATGCTGCATCTTCCCTCTTTCATTCGTCCTAAAACAAGAGACTCATGAAAACCCCTCCTTGTTTCTTTTGCTCTACTCAGAGCACTACAAAACAGGCTGAAAGGCACCTTGAAAGGTCTTCTAGTCTGGTCCACACAGGCTTTCTTGGAAGCAAGAAGTAAACACAAGAAAAAAAAATTTTAAAAAGTATGATTTAGATGAGCATCCTAGGCATTTTCTGCCCACCAATGCAGAAGAGCACTGCTAAAGAAAATCTTGTCTTTCCAAAGAAACTGGAGACAGATACAATTGTTCTCTTCAATGCCAGGTTTTAGGTCTTGAGAAAGCTGGGGCTGTATTATTTGCAAGCACAATTCCTGAATTTCCAGAGGGAATCTGTTGGTGTCAAAGCAATGAGAAGAAAACAAAGGCTTGGAGAAGAAAGACTTGAAATGGTGTTTGTGACAGATGCGTCTGAGCCTTTAGATTCTGGCCATAAAACCTGAAACAGGAATTTACCATCTGTTTGGGTTTTAGATGCTAAAAATCACCCTCCTCCCTCCCCCCAAAATTAATTGCTGCTGGTGGAGTAGGTTTAATACCATTTTCCTATGTGTAAGAGTGACGTGGTTGGCACACGCACTGATGGTATTTCAGTAAGTCACCCACTTGTGCCTGGGGGACCTAATGGCTGTAGCTGCAGCATCCTGGTGGGTGGGATGGAGCTGCAGGGCATCGTGCCTGCTCCCCTGCAATGCGACGTCAGAGCATACAAAGGTGATGCTTTTGGCTAAGAGGGAACACTGATCCGTGCTGGGGCTCTTGCAGATAGGCGAGAGAAGCTGGGTTGTGGTTATACTCACTCTGGTTTCCCTCCAGTTACCTTGGGTCACCTCCCAGGTAACCTCTCCACACCTCCAGACGTCTTGCTTTGGTGGGCATCCAGGCTGCAAAGGGAGATTTGAGGATAGAGAGGATTTGCCAAGAAGGCTTACAATTGGGATTTGAGCCTGAGATACACAGATGGCTGGTGGGGGTGAAATGGAGCTTTTCTGGTCGTGATAATCAAGAGGTTGAAAAACACTGTGGTTTTGGCAAACTGCAGAGAAGCAGAACACCAGGACATAATGATGAGAACTGATACTACAGAACACTAAGTTGTACCTTCTGCAAGCAGTGGAGAGAGCCGTTTTGCATCATTAAAGCACTGAATGAGAGCATCATCCTTGTGATAATGTTCAGTGTTAGCTCTAATTCATGCTTTGGGTGTGGCAACTAGAACAAGCCCTTTCCAGTCTCCCTGCAGCCTCTGTGCAACCTGGTGTTTGCTCAGTTAAAGTGTGACATGGACTTCCAGAGTCAATTATTGAGACATCATTAATGACTTCTTAAATACATAGAAGCAAAAAAATTCATTGTTCTGTGGTCCAAAACAGTGTTTAAAGTTGTTCTGATTGGTCAGGTAAACAGAGTCTACCATTGCACATCAAATTTATATACTTTAATTTATGTAGTATGTAAATTATTCCTGTCTACCTCTCACAAGCAGAAAAATTTTTCATGGATTGCTTCCAGTATAGAAATAAATGAAGGTAGCAGGATTTAGTATACCATACTGCCTTGAAATGTGTGAGCAGCAGCATGTCATCACCTCTGAAGTCCTTATGCATGTCAAACATACTGACCTTTTAGGCAAGCACTCTTTAATTGAAGACTGTAGGGTCTGAGTGTGTCACAACATGCATATAAGATATAGCAGTTTTATTCTACTTTTAACCTCAGTTTCTGCCTTTCCTGGCTTTTAAGTACTTAAATATGCAACCTCAGCATTGTATCAGCACAAGAGAAAGGGTTGCGAGTTGTAAAAATAATAAAAAAAATTGATACACTGGAGAGGGCTGAAGTTGTGCAACAAACACAATACAAGATTAGAGAATATGATTCATCGAGTGAGATGAAGGGATAACTCGCATGCCACCTAGAAGAAAGATAACAAAAGTGGTACACATGATATTTGTATACAAATGCATGAGTGGAAACAGCACAAAGTGATCAAGAAATTATTTAAGGTGGGAAAAGAAGGCTTATTGATCCAAACCAGGAAAAGAATGGAAACCTAGGCTGGCTGTCAGCAAGAGCATTGATTTTTGGACAAGTACATTGTGAAAAGGCACTGTGTGCTCATAGGAGCTCGTCCCGGGGGGACCACTCCCACCTGCTTCATGGAGAATACCTGCACCGTTTGGTTCACACTGCTTTGCAGTACAAGTTTCCGTTATCACTTAAAGCCACCAAATCAAAGCTAAATACATCCATTAGTTTGAGCAGTACTCAGATTCTTCCTTGCAAAGCTCTGATCCAGAAGAATATCCACTGTTCAGGAATGTATTTAATTGCACAGTTAATTGCACCTGTGCTTAGCTTGTATCAGTGTCAGTGAGACAAGATCCTGTACCTGCAGCCTAGTACTTGTTCTTCCTTGCTCACAGAAGTCTCTGCCTGAGGTCCCAGATTGTGTTCACTGGG
This sequence comes from Astur gentilis, assembly GCF_929443795.1. NCBI lineage: Eukaryota > Metazoa > Chordata > Aves > Accipitriformes > Accipitridae > Astur > Astur gentilis. Next base: position 15,239,973 of record NC_064885.1, read on the forward strand.
TCATCTCCCTCCAGGGTCTTGATTTAAACAACGTGTTCCCAAACATCAATAAATCTAGAGAAGACATATTGGCAAAGGCCCTGCCAGCTAGGTTCATAAAGGTGTCCAGATGCCGGTACAGGGTACTGCAGCCCCTGTAAGGGGCTAATGTCATTCACTTTTCCTCTAGACCCACTCGAAGGTCCCAGCTCTTGTCTGCTGGTCTGGTCTCTCTGCTGCCTTTGACAATAACCTTGTGGGGGGACACTTCAATGAGGGTGAGTTTTAAGACTGAAAAGTCAATGGTAGAAAAAGTGAAGGCTGTAGAGGTAAGTTGGGGTTGGGTGGGAACAAGGGTTTCCTACCTCTTCAAGCACTACCTCTTGTGTTCCTGCTCCTTCAGGGTGTTTCCTTATCACAAAACAGGGAAACAACCAGCAATTAATGAGTTCTTCTGAACTCTTTTGAGTGGAAAAAAGCTCTCCTGTCCATACATTTCCTCCTCTTCCTCCTGGGGACGGGCAAGATTGTAGTAGTGAAGTGGTTGTGTGAAGTTCACCCTTCCTGGGAAGCTCATCTTGCTTGAGCACGTACACAGCAGTGTCATGGTTGAGCTAATGAGCTTGGGGGGGGGAAGTGTTCCTTGTTGCTCTTTGAAGACCCTGATAGTGTGAAGCTGAGGCTGCTGCTCTGGCCTGCTGGGAAAAAAAAACCCCACGCGGTGCAGCTCTGCTGCCTGTGCCCTCCTGGGCTACAAACCCTTTCTTATCCTGCTCCTCTGAGTCCCCTCCTCCAACCAACCCTCCCTGGCTAATTGCAAAATGTACTCCCAGCATTTCTGGGACAAAGCTTACTATGCCATTCCATGTTAGAGGCCACCCAGTGATGGAGTGACTTCTTGGTGTGGCCTGGCTCTTTTGATAGTAGCTGTCTTTCTCACCTGATGACTAACACTCCTGAGTCCAACTTGGCAATAAGTCATGGGCAAGCAACACCATTAGAGGTCTCTGTCCTCATATAGGTAATGAAAAGCGTAAATAATTTTTTTTTGGCAAGTGGCTAAAAAAAATCACAGAAAAATACATTTTAGTTGGACGAGCATATTTCTGCTGAACCTCCTCTTTGCATCTATTCCTTTCCCTTTCCTCTTCTCTTTTAAATCTCTTTATGTTCTTGTAAGTAAAGTTAGAAACAGAAATGTCATTTTGAAATGAAAACTATAAAAAGTTTTCACTTTGCTAAATTTGCATAGGAAGTTCTTGGCTTCTGCCTCCCAAGACTAGTTTTTAAAACCAGACCTGGAAGAAACCTGTCCTGAGCTCATCTGCTGCCACAGTCACTCCAATTCTATGCTTTCCAGTGTGTTCACTCTTTGCAAAAATCCCAGACAAACCGAGTCTCCCCAGCTCCCCCACTCCAACACCCTTTCTATATAACACTTACAGTACTGCAGTGCCTAGCCCCAAAAATGGTTAACCCACCATTTCACTTGGGCATACCTTGTTTCAGAGAAGCAGCCAAGGCCCGTACCACTTTCCAAGCTTGTTTTATTGACGTCTGGCAGGTACTGCAAGTGCTGTGCCTGGCAGTTTATCTCCTTCACCATGTAGGAGTTCAGTGAGGCTGGGAAGGAGGGATGCAAACCAAAGCATTATTAGCACGTTATTTGGCTCTTACAGGGTAGAAAAGATGCAAGATTCTTTTGGCACAGTGGTACTTTTTTTTTCCTCCAAAAAAAGGGGAGGAAAAAGGACTTTAATTGAAGCCTGCAATGTTGTATAAATGGAAGATCTAAGTTTTAATTGAAAAATAATTATAACCACTTAATCATTTTAAATGAGGGCTGTAATTGCAGTCAGTTCATAATAGCCAAATACAGACACTTAGATTCCCGCAATAAAGCAGGGATGGTACAGCTTGATTTGCTAATAGCTCTTCCACTTCTCTCCTCTTTTGTCTCAAAGATTAATTCAGGCAAGGGCTATTAGTGCCGTTAATTGGTTCTGCAATTTAGACCTTGTGCTTGTGAATGAGTGACTGATGCAGACCTATCAGCCAATAATGTGAACACTTTGTCAATGTGTTTCTCATTGTCCGGCTGCACATAACTCCCCCGGCAGTTCCTCCGCCACCCAACCCTGGCTCCCCGGAGGGATCAAGAAGAGTGGGTCTCCTCTGGGGTGAGGGATTCACTTAGCTTTAGATAGGTCACCTAGATGCCTTTGAAATTACGGCCGGCTTATGAATAAAATAATTAGGCAGTCAAGGCGTCCTCCTTGGCAGGGACAAATCCCGTCTTCAGGAGAAATCTTCTCCACTGTGCTGGAAGAAAGAGGTTCAATGGGGTTGTGAAGTTGGTGAGGAGACATGTTAAATGGAGAGTGGGCATTGCTGGTGGGAAGGGGCTGCTGGCTCTGGGCAGGGTCCCGTGAGGGGTCCCCGTACTAGGGGCAGTAGAAATGACTTAAGTCAGTCTAAATCACCAAAGTCACAGAGAACACCGCAAACTCTACTCTCAAGCAGGTATTATTTTTCACGGAAGTGGTCATGGCATTGGTGATGGGCAGTGGGAACAGCTGGTGGGCACAGCTGGTGGGACTTGGGCTAACAGGAGCAGTTGGTGGCAAGGCCCTTAGAAAAACACACAGAGAAGGCTTTGCTCTTGCCATATCCATTTTGTGGGAGATAACTGCCTGACATGAGACTATGCTATTTAGGCTTTACCAGAAATAACTGTCATTTTAGGCCCAGCACAAGCGAAACTGCAGGTCTAAATTCATTGCTCTGCCTTCCTTTTCTGTTCTGTTTATTTTTAAACTTGTCTTCTCCGAGAGGGTTTTTTTTTCCAAGTTGTGTATAATTTATTGTTTCTTTCATTATATTAACTTATTGATATATTGCATTATACTAATGCAAAACTACAATATTTATGCACTCCAGTATTTATTAATTTTTGCAGTTTATTTATCATTTTTTTCCATAGCTAATTTCACAGAAAAAGCCAAACTCACCACCACCACCATTTGCTGAAAATCCCACTGTTGAGAGCAGTGTTGGCAGATTAATTTTCTCCAGGGCTGTTTTATCAGCACAAGGAAGGTTTTCCTGGTTCTACTTCAGTCTGGAAGAAGGCAGAAGGAAGAAGCGGAGCCAGGCAGTGCCCTGGCCAGCATGGGCGAGCATCACCCAGCAAGCGGTAGGTTGTCTTTTCCAAGGTCCGTCTAGGGGTATTATCCCCAAGAGGTAAGCTGGGGTTCTCTGTCTTTCCACATCTGTTAATGTGACACTTCACACAGCATAAAGGTCACTAACCCCCGTAGACAGGCAAACTCCAGGTCATCAGCCCATTATAACATCTCCCCCAACTTCAGTATCTCTTATTCTTCTTCCTAAGCTGTTTGGAAAATTCATGTGGGTTTGACACCCAGGGAGAGTATGAAAATGGGGTGTCCTGGGCTGACTGTTGCCTTGCAGTCACCCCACTTCTGTCTGCAGGACCACCAGATCTATTTGAGCTGGAGGGAAAAAAAAAATCAATCTGTTGCTGAGGTTTGGTGGTGTACACCAAGCACAAGAATATTCATAGGCATGTATTTATGCTTTAATTGTATTTTGTAGCATCAGAAATACATTTACAACTATGCTTCTGTAGAGTTCAGCTCTGGTGGAGTTCTTTTTATCCCGGGAGGAGGTGCTATGAGATCTTTGACCCTATGGAGATATTTTCAACTCCTGCTGATCTTTTCATACTGGAGGTGGAAGCTGTTCCGACAGGGTTTACACTGGCATTCTTTCAGTTTTTTAGAAATAAAAAATATATTGGCTTTATAGTAGAAATTGAACAGACCTAGGGAAGAGGTTGGGATAAGCTTATTTTTTCTGTTTAAGATACTAAATTAAGTAATAAAAAATGAAGAAAAGCCACCTTTCACTCTCCTTTTTTTCTTTTTTTTTTTTTCTTTCTTTTGGTTGTTTAAATCTGCTCACTTTCAATGAACAAATCCTGCTGATTAAAAGCACCCGCATATGCCAAACCTTATTCTGACACCGTTCATTGGAGGATGGACTAGTCCTTGCTCTGGGGAAAACCACTGTCTAGGAATAAGCTAAGTAGGGCAGGATGCATTTTATTTCAGTGCTGGGAAATCAAGGAGGAATTGCTCAGATGAGAGGTGCTGTGAAAGGTGGGCAGAGGAGAGGAAACAGCAAAGGCAAGAGCCCAAGATTGTGGTTGATCCTCCCAGGTGACCTAGGTGAGAGTCACGGATTGCACTTCAATGTGAGAAACAGTTGTTAAAGGTGCTGGTGAGTTTTTAACGAGGGAAATAAGTGGTACTCTCATGTCAAGTTGGTAATTTTAGGTGGTTGAAGGAGTTCAGTCCTTGATTATTTTCACTGTGAAATGCTGTCAGTAGATAAAACTGTCCTTTTGGTTACAGTTCTGAAATTTCTGTTTGTAAATGATACTACCCAGATACCAGGACTCTACTCTTCTGGCTGCTGTAAATTGGCGCAGTCATTGAAATAAATGAAGTGATGGTTTGGCCAAGATCTGTTCCTTTGCATGTATATAGTGCTTCCCACCCAGGGATTGAGGTGTAACAAATGGAGATGCATTTTTCAGGCCTCCCAGGTTGAGTGGATGCAAGGTGAATTTATCCTTTTAGTTAACATATTGAGAACAATCCCTGGTTGTCATGAGTCTTTCCTGTCACCAGGTGATCCCTGGTGTGAAAAACATAGGGAGTGTATTTGTGCTCTAGTCTTAGGCTCTATATTTAGCTATGTGATACTGGGAAAGCTCTCTGTGATTAAGCTATGTTGACCGATACCAAAAGTAATTACAGCCTTGACATGCAGTAGGTGAGGTGTGTCACCAGAACTGGGTATTGTTATGTCCAAAAAAAGTCTGGGAGAGAGAGTGAATTATGAAAGTGTACATGAATCACCAATACTGTTCTTTTGAGGAAAACAAGGAAAATGGGGTAATGTTATGTTTAAACCAGAGGACTGTTGGTGAGAGATATGGAGAGTTATCTTTTCCCTGTTGGGTGTTTACTTTCAGGCACTACTTTTCAGGAATGATGTATAACAAACTTCAGTATTAGGCATAAAATTTTCAGAATTTATTTTTGAAACTCTGGGATAAATTATCCTGAGAGTGACCTCTCCCTCATGGATGGTCTCTGATGGCAGGTCAGAGCTTTATGAGAAGGAGACTTGCTCTGCTTTGGGTATGGGAATGGACTGGATGACTTTCCAAAGTCCCTTTCAGCTTGCTCGGTTCTCTCAAAAAGATGCAGAAACAAAATAATCTGTAAGAGCCAGCCACTTTGTTCACACAACAGGCTGGATCTTCCTCAGAAGCAGCTTCACAGGGAAGTCTGTCTACACGTAAGACCGAGCATCTGGGAGAGACCCAATGGCCTTTGAGCAAGAGTGAATGTAGCCAAATGATAGCGGCCCACTTCTTCATGCTCCCTGATGACCTTCCACTTCCAACACCTAAACGTCACCCCACCGGGCTCCACTTCTGAAGGTCCCTTCCTGGACCCTTCACATCTTGTGTTTGAGTCTGGCAGTGCCGAAACAGGGTTCACCATCTCCTCCCTCCCATGGAGAGCAGCTCTCCAGCAGCATCCCCCTTTACTCTCCAACTACAAACAGGTTGGCACCAGTGGAAAACTGGGCTAAGAAGGAAGTGGTGAGGGATGTAGCAGAACAAGCAAAAAGGACATTACCCAACAAAGTGACTTTCTGCTGTAAGGTTAGGTCTCTTAGGTGCTCTTGTCTTACAGTAATACATAGCAACATGTCTGCCTTGCCCTCATTCTTTGTCCATCTAAACATGTCAAAATTCTTATTTGGATGAGGGGTATAAAGCAATAGCGAATGAGGATATACCTTTGCTTCTGTTTATTTTTTCCTTGGTCTGCCTGCCAGACTTGGTCCTCTCACAGAGAACTGCAGGTTCACACCATTCACTCTTCAGCAACTGCTGCCTTTCCTGTGGGCTCCCAGCCTGACTGTACCAAGCAGCAAGGTCCATCCAAACATCAGTGCACTGTCCTTTGCTATATGCTATCCTCTTTTATAAACTACCTTTGCTTAAATTTTTTGGTTGAGCGAACATCCCTAGATAGAGGCATGCTAATAAATGCTTCTCCACTTGGTTCAAAAGCATCATCCCTGCCAGGAAAGGATTAGGCTCTCCATAATTTTTATCTGTTTCATCCAATTTAAGCATCTCTGTGCTTGGTATCCTGGAGTACACAATCGTTTCTGCAGAAGATCTCCCCTAGCTGTTTCAGAGGGACCCGCTGGTACCTGTCTCCCTGCACCGGCTGCACCTCTGCCTGGAGGGAGAAGGTAAACAGGGAACGAGGTGTTCACGCCGAGTGTAACAAATGGCTCTTGGTACCAAGCGAGGAAAATTATCTCACCGAAACAGATAAAGGGAAAGGCTAGGTTTGTATAGCACGGACCAGACCTCTCCTGACTGCCGTCCGTGACGTAGGCTGTGCCTCCAGCTAAAAGTCCCTTCTGCCCTGGCTGCCTGCCCCAGACCCAGCTTGTGGAGGCTTGTGCGTGCCGAGGACCTGCCTACCGAGCTCTTGGTGCCATGTCTGTAACGATATGCCAGTCCATGGGCTTCGTGGTGTCCGCTTTAGGAATAGGAGGCATCATCGCGTCAACGTGCATGGACCAGTGGAGCACCCAAGACCTGTACAATAACCCAGTGACGGCGGTGTTCAACTACCAGGGCCTCTGGCGCACATGTGTCCGGGAGAGCTCTGGCTTCACCGAATGCCGCGGCTACTTCACTATCCTGGGGCTGCCAGGTAGGGCTTGCTGGCTGCGAGAGCAAAGAGGTGGGAGGGCAGAGCCCCTGGCGCATGCCAGAAGCCGTGCATGAGTGGTGGTGATGGGTGATTTTCCGTGCAGAGTGGGGAGCCCAAATTCTAGCCAAAAGGGACCTTGGGTGCTCACCCTGTTTGGATGACAGGTCCCTTGGAGGTATCTCAACCCGAAACCCCTCCCATGGCCAAGCTGAGGGCCAGCAAAACTCATTACAACTGATTATGCATCAGGATTCTGTGGTATTGTCCAGGCAATACACCTGGGGCAGTGCCTGCTCTGTGGGGTGATTAGTCCCCCGTGCCATTGGCAGCTTGGGTATACGCTCCTACCCCAGCTGCATGGCTGTGCGTGGCTTCCCACCAGAAACCACTAATATTCTTGGCATTGGAGAAGATCCTTTTCTAAGAGGATATGTCACAGTTCAGTTCACTGTATTTCTGTACGGGTTAACACCACCAGGCTGGATTTCTCCCTAATTCTCCTTTGGTTCCAGTTTTTTCTTCCACGGGTATCATTGCTGTCCTGTTTGTGCCCAGAGTATCTAGGGGTGCAAACAATTAGGTTACAACAGGATTATCTGGGTTTTCTTCTTGCCTTAATACAGTGAGAAAAAAGGCACTTAGACTATTATATCCATCTAGCCTCTGTGCTTTGACACAGCAAGAATAGAGGGAAGAAGCCAATTATATCAGCAAATCATTGCAGAACTTCTGCAAAATGGCATTTCCAAAACACACAGAAATAAGCATTGTGCACAAAAAAAAAGCTTTTACAAGCAGTCTGTCTCTGTGCAAATCAAACCAGTATAACCCAATGCATCTGTGGCCACAGACACCGGTAGGAGAGGTGTTTCATCTCCTGAGCTGTATTTCCATGTTGCTCATCCCTGGATCCTCATTCCCAACTGGTGTCTGATGTTAGTTGTGCTGCAGCACCCCTATGCAGGTGCCAGGGATGCCTGTGAGCATCTCCCTCTTGCTGCAGCCGTGGCTTTGAATGCCCTTCTTTGTTCACACAGACTCTGGGGTGCAGACATGCATTTTCCTAGAAGGACATGGGCCTGATCCTGCCTGGGCATCCAGTTGTGCAGCCTCTAGCAAAAGCTGTGTGCTGGAGCAGGTTTGAGTGAATGAAAGATGACATCCAAAGAAGGATGTTTGTACAGGGCTTGTATTCACACACTGCTACTGAAGTCAGCAAAGCCGAGCAGTTTCACCAAAGGAAAATGTGTTCAGGACACGTAGCAGGCTAATTGCTTATAGGTAAAGAGATGAAAGTTGCCATATGAAGAACAAATAGAGGTGTAAAAAGCAAATCTGCCCCCCCCCCCCCCCATATATCCATAAGACACTGCAGCACTTCAGTTCTTCAGCTTTAAAAGCTTAAAATTACAGAAAATGTAACTCTACAGAAGAAGCAATTAAACTTTTCAAGTGTTCAGCTCTGGGAACTACTTTAATCTTTGAAGAAACCAGAATACTTGAGATTTGGGGTTTTTTGTTCTTTCAAAATACCTCCATCACTAATCTAAGCATTACAGCAAAAAACTAGCAAATTTTTTGCGATTCCCAAGCCTCCGGTCTGGTGTCTGTAGAGTGGGTATTAATTTCCTAAAATGGAAACACACAGCAATGTTGGGGGGATGGCTCTCCTTCATTTAGGAGATGGGCTGTGGGAGGTTGGTCTGTCCCTCCTCAGCTACATCTAGCAAGCTCTGTGGCTTCTTCCCAGTTACAGACAGAAATGAGCATCCTATCCTAAATGTCAGGGTTTCTAAGGAACTGGTCACCTGAGAGTGGAATTACCATGTGTGTTTGCTGGGCTTATTGCAGTTGCCTACAAAAAAAAGGATTAAAAAAAAAAAAGCCCAAAGAATAAAGCATAACCTTTAAAAAATAAAGGTGGGTGGGACCCTGAACCCACCAAAGTTGCCATCCTCATCCTCAGTGGTGTTGGAGAGTCAGTGCCTTCCCCCACCAGCATGTAAGCATATGACTATGTACTTTTTGTCCTGACGAGATGCTTTTTGAGACTGGTGCCATCAGCACTGCCCAACAAAGTGAGGTGGATTTTTCTTCCTTTCTTTTTAATGAACAGGGCTTGGACTTCTGAATTTACTCCCTTGCTCTCCCACCATGTCCGCCCTTGCTTTTCCCTCCTGTTATATATTGTCTTCTTCCAGTCTCTGGAGAAGGTGGTGCAAAAACAAGTGCCCCACTGCTGTGCTTCATAGATTGGCTCCATCTCCTGAATTCATCTGCTCCTATGGGCATTTCTTCCTACCCACCACCAGCAAAAGGCAACTGTATCCCAGCCGGGGAGGGGGGTGGGGGGCTGGTGTGGTGGTGGAAAATGCTAAAAATCAAATTACCAATTTGCGAAGATATTATTTAAGTGGATCATGCCAGTGTTTATTTTAAGTGTGCTGCACCTTGATCTCCATTAAACCTCCCTTGGTAACCACACCGTAGTTAATGGTTTGTCAGCATTTCTATTATAAACCCCTATTTATTATTCTGACAATAGCAATTTATATTGGGAACAATAGTGCCAGAGTGAATAAAAATAATAGGACTCTAGCAAAGCAGCGAGGTGACCTGAGTACATCAATGAAGTTTTGGTTTCTGAGGATTTTTTTTTCTCGATCCCTCGCTCCCATAGCAAAGATTAAACTTGTCTTGCCCATCATCTATCTTCAATTTAGTTGGGAATTTTAATTTCAAATAGATTGAGGAAAAATCAAGATAATAGATGAAAATAAGAAATAACACAGGTAGTTCATGGCTCTCACCCTCACTGCTCAGCTAATAAACAGTCAGTCTCTGGTGAAATACGTCACTTGAGAACTAAGCCTGTTTGTTCTGATTTTGCTTTCCCTTATTATTTTTTGCTGCTTGCTTTGGTGTGTCAGCAGACCTTACTGTGATTGTCTGGAGGACACGATCTGAATTTGAACACACAAATAACAGACAAATAGCAATAGCTGGCAAGCCTGGTAGTTTCACCTAGTGCGGAAGTCACAAGGCTCTTTCTACTAAAAGGAACATTTTTCAGTTGCTTACAAGTTTGCTAAACTACAATAACATGGGCAGTAATTTTCCTGTTGTCTGTCTTGGTCTTTTTTTTCCAGACCTCTTCAGCTAGACCAGTTCAGCCATTTTTGAAAGGACATTTTGTTCTCAAGTCAAAAACCCTTTTGACTGTTCTAGAAAGGCTGAGGCATCTCTCTGCTGTGGAACAAAAGGCTGGTGGCTGGAAATATAAGAATATTTTTGCTTTTCCAACATCAGACTTTGAAAGCCTGAGAGCACCCTGTTAAACTTCTCCAACTAGTAAAAGGGTATGTGTTGCTAGAGGGGTCAGAGTAAAAATAGCCCATGGGAGTGTAATTGTGACTGGCTAGGCTTCTGCATAAAACAACTGCTTTCAGTATTGCTGGTGCGGGGTAGCAGAGATGTGTAGGTGTTCCCTGAGGAGAATTCATGTCTGGGAAGTCTTAATGTTGGCATCTCTGGACTTTCTTCTTTTATACCAATGTTCTGACAAGGTTTTCTTTTATTTCATACAACCAAGGCACATTTTGTGACATAACCCTAGTAAAACCCTTGCTCTAGGGATTTTGGAGACAGGGGAGCCCACTGGCCAAGGAAACAGGATCTCTGCTCCATGCAACTGTTTTGTGCCCAAAGTTTGTAAGGATGGGGACTGCTAATTGCTGTGTCACAATCCTCCACTGGTGATGGCCACGGTAAAGTCTTTTCTAAGCTCTGCTTGCTACTTAAAATCCTTTAACCCAGTCAGTTCAGCTCCAAATTTTGACATGTCTGCAGGCAACTGCTGTAACCTGCTTAAAGTCTTTTGACTGTTTTGTGCACAGAAGGCTTTAGGTGGCCCAGATGGGCTGGAGACTTGATATAACCTACCAAGGGTACCCATAAGGCAGTGGTGGGTTTGCACTCACCGCAGGAGCTGAAGGAGGTGTGGGGATGGGGAAAAAGCTAATGTGAGACCCTTAGAGAGGTCTTGGGCACCCCAATCCCCTGCGACACTCAGGGCGTGGAGAGGTGGCAGAGACCCCAGCAAGGGATGTCAGGAAGCTAGATGTGTGCATCGCATCCTTGCTCCTGTCTCGTGCCTTTACGCCACAGAAAGATGAGACATGAAAAATAATTCTAAAGGATCTGGACTGAGGAACAAGGCAGGAGAAATGGCAAAAGGCTGTGGAGATATGGAGCTGGGCTGCAGCTCATAGGCATGTAGGGAAGGATGCAGCTCTATGCACCCTGACTCTGCTGAGGGACCTTGAAGGCCCCTCTGGACCACCTGAAGACCAGTGGGGTATAGTGGGTCTGAACTCGGACGGGGGTCTTCCATGAAGCCCTTTCGCCACTGAGTTTCAGAAAGGTCAGTCAGCCCTTCTCATGTTATGAGCTGGTGGACCACATGCTCCTGGAAGCTGTGGTCCTCTCAGCAATGGAGGGACAGAAAGAGAAGGGTGAGTTTGCTTTGTTTCAGTCTGAACAAGCTGGAATTGACTGGCAGGGTGTGAGCTATATTTGCAAATTTTAAAGTAAACATGAGCTGTAGGTGGCTTTTATGGGAGAGGCAGTGATAACATTCAGGAGTTGCAATGGGCCCAGTGAACAGTTTTGAGATAATATAGAGTCAACGCCTGGATAGATAAAGCAAGTATGAGCTGAAATAAAGGTTGCAGAGGGGAGTGGCCACAAAGCACCCTTCCTTTTCCTAGTTTAGGTAAACTGCTGGAGATGTCCCGATAGTCAGAGTGGGAGCTCTGTTCTCTGCTTTCTGGTGAGGAAGCTTGGCCTTTGCAAGAGCTGCCTCCCCACCATGTCCCTTCCTTAGATACTGCTCAGCATCACCACGTGGGGTGGCAAGCCCTCTGGCCCAAGCATTCAACCATCTTGCTGGAGTCTGAGCAACAGGCATGTGCTTGGAGAGAGATCCCTGTCCTTCAACCACTCCTCGCTGTAGACATCTCCTGGGGTGGTTGGAGATGAGCATCAGGTTGTAGTAAAGATGCTTAGACATACTCTACAGCTATCCTATCACCCAACCACTTTTCAGGTTGTGCTCTGAGCCAACAGTTCAGATAAAACTCCCAGGTGATCTTCTGTTATTGGGCTTGTTGCTGGGAAAATGGGGTGATGAGTTTTTTGCAAAGGGAAATACATTTTCCCCCTATCATGAGTGGCTCAGAAACAGCCATTAAAAATAAGCTTAAAATAAGAACCTTTCCGAAACGCAGAGAAAATGGACTAGGGGAAGGGCTGGGATGGAAACAAGTTTGTGTTTTTTTCTCTAGAACTTTGCTTCAACCAACCACTGAGGAAAGTATTTGTGGGAGCTTTCAGTTCCCAGTGTTTACAAGTGTGATGCTAATCAGAGCATGAGAAATGGCAAGCAGCTAATGCTGGGATGGCTGGATAGCACTTTAGGCAACATTCTTAGGGATGAGCAAATAGAAACCCTACCAAAACACAATAATCTTTCAAAGACAACAACATCTGGAGTGCTGAGCATGTTTGGGTGTGTGTTTGACTCTTAGCTAAGGACTGCAGCATGACCCTTGTTACTGAAGTTGCTTTCTCAGCTCCATTTTTGCAGGGAGGATGCATGAAATTTCAGGGGGGAATACATAACCCTGTGCTGGTTTATCGTCTTCAGAGACATGATTCAATCTGGCCCCCAAAATCAAAGACAGACTGGTTGACCCAAGGCTTTCTTGCCCGGAGACTGTTGATGATATTTTTTGATTGCTCCACTGTTGCTCTGGTGTTTCAATGCCCCTGAGTAAAACGGATGAAGACAAATGGCATCCCCCATCAGCAGGAGAAAACTTTAATCCCAAGGAAAGGTTAGCAAGACAGCACTGCCTGGGTGGCAGACTCCTGCTCAGGGCACAATTAGGGGCAATTCAGGGGATGGTCCTCTTTCCAATAAGTGTGTTGGGGGAACAACAGGGCTTGGGGGTGTGAAATGGTGGAGGGGGAGAGGCAGAGAAGAAAAGGTCCGTATTGGCTTGAAGAGCTGCTCCAGCTGCATGCAGCCAAAACCATCAGAAAGGATTAGAGGAAGGAGTGGTGGCTCCCCTCCCACCAAAGCAAACACATGGGCATGGTGCATGGGAGGGCCATCTCCACTGGTATTCATGCAACCACTCAGATGCCCAATTTAGCAGAAAAAACAATTTAAAAAGTAATTTAAAAAGTGGTAGAGGTTTGGGGGAAAAAAATCTGGAAAAACATGTTTGGCTTTTGTACTCTCCCTTGCCTCCTTTTCTTTTTCCTCCCCAGGGTTTATTTTTATTTGTGACCAGTCCATGGGTCCATTTTTCTGTGCAGCCCTTCAAGCCATTGCACACTAAAGATGCAGGGTGACACCGCCCTTGGAATAGGGGTTATGTCCCAGAGGAATGTCTGTCCCTGGGACATGGTTTGAAGTGGTCTAGCCTGGAAAAAGTTATGTGGTCTTACCACTAGATGGCAAGAAAGCAGCAAGTCCTGGGGCACTTAGAAGGAGAGGAGTCTTGGAGCGCTGCGGAGAAGCATCAGGGCTTGGTTGCAACCAGCTTTTCTGATTGGGACACAATTCTGGCTGTGGGGCAATGAAGGATGGGATGAAGAGCTGGCCATATTACTTGCTTTAGCACTTATTGTCCTCCCAGCTTTGAGGTCCTTTCCAGCCCTGATTTATCATAAAGCATTATCTAAGATGAGGAATGTTAGTCAGCATGCCCTCTCCCCTCACTGAGGATAAGCAGCTCTTACCACCTCTGGCTCTTGAGGGCTCACTTCTTTTTTTTGTTCATGCTATTATTTTTGCTGGCAACTTTGACCTTCAGATATGTTGGAGCTAACCCTTCCTCTGATATAAACTTGCCAAAGTCACTGAAAATGACTAAATTTGAATAAAATTGCTGGAAGCAAAGACATCTTGTGCCTGACCCAGGAGGGCTTTGGTGGCTGTGATTTGTGGCTGCTAGACATGTGAATTGTGCTCTGGCTGCTACAGCAGAGTCCAGTGCAAAGGCATCTCTGCCTGCTTCCCATCAGCTTGCTGCATAGCCCCAAAAGCAAAAGGGGCGTCCTGGGTGGTCGTTCTCCAGAATGCAGAAGCAGTAGCCAACATGTAATAACCCCACTGTAACTCATCCACCCACAGAAATCAGCCTCTCCTCTCTTCCTGGTGGCTTTCACATGGCTTCACATCCAGGCGATGGTATAGACGGTGCCTGTGGCACAGAGCGGTATCAGTACTGGTTAAAGCGGGAATTTGTTTCTAGGTCAGGGCTGAAGTAAATCAGTTGGAGCAGGGTATTAGATGAGAATGGATGAGCGTGAATCTGGAAGGCCCTTGTAACTTACTGCGCTCTGTTGGCAGAGCGGCATGTCAAATTTATTTTGCTCCCCTGAGCCCAGCACTTCTCCACCGTGCAAAGAGATTATTAATTTCCTAATTTTTATATGCCCCGCCCCTTTTTCCAGGACCATTCCCTCAGCCAATACAGGCAAGAACCTGTAAAAAGGCACTTTCCAAAGGGTCCCTGTGCCCTCCCTCTCCTTCTCCCCACATGGGTTTCAGTGGGGCCATGTGACAGATGATGGGGATGCGGGTGGGAGGAGAACAGGGCTGCAGGAGCTTTGCTGCATCGGTCTGGGCCTCTTGGCTCGGTGCCCTGGGTTGTGCCATGGTCAGCATCTGAGGCCACCTTGGTGATGCTCAAAGTGGCTGCGAGGAGTGGCCATGTCCCTGTTTGTGCCCTGGGTTGAACTTGTGGCCCTGTATCCTCCCGTCACAGAGCTCAGTGCTGGAGTCCCTATCTCTCACTGCGCCTCTTGCGCGGATGCCTGCATGCCCGGGTGTAGAGATGTCCCTATCTTGGTCTAATGGCAGATCTACTCCCCCTTTGTGTAAGCAGAGGGCCGGGGAGGCTGAGTTCACCTGGGAATATGGTCCTTCCCTCTGCCCCTCTCAGCACATTTGCACCATGCCAAGCACGCAGGAGAAGCCAGATAGACAGCAAAGGGTTTCGGTGAGGGGACGGCGCGTGTTCCAAGTGGGTTGCCCAACACTTGATGGAGCGTGGCTGCTTAGCTGGGGAAGGACAAGCACTTCTAAAGGACAAAATCATATCTCTGGTCCTGCCAGCACAAACCTACCTGGCGAGAGTGAAACTGGACTATCTTGCAAAAACACTTTGAGCAAACACACTGCTCAATGGAAAGCATCTGATAAGAGCTGCTGCATTTCTGGTGGCTCAGTCAAGAGGACTTCAGTGCTCCCATTAGGTCTGCGGCTTCATCAGGTCTGTCTCACCTCCTCTGTCCAGGGGAGACACCATGTCCACGACCATCTGCCAGGTGATGGCGTTCATTGTTTCGTCGCTGGGTGTTGCGGGGTGCATCGTGTCCACTGCCATGGATATGTGGAGCACGCAGGACTTGTATGACAACCCGGTCACGGCTGTCTTCCAATATCAGGGACTGTGGAGGAGCTGCGTGCGGCAGAGCTCTGGCTTTACAGAATGCCGGCCATATTTCACCATTCTTGGGCTGCCAGGTAGGGGCAAAAGATGCACCAGGTTTAACCCAGGAGCTCTCCTGTAGCTCCACACAGTTTTCATCCAAAAGCAGGAGCAGATACCTTAAAGCACTTTGCGAGGATTAAAACTTCCAGGCTACTCAGTGTATGAGCATAAAAATATGTGCATATTTGTTACCAAAATAATACCTTTACTCCGTGGAGGTTACAACTTGGAGCATGTGTAGGTGATCTCTGGATGAGCATCATGGGTTCAGCCCCATTGCTGGCATAAATCAGCAGAGCTCCGCTGATGTGGAGAGTGAGTATGTTTAACCCCACAGATATTATGTCCCTTTGAATTGAAATACAAGGAAAACATCTGCATGTAATTTTGCATTGTTATCAGAATAATGGTTTCTACAGAAAACAATTGATTTTTTTTTTTTTCCCAAAGAGCAAAAAGGAACTGAAAAAATCTGTCTGTGAGCAGTGCATGTAGGAAGGGCAAGATGGGGAAAGGTGCACTAGGTCACTTCACGTTACCTGGGGAGTTTTAGTGGTTACAGAGGTAGATTGCAGAGGGGTATTACTTTCTCATTTGCTTGCTTACTTTACAAAAAGACAGTATTTCAGTGCTCCAGAGCTAGCTGGGCCCATGGGTGGGGAGCAGCCAGCCTGGCTCAACATGCTTCCCTGTGACCTCTTGTGCCTGTGCCCTGCCAGCTAGCAATAAATACAGCCCCAAGAGTGTTTTTCACTCTTGGTGCACAACTGCAAATAGGTACAAGCAAGCGCTAGTGCCTTTTGCAACTGTTGACTGGTGTAGAAAAGAGCATGGTGTGGGCTCTCAGCCCTGTATCCTCAGGGATGCCAGCCTTGCTCCTCTACTGTGAGGCAGGAGGGAGTGCTTTGCTGAAGACCAGTGTGTTGGCTGCAGTGTTTGCTTTTTGAGAAAAGCCCATGACCATCCCAAGGGTTGTCATGGAATAAATGTGTTTCTGTGTACCCAGGTGACTTTCTTTTCATTTGGAAGAGCAAAACTGATGTTTGGAGTCACTTTTCCTATGGGACCATTTGTTTTAAAGAATAAAAAATATATTTATTAAACTATATATACAAATATTGTTCAAAATATGTACATATCCTTATAATGCTGTGTGTAGGTGATTGTGTTTTAAGAGAGCAATGAGGCAATGGTAACAATCATTTTGATGCCAATTTGTCATAATCAAGATTTTACTTTTTATGTAATACAGCAATAAGGAAATATGCAAAGCAGTCACAGACATTTTCTGTTGTGTCTTAGAGATATTCTGTCAGTTTTGTTCTCTTTATGTGTCCATTTAGTTGATGAATACCTTAAAACATAAAGAAGGAATGTCCCTGCTTGATTTGGTTAAATTAAAATCGGTTTAATTTAAATTTAAATTAAATTAAAAAACTCTCCCCCCCCCCTAAACTTTCTATGTTCCATTAATCATAACTAGTAATAGAGCTAGATTTCCACCTTTGTATTTTGTACGAGTAACAGAAATACACGTGATGTTAGTTTAGATGACTTGAAGTTGTTTTACTTCACTTACCTCTCATTACTCACAGCAACACTAGGGGAAAAGACAACTCTCCAGTTTCACTTACATCTGAGGAATCCAGTGATGCAAACTGTGGTTTCAGAAAACTGACATTTATTTTGGTGAATAAGCTTGCATTTTTATTATTTTCTGTGCACACCATCCCTTTGTACGGAAATCAGGTGTGCAAAATGAGCAATCATGTGTGCAGGTATGAAGCAAAGTTATCATACCTCCTGCAAAATGTGTGTGCAAAATGGCAGGTAGTTTCTGTGCTTGACTTTAACTATAGGGCTGTTTGCTAGCTAGTGCTCCCCATACAATTTTTTTTCCTTAGTCTCCTATTTTGTTTGCCTAAGCCCTTCCACTCCTTCTTTCTAGGGGAAGTCATTCACCTTTGGAAAGCAGCTCTATTCAGAGGACTTCTGACGGATGCCAAAATTCACTTGAAACTGCAGTGCTCTCTTTCCAAACAGCTCTCAGTTTCAGTCCCATGAGACAAGTGAAGAGGCCTTCGTGCCACAGCAGACCTTGGAGCATTTTCTTTTCCTTTCTGTCCCTTTGTGGAGATGGTGCATAAGTCACGTTCACAGAGAAAGGAATCACTGCTGATGGCTATTTTGCATTTTTTCTGTTGTGCCCTGCTGTGTTCCTCTCTCCTTTCCAACAGCTGCAGATTGCTCCTTTTCAACCACACTTGGACTTCAGTGCTCCAGCAGAACTGCAATGGCGCAGGAGCTGCTTGGCTTGGCCTGCCTGTTGTGTCCTGCCACGGGCACCCAAGGCACTGGGAACATCTCTCATGGGAATCCACAATATCTCTGTGAGGTCTTAGCTTAGGGTCACTTCTTGAAGGGTTGAGACAACCACAGTGATGGCACCTAGGAACCATAAGGTCTGTAGTAAGCATCTCAGGAATGAAGGACTGTCTTGGGGACAAGGACCTTCCATCATGATCCGTAGTGTCTTACACTGCCCTGGAGTATCAGCTTCTCCTGCCTGCCCTGAAACAAAAGCAGTTGCAAAGAAGCTTAAGTGACTGTAAAGACAAATAAGTATTGTGATGTTCTTCTCTTTCCAGCTTTCTGCTTTGCATCAGGTGCTGTGTGAACAACCTTTGAGGGCTGATAAGGCTTATTTGCCAGCTTCTTGTTCTCTGATGAATAATAACTAATGAGCTCACACCTGGGGGCTGATGAATGGGAGATTGAAAATCCCAGGCTCGTTAGCATGTGTTATCAGCTGATAAGGGCAAATTGAGTCATAACAGCAGCAGCCCCAGTGGGACTGCCAGATGGGAGAAGGTGGTGTATTTCCAGCCTGTGGGATGGTAGACCACTGGCTTCTTTGTGTGTCATGGTGCTAGCACCAAGGAGGCCCCTACGGGCACCACAGCACCCACCCTTGCCGTCCTGGGGAGGGTTTATAAATCCTTCTCCCAACCTGTGCAAGGCCAGCAGGGTCTTCTCCCTGTTCTCCAGCATCAGTGCCTCCTGCTCATAGCTGGGCCATATGGGACCCTTGTGCACTATGGTCATCCTGGTCAGCACAGCAAAAGGGGTGACAGGCAGGCTGAGTGAAGTCCCTGGAGCTGTAGGATATGTTGCCTGCCCTTCTCTGTCCATTAGGAGCCCCCATCATCTTCCCTTGAAGAGGGACATTCATGTGTGGGGAGCATCAAAGCCAAAGCCAGGGCTGCAGGAGCTCATGGGAGAGCAAGAAGAGGCTGCAAAATGTCCCAGCCAAATCACAACAACCCTTGAAATACTTTTGACCACCCCCTCCCAGTGCTCTGCCAGTGCTGCCACCTTCCTGTCTCTGCCAGGGACGTGTGCACAGATGGGAAGGAGAAGTGTCTGGGGCCAGTACTGAACTTCAGGCAAGATGGGATACGTGCTACCTTATTAGAAAATCACCTTGGTATCCAAATGCATGGCCTTTTCCCTTCACTTCTCCATTTTAAAAGGTGCAAGTTTCACTTTGCTTTTCCCTCTGCTTTTCTATACTAGCCAAGAGGAGTCTGGGGGGTTTTTGCTACCTTCATCTGATTGACAGTAGCACTCAGCTCCCACAGGCATGACCCACCAGCATCACAGCCTGCCTCCAACTAAGCATTCCCACCTTGATGGCAAGCTGCTAAACAAATTCAGGCCTAGGTTATTTGTGTGTTGTATTAATGAACATGGACACATTTATACAGGTCTGACATTACAAATAACCATGGAAAGGATATGCTGGGGGAAGTCAATGCTGAAGCTTTGTTGCTCTCTCTTGGTGTATGTGTAATGTTTGTCAAGGTGATTTTCCTCTTCTCTTACTGTAAAGCAGGAACACACAAACCTCCATGTTGATTCACACAGTAGTTGGAAATACCACAGATAGCTGGGTGGAGCTGTCTGCTTTCATCACTGCTTGGGGAGAAAAAAAAAGCTTTCTCAATTAATTTGGTTATGAAACAGTTCACGCTTATCCCTGCTGTGCACAAGCTCCTCTCCGTGAATTCAGCTGAATAGATCATGCCTGGTGCCAATGAACATTTACAAAAAATTATGTCTAAGCCTTCAAACTCTTTGGGAAGTTGAGACAGCCACATTTCCAGAGGTGCCCCAGATAACGCTGAGAGTAGATCCGGTGCCTATTGTCCAAGGTTTTCTTCCTTAATGTTTTTATTTTTAGACAGAAACAGTCTTTAAAAAACTTCCAGGCTCTAACGAATCTCACTTCAGTCACTCAGCGTGGCTCTTTTCAATTTGTTTTGCAGCAATGTTCCAGGCTGTGAGGGCCCTCATGATTGTGGGTATCGTCCTGGGCATCCTTGGCCTCCTTGTGTGCATTTTCGCTCTGAAATGCATCCGTATTGGCAACATGGAGGATTCTGCAAAAGCCAACATGACTCTGACCTCTGGCATCATGTTTATTGTTGCTGGTAAGTGGGTGGTGTCGTGTCCTTCATGTGCAAGGCATTGCAATTGCCTGGAATTGAGGACTGGGCAAGTCTTCATGCAATTCTGGTCACAGGTAGCAGATGCTCTGGAGCAACCCAAAGCATTGATGCTTGCATGAAGTTATTGGCATTTGTCTTCCAGCCTGGCCTCCTGTGGTGAAGTGATTTCTACCTCTGCTTAGTAAAAGAAAACCAGATGTTTGTATGGGACAGAACATGGAAGGCTGAAAAAACCAGCCCACAGATAAAAAAGAAAATATAGATCTTAATTTGTTATATGTATACCGTTGTTATGTACTATTATATCCTTTATTTATGTGTCATAGTTTTTTGAAGAGTCTCAAGCTTTATACATAATACTTTTATTAAGACTCTCAGGGTTATGGTAGCATAGCTTGTAATTTTGAAGTACCTTGCGTTATCAGGAAGGTTGCAGGAATGCCTAGTGTTGCCCAGCTACCTCAAAATTGCAGATACTTAATACATCGCTTACAGGTTTTCCCACAATTTTTTTGAGATGAATAATCAAATCAAATCCATATCTTAATGAAGGGAAGGAGAATGTCCCTATTTAAAATCCTCACAGTTGAACAGCACTTAACTTTTATTGGGATATGAGACATACAACACAACTTAAAGACGTACAATAAGTACAAGGTGGAAAGAGGAAACCACCTTCTGCCACACAGCTTTAATTTTACACTTAAAATCTATCATTTTATGCATTTGAGTTAGTGGGTTGAGAATTTGACCAATGCAGATATTAGAAAAGCTCACTCATGGATTCCTGAAGAAAGGGTGTCTAAAATTATGACATGATTGACTCTTGGGATGGGACATCCCTTGGTTGAGTTCACTCATTTCAAAACAAGGTCCCTAGTCTCAGCTAGCTAAGGAGTTGGGTACCCATGTGCCATGGTGGACCTGGCCCTTGGTCACACCTCTGCAAGGTGGAGGTAGTGTTTCTTCCTAAAATAAGGGCTGCTCTCAGGACAGAAGTGTTAAAGACTGTAACGCTGAAGTACCGTGACAGTGAAGGCTATCTGGGGACCTGAGGCAGAAGCACCACTGATTGCTCAGACCATCCCCAGTGCTGTGAGTAATTGGGTTTCAGGGAAGACCCAGAGGTCTTGGTGGGTGTAGTAAGGGTAAATAGGACTTGGGATGCCCAGAAAAGCTAGAGTCCATATTTTTTGGCAACAAACACAGACATGACCTTTAGCTGTGTTTTGTACCTCCTTCCACAGTAGTGTACAGTACAATGATGACCTTCATTAGCATGAACGACTCTCCTAAGAAGAGCAATAGAGAAATTGCAAATGATAATGCCATTGCTGCCAGGCTCGTCACAGCTGAGCATCACAGTGATCACCTGTGCAGATGAATGGAAGAAGTTTCTGCCTCTTGAGTCTGGTCTTCCGGGCTGCCAGCAGAGTCAGGCAGCCATCACTACCTGGTGATGAACAGGTTGTGAACCAAAATGTATCTCTTCTTCCACGTGATAGACAGTGTGTTTTCCCATTCAAAAAAAAAAAAAAAAAAAATTCTGAGAGGGAACATTTTGCCCATGTTTTTCACTGTAAAACAAATCTTTAAAACTGAACTACTGGATGTTTTCAGCAGCTAAAATGATCTCTTTGTTAAACTCATTTTCTGTGAGAAAACGTATCAGTATAAAGATCCCTGCTGGTATGACTTTGGATTTTGTAGCGTGACATTGTAATCTTGCTGCTGGATTGTAAATGTGTAACACGTTGTGGTTCCTCACTGCTGCTCAAGGAACTTGCCAGGTCACAAAGGAGTGTCTCACCCACCTTTCCAGAGCTTTAAGGTGCTTCCCTAAAGCCAAAGGTGACTGCTTGTACTATGTGGGTCTCAGTCTGTCCTTCTGTCTGATCTCAGGCCTGTGTGCCATCACTGGAGTGTCTGTGTTTGCCAACATGCTGGTCACAAACTTCTGGATGTCCACAGCCAACATGTACCAGGGAATGCAGAACGTCCAGAACAGGTACGTGGTCAACTGGCTCAGGGTGCTCCGCAGTGCAGATCTCCTTCAGGGCCAGGGTGTGCTCCAGCTGAAGGAAAGGCAAACTCTGGATGCATATGAGTCTGGTCCCAGGACTTGGAAGATTTATTGAGTCTCTTTCTTATCTGCACTGGAGATAACTTGTCCAAGCAAATTGGCTGGGATGTATCTGCTCACACAGCTCAAGAAGGAGGTAGTGAGCCTGCAGGTAGTGCTCATGGGAACTTCTGCAAGGCCAGAAGGAGAATGACAATGTTCAGTGTGTTTCAGAAGCAGCAGGCTGGACCACTGTCACAGCACTAACCAGCCATGTCTCTGTGTTTTGCAGGTACACCTTTGGCTCAGCACTCTTTGTTGGCTGGGTGGCAGGTGGCCTGGCCCTTGTAGGAGGCATCATGATGTGCCTTGCTTGCAGAGGGCTGATTCCAGAAGAATCCCGGTAAGCATATCTGTGGTAGACACGGGAAGGTATTGCATGAAACCTTGGGTGTCAGGATAGCATACAGACAGCACACCACAGGATATGCCTACGCATAATAACCCTGTTGCAAGAGTTATCATGATGATACATCTGTTTGCCCTGTATCATGGGTCAAAAGTGACCATTTCCCTTCCCTGACTATATGACTTGCAAACAAATAGAGAGGGCAGGAGAGATCAGCCTTAAAATCTAAAATTTGCAATGTGCTGGCTAAGTCAGGCCCATTCATTGCAGCTTTGATTGCAAATTTCATAGCAGATCATCAGCAGGTGTAGACTGCATCAGCTGAGCTATGATTTACATCAGGCAGGGCTTTGTACACCTACGTAGCTGGTTATTTTAGGTGGGTCCTTCACCGAACCAAGGATTTGCTCATGGGTAAGAAAGTATAAGTTTATGAAAAAACATGAAAGGGACTTGCAGTCTGTCCATGGATAATTGGGTGTGAGCTTATTGAGTGGCTCCAAGTGATGACACAGTACGAAGTTGCCTAAAATCCAACAGCAAACAGGAGCACAGGGTGCAACATTGGGTAGTCACAGACCCTTCAGTGGCTGACGCTGTCTTTTGTGTCTCTTTCAGTTACAAAGCGGTGTCCTACAATGCATCGGGACGGAATATCTCCTACAGAACAGGGCCCTATAAGGTTGGTTCAGGCTACGAACCTGAAACAAAGACTAGGAAGAGTGCAGGATATGAAGAAGCTGCTCGAAGTGAGGATGGAAGACGCTCGTACCCTTCAAAATATGACTATGTCTAGCAGACTTTCTAGGCTTGAGTTGTGCTATCTTTTATAAAATATTTTTAACTTCAAAAGCAAAAAGTATAGGCAAACAAAGCAGTTTGTAAATAGGATTGTGTTTTCTATCATGTTTCCCTACTCTGAGGTTGTATTCTAGCTTGTTATGAACATCGGTTTCATTTGACTGCTTGTTAGTATGCCTACCATAAGGTCTACAACAAAAGCGATCCCTTTTTATGCTCTCAGAGTAGCACGGTTTGCTCATATTTTACATATAAACTCTCATATTCAGGATCAGGATTGTGCCTTGTGCCCTTTTCTAATTCTTCTAATACATTAAAATTCCCATTGAATAATAGCCCAGATCTAAAAGCAATGCTACCCCATTGCTGTCTTCCCTTTGAGCAGGCTTTCATGCAATTAGGCAATGTCATCCCCTACTTTCTCAGAGTTTGGAGAGGTGAACAGTATCCTGTGACTTCGGTGTCCTCTGTTCACCAGAAAAAACAGTGTTTTGCTGAAATGATAGTGTATCTTTGCTCTGGTTTTGCCACCCAGTAATTTTTTTTTTAGCAGATTGAAAAGCAAAAATTACAATCTAGTAGTCTCTTGTATTATTTTGCTGTGTATTTAAAGTAAATTCTGTTGTGTCCCTTTGGCTGTGGCCACTGCATACAGACCCCATAGTCATGGCATTTTCCTCCCTGTTGACTGTTTCTACTCAGACACACCTTTGCTTTGCTGGTTGTACTACGATGCTGATCTGCTGTGATATTTAATCTGATTTATGTTACTTAGACATTTGTTATAACCTGTGATACCAAAGTGTATTTATTTCTTCTGATCTCTCCAGGGAATATGTATAATCCATTGTTATTCCTATGCTAGATATTTGCTGTAATAGCTGAAAACCTCTGTGTGTGACTGGTGTTCCCACAGATGTCATCTTTAATGAAGCCAGAAGAATTTCTCATTTAGAATTAATTAGAGTTACATTTGGAGCAGAAATCCCAGGGAGCATTAGATGTGTAACTCCATGCTGACATCAGGACTTCCTTGTGTTAATTTTTCCCCCAATGATGTGAAGATTAACTCCTTAGTGGGATGTTGCCTCTTTTAGCCAATCCATCAGAGAGGAAGCTTATTTGAAGGGGTCAGAGGAAGACACACAAGAACTTACATGGGAGGGGAGAGCTGTATGCCATTAGCAGGTCCTTCCACCTGGTTCCAGAGCACATCCTAGTGAAGTTCTGGGAAGTGCCTATGAGCAGAGCAAATGGTACTGAGGGACAAGTTAGAGAGAAAAAAGGGGTCCAAAACCTGCAAAGTAGCATTT
The DNA here is from genome assembly GCF_929443795.1 of Astur gentilis. Taxonomy (NCBI): domain Eukaryota; kingdom Metazoa; phylum Chordata; class Aves; order Accipitriformes; family Accipitridae; genus Astur; species Astur gentilis. Next base: position 15,264,460 of record NC_064885.1, read on the forward strand.
TTGATAGATATCTGCAATAGGTTTTAGTCTCACTTGCAATGATTACAAGTTCTCTGCAGAGAACTGGCAAAATTGTTTTGAAGTACTGATATTCCCTTGAGTGGTTTCATGTTCTGGAGGCATCAGAGGTAGAGCTGAACATTTCTCCAGAGCTGGACCTTTAGTAGGTCAAGCTACCAGTCTAGCTGGCATCTCTGGTGGCTTGCATGAATGGGGGGGGCAGGCTGTTTCACTGAACAGTCGCATTCCCAGTGAGCACACACTGCACCACCAGCTCCCTACAACGATCACCTCTCCATAAGCATCACCTCTCTACAACCACCAGCTCTCCACCACCACATGGAGACACATCTCCAGCACAGGTCCAGGAAATGTGGAAGAGGTTGCACCTCAGGCAAGTCAGCGAGAGGAGGAGGGGAAATGCCTGGCAGGGTACGGCTCCAGGGGCTGATGGTTGGAGGAGATGACCACCATGCAGAGAGGTGGGAAGAGCTTCCATCCAACAGAAGCTCTTGGTCCCATCTCAGGCTGGCCATGGGCCCCTGCTGCCACCCAGGATAAATCACTGCCTCTGCCGGATGTCAGTGCTGACTCCCTTTCGTACTAGTGAAGGACTTGTTTTAAGGATCTGTTTTTAAAGGAGAACAATTCAGTTTTGCAGAGGTAAATCCTGTCATTTTTTAAAAATGTCAATATTATTTACAATGGTTTTGTCTCCATCTCAGTATAGACTTAGATTTCCACCTTTTTTTGCATGCTGGATTTAGTTTTTTGTTTGTTTGTTTTGTTGGTTAGGTTTTTTTTACATCAATATTAAAAAAGAAAAAGTCTTTAAGACCAAAATCACTGTTTTCACTTGTTCTCTCCTTGTCACAAACAGCAGCTACCAACTTTCCTGCTCAGCTGAATTCACCCTGGCCTTCGGTTCTGCAGGTTCTTGGGAGCAGTATGGAAAAATATGTGTGGTTGAGGGAAAAAATAAAAGATGAAGCTTTTTTTTTTCTCCTTTGTAAGACATAGTTAGTTATATGCTGAGACAAAATATCAGAAAAGCAGATGAATGAGTATCAGGGGACTCCAACTCACTGATGCAATGAAATCAGAGGTTCTTGCTGGGACCCTGGGCTTGCTGAGGAGTAGAGTTTGGCAAGTGCATGGCTCTTTTTGGCTTTGAGACAACTTTGGTCAGGCCAGCATCTGTCTGACTTTCAAGGTAGCAATTAAACACTTCTAAATACTTCATTGTTCTTAGGAGGGCAGAAAAATTGCTGGTATGCTCTCACTTCTGTCAGCCTCCACTGGAAAGGGGCTGAAAAGCACAGGAATGTTTAATTTAGATAGGAAGCACGTAAGTGGTGGTTAGGTAAAGGTACACAGGATAATGAAAAATAAAGACAGACATGCAGAAATATTTGAAATACAAGTTTCTGACTGCATTATAACAAAAAAAAGGTGCACACATTAAAATCACAAGGAAGCACCTTTGAAAGTTACATATTATTTTTATACAACACACATACTTTGACAAACTCAGTGATCTGGCTATGTCTCAGTTTCACTTTGATGTGTGCAAGTGTGTAGATTTCTAATCTTCCAAACATCAGTTTTCATTTCCTTACCTCAGCCAAAAACTTGCGGTATGAAAAATCTTAATGCAGTGAACTTTACTGAAAAAAATCAAATTCTGAAGCAGAGAATCATTTATTTATGAGCCTGTTTGGCGTATAACAACACCTAATATTACAGCTGCTCCCCTCTGTTTCTGGCCATAATGGACCTTATCTTGTGGTGGGCACCACTGTGAGCAGTGAGCACTGTGCGTCAGGGAGCTGCGGTGCCTGCTGCAGAAAGCACTTGGTGTTTCCCTGTCTTGAGAGACGGACCCAAATATCCGCTTTTCAGCTGAACTGATCTGTCTCCTGAGAGTCCTGCAGCTGAAATCACCTGCTTAGGGAAATCACTGGGTCTTTACTGAGAACAAAGTTCCCATTTCCAGGCTTTCCTCTGCAGCCCCGCAGGCCGAAAAAAAATGAGGATACCCTAATTATTTCTTGGACTTTGAGAAAAAAGTGAGATTCAAAAGCCCCCCCAGGATGACCCAATGTTGTCTTAGTGGCAGCTCATTGTGTCCCAGCGCTGTTATGTCCCAATGCCCACATGCAAAGGACGCAAACCCCTGTGCCGTGTCCACAGCCTGCTGCATGGAGAAGGGGAACACCCGGTCCATATGCTGCCTGAGGAGCACCCTGGGGCCACCCACCCAAAATACAGCCTCTGCACCCCACACTTTCCCTGGGTCCCCCAGCACTGCAGGGAGGCACTCTACCCTAAAGGGTGTGAATTTAGGCTCTGAAACTCAGCACCACATGCATAACTGAGCTGCTCGAAGGAGCAACATGCTGCTCTCACCCAGTCACCCTGCAGGCAGAAACTCACAGCGGGTACGGTGCCATACCAAGGCGTGCAGAGCAAAGCCATGACCATCCTGCCTTGCTGCAGTCTGGGAGGAGCAGTTAAAGATTTGCTGGGCTGAACCGGGTTTGCTGGTTTGACCAATTGCACAGCAACAAGGAGGTTTGTACCTTTAGAAGTCTTTGGGTGAGTAAAGCCTGGAAATAATCAGAACCCAGATACTGCAGAACTCTTGGCCCCGTGAATAAATCCAGCATTTCCTCCTGCCATTTTTACTGGTGAGGGAGGGAAGAAACCCACCCCCATCTCCCCCCCCCCCCCCCCAATTATTTTGCCTTTATTGACAATAAACTGCAGGGCAAAGGATGCATTTGGTAGCACTTGCAGAGTCAAGGGAGATAAGTCAGGGATATCGTGACTGGGGATGTGTGTGGGTACATGTGTGCCCGCACTTAGAAATGGGTTTGTTTCCATAAATTTGATCGTCCTCTGAAAAAATGCATATCCTGTTTCAGAGGAGCTAATTAAATGTAGGCTTGTCTAATAAAGCAAATGCTGAAAAGGCTGTGTGTATTATCTGCCAGAAGAGCTCTATATAGGTTCTTTCTGAGCTTCAGCAACATTTATAAGTATGTGAGAGCACGGCAGATTTGCATGGACTTTGACCAAGGGAAGCAAAGACACATATCTGAAGCTACAAATTGGACTATGAGATAAGAACTCTCCTGAAATCTATATGCAATTAAAAGCCCAATCTTCCTTCCTATAGTGACAAGGTTATTGCTTTTATATAGCTGAACAGAGATGAATGAGTCTACGGATTAATAGCACTAAGATTTATGACACTGTACTTGCCCCAAATATTATGGGAGAATAGCTCTCTGGGTGAGATATTCCAGCTGAATAAATTTGATAGGATTTTTCTTTTCCTTTTTTTTTTTCCAGCTTGGTATTATTTGGGAGAGATGCGCTGCATTCAGAGATTGTTAGTGCTGTGGTTTGAATATATACTAATTGTCCCACGGATATTCATGCTTTAGAAAAGTATTACCAATAACTGGAGTCCCACAAAGACAACAAATATCATTGAGAAAAACAAAACATGTTATTTTGAAGCGCACGAGACTCCAACAGCATTCAACTCAGCAAGGGCCTGACCAATGATTTCAGTATAGCTGTGCTGCTTTGTCCCCATGGGAAGGGGGTCATGCCTATGCCCCAGGGATGTCCTAAATGGTATGGCTCTGTTACAGCACCTGCAAGTTGGAAGCTGGTTGTGCAGCCATCAGCTGGGATAGTGTTTTTAAAACCAACTCTTCAATTTGTCATGGCAGTACAAATGTCCCTTTTTCAGAGAGAAACCCTAATTTGCATGGTTTCTCTTTCATTAAATTGGCTAGTTCTTTATCTTGCTGGCTCGGATGTTGGTTTACTGTTCCCAGAGACTCCAGAGAGGATGAAACCAAAGAAGTCACTTCTGGTCGGAGAAATGAGGTGTCAGCAATTGGTGAAGACCATGGAAAACTCTCCACGCTGTGCTGAACTGAAGACAAGGCTGAAAAATTAGGAGGAAGAAAATAAAAACCTGTGGGAATTTAAGGGGAACAGTTTGGGTATGGGAGGAATGGGGTTACATGCCCGGCTGGGGGACGCAGGTCAGGACAGAGGGGTGAGGATTGGGATGCTTACACTGGAGGAAAGGTAAAACCATGCCCAGGAAAAAGCACGGGTACTGGACAGGCCCTGCTCCTCCAAATCATGCCATGATGCTAGGGTTGCATCTTCCATCATTTAACAAAACTACAGGGCTTTGGTTGGTTTTGTGGGTTTTTTTAGCCTTTTAGGAGAAGCCTCTGGGTGTTAAGCAGCACAGACAGGCATGTGTGCTCCAGCCCATGGACCGAGCCTGCTCCACCACCCACTAGCAAGCAGCAGGCTGGCAGTGCACAGCCACAGCGTGCCAGTGGGCAGGATTTGACCCGAGGAGCTGGTGCAAAGGCTTGAGAAGGAGGGAATGCAGTGTCAGGCTCTGAGAAGTGCTGGCAGCATGAGGGCAGGATGCCTGTGGTTTGCATGGGCCACCTGCCTGCAGCAGCCTTCCCACAGCTTTTGCTGCTAACCAAAGTCGTGTCGTCTCGTGGCGTTGCAGCATCGCATCTTCACAGGGTGAGGGAAATGAATTTTGGAGGCAGCTCTTGTTCCATTGTTGTTGTCCTCTGGGAGAAGCTGAATTTGTTCCCTTAATGCAGTCACAAAGAAATCTTTGCACGAAGGAAATATCAGGAAACCTGTCTGCCTATTTAACCTTGGCTGTGAGCAAAAGTCCCCATTTGCACTTCTGACTCTTTTCCATTGTGTGCTTTCTGCTGGCTTTGCTTTGTTTTGCTTTGTTTTGCATTCCCCTGGCTGCAGTGATCTGCCTGCTTGGGGACCATCCCTGCTGCTCTCTGCTTGTTCGGCATCATGCAGCACGACAGTGGACACAGGACTCATGCCAAGTACCAAGCAATGATGTGGCCCAATTTGGTGTCATCAAGAAAAGGATAGTACTCTAAAAAGTGGTACACAAGCAGTTGCTTTATTTGGGGAAGGAGTCCATAAACAACAGGGAGAAATAAATTACTAAATATATTTTCTGGACAAGACACACTGATGGAGCTGATATTGTTGGAGTTGTTTCTCTTCTCTTCTCTTCTCTTCTCTTCTCTTCTCTTCTCTTCTCTTCTCTTCTCTTCTCTTCTCTTTTCTCTCCTTTCTCTCCTCTCCTTTCTTCTCTTCTCTCCAGCCAGAGCCCATCACCTGTGATAATCCAGGGTGAAGCTTCATGGCTTTTCCATGCCCACTGTGCATCCTCTGCCATGTGGCTCACTGCAGCTTGCAGCATGCAGAGAACAACTTTCCGTGGAACATGCTCAAAATGTCCAGTCTGAAATGAACCTGCTTTGTCCGTATCTGTATTTATGTATTTGTCACTGTATGACTGTCACCTTTCTCTTAGCACAAGGCTGTCAGCTATTTTTGGAGTTTCCCAAACTTAGGGGAAGTTTTTCCCCCACATTTCTGGCATCATCTGGACTTGGTGTTGAGTGCATGCTCACTGCAATGGCTCGAAAGCACCTCAGGCATGAAAATTTCTAGTAAAACAAATGTAAGAGTGATTCTTGCACCTGTCGGCAGGTGAATACGTGCAGGAGCAGCAAAAGCAGCCAGACCTGGGGCTGGCAGGGTCTGGTCAGCAGCCGGTGGAATGGGTGTGATTTAGATCTTAGTACTGGGCAGGGCGCCTGCCTTGGCACTGAGCTTGTCACGTAGTCAAGGCGAAACAGTTTCTGCTTTCTGTCCTTTTCCTACCTGTTCGCTCTTTGGGGCAGAAAGTTATTTCCCCACTGGTTTTGGACTGTGCCAGCACCAGAGCCCAGCCCAAGGCTGCTGTATGGGCTGGGGTTTCCTCTTACCCCTCTCCCAGGAGCAAATGCTCGTTGCTACCTCCACCTGTAATTTTTTAGAGGTAAAAAGCTCATTTCTTTTTCCCAGTTATGAATACAAGTCCTCTGGAAGGGGTGAAAACACCCCTCCTTTATTTAATTTGTTAAAAGCAGTGTTTGTTATGATCGACACTCACCAAAAAGAACAAGAGCTGTAAAAATTAAGCACAAAGTAACACATCTGGCAATAGCACTGTAAGCAATGAGTAACACAAGCCAGGTACAGTTCTTAAACTTGAATGATTAAAATGGAAAAAATCCTTTTCAAGGTAGGCAGCTACAGAGCCACGCCATAGGGATGGGTATAAGCACACAGAGGAACATGCGCATACCAGGGGACATGGCGATTTGCAAAATACAGGGAGGGGTTCTGTATGTTTGTGAACAGTTATCTGGAAAGCACTTTTGCTGCTCAGTGAAATTAAATTAATTCACCTTGTTCTGCTCTGCCCTGGTTGGCCTTTCTGCTCCCTAGCATTAAAACCCACATGCAAATGTTAAAAATACGGAATGGTAGAAGTCTGAACCAGCAGTGGAGTGGGTTGGTGAAGAGAAACTGAGAAGTGTCAGTTTTTCCTGTTGTATTTTCCAAAATTTCATACTTTCAAGGGATCAAGATCATAAATGCACTGCCACAAATGTACAAAACACAGAGAGAATTAGGAAAATTAACTTAATTTATACAGATGAGCATTACCAGTGGAGGCAGGCTTATGTGGTCGTGTTTACAGTGAAAAAAAAAAAAATCATCCTTTGGGTTGGAGTTTCCACCGCTTCAAGTAGAAAAGGAGGAAGGAGAGAGCAACTGTGGCTTGTTACTCTGCCCGAGTGGATTCAAGCCAGGTTTCTCCTAGAGCAGAAAACAAGACATTTTCGATCATCCTTGGGAGCACTGGCAAAGAGAGACACAACAAGAAGGAAAGCTGCTTTCTCCCCTCCCCGATTGTTTTCTGGACTGCTTAAAGAATAAAAGAGCCACACAAAGGTGCCAGGCTGTGGCCGGTGTGGAGAGCTGGCCCCAGCCTGTGGGATGCAAAGCCCAGGGAGAGCTGCTGGGGGTCCAAAAGCTGATGGGACCTTCTGACACTGTGTTGTTGCTCCCGTGCGTGATGAAGGGAGATCAGCAATCACTCCTTTTCAGACCCCGCAGCATTTCTCCTCCTTGGTGCGAACCCCAGCGGCTGGCCAGGGAGGACCCAACACCCCTGTGCTGTCTGGGAGAGCCCCAGTAATGGGGTCTTCCCAAAAAGGGGGGTCCCCAGAGCCCAGGAGCAGCCCTGGGGAGGCTGCAGAACGGCTGCTGCCCATTTCTGGTCTTGTGGCACCATCCAGTGGCTGCTGGCAGAGGACTGTCACTTCCCTGTCACCGCCATGGGTCTGTCCCCTTGCAGCCCAGCTGCCCGGGGCCCTGGGGACTGAGGTGGTCCCCTGAGCATCAGTGGTGGCTCAGCCAGGTCCTCCAGGGAGGAGGTCTCCACGTCACTGCTGTCACCTGCAGACTGGAGATGAGCACAGAGAGGGTGAAGGGGAGCAGCACGGCTGGACCCACAACCCACATTTGCCCTCTGTGCCCCTGCTACAAATCAACAGGGATTTCCTCCCCATCAGGCTGATGCAAAAATTAGAGCAAAGAGGGCCCAAACATGGTTGCATCAGGACACCACACAGGAGACCCTTCCTCTATTTCCATGGCTTGCAAGTTGTCCCATAAACCTCATGCTTAAATTTTTTTTTCCTTTTTTTTTTTTTTTTTTCCTTTGCCAGATGATGCCAGATGGCCTAGAATTTCATTGTCATTGCAATAAGGAAAAAAAACAAAAAAAAATTTATAAAATCTTCCCACTATTTGTACCAGGCCTTCCTTAGGTAAAATCTTTTAAAAAATTTTTTCTAAAAAAGCAATTTGATTCTGACACTGCCACCACTTTAATTACATCAGCTCTCCCCCATAAATTGAGGTTATGTTTAAGTCCTGTTTTAGTAATTTAATAATTTTGCCACTGCATCACTCCAATTATCTCTGGATTTGTTCCAGAGACTTTTTCTCAATTTGATTCTCTGGTGCTTACTGTTTTGCTCCCAATTGCACGAATACTGATGGTTTTTTTCCCCAAAGAGGATGAATGGACAAACATTAGGGGAAGGACAGATATCTGCAACTGGATGAAGGGCCCAAGTCTCTGTTGCTGTAAGTTTGACCTCCCTGTGCACAGACTGTGTCCTGAGGCCGTGCTGATGGGTAGGAGCTGAGAAGAGGGTATGACATGCTGGTTTTTTAAATGGAAATCATGTCAGAAAATATCCCTGTGGCTATTTGCACAAGATACCTGGAGTTTCTTGGGCTGGCTGGTTTTGGGTGATGCCAAGCTCACAGCTGGGAAGAGTTTCACCCTTCCAGGTGGGCTCTGTGCCACCGCATCCAGGCATCTCTCCAAGAACCTCACTACTGTGGATGCGGCTGTCCCTGTGCAGGGCAGAGCAGGTTAAACAGGGAGCCCCAAGGCACAGTGATGGCACAGCTGGGTAAGAAGGGAGGAGACCACCAACCACCCCAGCATGAGTTGGTTTCTAAATAGCTTAAACTCACTAGCACTGACTGGACTCATTCCAACAGAGCTGTTTCAGGAAGCAAATGTTTTGTGCATAAGATAAACCATGGGGGTTTCTGTCCCCCTGCCCTGAGCAAGTGCTGGGTGGGTAACGCTCCAGTGCATGCAAGGATGCTGGACGAAACCTCCACCTGCACATGCAGCCCGGGCTAGCCATGCGTGACACAGCACCGACAGCTCTTTTTTGGACTGGGACACACCACAGCCACGTGCAAGGAGTACCTGCTGCTGTCTGCAGTTAATGCATAGGTGAGAGGTGCCTCCCACTGTCCCCCAACTCTGTGAGGGGCCATGGCGCAGTCCCCACATCATCCCGACACATAGTTCACATCAGGTTTTACAGCATGTAGCCAACAGTCAAAACAAGCTTTACTCCTTGTGTTTGACAGCCCTTTGGGTCCTGTGGGGTTCCCTGCATCCTCTAGACAGTCTGGTTTCCCCCCATGCAAAGAAAGAGCTACAGGATTTATTGCACCCTAGGAAAATACCCTGGCAGGGTTGGGCACACAAGTTGCCGTTGGATAAAGCCACCAGTGCCCCATTGCCTGGCTGGATGTGGGGGATGGTGGGGTAAGACTTGTCACACTTCAGTGCCAGGAAGAAGGTGACACAGAGGCGCTGATGGTGCTAACCAGGACTGTCCCCACCACCTTGCTGACCCACAGCGGTTGCTACATGAACAGGCGGTACCTGAACCAGCTGTTTCCTCCAGCAAGTCCTGGTCTGACCTGTCGGAGTCGGTCTCATCCCCCAGCACCGTTGCAGGGAGCGCTGGCTCTCGCTTAGGGCTGAGTCTCACGGGGGACAGGGTGGGCTGCTTCCCCCGCAGCATCACTTCTGAGCTGGTGCACAGAGAAATGGGTCAGGCATGGGGTTTGCTGTGGCCTCCCCCTTCCCCACTCCCAAAGCAGATGCAAGGAAATCCTGTGATGCCCTGAGCCATGATCCAGCCCTGAGCAGGGCAGCCCATGGAGAAGCCATTCATCCCCCATGGACAGGGACAGATCCATCACACCAACCAACTGCAAACACCTTGCTGCGAGCAACTCCAACAAATACTCACACCCATACCTTGCCTGCGTTCGGTATTGCTTTGCTCGAGTTTAAAACCTAGATCTGGCTTCTTCTTGCTCCTGGAGCAAACAAGTAACTCCTTTTCCTCACCTGCTCTTGGTCACAGGTGAGCTCCTCTTCCTCTCTGCTGCCATCTCATACCCTCTCTGCCTTGTTTCTTCTCTTCATGGTCTGCACAGTTTCTCCAAGCTTTTATTTTACAGCTTTACTACTTTTGCTCCAAAACCCCAAAAGAACTCCTTCAGCCCCTTGCAAAGGTGCTGGGAGGGGAAGAGGGAGCCAAACACCAGTGGGAAATGCCCCATATTTGTCTCCAGCACCACATGGCGGGCACAGACCTTCAGGTCTGACTTTGCTGAGTTGTTTGAGTTAGCCCATACGGGCAGGGAGACCCCAGGAAACTCCTTTTCTAAACAAACCCCTCTGGTTGCCACAATATACACCACTCGGCAATTTCCAAAGGTGCTTGTGTTTGGGCAGCACTCAGTATACTTTGGGCCACGTTGTGCCTGAGGGTCTTGGGCACTGCCCACCTGCCTGGAGACCGAAAAGAGGCAATGGGACTCACCTCCTCCATGGTACAATTCCTTGGTGGGGGCTGCCAGCTTTGGAGGTCCGCAGGGTGCCCCAGAGAGTCCTCGGGGTGCTGCGGGTGGAGCACGCTCTGCTCCAAGGAGCAGGCTGGGGGATCACAAAAGCTTCAGGCTCTGCTGCAGCTGGTATCGTCATGGGCTGTGACCCACAAAGGGACCTGGGGGTCTTTCGGCTTTGAGCTGGAAGGCAATATTGAGAGCAAGGAGAATCACCACCCACCTCCTGGTAGTCCCATGGGCTGTCCTTGGGGATGCCACATGGCCCACCTGACATGGGATTATGTAGAAAAAGGGGGAAAAGGGGATTTGCAAGCACTGCCAGACTTGTATTTCACTCTCCTGGGGCTTTTGGGGACAGCTGATTTTTTTCCTGAATATGTCAGGCCAACCCATGTTGAGGTCAATATGCAGAGAGCAATTGCAGATATGTGCAACACCCTAAATGACCTTTCCTGCCCTTCTCTGTCTTGTTGCCCCACTGGGAGAGGGGACAGCATCCCGTGGCCGCAAGTGGGTGGCCACAGGTCCCCGTGGCTGGTATCTAGAGAGGACAGGGGGTCACTTCACCTGGGATGACGGAGAGCTGTCGAGGCAAAGCACTGCTGAGCTTCTTGCATCGCCTGACTTTCCCCATCACTGCTCGGACCAACTCGTCCCTCAGGTGGAGGAGACCGGGAAATTTCTCAGCCTTCTGTTGCTGCTGAAGCCTGACCAGAGCCTCGAGGCTTTTGTAGGTCCGAGTGGAGATTCCCTTCACAACCTAAAGTAGGGGGCAGCTGAGGAGCCTGATATCGTCCTCCCGCAGCACCAGCTGGTGAAACAAGCCCTCGACAGCATTACCCATATCTCAAGAGCATCCTGCAAGCTCCAAGCCCTGTCCAAACCCCAAGGAAGCCAACACCAGCCCTGACACCCATCGTTTCCCCAGCACAAGGTATCCCATGCAAACAGCCCACATTTGCAAAGCCCTCATCTGCTTTGGTAAATGACTGCTGAAGAGTAAATCTCAGCTGTTTGGGACATTTTCTAGGCTACAGGGTAAGCGCAGCATTTTCTCTTGGGAGGTATTTACAGCTCGAGGAGGTTTTGCGACCATGAATATGCTGGGCTTGTAGCAATGTAATATTATGAGAAGGGAAGTGTGAAGGGGGATGTACACCTGTGGGTCCAGCTTTGGGCACCTCTACTGCTTTTGACACCACCTCAGTGTTCCCGAATAACATGCCGGGGAAAGGGGGGACATGCCAGGGCTCCAGCCTATGTGAACTGAATCCAGGAGTGCTCCTTAAAAGCACCTCCAGGAAACAATCGCACGAGAAGTCGTTCAGTCATTGCTTTCTCTTTGTGCTTTCAGGACCCAAAATGGAAATGCTGCCTTGCTCAGAAATGCCCGCTGCCTGCCTGCTCACTGCCCTTGCACCAGCTCTGCAAGGTGCTAGGTGGTGGTGTTGCATTGCCGGGAGCTCGGGAAGACGTGGAGGAGGTACTGTTTAACATGCTTGTCATGAAAAAGACTTGGACAGTGAAAGTCCCCTTGAAATCCCCGTGACAGGGGCTGCTGTGCCCTCAAACACCCTCCTTCCCTAGAAGAGAGGGAGCCCTGGGTAATTTAGCATATGAAAGGCTGCTTGTGAGAAAGATTTGCCAGAGAGATACTAACAACCCTCAGAGATGGGAGCATGGCAGTTTATTCCCTGTGCTGTGTGATTCTGCCTCCACCTTCCCATTTACCTCTGAGTGTGATTGCTCCAGATGGGGATTTTTTAAATTTTCTTTTTTACTGCCTGTTAGTGTTTTGGTTGCTCCCCCCCAAAAAAGAATCAGTTCAGAGCAGTCTTTTTGTCCCTGCACAGGCTCAGCACTGGCATTGCAAATCCTGGCACTGAAAGGACAGACTTACCCTCTTGACCCCCATGCTCTCCAGCTTTTTCTCCAGCACTTCCTCCAGGATGGGGCGAAACTGCTTCAGGAGGTTTGGGTTTCTCCGCAGGGCTTCCAGCAGCCTCTGCTTCCCACCCAGGGCAGCCTCCTCCCTGTCTGGAGTAAAGGTGTGTGCTGGTACCAGTGCAGCGATGCATGGGCTGTGCCCTGGGGAGGGGGCTGGTGGGACCCTTCTCCTCTTTGAGGACATGGGTCCCACCAGTCCCAGAGCAAGCAACTGGTTGCTCTCAGCAGACTACATCCCTCTATGAAGGGGCAACTTCCTCTAATTTGATTAACTCCTGCCCACAACTACTCCAAAATCAGACCAGCAGCTGCCTGGGACAGCTTTCCTGGGTGAGGGGTTGGCAGCAGGGCTGGTCATGGTGCTGTCACGCTCTGCACAGCCGAGAGGGGCCAGCGAGCTCAGCCCCTCTGCCCCCAGCCTACCACCTCATCAACTGCCAGCTTTGCCCAGCACCCCCTCGTCCTCACCACACAACACCCCAAGCCAAACGCCAGCTTCATCTTGTGCTCTCGGGATAGGGATGCTCCCAACACCAGTACCTACCTGATGACTCTTCATCGGCCACCACTTTGGTTACCTCCCAGGTCACTGCAGGGAAGAAAGGAGCCTGTGAGGGTCAAAGAGGAGATGAGGCCCCAGTGCAAAAGCAAGTGCTGATCACCACCTGGTTTCCCTATAGGGAAAGTATGGAAATGGACACATCGGTCCCTATGGGCATCCAAGGCTGGCCCAGCTCTGGCACCAGCCCTTGGAGAACATCCCCAAGGGAAACCCCGCCAAGGCCACCAGCTGGAGGGTGTCAGTGGGAAAACATCTGCTGCCCCTCAGGGCTGGGGTCAACAATGTACCCCTTGGGTATTTGCTAATAGCCATCCCTGTTTTATGGCCTTTTTTGTTTTCTGAACAGCAGCACCTGGCTGGGTCTTCGGCTGTGCTGCAGGCATTAGGGAGCTGAGAAACCCCCACTTTCTTTCCCTGGCACTTGATTATAGAAAACCCAGACTGTAAAGAAGAAACCACAGCATGCCTCAGCTCCTTATTTTTATGCAAATAACCACTGGCATCATTTTGGAGGAGGCAAGTTCATCCATTTGCTGATTGAAATCTCATTCCTTTGGGGTATGGCTACAATGCAAAACCCACCCAAGAGACAAGTTAGTTTTGTGCCAGCTACCATAGCTGTTGCAGCAGATAGTAAGGGACTGCAAGGTGTCCACTCCATGGCTTCGTGTGAGAGGACATATAGCCAGCTCCCTGGAGAGGACTCCATGGCACACTTTTGTAGAGGGACACAGAGAAGACACTGTGGTCTGAAGGGCTTTTAGCTATGAAAAATTTATCCAGACCCAAATTGATTCACTTTAAAAATGCAATCACTACCTTCAGGTTTGCTTGTAGAGAGGAGCTTGATCTGTAAAGAAATAGACTGGGCATCATTCAAAGATCATTTCTTTGTCTATAATTTTGGGTAAATTTTCCTCTCTCTGCAGAGTGTTATTATTAAATGCATTCAAAAAAGGAGCAGAAAATAGCAAGAGCCTAAAGTGGGCACATACACTCCACAAGAGCTATTTCCCTTATGCAGACCATACCTGTAAGGGGTCAGCTTAGGGGCTTTCCTTTCCATAACATGATCACTAGCACATCAGATGACATCCTGTTATACCCCACATGCTATTCATGGATCTAGGCAACAAGTAAAAGATGCTCCAAATTGTAATGCCAAGTGTTGCTCTGGTGATCTACACCCCAGTGGGCATGGTTCATGCCAACAATATTCATGTAATGCTTCTTGTTTAATGAGTGCAAAAAAAGAACCGAATGTAGCAAAGCATTATAGAATGGGCTTGAAATTAGGCTTAGTCTTAACTCAGCACAAATTTTAAGGCTGCTTAGAGTTAAACATCTGCTTAAACCCTCTTGATGAACCGAGGCCTCTTTTCTTTTTTTATTTCACTTGCCGCCTTCTCCTGGGAGTTTGTGACCTTGGGCTGCTCCCCAAGACGGGTGCTGAGGGCATCCATCTGCTGAGGGGCACGGTCCATAACTGCCCCCTGGTCCTGGGATGGGGTGGTACGGAGTGTCTTGTTGTCTTTCTTCAACTGAAAGGGGCAATAAAGGAACAAGATGACTTGAACATGGTAAAAATGGGTTTTGTGCCACCTCTTCCCTTCACCAGCAAGGGCAGCTCTCTGGATTTTTATTCATCATTGACACATCCTCCAAAGGGCAGATCTGGCCTTGCAGAAGGTGTACGGCCAGCATCAAAGTATGCTGGTGGCAAGCTCACGTCTTCTCATCGGCTGTGGTAGGACACAGCTTTGGTCACACCGTTTCCTTTATTCTTTCCCCTTGATAATATCATAGCTATACTCTGTTGCCCTGGGCTTTGAAGTCCAGCCACAGCCCATTTAAAGTGTAGCCCTGCTCTTTCCACATACCACTTGCTGGACAGAAAGGTCATCCCTGGTTCTTCTGAAGAGACCTAACATCTCTGGGCTTTGAACCATAAAGGAAACAAAGCCTTTTCTGAGCGAGGTGCCTGGGAGCTGCCAAGGACATCTGGCACCTACCTGGACCTCCTGTGCCCGGTTCTCCCTCCACAGGTCCTTCAGCACCTGCCTCTGCTCTGCCCTCTGCCATATTAAACACACAGGCATTGCCTTCCTCAGTTTGCAGGCTGGGGGCTTCTTGTGGGCATGGGCACCTGATTGCATCTGTGCTCAGAGAAATTCAGCTTCCCTTTGGGTCCCAAAGGACAGATGGCACCGTAACAGCAGTGCTGTTCCCAACTCACTCCATGTTCAGAGGTACCAGGCATGGTAAAGCCTTCTTCAGATGTTTTTAGATGTTGAGAAGGAGGTTGATGCACAGGTAAATAACTTTTGTTTATTTAAGTGTTTTTTCCATATGGTGACTTTATGCAGTGTTCCGGTGAAGATGGGTTTCCCTGCAGCAAGCAGGGCTGACCTGGGACTGTGACATGCCCTCTGCACCCTCCAGGTCCCACTTCTGGACTCAGACTGTCAGTGCTCTATACCAGCAGGAGCCCATTGCTACCTGAACCTGAGCTGAGATCAGACATCCACAAAGCAGATGCACACAGAGATGCATGGATGTGGGTCCATCTCCATCCAAATGCACCTCTTGGGATGCACAGTAGGAGTAAGGACATGGGTACCGCAATGCTCACCTGCACTGCCATCCTCTCCCGCTCACCCCACAGCTCTGCCCGGCTTGGTGCCTGCCACTGTGCCTCCTTGGTGTCATCGTCCCGCAGGGTGCCCAGGTTGGACATCACCGCCTTCCTGGCCTGAAGTTCCTGCAGTATCTGGAGTGGGGAGAAGAAGGAGCTGTGTGTCCCACAGGAGACTCTGCTTTCCTCCTGGGGAGCCCAACCTTGGCCGGCCACTTCTTCCAACCCCAAAAAGTTTGCATGCCCCAGGAGCAAAGAAATGAGGCCTCTTTGGGCTGTGAACCTGTGACGCCACCTGGACCAGGTGAAGCAGCAGGCTTGGATGTCCCCTCGCCTGCATTGAGGAGCACGCTGGGTGCTTGCTCACCCCCTCCACGGCAATGCTCCTGCTGGACACATCCTTGAACGCTGCAAGGAAGAGCTGCCTCAGGCCATCTATCTCTTCATGCAGCTTCGTCCTCTCCTCCTCTTTCCACCTTTCCAAATCTCTCCTACCCTCCTCTTCTCGCTGGCGAGCTCTCTCCATTTCCTAAAAGGAGTGGAAAAATCGGGGCAGGAGATGTCTTAGCTGCAGAGCAGAAGAACCAAGGCTTCTGCCCTGGCACCAGTGGGATGAGCACCAACACTCTCATTACACCCATTGCTGCTCAGAGCCTGCCTGCACACCATGGGGACGTCAGGGCAGCACACCCTCCTGGGCAGGCACACTTACACAGTCCGTATTTCCACATGACATTTCCCGTGGGAATTTTTGGGGGCAAAGTTTCCAAAGAAATAAACACAAGACCCACCATAAAATATTTTTCAGTGCCTTTTTCACCTGTGCTTTAAAAACACCCTGTGTTTCATCACTTCTCCTCCCCCATTTTTTCCAAAACGGCAGCAGTGTCCTCCTCCTGTACCTGCTCCCAGTGCAGCTTCTCCGCTTCCCTCTCCGCTTTCAGCTGCTGCTGCGTCTCCTGCAGTTTCGCCTTCAGCTCCTCCACCTCTGCCTCCATTTGCTCCACCTGCTTCATCTTCTGCCTCTCTGCAAAGCTCAGGGAAATAGAGGCACTGTGAGCAAGGGAGCGATCTGCCAGCTCCTACCGGGATTTTGATTTGGGTGGGGTGGAGAATCCTACTAAAGCATCGAGCAAAAACTCTGTAGGGTTTCAGGGTGGAGAAGCAGGTAGCTGAGCTGCAGGAAAAACCATGACAAAGGTGGCCATGTGGCCCCTGATTTTTTTTTTTATTATTTTATTTTTTATTTTTGTAAACTTGGAGAGATTAGTGGCTTGTGGAGCAGAGTGGCTTTGCACTGGGCTTGCTCTCTCCAGTAGCCAAAGTGCCCTGCTTGGACATTTCAGGCTGCACTGGGCAAGGTGTCTCCGGAGCAAACCTCAAACTGTTGCACTGCATCAGCCCCGGGCTGGGGTTTCCACCCACTGGCAAACAACAAAAGCAGCTTTTTTACCTGCCAGATTCAAGTGCCCAGTGTAGGTGAAGCTGTAACGAGGCTCCACAGCTCTGACACAGCATGTTACACCTGCAGCTTTCAAAGCATTTTGCAAAGGAGCATCAATTCCTTGCCAAAAAAGAGGCATGGAAAAGGTGAACCCCTCTCCCACTCTAGCAAAACACCCTCCCAAACTCCCCAGCGTAGCTCCATCCCCAAGGTCCCATGGAATCTTTGGATGGAGAAGATCCTTAGGGAAACTGAGGCACAGAGACGAGCTGTAAATGCACATGCAGTCTTGTATTCGACTGCATGTCCTACCTGTGCTTGAGGGAAAGCCAGCAAGCAGAAAGCATTCAGTCAATATTCACAGAAATGCAGAAGAAGAAAGGAGTTACAATAAGTTGGTTTTAACCTCCTATGGTCATTCTGGTTTCCAGCATCTACATCCAATGGGAGAAAAATCTGTCTAGGAAAGCAAAGGAAGAAACTGTCCCAGTGCTCACCCGCCTCAGTGGCCTCTGCGTGCCGGCGCTGCACGTGGGCTTGCAAGAAGGTGTCCTTCATGAAGGCTTTATCGCAGAGGTGGCACTGGAGAGGGAGGAAAAGTCAGCAGAGGGACTGGGATCTCCAGAAAGGGGCACTCCCCATGTCCCCTGCAAGGCAGACAAAGTTTTGCTGCTTCAGAGCAAAAGGGGAGACCTCAAGAGATGTAGCTGTTGTGTCGGAGATATGTAGATGGAGGGTACTAGGAGTTTCTTCTGTCTAAAGCCAAAGGATAACCCCTTTAGAGGTAAGGAGAAGGCAGAAGCCAAGATGGTGCAGGGATGCCGCTTGGGGAAAAAAAATTCTGCTTTCCCCAACAAAGCAGTGCAGTAAGGTGGCCAAAGCATCAGTGAGGTCCTGGTCTGGCTGTGGAGGAAAGGAGAGCTGCGCTTGCAGTGATGACTGGGCTGTATGAACCCAAATCATCTGTTTTGGGTGACTTTCACTCTCCAGGAGTATGCCAGAGGGTTGATTTGGCAATGGGGAAGAAGCAGGGAAAAAGGCACAGCCAGCAGGCTTCCTGCTGAAAGGGTGGGAAAAGCTTGGGCGGGGAGGAGGGCGGAAATCAACACCAAATCCAGGAGCATCCAGAAATCTTTCACTCGTCTGGAGGATGCTTAAAGTCTCCCTGGCATGAGATATCCCCCTGGACATAGGAATCTCATGAGATCTCCTCTGACAGCCCTTTACAGCACCTTCTCCCACATTCCGTGCAGCTCTGACTACCCGCAGTTGGCACCTCCCCAAAAAAGGGAGCTTCCCTCTGGGCTGGCAAGGACTTTCCCATATCCATGAAGGTGACAAACCAGTGCCAGGGAAAGCAGCAGGGCTGGCCAGCAAATTTTCTGGGGCCAAGGTATAACCACAACGGGCTACAAAGGCAGGATGCAGCAAAGAGCATCCTGCACAGGGATGCGCTTTACACCCCTTACACCTTTCCACCACGCACCTTGCAGTAGGTGTTGGGGCCAGCTTGCAGGAGGAGCTGCTGCATGGCAATCAGCTTCTTCCACCTCCTGCTTTCCTCCTTTGCCCCCCGGAGCTGGGTTGCCTGTTCTGCAGCCTGCTGCTGAGTGCAAGCCAGCTTGGCATGGGCAACTTGCAGGCACTGGGCGTGCATGGCCAGGCTGGTCCCCAGGCACTCCTGGCAGTGCAGCAGGTACTCAATGCTCAGCTGAGCCATCCTAAGCACCTTCAGCAGGACGGGGTCTGCCGGCTGCCTGCAGTGGGGGCACTGCTCCCCATCCAGGTTGCAGAAGGTGACACCGGCGATGTGCTCCTGGAGCGCAGCCACGTCCACCTCCCGGGCCACCCGGTCCACATCGATGGTACTTAAGCGACGCCAGTCCACGCTGACCCGGCGGGGCTGGAAGTGGAAGGGGGGGACGTCCACTGGGATGGTGAGTCCTGGGGATGCTCCTGGCATCCCCGCAGCCCCAGGCATGGGCTGGTGCAGTGCGTGGTAGAAGTCTGCAGAAAAGTGCTGAAAGGCAAAAGGAATGTGTTAGGGCTGACCCTGCAGCCATCCTCCGACTCCACTGCAGCCCCCACCAGCCTGCACACACTGCAGGCATCAGGGAGTGGGTCAGAGCTTCTTATGTGGAAGCGAACAAAAAGACCCCTTCCTTTTCCCTCCCCATCCAGAACTGCTATCTACCGCTTTGCCAAATCCTGCAAAAAAAATTCTGCCAGTTTGTTCACCATCTGCTCTTGGTAAGAGAGATTTCTAAAAGTATCGCTTTGGAACTCTTCACAATAACTCATTCTGAATGAACTTACAAATCCCTCCTGAGTGACCTGTTTTAGGGAAACAGAATTAGCCTGTTTTGAAAACAGTACACAGTAAACACTGGACACACTTTAATACCACAACAGTCTGCTGCCTTCTGTGGTGACCTGCTCTGACCTAAATCTAGATCACTTCCAGAAGCAGTGTTTGCTCATTTTCCTAACTGTGTCCTAAACAATAATTAAACAAATATAGTTAAAATACATAGTTTTAAATCTGTGAAAGACCTATATTGTTCTTAGTCTCTAGCTAGGGATTTGCTGCTGCCCCACATTACAATTTTCCTTTTGCTACACCCACCTGCCACTTCTAAGATACTTCACTTTTTAAAAATGCTCTTTGCTGAAAGGCCACTTACCATAGGTTTGGATGCAGGTGCAACTCCCCACACAGGCTGAGCACCCCAGGACGGGGAGCAGAGCAGCCAGAGCGGTGTTGGTGTGTTGCTGGGTGTGCTGTGTACGGTGGTAACAGGAGGCCCAGCCAGCCCACTGCCCTGCACACGCCTGTGCCTCCTGCCCACTGCCTGCAGCTACTTCTGTGCTCACCACACGAGGCCAAACAGGGTCAGGAAACCCAGGGAGACACTGATTAACTGCATGCATGATGCAAGAAAGCCAAGCTTTCCTAGGCTCTCCTCTGCTAACTGAGAGGAAGAGGGGGTGATGGTTATCACTGCCTGTTTGCAGCAGAAAGAGTGCCAAAATCAGCTTTTTTGCCCTAATTTCCATCCCCAAAATGTTGTTTGCAGGTGGGAGGCTCCAAGGCTCCCACTTGCATTTCTCCAAGGCTCAGTCCCACCAAACACACCAGGTGATGGTGGCATGAGCAGGGCAGAGCGAGGGCAAGGAGCTGCCAGGCTGAGCCAGCCCTGCATGCAGGGTTTTCCAACTGAGAGCCTAGCAGAGACACTTTTCGTGGTGCCTGCACATGCCCTGGCATAAAATGATCCTGTTCTTATCTTTTTTTTTTTTATGCTAGAGCAATCACAGGGTTTCCCAGGAGTTATATGAGGTTGCACAGGGTGGAGCCAGTCAATGCTGATACTGCAGCCGGTGACGTCTGCAAGCCGGTTAGCATTTTCCATCTGCTGGGACTGTTCTTCCACGCCTACCCCAGGGTCTCTGTTACCTTCACTGCCAGGGTTGCTTCATCTGCATGGTGCTTCTTGTGTCCTTGCAAGGCTGGTTTGCTCTCCATCCAGCTCAGCAGCATTCAAATCTATTGCAAACTCTGCAAAGCCCTCTCTTGCTCTCAGAGAGTCTCCTCCTGCCCTGCATAAGCCCCTTCACATGTCTATCTCTGCCTTTCTCTAGCCTGCTTAGTCAGCTTGTCAGGCACCTAAATACCTTTTTGCCTGTAGTCCCAACTCCCACCTGGGCCTCTCCCTGTTGCATGTAAATACTAGAGGTCAACAACTGCTCTGAACCAGTCTGGATTGACCGGACTGGCTCTTTTAAGCACTTTTTAGCTCTACACCGGTTTTACCTGACCCTTTCTTCTTTCTCACCCTTCTCTCTCTCACTCCACTGCCTCCATATGGCAGGAGACAGGAAAGCTTTGTTTCAGGGCTGCAGCTAACCTAGGAAGAGGTCACACACTGGTGCACACAAGGCATGAAAGCCTCTGGGAATGGCTATGGATCAGTGTGATGTTGTTAATCGTAGTTTTCTTCTAGGGTTTGCTCATTTTTTAATTTTTTTTGGTGCCTATGTAAAAACACCAGATCAGCAAGCCCCTTCCCTTCCAGGCTTGTATGGCCAGCAAAGATCGTTATCGATGCTGTGATACATATACTGTTAGCAGCACTGCAATGTCAAACAACCCAATTCATTGCACCAGACGAAGTGAAGTTTACATATATAGATACATGCATACATATATATATATGTACATATGTGTACATACAGGTGTAAATATAGCCCTGCCTCACAGCTGCGTGTTATGTAGAACTGTTGGGTAATGGTGCATAGTCCCCACAGGCGAAGTGTTGTTGCATGAATTAACCACTGCTAAAGACGAGGGCTTTGCAGGGACCACTAATTAAAAATCCCCTAATGATCTACTGCATACCCCAGGGGTAGGCTGTGTTGCGCAATCTCGTTAATATTAACAAGGTCTTCAGGCAACAAAGCCAGCCGTGTTTCACCTGGCCATCAATGCTGACCTGCTGTTTAGCAGCATGGCTGCGATTGCCCCATCGCCTGCTTCAGGCATGCTTGTGGGTGCTGGAGTCTGCTGGGTTTTCCCCTAGCTTTCTTACAAAAGCTATAGATAAGGTCTCAGACAGTGCAACCATAGCTTCAGCAGGATGTTGGTACAGTAAAACCACCACATTAGGCAACCAGGGAACCCAGCTCTGAAGATTTATTTCTTCTCTTCAGTTCTTACTTGCATTTGCCTAGGAGGGGTCCTCAGCTGGTGTAAAGCAGTGAAAGTATTTTGACTTTCATGCTGCAATGTAATGCAACATCAGCTGACGCGATGGGGCCTGCTGGCAAAAACCATCTTTATCATCTACAAGGGAAATGGTGGTATTCCTTCACTAGGACTGCGATTTTGCCCACTGGGTGATGAGGACATCGGCCTTCAGGGGTGCAGATCCATTGCAGAGGTAGCAGCTAGTACCACCCAGCAGAGCACAGAGCTGAAGGTGGTCACCAGCACTGTTTCCACTCCACTGTGCAAAAACCAGCCCTGCCAAAGTGCTGGTAGAGCCGGGTCTCAGAAAGCGTGATCGGACTTTCATTTTCCAGGCTGGCAGATGGTGTGTTAGCTGTCTCAGCTCACGGTTGCTGGGTCAGGCTGTTGCACAGTCCTTTCCTCTGCAATCCTCAGCCTTTGGCAGGGAAACCTGTCTTTGTTTCCTTCTCCTCCACCCTTCACCACTGCCACCCTGGGGCCCTCCTCACCTTCCTGAACTCCTCAAGGCTTCTTCACTCCCTGCAAAGTCTACGGGTGCTCCAGGTGCCAGCATCCTTCTGCTCCCCTGCCGACCCAGGAGCCTGCAAACTTTGGGAAATGCCTTACCATGAAGCAGAGAGGTGTCAGGAGTCCCAGACTCTGCTCATGACCTGCTCAAGCAGCATCCCCACCTTCTCCGGACCCTTCCCAAAAGCAGCCATCACCTCCTTCCCTTTCTTGGCTTCTCCTCTAACCAAAATGTGATGTCCTGGGACTCATGCCAAGCAGCAGTGGCTTGCTCAGGCAGCTGCAGGAGAAAGCCCTCATGCAGGATCTTTGTTGAAGTCAGCTGTGCTTGCTGCCATCAGCCCTGCTTTGCTAAAAGTCCTGACAGTAAACAACAGGCAGGAGAACAAAGCAGGGGTTGGACCTCATCTGCAGAGGAGCCGCTACCTAACACAGCAGAGCCTTGGAAATTTTTCGTGCCTGAGCTCATCTGCAAAGGGAGCTCGAGTGGGACAAGTCTCTGCCTGTCCCCCAGCCCCGTCCCTCCCTTCCACGGACACAGCCATTTCCCAGAGAGGCAAGCCTGGAAAGTTGAGCCACAGAGCAGAAAAAGGCAAATACTCACTTGTTGCCAGAGACAGAGAGAGAAACTGAAGAGAGGGGATGGGAGCGGAGTGATGAACAATGAACGATGAATGTGGGCAGTGAGAGGTGGCTGGGAGCAGCCGGAGGCTGTCTGAAGCTGTGTGGGAAACAGGGAGGACTTCCTGAGCTGTGACTCTACACTCCTCCCCTATGTCCCCTCAGCCCAGGAAAGTCAAACTCATGGAGGAAAAGCACCTCCTGACACTGTCGGCAGGCAAACCCCACTGTAATGGAGCAGGGAGCAAAGCTGGGAGGGCACCAGGGTGTGAAACTCATGGTCCCAGGCTGAGCCATGATAGTTTCATCCTGGGAAAGGGAATGGCAAAATATTGCCCCATGCCACGTTGCTGCTTTCACAACCTTCAGCGCTTGGCTTGGCACCGCCTGCCCTTACACTGGTGCAGCTCGACTGACTTTAGCAGTTACTGGGCGGGGGAACATGGGGCTGGAAGGAGACTCGAGCCCTGTGTCCGAACGCAGCACGAAGCACACGTAAACCCTGTGTGCAGAGGGCTTTCTTCTCCTGATTAATCCTGCTGTGATTTCTAGCTGCAGAAACTGGGCTGGCGATTGCAGCATGCTCATTAGCTGCTGTGTTTACAGAAGATAGCATTGTGCAGATGGCAAACATTCGATGAATGGGTGACCAATCCACCCCTGCCTTTCTGCTTCCAAGTTAAAAACAGATGTTCGGACAGACTCAGAAGAGATTTGCAAGCTGGGCTTCTTTTCAGGGGGTTGGATGAATTGGCATTACCCTGGGGAAAAAAGTAAATGCAAGGGGATGCATTGCTCTCCGGCAGAAAAAAAAGTCATTGGGTGCCCTGTTGGGGTTAAATGGGGATTTTCACACAACTGGACAAGGGTGACCAGAGCTGCTGCACCTCATTTCCAGGGTAGTTGAACTCCACTTATTTCAAAGGGATTTGGGAGCCTTGGAGGGCCATCTCTATCCTTCCTTGGTGGCTCAGCATCTCCTTTCCAGGGGGAGATGTGACTCTGCAGCCAGAACTGACCTCAATGCAGCCCCTTCCTGGAAGGAGCAAAAGTAAAAGTGCAGGAGGACAAACATTTGAAAAATGGGACTCATTATCCAGGGGGGTGCAGGGGAAAGCAAGCTTAGAGGAGTGGGCATTTATTAACCATTTTATTTTCACTTGCACCGGTAAGGTCCCTCTCAAAAACGTAGGGTGTAAAGTTCATGTGAGAAAAACACAGATTAATGAAAAGACAGTGGTTTAGGCTTCTCTTCATTAGCAATTACTGTCATCCATCCTCTGCCATACATTTGCATTACACTTGCCTCAGAGGCTTCAGCCCAGTCCAAAGCCTGTCGTGTTTGCAACTTTTCTGACATGGGTAGCTGCCAATAGTGTCAAGAGTTGCAGAGATGAAATTTCTCCCAGGAGGCCATGCACCTCTTTAGGAACTTTTCCCTTGGAAAAGCTCACTAGTAAGGCCTGTAAGTCCATTCAATTCAGGAAGGTTTAGTTCATGAGCACCTATACGGAAACAGAACTGAGGCAAAGGTGTCCTTAGTGTCACTGGAGGCTACGTCTGATGGATACCCACCGCCATTCTGCATATGCCTCTTAGCATCCCAAGGGAGTAGGGATGGTGGTTATGAAAAGGTCTGTCTTTCTCCTACAAAGCCAGCTACTGACACCAGTGGTGACTGTCTTTTGGCCCCAGGACGGGGAGGGCCGGAAGGATCACCCCCTTCCTCCTTACACCACGTCATGCAGCACCCCCAGAGGATGTGAAACCCCTCAGCTCTGCATTTTGGATCAGGTCCTTGTACGTGGTGGGGCAGTAGGCTTTGTACAGTTTTTCAGCCAGTGTGTTGCTGCCCGCGACCACGGCTTTCCGGTTGTGGTTCATGAAGTTCCACAAGTGCAGTGCGTAGGAGTGGTTGAAATTGGGGTTTTTCTCCCAGACCTCGTAGTACTGGCCCCAGGCTGGGTACGGTATGGGGTAGAAACGCTGGGGATTGAGGAAGGAGATGTTCTGGCAGCTGTGGTCCTCGGTGCCTTTGAAATCTGTGAGATTGCAGATGGCTTTGAGCATCCTTGTCATTAAAAAGGGCCCCTGGTTCCCCCAGATGTTCCCATTGTACTTGAGAACAAAGTTCTCCATGCAGTCCCAAATAAATTTGTGGTGGGCAGGGAAGCCAAAGATCCCATTGCTGGAGAACTGTGACTTCTGCGCTGCTAAGAAGCTTTCCTCAGGGATGGGCCTGATGGAGATGACATCTGTGTCCATGTAGATGCCCCCATACTTCCAAATGAGCGCCAGTCTGCTGGCATCAGAACTGACGTGGACCCAGTTCTTCTCCTGCTTGGGGACTACCTGCAGAGTTTGAAAAGCAAGACAGTGATGCCACCAGCAGAGAATGGACTACATCCATCCACTGGATGCAAGTGCCACCATAAAACTGCACCTGCACACCTGCAAATGTCACTGACCACCTTTTCCTCCTCCATCATTGAATTTTATTGGAATAAAATAAGGGGGCAAGTGCAGAGCAATGCTTTGTTAATATAAATTAACAGGAACATTTCATGGGTGTTTTGATGGAACCTACAATGTTAAATCAATGATACCACGAACCATTGCCTGCTATTTCAGTGGGAGACAACCCACTTAACACACGCCCTGATCACTCCCAGCACTTGGAAACAGGCTGGAGGGTTTTCATTGGCACTGTTGGTATTTGGAGTAATTTTTTCTCAGGAGAAGGAAGAATTTGGAGGAAATATGCCTGCCCTGCACAGAGATGGAGCCAAACAAATTTGACAAAAGCTACTTGCAAGCAGTTTTCCAGGAATTTATTTCCAGGGTGGGGCTCACAAGATCCCACCTTGGTTTTGCATATTGCTATTGCAAAAACTGAAATCTCTCCCACATCTTATCTACTGTGGGCTCTGTCGGGTGCGTGGCAGCATTAACAAGTGCTCAGATGACTCAGGCAGCACATTTTGTTCAACCAGCTTCTGTTGAGAAAGATTATTAAGCATTTTTTTTATCAAAACATGTATGCAATCTATTTTTACTAATGTTTTGTTTGCCAAAAAATCTGATTCTCCAGATAGGGGGCGAAATGCTGATCATGTGTTCAACAAACAGATAGATGAATACACTGCAAAACATAGCAAAAATGAATCTATTCTGAACACATAAATAAATAAATAAATAAAAAATCACTAATTTCACACAGCCAGTCCTGCATTCCTCCATTCATTTTAAGCCTACTTCAGACCATTTTTTCTCCCTACTTATAAGTGTTTTCCTATTTCCCCCTTATTATAATGCTCACCTTGTTGTACCACTGGAGCAGAGGGGTCTCCTGGAAGACAGTTTCCATCTGGAGAGGAAAAATGAAGACATTCTTCATAGAAGACAAAAGCGAGAAGGCTGTATAGCTGGAGTTCAAGTCCAACACCGTGTCATTCGTAAGTCCCTTCATGAAGAGGATGATGGGCCGGTCCTGGTAAATCCTGGCTGCAGACTCCACAGAGCAAGACACCAGCGGAGGTGGCTCTAGGCGCTCCGTTGTCTCCAGAAAGATGATGCTTTTGCCAAGGTTCAAGACCTGCTCAGGTGTCAGGAAGTGCTTAGACATAGGCATATAGGAGAAGAAGCAGCCGGACAGCAGGGAGATCTCGTATAAAATGCCCAAGACAAAGAAGAAGCAGAGACATATCTGGATTTTCTTCAACATTCTTGCTTTCCCTGGGCCTTTGGGGTCATGTCTCAGACATGGATGCTAAAGACAGACAAGGAACAGCAAAAATATATGCCAGTGTTATTACTTAGCAGGACTGAGAAATGGTGGGACTTGGCTTTGGACAGCGTAGCATGAAGGCAGTTTGGTGAAGCTCATGCCTTCGCCCCACCGTATAAAGGTAGTTTGGTGAAGCTTATACCTTTTCCCCAGAACAAGCCTGGAGAAATGTCTGATGGTGCAGAGGGCTCTGCCCTGTGGGGTGAAGTGCTGGGGTCCCACATCTTCACCCCCAGCCAGGCAGGGGGGACCAGGAGAGGTCTTGGAGAAGGGACATGCAGCTATGTCTCATGGCACAGCTACACAGTTCATTGGGTTGACAGAGAGGGAAGGACCAAGGGAGAAAGCAGGGAGAGCAAGGTGAGAAGGATCACCTCGCCCCATGCCAGGAGAAGGACCCCCAAGCCCATCCCTGGGGCAGGCTGGTGTAGCAAACTGTTCCCAAGCACTGCAGCATCATGCCAACACATGCTTGTCCCCAAGCAGGAGATGTCCAGGGGATTTCAGGAGCAAAATGTGCTGGTGGAATTAGGTGGCCAAGGGGGCTGTGGGTGCCAGTGAGGGGAAGGTCATGATTACAGTTTGGGATGTGTCAGGCGTATCTACAATATTAGCATGTAGGCACCAAAGCCTTTTTCCCAGTCTGGCCCTTCTGCTGACACTTCAGCCCTGAAGGCCCTGAGGGACTCAGGTCCTACAGGGATGGGGGCTGCAGAAGGACCAGAGAGAGGCAGATGTAAGGATAGAAAGCAGATGGTTTTGTACAAGCAAGGAACTAGGACCTACCTGGATTATAGTTCTGACAAATCCACGTTTCCAGCTTGGTTTTTTGCCATTATGGTGGCAACCAGGCTCCCTTAAAGCCCAGCTCCCTGGTGAAGACTCCCAAGCTGTCTGGAGCATGCAAAGGGATTTCTGAAGGCAGGAGAAGACGCACAGAGGAAAACTGGCTCTGCTGCAGGCTGAATCTCAGCCCCAGAAATGGTTTGGAGCCAATAGGACCCACCTAAAAGGACAAAGAAGGGACAGGTTTTAGGTGAGACCCATCTCATGCCTACATCAGCCTGGCCCAGCTCCTCATTCCCAATTTCACCACAACACAAGCCTGTACAGCATTGGGGAGTTCCTGCTGGTAAGAGGCAGGACTGAATCTTATCTGCATTGCACTGTTTGACAGGCTCATGACGTAAGGAAATTCCCTCCTGAAATGCCACCTGATTGCATCTGAGCAACCCACATTTGCTTTGCAGAGATCATGATCTAGGGTCCAACAGAGGGGAGACACTTTCAATGACAACCCAATGTCCAAGTGACCCCTGGAAGTATTTAAAGCTTGATTAATTAAAGGGAATGGGAGGAAACACAGCTCTGTGTGTTCAGATAATTAATGAGACACATTACCACGTCAGCCAGCCAGAATATAGATAAGTCCGCAGCATAGCAAACCCCGTGGAAATTCCCCTGCAAGCGCCGAGCACACGCTTGAAGCTGTGGCAGCTCCTGATCCATTTCTCAGAGCTAGATCTCATCGAATTAAATATTAAAGCAATGACTGTTCCCATCAGTACAGCTTTCCATGCTGCATAGCAGATTTTGTTGTTTTCCGTTGCCGCTGCAGAGTCCCTCGTTACACCCCGGGTTCCCAGGACTGCATGAGAGAAGATGCCAGGGGTGAAGTGGGTGACAACATCAGGCACCAGTGTGGCTGTGGGTATGATCTGCTGGAGAAAGCAGCCTGCAGAGGAGGCAATGCTGCTTTTTAAATTATTTTTCCCCATTGTTTTCCCACTTTCTCTTATTGCCACAGCTCTCTGCAGAGGAGCCCCTGCTGTGAGAGGCAGCACCCCACTCCCAGGACCTCCCTGCAGATATCAAATTTGGACAGAACACAGGGAATGGAGAGCAAATACAAGCGGTTTGGAAACAAGTTGTTCCCAAGCCTGCAGATAAAGCAGCCTGTGCTGCAGAGCACCACAGGCCCAGCAATGCTCAGGTGCAGCACGAACATCCACTGCTGAGCCCAGCACGAGACGGCGCAGGAAACAGCAGCATAAGCCAGAATAAAATAAACTACATTACTTGAACTACAAAATTTCCCTCCACGTTCCCCTTCTGCCTCTTTCTCAGACACATGCTTCTGACTTCCTCCAGCCATTTGAAAATAAAACAGAAAGAAAAAGTTGCCCTCTAGCAGTTCTCTCACCCATCTCAGCTTGGCTAGATTTTCAGGCTTTTTTTTTTTTTTTTTCTTCTTCCCAGTCCCAGCTCTGACCTAAACCATGCCTGCTGCTGTTCCCGTGCTGCTGCTCCAGTGCAGTCCAGGGACTGAGCTCCCTACTTCTGTTCCTTGCAATTTTTAAATCTTGATGCCACTCTCTAGGCAATGTTTGCTTGGAGCAGAAAACCCAGGCTTTACTTTGATTAGAAATGGGACCATTAGGACATTCCCATTACCAGATTAATATTTCTTCTTTGACAGCCTAAAGATCCGATGTCTCGGGTCTTTATGAGCAGCCTAGCAAAGCTGTGCTCGCAATAGTTGTTCAAATTTAAAATAGTCCAGGAGGCATTTTATTTGCAAATTGCGGGGAGAGAATAAGTAGACACTCTAGCAGATACCAGCTCTGTGTACAACATTGTGAAGAGAAATGTGAATCTTCATCGTCTCATTCTGGGAAATTGTTTTGCTTGGTTGCTTTTCGAAAACCCCTATGTGGCAAGTTATGAATTCTCATCACATTTGACCTGGAGGCTGCTGTTATCAAAATGTTCACTTCCCTGCTCAAGTTAAAAGGACTGCAGAACCAAATGTTAAAAATAAATCCCAGCCATTGAATAGATTACCCTGCTGAGTGGGTTGCTTTTCTGGATGCAGCAGACAGCATGCTGGCTTGATGGCCCATCTTGTAAAGATATTTCTTTTCTCGGGGCAATTTCAGTATTTCAAGTGTAGGATGAAAACAGGTGGGAGACTACAAGAGAGATTACTACGAATGCCAGTGCACTACAGCACTGTTACTGCTGCATGATAATTCCTCCAAGGTGTCCATGAGACACGTGCTGTGGGAAGGTACAGCGGGATTTTTCAGCAAACGCCACCGAAGGGAGTAAATCAGCCTGCTGGAGGGCTGGCAGCCACACCCCCCCCCCCCCTGCACATCACAGCCTGACTGGACAAACGGTGGGGTCCTGGTCCTTTGGTCCAGGCTAGTGGCCGCCTGGCCCAAGAGGTCCCCTCCCAGGGCAGCCCATGGGGCACAACCATCCCCACAGGGACTTGGGACATGGGCTCAGCTTGCACGGGGACTAAGTCTTCCCCTCAATTGCCAAAAGGTTTTTTTTAGAATAAAAAAAAAAGAACAGCACCTGCAGCTTTCAGTTGGCACAGCCCTTTAGTTCAAATCTGCTTTGACTTTTAGACTGTCTGAAGCGAGTCACCTGCATTACAAATTACAATTTATGCACCGCAGATAAATAATATACATATCACAGTCCTCTGGCAATGCCAAACTCTTCTGTCATTGAATCCACATTCCTATGGCTCCTGGGCATCCCTTGGGATTAAAAAGAGAGAATCCCATCCTTTTGTCTATCCCCAACGCTGTGGCTTTCCTCTGAGAACCAGTAGGTTTTGCATTTGGGTCTGCACCCATCCAACTGGGTGACTGTCCTTATTTCTCCCAGCAGGGAATAACCCCGAGGCAGTCACTGTTTGTAACACACACAGCATAGCTTGAGCCTACACCGGTATATTTTCATGTCTTTACAGAATCTGCTCGAGTAAATTACAGCTACAATCAAGTCAGCGCACATGTGTACACTTCAAAGCCAACTTCCTTACAGATTTAACACCAGGCACATTTGGAAACCTCTTTCAAATGGAAAACCTGTAGAAGAATATATCATATTTATTGCAGACTGTAATTAATGCAGCCGTTCCGACCTCCAGCAATGCATGCAAACGAAGGGGCTTCTTACCGCATGGCTTCTCACCTGCTTTCTGATTCTACAACCTGACATGTTTAGAGATAAAGCAAAACTCACCTCTTGGCTGCAAAAAGCAGCAAAGCATGCAGTCTGTTGGGAAGCAAAGCCAAGCTGAACCACACTGGAAGGTATCCACAGCTGGTGGAGAGCCCTTTGCCTGTGCCAGAGGAGCTGCACTGCCTCTCCACTATCTTCTGTCCTGCCAGGGCTTGGAGCAATCTCATGGATTACTCTCCACGAGCTCTGGTGTTTGCATTCCTGGTGTGCTGAGATAAGGCTGAACAAGTTGCTAGGGCTGTATTTTCAAAGGTGCAGGCCCACGGGAGTTTGCAGCGCGAGGTCCTTCAGACAGCCAAATGTGAGCCCCACTGCTCTGTGAGGGTCACAAGAGATGGGTGGGACTGAGCAAAGCGGGTGCCAAAAGGCAGACCGTTTACACCTTTTGGGGGGTGGTCTGCAGCATATTAAGCCTTTTCCCTCTGAATCTAGAACTGTGCTTATGGAGGCTACTTTACTGTTCTTTGACCTATAGCAAAGAACTTCTTTGCTGGAGTGGCATTGACGCTCTGAATACTTTCAAGGAAGGCAGCAACAGGGCCTCCTACACAAACACAGCCCAAATAACACCCCACATCTTGAACCAGCTGCCTGACAAGTTCAGATGCCTGCCTAGCTCCCCATTAGAGATCAAGCAGGCAGGGAGATTTGCTGATCCATCAGACTCTCTGCTTGTCCCTTCAACCTGTCCCCAGGAGGATGCCTTGAGGGGTACAGGAGCACCGTCAGGTGCCCCCAGGATTGGGATGACCCACCTCAGGTTGGAAGGATCCCCCAGAGCTTTCCTGGCCCTGGGGTCTAAGGGGTATGAACTTCAGTGGCCATGCTGTGCTGGGACAGCAGAATTTGTAAGGGAGAAGTGGAGCTGTAGCACCAAAGAGAGCTCCCCAGCACATCCCTCCTGCGACCCTGACCTGGGCTGGACCGGAGCCGCTCAGCTAGTGCAAGGGGACCAGAGCATCCTGCTGGGATGCAACCCCTGGCTCCCAGTCACCCACAGCAATCAGGCTCTTTGCAGCTTCCCTTCTGTTCTTTTTCCCCTTCTCCTCCTGATTTTTGGCAAGGCTGTATATCCAGGGCAGATTTACTAGCAGGGCTGGAAACTTCGTCCAGCCAATGAGTGCCAGCAGCCCTGCGTGTTGCACACATGCAAGCACGGCAAAAACACTCCTTTGCCACTCAGAAAACCACCTCCCTCCACCAACAGCAACCACATAGTGCTTATAAGCCACCAAGAAGCGCTCAGCTCATACCCTTCACAGCTTGTGATGGCAGAAGAAAGCCAGCCTGCCTGCTCTTAAAAATTAGTCACCCCGCACTCCAGGGAGTGCCCATTTGCTCCTGGCCAGCTCAGGGACACCCCACCTCACCCCACTGCAGGGTGCAAAGGGCCTGCCCCCAGCTTGCTCTGTGCTCCCGCGTACGTTTCCTGTTGCAGAGAGCTGGCAGAGGATGCAAGAGCGGCTAACGTTGCCACAGCCAGGCAGAGCAAACAGTCCCCACGGAAAGCTATCAAGATAGTCAGGGCTTAATCAGTAGATAACGTCCTGGGCAAAATCACCAGGAGGGCTCCAATGCCAAAGAAGTCTCTCTGGCAATGACATAGGTGAGGAGCCCCCGTGCCGCGACAAACCTCTCTGTGAGAAACCCTCTCCTTTGGCAAACATGCACTCAGGTCCGTCGTTGCAGTCTGACCTGCAAGGAAATAGGTTGGCCAGTGTCCAGCTCCAAAGCTGGGAGCTCCTCCAGGGATGAACACATCCATCCATCCATCCCTTCCTCCCTCCCTTCCCAGTGCACATACGTAGCGTCTGCTGAACTTAGAGGATGCATTAATACAGGGGTATGCATTGGAGCAGATGGTAACTGTTATTAAAAGTTTCAGCCCAGCTTTTATCTTGCACAACATGAAAGCATCCCCCTCCTGCACCAGCTCCCCCCATTGCCTTGATGTGCTACTGAGACCCTTGCCCTGGAGTTAGGAGGGGAATTTTCTATGCAACCCACTCCTGCAGCAGGGGCGGTGTAAAGTTACAGCCTGGAGCAACCTGTATCACCAGTATATAGGGGAGATGATGAAACTATGAGCCAAAACACACAGGCTGGATGTGCAGCAGAAGGGGGTGTGCATGAATGAATACCCACTGCCCACAGCCCTGGATGCCATGAGCTGCCAGCATCTCACCAGGTCTCTGCTCCATGGTGCCACTGCCATGGCCTTGCCCATGCCCTGCCAACCCAGCACGTGAGTTTGGGTCCCTAGAAGCCCGCTGGAAAGGCAGCAGGGGGAATGACAAGCAGGCTCACACACACCAATGAGTCCGGTCTGCATGGAGGTGGGAGCTATGCTGGTGGATGGGGCACTGCCAAGTGACTTGGACAGACTGCTGCATGCTTCACACCCACACAAAACCCATTAAATAAGAGGGAGTAGCCAAAATCGTGGTGCTGCTCTGCATTCCCTTCTATAGGAGCCTGTTTTCTGTAGGTTGCTGCGAGGGGAGACCCAGAAAAATGGGAGTCAGCAGGCCAGAGCCTGTGCCAAGTGCCTCTGCATCCCTAAGGGCTTGGTGGCATGGCAAAGGGAGGCAAAAATCACACCCCTGTGTCACATAAGCAGTCTGCAGCAGACTGAGGCCCCAGCTCCCAGCAAGGTGACTAGTGACAAAGTCATGCCTTCCCTTCACCTCTCCATGCTGCTGCACATCCAGCAAGCGCAGAGCAACATGTCAGCCTTGAACATCACGGGAGACTCACCACAGTTATAGGGAAAGTATTGCACCAGCTTTGGCCCATGGTCTGCCCTCTCAGGTTTGGTTCACATGCAATGCTGGCCGCTTCTTGTGGCACATCCAGTGTCTTGGGCTGCAGATGTTCAACTGTTTTGCCTGATGCTCTGCAGCAGGGACAGTGCTCACTGGGACAGCCTGGGTTTCTACTCTAGAGCCCACCCAAGCCTTCATGTTCTCCATAGTGGATAGACCCTGTGGAGATTTCTCTTCATCCTGAATAATCTTAGAGACAGTAATCCTACAAAATCACCTTTTCTCCCCTCAGAGATGAGGTTCATTTTATTCCAGAGCTTGGGAATCTGCTTCAGTTTTGCTAAATGAAAGGATAAACAACTCTGCTCTGGAGATCTCCTCCAAAAATGGAGGTGCATTGATGTGGCTGCTCAAGGATGCTCCAGCAAATGGCTGAGCACTGCTCTCCATGAGCCCAACCAGCCACTGGTCTGGATTGGCCCCAGTAACATTCAAAAGGATGATTTCTCACCCATTCAAAAGAGAAGCCAGGGCCTGAAGGCAAGCATCCCATGCAGGCACTGGCATTCCCTTAGAAGCATAACAAATTATAGTATTTCCATAAATACTGTCAGCATCACCCAAAACAGGTTATTAAAGGATATTAAACAATATCTCATTTTCTAAACCTTACCAAAGGTCTGCTCAGGTCTGTGCTTTTGACCACTGCCAAGTGCAGAGCTTAGGTGAGTTTCTTGGGGCTTATCAACCACTCACACTCCCCATATCTCCCTTCTGAAATACAGACACTTGTCCCAAATGAGCCAACTGATGTCGTTGTTTGCTGAAGTAGCTCTAAAGACCTCTTTCTAGAAAGTTTCAGCCCATCTGACAGTCATCTTGGGAAGTTACAGCAATTAAACTTGGGTGCCCATCGGTGCCCTGTGTGCAGCCCCACTTTTCACCATCACCTTTCACTGTTTTGCTGTGCACTTCCAAGAAAAATCTGTCTCAGCCTTCCCTATAAACTCTTACATAGGGAGAGACAGCAATTGGACCACCTTCACCTCCTCTGTTCTGGGTTGAGAAAATGCAGCTCCCTCGACCTCTCCTTGCACATCTTCCATAACCTTACTGGTGGCCCTCCATAACCTTACCGGTGGCCCACCACTACTCCCTCTCTGGTGTTCCAATATCTTTCTTATAACGGGGGCTCAAAGCTGGATGCAGTAGCCAGCTATGGCCTCCTAAGTGCCAAGACAAGGGGAGTAAACCCTTCCTTGCCCTACAGTGCTCAGTTTTGAGTAAGACCTCTGGAAGACCAGTCTGAACGTTCACAAATACAGGAAGAAACGTGCCTCGATTTGCCCCTTCATACACTAATCCCTTTAGGCACGCTGCTTGCTATTGTTAACTGCTAGCATGTATATCTCTCAGTATTTACTGAAAGCTTGTGTCTCTTTTAGAATTATGTTGATATGGTAGAAAACTCACTTGCTCCTTTTGAGCAACAGAGAAGTTATAAAATAATGCTTTCTTAGTTATTTTACCAAAAACTGATAGCTGTCACTTGGGAAACAGTAAACCACTTACACCGTACATGCGTATGGACAGAGAAAAAGTAAAGCTCATATCACTTTGTTATAAACAGAGGGACCAGGTGTAACATCTCTCAAAGGTGGGTTTGTCAGTCAGTTCAGAGGAAGGCAGGGCATGGGCACTAATGCACAGAGGAAAAAATATCAGAGGAAAGAATGCAAGGAGCTGAATTGTGCCAAATTACAAGCAATTATAAAGCAATATATTTGAGCTTAAAGGTTTCCATATTTATATTTCTAATATTTGCAATGTCCATACAGCTTCAGAGACAAAGCAAGTGTAATGACTAAAAAGGCAGCCACTGTGTCTGCAGCATGAGAAGAGTTACTTTCACATGCCTAATTTCACTTTAAGCTTTTTGCAACTTCCCAGCTTGTGATAGCATCACTCCCTGCAAACACATGTGCATTATTATAGCCTTCCTCTGCTTTAATTTAGTCAGCCTTTGCAATATTAATTTATACATCGTCATATCAGGACTTTGGGGAACTAACTGATTTTAAGTGTTTTCTGCATTGGGCAGCCTTTGGTTTTTTACGAGGGGTTGTTAACTGAAAACATGATGTTGTTGGTACAGTATAGAGGGAGGTGGTTTAGTCGGGGGTGCTTCTAAACCTGCCTTTACATCACGAGGGCTTTTTGTGCTCGTATATCAGAGTGCAAATACCATTAGACCTTGGGGGCCTCACTTGGCAAAAACACTTTCTGAAAGTCTCCTCCCATTAGAAACAGATGTTTCCTCTGACTGGAGCCAGTGTAAACTACAAATTTACATGCTACAGATTATATTTCAGCCACCGAGATTGTGGCTGTGTCCATCCTGTAGTCCCTGCAAGGCAAAACCCCCCACCAAGCAGAGCCCATCAGCAATTTGCAGGCTGTTCGCATGTGAGCAGGGCTGTCCACAGCAAATCCACCCAGGTACTACCCGCTGCTGCAAGCCTGGTTTTGCTGGGCCCTACAGAGCTCCCAGCCCCTAAAAAAGAGAAACGCTGGAGAACCATAAAACTCCAGACGAGTTGTTGCTTTGCCTCTAAGAAAAGGGGGGTTTATAACACAACAAACACCTGTAAATGCTCTGTTAGCACCATGCCCTGAGCAGGTCGATCTGCCCCACATTGATCCCTGCCCTCCCCATGCTCTGCTCAATGGGGACAGAGCGGCTGATGCCATCCCCTGAATAATACCAGAAGAAAAATGCTGCCTGCACCACAGGCTGAGCAGGCATGCCCGATCCCACCACTGCCATTGTGAGATGGTGGATCCAAACACACAGGATGGCCAGGAGTTGGGTGCTGAGCGGTGAGGGATGCACATCTGGAATAAGTGCACTAGAAATCTACAGTCTATCAGAAAATCATGCTTGATTTTATTACCATTTTGTGGACAGCCAGCAACAAGAGCTTTCTATATTCATGAATTCATCAGATTCATATTTCAAAAATATGTTGTTGTTGTTATTATTATTGGAATGAATTTCTCTATTATGTACTGAGTGATTGTAACTACTTACTGCCTCCAGCACAGGAACCACCTAAAGAATAATACAAGCAAATAATACTTCTGTAGTGGTTGCTACAGGATTCTGTTAGGTCTTTTTAAGTGAGAAAGGTATTAACCAGAACAGCAGCAACAATCATAACAGAAATAAAGTCATTATAAGGTTGTGTATAACACTATCAGGGTTTTTTTCAGCTAAATTTAGTTTGGGGCACATGACTCACGCTTCTCCAAGATTTTTCTTGATTTCTTGGAGCTCTGCCTCTAACAGCAGCTTCACACTTTCTGCCTGCTTTATCCTATGTACAGAGGAGGGAAAGCAAAACAGGTCTCAGCAGAATGACTTCCTGATTCAAGGATTGTGAAGGAGGATGACGAGACTGCTTGCTTCAAACCCCTTATTGACACCTATGAGCCCATTTGCTCCCATGGCCCATGTGTGCCTCCTTGGCACACTTTGGAGGTGGGGCTTTCCCTACTTGTGGGCACCTTCAGTACTGTAGCTTTTATTCTCACAATCTCATCCATAAAATGCTGTGCATTGACAAAGAGCAGAGGAGATAAACCAACTGACCATAAATTATGCACTTGCAAGCTAAATCTAGATAACTACTGGATAGAGTGGATCAGCTGTGATAGAGAGCTTTCCTCCAGCTATCTGACAGCCTGGGGAGTTGAAAAAAGGCAGAAGGGGCTGCAGAGCGGCCTGGGAGGCCCTCCTGCAACTATGCTAGCATGGACCGGTCTCCCCTGCCATCACAGAAGGGTTTATGGTGGAAGTAATGAGTCCCTCTTCACCCTAGTTATTTCCTCCCCATGATGATTAGCAAGTCCCCTCACTGCCTCTGTCGGGCTCCATCCCGACCTCCCTTTCCACATGATGCCTCTATCCAAAAAGCTGCCATGGCATTGTAATATAGAAAATTAGCAAAACACAGGACTTTCCAGAGGCCTAGTCTAGCTGTCAGCATATTTTGACATGAGCCCAATGGGATGGATTCAAAAAGTTGGGATCCCACCATACCAAACCACAATATTTGGTTGAGCATCTGCCAAAACAAAACTAGCAGACTGCTGGGAAGGCTGCATTTTCCAGGGTTTCTTTTTTTTTTTTTAGGCATGCACAGTGGCAAAAAGGATCACTGTGAGCATCTTCAGCTCCCCAGCCTATGTAAGCAAGTACCTGTTGATAGCCGGGTCAGCTGGAGAGGGCATTTATTACAAATGCTAGGCAAAATCTAAACTTACGGCCCCAGTGGGATGGCAAGTTGCTCTGCTACCACACTATAATAATCTCAGCATACCCCTAACCAGAATTCAGGATTTTTCCCTGCAATAACCTGAAATAATTCTGCAATTATATGGACCCTCGGTCCATTGCAACAGAGTGGATGAATGAGTCACTTCCATGTTACCTTAATTTCAGTCATGCCATGTCATTATCTGATGAGAAAAACTAGAATTACATTTTGGTGGCTAAAATTCATAGGGAACTTGCCCTCATTAACTCTGCTGACCACTTGTGCATCCATAGCATCAGTGATGGTATGACACCTTCTCATGAGCAACACTCTGCACTGGCATGTTTAGAGGAAGACCTCTTGTCTCCCAAGGGTAAGAATAATTTTTGCAATTACTTGGGAGTTGCAGAGGTGTCTCTGAGCCAGGAAGATCTATCCTGCATGTACAACTTGCAGCCATCCCTTCTTGCCTTCTGCCCCTACTCTTTGGAAATTTGTGCTCATCTGAGGGACTGAGATAGGCTCCAGATCTTAAAGGGGGCTTATAAGAAAGGTGGGGACAGACTTTTTAATAAGGCCTGTAGTAATAGGGCAAGGGGTAATGGTTTTAAACTGAAAGAGGGCACATTCAGGCTAGATATAAGGAAGAAATTTCTTTGATGAGGGTGGTGAAACACTGGCACAGGTTGCCCAGAGAGGTGGTAGATGCCCCATCCCTGGAAACATTCAAGGTCAGGTTGGATGGGGCTCTGAGCAACCTGATCTAGTTGCAGATGTCCCTGCTCATTGCAGGAGGGTTGGCCTAGATGACCTTTAAAGGTCCCTTCCAACCCAACCCATTCTATGATCTCCAGAGTAGGGAGAGTGGATGGAGAGATGACAGGAATGGACAAAAATGTCAGGACAGCAGAAAAGTACGTCTTCAAAGCGAGGGGAAGGCTAGAGCCAGACTGAGCATGACCATGCACACGTAAGGGAAAAAGAAAATCATTAAAAGTTTCCTTAGTGAAATATATAAATATAGGCAGAAAGAGTGACAGCCAGCCAGCAAAAGCAGGACCAGGCTAAAGGGTAATCAAAGCATTCCCTCCAAATTAAACAGATAACTAGTTCTTGATGGTAAAGGTGACGTGCATTGGGGAGTGAAGACAGTTACCTGGAATAAGAAGCAGGAAACAAAAGCAGCAGCCACATTTGCAGTGAAAGCAGGACCCTGAAAGGAACCCAGATGAAGTCCGAGGGGTTGGGGAAATCTCCATCCCATTTGGGGAGAAGCAGCACATGGTGTGCAGAGGGGTGAGCAGAGATTTCTAATGAGTTTTGCAGGTCAAATGGCACTGATTGAACCCCCACAAGCAAATGGATTATAAGGAAAGTAAGGGAAGATAAGGAAAATGAAAAGCATGAGCTAGCCAGCTATGGATGTGTTAACCTGTTTTTAGTTATACATGAGATTGTAGGACAAATTCTGAAGGAAACATTAATTAAAGGCACTGAGAAAAATGAGATAAAGTGCAACACAGGTTTACCAAAGGCAGTTTGTGCCAGACTGTGCTGACATCTTCCTTTGATAAGATAATTGGTTTTCCAGACAAGGGAAATTTGGTAGATCTAATCTATCTGGAGTTCAATAAAGCATTTGATATGGTGCCACTTGGGAAATTATTAGTGGAGCTTGAGAAAATGAGAATTAACAGAAGAAATCTGAAGTGCAGACTGATGCAGAGACAGCAGCAGGATTGTCATGGGGGAAACTGGACTGGCGAGAGGTTGCTGGTAGGTGTCTGAAAACCCTATCTTGAGACTGATCCTGGTAAAAGCCCTCCATTTCGAAGGTTGGGAGCAGACTGGTAAAGTTTGCTTATTTGGATTTTCTGCAGTGGGACTCACATGTGCTTGGAGCTTGCAACCTTGAACGCTATGGATGGGAGCATCGCTGCAAACTTTGTAGGGATGCACCTGCACCATGAGATGGCAATGTTGTTCCACCAAAGAGCATCCCTCTCCTCATCTTCCAGCTCTAGCTTTTAGTGTCTGGACACATTTCAGTACATAGTCCAAGAAATATCAGTGACTGCAACTGTGAAATGACGATGATGGTGGAAGCTATATCAGTCACTGTATGGCTCTGGACAATCAGCCTTCATGTCTTGAGACTGAAAAGGCACAGGTGACATGGGAAGGGAACATGTTTAAATACATCCCATGAGAAACAAGGCACTGCTATCTTCACTGCAGATCCAGTCCAAATAACCTTTCCTGGTGTACAATAAACCACTCCCCAAACCAGGCAATGTTGCTCAGGTTAAGTGCAAATGCTTACGCATGTGTGCATGGCAGAGAAAGGAGAGGAGGAGACAATTTTACATAGAAATGAAATCTGCTTATCCTTCCCTGTATTTTTAGCTTAAACTACACCCAAATGCCATCTGACCAATTCAGCTGAAATGAGCCCTTAATCCTAATAGGTCTTGATCACCTTTTCAAACCTTGCAAAACAGCAGGGAATGTGTTTTCGTTAAGTATTAACACCTTGATTCAAATTTCTCTGGCATGTGTCTAACTTACATAAGCATAAAATGTTCCTGTTAATATTAAAGAAGAATTTGGAGAGGACTGAAGACATGCTTTGGACTGCTTTTTCTCCCCACACATCATGTCTGATCACTCCAGCTTCTTCCTCAAATGCGAAGGTATGGAAGGTACGGAAGGTACATTAAATCTTTATGAATTCACCAGTTAAGGCAGCAATAGGTTGCTCTTCCTGGGCTGAGCTAAACACACCTCATCCAGGCCCTTTCTGTGTAATAGAGAAGTTTTAATCCAATGTAAAGCAGAGAGATAAAGCAAACAAGAGGCTTCTGAAGACACCTAATGGGAAAACAGCTGATGCTGAGTTTCACCTGTGCTGCAACAGACTTAGCCAAGGATAGGACTTAGGATTTTCTTTAATTCTTTGAAAAAAGCTTGGAGCTCATTATTCCTCAAACCTAGAACAATTTTGTCAGTTTTAATAAGTCTTCAGGAGGACTTTTAAACATTGAATTTGCCAAAGGACGGTGTTTCAGAAAAATGTGGGCGTTAGCAGTCCACTGTAACCCTCCATTCAATCATTAGTCATTATGGTGCCTCCTGAATGTTGAAATTCATGCATTATTATTGCTACTTCCTAGATTTCTTACCTTTTTTTAGTACCGGCGCAATCACTTCTTTGCCAGTGGTAGCCTACACAATCAAATTATTTCTTTCTCCCTCTCATTTTACAACTACCCAGGAATTTCTTTAGGTCATCTATTACTTACTAAATTATGGGTTAGAGTTGTAAGAGAAGAAGGGCTAGTAGGCAGAATCTCTTTTTATAGTAGTCTTGCACAAGCCTGGCCCCAGCTGCTCCAAATTAGTGTAGACCTAGTGGTGTAAATCAAAATGTATTCATCTGAATGCAGCTGTGATTATTTTTCCCAACTGAGTGTTTGATGGGGGGGGGGGGGGGGGGCGCGAGCTTTTTTCTGATGACCTGCTCGTCATCCTTTGGGTTCAACAGTAGACCAGGTGTTGAGAGTGCTTGCGGTGTGTGAGCTTCCCTGGCCCAGATGGGAGAGGAAAGGCATGGGGTAATCCTGAAGGTGGTAGCATTTCCATTGCTAACCAAGAGCAAATTTACTGTCAGCAGCAGTGAGAGCATCTGAGAAAAAAAGGATGGTGCCAGAGGTGCCCCCATGGAGATGGGGTCAGCTGTACCAGTGAAGGTGATGGGAGGCACCAAGCATGCCTTTACAAGTGGGTGTGAGGATGGGGATGAAATGAGCAGTGCAAAACTTCCTGTACTGGGAAATAAAGCAGTGAGAAGAGAATAAAAGTTGTTGCAGCCTGCTTTGCAGCTCAGTGCTCGAAGGTGTAGGTCAGCTGGGTGAGACCATGCTCAGGTCTCCAGCTCAGCTCTCTTCTGGGAAGATTGAATATAACCCATAGGGATTGCGTGTTATTGTGCATGTTCACCTCCAAAGCAGGGTGGAGGTAAAAGTTCTGCAGGATCTCAATTTCTAAGGGATACATGGAAATGGGGCTCCCCTCCTGGGATCTGCCCGAAAGGCCACACCAATCTCATACCCTTGAGCAATGTGAGTCTGAGTATTTGGTCTCCACCTTCTACACATTATCCTGTAGGACCAAACGCTGGCTTTGTAAATCCTTTGGGCTACATCCTATGGCACCTCCTTACACCCGGAGCACTGTGTAGATCCCGAACATGGCTGTGCAGATATCCCTCCTCTTGTCAGCATTTTCCTTCCTGGAGACCTGCAACAACTGAACAGTTGTAGAGCTCCCCTCCCATTTAGCTATAAATACAAGGATCGAGGTCTTGACCTCTGGAAACTCACTGTGACCCCATCATTGTGCAGCCATGCCCAAAACACTGTATTAAACTGGCAGGGAACATAAATCTGGGAGGAACTAATGAAGGCCCCTAGGGCCACCATTCTCCTAGAAAGTAGCAATAATAATTTCTCTAGAAAGTAGCAATAATAATGCATGTCTTGTTAACATGATCTAGGAAAGACAGGGGGCTCAAAAAAGAAAAAAAAAGCAAAGATAATAAG
This sequence comes from Astur gentilis, assembly GCF_929443795.1. Classification (NCBI taxonomy): domain Eukaryota; kingdom Metazoa; phylum Chordata; class Aves; order Accipitriformes; family Accipitridae; genus Astur; species Astur gentilis. The sequence continues at coordinate 15,306,615 of NC_064885.1, forward strand.
TGACTCATCAAAGTCAGGGAGAGACAGAATATTGTCAAGGAGGTGTTACAGCACTGGATGAAGAATTGCAGAACATTGCACTCACAACCAAGCACCACTGCCAAGGGGACTGGGAGGCAGTTATCCCTCCAAAAGCTCAGTGACCTTCATGGCCCATCCAAAATCAGCATCATGGTTAAAGGCAATGGAAAGTCCCATCCTGTGACCCATCCTTCTTCTCACTGTCAAAAGCAGAGTAGACATGAACGCCCTCCTGTTTTTGTCTTCATGACAGTAGGGACTGAATGCCTTGTGGACAGTGTGATATTAGGGTCTCTCACTCATTTAAGAGGCCTGAGATCAGTATTTTATGAGAGGCAGGAGAACTTTCAAAGGCACCCAAGGTGGCAGGAGCAGAGGGCTGAGGTGTGAAAAGCCACATAGGGGATTTGTATACCCAGTGCTGGTTGAAGTGGTTGGAAAACTGGAATTGAATACAATAAGCAGCACAGACATCACGCTCATGCTGCCTTCCCAAATACTCAGGGGTTGGTACCCTCAGGGGCAATGAGAAAGGGCATGGGTTGTTCTCGTGGTAAAATTAGCCTCTTTCCAGTCCAAGATCTTGAAGTTGGAGATGGGGCTCATTGTCTTTTAGTGAGGAAGGTGGCAATGACAATGGGTTTGGGTTCAACTCTCACCTCTGTGATGGCTGATGGCCGAGCCTGGCATGCTCAGGCAATTGTCCAGGTGGGGATGGTCTGGTCAGGAAACCTTGGTGGCCAGGGCCATCCACTTGTGGATGACAGCAAACCAGAATTGCATGCAAACCGTGAGTCTCAGGTCCCCAGACTTGCACGTCCTTGCTCTCGACCTTTCAAAATGACTGGCAGATGGATGGGAAAATTGCATGGGACAACAGAGAGTCAGGTAATGATTTTAAAACTGTTTCCAAGCCTGCTGCTTCGTCACAGTTCTCAGATGCTGCAGGACAGAATTACACTGGCTTTCCAGGTACTGCAGGCACTGATTTCCCCTAAAATTGTATTTTGGCCGCTCACAATGCCGTCACTGTCCCAGCTGCCATTGGGGATCCCAGTGGCACCGGGAATCAGGTGGGTTCCCTTTGTGTTCATCTGTCAGTGAGGACAACATGCCAAGAATGGATTAAACCTCGGCACCAGAGACCTTGGGAGCCCTGGTACCAGCCTCTGTACCTTGCTAATCCTATTCTCTATTAATTTGTTATCCCATTAGCACCTTGCACATTTCTTTCTCTCACCACTGTGCTATCCTGAGAGGCTTCTGGGGACCTTCTAACATGGTATTTTGTCATTAAGAGCTTAAGCCATCAAACTCTTCTCATCTTAGCCTAGAAATCCCTTGATAGAAAGAAAGAAAACTGCTGCTTTGTTTCTTTCAATCAATACTATCCATTAAGATCTGTGTCTAACAGCTCCAAGTCCAAGTGAATAACTGAATGAGCTACCTCCTGCTCTCTTAAACCTTTGGAAACAGTAAATGCTCTTCTAAAAAGAACAATTTGATATCACAGCCCTGCCTGGACCAGGCAGGGAGGCAGCTTTCTTCTCTGATGTATGAAAACAAAATTGCTCATGATTTTCAGAGAAAGCAACAGACGGTGGAGAGAAACATGCCCCTGCTTCTCTGGAGAGCCCCACAGCGGTGGGTGAGACATCATCTGGGGTACACTTCCCCTCCCCAGCACTCGTGCACTGGCGTGTCAGCGTTTGCAGGAGGCATAAGGTATAAAATTTCCAGCATCAAGCCATCAGTGGTGGAAATTGAGCAGTTTCATATACTTTGGGGAACGGCTGTGAGATGAGCCTGGCCTTGCTGTGCTGGCTGGGAGGGGTGGGCTGCTGCACAGCAGGGGATTACAGGGAACACGGTCCCCCTGCACTTCCTGAGGGCAGCTGGCTTCAGGCTGTAGTGCACCCCAGCACGGGCAGGATCCTGCTGCACGGTAGCCACACCGAAAGTAAGAGGTTTCTCTTTCTCTCAGCTAAAGCCTTGGGAGTCTCACAGTTAGAAACCTTCTCATTCCTATCTTAAAGCTGTCTGAGTCCAGCTTATATAGAGTTGTCCTTGTGCCTATTAATATGGGTGCAATCAATATTACTGCAGTCAAAAGTAGGACTGACATTGATGCCCCTCTTCTCTTGGGAACCCTGAAACAAACTTTCTGCTTTAAGCAGGGAAGCTGACAGCAAAAGACCAGGTTTTCACTCTAGGATGGCAAACCCTTCAGGTGAGCCTGCCATGAAACCATGCATGCAGCCCTCAAATGTGTCAGCTGAGGGATTCCTGGTAGAAGTAGGCAAATACTCCTACATTGCACAGGCAACTGCAACAACAGAGTACTTCTCCCTGACAACATTTCAAAGAGAAACTCCAGCCAGAAACAGTCTTAGAAAAGGCGAAGAGGATGATGACAGAAATGGAGAGCCCATCTGAGAAGTGCTTGGTGCCTAGAGAAACATATTCATTAAGCAGTGCCTGCTGCAGTGCTTTGCAAAACATGTGGAGTTATGAAATGGTTTTCCCTTCCCACCTGCCATCCCATGGAGCGTGCCACCGAGTGAACAGTAACTGAATGTGCTATGGAAATGTGATCTGTGTTCATTATTGATTTGAAGGTTCATCGGTTAGCGCCAACATGATCAATACTTTATTATTCCACCAATCGATTCCTGCTTTGTTTGTGAACTTTACCCAATTGATATACATTAAAAAGTTTAGCAGCATTGATAAGGTTTAAATCACAAGTTCTAGATGGAGAAGAAAAAGAAGCCACTTATAACACAGAGCTCCCAGTACTCCAATATCTCAGGTGCAGTGAGACCTTGCGGGTGGATACTGCTTGGATAACCTGGGATGCTCTTCTCTCCAGGCTGGACAGGCTAATGACCTCTTGGTCACATAAAGCCTAATTAGAGCTAGACCCTGCATTGGAATAAGGTGAACAGGTTCAGGAGGGTTTGTGCATGCAAAGTTGCTGGGGCAAACAACAGTCAAGAGGCTGTTGCTCCCTGACCATATCCCTTGTGGGCCTGTCTTGGCTATAGGGTGCTGCTTGTGGGATGGTGGTAGTGGGCATCATTCTTCTAAGAGAAGCTGAGCTTGGGCTACCAGAGATCCCATTGGGTTGGGAGAGTGATGGTAGCCCCTCTCGATGAACTGTCTGCCAGTCCAGACTCATTTCATGACATCGTGCAGTAGTTCTTCTATTTGAGTCCTAAACATCCTTATCTCAGGGTGATCCTGGCCGTCAAGGAGCAAGAAGTCTGCTGACAAGCCAGGATCGAAATTCTCTGCAGTCCAAACCCAAACCTGTGCAGTGGCTTTGGAAAGAGATCAAGGAGCTCATGGCTACTTTGTCTCCATGAGCAGGACCACACTCCTCTGCCCAGTGTTGCCCTGGCCATCTGGTGGTGGCAGAAGAAAACTCTTGGAAAAGATGTAGATCTGAAGTGAAATGCAGTAGTTTGCCTTATGGCCAGATACAAATGAAAAAAGGGCCCTACAGAATGAATTTCACTGTTGCAAAACAAGAAGTCCCCACGCCCTGCCCAGGGAGATGAAACCAAAGTGGTGTCCGGCTTAAACCCGGTTTATTTTCTCACCATACCCTCTGCACATCCAGTGCAATGTTTTGTTCTCAGGATTTCACGCTGACTCCCCCTTCTTTTGTCCCAGGCTCTGAATTGCTCTTGCTGCACATCCACCTGCTGTTTGTTTGCAACACCCCCTCATCTGCAAATAGCTGAAGTGGGTGAGCATGGGAATTTTGGTGCTGAAGGCTGGCCACAGTGGTGTGGGGTATAGGGTATAGGGCCACTGCTAAATACTCATCTAACATGCAAACAAACCTGGGAACACTCCGCTTTAGCTGGTGCCCTGCCAATCCCAGTGGCCATGAAGGCTATTTCCTGCAAGTGCTGTTTTGAAATAACTCTCTGACTTTATAACCGGGTGCTGGTTGTCTCTTGACTCCAGTGAAGAGTCACATACCCCTTCTGTACAGCCTGTTTCTGGCTTTGAAGGCACCACTAATGTGCAGAGCTTATCCTCAGAGCATGGCATCCCCATACACAACATGTGACCTGGCCCTTAAATTCTAGCCTGTGCCATCCTCCAGCGCAGTCCTGGTAAGGACATCATCCTTTGGACTACCTCCTTCCCTTTTTCTCTGATGGTTATCAAGGCAGAAGTGAAAAATATCAAGCAGCTTTAGGAAAAATAAACCACATACACATATATATATAATACCAAAAGCATCCTGATTAAACCTGATTTTATAGCATGATGCAAGCTGCAGCTGGAATCAGCATCCGATTTGCTGGCCCCTGCTCTCACCAAACTACTTGTATATTATTCACAGTTGTAAATTGCTTTGAGATTTCTGTAAGACATTAGAGTGGATAAAACCCTATTTCTCTGCAGTCCTTTTAAATGTCCCATTGTAAAATGTATTAACATTCAGAGGGATGCATGGGGATGAAAGGCAATGGAAAAAAAACAACATTGCTAAGAGTATGCAGTGCCCCAAGCTTCATGCAATTTTACCTGAAAATGAAGCTTTTGTCAATGTCTTTTCTCCATGGGGCTTTTCCATTCCCTGATGTAATCTGAACGTTTTACTATTTGTGTCATTACTGAACAAAAGGGTGAAAATGTGATTTTTTTTAATTTTTTTTAAATTAAGGGCTTTTTCCCCCCTATAGAAATGGTAAAAGAATATTAAATTATGGCCTGACAAGGTACACTTCTGAAAGAGAATCACCAGAGTACAGCAGATCTATATCTTATCTCTCTATGAAATTGCATGTCTATGCGGTAGCATTGTAACAGATTTCAGCTGGGCATAAATTCCTAGCATTGCAGGGTATAAATAGGAAGCTTATTGGAGCCTAAATTGCAAGTGAACTATGTATGAACCAATTTCAATACTAATGAGCTGTTAGCCACACAGTCGCAGAATATTAGCAAGAAGCTGTGGTTGAGATTGCGGGGAGCTATTCTTCCTTCCCTGCAAGCCCCAAAATCACATTAGCCTTTTCCTGGAGCCGGGACAGGGATGAAGTGAGACATGGTTCTTCTCACCATGGTTGGAGTCCTTCTTACCCAGTGTGAGAAGCAGGATGTGGGTCCCTGGTGGCAAAGGGTAGCCCAAGTTGGGCAAGCTCCTGCTTCTGCCTCCTCCTCACCCCATGAAGAAGCAACAGATCATGATTTTTCATGTGGTCTTTTATGTTTGGGTTTTTTAAAATAAGAAATACTAATTTTCAACAGAAGCAAAGGGACTTACTGTTCTGGTGGAAACATTATCAAAACTACTTTTGACAGAGTTTTGTTCTTTTGTGCAGACTTTATGGAGGATCCTCAAAGACTCAAACACCCACCAGAGGAGTGCAATTAGCTAAATTATTAAATATGAAATAAACATTCCTCCTCCTAATACCACCTCCTTGAGCCAGAAGTTCTTGCATATTTTTAATTGGTGGGTTTTGTTTTTATTTTACTTTCATGATGTATCCTTTGAGTAACTCATTCAGATAGGAAATATTTTTAACAAATATTTTGTCAAATGATGGTTAGATTACTTGCTCTAGTGTTCATAAATAGCTTTTCTTGATAATAAGGTTGCATATACAGTTTAACAGAGAGAGCTGTTGATTTATGGTAACATTAAGCATGTACGTGAACTTACATTTGAGACTGATAAATACGAGTCTTTAATATGCACATGCATCATTTTTATGTTTCTTTTACAAAGAGGCTTTGAGTTGTGTGCATATTATAAAATTACACCGAAAAGAATGCCTGCAGTCTGCATGGGAGCTAAGGCTGTTGAGAGGTAATGAAATATGCATTTTCTGGTATACTGTGTGCAGGTTTGCTATGGGAGCAGTATAAAATTTATGATATCCTGAGCTATTCGTTTTCATGGGTTTTGAGAACTGGGCCTTGTAAATGCTGTTATGGATAACTGTTGAAGCAGTTGTTCGTTTGCAGCTTTAACTGCTTTTTTAATGACCGAGTTTTATTGTTATTGTAATTAGTAAATTAGCGGGTTTTTGATTTTGTGCTGGTTTTCCTCCACATTTTCAGCCTGGTTTCTTAAGGCAGTGAGGTTGGCACGCTGGCTGGCAAGCTGGCCTGTAACCCTTTCTAAACTGTGGTTTATTTCAACCAACATTTGGGTGTGCAGATGATGTCTCCAAGATAATTAAGTTCCTGCAAGCCTTGTGAAAATTGCTAACTGAGTAGAGGAGGGGAGAGACTTCAACTGCTGCCACCAGCAAGAGGAAGGTGGCAGGATTTGGCAAATGGGTTTGGCAGCAGCTGGCTGCCCACAGCAGCCTAGAGGAACTGGCCAGCCAAAATCATCCTGCAGCTGGATTTCTAACAAAGGCATTTAGGTGATAATAAATGTGAAGTCTTCTCCCTTCAACTCGTAGCAGAGTTGCAAGTAATGTTAACTGGGAGAAGTGTGCTTTGGTATACGGGAAGGTGGCTGCTAGAGGAAATCAGATGTTTTAAGTGCAGTCGTTCTCTGCCTACCCATCCGCTCCCCTCTGAAACATTAATTTTGCTTTTTGTTTCCTCTCCTCCCTTTCTCTTTCTTCCTTGTTTCTTTGCTTTCTTCTTTTTCTCTCCATTTTGTTCAGCCCAGCAACGTGCAATCCTTCCTCACTTCCTACTTCTCTGTCTCCCTCTGCATCACCTCTTCTAGTCTACCAAAAGAGTGTTTGTGGGGGCATGTAAAGCATCATCCTGCTTTAGAGTCAATATTTTCAGGTGGTTGATGAAGATGGTTCAAATCCTAGCATCATCATTTCAGGGTCTCTGCAAACTTAGAGACATTACCTTGTCACAAATACCTGCTGCCTACAGCTGGCATGGACCCATGGGCTATGGGTGGAGAAGCCAAATGAAAGCTTGCAGCCTGCAAAGCTTGCCTGCTCTACCACTGTATGACTTGTTCTGGGTACAGATCATAGGACAAACATCCACCTAAATGCTTTTTTCTTTTCAGAGTAGTTGATGGGATTGCTGTGTTATGAACCCAACAGGGACCAGCAAGGTGAACATCTTCCAGCCCTGAAGACCTCACACAAAAAAGGAGCAAACAGATTGATTTCCCTTCCACACCTTGAGTCAGGGAACAGACAGACCCAAGGCCTCAAGACCTGGAGCTGAGCGTCCCTAAGGAGACATAAAGGAGCCTGTTGACATGGTCTGGTACTTCAAACCGTCAACTTCATAAGCCCTCAGCATTTTCACGGGGAAAGGAGAGGATAATGAGCTGCATAAGCACCAAGAGGAGCAGCAGCAGGAGGGAGAGGAGGTTTATCCAGGTGCAGGGAGGTAGGAAGACCCATAATACTGTGATTTCCATTAATGCTTTCAGTGGACACAGAAAGATGCTTTCTCACTCAAGCGTAGGCCCTCCTAGCGGGTCAGGACATGAATAACCCATTTGACGCAGTGCCACAAAAAAAACATGAAAAGGGGGTTAAATACCCCTGTTCCCTGAGCCAGACCTTTGCTGCTAAACAGAAAAATAAGCAGTCATTACTGTAAAGCCTTCCAGTGAAGAACAACATTCCAGTGACACCGTGGGGCTGGATGCGGGTCGACAGTCAGACCTGGAGAGCTAGGAACTGGAATGATCATCAGGAGGAAGCTGGGATGGGGGAGGCAGGGTGAGGAGCCAGAAGCACTGGGATTTTGCAGGCTTTCTTCTGTTGCCATTCTAAAAACTAACAAAACCCTAAAAAAAAAGCTGAATGTTTTTCCTTTTTTCTAGGTGATTGGGAATGTGCTCACCTCAGTATCATGAGCCATTCTTGTGCTTTCTGACCATCAAACCTACAATGCACGAGCCTCACCATCACTGACCTCCTGGCTTGTCCCTTTGAAACAGGTTGCCATGAAGGGTCTCTCGTGGACCATCCAAGGCTTTGTAACAAGACAAAAACACCCAATGTAGTCAACTTCATTATGGATTTGGAAAAAAGCTCAAAGTAATATGACTTAATCTGCAATGAAGGAAATGATAATTACACTAAAGACCATTTTTTTAACAGTTTCGGGTATGAATTTGCATAAGCTGTCTGCATGCTTACTTACCTAAAGACGAATTTCCTCAAGCATTCATCAGATATGGTGGTTTAATCTTAATATTAGTGATTCATAACACACTTTTGTACAGTTAGAATAGTGCAAATAGTGTGTGTAATTAGCTTAAGGAGACATTAAACAATTTTTCTGGTCAACTTCTACACCAGCTTCACATAGGCTGTGGGTCCTATGCATTCATGTAGCTCAAGTTCTCTGTACTCAGCTAGCTGGATGTATCACTGGGGATGATTTTGATAGTTTTGTGTGAGACAAACATCCCTGAAGGATGATTCATCCCATTGTAAGACAAGGAGACCTCAGACAGGTCAGAATCACCCATTACAACTCTTACAACTCCAAGGTGCCTAGACCTCCAACCAAACCAAAGTATTGCTATCAGTGTCAAGAGTTTATGAATGTGTCTCACCAAACGCCCCATTTGCAGAGGCCCGTGGGAAAGCCCAGAGCAGTTCCCAGAGGCACGTTTTTGACAAGGTAGATTGGAAAATAAATCAGTGCCTGCAGTCTGGTACTAGCTTGGATGATGAAAAAGATTTTCCTGTTTGTCCTGGAAGTAGGATGCCCAGGAAGTGTGCCTGTTGTGCTCTCCCACACTCCAGTAATGCCTGTGTTTCTTGCCAGGAGCATGGTTGTCTGGTCTTCTCTACTCTAATCCTCCCTTTCATTTTTGGAATTATTCCCAAGTGGAGTAATTGGGGAATATCCTCTGCTCAAGGTTTATCAGCTGTGTGCATTGGCCTTGACTTGGTTTTGGTATGCTGCCCCAGGCAACATGGAAGCACCTGTGAAATGCAACTGGTAAGTGCATTTTTCAGATCTTTTTCAGAAGCATATTATTCCAAAAAGAAATTTTTTTGTGGTTTTTTTTTTTTTTTTTAAACCAAGGACTGGGTTACAGCTCCCAAAATATACCACGGCTTGTCGTTTGAAGAGGACTTTGGAAATGAATGAAGCACTGATCACAATTAGTATAAAGTAATTTAAAATTATTTGAAGGGCTTTCATAACATGAAGTGTTCCAATAATTTGTAATTACTTAACGTTTCACCTGCTCTGAATCCCATTTACTTCCCAAATCAAGCCCTTGAAGGGCTTTGAAGTGGCACATTTCAAAATGAACAGGGCAACCTGGAGTAGCTGCTAATTCTAGAAGCACTTCTGGTACTCCTGCATAACAAGGTTTTTTTGGATGCAATCCCCAAATGGTCACTTAAAGATTATCCCCCAAGGCAGGCCGGAAAGGCTAAGGTAAGGCATGGGATGTCTGAATGCAAGCGGGATGGGCATCCCATCACACGGCGGCTGTGGGGGCAGCAGCAAGCATGGGAAACATGCTTTGCATGCATGTTTGCATGCACCTCCAAAGGAGGTGATGTGAGTTGAACCTGCGAAGAGTGATGGAAAGCCACCAAAAAGGAACAGAAAAGTCTAGGCGATGACTTTTCAGAGCAATGTGAAGTGGGTAAGGGTTATTAGTCCTCCAGGGCTCCCACATCCACCACACCAGGAACAGGATCTGCAGGACTGATGGGCAAACGTCTGATCATCTCTTTGGTCAGAGAAACTCCAGGAGGTCATGGCTGAAACCAGACTCTGTGGACTGGCCTCAGAAATTTGTCTTGCACGCTTGGAGAATCTCTTTGCTGATTCCTTCTCTCATTTCAGCCTGTCCCTGGGGTGCAGGAGAGCAGGACTTGTACAGAGAGCTTATCCTGAAGAGTTTTCACTAATTTTGAGTGTAATCAACGGGTGAAGCCCACTTAAGACTGTCAATTGTTACACAGCGATGCTTTATAGACTAAGATCATCCTCATGTAGCACAGCATGGGTCCTCCCTGCTGCACACAAGCAGACCCCTGGGAGCACCCAAATTTAACCTTTCACTTTAGAGCTGGCCTGAAGCCAGCAGAAAAAAACTGGCTGGAGTCAGTAGCAAACCTTAAATCTCAGGACATGGAGGACAACCAAACAATTATCAACCAAGGGGAAGAGTAACTGGATACTCACGGTACTGGCCAGCTCTGAAACACCTCTGTGAAATACCTTCTCTGGGGAATGGAGGATATTATATCAGGTTGAGCGCAGCCTTCACGGAAGATGCTGTTTCCAAAATGTCTCTGCAGAGATGTTTTGGCAACATGTCTAACAAAAGAAAACTGTATTTTCTCCAGGATCGGTTACAGTAAGAACAAAAGTTTAAGGTGACACCCGTGCACAACTGGCCATCAGCTGCAAGGGGAACACATGGTCAGCAAACACCTGTGACGGCTCTAGCCAAAGGGCCACAGCTGATGTCCATGAAGGAAAGATGCTCTGCATTACCTCTCCCTGGTAAGCAATGCAAAATTAGTTTTACTGGATGTCTGTACACCTGAAAGTGCTTCCTTTTGACTTGAAGGCATATGGTACATTTGAATAAAGAGGAAGGCGTGGGAAAAAAGGTCCTGCAGAGGCTTGTAATGAAAGAGCTGGATCTCAGGCACCAGCAGCCCTAAGGGGGTTAATGATGGGGCTCGTTAGCAACTCAGGTGTGCCTGAGCAGCTAATTGGGAAGAGCTGCAATAAAATGTACAGTCCAGAGAGGGGCAGTTCTGGAATTTGTGAGCAGTGCTAGGATGCTGGGAAGTGGGTAGAGGGCTCTGACAGTGATTAAAGCTTATGGGAAAAAACTTTCTCTAATCTGAGGCGGTCTCCAGAACCCCCCTCTTTTGGAGGGGAAGCATCTCTCTAAGCAGGAGGCTTACCTCTCCATGGTGAGGTGCAAGCAGTGGGTAGAAGGACAGATCCATAATGAGAAATCAATTGCTCCTATACAACCACTGAGAGCAAAACCTTCCCCAGGAGATTTAGCACTGATGGCAAATAACACAGCGATAAATAAGAGGGAAGAGTGGTCCTAAAATCTTTTGAAAAGAGAGAGAAAATAAGGGGAAGAGGGATGGTAGGTCTCTGCTGGTCTTGCTGCACCAGTGTAATTGAGTGGGAAAGGGGGTCTTCTGCTCCTTTCCAGGGAAGAAAGTAGGTGTTGGGGTTGGTGGGGATGTGGGTGTGGACACCAATGATGTGGAGCTGGAAGGGAGGCTTGGGAGGAACTCTGGAGAATGCCAAATGGCAAGTGTGCTATGTGAGCAGTGTGCTGACAAAGCCAGGCAGTGGTTTCTGATGTTCCTGGGGAGAAGGAAGGCATTCCCCCAGCACTACGTGCCTGTGAGCTGGCAGATGTGTCATGGAAAGGGGGACAGGAGGCACTAGTTTAGCTTCCAGCTATAAAGATCCTGCAGGGTAGCAGCAAACCACCCTAAAAAGCTTTTCTTTCTTCCTTGAGTACCTCTGTGCCTTCCCTCCTTACTTTTTAATGGCACTGTTATTACCAAGTGCATCATCTGAAATGTTATTAGCTGTATTTCTTCTATTTCTTCTGTAGGAAACATTGATTTGGGCAGAGGCACCCACCGACAGTCAAGGAAGGGGGGGGACGACGACTGGGGGGCTGCTGTACAACAGCTTCTGTTGGAAAATGGTTTTGCAGACAGGCATGAGAAGAAAGCTGTAAAGGGACTAAATGAATATGTGCTGAAAACATTATATGGGATATATGAATGTTACAGCTTGTTATTGTGCTTTGTTTGGTTTTGCTGAAGTTAAAAAAAGCTATCCAGCTTCAAAGTGTCTTTTGAGTAGAACTTCTTGCATTGCAAATTATTCTTAGCAAAACCTTGCATCAGACCAAAGAATCCATACTTGCAGCTTGGATGTGAGGGGAAAAAAGCCCCTAAAATATTTTCCAGCTAAATTTCAGAACTAGAGAGAGAATTAACATCTTCTGGTGAGCTCCACAATCTTGCCTTCCTCAAGCTTGTCTGGACTTAGTGTTCAAATAGCAGCTCAGAGATATCAGAAAGTGCCTTATATCCTGTATTCCCTCAGATCTTTCCTGTGGAAAACGGACTCACTCTCTCTTCAAAGTGGGACTGGTTCTTTAAAAGATCTGGGTTGAGAAACGACACTTTGCGAACACTGCTACAGACCACTTGTAGTTATTAGACCATGTTAGTGGCCCAGGAGAGAAAATTTGCTCTGAATACATTTGGGTGTAAGAGTCAACCCACTGCTGCTTGGGATGGAAGGTATCTGGGCTTTTGATGGCATTGTGCAAAGATCTTGCTGTGGGGCTGGGCTGCACCAGGGACATGTCTCTTCTCTTCATGGTGGGGCTCTGGTAGTTGCACTGCAGCAGTCCCTTGCGCTGGTCCTGCTGACGCCGAGTCCTCCTTTGCTTTTTGAGAAGGGGGATGTGATGTTGCACCTACTCCTGCCACCCCAGCCATGATTTTGGGGTTCTCTGGTGAAGAAACAGGGATGTGGAGGAGGAAAAGCATAAAGCGTTTAGAGCAAAGGACTTCTCATTCTCCTCTCCCCTGACAAGAGTAACATGAGACCCACCCAGCAAAGAAATGTGAATGCTTTATACTGGCCTGAATTTAATTTGCAGAGCTCTGCCTTTGAGTGGTTATTTGGGCTTACTTTCTAGCTTTCTGTGCATAAGAGATGGAAAAGCAGGGAGGGAAATTGCTTCAGTCACGTTTCGTTAAACCTAGGTTTTGACACCGTTCCCTTCTGGAGAGCCTTCAACAGGCTCCTGAGTCTCTCATGAAACGCAGTTTGGTTGGAAAACGAAGGAACTCATGCCCCTGCCGAGCCCATGCGTACTCCCAGCCCGCGCCCTCATCGGTATGAGGAAATGTGGATTTCTCACCAAACAAACGCAATCAATTGAATAAACAAGGAAATGTGTTCCCGAGCGGCATGGCTCTCAGGGCTGCAAACCTGCCGTGCTGCAGAGCAGCTCAGCAAACACAGTGTGAACCGAGGGCTGGGCCAGCTCCTCCTGTGCAGGCAAACACAGGCGATGGCATGTGCACCATAGCAAACCATTTCCTCTCATTTTCAGATCAAATGCAAAGGATTTAATGAGTGCGATGAGAGAGGGCAAATATTTACACTGATGAGCTCAAGTAGGCAAATAAACCAGGCTTTTAACAAATGAAGCAAATGTTATGCACAGGCTGTAATTCAAAGGAAAGTTTGTATTTTGAGTCTGGGTCTCCAAAGTTGCTCTGTTCCTTCAACAAACTTCTGCAAACTGCCTTCCTCGTCAAAGAGCATCAGAGGCAAGGACATTCAATTAAGTCCGTGCAAACACTCGAAGTATTAGCAATCCTAAATTAGGATGGAGAAAGAAATGGGTTCTTATTAGATTTGCAGTCACATTAGATTAATTTTTGCCTCTTTGGCAAGCTGACACCAACTTTCCCGTTCTTATGCTGCCGAAGTTGCACATTTCAGCAGCAGCCCTGTGCCCTCCAGCACACAGTAACAACCTCTCCAATCAGCCTTTTGTGACAAATAACTACTGTTGAAATTCTAAAAGTCCCTACAAAGCCTCAAGTAAACTCAACATTGATCTTTTTATAGGCTCTGCAGGTTCAGCTGGAGAAAATGAGGGATGCTGGTGCAGGGGCCAAGTGCGTCTCAGCCAGCTAAAGCTGTAGCGGCGGCAGAGAGAAGTCTGTGCTGCTGATGGCAGGATGCAGAGCTGCTTCGGACCTGCTGCAGCTTCCCTGTCTGCAGCAAAATGTTCACGACGGTGGCCCAAAAGCCTGCGAAATAAATCACATTCCCTCCTGCTCCTGGGGTGAAGCAGATGCTCCAGCAATTAAGAAACATGCATCTCAGAAGATTCTCCACCAGGCTGGGGTGTGGGCTCACGCTGAACCAAAGGTGGGAACAGGCTGAAAAATAAACAGCAGTTCCCCTGTCAGTTTGCAAAACCATCCATCTACAGCTGCCCTAACGCACCAGCTGGGCTCCCACTGGGTAGGGACGAAGCAGCTTGTGTCCCTGGGACTCTGCAGGTCCCAGGCAGTTCAGCGTGCTGCCTCCAGACCTTCATTTTTGGGGCTGCCACCCTCAAGAGCCTCTTTGCAGCAGCGTGCTGGTGGTGGCTGCCTTGGGGTTTGGGGCTATACTCAGCAATGGGGACTTAAGGGTGTCTTCTTGGCTGGCAGGTACCAGGCTTTCCCCTCACTGCAGAAGTTTAGGGATCTTGAATCCCATTGAGGCTGCCCTAAAAGCCACATGCTGTTACTTTCGGCTACCAGCGAGAAAGCTAATGAATGCTTCCTGCCTGGCAAGAATACAGCATGGCAGGGTAGCCTGAGAAGTCCAGAGTGGACAGGCAGTGATTCATTGTTAGATTTTGGGGTCAAGCCCTAGCTAAGTAGCAATTTAGTCAAGAGTCTGGTCTCAGGCTCTCTCCTGCTTTCCCAGGGCAGCCCTTGGTCAGCCTAACCAGGGTAGGGGGTCCCCTCTGTGCCCCCAACCCAGCAGCTCCCAGCTCCCCCAGCATCGCCACCAGCAGCCCAGGAGTGCGAACTATTGATTAGTGGGCATTGCAAGCTCATTTAAACAGATGGGCTTTTAGGAGTGAATTAAAGGAAGTGTGCAACTAGAAAAGCATGAAAAATGTATATGATTCCTTGAGCTAATCACAGCAATAATGCATGTTTACTGACACGGCTTTCTTCACGTAAAGAGCAACCCCCATTTATCGCATTTATCCATTTATCTGGAAAGCAGATATCACAGTAAACAATGACTTAGAGGCAAGCCCACAGCAATAAATCAGCATTTTTTTCTGAAGAGTAAGTAGAAGGACAGGCCTCAGCGTAACAGCTTTGCACCTCGAGCAAAAGTTACTCGATTCTGAAGTCTGAAAGGACACTAGCAGACCTTGCACCTAGGAGGTGCTGAGTTTTAGTAAGGTATCTTCATTTGCCATGCCAGCACCAGGCTCCGAGTTAAAAATATTATCTTTGCTTTGCTTTAACAGAGTACCGTACTCCAGCTGAGCATCCCCATTGCTTATAGGAAATGACAGTATATTCTTATTACTTCTCATGATATCCCTCACAATCAAATCACTTCTTATTCTCCTCTCTAGGCTAAATGACTTCAGTCCTTGTGATGCCTCTCCGCATCATATTGTTCTGGTTAATTATTTTTTCTCACTGCCAAAAAGCTAACAAACAGAAAGGGAGCAAGTGAGTGGAAAAAAAAAAACCCACAAAAAATCGACACGGTTGCAAAAATATTTAATTTCTTTGCATGAAAGGCATCCAGTGTGCTTCAACATTTCTAGGTTCAGTAGAGAAAAGTAATTTCTGCTTGTAATTAAATGCTTAGATACAGTCTGCATCCAAGTTTGCCTTCCATAAATGGGAAAGCAATTAATGGCTTGCATCAATGCTGTTTCTCTCCTTCTTCTTGCAAGTCCACCTGACAGGAGAACAGTCTGTTACGAAGAGGAGATACCTGTTTGGGTCAAAAGGATGCCTTTTTAGGAATATGGATTTCAAGTCCCAGCCTGCTGGTGATCTATATTTGCAGTTCCTATCATATACTAAAAGATTCATTAATGAGAGATGGGAAAGGCAGAACCAGGATGGGAGATGCAATAAAAAGCCTATTTGTTATTTCAGAAACATGAGAAACATTTCGATAGATTGGTTTCCATTAGAAAGAAAAAAAATAGTCCTTCACTTCTTGTCTTTAATGGTGGTGTCCATTGCTGTTGATGGAGACAGCCAATAATCTCCTCTCCTCATCAATTTTGATTATGAATTCTTTTCTGGAGGTGGAGTCCAATTTTTGCTAGAAATGTTTGCCTACAGAACAGCAAACGTCAGGCTGACCTGAGAGTTGTGCCTCACTGGCTGTTGTGCGGGTGCTCTTTGCTCAGAAAGCTGTGTACAACTTACTTCACATTAATTACAGCCCCATACATCATCCTCTCCCCATTTTTTTTCTACCGCAGGCATCACACTGCCATGTGTCGATGGACAGCCCGTGTTTGCTGCTGAGCTTTCTGGCAGTCTTTGAGCCTCTTAAACCAAACACATGAGAGCATTTAGCAAGCTACATTTCACTATAAAACGTGTTCCCGGGTAGCATTCGCACATAAGCATGTCATTGATGTTCCCAAAGCACCAGTCTTGCCAGATGTGTAATGGGGAAAGCTTCTGCTAATGCTCCAGCTTCCCCCCAGGATGCTGTTTTGGCCTCGGGAGGGGAGTGGCTGAGTGTATGTGTCAGCTCTGTGAATATGTGCCACCAAAATGCTTGGTGCCCTGTCTGGAAGTCGTGCAGATCTACGTCCCAGGGCACAGGAAAACCTTCACAATGATGAGAAAAGCCCCTTCCTCGGTTGGATGACCTGCTGAAAGCTTACACAGCTGCGAGTGGATTAAAGCAGCTTCCTGGGAAACATGAGATCAGAGGAGATATCACTAAACCTTCTAGCACAAGGTCCATGACAGGTCCTACTTTAGCATGAAGCTGATGAGCTAAAAGGGGTTTTGGGTAAGAAATTGTTGGGGCAGTTCTGATCGGGAAATGCTACCAGTGAGGCGGGTCTCCTCCCACACAGGAGGGCACCTTGAACATGTCTGTATCATGGAGCTGGGAGAACATAATTGTTTAAAGCGCCTTGGGTTAGGGTCTGGCTAGCATATAATGTATTTGTTTAACAGGAAGGATAAATGAAATAGAGTGAATGATCGACCAAAGAAAGCAAAGCCCAGACTTGCACAAGCACTGGGCAGCTGAGGGGCCCTCCTCTGCTACCTAGATGTCCAAGACTTCCATGTGTCCCTGCAATTTTAGTGTAACTGGTTCAAAACATGGCTCCAGCAGACCCTATTTGGGACTGGCAATGCCCACCACATCTGCAGACCCAGTGGTAGCCCTCTGAAAGCTGAATATCCTGACCTGGGTCATTTTGAGTGGGGAAAAGCCTGTTGACTTCTAGAAGATGGCTTCCTGGGATGGGTAGGCTGAGTCCCCTTGGAGGAGTTTCTCTTGCATCATGTTGGCTAGGGAAGGAGCCTGTAAATCTGTTTACTTCTGAAGATTTCATTACAGCACTCTGTCTTTAGGTCATGCATGAGTGTGTGCATGTGTGTGCTCAGGAAACCTTCAAGTAGAGTGTGGGAAGAGCAGCTTCCACCACACAGAGCAACAATGCTCTCCAGTGCATCCCTTGGAGCTCATGGAGAAACAAGAAGGTGATTTTTTCTTCCCTGCAGACCAGTCCCTGGAGGGAAGGAGAAAAGAAAGATGGTTCTTGAGTCTTCCTTCATCCCTTCCCAGCTTCATCTCCTCGTTCCAAGCCATGCTTTTTGGTATCCTCAGCTCCTATGCCACCTCATGCCATCTGCTCCTCCACATCCTCTCCAGCCCTGCCCCTCTGCCAATCCTTCATCCTTCTTCCCTTCGGTTAGAGCCCAGCATCTGAGGATTCAGCTTCCAGTCACCAATAAGTCTCTGCAAGGATGGTGTAAACTGGCTTCTTCAGGAGCTATTGGCTTGGACTAAGTTTGGGTGAATTTCCAAGAGGCCACTGCTGTTCTCAGCTGCTTTGCCAAACAGCGTGAGCTTCTTTGCCTGGGAGCACAGAAGCTCCTTAAGGTTGTAAAACTGTTTAAAAGGGAGAGGGGAAAAACCAAGATTTTGCTTACTTCACTTTTCAAGGAAAGCTGAACCCTGCTAGACACCCAGCCAAGGAAATTTCAGCCCAAAGAATTAAAATCTAGCAAAATTATAAGCAGTTCTTTTGAAAAGGAGACGTTGTCAGGAAGCTATAAATAGAAGTATTGGTTCTTCCACTGCGTAATAACAAACAGGAGTAATTGTGTACCATATATGCACTCTCATTTGCTCTTTCTCTCTCAGAAATGAGCATTTAAAATAATTTATTGTGAAGATACATTCAGAAACTAAGAATTCTGAATTTATTATTATTATATATTATTCATATAATGACAACACCCTAAGTTTGCTCAGCACTGTGCAGAAAGAGAGGAAGATAAAGCCTCTGGCCCAAAGAGACTTCTAAATAAATGGAAATAAGGTTTGGATCTCTGTGTATATGTGTGTGTGTGTATAATTTTTAAGTATTACTGAAGAAACTGTGGGGGAAAATTGAATTATACATCAGCTTATTCACCAACAGGAAAAAAAAATATGGGTAAGTCTGCATGCTCTTGATAACATTTTAATAATTTACAAACTCAAATTTCACCCTGGGAGTGACTTTCACAAGAAGTAAGAAATCCTGTGACTGTAAACACAGCTGGAAGTAAGCAGAAAATCATGGCGAATCCTCCGCATGGGGAGAGGAAGTGGCGGGAGGAGAGAGGGGATGGCTCATGCCGGCTGCAGAAATGGTGACCCTCTTTGGGGACCTTGTTGGAGAGGACAACAAGAGGGATGGGGCAAAGCACTGGTTGCCCAGAAGCCCATGTTCACACCCCTGGCCACGTCACGTCCATCTTTTTGCCCTCCCCTGGACATGCACAACCTTGCTTTGCATGGAGGGAACAAGGTGCAGAAATTCCCTGCAAATGTGGCACCGTCTCCTTGCTACACCATGCGAGGATGAGCTGCGCATGGTGAGGCCGAGGGTCAGATGCAAATAAGATAGCTGGGCAGCACAAGCTCCTGGAAAAGCATCCCTTAACATTCCTCAGGGTAAATCTTCACTTTAATCTTCATGTCCTCAAAACAGGCAAATTGCTCTGTGGTGAGTGTCACTGTCCTCAGCACAGCAGGAGCAACCTGGAAATCCTGATACGGGTGTCCATGCAAGCAGGATTTCATGCACCCACAAGGTCTGACTGTCCCAAAATTGCTTTTGAAGGCCCCAGCTGGAGGGGGTCACGTGGCAGGGGTTTGTCTGTCCATCCCATGCTGGGTGCCTTGTCTCCCACTGGCTGCAGCACGGAGAGGGAGGGGCAGTGATTCAGAATTACCGAGATGTCCAGTGGGGCTTATTGATGGACACAGTGAGCATAACGGTGTGTTACAGTACACTTGTAGGGCTGTGCTCCACCTCGCTCCATCCCAGACCTGCCTCACCTGCTTAGGTGGCCACCAGTCCCGTGTTGGCCCATATGGGCACAGAGCTTTGGTTTTGGGAAGACCACAACACTATGACAGCCCTCCCCAGCTGATGGTACAGGGTCAGTGCCAAACCCAGGGCTTATAGGGTGGGCAGAGCCATGGCACAACCTCATGTACAAACTGCTGAAAATGCCCTGAAATGTAGGGCTGGTGGCTTTCCCGCATTGCTAAGAAATCTGGTGTCAGCAGGGAAAAATGGTGGCAAAAGTGTGAACGCCATCGTTTAGCTTCCCCTGGCCCCTGCCTGCAATGCTGCAGTGCGTGCAGGTACCAGGGGACTGATGTCAAGAACACCAGCCTTCATGAATCTCTCTGATTACTATTCGTTGCTTTTTTCTGCTTCTCAAGCTGCTTTTGTGTGTATTTCTTTGCCCAGCGGACACTGCGGGACCTACATTTCTATTTGCCAGAGAACGCAGGGTTGCTGTGTTCATTGGAAGTGGTGTGAAACCCCCCCCCTCTCTCTACTATCCAGTCGCCCTCACTGCCTCTGTTTCTGGGTGGTTTCTACCCCTGTGATTATTTTGTTGCCCAGGGGGACTTGGGGAGGACTTCCAGCTTGTCTTAGAGGTGCTGGCAGGCAGCGGCATCTGGGGACCCGGGCAGGGGCTGGGGGGCATGGCAGCAGACAGGCAGCAGGGTTTGGAAACCCAGCTGGTGGCACATCCAGGGGACAGGGATGCCAAAAGCAGACTGCACTGAGACACTGTCTTGCCTGACCGCCTGCGAGAGAGCAGCCAGATCACCTGCATCTCTGAAAGGCACATCTCCCTCCCTCCCTGCTGAGAGCGGACAGTGGGTGTTTCTGTTTGGAGAAGGCTTTGTTAGAAAATGCCTCCTACAAAAGCCACCTTGGCAGCACGGGTGGGAAGCTGGGGCCTCCGTTCACGTTTACAGAGTGCCTCTTTCTCCTCCTCCATTATTATGGGAAGAAGTCACACTGAAAACTCCCTGTCCCCCCCTTGCTTGGCACCTCCTCCTGCCTGTTCCTGTAACATTGCTGGAGCATTGCTGGAGCGTCTCCAGGCATGGGAGGCTGCACAGGTCTTTGTCTAGTGAAACGCATTGTCCCACACTTTGTCTTCCCAAGGAGGCTGTGGAAAAGTATGCCTCGGACAAGTATGGGCTCCCTGGGCAAGCTCGCCTGTGTTGGCACAGGGTGGCTGCCCTGGCACAGGGACTATCAGAGCCAGAGAGTCAAAAACCAACAGCCTCTTGAAAAAAACAACAGGGACCAAATAATTGATTAGCGATGACGTTATTAACAACGTCCCTTTGAGCAGTGGTGGTTGCCAGTACCTTTTTTTGCCCTGCGGAAAGGCTGTTGGCTGCATCTGTGGAAGGTGGCCTTTGGAGACAGCCTGTGATTCCTCCTGCTCAGCCCGCTCCGCTTGGCTCAGGGATGTGCAGGATTTGGGCTCTGGAAGCCACTAGATGTCAGGGTTACTCCGTCGCAGCTGTGTCACCCGCCAGATGTGGCACAGCTGGCTTGACCTGGAGGAGACAGGTCCCCTGTATCCCCTCTCAGTGCAGACCAGGGCCAAGCAAGGCACAGGAGCTGTAAGTCATACAGGAATTAGGGGAAGAAGTGGGATGAAGATTTTGTCACCTTGCATCGTGAGGCAACTATTCACTATCTGCCTCTTGAATGACAGCCACGGTTTGGTTTGTCCAGTGAACTTCTGACCATTGATGTTGCAGGAACAGCCACCAGACACCTCAAATGGTCAAAAGCCTGTCCCCAGAGTCATGAGTATCTTAAAAATTGGTTGCCAGTGGTCTCCCGGCCAGGAATGTGCATTTATAGGCAGGGCGGGTTTGGATTAGCTGCTGGACATGTGTCAAGCCATTACCTGAATCCCCCACCTTTGCATTGACCATGTCTGTGAACAACCATAACCCCTCAGCCTCCAGCCTGCCTGTCCCACTGCTCGGCTGGAAACACATTGTGATCCTATATAATTTATCCCTTAAAATTACCCCCTTCTTTGATTAAAAACCCCAGCACCAAAACCTACTCATTTGGGGGAAAAAAAGCGAGAAAAAGTTCCGATTTTACAAAAGTCAGAAAAACTTCAGATTTTACAAAGACCCTAAAGTTTCTTTAGATTAAAAGCATTGTAAAATGCAATATATAGATGAAACCACACAATTTTCTGAAATGTGCTAGTTGTTTTATTACATTTATTCTAATATTGTAAGCTGAGTTCATCTCATAAATAAGGATTATAAAAAACTCATTTGAATGTATTAGAAACTAAAGGAAGTTATTTCATTATAAGCAGGAGGATGCAGCAGTGGCAGCTTAAATGATTGAGATTTTTTTCCCCTGTGGAAATATGTTCACTGGATTGGAGTTAAACAGCAGATATGGGGATATCTGAGCTTTGGTAGGTCAGGTGCTCAGCTACTTATTGACCTTGCTTCTCACCAGATACTTTAGAAAGTGGTACAAGACCCTCAATCTTTAGATATTTTCCTGCACCACCTTAAGACTCATCCTGATCTCTGGAAGAGAGTAACAAACTTTAGCTATGCAGCTTCATATCACTTCCAAACCCTTTTCAGCCATAGCTATAATAACTGTGGTCTTCTGACTACCCATTTAAAGCCTGAACTTTTTTAATCTTGCAATGTTCTTGGGCTGAATGACTTTCTGTGACGAGAAGTCCCATGAACTAATTATGTTGTGTATGAAAATTTATTTTCCTTTATCATTTTGAATTTTCTACCTTTATGGGAAAGCAGGTTATTTATTAGGAAAAACTAACTCTATGGCTTTTCGTAGTTACAGCTTCTAAAATCACCTTCTCACTGAAAGAATCAACAATTAAAGTTGGCTCTGAGTTACATCACTACTTAGTCATGATAGATATGCAATTTCATAGTTTTCATTATAGAAAATAGGCATCAAAGTACATCAATAAACTATATAATGTGAAGGAATACTGATAAAAGCATGCTATTAGATTCATTAGTGCTAATCAGAAGGAAAGCATCTATGGTTACTCATTGATAATGCTCAGTTAAAAAACTGGTTTCTTAGGGTGAATGATTTTCAGTGATATGGGATTGCTGAAGAGATAGACTAAAAGCAAATGTCAAACCTGCCTCATTCACTGAGCATTGCCACTAAAGGAAGGGAAAAAAACCTTAGATGAGATCATACTATTAACATTTTTATTACAGATAAGGGCAAAGGAGGGAACATAATGGCAGCAGATGAGATGGTGTAAGGAACAGAGAAGACAGTGAAGGTCTGGGTGAATATTTCTGCTAGTGAGTGTGTGATGGGCACTGCTTTGTAACTACAGCATCGCCTGGTGCATCTCATGGGGGAAAAGCTGTGAGTGTTGGGGTTGCAGCCAGAGGTGGAGAACAGCCTGGGACCTGCTGGCATACAGAGGAAGGAAGAGGTCAGGAGAAAAACCCCAACTCTGCAGATAGGACTGGGGATGTGATGAGAAGGTTTCTTCGGAGAGGATCCAATTCAACAAATTCATTGGCATTTTAGACTTGGTTACAGCTAATGAATTGGTCATAGAAAATAACTGTGGTGACTAACTGTGAGAAGGTCATTTGAAACTGGGGGGGGAAGGAAGTAAATGTAGATCTCTCTCAAATTCCCAAGGGCAAACTCAGGGAAATCCAGGAAACTTGTTAGAAACTTGCTGGAAAACTTGGGGGCCTGACAGTTAGGAGGCAGTCTGGAAACTGTCTGACAAATAACAAGGAAAATATGTCTGCAAAAAATTCCAGCTATGACAGGATGACTAACCGTCTCTAAAAATATATTAGCAGTAAGTTGAGAACCTGCGGAAAGGATAGAAAAAAGACTGATCATCAAAGAGAGATGTGACATAGAGGTCAGGAAACGTAGAGAGAAAATGAAAATTGAGAAATTCAAACTTAACTGGAACTTGCAAAAATATTAAAACCTTTAACAAAAGGCTGTCTCTAGAGCCTCAGTTCTTCCTTGTTCTTTCCTTGTGTAGCTAGAGATTGTAGCTAATCTAGGTAGGACCAAACTGAAAATGAATATGTTTCTAGGGATTATGTTGAAGGCTGAAATGAAGGCAGAGCAGAACTGCAGGAACAGAAATGAGGCAGACGCAGAATGAAAACGTCAGTGCACTCAGACCGGTGGGATGAGGGTGGGAGAGGAGACTGAGAGAGCGGGAACAGTCTCCATCCCAAATCCTGAGATCCCTTCCATGGTTTTGCAGGTGTCCTGGCAAGGGCTGGACATCCAGCTGGTGGGGATATCATCCAACCAAAGAGCAAAGGCAGCTCCCCTGTGTATGAAAGAGAAAAGCAGTGACTGGAGCAACTACAGGTACGATATTCTGAGCACAGTCATGTGCAGGACTGTAGAACAGGTCTGGAAGGAAAAATTGAAGATTTTGAAGAAACATGGAAGATCGTGGAAAAACATATGGAAAATTGGGGAATGGGTCCACTCAAGCTAAAATGCCTTCTAGGTAGATCAAAGCAAGCTGGGCACTGGTAAAACCACATAGTGGTTACTAATGGTGAAGGAGACCCCTAAGCTAGATAATATGGCAGCAGCGATCATCTGCTGCTCCTGCTCCAGGCATGCTTTCAGGCTCTCCATTTTTAATGACAACCCACTGTATCTGGCAGTAAGCAGCAAAGCCTGGGACTTCCAGCAGATGCTGGCCTTCAGTATTTCTGCATGATGCACAAAGGAACCAGAAGGCAGCTCACCTTTTGCTCCAGGGCAACACCTTTCCTGACAGCCCAGGTCTGAACGTAGTAAGGCTTGACGCTGAAAATGAAAGTGAGACTTCCTTTGTAGCAACTCAAAAAGACAGAAAGGGTCTTCTCCTTCAGCTTTGACTCTGCCACACTCCCCAGCAGGGATGCAGGGGTCTGGTACAGTGCCCAGCTCTCCCATCTCACGTGGCTGCGCTTTGGCAAGTCACTTCATAGCTCTGTTCTCCCATCATGTAGATCACAGAATGGCATTACCTTGCTCTGCGTGTATGTGTGTCATCTGGCACCATGGTGATTTGATCTTGAAGCCTGTTGGTCTAATCATGATGAGAAGGACAGATGTTGGCAGAGGCAAAGCGTCAGATCAAAAAGCATACAGAATTTAGCCAGGCTGCAGGATTTTTTCTGTGTTATGGACAAATATTGACTGGGGCCAGTTCCAACAGACTCCTTTCTTAATAGATGGTCTAACATTGAACACAAGCGGTGACAAACTGGTGCAATTACTCACCATGTTACTAATCACACCATTTCCCTCCCCCCATTATTGATTTTGGAAACACTGTTTGAAAAGAAAAAAGAAAAAAACCTTCATTGCCTGCAATACCTAAATGGAAATTTAATCCCTCTTCCATCTACCATCCCCTCTCTGCATTTATTTTCAAGACATATTTTGATTGTTTTGTTTACTGCTTACTGTGTTTATGATTATTTTAATAGAAAGTGTTATGCGATACATTTTGTATGAAGGTCACTGCTTAGATATTATCCATAGATGCTTTATTCAAGCAGCACTGATTTGTAATGAATTCATGCCAGCCTCTTGCAGGGGGTTCTCTCCATTTCCAGACGGGGGTCCCATTGTAATCTGACATTAGCAACACGCTGAATAAATAACGTTATCTACTGCGGTATTTAGCAGTCACTGCAAATAGTGTAAAGGCCACTGTGAAGTTGCTGAGGCCTATCATTTCACCCAGAGGTTAATATACCGTCAATAAACAGGGACACAAATGATGCTGGAGCAGTTGGCTCACCAGAAGCCAGAGATGTGGTAAATGGAAGATTTCATCTTTTCTCCAGCTAGATAAATACTCTTGTGTGCCCCAGGCGTTTCCCTCCTCTTGGTGCCAAACGCCAAATGAGCTCTAAGACACAGGTCCTGAGTAACAGAGGACCGAATCTGGCTTTCTTAAGTGCCCATTCCTCCCCAAAGGACTGCTCTCAGCCTGCTGAAATCATCAGTATTTTCTTGTCTTCTGAGCAGAGCTGTGAACGCCGTTGCGTAGCACTCATGAACACTGTTGTGTAGCACTCAGTGAATCCTCGATGTTCCCCAGTTTTTCCACCTGCCTTTCTCCCTGCTCCATATTAATGAGACAAGACTTGTTTTGTCTTCTTGACCTACCTGCATCAGGTCCTCCTCCTGGCTCTGACCTCCACCCCGTGCAGCTATGAATGCTTGAACTGCACTCATGGGGAGCGGTGTTGCATGAGTTGTAAGGGATACCCCTTGGCAGAAATATTCCTTCTGTGTACTGAAAATAAGAGGCTACATCCACTTGCATTCACCTGCATAAGGTACAATGGTCTTTTTCAGCTCTGAAGATAATGGCTCCTAAAAAAGGATCTAACTTACCTCCACAGGAGTTTTAGTGGATTTTGTGAGAACCTGGACCAACCAGGGAGAGGGAAAAAGCCTGTACCAGCGTAATTGTCTCTCTGGACCTTGGCAGATTACAATCTGTTTGGGTGAAGGATCTGTTTCTACGTGAATTAAGTTCTGAGCCAGGTAACGTTCCCCACAAACACTCCCTCAGACTCCAATTGCAGGAGTTTTGTTGTCTGTGTGTAGTTTCTCTCTATTCTCCTCAATGAGCTTGTCTACTCTGCTCTTGAGTCTGAGCAGACTCTCAATAGTAACCATATCCTTTGGCATAGACAGCATGCTGGGGAACCCATGTCCTTCAGTTTATCTGAACCAGCTTCTGATTGTTTCCTTTGTAATCCTCTTATTCTTGTATAGGAAGGGAGGATTTTCCAGGGATACCAACATATTTGTAGCTCAGGTTGCTGTGGAAAACTGCGTGGTCCTTGCTCTGCTCCAGCATAGCTTTCTTGCTCCATATCCAGCTATGCGATGGGAAGGGCCCTGATGGTCTTGCAGGTATGTACACCTTTGAGTCCTGCTTGAAATGGTGGGATCCAAACTGCCTTTGGACACTTTGGGGTGCTTTTCTTTTTTTCTTTCTTTCTTTCTTCCTGGGAACTGGACATTGAAGGGCTCTAGGCTTGGTTCACATCTCCTGGTTATGATTAGATGCTCAATAGCTCAGCATTGGCAAAGGAAAAGATCCCTCCAGCTCTCCCCCTAGCTATTATTGTTTGGTTTAGAATGGTCTGGGATCCATTAGCACGAGGAAAAAAATCACAGATAATAAAAAAAAATGCAACTCCTAATGATTTTTATGCAGTCTGGCTTCTATTTCAACAAAACACAAGCAGAACTATCTTTCCAAAATTTCCCGGAGAGCAGACAGACACAAATGCTTGACTTCACTGTACAGAGTGCGTGCTTTAATCTCGATACATCAGGAAGCACCACATTTATCTCTGCATTCATCATCTTTTATTCCTACCACCTGCTAATACCTGGACCCATACCTGGACTGAGTTTCTGCCTGTTTAGTAATCTTTTTCTTTTCTGCTGTTCTGTCCCATAGCTCTGTACTGTGTTTCATGGTTCATTTTCTCCAGGAAGGGCTTTCTTATTTAAATACTCAGCAACACAGCCTCTGAAATGTAAGTGCGCTTTACGAACAAAGGGAGAATGATCTGGAAAAACAAACCCCTGATTTACCTTATCCATACAAGAGTTTGCTCTACCCTGCAAGGCAATCTGCATACATGACCAGGAAGGGTGGCAGAGATCTGTGGCAATTCCTCGTCGCAAGGAAAAGGTGTACCTAGGTACAATCAGGCAGGAAAAGCCATTCCAAGGACTCTTGAGAAACTCTGGCTGCCAAACCCAGTACTTTCTAATTTTCTTAGTAAAGAGTAGAAGCACCTAAAGTAAAAACATGTCTGCCATATGGCCCTATTCTATCACATTTGGGGCAGGATGGGGAGAATTGGAGGCCAGCATTCATGGCCAAAGAGGGTCCTCCTGCATTTGGCACCTCATTCAGGGGTCAGAAGAAGCCTCATTTGTCAGCTTTGCCAGTCTCAGTGTCTCATCTTGAGTGAAGGCTCTAATTAGAGTGCCTCCATTTTCCTCCTCTAAAATGAAACAATAAATTGTCCATGCTTTCTCAGCCTTCATGAACTCTTTGGACTAGGAACTGTCACCAGCTGGCATTTAACCTTCATTCCCAGACTGGAACGTGAATCTTTTTAGACTTTGTCCAGAGCTGGTGGTGAGGACAGACTGACTCCAGCTCCAAGTCATTCCCAAGAAGACTCCTTCTCTCTCCATTGGCCAGAGAGGGAACAAAGGGGACCGACTCTGGCACAGCAGGCTGGAAATCAAAACAGCCTTTGTGAAGGAGCTCCTGGGTAATGAGCAAGGAGGCCTCTGGACGTCACTCCAGTCCTGGAACTGAACAAGACCATTTCTTGCGCCCTTTCTACAGACTGAGATGGGATCTGTAGCCCGAGATCTGGATGTCACTGAGTTGAAACATCAAGACTGACACTTGGTGTGCCATTGCTCCTCCTCACAACTGCTCACCTTCCAAAAAAGCACACTTTTTAGCACAGAAAGATTAAGCTTTTGCAAACAGGGAATGGAGGCTACACCAGTAACATGGAAGGCAGGGAAGATGACTTCTCCCAAAGAGCTCAGAACAAGACTGCACCATTTTGCCACTGCAGCCCTTGGTGTGATACAACGGTCGCATCGGGCAGGGCCGGGAAGTGTGTCTTGGTGTATTGTACCAGGTTTTGATGATCATTGCTTCCAGACCAACAAGAAGTAGAGAGAAGATTCAAACAAATCTGCTCTCAAAGCATCCAGGTCTGGAAAACCATTTCATGATGTGAAGCTTAAGGAATTCAACTTAGCTCCATCAAGAGAGGTGAAAAGTAGGGTCCATTAAATTATGTAGGCTCAGGGTGCTTGTTCAGGGTTTTTCTCTGCTGTGCCATAAATCTAAAAATATGTTGAAAACATCCTGCTCTCTTCTGTCCTTTTCTGTAACAGATATATTCTGCCTTTACGTTCAAAATATTAGCCATAATTCATATTTTGGCTTGATGTAGGTATCTGGGTGACCTTTAACAGTCTGTGATACATAGAAAAGCTGTTCTTTTGTTTCACAGGAGGGTTCAATATGAACAAGATTAGGAAAAAAAATACAGTTTCATTCATGTTAAACAAATTCTGACACTGGTTTCTTTGAGAAACTCTACACCTCCAGTGCTTGGAACAAGGATATGAAAATTGGCAGGGAGTCACCCTGCTGTCACAGATGTGTCCTTTGACGTAGCTGTAAAACTTCTGCGCAGAGTTGTCCAATCTGTGAAGGAAGGATCTTCCTTCACATGGGCTCAGTGCTTGGTTGGAGAGAAGGAGCTGAGGCCCCTGAGAGCAAATCTGAAAGCACCAGAGAGATGAGAAACTGTTTCTATTGCAGCCCTGGGAGGAGGTTGTCCTCTACCATATTGCATTCTTTTTTAAACCTCTCTACAGCATTGCATTTCGTTGCAACCTTCTTGATAGCAGGGCTTCTCTTGGTAAGCCACAGCCTGCTGGAGCAGCTGTCCCTGATTTCTTCCCATCAGTAGCATTTTCAGTGGTAATTCATGTTTGGACAGTAGAATACTCATTGTCAAGCTCTAGAGTAAGTGCAAGCACCGTGGAAGTGTTGGGGAACAAATTTGGAAAGGCTGTGAGTGTGTGGGTTTGTCCTCCACCTCCAGACATCACAGATGTCCAAGCTGGTTTGACTGGTAACTCCAACCCTGGGGCATGAATGTGTAAGGATTTGCTTCTGACCTTCTATCAAGCAATTATCTGAACATCCATGTCTTCATCTGAGCTAGTGTAATGTTGTGTCTATGCACACAGATTATACTCAGCCTTCCTACATCAGGTAGGATTAGGAGAGCGTCTGCTTTCCCTTCGGGAGTGCTCTGCCAGCTGGCAGTGGAAATGTTTGCTGACTTCTGCAGACTAACAGCAGAGTCTGAGGGACTGCACAATGCGTTCTGAACACATTGCACACATTGCATTTCATCTCCAGCATTAAATCCACTCTCCCAGGTACCCTCCTGCTGCAATTTTAAATGTGACTTTCTTTGCAGTCTATGGAGTCTAAGCAAGTCAAAGCAGCTTTTGGTCACTGGGCCCTTGGAAGAAAGACCAAACCAAACTGTAATGCTGCAAGACCCTCATGATGCTAATGAAATAATCAATTGCAGTCCCCTCTGTGAGGATGAAGACATCGGCTGTAATCCCTCGTAGTGCCTCCCATCATTTCTGCAGTCACCCAGACAGATGAGCATGGCGGCGAAGCTCACAACCTCTACATCTGCCCTTCTCTGTCAACATGCCTCCTCAATAAGGATGATTATTCCTGCTGCTGGGGTGAGCAGCTGTGCTCCTGATGCCAGCTATGCTATCTTGTGTTTCCACAAATAAAGCCAGTGATTATCTCATTTGTTTGGTTTCCCTCTCAGATAAATGTATTTGTTCCATATCCCCCAAAGACTCGAGAGTTTGCAGATGCACCTGCAAACACAAACAGAGCCTACTCTGACTTCTGGATGGGTGTATAAGAGGACTTCAGGAGAGACTGACCTCGTTCCTTCTCTGTCATTGACATGTGGCGAAGTCATTACATGATAGAGGAGGTAAGCACATCAAGCAGAAACCTCTCCCTGCTCTTGCTTCTTCCTATTAGCTGCCCCTGGGAAGTTCAAAGCAGAAAATTGGTCACGTGAAACTGTAGCTGTCTTATATATACAGAAATGATTTCTCAGAGAATGCTTTCACTAGCTATCAGTGAACGTTACCACCACAGATCTGGTCCTTTTCCCCAACCCACAGTGTCTTGGGCTGTGTGTAGCGCACAGTGTTTTGATACCTGATTTGAATAGATCTGATATGCCTTGGAAGACCATTTTCAAGCATATCAAATCTGTGTTGCCTTATGCATGAATCTCTTATGCTTCTTATGAAAGCTCTTTTCTTTCTTAAGCAGTTACAAAAAAGCAGACAATTGAGGCATTTGTAGATTTTTTTCCTAAAAGAGCTCTTAATCCAGAAGAGAGAGAAATACACCCTCCTTTGAAAATAAGGGGAAACACATTAAAGAGTTGAACAAACTGTTTCAATTTAATAATAATTAGCCAAAGGCTTGAAAAAGACTTGATGCTGTTTAAACTTGGAGTCAGAGCTAACTCTTTTCTAGACTGGTATCACTCTGAACTTCTGTTTATTTTGTCCCACTTGTTATAGAAAGATGGAGACCTACTCAGATGTATAGTTATATTTTCAGGCTGTCCCTGGTAATGTAGGCAAGACTTATTATCACTGACATAACCCTAATAGGAGCCCTGGCAGGATGGAGAAGTGTCTCTGTCCAGCCAAGTGATTGACAGTTTTCCTCATTAGTCCTCCCATCTCTCAGAAGTCTTCATGCCATTGCACACCTCTCTCTGTCCACTTTGTTTTTTACCCCAGAAATGTAAGAAAGCCACAGACTGTTTTCAGGCCGCAGGAGCCACCTGCTATTTCTGTATTATCCTCTTGAATGAGTGCAAGCTGTGAGCTGGAAGTGACAATGTGCAAAGTAATTTATGGTGAGAATAAGAGGATCATCTTTCATCTAACACACTCAGATTAAAAGATGGTGATCTGGCCCTAAAAGACAAAGCAAGCTCTTTCTCCAGCAGTGCGCCTACTGCCCATTTAATTGTTAAAAGCATTGGCAGGAGACAGCAGGTCAGTGCATGCCATTGCATGAAGTTCAAGAGGACCCTGAGGAGCATTGAGGAGGGCCTGGAGATGAGAACTGGGCACTCGTGGCACTCAAACCTGCTGGGAAGGAGGTGCGTGTCAGCCTCCCAACTTCTCAATGAATGTCCTAGCTACTGCAGTTATTTCTGGAAAGGTGAGCGACCACAAATACTGGCATGACAGCCCAGGGCTCATGTGGTTCCATGATGTCCCAGTGTGTCCCATAGCAGAAAAGCTCCAGAGCTTCAGACAGAAGCCCGGTTCTCAGTGGTTTTTTTTTTTTTGGTGGACCAGCTCCAGGTCTGTCTGCTCAGCGCATGGGGCTTTAGCTTGACTTGTCCTCCACAGGGAAACATTGTTCATTTCTCACCATGAATATTCCACAGCCTAACTCATCACTTAGTTTTACAGTTTGACATTATCTTCATAGTATTCGTGGTTGATTGCATCCTCTGTGGATTTAAATAAACTTGCCAAATCCTAGTTGTTCCTGGTTTAAGGCCCGTATGTGCTGTTTTGCCTGCAGGGTACATAGCACATAATATACTGAAGTCAATATTTAGAGTCAATGTTAGGCTATTACCATGAAAGCTTATTGTTGCTATATAATCACATATTTTGTATTGTTAGGAGTGTACATATGCAAGTATATTCATACTTCATAACCTGCACTTCAAGTCATGACACTTGCCATCATTTCAATTAAGTCCAGTAAAAGAAAATCCATGCCAGTTGTATTTCTTTACAAAAGACCATCAACGAAAAGGAAGGATACAGGAAATCAAAATCTATCATCCTGTCCATGAGAACGACTAAACAAACAAGAGGAGAAAGAAACGAATCTAACTTATTTACAGGATTCTGCCCTGGAGAAATGAACAGATTAAGTTTATCAATGACTACAGTTTCTGTCATGTGGCTCTAAAGAAGATTGTTCAGATAACTGGAAATGCAGTGTGATTCTTCAGGAAGACTCATACCAAGCACTTCAATTCTCTTTTGAAAGTTATTTGTAGAATTTTAAAAGTGCATAAAATATTAGGATTGGCCTGTGAGGACTGCAGAGTCCAGCAATGAAGAAGCTCAGTACCTCCTTGCATCCCCACCTTGGCCTCTTGCCTGGGTTCACTGGACAACCACATCCTTCATCCCACTGCCAACATCTCCATCTTTCTCCCCACTGAATGAACCTGAAGTTGGGCTCCCACCCACCTCTCCCTGATTTCTGGGCTGGTCAGTGGTTTTGGTTAGCCTGAACATTCACAATCCTTGTTTGTAGTATCTGCTGCAGATTATGGCCCGGAGCCCAGAATTGCTCATTTCCCCTGGCTTTTTTCTGCAGTGCTCTTCACAGTGGACAAGGGCTGGTGGAGTTATCTTTACAATCCCCAACCCAGCTCTGAGGGATCAGAGGTAGGGAATGAGGCATAGCTGAAACTTGGCTCAGCTTTGAGTTGATTTGGGGTACTGTCTGCAGGCAGAAAAGGGACTTGGATGGATGGTTTCAGTTGCCCACAGAGATGTCTAAGGTCATTTGAAGGAGTATCCACCTCCGGTACCCACCCTGGGCTGCTGAAAGCCACTTAAGGAGGGTATGTGCCCTTCACAATTCCTCTGCCCTATTTCCCAACCCGGTGTGTTCAGATACCTCTGATAGCACTGGGAGACATGGCTGAGGGTAGAATATTGAAGGCAAGAGAAGTTCTTCCATGTGACGGTTAAAGTGCTCTTTCCACATTCACTCCCTGTTCACACTGCTTTTATGTGAAGAACTGAATACCCAGAGACATTTACAGGAGGTTTCAATGTGAGCTTTGTGCCCAGGAGGTCTCTTCTCGGCTCCTGATGTGTTCACAGACTTTGCTGGAGAACTTTTCCTACCTGTACCTTTCCAGCAATAGCCACTTGTCCTTTCTTTGCCCACCTTTCTAAAAGAATTCTAGCTACATGCACTCCTGAGTCATTGAAATACAGAAAAAGACATTTACCAAGATGGAATCGGGAACAGAAATGCAGTCGGTGCTGAAGTGTTTGTGCGGTGGCGCAGAGCCAAAGGCAATTAGCAAGTGACATGAATCTTTCTTGCTCGCCACTCAACCATGTGCAAATGGCACTTCTTGTCCTGTGGGTTAAGGAATGGCAGTTTAGTCTGTCAAGTCGTGCTAAAGTTTGCTGATTGAAGGGGTTTGGGGCTGCACTATTACAAAAACTATGTTTTAAAAAAATGCTCTTAATCCCTATTTTATGAGGCACACACTAAAAAAGGCAAAGCCATTTCTTTTTGGAGAAGTAGCAGAATCAGCAGCTAGCGACAGGAACACATTCGTACCCTCCAGTTTGAACAAAGTCAGATTGGAAACTACAAATAATGGTGTTTATGAACTTGTGAAGGCTCCTATGAGTGATCTTGGGCTTTCACCAGGACCAGAATAACAGCTCAATGAGGTGTTCGTTTCCTCTCCTGCCCCCAGCCCCATTTCTTTCTCTCTCAGTCTTTCTTTTTTCCCCTTCATAACCCAGTGATGTGGTTTCATATTGTGATTTGTCCAAGACTGTTTGCTGTTGGAGACGCCGTGTCCTATGGTGTGCGGCAGAGGAGAGGCCAAGGGATCAGATCTAGCTGCACAACCGAAACTGCACCCAAACTTACTTTTAATTGAGGTGGAGAGAAGCTATTATGCTGGGGCCTTTGCTCGTTTAATAGACTCCAGCCAATATCACACTCCTAATGTATTCATAAAACACTTACACTCCATATGACCCATTAATCTCAGCTGTGTGGGATGAGGGGCTGAGCTGGACCCATTAAATAAACCACAGGCAAGCCTCCAGGTACTCGGAGATTTGCTTTGTCTCTGAGAAGAAGCTGTACTTGTGCTCTTTGTGCTTGTGATGAGGGACTTTATGCATTATTTTGAGGTCCCCATCCCCTCCTCCTGCTCTCTCCAGGCCTCCTCTGACCTGTTGCTTTCTGATTTTGGGCATTTTTCCACCCAAGCCAAGCAACCATCCTCTCTCCCACCATGGGCAGGCATGTGGCCACTCACAACCTTGTAACCCTTCACATTTCACAGCAGAAAAGCTTATGGGATCTTTATTTCTCTAAGAACATGTTAACCTCTCAGCCAGTTTTAACCTAAGCTGCTGGAAGAAAGGAGTCTCCAAAATGCTAAATCTCCTAAAAAAGTCAAAGGTGGAAGAGAGAGACACATGAGCAATATCCTCACAAGAGCAGAGCTGTAGCTTGAGCTCGCAGGTCATTCAGCCCTCATGTCCCCTACCTAAAGCAATACAGGTCATTCAGACTGGCTGAGATATAGAAAGCAAGCCACTTCAAAAGTAAACACATTTTTTCAAGTCGTGATGGTGCACAGGAGGCAAATACATCCCCAAATGCCTGGGAAAAGCTGTATGGGAAATCAGCAAGCAAATGGGAAAGCAGAACAGAAAATGGACCCAGGAAATAAAATTTTTTAATGCTTGGGACTTTTTAAGCTACCTACTAATTTTCTCCATGCTTTATAGCATGGTAATGAGCATCATGGAGAAATGAATCACCAGCTTGTGATACAGATAGGCTGAGGAAAAGGAGTCATTTTATCTGGTTCTATCCTCTAAAGGTTAATTTCTACGTGCTAGCTTGCTTTAATTGTTTTCTTTAGTCTGCTGATGTATTCTGTCTCACCCCTAGCCAGCAAGTCTTCACTGACAGACATTAAACACTTTTCCTTCCTTCCAGTAAAAAAAGCTGTTAATACTGGTTGAAGCACGGTAAGGTGAGAAATGAAGATGTGGTTTTGCTTCAGCCCCATAGACTTCATGGTTTCTACAAAGTTTTAGCACAGGGTAGGGAATTACAGCAGCACCCCAAAGGGTTGGCAGCAAAGACCAGCATGTGAGCAAATATATTGCACATTGGGTAGGGCTGAAAGGCACCTGAAGCCGCTGTGGTTGCTTCTCCTCGGCTCCAGCTCCAGCAGTGGGTTTGGATGTATTTCTGCTTCTCTGTTTTGGTGCCTGTGATGGGCTGGGGCTGGCTAGCAGAAAGGAGGGCTCCAACTCAGGCTCGGGGACAGCTGAGCTGCAAGCAGTGAGACACCTGAAATCCTGAAGTGTTTCCATTTCAGTATGTTGATGCTTACACAATCTTCTCTTCAGGCTTTTCATGACAAAATACAATGTTTTCATGTAAAGTAAAAGTCAAAACTAAAGTAGGAGAAAATCAAACCCAAATGTTTTTACCTCATGGAAATGAAACATTTTGATACTGTCAAAACAAAACAAGAAAGTTGAAACAATCTGTTTTGATACTTCCCAGTCAAAATCAACACATTTCCTTCAAAATGTTTTGATTTCAGTCCAACTGCATTTTCCTATGGGGGAAAAAACCCACAACATACCTCTGAGATGTTTGTGACCAGCTCTAGTGTTGAATTTATTACAAGAACCTCGTAGCAGGTCTAGAGGGCTGGTTAGGGAGCAACGTACCGTCAGATTAGATATTGAAAATGCATCCATTATCACTATATTATGATAGAATAGGAGGAAAAGGCATCCAGTATTACTGTATTGCAATAGAATAGGAGAAAAATGCATCCAGTGCCTTCCACGTATTACGATAGACTAGCAGAGTGACCCTTAGAAAAATAGGATGATGGTGGCATCTCAGCCTCTTTGACCTTCAAATGAAGAGTGTTGTCCTGCAGAAGCCAGAGCCACTGGACTCTGTAGGGATAATGGGATGATGTGATGGGTGGGTGACAGGCATCAGAGCAGGAATTTGCATAGGTAAATGACTTTGAATGTAGAAAAAGAGAGAAAAAGGAATCGGAGGAAGTTGCCACCAAACTCTTCTTGGTCTTCTGGAAAGACAATGAAGGGCTGAAGATTAAGAAGATTAAATTGCAATTGCAGTTTCTGAATTAATTTTCCATGGATGCATATGCAGCTCATCACGCTGGTGCCTGGGTTTATAACTTCATCTCTAATTGCAGACCACCACCTGAGGGAGGGAAGAGCTCCCTGGGACCAGTACCTGAAGAACTGGCCATGTGGTGACCAGCCAGTGCTGACCCATGGCTACCGCCAGATGTGCCACTGGGAGAGGCACCACCAAAAAGAAGTTGCCAGCACCAAGTACTGCAGAGGAAGGTGCTGGAGGACCCTGGTTCATAACTAAAACCCAACCGAAAGCTGAGCAGCAGTCTTTGTTCCTCTGCCTATCTGCAGGCATTTGGGGTTAGCAAAACACCCAGGAGAGGTCAGTGGGCTGTAAATCAATCCAAGGGCTTCCAATGGCATCCCAAACCACAAGAGTGCAGACTCCGTGCCCTGCTGCAACCTCACATTGTTTTAGAAGCGTCTCATTCCTCCATCCCTGGCTGCTTCACTCTGATCATGCAAGAACAAAAGGCAAAGTTTTCTCTGTTTTTCTTTTAACTCTGCTTTTTGATAGACCAGATGCCTCCGATCCTAACTTCTTGGCACGTGGATGGCTAATGTACATGGAGACAGGCATGTACTTCATGACATTTCTGCACGCTTATTATCTCTTGCTCCACTGATTGCATAAAACAGATAATTCCTTTTCTGTGTGCTCTGCTCACCCAGGGTCACCCACGTTCCCCTCCGGAAACAGGATTTCACCATCATATTCAACATGCAGTAATGATCGAGCTGATCTGGGGTCACAGAATTAAACCATCCTCTCATGGTGCCATAAGAGGAACATTATTACCTCCACAGCAAGGTCAGATCTTTTTCCTGTGTTAATTAATCAGCAAAATTAAATAGTTTGTTCAGTAATATTAGTCCCTGGGAAACCAAGTCACTTATTAAAATGAAGGAGGGAGCCAGGTGGAGTACGACATGCACCACAGAGATCTGTCAGTACCTCTCAAGCTCACCCTTGTGCACCGTCCCGACTGTTTCAGCCAGCCATTTCCCTTCAGTGAGGTGGATATTGCTGCTCCACCATGTGCCATGCTGGGGAAAGAGGAATTAGCTGGAGCCTTCAAGGTCTCATCCACGGATAAGGCATGCCCACAGAAGGACCCCTACGGACATTAACAGACTTTGAATTGGGGTGTAGGAGTCGTTGGTTGCTTGAAATAATGAGTTTAGGTTTGGCAAGCACACAGGTTCACCGGGTCACAGAGCAGGGACCAGGTCTAGGAGGTAGAAACAACTTTTTTAGTCATACCCATGGGGCTGGCGTACCCTGGGCTGGACATAGGCTCTGCAGGGAAAGCTTCCGCTAGGACTCAGACAGCCCTTATTGACAGCAGAGTCTACGACAGTATTCATCTTTTCCTAAAATAGGAAAAAAATTAAAACTCTCATTTGGTTGGATGACTCCATCTCTGAGCTCCATTAACTTTATTGACTCGACTCCACCGAGTACCAAGGGAGAGAAGCTCTCCTGGAGGCATCTACACCACAGACATCTAAGTAAAAGTCAAGTGTGATGAAGCTGACGCCAGGAGATTGGTTTCCAACCTGAACAGACTTTGGGCCCAAGTTTGCCTTGTCGTGCTCCTCGGGTTTAGCCACTGTGATTTAGCATCTCATCAAAACACAGTGGCTGCCCCAGTCTGATTAACACCTTCATCACCAGACTGGCAGCATATAAGAAACTGTGGCAAACCCTAACGCTCACCCAGACACTGTGTACTAAGGAGAAGTTTGACTCTGAGAAGCTGTTGGTGCTGGAGATTTCTTTTTATTGACTTGCAGGAAAACCCAGGGCAAATCTGCTTAGTTGCAAATTTAAAGAAAGCAGAGGGTGAAAGAGGTCTTTCCTAAATGATGTGTCCCAGTGAATTCCACCCCAAGGCTTAAACCAGAGCAAGATCCAGCTCCTGTCATCAGCCTGGCTCTGCATGATGACCCAGACTGCAAAGCAGAATGTTTCTCCTATAAATCTGCATGAGAAAGCACCACATTTTCATAACTCTCTGTCAGAGCAGAGCTGCACTGAAAGGGCCCCAAAAGGAAGGTCTGGGGCTCTGAGCTGGATGTGCACGGGAAAGCAAGGCACAGGCTGAACAGCAGCAGGAATGGTTTTTAAGCCCTCCTTGCCCGTGAGGCTGCTTGCTCTGCACTGTACCCTCTCCTGCATTGCTTTCACATGCTTTCTAACCTGGAGGTGGCAAATAACTGGGTGCAATGAGCTCGCCTTCCTCCACAACATACCTGCAAGTCCCCTAGCATCGCTGGGGTGGGAGGGAGGCATTTCCCTCCATGGGAGTCTGGTATGGGAGCAGAGGCAGCACATGAAAATACATGACAGAGAACAACAGAGAGGAGCTGCCCTCGATGAACACAGTGGCTCTGACTATTGCAGCAGGATTTGTAGTCAGATGCTGGAAAAAGAAGATAAAAAATTTCCAACCTGTCAATACTTTGCAAAGGACCCCTCAGATAGAGTTTATCTGTGCTGTAGACGTTGATGTCCTGTCCTGACCATGGGGGCAAGGGGAGGCAAAGATAAGGGAAGGGAATGAGAAGGGACAAGGCTACAGAGTGCTGTTGAGAGCTTGATTCACAACATAAAATCAGCTACAGCAGACAATTAAAGACACACTTTGTTAAGAGGCACAGCACTGCATGGAGGGGGTCACGGCGGGGCTGCGGGACAGCGGCTCCTGCGAGCACTGCAGCCGACAGTGCAGGTCTGCTCACGCTGCCATGCCTGCTCCAGCTGGGCACGCCGACCTGCAGGCCAAGGGAGATAATGGGATTTCTTCAAAACCTTTCTTCAGGCAGGAGAGAGCGGAAACGCTCCGTCTTGTCCAAACTAGCAAGGTATGGGGCAGCTCTGGCGCAGCTTGCAAAACCCACGCGCCAACCTCCTCCACCTGCCCACCGGCGCTGCTCCCAGAAGCAGACAGAGCTGTGGAGCTGAGCATCGAAGCAGAAGCTGGGGTGAAAAGACTCCTCAAGGTACAGGACAAACCTGGCCCTGGGTGAGCCTTTGCTGAGCCTTTTATTGAGTCTCTTCTCTCTGTTCAGGCTTGAACATGACCATTGTTTCCAAAAAACAGCTCTGATTTCTCTGGGGTGTTATGATTCATCTCTGAATAACAGAGCAAAGTCATAGATATGTCTTGATACAGCCGGTTGGAAAAGCCTGCTACTTACCTCTAGAAAAATCTAGGAGGAAAAAAAAAAGGAACTGTCCCTCTTGTTTTCCCAGGATGATGCTACAACTTCCATTATTTTCATTTTCAAAGACTTTGAAAATCAGTTTTTCCCCCAAACTGATTTTTTTTTTTTTTTTCCAATTCATCCTTCCCTCATACCTCCGGGTTTAATATTTAATTTCAAACCAGAAAATATCAGGGAGAATGCCAGTTTGGCCATCTAGCTGAATTTCATTTAACCTCTTGTACGTAAATATCAAGATCTTTTCTAGTGCAAGATGTGGTGGATTATTCGGTGACTTGCTTTGCAAAGAACTGTCTTGATGTTTTAGATATGATATTTTTTATTGGAAAATTTCAGCTGTTCTTCAGTGATTTAAATCTCCTTTCTCTGATGCACTGCAAGGTTACTGTATAATCTGCTGCAGACTTCATAGTTGGATAACAATTATTGGCAGATATAAATAGACATTTTCATGAGCAATATTGTTTAGTATGCTAAATGTTGCTTTAATTTGCTGGTTCAATTTAAAGTGAATTCCTGTCATGCACAGAACAAAGTAGATCAATTATATTACTACTAATTATTGTTATTATTTTAAACTGTGCTTCTCAAGCAGATTTAACAAATTTGTCAATCCAGCTTGTTCACCTTCTTGAAACCGAACCCGGCAGTCTTGCATGTAAATTACCCCAGATTTTCAATGAGCAGCAATGATAATTGCAACTGTTTTGTAATTATCTCACCCCAGACAGTCTCAATTTATCACATCTAGGCCTAAAGGCTCCAACGTCTTCATCTGCCAAAAGTATCAATATGTAGTCCTATACATTAAGAGAAAAAATTGCGTTTGGCAGCAATCCTTACTGTCAGAGTCAGAATAAATAGGAATGAATATAAATATTTTGGAAGAAAACATCTACAGATATGGTCAGAAATTTCTTGCTAGAAAACTAAACTTTTTCAGCAATATTTTGCGGTAATATGTTAAAATTATCAGAAAATATCTTCATTTTCTGCCTGTCTCTGATAAATAGCCTTTTATATACCTGTTTCTAGCACCAAAATAAAAGTTCAAAACCCATAAACTATGTGACATCTCTCCTGCCTACCTATAACTGCATCTTTTCTCCATCAGGATATCTTTATCAGAAGGTCATAAATCACAGTCATTCACATTACGGAGTGGTGATTCTGATACGGCTGTGCTAAGGCAGGTTTCATCTTAAGGTATTCATTTTTGTAATTCACCGCTGCATTATTTACTCTTTTTGCTGCAATAATCCATCTGAGGTCAAATATATGTACATATCAACCAGCCCCACTGCTGAAAAAAAAAAAAAAAAAAAAATATCTGTGAGTAATGGTTATGGGTGGACAGAAATTCTGTGTTTGTGAAGGATTTTGAGGTCTCTGGGTGTTTTGATTTCCCCCTGAGTTGGAGCGAAGCTACGACTGCAAGCCACAAGGAGGTAAAAAGTTAAAAAAGAAGTGAAAAGCAGAGGCTGTTCCCAAGCATGGAAGATGAAGAAGAGCAAACGCCCTGCCAGGGTAAATGTGAAAGCCCATGACAGATGGGACAGGCATGGGGAATGCATGAAAACTGAAACCACAGACCTTTCCAAACACAGCAGAAACAGGAAGCCTGCAGAGACGAGCAGGGGCAATCAAGGAAAAGGGAAAAGAGAAACAGATTATTTTGTTCTTTGTTCGCAAGCAACGCATCTCCAGAAGCCCTGGCCCCAAGCTGCTGCCAAATACTTAATTCAGCCTTGGCACTAGGGAGATGGGCAAGGTTAATCTTGAAAACAAGCTCAGGGGCAACCCAGTGAGGCTGGCCTTTGGGTTCATCGATGGAAAATTGGATTAAAGAAAGGGTTAGCACCCCTGGATGAACGCAATATTCTAGGGAAGGGTCCCCACCCTTTGTAACTGGCACTCACATCTCACAGATCTGTGAAAATACAGCAAGGAGAGCAGTCTGCTAATGTGTTCTCCTGCAGTTTCCCAAGGATTTTGGCTGGATCCTGCACCAGAAACAACCCTGAAGTATCAACAGAGAGAGGCCAGTCTGTTAGGGAACAAATGGTAGGAACAAACTAGCAGTTTTCACAGTAAGGAAGACTGGCCAGTTGTGACCCCAAAAGGATCTCTGCTGAGACCTGAGTAGCTCTGCAGAAGCTGAAGTGATGGGGACCAGGGGAGCATTGCGGGGACCACTGTTTTTTAGGCATCCCGGGGTCCCCCAGGGCACAGAAGTGGGGGAAGGCAAGAGCCTCCCTGGAGGCACCGAGGACTGTGCATAGCATTTGTCCAGCACATACAATCACCTCTAGAAAGACTTTTTCTCCAACGATACAGCAGAAAAGGAGTCCCAAGTCCTTTCCCTAACCTTTCTATTTGGTCTGCCTCACCCAGCTGCCCTGTGCTCTCTGTGCAGAGGTACCTTGCTCAGATCTATTACGTTTGTGTGCTAATAAAACATAGCTTTAACCCTTGGGAGTGCCTTGGAAGGAAGGGGAAACTGCTCTGCCATGCAGCTCCACTGGCTCCACATCCTATTTTGTGATACTAAATTATAAGGCTTCATCACATCCAACAGCAAAGAGCTGCAGTTGAGCCAGAGAAGGAGCTCCCAGTGCTGAGTTACAGCAGTAAAATGGCAGCTGACATTCAATGTTGTTAAAAGCAAAGTAAAGCACATAGGGGGAAAATAACCTGGCTCTACACTCACCATGAAAGGAACTAAATTAGCTATTATGTCCAAAATGAGATCTTGGAGTGGGCAGTTGTCTGCAGCTGTCAGGCCAACACACCGCAGCAGCCAGCAAAGGGGCTACAGCAGCAGGGGCTGTGAGGGGAGGAAGAAAGGACGAAATAGAGAGTGCAATGCTCCTGCATCAGGCCATGCTGCTCTTTCA
The DNA here is from genome assembly GCF_929443795.1 of Astur gentilis. Lineage (NCBI taxonomy): Eukaryota > Metazoa > Chordata > Aves > Accipitriformes > Accipitridae > Astur > Astur gentilis. The sequence continues at coordinate 15,348,552 of NC_064885.1, forward strand.
TCTCAGGTATTGTGCCACTTCAGAGGATATCACAGAGCGAGGGAAAATTCGGAGAGGGTGGTAGCGGCAACACAGGAGGGAAGCAGCATCTGCCCAAGCCCAGGATGTTTGGTGGGACCACAGCCGTGACGCAATCTGTGGTATCATGCGTAATGCAGGGAAAATGATCACTTGCCTCCTGAGATTATAGGATGGGAAGGTGTTCCTGCCCTCCACCTCCCTCCCCTTGCTGTCTTTTTTTATCCCAAATTTCCCCCGTCCCTTTATAAGCCTGCAGCCCGAAGGAGCAAACCCCCCTGATTTGTCAGCCACACCAACAACAGCCTTCCTACCTCATTTGAGAGCATAGTCTTTGGGTAAGTATAAGCAGACTTTATGCACACATTCAGACAATACATAAGCAGGTTGTGCCCATGGTGTGATTCGGAGGGCGACGCTTCGCAGCAGATGTGAACAGCACGGCACGTGCGGAGCTGCAGTGTGCTGCCAGTGGGAGCCGGCACTCGGCACACTGCCAGCCGGAGCAATGGGATGCAGAGGACCGAGCACAGGATGAGTGTACGTTGTGTTTCGCTACAGCAGATTGCCAATTTTACACATCTCCATATCTCAAAACCCATGTAATGAAGAGAAGACGTTTAAAGCAACAAAAATACAGGAAATGTAATAAATGCAAAAGAGAATTATGTGGAAAATACACTGAAGGAGTGTTTCCCTCACTGTTGAGATGCTTACAGTCTACTTGCTTCATGAATATTTAGAAACAAGAAGGTTGGCTCCAAATGTCAGTCTAAATGGCCACAGTTTTCCTTCCTATAAGTATCACATTTTATTCCAAGACAGCAGAATGCAGAAAAGTAACAGCTAAGACCTCGAAAGTCCCCTTCTCTTGCTCCTCAGAATTGGTTCATTTGGACTGTAAATTCTTCTGGGCTATGTGATAAAGGTACTTTGCTTTCATCTTCTGCTAAGGTTGCCAAATCTGAATGATAGGTTGACCTGGAAAATAAAAGGGGTACTGTTGTAAATATTTCACACTCTTTCTGGAACCAAGACCAACAACTGCTAATGCTGGAGTGAAGTGAAATACAGAGACTGGCAGCATCAGAGAGAGAGTATTGTGCATAAGAAGAGCTTGTTTTATTGGCATCTGGCAAATGAAGATTGTGTCCTTGGAAACAAATACTCTCTGAGGACAAAACACACTCGATTTGTAGAGGAATTGTAAATCAGATGTAAATAACAGCATGACATTAGTCCTCTTGTCCTGCTCACGGAGGGGAAATTTGGGGTTCTCTCTTTCCTAAAGAGAGCCAGGCTGTTTGGGTTTCAGCCAGCTGAGGGGAGCTTTGCTGGTCTTGACTGGAGGAGAAGTTGGCATTTCAATGGGCAATGGGATATGAAGCCATTGCAGTACATCTCTGTACAGCACTGTACTCAACAGGCAGACTGGAATCAGACCCCTCAACCCAGGCAAGATGGGAGCCTTGCTGAGGGAAATAACAGGAGGATTCCCCCTCCTCTCCATCAAGACCATATGTCTGCTGACTGTTAATGAGATTTACAATCTTCCCCAAGTCCTGTCTGCTTCTAGACCCTGATGATACACAGTAGCCAATAGGAAAGAGCTAATAATTCATTATGAATCACTTATTTGATGAATTATGGGTTTTTTTCTGGTTTTTAAAATTGCCTGTGAGCAGCATAGTGGTTTTCTCAGTCTTGCAACTTGAAATACTTGCTGACTAACTTCTGCAAGTAAATCCTGGCCAATAGACTTCCTTGCCAGACAGTTGCTGTGAATGGGTGAGTTTTCCACACAGACCTCTGCTAAACCATAGCTGCCTAGAGGTGAATGGCCTCTCACCCACGTCAGTCCTCCTACATTGAACCTACACATCCTAAAGAAAGAAATACCAATTAGGAATTACTGATATGACAGGTCTTTGCATCAGAAATGGTCTCCAACTTGGCTTTCAGATAGCTGGGGCAAGGGTACCCGAACCGTGGAAGCAGTTGCTGCTCTTGAGAGGTGTTGAATGCTCACACCTCACGCTGGTGTTCCTGATCAACCTGTTTGGATGCTCAACCATTTCAGAAAATGGGTCCAAGGATACCCTCGTGCAAACTCCGAGGTACAGGCAGATAGCTAGTAGTCTTTCAAGTCATCTTGTTTCCTGAGGACTTCATCAAGAAAATCTCTGTTACTCTCTGAACTTGACCAAGACCAAACACTGCAAATACAAGATTGGGGGCCATATCAGAAAATGTAGGTCATAGCTTTAGCTCTACAATGTTACAGTCTTCGGTCAAAAATAAAGTTGTTTTTTTTTGAGATGGTTCTCAAAAGAATGAGCACCGACAAATTCCCAGCAAATGAAAATTGGGATTTTGTTCTATTTATACTTTTAGAAAATCCACAGACAATATAAATGAATTTGAAATACAAAATGGAATGTATTAGCTAGACTAGTGAGAGATAGTTACATATCCTTCATACAGCAGTACACGGTAATCCAGCCAAAATATTTCAGAACTAATTACTGTACAGCCTTCTAATCCCTAGTAGAGAAAAAAAAACCCCACCCCATATATATTTGGAAGTTCATTGTAAGCATCTGTTTAAGATGTTGTTAATCCTTCATTCCAAAATCATTGGCTGGATGATAATGAAAGAGTTGTGTTTGCACTCAGTGTGTTGAGACCTAAAACTTGTCTTGGTTAAAGCTGATTATTTCGTACAAAGGAACATAACTCAATCCCTTTTCTTGTTTTGCTTTTCTTTCCTTCAGTGAGAACTTTCCGTTCCTACTTTGGTTTTCTGGATGGCAGCTGGCAGTAGAAAATGATTGGCTTTAATCTCAAATTTCAAAATCAATACTGTGCGGGTACTATTGATTTTGGCATACCGGGATGACCCCGGGGGTTCACAGCAACCAAAGAGGACTTTTGATGTTTCTGGACCTCCTTCAACTAGAATTGCTAAAAATCTCCCACCCTCCTACAGATCAGCAGTGCCAGAATAACTTTGCTTTGCAGCCACGGTCTGAGCAGCAGCACAGTGGTGTCCTGGCATGGGACGCCTGCAGATCCAGTAGAGAAGGCATCCCTCTATACCTCAGAGCAAGGGAAGGTGAACACATGCCATTGTGCCTAAGACAGGTTAAAGAAAACTTTCAGAACCTCATTTGCTTTCATTGAGAAATACACACAAATCAGTCTTAGAAATGTAGCCGGGTTGGCTCTCATATCTGAGTTCTGGGTTTTGCCATTCTTGTTGAAAGTGCATTTACAAGCAACCTTAAATCTCAGACTTCCTAACTTCTGAGTACTTGACTCTGTGACTTTAATACTCTTTAACCATATGGGTTTCTCTGTAATTTTAAATTATTTTTTTGAAAGGTCTGGATTCAATTCTTCTAATAGCCTCAGTGTTTTCAGGCCAACTAAGAACACTCCTGCAGTTTGGTGTGAGTTTGGGACATTGCCCAGAGCAAACAAAAGAGGAGCTGTGGGTTTTTATTTTCCTTTTTTCTTTTTTTCTTCTATAAATTTTACGAATTTCAGATTTATGTTTGTGGAGTCTATACATTTTTTTATCTTCTTAAAGACGTATGAAGAAGGAAATAGATGAGCTACCACACATTGTGCTCCAGTACGGCATCTGTCTCCTCCTCCAGACTGCCACCAGCTTGGCACAAATTAAAAGTCCTTTCAGTGCTCAGTTTTTTGCACCTATTGAAGACACCTACACTAGGATTACATGAGTCACCAGGTCAAGGGGCTTGCCTCTCCCTCCAGCAGCCATAAAAGCTACATGACCACCCTGAAGATGACAGATGTTAGACTGATGTGTGTCCCACCAAGTCTCTCTGCGAGTCAGATATTCAAGAGTAAGAGGAATCATTTCCTTACCTCCAAGAAGCGTTTCAAGACACTTAAAAACAAGGTTTTGCAAGAGCTGGTCTTGCATCTGGTCCTGCAGAACACTTTGGGGGCATGGAGTGGAGACTGTCTTTCCAAAATGTGTGGTTTGTTCTGCAATGGGAGAGACTGTAGATAAATGGGAGGACAGGGTTTGAACACAGGGTGATGATGATAATGTAATAAAAAGGTCTGAAACATAAAAACAGAATGGAATTTAATGGGGATGAGGGTAAAGTATTACACTCAGACAGCAGAGAGGAGCTCCTACCTACTAACACTAAACGGAAAGGTCTGGGTGGGCTGTTATCCATCAGAGCACAGCCCTCGGTCAGCAACTTCCCATTGCTGCGAACAGGGGCCAGACCATTCCGGGGGTGTATAATGAAGAGGCAAAACCTGTAGAGTAATCGGGCTGGGCAGGGGTCCCCAGGCACCGTCCCCCACTGTTTTACCAAGGAGGTGGGCTGGAGGGAGTGCAGGGGGAGGCAACAGGAGCAGTCAGAGGTGCAGAAAATGCACTACTCATGGAAAAATTGAGAGAACTGGGCCTTTTTAATTCACAGAAGAGAATACTAAAGGGAAAAACACCATGCTATCACAATATATATTTGGTGTCAGCAAAGATGAGAAGGTTTTGTTCAGTGGGTTCATGGAGAAGTATTAGGACAGAAAGTGCACTGCTTTCTGGAAAAGGGGACACATTTTTAAAAATACTGTGTCTTACAGAGCTGCTTTGAAATTTCAAACATGTCTCCATGCTGGTAGATGAAATTGGAGATTTGGGGAACACCAGAAACACTAAAAGATTTTTCTAAATTTTAGTAAAAAATTATTATTTTTTTTTATTTACAAAAGAGGTTTGTATTTTGTAGTTTTCCTGACTCTTTTCTTCTGAAAAGGCAAAACAAGCCCAAACTGTGAAAATTTAGTCTTCTGACATACTGGGATTGGTAACTTAATTTCCTGCATTCAAATCAGCATATTTCTGCAGCTAAAATAAAACAAAACAATGCTGGGAAGGGGTGTCTTTTTTTTTTTATTTAACTGTTGAAACCCAAGATGAAATATTTCAACTGGCCTGAGCAGCAGTAACAACAACTGTTTCACATTCTCTGCTCACTAAAATGTGCTCAAGCGTAGCCAGACCCCCGCTGTCCCAGCTAGGGGTGGGTGGGATGGAGGGGGAGAAGAACAAGTCTGGATCCTGCAGCTCATCTTGGGGTAGAAGAGCTGCTCCCTGCCATACTTCCTTGTCCAACAGAAGTTTGAAAACCTGCTTCCTTGCAAATTTTTTTTGCATGTTGAAGTTAATGAGAACAGTGTCTGAAAGTTTCTGAGCAAAAAGACAGCCTGTAGGCACTTTCTTGTGAGAGAAGACGCTGTCCATGGATGGCAGAGAGAGTTTCAGCTCACATCTCACTTCTCAGAGCTCTTTCAACTGCTTGGGCAAAGACGTTTTTTGGATGTTGTGGTACTGACAGGGGAAACTCAACTGTTAATGATGGGGTGCAAAGCACCCTGTGTCTGCCCAAGACTGAAACTCATCTGGAAACCCTGAGCTCCAGAGAGGTAAAAGATGTGGGAAATCATAAGTTCGCATCCTACTAAACCACAAGATTACTTTTGAGCTCTTTAAACTTTGTAGACAACAAAAAAGCTCACCTCAGAAGAGGTGGAAAGATAACAAACAGTTCCTTTTTAAAAGCAGAACAATAAAGGCTATTTGTTCATCATTTGAATTTCTTGCCTAATGAAATTGGATACAGTCTGAAATCTCCCCATAAGCCAAAAGCTAATTCATTTCCGCATTTGAAATGCATGTTATCAATTACTGACTGTAGATCTAATGATTTCCATAGCTAGTTTTTATTCTGATACAAGTGGCTTTGAGGATTTATTGATGACGAGTATATAAAAAGTCAATTCAGAAATGTATACTGAATTCATCTCTGCAGTGTACATGCAGCTATTGGGTCTTTGAGCCACAGCTCTGTCAGACAGATAAATATCTTCTTCTTCTCATCAGCAGACTTTAAAGACAGCCTAAATTTAAGGGTTGCTCTTGAATTCTCCGTATCTCCTGGAGGCCTGAATCCTGCATGAAGACCAGCAATGGGTACGGGCTGTGATGCAGGAGGGTCACAGGGAAGGTTATCATCCTCTCTTACCTGGACTGGAAGTCAGAAATGTCCACAGTACCTCTCCAGGCTCTAATATATTTGAGTCTCCAGGGTAATGTGATCATTACACAACACCTTTTTAATGAGGGCATAACCTTAGGTTACTCTCCAGCTTTGCTCTCAGAAACAGGTGGATTCCCTAAGCTGAAACATTAAAATACTACCTCTACCTGATGTAAGCAGCCAGAGCAGTAGCTTTCAGTCTGAATATATGGTTTTCCAGACCAAAAATAAGCAACCGAGTTGATAGTCTTCACAGGAAGCCCTATGATAGTGGTGAGGCATGCTGTCCCTCCCTCCTGCCCTGCGCCATACTAGTCTACCCACATGTCTTCATAAACTCCTTTCAGACAAGCGGGTTTTCTTCTTTTTTTACCCATCATAGCCACGTTCACTGGCTCACATTTTCAGGGTGACTCTGAGGAGTCTCCTGTGACACCCTGCTTTAGCCTGAAGCATGGGAGAAAGTCACAAGGGACATGAGGACATCAAGGCTGGACACCAGCCCCGGCTTACCCAGGGCAGTGGGCATGGTGTCTTGGGAGAAAAAGGAGTGGCTTTTCCTCTGGTTGGGGATTTGGGAGGGCAGTATTAGTATTTTTGCCAGCTTTTTATCAATACAAAACTCACTTTGTCATTGGTTGTTTGCAGAACTTACATGTATGCATGGCTTACCCTCAAGAGCCTCTGGTTCTCCAATTCTCCCATTTGCACTTGGTTAATGTATTGCGTTTGCCTTCAGTGCTCAACCAGAGGGAAGGCAACTAATGACAAGACGAATTCTTGCTCCTCGTGAGCAGAGGAATCATGGTTTACAAGGTTTCTCTGATGGTACTGCAAGCACCAGTGTTCAAGCAGGGCTGGTTATCGAGGACCCCAGAGCAAGCAATGCAGCTCTGCATCACACTCGTTCCATCAGGCACGGGATGTGTCGCACCCACCAGGATCTGTGGGACTTTTCTTCAGGGTAGACACTCCAGACAGAGGCAGGCTTTGTGCAAACAGACAGTCAGAGGTGCAGGAGCTCCCATGGGTGGGTCCTGTGGGCTCCTGGTAAAGCAACAAGATGCTGACATAATTATGAGAATGGTTTTATTGGGTTTTATAAAAGATTTGATCCCACTCACATTCCTGTGTCTGTGCACGGCAGCATGTTGGTTTTTTTTTTTTTTTATTTCTTATTGCATATTATAAAACTGGCTTCATATTTTCTTAATACAGAAAATTTATAGGGCCAGAGCTCCAATCATTATAAATCAAGCAGAGCACACAAACATAAGAAGCAGAAAGTAAAATAGTACATTGCAAATCATTCAGTGTCAATAATGTTGGTTGTTACTTGTAGCCAGCAAAGGAAATTGGACTTTTTAATATGTAACACATTAACCTAAGTGTCTGCCTAAATGGAGCTGCGTTTTTAATGTGTTGACATATTAACACAAGTACTCTTTCTCTAATTCCCCCAACCTTAACATAACAATAATATTGTTAAATCATTAGTGCACCTTTAAAGAAATATTAATTCTCCCTAATAAAATATTGAATAACACTTTTTTGCTGTTGCCTAGCCGCACCGAAAAAGCAGTATTCACCTGATCACACCCGCTACTGCTTAGATTTCATAGCCATAGAAAACATGCACTTATGCATGCTTATGTATGCTGAGAAGAGGTGCAAACGTCTCTGTGATAATTGCAGGAGTTTGGTGGACTTGTTCAGTTTGGTTTGCAAAGATCACAGAGGGCAGGACAGCTAACTTCCTACTCTCGCAGTGTTTTTTCTCTGATGATGCAGTTTATTACCAGTGTGGAGGAGGTGTGGCCAAAGAGATGCTCCTGATGCCTTCTGATGTCACATGAGCTCTTGAGGATGCTGGCCATGCTCCGGTACCCCAGCCCAAGCCACCCGAGCCTGCGGCCTCTCTTGTGAGAGTCTCAGAGACTCATAGTGGGGACAAGGGGAATCTGGGACTCAGGCAGGGTCTGATCCAGCTCCATGGAGCTCAGCAGAGTAAGCCACGTCTCTGAACAGAGGAGGATGTAAAGCTGATGCCACACAAACTGGATACTCAGGGAATGACAACTGGAAAATTGCTACCCATAATTACACTGGAGAAGTGGACAGTGGTCAGCTCTGTTCATTCTCCTCCTCCCACAGCTCTTTTCATTTCGATGCATTTTTTTCCTGTTTAATATGGTGGTTTATGGGCAGAATGTGCTCAGGATGGTGTATAATGGGACCAACTGTGCAGAAATGTCATGCATGCGAAATCTATGCAAAGCTCCTGCTATGCTTTTGCCTGAATCAATTTAAAGAAGACGCTCCATAAAACAGGATAAAGCCAGATTAAGTGCATACAAATGAGGCAGCCCAGGCAAGGTTTTCAGAATTTGTTGGAGGCAGATGGAATACAAATGGAGAAAGAGATTGCACTGGTGCATGTGTAAAACACACTTGACAGATACATCCAGAGAGGTTGAAGGTGAGAGAAACAGGCTGATGAGTAGTCCCCTCTGCAGAGGTCACCTGAAGACAGAGAGGACAATATGCCAGACACGAGGCCCATCTTACTTCACAGCTACATGGTCTTCAGTTTTCCAGCAAAGTCCCTGGATAGCAGTGCAGGTTTCTGTGGCAGGCAGCAAAGCCTGTGTCAGCTTCATGAGAAATAGAGGCATTAAATGAATTCAATGAAGGGAAAAGCCGATCAGGATTGCTGCCCCAATGTTATTTGCTATGCTTTTACATTTATTTGATATTCTCCTATCATTTTCAGTTTTCAGCCTGCTGCAGATTTTCCTACTGACAATGCGTAACAGTCTCCACAGGATGGTAATGCCGTACGTGGCGACACTGGTATGCAAAATATACTGTGAAATAAAGCAAGCAGATTCGGAACTTCTGTTCTTGTAATCTGAGAACGAGGGCAGCACATTGAAAATTGATGAAAGGAAATACTTTTTTTCACAAAATTAGCTGCTGGAAATCATTGCCAGGAGATTTTGCTGAGGCTGAAAACTTGGCAGCCTGCAAAAAATGAATCGGACATGTATGTGGATGGCAAGCACACCTAGCGACAGGGCTTTAGGAGTCACAGCAGGCTATATAGTCCACAGACATATCTCAGTAAGGGGTTTTTGGTTCAGCTTCCTGAAGAAAGGCGGTCCCACCACCGGTTTGCAAGTCTGTGTCCATATGCCAGCCATTCAGTTCTTCCTCCATCTAATAACTTGTGCATCTTCTGGTCATGTCCCAGTGGAGATGACCAAGGGCTACATAACTCAAAGATAATTCACTTTCTAGCAGAGCTGTGAAATATCACTGGTCAGGTAGAGAAGAAGATGCTCTTCCAGTGTGTCTTCTGTGAATAACCCAGTTCAAACCTGCCTGGATATAACCATTGCTAAATCAGGAGGCAGACTCCTCTGGCACTGGAGCCTGGGCGCTGCAGTACTCATGGAAATGGTCAATGTTTTTCACAGGTACTTTGGGAAAACAACATGTCCTCAGGCTGATAGGGAGAAACTCGCTTGGAAACAGAGGTCAAGGCCTACAGGTTTTAGGCTTGGAGTCAGGAGTAAAAACACATGCAAGGAGGAGCTGCTGCTGTGTTTCATGCATGTCCCAAGGAAGTACAGGCTAGGGGAGATGAGGGTCTACCCCACATGGCACTGAAACCCATCTGCTGTTTTGTTTGGGGGCATGTTTTAGAGAAAATTTATTCTGAATTTATTTAGACAATCCTAAATATTTCATTGGCACTGTTTAAGATATTCCCACAACTTCAAACCAAGCATAGGGCCCTAGGAGGAAAAGAGGAATTGAAAGTAATGACTATCAAACTCTGAAAATTATCTGCAGTCCCCTTTCAACCAAAAAAAAGGAACATTTAATACTGATTATTTCAGAAAGTTAAGTGAATACAGAAACTTATGTATCTGGCAAGTCTGGACTTATTTTCTGTTGGGTGGTTGTTTGCAGAAGACTTTGGTTTTTGTCAGACTGCTTGTTATTCAACTGTTCAACCCCTTGATAGGGACCTCATGTGGCCAATGAACACCTGAAAATGCTGTGTGAGGTGGGAGTTCACCTTCTGATGTTAAAAAACATGTGGCCATTCATTCTGATTAAAAATTGGAAGCTGTCAGAAAGCTTGGCTTTCCAAGTGTGAAAAGCTGTTACTGCTCTTCAAGAAGTCATTTTTCATGAGGAAAAACTGGGAGATGAAGCAATGCAGCCTGTAAAAACACAGGCACCACCTTTTATTTTTGTTTGTCTTCGCATACTCCCTTGAATAGCTGTGCCAGGGATATGGCCATGTGTTATCCTACTCGAGAAGACCAGGCTCCTGGGGTCTTCCATGGTGGCTCCATGAGCCATGGGGTACAGAAGCTGGGCTTGGGAGGAGGGACAAGAAAACACTTCTGCCTCTGCTGCAGCTCTCGCTATTTCTAGGTGAATAATTCAGGTTTTAGATTTTAATTCAGGTGTCTCTGAAGCTGACAATTTCACTGCCTTCTCCAGAACAACAAGCCCTTCATTTAAAGATGAGATTAGTTTTGGCCACGAGCCTGAACTGCTCTTTGTCGATTTGAGGAGTATCCAGATATGACAAGGGGTAACGAGGTGAGCTCCTGTGGTCTCCTCCAAGCACTTTAAAGACCTCTGCCAGGCCAAATCTATTTTCTTTTGCTTCTTGCTTTTAGCCCCAAAGCAGAAGTGTTCTGCTTTGGTGAGAAGTGGCCTGGGACACTCATGAGGCAGCTAATATCGAAATTTTTCCTTAGCCTAGACCAAAGCTGCAGGAGCAAGAAACTTGGTATGGGGAGTGGGTTAGTGACTTGGTTCCCTGTGGACCTTGAGAAATGTGTCTGTGTGCTGTTTCACAGCTACATAGTTCATGGGTGGGATGGGAAGCTCACCCCTACCCACTCCTTCCATGTGTGACTGACTGCCTGTCTCAACAGCAGGTATTTCACACACAAGTGAGTTTTTAGAAAATCTTTGCCTTGTCTGTCTTTTCTCCTCACAGACAAGGACATTTCCAGTCCTCCTCTGCCCTCCCCCTCCCCATGAGGATTCCTGTCCTTCCTGGCTCTCCTCATGGTGCTCTACCACGGGAGACTGTTTCTCAGTGATTTCTCCTTTAGCTTTGTTAGAAGTATTGAATGTAATGCTAGCAGACATGTTTTCATTGAAATATTTTTTTCCCCATTTCCCATCCTCCCTAACATAAAGACTTTTTAGAGAGACATAGACTGCACTTGATGAAACGTTTTCTTGCTAAAGGTAAAAAAAAAAACAAAAAAAAAAAAAAAGGAAAGAAAGAGAGAGGAGAGACAGGGATGGATTTTGAATGTGCGAAAAATATTGTTTCAGGATTTTCTTCCTGTGACATGGTTCCCTTAGGAAATACCTTGCCGTTTCATTTCCATGTTTTCATTGCTCAGCCTTGCAGAAATAACATTTCTTTGTTTAAAAACTGACCCAGCTAGGAATGCAAATGCAAGGTCACTCTCCATACTCTGTGCTGCTCGGTCTGCATCACCTCCTATTAGAGTAACACCTGTGCCCTAGGCTTGTGCTGCATCTTTGCAAAATCAGAAAAGGGCTTTGGGATTCCCTAAGAAAGAGAGCATATGAAAAGCAGAAAAGCTGAAAACCAAGCAGAAAATAAATTCTTTTTCCTGGCTTTTGTGTGGACCCCAGTAGGACTTGAGAACATACATCAGGTGAAATGTCCCTGTAGAACTGGAACTGGAGCGGTGCATAAAGTCAGTCCAGCCATGTCTAGGCATCCCTTGGGACAAATATCGCATGAAACAGCAATTGTGAAGGAAAGGAGCAGACATCCCATGCAAGACATTCCATAGGACTTTATATATCCCTAAGGAGAGATAATTAAGAGCTTTCCTACCAGCCTTGTGAACTGGTACGCTGCCAGACAGCAAAACCAAAGGATGGCTTCCACATCGAACACCACATTTCCTTCCTGATGGCATTCTCTCGTGTCCAATTCCAGCAACCAGCCAGCCAGCTTAAAATTAGGACCACAGGATCATTAGAGTTGATAAGGCACAAAGGATCTGGGCCTGCAAAATTCTTGCAGCTCTCTGTCAGCCCCAGGATCCTGGTGAAAATCTGCCAGTCTGTTTATAAAGGCTCTGCTCCTGTTTCTACCACGGGGAAGGGTATTTAGACACCACAGGTATGGCTAAAGAGGAGGTTAATGTTACAGGAGCCCCTGGAGCCCGCCTGAGCGCTACATGGCAGCAAGGAACAGAGTAATGAGAGACCTCAGTTTCAAGGGCCTTAATAGAGAAACGCATGAGGGATGTTTCAGAAATTGCATCTTACCAGCCAGAAATTGGTGCCTAGAAGGTTACAAGTAGGTCTAAGTACAAGTAGAAAGTCAGGCTGGGCCCAAACCTGCCTCTTCCAAGTTGGCTCGGACCTGGGAAAGGTGATGCTATTGACTTCCCATTAGAGAGGAGGAAAATTATCCTAATGAGAATGGACTGATCTCCGAGCTCTGTGTGCCCCATGGGGAATAAAATCCTACTCTCCCTTGCCTCTAACATACGGCTTTTCTATTTCCCCCTTCTTTAAACTGCATTTTAAAAATGGGAATGTCTAAATTGAGCTGCGTTAGCCTCTGTTCAGCTAATGGAGAGTGTTACCCCCTGCCCTGAAGATGATGGAAATCTCCACCCTAGAGCTTCCCTCAGCCTGGGACAGCTTGAGCCAGGACACTCCAGGCAAGGTGCCTGCACTGACTCCACTCCTGCTTGTGGCAACTTGACCGACCTTCATAGAACATAAACCATTTTAGGAGCTGCGTGTAGGGAAGGGAAGCCTTATTTTCTTCCTGCAGCAACAGCTGTCTTGCACTCTTTTGTATGCTGTTCATTTACAAAGTCATCCTTGGTCATTTATTTAGAAACCTGCTGAGGAACAGATGCTCCAAAAAGAAACATGGCAAATCCTCTGCGGGGCCTCTTTTGACTCTGTGCAGGGGATATTTGGCAATAAGAAGACAGAAAACGTGAAGGTGACAGGAGCTGTGCGGGTCCTGGCGTTTTTGTCCAAAGAACAGCCATAAGAAGCCCGATGTACGATTGCTACTGGAACTGGAGCTTTGCTCAGGGGTTGTGGTTGGAGATTAGGTTCAGCCAAGTGCAACTCCTTTGGGGCGTATCCTGCAGTGGACTTAATAAGTTTTCTGCTGCCTGCTTGTGTGGGACTGTCTCATTCTTGCCCAGGTGGCACTACCTCATGCTCTGCTGTACAGCAATTGCAGGTCAAACAGGCTGTGAACAGTCGCAGTGAAGATCAGGGTTTGGTGTCCAGGACCTACCCAGTAACATCGGCTTCCCAAAGAGGCTCCTGAGGGCTCAGAAAACCTTCCTTTGAAAGGAGAAGAGACAGGATTGCTCCTGTGAGAAAGGGCAGTACCTTGCAAGAAGGTACGAGCAGTATGTGGGAGGAGGACCAAACACCCATGGTAGGGCTGAGGACCTTGGTTAGTCATGTGGAGCAGAAGAGGACGTCCCACTGAAGTTCACAAGTGGGAACAACCTTGGTGCTTAAACGTACAAAAGCAATTTTGTATCTTCAGCCTGGCTGGGCTGAAGTTTAGCTTGGAAGGACCTGACTCCGTGGCTGTGCTCTTCACTAGCAATAAGCATAATTAAAAACCATGAGGTTCTCCATAGGAAACAAAGATAAAGTAAAAGGCCTGTTGAGGTGGATGGAGGGACTGAGATCTTTGAAGGTCCCAAGCAGTTCAAACGAGGTTCTCAATCTCAGCTAAATCAAGTAACCATCAATGACCCTAGACTGGACGAGGAGCTGCTGGCCCCTAGTCCAAGTCCCTGGCTATGGATGGGTTTGGGTCAGCAGAAGATGCAGTAGTCTGCACAGCTGTGGGAAATGACTCTGTGGCCCTCCACATACCCCTGTGCAGGAAATAGATGCTGGGAGGGAGGGTCCCTGCTGCCTCCAGTGGCTTCTCAGGAGGGTCAGCGTGCCATTCACCAGACCTCCTTCCAGTACACAATCCAGGAGCTCCCACCCTGTTGCTTCTCCAAATCCATCTGCAGGACCTGTGTGCTCAAACCCCGCTGTGAGACCCCAGGAAGCTCCTGGAGGTACTGCTGGAAAGGGCTGCAGCACTGGCTCTGAAAGCTGCCCCAAATTTGGGATGCAACACTCCACTACAGGGAGCAGAGTGGGGAGGCAATGAGGCAAAGCAGATAAAGATTTGCAGTAACAAAGGAGTTATTTTCTCTGTTCTGATTTTTTGTTCCCCAAAACAAAGGAGAGACTGAAGAGCGCCTGTTTAATTTGTGAATTTCACAGATTCGGCTCGCACAAGAGAGGGGGGAAGAATCAACAAAAAGCCCAACAACAGGCATGGAAAGGGCCCCAAGTATTAATGGCAGCTGATCAATAACTAATCCACAGTGTTCCAGTTACCAACTTGATGGAGAAAATTCACGGTCTTTAAGTAATTCCAACTAATCTTAATGAATGCCTCCATGCCTACATGCCTGCAGAGCTCTGTGAAATTTATAGAAAAATGTCATTTCAGCTCTCTGAATATTTTTTTCCCCTTGCAGTCATCAAAGGAGCATAAAAAATGCTCTTAGAAATCTGCTATCTCTCTCTGCCAGATGAGGGCTTCAAAAGGCAAGCACTCATTTTTTTGTCGTAAGCAGGGAAGATTATGAATACATTATCTAGTTAACATTAAAAAAAAAATCAAAACACCCAATTTTACATTCTTACTTATTTATCCCGTGCCTCTGTCCCCTTTGTGTGCCTCACCCTCTTCCCTGCTGAAGAAAATAATGCCAAGTAGACAAATCAGCTACAAGTAGAAAATGTTGATACATATTTTTGTTCTATTTTTATTTGGCGCTACTCAGAAAAATTTCAAAGGGAAAGATCAATATGGTGGTTTCAAGCCTTCTCTGTCTTTCCCTGGTAAAAGCTGATGCGTTCCTCTTAAGTTTCTTAGCATCCTGCAGGAAAGAAGCCTCTGCTAACTTGCCACCAAGCCTGCAAGGAACTTGCTGGGGCTAGCAGAAGTGCTGACAGTGAGAAGAACGAGCTTTTATAAAGATAGAAAGGACAGATGTAGAAGTGGAATGGGCTGGAAATTTTCCAGTGGAAGTTTATTTTCCCCTGGAAAGTATAAGATGGGGACTTAGCATGGGAATGGAGGGAGTGGTTACAACCAGGATGGATTTCTGGGGGAGACAGGAGGAAAAACCTGCTCTGGCATGGCCAAGAGCACAGGGGTAATGAGGGAAATAGACTGCAGTCTCTGTTGCACGGATTCAGGTCCCCCCTGTCTAGATGAATGCCCCAGTTCTGGGTCCCCACAACATTGCAGGATGAAGACTTTCACACCCCACCAGCTGAGGGACTGATATTGAAGATGTGGCCCTGGGACTAGACATACCCAGGAGTATTTGGAGACAGATAAGGGAGACATCACTTATCCATCACTTCAGGCCACTCCAGCTCTGCAGGTCATTCACCTACAGCCTGAGACAGGCAGAAAGAAATATTCAGCATAATTAGTTTTAGCATGTCCGTCCTCCTGCTTGAGAAACCAGTTTCACCTTACCAGTAAGGCTGCCTGTCCTCGGTGAGCAGTCATGTCCATGCAACTCTTATTAGTTACTGAAAACACCTCACATCAAAAGGGTCCCTTTTTCTCCTCCATTTCCCTCAGGGTCCAGCTATGACTCTGCCATAAATTGATGTACAAAGTATGAACAGGATGATTTTTTTTTATAACAACTTCAGCAATCATTGTAGTTCATAACTAGGCATGCAGGGTTTTTATTAATTTAACAGTGTTATTCCCCTTATGAAATATTCATCCCATAGGATTTCTGTGCACATGAAGGTTTTGAAGAAATTGATCTGCAATGCAGTTACTCCTTTAAAGAATGATTTCTTTATTATCTCTCCCTTTCAGTGATACTGTATATACGAATGGTGACTGATTAAATGTGCGATCAATCTCATGAAAGCAAACAGATATGTTTTTAATTGTGGGTGAATTCACTGTTGTCGTGGTTTAACCCCAGCCAGCAACTAAACACCACGCAGCCACTCACTCACTCCTCCCTCCCCTCCCCCCCGCGGGATGGGGGAGAAAATTGGGAAAAGAAGCAAAACCCGTGGGTTGAGATAAGATTGGTTTAATGGAACAGAAAAGAGGAAACTAATAATGATAATGATAACACTAATAAAATGACAGCAGTAATAATGAAAGGATTGGAATGTACAAATGATGCGCAGTGCAGTTGCTCACCACCTGCTGACCGATACCCAGCTAGTCAGAGCGGCGATTCCCCGCCCCCCCAGTTCCTATACTAGATGGGACGTCCCATGGTATAGAATACACCGTTGGCCAGTTTGGGTCAGCTGCCCTGGCTGTGTCCTGTGCTAACTTCTTGTGCCCCTCCAGCTTTCTCGCTGGCTGGGCATGAGAAGCTGAAAAATCCTTGACTTTAGTCTAAACACTACTGAGCAACAACTGAAAACATCAGTGTTATCAACATTCTTCGAATACTGAACTCAAAACATAGCACCATACCAGCTACTAGGAAGACAGTTAACTCTATCCCAGCTGAAACCAGGACACTGTATGGGAGGGGGCATTTAGAGAGCCCAGCAGGCTGGATGCATTGCCATGCATTGCTTTCCCAGCTCCTCCTCTGGCATCCTTACAAGTCCTTGGCTTCCCCACCCCATGGAAATGCCATTACCCCACCCAGCATCACCATGCTTGCCAGCTCGGCCGATGCACCCTCATCCCATCAAATGACACCCAGCTGTTCCCTGAGAGGGGCTCGTGGTTGTGATGAACTGTGCAGGGAGAGATAACCGCTCTTGGGCCCTGATTCAGTAAAGCAATTAAGCACACTCTTTTCTTTCAGCATAAGCTGAGCTCCATTGACTTCACATTCATTGTCATTTCCCCGCATTCCCGTGCTGTTTTACAAACAGCCATGTAATCTGCTGGTGAGTGCTGTCATGTCCTTTCTGGATTGGCTCGGGTGGGTAACGATAGCTGATTTCCAGCCTGCTACGAGTGTGGCACCATGAGATGAAACGTTTCCTGAGGTGCTGAACTCAGAGCAGGGTTCCCATGAGGCAAATGAAGTTTATGTAATTAAAGACCAGAACTTAAAGGCCACACAAAGGGGGGAGATGAAAGTTATTTTGACACCCTTCACAGGGAGATCCTTGCAAGGGCTGACACAACAAGGCACTGGACTAAAAAGCCATCTGATACATCTCACAGGGAAAGCACTAGCTTTGCTGCAAGCAGTCAAGCATTTCAGTCATTTTTAGCCCACACTTGATCCTTACAAGATGTTTGGAGTTAAAACACATGGCCATGTTCATGAATGATACAATGATGAGATGTTTTTGGCATAAACAGAGAGGTCAAGCCAAACTCACACCCACTGGTTCCCCTTGCAGTGTGCTGCTAACAAACACCCTGCTCCAAATCATGCCAACAGACCCTTCTGGCTTCACCTGCAGCAGTCCCCAAGTGCCTTCCCACATCTTTTCTCCCCACCACACCAGCACTTGTTTTGGCAGCTTCTGTGCCCCCCTACCCTGGGTAGCACGAAGCGGTGCTCCACAGCCGGGAAGCACAAGGCAAGGGCTGAGACTTTACTTTGAGGCATGGTGAGGGTCCTTCTTGGGTGCATAACTCAACTATCACCCCTGTTTCTTCTTCATGGGGCACACCGTGAAGGATATCGACCTTTGAGATGGGAAAATGTCCCCTTTCATCCTCCTCTTCTTGTCCGCCACCCCCTCTCCTTGCACAAGGACACTTTGAACTGACTGAGCCCCAAAGGAGCGAAGTGCAGGGGGTTTGCTGGCCGTTGTAGGTATTTCTGGAGGGATGTGGAGTGGCAGATGCTGTTGAGGCCATGTCTAGCCTGGTCACTGCTCAGTCTTGCAGTGTCCCCTGGTGTTTGAAGACATCAGCTCAAAGCAGCTGAAGCTGCAGCGCTCACCACGGGGTTTCTTTGCCCAGGAACATCCAGACAACTGCATGGGTATGAGCTGCACCTGCAACGCAGAAGCCCTTCTACCATCTCCCACTATGTCCCCAGAGACACACCTGGTAACACCGTGCTCCCAAAAAGGGCACTGAATGATCATTTTCAGTACAAGCCTCCTCAGAATTGATATAAAAACTCACTTCAGCATGAGACCATACAGAAATGCTCTCATGGGGAGAACTGGAGGAATTTGCCTTTCCACTTGGTCTCCAGTGGACATAAGGTGTTGTGACCATGCTGTGCCTGTTTTCCTCCTCACAGTAACTCTGAAAGGCTGAATTCATCCAAATGTGAAGGGGGCACAATGCAGCTCCGACAAGCCTGGCAAGAATTAGCAGCCCTGGAGAAAATACTAATGGCTTTTTGTGCATTCACCTATTTTTGCACTGGGCGTAAAATCTCCAGTGGGACATGAAAAACAGAGGGAGACGCTGGGGAATCAGTGGTGGAGAAAAAGTACAGCTGGATTGAAAGGTCTAGTAAGTAAGGACCCAGACCTATAGAAAATGAAGTTTCATTAGTTCCCTGCTTCCTTTTCTAGATGGCCAGTACCCTTTAGGAGCAATCCAAGCTGTATGGCATGGGCTGGGAAGCTGATTTTGAAAAAAAACCCAATTACTATATAGGCAGGAAAAAACCCGTAAAGTATTCAAAGGAATGGCTTAAAGACTGGGGAGTTCTAACCAGCAAAAGGATTTAATAGAGAAATGCCATCCTTGAAATCAATGAAACGTAAAAACCCTCTGACTACAAAAGAAATTGAAGAAATTTGTTACCCACTAACATCACTTTTTGGGTATTGATGGAAGCTGCAGAGGAGGAGTGAGCTGGATGCAGTGTGCTGTTTGACTGGTGCTCAGTGGAGATATGGTAGCAGCTCTGTAGGCTGAAGACTCACGCTCAGGATGGATGAAACAGCAGTGTTCATTGAACAGCACAGCTTGCTGAACCTCCATGGACAACCTCCTTGGGACTCCCTGAGATGTGCCCTCACTCCCCTCTGCTTGCTTGCAGCCCGTGGCAAACCTCAGTGGTGCTAAACTGAGCTGAACTGCCTCCCATTTCCCCAGGCTCAGAGTGCACACACAGACAGTTACCAAAACTGTGGTTTACTAAATGGTGGGTATGAGCCCTTGGAAGAAAATGATCTGGGATGCACCAAGGAAACTGAACCAAGGGCTGCGATGCAGCCTGGGACTGTGGAGCTTACTCCTTTCCAGGGTGAGATGAGGCAGGAGGCCTCACAGAGAAAGGCTGCTGGCTCAGTTTGTGGGATCCTTCCCATGCTAGGGAAGAAGAGTAACATGAGGAGCTGCAATGAGAAGCAGCACCTCATGTTTCTGCTTTGTGAGTCAAAGGATGTTGGTGGAGGAACATCCCAAACTCTCACGTTAAGCAATATATATGTGTACAGCTATATATGTATGTATACACATACTATTTTGGTGGTGAAATCAGTCCCTGTATACTAAATACTGAAAACCTCAAAGGACCAGACTCCTCAGATATGCTGTAAGATTTGTATATTCTTACCTCCATGGAGAATTGACTTGTGATAAATACATGAGAGATTTTACAGAGCTTTGACATAATAATTATAATAAAAATCCAGATGAATTGTGTTGTTATCTAGCATAACTCCCTGACCTCAGCACTTCCTATGTCTACGACCTACGAGGCAGTATTATATTAGAGAGCATACTTTAGGATTTTGCTGTCCGAAGATGTTAAATAAAACTGACTGGAAAGATATGGGAGTTTTGGTGAGCTAAAATGATGCTCATGTACTAAGTAAGCATCCAAGACTGAGGGGATTATCCCAGGTAAAATTTCAGCTGAAACAAAGTTGATGTTAAATGTAGTTAGCTGAAATGAAAGAAGTTAAGCTGCTGAAATTGCATTCCAATATAAACTAGTTTCGTTTTAGCTTCAAAATTTATTGGCACTTCAACAAGTTAGTATATTTACTTCTATTATTATTTTTACGTTTTTGGAGACAGAGGTAATTTACCATGTTTGCGTAACACCTAATACAGACTTCGGTTAGATTGCTGGGCGTTGGTTTTGTAACACAGATAATACACATCCAAACTTTGTATTGTTGACTGAACACACACACAAAGAAACACACGTGTGTTTCTTATTCAGTCTCACTAATTTCCTGTGCTTTAGTTGAATTCTCTTATTGTCTTTTTCTTGAAGAGAAAACAATGGCTAGGGGAAAGCACCAACATTTAGCACTTTCTGCACTGTTAACATCATGTTCTGATTCCCTGTAAAACAAGACAGGCACACATGGAGAGAGAAAAGAACAGAAGCAGTGAAAAGACACAGTCCCAATGTCTGATGTGCACTGTGCAGGGGCTGGAAATCCACCCATATCCAGAACAGGATTTGTGTGATCTCCACCCACTTTCAAACCTGGAGAGCTTTTCAGCAGGCTCTCAAGGCTCAGAATATTTCGCTTTTGCAGAGGCACTGCAGCAATTGCAGATCCTACCAGGAGGTGGCAGGCAGATTTTTGCAGAGAAAGAGAAGAGAGAAAGGCAGACAAAGATTTAAAGGAGGAAAGAATACACCTGGCAAGCAGCAATCTGAAAACCCTCTTACTCTTCCCGTGCTGAGGGTGGTCAGCTCTATGCACATGTTGGCCTCTGGGAGACATATCTAGTCCGAATGCTGCAATTTCTGAAAGAGGGGATATAAAATAGCATGATCCCCATTTGGCAACGAGCAGACAAGACATGAGGGCTAAGAGAGGGAATCTTCCTACCTGCAGACATTTAGTTAAGTGTTATCAGTAACAAACATGCACAAAAGTCTTAAACACTCTATCATATCTGGGCAGTTACTGGTGACATATTGCTTACTGGCAATGTCTAGTTATGCTGCAAATATTACTGATGAAAAGCTAGCATTTAAGTGGAAAGGCAACCTGTTCTGAGGCTATTACCTCTTTCACAGTAGTGCTACTGTGCACAAGATGGTTGGAGGATTTCTGAGCAGGAGATCTGGGTGCCCAAAATGTCTTTGCTCTTCCTAGCTCCATCTGTGGGTCTAATAAAGGACATTGCACACCTTGTATCTCCCAGATATCCAAAGGTGGGCAGGTGCATGAAAATCCTGCGCTGCCAAGGCATGCATTGGTGCTTTGAATTTAGAGGCACCAAACCCTGTTGTTAATATTATTTTCATTACTCCTGTAGTAGCATCAGTGGTTGCTGTGAAGGATCGACTCTGTTGTGCATGCACTGCAAAACCAAAGCATTACTCAGGGGCTCATTCCTACAGTCATACCCTCCAAGCACATAACCTGAGTGCAGCTGAAGCACTGGGGTTTGTAGGATGTCCTCTGAACTCACTCTCTTGAGACAACCTGGCATTACAGCAGCAGGGATATTTTCTGAAGAAAAGAGTCCTCTGTTCAGAAATTGATTTTTGGCACACTTTAGTGGGACATTATTGAAACCATTTGTAAAATTGCTGTGCTCTATTCATATCGTATCATGCAGGAATTGGAGCAGTAGTGTGGAAATGAAACATTTCAATCTCAGTTAATATGGATTGTTTCAGTCTTATTAAAACACTTAAAGAAGGTCAAAGGAAAATGTTTTCAGAATATTTTCCTTGGTGAAGAAAAATGGAGACTTGCCTTTTAGAGTCCTGATTTCGGTGACCCCGATTTTGAAATCTAGATTTACATGGATAAAGTAATTCCAAATTTGGACACATTTTAATCACACTTCCTACCCACAGGCAAGGGATGTAACATGGCTACCGGAGTAAACCAGAAGAGTCTGCTCTTGGACTTCAGCACAGCTGGGACTGCAGTCTGCAGTCACAACTTCCAAATGGGAGGTGGATGGCTGAGAATGCTCCAGAAGGCATATCTTGTGAATAGGCTCAAAGTTTTGTTAATGGAAGGAAGATCAGAGTGACATTCATCTTGCCTAATGTAAAATCTCCAGTGGGTGCCCATCTAGCAGCTGGTGTCTGGTCAGAGATGTCTCAGCTCCTGCTATAGCACAGGTACCTCTGGAGAGCAACCTGTGAGGTCCCAAGACAAGTGAACAAGCTGCCCATCGGTAGCACTGCATCGAAGAGCCTGAATGATTAGCTTGGAATAAATGACTGACTTTCAGCCAGTCAAATATAAGTGTGATCATTCCTCCAACAAGAGACAACTTGTACGTGCTCCAAAAGCCTCCCAGTAAAGGACCATCCTGCAGGGTAGAGACAGTAGTCCTAATTCAAAGTAATTTGAACTAAAAATTCCCTGCCTATGCAGCATCTTAGGAATTTCAGTAAACCAACAGGAAATATTTTTTGCTAACACGCACGAGACCCTTAATGGTGGTTCGTTATCCCCTTGAAGCTCCTCTAGGTGGGTTTTCACTGTGTCTGGTGACCACTGCATAAGTTATTTGGACTGAGGCTGGATCTTTGCTGTGCATTGATTGAGACATTGAGCCCCAAATTTCACTTGTACCTGTGTGTGCACACGTAATTGTGCAAAGCCTGAGGTCTGTCAGCAGACCAAAGCATTTGTAGGCTGATTTCAGAGTAGGTGGGTGGCCTAAGGGGACCAATATGAGCAGTGGATCTGACCAGGGTTGCATCCTGGGACCCTGCCATAGGTATCTTTCAAAGCAGGTGTGTTGTGCACACCAGGTGTGCTCTGTAGGGACTCCTTCAGAGAGCAAAGTTTCTGCTTTAAGTGTTGATATATAAAAGGGCTTTAAAACCTGGAGGTGGACTCAGATTCCACTCCTGTTATCACTTTCAAGGAAAACAGCATGAATTAAAGCAAGGAGAGGTGGAATAACATAATTGCCTTGGGATAACGTAATTGCATTTTGTGCTCATCTCTCAAGGCAGACGTATACCTTAACTCCTGGATTTCCTTGGCATTTGCTTTTCAGAGCTGTCAAGCTCCTGAAAAGGTACCAGCTGCGGAGATGATTCATACTCCTGCCTTAAAAATCTGGGGGGCAACATACCTACCTTTGGGACCAAGATAGGGACCAAGGAAATTGAGGGAAAGATGCCTCAGTCCAAGAAGCTTTCTTGAACTGTGCTGCACTGATGAGCTGTCACCCTGTGTTCAGAGTGCAGTTCACAGACCTCAGGCCCTGAGATGAACATCATGTGTGAACAGTCGCCCCCAGAAGTGTGGGCCAACCCACTCCCATAGGAGCAGGGCCATCGCTTTTCTGTGACCCTGATGTGCAAACTGTCCATCACAGATAGCTTTAGTTTGTGTCTTTTGCCTCCCAGTTTAGGAATAACAGCCAAGGCCAATCACTGTACTTTCTTTTTTCTTTCTTTTTTTTTTTTTTTTTTTAACATCCTTGTAGTAAACTCATCACTTTTACTGGAAATATAAAGTTTTTTCTCCACATTATCTTCCTTCGTTAATCCCCTTGTTTTCTTCCACCCTCATCTGTAATACAGAAGAATGAGAAAACATCTCTTTTAATTATTTAGCATATTATTAACATTAGGTTTCTATGTTTTCTTTTGCAGAAGCCACCAGAACCTCCTTCAAAAGAATAGCATATATCTGTAGCCAGGCTTTCAATTTCTAGATCATTAACAAACATGGTTTTATGAAATTCTGGCAGTTTGTTGTCTCTTATCACTGAGTAGAGAGTGAGAAACAGAAAACCCTTCTGCTCTCATCTCCTTTGAAAGCATTTATATACCTTCTCTTCAGAGTTTCTCTGCAGTTCGTGCCAAGAAAATATTAGTGCAAGGTCAGGTCTGCTGAGGAGGCCAAATGAAATGTTGGACCTCAGCGGAATTATGGGATCATCTGGACAGGCAATATTGGCCTTGGGAAAGAGCTTTCCTCTGTGAATTCATAGCACTGGCTCCAGCCAGCTTGTTTTTAAAGAAATAAAACAAAGTCTTTGAAGGACCTTATCTATAACTAACACTCAGTGGCTTAAGCCTAAGAGACCCTGGGCTACTATATCTGGGTTTTTTTCTTTCTCCTGCCCAGTTTCTGACGCCACCTAACCTTGTTGTATTGGCTTCCCTTCCCTGGGAAGTGGGAGAAATGAGGAGTGTTGTTTCTGAAGTGTCAGAAAACCTGCCTGCCTGCAGAGAACCATGATATCCCACCGAAGGATGTCAGAGGGGCTACAAGCAGGACTGGCAGCAACAGATAACCACTTTCCTCTCTCCTAGACTTTGTGCACTTATCTGCAACCATGGAGTTTGTATTTGTTACCAAAGGACCCAAGGTTGGATATAAAAATCTATCTTTTTTCCCTGGATTCTTCCTTTAGTCTCCCAGACTAAAACCACCATGAGCTATACAGTAAATAAGGAAAAAGTTGACATGGAAACCAAGTCACAAAAGGCTTGCATGGGTCACCTGATTCTCACACCTTGCTCTGTGACAGCTGAGGAGAGAGCAGCTGAAATGGGTTTTCATCCAGAAATAGGGATTTCATCCAGAAACAAAGGAAAGCCCTAAATTTGCTCAGAAACTCCTGAGCTGCCCAGTGTTGAGGAGTCATTCAAACCTGGGTGTGAGCATGTGGAGAGTGATGAGATGATTGTTCTTCCAGGGCAATGCTAATGGAGAGGTTTCATCAGAAAAGTAGGTTAGAAAGGAATATCCTGGTTTATTAATGCTGGGAAGAGCTGTGCCTGCCTGAGCTAAGCATGGAAGCCACGACTAGCCAGCCAGCAGCCCCATGGAAATACCTGCTTAGGGCTTGGTTGTGAAGGAACGAATTGGTGAGCCAGCATCCGGCTATGGTCCTTGTCCACATGTGATAATTCCATTAAATTAATGTTGGCTGCACGTTCTCATGACAACCTTTAACCCAATCAATAACAAGGGAGAGGATATGTGAATGGGCAAAAAAAACCTTCCTGGAAATTCTTCTTTTTCCTACATGTGTTGGGAAGCAAAACGTGAGAGCACCAGGAGGGTGTCTGCTCGCGCTTTCCACAAGGCAGGATTGTGGCTCTTCACAGACCCAGACAACACCTACATTGCTGCCTGCACAGGACCGATTGATCCCTCGTGCTGGGCAACGTGCTTTCCGGTGCGCCGGGCTCCGTTTCTCACACCAGGCGTGGGGGCCATTTTGTTTTCCTCTGCCATTGTGCCTATCGTCTCCCCTGGTTCTCCTCTCAGAGTGAAGCCTTGCACTTTTCTTTTTCTTCACGCATCTCCCCCTTGACCTACCATCTCTTAATTACAAATCGAATGGCCCCGTTAGCGTGAGACTAGCCTCCTTCCTGAGGTTTTTCCGACAAGGGGCTCCACGCCTTCTCCTGTACTCCACTCGCGCAGGGCTCTCCAACACCCGCAGAACCGTCTGACGGGTGGGCTGACCACAGCCTAGCTCCCGGCCACCTCCACCCGTCCCCCGGGGCGGGATCCCACGTTTAGGAGGCGGAGGAGGGCGGGGGCAGGAGGGGAGCGGGGCCGGTGCGGGGCTCGGCCCGGCCCGACCCCGGGACCGCTGCCGCCGGGGCTGCCCCTCGCAGCTTGCAGTGGGGCAGGGCGCCGGTGCCGCGCAGGGTAATGGCCGCCAGGTAGCGGCCGCCGCGACGGCGGGGGAAGCCCTGAGAGCCTCCGTGGGCTGTGGCCGTGTGGGGAAGCCGGGCTCAGTGTTCCTTCGGGAGTGCCAAGGTACGGTGTGGGCAGGTGGGTGGGTTTCTCTGCCGGGGGGGTTGTCTCTGCTGTGGTAATGGTCACTGCCAGCTGCTTCAGGGTGGCTTGTTCTGGCTGGGGGGGTGTGTGGTGTGGTGTGGTGTGGGAGGGCTCTGCGTGTGGTGGGGACTCTGCGTGGGTCTCTTTATGGTTTCCTGAGTGGGCCTTCGGGTTACTGCTGCGTTGAGGAGCATGAGGCAGTTCACGCCTTCGCGAGCGTTCCTTTCTTGCTCTGTAGGTAAAACCGGGCACCAAACCGGTGGGTCTCGGCCTGGTGCTTTGGTGAGGGCTGTGGCCCTGCAGCGTTTGCCAGTGAAGGAGCTGGTTTTGCTGCCGGTGTAGGGCATGCTGCTGGTGGGGCGAAGGGCGGCCTCAGGCAGACGCTGCCGGATCAGTTGTTTCACATTGTTCAGCATGACTTGGGTTTGTATTTTTAAAGGAAAACTTTGGGTTTGTTCTTTAGTGCTCTGTTTGTACCACTGACGTTGAGGTCTCTCTAAACCTGCTTGTTCCCCTGGGCAGTTACAGCCACCTGGGCACCTCTTTATGCAGGGACCAGGGAACCGTGCTGGCCCTTGCGGAGCAGAGGGGGCCTGTACAGGCACGCTTCTCCTTGACCACCTCTTGTGCAGGGCTGTTTGGGGCAGCCTTGGGGCACGTCCCGGTGCTGCCAGCCAAAGCAGCCCTTGCAGACCTCAAAATGCAGGAGGGGCAATGCTGTTTCTCCCTGGAACAAGCAGCTTCCAGGTAGCGGTAAGGGAGCAGGGGAAGATCTTCCTGCTGGTTTCTCTGAGCACCAGCCCTTCTGGGGTGGGGGGGATCATTCTTTATAAAACACACTGCGTGGAGATTGGTAAAACAAAGCCGCCTCTGTGAAGAAACTTGTATTTTATTTAGCAAGAGTTTTTTTCTCTGATTAATTGTGTGGGTGTGTATATATGCTGGGAAAGGCAGTAATGTTTACTGGAATTGTACTATAATTGGTTGCTAACTTCTAATTCACTGCGTGATAAATATCATAATTGATACTACAATATGTTAACATTCAAAGCATGAGCTCCTCTTTTGCTCCTCTTTCATATGGATTTATTTTCATGCACGAGTAGCGTGGAACGTTTTAAAGACACCTTCTTTCAAAGATTAGGAGATCTTTGCATCTTTCCTCTGTATTAGGAAGAGGATAAGACACCTTTTAAAAAGAGACAGATATCACTGGGCTTTTTATATGTGGAAATAAATTACTGAAATTGTTAAACACATTTTTTCAAATTTACAGAGGTGGGCTGAACAACTTGTATGTATATTAAATCTGTGGGAACTGGTCAACAAACCAGCATACTTTCACTTCTGTCTGAGCAGGTAACAGTAGACTTGTGTTAAATGGTGGAAACCTGTCATTATATGGCAGAACATGGAGGAGAATCCTTCTCTTTAAGTTATAATATAACTTAAAGAAAAAATATGCTTTTAGCTGTATGTGAGGTTAGAGGACAAAATCAAGTAGTGCAGGAAGGAGGGATTACAGCAGTATTATACCTCCCTTTGTCAAACAACTAATTTTAGACGTGGATTTTAAATGTTCCTTGCAGTATATTTTTATGCTTAGACTCTCAGGTTCAGACCCTCAAATTTTATTTGGGTGACGGATTTCTATCAAAATCAGTAGACATTTAGCACCAAAGTAATGCTGAAATATGAATCCAATGCTTAAGGACTCCTTTTATTTTGTGTGTAGAGCCAGGGGTTCTGATCCTCCTTATTAACTCTTGTAGGGGCTTTCTGATTCATACATATTTTTGGAGTAATAATTTGGTATAAGTCTCATTCCCTTTTAAACTAGAGATTGATTTACATAGAGAATCCTGGGGGGATTTTACAGATGTTTAAACTTACTATTAGTCATGTTAATTAGCAAATAACCTTTGTTACCATGTCTATTTGTTTTTGATACAGTAGCCCTTGTTTCAGGGCCAGGGAGGTCTCCTGCAGTTCTATTTCCTCAGCTTAGGACTGGATTTTAGAAACAGTTTACCTGTAGATGGCTTTTTCCTGTTCCAGTTTTCCTGGTGTTTTGTTTTCAGCTTGTGGGGACCTGAGGTTTATGGCTGTGTGTGTGTCTGTGGTCTGCAGGCCTTTAATAAAGTTTGGGGGGTGGTGGTGGTGGGGTGTTGTTGTTTTGTTTTGTTTTTTTTCTTAAGGCAGAACTGTTTCTTTATGTCTGGGCTCAATTTCCTATTGAGGGGACTGCTGATTTAGTAGTAAAATGGGATTAGGCAAGGTTTCACAAAGAAAGTAACTATTTTCCATATTCTGGCATTGTGCCTTCATAGAATGTGAACATCTAGAGTCCTTTGAGATTAAGTTCTCTTTTTATAGAGAAGTGTAGATGCTTAATGTTACCTCCAGCTTTGGGAGGATTGCCATATATCCAATCTGTGCTCAAGTATTAATTGCACATCTCTTCTCAGATTCAAATCACCAGTTTGTGCAAACCTAGATGTTATCCTGATGTTCCCTCCTGAAAAAATACCCTTGCACGTAGGCTGTTGGATCTGTTTGATTTGTGTACTGAGGCTTTGGGTTTTATTTTTGTGTGGTATCAGAATAAAGCCAATATTCCTTCCAGACATGTGATCTCTGCTACCTTGTTGTTCTCTTCAATGACTTTTGCTACCCATTTATAAATAACATATTTACTTGAATGTCTGTCAGCTTGGAGGGTCATGTAGAGCTAGCAAAGCACTTTATGTCATTTAGCATCAAAGGATGGCACATGCCATGGGACCAGCAGGATACTGGATACCTGGAAACCTTTACAAGCCCCTCTTTTGTAGAGATGACATGTCGTTAGCCCTGTACATCCCACCCGCTTGACCCAGGTGTTTTAAGAAGAAAACTGTCTCTGAAGGTTAGACTGCAGGTGGCAGCAACAATCTTTCCCTGCGGCAGCTGGAAATGCTGCAGCAGCCTTCATTGATTCCTGCGCATAATTTAGCTCCTTACAAAACCAGCTCAGTGGTAAAACAGAAAACTGTAAGCAGAGAGTGCAAAGATTGTCATCTAAAAACCGAGATGTGGGGACACTCTTCATTTTCCCCTCCCTTTTCTCCTCCGTGAGAGGAATTCGGATGGTTGGAGGAAGGAAAAAAAAAAAAAGTCTTTCTGCATTGCACAGTATCAGACATATTCAAGAAATCACATTTATGTGCAGCAATTGGTTAGTCTGGCTGGGTTTGTCAGAGTCCTCTATTGAGCAGCTTCAAGCTTTCTGTACTTTTGGTGTGTAGGTTTTTTTTCTCCTCCTGTTCCTTCTGTGCTTTACTATGATAGCAGGGAGCTGTTATTTCACGATACCAGTAACCAAAGGGAGCAAGTCGTTTCTGTGCATTATTATTCCAGGCAGAGATACAGACCTCAGAGCTCTGGGGATTTGCGTGCTTAGTGCATGAACTTTCTGGCTGAGAAAGGTATCGCTTCCCACAGCTCCTGGTGCTGGCTGCTGTACCTGTCCATACGCTATGTGGTGCGACCCCAGTAGTTTACCTGCAAGTGCCACATTGATAATTTTTGTTCAGTCTTTGTGTGTTGCTTGCTGCAGCTCTGGAATTGTTCAGTGCTGTCACTCAGAGGACCACCTCCACACTTTTTGGGGGAGTTGCATTCCAGGTGGGGAGGCCCTATCCATAGATGTATTGGGTTTTGGAAGCTGGTTGGAGCTGAATGCTGCAGGCATTGTCCAGTAGCTGGTCTCATACTAGCAGATGTGCCGTTTCTGTCTCTGTTGAAGACCTGAGGGAGCTTCATTAGAGTAGTGTGGTGCATGAATTTTTTGGTTTATCTCAAGGTGGGATGGGCATATAACCACCATGTGTGCTCCAGCTGGTGACATCCAGTCCAGGGAATGATGTCATCTGACCCATCCCTTTGGCAGAAGGTTGCCACAACCAAATGAGAAGGGGAGATGGATTAGGGGAGCTGCCACCTTCTGCAAGGGGCCATCTCTTGGATGCAGCTTCTGTGTTAAAATGCATGTGACTGATACATGGTAATGAGATACCAGCTGTGAGGACACTAAGGTTATACCTCCTATAGATCTGTGTCACCTTATAAAATCATAGAATCATTTAGATTGGAAGAGACCTTTAAGATTATCGAGTCCAACTGTTTACCTAACACTGCCAAGTCCACCACTAAGCCATGTCCCCAAGTGCCATATCTACATGTCTTTTAAATACATCCAGGGATGGTGGCTCCACCACTTCCCTGAGCAGCCTGTTCCAATGCTTGATAGCCCTTTTGGTCAATAATTTTTTCCTAATATCTGATCTAAACCTCCTCTGGTGCAACTTGAGGCTTTTTCCTCTTGTCATGCTGCTTGTTACCTTGTTGTCAGACAACACCTTGAAGTCCAGAACTGATGTAGATCTGAAGTGCTTAGGCCAATGTCGGGGCTAATACACTAATTAATGTTGATTGTATCTCAGATGGGATGCATCCAACATAAGATTCTGTTGCTAACTCATGTGCAACCCAGTACAGAATTAGCCCTTAAGCACAAGCTGTAGAAATACTGTTTGTGATGCAAAAAGTTGTTGTGGCAATAGTTCACACCATGTGTAAACAGCAGTGGTACATGCAAATCATGTGCTCAAGAATTACAGAAAGTGCATGGACTAGTTTGACACCCTCCTGATATGAAGAATATGGTGAATGTAAAGATTATATGGTGGTTAGGGGGAGAGAGCCAACAAAGTCTCTGTATGCTTAGTGATTAAGTGAGCATAGAGAAATTCAAATTCTTGTGGTGTCCTGCAAGTTGACGGTGGTCTAGTAGGTGCGTAGCCATTCTAGTGTGCCAATGCATAAAATCACGCAGGGCTTCCTGAGAGACAGAGGAATGCAAAGCATGCAGGTGTATGATACTTGCTTGTTTCCAAGTGAGATAGATGCCTGGGCAACATACCTCAAGTCACACTTTTACACCCAGAAATCTGCAGAAACACCTGCAGTAACCTTAAGCTGTGTTTGAAAGTCCTGCATCTAGGGGTCTTCAGGGGCTGATGCAGTCCCCTTGTGAATGAAGGGCAGTGCTGCCCTACTGTGCCAGTGTGGGTCTGTGTAGCACTAAAGAATGTCCTATGGGAAGAAAAGAGGGAGAGAGAAACCTGTGAATCTCCATCACTCCTGTTCCTCCTTCCCCCATGGTCTGCCTCAGGCCAGCCAAGGGAGGGGTAGCTCTCTACAAAGCCAAGCTACTTGCATTTGAAGTGCTTAAATGAAACTGATTTCCTACCAGTTCAGAGCTGGGCCCTCCTGTTCTCATATGAACTGCTCTTGGAGGCATTTTAATGCATTTTATTTGTTTTTGCACAAAATGAAGATTTGCTAATACTGATGCTAATCTTGACTCTTGAGTGATTTGACCAGATTGTTTTAGAACAAAAACCCCTGGGGAGAAAAATACAAGTACTTTCTGCTGACATTTCTGCAAACTCTTTCTTTTTGCTTCTTTTCTGTTGAGCTGACTTTTCATTTCAGCCCTTTCTTTAACTTTATTTTTTGCAAAGTTCAGAAGCGTTCCAAAAAGACTTTTTCAATTTTGTTGAAGCAGATATTGTAGTCAAGCCAGAATAGGTTTCTCTTTGCTTGCTTCTTCTCACCCCCAACTTTCACAATGCGCAAATCAATCAAAGGGAAAAAAATGTATTGTTTGCCTGCTGGACTTCTGGACTTCTTGTCTAGCAGCTCTTGGGCAGGGCAAAGTGATTGGGTTTGTGACCTCTTGGTTCAAAATGCGTGGTTGACAACGCTTTTTTTCTTTCTTTCTTTTTTTCTTTCTTTCTTTTTTTCTTTCTTTCTTTTTTTTTTGTTTCTTTTTTTTTGTTTCTTTTTTTTTTTTTTTTCTTTTCCTGCTCAGGGGAATTGCAAGATCCTGAACTTGTTCCTGGTTTGGTTGTGAATAGGTTCAGAAAGATGTGTCTTTGTCTCTGCACTGAGACATCTCTAATTCCAGCTGAAATGGGTAAGTGGTCAGAGTGCAGGTGAAACTGCTGGAACAGAATGATCAATACACGTTAGCTCCAGAAACAGATTTGTGATGCATTAAGGTATGCTGTCTTGTGTTTGAGCAGTCTGATAGCACAACACTTTAATTACTGTTTATGCATCCTGAGACACTTCTGTTTCTTCTGCCACCCTTTGCAGCAGCACTGAATGCTCCCAATGTAAAATATAAAGCAGTATCAACACGAAATTCCACTAGTCTCTGGCTTTTCAAGGTATGAAATCTCCTTTTGTTTGTGAGGTTCCCATGTTGGACAGCGGTGAGTTCAACTACAGTGTCTGTCCTAATGTTTCTCCAGCAAAACCTTTTTGCTGTGTGAGTCTTTCTAAGGATGGCCCATTTCTTTACCATCTTCACTTTACAGTTGTGTGATGAGTGACCTCAAGGGCTGTACCATAACTGTTATTAGCAGTGTGACATACTTCTGCTGTGGCATAGTAGAATGGGCCTGATCCTTTGCTGTAGCTGTCTGTTGTTGAGCTCAGCTGAATGGCAAGTACACAGAACTTCAGTAATGCAGAATGGGCATCAGCTAACTATAGAAAACTGGTAAATACATAGTAGATGCATTCATGCTACTCTGCTAGGTTATCCAAATGGATACTGCAGTCAATGGAATGGATAAGAAATAATTTGTAAAGACATGGGATTCCTTTTTCTTCTTTAATCCTCAGCAGAAGAGTCCATTCAAAGATTTTTGCTTGGTCTTTTTTAGTTTAGGGTTGCAATTTTGGAATTTTTAAGTTATTATTCTTTTGTATTCTGTAGAATAAGGATCACAGGACAGAAACTGGAAGAGTCCTGAGCCTCTTGTAGTGGGGCATACAGGCAGACACTTGCAGACTGAATGCCAAAGGGATTGTGAGTAAATAGACAAATTGCTAGTGGCATAATTTCTTGGAAATAAACCTAGCAAATTAGACTTGTTAAAGCAACTGCTGAAATGGCTAATGCCATTGAATTGTCAAAATAGAGAACTGCAAAGATCCTTGGTTAATTTACATATCACCAAAGCAAAAATAATGGGAAAATAACGAGCAATTATTGTCCCTGGCTCTCCCTATTCATTATTTGAAGTTAAGACATTTATCAGTATGGAATTAAGTTGGAAAGATGTGCATGTGGCACAATTATATTGGTCAGTGAAAACTGGGGGAGATGATGAATTTGAGGCACCCGTTAAAGGATGGCAAATGGGCAGCACTAGTGATACTCACTGTTTCAAGAAATCATGTATCAGAAGGAGCAGTCAGGGCTCTTGAAATGTTTCAAGGTTTAAGTCACTTAGAAGGGCAAGTGATGTATTTTTGGGAGGGCAACAATGCGATCTAGGTCACGTGCAGGACAAATTGTGTCTTGCATATAATATTCAAGAGTGGTATAACACATTAGGTCTGTGGCTGGGTTTGGTACATATTACTGTTGCTGATGTATCAATGGTGCCTGCCAGCTGCTGGCAGATGTTGAGAGTCCTGTTTATTCCAAAAGCCCTTCGCAAGCTGCTGTAGCTAGAAGGGACACCCTCCCCAAGTGTACCAAGTGCCTATGACCCAGACTGTGGAGCACTCTTCATTCCCTCTCATCTTTGTGTTTGACTCTAGAAGAAAATAATTGTATTAGAATAATGACTGCTCAAAGTTGGGCTGTCTGTGGCTGCAGGCTGCCTCTGAACTGAAGGTGTAATGGCCCTGCAGGCAGGAGAGGCTTCTGCTGTGTCTTGGCTTCCACCAGGAATTGTTCATCTGACCTTTAAACCCACCTACCACTGCCTTGATGGTGATTACTGCAGGAGCCAGTAAGGCAATTCACAGGGCTGAGCACGGTTTGACTAGTGCAATTCCTAGCTCTGCAATGAGGTTTGACAGATGCTATCAGTGTATCTCCCCATAAATAAATATGTAATCGGGCTGCGTGCTACACTTTCACATCCTGAGGAGGAAATTCTGACACTCCTGTCCTTTTATCTCTCGCATCCCTCGGCAGCTGTGAAAAAGCCTCTGACCTCAGATGCTCATTTTTATCATTTCATTTCAGCAGGAGTTGGTGCCTGTGGAGTTTTGTTACTCTGTGTTATGAAGGAGGAGGAAAGCAGCAGGCGTTTTGTTTAAATTCTTAATTGCAGGCACAGCAGGATTATGGAAATGTCAAGAGGGAAGTGACAGGGAAGACCTGATAAACACATGGGGGTTGGTTGATTCACTGCTTTCTCTTTTCCACCAGGGTGGTGGGTGGGTTACAATTCAAACAGATCTCATGGGCTCCCCGACCAGTACACCCATATGCCAGACTGGACTGTGTGGTGTGCATTCTGCTGTGTTTATCAGACCTTGCTCAAGACAGGCCCAAGATTAGCAAAAAATAACAGAACTGGATTGTAGCAGCAGAGCTGGAAAGAGTGCCAGAGCAGAGCAGCAGGATTTGGTCCCCTGTTATATGAACGTGTGCTGTTGGAGCCAGTGTGAGATGCTGGCATAGCACCTGCCTGTGCTGTGCCAAATTCTGTGCGAAGTTTGCTTCTCTTGCTCTGTAACACTAAGGATGGGTATTGGGGTGGGAGAAATCCAGGGGAAGGCTGACTTTAAACAGCTTGTCAGTAGTTGGAAAATCTCTGCCTCACTGTGATTTAGAGGATATTGCTATTCCATTCCCTCTTCTTTTCTCCAGTTTGACTGTTACACAAGGTGGTGTTCCTTGTCTCAGGAACCTGGAGCATGGTGGCTCTGTGGGCATGCACTGAGATCATGCATGAGTTGCTGTCTTCCCTAGGCCTTGGAAGAGCAGCCTCTGTACCCCTTAGCTGTCCCCTCTGAAGAGGGGGCAGATGAATCCTGCTGCTGCCGTGGGCTCCCAGGTGCCAGAGCCTAACAAGTGGCACACATGGGATTTAAGCTTGGAGCTGCTGTAGAAATGGGAGTTTCCATAAGCCCTCAGGGGGCTGTTGTCCTGCCTGCTCTTGTCAAAGCTCCCCATGCTCAAAGGGTTTGTTCCAAAGCAGACCCCATGGCTTCATTTATCCTGCCTGCTATGAGCAATGCTCTCCAAAGCATATCCAGCTGCTGTGTTTGTTGTCCCAGTTGCTTTCACAGTTGTCTGTCAGCATTGAAAGATGGGGGCATGCAGTCCAAGTTGGTGCACAAAGGTTTCTCATCCTCTCCCTAAGCGAGTATTTGTCTTCAGTAGGTCCGTTAAGCTGACTGGTAAAGCTGCATGGAGAAGCAGAAGAAGAAATGCTATGGGAGGCCACTGTACTATCCAGGTCTCACAACCTGATCTCCTTCTATGACCAGGTGACCCGCCTAGTGGATGAGGGAAAGGCTGTGGATGTTATCTACCTTGAGTTCAGCAAGGCCTTTGACACTGTCTCTCATGGCATACTCCTTGAGAAGCTGGTGTCTCATGGCTTGGACAAGTGTACTGGGTGAAAAACTGGCTGGATGGATGAGCCCAGAGGGTTGTGGTGAATGGGGTGAAATCCAGTTGGCGGCGGGTCACAAGTGGTGTTCCCAAGGACTCAGTATTGGGGCCAGTTCCGTTTAATATCTTTATCAATGGTTTGGATGAGGGCATTGAGTGCACCCTCAGCAAGTTTGCAGACAACACCAAGTTGGGAGGCAGGGTCGATCTGCCTGAGGGTAGGAAGGCTCTACAGAGGGATCTGGACAGGTTGGATCGATGGGCTGAGGCCAATTGTATGAAGTTCAATAAGGCCAAGTGCCAGGTCCTGCACTTTGGTCACAGTGACCTCATGCAGCGCTCCAGGCTTGGGGAAGAGTGGCTGGAAAGCTGCCCGGCAGAAAAAGACCTGGGGGTGCTGGTTGGCAGCCGACTGAATATGAGCTGGCAGTGTACCCGGGTGGCCACGAAGGCCAACGGCATCCTGGCCTGTGTCAGAAATAGTGTGGCCAGCAGGAGCAGGGAGGTGATTGTCCTGCTGTACTTGGCACTGGTGAGGCCACACCTTGAGTACTGTGTTCAGTTTTGGGCCCCTCACTACAAGAAAGACATTGAGGTGCTGGACCGTGTCCAGAGAAGGGCATCCAAGTTGGTGAGGGGCCTGAGCACAAGTCTTATAAGGAGCAGCTGAGGGACCTGAGGCTGTTTATTCTGGAGAAAAGGAGGCTGAGGGGAGACCTTATCGCTCTCTACAACTACCTGAAGGGGGGTTGTAGTGAGGTGGGTGCTGGTCTCTTCTGTCAGGTGGCTGGAGATAGGATGAGAGGAAATGGCCTCAAGTTGCGGCAAGGGAGATTTAGGTTGGATGTTAGGAAAAATGTCTTTACTGAGTGGGTTGTCAGACATTGGAATAGGCTGCCTAAGGAAGTGGTTGAGTCGCCATCCCTGGAGCTATTCAAAAAGCGTGTAGACAAGGTACTCCGTAACATGGTTTAGTGGGCATGGATGATGGTTGGACTCGATCTTGAATGTCTTTTCCAACCTAAATGATTCTATGATTCTAGGTGATCTGAAGTAGTAGCTTCATCCTGGTAAGTATGGGAAGATCCTGGTTCTGGGCTGAGCTGTAGGACTGAGAGCTGCAAGAGAAGTGCTTCCCGGTGGGAAGGATGGTGCTGTTGCACTGATCTGGACCAAGCCACTGACAAACCAGGGGTCTGTGCATGCAGCATTGGTTGAAGTCTCCCACAAATCCTCATTTCTGTGGTCATGATAGTTTAAACTGGTGCTCACCTCCAGTGCACATTTGATTTTGTAAAGGTAAGTAGCAAGATGCTTTCATTCCTCTGATGTTTTCACAGCCAAGTGGTCCACAGATAGCTGACAGATGTTTCCCCGTGAGTCTGAATGGGCTGTGTCAAGCCTGACAGTGGGTTAGGAGAGGCTTCTTAGTTGACAGCCACATCTTTTCAGTGTTTTGGGGACCAGAAAGGAGAAGGGGGTGCCAGAAACATTTGTTGCCCAAAAAGCTCCCAGAGAGATATAGAAGAGAAGACGGTGGGTGAGGGTCAAAATGAGTGGCTGGTACTAGTGGAGAAAAGGGAGATGACAGAATAGAGGAGGATTGGCAGAGGAATAAGCTGTCCTTGAAGGACATACTGGGAGTGTGCCAGACATCTGCAGAAAATGGAGAGATGGGACCTGGAGTGTTGCTGTGCTGGCTCCTTTCTAATCACATCACCCCTTCATGAAGGCCGTGCTGCCTGACCATATTATTATATCACTTAATTTTGATCCCTTGGAGCTCATGCTCCTTGTTAGGCATCTCTGACTTTGCAGCCTGCGTAATTTTGCAAGTGTGTTTGTGTGTGTTTTAATAACCTTTGGGAGCACCGCAGAAACTATCTTGTAACTGTATTTCTGAGACTGGTCAATGCAGGAAGGTGGCCAGCACGGACACTGGGGAGCTGTGCTGTGATCTGGGATATGGTGAGACTTCTTGGAGTGTGGGGAGCATGAAAGGAGTTTTTTGCCTGGTTCCCAGATGCTTCACTGGTTCTGGTGTGGGTGAGGCATATGCCCAGTGGACTCTATGGCTCTGTGCCTGCCCGGATCAGAGGGAAGGCTCCAGTGGAAGAGGTAAGACTGAAGGAGACACCACTCAAAGTTATGTGCAAGTATTATTTGCAGTAATGAGAGGCTTGAGGCACCCAGCACAGGCTCTTCTGTTGTCAAGATGATGCTCCACCTGTACCTGGGACAGAAACAGCCTTGTTCTGCTGTCAGCTCTGAAATTGAGGCTGTAAGGAGTGGTGGTTAGAGGTCATAACTGGAGGGTATTAAACATTTTCCCACTAATGTCAGTGGGATTAGGCTTAGACCCTAAACATTGTGCTTTCAGTCTTTTGACCTTGCTTATTTTTACAGCTGTTTAGGAGGGAGGTTGTTCCTGCCTTTTTGGGCTGTTTTGCTGCCTTGTTGCTTGCTAAAAAGGTGTTTTTCTTTGGTAGGGTATTAGAAAGATGTTTGTGACATTTTGAACTAAACTTTGCTGTTTCAGCAGCCAGCAATGAAGGTGATACCAGGCAATTGTTCCATAAGCAGCAGAACTAATGAGCCACTGGATTTGTATGCTACTTCCCTGACCTCTGCCTCTCCCTTCATAATACTAGCTCTTCCCACACAGCCACTGTGTTCCTCTCCCCTTCCTCCATGCCCTTTAACTACTTGGCAGTCATGAGTCAGTACTTGCTGTGGCAGGTTGGTCAGTGGTTTGTAGGTGCCAATGCTGAGAGGCCTGCTTGCCATGCAAAGCAGGTGCTTTCTCAGTTCACATGACAGCTGAGGCACTAATTTGGTGCTCTCTTCCCCATTCCCAGAATATTTTTTCCCAGGATTTCTCAGTATTTAATCATCTCTGAGCCTTCTGTCAGTCTGGGGGAAACTTAAGTTCCTAGAAGTAGGAATCTGATGGTCAGATGGACAAGCAGTTGTACAGTCAGCATGAAAGGAATTTCTGCAAGGAAATTCCTTTCCTTGAAAGCCTAGATGGTGTCTTTTGTCCCCCTAACCTCTATGGAAAGCCAGATACTGCCACGCTGCTGTCTGCTGTGGCTTAGACAGGAATAGCCAAGGTATAAGCAGAGCAGAGAACTGAGTAGTGTGAAAAAGGCACAAGGACAGCAGACGCCCTTGAGAGGAAGTGTGTTTGGGATATTCTGAGCAGTTGTTTGGTACTGAGTGAGTCCTCCCTCAGTTTCCCAGAGAGACTGTCCCACTGGTATGGTGTACTTTTGGGCAGGGCATGCCCTTCCCATAGGGTTCAGATAATCTCTACGCAGGAGATCAAATAAAGCCACTTAGGGCTCAGGTGTGAGTGAATGGGTGAATGACCTACTGCTTATGCCTTAGTCCCTATCAAATGTTTTTCTTACTGGGATGCAATCAGAAGTTGGAGCAGGACTTCTCCCTGTGCCATACCTTTGCAATCTGTAACCCATTGCATCAATTTCTCATCCCAAGCATTGATGTTCAACTCTTCCATCAGCAGCGCTGCAGCCTTTGCACTGCCTCATGACCCACAGGGCAGATACAAGTAAGTCAAATCCAATTTGTGACCCACTCCAACACACGAGGTTTGGCTGCGGCTTGGCTCCATGTCCCCTTGCCCTCTGACAGCAAGACAGCTTGTCTCACCCTGGCCTGTGTGGGTTTCTGTTGTATGGGCAGGCATTTGGGAGCAGATGGTGTGCTTAGCACAGTGGGGAATGCAACACCTGAGGTCTGTCTCTGTGTCATTAGTGCCAAAATCAACCTCTAGCATTTAAGAGGATGTGGGAGAAATAGGTAGGCTGGAGTGAGGTTGGGTGCAGCTGTGTTGTGTGGGCTCTGTGCCTGGTGGTCCAGTACAGGTAAATGCCTTGGGGTGGATTCTGATACAGTTTCTTACGTGAACCCTGATCCAAAGCTAACTGAAATCACTAGCAGTCTTTCTATTAGCTCCATAGCCATTAGATCAGGTCTGCTGAGCATGACCAAACTAATTTTGGTACAGTTTGGATTCGGACACTCAATACAATGTCTGTGGTGGTGTGCATCTGAATGTGACCCAAACCACTGAGGAAGAAGTGGTAAAGAGACAGGGGCCTGCATTGTGCCTGTGAATATACATTCAAAGTCAGCATCTTGAAAGGGCCCAAAATTTATCACACTGCTGTTGTCATTTCCCATTCACCGGCCTGACTGAATAAAGGAGTGCTGCACAGAGCTCTGCATAACTTGTTTGACTTTAAGAGTCAGTAAATGATAGATGTCTGTATCCTTGGATGAGGATAATCCAATTGTACAGGCTGGCTGGATTTCAGCTGTTCTCTGAAAAAGGAATAGAGAAGTGAAATATTTACTTTTGGTACTTTTCACAAGTGGAGATGACAGAGCGTGGGAAAATAAAATCTAGTCCTGGTGGGCAAGGGTTGCAGGCGAAGAGAAGTGGGGAAAATCTAATCTGCTTTCTGGTAGAAAAGGCCATAAAGGGGCTTGGCAAGAAAAGAGCCATTCTTTTGATTTCTCACAGGCGAAAAATAAAGGCAGCATATTCAATGAACATAACTCCACAGTTGTCAATGCAGTCAGGTCTGTTTATGCCAGCCAGTCAATTTGACCCAGAGCTTTGATTAAAAAAAATCAGGATCCCCAAATGTTCCAATAAAAAAGCGGTTATGAAAAAACTTGTGCTTTGGTTAAAGAGCACCCAGCTCCGGAGTCATTTATAACAGCTGAAAGGATTAAATGTCATCAGGGAAACCAGAAAGAAAATGAATCTGTAATTAAATGTTTAGCCCAGCCAAGACATGATGGCATTGCCAGTCTGAATAATGTATAGAGGAAACATCCCAAGATCTATGCTTACTTTCCATTTTTTCATTAACTGAATCTATATTAATGCAAAACAAGATAGCTGGGTGATTTTCAACATACTCTGGATTTGTTAGCATTTTGATGATACCGGAAGTCAAAAGCTTCAGTTGAGATCAGTGACCAGCTTGTGCTTGGAGTTATGCAAACATGTAGAAGATCTGATACCTGCCAGAAAGAGCAAACAGGAGAGCAAGTGAAAACAAACAGTGAAATGTCTACCAACCCCTGACTGTGGCAGACCTGTGTCTGGAAATCCCTGGCCAGGGCATTTTCCTCTTTACCAGCCTTGTCTGTGCAAACCTGCACAGATTGCTTAAGAGTTGGGAACAGACTTGAGATTTCTTTTCTGATTAATATTATTAACTAAATACAAGGCAAAGATGGTGGTTGGCTGGGTAACAAAGAACTAAATATATGATGTTCTTTTACCTTGGGCACATCAATAGGATATGAGAAATGAATGATCAAATTCAGCTTATAATGCATAGCAATCAAAATGGTGCAAAAAGGTCATTTAACTTAACTTGATTGTATGTTATGATTCTGGGAAGACTTTTTTTTTTTTTTGTCCAGATATGGAGGCTTGGTGCCATCGATTTTAAGTCTAATCAAACTTACCAATTAGGAGAGGCATTCTCAGTGACAATTGTCAATTAACCTCAAGGTTAGAAATTCAGGATAACCTGAACCATTGCTTAAGTTCATGTCAGAGTCAAAATAATACTCCATAGTATTAAAATAAATCTTCATCAAGTTTTACATGTGTCCAGATAGCCAGGTGACATGCTGCAAACCCCTAATGTACCTGCCACATCTTTTTGAAAACTATTTTCCAATTCTTTTGAAACTTAATTTTTTTTGCAGTTAAATAGTATTATTAACCTTCAGAGCTTTCTGTCCTACTTATGCTAATCAAGGCAGCAGTAACTGATTTTGTTAGAACATTGATTTTCTGTCTCCAAATTGGTTATTGTTTCTGCCTCTCCCCCTGGCTGTGATCATGTTCATTGTGGTATCAGACCTTGCAAGTATGTAAGTTTTACCTGGTCTTCCATTTTGCTTCTGTTCTAATTTAGAATCAGGCACCATGAGTGCGTTGTAGTCAGAAATGGATTTCAGTTTGCCTCCCTTTCCCTTCTTTCGCCCAGCATCTCGCTTTCCACACAGACAGCTAAAGATGCAGGATAGATTAAAGGCTAAATATCACAGAACTTCATTGGAAAGCTGACCCCATTTTCCTGGGTTTCAAGCCAGAAGCTCTTTCTCTAGGCATGTCCTTCTTCCCCAGTGCAAGGACTCCAGCCATAGTGCACTTTTACTTCGAAGCAAAGGTCTGGGAGAGGCATCACTCCTGTTCTGGGCTGTCCCTGCTCTTAAAGCTGGGTGTGCTCCCCAAGTACCCATACCATTGAATTCCTTCCTTCCGTACAGTTTATGTCATGCTCAGGTCTCACACTATCCAATATGTTCTCATTACCCACCACCAGCCTTCCCATCCTTTGATATAATACAGATATCATTCCCTTAGTCTATGGACCACCCCTGTGAAATGTCCACAAAATGTCCACAGAGTTCATTTAGTCCATGACTTTGGGTTCCATCTGTTGTGGTCGTCACTCAGCACAGGAGAAGTGGTGTGTCGCATGGAGTTACTGGGCACCAAAGCCAGCTCAGGTTGGGTCACTGCTGTGCTTGCACTGCTTCTTGTAAGGCTTGTCCTCCACTGGTTCAGGTGGTTCCTGCTATAGTAATTCCTATAACACGCAACTCAAATAATGGATTACAACAATTTAAAGGTATATCCATTACAGTCTCCACCCCTGGTCCCTGTGGGCCAGGTTATAAGGTTTAATGTTGCAGTAAACCCCTTCCCTTGCTCCTAGCCTGGCTAGCAACAAGCGGTTCCTGCTATAGTAATTCCCATAACATGCAACTCAAATCATGGATTATTTTCACCCAGGATTAAGTGCCCTTGAGGTACACACTGGACTCCCCTATCCTTCTGCATTACCCACCAAGTACACCCAGGTCCTTGAGCAAAAACAGCCCCATGAATAGGTTTCGCCTTTCCTGAGGAAGGAATAACCCAGACTGTTTTTTCCAGTAAGTTCCTTGTATGTATTACAGGGATCTTATCTCCTTCTGCCGTGCTCAGGGGTTTTGACTGGGCAGGGCCAGATCAGCTGGCAGATCCTCTAGTGTTAACTAGCCAAGTGGCTTCTGCTAAACATGTATCCCAATGCTTGAATGTCCCAGCACCCATTGTTCTCAGTGTAGTTTTTAACAGCCCATTGTACTGTGCAATTTTCCTGGAGGCTGGTGCATGATAGGGGATGTGATACATCCAGTGAATGCCATGCTCCTTGGTGCAGGTGTTTATGAGGTTGTTTCAGAAATTAGTCCCCTTGTCTGATTCAATTCTTTCAGGGGTGCTGTGTCGCCCTAAAACTTGCTTTTCAAGGCCCAGGTCAGTATTTTGGGCAGGCTTGTGGGTCACAGGGTGTGTTTCTAACCATCCAGTAGTTGCTTCCACCATTGTAAGCACATGGCACTTGCCATAGCAGGTTTGTGGTAGTGTGATATAATCAGTCTGCCAGGCTTCCCCATATTGATATTTCGGCCATCGACCTCTATACCAAAAAGGCTTTAGCTGCTTAGCTTAATTATGGTGCGTGTTTGACATTCATGGATAACCTGTGCAATGGCATCAATAGTCAAGTCTGCCCCTTGATCATGAGCCCATTTGTGTGTTGCATTCCTTCCTAAATGTCCTGATGTGTCATGGGCCCATCGAGCTGTAAATAGCTCACCCTTATGTTCCCTGTAGACATTCGTCTGATCACCCCGTGGGACTCGGCACAGGGTCCACCATACCCTGGGCCACAGAGCACTGACACCAATATGAGGATGCTGCAAATGGCGTTTATTCAACTGCGTCACGCCCTTATATACTGTCTGTCGGTCATCCC
The DNA here is from genome assembly GCF_929443795.1 of Astur gentilis. Classification (NCBI taxonomy): domain Eukaryota; kingdom Metazoa; phylum Chordata; class Aves; order Accipitriformes; family Accipitridae; genus Astur; species Astur gentilis. The sequence goes on from NC_064885.1 coordinate 15,391,790, forward strand.
GCCTCCTTTAACCCTTCTCTTTCCGTACATCGCGAGATCTTCTGAGCGCCAATCCCTACAGTTCCCAATCCAGATCCACCTGAGCCACTTTAATTCTACCAGTCTGGTCCACCTACTCATTGTTTTGGTGTTCTTCAGTGGCATGACTCTTGGGTATGTAAGCATCTATGTGATCTGCTTTTACAACCAGGTTCTCTACCCCGGCAGCAGTATCTTGCCATAATTCAGCAGCCCAGATGGATTTACCTCTGTGTTGCCAGTTGGTCTGCTTCCATTGCTGTAGCCACCCCCACAGAGCATTTGCCACTGTCCATGAGTCACTATAAAGTACTGGTCGTTTTTCTCACGGAGTCTGTGTCATATTCTTAAAAATTGGATTTCCTGTGCAAGTCCTTTGACCTTATATTATAGCAAAACAAGCTTTCAAAAGAATCTGGATTATTCTTCTCTGTACTCAAGGCAGCTGTCTGGTACCATTTTGGGTCTTTGAAGTACACTCTCCTCCTTGTTAAAGAGCACTGCACATGGAGGACAGCAAAAGCTGACATTACAGACGCTGATGCATTGTTGTACTGTGGTTTGGTAAACCTGCAGCTCTTGCTGTTATGTGCCCTTTGATGGGCGAGAGAGGTTATTTCTTGTTTTGGCAAGCCTGTCGCTAATTTCAGTAATATCAGCTAATGAAATTATGCACAGACTAAACGTGAAACTCAAACTATCATTACGCTAAAGTAGTGCTTTATGAAAAATTGTCCACTTGGAAACGTACAATAATTGGAAGCGTCTTGACATGATTCTATGAACAGGAAGAGGACTCTAGAACTGCACAAGCCTAACTTAGGGGCTGTTGATAATGTGTTTAGCTTTGGGCCTTAGGAAAAGAGCCTGAAGCAAGAGAGCCTGGGAGGTGATGTATCCTGAAGAGATACAGTCCTTTATACTAAAGCTGCCTTCCTGAGCATTGTCCTGCTAAACAAGTTATCTCTGACTCTCAGATAGGTATCTGCTCTGCCTTGTTAAAGGCAATGCAGTGTTAAATGGGGGTCAAGTAAATCTAGAATTACTTCAGAAGATGGCCCCTGTGTTCCCAGAAAGGGCGAATTCTTGATGTAGGAAAAAAAAAATCTCCCTTCAGATATATGCAACACTGCTTTAGAGAAAGGATGGCCTTCACTTTCAGTACATTAAAAGAACCATTTAGGTGTGATATGTGTGAAAGCTTCTGCCAGAGTACTGGCCAACTGCCAAAGGTCAGGCATAGGGAGGAGTCAGCTTGAGATGGTGGGAGTCTGGCATAGTTTGTCTTAATGTGGGCATCAGGACTTTGTGCATCTGTGTTTGCCATGTGTGTCGGGTGAAGGTGTGCTGGTGGTTGTAGGCACACAGCGCAGCCAGAAGGGAGAGTGTCTATACACCCAGTGCCTATGGCAAAGGCACACGGCATCATTAAGATGTTGCACTTTATTTTAGTGACCCCTAGGTCACAAGGAGAATTTTAATAGGCTTTGGGTTACATCTCAAGAATTCTGCAACATTTTCAGGTTAATAACGCTGACATGTCTTATCGCTCCTTTGCAATCAGAGCTATAATAGGGAAAACCCAGCATATTGTTACGAGTTTTAAAACTGCCTTGAAATCTGTCAAGGGAGATAAACTATCTTTATATCAGAAAATAGCTTCCCTCTTGCTATCTTATGGAACAAGACATAGCTCCAAAAAAGATGCTCTTGCCTAACAGCTTATTAGGAAAAGACAGACTCCCAGGGCGAAAAGTGTGAGAACTGAGGGGATTTTTGTGCATCACTTGAAGAGCGGAGACTCTGGGATTTCAAGGAGATGAGGTTTCAGGTAGTGAAAAGACTTGTGGAAAAGGGCAACAACATATCTTGATGATACACGTAATTGCTGATACACGGTTACGTCCCGTAGCAGCAACCTACCTTGCACTAGGTGAAGCGCAATGTACAAGTGGAGCTGAAGTGATGAGCGGTGAGATGCTCTTGAGATGAGGTTCTAAAGAAGTTCCCTGAATTGGGAGATGCACAGTTCTGCTTGTGCTCGTCATGGCAAGAGGGTGGAACTGGGTAGTCTGTTTTGCTGGAAATAGAGATCTGAACATATTTTGGTATGGGATGGACTGAGGTATGGCATTTTGGTGTTTTGGAGAATGTTTCTTTTTGACTGCTTGAAGTTTTTTTATGCAAGTAAAGCATTTCCTTCCCAGAAATAATTTTGAGATGAAAAGCCAAAATACTCTATCTATATAAATATATGAATAAAATGTTACCAAAATCATTATCTAAATTACTTCTCAAGTGTGTGGCTTTATTGAACAAAGGCAAATGAAGCCATAACAAAAACACTTAGAGGATGGCATTCTGAGGATGGGAACACTTCTGATAGTGGTGACAAGTAAACAGATGTCCAAAATTACTTTAAGAGCATGAGGTTTCCAGCTGGAAGTCCTGTCAGGCACCACAGGTGCCAGCTCAGATGGACCAATTTGAAAAATCACCTCTTCCTGCTTCTGAGACTGCATCTCCCACACAGCTCTGGATTCCTGTGTCAACTCCTGGGCCATCCTGGAAGGCGAAGCTCTTCTGCAAAGCTCAATATTTGAGGGATAATAAGTGGGCAAAGCAACCAACCTGCTTCTGGTGGGAGGTGCCTTTGTAAGAGACATTAATCAAAAGATTTCAGAGCTAATCCACACACTATCCCACCATTCCCTGCCCCCCCCCCCCCCCAAAAAAAAAAGTGAAACCAAAATCAGAGGGTAGACCTTGGCTCACAAAATATAATTTTGTCAGAGGCCAAATTTTCTGTTGAAAGGCAATATGCTAATGAACTCCCCATTTACTTTATTCAGACAGTGAAAGCCATTTCCTTGGCTGATATTCATTGCACAGAGTTCCTCTGGGAAACACCACTCTCCCTTTCTCTGCTTAGTGCAGCTTTTACCTTGGCATAGATTGTGTTTGGAGACAGGCTTGGAGTCACTTTGTTTCATTAACAGACATCCTCTTCCTCCTAAAGAAGAGAATTAGGATGGAGTTGAAGGGTACAGGCAACAGTTGAAGGCAACAGGATACTTTTTGCTTTGGATTGCTTAGTTCTATGATTGTAGGAGTAAAATACTTACTGCTGTTCCTTGGCAGTTTCTGCATAATGCTTCTGAGGTCCCCTGCTGTGGGGTTGGTGAGGTCCTGGTCCTGACACCCTCTGCCTTGTGTTGCTTCAGAGGCTGCAGGGGTGGAGCCTGGTGAAAAGTTTCATCTTTGGACAGGTTGCAGGCTGTCTCTTAACAGTCATCTTTCTCTGCCCTGGTTGCTCTTCCTGAGAGCAGACTGGCAGCTCACCTGCGTGTGAGATAGAGGGAACTGTGAGGCTTTCTCCCTTGTAAAGACCTGTCTTGCAGAACATCTCATGTGCTCTCAATAGCACTTGATGCATTGGCAGTACAGCATGCTTGTCTGAGTGCATGGCTGCATGTGGAGGTGGGAGGAGGTCAGTAAGGTTTTGGGGGCTGTGGGAAGATTGTGCAGTGCTAGAGTTTTCTCCCCATGGATCTGATCTTGCTGTAGGCTGGGACCTGTTCCTGGGAGTCTTTAAGGGCTGCAGGTGACATTGTCCCATGCTCAGCTGTTTAGTATGGATGGATGTTTGCTGCATGAGGAAGATTAGGACTCCAGCTGGGACCCTCAGGGCAGTCCGTAACCACCCACAGTCTGAGACCTTTCCTTCATTCCAGCTCTCCTGGGGGAGCATTCCCAGTTTTAACCTCTACTGGTTTTCCACCTTGATCCTACTCCCCACTAGAGACTTTCTTCTGTCCCTTGGTGGGATACAGCCCACTCCCTTCTGGGGATCACTGTTACGGGTGTGTGGACTTATGCCTTCAGCCTGTGCTCCTCTTGGACACCTCTCTTCTGTTTCCTATTCAGCTGGAAAGAAGAGTTTGACAGTCTCCCCCATCCCCAGTGGCTCCCTTTTAGCTCATTAGCAGGGAACTACTGGGTTTTCATTAGGCCTTTTCCAATCCTTGGCATGGTTGGAGGTACTAATACCTTCCTTCAGGTGTGGAGAGATAAGGGCCTTAGCAGAGAGATGCAAGTAGTTTTCTGGGTAGCAAGTTCAATATGAAGATGCTAAAACACCTTTCTTCAGGTGATATCCTGATTTCTGCTGCAGACCAGGCACTGATCTGCCCTTGTCCTGAGGCTGCAGGGATGTTCTGGCTCAAATCACTAGCAGGACTTTCTAATGAGGTTTCCTTCCCCCCCTTTCATTATAGAGCCAGGTCTACACATCAGGTGCACCTGCACATCGAGGCTTATGTAGAGTCAGCAGCACGTGCCTCAGACTCATGCCTGATGTTTAAGAGACTCTTGTGGGAGACCAGTTTGCAGTCCTTGTTCTTGCTGGGCAGGGTGATTTTGCTTCAGAAGTTCTGTGGCAAAGAGTGGGGCTCAGCCTGGAGAACAAGGCACTAGATTCTCATGCTGGTCCTAATGAAGAAGCTGTGGTTCCCCCTTTGGGTAACTGTGCCATGATGTGGACAATACTATGAAGACTGATAGGTAGGGGTTCTTGAGGGTAAGGAAGTTTTGTGAAAGGGAAATCTGAGGCTTTTAGATTTTAATATTGATAAAAGTCACATTGATAGTAATATCTGGGGTTTAGGAGGTGAGGTTTTGGGTTGTTTGGGGGTTTTTTTGCATATGGACCTTTCCAACACCAGTTTTTTGTTCTGAGTCCACATTCTGGGTGTCAGGTTTTTGGGAGTGGGAGATTGGCTGCCCTTTCCTCCAGATGGCTCATCAGAAGACATTGTACGGGTACTCACTTCCAAGGGAAAGAAGCATACAAAAGCAGATGAGATAAAAACAGCAAAGCTGAAGGTCAGTTTCTGAACTAGGCTGGTTTTTACTGCCATGAGCTACTGCTGTGTTTGTGCTCATAAATTGGCTAGTGTAGGAGGGTAGGCAGTAGGAAGGATGGGGGAAGCAATGTTTTTAAATAGATATTTATGGAGGATATCAACATTTGGCATTTCCCGATTTCAGAACAGTGGAGGAGGAACTAAACTTCATCCCACCTCCTCCTTCCCTCCATGCCAATTAGGACCACAGTCTGCTACCCTCTGTCACATGGAACAGCCACTTACTAACTTGTGCCAAGCAGCACCTTCCTTCATGAGCAGTTTCCTTCCTTCCCGTGGTTAAGAGGAACAAAACTGTCCCTGGGAGGTTTCCTGTATGCTGGGTATGTGCAAACTGGCTGTTTCAGTGAATTAGCCGCTAGTTTCAAGAGATTGTCTCTTCTACTGCCTTTAGCGCAGCTATCTCATGCCCCTTACTGTTGAAGAGGTCTGGGAGGCAGTCAGGTACTTGACTTTTCAGCTTTTTTGTTTACACCCTTAGAAATAAGTGACCCTTAGAGCATTTGAGTAGAACACTAATTCTCTGTACAGCCAGGCATGTGGACACTTCCCACGCAGCTCAAGAACTCACCTGTACGTTTAGAAAAAGTATCGTGTCCTGCCACCCCCCACCTCCCCATCCACCTTCCAGGTAGTTGCTGAAAGTCCCTTGCTAATCTGTATTTCTATGAGTTGCCTCCTGTAGCATGGAGGTTCCAGTCTCAGACAGCTTTTGCCTCTCTGTTCTGGGCTAGTCTCCCAAATATTTGCATTTCCTTTCTCCATATCCTGCCATCACCTGCTGTTACCACACTTTGCATCTTGGCAGCCCACTTTTGTCAGAGGGATTGATCCAAAAACATTGCAAGGTGTTGGAAAATCTTAACTGTAGTTAAATGAGAAGCTGTTGTTTTAGCAGCATCTGGAGTTTCCAGTTCCTCTCTGTTTCTGGTGATTTCAATCACTGCTCCTTGGCAGGTTTGCAACATCCCTGGGAAGCTCTCTTCCCTTATTGTCTGGTAGCAATGCTGAGCATAGGAGTCTTCAGATCACTCATTTCTCTTGGCACAAGAACGTTTGTCTGTTCCCCACCACATCATGTCACATTAAGGGGGAAATGAACAGTCCTTTTCCATGGAGCAGTAATTTCCCCGAGTGCCTTGCACTGATGCATGCAGGATGCAGGGATTGCAGTAATTTATGCACCTGCATCCAGACCCATTTGTGGTTCCAGCCCAGAGTGAGCTGGGACCAAGCTTAAAGCTTTTTCAGCTGCTCCTGGTCCTGAGTGCCACCTGCCCCAAGGCATGCTGAAGGGCTATGGTGGAGGACAGAGCCTGGCCACTGCTTCAGGCTCGTTTGGGGAGTCATGCAGTCAGTTACAACTTTCTGAAGGGTGCTTGCAGCATGGAGCTGAGAGCAGAGACTGCCAGAGAAACCAGGGAAGCTGCTCAGCAGGCTGAAGGATGAAGGAGGACATAAAAGTTGATTTCCAAGGCTGACATATTCCAGATTAATAAAGAGAGGAGGCATGGAGCCATGTTCTCACTGTTAGATTTAGCTTGTATGGGAGGAGGAAGGGAGGAAGAGAAATTACATAGAGCAGCCAAGAAAACAAGAAGCTCTTACATATAGAACAACCTCTTCTGACTCCACTTCCATGAGGAAGATGGTTTTTCAATGATGTCCTGAAATATTTCTGTATTCATCCCAGAGCTGAAGCCTGAACCAGTCTTCATTTCCCCCATTTCAGTCCATGTCTCTTAGCTACAAGAAATGGAAATCCCAGTGTGACATGCCTAGGTGAATTCCATTCCCAAAGCCCAGTGCAAGCAGAACCTGTTTCCAGTAAGAAAAAGCTACTTTGCAGAGAATGGGGTAGTTCACAGCATGGAGATGGCACGTGTCCCTGCCCCTTGTATGTTAGCAATGCAGTAGAGATCAGTGGGAATCCTCATAATGTCTTTATCTTTAGCAGCAGAGCTTCCCAGAAAGCTTTGGGTTTCTTTTCTCCCTACCAAAAAAAAAAACCAAACAAAAAAACCCAACTCTGATTATAAGGTGTTTTGTCTGTTGTTGTTTTTTAAGAAAAACAGAAATAAAAAGGGTTTCAACAGAGCAACGCTGTCTAAAATTGTGCTGCTTTGGGGTTTTCACTTGCTTGACTTTTTTTTTTTTAGGTGGATGGCTTGCAAATTTTGTGCAAACTGTAATGTTTTGTTTCAAATTGTCTCATGTTATTGAGAAAAAGTGTGTAAATTTTCCAAATGAATCCTGTCTGCTTTGTTTAAAAGGGGATGAGTCTAGCAGCAGGGCATTTTTGAAGAAAGGTATGCACTCTTTGGGTTGTATTTGAGTCCATTATAAATATCTAAGCCCCAGGGACTTCAGAATCAAACACTGCTTTTGAAATCAGAAATAAAACCTACAATTAAAAAAAAGTCTTCCCTGTAAATGTCTGCCTACTAGTTCTGTATGCATCAACATAGCTGCTCGGGAAGAATTGGAAGCAGGATTTTATCCCTCAATTTTTTATGTGATGATTAAAGTCAGCGTAAAAGTCCTGCTGATCAGTACTGTGGTGTCAGCTGGGAGCTGTCACTTGTGCCAGCACAGATGCACAGGACAGCCCAGCTAGCACAGCGTGGAGGGGTTTGATTTTGTGATGATTAAAGAATTTGGTTGTGTTTATGTTTGCACAGGTTAGTACTAAGCCCATGCTGTCCTGAATCAGCAGTGAGGGATCATCTGCATTTCTAATTGAAGTGCCTTTGATTGCCTTCAGACCCCTTTGGTGATTGCTTTCAGGGAGCTGCTGTGTTTGCAGAAGCTGACCTGGAAAAGTCAGTGTACTATTGAGCTGGGGATTTTGGCATTTGCTGTAACAACCAGGTAACCAGTAGCTCAGGGAGATGGACTGAAGCTCAGGAAACCTTGCCCCCAAGCCTGGCCGTGCTGGGTGACAATGCACAGCTCTTTGTTTGGTCTTTCTGTTTTCACTTGCAATTTCCAGGGATGCTTACTTGAGCTGCAGACAGCATCAGCACAAAGAAGTCTTGGCCTCTGGGATACCATGAGTCCAGCTGATTTGTGTGTACACATGACTGGCTCAAGTGTCTGTACTTCTCCCAGAAGCTGGGGCAAGGACTCTTTTCTCTCTTTTAGGGAGTACTTAGCTCTTTATGACAAATTTTAGGAGTCACTGTTCATCAGTTCAGCAGGTGGAGGCCTGACTCAGGATGGGGGGGAGAGGCAAACCAAAGTCATTGTTGCAAACAAAGTAGGTCATGTTATCCTTACAGTATTCCTGATGCTTCTGACTGTGCTCAGTTCACAGATGGGAACTGAGCCCTGGCTTCTAGGCCCTGCTGGTATAGCCTGGCTTTGACTTCTCCACGACTGTGCTCTCTGGCAGAGTGACAACGCGTCGTGGCATCTCACAGGGCTGCTGAGATGTTCCAGGAGACGATAACAAGAGAGACTTGGGTTGCACCAAGTCACTTACCTGAGCTGTTGGACTGCTTCTGCTTAAATTTCTGAGGGGCAGAGTGGAGGGGAAGTGGTCAAAGGAAGGAAGTGGAAAAAGCAGTGGATATCCCAAAATACCATCTACCTGGTCTGTTTTACTGGTAAGGTATGTTGCATGCCTGGTAGAATAGGCCCTTCTGGAAGGGTTCGGCAGCTGTCATTCCTCTACAGACAGTAGATGTAGAGTCCTTAGAGACCAGCCTTACTGGTCTGAGCACGATGATTGTTTTTACAGTGGCTTGAACTGCTGTCAAGCCCCAGTGGCAGAGAGCCTGTGTAATGGAGAGTTCATGACGTCTTGCTGTGTTGAGACTGGGGCCAGCCTTTCTGAGCTCCATGTTGCTTGCCACCTGGGCCTGCCCCCAGCCCAGGCTCCCAGAGAGCACAGTTGAATCGCCATTTACCTGGGAGAAGCACTGTAAACTCCTGACTTGTTTGCTGATTGCTAATACGTTTCCAGAATTAAAGGAGGTGGCCAAGCCCCTGTCCTTCTGGGCTGAGGGATGGGCTTCGGCTTATCGCCAAAGGTCAGTGCTCAGAGCTGTGATGGCTAGAGCTTGGCGTGTACAGAGCCTCAAATGCTTACAATGACCAACAATCATTTGGCTCAGTTCTGGCCCAGAAAGACCCCCCAGTAACAAAGAGTCTGGAGAAGATCATCAGCCATTGATGGGAAGAAGAGGGGTGGGATGGAACTACTCTGTTGTTTGTTCTCCTTATCTCTGTTGGAGGTGGAGACTGTGTCATGCAGAGTGTGAGGGGTGCAGGGGCAGGATGTGGGAAGAGAAGCCCAGGGTTTGTCTGACGTTTGTAGGCTTCAGAAGTGGATCCAGAAGGGATCAAAGACAGAGCCAGGAGTGAATGGCAAGGAGCATTCCATTGAGGCGTCTGATGCTGGTTGTCTTTATGTGGCATTTGAGACAGTGTGGGCAGTTTGCTCAATTTTTCTCTGTAGACGCTGCTTTGTTTGGAAGGTTGTAGACACATGTCAGCGGTGATGGATAGATTTGTTTGACTTCCTGTCAAATCAATGATTACTCATAGAAATCTCTTTTATTAGTTTATCATAGGAAGTTCTATGTCATTTATCCCAGCGGAGGCTTGGCTGGCTGGTGTCGGTGAGCAGTGCTGGTGAGAGTTACTGCTGAGTTTTATTATGCCGCTGCTGCTTTTTATTTTTTGACACAGTATTTATTTTTGTGTTGGTTTTACACTAGGAAGGTTTGCTCCTCCTTTTGCCTGATTGTAAGCAGGGTGTTTTGTCTTTCCTTTCCTTTCCCAGTCTACTGCCTTGGAAATTTGCAGGAATACGCCCTAAGTACTAAGGTTTATCCTCACCCTCTGCTAAAGTCTGACTAGACACTGTCTGGCTGTGCCTTGGCATTTTCGAGCAAAAGAAGGCCTTAATTTCCTAGGTATCGTAGGAGTTGGAACTAACGGGTATGAATCAGAGGAAGAGGGGCTTGATGAGTTAGAGGGAAAAGTTATGGTGATGTATGTCCTGTATCTTCTGCACTTGGTTTTGGTTTGCTTCATGCTCAGAGAGGAGGTGGAGCTCCCTGTCTCTAATATTTTTATGCTGCATCCCAACGGATGGGCTCTGCAGGCAGATGGGGCCGTTTGATCCCTGCAGGCTCTTCTGTGACTGAGGGAGCTTTGGGAATGGTGGTTCTGGGTCTAAAGCAGAGCTGGCGGCACAGCCTCCCTGCAGGCCTTCCTTGATGTTGCTGGGTTATGCCTGTGTTCCTGTGCCCACTCAGGGTTTGGGGTGGCCTCTCTGCTTACAGCATCACCTGCAGAACAGACTGACACCCAAAAGGCTGGCTGGGTTACAAAATGAAGTCCCTTCATGTGAACCCTCAAGTGAAGGAACTGGAGCATAGCTTTTTGGGCTGTTCTGGATGCAGCAACTTTGCTGATAAATGTTTCATAATGCTTTTCAAAATCGTAAGTGGGGATAGGGAGACTTTTCTTCAGGTGTAGCTCAGGCATACAAGAGCTGTAGAAATAACTGAGGCTTTGGTTATTTGTCCCCATTGAAAAAATCAGGGAATCATTTCGGATCAATCCAAGTAATATTTTTGCCATTGACATTTTAAATGATCTGGGAAAAGTGGCTTAGGATCATTGTGGAAAGGGAGATGCTTTCAAATAAGTTTCAAAACTAATCTTCAAAAGGATTTTTCTGAACAAAATCTCGGTTTGATTAAAAGAAATATCAAATGTAACATCATCTGGACTGTTCTTGAGCTTTCTCACCAGTAATAGAAATCCACAGAACTGAGAGTGTGTTCTCGACCTGCTTTATCCAGAGGCAATTCTCCCAGGGCTGAGCTGCTGCAGCTCTTTCCTGCCCTCTCCAGTGGCTGAGCACCTGCAAAGCTTTGGAGACTGCTGCTCCTGCCAAGCTAACAATGCTGACCTCTGAGTTCAAGTAGGAGAGACTTATGTTTTCAGGTCGAGAGATCCTTGGCTCAGTCCCTGCAGATAAACCAAGCAGGGAGATGACTACATGAGAGCAGAGCTTCACTCTCTGAACATAGAGAAATAATTTCAACCACCAGTGAAGCGAAACAGCTGGGGGAATTGAGGTGGGTATGATACAGCTACACGGAAACACACTTTTTGTGACTTTGCACATATTGTTGATGCTGGTGTAGCCTCCTTTTCCCCCTTCTCAGAGCCAAAGTTTTCAGCGTGCTTGAGAGACATGGTTGCCCTGTTACTCCAGAACTCCCAAGTCAGGCTGGGCCATACTTTAATATGCTGGCCTTTGTCTTTTATGAGAAGAGAAATATCTACAGTTTCTCCCTGAGAAGAGATGTAGTCAAATGGTAGAGAAAGCATTTCTGCCACTGAGCTCGAGGGTGACTTTGAGCCCTGCTTTAGATTTAAGCCAAATAGTACACTTAGCTTTAGATGGATGTCTGCTCATCGACGCTGGAACACCAGAGGCAGGTAGAGAATCCACCAAATGCTTCTCATGCCTGTGTGCCCCTCAACTGGAACTGATGTAGTCACATGTCCCATCTTGGTCCTGGTTGTTTGTTGACCTTGAGCTCTGCGCAGCTGGATGTCTGGAATTTGTACCCAGCAAAGCCAACCTTGGGGGAGAACAATATCCAGCTGATGTACTGTGTCGTGGTGGTGGCCAGGCTTGGAGGAAAATCAAGGTGTGGGGAGAGAGAGGGAGTCATTTAAGACTTCAGTGCAAAGATAAAAGCCTCTTCTTTGATCAAGGGCGGTGGGGGAGAGGTGCACACTTCTGAAAGCAAATAACGAACTGAACAACCAGTCTCCAAACATTAGGCTTGGATTTATCTCTCTCACTGAGCTGAGGGCATATCATATCCCTCCATCAGTAGCTAATCACTTGCTCAGAAATAGTATCCTGACAAGAGACAGCAATTGCCTCCCTTCTGATGGGTTACTAGAACTCTGTATGGTAAGAAAGCAATAGCCTGTCACCCTTCCCAGTAAAGGAATCTGTTCCTTCTGATGGAAGTACTACCAGAGAGAGAAATCAATTTGCACTGTTATCAGACTTTTCTACCCCGTAGTTAATGGGACCTAACATCTGATTTGATTCTCAGGCAGTTCACAAATTAGTGAGAAGTGCAGGGTGTAGAAGTCACCCGGAGAAGGAACAGAGGTATGGAGGAATCCTCAGGAGAGGTGCACAGTGTTTGCTAGCCCAGGGGGGCCCATTAGTTTTGCCAGCATGTAATGCAGAATGCAATGATTGTTCCAAACAGAAATGATTTAACCTTGAATGAGAGAAACATAACCAAACAGCAGCAGTGGAATAATAAAGAAATTCCATCTCTGATCTCTTGTGACCCACGTTCTGCTCAAATGGCTCGGATGTCACTGATGTATTATTTTCATGAGTGACTGTAAGTGCATTATGCATGAGTGTGTGGCCACTGGTGAATAAGCTGAGAATTCTTCAAGGGAGCATATATAATCTATTTGATTTCATGGAGCTGGAGTGGTTTTTTTTGTGGTTTTTTTTGGTTTTTTGGGTTTTTTTTGAAGGATGGTTGGTGGAAGAGTGTGATTGTGCCTATGTGACTTTGGCACAGAAAGGGATTTGTCATGTGGTCCCCTGTGGGTATGAATTGTTGCAGCCCCCAGCAAGAGGCTTTGCTTTTTAGCTCAAGTGGCAGCAGCACATTTGGCTGTCTATATATGCTGGATTCATTCTTGGTACATGGATTCAGGGTGAAGCTGAAGTATGCACATTTCCAGCTTTTGGCATCTACCCAGGCAGTATGTCAGGTGGTGGCAGTGCTGCTTGCTCCCCTCACTGCTCCAGGGGAAATGGGAAGATAGATCAGACTTTGCCATGCCAAGGGTAATCCAGTGTATCTTGCTTATCTGAAAAAGGCTAGGTGTTCTCCTACCACATTGGTTTGGGAAAGCAAGACATCTCACAAGCTACAGTGGAGGTCAAAAGGCCTCAGGGCAGCCTGAAGCATGCAAGCTCAAATCTCACGTGTGCTGTTCTGGTTTCTGAGCATGTTGAAGGACCCTTTGGACTCCTGCCCTGCAAGACAGTCAAAGCCATCCTTTCTGCAAGTAAAGGTAACAGAGGATGCATAAGCATGGCTTGAGCAGAGCGAGGACTGTTGGCTCTTACTCATCCATCCATACTTCTTTGCAGATGCCTACCATCCCTCATCCTCACAGAAGTATCCTATCCCAGAACCGACATACTGCTCTCCGGTGCTGTACTTGTATGGCAGTAAGTGCCCATCCTTCCTGCCCTCTGCCTCTCTAAATAGAACTCATTGCTGCATCTGTTGTCATATGTTAAAATATCCATCTTGTAGTAAAGGAATCTGTCCCAGTCACCAGACTGTGTCTGAAGAGCTGTGGCTGTGCCATAAGTGCATAAGCTCCACAAGGAGCAAGGAGCAGGTGGTTGAGAAGCAGCCCTCTGCATTGCTCTGAATCTTCTCTGTCTTAGAAAGATGAAATAACGAAGCTGCATTCCACCAGAAACAGGCCAAGAGTCCAGCAGGGCTGGCTCCAGTGTCCAAGTGGGTTCATCTTGGGACCCCACTGCCCAAAGAGGAGCTGGGTGTGGAGGTGTCGAGGAGACCCGGTGCAAGGCATGATGACTAGCGTACAGTATGCATTGAAGTATGCAGGATTTATCAACTCTATTTGCAAGGGACAGGTGTCTAGGGCAAAATAAGGATGGATCGGGCTTTTCCAGAGCAGGATACGGGTGTTGTGATAATGCATTAGGCATGTTGCCTGAGCATGCTCTGAGGCTGGTGAAGGCTGTTTTGCACTGGTCCTGCAAAGCTACTCTCTTCATTATTTCTCTTTAATATCTGGTTGTTGCCCTGTACAAAACTAGCAGCTCCTTTACCCTGCCCTGTTTCTGGACTCTGAGTTTTGCCCCTCAAGCTCAGGGCCTCTGGCCATACCTTTCTCAGGGACCAGAGCATGGTGCACAGATTTTTCTGTAACCCTGGCATCTGGGCTGCAGTGTTACTGCCCCGTGGGAGCTCTGATAGGTGGTAAGAAGTAACAGCCTGCTTGAAATGAAAGCATGTTTCTTCATTAGGTGAAACAATACATCAGAGGGAAAGGGATTTTCAAACAACAAAAGGCCCACAGCATAGTTTACCTCATCTAATCTTACAAGCTGTGTTTGATAGGCTTTTCTTTTCCCTTATAGCTTACATTCTTCTAGCAAAGCTCAAGTTCCTCTCCTGGGCTTTTTTTCTGCTCTCCGCAATCCCTTGCTTGCTTGGTCAATATGTTCCCTGGGAGCACCAAGGCAGTCTCAGGCCAAAAGGCTGTCTACTGCTGAGGGGACACATCAAGTGGGTTGGTGTTCAGCTACAGATCTCATGGATCGCACAATGCATCAGCATTACTACAGTTGGTAGCCCTATGGGAGTGCTTTCACCCACAAGAATTTGTTAAATTTGGTTGGTTGGGTTTGTTTTGAAACTGTTTATAGACTTCTGGCTACCAAAGAAAGTTTAGCTCAGCAGTTAATACTGTAGAGGTGTAAAAGCTGTGGGTTTTTTCCATTACTTGCAAACATTTGTCCCATGCCTTTGGGGTATGGCTTAGGTACAGTCTGTGATTGACTCAAGTCACAACTCCCCTGAGCTGGAGGTTGCAGACCAGGGACAGATGGAGTGGAAGACTGGAGGTGTATTAAAAAGGGATTTTTCAGTACTGGTCATGATCACATTGTTGGCCCACCCTGCGGAGAAGTCAGGGGGATGTACACAACCGGTTTGTAGGACTTCCAGTTGCCAAGGGACACTGAGGAGCATCCACCCTCGATCCCCTTTCCTCCAGGAGCAGAGACAAGGGGAAGAGGTATATGTTCCTAGGCATTCAATCCTCTTCATCACCTTTAGGTTCTGCTGAATTAGTTTCTGCTCATGAAGCTGGGAGAAAATGAGCAATACTATTTTCTCCCCTTACTTGAAAAGTTGCTGCTTTGGTATCCCAAAACTCAGTAACCCGGCTGTACTGATGTTGCTTCTGAAAAGAAATGGGTAGTTATAAGGAATCCGGGGAATTACTCTGTAGGTGTGTAGAATATTTGCAAAAACAAAATGCCATATATCATCGTAATGTCTAAAAGTGTGAAGCACTGGTGTGGGACACAATCAGCTTGTGCTTACTGTCCCCCCAGAGACTACACCTAAACAAAGCACCAGGATTTGCAACAGTCTGTGCCAGGCAGGGCTCTGAAATAAAAGCTGGGTGACAGGTCCACCTTTCACTTGATAACCTCAAGGCTGGTGTTGCTCTCCAGTAGATGCCAGAATTACAGAAGTAAGCAGAGTGCCATTCTTCAGCAGTTCCTGCTATTTCACAGCAATCTCTTACATTTCAGGTCATTTTATGTTTACTTTGTGGGATAAGAACACAGCGCTAATTAAGTCAATCCTGAGCTTTTTGCATCTGTATGTTGGAGCCTGCTAGTCGTGAAGGGATGCTTTTCCACTCCTGAGGCTGCAGAGTGCTGATCCGGAACAGAGAGCTGTGGCATTCCCATATCATTACAGGAAACAAAACTAGTCCCTAAAATGTTATGCATCCAGTGTGCAGAGCACCAGGCAAAGCTCTGGCTGACCTGAAACAACTCACTTCATCTCTCTCTTCTTTTTCAGCTCTTGTCACATCTATTTTCTTGTACGTGCTCTGGGGCAGGAATTTTCTCTTATTATGTATGTGCATGCAGAATGATGAGTCTTTGATCTCAGCAGCTACATCCTGTATTAGAGCAGAAAGGGTATTTAATAATAATAGTAAGAATCCGATTAATAATTTTAAATGTCTATGCATATTTGCTTCTCTAAGACACATGCAATCCCTGTCTGGTTCCTGAGACAATATGTTTGCGTTGGGAGTGCAAATGCGTGCTTGCCCTGTTTAAAAAGTCCATACCTGGACATACAAACGCTGGCTATAGCAACTGAGAGGGCATTGTGCTTTTTTGTCTTTTTCTCTCTCTCTTCCCACCCTCTCCCTCCCCCCCAAGTCTTCTTTAAAGCCCACTTAGGATTCTGCAGAGTCCTATAAAAACCCATCCCAGCTAGGGCACAAGGAGGATGTGTGGGGGATAGGAGCATTGCTGAGGGGGAGGTGGCACTATGTTGTCATGCTGTGACCTGGTTGTAGGCAGGCTTGGTTGCTTTGAGGGGTGTGGATGCTGTGCAAGTTAGGCACAGTCCTGGGAACCCTGTGTTTTCAGGAGCATTGGCAGAAAAGCCAGTCAATGCTCTCCCTTGTTAGCCTTGATTGAGCTACCTTCATCTCCATATGGAGATGAAGGGTTGTCTGGCATGGCAAGAAGAATTGGAGCGGAGAGAGGGCTTTTACTCACCTTGCCCGTTGAACTGAACACCAAGCATATTGTATTTTCTCCCAGATTCTTTCAGGAGATGGTTCAAGAGCTCAGGGGTGTTACCTGCTCAGCCTGAATGCCTGCCTAGGGTGCTTGTGGAGCAGAAGGAACGTGTGGCTGGCTCGCTTTGTGAAAGGAATTATCTGTGCCTTCTACTGCTGATGTTATAAGTGAGCCTGGCACTGCTCATTTTCTTGCTCTGCCTTTGTCTTTTAATTTTGGAGGATGTACTTTTCCTGACAGAATTTCCAATTCAGTTCATTTTCTCGTCTGCAGTAGGAGGGGAGAAAAAGAGGTGGTTTGAGGGGCTTGCTGCATGTATTATTAATTGTCCTCAATTCAAGACAGTGTAGTCATTTTCTGCCTGATATTCCCATTTTCTCATAACTAATATTGGCTGCAGATTTGAAAGAGGTTTGGCGTTTGAAATTATATAGATTTCTTTATGATGGTAGTGTTTTTAAAGCTAGAAAATGAGGTTCTTCCATTTATCTGAAGCTAAAATGGCACAGTGTTAGAGTCATCAGTCAATTGAACTGTGTGTTGTAGAGCAGTTGATTAATGAAGTTGTCTATGTTTCCTGGGCTGGTTAAAACATCACCCAGAATATGCTGTGTCAGAACCTGTCCACTAGACGTCATTAAATCTGCAGAAGCAGGAAGATGCTTTTGCACATAGGTGAACAGGTTTGGGTCATTCCCAGCTCTGTTGATCCTGTTATAAAAGAAGTGTGGTCTTGGATAATAAGCAGTATTTCATGTTGGAGCTATGTGGTGCTGCATGTTGATTTTCAGGGCTGTCAGCCCATGTTCCCACAGAGCTTAAGGTCCCAGGTGGAATGAGTTTTGTGATTTCAGCCCAGTTCCTGATGAATACTGTCTCATAGCAGGATAAAAGTGCGTTTTCAACTCAGTGGAACATGATTCAAGTTTCATGTTGTTAAAGCTGTTTAGATAAATGAAGCACTTCAGCCCAAAGGAGGTGAAACAGCCTCTTGACAGCAGCGTCAGGGTCAGGGCGACTGTCCTGTTTCCGTATGAGCCACATCTGAATGAGGGAAACAACACATTTCCCAGAGGAAATAACTAACCTGTTAATGAATCTGAGAAGAGCAGTGGGAGATGGCTCTGTGATGCACAAGTCTGATTCCTGCTTTTCCTCCCTCACCCCCCATGATTCTCATCTCTTCTCATAACTCTTCTCAAGGCATTTGCACTTTCAGCAAATCTTGGATACAGTGGCTGGACGTGGGGTGACTGCAACTCCATTTCAGCTGTAAGTGGATGGGGAAATAGTGACTGCCTGGAGCTCAGCACCTCCCTCAGGGGCACGCATAAAACACCCATTTATTGAGAGGACTGTACCTGGGAGGAGTAGCTGTTTCAACCTATGATTGAACTGTCCCCATCTCTCAGGTCAGCAGCCAGCCAGGGTTTGGTAAATGCCATGGCATGAGCAGAGAAACAAGGGAGGAACTGGGATTCTCTCCCACCAGCAGTCCATCTAGGGTAATGTTCACGCCACCGTTATCTCTGCCTTCGTCTTGCCTGGCTCAGGCTTACCTGCTGGATAGCAAGCCTGCAGTTCTCCCCTTGATCATAGTGAATCCCTGTGTCTGAATCTTATTCCTTGTTAGCCCATGACCTGAGTCCAGCCACTTTCTTGCTTCAGTCTAGACAGACCCTCCATGGGGAGCAGCTCTGCCCTGACCTTGCTTGCACCAATTTTTCTAACTGTTGTTTCTTTGGCTTTCCTGGAGCTATCAAAATGGGATTGTCCTCTGTCTTACCTTTCCTTCCCCCAGCTAGCCCCTTTCAGCTCGGCCCCCTCCTGTGCTGCCCTGCAGTTTGTTGTCTCTGTAGCATGTGCTCCTGAGCTGCGGTGGAATCCAGCCATGCTCCTGCTACAAAGGCAAACATCTAAAGCCAATCAGAGCATGTCCAATAGGATTTGTGGTGCTTCCAACCTCTGTATGTTATTGACTCCCCCTTTCAAGTGTGGCCAGGGCTTTATCTGTTGGTAATAGGGAGAATTAATAATTTCCTTTAAAAAAAAAAAGCTTTAAAAAACCCTCAATCTTTTTATTTATTTTTTTACATAAAAAGGCAAATAAAAGACATAGCAAAGTTGTTAAAAGTTCAAAAGGAACACTAATCCCTGTAATGTGGACTAATCAACTTTTATCCAGACAATCCCCTTGTATCTCTCAGGCCTTAGTGCTGTTAAGGATTCCCACAGGCAAGTGCTGGGCTTTAACTCCTTCAGAGCTGCTTTAAAGCCTACAGTTACTCTTCCTGGAGAGATATTGCCATACCATCACTCAGTCTGGCATGTTGTTGGACTCGGAACAGCTTCAAAGGTACTTGAACTTCTCTGGCTAATCTTTCAAATAGATGTGAAAACATGAAGTTCTTTTCCCTTGGAGGACTGAACCATCCCAGTGTGAAGATCTTTAGCGGAGCCGCTCCAGCTTCAGTTATATTAACTGCTGGGGATAAGGTGACATGGCATCTAGGCAGGACGCTTACAAATGAACAATTCCTCAGTATGGTGACTCTAGGAACGACTTCTCCGGCAGCAGATCTGTGGTGTGTAGAACATAATGGCCAGCGGTGTCAGCTATGTTCAGCTTGTGCTTGCTTGGATGCCTGTTTGCTACTCCAGCATTCATCACACTGTACCTGTGCACATCTTGGGGAAGGGTAGACCCGTTTCCCCAGCCAGAAATGTTTTCTTTCCTTTGGCAAAGATGATGCTATTTGAAGAACTCATCTTCAAAGAAATATCCTAAGGTATCCTGAAATTAAATTTAGTTTCCATTGGTATCAAGCCTACAACAAGCAGCAGGCTCTACCACCTTGACTTAAGAAAAAACAAGGAAGGGAAAGTTTTTTAGCACTCTTAGGTCTTGGAGTAGCAGGTATTCACTGGGCTTTGCAAGCAATTCTTTGGTGCTTTCAATACTATATTAATATTCCTGGATGATTTGTGTATTGCAGTGAGACTTTTGCAGCCGCAGAGCTAAAAACAGGAGATGGTGATGGTCTTTTTTGGAAGGGAGAAGCAATGTAGAATGGCTCAGCTGCAGAGACAGATGTATTTTTGCTCACAATATCACTGCCAGAGGTAGACAAATAGCCATGCTGGTTTAGGCCTGTTAACAGTTGTTAATAGTAAAGCCTTCTGCTTCTTTCATTTTGGAGAGAAGTTTGTAATTTAATTATTCTTTACTGACAGGCACTTCAGCTGTCCAGTTTTCACTGGCAGTAACAGACCCTCTTCTTGTGTTTTGCTTGTTCATTGAGGTTTGCTGGGCTTGTGTGATGAGCAGCAAGCAGGCGACCCCAAGGAGCTTGCACGTGTATACCTGGTGCTTAGGTGCTAAGAATGAGAAGATAAACTTGATCATCTTTGTCCTAAGCTGGGTAGTAGCTGGGAGTTGTTGTTTCCACTGCCCAGAAATTGGCAACTTCTCAAGAAAAAGCAGCTTATTTTTGTGATATGTGCGAACAGGGCAGTAGCTGAGTTGGTCTCCTTGAAACTCTGAGCATCTAGTAAGAGTCCAGCTCTTTAACTCAGGATTAAATGAGGATGGACTTCCCCACCATGTCTCCCCAGCACACTCATGAGAGCAGGATCTGGTTTAGATTCACTGCTGTGAGCTGTATGCAAACTGTAATCCACTGGAGCAATGTGTGTGCTGCAAAGCAAGGTGTGATTTTACCCTGGCTCAAATCTGGCAGCTGGATCAGTGTGGAAGCTTGTTGGATTGGCTTTGCCATTAGCAGCATGTCAGCTCACATCAAAAATGGATGAAAGAATAAAATCTAGGCAGGGTAGGAAGAGAAGGGGCAAGTCCTATGTCAGATGAGAGGAGCTGCTTGCCACCAGCAAGTGGGTTGCCCTTAAACAGCCCTTCTCCACCCTTCCCCACTTGGCAGTCATCCAGACATCAAACTGCTTAAGATTTCACAGTTGCTTCTCCAAACTGTGATAAAGATCCAATCAGCTGTTAAGCAGCTTCCCTTGAAAGCTGGTACACATTGAGGAAAAGAAATGGAGCATTCTCAATGAAAAGTTTAGATTTAAACCAAAAAATCAAGATTATTTTCTGATTTAATAGTTCCTTAAATATTTTTTAAACAGCTTTAAAAAACACTCAAAACGGTTTTGTGTGTGTGTTTGTTTTGTTTGTTTTTTTTAATGGATAAATTGAATTCTGCTTCCCCAAATAATTTTATGTTTTTAAATTTCCTCTTTGAAGATGTCTGGGCATTTTTCTAAAATGACTTCCACTGCCTCGAGTGATTTAGGGGTTAACAGGTTAATTAAATATTGGAGTGACTTGCTGAGGTGTGAGCTGGCTTTCTGTCGCTTGGCTTTTGAAAATCAAGATGGGACATGGTGCAGGAATCCCTGAGCAGCCATCTCCTTGCCTGGAGAAGGTGGAGGGGAGGTGGATTAGACAGGATTACTGCAGTGGGTACTCTGATCTCTGGGACATTCTCAGAGGAGATCCTGAGGTACCTATTAATTACCTGTCTCCTTCCCTGTACAGATTTCCCTCTTGGGTCAAGCCTCAGTATTGATGCTTGCAGACAAAGCCCCGTGCCCATCCACTGTGTGCGGTGTGGCTCTCTTAATGCGCTGAGCGTGGCACCCTGTGGGAGGGGAATGCTGGCTTCAGTGACATTGCTTTTGCCTTCGTGCTTTACATCCAAGGGTGTAGCGACAGTGGGTACCGTGGAGGTAGGAGACCTTTGCTGGTGCCAAACAGCTGCAGAGCATCCAATGCTTTTCTTAGTCCTCACAGCAGCTGTAAAAACTGAGCAGGAGCTCAGCACCACTCCAGATCTGACCAACTGGGAATTTTCTCTGAACACATCCTACCTAAAGACTGCAGAGTTAGCCGTAGCCTTTACGCAAGGACGACCACATGTCCTGTGATCTAGAGAAATTGGTGCTGTTTGGGGGTGGTCAAGGCCACACGCAGCCTCATAGCCAGCCCTCCATGCTCAAAGTTGAGATGGAGCAAAATCTTTTAATTTATTCCTGGATGTCAATGACTCAAATATGCCACATCTATCATTTTATCTCCTTAACTAAACGGATTAATTTTTTTGTCCTCTTCACAAGCTTAATTAGCAATCTGCAACACAAATTGAATCACTATCAACTAATTCCAACTATCCCTTCAGAGATAGCCATTAGCTAGCTAAATAATCTGGTTAGCATTGAAATGAGCCTGCATCCAACCCTAGAAACACCATCGTGATTTCACAAAGCTGCTTTTTTAAATTTCCTCCCTGCATGCTGGTAACACTTTGTCCTTCCTAATGAGGGCAGCAGTCACTTGTGCTTGGAGTGTGCTCATTTGCAGGCATTTAAGCAGGGTTTGGGAGTTTTTTCTTTGTTGCTCTGTTTTAGGAGACAGCTGATCCATGGTGAGGATTCCTGTCCTGACAAAGAAGGAGCAGAAAAGGCAATTTGTCTTCCTGATTATGGACTAATTCAAGTGCTATCTCTGTGGGCAAAGGCAACATCCCACACATTAGTGTCTTGGCTTAAATACATGAACAAGCTTTCAGAAATTCTTGGGCACATTAAGAAAGCTGGATAAGACTGTGATCCTTCAGGCAGATAGCAAGGGCATTGCAGACTCCATCCCACTGTTTCTTCTTTGCCTTGTCTCTTCCATGGTCAGCACCATCAGCAGAAGCTAGTAAAAGCGCAGTTTTCCTCTGGCATCATTTTATAGGGCTTGGACATGGACAGGAAGGTCTGACAGAAGTTCTGGATCAGTTCTGGCCAAAGACCTTTCCAGACCTCTACAAGCTGGGAAACGGGAGAGTGCTGAGGGTTACCACTGAGGTATTTTTGTGCTTGTCTGCTGAAGTTGTTTTCTGACAACTTCAGTCTTGTTGGTGTCTCTTAAGTGTAAAATGCAAGGGGATGATGACTTTCTTCCTCCTTCCTCCTCCAAATCCTCCTCCTTCCTCCTGGTTATGTGTTTGTCTCTGCTCTTGTTTACTGCAGTCAGAATGCAAGCTGTTTGGATATGGATGTTAAATGTATGTAGGTCATAATCTCCAGGGTCCTCATGCTTGCAATAATACTAATAATCAGCAGTAAATTTTTGCTATGCTCCTTCTCCCCGATTCATTTGGTTATTGCAAAAGGAATAGAAAGAGGAGGGGAATGGAGCTGAGGAATAGAAGTGGCCTTGACTATACAGCCTCGAATGTGAATTTATTGATGCTCATGCTTTTGGAAAGGAGGATTCAGATTCATAAGGTTCTGCAGAGACAAAGCAAAACTGGTCAAAATGGTTTTGCTACTTTTTTGATAACACAAGAATCAATGGGGAAATGTCTTCCTGTAGATTCAGGAAGACAGCTTTACTACAACCAAGTATCAGGTTTCTTAACTATTTCCATGTCAATAATTTTCCAGACTGCTTTGGGTTTTGGAAGGAGTTAGGTTGGAGCAGCACTTTCTTCTGGACACAGGAAGTGCAAATCCCTAGTCTGCTATAAATACATTCTGAGAAGGCATGCAGTTTTCAGTGCATGTTTTTGCTTCTTGCCTCGTATAGCTTGCATTTGATTGTTAAGGAGAAATAAAGGGAGAAGATGGCTGCTCATATTTCATAGATGTGCTTAGGAGATGCCAAGGGGTCAAAGCCATTATGTCAGGTTTCCCCACTGGATTATATGAAGCACTGGATTTGGGTTTTCTTTTTCCTTTTCTTTCCTAGAATTTCAGTATGGTAATTTGGGTAGAAATGTACAGTAAAACCTCAAAGGTTTGTGTCTTTAAACAATCTGGTATAGAGGAGAGCTGGTGGGAGTGGAGGATGGCAGAGATCAGGCAGGAAAGCATCCCCTTTCTTCTTTGTCTCCAGAGCCATAGCATTGCTGTGCCTGACCCTCTGTGGAGCTCTGTGAGCTGACTCATTCTCCTTTTTCATAAAGGCTTCTCTCTGTCTCCCTTTCTTTCCCTTTGGGGGGTAAATTGCATGTGAATTTTCAGTTGTGATCTTTTTATCTCTGGCTGGTGTGCTGTGTGCATTAAGAGGTGGCAATGCTGGAGTTGAAATCACCTGAGTTTGGAAAGGAAAGTGGAGAGCAAACCAGCTGCTTGCTCCTCTTTAACTGCAGCCTTAGAGCTATCTGCAATCTCCAGGCAAACTGGTCAGAGCAGCTGGGTAGGGGATAAAAGCACAGGGCCTGCCTTTTCTTTGCAATAAGCCCAATGTCAAACCTTATTCGTAAATCCAAACGTGTATTTAAATGCAGTAACATAGTCTGTAGTAGGCAGAGTATTTGAATAGCTGTTAGGGAAACCAGGTGGCTTTGAGAGAGCCTTTTCACTACTTTGTGCTTCGTTTTTTCTACCTTGACTGTGGGGCAAATAACACTGGTTCCCTTCACAGGTTTCCTAGAAACCTCAGGACAGAGGGCAAGGGAAGTGCTGTGTATGGCGTTGCTTTTGCACTCAACGTCCTTTTCTTTTTCCCTGAACAGAGGGGAAAAAAAGAGCTCCTACCAAGTGATTGTATAAGGGACTAGAAATACAAACTAGTGAGAGAACTTAATCTGGGAATATACAGGAAGCAGAGTCCACTGCTCTTCACATATTTAACGAAAACACTATGCGGGAGATATCCATGGGAAGAGACTCCAGAGGGTAATAATGGTAAGATACTGGTAAAGAAGAAAAAGGTAGTGAAACAAGGGAACACCCTTAAATAAATGAGTTACTGGCACAGGTTAGGAAGCAGCTGTGAGTTAAACAGCAGAGAGCAAAAAAGAATTATCAAATTTCAGTGTGGTGGTAGGTGGAAGACCTAGCTTGGACCAAGCTTTTAAAAATATAATCCAGAATTAAAGGGGAGGAAAAGATGGAAAAAAAATGATAGCGACCCACAGTTACTTAGTGAAAGCTAGGGCAGGCTCTGAAAAGCTGAGAATAGCTCTATCCAGGCAGGTGAACAGGCAAGGCAATGGCAGATGAAATTAAATGTTGACAAATGCAAGTTAATGTGCATTGGAAGGCATAATACAACCTACTCATACACATTGCTGCATTTTAAATTAACTGTAACCACTCAGGGAAAAGACCTAGAGGTTATTGTGAACAGCTCAATGAAAACATCTGTTAAATGAACAGAAGCAGTCAGTAAAGCAAACAAAACATTGGGCTGTACAAGGGAGATTTTATATTATCATTTGTATTATGATAATGTGTCAGGACACCGACAACTGCCCGACAGCTTTCTGTTGTGCCAGGCTCTGTGTGAGCAGAGAGTGAAAAGGCATCCGGGAGCCTTGGAGAGAAATTCACTCCAAGTGTCACCAAATACCAATCAACTTGGGATATTCCTTCCCCCAGCCAGCCTTGAACAGAGGCTTGCCATCGAGCAAGGAGAGTCTGGGACTGCAGCTGTTTGTGGGGTGTGGGTTTCCTGGGCAATATGATGTATAAATCTTCCTGGCACTGCATGCAGCGCTCCAAAATGTACTTAAGGCAAAAAGCTCCTAGAGATTTGTCGGAGGATACGTGCTCAAAGTCCCAAGCTCAAGATCCTTGGGTGGGCTTGCAGTTAACATTCTTGTGTTAGGGCTTTCCTCTGTGGCCAAGGGAGGTGTTTAATCCCTTGGCATTTGACCTCTTGGTGCTTCTGTTGCTGCCCTGACCTGTTCAGACACCCTTTCTTGTGACAGGGTATGAGCAAGGCTTCTTTGGGTCTCCAGGTTCTTTCAGCACAGATTCTTGGGGGTTTTTATATCCCACAGATCCTTTTCCCAGAAGAGATTAATATGCAACTTCCTTCACTTCTTTCTCTACCCAAAGCATCATTGACAAAATTTCATGTAACCAGCGTGCCACGGACACAGTGCACAAGTTTATTACTTTCCCAGCCACTGGTCAGTGTGATGAATGATTTAGCGGGTCAGTATTGCTACCCTGTTAGAAATGACTGTAGCACAGGTTCAGGTGGCGTATTCATTATGTGCCCCAAGCAACCATTGGTATGCAAACGGTACTGTGAGTTTAGTGCTTATCCTTAATAGCAAGCAAATTCAGAGTTATACCTGTTGTGCTCTGCCTCTGCTTATGTTTATTATAAAACATAGCTCTTGATTTGATGACTTTGTTTATATTTGCCCCAAGCCATGTCCTAAGCTTAGTTTACTATTTTAAAATTAGCATATACTTTTATATATGTTATAAATATTTAACCCACTGACCAACACTAACATCAGCCCTCTAGCTTTTGCAATGTAAAGTAATTGCAATGTAAAGTAAACTGTACAGAGTGTGGAAGGATGTCTACATCAGTATTCTTCCTGTTCAAAAGAGTCTTTCAGACTTGATACTGAAGGGATGAATAAAATCAAACTTACTGATTATCATTTAGGCTGAATTTACTTTCTGCATTTGGAGGAAGGAACTCTATTAATCAGCTTCATTTCCTGGCTCACATGAAGAGTACTCCTGTGTACCTCTCAGAAGCTCAGCAATAAATACATAAAAATATATATATGCATGAGCATAAATATATAGATGTTAAAACAGCATTAAAATCTTTCTGTCGTCTGCTCCATTACTCCTATGATAGGTGGAGAGATAAAAACCCTCAAGGTTAAATTTTTCAAATTTCATTTTCTCATTTCTTGCTAATTTCCAAATACCTGGACCCATATTGAAACTGGGCTATTAAGATGTAGAATTAAATTAAAATTTCAGGCTTGTGTGGAAACAACAACCAATGGAAATTTACTGAAAGGTTAAAGGAGAGGACAAGAGGCAAACTGGGAAAAATCCTTTTAAAGTCTAAGTATAGTATATGTTGCCTCCTGCACTTTAATGCACATAAATTAAGACAATAATTCTAGGAGCTGAAGGCTCCGGTTTAACACTTGTGGTTTCTGGTGGCCCTTGAGTCTCTCTGTGGAACTGCAACTTCATTATGTACAGCTGAGGGGACATTATTCCTTACATTATCTACTGTGCTAACACAGTTACCACTGATGCGCTAGTGCTATTTGGATTCTCAAATGTAATGGGCAGATATGTACTGCAACCATTTATGTGGCTTTTCTGCCAATTTGCAACTGAAATGACTTTTTCTTTGTTGAGAAAAGTGTATTCACTGCATCTAATTCCTGCGCTTCTCTAGGTTAACTCAGCATTCCTGTTTGGATGGATGCTGTGGGCTTATCCAGTTATGGGTTGGGTGCCTGTGAGCTATCCCCTAGGGGAAAAAAAAAAAGACGACATGGCTTTTTGTATAGGTAGTACACTGATGTTCAACATAATTTTTTTTTTTTTTTTTTTTTTTTTACCTACTATGTGGGGATTTTTGTCAATTCTCTGAAGAATCTTTCCCCTTTTCCCTCGCCCTTCTTTTTGTGTACAAGATGAAAGTCTGAGTAGGAAGGAGACTGCATTTATTCCTCTTCTGAGGAGGCTTAAATGTACAGGTTAAACAAATAGGTTCTTGTACTTTCATTTAGGGGAAATTTTAGGTCAGAAAGAGGCCAGTGAGCTCATGTTAATTGAAAACAGTATCTCACATCTTTTGTAGCAAAAAATACCTATGTTTGGTCCTGGAATGCTGTAGAGCTCAGCAGAGTGTATCTTGATGGTTTTCAGAGAGATTTTGTTGCATAGTACTGGCCCCTCTTCCTCTTTGTTTTCAGCAGCTCATTTAGGTTAAGAGAACAGTTAATAGCATGCTTCCCTAAAATTGTATTAAGCTGAGGTTAGTGCTTAGGGTATGGTGTAGCAGCTGGAATTGGGTACAACATTTCAGATGGGAAGGTGGAGGTATTCTGGAGCTCTTGGGGCATCAGCTCTCACCAAGGGGGAGGGGTGGGAGGTGCAGAGCTTGGAAGCCCTGGGAGGATAGTCTGGGGAGATTTGAGGCAGGCATAGCTGAGGTTCAAATCTGCAGCCTAATCCTGGTTATCCTCCTCTGGGGTAACCTGTGCTCAAGAACAGCAGGTGCTGGCTGTTCCAGAGACACTGTCCACCTTACAGGAGCCTCCTGGTTCCCATGTGGCTGCTCTGGGTGGAGATGGCTCTGGCTCTAACATTTTTCCTAAGATGTCAAGGGGCTTGAAATTTCTGCAAGACCCCAAATCTGCCCAGATCCCAGATCCTTAGAAGAAGAAGAAAAAAAGTAATGTAAAAAGCTAGTTGACTGGAGAGAGATGCAGAGTGGCTGATCTCTCTGATCCCCCCCCCCGGCTTTGCATCTTGAAATGTTTGTTTGCTTTTCAAGACCCAGCTGTTGGAATCAGGGGATCACACAAGAACATCAGGTCTCCTCTCTTAAACAAACAAGTGCAGCAGACTTTTCCAGAGAAAAACATGAAAGTGCAAATCCCAGGGGCTAAAAACCCTCTGGAAGACAAAAGCTGCAACATTTATTAATTTGTTGAATAACCTGTTGGGGCCTGACTTGATTTTCAAATAAATGGAATTAGAATATCAATAGCAGAATGCCAGGTTCCTAAAATATTCAAAAGCAGCTTCCTTTTATGTAGTGCCTTTCATGAAAACTGCTTCATAAGGTGATTTGCAGTGCTAAATAATAAATAACAACACACATAGAAATTAACAGCTGTGGCCAAGGGAGGAAAAGATATATTTTCAGATGAGATGTAGAAAGAAATGGGGAGTCAATGAGGCAGAGAGATACAAGAGAGGTTGGATCTGGGTCAACTGTTTAATTTTGACCTTGGTTATTATTAGTCATTGGAGATAAAATATAGCTAGTGCCTCTGGAGCGTTCTTAATGTACTTTGAATTGCAAGACCTGGGAAGTATGGAGGGAAATAAGAATCCAGCTGGATTCTGAGCTGAGAAGGGTAGATAGGGAAAGGTTTTACCATTGTAGAAGGTAGCTTGCGCCAAGGCAGACTCCTCCTGGCTGTTCAGCCTCAGTACACACACATACAGATGCACAATAACTTCAAGAGACTTATGTTAATCCTTAAGCCAGAAAACTTTCCAAGAGCCACAGAAGACCAAACTAGTGATTAAGGCAGCTACAATTCACATGTGCAGATGTTCCCGTTGAAGGAAAGGACCAGGAAATCTGTTTCCCACCCAGAGCTTGACTCTTGAGCATTTCCCATGTAGCAACAGCCATTTTCCTGGTTTCTTTTCTGCACTTGTTGCATTTGGTGCTGCGTGCCATTTCCTTACCAATATATGTGTGCTTGTATGGAATTAAGTCCCTCTACTGTATTAATGCTTCTTATTGGCAGATTGGGCCAGCCCTTTGAAACCCCTTTCAGCCTCAGCACTAACCTTTTGGGCTTATGTGGGGCTAAAGAGTGATCCATACCATGGGAGCCCTGGAGCAGGAAACAGCTTGAGTTTTCCTGGTGCTTAACTTGATATGTACAGTCAGCTGCAGTGGCTTTATAGCACTATAAGAGCAGCAGTTTCCTGGAAAATTAAGATAAATGATGAATTGAAGCAGTAGTCATGTACGTGGTGAGCTCCAGAACCTTCACAAAGCAGCAGTTTTATCCTTTATTTCCCTGCCTGTGAATAGGGAATGTTAGCCATTCCCTACTCTGAGGGGTATTGGGAAGGTATATTAAGAGACAGTGAGGCCAGTACCCATGTAAGTGAGTAATTAAGGAAGTGCAGCTTTCCTCACTCTGTTCATTTTGGCCTGAGATTCTGCTCTTCAGCCAAAGTTTGGGATATAAGGCAATCTGTGCAACCACCAGAAGCTTTGACAATGCTCAGCCTCCAAACACATTGCAGCAGTGGGTCTAAAGGCGAGGCATGTACCATGAGCTAACTGAACCTAAACTGTAGTCAGTGGAGAGTGCAGCAATCAGAATGTGATAAATCCCATTTAAGAGAGGGTGTAATAAGGGAAGTGGAAGTTAAGCAGCTGAAGCTAGGAAATAAAAGCATGGCCTGTGTATGAGTGAGGAGTTGCAGATGTGTATGTTTTCTTTCTTTTGCAGGGAACCTCATTGTTTCACTATGGAAACCTCAAATACTCTTTATCTGCCTTTGAATTCTGGGTTTCTTGGAATTCAAAACCCTAAGTGGGGATGTAAGTGAAACAATTCCCAAAAAAAGTGCTGTAGGTTACAGCAGTATTCCAGAAATGGTCACCTTAAAACAGAAATCATGTTGTGTTTGCTGTAAGTGCTGTAAAATACAGATTTTCAATTTTGTTTTAAAAGAAAGTAATCTTATGAACCTGTCAGAATTCATACATACCTCTGGCTGGTTACATCCATGCAAAGTCCAGTTCTGCTGTCATCTTTTGGAGGAAAATCTGGTGGACTTGTACCTTTCAGATGTTTTAGACTTGGCTTGGTTCTTTAAACAGGAACCCTCTGGCCATAAATGTCTTTGTTTCTCCTTTCCCTGAGGTGTTCACATTAGTGGGACAGATTTCTTATCTGGGACTAGGGTGACTGGCCAGCTCTCACAAGTGTAATCACAGTGGCTAACTGCTCTTTCTCTGCTGATCATGCATTACCCTTACGCATTAGGTGCTGTGAAAGACTCTGGGATCTGCTTGACAAAGAGAATCAACATTTGTGAGTGCACAGAATAGGTGCGATTTAACATTTGTAAGCACAGAGAATCTGTAGAAATGGAACAAAATACCAAAACAAAATATTGGCCATAAATCTTCATCATGCATTATCCCATTTTCTGAAGTTTATCCTGTTATCTCCTTAGTGAGAGTATTATTCCATTTAATGTGCTTCTTAGCAATTGCTTGCAGCATTTAAGTCTTTAGATGCTTTCTGTACTTGAAGAATAGCTGTTTCTGTTCTAACACTGTGCTAATTCTCCACAGAAATTGTCCCTGTGGTTTATGGAGAGGCCCATTCATTATGCCCCTTAGTAGTAAAGTATCAGGGTGGCAAGACTACAGTCCCAGGTTTTATCACTTAGGTGCTGGCAGCAGGGAGTGCTTACAGAGCAGAGCCTGCTCTGTGGATCTGTTCCTCTCCTTGAGGGTGAGGAGGGGAGTGCTTAATCTCCACGGTGTCATTCCCTGTGCTAGAGGAGAAATATAAACCTTGTCTTATCCTTCCACAACTGGTGAGTAAGAAAGCAACAGGGA
Source organism: Astur gentilis (assembly GCF_929443795.1). Classification (NCBI taxonomy): domain Eukaryota; kingdom Metazoa; phylum Chordata; class Aves; order Accipitriformes; family Accipitridae; genus Astur; species Astur gentilis. Next base: position 15,422,262 of record NC_064885.1, read on the forward strand.
TTCCTCTCTCCCAACTAGTCACTGCCTGTAATGGCCAGGGACAGGCAAAATACCCCAGGACCCAAGCCTTGTTCATAGGAAGCAGCTCAGAAACCCACTAGAGAAAAGTTACAGTGGTCTTAGCGTCCCATCATGCTGACTCTCCTCCCTCTGAGGCTCAGACCCACAAGAGCCCTCCCTCAAGCCCAGGATGAGTATATCATGAATGTCTCACAGGATGTATTTCACACATGGGATACCATGGACCTGCTTATATCCTTGTGGAGGCTGGCTCATCTTAGCACAGTTCCCACTAGCACACTGGTCTGACTGCCTGTCAGCTCCCTCCAGTGAGTGCATAGTGTTTCTGTCCTCTTAGGTGATGTAATGTATGTTTACTCCTGCAAATGAGGACACAGGATTCCTACAAAGGAATAAGTAGGTACCAATTCATACTGAATTCTGGCTGCATGCTTGGGTTGCAGTCCTGGATTCACCTTTAGCACATAGCGCCTTCTAGATACAACCTCTGGGATTTTTTGCTGACTTCAGGCTGGCATTGGCTGAAACCTGTACTCCATCTCTCATTGGGGAAATTGTGTGCAATTCTGGCTCTCAGTCTGAGACCCTTCCATGTGCAAAGTGGTTCTTGGACTAACAGTCAACAGAATTGCCAAGTGAGTAAAAGCTGCTTGTAGGCAGAAGGGTTGTAGGATCAGGTCTCTGATAGCCCATTTTGTTGAAAACAAATGCTTTATTTTTGTTTTATATCTCCTTAAAAATGTGAGCACCTGTAAGACAGCACTCCTGAGCAAGCTAACAAAAACATGCTGCCTGAACCACAGTTCAGTGTGTAGGGTGGTGGGAAAAGGCTCCAGCAGGAAAGCAGTTTCATTATCAAATATCTGAAAACCTTTTATAGTTGTTTTAAGCAACCTCCGTTCTTGCCTTTTGGTGAAACAATTACCATGAAGCAGTCTGTTGCTGGGCTGGCTTTGAATTGTTCTGCCCAGTTGAGTGATCTGATTTGATGTAAAGCTTAGAGTTCTCAATCTTTATTTCCTTGCTCTGTCTCATCACCAGGAGCTTTGAATTTTCCCCCTGCCCTGCAGATCACGTAATTCCCCGCAAGGGGATTATACTTTCAGTGTGTTCACAACTATGTGTTTGCTCAGAGCAAGTGCCTCCTGCTATCACCCAATTGTGGAGTTTCACTCAAGTGGAACAAGTAATAATAGAAATATGCAGCTCTTGCTGCCTTCGTTTGGCTTCTTAGGTGGCAGGGAGCAAACTGCATGCCTTTCTCCTGCAAAATGGTTAACTAGGACGGGGGGCTTTGGGAGACAAGCTAGATGAGGATTTCATACGGCATCAAATGCAGATAAATAATCCTCTTTGGCCCTTTGAACTTGGTGCTATTCCTGCAGCTGCTGGGGAGGGTGAGCGTTGGGATGGAGGGGGTCTGATAGCTCTAATGGGACAGCCCTCACTGTGCCTGCCTGGTGTGTACTGAAGGCTGGGGACAAAGATATGAGCCTGGCACTGTGAAAAGGGATGGTTTCAGTGCTAGGCTGAAGAAGGTGGCACACAGTGTTTGATGACTGCTGCCATGAGGGCTGGGGCTGTATTTGCCCTGCAGCAGGGCACGTAACAGTGTAAGGCTTTGCTTCAAGTGCAGAGTGGCTTCTGGTCTGAGGGAAAGAAGGGGCAGTGGAGTGGTTAGGGCTCTCTGCTGGGCTGATTTTGTCCTCTCTTGGAGAATCATGCTGTCTTCTGCTTCGCTTTCTGAGTGTAAAGATGAGATTGTTAGCATTTCTGCTAGACACAGAACTGCGAGGATGAGCTCTCTAAAGAGCTCAGGAGCTAGCTTGAGCAGGCTTAGAAAAAGATGTGGATGCACTCAAAGTCTTCTCTTAAGTTTGTGTGCATGAGGAGCACCTCCGTGTGAATCTCCTGTCCCCCTGTCCCCCAGCCCTGGGTTGTCCTTGCCTGGTTGATTTTCTGCTCCATGCAGGTGGATGGCCAATTTGACCAGTAAAGCAGAGTGGGAGCCACCCTGCCCAGCAGCTGCGGAGGGGCAGTTTTAGTGCGATGCTCTGTGAGACAATAAACATCATGTAAGGCATAAAGAACAGTAATTTGGCTGTTGTGCTCACTCGTTTTCTGAAGGAAAAAGACCCCTTTAGGGCACAGAAGGGAAGCACTTTCCTCTTCCTCTGCTGCCTGGGATGAGGAGAGGAGGAGGGAAAGATCCTCCCAGAGAAGGTGAAAAGCTGCGACTCTGATTTGCAGCCCCTACAAGTGATGGTGGTGGTGGTGGAGGGCGCTTGTTGGTAGCAAATGGGTGCCCAGTCCAGCCTCTACCTGAGAAAGTGAACCCTACCAGGAGGACAGAAACAGCCTCAGCAATGATATCTGTTTCAAAGGAAAACATAAATGACAAAATTGAGTGCAGTGGTGTTGTTCCTTTGAATTGCTATTTGATGCCCTTGGGCTCTAACAGGCTGACTGGGGTTGGGAGGGGAGAGAGGGCAGCTTGTGCAAGCTGTGTTCCAGTGATAGTGTTTTAATTTCTTCCTCTTCCGTGCCTGGTTTACACTTTAACATAGTTTAATTTTAAAGTGTCCTTCTTTTTTTCCTCTCCTTTTAAATTTTTTTTTTTTACAAGGTGAATGTCGAGCAGTAATGTAATGAAAAGTTGACAGGCACAGATCTTTTTTAATAACTCTTATGTTGTGTAGCTTAAATTGGTTTAACTATAGCTGAGCTGCATAATAAGCAGAAGTGAATTCATCTCATGAACCACGAATATTTTTAAGTCTCCTTTGGAAAGGGTTCAATAGCTCTGCTTCTCATTCCAAAAGAGTGGGACCATGGTTTGTCATACACTTTCGGTCACAGTGTGAGAGCTGGGAAGAATGTCGGGGATGGGACACAACATTCTCAAGTTAAAGTGAGATGAGAAAGCAAGTCCATTCACCTCCAGGCAGCGCATGTTTCTTCTGTACTGCACTGCATGGAGCTGCACCAGCTCATATCAATGGGCAGTGGTAGGTTTTAGAGGTGCCGAAGACCAAGGTGCTTTCCAGTCCTCTTCCACAACACCCATCCTGTGAAGTTGTAGTATAATCATGCATGAGAGAGACCCTGGGACAGGAGAGGGAGCTGAGCAGCAGGATTAAACTGGGCAGCTGCACGCACCCAGATGTGAACTACCAGGTGGAAATAAAAAGTAGAGGCTGCTCAGAGGTGCATTAGTGATGAGCATGAGTGAGGCTAGCAGGGGCTGAGGTCCCCTCAGAGGGGGAGAACGGTGTTGCAGACCCCAAATGGAAGAAGAGAGCCTGTGGAACAGAGGAGGGATGCTTGGAGGCTGTGAGAAGGCTGTGTCTTGTTTGACTGGCCCTAGTGCAAGCAAAAGAGGCTTCCAGAGCGCGGAAGGGCTGCAGGCTGAGGGGAAGAAAGCTGTCAGTCCTTGGGTGAAAGCTGGAGAATGGTTTCAAATTAGTCAGTGGAGTACATACAAATCCCCTGTTACCTTTAAGCATTTCAGGCTCTAGTGAAGACAAAAGCTCTTCCCATGTTCTGTCTCTAGGTGTTTCCTCTTTTCTTTTTTTCATCATGTTACTGATAATACCATTCATCTTTCTTTCTTTCTTGTTTTTTTCAGGGATGGCTTTGTTGTCTTTCTCAATTTTAGCCCTTTCTTCCAGATGTTTTGTATACATTTACTTCGTTCTCTCTCTTTCTGTCATCATGACAGCAGCAACATGATGAAGCATCCTTCTGACCCTCTGCTACAAACAAAATAGGTATGAAACATCTTCTCTTGGGACCAGGAGAGGAAAGTGCGGTGTTGTGTGGGGCTGGTTACTTCACTGAAACACTCAAACTCTGCTCCATGGGCGCAGCTGCTGTGAGGCGGAGATCCCTGTGGTATGCTCCCTGTTAGTGATTTCCCAGTTTTTTCAGGCTGGCATACAGAAAGGTTCCAGTGAACCCCAAATAAAAGCAGCCCCTGTGATAAAAAGTGTGATAAGGTTACCCTATCAAGCACTTAAAATGCATCAAGTTAGGGACAGGTCTTTATTTTATCTCCGCTCTGCAGATGTTTTCTTATACAATCCTTAATAACATGTTCACACATTACTTATTCTGCTTGCTACCTTGCTCGGTGCTTGCAATGAGAGCTGGTTAGAAATGTTTGTTGCACCAATTGCCATTGTAAAATATGGCTTGAATTAAAGTGGTATTTTTTTCTTGTAAAATTGTATTGATGTCCAAAATGCCTTTAATAGTGGAAGTGCATGCTTTTTAAAGTTAATATTTTGCATTTGCTCCCTGGCTGTAGTGTTGATATTCTCTTGAATTGGGGTGATTGTTACATTAAGAAGTTTGAAACAGAGGCTTGATCTAAAAATGAGACCTTTCATTTGACCCTGAGCAGTTTTTTCACCCTGAGCTCATTTAGAAAACAACTTCAGCATTGTGCCTTTCTCATTCTGTTTGGATTAAAAAGATGAAATGGTGACTTTTTTTATCCTTCAGAAACTCTTTCCTCAGAGCAGCTCTGCATTTTGGGTGGGGACAGATGATGCCCTGCACTGCATGTAAGAGGGGTGTTCTTGCAGGAATGGTGGGTGGGTGGTGGGGGCTGCAGGGTTGGGAAAGAACAGCCTCATTGAATAAAGTCATAAGCCAGGCTGGAAGATGGGAATCTCCAGCCATGCATCTTCTGTGATGCAGAGCAAGAAGCTGAAAATATCAGCAACTGCGTCCCTCATCTTCTGAATGCAGATTGTAGGGCTGATGTGTAGAAATGCAGATGACTTCAGTTGAAAGCTTACAGGAGGTTTAACTTGGCGTATTGAAGCGAGTAAAATGTGAAATGCTCCGGAGTTCATCAGATGGATGATGCCTGGAGTATCGCGAAACTAGTGGTTAGATTTAGTACCTTTAGCTTTTAATCTCCATGTGCCTCAGTTTCTCACTTTTTATATATGATGTTGCTGAGAAATGAATTTATAAATAACATTATTTTTATATAATGTATTGTGCTGAGAAATGAAAAATTTCTGGAATTTTCAGCTACATTGGTTAGAAAACTTGAGCCAGGTTCAAGAGGAAATGAGCAGTTTTCTGTTTGTTTGAGACAGGATTTGGATGTTGTGTACTAAATAATAATTAAGGTCATAAAAGTCTGTAGTGAACAATTATCCATTCAGGGAACAAGGCAGGTGTTTGGGGGAAAAATAGGAGGCAATTGGGTAATTAGACTGTACCATAACGTGTGAGCACAAGTGGGCCTAATAAAATTTGCACAGGCAATTTTAAATCTGGCATGGCCTACGCTCTGAGCACCTGACTTGGAAACCTGAATAACTTCTCGACATCATTTTTGATGTAACACCACATTACCAATTACAAATATTCCTGTTCAAAATTACTCCGTACTTTCTGGCTGAAGCTCAGGCACTGTAACAATCTGAGCTATAGAAGAAACAAAACAGAAAGATGGTTATTTGGTGTTAAGAGGGGAAATGCTGAGTGGCTGGGTTGAGCAAGGGGAGAAGTGGCTATTGGATGTTTGTTAATCCACCATTTTCCTTCAATTCAGTTCACTGAAAGTCCATCCCCACAAGAAAAGAAACAGCCATGGGGGGATTATTTGCCGCTTTGCAAATAGATCACTCTTCCTGGCTGGTCAGACGGGCTTAGCAGGAGCATCCTGACAGCATGCGCAGTGACGATGAGGCTTTGCTTGTGCCCCTGGTACAGTGGAGGCAGTTACTGATCCCTACTGCAGTATTTGCAAAGTGGAGGGAAGGCAGCACGAGTCATGTTCCTGCTCCCAGGGTGTGGGGTGTGGGCAACCTGTGCCACCTTCTCATGGCTGCTGATGGCAGATGCCTCTCTGTGCCCCTGCAGCAGGGACCATGCAGCTATAGACCGGCTCCCTTGCCGGGTGAAAATGTTTCATCTCAAATAAACACTCGTCTCATTATCTAGCTGTGCTAGCTTTGCACTATCTGGTTACTGCCTGGCTTGGAGACACCTGTTCCGTGTCCAAGCATTTTAGAGAATAAAAAACTATCCAAAGCTGTCAACAGACATAAAAAGGCTGCCTGTTTCCATGGGAATGTGCTCAGCTGAGCCTGGAATATAATGAGCTGCTTCCCGTGCCACAGAAACACTGGACGTTGCTGGCAGAGCTGGGGGAATTGTTCACCAGGCTAGTTTAGAGATGCAGTTCCCTTATGTGGCTGTCCTGTTTGAGTGGTGTTCAAAGAGGATGTCTGTAGGAGGACAGTGCTGTGTCTTGGCAGTGCCCGTGGAGAGGATGGACGCGTGTTGCAGATGTCCTCGTGGCAGGAGTGGGGGGACAGGATGGTGGTGTGGGTGCCTGTGCTGGAGGAGCAAGGTGTGTGCACTGGCTGCCGCTGGGCTTCTCCCCACACTTGCTCCCTCTGGAGCTTGGCACTTCCAGCTTCTCAAAAGTGTTCTGTATCAGGGATGGAAGAGTCAGGGATAAAACAGCATCATGTGGGCTACTAAAAAATCATTCTGGGTAAGAATTTTTTAGCCATGGGTTCTACATCTCTTTTCAGTGAGGAAGTATTGGAAGAGTTGTGCTGTGATTTCAAATGTGCATCATGTCTACTTTGAGTCTGCGGTGTCCACTGTCTCCTTCTGCTGCTGTAAGCTCTTTGGGGTCAGAGGCAGGGGACACAGCTGGGGGCTCAGAAGGTCAGGTTGCATTGCATCCCTTGCTGGGGAAGTTTGTCTCTTCAACCCACACTCTAGTCATCTGCACTTTTCAGCTCTTGAAGACTTCAGATCAATTCATGACGTTTCAGCAAAGGTGAGAGACCTTATGCTAATGTATCTACTGCCTTCTTAACATGCCTTCAAAGAAAGGATGTGCAGACCATACTGCAAGTGCAGAAATGACTAAGAGTCTGTTCCACATCTTTATTAGAGGGCTCTGAGTCCTAACTCAAGGATGGAAAAGCTGAACTGACTGCAGTGGGCAACCTTTCAGTTAAAACTGCCTTGGTATCAGAAGGAGTTTTATGAAAAGCAGCTTATATGATGTTTCTCAAAATGGCTCTGTGGAGGTCCAGAAAATTTGAGACTTGAGCTAGGATAACTGGAGGAAAGGAAGAACAGGATCAACAGGCACCTGAATAAGTAGGATATTATGTCCTTCAGAGGGGCAGAAATAAAGCATCACAAATCTCTTTAGAAATCTTTGAAGGCATCAGAGAGCATGTAGACAAGGTAAATCCAGTTGACCAAATCCAGTTAGATTTCTGGAAGGCTTTGATCAGTTTCCTCAATGAAGGAGCTTAAGGAAACTGAGCCACCATGGGCTAAGAGAAAAGGTCATCTGATGGATAACTGCTTAAGACAGGAACCAAAAGGCAGGAAGAGTCACTCACCTCTGCAAGAGAGGGAGGTCAGCAGTGGTGCTCTGCAGGGATCTGTACCAGCAGCAGCCCTGTTCTGTGTATTCATAAATGATCTGAAAGATGAGTCAAGGCTGAGTGTAAAGGCTAATGATCATAGTAAGGGTAGTAAAAAAAAGAAAGCCAACTTGTAAGGCGCAGTGACTGGGTGATAAACAGCAGGTGAAATTCAATGCAGATAAATGAAGTGATACATATGGGGAAAGACAGTTGTCACTTTACATACAAAGTGATGAGTTCTGAGCTGGGATCCCATTCCTCAGTGAGACTCAGGAGCTACTGTAAATTATTCTATGGAAATAGCATCACAGAGCCCAGCAACTGTCAAAAAACAAGAGGGTTGGTGGGAAGGGATCAGAGAACAAAACAGACTGTAGCTAGAGCTCTGTGTCTTGTTTGCTGAGTGCAGTTCTGTACCCCCATCTCAAAAATGACTTTTTGGACCTGGGAAAGGCACAGAGAGGAGCAGCAAGCATTAGTAACATGGGAAGCACTTGAATGTGAGGAATGATTGAATGATTAAATAGACTAGGAGCAAACCTATGGAACAGGTGACTGCAGGTCACTAGTCGTACAATACTAATATGAGTGAGAGGAGAGTTGGAACAAGTAGTTGTTGTTTGCTGTCTCTTCCAGCACAAGAATTGGGGGCCATCAAACAAAACTAGCAGATAGAATATTCAAATGAAAGGTGATACTTCTTCATGGAGCACATAATTAGGCTGCTTGTAGCTACCTCGAATGTTTCAAGTTCAAATAGCATTTATATAAATTCATGGGGAAAATCTGTCAAGGAGTATTCACAAACCTCTTCTGGTGCCCCAGTTGCTGGAGGCTCGGAGCAGGTATTCAAGAAGTATTGGCATATTACCTTTCACAGGGTATCTTCAGGCTGTATGCTCAGGTTGATAGACCTCTCGTATGATGCAATATAGCCATTCTTCTGTAAATGGAGGGGAAAAAAGGTTGAGACAAAAATGTTATTTTCACGTTGTTGGGTTTCCATTTCATACTGTGGTGTCTGATTGTTAACATAAAAATTTCACAAGCTCCAGATACCACTGCTGCTTTTTTTTTTTTTTTTTTCCCTAGGAGTTCATGGCCCTTTAAAAGCTTAAGAAAACAGGTTCCCCTCTCCATGAGGCTTCTGGTTTTCTTAAGTGAGATTAGACAATGTGTAAAGGCATCAGACCTTTCTGCAGAGAACAGAACAGTGAAGTGTCAAGCAGGAAAAGAAGGAAAACCACTCCTGGGAGCACTTGTCACTTCTGTCTGTTATTTCAGGTGTCTCAGGCTCCTGTCACAGAGTTTCAGAGCAGTTTGTTCTGTTTATTTGATGTTGTAGACCAAAGGAAAAGGTCAACTGAGGAGGTGATCATTTACATTGGATGGCCATGATCCCAGAGGAGGTGAAAAAGTCCCACTTGCTGCTGGTGACTGCATCTCCTAAGACCCATTCCCAGCCCAGAAGCTAGTTATCAGAGATGCATCTAGCCCAAAATAAAGGCAGCAGGAGACAAAAGCCAGCTTAGTGCTCAAGCCTGTAACTGAAGTGCTGTAGGGATTATTCTACAGCTTCTACAGATTTTCATTAGGAGTATTTCTGCTTTAATGCCTGGGAGCCACTATTGTGCACTGCCACTTTCTTATGTTAGATGCTGTAGGAGAGTGAAAGCAAATAAGTCTAACTGTGGAATAAGTCATCATAATGTCAGAGATGTTAGGTGTAAGTATCCTGCTGATGGGATAGATGTGGTTAGCCCCAGGCCAGTAAGGTGTATGATCATACAGCAGAGGATTGCTGTGTGCCTAATGCCAGGAAGGTGCTTCAGTACACTGTGAAGTCAGGCCCCAATAATTTACCCCTGTTCAAATCTCTTGCAGCTGCCTGGCGATGCTGGTGCTAGATCTTCTGCAGAGTTGGTGCCTCATCCTGGGGAGCCCTGAGGGCTGGCTGCAGTGGTAGAAATCTATGCACTGCACAGTGCAAGATGCTGGCCTGAAAGAGGAGTCTTATGGTAAGATCTTCTATCCTGGGCTGTTCTTTTTCAAAAGAAAAAACAACAACAATACAAAACAGAAAGAAAATTTAAATATAATAATGAAAAAACATGTAATAAAAAGTTAGTTTTGCAAGAGGCTGGCAGGGTTGGCGGAGTGTTCATTATATGCTGTATCAGTAAGTATATGAAATGTCAGTGTGAAGGGAATTCATTTCCCAGTAACAAGCATGACAGACTATTGAATTGAACGGAGAGGCTGTCTGTAGGCGGCAGGGTGGCGAAGCCCTCATCAAAATTTCACTTCGATGGAGTTTACTTGAAGAGTGTGTTCATTTTAGCTTTTAAAAGTCCAATTTTTTGCCTAAACCAAAGACTCTGGTCAATGCTCTGTGCCCAGATGTGCTGTTGAGTGGAGGTTCAGCGTTCACGGGATGGGGTGCCCTGGGGACAACCCGGCTTCCCTGCTTGGCCGCAGGGGGATCGTCCCTTTCTTTTGTCCTCTTTCATTTTCCTGTCATGTTTTGCTTTTCCTGGGCTCAGAAATCCCACTGAGTATCTCTGCTCAGCTTTAAAGAACTTCGTGCCTTCTGGTGTGACTTGGAAAACCTCTTATGGGCAAATCCTTTCCCTCCATGGGGCTCTGCAGGCGCTGCTGAATTCAGCAGTAGCTGTGTACTGGAGAGAGGAATATCATCTTGCCACTGACATGCTGGGGGGCGGGGGGCACAGTGCAGCAGAGACCATGAAGAGAGGGAAGGAGGGAACAAGCTGAACCACAGGGATGCGAGTTTAAAGGGAACTGGCGAGCAAGGACTAAATCTGGACTATGTACGGAGGCGTGGGTCTTGTCCAAAACCTACTCTGTAGGGTCAGGCTGGAGGTGAGGATTATGCAGGCTGTGGAGATCAGTCAACACAAAAGCAAATATACACGCACATATGGCCTCTCAGTAGACAGCCCTGCCAAAGTGGAGTTACACGCAGAGAGAAAAGTGTGATATGGCTTGTAATTAGGGGCTGCTCCACCCCAGAGCACAGTGCCTGCTGATGGGAGAATTGTGGGCAGGATGGCATACTTTGGGAGGCCGGGCTTGCTTGGCCAAGCATGAAGCTTTCACCAAACCACAGCATTCTAAAATCCAGAATAGAACTTGCTTTTGGTGTGCCTTAAAACCAGGCTGTAGTTTGCAGCAGCTCATCAAACTCGACTGTTTCTTCTGAGCCTCAAGGGAGGGGATGGTGGTGGCGACCTACCCCTGCAGGCATTGGCTGCAGGTCGGAGCATGTTACTGCTGGAAAGCCTTTAGTTCAGCTAGAAATGCTGCTGAGTCCTCCCTCATAACAGTCACTCTCTTCCTTGGACCCTGCCCTCTCAAATCCCCTACTGTCATTAAGTGCCACCCAACCTGCGGTGGCAGACGTTTCCAAGCAGGGGCCTTCTAGCGTTGCATCTTTCCCATAGTTTTCTTTCTTAAACCGTTCTGGATCCCCATCATCCTGGGTTTCATTAGGGATGTACCTTTTTTCTCTCCTCCCAACGTCTTTTGGAAGAGCATGACCGCCCTGCTGGCCAACCTGCTTATCTGGGCATGAGCTGAGCTCAATATACAGCTGGACAGATGAAACTCAATGTCTGTTACACAAGTCAGACCAAGGGGCTGTTTGGTCTGACACCATCTCAGATGGTGAATATATAGCTCCAGGATGAATGCTTTGCAAATGAGACTTGTATTAGGTTAAAAAAAAAAAGAAAAAGGAACTGAGAGGTAGGAATATAAAGATGGAAGTCCTCCAAAAAAGATACATTTCTTGCACTGTGACTTAGAAAGAAAGACTTTGTCTATTTTTTTATTGCTACAAGAGTCTGCTCAGTAATTGGTGTTGCCCTGTTATTGCAACAGAATTAATTGCACAGTGGCTATTACTAAGCACTGGGGATCTGCACCAGGCAGTGATGGACGAAACAGCTGAACATCTGTAACCTTCAGATCTGGACTGGTGTGGGAGTTCTTGGCCACAAAGCTCTTTCTTTGTGATTGAACAAGAAAATGGAAGACCTGAGAATTAAAGGCTGAAACAAATGGCAGTATTCAAACCTTACAATGTGATTTTTAAATTAATATCTGCATATCCTCTGGGCTACGTGCATAGGCGGTACTGGCTGTCTCATTCAGTGCTCATGCCAAAGGCTGGAGCACCTTCACTTTGCATTTAAGTCCTTTGATCTGTCACATGAGGCACACTGATTAAAAAATGGAGGGGAAAAAAAAAATAATGAAAGAATTCAGTGGGACCCAGGACTATGGAGGGTCAGCAAGTTTTCAGCCAGTGACATCAGTGCTGCAAATGTTTTGCTGCCAATGTGGCCTTTCTCCGTGGCTGGTGTCAGCAAATGACTCGGTCACGCAAGGTCTCTCCAAGGTGCAAAGCTCAGGTAGCAGGAGGCTCCCCTGCTCCCAAACACAGCTGGAAACAGACGCAGGAGTATTTGAAGCTAGATTTAATATGGATTTTGGAGAATATAAAATGTACTCAGCTATTTGGACAGCTTAGTTACAGGCTGCAGTGGATTCTCCCAAACACAGCGTTGTCTTTCTAAAAGGCAGTTCTTGAATACAGGTGCTGAGGGAATTTTGGTTCAATTTCTGTTTAGACCCCTGTGTTTTGAACATAGGAAGATAACATGGCAAGCTGTGGGGCTGCAGGTGATAAGTGCCTTGCAGGATCAGAGCTGCAAGGTGATGTTTGTTTTGGGCATTTCTCTCCTGTGAAATGGGAATCCAGCAGCCATGCTGTGCTGAGCCGTAAGCCTGCCTGATGCAGTGCGGTGTCTCCCAGCTGTCATGGTCTGTGACTGTGATAGCTCAACCCTGCATGTGCTGTATTGATCGGGTTAGGGACACAAGCTGCTGCTCTGCATCTGCTCGGCTTCCAGGTCTGTGGTTGGTGGCTCTAGAGCCTGACTCTGGGTCTCCACACCTGTGTCTTCTTGGCCTGTCCTTTATATTTCTTTTTCCTTTTGGGTAAATCAAATAGTATATTAGGAGTCATAATACATATTCAAATCCAACCTTACTCACAAAGGCCTCCCCTGTTTTCTCTGTATTTTATCCAGGGCTACATAATACCATAGTCTCAGTAGTTGGCAAGACTGAGGGTAAGGCAGCATCTCTGATTCACTTCCTAGGCAAAGGATGGCACGTTCATCTCCCGGTTTATTTACCTATTCTACCTCATAGATACCTTTCACAGCGCTTAATTGTTATTTCTTTTTCCTGAAGGAACCTAGTGTGTAAAGCTGGGTGGTGCTTTTAACCATTGCATTTTTGCATAGCACTATGGCTTCAAAAAGTCTCATACAGGCAGCGAGGAGCACAGCCCTGCCCATGCCTGATATGTCTGTTAGTGTATACAAGTTATGCGTGAGTCGTGTAAACCACCATGACCTGACCTTGATGGAGCTGCCTTGCAGGGTTGCTTTGGGCATGGTAGCTGCCTGTACCCCTTTCCATGCCTGCACTGTCCTGGTGTGCGTTTCAGATAAATGCCTGTCTCTCTGGCATGACTTGTGAGGGAATAATCAGGGTATTAGCCTTGTTCCCAATGGGCTCAGATTTCTGTTAATTGTTTCAGTCTACCTAACAGCAGAAGTCTCTCATCAGACTGTTCTCCCCAGACCTGCAGCTGTCAGCAGCATTTCAGCTGTTTCTCTGAGTTGTGGCTGCTTCCCAGGCCCCCCCTGTGTGCTTGCTTCAACTCCTCTGGCTGGACAGACTGCTTACCAAGATGGGGGAGATGCTGCTTGGAGGAGGCCACCCACTTTGGACGCATGACCCCAATGCTGCCAGAGGCAGGAGGAGTGCCTGTGATGTGTTAGGTTTTATAGATTTGTGTTATCTGGCACGGGGGCTGAGCAGCTCTGTGGGGGCCTGGCCAGACAGCCTGATCTGTAACAAATCAGGGGGCCATCAACCGCTTTGTTGTGTTTCTGACTGAGGGACTGAGCAAGTTTCCTGCCTTTGCTCCTCTCCCACTCCCAGATAGAAGCTAAAGCCTAGCGGCAAGGCTGCAGCATCAAGCACAAAGGCTGCAGGGTGCTTGCTGGGGAGAGGGTTTGGCTGAAGGAGGATGAAGGCTGCACCTCCCTTTTACTGCCTGCCCTCCCCACACAGACTTTGTTCCAGGCAGGCACAAAGATCTGCTTCAGCTGGCTTTGCCCTTGAGCAAAAATCACCCTGTGGCAGGGCACCTGGGGCCAGAGATGCTGTGCTCATGCACTTCTGGCAGGATAAAACAGTTCCTTGCAGACAAGTCTGTATACATGCACAGTATCTTTTCCAACAATATTTGTGATGTTTTTGAAGACATAAAAAAATTTGGGTCTAATTAGATCATTGAAACTGCTAGTGATGGGTGATTTGCAAATTCATCTTGTGGACTTCTGGCAGCTGCCTCAGTGATGATTAGGAGCTGCTCCCATGGTCCAACAACCATGATCAAAGAATCATCTAAACCCCCAAAGCCATAGCAGGGATGTTTTAAATAATTTCTTCTATGGAAGAGAGTTGTCGTATTGTCCTTGTTTCGTGCTCCTGAAGTCTGGTGTTCCGGAGGTCCCTTTGTCATCTCTGGTGTGCTAGGCAGGTTTTGGGTGTGCATTTAAACTCAGAGGCAGGGGCCAGTTGTTGAAAGTGGAGCAAGGACCTAGAGACCATGATATCTGCAGTGTCTTGCTTACAGCAGACTGCAAAGACCCCCACGATAATGCAGGACAAAACTGTAACAAATTGAAACCACGACAGTTTCCTGTTCCATTGGAAGTAAAATCAAAGGGAAGCTGGTATCCCACTCTTTTCTATTGCCTTAGACCCTATTGCAACCTTCTTGAAGTGGAGTATTTTAGGAATATGTGGTCAATTTTGCTTGTGCATTGAATATAAACAAAAATATAACCCTGTTACATAGCCAACATGAAGGGAAAACAAGATCCCAGACCTGGGGACGTTGATCTTGGGGGGCTTACAGGCTGAAGGTGATGACAGGCACTCTCCCTTTCTTTAGGGCTCGCTTGAGGAGCTCTTCTGCATTTTTACAGCTGTAACATGAAGAGGTTAAGAAGCATCTGGAGCTATTGTACCTCTGCTCCTCAAAAATGCAAATCCTAGGCTTGGTATTCACAGGCCTGCTCCAAACAGTCCTGAAGATCAAAGACATAGTTGTGTAGATGTGGCATGGCTGTGATACCTCCATCGTGATGAGAAAGTCAGCCCGTGGGCAGAGCTGCGGGAGCTGCTGGAGCTGCCTTGGAAAGCTGAGAACAGCCATACAACCAGGCCTCACATTCCAGAGCTCACAGTGTAGTCCAAGCTTTCCTACACTGCTCCCTTTGTGCTTACAGGGCTCCATGAGCCTCTCTCCTCGTCCGGTGTCACACAGCAGGGAGCTGGAGGGAGCATGGGGTGATCGCCCACTGCCAGCCTGGCATTCCCAGGGGTGAGGACTGCACATTTTTCCAGCTACAGTTTGTAGAGAAAATCACTCATGGAAATGTACTGCAAAGCTGATTCTGTGAACCAGGGATGCTTTTCCTTAAGGTACTCAGGGAGAAAGACATTCATGTTAAATGTAATGAGTTAATACAAATGACACAGATTAGATGTTTTGCCTTAGGATCAAAGAGTCAGTCGCTTTTTTCACAGAGCGGTGCTGTGTTAGGCCTTCACCTTAAGGAATGAGATTCACCCAAGGGAAAGCATCACCAGTGTGCAGGAATTAATTTCTGTTGAGGGCTTGGTGGGGGGTGGTTGTAACATAAGGCAACATTTTGCTGTGCAATTGCTGCCACCAAAGCCCCCAAACATTTTCACATTTCTGTGAAATATTCAGAACCTTTGGAATAAAAATTTCTCCCAGGTTAAAACATTTAATCAAAAATATACCGGGAAAAACATGATTTCACCACACTTCTTACACGGCCACATCATGATAGATAAGGAATGAGTTTTTCCATACCTAGCGCTTCTGCTACATGTCACTTTTTAGAGTTGAAATAAGGTTTACCTAAAGCTATAGAGGCATATGCTCTGCATACACCGCAGTCACTTTGCACACAGGAATATATGTTTGCAAATTGAAGACTAATCATTCCAGGTTTACCAGCTTCTCTCTTAGGAATACATAATGTAATAAAGCAGAGAAGAGTTACTTTGGATAGAGTAACTATCAGAAGTGCTCCTAGGGTACTCATCATGGGGTGATGTGACAGTAATGCCATGTGGAAATACTCTGCTGTCCTTCCCAGCAGAAATGAGGAGCTATGATACTGGGGCCTGCCACATCTTGACAGGACTCGTATAACATCTGGTGACAGTGTGGTAATTAACTTGCATCACCAGTGAGCACTAATGGCTTTGCTTGCACATGGTATGTAATAATGGGGATTAATTTGGGATACCAGCTATTTATTTATTTGTTGTGAATTGAAGCACCCTCGTGCAAGTGCCATGCCGCTGTTGGGGGGAAATTGAGCTTTGTAGACCTGCCCTTTAATACTGGCTGCTTCACTGACTCCCATGCGGGTAGGAACCGGGCTAGCTAGAGCAACAGTGTCTGAAATGGAGAGCTGTCCTCGAAAGAGGGAGTTCTCTGCAGGGAGTGCAGCAGCGTGGTTGGGTTGAGTCTTTTTGGCTCTGGTGAAATGGCCAAGGGAGAAGATGCAGTGTGTTTTGTTCTGCCTGATGTATATTGAAAGCAAGAGACACTGAGAAAAGGTGGATCAGGGGTGGAGGACACACTTGGAGGGAATTTAAAAGCTGCATTAAGGGAAGTGAGTTGTGGAAAGGCCCAGGCAGCGATGTAGGTAACCAGTGAGAGGCACTGGATGGCCACATGCTTGGCTGGTGTCCCATGCCAGCCCCTGCGTGTGCCCTAGCCCCTGCACTGGGCGCACTATGCTGTGGACTCAGTGCTGTGCTGGCTCTGCATCCTGCTGGTGCAAGATGGCCTAGGCTGGGTGCAGCTGCACGGTTGTGGGGCTTTGATAGAGCTCTCGTTCAGTTTTACCTGGCCCCAATTTGTCCATGCAGTGTTGACTGTCACTGCTGTTCAACTTCTTTTGCTATATCCTAAAGCCTGAAATAAACCAGTTCCTTATTAATTTGCTTTTTCTTCTTCTTGTGTTTCCATGGTTTAAATTCCCAAATCTTTCTGCATATAAAAATTTCTCTACCACAGTGTTGCGTCAGTGGAGGTACATCCCCACCTTGCATATGTAGGGAAGAGGCATTCGTGAAGCAGAAGTAGGTTTGTGCCATAGTTGTTGCTTTTTGAGATGACTTTCAGAGAGTCTCAAGTAAAGGTCATGAAACATCCCAGTTTATCCCAGTTGAGATTTTGATCTCAAATGGCAGTAAGGAGGACTCTGCTAATGGCTCTATGTTTTTTATATATGTTGAAAGTTAAACCTCTGATGCCCATCAGACTCCTCTGTCTTCATCTCAGTTTACATTAGTGTTCTTCCATTGGAGTTACTCCCGTGCAGAATAGCTCAGGCCACTGTCCCTCAAGGGCAGGAGGAGCATCCTTCCTCATGATTTCCCCAAGCATCTGCATTTTGGAGCACAATTTTCTACTCTACTTCTTCTCATGTTCCTTGCTGCTCCAGCATATCTCAGAGGAGGAGGAGAGACCCTGCTGCTGGGAAATGTCCTGCTTCATCTCTTCCCTGCCAAGTCAAGGCTTTGCCAGTAAGGTGCATGTATATCCTCTTCACCCCTCCCAATAAGCCACAGCATGTGGAAAGCTTCTGGTTGAGCAGTTCAGCAGCAGCTTGTATGCATGGCCTCATTCCCAGTCCATAATGGATTCTGCCTAATATATATTCTCCTTCTTTCTAATTAAGTGGTAACACCTTGGTGGCAGAGTGAGCCTGTAAAATAATAAAGGGTTTTGTACTCGGAGGCACGGGAAGGCAGGCCCTGGGGAGTGATCCTCCCCAAGATACAGAAATTATTGCAATTACAGAGCAATTGTATGGAAAGGAGAATGGAACAGCAGACTTTCAGACACACTTTTCTAGCATTAATATTTTTAATTAAGGTTATTGGCAGTGAGTTACGACTTTGGCATAACAGACGGCACAACCTCCACTGGCAAAGCGTGTGTGCTATACTATCTTTTCCTGTGGTGGGTGAGAAAGTGCAAACGTGTTTCTGCAAATATTACCTTGGTCCTGTGCAAACCTTTCTTACCTACTGGTGTGGGGGCACTGCGGGAGCAATGCAGTTCTTTTGCAATTCAAGGACAATTTTATTAATGTCAGGTAATTCTGAGAGATCATCTTGGCTTCTGATAGCCGCTTTGGCTTCTGCTTTTACAAACAGGAAAGGTGGGATCCAGGAGATGTGGTGGGGGTGTCAGAGGATCAAAGGCATTTAATTTTTTCAAAACTCACTTGTTGATTTTAATATCAATGAGTGTTAAGCACTTCGGGAGACTCTTTGCTCTCCACCACACCTTGGAAATCTAGTAACACTTTTATGAGTTTAAGGATCTTTATATATGAGGCAGTAAATGGTTTGCCCAAGGTCACATGGAAAGGCAATGTTGGATCAAGGAGCCAAATCCAGGTCAATATACCCATTTATCATCTTAAACCCTTAGGGCAAGAAGTTCTGCTGTGAGGGATTTTTGTTGTTGTTGTTGTGGGTGTTTTGATGGTATTCAGCAACCATAAAGGGCTAACTCCCCACCTACTACCTTGCTTACTCCCCCAAGTTCTTCTGCTTGAAAATGTCATGGTTGGGTTATTCTGCCAAAAACTCAGCCAAGACCCTGAAAGTGGACAGTTTTTGTGAGGAGTTTGTTGACCAGGATGTGGGATTACTTCAGCTTCTGTGGGTAGGACGTACAGCTATATGGTGGTTTGACTTTGAAGATGGGAAGGTGGCAGTAGCTAAGAAAACAAGTATTCATTACATTAATCAGAAGTGTATACTTTTTGGAGAATCTGCTGTTGCATGTCCACATAATGAGGAAGTGAGAGTTATTGGGTACTTACAAAATATCACATGTGGGGTTTGCAGTTTGGGTCAGCGGTCACAAGGTTTAAGGTTAACCTTTGCAACAGTGGCTGAGTGACCTCAGTTTTCTCAGCTGTGAAATGGGGCTAGTATTGAGCATCCTTATACAATGTCTTTTTGTCTGGAATTATAATCTAAAGCTGGCCAGGTATCCTTTGCCTTTGGTTACAGGAGCTGTGCTGTTTGACAGGCAGTGAGGCAAGATGCTTTGCCATGCCATGAGCAGGCTGGAGGCAGGAGCAGTACCTTTTTCAACACACTCCTGCAGCGTTTTAAATAGCTGGATGCAGCTCTCCGCATAGCTGGAAGAATATGAACATACTTACCTGGGCCATTTTTATTTTGTGGGCTGCAAGGCCAATAAGGTGAACCCGTCACAGTAGCTGTGACCCCAATCAAGACATTTAACCTCTTTGCGTCTTTGTGTCTTTGTCATTAAAATTGAGGAACAAGGTGTGACCTCAGGAGGGATTGTACGGATGTAGAAATCGAAGAAGAGGTGAGAAGTCATGGAGATACAGTGGGACAGAGATCTTGAGTTTCTCTGAAGTCTGTGATAAGTCTTGCTGTTTACTGTAGGGTATGGGGAAAGCGGAAGGTTTCCTCAAGGCGTCCCAAAATGGCATCCGAACAATGGCTGTGTTTGTGTCTTTAGCTATTTTGGAGTATTTCAGGGAATTTTCAGTAGGCAGTTTAGGTGCTGTCAGCACAAATGCATGCAGTGTTACTAGAGTGATTGGGGGTTTCAAACCTCACTGCATTCAAGACTGTATTTTCTGGAGCTTAAATAAAGGTTAGCTCCACATGATGATGCCATATTTCAAAGTTAACACCTTTTTTTCCACTTTGGAAAAACTTCACCTTCATCTTTGTCAAAGCTGATGGGAAAAGTTTAGTCCAAGTATATTTACTTGTAGAGTAGAAAGACGTGTAGGAAAGGTGAGCTGAGAGAGGCAATGTCGTGAGCTCTGCAACGTGTAATGGAAACTGTCCTGAATCACGTGGACAGTAGCGATAGTTGAAACACAGAATTTTGCAAGCCAGCCACAATTAGGGTGTCTGAGCCGCTGGATGTTGATATCATAAAGTAATATTCATTTTAATTATGTAGATAGCAGGCAACTCAACCCATCTCTACTATTTTGCTTTCCCTTTGGACATAGATGCAATCTATCAACAAACAGTAGTTGTTTGTTACGTTAATTCACAAACTATTTGTCAGGAATATACTCAGAGGATTTTATTAACAGTATAAATTCCCTAAGATTTCTTATTTTACTATGTCTATTAGTGTAGATGCTAGTTTAATAATTTAGATTTCCCATATGACCTGTCCTCAGACTTTTAAAGTAAAGTTCAAACCAGGTTTCCGTGCATGGTGGGACATTTTTCTCTTTAAGCATTATAGCACTTTCCCTAGGGTTCTGCAGGAGGGCTCTGTATGAGATATTTGTGTATTGCTCTTTGCTGTGGAAAGGCCACAGGACATGGGTCATTTATGCCTTTGCTCAGAGCCCAGCAGCCTTGGCCCCCCAAAGCCTTGCCTCCAGGCAGCCAAAAAGGTCTCCCCATCTTTCAGTGTGGCCACAGATGTTGTCAGGTCAGTCTTTTGTTGTCTCTGCTCCAGATTAATCCACTCACCTGCCAGGAAGGTGACCTCTCTCTTGGCTAGGTAATGTTCAGCAGAGTTACTCTGCTGCCTCTTCCTTGGGCTTTGCTTTGTTCCTCGTTACAAGCTTGGAGTTTCAGGTAGAGCGGGGGGAAGTAGATGCAGCTGTGCTGTATGTGCAGGTAAACTCCTTATCCACCAAGACGCAGGCCCAAGAGAGGACAAAGCCAGCCTGCAAGCTTTGGGGATCAGGCAGTGTGTGAGGCAAGGGAAAAAAAGCACTGATCTTGTCTCTTTGCCTTTGGCAGGACTCGGGTGCTGTGGAGCTGCGTGCTGCCTGGAGTGTGGGGCTGAGCAGCAGAGTGCATCTTACCAGAAGTAATTTCCAGGCAAAATTGCTGTAAAGAAAAAATTGACTTTTGACATAGGCTGATAAGCACTGATGTTTGTTTCCAAGAGTTTGTATTTTATGCAATTTAATACTTAACAATGACTGACAACAGTAGTGATGATGAAAACCACTAAAAATGAGGAAACTGCAGTCATTTCAGGCGGCTGCAAGCTTCTCTCCTGGTGGGTTTTCTGCTGCCTGAACCCTATGATTTTCAGCATAAAGCCTGGTCTTTCATATGCCACTGGTTTTGCAAGCTGAGGCTTGCATCCCCAAATATCAAATTTCAAGCTGAATATAAACCCAATAGTCTCCACAAGGGATGCACTGAATGTTGTCTAATCTTTAAAGGGAAAACATCTTTTCCCTCTATTTTTATCTTTTATGAATGGGAGAAATGAAATTAGTATTAACATAGGTTTTGTCCTTCTAAGAAACACCCTTTAATTGGGGTTCTTGCTGAAAGCCCTGTTTTGAAGGAAAGAAAGACTCAGTTAAGCTCGGCGGTTTTGCTCATCAATCATTTCTGTTCAGATCGATACTTCCGTTAGGACAAATATAACAAGGATTTGGAGGCAGAGGGCCAGAGGCAGGGTAGAAAGGAATAAACAACATCAGCCTCTGATTCTTCTTTACTGGTGGTTAACGTAGTATGGTCTAAAATAAATCACTCTGGGAGTCTTAGGACCACTTTTTAGCGTCTTCAGCTTGGCATACCTTCTGTGCATTCCCTGCTCCTTGTCTTTCACAGCATGAGACCTGCTTGGTCTTCTCTCATCTGTCCTGCAAATGTGGCAATGGTGAGGTGGAATGGCACCCATTGCCCAAGCAGAGCTCACTTGGAGTAGCACAACAAGAGAGTGAGCAGGGTGTAAGACAGTTGGGTTGAAACGTCCTCAGAGTGAGTCATGAACGATTTCAGTAGGGCTTCCTCCAAAACTGGAACTTGTCAGTATCTGAAATGTCCTGTCCCAGGTTCTTGTTGATTTGCCAATGGGGTGGAGGATGCAGCCTGTATGTGGTGCACAGAAGCTTGTTATGAAGATATATCAGAATCCTCTAGCATTTCTCCTGAAGAAGTTTTCTTAGAGGTAGGAGCTGGCCACATTGCATCAAAGTGTCTGGTTGAATGTAGTAGCTAGTGGTTCAATTGCTTGTCTTTACTTTGTTTCAGTACACTTCTCAATCATTAGTGTGGCAGGTATTGACCCAGTCGCCCAGTTTCTACAGTCTCTTTATCCAAGGATCCTGAGTCAAAGTCTTTTCTCATGTCGTAGCTGAGCAATTTCAGTCTGGATTCTGTCTGACACCTGTATATAATCCTGTAACTACCAGTAGCTTGCGGGGTGGTTAGAAAGTGATGAAGTCCTGTAAAGTGTGTGTGTGGGGGGGTGTCAGCAAAAGTAAGAGCATCAATACTTCGTGCCAGCTATAGAGACCCCTTTGTTTGTTCCCATCTTTATTCATCATCATTATTTATTAATTAACTTCGTTTGCCAAGCCAACAGTGTGAGCTCATGTCTGGACTCGAGTGCATCTATAATTAATTGCTAACTGTTGCTTTATGTTGTTGTGAGCAAAGAATTGGTGAGTCTCAACAAAAAGCTTCTGGGAATTCAGAGATTATATGCCACAATCTGACTCCTCTTTGAGAGTGAGGAAGATCTGGAGTGAAATGTGTTGATCATGTGCCTTTAAGAGAGATAAGTTTACGCTACACCTTAAGAAATGAATGATCCTATGTCACCCTGTCAGAAATCTTCCTTAACAGCTCGGAGTCTACTCTAAATCAAATAAAGCTTTTCCTTTTAATGACAACTTACTTCCTCCGCTCTGCTGACCTTAGAATGAGAAGCAAAGGGAAAAAAGATATCATACATAAAACAAAAAGAAAGAAAAACACAAAGAAGTGAATTGAATTCCACCTAAATGTCACCTTGCAAGTTGGGTTTTATTATTTTGATAGCAAGGCAATTTCGCTGACAAATCTGTTATCGGCTGCATGTTGTACAAAAGCAAAGGCAGGCATGTTATAGGTCATTGAAAAGTCGTTTTTAAATAACACTGGTCTAAGTAGTGCGTTGGAGCACTTGTTAGGGAGTATGTATATAAATGCATTCAGAGCATACGGACGCACTGGAGAACACTGTACAGGGGGCATAAATCAATCCTGTTTAAGCTGTACTGTTCCCTGAAAAGTCTCAGCATTTGGATGCACCACAGCGGAGGAAGTGTGAGCTCCTCTGGGCAGGGGACAGAAAGGCAGCAGTCTCATGTTCCCGATAAGAGGATTTTATGCTAAACTGCAGCAGGGTGCCCTTCCCTCCCCATGAGATAGAGCAGCATGGTGAGAAATTTCCATCATTAACGTGAGATCAGGGGAGGGAAGGGGAAGCAGAAAAAACCTCAATCCTCTCCCACCCTTTCTAATTTTATTGCCCTCCTGTGCCTTAAGCCCTGTTACTGATTTATACATAAAGGTGCTTTTCTTCCCCCAGGACACAGAAGTTGCATGAACACCTGCTGGTAATGGTAATACGGGTGCTTGTAGGTCTCTGCTTCTTGCATCAAGGGCAGTACAAGTGATGCGTCATAGTCGCGCTCTGTGCAGCCTCACCAATTCACATGGGCACCATCTTGTGCCTATGTGTCTGGAAGATTTTCAGCATAGAGACAGGAAGGTTTTTAACAACTGGGAGTGTAGGTGGGCACAGGTCAGAAGAGTTTGAATCTGAGCAAGCCAGCATGCACTAACTCAGCTTTTTTGGTAATTCACTTTCCTGATCCTTCCCTTTTCCCATTCTTTGTAAGCTTTCTTCCATGCTTATGCTTTCTAATGCCAGTACAGATAGTGTACAGTACAGTTCCTGACTCTCTGGCTGAAAGAATTTAAAAATAGGCAGTTGAACAAAAGTTTGTGCTCAAAGACCAAGAGTAAACCTTGAATTTCAGCAGTTTTATGTATTTGTCTTTTCTTCTTACTAAAAGAGACATTTTTTAAAAAGTCAACGTGACAAATCTAAATGTATGGGGGTAATTACATGTTGTAATTGCATACTAAACAAATAACTAAGTTTAACTTTGTGTCTGCCCAGTCATGGGACCACATGGGCCATGACCTGTCTGCACGTGTGGAGTTCCAAGGAATCACATTGGGGTTTTTGGTTGTTTGTTTGTTGTTGGTGTTTTTTTTTTTTTTTGGGGGGGGGGGGTAAACTCCATATGTAGCTGCTTCACTGCAATTTTTTGATCAACAGTTGTGAGTTTGATGTGCAAACCTGCAGCTGAAGCAAATGAGCTATTTAGGAGTCAGGCCCTTTACCACATGCTCCCAGGCTTCATTTAGTGCACATGCAATCCTGTAACTGTACTGTTATGTCTGATGCTTTCTTTCTCTGTTGAGGAAGGAAAAGCAGTTGCACAAATGTTCTCAATACCTTCTGCAGAGGGCTCCATTCCTCCACAACTTTGGGGCTGTAAATCAAATGGGAGCAGGGGAGAATTGCACCCACATCATTGGAGGCAGTGGCAGAACAGTAATGCTGAGGCTTTGCGTTGAGCATCCAAGACAGTCCTGCATGCATAGCTGTGAACGTGTTCATTTTTTAGCTTCAACAAGGTCATTCACACTGCTAAGCATAATCCCAACACATTAGCAGGAGTGCTGTCCAATTCATTCTCACTCCATTAAGCAAAACGTTAGTCAGGTTTTCTTCCTCTCTCCTAGTTCTTTTTCTCCTAGTCATATATAGTGAGTCATCTCTCAGAAGCCCAGGTACCCATGAGCAGAACAGATCGTATTCTGCAGTGCTTGCAGCCTGGTTTCCGAGATGGTTGGAAAACCTGAGGCTTCAAGAGCGACACATTCTGGTGGGACTGGGAATCCCAATGTGGTAATGACTGTAAACTGGATGTACCTTTCCTTGAACTGCAAGATACAATGACATACCCTGGTCTCCGTACTGCTTGCTGGCTCAGGGATCTTCATCTACACTGCAGCCTTCAGCTTCAGAAAAGTCACTGACATTCTAAATGTCTTCATTGTCAACATTTCATCTTTGTAGAGGAAGGTGGCAAGCTGATTTTTCTTTTGCCTCAATCTGGGATTTGCATCAAACTTTCTACAGACCCATGCTTACATTTCAGACTTGCTTCCTGGTAAAAATGCAGTGCTGGGTTTTTGATAGCAACCTTTTCACTGAAACGGAAAGATTCTCTTTGGGTTTGTTTCGCTGACCTGATTTTGTGACAAAGCTCAAGGAGAATCGTGCTGCCTCATCCTGCTAGGGTAGATGTCAGTTCTGCGTGAGTTAGGCCAACTTGGGAGGTTTTCAGAAGGAAATACGCCCTGTCGATCAGATTGTAGAAAGTGTCAGCAGGAGAGGAGTGAACCAGTCTCATCTGAGAGATCTCCTTTGGGGAGATGAGGTCCTTCTGTATAAGCCAGCAGTCCACGTGCTGCTTGTCCATTCAAATGTGCCCACAGCTGGGAGAACAGCCTGCTGTACCAGGAGACAAACTCCCCATCTTTTAGAGCTTCCTTCAGTTTTCTTCTGCCTCCCCAGCAGTGGCTGTCCCCAGTTCAGACCTCTTCTTAGAGATACTCCTTATTTTCTTTATAGCTTTTAGACCAATAAACAGCTAATTTCCAGACCTATCAGTAGACTGGGACTGAGGAGACTCCTGCTTTAGTTCTGGTTATTCTTCCCACAGACTTTGTGACTCCAAATAAATAACCAAAGACTCCTCTGTGTGTGTCTCTTCTCCTTTTCCCTCTTTGTCACTCCTGGTTAGATTGCCAATTGTTTAGGGACAAGCTTTCCTCTGTCCCTGCCTGCAGTTCTGCTCTCTGAGCTGCCTGTGAAGCCATGGCCATGGAGATACGCGCTAGTGAAGATGGTTTGAAAGAAGCCTTGAAGCTGAAGTTGTCATCTTTCCTTGGTCCGCTAGGACCCGTCAGGTACATGCCTCTCTTGCCCTGTCCTGGGGAGAGCTGGTTCAGCCCGCAGACACCTCCTGCACGGTGCTCATGGTGACACGCTGTCTTGGTTCAAATCCCCAAGTATAACTGAAATCTTGGTAGAATAATGTGAGTCCATGGAAATCAATGGAGAAGAGCTGAAAACAATTGATTTGAATCAAAACACACTGCAGTCAAATTTGGAGGGATTGAACTAATGGATCATAAGGTGGCTTGTGAATGGGTCTGATGAATTGAACTGAAAGGTGTTGCATCTTCATTACAGCTAACTGAAACTAGTATAAATGATGAATTTTCTAACAATGTTTAGTGTCTTTTTTCTATACTGATAACTGGATTGCAAAACCAGCACTTGGGAATTAACCCATATATACAGTGCTGGGAGAGGCAGTGGATGGAATTTGCTGGTCACAGGTTGCTCTGTGTATGTGGACAGGACAATAATTGGATTTTATAGCTATCCTTGCTGCTAACTCCTTTATTTTGCCCCACTTAGCACTCCCAGAATTAGCTATTTCTCCTGCCTTGTTATGGCAGAGTTTTGAGGTGGAGAGACATGTTTCCTGCCAGAGTATCTGCATTCAGGCAGTATGCTGACCAAGGTGCATTTGAAAACAGTGATTTGGAGCATCTTGTCTTACTCCACCAAATCCTGGAAATTCTTTGTAATTTCTGTTATCCTAATGTAACTCTCCTCTATATCACAGAAACAGAAGGTGTGAATGATTCACTGGTTTTTATAAAATCTCATTTTTTGGTCAGACTGAACTTCCCATGCTATAAGGTATGATTTATTACTGCAGTGATTAAGGGACATTGTTGATATTTCTGAAGATTTTCTTTCAGAGCTGAAGGCTTGCCTACAAGTCAAAAGGCAGTAGAAATATATGAATAACTGGGTGTGTAATGGAGCGTTTGCAATTTCCTATTAAGAAGACGCTCGTATTTGTTTCATGCTCCTATGGACGGGTGTAGTGTATCAGGAACCAAGTTGTCTAACTGCACTTGTACTATGGAAGCCCTGATGCAGATGTGAAAGGAAAATGTTTTCTCACAAACTCAGCACCTTGATTTGTCTTGTGACAGCCTTAAACTGATAGTCTCTGATCTTGTTAGTGTGCTTGCCTACTAACTTTCCTTCTGGTTGGACTCAGCCTAGCATAGGGGCACACTGCCTAGGTTTAAATCCCTTCTCACCCCCTCTGGGGTGAGGAAGGAGCTGGCTGTGTTGCCTTCCTTGACTGGCCAGGGGTTTTAACCACTCAATGGTCATGTGGCAGCCCCAGATATTTCCTGAAGTAGTGGGATCCTTCTCTGTTAGGTGCCTACTCCCAGGATCAGACCCCAGGCTCTGAGTGAAGCCACCTAACATCCAGCCCTTGATCAGCTCCCTTGTCTCCTGGGCAGGATGAGAAGCTCTGAACATCCAGTGTTGCCAGCTGGTTCATACTGGGAGACTTCACTCCCTGCAGGGCTTTTTTGGCTTGGCCCTTGCCTTTGGCAGGGTTCAACCTGGAATGCCTTTTCCAGAGCCTTCAATAGCAAATGAACCTTTCAGGCATTTTTGCCACAAAGGGGAAGATGCAAAAGCCCTTCGGTAAGCTGTCAGCACTCCTGCATCCCCAGTGTTTGTGTGCAAGGCAGTGCTCTCTGTGCCCCCATGCAAGCCGTAGTATAGCACATAGTTGTCTCTGGGTGGAAGGATAGCAGGGGAAGAGGTGCACAGCAGCAATGAAGCAGTGCCTCCCCTAGTTAGAAGCAACGTGCTTATAGGCACTTCTGAACCTACCACTGCGTATTGTATGCAGATGGAGCTCCTTGGTTATGCCTGTCAGGTATAAGCGGGCAGCTGATTTTTTTTTTTTTTTCAGCTTGTTTATCAGACCTAATAGAAAATGAAGTTTCTTCAGGTTGATGAGCAATGTGAATCTCTGTCTCTTTCCTTGTCTACCCACCTGAAAGATGCACTTAATAACCATTGATTGTCTGGGAGGAGAAAGAGTGTGGCTGTAAATGTACCTTTCCACCCTTACAAGGTGTCTGATTAAAGAGCAGAGGTAGCAGCAGATCGATGGGAATTGTAGGCAGAGGACTGATACAGTGGGTCCTGGTGGTTCTCATTAACGCCCTGCTTGTGCACCTCAAATATAAAGGCCTGCTGTTACGTTTGCAGACGGCTCAAGACACAGATGCGTTTGCGCAGCATGGCAAGGGTCACTTGGAGGCTGAAGAGAAGAGCGATTGAAAACTAGCAGGCCCAGTAGGAAAGATGTGGCTGATGTGCCAATGAATGCACAAGCCTCGGGAAGCAGCAGATTGATACTCTGGGACTTCAGCTTGAGTAGGGAGAGTTATGGAAGCTTAGTTGCTTCCATGCATCATGGTCCAAGGTCCACCTTGCTTTTCAGAGGCATTTTCTTGATTACAAAGCACAGGTCTAGGCCACGTTTCTGAGATACCGTTGATGTAATTCTTTAGCCCTCAGTCTAATCTAAAGACCACAAGGAGACCTGGTAATTGATTGCAAGAAGTGGTTGACCAAGCCCTCTTTGAGCCCAACAACACAAGCTGTGAAATTTGCTGCTGACACTATTGGTTTTGTTTAGTCAAGACCAGAGGAGATTACTAGAAATAAGAGAGGGGTTTTGCAAATGAGGGCAAAAGAGAGTGAGATGAGGTCATGATTTTGGAAGGCCTTTGGCTAAGGATGCAGGGTGTTGGGTCACCAAAGAATAATGAGGTTTAAGAACAGTCATCTTCTGAGCAGCATATTCCAGAGTCATCAGAAAGCACTCTAGGGTCCTTCTGAGAGTCTTTTGGTTGTCACCAGTTGTAGCTGCTCTCAGGATTCAAACTGCTCCATTGTTTCCTTCAGCTTCTACTTGGTCGTACCTAAAAGGATACTGACTGTTTTTCCTCACATGCAGCAAAACTTCAAAATTGTAGCTCAGGATCACTTTTGGTTTAATAAAATTAGTGGGTGAAGCAAATGCTATGTTTGGGGTTTCTCTTGGTTCTTCCGTACCATGCTGCTTTACCACAGGCATATCTCTGCAGGGCACCAGTAAGCTTGCTGGCTTGAGCCTAAGTGTTTACATAAAGGGTACAATGTGGGAAAAAAAAAAAAAAAGACCAACCAAAGACCAAAAAAAACCCAGAAAAAAATTTCCAGTGAGCTAAATAATTTAGGAAGTAGGTCTAAACCTCACCTAGCCTCTTAATTGATATCTAAATGTTTTGTTTTCCATTCTAACTCAAAAGTTAGGTTTAAATTAAAAAGTTCCTCCTGAATACGAGCAAAGTTCTTCATTCCAGATCAAAGTGGTTTTCTCTATTCCAAAGCAATCCTGGGCAGGCAAAAGTGACAAAGTGGTGCAGGTTTATCTCCCAAATTTTAAAAATAATTTTTCATTTCTTTGTCCAGTCAAGTGGCTGTTGAGGACACCAGAACATAACATTTTGGTGTTGTACAAGTATTGTTCCATGAGTTACAAGGACAATCTGAGTGCCTACAGCTGCTCACTAATCTCTAGGCATGAACCTTTCCCAGTTTCTCTCTTCCTTTAAATTGCTCTTCTCCCAGCCCTGCCCCAGGATGAGTCTTTAGGGATTCGTACTGACTTCGATCAATGCTTTTTTGTTGTTGCACTTTGCAACAAACCCATGTTTGTAAGAAACCCAGATTTGACTTTGAAGGTGGGACTTGGGTCCTTTAAGTTGCTCTGATACCTTTGAAAATTTTATCTATCAACAGAGGGTGACAAATACTTGCAAAGGAATGTGCAAGTCAAGAAAAGAGAAAGTAAAAGAGACATTTCTGTTGTTTGGCACTGATAAATGTCCATCCTCAGGGTTTGTCACATTGTTTGCTCTATTTGAGAACTTTTGAGGCCACGAGTCCAGCTCACCTGTTCCTTATCAAAAAAAAAAAAAAAAGAAAAATTCCCAGAGAAAATGGCCACTATCACAACCTGGGAGAATTTGTAGCAAAGAGACTAGCAGAAGTATATTTGCATAACAATTCAAATCAGTATCAATCACCTCCCAGAGCAGGCTGTCAGCTGCTCGTAAACATGTCCCTACTGTGACAGATTAGCTCATCTGTGAAGAAGTGCTCTGTCTGCAATCATGGACTGTCAGGACTAGCTCCAGGACAGCACATCCTTCAAAGGGCATCTCAGGGAAAGAAACACATATTCTCCAGGGTCACTTCTCAAGCTTCTGAGGTCAGCGGAGTTGGCCTGAGCTCTTTCTGAGCTCTTGAACATCATGGTCCAAAGACCTGGCTGTGGATTGCAATTTTTCTTTCCTCCTTTGAGTTCATGCTTTTGATCTTCAAGGTTTTTTCCTTTCACTCTTACTGTTTTTGAGAGTCCTTTCTAGCAGCTAGGGAAAATTTTCTCCATCAGCTCTAAATCCAATACCAAAGTAGGTCCAGTTTACTTTGCAGATTGTAAATCCAAAATGAAAACTAAAGCTCATCCAGCTCAAGCCTTCTCTAGTAAGTGATATTACTTGAGCAGATAGTAGCCACACGATCATCCTGTGATTGGGAGAGCTCTCCTGCACTGAGCCAGATGCTTACAAATTCTGCCAGTGATTACCATAGTGAATACCACGTTGAAAGTCTGTGAGCAAACTCAGAAATATTTCCCAGTGGCTGCAATCTCTGCCTTACAAGACCCAACCTAGATTGGAGGGGGATCACAGCTGTTGCAAACATCTTTGAGAAATAAGCGTATCTTGCCCTTTACAGACAGAACTTTAGTACTTTTGGTGTCCAGGGATCGCAGCAATCACATGGTAAGATAATCAGGAGGGCTTTTGAATTCACTAAACTTGCACTAGCTGGAAAGAACGTCATGTTGGACTCACACCCAGGGTCAACAGTCAGGTTCAATGTTCAGCATCCAAGCCCCTGGCTCCATATTTTGATATCTCCTGGAAGGGCCATGTGATTTGAACAAGTACAGAAGCTCTGTGCAAGGACTCCCACTGATCCTCTGCAAACTCTGCTGGGAAGTCAGCCAAGCTTTTGGTTGGTGCACCTCATGGCTAAGCAGCCAGCACCAAGATTTGTCAGATAGCTCAGCTCACCCACAGGTTGGACCCATCAGCCAGTAGCTCTGCAGGCGTCTCAGGACTGTGGGTCTCTGCCAAGCTGGAAAGAGCTTTCCTCTTTCCTCCAGAAGAGGTGATAGCATCATAACATGGGCCTGCAGGACACTCTTGGAGCAATGGCTTGTTGTCATTGTGGCCACATACAGGGCAGGGTAGGGTGTTTGGTAGATGTGTGGCAAGACCTTGCCACAATACATGTGCTTGTTTGAGGATAATTTAATCAGAAATAATATAAAGCAGTCTCTTTACAGTCTCACCTGTAAAGCTTGTGAAATAAGTCATAAAATGTATTCAAATCACCAGAAATTTGTTAGACACTGAGAGCAGCATTCATTTCACTGAACACCGCTCATCTCACTACAAGTTAAGCAACTGTCTTAAGCTAATTGTATGGGTTACTTCTGTCATCAGTGATGAGAGACCTGCACTTCCAGATGCATCTGATCCCATCCTGAGTTAGATGAGAGCGAGCCAGCCTGACAGCCAAATCCCCGATTCAGGGAGCTGTGTAAGTGTACCTCATATGCATTTTTACTCACAGACACAGGTCCTTAACTGCTTAAGGTAGTTCTGTCTCTGTTTATTCATGGTACTGAGTGGTGTCCAGAAAAATGGATTACTGTTCAACTTCATGTGTTGTATTGTCTTCTGTGTATCTCAGCAAGACCATGGCATATATTAAAAAAAAAAAAGACACTTCAAAACCAGATTTACTGCAGAATTAATCTCTGTTATTTGGAAAGGGCCAATGTCAGTCATCTGGAGCAATGGCCAAGGGTCTGGATTACTCTTCCCCTTTCACATGTTCTCTAGCTCTCCATCATGCTAACGAACCCTATGGTGCACTTCGCACCCTGCGGCACTCAGAGGAAGGTTTCTGCAGCCATGGGGCAATCCACAGTCACGGCTTCACTTTGTTAACAAGGACTTCTAAACTTAGCCCAATGCATTGACACCTTTTTTTCAGAGATTCTCTTTGCAGAGTCTTGCAGTTGTGTTACTCTGTTAACCTCAGTGGGGCTGTGTCAGTTTGTGCCAGCAGACGATGGAGAGGGCAGTGCTTAACCCTAAGCTCCTCTCACTCATCACTAACAATATTACTGCATGGCAGAGGAAGGGAAGCCTTGCATTTGTCAGTAATAACTGTGAAAGCTGAACCTGAGGATCCTTTTTTGTGCACATCCATCCTTCCTCCACTAATTGCTTGGCTCTGCAATACTGCTGTGGGCTATCGGGCTCTACACTTCAAAATTCACCCTGGGAAATTTGTCATAGAATAAAACACAGTGTTCAGGAGAACACTGCGATTGTTCAGAAAGCCCACAGGGGTTTCAACCCTGCCTTAGAATGTTTTTTTTAGGGGTGAATTTTTTTTCTAGTAAATCACCAAGGAATATAGCATTGAAGAATAGGTCTCTTTAAGCATCCCACTAATTTTTTTCATTTAGTTTGAGCTAAGCTAATATAATCTGCTTTTTTGACAAGTAAAATGGAAGCTGCATTGCAAAGTGTTCAGGGCAATACTGCTGCCTATCCTTGAAATACATCTTGAAATACATCTGCTTATTCATCCCTTTTGAAATTAGGGGGTAGCTCTTTCTCCATTGTAAAATATATTCAATTTTGTTGATCTAGAGAGAAAAGGGGAAAAAAGTCTTAAAGCACAGTTGATACTTTTCCTTATATATTCAAGATCAGCCCATAGACTACACTCACCTTCAGAACTACCATTTGACTTGCATCATATGGAGACCAAGAAATCTTTGACCACATGCTAGCATATTACATTTTGATTTTTTTTAATGCAAAGATTTTAGAAATAGTCATGGTCCTTGTTTTGAAAAAAGTGTTAATGTTAAAACATGTTGCTTCATTTTGGTACAGAACACAGCTTCAAAATATCAAGATTTTCTATACCTTCAGACAGCTTTCAGATGGGTATTCTATTAAAAGTCTATAACCATTGACCAAAATAACCATTATGCTTAAATCAGTAATCTCAAAATATCTCACACCACAGATCTTTATTATATAGCACGCTTAACCTGACTTAATGTATTATATGGCGCCCATTAGCAGAATATATTAACTTTAAATGTTCGCCTTTCTACATTAATAATGCAATCATGAATTTATGCCAGACATTTTCTGTTCTAAACTGCATAAGAAAGAGAGATCTGAAAAAAATACAAAAAGCCTTGTATGCAAGGCTTATTATATTCTATTGAATAAGAAAAAATTTATTTTGTAATACTTTGTCTTAATCGAAGAGCTTGAAAACAAAATATTTGAGTTTGGAACAACTGACATGAAGACAATCAAACCAACTGAGCAGCAGTGTGTTGGTCAAGGTTAAGACTCTCTTATCGTAATGAAAGATATGTTTCTCTGAGCTTGCCATGGGCAATGTGTTTGTTCATTATATGGGAAGTGTAAGAAGCCTGGTATTGTTTCATTTGCTGGCTTTTAACTGCTTGTGCTTTTGAAAATGAGATGATAGGTAATTATAATATAATTGCTACTTAGCAATCTTTATTAGCCTTTGGCATGATGGCCTTTTTGTGTGATTTGGGAGGCTTTTAATATGGTGGCCTGAGCAAATTCTTTATAGTTAAGACAGGAACTATTTGGCATGCATTCTCAGCTGCTTGTCTGGTTGCAACTTCTAGACGGATTTGTTTTTCTGTGAAAGAAGAGAAAAGAAGGCAATATGAACAAGTCACAATCACCTGGTTGTAAATATCCAGTGTTGACATCAGATATCTTCTCAAAATCAGCTCACACAGTGAAAAAAAAAATGCTCAAAATCACCAGCCAGTGTGTTGAATAATTTTCAACAGAAAGAACCCACAATTAGTTCATGCACATTCCAGGAGCAGAGAGAAAGACTGATTTTGTCACACAAATAATTTCTTGTAAATTATTCAGTTCATCTTACTCCAGGTACTACCAAGGCAGGAAGTTTTCCCTGGAAATTAATAACCAAGTATAGGAATTAGGGAAAAATACACTTATCTGGTACCTCGGAAATACAGCTGTTTATTCGAATATAAGTAAGGTCAAATGAAATAGTATCATCTGAGGACTAGACAGTAAGTCTGTTGCCTTCAGGTTGTTTCTTACTGATGCGTCCTTGGTTATACATATTTTTCTCTTATGCTGAAATTACTGTGCTCCAGTTTTTCCTCTCTGCCTATCTGTCCAGAAGTGGTGCCTGGGCAGGGCTGGCAGTGGGGTACAATATGTGAGGTTAATGAATTAAGTAAATTAAGTGCTGCAATACCTTCAAGAGTTGAAGCTGCTCTCTCCCTTGCAGTACCACTCCCTGATCAGCACAGCCCATCGCAGCCAAGTGTGAGACTTGTCCCAGAGGGATTTCCCACCAGGACGGAGGCTGCTGGCACTGGGACTCCCTTATTCAGCACAGCCCTTCCTACGTGTTTATGCAGCACCGTTGTTCCAACACCCCAGTGCCACAGGAATGCTGACACACGTTTTTGGTGTCTCAGCGTGCTGCATGCATTTGGCGTTACGTTGTGCCCATGATACATTTGCCATTCCTGAGCTGTTGCTGTGTCTTGCCTGTTTCCAAAGGGAGCTCTCTCGGGGTGGACCTGCCCTGCAGCGAGTTTGCACAGTCCCTCCTAACAGGGCTTTGGTCTTGTTTTGGTTCTCCAAGCACTGCCATGAAATAAATAAATCATGATCAAGGAGTAATAGGAGTGCTGAACGAAGAGGCAGCTAATAGACCAGCAGTCATTAGAGGTACACAGCTGGCACTAATACATCATCTCTGCTGGTGCTGGAGGAATTTGCATATCCAGATTAACAAGCTCCCGAAGCAACAATTGCTAGATAAGCTCTTGGCTCTTCCTGTCAGGCCCATCCTGGTGGACACTCCTACAGTTGCCCAGGACCAGCTGCCTCTCCAGGGGCCAGTGTCTGTGGGATGTTGAACAAACCGGGTGAATCTGGTGGAGGTGGGTAAAGCAAATGCAAGACAGGGAGCCTTTTCTTGCCCACACCAAACTCTTCCCCTTGAGATTGAAGACTGAGAGTCCCTCTGTGTCTGTGCATTTAAACTGGGTTTCTCCTTATCCGCGCCCATCACAGGAATGGAATAGCTGCAAGCAGGGCAGGTTTTACACACAGTGTGGGTCCCTCCCACCGCTTGGTGGGTGACCTTCCTTCTCATGGCCTGGAGCTGCAGTCCCCGGCCTGCTCAGCCCTTAGACCTGGCCTGGACCTCCAGCTTCCCTCCTCTACCTTCACCCCGACCTGGAAGCAGTGAGCTGAGGAGGACTGCTCTGGGAGCAAGAAATCCCTACCCTGTCCTCTGAAAGCAGTCCTCGGAGAGGGAACCTGCAGGAGCTCAAGGGGACATTTTGCTGCACAGGGCTGCTCCCTGATGGAGCAAACTGAGACTGGAGCTGAGGGAGTTGCTGTCAGTTGGCTGTGCAGCGAGCTGCAGAGAGCTGCCTGTCAGAGCTGTGTTTTCAGAGAGAGCACAGATCTCCTTTCCCTTCCCTTCTTTGCCCTGTTGGGCAGCACTAGGACAAAAGCGGGCAGGGAGCAGGTGAGGATGCTGGCAGCCCCCACGCTCCCTCCTTCGAGCTTCTCAGAAGGGTGATAGGTGGTGTCGGCTGTGCTGGGAGTCTTGAGGCCCTTGTGGCAGTGTGGATGGGATCCAGGCATCCAGAGGCGGCTTGACCATAGCATGTGTCCCTGTGTCAGAGCCCCTGCAGTGATGCTGGGCTGGGGATGTGCTCAGAACTTCTGCTCTGCTTCTCGTGCCCCAGCCAGCACACAGCAAATATCTGGAGAACAACCCTGGGATGTGGGTCAATACCAAATTCCAGGCAGCACTGATCCAGCAGGTAGGGAAGCTGAGGACTCATCCTGCGCCATGCCCATGGGGCTGGAAGTGGCCACCAGTCCCCATGTGGCTCTAAGCATGCCCAGCACAAGGCAGGTAGGGTGCATGGGAGCTTGGGGATCTGTGCTAATTTTTCTATGCAGAAATACAAAAGGAGGAAAGAAATGCAGAGACAAGTCCCTCTCTTCTTGCCTTTCCAGCTCCATGTAGTCCACTGGCATTTGCACATTAATGGGATGGCTGGAGTCAGTAACTCTGCTCCGAATGCCCCTATGCCTTCTAGCAGCTCCACCCCCTACCACAGCTCTCTACTTTTATTTATCGGTCTCACCAGATATAACCTCTCCAACAGCATAGGAGAGACTTGAAAAATAATTGGACCAAGCGGGAAATACAGCCGTTGTCTTCCTAAATCTGCCCACGTCTCAGGGGGAGCAGGGAGCAGGCATGAGCACCAGCTGAGAGATCCGGAGCTGCTGCTGGCAGCGGTGCAGGGACCCTGAGCCCATGTCGGCTGCAGCACTCGCAGTTGCACCCAGGGCACTCAGAAAATGGCTGCCACTGCGCAACAGCAGCTCCCTGACCTCAATTTTCTCAGTGGAGAAAAGAGCAGGTCAAGTGGAAAGTGCTTAAGGAGGAAATTTGTTTCCTTACAGACAGGGAGTCAGGAAGATAGGCAGCTATCGCGTGTACTGGAATAAGCCAAATTAATTTTGTACTGTGCGGTGAATCAAGGAGCTGGAGGGCAAGGCGGAGAAGAAAAGAGAAAGCATGGAAGATAATGGACTTTGATGTTTTACTCGAACTCAACAAAACACCTGGCAAGAAGCAGGGATGCACTACAACTGCAGCTCAAAATGCTCCTAACCCAGGCAACTGCTTCCCTTTTGTTTTCTTTCTTTACAATCTAATCCTGAGCATTAACCTGAGTGGCTTATATTTCCAGTGCAATAAAAGGTGCATTGTGAAGGTGAGATGGAGACAAGAGACTTTAATAACTTCCTCTGCTTTCCCCAAAGAGCTTGTGCCACCCAGCTCTTGCACCACAAAACCCCCCAAGTGAGACCCCTGCGTGAAGGGGAGAGCTGGAGGGAAGAGGCAGCGGGTGTTGGGAGGGTGTGGTCCTCCAAAAGGAAGATTAGTGCTGCATCTATCTGGCAGACTTCTTGCAAACCACTATGTCTTCCTGCCATTGCAACGGGGGCAGGAAGGTCTCTGAATTCTGAACACCAATATCCTGTTAAAAATGTTGCCGTTAACATCATCTTCCTCTGCTACCTCATTTTCTCCCTCTCTATCATCTGTGCAAGCATCTCTGCATCAGATTCAAATCCCTTGAACCAGGCTCAGCCTGAATTTTTCTCTTCTTTTTTGTTTATAGATACCTGTCAAGCTTCTGCTTGCTCCTGTTCCCCAGTTTTGGGACAGGAACAGGCACAAACTGTTCCAAGTCTTCCCATAAAAACTTTAAAGTCAGGCTGGAACAAAAGTGACAGCGCTCTTCTAATGTGAGCTTCTAAAAATATGTTACGTGGCTGATAATTGAACGTGAGATTAAAAGAAAGTTTTAAGCAGAAATAAGAGCTGCCTATTTCTGGCAAATTGCCATCTCACCCAACCCCTTATGAAATGTCATTGCATATCAGTATTGTCTGGCTGGAAAATTTAAATTTTGGTGAACTGGCAATCTCTGCCAAAAAAGTGTCTAGCTTGGTAGGTTTTGGCTTTCATTAGAAGTGTCTCTGGGCTGTCTGGTACACCAGCATCTTCCCTGTTGTGGCTGTGGTCAGGTCCCAGAGCCCCTCCCTGCCCTTCTTGCAGCTGGTGCAACCAGAGGCAGAACCCCACCGTGCTGCTCCTGCACGGGTACGGGAGAAGCACCCTGCTCGGGATCAGAGTGTGAACCTAAACCCAGCAAATCAAAGCGACATCACCCTCCCCCCCCGAAGTTGGAGGAGGGGGTTATTGCCTCCTTGACATAGATTTGTCCCCTATGCCGCTCGTGAGTCCCAGAGAAGGAGCTGCTGGGGCAGAATGCTAGTTAGGGATGTTTTCCATTGTTTCACCAGAAAAAGAACTTAGTGCTTCCTTTGTGTCTCTGCGCATGGCATTTTGTTCGTTGGAGGGTCAGCATGGATCTAGTTACAGGTAACATTTAATAACTGATTTCCTAAGCAAGGACATGCTACCTTTTTTTGATTGCTGAACCTAAGCGTTCTGTGACGTTCATATAGATTTGTGGCTGTATAGTAAGGGCTTTCAGGATACCTTTCCATCATTATTTACAGATCTGCAGATCAATAAAGTGTGTTACTCTGATAAAACTTATTTATTAACCCCAAACTGGTTTTATGCAATTTATCACCTCATTGTAATGCATGGGTATATCTGTTTGGTTGAAAATGGGAAAGGTAAGCTTATTAGCTTTAGCTTTCCTCACACAGCGATGTTTTGCAGCCTACCAATAAAATGCAGTTCCACAGAACGATGGGGTTTAGGTAATGTTGTGAATTTCCATTTTTCTGATAAAAAGGTGGTTTTTTTCTTTCCTTTCCTCAAGTCATTGGTTTGAAAGTGACGAAATGCCAAATGTATTGTATGACAAGCTGGTCCCGGGACACATCCTCACTGTAGTGAGCAGGGTCTGGTGTCACAAGGAGCCCTACAGACGTGAGTGGGAGGAAGGGTGACAGTGTTTCCTCCAGGAACTGCATGTGGGCAGTTCCCTTTGCACAGCTGTAGCTTTTTTAAACCTGCAAGGTGTATGTGGGTGTTACAGGACAGGACCTCACCTGCTGACTTTCTGGCCAAAGAAAGCCCTTTTCTCCCTGTCTTGTATTCTGTAGCTTTTAGGGTCTGGAGGCCAGGAGAAGGATTTCTCTAAATCATATAAGTAATAAGAAAGCAAAATCTTGCTGAAAGGCAATGGCACTTATTCTCCTAAGTGTCTTTTGAATATGGATGTGTCCAGATCAAGCAGGCCAGACCGAGCAGTGAAAGATGAACCTGTTTGAATTTTGCCCTGCCCTTGTGCAAGCTAAGTCCACTCCCCTTTTCTGTGCGACTTCAGTAATGATTTCGGAAGTGGCCGTAGCTCTGCGTTCCACAACATAAATCCTCAGCAGGAGTTCATCCAGCTGAACCTTAAAGCTGACTGCTTCGCTTTATGGAGATCTCTCACATTTTTCATTGCCTTTGCATCAGACCTCATCGGTCCTGCTCTCCTGCTGGAATATGAAGTGCCATGAAAAATCCGATCTCTTTGAAGCTGACATTAAATTATGGCAAATAAATATGTTGCTTCAACGCAGTTTCAGCTGTCTGTGTTGTTCAAGTGCGATGTATGAAGATAATGTCCAAATAAGTAACTACCCATCTGACCTCCATTAATACCCATAAGCTTTTTGGAATAAAAGTAAATTGGCCTTTGCCTGTGGACTTCTTTTTCTTTCATGCAAAGGTTTGCTAGATCTTATTTTACCTCAGTGTGTATATCTGCTTAAATCCAATTCCATGCATTAAAAAAACTCCAGCACATTCCTAGTGCTATATCTGCTAAGGCCTCAAGTTCATTACAATAATGTCGCTGGATGTAAAAGTGAAGTGAAGGCAGCTTGCTGGGCCCTTGCTGCTGGACCACATGTTTTCAGATGGCAGTGTTCTCACTGACTGCAATGGGATCGGGAGTTCACCCATCCTTTTTGTCTACTCATTTTCTGGACCAGTTTCTATCCTGTACGTTTTTATCCTGTTCAATCCTCCAAGGACTCTCAATCTGTTCTCCTGTTATGAGTGTGTAGTATTGTGCTTGTAAACACCTGCCTGTGGCCTTTTCCAAACAGCAGCGCTTGGGCACACAGGTACGAGTGCTAGAAACAGGAATGGGTGCCTGCTTGTGGATGCAGAGCTGAACATCTGTACACAGGGCCAGTTAATGAAAAAGGAAATGAATCTCTCGCCCTGGAAAGAAATGACTTGCAAAATCCTCTCTGCAGCTTTCTGTACTAGGTATGTGTGTGCATTATTCCCAAAGTTTCTGTCCATGGTGGAGCCAACACAACAGCCTCCTGCTAATCACATAATACTCATGGGTGATTTATTGAGGGAGTTTGGAGGTTTAGTAATTATTTAACTAATAAGGAAGAGGAGATGGTGTTGTCAGCTCACACTCTGAGCTGGCAATCCTGAGCAGAAAGAGAAGTTGTCCGAGCTAAATATGAAGCAGCTTTGAACCTCTCAAAGCTGTTGAAGCTGAAACATTAGCATCAATCTGCTAAAGTCTGATATTGGCTCCCTGCATATATGAGCAAAAATGGAGTTGGGGGATTACAATGAAGTGATTTTTGTTGTTTTGTTGATGCTTGATAGACAGATCAGCAATTAGCCAGGCAACTTCTACAGAGAGATGCGAGTACTTGTCCCATTGTGACAGCAGCGGGTCATACTCTGAAAGAGCAAAGTCTGGTGTTGGTATTTCATATTTGGTTAATGATGCATTTCCCTGTATCTGGGCATCTGACATGAGTACATTGTAACCAGACCTCTCATCTCACTAATGCTGTCTCTCTAAAGCTGCTGTTTTAGACCAGTTGGCTTTTGTCAAGCAGCCAGGTTGGCAAAAGGACTCGGGCGTGCACTTGTGATGCTCTGGCTCACCGCATCCTGAATTCACTGCCTGGTGCTGGGTGTGAATCTCAGTGCTAGTGTTGGGACCGATGTTCCTGGTATAGGAATTTATGTGCCTGGCACTTAGGGGTAACAGCTGGGATGCTCAGCACTGTGACTCCAAAGAAAACCAGAAAATGCCTGAAATGGGCTCTCCCACCTAAAACAGCAGCTCTGGGACCTGGGATTCAGAGACCAAACTACCTTTGCCTCCTGTGGGTAAGGGCATATCATTTGCAGCCAGTCCTGATTGCTTCCTGGTCCTGACCCTGTCTTGGGACATGCCTTCATAACCCCTGGATCCCACAGGCTTTCCTCCAAGCTTCATTGGGCTGCGTAACTTCAGTACTCCCATACAAATCAGACCCCTTTGCAAAAAGACCGATCTCCCTCTTACTTTCCATGACAGTACAGTCATCCATGGAGGCACAGCACATATTCCCTCTCCTCTACCCAGCTGGGCACAGTCCACTGTGCAGAGGTGGCCTTCTATACTGCTCATAAACACCAGCGTGCGGATCAATGCCTCTTATAGTGCTGTTGCATAGAAGTGTGGTGCTATTGATTCTCTGTGCTTTACTTTCTCTTACAACCCCCGAAACATCTCCTTTTTGTCAGGCTCTTGTGAGCCGTTCTCATAAGCCAACAGAATGGGCATTGTTATGATAAATCTTGCTGCATTTCCTTCACTGAAAGAAATTCTGCCCTTTTATCATTCATACAAAGTGTCTAAGCCATGCTGTTTTCTTGGTACCTTGTTTATCATCAAAATCCAAGAATTCTGCTCAAAAAAATAATTTACCTCCTTTGCCAGCATCCTTCCCATATAAACATGAGAGCAAGCGGAGACAGTAGCCAGGAATGAGTCTGGGAGCATATTGAAATTTGCTGGGACAAACACAGTAGGACAAATAAGCATTATGCTTGTGCTAGCAATTAGTATAATCTTCCTTAAATCTTCTGTGCAGTAATGAGTATTAAGAAATGTGTCTTCTCAAGACTTTTTTTTCTTTTCTAAAAAGGAAGCGGAACATTGTAATATTTATGCATCCTGTTGAGCTCCTCACTGTTTTGCTTAGGATAAGGACTATTTTCCTATTTATGTGTTGTGTGCAAGTGCAGTGCGGGAATTTGGGCTCTGTGCCAGATCTCTGGAATGACCTGGAGAGGAGGAAGAGGAGATTTTCAGAAGCAGTAATCATTGGTTTAAGTGGGATCCCACCAATGGCAGAGAGGTAAAAAGCCAGTCCAAATTATTTTCTAAGTCTGTGTCCTTTCCTTGGTGTAGTGCCTGTTGCATTACAAAAGCCATACTCCTGGGGTCAGCTCTTCAGAGAGGGAAGAAGCTATTGCCTACACCTCAACTAGGCATCTCCATTCACTGCAAATCTGGCCTGTATTCCTTTGTCCCATTCATTTGCCTTGAGAAAACCATTGCTGCCAGCTTGGAGATTAGCGCTGAACAAAAGACATCTCTTTTTTTCTGGCCTTTGTTCCCTCTCCTACCCCATGTCTGTCTCGTCTAGTTAGGCTGCAAATTCATTGGAGCCAGTGTTTCTCTTAGCAGTACACAGCTTCTTACACCATGATGCTCCATGTTATTTGCTGCCTCCGAGCATGCTGTAACACAAGTAATAAATAATGTAGTCTGTTAGTTTTGTTATTCATCCACCAAATAACTTAGTTGCAAGAGAGCATTCAGAGAATTGAAGCTCAGGTGCCGGGTGCATGGAGCAGCTATAAAGTCAAATGCTTAGTAAAAGCTCAGCACAGACATTGCTAGTGCAAACAATGAAATCTTGCAGGTGCTGTAGGTGATTCTTT
Source organism: Astur gentilis (assembly GCF_929443795.1). Classification (NCBI taxonomy): domain Eukaryota; kingdom Metazoa; phylum Chordata; class Aves; order Accipitriformes; family Accipitridae; genus Astur; species Astur gentilis. Next base: position 15,464,259 of record NC_064885.1, read on the forward strand.
TGTTTACACCCTGCTTTTCTTAAACCTTGTCTGGGAGGAAAGAAAAGCTGCTGTACATAAATACACAGCAGAGCTGGGAGGTTTTGGGGGGTGCTCTTTGCACCTCTGGGAGCTCACCATTAGTGTGGGAAGGGGCTGTGGAGTACCAGTTGACATGCCTTGGCCACAGGATGCAGGAGAAGCAGCGAAAGCAGCAGTTGTGCGTGGGCTCCTTTACAGCTGTCATTCTCGTGCTGTATTTTATCCAAGCTCCGTTGTTATTGCAGGGAACGGAGCTGGGACTGCTCTCTTTGTTCTCGGAGGTTGGTGAGTGACGTACAACAGTCATTCCTGATGCGTGTCAGATATATTTCTGTAACATAGAAATAAAGGACTGTGTTGCACCGAGACAGATTCTGTCGCCTAACTAGCCACCTTGCTTGTGACTGGCAAAAAGACAGAAGTTTTCTTCCCTGCAGACAGGTAGTATATTAATGTAAAGATAAGGTGGCCAGGCAGGCAGGCAGGCATGCGTATGATTTGCAGCTCCAGTTTGAAACCCCTACAGAGTGTAGTTCAGGCTTTATAAAATAAAAGCTAATAAGAATCATAACAATTTTGCTTTCTCTCTATAGCCTGCAGCAAGCCAGACGCAACATGGGAATTGAAGAATAAAGGCCATCAACTTCCCATGGCTCCCCTCCTACTACCTTCCTCCTCTTGCTCCAAATTGTTTTGAAAACATTGCTTCTCTCTTGCCTATTTCATTTTTGCAATGAAGTCATCAAACAAGATGACAGGGACTTTCGGAGACTGAAATCAATCAGCAAGTTTCTCTTTTGCTTTTTCTACTCAGGCAGGAAATAGGGGAATAAATTTTAAGAGAGTCCAAGGGAAGGGAAGTGGGCAATGGGTAGGATGGATCCAGTATGGGGAGGTGGGATGGATCCAGTATGGGGAAGTGTAGGTAAACAGATGGAGCTTCTGGACTACGTCCAGCCCATCAAAAATAAATAAGTCCCTAGCATGTGTTTGTTCTGATGCAAGAAGTTTCAGCAAGTCACGCTGGTTTTCTGTTGTCCGCCGGAAAATAAAAGAGACATTCGCAATGTATCCTGTCCCCTGCCACAGTGGTTTTTCTTGAAAGGGAGTTGTGGTTTCTCCAGAGGACTCCCCCCACCACCCCAGATGAAAAGTCTACTTTCAATACTAAAAATCACGTTCAAATTGTGCCAGGCTCAAACTCTGTTACTCACATCAGTGATTAAAGACCTCATATACTGTTCTGTGATGCTGATGAATTGGTGCCTGCGTAGTGCCTGGCTGGAGACCAGGTCCAGCATGCCCAAGAAGATGGGGGATTGTCACTGGGGGTGCTTTTCTCTGGCCACTTCTTTGGGGGGAGCCTGAATGATGAGCTTGGAGCAGACATGTAATTTATGGAAGTGACTGAAGGTAATGGAAAGAATTCATCCAGTGGGATGACCCCACTGCAATTTTGGGGGTTTAGGCAGACTAAAACTAATCATAGGGATTGTCTTAGCTCAGGCCGTGGCTGCTTTAGGAATAGATTAGCCCTTCAGATTTAGTGGGATACACAGGCAGCAATGGAGTGATGGCTGGGTAGTCACATTTTGAACACACAGAGGTAGGAAAAGCCGTTGTCATTTTTTATGATGATTTTTATGCTGGCTTCTTCACTATTCCTCTCCACTGTTCAGCAGGGACAGGCCATGCATGGGAAGCGTGGTCTCTGTAACTGCAACCCTTTCCTCCATAGGCAATCTGAATGCAGTCAGAGAGCAGTAATTTGCTTGTACATTATACAGGGAAAGTGCTGACCCAGTAGCACAAAAAAAAATCACTGTCAAACCAACAGGTTTTACCAGAAAACCATCAGGTTTCGGCAAAAATATTTGAGGTTTTGAATGAAAAGTTGACGGTTTGCCCCAAAATTACTTCTTCCTTTTACAGTGTTCACTTCATTGAGACCCTCTGAGTTCTTGTCTTCTTCCAGAAAACCTAAGCAAATGAGAGGCAAAAATGACAACACTGACCAAGCTCCCTCAGTATATTTCTCATTGGCATCGTATTTTAGGGAAGACTTACTTCAGCTTCACTTTACTAATGAGCATCAGTCAGGTTGGTAACTAAACCAGCTTTTCTTGTGAGTCTTTTAAGTCTTCCAAAATGAGAGTATTTATTAGGGACTCTTCTACAAGGTTTTCTTTCTTGCCTGTAAAGATGTGCCCTCATGGCCAAAACATTACCTCAAGCAGAACCAAATGTTGGGTCCATTTATTGTTATTTATAACATATCCCCACATAGTCAGACCAAGCCAGAGCATTCTCAGTACCAGAGACCTTAATTTGGTCTTCATTTGGGTGGGGGATGCAAAGGAGGCAGTCATGGCCTGCCCTGGTTACATCAGGAGCCTGGAATGTCCTGCAGGCCTCCCTGAGCAATGCAGAAGTGCTTGAGGATGGGGCATGTCAAGTGGCAGGGGTTTGCCAACAGTTAGGGTCCTCTGAAAGGTACCACGGAGAAGCCATGAAGTGACAGATTACTGGGGGGGGTGTGGGGGGGGTGTAGTATTTCTGAAGATGGAGACTTGAAAGACGCAAAGGCACCAGAAGCACATTTCCAAGGGCAGGTAGGCTGTTAAGGATGTCAGGTGAGCATCTTCAGCTTTTCCCCCTGGAGTCCAGCCATCACGCAGTCTTAGCTTTTACATTATGTGCCTAGCCTTTGGGGTTGCTTGGCGACTTGAGTGGAGAGCAAAAGACATACTGCTATTTTGCTTGTTCCCTGGGGAGGCTGAGACAGCTGTGCCAAGGTCACAAGTTTCCCCATGCATCACAAAGATGTTTCACTCCACTTTGGATGGGAGATTTTTCCTGTGCATGAGCTGGAAAGGTCCCTTGGGATGAGAAGAACTTGGGGTGTTCAGCCCTCCCAGCACCGCAGAGCAGCACCGGTGGGGGGGGGTAACTCCCAGTGTTGGTGCTGGTGGGACAAGGAGCACAGTGCTGTCTACACTTGATACCTGATGGCAGATGCCAGCTACAACAGACAGCATTAGGATGTACTGATACCTTTTATATGCAGCAGCGCCAGTACAGAGTACAAGTTTGGTGTTAATATGGAAATATGGATAAGAGCTTATGCTGTGACAATGATTTACTGCTTTGGTAACTATACCTGATAACACAAATTTATCTTGGTCTCTCCACTTCAATTATATTTTTTCTAATATGTGTTTTGAAATACAGATTCTCTTGGTCACATGAATTTATAGGAGCCACTGAGTGACTCAGAGAATTCAAATCAATACAGGAACATTTCTTTGCATTATGCTCCAGTGTCTTCCCATGTATATTATACCTCGCCATATAATACATATTTTCACACACTGTGTTAAAAAGTAAAAAGAGCAGGCAGGCTCAGGCAGCATTGATGGGATATGGTGGGCATCATTCCTAAATGACCTGCTGGAGTTTGGCAGTAGCAGCTGGATGTCTGCTCAGCATTTGCAGTGTGGATGGGGGATATTTGCTCGTGGCTCGACAGGGCTAAGATTGAGAGGGACAGTCCACAAGCTCTGCACTGCCTGCAGCACCTCTCCGGTAGAGATGCTGTGGCCACAGGGTTCTGCTTCCCACTCTGCCAAGGGGGCTGGCAGCTGGCAGACCCTCAGGGAGCAAGACTAATACCTCCTCCCCTTGATATGGCTTGGAAGAGATTCAACACGGGAGCGTGCATCCATGTAAAATATATATTCTGCAAGTGTTTCTCTCCCTGTGTCTTAATCGCTGCTCCTGGAAGAAAGCACTAATGAAGTTGCTCCCTTACAGTGGAGGTAGTAGCAGAAACCTGAACATCAGCACTCTGCCTTACCAAAATAGGGGGCAAACCCCCGGTGGGCTATTCATGCCTTTCTAATGATGTAACGGAGAAGCCAGACTGGTCCCAAGCAGTGTTATAAGTAACAGTTAATCTCTAATGAATATGTTAGGCAAGAAACCACACCAGGCAGCTGCAGCAACCAGAAATATGTTCCTGCCACACAGCAGTAACTGAGGTCACTTTTCAGTTTACTTGAAAACACAGCTTGTGGTGGTGGTTTGAATGCTGGACACAAGAAAGCAGATCTGACCCTTTAGTGGGAGCAAATGCCAGTGCTGCATTTGGTCCATAAATAAAAAAGTGTTGGAATTTTCTTAGGACAAGTCATTAGTCCACTTGCTTGCGCTTACCAGCTGATAGCTGCTATTATTCTTAGCCATTCTCCAAATTTCCACAGAGAGAAATGGTTCTATTATTTTTTTGAGGCTGCTGTTGCTCTCACAGTCCTGCTACTGCTTCTCTTCTCTGGCTGGGGAGCAGAGCAGCTCTCTCTAATGCTCTGGGTAGTGCAGGTACCGTGTAAGGGGAGGTTACGTGGGAGAAGATGTCAGGAAATGGCAGGGCTGGTTGTCTGGAACAAGATATCCCACTGCAGCTTCTGCTGAAGGGTGGACAGATGTCTTCTAGCAGATGCAATGAAGATCTTTTCTTCTCCAAACCCAAATGCATCTCCCTCAGTCTCTGGATCCCACATATTTGATCTGATGCCATGGCTCAGCACTGTTAAATAAAGACATTGCCAGTCTTCTATTAATACCGTGATTTCTTTCTTCTGGGAGCTGTGCTGCCTCCTGGATGGGGCTGACAGAAGTCCTGCTGAGATGCTCAGGGACTCAGCATGAGTTTGCACGTTTTGCTTGTGCTAGCAGCAAGGACAGGGAAACTCCTGGGCAATTTTCATCAGTGGTGTGGTACAGAACATCCTAAGATGAGAAGTACCTTTTGGTCTTGAGCCTTCAAGGAATGATAATACAGAAAACGTGAACCAGATTCACCCAGTCTTTCTTGCACATCCTGTTTGGGCCTGGAGCTGTTTTCTTACCCTGAAGAGAATGTGACTAGTACTACCACAGTAGCACATCCCTACTTTTAAGATCAAACTTTGCACAACACTTCAAAATTCAGTCTTGTCTCAGCAGATCATTGTAGCTGCTCCTAGAGTCAGAAGGCGGACACCAGAAAGCAGGGATCTCCTACATTCACTGAGCTTCACATCATCGGATCTCCTCCAGGTGGGCTGCCTTCCAAGGGATTTTGGAGCAATCAGCATTTATAGAAATGTTGATTTATGAAAGAACTTGATTTTTTTTTAAGTTTCTCAGCAAGTAGAGCTAAAGAGGGATCACCCATTTCTACAAAGGCCTAATATCTCTCTGGAGTGACAGGTATTCTCAAAGATACTGGAGATTAAAAAGGCAATGCTCCCTGGGCAATATGATATTCAAAATTATGTTCAGAAGAGTTTCTGATGGACATTAGTAAGGAACATAGTGTAGTCATTTCCATTTCTGTAAAACTGAGAGTAAATGGGTTGTCCCCCTGGAGGAGAGGGAAGGTGGAGATCTACAAAAAGCTCTTTCAGTTGTTTTTTTCCCCCCACCCCAGGAAAAAATGGCCTAACAAGATGTCATTATTGAAAAATTCAGTGTTTCTGCCTGAAAATTGTGCCTTTCCCTTATCTGTACACTTATCTTTCATATCTCTAATAGTTATCTGTATAGTAGTGGAAGTGATTCCTGTATAGAAAAAGATCTGTTAAGTGCCTGGGAATATTAGGATGGATAGAGTTATATAAAATGAAGACATCATCATCGTTATTATTACTACTGCTGTTAGATACATCAGCCATCTATAAGTCATTCTGTAAAAATAACACTCTTTCCAAGTGTAAGTCAAGAGTCAAAAAAGATGTAAATTCTCAATGTTTGCTGGTGTTGCTAAGATGTGTTGCAGTGCTCAGTGAGTCATGGTTACACTCAGCTGAGCAGTGTAAATAAAGTATTCACAAATGGTTGCCAGTTCCAACTCAGGATTCAATCCAACCATGTCCGTGCAAATATTTTTTATTTGCACAAATGTACAGAGAGGAACTTTTGTTCTTGTAAGCATATGGAGTCTGGAAAGGCTGTCTGTGCTGGTGAGTGCCTTAGCATGCAGACAGACCAGCTGCAGGGTACTCTTTGTCCTTTTTGGATGGGAGCGTGGCTGCCTATAGGTAGTGAGGTGAAGGATGGTCTGTGTGTTGGTGCTGGGAGAGGAGAGGTCATGGGCTGTAATTCCTACTCTAGGTATCGTTGCTTTGGTTTATGCCATGGCTGTTTTATAAAATACTTGTTATCCAGTTTAGAAACAGAGTCTGAACTTTTTCTCGTGAGTACTCCAACAACTAAGCGAGGGAGCTATGCTCTCCCAGTGTAGAAACTTCTCCTTTTCCCTCCTGTAAGTATCTTGGCTTTTTCACTGTATGCTCGCCTAGCTTAAGCCAGAAGACTGACCTACGATCCCTCTCTTCTCCAGCACCTTCTTCCAAAAAGCATAGGTGTTTGGGCATCCTCAGCAGAGGCAGAAGGTGTAGCTCAGTCTGAGGAAGGCACTAAATCTGCATCTACCCTTTCCTCATGAAGAAGACAGAGATGTGAATTGTGGGTGCTCTTCCTCTTCACTAGAATTTGCATAGAGAATTGCTTTGAGAGAGCAATGCAGGGCATTGCAAGAAGGGATGCAGGCACACATAGGCCGGAGGCAGCCATGGAGTTGGCCAGCCCCAAGGTCTTTTTGGACATGCCTGGGGTGCTCCTGGTCCCTAAACTCCACCCAAGTTCCTCTGAGGGTGTTTGCATGCCTGTGGGTAGGGGGAGAAAGAAGAAAGAGTCCCTTAATGAGTCAAGGCCAGTTTAATTGAAGTGTGAACTGTGTGTGAAAATGTCCCTTTGGCTTCAGAAGTTGCTGGGGTGATTTTGAAGAAAACTACACAGTGTGCTTCAGGTCTCACATTGCAGGGAAGGGTTTGTAGCGCTGAGCCATCACACATGGGTGATGTACCAGAAATGTATTAAAGACTGTGCAGTATCTAGGCATGCCTGCAATGGGAATTGTGTGGGTACCGCAGGTAGAAAGAGCAATTTGAATATAAATCCCACCCGACAGCCAATAAATCTAGCTTATGTTCTTTCTTTTCCCCCTCAGTCAGGAAAAAGTCCTGGAATTGGTCTAACAAAATACAGCAGTCTTTATGGTGACAAAAAAAAGACTGGAAAAGGTTTAGGGTGAGATTTGGGGCAGATTTGGGAAAAAATGCTGCCTTATATTCTGCAAAAAATCCTTTAGACAACTTTAAACAGAGGTCAAGTTTCTAGATGTAATCATATTTTAAGGTTAGCATCTTCACAGCTCCAACTCCCCATTTTGGTCAGCTCTTCAAGGGGAATGGCAGAGGGTGGGAAACACAACTTCATTAGCAACAGGTACAGTGTTGACAGGTTCCATTTTTAAGTGTTCATTTGTCCTTTACTTCGTCTTTACTTCTATCACATAATAACATTAGGAAGGGTAAGGGAGAGATGTGTTTATTTCTGTCTGTCTAAATTCTGTCCTCCAGGAATGGGAACAAGGCTCCATTTATCTTTCAGTGCAGTGATGGTAAAATAGAATTACTGGTTAATATATCAGGTTAAATTATTTTCCTTTAACGCTTTAGGAGAAGAACCGTGCCCACTATCAACCTGATGTGAAAACCCCTGTGTGAACAGCCTGTGCGCAGTCATCAAAGTCGATCTGTTAACTTCATAAATGTCACAAAACTTTTTTTAATAGCTGGTTCATGCTTTTCTATTGGATGCTAGTGCCCACTGCTTAAGTCCCTACTCCGACGGATCAGACTTTCTGTGTATGAACAAGTTTTCAGAACACAGGACAGAATGTGATGTGGCTATAAGCAATGGGAAGTTCCTGCAACAGTAACTTGGTGCCCAGAGCTGTTTTGTAGCTTCAGCAGGAAACCTTCATTTACTTGTTTGCATGCCTTGTTTTTACCCTTCCTAGTTTTCTTCTCCCTTCTGAAAGCATGTTGTCTTTTTCAACAAAACAGAAACAGTTGAAGTAAATATTTTCACTGCAGCAGTAGTTTTGCTGTTAAACAAACAATTAGAAAGTGAAAACTTCCTGCCACTTCACATGTTTGTGTTTTGAAAACCAAGCTATTTTTTAGACAAACTGGAAAATTTAACCACAAATAACCCCTAAAGAGTTTTGCTCTGTTTCACTGAGCTAACTGAAATTGTCTTTATCCGGTTATTTTCCTTTCCTCTTCAGAAATATACTTCCCATTTCCCAGCCCCTTGTGTTTGTCCCCCTGTGCCACCCAGTGCACCCACCCACTCCAAAAGCCAGCAAGAGCTGCAAGAGGGGGAGCAGGGGAGTTTTGTGACTTGCACAGATGAAGGGATCAAAGATCTATGCAAATATCGTCCCCTGCTTGCTGCCAGAGTGGGTGCTGCAGCTTTGTGTGCCTGGATAAGGAGCCCCATGAACTCTCAGCCCCAGCCCACTAAACTCCATGTTTGACCTTGAAAAGTGAAGGCATTAATCCACAGTACCACGCAGTCCATCGTGCTCCTAATCCTCTTGCTGATGAAGGACAATATTATCATGTTGGCAAAGTCAATGGTAATGGCTTACGACAGCCTCCCTCCCTGCGGCTGCTTCTGCATTAGATGAACTTTATCTACAGATTGCTGAACTGCCGGCAGAAAGAGAGGGGGGAAGGAAAGGATTTCTACCTGACATGTTAGACAGTAACCTGCTTCAGAGGTGGCCATGGGGAATATTAAAGAGCTCAGGGACTTAAAGGGTTCCATTTCCAACGGGCAGCTCTCCTGCACCCTGGTTTTGGAAGGCAGGCTGGAAAGGTGTGCTCGCTCCTGGGCTGGGTACCCGCCTCTCCACAGCGTCGCCATGCCAACAAGCAGAGGGATTGAGCTGCTGCCATCGATTTCTCATTCTCCTCTGTACTTCCTCTTCCCTCCGAAAAGTCACCTCCCCTGGAATTATAAATGACACCCCTTCATCCCCTGGGTAGCAGCTTTCCTTCCCGAGCTGCACTTTTTCCATTGGTTTGGAGGAGAGGAAAATGTGCAAATAGGAGATGAGAAAATGATGGAGAGCAAAAAGCCAGGAGGCATGGAAAGCCGGGCTGTGCTGCTCAGGGCCCAGACTGGACCGAGAGGTTTTGTTTCATCCTGTGTACTACTGAATTAGTTTTGGACTGAAGTAGAAGGACTTTGTGCAAGATCCTGGGGTTGATGCTGCAGGGCACAGAGCTGCTTGGACCCTAATGGTGGTGCAGTAAGGGGTCCATGTATGAGGGCAGCCCATGGCACAGCTCAGCTACTCCTGATTCTGGGTTACCATGGGGGGGACTGGGTGAGGAATAGGATTTGAGGGTTGCAAAATATCTCATGGCTTTGGCATTTCCTCTGCATTGGATTACCAGGTCCTGCAAAAGCTTTCACATAAAACAAGAGGTGGAAAAGCACCTTGGGGAAACCCCCTGCCTACAGAAGTCATGGGGAGGCTCCAGCTGATGTGTTTAACTTGGAACCAGGGCTTGTATGCGAAGGAGGCCACATCAGTGCCTTATATCCCATCTCTAGGGTCAGGAGCTTTCTTCATCCTCCTCGCCCCTGGCCTCCCACATTTAATTGTGTGGAGAAGTCAGAAGAGCCCCAGTAGATGAGATTGAGAGAAGTGACTGCATCTTCCCATGCTTCAGACAGTGATTCGGCGTGGATTGGAGTCTGGCTTTCACATTATCCCTCCCCTGTTCCTTGGTCTGCCTCTCCCTCATCTTTGTCATCCAGGTTTTGGGAATCCTTCACATCAAAATTGAGTTTCTGTGTCAAATCTACATTTTCAGGCCAAAGCCAGAAAGTTATGGGTCCTGCCTGGCCTGAGGTATCCACAACACCCACCGTCCCCCTGAGTGGCCCTGAGAAACTGCTTCCTGCTCTGGGAAGGGGTCTTCAGTGATAGTTTCCACAGCTTTCCTGCACACCAGCATGAAGCCTCCTCCTGCTGTATCTAGGGCTTTCAGGGCCAAATGAAGGGTCTCAGATGGACCTTAGGGCTCTTATTCCCCAGCGCAGGGGATCCAGATGGATTTTCCTTCAGCTTGGTGCTTAACCACATGGTTAATTTAAAGCATGTGCTGCACTCTTACTGAAAGCCTGCTGGGGTTTAAGCATATGCTTAAAGTTAACTACAACTTTATGAGGCTGCAGACTCAGGAGGCTATCTCTGTTCATGGATATCCTTGTTTGCCAAGAACATTTGCTTGCGTAGACATTTACAGAAACACCCCAATACAGATAAGCCCAAGCAACTGCTTTCCTTCCAACAAATGTTCTCTCCCATAGTTATCCCCAAAGTGTTGTTCCTGCAGCATTTACCCGGTCTCTTCCTCTGAGTACTGTGTGGCCCACCAGCCCTGGAGACCCTTGTTGGTCTTCCTCCAGCACCAGCATTTTTCCTTCCTTAAATATAGTTTCAGTAGGCATCAGTCTCTACATTGGCTTATGGCAGAGCACCCAGGCTGCAGTGAGCTCCTGGGGCAGGCAGCGCATGGCTTCCTCTCCATCCAAAGGCTGTTACTAATAGTGGTGTTTCTGTATTTCCTTTGCTTAGAAAGCAGTAAGCGAAGGGGAAGATCTGAAGTTTTCTTGCGTGATTGGGCAGCCTGTAATACACATTAAAGAAGGTCTGAGAGAGAAAACCAACTGCTGCGGGTTGATATCCTCAGCATTTTTGGAGCCTAGCTTTGTCAAACAGCCACAGAGCTTAGTGAAAGGAATAAAAAGATCTTCCTTGTCTCTCTCTATCTTTTTACTTCTTTAAATCAATCCCCTGCCCTTCCCACACATACTGGCAAAATGACCCTGCCTTTCACCTTTCCCATGAGCAGCAATCATTCTCCTTTGATTTTACCTTCAGCCTCTGGGCTACTCCACACTGTTGCCTGACCTTCAGCAGGCTGAGCAAGGGGAAAGCGTCTGTGCCTGCTTGTCTCCAGGGTCAGTAGTAGAAACTGCCACAGAGCAACATGGAGCTGAGGGAGACTGAAAAAGCTGTTTGCACACCCCCCTGGGGGATGATAGTTGCCATTACCAGGCCAGATTGTTTCTAATTGCAATCCCAACAAAGTGATATGAGAAATAATGCTACAAACCACTGTGAAAGGGCCAGAAATAATCACAGCAGACAGCAAGGTTGCTGCAGGAGCAGTTCATTCATTGCTGGGTGGAGGAGAACTCATGGAAAAAAAAGGCATGGGGTGGAGGAGAAACCAAGCTAGCGGCTGGGCTTTGTAAGCTTTGTGGATAATGTTTCCTTGCTTTTTCATAGCCTCCCTTCTTCAGCAGCATGTTTCATGTTCCCTCCCTTGCCTTTGGCTCCAGGAATTGCCTTCAGCAGCCAGAGCAAAGCAAGGCTAAACCCGAACCTCAGGGTCTTTGTCGCAGTAGTACAGGGATTTTTGTGCAATTCCTTTTGCCTGGAGTTTAATAGGTTGTTTTGCCACAAGGCTTGCATGAACTTTGGACATTGCCATCCATGCTTCTGCTGGACTACATCCCATGTCTTTGCTCAGGCAAGCTTCTTGGACTCCGTGGGAGTTATGCACTGTGGGTGTAGGGCAAGAAATATTTCCTGGGGCATAAGACCCTGCCTTTGGCACTGAAGTGCTTAGACAGGCAGATGCCCATCTCAGAGATGTACCCAGGTGGAAGGGGTAGTGCATGTGGGTCATACTGACCGTCAGTGCTGGTCTCATGAACCTTGGTGTGACTCCTGTGACAGCAGGCCTTTGGAAGGGTTATTTTAAGTGTTAGGAGAGGAGGCAAAGAAGGGAAATGGTTGGAAAGAGGAAAGAGAACTGCAGATTTGGGGGACTCTCTTTTACCTAAGACATCATACAGTTCAGTCAAGAAAAAGGATTTTTTTTTTTTTGTTTCCCTCACTATCTCTTCAGAAAGGTAGGGCTGAGACAGCCCTGACTGAGAACTTCAACTATTTTGAACTTTACAGGGTGTGACAAGAGAAAGAGTTGGCTCCGTTTCCATGGCCTCACTGTCCTCCCAGCCACATGTGCCTTCTGCAGTCCCAGCCAACGCTGGTGAGACCAGTGCCTCCCAGTGCTGAGGTTCAGAAAGTCGCAGATTCAGCACTGGCCCCCTCTCCTCTTGCTGCAGATCATAACTTTTATGGGGGCAGGAATCCTCTGCTGATCACCCCAGCTCCTTTTAAGCAAAGCCCAGACCCTGGGCTGCAGAGCGACCACTCTACCCACCTTCCCAGACCACAAAGTCCTGTAAAGTTTTGTGAGCTTTTCTCCCGTGCATTTGGACGGGATTCTTGTCACTGTCCAGACACCCGTTTATGAACAACAGCAACAGAGAAAAGGTTGGTAAATCATCTCCGATTTGTTGGAAGGTAAATACCGTTCCCTCCATTGCCCCTGACAGCCCGCGACACAGCTGAATTCCCCCCAGGAGCACACTGCCATTAATCACCTTCAAAATGGATCGTTCCACCTCACAGTTTTTGCTGTGGTGTAAGGTTAGGCTGGAAGACTGCTTCCAATCCCACATGCTCCTCGTTTGGGGAAAATCCGACGCTGGAGGGGAGCCAGCGCTCACTTATCTGCCTTGTTTCCAGCTGCTGAGAAGAATGAAATGTTTTTCATTCAGTTGTTGGGCTGTGTTTTTCCTTTCCCCTTCACCTCCTTTTTTCTTTTTTCCCCCCCCCCCCCCCCCCCCCCCTTCTTTTAATGAATCTGAGAAGAGATGAGGGGGAATCCACTTATCGCTGGCTGCACAGGGCTCTGGTGCTGAGCTGCAGCAGGCGCCGTGTGTGCGGGGCCCTGCTAGCACCATTATAGCTTTGGGATTATAAAATGGCAGTCTGCACACTGCTAATAAGAAAAGGAGGAGAGAGGATTATAATTTTTTTCTGAAAGGGGTATGGATTATCTGTGCCAATAAACATTGCTGCAACATGCCTGTGTTTTCTTACAATGGATTTGTTGGTAACATTTAAGTCTCCAGATGCAATTTGTGAGGTCGGGCTCTGAAAGCCTGCTGCAGTCAGTGGGAGGTTTTACGCTGCCTTCCTTGGGCCCCAGAACAGGCCTTTGCTGACTTGTTGTCCTCTCTCATTTTATTATTGATCTTGAAAAGCCTCTTTGTTAATTCACCTTTACTGAAAGCTGAATTTTGCCTCCTGCCTCATTCCCTCCCCACACCAGCCTCCTCCCCGGTAATGTGCCCAGTGTTCCCACAGCCCCAACCATGTGCTTGCTTTTCTAACCAGGGTTCTGCCTTGCCACAGCATTGTCTTCCTCCCTGGAGCTGACGAGAGAAATGAGCCCTGAAGCTTGAGGGGAAGCAGGTCCCGAAGGTTGTGTAGACCCCACTACCACTTACCTTCCACATCTTTAGTTAAAAACAGGTCATTTGTGCTGATTTTCTGTTAAGAGTGGTTGTAGCTAGAGGCGGTGGTGAGTCCTGAAAATAGCCAGTTTTGAGCATCAAGGAAGGGATTTATGTGGGATTTCCAGAGGTGTGTTGCAGACTTAGCCAGGCCTACATCCTTCCACTAGCTAAGGAGAGGGTACACCTCACAGGACTGTTGTCTTCCCTGGTGTGGAGCTGGGACTGGTCACACGGGGAGAGGATGAAGCTACATGCCTGGGGACTGGCTCAGGCAGAGGTGACTCCAGCTGGTGTAGTCAGGGACTGTCTGTGTGTCCTGGACAAACGGATTGCCTCAAGCATTGCCCTTCACCAGAAGTCACCAGCACCTGGAGCACTGACGCATGAGCACACATGTGTACAGCTGAAAGAGGGAGAGATGTGCTCCAGAGGATGCTTCTAGGGCCCCTAGCCTATGGACAAGGCTCACGCAGTCCACCACTAGCAGTATGTATAGTGGGAGGATGTGTTCTGCTCCTTCTTGCTCGTCTCTTACAAACGTTGAACATAAGGGACCTTTAGGAACCTCAGGTGTAGTCTTCTCAATACACCAAGCAGTGCCTTCAGTCCTGCAAGGTGCCTTGAGGTTTAGAAGACTCCAGCATCACCTGGCTGGAGATCAAACCTTGCTCTGGTCCCCCACAAGAGATCTATAAAGCAGAGCTTAACATTGTTGGACTCTCTGACTTGGATTTCTAGTGGGCCTTGGACACCTAGCTCCTGTGATCTCCCCAAAACTCCTCTGAAATGATGGGCTATAGGGGCCCAAACCCCTTTAGAGGTCCCAGCTCCGCTAACCAGGGAGGAGCAAGGTGTTGCAGAGAGAGAGGAATGGCCACATTGACAACAAAGACTTTGCTTATGGAAGCAGTTAATCAGAACGATTACAATTAACACCTAAAAGCCTCCAGACCCTGTGTGCTGGACTTTCCCTGTCATACACCAGTGTCTTGCTGGCTCATTACCTGCAACACCTAATTTTCAGTGCTGCTGAGAACAGCTGCCTCAGGAGGATCCCAGTACTTGGAAGAGGAGACTGCCTTCTTGCCTTCTCCAGCAAGGTGCATCCCTCCTTAGCATTGCTTTCCCGAGGTGTGTGTTAGCCTCATGGGTGGAAGCAGATGGCTGCTAATGAACAGAGCCACTGACTTATCTCCCCCATTTTTTATGCCACAGGCCACCTCATTCCACCCTCCCAAGCTCCCTGCAGCTGTTTAAAACACTGTTCATCTTCTCAAAGTGCTTTTAATTGCTGCACCTCACCCAGCAGTCTCACAAAAGCAGATGGAAGGCTCAAAGGTCTCCTTTGCTGGAAAGTTAGGTTTTTTTAAATTTGGAAGACCTCAATATAATAAAATATTCCTCATTTTTCTAAGGTCAGGTTTAGCAGCTGGGCCTCGTGATCAAATGAGTGTCTTTTCCTCAGGATGTGTGCTTGCTCGAATCTCATTAATGTACGCTTGTGCAACATAAGTAGAAACTAAGTAAGACAGAAAGTGGCTGTTTCACTTTTTCTCATCTATGGATCTAGTGTGAGGCAAGTGGACATTGTGCCACTGCATTTTACCCTCTCTGCCTCACTAATCAAATTTATTCTTTCACTTGATGCTTACCCATCCTTCATATCCTTGCAAATCTCTGCTGATGTGGGCAGGATTCAGGGCAAAATGGTGTCTGGTGACTATATGAGGAGTCCTTTGTGCTTCTGTCAGTATACGGTTTCGCAGCTCTGGCTGTTTGAATCACTGTCGTCTTTTGTGAATGAGGCCGGCGGAGTGACCCCAGATTTCCATCCTGTTTAGTTGGAAGCAGAGTGCAGCTCTTGGTTTCTAAATTCATAAGTCACTATCAGGACATCCATTTTAATAGAGTTCAGGCTATGCACCCTTGAAGGAAATTGTTCTGCAGTAACCAGCTCATGTGTAACAGTTATGCCCAAAGTGAAAGCTTCTCATCGCAGTGTATGATTTGACTCCTCCCTGAGATGTACTTCTTTGATGACTTACTATTATTATTTATTATTTCTATGGTAGCATAAATGTACATGGCACTTCAGAGCAAGCACAGGACAATATCCCTGCTTTGAAGAGGTTACAACGTCCCTGCCCTTACTCCAGCCAAACTTGTGACATGATACAGATAAATAACTGGCATGCAGGGAAGGAGGAAAGAGTTGCCAGCAGAAATAATGTAGCCTCGGTCCCCGCTGCCTGTTCATGGATGAAATACCAGGCAATGGTATTGAGGTTTACTCAAATGTAAACCGGGAAGTAACAGGGAGAAATAAGAAAATAAAGCTGCATAGCACTGGGGAATCCACAACCACGCAATATCTCCATGACCAGGAAAGACTATTAGAGCGATGCTTGGTTAGATACTGAATGAAGGAATGGTACATGCCCCTCTGCCCTTCAACTGTGGTGCTCGACACTGCCTGGCAGGGGACTGATCTTTCTATGTCCCATATGGAAATCACTGCCTCAGATGGCACACTGACTCCAGGCAATGTCATCAGGTGCATGCACAGTTCAAAGTTGGTAAACCCAAGACAGAAGCCCAGATGGAAGTGCAGCCCAGCCTGTAGTGTCTGCAGTGTCTTCTCTTGTGTGGTCTGGGCCCTGGAGGAATTTCATCCAGAGTTTTTTTGCATGTAAATGTGTTTTACTCAAGGTACTTCAACATTCATGAGCACTTTCTACCTCTACTCCCCAGCTCTAGTTAGGAGAGATTCCTGATGGCTGGCTGCGCGTCTCCCATGGTATGTATTTGTATCCTTCCAGTAACGTATTCCTGTGAAAAGAGTATATTCCTGAATTAAAAACTGGGGACCAAACTCCTGGCTCGATCACATGATAAAGGTGGTACATTCGCAGCATTGCAGTACCCCAGAGCAGAATTTGGGAGCTTTTATTTATCCTTACACTGGACTTAGTTGAACACCAGCACACATCTCCACTTTATGGGTTGGAGTCCAGAGCTTGAATGCATGTGTTTCTCCCAACGACAGTCTTTCTCGGGCACCACCACCCATCTACCTTCCTGCCAGAGAACAGGCTTCCTAAGCCCATTCCCCAAATCCCTAGACAGCCTGTGGTCGCCCCCATTTTACACAAGCACAAGCATCTTTTGCAGTGCTGCTCCAGCAGCCATGGGCAGATCTGGGGATGTGATGGAAACGAAGCCACCACAAGAGGTTTTGTCATGCCCCATAGGCAGGTTCTTTCACACTGTGCAGCCTTTTCTGACTACGCTGCTTTCCTGTAAGCACATTCCTCCTGTATTTTCTGCAGCAGCTGGGCTGAGCAGAGCAACGTTGCTTTGACACAAACATTTTTGCCAGGGAGTTCGCAATTGGCTGGCCTCCCTCACCTCCGAACCAGGACTTCTTGCCAAGTATGTGTTTCCCAGCAATGCACTTCCAACCCTGTCACCTGCAAACACAATTACTCCTTGCTTTCCATCAGCTTCATTAGTGATGGGGATGGAAAAGGACTGAAATGGAGCATGCTGCATTCACCGGGGGGGGGGGGGGGGGGGGGGGGCACATTGTTAGCAGGCAAAGGAAAAAGACATTTGCCAAACCAGCTCTGTCAAGCTTAGTGCAGCTGTTCTTGGTGAAGCTCTCACTCTCTGATGCAAGTCAGCGAGGCATGAAGAAGGCTTCTGGGAGCTGAAGAAGGGACCTTATTAATATTGGTATATTAACCATACAGAGAACATAGCTGTAACAGCTCCACTGATGCTGTTGGCTCTGACTAGGACTCAACACCTTTCCTTCTCAGGGGTGGCAGAAGAGGTGCAGGTCAAGAGTGGCTGTTCAGGGACTTTAATAGGGAGGTTTTGATCTTTTTTCATGGTCTTTGACATTAGAGGTTTTTTTTGTGGGGAAAAGCAGGCTGGAAAGAGAAGCAGTCATTTGGTGCATTGCACAGCAGTCTTTGGAAAGCACAGGAGAGATGATTAAGGCTTTTGCCAATCACCACTTTGAGAACTTTACTTTCTTTTTGAATGTATTTCCTAGATTGAGGAGACCTTAAGTTGTCTGCAGTACCTGTGACCTTCCCTGCTCCCTCCCTGCATGGTTAGGATGGTGGCTTTGTCATTCTGGAGATCAAGTTTGCTGTAGGGTTTTGACAAGTGCTTCTTCATGGCAGATGGTGTAGAAGTGATGTAGATGGTCTGTGGTCTTGTGGAACTTGAAGTCTTTCACAGTCACTTGCCATGTTGTGGGCAGGCAGGGCCTTTCTTGAGAATCAGGCTGATCTCCTCCAGTCCATGTTCCTGGGAAAGACAAGTAGTTTGGGAGAGGTGAAGAAGGGAGGAGAGGAAGAGAAATCATATCCTATTCCGTGCAACCGTTTTCATGTTAGTAAGTTGGAACCCATTACTGAAAACACAGCAACAGCAGAACTCTCCTGCTAAAACCCAGAGGCCAACTCCAACATGGAGAGTCCGGTACCCTCTACTCCAGCAACTTGAAGTGCTGAAGGAACATGGTGGATATGGTTGAATAGTCCATTTCTAGTAGCAAGTACTGTGGGTTTGGCAGACTGGTTTTAGGCAGTGGTGTGGCCAAGGGACTGACTTCAGCATGTCACAGTAGGCAGTTGTAGCCTGTTCCCACCCATCCCTAGGAGCGATATTTAGCCTTTCACTTACTTTTCTTACACATTTTGGGGACTGCTACTTCCTAGCCTCCTGTGGCAAGGATTTGAGCTTTTCTGGCTGAGGTGTACTGTGAGAGCTAAGCCCAGGATCTGCTGGCTGGCTCTCAGTACTTTTCCCTTTAACAGGAGTTAATTGGGTTGCTTCCCCTGTGTCTGTATCTCATGGGGATACCATGACCTGTAGGGCTGCAGAGGTCTACCACGGTTCATGCACCCACTCACTGCTTGTGGAAAGACTAGAAATGGAGGCACCTCTCACAAACAACACTTTTTTGAAAGCAGCAATAAAAAAATAAATGTATTTTAATCCAGTCTGGATTGGATTTTGTGATAATAGCAAATTTCCTCACAGAGGACTGAATTTCTGCTGATTTTCAAGTACAGAGTACAAAAGCCTCGTGTTCTTCCAAAACAGGCAACATTTTCCTGGCATCCATTGAAAATGCGGTGTCACCACTTTTGTTAATGTTATCAGCAACAAATTTGAGCCCAAAGCAGGCAGTAGGCACAGACAGTTTTTTCATGAGTCATTATAGTTTGGCAGGCTATGGACAAATGGAGGAGTGTTATGCGACCTTAATAGTAGAGAGTCTCCCGTAGTAACTGGCAGCCTGCTTTCAGCAAAAAGCATCATGCCACAGGGTTGAATCACCCCTCTGGCAGCAGAGGTGGTGGAAGGGGGCTGAGGAGGAAGTGGTGGGCACAGGGATCTCTCCCTTAGAGCTCACTCCTTTGGGCAGCCTCAGAGCACATGTCCAACGAGCCTGTGCTCTGAAGCATTTCTTTGGGGGTGGCTGGCAAAATGCATTTCCCACCTTCATGGGGGGAAACATAGAGGGATGGTGAGCTGCATGGAAAGAAAGGAAGAGATGGTATTTGTCACACTGTCCTTTTCTTTCTGTTGTCCTCCTACTCTTCTGCTCTAAGCTTTTGCTCTTGCTCTTGCTCAAAACTTCCTGTGGGACTGAAGGAGGGAGAGACCATACAGCTGCATGTTGACCTTCTAGCTGGAGCTGGGCACATAACAACCAACTGTGAGCTCATATTTCATTTCCCCAAGAGCTCTGGGCAAGGCAGGCTGTTTCCAGCGAGTGATTTGCCCAGTGGATTTTGAATGCTGGCAGAATTCATTATTTTGCTAGTACATTTCATTATCCAATTGTCTCTGTGTGTTCCCAACACCTTGCTATCTGAACACCTTCTGGTAGTGCCTTGAGCAATTGAACTAGTGTCTGCTCTGTGTGGTTTGTTTTCTCATCCAGTTCCCCAGGAGAAATGAATGCAGGAGAGTTGAGGAGGAGAAGATTGTTGGTTTGTTTTCCATTTATTTATTCATAGCTAGTGTCTACACAGGTTTGTGTTCATGTTAGAAAAAACAGACTGAGGAAACGTTCCTCACAGTTGGAGCTGGCCTTCCTGGAGAGGCTCTTTTCCTGGATTCTGTTTTGCGACACAGCCAGGCTTTCATCTACCTGCAGAGCCCCCCATGGTGCCACAAAGCAACGCTCTCCACACAGCCCTCACCTTGTCTTAGCCCAAGTCGGTGCCATGGAGTACCTTCAAAATAAGAGGCAAGACTTTGTCCTAATTTGCTTTTCTGTAGGGAGTCAGTGTAAAAACCAAGAGGCTGGTCATGATGCCTTATGTTCCTGAGAGACTGCGGTCGAAAAGCTCAAATGTGACCGTAGGGTCTTTCAAGCATTTGTCTCTGCCAACAAACTTTTGCTTGCATCAGCCTCATCCAGATGTTGCTCTTGGCCAAGCACTGGCCCATGTTGACAGCAGTCGTGTGGTGAAGCAGGAAGCCTCTTGCAGGCAGCTGACGCTTGAATCCATCTTAACTGACCAGTTTGCCTTCAAGCTGCTTTTGGTGATGGAACAGATCTGGAGGGAGAATGGGTCTTTGTGTGAATGTTGTGGGGGAAGCGCAGGTTCCTGTTGAGGCTTGGGTGTATCCCACCAGGAAGGCCTCCAAGCATTTCTCACATCTGCTGGATCCATGCCACCTTGCAGGCAAGAGAGCAGTACTGCACACTCTTTCATTATCAGCCAGTAGCATGGATGCAACATACTGCTTTCATTATCTTTATTTTTAGCCTCTGTCTCCTTTTAGCACATCTGTTCCTACACAAGCTGTGCACCATTAACCAGGAGCAAGTGGCCAGAGGTGGAGGAGAGAGATCTTTGCTGATCACACCAAGAGGCCTGGGAGAGACCAAACCTCTAGAGATTGTGAAGTAATTGTTCCCAGGTTTATTGCTGAGCCTTTGGTATTATAGGAAGCAGGACTTCTCTGAAACCTGGCCATCCTTCACATTTTCCCATCTTCCTGCTATGCCCCAAGAGGTGTTTACTGAAAGCAGCCAGCTGGGATAGCTGTCCATAAACAAGACCACACTGCTCCTGAGTCATCCAGGTTCTTGCACAAACAGCAATGCCAGCATGGCCCCTTCATAATATTCATCCAAGACAGGAGAGCTCTTCCCACATACTTTTCCAGGGGCTGAACCTCCCCACTGGCTGTCCTATGGGGCCCCCCAGAGTCACCCACTTCTGTAGTAGTGCAGAATGCAGTTAGCAAGTAGGTTCTCATTACAGCCAGAATTACTCTTTCAGCCCTTTTTATATTCCTCTATTATATTCCTCAATCCACCACATCCTCCACATGCACAGCCAACCCCTTTTGTTCACATTCAGATTAACTTCTTCCTCCACAACGTCCACTCTTCTTTCCACTGCTCAGAGCTTGGTCTGCAGAGAAAGGATGATTCAGAGGTTACACTGAAAGAACAGCAGCTCCTGGGATTTATATTCATCCCATGTCTAGAAGATCAGTCTGTAGAAGACTTCTCCACAGGTCCTGTGAGGAGCTGCTTGAGAAGCTGAACCCTCAGCACCTCACATCGCTTTAATCCTCCTTTTTAGTTCCCAATGGATCTGATTAGGCTGACAAAGAAATGAAAGCTGCCAGAGCACTTAATTGGAGAGTGCAGAGACTGGGCAAAATGAGACTGAAGAGGATGGAGTGAACAGTATTTCTTTGTAAAGGTTTCCAAACTACCCTCATGTGGTAAGCAGAAGTGGCTTGTTACAGGGAAATAGGCAGAAGCCCCAGCAGTTACCTGCTGACATTTTGTTAGTTTTAATTCCGGAGCATCAGCAAAACTGTTACAATCCAAACAGTTTCCTCAGGACCAGACTGAATGAGCTCTAGGTGGTACCGTGAGGTCAAAGACTCAAGGAAAGGTATATGGTCCACTGTGAAGTGGACTTTCAAAAGAGTCTTTGGCTCACAAGAAATTGTCCAGAAGCAGTGTGACCAAATCGATACGATCATTGAACCTAATCTCCTCTGGTCCAAGTCCTCTTGCGCTTGCAGTAATCTTTGTACAAGTCGTAGAGTCAGTGTGGTCCCCATATGCTATATGAGTTGCAGATTTTTAATGATACTTACAGGTTGTGGTGGTCCACAGCAGAGGAATGTCATTTGTTGGGCACGTAGCAGCTTTGTGGTGCATCAGGGAGTCCAGGATGTGTTTCCAGGATTTCATCCAAAGCAGCAGTTTTCATTTTTGCTCTCAGTTGTAGACACTTCTCTAAAGACACGGAACATAATCAGGGACTGTAGACTCAGGCATTAATTCAGACCCAGGGGAGGTAGATGAAACACTCTATAAATGAAGACTAGCACAAGAGAATGGATGCAGTAATCCACCTGTCTCATACCATCCTCTCTCTCTGTGCTGGTATTTTGATGGAAAGGGTTATTGTTAGATCTCACTATGTAAATTATCAGTCTAAATATCCCCTGACTCACACTGCAAATGCTACTAAGGGAGTCAGTGTAGTGTCAGTATAAATTATGTCCCATGCCAGATCCCCAGAGAAATCACTGCAGGATCTGGTTGACCTTTACACAGAAGATGGATCCATCTCGCCTACCTTTGGGCTTCTCAAAGTTTGACTTCCAGGCAAACCTGATTTTCTGGGCTCCCATATTCAGAGACAGGCAGCTCCAAAAGATGGTCCTGCCCTTCCACAGAGGGGTCCTGAGCCCAATCTCTCTCCAATAACTGTAGAAGGAGGCTACAGCTCTCTCTTTGACACCCAGGCTAAGTGACATTGTTGCCACAAGGACTGTACAGCATGGACTGCTTCCCATTCCCTCTCCCTTTGTCCCTTCTTGGTCATGAGGATACATTATTTGTCTTGAGTACCTACTAATGTCTGAGCAGTGAATTAGGCCTATGTTAAGTATTATAACTGAAATCCTCACAGCTCGATGTGGAACATATTTCAGAATGGATTTTTGCTCTATTATTGCTACTGCCAAAATGAAATTAAATTAGTCCAGTATGTGAAAAGTCAGGAAGAAAGCTGTCTATGACATGACAGGGATTTTGCATGATTCTTTTGGCTGAGCCAGCAGCAAGATGAAGCTGGGAAGGTCTCTGCTTCGTGACCGAAAGGACCTTGAGACCATGCTCCCCAGCCTGCCCTGGTTGCTCAAGGCTGATGCATTCCTTGGGATTGTGCTGAGCCAGCCCAAGTAGCTCTCATTGTGTGATAGAAAATACCTCACAAACACGCAATGTTTATATGGTGCCTGATTTTTACATCTTGAGAGCATGTTACAGACCCTGAGGAGGTCCTCCTCCAAGCCACAGCTGAGTTACTGCTTCACCGAAGGACATGTCTTGCTATCTCTGCTCTGGATTTTGCTGATAAAACGGTGGCACCTCCATGCTGTTGCTTTGCCTATACCAGAGAGATGAGGAGAGCAACAAATTGGGCATGCAAGTGATGAACTAATCTTGGGACTTGGATTTCCCAGCAGAGAGCTCAGCTCCGAGTCCCAGGAAATCAGAAGGATCCTTCCATTTACCACAGCTTGGAAACATGAAGGTGAGCATCTGTGCTCTGCTTAGCCATTCCCACTGACCCTCTTTGGCACTCTGTGTGTCCCACAGCCTGGGGGTGACATGGACGAACTCCAGCCAGCTCCACCATCCTTCTTTTTGCACATCAAGGGAGGCAGCGTGTCCTCCACCCACCTCTAGCCAGCTGCATCCAGCACAGAGCCCTCTCCCCAAGCCATGTGAGCTCTTGGGCTCCGGAGAAGGAGGTTGCAGGTGTTTCAACTGTGTTGTGAGCCTTGAATGGCACACATCATTTTCCATCTCCAATGTAGCTTCTATTCATATGTGCACTGTGTGTGCCTCCTTGCTTGCTCTGAAAAGCCTTGTTTCTCCTTGCCTCCCTACTGCTCATGCCTCTGCCTGGTAAGCCACCAGTATTCCCCCTTCTCATCCTTCATCAGAGTCTTGCTCTGCACTCCTTGAGCATGTCTCTGGCACAGATAACCTTTTGGAGGTGCTGGCGAGGGGCGGTGGGGCTGTGTCCTGGGCCAGCTGTGATTCACAGGATGTGATGGGCCTGATGAGGCAGGCTGCTTGGCTCTGACTGATGGCTGAATAACCCCACAGATCCATACATCCAGGCATGAGATAGCAGAGTGACTTTGACCTGGCTGATGCCCACTTGCAAATCAGCTGTGCTTCTGGAGTGGGGAGTTCCACACCTAAAACACCCACTCTCAAAATGCCAAGCTGTGTGGAGAGAGCCAAGCCTGCGGGTTATGACAATCATCAGTCTTCTGTCATCAGCAAGGCAAGCTGACTCATGAAGGAAGAGCAGAAGTGAAGCGTGGAGATGAATAAATGAGCCGACGAGCAGCTGTTGAAGCAATGCCTTGGGCCACATCCTCGCTAGGACAAGCCTTTGGAGCCCCACCTGGCTTGACCAACAGGTGAGCAGGTACTGAATTACACCTCGTGTGATGATCAAGGTCACAGTCCCCTGTCCCAGACTTCATTAGGGTCTCTAATGCAGAGATTCTTCACACACTGCTTGCTCATCTGTCTGGTCAACACCAAATGATTGTCCTAATGTGAAACCTGCTCTTTCCCCCGCTGTTCAGTGCTCAATGGCTGGTAATTTCCCTGGCATGTAAAAGCTTTGGAAAATTAATGTAGAGCACGGGTTCACACCTTGTCACAAAGATGCAAAGTTTAATAAACTGTGGAGCCAAACTGTTGGCTCCTTTGCATTAATGCAGGCAAGCAGCTGGAAATAGCTCTACAGAAGAAACTCGCAGCAGGATGCCAGAGTCAGAGCACCCAGAAATTCCCCAGCAGCTGCTTTGCTCAGCTGCTGAAGCAATTGCCTCTGGAAACAGGGACTGTATTGAACCAACCAAAGAGGAATAGTACCCCAGGCCAAAAAAAGATAAAAGTGCATGTACAATCTTGCAGAGGGCTAGGAAAACATTTTTTCACCCACCTTGCTTCAACCTCCTGCATCTGCAGAGATTTTAAAGATGAGCCTAGCCTATTTCAAGATGTCACTGGAATATGCATCCCCCCTAGAGCTTTCCACAGCACTGTCAGTCTTCTGTAGACCAGACTCCTTCAGACAGGTCTTTTGGTTTGGGTGTAATGTCATGTTTTGTGTCACCTGCTTCAAGCAGCAGCTGTTGGAGCAGGGACCGTGCGGTGCAGAATCTTGGCTTTCACTAGCGGACATAGGGGTAAACCAGAACACCCAAATCACCGCTGAGCGTATGTACATAGAAATAGACATTTACTGAAAGAGAGGGGAGATACTTTTTACCACTGAAGCTTTCCTGTGCCTCTCAGAGCAACCTGATTACTTCGCAGACCATGTCTTTTCCCAAAACTCAGACTGCTCCACTTGGGCCTGCTGAAAAGCATCTTAGTTTTCAGGTATTGATAGCTGCTAGAACCAAAGTAAAATAATCATGGGTTAGCTCAGCCACTGCCTTTGCAGCATGAGGGGGCTCTCACCGAGTGCAAAGCCTGTTTCAGAGCAGTGTTTGTCACAGGGGGGCATGGCGTAGGCTTGTCTCGGTGCTACGGGGCTGGTTCTCTGGGGAAGGAGGGCAGATATATGGCATTCAGCCCCCACGCCTGTGGGCTGCAGAGCCTCGATTCTTATACTTACTATAGGATCCACCCACTGCCTTTAATGATTCATATCACTCACTTGTATCACTTAACCCCTTCTTAAATCATGCACTTAAAAATTTTCAATCTGTTACTTAATCGTATTTGCTAGGTCTCCTTTCCATTAATGCTCCAGCTGGGAAGGGAACTGGTTCAAGAGCATGAACTAGGGAGAGTCATGCACTCTGCTAAGTGTTTTGCCTGTGGGATGGGAACAAATGTGGGACACTGGTTTCATAGCCTAGAATTGCTCTGTTGACTTGCTCTGGCAAAGCATATTAGCACCATTGTCTCTGCAGCTCCTCCTTCTTCCCTGGCTTTGTTCAGGGGGTCTCATAAGCTGCGCACTGATACGCATGCTTCATTGCATGCCTAGCCACGAAGCTCAAGGTTTCATGTATTGAGCTACGCACAGGAACGCTTTGGCTGCCTGTGGTTCTGGAGAAGGTCTTGTCCACAGGCAGTCTGGGTGCTCTGGCACCAGAAAGTAAAAAAGAGGAACCTAGTCTGGTATTTTTTTAAAAAGTCACATTTTTAAAACTTACCTTGTACATGCTTGGCACCTGAATTTCACTGTGGTATTTCACTGCCTGGCTTTGGCAATAATGGAAATATCTAAAAATTCAGATGCCAGCGGGATGTAAATCTTCTGTGGGAAATTTCTCAGTATTAGTGTTCCTCTGGGTTTCAGTGGTGTCTTCATGCTACCCGCAGTCCAAGTACTGCAAAATGAGTCAATCTGGGTGTTTCACCAAGTGCAGAAAGTACACAGGGCATACATAAGCTTCTTAAAAGAGGACCAGTGATCTCTGAAGGGATCAATTCATCTATGTTCAGCTTCACTGTGACAGTTCAAATGGTGGAAAAAATTATCCTCGTCTGGAAGCAGCTTGAACATGCCTTATTTCGGGACTGAGCTGAAAAAGGCCCCGTGAAGAATAGCTCCTGCAGGGGGAAGAGGAAGAGCCCAGATTAGTTACAACTGCCTAACCAGGAAGGGTTATAGCTGGGTTTTATGACTGATTATCATGCACAGCATGAGGGCTTACTGTGAGAGCTCACACGCTTCTCTCTTCCCAGCCATCCTTTGCGCTTGCAGGTTCTGGTGAAGCAGCCGGCTGTGTTGTCAGCTGTCTCAGCACACGTGTGGTAGGTCACACTCACCAAGCACAGGTGCCAAATCCTGATTGCTCTGCAGGATTTGTTGCACCAGGAAAGATGTCTGGGTTTGACAGCAGCCATAACACAGCGCGGCTCCTGCCTATAGCATGGGGAGAAGCAGCACAGGGCTTGCAGGAACAGCGTGGCAGGGCATGGGGGCACAGGTAATGTGCCTTCGCTGAGTGTGTGACATCCATCCCACGCTGCAGGCGTTCTGTACTGGCAAAATGGGCCCCCTGCAATCATTCATGATGCCAGGAACACGTGGGGAAGCTTGAGGAGAGAGTTTTCTGGGTTCTGGCATGCATTATTTGGCTTTGTGGATTGTTTCTCTTGCTGCAGGCTTCAGCATTTTTTTATAGGCATGAGCTTTTTCACCTAACAGTGATGAAAAAAGATACCCTCCAACACTTTCTTCAAATTGGAGTAAGAAACATGGGATAGTCTGAAAAAATATTGATGTTTTGCAATTACTAGTAGATATCAAGAAGCTCCAAAAGCCAGAATAAATTAACATGGTGATTTTAAATACAGAGCCTATAACAAGGAGACAATTAAAACATTCCTTCTTAGTCATGCATACAACATCTGGACAAAGTGCAGGTGGAAGAGATCTATCTTGTAAAGGAGGAGAAAAAAAAAAAAAAGAAAAGAAAACCCAGTGGCCTATTTCTTTTAAAACTGCTGCTTTCTTTGATATATACAATATGCTGGAAGAGAAGAGGGAGGCAAACACCCAGTTCCCACCAAGTTTCTGCAAAAACTGAGCACGCACATGCCTTTGAAAAGCCAGCAAAGACTTTTTGCATGGGGATCATGCAGCAGCGAGCCCAAGAGAGTACCTGTATTGCTGTCCCCCACCTGCCGTCCCCCCAGCACCGCAGGCTAGCAGCACTGTTTGCACAAGTGCAGGAGCGATGTGCATGCTGCTTCACTGCTGAGGTAGAGCTTAACATTTCAATCTCAGCTTCATGAGCGTGAGAAGCTGGAGGAGAAGCATGGTCATAAAAATACACAGCCATTTGTAGCATTTTAATAAAGGGAATGGATACGGCTACATCCCCCTTTAGCAGGCGACCATTCTCACTTTGCTGACGTGACCTCAGGAGCGTCATGCCTTGTGATGGGCTGGGTTGCCATGGAGACTGCTGGGATGGCATCGATAAATGCACAGTGAGGTTATGTGCAAACAGAATATAGGGGCCTTGGAAGTGTAAAAATTAAAATAAAGCAAAATAGGATTTGCGTGAAAGTCAGAAAATTGATTAGGAAATACCTGCATTCATCAGAACTGTGGTCTTCCTTGGTAGTTGGAGCTGTGATATTGCAAGAGGATACATTATACTGTGTTTTGAGAAGTGCTTTGTGCAGATGGTGGACCATGGTTGGGTTGGGGAAAGCCAACTCAGCTGGAGATTGGCTGGGTTTTTTTTAAAAAACTTACTAGAGCTGTTCACTATTCTCTCCCATCATTCCTTCCCTTTGCCTCCACCTTTCTCTTTGGATAACAGTCTTTCCCATTTCCCTGCCAGTTGGCATTTTTTGCAGCTTCAGCATCCCTCACCTCTAAGGATGAGCCTTTCTGGCAGGCAATGCAAAACCACCCTCAAGCCCTTTTTTAAGAGGTGAAGGGCAGTCCTGGCATGCTCTCCAGAGCTATGGGCTACCAGCCTGTCTGCTCCAGGAAGAAGGGTGGTTATGAGTTTGTGGGGCCTGGCAGAGGTTTAGCAGCTCTGGCACAGAATTTCAGTGCAGGACTGGGAGCCCAGGTAGGGTATAGGTGGGTATGAAATCCCAGACCAGCCTTCCTCACAGGTCACATTATTTATTTGTAAGGGTATACTGAGAGGTGGCCTTGCCGTGTTCACACCTGCTCTTTACCACATAATGTGCACAAAGTCTTGAATCTTTTATATGTTGTATCTTCTTTGTAGAAGGAAGGAAACAGCCTGAGCTGTTTTTTTGCCTCAAATGTCAAGTTATTTGAAACAGGTGTGGTCCTGTTTCTGTACAGCCCCTTGCCCAAAGGTGATCTTGCTGAGGGCTGCTACCCATGATTGCATTAGAAACAATAAATAGGAATCAACTGTGTCAGGGTTTGATCTTGGCAGCATCCCTGCATGGCATAGCCTCTCCTTTTCAGTGTCTACACTGAGCTGTGACAACAGCACAACACTGCTTCAGCACTCAGCTTTGATGTGAAGGCCAGCTCCTCTTGTCCAATGTGCTGCACAGCATCAGAAGGGCTGCGAGCATTCAGACGTGCAGCTTGACTTCTTCCCAAGAGCTGGCAGGACAAAAATACTGATAATTTGCAACCTTTCATTTTCCATTTTCATTGTGTGTAGTCACTGGCTGCCACAGTTAGGCACGAGTGTTTGCACTGCAGCGGGGTTTGAGGGTTACAAGCAGCGTCAGTGGGTCTATGCACTGAGAAGAGGCTTAGCTGGAAGAGACTGTGAAACAGAGGTGAATTTTATACCTTTTTTTTTTTCTGTACTCATGAAAAGCAAATGCACCATTTCTTCCTCCCCTTCCATCTCCCAGAACCAATATACAATTCTGACAAATCAGCCCTGAATGCAAATCCAATAAAGTTAGCATAATTGTCTTTGTTATGAGGAGCTGGAACAGGCTGCTCTGCATGAAAATCAAAATAATAAACCACTAAAACATAATGCAATTGGGTGATCATAAACCTGGCTAAGTGTCCACACGAAGGTGTGGGTGCGTGGTGCGGGGAGCTGTGCAAGGGGAGGTCCCTGGGGCTGAGCTGGGCAGCTCCAGGTGGCTTTTTTAAGCTTGCTGGTGATTTTTAAAAGAAAGCATGCAATGGAGGGAGGGACAGATTATTTTCATGTATTACCATTTAGCAGATGAAGAAGTAAAACTGAAGCATTTCATGATTGCAAGAAACAACTGAGATCTTGCTCCTTTTTGCATTAATTGTGTCTGATTTTAAAAGATTGCACAAATGAACACTGTAAAGAAAACAAATAGAAATACTCAAAATATTTTGCTTAGAAAACATTGACACAAAAACAGCTCTTTTTTTTTTTTTTTTCCTTCAAGGAACTGTTCCAAAATAAACAATTCTGTTAACATGAATCTGAAAGATGTGATGTGAGCGAGCGCTAACAAATGTTTAGGTAGTAAAAGCATTCACTGCTTGTTCCTAAGCCCCAGCTCCCGGAGTCCTGAGAAGGCAGAATTGTAGCTTTTGTTAAAAAACATGCAAACACAAAAGCTGTGGCTTTCCTGATTATGGAAATCCAGAAAATGAAATAATCCTGCTGCGATGCTTGGGAGAGCTGAGCTTTTACACCGTGCAGTGGAGGCGGTGGCTGTGTGCCCTGGGGGGGTGCTGGGGGTCTCCTTCCTTCTCCCTCCCTGGGCTTTGCTCCCCTTCCCTTCCTCTGCAAAGAATCCTGCTTACATCCATGTTAGGAGAACACTCTCCAACTGGTCTGTAAATAATTGCTTTTATCAGGTTTCCCTGTGCACCTTGGGGCCATGAGGTGATGTGACCCTGGAATAATTCTTGTGCTTTCTCCTGCTTTTGCTAAGTTGGCGTCAGATCAGATCCCATGTGGGAGCAGCCCAAGCCTCCCGCCCCACTTGCCCTGCTCCCAGCCCCACTGCAGGATGCTGAGGAGCAGGGGTTGCATCCAGCCTGGGGAGCAACAGCTTCCCAAAGATTGCGTTTAAAAGAGGCTCGGCTCCGGAAACTTTGAAAGCGGGGGAGCAGGACTTGGGGCGCTCAAGGAGCCCAGGAAGAGCAGTTTGCTTCCTTGGGAGAAATTGATTTTCAAAGCTATTGATGTTGCTTTTGAAATGCAGCCTGCTGTTCGCCAGCATTTAGATTACCTTTCTTTCTACACACCCGCCTTTGTTGTTTTAGGATCAAAGAAATGCTGCCCTGCTCCGCTAAGAAATTGCCTCTCCCCTGCTATTCGGGGTATTTCCAGCCTTACGCACCACTCAGGGGGCCTGAAGTACGGTTCAGCTCCTCGGGGAGAGGCAGCAAACCCTGTGGCACGTGCACCTGCATGGCCCTGAGACGAAGATGGGCTTCAGCCCTGCTGCGGGCTGAGAATTGTATCTGTAAGAGAGGGTGTTGAGATGTCAATGGGGTGGTGGGACACCACAGCAGCCGCTCTGCCACCCCATCTGATGGAGGGCTGGGGTTTGGGGTTTTCCCCTTCTTATACCCGAGTGGGGTTTGTTGGTCTCCTGTCACCTGTTCTCCAATCTCCAGTGTTGCTTGGTCCCCAGCTGTGATATGGTGTGGCTTTGGGTGGCCCCACTGGGCTTCGGTGGCCCCACGAGCACTGGCAGAGCCCATTGCAGCTGCCTCTGTTCAGGATCAGGGCAGGCAGCAGTGCAGCCTTGCTTCTCACAGCCAGCTCTGCTCTGCCTGAGCAGAAGTATCGGGGGTTTGGCAAGCAAATCACGTCTGGAAATGACAGTATCGGCTCCTTTGGCTTTACATGGTTTCTTCTGCCTCCCCCCGCCAGTCTCCTGCTTCAACCTGTGCTCTTGAAGAGGCTTTAGAGCTCATCTGTGCTATTGTGCAAAGGAAACCTAGAAAAGGTTAAACCAATCCAAATTGCTGAGTCTTTGAAATAAAATAAGAGTCCCTCCTAGCAGGAGATTCGCTGAACAAAAGGGCTTCAGCAGTCAGCTTGATTTCAGCAGCTTTTCCCAGAAGATTCAGAGGGGTCACCCCACATCTCAATTCCTGCAGAAAGCAAGCTGAAACCCCCTTTAGATGAAGTGCGTCTTACCAGAGAGTCTCTTTCTCTCCCTGCAGTCAGGCTCCCATCTTCTACCTGGATGAGGTAACTGATACCCTGGGTGAGCAGCTGGGGCTGGAGCGGTGCAGGGACCCCCCTGCTCGGTGCTTGGGCTGTCAGCCCAACGTGAGCTGAATCAACAGGGACCATTGGAGGCCCTGGCTCATTCTGGGGCATTTCACCTGTGGAGATGCTATTTCAGTGGCACAAGTGGCAAACCACAGGGCGGAAACTTCCGCTGGGTATAACATGCCTCATAGGTATGGATTGATGCTTTGTGCCTCTGTGCTGCAAGCAAATTTGTGCTCGCAGGTGCTTCTGCACAAGTGCTCCCTGTTCTGGGCTGAAAATGTGCTCCCTGACAGTTTCTTCTCTTTCCTATTTACATAATTAAGAGACATTATGGAGCATTTGGCCTGCTTGTAGTATTTACATCATAAGCCTTGTGATATTTGTTTTTCTTAAATCTTCCCAGCGTGGTCCAGAAATCCCCCCTCCCATGCCAGCCAAGCAATAGGTAATTTCATTTGCAAGCATTGTTAGCAAATGCCAAGGTCCAGAGCCTGTGCGTGAAATGGTGACGGACATTGTCAGAGGTGCTTTTCCACTTTGTGTAAATAATTGCACGTCCTTTGGGACACAGAAGGTAGAAAATTAGGTAGAACATAGCATCCCTGTGGTTGTGAACACCTATGGGAGACCTTGGCCTCTTGCGCTGTGCCACATATATCGCTGAGAGCTGGGGGAGTGGTGCGGAGTGATAATCCCCTTTATGAATCAATCCCTGAGTTGTCTGGGACAAGGACAGCATGGGGACCTTGATCACAGCCACAGGACCTGGCAGTGTTGCTATCATTAAAAAAAAAAAAAAAGCTTTTAATCCTCTTAATTGGTTGCATTACTGATACTCTCTGGCACTGGCTGGAGAATGAGAAAATCTATAAACTGGTCTGGTTTGTCCAACCCAGCTTCTGCCTGAGACGGTGCTGTCATTCGGAGCAGAGAGAGGGGAAAGCACCCAGGCACTCACCAAGAAAGTCACCTGTCCTCTCCATCAGCCCTGCACTGGGAAACTGGTCCCACTGGACCAGTTGCAATTTGTAGCACCCAGAAACGATTTACAGTGAAAGACATCAAGGGTCTAATGAGAGAGGAAGTACTTTTTTTTCTATTTATTTTGGAGGAGCCTAATTTTCTTCCCTAAACCTTTGCCAATGACAGACACTCTCATAAACCATTTTTATTGGATTTTCGAACAATTTAATTAGTGCCTCCGTCCGTGATGGCTGCAGAATTGGTGCAGAGCAGTCTGTGGGGATAGTAAAGCAGAAGTGATGGCAGTGCTCTACGTGCATGGGATGGAGGGGGAGGACAGCTAATATGGAGAGAGCAGAAGGACTCGGGGGGGAAAACAGAGCTTGGCCATGCTTCCTCCAAGGGCTGAGAAGAAGTCGGGTGCATTGGCATGTCCACTTGTCTCCTTTGTGCATTCTTGAGGGGCTTTGCAGGGTGGGCACAGCCCTCAAAGGTACAGTCTCAGTTGAGCTTGCTCCTGGCTTGAAGTGGGGACTTTGTCTTTGCTCTGAAGCAAACCAAGACATTCCCCTGGCAGAGATGCTTGGCCTTGGGGCAGCACGAGTGTGTCCAAAAGACCAAGGAGCCTACCACAAGTCCAGCCTTTTTCCCTCTTCACCCCTTGCCATGGCAAAGCTGCCTTGAACCACTATGGGCCAGACATAAATAGGAATGAAGCTCTTGTTCATGGACACGTTGAGCAGGACCTACCCTGCTACCTCCTACACCATGTTTGAGGAGCATAGTTCAAAGTTCCCAAGCCCCATCTGGATGCTTTGAGACCAAGTTTCAGCAGTTGCAGTCACCATCCTAGATGGGAAGGCTGCACAGGGCAGACTTCAGCCCTGCTCAGCCCACACAAGAACCCGCTTTTTCCCTCAGAACCCACCACAGCGCAGACACGTTGGGGCTGGATAGGCCAAGGGGAGGAACGTGCTGGCTCATCATGGAGCTGCTACACAGAGCAGGCAGCAGCGGTCTCTCCGCAGCCCATGTGCTGCCAGTTGTGGGCCTGACAGCTCTTTTTTAAAGTCGATTTTAGTTATTTGCAGGAGTACAGATACAAAGGGAATTGGGGTAGCTGCGCCATGCAGAGGCAATATGTTTATGAGCTTGAATTCCAATTAATACCCAGGGGCTGTCTGTTTTATATCAGTGCACGGCATTGGCATTCAGCTATTCTTTTATATGGATAAAGTACGTGCTGCATGATTCATTTAGGGCCCGCTGAGTCACACGGGTTCCTGCGTCCCAGCAGCAACATCTGGCTGGCGTCCTGCCACCTGGGCTGTGCCGAATTCAGGGACTCCATGCACCCCCACCCAGCCGTGCTGCCCCGCGCCGTGCCGTGCCGGAGCCGTGCAGCGGAGCTGGCCCCAAAGCTGACTGATCACCAAATCCAAAAGCAGGAGATGAGAAGCAGGACAGGAAAGAAGAGGAGAAAACAAGAGGGTGAAGTCATCTATTAGGGAAGGGCTATTGGAGAGCAGCCAAGCTGAGTGCTTCCAGCCTGCTTCCTGACACAGGAGTCGGAGGAATTCTTCAGTTTCGTGGCAGAAATAGGTGCCCTGCACTCCAAATCTTCCATTCCCCCCAGGGATGGGCCCAAGAATTAACTGTTCCCTGGAACAAAGCCTATTTTTCAATAAGACTGCTGAAAAACAGGTTTTGAGCAAGGAAAAGGGAAAAAGATAGATTCTGGCTGGTCTGGAGCAAGGGAGGGAAGGGTTTGCTTATGGGAGAGTTGTATTTAATTTTATCCAGTTTATTAATACAGCTTCTATTCCAGGCATAGGGACAGGCCCCAGATCATTCTCACAGACCTGTTGCAGTCCTGCACTTATAGATTTTCCTGCCTGGCTTTCAGGGAGTTCAGAATAACCCCTAAAAACTTTCTTCCAAACTCAAGTGACTGTGAACCAGGCACTCAGCCCAGCCGGCTGGTGAATTCTGTCATGCTTTTCATGCTCCATCACACCTAAATCCCCCACTGCAGCGCTTGGGGCAGATTTTCCTTGGATTCAGCCCTATATTTCTTTGGGAATGAGCTTTCTAGGAGAATGCTCACCTCCCTGCGCCTGGCTATGTGATACCTAATGCAGCACAGCATCGCTGCCTTTGCTGCCAGCACAGACTGGAAACCCAGTGGTGGGCAACTGGGTGGCTTAGACCCAGCTGAAAAATCCTGGGTTAGCTCTGGGCTAATCTGAGCTGCTGGACTGAGTGCATTTAAGAGTTGTCAGCTATTTTCAGAGGCAGATTTGCCCTTCCCTCTTTCCACCCATTGTCTCTCAGCTCTCTTGACATAGCTAATGGATTGCAGACCTGTTCCCCCCACGTCCAGGCAGAGCCCCTGTGTTTTATCTGCATTGCTGTTTGCGTTAGGTAGAGATTTTTCTAGGGAGCGCAGAAAGGTAATTTCCCCCTGTACAGTGGATTCATGCTAAAGGAAGGGGGAAGAAGCACCGAACGCTTTCACATTTATAGTAAAAAGTCATGGAAATTACTCCATCGCAGCAAGTCTCCTCCCTGTGGGTATCCTCTTTGATGTGCAAAGGAAAGGAATGTTTTAGCTGATCTCAATATTTTTAATTCTCTTGCTGATTTTGAAGCCCTCTTTAGCATGAACTACCAAAGGATTGTAGATTACCCTGTAAAGGCAGTTTTGTTATTGTCTCTCTTAACCCCAGCTAGCCTTCAATTTCCTGCCATCATTTTTATTATGTCTTCTTTCAGCTGGAAATGAACAATGAGCTTTATTAGAAGAAAAGGTGAGAAATGTAATACGAAAAGCCCCTCCTGTATCATGCCAGAGGCAGACACCCCAGTTGGGTAAGCGATGCCATGTGAACGCAGCACCAGGCTCCTCCGAAACCCACTCGTGCTCTCCCATCTGAAAGGAGCTGCAGAAGCTCTCCGCTAGTGCAGCTTTCCTAATTCAAAAGATCTGATCAAAAGTTTTCCAACGTTCTTTTTAGCATTTCTGTAATAGATTCATGCCTACAACAGCTTTGGCAATTTGGTGAAATAGTGGTCCTTTTCCGAGCCAGGTTCTGACTCAGGTCTGCTCCTCCTTTTTCAAGAGGAAAACGTTTTTCTTGTCATTGGCACAGAGGAGATGGGAAAAGCAGGAAAAACACGGGAGAAGGAAAAGCAGGAAAAACACGGGAGAAGGGAAGTTTCTTCTGCTTTTTTCTTTTTCTCCCACAGAAAGCAGTTTCTTTTTGCCCTTCCTATCAGTATAGAATATATTTGTTCAGTGAAAAACAAAGGAGAAACTGCCAGGGGAAATATCCTATTAAGTAAGCCCCCTACTCATTTATTTCTAAATTTTCCAGAAATACAATGAATGTCTCTTTCATTAAGCTGTAAGAATAAATTCAGGCCCTTAAAAGCCTTCCTTTGCTCCCCCTGCCCCACATTGTTACAGTCTGTTGTGCTACTTCTGCATTTCCCACACAAAACTCTAACATTACAAGAATGTTTTTGATACCAGGACCAGGCAAATGTCTCTTTACAGCCTCAGAATACTAAAGATTTTTTTTTGCAGTGGAAATAGTTGGTAAGGTTTACAATTAAGCAACCAAACGCTGCCTAAATTTCAGTAGATATTTGCTTCTGACATTCAATATGTTGTTCACGCGCCGATTTTATGGTGCCACTAGTAAAGTAAAGAATCTTTATCCCTTATATTGAAGATTTCACTCCCTTTCCTTTGTAAGGGTAAGTCTTTATTTGCACGAAGATTGACTCTTGATGATACAGCTTGCTTACTCAGTGGATGGCTGTTTCAGATAATTGTTCTATTGCTATTAACACAAGTTCAAATGTTGTTTAATTGTGGGAATATA
This sequence comes from Astur gentilis, assembly GCF_929443795.1. Taxonomy (NCBI): domain Eukaryota; kingdom Metazoa; phylum Chordata; class Aves; order Accipitriformes; family Accipitridae; genus Astur; species Astur gentilis. Next base: position 15,500,243 of record NC_064885.1, read on the forward strand.
CAGAACATTGTTGCCGATCAGGGTCATTTGGAAGCCGAGCTGAATGCTGATAGGGTTGTAAAGGCAGCATTTATGCAGAGAGCCTCGCTCTTTCTCTTAACATTTTATTTTTCATATCATTTGAAGATCTTAAAATAGTAGCTGTCTAGGTACGCTGAAGGGCTTAGCAAAGGAAGATCGACTGGCAGATATCATACAGTGCAAAAGCCTCGGCTGTAACGGAGCAGTGTTTTTGAAGTAATAATATAAGGTAAAACTAATGTGTGTTTCAAGATAAAGGATGTTCTTTGGGTTGTGGGTGTTCAAACAGAACACAACAACATTTCTATTCAGCACACTCTTTAATTCTCAGTTAAAATAGATCCCATATAATTGTAGCTTAATTCTGGTTGAAAACTCCCTGACAATTTTCAGTAGAAACCTGAGTTTTATCAGAGAAATGTTTTCACTTTCAGATCTGCTCTTCTTCAACATTTGGTTTGCTAAAATCATCCAGCAACAACAAAAAAAACCTCAACTGCTGTAAAATGCATCTGGAACCTGACAAACAGATTGGGGCTTGAGCCAGGAAAAAATCAGCAGCTTCCGTCAGATTTTTGTTTGCTTGAGGGCTTTAGGGGGAGGTGGCAGGTTTAATACAACAATTCATAGTTGCTGGTTGCAGGGTTTGGTTTTCCAACACGTAAGTCAACACCATCTCCTGAGAATTGGAACAAAGACAAATCTACTTTCATTTAAATTTTCAGCAGAATAACGCAGCTTTTTTCCTGCCCCTTTTCCCTCTAAATACATGGTCTAGTTCCACCTGAAGGAAACAGCCCTTCAATAGGGTGCAGTCACCACCAGACTTGCTTCCAACACCAAGAAGCTATCCATGGCATTTTCATGGCCTGGCGCAAAATGAGAGGGCTCAATGGACATGATTTTGTTTCTCCTTTCATTTGATCTTCCCCTGCTTTCAAGTTTCTCACCAAAGCTCCTGGAGAGGACCTTTTTGCTGTGAAGGAGTAGGCCAAGCAAGAGCAGGAAGGTCCTGCCACCTCCTGGGTTAGTCTCAAGGGTGTGTAGAGTTACTATGAGGTAAAACGCTTTCCTCTTTTGAGACATGGTCTAGGAAGTCTGCATCTCATTTCCCAGGCTTAATATGCCAGCCTAAACTTGGGCTAGTATGTGACTGGGAACCTCCAAGCCACTGTGAAAGAAACTGGATTCAGCGTGGCTCAGATGGCATTTGTTTAGCTGGTAAACAGTTTGCTCCAAAAAAGTCGCCCCAGTTTTCCCCTACTGGGAAAATCCATTTGGGTTTAGGGTCAAACCCATCTGCTTACAATTGAGTCTGGCCATGTTGCTCAAGTTTGTGTCTTGGTGCAGCATCCCTTTATAAGTTTGGAGGAAGGAAGGAGGTGCATGTACCTGACCAGGCTGTATTTGCATGACCCGTTGAACAGGGGCAGCTCTGCCAGCGCTCAGACCATGGCATCACTCCGCCGTGATGGGGACTAGCCTCGTCCCATTGCATAGGGCTGAGGACCATGCGTACCCCCATACTTCCATACCCCCAGGCCCTCAGGGGGTGTGAAAATACTGCTTCATCCATCCTCAAAATGGAGTTTAACATTTTTACAGCATAAAAAGCCTGGTTTGCAGCCTGACACTTCCCTGTAATTGCCTCTCCTCTGTGCTGCACAAGGATGTCAGTGTTTCTCTTTAATTGTTTAGCTCCCTCACCCATCACATCTCTGTGGAGATAAAGGGCTTCACAAGAAACCATCCATCCAGAATGAACCCTTCCTGCAATGGCAGGTAGACAACCCCTGCACAGCACAACCCAAAGTGCCTGGTTCCTATAGGACCTGACTCCCTTTTGTGCCTCCCGCGGTCTTTGCCAACCTTTTGTTGCTCTTCTGTGGATTGCAATGCCATAGCTAGGGCTGAGGTGCAGGCAGTCGGGAGGACCAGGAGTGTTCCCCGTTATTGAGCAGGCAGCGGCGGGGAGTAACGGGCCTGTCATGGGGCCCCAGGCACCGATCAGTGCTCATTCCCTGCTGGTCCCTGCAGTCACTGGCCCATGGCTGAAGTCAGAGGGTTGCGCTGCTGTGCCATGATTTGTAGGCTGTAATTGGCTTAATGCTTGGCTTAGCCGTTTAGTATTGCTAAATGGTGTAATATCAGCCGCCTTCCACTTGCACCAGAAATAAAGCTCCGCACACATGGAAAACGTTGCTGCAGTTCACACTGCAGTTTGCTCGCTAGCCTTGCATGGCAGTTTCCCATCTACTCAGAGGCTTTGAGCTGCAGGTAGATGAGCAGCACCTTTGGGCATCCCTCAGTCACGGCATTATCTATCCTGACTCCAGGGGAAAGGGGAGGGTTTGTCTGCTGCTCAGTCTGCCTCTTGCTCACCCCATAAATCAGCCCGCTGAGGTGCCAAGGCGAGAGGACCCTCCCACCCCCACTGCCTCAGAAGAACACGGTGAAAGGGGAGAGGAAGACTGTGGAAAAGAAAGACCACCCATTTTTGAGACCCCTGCAAGCTTCACCCAACAGGCCAGTGCCTCCAGCAGCAGATGCATTAGGCTGATGAGATGCCGCATGGCACTTAATTCAGGGCTGTCTTGCCTTCTCCCCAGCCTCATCTAAAATACTGATGGGCCAGACAGCAGCACAGCAGGAATGTGCACGTGCCTGGGCCAAGTTCTGGTTAGCCTGTCCTTGCATCCAGCTAACACCAGCACAATTCCTCACTGGCTCTCAGAGGAGGCACTTGCCAAGCTTTCTTCCTCCCATCCCAGATGTGTGCAGTGGGCGCTCTGCCTTTGGGCTCAGCTGGAGGAGGTCTTCATCTGGAGGGATGGGTGATTCTGGTGCACCCAAGTCACAAAGCTTACAGAGCTGATATTAAGAGAAGTCCTGATCAGAGGTCCCAGGCTGCTGGGGCTAATGTCCTTTTGTGGGCTACATCAGAAGGTCTCCTTGCCTGTCTTGGCCATCTTGATGGGTGTGGAGTAGCTGGTAGCAGGCAGGCGGGGGACCAGCAAAGCAGCCATGGTGCTAGGGCCCTGGGTGTGCCTTCATTGCTCTGACCATCCTCAGCTCGGATCTCTACCCACACATCCTCTGCCAGTGGCCCAGCAGCTACATTTAAGCTCTGTTTTGCCTGAAGCCACTTCTGATGTGCCCAGCAGCTGAGCTGGGATGTGCCAAGCTTGCAGGACTGGCACCCTGCCTGGGAACAGGGCCAGTGTCACCATGGGGATGCCATGGAAGCCACTGGAGCTGGTGTCTGCAGCAGGAGCTTGTGCTGATCTTGGATTTCCAACTACTGGTGAAGATTGCAGAACTTGACCAGGGGAGGAGGGAAGGTGTCAGTTCTTGTCTTAGAAGCATGTAAACAAGATTAAACCCCTGTGAATTGAGGAATGCTGATTGGGTTTATCTGCATGATGAAGGTAGGAACTTATTTCACAGTGCTAAGTGATACAGGTAATATTTCCAAAACAAAATCTCCAATTTGAAATCCAATTAGGGTTGCTAAGTAACAACATAGTTAACTAGCCAATATTTGCTAAACCCAGGTTTTTGCAAGCAAGGAAACAGCTTCAACAAATTGCACTAACAATATATAAATACATTAATATTAAACTAAACCAAAAATATATAGTTTACTGCAACACAAAACCTTTTAACACTTGACTGCTAGGATTTTCCTTGTGATCTGTATGATTTCAGAAGCTGTTTTAGTGCTTTCTGCTTCCCTGGTTGGGGGGTCTGTACTTCAACTGCAGTATTGGTGGGACAGGGAAGGAACCTGTATATTTAGTTTACAAGGTACTATGTAACCTTATTGATGAGCATGTATCTTATATGCCTGGATTGAGGGTCTGAAAAGTAATTTTGATGAAAAATAGTTGCTTGCAAATGCTCTTTAATTGTCAACTACTTCAGTATAACTGATCTCCCCTCAAAAGTTACTGCAAGTTTTACTAAAACAGGTTGTTTTTCAAGCCCATTCTCGGCAGACACATACATTGATCTAAAAATTCCCTGTTTGTCTCTGCTCAAAACACAGCTCTCTGAGGAGCTTCAATGGCTCTCTGACCTGCCCAGTCTCCCGCAGCACCAGGTGGTTGTTATGGTTCTAGGCTTGCTTGGGACAGCTGCACACCTCATCAGGAAGTCCCAAAGTGGGACCAGTGCTCTTGCTCCAAAACACCATGTGTCAACCTGCAGCATGAACCCAGAGTCTGCCAGGCAGTCCTCACCACCTCAAAGTCTGCCTGTCCCTGCAGCTGTATTGGCACAATGTAGAAACCTGGGGCTGAGCATCTTGATTTTTATTTTGACTCCAATTTTACTTTTTAAGCACTCTGTGGTCTTTCCTGTTTGGTAGGACTCCAGATTGGCAGAGAGATTTGGGTAGAATTTGTCAAAGGCTCTTCTCTGTTTCTGTTCCTATAGAAAAGCAGGATTTCTCCAGTAGAGCTGACCTGGGGCAGAAGCCCCCTCTGCAATGAGGATACTTTCTTCTCTTGTTCAGTGGCTTTAGGAATTAAACTTTGGTCTCTTCTGAGTGTTGGGGGGAAATGCTCCATGGGGGTCTGCACCACTGCTCCACGCCCCTGCAGGTGTTGCAGCCCAGGTCCCCTGCCCAGCTGTGTCCAGCTCTACCATCCCATGATGAAAGGGAAATGCCATATGTCATGAGTAGCTGAACTCTCCCAGCACTAATAGTTTGCTGCAGAAGGCAGTGAGATCAGGATTTTCCTGGCTAACAAGGCTCTGAGATGCAGATAAGCTCTCCGCACGTGGCTTGTGTGGATACTTCAATGGCTGAACCATGCTTGTAGCAATCGAAGATCCTTGTCATGCTGAAGAGAGGCCTCTTCTTGCTCCCTGCTTTGTTCTCCCCTGGCTGCTGCTTTAGCCTGACTCTGTAGGCTAGCAATCCTCTTGCATTTGTTAGGCTCCTTTGGGTCCCCATACAAGTGGAAGTCCAAGGCAATGGCCTGTGGTTGATGTGGGGTGCATGTTAAGGTGCCTTCTGCAGGGAAACCTGCTGCTTTGTTTTTGTGAATGTTCATCCCAGCAAATTGCTTTGTCTTTGTTCAAGGATTTTTGTAAATATATGGACTAGAAATGGCAGGAGCTGCAAACTAGCATTTTTTTTTTACCAAGGAAAGATTATATTTCAAGACTTCCTCCTTTATATCAAAGGATAGCAGAAAATCTTTCTTAGATCAACCTGTCTTGAAGCAGATGTCCAACTTTGTTAACAGCTTTCTCCTTATTTGTGCAGTTTTGTGTATTTGTTCTGTCTCACGGCTCCTTAGCTTGAGGTAAGGCTTCCAAATTCTCTTTTTGAAAGGGCTTGCCAGCTCCAGCACTGAACCATGTGGAAAATGACCCTTCAGAGAAGTGGAGCACAAGACTGTGTGCTGTAGCTGGTGAGAGGAGGCTCCTGGTTTAGCTCATGCCTGCTGCAGTGGTTTCTTTGCAACCCTGAGCAGCCCAGGGACTGACTGCCTGCCCAGGCTGTCTTCCCAGGAGAAGGGCTGAGGAGAGATGGGAACAGGTGCTTAAATGCATGAAAAGAACCAGCTGAAAAATTTCCAGTTCTCTCCCAGCATCCCTTTGATGGGAGTGTTGGGGAGAGAACCCCAACATTATGGTAGGGGCTGAGGATCATATTGTTCCCAATCCAAGTAGGTCCTCTGAAGTTTTGCAGAAACTCTGGAAAGTTGGGCAGATATGTCACTGGAAGAGCTCTGAGCCCAAGGACTCCAGGCCGCTCAGTGATACTCCAGCTTCTCTAGCTTATTCCTGTAGCCAGCAGCTGCTTTCCAGCATTTGAAGCCTCTGGCCTTGGGCTACTTGTAGGCTAATGTCATGGTTGTATAAGCTTCCAGAAGTTGAGCTGATGCTTGAAAACTTCTCTGCTAGCAAACCGACTTGACTCCTGTTTGTCCCCATCACATTGACTCCATCCTTCAGTAAATTAAAGCATTTCTGTGCAAGGGAGTGGGAACAGTATGGACTATCCACCAGGCTGCTCAGACCCACAGCCGCCTCCTGCTACAGAGATGAGTATGGTTTGGTGCAGTGGAGGAGTGGAGCAGTGTCCTAGCAGAACCATGGCATTTGCACATGCAAAAACCAGTGCCCAGGTGTCACTGCTGGCCAGTTTGTTGCCATGACAAGTGTGCAGCTGGGACCCCAGAGACTAGAGCATCAGGCTCTTGCCCAAAGTCAGCAGCAATGTAAAACATCGTGCCAACCAGCTGAGACTGGATATAATGGAAGTAATGAACAGTGCAGCTTCAAATTAAAATAAAGCTAATGGAAAGGGCAAAGACCTTAACTGTCACTCTGATGCATCTCAACAGAGTTGCTTATACTATGCTGAGCTCACCAACTCTGGGTAGCGTGACCCTTTGGGTTTGAGGCTGGCGTGCCATTCTAATGATGCATACCTACCCCTCCCAAGGGGAGCAAGGTGAAGGGCTTGAGGAATGAGGGCTCGAGGGCAGACACCTTTATTTAATACACCATGACAATGCATAAGTAAAGCTCTTTATCTCACCAGATTTTGCTGATAGGTGGCAGTTCTAGCATGGGTCTGATGAAGTCTGTCCCAGTCTTTCCAATGACACTGCTTTAACTTTCATCCCCTTCGTGCCGCTTTCCTGTTGCTATTCTCATTTGGAGATGAGTGCTTTGTCCCTTAAACAAGGAGACTGGGAGACCTTACTAATACTGGTTCTTCTGCCCCCACTTGATAAGGACAATGAAATCTCTCCCAGCATTGTGGTATCCTGCCCCTATGCATAGCCACCTCCCCAGGGACCTTTTCATCATGGGAGGGAAAACAAATAGAAACTTCCCATTTGGTTTCCTTGAAGGTCTTCTCCAAGCAGATCGGCAAAGTGGGGTATGAGGCCAGTCTTCTCTCCAGGTTATCTCTCACAGCTGCGGCTTTAGTTTGAAAATGCATTTGGATAGCTAGGGAATGAGTATTTGTCAGGAGAGCACTTTTGAAGAGGAGGGCTTTGTGTCTTGGATGCCATAAAACCAATTCTGGGAGCTTTGTCTCACTCCTTGAAGAGGTTTTTGTATCTAATTGAGAATTCAGCGAACACTCTTGTGGGTTGAGAAAACAGAACTTGGACCAACTGCATGTACAGGAGGATGACCAGGGTGGGAAGAAATCCATTAAGGACCCTAAGTGTGAAAACTGCTGGGTTGCGACCCCCAGGTATTTTCCTCCTCAGAAATGCCTACTGCATTGCTGTGTCCTTCTCTCAAAGGGGAAGGGGGGAAAGTGCTAAATGTCCTTGTTATTTGTCCAGATGGTTAAATCCTGGTACCACCCTGTCAGGTTTTCCATGTAGTGACAGATGGGGGGCTTCCTGGTTCCCCTGGGTCTTGCTAAACACCTTTCTCCTTCTAGAATGGAAAAAGGATGCAGCAAAAATCAGCCTTAATGTCAGTGAAATGCTTCGCAATGAGCCTCACCCTTGAAAGTGAGAAGTAGGAAGACCTTAACCTCCATGGAATGTGGCATGGGGCCACAACAGCTGAGGCTGGGATCGCTGCAAGGGCTGGACTGGGACTTACTTGAGAAGCTGTGGGGTGGAGGGGCATAGCTTCTGCCCCACAGCTCAAAATGGGGATCATGTTCTTTACAACAAGCATCCAGCTTGAGCACAAGCCAATGCAGGTGGGCAGAGCTGGAGGCCAGATGTTGTGGTACCAAACCCAAGCATCACGTGAAGACTGAAGCCTGCAGGCACATCGTACTGTCTGCTATATGTGCATGATTGCCAGTTGTTTTTCAAGCAGAGGGGGAGTGTGTGTACAAACAATTATTGCAAGCTCCCAGGTGCGGTAGGAGGCCTGTACTTCTCTAGCTTCCAGCACAGACTAGACAAGAGGCAGAAAATGCCTGTTTGAAGGAAAAATGGTGAAGCAGCATGGACAGGAATGGGAAACAGACATGCTGCATACAATATAGCTGTCCTGAAAGCTTTGTGCTACTGCCTCCCTTTGCAGCCCTCGCCCCTGTGCACCAGAAATTGCTGGGAAGGAGTTGCACACACAGGGCTGAGTTGGTGCCTCTCAGGAGGCTCCATGTGCACCTCTGAGCCAGCATCATTGACCCACTGTGTTCTGTCTCTGCTTTCAGCCCCTTGACCCAGAGCTTGGTCTTTACAGCCATTGTCTTGCTCCATGCTGCTGGGATGAGGGTGAGTGACTGCATACTGCTCCTGAGGAATGTGTAGAGCTCATGGGTGCTGTCCTTGCACTCCTTACAGCCCTTCAGCCAGACCAGCAGCCCCTTGCAGGGTGCTTGGCTGCCCCTGTCACTTGCTGGGCTTTGCCCTCCCCTTTCCTACACCTTGCTGAGACAGGAGGGGAATTAAAACTCTCAGACCTGGCAAGAGGCATCTCTGAGGCCTCAACATAAATCGATCCGTCAGTAACCTGAGCAGAGGGGCATCTGCTGACTTGGGTGAAACAACCTGATGATAAATTGGATTAGAAAAACCACTGGATATTGGTGCTTGGGAATGCAGGACAGCAGAGACTGTGTTAAGGGAGAAGTGGCATAATAAATGGCTCCCTCTCAGAGACTTTGAAATGCTACCTTTGCAGAATATGCCATTGAGGTTTTACAGGGAGATGCAAGGTGTCTCTGCACCCCAGCCTTGCCCTGCAGACAATCCCAGTCCCACTGGGGGTTCGGCCTCTGGCTGTTCTGTGCGGGGACCCTACACTTTGTACCACTTTCAGGAGTGCTGCTGATAAACTAGGCTGAGTACTGCAAAGGGTAAGGTGGAGGAGTGACATGTAGCAATAGCAGGTCTCCATGGTTAATAAGGGATTGTGAAAGCAGCCCAGGAAATCGAGCTGCATGAAACGATTGCTCCGTTTTGCCTGGAGGAAGAAGGGAGAGAAAAGGCTTCTGAAACCCTTTCTCTTCCATTAGTCCATCTTTCCCCAAAACCTGGTCTGCTGTGTCTGTCCACATAGTAAGAACTGGGCAACCCGCAAGGAAAGTGGGGCAGTGCCTGACCTGCCAAAATGCTTATAGTAGTGCATGGGAGGGAATTTTCTTACAAAGCAAACCATGACAGCTTTGGAAATGTGGTCCAAGTGTCTTTGCAAGGTCTTCACTGAGCCTCTGAGACATCTTCCTGGTGGCTCTGCCCAAAACCTCATGTGGGAGGGAGGGTTGACTGGCTCAGAGCAAAAAGAGTTGGTGCAGGTGAAACAGCTCTGCTAGGAACTGTGTGAGTGAGGCAACAGGGAGAGGTACAGAGCAAGGCTGTGGGACAGCATGCGAGGGCTGTATCTACGACCGCTTAGAGCCGTGCATGTCTTGAAGTCAACTCAGGAAACACTTTCTTGCAGTTCAGGTGTTTCCAGGAGGAGCAGCAGGATGACAATTCTGATTTTGGGCTTTAGCAACAGCCCCAATTTTGGCAAACTCTAGGTGCCAGCAAGGTAGCATCACGTGGAGGGCAGAAACTGTGTGGTGCTCTTTGCTGCAGTGGAGCTGCAGTGCTGCAGGACCATGCAAGAGACCTTGCTGGAGGTTGTGGGCAGGCTCACACTTCCCTGAGAGGGGAGAGCTAAGGGGAAGGACTGAGTCATGCAACATTGCTTAAGCTGCTTCCCAAGTGCCTTAGAGTACAGCTTAAGGCAGTGAAGCTATCCTCACAGCAGGCTCGAAGAGGAATTACTGAGCAGAAGGCAGTCTTGCTCGGGTATGCCAGGCACCTGGGGCATGGCAAAGGGATGACCATGGGCCTGTAGCAAGGTGAACTCACATCTTGCTGCTGCCCAGGATGAGGATGTGGGTAGGTGGAGAAGTCAGAAAGGATTAATACATGTCCTGCTGTGGAAAGAAGCCTTGCATGTGTATTTCTAGTACAGTGGTTACTGCTGATGTTTGCATCAGCACTGCTTAGTTCTGGGGTGCTTCTGCATGGTGACCCAAAGGAGCTGAGGATGGGATGCTCATCAGGAGACTCAATGGAGCATAAATGCCTCCTGCATGTGTAGCGCAGTGCTGAGAACCAATAGCTGCATGAGTATTTAGCATCTGCTACTCTCCGCTCTGAAAGGATTTTCATGCTAGGTCCTCCTTCTCTAGAGATTGTGTTATTCAGTTCTAGCAAGGATAAGGCTGTGTGTGGGTGAGGGCAGGGAGACAGCCACTGTTGGGAATCGTGTGCCATTGGGATGTGCCTTTTAGAGGAGGATGGAGACAAATGGCATCACTAACAGCTTGTGTGATAGAGAAGCCAGGAAACTGAGGAACAGCTGGCGCAGGGCACGCAGCACTGCTGAACGTATTTGGAAGGTATGGATCTATAGAGCTGTGGGGGTAATAAACCACGAAGCTGTCAACAGTTCCCCCACCCTTCCCAAAGCAGAGGAGAGGAGGAAATGGGTTCAACCCTTGCTCCTTCCAGAGGTAGGAAATGGATTCTGACATGGAGCTAAGGACCGTGAGCTCCTGCAGCATTGATCAGCTTGAACAGCTCAGTTGTAATGGTTGGTTTGAAATGAGATCTGGAACTGGAGGAATACAGAAAACATTGAAACCATGTTGAAAGCATGAAATGCCTGGGGAAATCTGAAGGAAACAGCGTAACATTTAAATGTGTAACTCTATCCAGAAAAGTTGATTAAAATGTCACTAACTCCTAGGAAGAAACAGGTCTCTATGCTGGCCCCTAATACTACAAGCTGATCTGAAAAGGTGTGGCTTGCAAAAAGGCACCTCCTGGAGAGACAGGGTGAGTAACTGGGTTGTGAACCAGCCTGAACAAGGCTCCAAGGAAAAATAACTATGGTCCTTCCCTTGTCCCTGAGAACAAGAGGGCTGGTGTGTGCAGTCAGGCTAGCTCCTGTCCCCTGCCTGTCCCCAGCATGCTTTAGGTGTTGTTGTGGTTTAACCCCAGCCAGCAACTAAGCACCACGCAGCCACTCACTCACTCCACCCCACCCAGTGGGATGGGGGAAAAAATCAGGGAAAAAGAAGTAAAACTCATGGGTTGAGATAAGAATGGTTTAATGGAACAGAAAAGGAGAAACTAATGATAACACTAATAAAATAACAACAGTAGTAATAAAAGGATTGGAATGTATGAATGATGCGCAGGGCAATTGCTCACCACCAGCCAACTGACACCCAGCTAGTCCCCGAGCGGCCATTCCCTGCCTCATTCCCCAGTTCCTATACTAGATGTGACGTCCCATGGTATGGAATACACTGTTGGCCAGTTTGGGTCAGCTGCCCTGGCTGTGTCCTGTGCCAACTTCTTGTGCCCCTCCAGCTTTCTCACTGGCTGGGCATGAGAAGCTGAAAAATCCTTGACTTTAGTCTAAACACTACTGAGCAACAACTGAAAACATCAGTGTTATCAACATTCTTCACATGCTGATCTCAAAACATAGCACCGTACCAGCTACTAGGAAGACAGTTAACTCTATCCCAGCTGAAACCAGGACAGATGTGTAGCTCTGCTAAGATCTCCCCATCTCCTGAGACCATCTGAACCCCATTGCTGTGCTCCAGCAAGCCTTTCCTACAGCACTTCTTTAACTGTGCAGAGGCTTTGTGAGCTTTCTATCACTTGTTCATACTCAAATGAGTGTCTCGTTACTTCCCACTGGCTTGGACTGTACTTGGACTACATCCACCTAGCAGATTCTTCACCCACACCTACCTCCCCTGCCCTGGCTGTTCAGCTTATGAGTTGAGGGTCATCAGGAAACTTGGTTGCAGGTATAGGTTTATGGTATAAGTGCTCTCTGGCAAAGGTTCAAAGCAAAGGTCATTAAGATGCAAGACACCTTCCCCTGGAGATTGAATTTGCTAATTAAAAATGCATTAATAAATCCAGTGTTTCGGTCATAGACATAGTGAAGGAGCAGTCAGGAGCTATTAAGCACAGTGAGGAGGCAGTACCAGAGAAGTCAAAGTCTTGAGTGCTTGGTACACTTGGGGATCAGTGTGTCTGGGCCCTGCCTGAAAGAAGTCACGGAGGTGCTTGTGGATGGGGCATGCAGGAGGTCCCGGGCACTCAGTGGGAAAAGCACTGCTTGTCTGCAACCCAGTGAGGGGATCATGGCTTGGATGAGAGTTGGGAAATGGCCTGATGTGCCCAGCAGCTACCTGATAACCTTGCTGAAGCCAAAATTGCCCAGACTTAGTGTAGGTTCCTGGTAAGGGCTGTGCTGCAAGTGCAGGTGTAGTATGGAGCTGCTCACAGGTGCTCCTGAGTACTGCATTGCCTCCTGCATGCTATCAAACATGTGTGCTGTGTGAATTTTGGCATCACATCCTCACCTCATCCCTGAAAGGACTCGTTGAGTAACGGTACATCTAGGGCACCTTAGGGGAGCTGAGTGAGCCTGTGAAAGGTTAAGTGGTGTCACTGTCTCCTGGGTTAATGATGTCCCCAGATGATGCAGGCAGAACATTATTTACTGAGGACACCAAGCAGGCAATCTTTCTTCGGGAGAAAGTGATAAATCTTGTTACGTCTCAGTGATCCCATCACTGTTACTTACGGCAGCAGCAGCATAGGGCTGTGCTTGTTCCAGGGGCAGGGTGGATGGATTTTGCTTTTGTTAAAGCAAAAGGACATGTTAATAAACCAAATTCTGTTTTTTGATGGACCTTCTAGGGAACAAGCCTTGGGGAGGCTGACCACGGGGTGCTCATATCATCACTGGAGAGTGGTCAGCCTGACCAGCTGTGTGGTCAAGCTGCCTGGTAACATGGTACAAACTTCAAAGGAAGGACCCCACCCACAAGGACACATCTCTTTAGCTCACAGCCACCATTTCTGCCTGCACTGGTAGCTCTTCTCGTGAAAAGTTTGCAGACTCTGGTTGCTAAGTCGACTCCACGGCTTTCCTGCCCACTCCCAGTGAGTCTGGTGCTCTCTGCACCCATAAACTACAAGCCACACCTTCTCAGTGTAAGCTTTGTTCTAATAAAGCATTTGTCAGGTTGAATTGCTACCAGAGCGATTTGCCAGCAACTAATGCTTTCCATTGAAATGGCCACATGCCAGGAGCAGAGGGTGTCTTATTTATGACAGCAGGCTGGCCTCTGACCTCTGCAGACCACATGCCGCTGCAGAACTTGGCTGAGGATTGCTGGAGAACTGCACACAGTGTGCCGGGCTCCCTCGCATCTCCCTCTGTTTGTAAGGCTTTGTTTGCCAGCTGTGAAAGCCTCTGAGGTCTGTGTCTCATGTCACAGTGACTATGTGGAGCAGGAGAGTCTCAGCCCTGACTCTAAGGGAGTCCAAACCACTCTAAAACTGACCCAGCCCCACTCCTGCAAACCTCTGGGTAATGGTGCAAGCCCTTACAGAGTTGGAAGTGGAAAGGAAAGAGGCCAAGGATGCAAAGACAAAAGCCATTCCTCTGCAGAAGCGCGGGGATTATTCACATCCTGGAAGGCAGCAACGTCATGGAGGAACATGCTTGGGCTTAACAGCTCCTGCTTGAGGCTCCTTTGACTTAGTGACAAGAGCAATCATGGAGCAGAGGCCAGGGATAAGGGGAAAATAAACGTACCATGATCCACATTTGTACAGAAGAGTCACACTGACAAACCAGAGCAGCTGTAAGCTCCATTTTCTTAAAAAATGTTGAGACTCTTCCCCCAGTCTCGCACCAACCTTCAGTTTCTACCCTTCATCCTTTGCTGGAAGATGTGACCTTATCCTCCTTGGGAAGAGTCTTCTTGGCTGGTCGGGAAAGGCATGTTTCTGTCTTGTCAACCTACTCAAGCACTTTAGAGGGGGAATGGCCATCAATAAATGGATTTTTCTTGGCTCAAGCCCTGCCCAGTTTAGTTCTTTGATAATTTAGTGTGCCATTTCCTGATGCACTGCTAAAATGTATAGCATGCAACTGGCGAGAGAGGAGCCAGATCTTGTCTGCGGAGATGGGGGTCATGTCCTGATGGAGGAGGGGATGTAGTGGCATGTCACTGAGTGCAACCTATGTGGTGTCCAGAGAGGATTGTTGTTAATTGAATTGAAGAAGACAAATGGCCATTAGCTCAGTCTCCAAAGGACAATAACTGTACTAATAATGAAGCTGAACTCCCTAATACTGATCTCTAGTATCTGTGAAGTTATGTAATTGATGGAATATCATTAAGAAAGAGGAAAATGTCCAAATACAGGGGCAGTGGGGGGGGGTGGGGTAGTTTACAGAATTTGCTGAGATCTGATGCTTACAGCAAAACTTAAGCGCCAGCTTTTCTGAAGCACAGAGACCTCTGATTCTTTTTTTTTTATCCTCCTTCCCCTCTTTTTTTTTTAAGACAAAATTACATTCCAGGCAATGATTGCAGTGACATTAAGCTCAAGTGATCAAAACCTGTTTTGCTGCACCAATATCAGCTGTTAAAGGGACAAGTGCCTGTGATGAATGTTTGATATCTGCCCATCTCCTTGATATGTATCCCAGGAGGAAGACAGGAGACAATCTGATCAACTCAACAATCCTCCTGGCATTTCCGTGGCCTCTGGAGCTGTATTTCTCAAAGAGCTTCAGGCCATCTTTGCAGGGAGGGATCACACTTGATGCTGCTTTGACAAGCAGCCTTTGGCCCCGGTTATGGGGCAGAGGAGGTTTTTGTCAGAAAATGCCAATTTGTCATAATTGAACCTTTTTGCAGGTTCTGAAGAAAACTTAGTTAGGAAAAAAGCTTTCTATTATTAATGTTGGGCTGGAACTAGAGCAGCAAGGAAACCATGGCACCATCCTCCATGCTACCATTTGGCCACCACTTCCAAGTCCCTCCAGACCAAGGAGGGCGAACTGGGTGCATCTTGGAGCTGCGGACTTGACATATGATGATGACATATTGATGCATTGCTGGGTGACGATGTGATGAATTGTATTCATCACACCCTGCTGACAGCCCCACATGCCCTCTGCTCATTGCACCATGCAGTGTGGAGCGCTCTGATCCTCAGGAGTACCTCCTGACAGCTAAGAGCTGCAGAAGGGACTGTAGGTTGGTTAAAGGCATGCAGGCTCGAGAAAAAAGCCTTCCTCAGTCTGCAGGCAGTTGGTGGGGTGCACAGGTAAATTTGCTTCCCTGGAAGCAGAAATGTTGCTGGTATCCCAGAAACCTTTGCATAGTCTTCCATAACAATCGTGGTCTCATAACTGCATGCTCTCCAATAACATCACCTAAGTGATTTCCCCCTAGGCAATAAGGTTAAGTCATGGGAAACAATTTCTATTTTTAATAACATTTTTGCTAAATATCCTGTCCCTGTCTTTCCCCAGAGGCTCAGAATCCATCTGCAATAAGGGGGCTTTAAAAGGGCTTTAATAATAAATATAATACCGCCATTCTTTTATGCTTGTAACTATTCATGCTTGAGTGAATTCCCTGATCTTTTTATAGGTCTGTTGAAATATATTGCGCAAGTCAAAGGCAGGCCTGTTTTTAAGCTTCTTGTGTTCCCCAGCTTTAATTCTTTTTATCTCTAGGTAACAGTCTGGATAATGTGGTCCTAGTGTTGTATTTATCCACGTACAATAGCAACCAAGCCCAGAGAGCAGCACGCAACCTTGCTGTACCCAGGGAGAGGAGAGTCCTGTTTTCCATGAGGGCTGTGACTATTCAGTGCTGTCTCTAGAAGACCCTAAGAGCTCCCCTGTGAGTACTGCACTGAGCTATAGCACCTCTGAGAGACCTCACCAGTGTGACAGGGGAGAGAGAGCCCCTACCTTCAGTCTGCCTAATAGGCAGCCCCCCTTGATTTGGCAGGGAGGTTTAGAGCCATCAGAAATGCAGTCTTACCCCATTAAAAAAATGCAAAATTCTTCTAAATATCTTTCCAACCCTGCCCTGTATATGTCCTGGAAAGGAAAATGTTCCCTCCCCATTCCTTTTATTTACTCTTAGATTTCAAACTGCCTGGGTTCCTGTGACTTTCTCCTGTGATGTTCCTTTAGAGACTCCTCAAGAAGTAAACATCCCCTCTCTGAAGCTGTCAGGGCCCTATAGGCATTAATTGCCGTAGGCAACCTCTACCTCTACCCATTGCTCCACCAGCTCCATTTAAGGTCAGGTCTGAGGCTTTAGGTCTGGCCTGAGCTATGCTGGAGGTGTGCCTGTATCAGCCCCTCCCCCATCATCTGCTGCTGCAGAACCTCTGTAGCTTCTTTCCTTGGGCTTTATTTTTTCCTCTGACCTATTGCTTTCTCTCTCTGACCCCTTCCATCTCAGAGCTTTCTTCTACTGAACAGCCAGACTTGAGTTTCTGCCCTAGATGTGTCTTTGCTCAGCTTTTCCTTGTGAATGAGCTTTCATCTGCTGGAGCCAGTGAAGTCCTTGGCTGTCTCAGTGGCAGAGCTGAGGGAGTTTGCCCTCTGAGCATGACAGGCAGAAAGATGGGAATTTCTGAACTAATTTGCTGTAAACAGTGATCCATAATAGGTCACTTCTCTCTTCAGCAGCTCAGCAATTAAATCCATCAGAGACATGAATGTAATTGGACTGCTGGCAATTAGCACTTGCAAGTGCTGGAGGAGTCCTGAGGGCCCTTCCAGTGATTTCCATTGTACTGCTTTGGATTTTTTTTGTCTTTTGGCTAAGCTGTTTGAGCCCAGGAATCCCACTGCCTTGCCCAAGGGTACTGGAGCAGCCAAGGATTTGAGGTCTGTAAAACCGAAATGCCCTAGGTAAGGAGAAGATACTGAGTACCCTCATGTCGGTGAACCTTCATGCAGAGAGGGTGGTCCAGGACTGATTCCCACTTAGCCTTGGAGTCTGCTATGTTAAAGCAAAGCTAAGTGCTATAGAAATGCTTTTTCATTTTGAGAGAGACTAGTTGATGGCGGGTCAAAGGAGAGTGTGTTACTGGGGGTCTTGGTGGCTCTGCTGTGCCTTGGCTTCCCCCTGGAGGAGAAGGGGTCAGTTGGGAGTAAGGTGGGAACCCTTAGCTGCTCTCTGGCTCATGTGAGGTATCGGAGTGAGGCAAGTATCTGGGCCATCCCTGCCTGCCCTCATGATGGCAATTGCAATGGACAAGCTGCTGGAGGTTGGAGATGCAAAAATGACAGAAGTCACTAATTACTTTGTTACATCCGAGCCAAAAACCTGCAATGTGGATGCCACCCGAGCAGTCACAGCGTGGGACTCTGATCAGGACTGTGTGGGAGACTGGTCTGTCCTCCCAGCAGGTAAGAACGGGTTTTGCTTGTGCCTTTGGTTTCATGACACCCAAAAAAGTAGAATTTCTCCCAGGTAAAAGAGAAAGAAGGAACTTACTAGAAAAAATACACTAGATTCCCAAGAGCTGGGATTAAACAAACAAACAAAAAATTTGATCTTGAATGAAAATGTTTCTAACCCTAGGTCAGAAAGCATGTGGGAGCTGTTTGAATTCAAACTATGGAGCAGAAACTTTGCCAAGATCAGCCTTTGCCTAAAGAGCTTGGATTGGGGCCAAACTTGGAGGCTTGCTGCCGTCTTGCTCAGCAGGTCTCTGGGGACAGCTTCAGAGTGCCTCACTGAGATTTTCAAGAGTGGCCAGTGATGATAGAGGGTCTGTTTGAGATGGCTCAAACCAGTCACCTTGAAAGTCAGGGACTTTCATGTCATTTCCAGTTGGACCATTAAGTATCGAAGCCCATAAAATCATTCATCCTCTTCTGCTGTGGTCTCTTCATTCAGCCTCCCCCTCTCCTTCATGATAAACTGTTTCATCCAATAGGGTTTGTCTGAGGTACTTTAAATTTCAGCCATATATATATTATTTTTATCTATCCTGTTATTTTGCTTGGCTTTTGTACATCCAAGATCACTCTTTTTATCTGTAATTTTAACAGTGAGGATGTGAATTAGAGGATTTTTATTTCACTTGTGGGTTTCCATTCACTACTGTGTATTAAACCAAGCCTTGCTTGAACACAATAATAATAAATATCCTTTGTCTTCCCCATTATAATGTAGTGATCTGTTTGTATGAGAGAACAGTTCTGCAATATCATCACCCAAAGTCCCCAATATCTCTACTGTATCCCAGTTAATTATATGGTGCTGCTGTTTCATATGGACCCCAGTAGGATCATTTTGCTGCAGACATTTTTTCAGGAGGAAAGTAGATGCTATTAAGTTTAACAAACAATTTTTTTAAGGGATCAAACCCACCCAAATCTGGCTTTCTGCAGAAGTCCCAGGATAAATCTGTGCTGCACATGTACATGCTGCTGTTGTCAGCATGAGTGGAGCTGGCAGAATTTAACCAGAGAAGTGCAAAACTTCTTGGTTTTTTTGTTTGGGTTTTTTTTTTAACTGAAAAAGCTTACTTTCAGGTAGCAAAAGTGATTGTCATCAGTGGTGGACTGGTTTAGGGTCCTCTCTTTTCTCCACTGTCCTGCCAAAACCTTGCTAATACGATGGGTTTCACTGAAAAATAGATTACAATGTAGTAATTCAAGGAACAGAAAATACTGTGGTTTTTAGTGGAAAACTTTTGGAGGGGCCTTTCATTTTTTATGGGAAATAAAATATCACTTTTTGGAGGGGTGCAGTTGGAAAATCAAATAGTCGTGTATTTGTGCAGCTCTTATCGTATGAAAGCTAAGCACATTTGGGGACCTTCTCCAGTGACACCATCTCTGGGGAGGCCTGCTGGTCCTTCACTGTAACTACATCTGCTGAGGTCCAGTTATCTAGTTCACATCATTTTTGGCCCCCTGCTTGTTCTTGTAATTGTCTATTCAGGACAGTGTCTTGGGTGTCTGCTCTTTGAAGACGATGCAAGTCAGCAGCAGCCCTGACTCTGAACAGGGCAGCTTGAAAGCTTGTGGCAGGAGGAAGGGAAAGAGGTTGGTATGGCTTAATCTCAAAGTTTTGCAAGTGAGGTGTGTTTATTGACGTGTGGAGAAGCCCTTTCCACCTCTATAGGAGTGGTGGTGAGAAGGGGACACTGCTGACTTCAGGTATTGAGGGACATGGGATGTACTTCGGACATGTTCTGGGAAACCATCTGCGAAGCAGCAGAAACAAAGCTTGGTATGACCTGAGATAAACAGCAAGATCTTCCTGATCAGCCTGGTTTTAAAACTTGGTCCAGCTGAGTAGTAGTGATAATTACTGATCTTTTCTGTAGCTTTTGTGAAAAGTATTCTGTTTAAATGCATGGTCTAACCTTCCTCTCAGGCAGAATAAATAACCAATAAATTATTCAAAGAAGCATTTAACATAGGTGGAAATTAACACTTGTGTTTGCAAGCAATCAGCTCCTGGGCAGGTTCGGCACTGGTCCAGCCGCAGGGTAGGATGGTGAGCAGCCAGGAGGTCCACAAGCCCTCAACTCAGCCAATGTGGGAAGAACCACTTTCTCCCCAGCAGCTCTTCTTCACCACTGCCCTCCAGGCCCACTCCCCGAAGTAGATGTAGGGGACATGGGATGTTTCTTCCAAGGCTGGCAGGAAATCCCAATGCCTGGATGAAGCTGTGCAAGGGAGATGGAGAGAGGAGAAATCGAAGAGGCACTCGTGTTAGCTCATGATGAGAGGGGCTAAGACTGAAGCTTGGAGGAATCCCCATTGCCCATGGAAGAAAACAGAGGTATCTGCCAGCTCCAGTGGCTCTTGCTCCCTCTCATAGGGGAAACAGCTCTCTGTTTGCAAAAGAAAAAGGCAGGTGAGAAACTAGATCCCACTGCACGGAAATCAGGATGAGGCAGAAGAGAAGATATTACAGCTGCACCCTGTGAGGCTGTCTTGCATCTGGTCATTAAAGGTGACTTTTATCCACTCATGTCACCATGACTAGCTGTAGCTGTGGGGTGTGGAGGCCTCCAGGGCTTTCTGGCAGCCCTTCAAAGCAACAACCCTAATGCTGTGCAAGCCCGGTGGAGCGCGTGCCCTTAGGCTGGTTTGTCAGAGGATGTGTGCCAGGAGATAAAAGAAGCATGTGGGCCACGCTTGAGCCCACTGTAGCATTGATCTGCACATACTCATCCAAATTAGGGCAATGCTTGGAGCTGAGCATGCAGTCAGGCAATCCCTTCTGCTGCTGGCTGATCTGGTTTGAGCAGTTACTGCCCTGACACTGGCTCCTCAGTGTCCTTAACCTCCTGCTCCCCATCAGAAGTTGCTGTTGCTTTAGTCCTGCTGGCACAATCGTGCTCCTTAACTCACTCCTGTTAGGTGAGTTAAAATACATGCAAACATTGTTTGGTATGATGTCCTTTCATATTTAATCACTGCTGATGATTTTTTAAAATAACAAAAAACCAGTCTGTTGTTGCTAAATCACACTGGAGGCAGAGTTGTAAAGCAAGGAGGACTGATGACAGGCTGGGGCAGTATCTTCCCTCCTGCAGCTGGGGCAGTTTTCCTCATGGTGCCAAGGTTGCTTCTTGGAGGCTCTGCTCGAAGGACTCACTCCAGGTTGTCCTACGGTGCCCGGCAAGGCTTGGTATGGTGGTTGATTCACTCTGCTGGGGGCCGGGAGCGTGGTCCCTCACTCTCATCCATATCATATTTCTACAAGCAAAGTAGGGGATACTTAAGAAGAAAAAGAGCAGTATTAGTGTAGTGACGGGGCTGCAACTGGGGAGGAGGTGTGGAAAATACACAATTCCAAATACAGCCCTTATTGCACACTGATTGGGAGGTTGGCAGTAAAACAGGGTCTGAGATCACCCAGTTAGCCTTAAAAACCATCTCAGGCAGCCCCTGCTTGACACTGATCACTATTAGAGTGAGCTGCAAAACTGAAGTCCATCATAAGTGAGAAAAATCTTGAGGGGAAAAATCTTTTCTTAAAAAAAAAAAGAAAAAAAGAAAAAAAGAAAAAAGAAAAAAAATACAGCTGATCTTTTTTTCAGTCTGTCTCCAGCCCAAGGTCTTGCCGAGGGGGTGGAAAACCATTTCAAAAGCTGGAAGCAAAAGTGTTTCTTTCATCAAGGGTGGCAACAGAGCAGACTGAAAACTCTAAGCATATGTTTTGTTTGATATTAAAGCACTTCTTGGACAAAAATGACGTTACTGAGAGAATATAGATCACTTCTGCTAATGAAGGAATGTTTGCCCCAGTAGGGAGAAGGTTCTCCGAGGGCTGCAGGACATGGACACTGGGGGCTTGGACCTCCTGTGGTCCCCAGATCATCAGCTCAGGGCCCAAAGATGAGTGCCATGGGTGAAGAAGAGAAGCAATGGGAGCTGATCCTGCCTTTCCAAGCCTTGCTGGCCAGATCAAGACACCCATGGGAAAATGCGAGCAGACAAAGAAGTGGACAAAGACCTGACAAACCTGGGCGTCGTGCTCCCACCTGTGGGGCCACCCTACCACTGGTGCTAGGTCATGTACAAGGAAGAACTTGATGCTTGTCTGTGGGCTCCTTTCCTTCTTGTTCCTTGGCCTCTCCGTCTTTGGACAGAAGGCAGTAGAGTGATATTTTGGGTCCTTGCTTGCAGCCATACCTGTGGTGGCCGCACACCCCATTGATCTGAACCCTGATACGTGGACACAACCGCCCCGCTAGACTTCGGACCTGCCTTGTCAACATGCACTTGCTTGGTGACCTCAGCCCATCTTGTCTGCAGTGCTTCTTGTAGAAATCCCAGTTTCTGAGCTCATGTGTACAGTAGAGAGAGCCTTTGTTTTCATCTGCAACGCTTCTAGTCCATGTGCGCCATTCAAAGATGCAGGAATGCATTGCCAAAATGCACCCTAAAGGCACAAAAGAATCCCACGGCAAGTAGGATGCAGCATTCAATTATTATTTTAATCTCTTCTTTTTTTTAAGCTGCTTTCCTGGGGGAGCAGCTCTGCCATTTCTTCCCTCGGCTTATCACACCAAGGTGCCTGCTTGTCTGTTCGCTCCAGTATGGCAGTTAGGTTTATTGAATTGCTCTCCACCATTTGGCTGCAGCATGGAGGACGTAAGAGCTTTCTGCAGGTATAACTTACTTCAAGGATAGCCCTGAACCCTGCAGCAAGGAAGTCTGAGCTCCCTGCATAGGTACAGGTTGATTTCTGAGAAGCAATGGCCTAGGCAAGATTGCAGCTGTAATGCTGAGCTTGCTTTTCTCCCTGTTTCTGTCAGTCCTGATAGGTGTGCTGGGTGATTGGAGTATTTCTTCTTTAAAAGGTGTAGGCATTTAATGTGGCACCACTTCAGATTTTTTGGGGGAAAGCATCAGGACGCTTACTAGATTGGGCCAGGAAAATCATCCTGCCTGAAACTGCTAGGTAGTTCCTATAGTATTTTAGGAAATACTAACATGGGTTCTTGGAAGAGGCATTCCAAGGAGATGGAAATACTGAAATATTCCAGGAGTCCATTGTCAAACAAGGCACGAGGACTATGCCATGGAGAATATATTTTCTAAACTAAGCCAGATAACTCCAGAATAAAAAGTAGCTATTAATATTAAAATCAAGTGTTACCTGATGCTGTAGTCCCCACTGAATTCAAATGCTCTCAGAAAGCACAAAATTAAGAGGGATACTTATGGCAGCTAGAACAGGAAATGTCCCAGTTGGACCAAGTATGAAACCTGAGGAAAAAAATGTCCTGTTGGTACTGTACCAAAGTCCAATAATTACAAACCATGGCTTTCGAAAGAAACAGGCATTTTCATAATACTGGAATGATTCTCTATATGAAGGAGAAGCCTTTCTTTTCAGAGAGACAATTTTCACTATTTTCAGATAAGAGAGGGGAGAAGATCTCAAAAAATGCTAATCATTAAAGTGAATTACATTTTTCATGACTCAGGTTTTGTTCCCAAGATAGCATCCCCTAACCAGTGCTGCTCCCAGACCCTGTCCTGCTGACAATGCCAAGTAAGTGGTTTTCTTGCCCTCTGCCTCAGTTTCCCCTTGAGCAAAGTTGAAGTAATGGAGACCAACTTAAACTGATGAAAGACATGGAGGTGAAAGCAGGAGTACTTATTGTCAGCTATAAACTGAACAGTTG
Source organism: Astur gentilis (assembly GCF_929443795.1). Lineage (NCBI taxonomy): Eukaryota > Metazoa > Chordata > Aves > Accipitriformes > Accipitridae > Astur > Astur gentilis. The sequence goes on from NC_064885.1 coordinate 15,523,246, forward strand.
TTTGTTTCGTGCTAATCCACACGTAATATAAAAGGTCACTCTGATTGTAATAGTGAAATGCTATTTTTAGGCATAAAGATTATTATTAAAGTGGAAATGGAAAATAACCTGAAAAGAGGAATTGAAAGCACAACACAAATGTTACCCATATTTCACTGAAAACAAGAAATTGCTTGAGTCTTGACAGCATCCTTCCTCCTACAAGGATGGATTTTTATAACAGTGCATTATTAATAGTCACATCAATGCATGACTCAGAGGAGAGACTATCTGGTAAACAGAGGCTGGTTGGGATATTGCCCTATTACATTCACTTTATTTCTGTTGGGCCAAGTATTTCTACCAGTTTGGGATTTTTCTCTTTTCCTTGTCAATAAGGGTGTTTGAAATAATTTCCACAGAAAGGCCCATTTGTTCTCAGCACAAATGTTTGCAATAAGTCTACACTGTCCACAGAAACAAGATTCTTTCTCCTTCTCCACAAGTGACCATGTTAAGCCAAAAATACCTCACTGGAGATGGAAGGGTTGGATGTGGTTTGGGAGGGTTTTGCTGTAGATCCGTATATTGCTGGTCTCCCCTGTGGGCTGAAATTTGAAGGGACAGGTGCCAGAGCAGAAATGTCTGCCCTGAGATGCTTCTGCCTTTTCGGGAGATGTTCTGCTTTGGGGGATTCTCTTAAAATTGAAATGCTTCCAGAAAGCTTAAGTTAAACTGACATCTGTCTAGATTTTATGGGGTAAACAAGCTGCCCGTGTGGAAGGAGCCAGCTCTTATCCATTCATGTCCTGGAAGCAAAGTGTTAGGACAGGCAGAAATGACCCTTATGCATCAGATGCCAGATCCAGGCACTTGGTCCCGACTCCCTCCATTCGCTAAGCCATGACTCTGCCAAGAAGAGTAATACCACACTTTCTTTTCAGCTTGTTTATACCAAAGTGCTGGCTCACCTCTAAATGTTGCCCAGTCCTTCCAACAGCACTCGGTACATATTTCTTTCAACACAGCCAGAGGCACAAGCTACTGGACGCACAGAGAAACAGGCTGCTGGAAATGTCATTTGTAGGTGGTTTGGAGAGGTGTTTTTTGAGACAAGATGCCCAAGTAAGTTTTGATGCCAGCATTACCGTGGAGCTCTTCTGCTATCGAATAGCTCCTCTCATGCCTCTGTGCCCAGGGAGCCTTGCACTTACACGGGCAGGTGTAAAACCTTCCTTGGTGAACATGGTCAGGGGCTGTTTCTGCAGACACCTGCCACCAGCTGCAGTATTTCCTGCTGTAGGTAACGCTGCTGCCTTCTGACATGATTAATGGTGCTAAACCCTGAGCTTGAGTAACAGCTGTTGCCAAGATCAGGCCTCCAAATTAGGTGCCAAATAGCAATGAGGCAGGGAAGCCCCCAAATCCAGGGAGGCCTGGAAACAGGGAGCTGGTTCTTGTTTCTCTGGCCCAGGGTGTAAATCCAGAAAAACTCTGTGCATGAGCACAGCCAGGCCAGGAGCAGGAGTTTTCATGGTAGATGCTCAGGACTCGTCAGCACCACAGCAGTTGCAGCACACAGCAGCGTGGCTCCGAGCAAGGGACCAAATTCCTCCCTGGCACAGGCTGCCTCTGCTGCAGCATTTCCCAGGGAGCTGCGGAGGCTGGCTGTGTGCAACCAAGGTGTTTGCCCAAAAAAACAGGTGTTGTTTCTGCTCCTGGATGTGAATACTGTAAGCTGTCATCTTGGCTTTCTCCTTTTTTATTATTTAAAAGACAGAGAACAAATAAGAGAAAATGAACTGCAAATAATGACTAACAGCACTTCGACTCCAAATATTTGTTCACATAATCATGTGGAAACTTTGAAGACTCGTGAATGGTTCTGGCGCTGTTTATAATACAGCTTGGCCCAAAGATGGTCAAGATGCTCCACTCCTAATGTCAGAAGAGCCCTGGTCAGCGAGAGCTACATTCAGGGCTTCTCACCACTCCCCCATCCTTGGAAAAGTGGGGTAACAGATGGTGGAAACCAAAGATGATGTAGTCGATCTACTGTCTGGGAGCATCCCTTTTGAGAGGATGCTGCAGCCCTAGGAAGCCGTGTCCCCCTTGGACGTGTTGGTCAACATCTCTTTGCTTTCAAACAGGGCTGCTTATAGAGGGTGTATTTGTGTTTCCTAAGTTTGAGGCTGAGGCTTAAACCAACATTACCCAATTAATTCTTTTTTTTTTTTTTTACCCCCTAGTTTGAACCCTTGGAAGCTGAACCCAATTTTCTTCAAGCCATCCAGCACTGACCAGAAAGGTTATGGTCACTTGGCTTCTCGAGCAAAATAATGGAAACTTTCTTATTTCATTGCAGGTTTAGTTGTTTTATAACCCAATGAAAGTATGGGAACAGCCCGTGGTGAGGGGAACTCCCTGATGGAGAGGTTTCCCAGCTCACTCAGTGGTGTTGCAGCTGGCTACATAACCTGGCATGAGACTTAGGTGAGTGCCTAACTAATTGACCTCGGATTTCTTGAGAGCAAAGCAGCTAGCCGAGGTGTGGACCTTAACCTGGTATTTTAAGCAGTGTAATACACAAATTAAGCAAGTTCTTGTCTCTTGGCCATGCTGACTGATATAATAATTATTAAAAAAGCTCCTGGAGATATAGAAATCTTGGGTTTCCCCGTTGTCACATTCACTGATGCACTGGCATCCTTCTTGGCACTGTATTTAGCTGTGACTGTGTAGATTGGGGTTTTTTTCCTGTATCTGTGAACACTGGTCAGAAGCAATGCCTGAAAGAAGAGGATATGAAGGAGCCTTGTAGGGCAGTGCTTTAGAAATCTTCAGAAGTGCCTCCTTGTCCTTCCTGGGTGTTTGTGGCATGTCAGGAGGTGCTTGGCTCTTCATCAGTAATGCTGCCATGGGCCAAAGGAGGAAGGCTGCACAAGGTCCTGATTGCAGAGCCTGATGTAAGGTCCCTTAGAGTCTTTTCTCCTAGTTACAATAGTTTTCTGGGTTCAACTGAGAAATGTTAGCATTTATCCTGATACCACTAGTGACAGCAGGACTTCTGGAGCCAGTGTTAGGAGAACCTGTAGCCTTCCACGTCCTGGTCAGCAGTACTGGTATCCTCCCAGCTTGGCTTTTGGCAGCTGGGTTCAGCAGAAGGCTTGACCTACTCATGCTTAGCTGGTTCAGCAGCAGCACATGGTATCAGTAGGTGGGGAGTGAGCAAGTCTCCTACCACGGGCATGAATGAAGAGGAGCTTGGGCTCTCAAGAGGAGCCGCCAAATGCCCTTCCCAAGGCTAGTTCTGCACTTGCAAGAGAGCCAAGCCTGAAGTGCAAGGTTTTGGAGATCTTTTTGCTGAACATAATTAATGATTTTGCTTCTTGTAATTAAGGAGGTGCAATTGAGAGTGATACAAATAGCAAGGTAGCATTTGGCATTTACAGAAAAACATAGGCTGTGCAGTTTAGGATGTATTGTCATTAGTGGCCAGGCATTTCTTGGCCATTAAAATATCAAGAGATCCTTTACAGCACTGGGTGCTGTTGATTTGTGATCAAATCTAGCATGCAGGTAGCAGGTGGCATTTCTACAGTTCCTGCAGGGAATATATCCCAAAACGTCAAGTTAGATTATTTGGTTCTTTCTGTTAGAGAAATATGTGTGAGAAAAGGAGTGGGGGAAGAGGAGGAAGGAGGGGGAGAATGTTTTCTCTATTTTAAAATTAATATTTTAGCTTACAAGTGTTAAGGTGCCTTGCAAAAATTAGGATGCGTTAAAAAACAGAGTAACAGGGAAATGTAATTTTCTCCTTGTTGCCACCATTTTCTCTTTGACTCCTGAACTTTTGTCCACCAGAGAACACTCATCCTTTCTGGACAAAAATACTCAGAACTTGTAAAACTGTAGGAAGAATGTGTTTTTCGAAAATGTGCTTTTGGAATGAAAAATTCCTGACCCTTAATGCATTGCTCCCAAATTAATACTTTCTGAGAAAAAAATACATTGTGATTGTGACTAACCCTTATTTTTATTCCACCAGTATTTTTCCTCAAAAGACATTAAGCCTCTACCAGTCCTGACTTTGCAGGGGCCAAATGTGCCTTCAAAAGCCTCCTCTATAGCATTATTGCCAAATCCACTTTTAAATGGAAGGGACGAGGAGTAATTCCCACCCACAAAAATTACTAACTCCACTAACTGGGTTCCTCACTTAAGTAATTGTCATTGCATTAATGCTGGTGATAGCCTTATGTTGGGGAAAGCTTTGTTGTTGTTGTTTCCTCCACCAGTCTTAAGAAGTGATGATTCATTGCTGCTGGTAGCTGATACTTGGTCTCATCCCAACAGACAAGTGCAAGCAAGATACTGGTGTGCTGCTAGCCTGGCCTTTCTCCAGGATCCCTAGGAGGCATGTTGGTGTTTATATCTTCCTTACAACTATTGTGCCGTGAAACAGGGAATGGTTTATCTCTCATTTTAAAGGGGCTCACCCTATTATGGCCCTTGTACAGCATTTGCTAAATCTCTGATGACCGTTAATGAGATTTGTTCAGTATCAGAAGCTGCGCTGACAGATGGGCAAGGACAATGTCCTGGGTTTTGGCATGACTGGGATTGGGGGAATAATTCTTGTGGGACCATTTCTGCTTGTTTGAGCATTTTCAGAGCATCTTTAGAAGTGCCAGCCTTTCCTCTGTCATGTTTTTTTTCTTTGTAAATCCTGACTGAAGAAGGATTTCAGCTCAAACATAAAGCTTCCTTTGACCTGAGCAGCTCAGGGCAAATCTGGGATCAAACCCGTGAAGTGAAATGGGTTTATTACTATTATAAATTTAATCCAGAGCTTTTAGTAAAAATAACTAACTATCCTCCAAAATGATTCTGCGTGAAAGCAGAGTTGCCCAAGCTGAAGGTCTTAAAGACATGATAAACCTGAAAAATACTGGGGGGCTTGGACAACCAGGTCCCTCTCAGCTTGCTCTGGAGGTGGAAATGATCCACCCAGCCTGGAAAAGTGCCATCAGCAAAGCAGTGATTTCTCAGAGGCTTGCACCTCCCTCTCCTTAAGGATGGAGGGAAGTTTCCAAAGACTTCCCAAACTGCTCCAGGTAAAGCTTCCCATCCTCAAGACACCCCACTGCATCCCATAGGAAAATGAAACACAAGAGAAATCCAGAGGTGATGTTTGGCTTCCTGCTACCAAGACACCTTCACCTTTGGTCACCCTGGCACCAGAGGAGAACTTTTCTTTAACTGCTCAGCATCACCCCATTTCGTTTTGTTCTTGACAGCTGCCATTTGAATAATTTAATCCAGTGCCCTGCTCTACCATGCCTTGTAGATAATGATGAGCAGTGTGTCACCCAGAACATGCTCCGTTTGCTAGGGAGAGCCCAGGAGCGTGCTCGTCCTGGCAAAGAGGGCTCACCACGAGCAAGCAAACAAACCGACAGGAGCCTAACAAACCATGGGAGTGCACTGCTCTCAGCTGCAAGGGGTCTGGCCGCGGGCCAGGTAGTCCCTACCTTGGTCTCCTTCAGTCTTTTCATCTTCTCCTTTCCTCCCGCCCTATGCCTTTTCATTCATCTCCTCTCTTCCATGGGCTAATTCACGCTTTTCCAGGTGCCTTTTATCACTGCCACTTTTTTTCCGCTCACCCTTGATCCGCAGCAAAGGAACGAGAGCGTCAATTGGTGGGGTCCGGGGAGGGGGGCCAGCGCAGCAGATGGTGGCGGCAGCGGGGCCGAGCCAGGGCTCATCCATCACCGCTGTGGGCAGAGCGCCTGGGCGGCAGCGGGGCCGCCACTGCCATTTACAGAAGGGCCGGCGTTCGAAGGGTTGAGCCGAAATGGGTAATTGTTGGCAGAGAGGAGGCATTTTTCACTGCTGACGACGAGAAGGGGGACAGGGCTGGGGTTGTGCTAATGCCACAGTGAAGGATGAATTCATCATGGTTTCTCCTTTTTTTTTTTCTTTTATTTTTTCAATTTATCCTGCTTTGATCGACGCTGTAGTACCCTCAAATGCCAAGCAGCTGGTAAGTCTAAACCAGAAACCTTTCCACGAGACAAGCCACCAGGAAGCAGCCAGGCTGTGCTGAGACCTGTGCTGCTCTTGTCATTGTCATCCCCATCACTAAAGTCAAAGGGTCAAAAAATTTATACTCCCCTTGCCCAGGGACTCTGGTTTGGGCTGTGGTGGTGCAGCAGCATTCATCTGCATTAGATTCATAAGGTGCCATCAGCATGCAGACTGTGAAAAAAAGCACCCCAAAACATATTTCCAGCAGAGACAGATACCTGTGCCAGGGCTTTGCTCCTGCTGGATCCCAGCTAAGAAACCCCCAGAGGCCTTGTGGCTTGGGGACCTCACACAGGTGACAGTCCCGCAGGCAGAACCAAATTTGGCGGTGACACTGCTCTGAGGCTGCTCCGAGGCATTTTGCTGTTCATGCTCGCTTTTGGCTTCCTAGAGTTTGTTGTGGTTGTGTTTGGATGCCGCCCAGGGCTGTCAGTTAGTCAAGAATAACAGCAAAAATGTTTGCTGTGCACAGGCTCGTAGGCTGGATGTAAACTTAGAAGTGACCCCAATGTGAGGAGCCAAAAAAAAAAGAGAAAATAATTAAGGGAGGCAAAAAAAATCATCTGTTTCTGTCTATTTTTAGGTTTAGACATTTTCACAATCCAGCCAGCTCTGAAGCTGATTTCTAAAATTATTCTGTCCCTTTTTAGAGAACTTTCTGTATTTTTTTCCCCCAATTTAAGTATTTTCTGAAGTATTTTTAAAAGTGACAGCCTTGGCCAACTGAGCAAAGCTACTTTGCGTATATTGAAGTTATCTCACATTTGTGTTTAGGAAAGAGATGATAAATAAGAGCATTATAATGGGAATTGGCAGGACTATACAAGTCTATATGCAGCAAAATTTAATTCTAGGTTTCAGCTGTGATTTGAAAACAAACCCTAAATGTTGCTATCCTCCTCAAAATGCATCTCTGTTGGAAAGCGGTTTTCGGATGGTTTCAAGCAGGAATTTTCCAAGACTTTAATTCATCATACCTCTCTGCTCTGCTGCAAATCATTCACACAGCATGCAGGAGGATGGTCATTCATCTAACTTCAGCCATTCAAAATTAAGGTTTTAAGCCTAAATTTGCTGTCATGGTTCCCTTGTATTTCAAAGGGAGAGTGGCACCAGAAGCACCTGTCTCTCCTATAACTACTTCAGCCAAGATGCTCCGTCTTCAGATGACCACATTCAGGGAAAAGCACATCTGCTGCCCAGTTTTTGCTATCCCTCCTCATGTTTTTAGAGTAATAGGTTAAGTTTTTCTTTGCTACCTGCCCTGTTGGTGCTCAGTTTACACTATCTGCTTGAAGACATTTTGGCCAATGCACGAAGTGCTCTTCCTTGCTATAAACACTGATTTAGCAGTGCTTTGTTTTGACTTGCTGTATTACAACTTTTGCTTTGCCTGGGCTGTAAGTTATTCATTATGCACAAGCTGCAGAGACAATTGTATTCGTTCCTCTTCCTACTGGTGGAATATTTTGACATTTCCCTGTGTCTGTTGCAATTCAATCCCGTCTTTAAATAAATATCTGGCTTTCCCATGGGAAGAGGTCCAGGAGCTCCTACCTGGGATGCATCTTTCCAGCTGTCTGAGTTTTCTTCATTGGCATATTGAGCTATGGAAACATTGAGGGGTTTGGGCATGGGCAGGGGGCGGTGTTTGGTCTTAGGCAAAGAAGACCACACTAGATCAGAGTTCCAGCAGTTTGCACCCACCATCCTCTGTGTTTGGTTATCTTTTGGCCAAAGACTTTCAGTTTTCAGATCAAACAGACCAGTCACAATTTTCTAAAGGGGGGATGGGGGGAATCCTTGTTCTTTAATGAAATACTCTGCTAGGTAACAACTGGGGGAGGATTTTTCCAGCCATGAACAAAAGCAGTTCTCAGATTTGGGAAGAGGGTGTTTTTCTTGCTGTCCTCAGCATTGTGGTTTTGGTGTTTATGTGAATTTCTGATCATGGCTTCTACTGAATATGTCTTGTAGGAGGGGGCTGTGCTTTTCTTTCAGCTCAGGCTTTGACATTTCCTGGGTACCTGGAGGGATGTTTCAAGGCCCATTTGAAGTACAGAGTGGAGGTAAGTGTCACTCTTAAAAACCACTGTCCCATCTGGGAGATCTTGTGAAAGCTGACCCAGCTTCTAGGTGGGAAACCACTGATACTGTTTTCCCTTTCTGTATTTCCAGGCCAGGCGTCCTACAGAGAACCAGAGCATCAACAGCAAAAGTCACTTTGTGTCAGACTGTGATTTCGTTGTAAAAAAAGCCAAATCATCCTTAAATGCCTCGAAAGCTGGAACACACCAGACATCCTGTGGAATGAGATGCTGTAGCAGGTGGGTCTGTCTGCTAAGCGTGATGGTTACTGGTATGGGGGAAAAGTCCAAGGACAGGTCAAATTATCCCAGTTAGGAATACTCCAAAAAGACAGGTATCAAGGATCACCCAAGTCAAGTAGGTTTTTTTGACAGCAGCTACCACATGCCAAGCATACTGGGATGTTTTGTTTTTAAATTTGCCTGCCTTTGGCCACATCTGAAATGCTGATGCTGCCCTGAGCCATGGCAATTCCCACTTCCCCGATAGCTTCTCACACCTTCTTGTCACCTAATCAGCCAGGCAATGGGTGTCCCCGCTGCCCCCCCCCTTCCCCCCCCCCCCCCCCCCCGCAGTACTGGTGGGATATTTTACAGCTTGCAACCTGAAGGATGAATCTATGCAGATGGGTTTTCGCTATGCTTTAAACATGAGTTAGACCTGCCTTAGCAGAACCACGTGTACATACACCGGATTTGGAGCTGCCCATCCTATCAAAGCCATAGGAGAAATGAAGATATAAGTGGCTTTTCAGCACGTAAGAAGACTGATAGTGGTTAGGAGCCCTGATGGTGCCATGTATTTTAGATGGCCTATTAAATACCTGATTTTTAACTAAAATTTCAGCTTAAATGTGGACAGGTTATCACACAGCTGCCTGCTATTAAGGTCTTGAGGTTTCCCTGAAGCATCTAGCTGCAGGCAGAGATGGGGCCATGGGCTGGATGGACCCTCTACCAGAGCATTGCCAGCACCCATGGGGAGCACAGACCAGGGCAGACTCCAGAAAACAAACTGTTTGCTCCAAATTATGCTTATTGACAAACAACCGTGTTAGAAATTAATCTTGTTACTACCCAGATGTCAGCACTCCTTACATTTAAAAGAAAAATCCTTGCTCTCATTTTAATGTTGTTTTTTTAGCCCTACTTGCCTGCAAACTTTTTATTAAAAAAAAGGATTTGATATTTTTCAGTGAGCACATATGGTTCACGGTAGCCAGATGTGCTGAGTGACGCTCTTGGAGCCAAGATAGGCATTTACAAGTGCACACACCCAAAAGCAAACCGTAGGGTGGATTAGCCCATGCTATTCCCATGCCCTTACCAGCCCACACGCAGCTCTCAGCCATGCTTAGTCACTCTTCAAGCTCCTGAGTGCTTGCCCAAGCTGTGCAACAAGGACACAGGCCAGCTCATGCGTTTTCTACCGTTCCCGTGCTGGGAAGGACCAGCTCTCTTGTGGCGATGTGCTGTAGACAGAGGGTCTCTGCGGCAGCTTGGCACTGCCCCGCTGGCTGGACGGAGGCAATAGACACCTCATCCCTGCTGAGTTCTGCGGGCACGGGTATGGGAGAGAGGGCTGGTATTTCATGCTACCACCCAAATAACTTAACACAAGGCAGTAGGGAAGGCAAGGCTTCATGCTAAATTGAAAATGCTTATCCCAAGCCCTAGCTCCATAGTCCAGGACACAACTCCTGTGTTCCGCAGTGTCAGGGCACTCACAAATAGGGTCACTAATTGAGGGTGAACTCAGGTTGCTAATTTTTTTTTTTTTAGCTGGAAACTTATAAGCAACAGGTTCATGTTTCTTCTCACATATGCCTCACATATTTGCCTTTTGTTGTTTTGGCTAAAGCTATCCTCCCAGGACCCCACTAGCACACCGAGCAGCATATGGCCTTCTACTTGCTTCATTTCCAGCTCTCATTTTTTCCCACAGTAAACCAGGCTTTTTCAGGCAATACTAATCCCTTGTGCCTGTCACTGGTAGAGAAAAGCATTAATAACTGCAGTTATCCTGGAAATATCTGTCACCCACATTTGTTTTTCGTTTCCCTTTGGGTAATCATGCTCCAGATCTAATTACTGCAGAAATTTCTTTTGCTCCAACGAGCAGCATTTTGGGTTACCTCCCTGGCTGGTTGTAAGTTTAACTCCGATGACGATGGGAGATCCGTATTGATTTACATCAGCGGAGGATCTGCTGCTTCACATCTTTATTCTGTGTGTGGCTTGGGGTTATAGAGATGGCGGTGATTGATGGCTTCAAAAAACCATGGGACTAAACTTTCACTAATGCAGGGCTGGATCTGAAGTCCAGTAAAGTCAGGGAGAGACTTTGGTTGGTCTGAGTGGGCTCGGGCCAAGTCGCTGGGAGAGCAAGGGAAAAGGAAGAAATGTTTTCATCTCTCCCCTCAGTGCCCTCTGTTCCTGCGGGTTCTTGCTTCACGCAGGGAGCCAGAGCTGCTGTGATGATGGTAGCAGCTCTGGGGATGGTGCCACGGCGGGGTGGGGGTGGGGGGAGGCAGGTATCTCCCACTGTCACACACATCAGCAAGGACATCATTTGGGAGCTACCGTCAGAAAGACAGAGTCTGAGCTGGATGGTTTTCCTCCTCTTTGGCTGACTCACATCTGTGAGGCAAAATGTCAGGGATAAGGTTTGTGAATGCACAGAAGAGTGGATTACCAATACCTGAGGGATGCAAATGCCAACTGACAGGCATTTTTCCTGCATTTCCTTGAGTTTACATTCATTTTTTTCTGGATTGGCAATGACACATGCATGAGGAGGCATCTCCTCCTCCGTCTGCGTGTAAAGAGGGACTGATAGCACTGTCCAGTGGGAGCGCCCTGGGCACCCTCAGGTCAGGTATAGCCAGCCACTGGGTGAACTGGTCAGATTGGGGAGAGAGAGGAGAGCTGTGAGGACAGTCAAACTGTAAAATAAACCTCTGTGTAATGCAGCACATGAGTTTGCCACTGAATAAAAGAGTGAAAAATAATCACCTGAGACCGAGGTTACTGGAGCTGGGGGAAGGGGAGCTCAAGCAGTGTAGGGACATAGAGGGGACTGAGGGAGCGGAGCTGGGAAGGTGGCGGCGCAAGGGGTAGCACTGTTTTTTACATATAATTCACTCACACAGCTGGGACCAGGGCAAGCCCAGCAGCAGACCAAATAGCCTGAGCTATGGCAAACACAGCACTGCATTTGGGATCTTAGGCACACGGAGCCATAGAAAAGACCATTGCACCCTAATAACTGTAGGTTACGGTTCCTGATAGAAGCAAATGGTACAAGGAGCATGTATATGAACCGGTGCCTGAACAAAAGCACCTAATTACCCCATGGAGAGCAAGATAGATAGCATCGTGCAACCCTGGAAGTGATTCAGGGACAGGCCACTGACCCCTGGGATTGGGCCTATAAGTCTGAAACGAGCACTTAAAGGAATCATAAGTCAATGGATTTGGGATCTTTCCTGGCTTAGCTTTAGCAGCTGAGGCCGTGGGAGAGAATTGATGTTCAGGACAAAGCTTGCACAACCACTTCCACTTACAGACAGGCAAAAAAAATTTGATACATTATCCACAAGAGGGAAGAGGAAAGTATTGAGTTTTGCTTGTTTTGCTCCCTAGCAGTATTCAGGATATGAATGGAGAGACAGGGGCTGTAAAAAAAAAGGGCAAGGAAGGGGGAAACAGAAGAGAGACAAGATGTCTTTTCTTTTTTCCTTAATTAATCTTGGAAGGTGATGACAGTGTAGCATGAGGAATGGGAAGTAAATGCTCTGCTAGCAGCCTTTCATAAAGATCTCTGGGTTTGACAAATGAACTCAAAGCCACAGGACTGGGAACCAGAGCTCTGCCAGTACATTAGAGATAATCTAGCGGTCAGAGGGAAGGAGCAAAGGGGTTGGGAGGGAAAAAAAAAAAAAGGCCCTCAACCCCCTCCAGGAATGCCCTCAGCCTCCTGGCTTGCAATTACTCAGGTTCCTCAGGCTGCAGATTGAAACCCACCTGGTGCCTGCTTGGGACTTGTTTAAACATTTGCCTTTGCTCGGTGGCCTTGCTGCTTTTACATCTGTGCACATGGCAGCAGCTTCCCTGCCCAGCTGAGCAGCGCTGTGCCCTGCCAAAGGCTCCAAAGGCTCCAGCCTGCCCATCCTTTGCTTCGGGGCAGGCATTTTTTAATTGGTGTTTTAGCAGCAGGGTCAGTGGATCTGACCAAAATTTCAGTGGTCTGTCACTAGTGCTGGCAGTTGAGGATCCAGAATCTGTCTTGCTCCTGCTATGGATTTTTTTGTTTTCCTCATTGCTTTGGACAAATTGCTTGATCTTTTTGTGCTTTCAGAGGTACCAATCCCAGCCTACATCAGAGAGGGATTGTGAGAATAAATGTAGGAAAGGCTATGAATATATTAAGGGTGAACATCATAAATTCCAACATTTTGTGGGACAAAATAAGAAACAAGAAATAGAAGAATTAAACAGAGGGATGGGAAATTAGAATAGAATAGAATAAGTAGAATAATTAAAAGGTCTTTTTAAAGCAATAAAATCCTACATTTGGGAGGGATTACTTTTTATTTTGGTCATCATTGCTTTTCTGGAATTTTGATTCCAAGACAAGAACTGAATTTTGGCTTTTTGCTTGGAGTCTGATTATTCATCAGCAAACTGGAGCTGGGTCTGGCAATGGCCTCTGCAGTTGCCCAAGAGTGGTTAGAGACACGTAGAAGTTACTCCCCCAGGACAACGCAAACTATAAACTTTATTGCCCTATAAAGAGTAACCTGCAACATCAGTGGCTTTTCAGGGATCAATAAAATCAATGTTAACTAAATCGTCAGCAGTCACTATCCCTTCCCCCAACCTGCTCTGCTATTCAGTTCCAATTATGCTAAATTGGGACTCTGAATTTTGGGTGAAAGCCAAACTGTCAATCCCGTCATCAGTTATGAACAATGTAAGCAACGTCTATCTAATCTGCAAATGACCAGCTAGTCTGAGAGGCTCCTATAATGATGCTAAAATAACCATTGGGTTGGTAATTATTCATGTCTGTAAAGAGGAAAAAAAAAAATCCCCTTTGGGAAATATAGGTCCCAGCAGTTTGGAGGGCTTCAAAACCCAGTGTATCACATTCCCTCAAAGGTTAGTAGAAAGTGTAAGAAAAGGTGAAAAAAGGGAAAAATTTCAAGGGGGGGGGGGGGGGGGGTCAGGTATTTTTAGGGACACAAATAGGTGCTCTGTGATCCTGCAAATGGCCAGGTAGGGTCGGGCCAAAGCTGGGGCACCCAGGGGCTTCTTGGCATCATGTGTGAGATGATATGAGCAGTTTGAGCTCAGTGGAGAAGTACTACCTGAGATAAATAATTTTTCACCAGGGCATCTTCCTGTCAGCCAGTCCAAACACCTGAATATTCAAGTATAGGCAGCGAACAAACCCCTGCAGCGAAGCAACTGCCAGCACGGTCACAGATTTCAGTTTAACCAGGGCATCGCTTAATAGGTGTGAAAAGAGGCTGCATGTAAAATGCAAACATCTATCGAGGAACACCGAGCTTCGTTTAATGGAGGGGCAATGGCAAATTGTGCAGAAAAAACAAGTAAATAACATTTACTCGTAGGTGGTCTCGATGGCAAGGTGGTGTATTGTTTGTAAACCGAGCAGCGAGACAAGCCTGGGTGGAAAACACTGCAGAGGATGCTCCTGCTCACTGTCATGGGAGCTGCCTGGCGTGAGGTTTGGGCCAGGAGCACAACTTTTGGGGGTAATTTGGAGGAAAGCCCACAGGGCGAAGCCATGGGTGAGCACTGGCAGTTTTCCTGGGGAGGAAGCACCCTCCAGAGACCTTGCACAGGTCAGCAGGCTCTGTGGGAAAGAGAAGGTGAGCTTTTGGGAGGAAATGCCCCACTTTTCCCTGCTATTAGGGCACACTCTGCCACAGCATAAACCCTGCATGAGCATTCAGGAAGAATTTCCTAAATTCATCATTTACCCTTGAATACATACCAAAGCCTGTCTGCTCTAATGCCTTTTCTCATCTCCAGCCAGCCATCATCAACACAGGTAAGAATACCAACGATAAAAAATTAAAAGCTACAATAAACATTATTGATGCCATTCCTAACGAGACAGAGAAAGAGAAAGAGGGGATGCTGCAGTGATAAATATCGTCTGTCAGCGATAAATTACAGCCGTCATTAGGTTGCTACAGTGCGGCCTGACAAATTATTTTGTGGAAGTACATGCTTAACTCTGCCTTACACAGTCTCAGCTATTCCAAGACTGCACCTTAAAAAAAGATCAATTAAATTGATTCTGTATCAATCTGAGATGCACCACGTAGCGCTGGAATAGTGCTCAGCACTAGGTTCCACTTCTGGCCCAGCTGAACTTCTTGGGTAGGATAAGGAACATTGATGGGACTTTTTGCAATGGCAGTGGATTGGATTTAATGGGTTAAGGAAAGGGAAAGGCCCTTCTCCCTGATCTTTAAGTGATCTCATGGTTAAAAATAGTGGGTTTGATGCATTCAGAGGGAACACGCTGCAGGATGAGTCCACCTCTCCCTTGTCCCTGTGCACTCATGTATCACTGCAGCTTTAGTTTAGCTCCCAGCTCTCTCGTTGCTCTTGTATCCCATGCTCTGAGTTTCATCTAGCCTCAATCCAAAACACCTTGTCCCATGCTTGCAGGTGCCAGGTCTCTTGCATGGAGCAGCAACTCCTGTGCTTCAGCATTGGCACTGCCAAAAATGGCCCCAGGATTGCCTCTGCCACACACCTTATAGACCTCAATTTGCAGAACGGTGGAGAAAAGGGGAAGAAACCATGTTGCGGTGTGGTCTTTGCAAAAGCCATTCATCCCTGTGCTCTTACTAACAGGCATCAAATGAGATTCCTGCAGCAGATGATTTGTTTTGTCCTTCTCCTGCCGTCTCAGATTAATCTCTGCTCCTGAAGTAGTGGTGTCATTTCTCAGAGACATACGGCGGCAGGAATCACGGAGCCCCATAAATTAGAAACAATTCAGGATCCATCCGTCTTCCTTCCCGCTCTCCATCCCCACGCCTTTCTGCAGGGCAAGGGCAGGCCCCAAGGTACAGGCACAGCCGCCTCTTTGTAGACTAGTAAATAAAACAAAAGCCTCAGGATGGGAGAGGTTCAAACAAAAGGGGGATTCTTTTGGTCGAAAGCAATTTGCCTTCTGCTGTTTTCCTTCCTTTCGTTTCATTGGAGGAGCGGGATCGTGGCTGTCGGTGAAATGCCACTTCCCGAGAGTGTCCCTGCTCTCCCGGTGCAGCCTCAAGAAGCAACACCAACATTTTAAAGGGATAAAAATCATTCCCCCAGGTATGCTAATCACTATATTTCTCTGGGGTTTGTTCAAATGAGAGCTGGGTTTGATTTTTCTTTTTCCGCCCCACTGGCAGGCTTTTTTGTTTAAAAAAAAAAAAAAAAAGAAGCAAGTTTGGAGCAAGAAGTGTGGGTTTGCATCTTTCAAAACTCATTGCAACAGCTGGACTGAAAGCGCTGGGGCTTAAAATGAGGGAGCAAGCGCAGGGCAGTAGGATGTGTGCGTGAGTGTAGGAATGGTATGGGAGCAGAAGAGCTCTATATGCAGCTGGTACATTACTGTCCTGCATGCAGCAGTCTCAGACCTGTCCCCTCTGAGTCCATATAATGGTGATATATACACTAAGTATATATATATATATATGTCTGTGTTTATATACACATACACAATGTACATATATATATACACACATATAGATAGATAGATAGATTTTACCTAGGTAACGAAATGAAAGCTTGGAGGAGACAGGAACACCACTATTTATTATTTATGGAGCCCACATTGTGACAAGCAGTGTACAGGCGTAAAAGCAAGTGCAGTCTCTCCCCTAAGGAGTTTACAAGCTTGCTCAGACAAACTGGTTCAAGAGCCTGGAGGGCTGGAAAGAGCCAGCCAAGGCTGGAGGAAGGTAATGAGGCTTCGGCACTCCCCAAAATCCAGCCATTTCCTAAGCACCCCGTTGGCGGTCATCAGTGTAATGCAGCGTCAACTGTTGTGTTGTTCCATCATTCCCGGAGCTGCCAGATGCTGCTTAGGATGGAGGTGTCGTAGGACACCATGAGGTGACGGGGACCTGGAGGAGGACATGTCCCTCCCTCAGGGTCATGGTCCTATCAAGAGCCATCACCTGCCCATCCCCTTGCCCAAATCAGGCAGCCACCCCTTAGAAACAGAGGGAAAGGCCAGCTATTTATTTTGTATTAATTTTTAAAGATGACTTGTTTCGGATGAGTGCCTGTCTGTTTCTGTCTATTTGCCACTGCTGAGAAGATTCATTACTTTGATGGATTTGTGTAATTTTTTCAAGTGCTTCAGGTGACAAACAATAAAGCACACTTCACACTCAGCTCCGGAGCTGCACCGAGGCGAGGGGCTGGGAGGAGAGCGGGGGATGGTACGGAGGGAACTTCTCCTGGGGAAAAATTATTCATCCCACAGTTTGGGCTGAGCCCCTCTCCAGCTGTCAGCACCAGGCAAAGCCCTGCAGGGCAGGGGGAGTGTGGGGTATTTAGCAAAGGAGCTGCTGGGAAGGGCAAGGCCATGGGTGTGAGCAGACTGCTGAGGCTCCAAAATTCAGTCCTTCCCCCAGGGCCACTCCATTCCTCCATTTCTTCAGCTGCAGTATAGCAAATAGGCATGAGCTACGGTGCCAGGAGAAAGGGTCAGGAGAGGGGTGAGGGTGTCACAGGGAAGGTGGGGACATAGGGTATATACTGATGCTGGTGGCTTATGGACGCTGCTGTTTTTTCATAGGGGCTCTCAAGAGGGAAAGATTTCATCCCAAGCATTGCTCCTTGAGCAGATGATCATCTCTGCTGTAACTGCATGGGCTCCGAAGGAATAAATTATGCCAGACAGGCTCAATCACTGTTCATGACAGAGGCACAAGATTTATGACTGTGAGGCTCACAGATGCAGGAGTGCAGCGTGGCTTTGGAAACCTGTTATCTGTGATGATACTGGACCCAGACAGCAGAAATGGCCCAGTCCCATAGCAGCCGCTCCACGTGAATGGAGCAGGGACAGGGACAGGGAAGGGAGCCAAGGCTGTTCCATGACAGTGAAACCAGGACAAGGTTGAGACACAAGAGTCAAGTCTGTGGGGCTCTGGCTGAGGTCACCTGAATGGCATTTTTCTGTCTCAAATGTTTTGTGGTGCTCTGGAGAGGTGGAGGGGAAGGGACCGGGAAGTGGCTTCCCCTGTAGCAGCGCCAAGAGCAAGCACGTTCCTTGTGCTCAGGCTGTGCCTGCAATTCTAGCTGCTATCTTTGGCTGGGCTTTTGAGGTAATGGGGTTCGTATGATGAAAACAGGCTGCTCTAATGGCCAGAATACTCATCCAGCTTTGGCTTCCACCTTCCCAATTCCCCACCCGTGTAACAAGACTTCCTATGTAATGTTGGAAAGTCCTTAAGCGCCATGACTCACAGGGCAGGAGGAATTGCACTGGGATGGCTAATGGCAAAGCAATCTCCTCGCAGAGCTGAGCTTGAACCACAGAGATTTACCCAAATTCTTTGGTACCCAAACACAACCCAAGAGCTCTGCCCGGCTGCCCACAAGCACTTGGCCATTTGGGTGGCCTCTTGGGAGCTGTGGTCTTAGCTTTCCATGTGGCCAAGACAAGACGAAGATGGAGAGGTCACTGTCTCCCCCAAACCAGCCCACAGGGAGCAGAAGACAAGTGATGTGTGGCAGGAGGTCACTGGCTGGAGGAGAAGACACCCCTAATGGCTCTGCAGAAGCAAAACCCACCCCACCTGATGGGCGAGGTACTAAGCTGCCGCCTTCATGATAGAGAAGAGTCTGCATCTCCACACAGGCTGTGTGTTGTGGTCTGAAAACAACCTTTCCTGTGCCATCTGCCAGGGTTAAGCAGACCTGGGGATCTGCATCCAGATCATGGCATGCAGAGAAGAGCATCATAGGCAGCAAAGTTGCTCAGGTCCAGAGCATCAGCAAGAAGATGTTTGGCCAATTCATACAAACAGGCAAGGGCAAAGTTGGGAAGCAGAGGTATTTGTTTGTTCCTCACCCTTCATGTAATAAAAAGCAATAACTAAGGCAAGTGGGAAGGAGAGGCACTAACAGCCTGGATTTATCCAGCTTTTGGAGAAAAATCTCTAGTGCTGACCTCTAGATAAAAGTGTAGGTAACTGTTTTAGTTTTCTGAGAGGATAGCCTCAATTCCTGCATGAAAAAACTATTTCTAGTCTTTGGGGGAATGAGCAAGGCCTTGATCTATAGCTCTGGCTTCCAAAGAGCAAATGAAATGCTTTCTCTTTTCATCCACATCCCGAAAGGACTAGCCATCATGAAAAATGGGAGCACCTCCCTCAAGGCGAGATTACCAGTGCAATTTCCCATCTGAAACCCTGGTTTCAGGTCGATGCTGCCAGCACAGACACATGGTGCCCTAAACTTTCTCTTGCCTTTGTGAGCCTTCTCCATCAAGCATGCAATTGGTGATGGAGAGAAGGAAAGGGAGAGAAGACCAAGGGGAGACAGAGATTTTGGGGGTGGGGGGAAGGAAAAGGAGAAAAGGAGGAGAAGAAGGAGGGGGAAGAGAAGGAGGAGGAGGAGGAGGAGAAGGAGAAGGAGGAGGAGGAGGAGAAGGAGGAGGAGAAGGAGGAGGAGGAGGAGGAGGAGGAGGAGAAGAAGGAGAAGGAGAAGGAGAAGGAGAAGGAGAAGGAGAAGGAGAAGGAGAAGGAGAAGGGTCTCCTCTGAGAGCAAAAAGCAGAGCAAGAGCCTTCTCTGCTTCTTACTCTGTTACATATAACAAGGTAACATGTTTAGCCATTTGCAAAAATATCCTTGCTGCTCCCCAAAGACTCCTGACTCTTCCAGCAGTAACTGAGAAACTGAGAAAATGTGTCAGGAAACTTTTCACTAAGTAGCTGTGGGGTTTTGGTTTTTTTGACCTGCAGATGAAGTTTTTCTTTCCTCTAGGGAGCCACACTCCAGGCTGGCCAAAGCAAATAATTTTTTGAGTATTCTTCTTTGGACAAAAGAAATGGAAGTGAAGCTAACGGTTTGAAAGAAATATCAAAATTAGCAACACCAAGCAGTTCAATCTCTTTTCTTTTATCCCACTCTCTTTTGACCCCTCCAGCAGCACTGGTACAAAGTCCCAGTTTTTTTCCTCCACCCTGCACACCCACTTGCTGGGCTGAAACCTGTCAGTGGAAGGTTGATTTCACACCACTTTATCCCCAGGAATAAAGAAAAGCAATGGCTGCATTGTGCCCAGTCCCCTTCATTTGAAGTGGGCTAGTCTGAAGAATCAACTCCTAAAATTCCCAGTTTATTAGTGAGTTACAGGGCACTGACTTTGCAGGACTTTAGCACACGCATGTGGGGATTGCTCAGGAAAGGGGTGTTTTCCTGAGTTGGGGCTGACACGTTTTGCACTTGAAGATTTCTGGGAAAGGAATAATGGATTTGCTAGAGTATTGTTATTATTTAAGCGACAAGAGTGAAAATTGAAAAGAAAGTCTGTTTACCAAAAATAACAATAGCAGATATTTGTCATCTCTGTCAGATATTCCGACCCATGCAATTTCATAGGTTTCATAAGCTCTCATTAATTTTCTTGTTTGGGAGGATTTGCTGTTTTAATGAAACCTATTTACACTAGTGACTGCTGGAAAATCATTCATTAGTGGACAAGAACTATTGATTATTTTCATCCAACTACTCAGCCATGTTCTAGCCAATTACTGTAACCAATAAATAAAGAAATATCAACCTTGCATTCCTGCCACTATCACCAGTAGAACTTTATTCCCCTGGATAACGTGTCATGCCAACCTTGGGGAAATGTTGTGCCAGAGAAACCTCTTTTAACATTTATGCCACATTGCCACCATCTGCAAGCTTCTGGAGAGCAGACTAAGTCCCGAGAAAGCGAAGACTTCTAGATAGTGCTTTAATGTATTTACTAAAGTAAGTATTTACTGGACACAGAGTGAGAATTATTGAAGAAATAGTGTGAGGTTTAAAGAAATGCCTGGCTAATGGCTGGATCTTAAATTTATTATGCAAATATTTGGCCTGATTTGTGGAAGTCCTAAACTCTGGAGGGTGGATTCATCTCACCTGACTAAGTACAAAATCTGGGTTGTTCACAGAGGTGGTGGTTCCCAAAACCAGACCAGCCCTGCAGGCAGCTGCGGCCAGGGAAGGCTCAAGTTTGGGCTCGACACCTCACTTTAAAAAAACAAACCTTAAGCAATTTAAATTTACCCATGCATTTTGACTCGTGGCTTTGCTGGTACTCAGCCTGCTTAGTAGGGAAATGTTTTATTAAAATATTATATTATGACAGGAGCCATGGCTTTAAAACCTTGGCCATTCACATACATTTTAATGGGCTTGGGGGAAAAAAAAGAGATCTGTCTCCAGTTTTTTTGACAGACTTGTAATTAAAGAAGATTTTTCATAGAGAACATCTGTTTCTCTTGACAGATATATTCTTGTTGGGAGAAAAAGAAGTGCCTAAAAAAATAGTTTGTCAGTCTGAGCTTTTTATAGGTTTTCATCCAAGAATATTTATCTTGAGACTTTTTTTTTTGACCAAAAAAAGTTTATATTTCCTGAAAGGAGAGCTATTCTGATCAAGGTTGAGTTTTAGCAAATGTTGCCAGGGCAGTGGCAGCCCCGGGTCTTTGCCAAGCTGCCTCTGCCTCCTCCACAGCCCCTGAAGTGGAAGAAAGGCAGCTCTCACCCTTCCCAGCTGCCATGACAACAAATCAAATAATTAATACATCATTAAAAAAAAAAATCAGAGAGACAAAGATGAATGGCTGGCTGAAGGGGCTCACACTCTCACATACACATGCATGCAAATGTGTGTATGTGTGTATACATAT
The DNA here is from genome assembly GCF_929443795.1 of Astur gentilis. NCBI lineage: Eukaryota > Metazoa > Chordata > Aves > Accipitriformes > Accipitridae > Astur > Astur gentilis. Next base: position 15,544,364 of record NC_064885.1, read on the forward strand.
ATATATATTAAAAAGGGGTTTTTTTCTATTTCTTTCTAAGCTGCAAGCACTGAAAGTTCCTCCTGAGTAATTTCCCAGTAGTCCTCGTTAATTCCTTAAGATTTTCCCCACCTCTTTTCAAAGCCTGAAGTTCAAAGACGCAGAAAGGAGCTGCCTCAGCACTTTCTCCCCCTGCCCCCCCCCCCCCCCCTTTTTTTTTTAAGTTTTTCAGCAAAGTCCAATCAAGCCTATTAACTCCTTTCATTTTTTCCTGTTCCTTGAGGGAAAATGGCCGTGGGACTTGGCCAAGGCTGCCAGATGCGACCATCTGGAGAATTTCCCTCTCCTCACTGCTGCAGGAGATGCCCTGTTTCTTGGCAGCCCATGTCCACATGGATCTGCTAAACACCCATAAATCCTGTCCCTGCTCCTGGAGGGCTCCGAGCAGGGGCTGGCCACCCTGCCCTGCCCAGGAGGAGCAGGGCAAGCCAGGGCACAAGTCACTCTGCAGCAGGGTGAGCTCCCCATGCCCCCAGCATCTCCCAGTGCACACTCCCTAGTCCCAGGTCAGGCAACACAAGGAAACTTTGGGAGAAGTCCTGCAAGTAAACCTGCATCACATTTTAAGATGCCTCAACCAGTTATACAGGCGTTCTCCTCCTTACGCCTGCTGTTTTCCTTGATTTTTCCCTTTTGGTATTACAAGAATAAAACTGAAGACCCTTGCTTGATTATAAAGCAGCACCCTACCTGCAGGCTGTGCACAGCAGCATCATTCCCATGTAGGCATTTCAATCAACTGGGTGCAAAGTGCTTTGGAAAGTCTCAGCCTCTCCACAGAAGGCACAATAATTAATCGCAAGATCGTAAGCAATGATCTTCCGTTGCCCCTCGGGATGCAGATCTCTTGGTGTCTGAACGGCTTGCTTCACTATATCACCCTAAGCATTAATGCAAACTGCAGACAGTAATTATACCAGGCATTAAAGTTCTGTAATTGTATGTACTGTTCGCGTATTTATAACGCAACAGCAGTCTTGGAGCCGTTGCAGTACTTCTTGCTCTGCAGCACTGTGTGTCTGTGAAAAGGCAAAGGCAAGCCACATAAAACATAAAATAAAATCCAAATATATAAAGGTCAGGGTAGTAAATATAAAGATAAGCATCGTATCCCTTTAAATATTTATCATTAGTGACATTTTCATTATAGGAGGGTTGGGACTTACCAACTGTGTAGCAAACATGGGCATGGCAGGCCCCAAGTCTCGTCTTAAGGCTGTGAGGGCAGTGAAAAAAGGCTTTGAAATGGGGTGAAAATATATTGAAAATGGGTATGGATTATAGGCATTGTTATGCCCCCTTTGAAGCAGCTTTAGGTTAGTAGGTAGTTCACTGAAGGTGCACCCCGCTCCCCAGGGTAACTCCTAGGGTGGCCCAGGGCATGCCGCTATCCTGAAGGAAATAGGGATTTGGTTTGGGGGATTGGGAATAACCCTTCCCCTGCCCCCTCGCCTGCTCACCACTCCCTTCATGCAGCAGGGACCTGACCTAAAAAAATGGAATAAGAACCTGAAGGGCTTTTGTGTTTGACAGAACAAAGCCATGACTCTAACAAAGATGTGCCAGGAGACAAATGGGATTGAAAAGCCAGAATAAAGGCAGGTGATGTCCAATTCCATGTAAAATACCCCATGCACACCAAAAAAACCCCCACCTTAGATGTGAAGGCAAAAGATTCACCGTGGAGAAAGACCCATCCTGGAAGCATATGACCACCCCCATGGAGCACCAGCAGATGTGCCCAAACAAACCCCATTTCAATGGCAAACACCACTGTACAATATACCCTTAGCACCAGTGATGGAGACCTACCAGTCTGAACTGAGAAAGTACCCCTCAAATAAGAAACTCTCCTTTTTGGGGTAGTTTTTGAGAAGGGTTGAATATTTTTAAACCCCTTGACTAAGTGCCGATTCATCAATGCATTAGAAACAGAACATTAATCTGTTCCTCCTGTCCGTGCCTTAATTGTAACATTTTCCTTTTAATGAGGTGAAGCAGGAAAATGGGAAGGTAATTGTGGCACTGCTGATGGAGGGTTTCCTTTATAATTTTAAAACTAACGATGACATGAGGCGTGTATTATTTCTCTTCAGCAAAGGGCTTTCTCCCCCAGTGGAGGTAGATTAGCAGGAAAAGAAGTGCTAACCCCATAGACGAGGTGAGTCTCCATCACATCTGCCCTATTGGGGTGGGGAGAAGTGTCAGTGAATTCTGGAGAGAGCAGGGTGTGGGGCAGACAGCTCCCACTACTGCAATGCAAAAGCAGGCGAGTGTATATAAATGTATACATAGATATATATTCACCAGACTTTCCTCTGACAGCACTCATGGCTTCCCTAGAATAAAGGCAGGCTCCACTGGCAAGGGACATGTATTTTGCGGCTCTTTTTCTGGACAGATCCCAAGTATTGATTGTCATAAACGGCAATGCACACTCCTGGGTTTCCCTCTGGTCTCCTGTAAGCAGGAGGAGTGATGGAGACAATAAAGCACTCGTACAGAGCTTATTTCCAAACCAGCTTTGAAGCCCTCAGGTCATTCTCCTCTGCAGTGACTCCTCTCAGCACTTTCTTCACCCACTGATTCATGCTGTCCTGCAGCGTTGCCTTGGCCTCTCCTACCTGTGTCCCACACGTCAAGTGGCTCCACTCCTTGCTTTGGGGCCCAGGTACCAGGGGACCAGCAAACCCTTCAATAGCCTTCAGAGGAAAACCACAGGGACAGTTTTGAGCAACTTTGCTCCATACAGTGGTGCTGGAAGCCATCAGCATTGTTTTGATCTCCCACCTGCATGGCCTGAGCACCAGGACAGCTGTCCAGCAGCTTTCTGTTGGTGTCTCCTTCTCAAATGTCACCATCTTCATTTCTGCCCATGCCATGGTGCCCAGGCTGGAGATCCAGCCTTTCCTACAGTCCATGCACAAGGCAGAAACCACAGTGAACTGCTTCCAGGACCAATTATTTCTTCCTCCAAAGCTCTGCCAGCAGCAAGCAAGGCAGCGAGGGGCTAGCTCGGCTGCAGAACATGCATTTTCATTCTCTTCTCTTCCCTTCCTCTGTGCCTTTCTGCCTGGCTCTGACACCTCTGTCTTTTTGTCCTCCTCTCTGGGAGGCCTCTGTGGAGGAGTCACAGACTAATTGGTCTTCTGAGTGTTCAGACCCGTCCCTTTGAGCAGAAGCTATTAATGTTAGTTACTGCCATTGTGTGCAGCCCAGGAGGGAGTCCTGACCTTGTACAGCCTATTCTGCACCTACAGAGACATTCATGAGTGCAACCATTTCATCACCAGGATGCATAAATTGGATCGAGTTCAGCTTCCCAAACCACTGTCCCACAGGGAAAAGGTCATTTTGCCATGTTGCCAAATTTAAGGACATCTCAAGCCAACGCATCTGTGTGACAGGAAAGAGGGACCTTGTGGGCCACCCCCATCCATGGGCGGCAGAGCTGGATGGTGCCCAAGGCTGGGAGGATTGAGGATGAGTCCAAGGTATGCCCTATAACATGAATATTGCAGCCACATCCTTAATCCTTTGGCTAAAGGTGTAGAGGGAAGGAATGAACAAGGGGACATCTGAATGGGAGAGACCCACAGGCCAGGATGTAATCAGGGTCCCCTCACTTCATCTTCTGCAGGAGCTTTTCTCTCTGATATGATTGTGGCAGGGATTAGCTTAGGCCAGAGTGTGGTGCCACAGGCAGCAGAGGTGTCTTCATCACACACTGACCAACCTACACCTCCAAAATACCACTGGTAAAAGGATTTTGTGCCTTCTGGCTCCAAGGGCCACAGTGCATTTGGGGCTGATTGGTAGCAGGAACTGTTGGTGATCCAAAGACCTGAGAAGTGACCTGGTGCTTCCAGGTGTGTTGCTGAGATGTTCTCACCTTCCTGGGGCTCTGCATTGGCAGTGATAAGGGAAGAGCTAAATCTGCCTTGGAATGGGGTGGCACGCACAACTCTTGGGTCACTTTCAGGCCTATTTTCTCTAATTCATCTAATCACTTCTACACCATCACTACAGGATGGTCTAGCCTTCACCTACTGCAAGGCTGCCTCATTTTCTACCTGTTACCAGGTGAGCCAAGGTAGTCAGGCCTGGAAATTTGCCTCACACGTTTCGGGAACTTTATTCCTCAAAAATAAAAGTAAAATATTTTGGCCTAAAAACTTCAAATGTGATTTAGTACCTTGCCCGCAGCAAAGAGTGTTGCCCCCAGAGAGACTGGGGCATCTTCCATTATTAACAACAGGATCTGTGCATGCAATGAAGTCTGCATGGCAGATATATGCATCAGAAAGCACAGGTCAGGGCCTGACTCTGTAATTGTTATAATTATGCTGGGGCCCTGAGAACTGTTTCAAGCACTGTTGGTCTCCCCGTGTTGACTGCACTGGTGTGACATCTGTAGCGGTGACCTCCAGGAGTCGACACAAGCAGAATTACTGAAGGCATGGGGGGAAGTGTGCTGGGAAACCTGCTACAGGCACATCTGGGGAAGTTTTGTCTTGAAAAGGGATCAGAAGTCAAAATAGCAGAACACCGTCAAATTACGAGGTCAGAAATTCATGGATTCAGAAAATTTGTTTCAGGTCTCTGCATATTCACAGGTCTACTGGAGCAGTGGCCCAAGGACAGACTGAAGACTTCAGCCCTCAGGCGTCCCCTGGGAGAGGAGGTGTCCCAGATTCAGCTGGGCTCTTGAGTAAGCACTGAGTTAATCACAAAGTCCTAGAAAAGGCTGCAGGAAGGCAGGCCACCAGGACATTTATGCAAAGGGTGCATGGCCCTTCCTTCATCACGCCTTGTCCAACCTCCCTGTAAAGCTGGCTCATGGCAGAGACACCATGCCCTCCCCAGGCAGTCTTAGAGCATGAAGGGAAGAGACATTTCCCAAAGACCCAGCCTACAGGATGACCCCTCATCCCCTTCCCTGTGCTGCCTTTCCTGGTGAACTGCTCTTCCTTGGTGGTGTTTTCATGCCCCCAACATCCTCATCACCCAAACACTGAAGACCGGTGGCCCAGCCCACCTCCTCTCTCCTGATTCATCCCTGCTTTCATGTCTTCCTCCTCATGCACCCCATGTTCCCGTTGTCTCCTCCAGCTGCTTTCCTTTCCCCACTTGGGGAAACATTGAGATTCGGTGTACAGCAGCAGCTCTGCCTTCCCCATCTCCCCACCTCATCCCATGGCCATGGTCCCTCCATCCCCTTCTCTCCACAGCTTCATTCCCGGCTTTATTTTTCAGCTCCACCTTCTCCTTCCTCCCTCTCAGTAAAATATCTTAACAAGCTCAAACCTTACCTTGTATTAAATCAAAGTCTGAACAGTATGCAAGGGCTCGGGAAAACATGATTTAAATGGTGCCATGCCCATTCACATCAGATTAAGTCTATAGAGGTAATTTACTGCATATAGAAACTGGAAGGCAGAGGGCAGCTCATTAATGTCTAGGATTATTATTATTATTGTGAAGATCTTTTTCATTTTATTTCTATTCCTAGTAAATGCAAATTTATGATACAAGTAAGAAACCCCGCCTCTACCAGTCCTTATGGGTCATTATTGATTTCAGGAAGGGGGAAAAAATAAAAGGAAGAAAAACAGCAGAACAAGAATACACCAAGAGTCTAAAACCTCACAGAGGCAACAATTTAAAGGATTTCAAAGGCTGTTTTCATAAGCCTTTTGGGACTCAAATGTAGCATATTGATTAAACTTCGGAAGCAGCTAAAAGCAGCTTCAACATGGCTAATTAATACGGTGATGCCCCGATGCCCCTTCTACTTGTTTTACCAAGCTTCAGCCTGTCAAATCAATTAATATTCACAACCTCGATGAAAGCAGAAACTCTGTTTATCATTTGATAAACTGATCAATGTATTGACTCACTCAACATAATTAACTGACCTGTCCTGTGGGGTTGAATGTGGTGTCCTGCAGATGCTTTTGGGGTGACACAAGACAAGCAAACTCATAAAGACGATTGTTTTGACTCTATAATCAAAACAACAGGGTTTCTGATTTGAGGCAGTGTTTGATGTTCAGCCTGTGTAACTGGTTCTCTGTAGACCCTTGGACAACAACATTTCAAGGAGAAAGGTCTGTGATTATCCCATTTGAACAGAGCTGCCTGTGCTTGTAGGACACCCTGATGGCATTTAGGATGTGGTCTGCTGGGGTTCAAGGACAGCACCCCCTTCTCTGTGGAAAATCCCTTTACTTCTGACATTAAAGGCAAAATTTCATACTGGGATGTAATACTGTCTTTTGCGCTTGTTGGCTTCCACTTACCCTGTTGTAGACCACGACACGTGTTCTCCATACACGCATTTCCTCACCTACACAAGGAGAATAATTTTTCCACTTTTCCCCCTGTTCAGCGGAGCTTGTAGCAGGTGTTGTCTCTCGCTGTACATCAGTTCAGAACTAGCTTAGTGCGGCCACAGCTGACATGGCCAGGACTGTAATATAATATTGTACAATAGGGCAAAATATTCTAAAATGGGACTTTTGGTCTCCCATGTCTCCTTGAACTGAAGATCAAACCTGGCTTCAGGTTCCTGTCTTATGAAATTCCTCATCTGAACCCACTCTGAAGAAGTCAAATGCCTCCATGAGACCTTCTGGAAGGTCTTTAAGACAGTCCTGTATTTATGCACACTTTCTTTTAGGACTAAGGATCCAGATTTACAGCCTTCTGGCTCATTGGAGAAGATGAATTACCAGGCAAAGGAGTGATACAAGGCAGGACCGTGCAGAGTGCATATCACCTGGATGCTGTGCTGACCAGGGTGACACCAGACACAGTGGAGGAATATGTGCTGGCTGTGCTACAACATGTTTTGGGGAGTCTTTGGTAGGTCCCAGGGTGAGTTGGAGGTTCTGGATAACTTGTGACTTTCAAAAGTAAGGCTGGGAGGGATGCTGGTGCATGTGCATGTACTTTGCTTTGGATAAGGCATTGGCTTTGATTTAGAGCAAGTTTTTGGCACCCCCCAATAAACTGCCATGAGCTGTTTATTGAATTTTAATTCAGTGTGCCTCATAAAAAAAGCCAAGGGAAGAAAAAGGGGGAAAACAGTTGAATGAAATAATTTCAGCAACATCTGCCGCCTTTCTAAGATATTTCACCAAAAGCCTATGGAGATCAAATATTTTCCTCTAATTAGAGCGCTTTCCTCACAAGCAGCTCCCCTGTAAGCAAAAATATATTGACACCTCCCTCACTACCCTCCTGGGACCCGCAGCATTGCCGATGCAGATAGAGAAACACACATCTCTCTTTTAAGTTATCCTCGGTGCAAATACATAGCTTTCCCAGGAGGGAAAAAGTTGTTCACCACCTCTTTTCCTCCCTTCATCAGACCACGCTCTCTGATCCTCTGCTTGGTTTTCCTCAGCTGGAACAGTTGCTCCCTTGGCCAAAGAAGCCAGCGTGCCCCAGATGCCCAGTGATGGCTCTGCGGAGCGCTGCTGATCCATCCCTGACAGTCTGCAAGCCTTTGCTGTTTTGCTTCATTCGTGACTATTGGGGAGAGCTGGTTCAGGTTCATATTTGCAAAACCTTTTTCAGAAACCTGGTCTCTGTATTTTTGGTTGCACTGGCTGTACCCCACTGCTGTTATGGTAAATTACACTATGTCCATGATGCATTTACTAAGAAAATATGGTTTACCATGACCCTTTGTGAATATACATGCAGGTAGATAAAGCATCATGAGTGCCTGAGATGTCCCACAGTGACTGAACTCTTCCACCTTCTTAGCAGTGACCTGCCTTGGGTACCAGCTGGGTGACTATTCTTTTCAAACTCCTGAAGATGCTCCAGATGCTCACAGATTTGTTAGGTCATTTTCTGGGTCTAGCACTATACAGATCAAATTAGTTTCTTTATTGTAAAGCCTTTAAGCAATAAAAAGAGCAAGGTGAGAGCTTCAGCCCAGAGGTTATGTCATTATGCTAAGGCATGCTCCTAGGTAGAGCTGGTCACCTTTCATGGACTATTTGGGTTGCTGGAAAATCAGTGTGAGAAGTTACTTGGGCATCTGCCATTTCTCCTACCATCCTCCCAGCTGACCCTGCAAGCATCCTTCAGAGAGCAGGAGTGCTTCAAAACCTGGCCCTTGGCTGCTGCTGAAGAGGATTTCTACTATGTGCTGTGCTCCCAGGGAGAACAGGTTGGTGACATGGCAATGTCACCTTCGAGTGGCCAAATCCTGCCTCAAAACCATGAGGAGCTCCTTCGCCTGCCAGCAAGACCTGCAGGGTGGGCAGAACACTTTCAAAGCAGTTGCAAGGAAATCACCCTGGTCTCTGTACCCCAGTATATGGATACACTCAGGGGTGGCAAGCTTTACCCAGGAAGGGACTGGCTTCTCCCTCTCTGCTTCCCTCCCTTGGTTTTCCCATAATGAACCTTATGGGGGGGAAAAAAAAAAAAAAAAGAAGATCTATTGTGCTGTATCAGAGAAGGAAAAAACCCCCAGTTTTTAGCCTTTGCGAAATAAATGTGTTGCAGGAGAGAGAAGGATCACTGTTTCTTTAGCCTCTGGGTTAAGACAACCAATTCAGATCTGATCCATGTGGAAATTTGCAGCCCATTCCCATGGACAGGGACAGCAGGGAAGAGCTCTGAAACCATCCCAATAGTCTGCGGATGATTTATGAGGCACGCTGCAAAGAGCAAAGGAAACCTGGGCTGTTAGCTCTGATATTTAGAGATGATAAACAACATGAAAGGGAGATATATTTTTTTTAATGCCTCTACATGGATGCAAAAGAAGTAGTATGGGCTTAAATTAAGAATAGGAAAATATTAGCTTAATAGTAGGGGAAAACTTGCTGGCAGAGATGTCTGTTATGAACAGATCTATGCTACAAACTGACTTCCCAAAGGAAGGGCTCCAAACCCTATTGCCTCATCCACCTGAAGCCGGACGGGCATACATTGTGCATCAGAGTACCGCTCTGCTCCTCCAGCAGCAGATGGGTCGGCTGAGCAAAGTGCGTATCAACGTCCCACATTTTCCAAGCTCTCCCATGTAGCAGGAGCTACTGTGGACCTACCTGCTGCCTTGCAAGAGCAGGAGGCCTGGAAGGGTATAAATCCATCATCCTCCTTTTCCCATGGGGAAAGAGAACATTTTCCTCTCCGATTTTTCTTGCCCATCCTTAGATGGACAGTGTTTTACCGATACCTATGTGGGCTGCAGCAGCAGCGGGACTGCACAAACCATTACTATTTTGCCTGTGTTTTGTCCTTTGCCTGCAATCACTACAATTAATTCCTAAAATACAACAATTACTTAAAAAGCACAGCATATACAGTATAAGCCGCAGCTTGGCACAGCAGGATTCCAAACCCCAGGCATGCAGGGGGACCCTGAATCCAAGCAGCATGCAAACAGGAGTGACAGCCCCAAACCCGGGCAAACACAAAGCTGCCTTAATTACTGCTCCCGCTGCAGCCTGCTAATTTGCTGATACCAATGTCTTCCAACACAGCCCCTGTGATCTGCTTCATAATTGGGATACTCAGAACAAGCTGGGAGGACGAAGCCAAAAGGAGCTTTTTTTGCTTCCCCCACATTCTTCAGTAATCTTTAATCACAGCATCTGCAAAGGTCAAGTGTATTCCTCATTAGCCTCCAGACCAGTGTCTTCATGAGAGTCTGGAGTCCTTGAGATCAAAGGGAAGAGGGAGGTATTGCATGAAGGAGATGGAAGACACATTAACAAGCCAAAAGCCATAGGATCTTCCCTGGGAAGTTGCTGGGCACATTTATTGGCAGCATGAGTCCTTCCCAGGGCGCAGGGACCAACCTACTGGAAAAACATCCTGGTGGCCAACAGGACAACTGGGGAGATTTACTGGGGGCCCAGATAGTGCCTGGGGAAGCCAGAGGGTATCCTGACATTGAGGTGACATTTCAGATGAAACAATGGTTTGTGCAGTGAGAAATACCCTTTCCCAGAAGACTTGGTAAAAAATATTGCTTCTCCCTATGCACTTTAAAAATTACCATCAACATCAGTGTTGGTTAGAGAAAAACTAGCTGGTTACAAAAGAACATATGTTAGTGAGATATTTTAAAATGCATTTGAGAATTATTCCTAACAAAGATGGATTAATAATTTTGCAGAAAAATTTAACAAAACCCAGACAATCATTTCCCCTTTTGCATTTGAAACTGTTTTCATGAAAACAGTTTCCTTTTGCAATATCCTCTCTGAACAGAGAAGTCTACAGCAATTCCTCAAAACTACCATTTGCTGAACCTTTCCTGGTGCTATCACCACTGCAGTTTCTGTCCATCCTTTGAGGAAAGCAATGTTTGAAGGGAGGAGGAGACGCTTTCCAGCAGCACAGCACAGCAGAGTGTAGGGGCAGGATGGTACGGGGTCTGGATAACCCCACCCTGAGGGTGCGGGATGCATAAGGTGATGTTTAAGATCCTTTCTACCTTATTTTATTTCCATGATCCTCTAAATATTCAAGTACCCAGCCCCCTTTCCAGGAGGCCACAGGTGTCTCAACTTACCAACACCCTATCTGAAGAGCAGAAGTAAGAATACTCCTCCTCTTCCACCTCAAAATGCTGCAAAGGCAGTAGGGCTGCGTAGCAGGGTTGTGCAGCAGAGACAATCACGTCTCCTTTGACTGTCTTGGAGGCTGCACTGGCTATCTTTGAAAAACCAGCGATAAAAGCACATGCATAGCCGGCAAATACACAGCCTTATCCTCTTTGAGACTGAGCAAAGATGCCCAGCCTGCAGCTGCATTGCTTGGGTCTGCCCACCACGCTGGTACTCCACACCGGGCGGGCAGGGTTTCTCCATGTGGTAGAGGTTTATTGGGGGACCTGTTTCGAATTAATATGCACAGGTTTTGATTCTTCACTTGCCTGCTGTGACTTGCAAATCACATCCATAAAAAATTCCCTGCATTTTAAATAAATCCAGGGCCCACTTTTGAGCTTGAAGCCGTACATTAGTCAGATTCATTTGCCTAGGAACATGAAAGTCCCTTCCTATTTATCTCCTCATTTGAACTACATAAATAGCTCACAGCAAAAACTCCTCATCTTTCCACTATTCCAACAAATAGCAGCCTTTGAAAAAGAAAAATTAGTGGTGGGTAATTATTTTTGAGGCAGATACCAAAATGATAATTTCTTAAACAATTACTTTGAAATATTAACAATTGTTCCCTAAATTCCAATTTATTCCTGATATGAATTATAGTTTGTCAGATCTGTGCTTCTGAAACATTTGTTCCTTGAAAAGAACATAAAAAATGCCAGCGTAACCTTTTGCCTCCTCACCCTCCAAGCAGAGTAAAATGCCTTCGCTCTTGTTTTATCAACACAAATAATTAAAACACAAGAGAATGTTTGGGATTTATACAGTTGTTTTTGGCATCTTATTCATATTTATTTGATCTGTAAGATATCATTTTAATTAAAAGCTCACTCTCTCTTCCTCCCCCCGCTGCCCAGAGAATAAATTATTTATAATACCCTCGCTAGCAGGGGATGCTAGCAGCTAGACATGCTAGCAGCCAGACACCGCTTGTGATGCTGGATGCTGGGGGTGAACTACCCCCCCAGGAGGGGACATAGGATGCCAGGCACTGCCATGGGCAGAGCTCTGCCTGCCTCAGCTGCTTTCTGCTGTTGGGAAGGGTAAAACCCCCGGGGTGACGGCTGGGTCCGTCGGGCTGCCTTTTACAGGGGAACCCCTTGGCAGAGATTTCCCCTTTGAAATCAAAAGGTGTTTTCTTCTGTGTGAGGGTTATAGTTGTTTAAAAATGTCTCTTTGTTGCTGCAGTTTGGGGCAGGGGTTGGGATTATTCACACATGGTCCCGTAAGCAGAAGGCAGCCCAGGAGGATTCAGCTTTGCCCCTGCGTGGCGTTTCATGTGATGCACACAGGACCCCAGCCAGCAGCTGGGAAGTCTCTTGCTGAAGCACAGTGACTACAAAGACCTTTTCATTTCATTTTTTTCTCTTCTCTCCCTTTGCTCCCTATCGTACAACTTTACTCACTCCTCTTCAGTGGGCTTTAGGTGCAACTCAGTGCAGTGGGTTAAAAAAAAAATCGGAGATTTTTTTTTTTTTTTTTTTTTTTATTCCCTTTGAAGTCTGAGGGCTAAATCTAGAAAAGGAGCCTTCCCACTGAATGCAATGCTTATCAGAGCCAGCCTAAACCCCCTTATTTTAGCTGGAGTTTTCCCCTGCATGGCTGGCTGATATTTGCACTGGGTAAGGGCTAGCATCCTCTCTGGAAGCACTCTATTTAGAGGTAACAGCATCCTCCAGTTTGCAGAGCAGAGTCTTCAGCACATACCAAGGGCCACATACCAAGGTGCACATACCCTTGCACCATGCCTTGCGGCTCCAGGATGGTCACCTCCGTGATGTGGCTACCTTCTTCCAGAGTCCACGGGCTCCCAGTACAGAGGCTAACTGGAGAACAGGGTGCTTAAGGAAAAAAAAGAACAGGGTGCTTAAGGAAAAAAAAAAAAGGAAAAAAACAGCCCACCAGGGTTAAATTAATGGGCTGCTGCAAGACAAACTTCAAACCCTGAGCAACATGAATCTCCAGTGGCAACCTCCCCCTTTCAAGCTGCCCACAGAGGCCGAGAAGGGAAGCATACGTGTGTTAGTGAGCTTTCATTGGTTCCCATTCTGAATCAAAGCCCACTGAATTAAAGAGGGGTCAAAACCAAATAAAATCCCTCTTGTAATGGTTTCTGAAGCAATTCCTTTAGGAGCTGCACACATACGACAAGGATGAGGACCAGAGGGGTCACACAGAAGATGCCTCTGCTCCCCGCATGGTCTGGTTTTACATGTAATAAATACAGCAAGGCTGAGAAACACCCTCCCCATTCATCCCCCAGAGCAGCTCATCTCCTCCAGATACGGTACTTCATCACAGTGCCAAACCCGGATGGGTGTTTCTCCTTGGAGAAACATCAGCAAGCAAAAGGAGAACTTTTTCCAGCTCGGTTTACTTTTATTCTGTTTATTTTCCATGTTTTTTCATCTTCACCCTGCTCTTTTTTTTCCCTTCTTCCCTTTCTCACTGGCCTCAGTCTCCAGACATCTCCAAACTTTCACAAGGAAAGAAACTGCTTTCAAGTAGGAATAAAACAAACAAGGTCATTGGAAAAGATAAAAAATAATGAGTTCCTTTCTGTAGGACTCCTTGCTCGTCCCTCCCTCCTCCTCCCCCCTTTCATCTCACTCCAGAAAAAGAAAAATAAATCTTTACTAATCCCTTTGGAGCCCTGCCTCCAGATCCACCTGCGACGCATGTTGTAGCCATGCTGAAAATGGCAGTGTAGCCTCAGACTCCATGAAAACCAATTTATTGCCCATTCCGCAAAACGTCCCTCTTCCTCCTGTCCCAGACCCACCTCCCCATGCAGAAGCATTGCAGCCTGCCTCTCTGGGTCAGGCTCAGACCAGTCAAGGGCCACTGATGTAATGTCTCCCCCTGTTTTATTTAATTTTTTTTAAAGTCCTAGGGATTTGGAAAGCGATAAAAGTCTCCAACCTGGGTTTTAAATAGTTGATTAAAGAGCAGTCAGCAGACAAGTAGGAGGAAGCTCTTGGGGAATGAAGATTATTTTGGCCAACCTGTGCTGCATGACTCCAGCGAGGTCAGGCCCCCCCACCAGGGGCTTGTTCACACCCCCTTCTCCAGGGGCTTACACTGTCACTGGCACTCACCAAAAAGATCACAAAACCCGTATTTTTTTTCATCAGAAGACAAATTTCTTCCTACATCCATGTGGGGAGAAAAAAAGTTTTAAAAGTTGAACTTTTTTGCTCTGCCACTTTTTAAAAAGGAATATTATTCTAGTTAATGTTCTGAAATGACATTTCAGTCTGAAATTGAATAAAACATTTCATTTGATCTAAAATTAATCGGGGTGGGGAGGAGAAGGGTTTATTTTGGTAGGGAAAAAAAATCAAAGGGTCTGTACTTTGCATTGATCCAAACCATTTCTTATTTGAATTTTTTTTGTGGAGGATTGGGCAGTGAGCTGAGAAGTTTTTCATTTGTCCGGCTCTAATTGGAAGCCCTGAACCGATGAGTACTTTACATTTGCAAAATGCAAAACATGAACAGTCCCAGTAGGATGAGTTGGGCCCTGGTCTTGCTTCCACTGTGTTGGCTTCCCTACTGATTTTAAGCCTGAGATGCTGGACATGTGGGGTGGGGAGGAAGCGACCAGATCAAAGAAAGGCCACGGCATGTTGTCTTACCCTCTTCAAGATGCTGTAGAGGCTCCTCCTTCTCATCAGATTTCCTAAAAAAAAAAATAATCAGTATGTCCGTTTTAATCGCTAATGCTGCATCATGTTTTACCTCAAAACGTGTGTTAGTATTAGCAACGGAGTTTGGAAACACCTTTGGCTGAAATGTCCGGTCCAGCCTAGCTCAGTGGTCCTGGGGATATCTTCAGATGTGCTGGTCCGCTGGAAAGATGAGATGGTTGGACATCCCCAGCTCTGGATTGATGTGAGTGCTGGTCTCATGAAATACATTGTAACTAAAATAGGGTAAAAAAAGTCACTCACTGCAGATTTCAGCCTTCAGCAGCTCAGCCTTGATGGAGCAGTCATGGTGGCACCTGTGCCATCGCAGTGCATTTCTGTACCACACAGATCTACAGCAGCCTCTGTGGTTTAGTTACTGTTTTGCCAACGCTGCCAGACAAGCAGACTGCCAGGTCGGGGAGCCATCAAGCTAACAAACAGCAAAACCAGGCTTAGCTACATCAGAAACTGGCCCAAGGTTGGATGCACCAGCCAAGCTAGAATCGTCTTGGCTTCAGTTTTGATGGCTGGCCATCTCCAAAGGAGATGCCCTGCCCTGCAGGACCAGCAGCATGTCACATCTCCAGCTGGACACCAGGACACCCCTCTGTGACACCAACTGCCCAAGTCCTTGCACTGGTCTGGGCTGTGGCCCCAAACTCATCTGAGCCAGTCCGGACAGCAAAGGACCTTCAGACCCTCCTCTTCCTCCCTGACACCCCCAGTTCCAACATCAACATAAGTTCTGCAGCATCAGCCTGCTCTGGGGCTGGGGAAGGCAAATTGTCACCTTGTGCATCCAGGCAGCCCTGCCTGTACCCCTGCCCACAGCCCTGCCTAGCCAAGACCTCGCTTAGCTGCCTATCCCCCCGAGAGGACTGTTTGCTTCTCTGAGCCGAACAATATCCCTGTCAGGCTGCTGACATGGCCTGCGCTGAAAACCGCTGATGGAGTCCAGAGCTGATGAAATCAAAAAAGCTTCAAATGAAAATTGCTCTGAAGAGCACTGCAGAAAGGGAGGGAGGCAAGGGGAGGGCAGAGAGGAGCTCCACAGCTGTTTTCTTTCATGTCCTTTAAAGCTCCCGTTATGTTGGGGTTTTTTAATTAAAATGGTTTTTTTAGGAGGCTGCTGGGATTTACTGCTCCTTGTCCTTGACGGAGGTGAGGTGCGCAGAGAGCATCCAAAGGCTGGTGGAGTGACGGGGGAGGCAGAGATGTGGTGCTGAGCCCCCCCACAGCCACGTGCGGACGGTGTGGGCTGAGAGCAGCAGTGGGGCAGGATCCGACCCACCCCAGCCTTACATGCACAGGTGAAGGGGAGATGCAGAAAGAAAGCATCGGCCCGACATGGATTCTGATCGAGACCCTTAGATAGGGCAGAAATAGCTCCCAGTCCCTGTGCTCATGCCTCACTTACTTACCTAAATGTGTTGCCCTCTACTAGCCCCATGGCTTAAGGTTGTGGCTGGTGGAGGAGTAGCCCGGCTGCATCTGCTTGTGGAAGCATAGATCTGCATAAAACTAATTCTTTCTCATAGTAAAACGTGCCCTGAAACCCTTGCCTTTGTAGAAATGCTGTGCTTTAATCCCAGCCAGCCTGAATTTTCTGCGTATTTGTAAAATAAATGATCTTTCTGTGCTTAGCCAAAGCAGTTATTAATGTTTTCACACCAGAAGAGACACGCATTGCAATTCCAGTACCTGCTAGTGATGAATAATGAACATGTAAAAAAAAAAAAAAAAAAAATCAGCATGTTTATAGGACATCCATAACTAGAAGGCAGGGTTACAATCAACAGTTAAAACCACTGTTTGACCCATGCTTGGATTCAAACCCCCAAAAAAGCTTCTTGGTGAGACAGAAACCTTATCACAGTCCCCCTCCCTTCCTCCAGCTGTAGCACCCGATGGAGGTGAGGGGATCTGATTGTGATAAGTGGGTAAATGATAGCAGCAAGATAAGCAGCGCTCCGCTCCACGCCAGGGCTTTGCACAATATCATGGTTCATTATAAAGGAACGCAAATACCCTGGCAGAATCCTAACCTAATGAAAGTCTTATTTTCCAGAGTAACAGTTCATTACTGGACTTGCTGTGCAGTCTAAACCCCTAAGGTGGAAAAAAAAGACCTATGCAGGGCTGCTGAATGCGTAGCGAAATCCTAGTAGGCTTGGACATTTGCAATTCTGCTACATCTCTCTTTGCAGGAGGGAAGATGCTGCTTGCTCTGAATCAAAGAGGGGTTTTAGGACTCTAAGGGGTTTTTTAGAACTCTATGGGTGGTTTAGGATACGGATGCTGTCCATGCGCGGTGGCAAATGAAACACAAGCAACACTGCCCAGCCTGGTACTTACCCGAGGACAAGCAGCCTCTCCCTGATGGTGCAAACAGGGGTGTCCGTAAGCAGATATCTGTGTGACCAGCAGTTTGGAAGCCTGAATTCAAACACATTTACAAAGGTGGCAAGATGAGCTGGGAGAGCTACAGAGCCCCAAGCACCTGACATCACTACACCTACAACTCCTTGCAGGAACCTCGGCTTTGCAGGCTGCCCTTGAGGCAATGCGTGAGAGCAGGATGAGGGCTACGATTACAGGGGAGACTTTCCAAAGCCGTGTATGAAATAAAAAGGGAGGACAAGCCTTCCCGCGCAGCATGTAGAGTCACAGCCCTCCTGCTCCCCAGGACAGCCTTCACGGACTGCAGTCTGTGGACGACCTGCCAGGAGCCCGCAGAGACACGTCTGGTAAAACAAAGCTGCTCATCCTTGCTTCCAGCAGTAAAAGAAGGCAAAATATTGTCATCTGTGCCTTTTTCTTCCCTCACCTGTTCACAAATAGAGGGAAAAAAATAGCAAGGCAGCCAACTGAGAGCCTGTCCTCTGCAAGGGCATGCTGGGATCCCCACGCTGGAAGAAGATGCACCTCCCAGTGAAGCGATGCTTTCATCCTGGCCCAGCCGACCACAAGCAACACGGTGGGAGCATAACATGAGTCCAGCCCAAAACAATGGCTGCTTCCACATCCAGCCCCCCTCCGGGCTCTGCAAGCCGGTGTTAATCCAGGTGACTCAAGAGCAGATGTAAAACACATTCGCACTCTCCTCCAAAAAAGAAGGGGGAAAAAAAAAGAACAGGGAGTGGTGCAAAGCACCAGTAACGGATCAGGTGGATGGACAGAGAAAATACTTTCCTATTTTCTGCTCCAACCTTATGCAGGAGAATCTGCTCTTCACTTTGGTGGTGCAATAGCTACATTTTTCAGCCCGCCCGTAGGTGGCTCATGAATCTGTTTGTCTACATTATTTGGGAACGTAGGAGACAAAGTCCCAGTGGCTTTTGGTAAGACTACAGCTCTTCCATGGAAAATGTAAGGAAGGCTGCTTGCTCACCCAGGTCTGCAACACTGGGCAGGGCAACTCCTGGTAAGCACGAAAGGTCTGGATGTTGACTCTGAAGCCAAGGAGGGACATCAGAAAATGCAATCACACTGTCAGCCAGAAAGCAGCAGTTACACTCTGTTTCTTCACTCCACTTTACAACCACTACCCATCTTCTTCAAATGCATCAGCTATTCCTGACAGCTAGGGCTGTTTAAAAAATGAAGACTCACTGTCAGAAATTTTGTGAAATTACAGTTATTTGTGCTTTTTCCAGGAGGGAAGAGGGCTTG
Source organism: Astur gentilis (assembly GCF_929443795.1). NCBI lineage: Eukaryota > Metazoa > Chordata > Aves > Accipitriformes > Accipitridae > Astur > Astur gentilis. The sequence continues at coordinate 15,562,419 of NC_064885.1, forward strand.
TCTCTACTAACAGCACCAACTAAAAGTCACGTATTTAGTCTAAAATTTGTCTATACTCTCTATTGTCAACAGGACGATAAAACCTCAAGAGAACTACTGAACCCATTCGTCATGGCCACCCCTTTGGGATAGGACAAATCACCTTCTGGAAGAAACTCGCTTCTGCATGGACTACAGAGAGAGCTAAAATGAGCATGCACCTAATTTTTACATGATTGGTGAGGTGAGAGGAATCCCAGCCCATATGTTTAAACACATTAGTTCTTCCTTCTTGACATCCTTCGCAATTATTAGTAGTGCCTCCTCCCAGCTTCTTTATCCAGAATATTATTGAACATGTCCATCACTGCAACGGGGAGTTTTGCTGTAAATAATAACAAGGAAGGAGTGTCCCTGTGTGAACTGGCATAGCCTCCGAGCCCTCCAAGCCCTTTTCCAGCACACTAGCATTTTTTCTTTTACACCTTCCTCCCCAAAGTCAGTCTCTGTAGGCTAAGCCCAAATGAAATGCAGTAATCCCCTTCTCCACAGCAACAGTCTGAGGTGACAAAGACATCCATGAACACATATTTACTGATATTACCATTAAACCAGCCCATCTTTCCTAGTCCTATCCGGCTGTAACTGGGATCCTTCTCAATCATGGATGTCAATGCCAGCTCCCAGCAGAGCTCAAAAGAGCAAGAAAACAAAAATTAAATCACTCTTGGCTTTCACTGCACAGGCTGAGGACAACACGGTGATGGAGAAGGGAGATGCTTTACTTTCTTTTAAAACGGGGATCAATAAAACATAGGCACCGCAAGAAACAGAGTTCTGGTCCCCTAACCAAGGGTGCGCACCTGGTGGGACCTCTTGTGGCACACACACATCAGGTCGGGATGGTGGTGCCTGGTGCTTTATGAATCCTCAAAGGCCAAAGCATACCATATAAAAATAAAAAGCCAATGTTCTCATCTCCACCTCCACTGCAGGCTTGAGGGGTGAATGCAAGTGATGCTTCTGCTTCAGTTTCCCCTGGTACAAAATAGGACTAACCGCATCAAGCCACTTTCAGAAATCATACAGGGTTCTTTGGAGAAAAGGGAACCTAAAACTGGTTGGTCTATTTATAATATTTGCAGGTAATGGCATGCTAATACAATTCATTAACACTCAGACACTGCTCATTAGTGTCTTCTCACTCTTCTTTCACAAGGCCCATATTTCTATTTTACCTATAATCTGTTTTATTAAGCAGTTTCTTAATAGAAAAGAGTATTATCTTCCACACAATTTTTTTATAAATCCCCTCGAATTTAATTAGGCCCCAAAAGGTTCAAGGTAGTTTGGGTATGTATCTAAACTTAAGAAAACTCACTTGTAACTCCACCACCAAAGCACTGAAGTTTTACTCATCACTGCTACGTGCTCCACATTCTTCCTCCATGTGACATCAGACAATATAATTCTTCTGGTTTTCAACATCGCAGCTATCCTGGGAAAGTAAAGGGCTTTTGTAATGTCTCCCAATGGGTACAACTCCAGGACCAGTGCCTCTGCAAGGGGCTCTGCCCACCCCTGGAAAATAAGAACGTCCATCTTCCATCCCTTGGAAAATGAGAACAACTGAGCAGGACTTTTAAAGCCCTTCCCAGTTGATTTTCTGCACTGAAATGTGACACCTCCCGGGCAATGGATTCTGCCCCTGGCCTCAGTTCTCCTTGCTGTTGGGATGCTGAGGCTGAACCCCAGGACTGCAGCAGCAGTTGGGGTCAACTTCAGCCAGGTTTGATTCAGCACTGGAGAAGGGAATGAACTAGAGCTCATTATTTAGCGCATCTTGCTTGGCATTCACAGCAAGAGCCTGGGCATCTCAAAGCCATCGGGGGAGAACTCAGCCTGGGACTGGCCTCACACCAGACTCCATATCCTCATCCGATCCCAACTCACAGACTTTGTGTGGCAGCAGCACCACGGGACCACTTTTCTGCTAGCAGAGTTTGCTAGAGAAACCATCCCAAACGTGAGCAGTGGTGAACCTGCAAGGACTCCAGTTGTGTCCCCGCCAGCCGGGATACACCCCCACGCAGGACCTGGCTCTTCACCAGCGGTCCCAGTGGTTATCCTTGCCAGGAGCAAACATCCTCAAGCTCTCTGATGCTACAGAGATACAAGCCTATGCAACAGAGGCAACACACATTTCGAAGCCAAGCACTGTCGCCTTGTAACCCACAGCCTCTTTTCTAGCTGTCAGGCTTTCCTCCAGCAAGCAGGATTTGCATTCCTCTGCAGCCTTGCCATCCCTTTCCTGCTGCTAAAACCTCCCCTCCCTGCCAGGTAGAGGATTTTTTGAGCTGCCATTCCTCCTCATTACCATAAAACAGTTAGCTACGTATTGTTCTAGTTTATGCAGAAATTGCAATTTCATCTGTAGCTTTAAACAAATGGGAAAATGTTCTAAAACATGGGCTTTTATTGAATTAAATATTAACATAAATACAGAGCTGAATGCAGCACTGGATTATTAATTTTAATATTTAATCCAACGAGAAACCTTATGGTTGTTTTAGGGTGGTTTATTTTGTTTAATCCAGTTCATTTCCCATCAGCACAAAAATTAAGTTTTCTTAATGAAGGAAGGTGATCAGGAAAGTGTACTTTCGTTGTACAGAATATTAGGGGCTGGTGAGTGAAAGCATACAAATAATAAAATGAGAAAGCAATAACAATAATGATAACCTGTGTTGGCATAGACGAGAATAAAAGGAACGTAATTAATACGATGCACAGCTTGGATGAATATGAGCTGGAGGAGATTAAAGAAAGCAGGGGACCCTTAAGTGTTTATCATTCAGAGTGAAAACAGCACAGGTGGCTAACTTTGAGGAAGACATTTTCAAACACAAGCTCACCTAACTGGGCAGTAACAGAAATGTTTAAGGAGACTCCTTCGGCCCAGGCCCGCGCCCTCCAACTGGTGTGGCCATCCCCACCTCAGCACTGCGTCACGACACTGAAGGTGTCAGGCTTAGCGGGGATGTCAGTAGACCTGCCTACGCCAGCTGTAGAGCCATCCTTTAAGATGACGGTCCTCCTTCCAGCTCCATCTGGCACATCCGCCAGCTGCCGGGTCCAACAGCCCTGTGCCTTTGAGGGATGCGTGCTGCGTGCTCTGGAGGATGGGTGCTGGGACTGCTGGCAAAGAGAACTGGTTGGCCTTATTCATGGGAAGGGTAGCACAGCATTTCTGTCTCTGGATTTGCCTGGGGTCTGACATTTCTCAGCCATCCTGCTGGCTGCTGCTCCCCAACCAGACTGCAAGGGACAGGGTGGGACAGGCTGCGTGTCTGGATTTTAGTGATGACATTTTAAGTTGGAGGAAGGTAGAAAAAGAAAAGCAACCTGAGCAGGAAAATGCTTTGGAAAAAGTATTTTACAGCAGCTGCAGCTAGAGTAAACCAGTCTAGTGCCTTTTTTATTTACACCAGCTGGGGATTGGGTCCAGAAGCCTGGGAAGAGTCTCCTTTCCCCAAATGGAGCAGGATCCTTTCTTCTGCTTTTTTTTCCATCCAGGCTTTAGACAAGCTCTTTTCTCTACCCTGATAACACAATAACCTGGGGCACTCGCATTTCCATAGGACGCATCATGGTGGGCAGAAAAAAGCCACCTTTTCTGATATGTGATCTGTCTCTTGGGCTTTCTTTGGCTTCTTGGACAATTGCTGCTTCTCACAGTAACTACAAGGTGGGAGGTGAAGTTCTTTCTTTGGAAAGTTGCTCTGTGATATGAGCTGGGCATGCAAAGAGAAAGAGAGGGGGAGCTGCTGAGGCTGGCAGAGGAGGACGAGAAGCAGTCGAGAGTGGAGGAGATGGAACAAGAGAGACCAAGCTGGAGGTGGGGGATGGCAAGGCTTCACTGGGATTCAGAGGCACCCAAGCGAAGGAGCAGACAGGAGCTGACCGCCAATGCTGAATAGCAACAAGCTTCCCCGAGCACTGGGCAGCTACCTGCAATTATTTTCAGGCAGTGCCGTCCATCTGGAGCGAGGTTGGGAATGGCAGCGCCTGGGGTGGCTTTTTGGAAACACCATGCCACCTCGCCACACACACACACACACACACACTTCTCCAGGAGAGCCCAAACCCTGCCTGCTATTTCCCCCGTTGCTGAACGCACCCTACAATAGCAACCTCCCTAAAAGCCCCGGGGACCCCCAACATCCAGCACCCACGAAGTCACTAATGTTGGCATCGGCAGAGAGGAAGAAACCATGCAAAGGGCTGCCAGACAGATTGGGTCAGTGGGTGTAAGATGGCATGACCCCCTGAGGATTAACCCTGACTGACTAGCTGAAGGTCTGCCCGCGTGTCTCACGTTCCCGGCAAGACAGTAAAGAGCCTGGAGAGGCTGATCATCTTGTGATGGCAAGGCACAGGTATTTTTCTCCCCAGGTTGATGCCAAGCAGAGCTGCGCACAGGCTCAGCAGGCAGGGAGAGGAAAGATGGCTCATTTATGCCAATACATCCTTATGTTTCATTGTTTAAGCTCTTAAGCTCCTATTTGAATTTGAGCTGTAAAACATTGAACTGATTAAAAAAAAATTTTAAAAGCCCTCCTTAATCCAGAGAGGAGGGCTGGATGAATGTTTTGGCCAGCTGTGTCTTTGCTGCATGGAGGCAGCTTTCTCTATCAACTCGGCCATTTCCCAGGGCAATGGGAAGGGGACCCATCCCTTTCCCACAGGAGGAAAGCCAAAGCTGGATTCTGCCAGGTCTCATGAGTCTCTTGCCTTGTGCCAGTGGCTAAAGGGGCAGAAAAGGCAGGAAGAATTGTTTCTGTGCTACTGCTCCTTGCTAGAGAGGGGCCTGCAGTGCAATCCTTCAGTGATACTGTAGCCTTCAGATTATTATCTGTCACTACAGAGCCAGCAAAACACACTGACCTCCAGCATCTGACTGTCGGGGGACTGGAGGTGAAAGGGTGCCAATACAAAGACAGCAAAGCCTGCCTTGGAGACAGTGACATGGTGATTATTGCTGTTGCTTATAATCACACATAATGATGGCAGAGGAGAGCACCATGACCATAGGGAATCAATTGGTCACCAGGCACTCCTGGTCCAACAGAGGGCAACAAACATAAATGTCCCTAAATGCCAAGGCAAGTCTACGATGAGTGTGTTTACATCTTGATCACAAACTGGACACCTGCATTAATGACGGTGTCTCTTGGCCTACTATTGGATCTTACATTGTGGAGGAAAATAACATAGTTATGGGCTGCCATGGCTGTCCTTATTTATAAGGTTTCAGGTTTTCATTTTCATGCATACACTGTTGCATACCATGGTGCACAACCAAGCCCCGGGGTGATGAGCACGTGAGCAGCTCATGCCCACGCTCATCAGCCTGGCCCAAACCAGCCCTGTGGTTCTGTGCTGTCCTGGCATAGAAAGGTGTGAAAGATATGGCAATTATAGGTGGAAAATTGTGTCTGTGAAAGGGTGTGACTGCTTGGAGGACAGCTGGAGGAATGACGGCTGGCACAGCAGCTGCTTAAAGATGAAGCAAGCTTGGGAAGCAAAAGGGGTCCAATTTTGCATGGCAGAATGGGCTGGCCCTGGACTGAGCATTGTTAACTACTTAGCACTATGGAAAAAGCTCACGTATAAAGGTGGGAGCATCTTCTCCACAAAGCCAGCAAGAGCCATGGCACCTGACCTGCCGGTGCACAAGGCAGCTGTGGTCTGGTACAAGACCAGGGTCTGTGCCTGGGAAGGAAAAGAGCTGGGACAATAAAACCTGCCTGAGTTTTTAACCAGGTTAGCCCAGATGTGAGCTCCGTGCAAATGCAGCTGTGCTGCTCCTGTGCTGGCACAGCTGCATGGGGCTGAGCTGAATCCCAGTGACTCACCTGAAGGTATCTGCTAGCTCTCTGCCACTCCACCTTGTTCAGCATAGGCAACCCAGAAGGATGAATTTGCGACTAACTGTGCCTGGCACCTTGGCAGACCCCAGGCAACCTTGTGGAGCAGAGGGAATCTGCAAAATAACAAGAAGTATGAGCATATGAGGGATGGTCAGAGGTTTTTTGTTTTACAATGATGATTTATTTGGTTTGCACCTGGTTATAAATACCAATAAAACATGACTTTCAGCAGCATTTTTCACTTTCCTGTTTTTTTTCCAGGCAGAAGAAAAAAAACTGTGACAAAAATTCTCCGCTTCAGAAGAGGCTTGCCTATCCCTGTCATTGCAAAAAGCCAGTTACGAGACCTTTTTTGCTGACATCTAGAAGTGACTTGAACAAGACTGCTGCTTGGGAGGGGAAGACAACATCTCCATGACCACACTTCCTACTCCTCAGCAAAAGGAAGAGAAAAAAGGTAACAGAGGACAGAAAATATTGGTAACCTGATGATGCCACAGAGATTTCTTGCAGGGTGATGTATACAAGCAATTGCTAACCATGCTCACAGGAGCAAGAGAGCTCTGGCACAGATTTACCACAGAGCATCCCTTGAGAGGAGCTTGCATGGACCACCGGGATGCAGCAGAGGAATGAATCCAACTAACCATGCCATTTCCCAGTAAAAGTCATAGCTGCTCCAGCACCTGCCGGCCCCTGCACTGTGCACTACAGACACATGCCACCACTGAGGCCACGTGTCACATGCAGTTTGCAGAAGTTATGGTGTGACAGAGGGCTAACACTGCAGAGCCATGGGAGGGAACAGGGACTGGATGCTCTGGCCAGGACAGCTGGACAAGAGCTAAATGCTACCCTCCTCATAGATATATTTACATCCTATTTGCCCTCCTCGTGTGTATTACCCTCCTCATATAAATGTTATTTACATTCAGATAATCCTTAAGGCAGGAAATTCCTGCTGGCTATGTCTTTACCCTTGTTTTATTTTCTTACAGACTCCCTACCTGTCATCCCTGTCTGTAGCTATTTCTTGTCCTGCTTTCGGCTTTTACCTGTCCCATTTTACAGATGGAGAGAAGCCCTACCAGCGAGGCACTGGGAAACATGTACCTGGGAAGGAGTGATCCCACAGGCCATGTATACTTGAAAAATGGTATGTGGGCGTGAGAGGCTTAAGCCCCACATACGCAGCAGTGTGTCTGGCTTAACCCCTGAAACTCTCCCCAGAGAGATCAGATGCCCAAGCTGCAGGTCTTCTTCATTAGCAGGGCTGGAAAGAATTTGCAAAGCCAGCTCAGCTCCGGCAGGGATGGACACTGCCTGCCCCAGGGCACTGTCAAGGCTGAGCCCTCAGAGCGCACATTGCAAAAGCTCAGGGCTAATGATGAAGCAGCGAGAACCATCAGGATCCCTGTCTTCCTTGCAGCCCTTTGCAGACAATAAACCAGCCGTCACTGTTGTGCACAGGCAGAGCAGCAGGTGTCGGAGGGGGGCGAGGAGGTGCCTCCTCCCTACTCATTTCTTCGCAGCATCCCTCTGTGCTGCTCGAGGAGTGGGAGGCAGCCCCTGTGGGGTCCCAGAGGTGGCAGGTTAGGCACTTCTGAAGGCCACCGTTTGACGGTGATGCTCTTCTACATCCTCAGCCCTTCCCTCCCCTTCAGCTGGTGGAAAGCAGTGTTGTTGCCCACCATTACAAGCACTGGGATGCTCTTTAACAAAACAGTTCTCTCTAGGCATGCACACTTTTGGTAGGACAAAGTGCTACCAATCATTCCCTTCCCCACGCCTCATTTTCTTCTTCCTTCAACTTACTTAAATCAGGGATGGCCTTGGAAAACTGAGCGTGACCCGTGGCCTCTAGCCTGCTACGTTGAACACAGTGCAAAGCAAGCGTAGGGCTGTATTTCTCTCTTTGCCTGTATGAGGGGGATGGGGGCTGCCAAGATGGCTTTGCACATGGTCGCAGAAGTAGGAAGCTCCAGCCAAAGAGCTTTCTCCTAAAATGCCCACCCCATTCCAGGACAGCCCTTTTCCCCTTCTCTTTTCATGGGTGCTATTAGCTCGGCCGCTCTGAGGCTGCAGAGATGCCATTTACCACGAGAGGACACTATCCTACCTCCGACTTCCCCGGCACACAACGGCTGGGTAAAAATATCCGTAATAATATTACAAGGACCGACTGGAACACACACATCGGAGGGGAGAGCAAGAAAGAAACAATATGTTTATCATCCTGCTATATCCAGCAAGAACGCTGCCCTGCCATTTATTTATGCAGCAAGTACCCCTTTAAATATACAAATCGCAGGAACATTAGGCTGTAATAGGCAGACCAGGGATTAGTCTGAATATACTGCATTTGGTGATTTGTGAATGCCTGCGTGTGAGAGGGTACGTATGTGTGCGTGTGCGTGTGTGTGTGTGTGTTGGTTGACTTCAAAATGGAATAAACCACATTTAGCAGCTAGGTAGCTATGGAAACATAACCAAAATTGTTCTACCACCTTTCTGCCGCATGGCTTTCTGCAGCCCTGCAAATACTGTCAAGGGAGGACTGAATATTGTTCCTTATAAATAATAGAATGTAAAGAGCTACAGAAAGAATCATTAAATTAGGATCTTGAAGTGAGGATAGTGCAGGAAAAAAAATGCCCAGTAGCTGTAATATTAGTTTTTGATGACTTAGCAATAATAAGGGACCTAATTTCATTCTTTTGTCTGTATTTTTGCAATTTACAGGAAGATGCAGGCTGAGGAAATACACAAATTTTGGTGCATGTACTTGTGGGGAGGTAAGTATGTGTGTATACATATACAAATATATGTGCACAAACACACTCCAAACACCGTATGCACAAACAGAAATGTATCAACAGTATTTTGGTGTTTAAAAAGCAAAGGACTTCACCTGCTACCCAGCTCTATCTGCACACCACAGGCACAACCAGAAGCAATTCCAGATCAGCAGGTCCACTCTGCCCCGGCCAGGCTCCCCAGTTTCTCTCCCAACCTACGGATTTGCCAATAATCCTGCCCATGGCCTTCCCAAAGCGCTGCCAATCTTACTGAGGTATCTAGAAGCTGAGAAGACTGGTCATATATCACAGCTGATTTTAAAGAGCCTTTAAAACTGGGAATTAAGTTCTGGCCTACCAGACTCAACCAGAAAATGCTCAGTTGTTTTCACTGGGGCCAGGATTTAATCCTCAGATGCACGGAGATTTTCCAGGGCTGAGCAGTCAGGGTGAGTCCATTTAAGTCTTTTGGGGCTGAAGTTTGCACCCGCTGCAGCCCAGATGACAGCATGATGTATGAATGGCACCTTTCTGCTACCTGGCTTGCAACCCTCCCAAGCAGGAGGGGCTGACTGGGAACGGCCAGGATGAGGACAGGGGACAACATGGAGCTTGCTGTCCTACAGGCAAATGGCAGCAGGGGTCCCATCAGGTGTGCCACTTCTTACTCATCTATTTTTTGGGTGATGGCACAGTTAGCACTCCCAACCACCAAACACAGAAAGCCAAGGCTGGGGCCTCTGTACAGCATCAGACCTGGCCAGAGCAGAGATCCATCCAGCTCCACGTCCACCTCCTCCAAGCCAACCAAGACTTTCTTCCTCTCGTTTGCTCCTTCAGTCCTCTTCAGATCAAGGTGTCCTGGTCACCTGAGGTCCTGCTGCTATGACAGGTACTCAGTAGCTTCCTTTCACATCTTTCCTTGTGCCTGACCTCCTGAGACATAGACACCAGAAATACACAGAGCATCCAAGCACCACAGATTTGGTCACATAATGACAGGCTCTGTTTTATTCTCCATTTCCTCCTCTGTATGGCCCTTGCGTTCATGATCGCTGCTGACATTTCCAGAAATGGCCTGCAATGCCTCTACAATCTCCTTCCAGAGAGGTAATAGCTCATTTATATGGTGCCACTGTATAGGTATAGCTACTGTTGATTTTTCTCCATGTGCCGTTCCCAACAACAAACTTCCTCTGCCATGTCATCATGTAGCCATCGGTACGCTGCAACCCTTCTGCACTTCTTCACAGTCACCTTCTGTTGGCTCTGGCCTGAATAAAGTTGCATCCTTGCAAATTTTGTTTTCTGTCTGCTCCACTTTCCAGATCATTTGTGGATAGGACGGCACAAGCCCCACCACAGATCCCTGGAGGACTTCACATGTAATCCCTGCCCACAGTGCAAAGGGATCGCTTTTTCTCAGACACCCTTGGAGAAGGCTGTTGGTTCGCAACAGCACCTCCACTCCTATCCCATGGCAACTGTTTTTGAAAGCCTTTTTGGAGGACTCGGAAAAGGAGCTCAGTGCCCAAAATGTACTGAGCTTATGCAAGTACTGCTTTATGCCAGGACCATGAGCAATCAACACCCTCCTTTTCATCTTGGTGCACACACACACTTGCTTTCTGTCCATCTTCTCCCTTCAAGCCTAGCAAAGGTACATCTTACCCTGCTCTGACATTCGGGTTCTGGTCCACTGGATAAAGTTCCCTAATGAACCAGCTCCGCACCCACCAGGCTTGCCTCCAGCAGCACTTGGGTTTCACACCCCACTGCAGCACAAGAGGAGGGCAGAAGTTTCCCACATCTGAACCACTGACCCTCCTGTGTGATCCACCAGACACCCGCTGGATGGGAACGTTTATCAGGACTGAGACTTGAGCTAGAAGGTAACTTGCTCTGGGCTTACCCAGGACTCAAAGAGCTTAGTAAGGTGCAGGAAGCCCACCATCCCTCAGCAGGGCAGCTGTGCTTGCAGTCAGCGTTCTCCAAGGGAGCCCAAGGAAGTAGATGCTGAAGGACACATTTACTGTGGTTTAGTGTCTAAAGCAAGATTTTCCTCTGCAGACATTAGCCTGTCTACATGTCAGACATCCAAAAAAATTAAACTAGAGTCCCACTACAATCTGTGGAGAGAGGTCAACCCCTCTGGAGGCTGACTGAACTCTCCTTAGACAGGATGAGTGATCCTAGGAAGACCTGTCTTTCTCCACTGACCCCAGAAGAAGCCAGGCCAACTAGCTCAGCACCCGAACCAGGCTGAAGTGTCAGGAGAGAACCCATAGCCCATAGGAATTAAAAAAAAAATCCCCCTAAGGAGCCACTTTCACACTTCAGATCTAGGTGTCAATCTGCACCACTGGATTCCTAAATATATTTTTGCACCCAGCCAACACTTGGGCTCTGGGCCTGAACGAGCTTAGGCTGCTATGAGGACAGAAGAGCTGGCAGAGATTGTCCATCCTCCAGACCCATGCAACATGCTGGAGAACTTGGCTCCCACCAGGGCCTCTTAGAAGAGATGCCTTCTGCCAGGGAAGAAGGAGAATGGGTGATGAAGCAAATACCTTTGGCAAGCTTCACAGAGTTAGTGCTGCTGATTAGCAGCAACAGAGGGTTTCAGAGACAGCTGTGCTGCTCCATCCCCTCTGCCATTATCAAGCCAGCCTTGTGAGACAGCCCAATTAGGGGTGAGGTCCTGCCCTTCTTCAGATACTGGATTTGCCAGGCACAGAAGCAGCAATGCCAACTTCTTCATCCTGCTTGATGGAGGGAGTGCTGCCCAGTCACATCACAACCCTGTACTGTCATTCTGGATTCAGAGATTGGGAGCAGGTCCCTCTCCAGCCCAATGTGTGTTGCTTTAACAATCAGAAGGATGGAAAAACAAAACCCTTTACTATCTATTGTTAAACTTTACTGTCTAATGTTTTAATAAACAGTCAAGTTCTTCCTCTGATCATTAAATCAGCAGTAAAGCAGGATGGAGACTGGTTTATGAGATTCTATCTGCATCACTAACATACAAATGTGAGGTCTTGGCAGCTGCAAACAGCTACTCCCAGTTGCATGGCTTCCTGCCCACTTCAAGAGCTGGATCTCCTGCTGGTTTGGAAGAGATACGGCTCATCCCACCTCATGGGAGATGGGCAGAGAGTGAGACCTCTCAAGGGCCCTCCTTGCCCAATCCTTCTCTGAACTCCACATCAGTGGAAAGAAGATAGTGCAGATACGATGCTCTGCCCCCAAGAAGGATTAGGAAATCCTCCTGGAGATGGCGAATGGAGCACATCTTCTCAGAATGGTTTAGGACAGGCAAGCTGAGCAGTGCTGTTTACTCCTAAGTCTCTGGCAACTGAGTGGAAGCATCTAAATGGCACCAGTTGACCACATTTGGTGGTCAGAGGCAACTTTACAATTAGCCCACAGCTTCTGTTGTACCCATGCATCACAGAGGCCAGGCTTTCACCAAGAGTCTCAAAGGAGCTGGATGATTTACTGGATGGGAACAAAACCACCTACAGGTATGGGCTTAAAAATAGAAATAATTAAAAACACAGGTTTGGGGGTGAGAGGGATGGGGCATATTACCATATAGCTGGGTGCAACCCCATGGTCACCCTGCAGCAGCAGATTCTGGCTCTGTGCTCTGCTAGGACACTGATCAGTGGGCTTGAGTGCCACAAAATTACACAACGTCTAAAGAAACATAAATGTTTTGTTATCTCTGGGATGATTTGTGTTTGCTTGAAAGCATTAACACCCTTTCATCTTTGTTTTTCCAGGAATCCGCAGCCTTCAGCCCAGCAGCTGTGAGCCGTGTGGACGCGAGCACAAGCAGACATGGTGGTCCATCACATACACTCCATGTAGGACTAACTTCTAAACACCTTCCAAAAAGCTTATCTGCCACTTTTACTCTGAAAGTAATAATGATCATCCTACCACCCATCCCCAACATAATTTTTAATAGCTCACAGTTGTTGCATCAACTTTGATTACTAGCAGTGAGGTTTTATCTCCTCAGGGATGGCTCTGTCAGCAATAGATACCAGGTTTCCTGCTTACCACCATTTGTGGGCTGTTCCAACCGTTTGGCCAGTCATAAAATTATTAGCACGTTATCCCTGGGCAATGGCTTGTAATTTTCTCTTTTTATTACTCAATAAACAGTTTGGAAGCCAACCCACCAAGTGAGAATAGAAACTAACTTACTATTTACACATACATAACTGATGCCGCAAAGAGAGACGGTGCAGGAACACAGAAAAGCCATCAACAAAAGAAAGGACAAGAGTCTATTTTGTAAGATTATTTTTTTTTTTTAAATAAAAGGCAAATGTGGTATAGGACATTTGCAGGGGAATGGGGGAAAGGAGACAAAGCCTTTAGAAGTCCTGCAGGAGAGACTTGCTGGATTAAATTTCCTTGATAACAGTTCTAGCAGCGCATGCCCTGGTTTTCCATATCTCAGTCCCAAATGCCAATACTCCCAACTGAACACGCCTAGATGCCTGGAGAGCCTTAGAAAAGAAAAATACAGCAGTTAGCTGACACAGTATAGCTATAGTCATTCCAACTATATTATAGCTATATATTTCCAGTTATAGCTAGGAGAAGAAGCTTTGATGGAAGAAGGAGATTGTTCTAAATGAAAAAGAAATGCAGTTTACAGAAAGAGAAAACTAGTCCTAAATCTAAGCCTAATTGAATTATAAATAGCCTGGATGCTTTCTTTCCATTCACAAGCTTGCTAAACTTCTAAATATATGTATATAAAATCTTACATTTTCTAAACACTTCTATTCAACTTTCTGTTTCAACGTGACATTTCCTATTTCAAAGTTGACCTATTTTGAGGAGTAAGAAAATTAGCTGAATTCTCCCAAATCAAAATGCTTCACTCTGGGTTGAATAAAATATTGGGAGGGTTTTTTTCTCCTTTCACCAAAGAAGTATACTCCTCACTGGGAGCTACCAGAACAGATTTTATTTATTCTTTTGAAGTCCAGTTCAGCTATGGAACAGAAAAAACCCCCCTCTACACAATTTGCACAGTGATGATTTCCAGCCTACTTTCACATTTTAAATTAAGCTATCTAATCTATCCCATGGATTTGGGATATAGGAATTTGAAGCGTAACTAGGGATTGATAAATTGAGTAATGGGTTTTGTCTATAACAATAGACAATACCTCCCACAGAAGAACTGACTATAGCCTACTCTGTCCTATTGCACACAGATTTCTCTTGATACCCATCACTGCAATTTGTTGGCAGCTTTGGAAATAAAGGTGAGCAAAGAGTTTGTATTGCATGCCAGTCTGGCAGGCCAATCTCTGGATGAATTCACTCACAGGCAAGTGGCAGCTTTTAGGAGTAATTCTTCAAATATTTTGAACATTTCCCCTGCCAATATTTGATTCAAAAGATTTTTAATCGACGCAAGCTACCTTACAACACAGCTGCCATTGTTGTGAGAGGAAATAAAAATCTCACAGTGGTCCTGAAAGCCAAAGATCTATATTAGAGCATCTGTACAAGATTACATGTTTCAGTTTGTTGTTCTTGCAGAGGCTTGTTAATAAAGGTGACTTAGGCTTTGCAAACAGTGGCAATACTTTTGGTACATGAGAGATGGTCCTCAATAGAGTTGCAAAAGGTTATCTCACTGGAAGGTCTGGGCAAGATGACATGGCAGGAGGTTTTCTTTCTGATGCAGGTTTTTTTGTTTTGGGGTTGGGTTTTGGTTTTGGTTTGGGTTTTTTTTTTTTTAGCTATCCCGATCCCATTCTTCTACTCTGCAACAATGTTGGGCTAGAGAAAAAAAGAAAAAAAATCCATTTGGATTACTATTTGCACATCTCAGAGACTTTGCTCCAGGCTGCCTGGAGGCTGTTGGACAACTTTGCGCCATCACCAGGTTTCCTTTACAATGCCTACAAGATTTTCTTTCTAAAGCCAGACTCTGAGGCACAGATCTCCTCTGCACACCAGCCCCTGCAACCCAGTCCTCATTTGAAGAGTCAGTAACCAGAATATGTGATGGAGTGAGATCTGTGTAGCTTTCTGATAGCATAGCACGGAGCTCAACTTTCCAAAACTTTTCACAAAAGGTTGTGTTGGGACTGCTCGGTGCAATCAGTGCATGAGCTGTTGATGTGGAACTCGTGATTGCTTGCAGCAATCACGGGGTCTGAAAACGCAGCAGGATTCAAAGGAAGATCAGCCACTCACACAAGGTAACAAGGACATCTTAAAATGAGCAGCTATTGAATTGGGATTGGGAGCTAATTTATCCCAAGGGAAGGTTATTTGTTAACTGCCTCTTGAAGAATTTCTGATAGAGCTGACAGAAGGGTGACAATTCCTCTTCACAATAACCTCCAAGGATTATTCATCCTCCTCTGGAATGAAAACTAAAGCTTCTTGAAGGAGGGGGACAGGGACTACAGACAGCAGCACAGATGCTTCAGGTTCAAATCCCTGTTGCCTGAGCAAGACAGAGGTTTTCCAGCCCCACAGACCTGTTTGGGATATCCAAGGGTATTCCCCCCCAAGCTCCCTGCCACTCCCAATGGGCACCAGCCCCTCAAGGATGCTACATCATATCTGCAGCTACTGTACAGGTGCTCAGTACCTGTCACAGGTACCAACCACCAAAGTTAGGTGTCTGCATTCCTACCCCAAAGTGTCTTCAGCCAAATAGTGGTCATTTGAGAGACAGAAAATCCTCTTGTTCAGGCAAAGATGCTTATTCTGACTCCACCACCATTCATACCCCCTTGTTTTGATAGGCAGCTGTCTAGCTGACTTGCTAGACCCTTGGCTGACCAATTCTCAAAGCCAGAAACATCACAAATACATCAGTCCTTATTTCGTTCCCTTAAATCTCCTGCAATATTTCCCAGTTCTACTCTTTATATCTCTGTGAGATCATCAGCCTGAGACACCCATGGGCCCTGCTCACCTTCAGACACTTCAGTGGACACAGTGTATTTCCACATGGACACCATTTCACTATCTTGTGGAGAAAAGTTTCCTTTAAGCCGTTCAGAGGCCTGAGGACTTGGTAAAGTTGGTCAAATGGAGTAAGTCCCCTAAAAGATCAAGGACATGATGTTGAGATGGAGAGATTAAATTTGAACCACCAGTTCTGGGTGGCTCCAAAAATTCAGAAGTCTGTGATTGAGAAGCAGAGTTACTTCTTCCTAGGAAGTCCGGAGGGTTACGCTCCTCACCTAAACTACCAGCCCATTCAGACCCAGGCAGAGCTGAGCATCCTTTTTAATCAGTCCCCAAATGCCCTACAGGATGGAGACAGTTTAACCCCTTAATATCTCAGGTCAGTCGACCACAGCCCTGCAGAAGGGAGGATGCCCTACATAGGCAATGCATCCTGGCATCGCTGCAGGAGGCATCTGGCCCTGGGGCTCCACTCCAGAGACAGTGACTGACTCCGAACACAAGCAAAGACAAAAAAGAGGCTCAGACAGAGCAGTAAAATAAATCAGTGACAGAATCTCAAAAAGAGACAAATGAAGTTGAAATTCGTCCTTGTTTATTTTAATGTTTGGAATGTTTTTGAGGTGATTTATGCCCCCACTTCAATGTGTTTCTCTCTCTTTGTGTCTCTCTCTCCCCCCTCCTTTTTTTTTCCTTTAAAAAAGAAAAAAAATATTTGGGAGTTAATTGGATTTCCAGGCTTCGCAGCCAGACACTGTGATTGATCTCTGAAGAGATGGATTTGTTGGTTAGCTGGGCATGAATTTGACAACAGGAGAGGGAAGGGAAGAAAAATTTCCCCCTGCACACAGAGCAAAAGGGTGTCACACTGGCAGATCTGACGACCCAGGGCAAAGTCCCCCCTTTTCCCTGACCTTGTCCCAGATTTCCAAGTTAGATAGCACTTGTTACTTTGGGCCCCTTCAAGTAAGATGGCCAGGAGATCTGAGCTGACTGGGAAAATCCCTTTGTTTAGAGCTACGTCTCAGAGGAAATTTTTTGGCTTCTATTTTGTCCCGGCTTTCTGAAGCTACACATGGAAAAATGCCTGTTTGCCTTTCATCCATGACACGGGATACTCCTTGCTTTCCCATTCCCTCCTCTTTTTTGTCCTGTCTGTTATCTCTAAAGCATGGATGCCTCAAGCAAGACCCCCTGTAACTGCGGCTCCTGCCACCCCACGCATCCCCCCCGGTCCTCACCCTAGCCCAACCATCACCCCAAAACCCAAGTAACTCACCCCTACTCTCCCCAAAAGGCAGGTGCCATCTTAAGTCTCCTTGAGTTTCTTGTTGCAGCAGACCAGTTCACACTGTGAGGTGAAGAAGAGGCATTGAGCTGAGGGGTACAAGGATGCACCCGACTGCCCATACCCATTTTGCCCAACCAGTTTCCCAGAGTCGCCACTAAGCCAAGTTCATGCTATCGGCAGCGGGCTGGTCAGCAGCACAACAAACCTGGACTATGCAATAGACGTCTCTCCTCTGTTGTATGTAGCAAAGAAATTCATATTCTGGTCTCAGCTTAGCTACTGCAAGAGGCCTGATCCTGCTGTTCTGGACAGAGGTATACTGGAGGATGCTGTGCCTGAAGGTACCTCACTAAAACCTGTCACGGTCCCCTGCTCTCTGCTGCCCAGCTTCGCAGCAGATGGCAAGCAGCCGTTCCTGACAGACTGCAGTGTGCTCCGGCAGCACCCGTGGGGAATGCAGGCTCCCACAGATCTCTGCAGGTAAGCCTACTTGGGAATTTGGTGCAAAATGCACGTGGGAGCAAATTTCCAAGAGTCATCCCTGTGGTTTAGCATTACCTACCTCCAGAGTGGACAAGAAAGGCATTTCTGGGAACGTGGCCACACAGTGCAGCCCAGTGCAGCAGGGCAGAGCATCCTTCTCCCATCACAGAGGTACACTCATCCCTCCATCCCTGCACACTCAAGCCCCAAGCTACCAAAAGACCTTGATTATCTTGGAGAGTGCTGGAGAGTGCCACATCCCAGGGAAATTTGTCTCTTCAGCACAAGACTCTTCTTGGCTCATTTCACTTTTTGCTGCACAGTTATCTGAAATGCCAGTCTGGCAGGCCACTGGTAGAGCTCACAAGAAGCCAGAAAAAGTCAACAGCCTTTCTGAGATGGATCCCCCTTTTCACCTTGCAGGTAACCCAAAGGAAGGGACCTGCCTGGGAGATGAGGAATTGCATTCCTTTTATCTGTTAGAGGCCCGTCTGAAAAGCCAAGCACAACCTGAGCCTGAGCTAGTTACGGCATGCTGATGTTTTGCTGTTCAGAAGCAACCCTATAATAATTGACCCAGCATTTCTGTGCTGCTGACACCACCCTGGCACAGCCCTGCAGAAGGAAACATGGGGTTTGCACAATGCATAATTAAACTATGGAGCTAACTTCCACGGGAAGTTGTCGTGGCCAAGAATTTGTGACATTTCGGAGAGGAAGCAGGCATGTACGCGGATAACAAGAATAGCCGGAGTTACAACAGCTAAATACCAACATCTCTGCTGAAAGTGATATTAATATTGCAGGCAACCTCCAGCTATTGGAGATGATGAGCAGATCTAACATGGTGCAGGTTTGCCTTCTGTTGCACCTCCCTTTGCAACATCCGCTTCTGGCTACCCCTCGGAGAGGATATGGAGTTACATGGATCCCATCCAGTTCCTGCAGTTCCCCGCTTTCTAGTTTTGTTTCTAAAGCCTGTGTCAAAAATATTATGCAGTCTTATTTTGCTATTGTTTGCACTGGATATAAAACTCTGTGTAATGGGAGATTTCTGGAATTGCAAAGCAAGTTTATAGGCAGGAACACTGCTCTGTGCAGGTGTAAGATATCACTCATTCCCGAGCATTACAGCTACTACAGGCTGTGACAAGGAAGCAACTCACAAATGGTCACACGAAGGAAAACATCTGTTACAAACTAGCAGGTACACAGATCATCTGCAAATTGCACAGCTTGTGCCTGATTTTCCCTTGCTTTGTTTAGCAACTTGCAGTGCCGCAACGCGGGAGGCAGCTGCTCGCAGAAGGGACCTCCACAGCACAGAGGTGGAGATGACGGAGGCAAGGCAGAATCAGGCACAGCATCCCCCTGACCCTGTAGAAGGCGTACGCCATGCCACAGGCATTATTTAACTTGGGACCACTCCAGAAAGTCAGGTTATACTTTACAGCAGGCGTAGTGCCCCTTCCCCTGCAGAGCCAGGTCTCTCCTGCCCCAGAGGTACCTGATTTTCCCTCTGCATGGGTTCCTCAGACTGGCAGCATGCAGAGTCACCATTTGCCTCCACCTCGCACACAAAAGATTTCCTGATCTCAGCTAGACCTTTACATCTGCTTTGTGTTAGATCAGGAAACAGAAGGATTCTCTTTCCATTGGGCAGGATCTCTGGTTGTTCTCCGGCCAGCCTCGGGACTCAACTGCAGTTCCCAACACCATATGTGATGGTTGGAAAGGAGGATCCTCCTGCACCTCTCCCGATCACCCACACCCTCTGTTCCCACCTGGGTAAAAGGAGTCAAACATCTCAGATGTGGACCACAAGGCTGGCTGTGTCCAAAATCTCTCTGTCTGCTCAAGATCCAGGCCTCTGGAGTCCTTCTCAGCCTTGCACAAGCTCTGCTCCCATCCGTCAGGGAGTCAAGGGTACAATTTTGCCTCATTTTTTTCTCTTTAAAAATTATTTAATGATATTTATATGCTCTTTCCTCCTTGACCAAAGCAAAGGGGGAAGGAGGAGGGGACCCATCTCTGGCCCTTTACTGCCATCATCTGCATTGAGCTCCTGCTCCCTTCAGCTCTCCGTCAGACACATAAACAACTTTGGCATGTGATTTATCATGTCAAGAAGAGTTCACCACTTCTGGCACTGAGCAACAAGACTTATTAAGTCCTGGACACACACCTTAGCAATCAATGGGAATTTTGGCTGTGATTTCATTGAGAAAGGGATCAAACCTTTTAAAATCCCATTCCTCAAACACAGTGGTCTTGCGTGTTGCAGAAGCCCCACATAAATATTGGGTCTTCATAAGCATCAGTATGTGCTTTGGGTGGGCAAAGGGTCACTGTACAAAATCTGGTGAGACTGCATGATGTGAAGCACTGTGCAATCCTTGTCACCCAAAATTGGGGTCAAGGATGATGAGCTCAGACTGGAACTGGCTCAGAGGATGCCTATCCGGACCATCAGAGCAAAGGTGGCCTTTTTACAAGAGTCTGCTGCTACAAGAGCCTTACTTGTTAGTCTGAGGAAATGAAGGTAGAGAGGTGATAAAACTGTTCTCTCTCCGTGTGTCAGGAGGTTTAACATGAAGGAAGAGAAAGTGCTATTTAAGGTGAAAGGACAACATCAGCAAAAGGTCATAAATCACGCATGAATAAATTTAGGTGAGAAACTAGAATAAGGTTTCTTGCTGTCCAAACAATTAGGGGAAAAGCCAACACAATATGAAGGGGTTTTTCAGCCTAGGAGAGAAACGAGATGCTTCATCGGCTGCGGTAGCAAACAGCAGGACTTGATGGCTCAGAGGTCCTGCCCCAACCCTGTTTCGGTTGTTAAAGCAGCATTACCGCAGCCGTGCAGACTAAGGATGCCAGAGAGGCAAGGTGTGCTGGGAGAGACAACACACTTGTGCACAGTCAGCTGATTTAATTGGAAAAAAATGTGACAAGTTTGAGGTTTGGGTCTGACAAAAAACAGTAAAAACCAAGGGAAATATAAATCAAAAGACTACGATAATGCACAGAAGCCAGCTGACCAGTCACCAAGCACTGTGGGAAGAGAGGGAAAAGCACGAGCAGCTCTCTGCTGATGAACTGGCTCTGGCCGTCCTGTAGCAGCCCACATGGAAATCCATATAGAAAATCATTAAACAATTACAACCTCCATCAGAAGAAGATCATCCTTTGAAGACATTTCCCCAGAAACCTCCGTTCGCAGCTTTCAAATAACACCCTGCCTCATCAGAATAATTGCCAGGAGTAAATGCTTTGTAGATCAGCAAACACTAAGCAGAAGGAGAGGAAAGCAAAACGAGCCAAGGCAACCCCACAAGCTCTGCCTCCCTGCAAAGTCATGGGCCCCATACTGGGTTGTACCGAAATACCACCGTACCAAGCACCCCATGGAGATGTCACTGGCCAAGCATCAACCCTTGCAAGCCCCAGTGACCTCCAGGGAAACAGTCTGTTTCCAACAGAGAAAGGATTTTTTTCATAAAATAATCACTGTGTGCCAGCTCAGTGGTTTGCCAGAGGAAAAGATCCACCTGGAAAAATTATCCAGGCAAAAAAGTAAGGTCTAATACACTGGCAGATTTAACTCACAATACTATCACACCCTACAGACAGAAGCTTCTCTTATTTTGAAGGTGCTTAAGCACCTGATTTCAGTTAGGCTTAAATACTTCTCAAAAATCTGGCCCTTCATGCAGAACCAAGATAATCTTTGAAGACACAGCAACTCAACCAGCTTTGCTAAATCAATCTCACTGTTATTTTATTCAGTGTAAAAAAAGTTCCCAGGGATCACATTTCTACCAGAACTTGATAACAATTTATAACTATCACCTTAATCATTGAAAACAAACAATGGGAAAGGAAAAAAAATCATTAAATTAATTCCCGATATGGAATCCCAGAAGAGAAAATGAATTATTTTTCAAGACTGCAAGAATTAGGGTCCAATCTTCCAGATCATGTAAAAACACGAATAGCAAGCGTATGCACACACTGCCAGACAGCATCTGAGGCTGCTAGAGGATGGGGGGGGGGGGGGGGGTTGCATTGCTTTGAAGCTCTTGCTGTCATTCTCTACGGAGCCTGGCAACCACATTGTGATAGAGCGAGGCGACGTTCAAGGCAGGATGAGCCTTTTAAGCTTTCAGAGTTATTTCCGAAGGAGCATGGGCTGTGTTGAGCATTGCAGTTAGTGTGCTGGAGCTGTGCTGCTGTCAGTTCAGCCTGAGCAAAGAGAGCCAAGCCCGGCTGAAACACCATGAGGACCTGGACCACAACCTGCCACCCCTGGGCTTCTGGGGAAAACACATTCCTGTTTCCTATGGAGCTCTGACTGCTCTGCCTCACTGTGTTCCCATTAAAATTAGCATCCCTCCCACCCATTTGTGTTTCTGACAGCCGAGTGGGCTCCTGGTCCCTGACCAAACTCATAAATAAAGGCAGTAAGGCCTGCAGGAAACATTAGGAGCTTTTATTAGACCAGCTGATAGAGACAGAAACAAGGACACATCTTGGATTCAAACGCTGCTCTTGTCTCACGAGACTCCAAGCCCACACACTTGTCAGGTTTGGGCTTGATTTTTTTGTTGTTTTTTTTTCCCCCATTTGGACTTATAAAGGTATTAACTACCCTGTAAAAGCCATAGTTCACCACAATTACAACACCACCATCACTAAAAATAAATGCCTGTGTTAAATGGAGAAAAAACAGTGCAGGGGCAGGAGGAGGAAGCATCTTTCACGTGGTACAGAGGAAGGCAAGGACAAGCCTGGCAATAGGATCCTGACCTCAACCCCAGCCCAAGGGCTTGCCAACATGTACTTCATGTCCTGCATGTAATTGAAGGTGATAATGGGAATGGATGGACTAAGGCATGACAGCTAGAGGGAGAAAACTTGCTCCCTAGCTAACTGCATGTATGCACAATGCTGGACCTAGATCATGTATGGTGAGGTGTGGAAAATTCAGGATTTTTTCCCACTTGGCTGAAGGAAGCATCCTTCTTCAACAGAGCAACTTGCTGAGTGGGCTGGACCACCCAACAGAGGGCACTGATAGACTGACCATGGCACCAACCTCTCCTGGTCTCCCCACCAGCACTGCCTTCTCCTCCCCTCGGCACCAGTGATGACCTTCCCACTATCAAGTTCTCCATCACAGTCCTGGCAGGGGTTGCCAAGTCCCCACCCAACACAAATCAATGGGGCATCATCTCTGTGGGGCGAGAACAGGAAGGGAATGTCCCAGCACTGTGCCAAACCAACTTCCTCACTGGTGCTGCTGTGACATGAAGGGGCGGTCGCAAGGAACACTGGTGGAAAAAGCTGGGGGGGGGGGGGGAATGGGGGCCTTCACTTTTTCAGGCTGTTAACTGTAATTACCCTGGTTTCTGAGATGTAATTATCTCGCAATCTCAAAGCAAACACCCCAGAGGAAATTGCACAGTTAAAGACAGCATGGCATTAAAAATAAATTATGATAGTTCTGTCCACTATTGCTGCAGATCTGTCTGCATTTTCACTCTAAAAGCCCCGGCTTGGGGGAGCTGGAATCACCCAGCTGTGACTTTCCCTGCCAAACTGTCTGCCTAGACAGAGGATTGCACCCTGTCTGTCTTACGATGCAGAATTACAGCCAACCATCCCCCTCCCCAGTCATCAGACATTCAGCTTTGTCACAGCCCAATTACAACATTGCTGGACTTTGGGGGTGGGGAGGTTGTTTTGTTTGGGTTTTTTTCCCAGAGGAATTAAATTCTGTAGGCTATTTAATATAGTGCACGAACAAAGCGTACTAGGTGTTTGGAAACAAGTCAGCTGCTAACAGATCACAATATTCCTTCCTCTTGCAGAAGGAGCTCCTGCACCTCCTCTCCACTGCCCTTTTTGTTGCTGCTTGAGTGATTTCCATAATTAGGACTGTGCTTTATCCCAAATTGCCATGCCAGGCACTCATCCTGGGAGGTGGAGAAACCCAGACAGTTCAAGAGTTGGAGTTAATGGGGAGCTGGATTTCCCCAGAGGCTCATGGCTCATCCTTTGCTTGGCTCCCACCTGCAGAGCTTTGCTCAGCCTCCAGATCCATGGCCAGGCCACTGCTCTGCATGGGTGAAGGAAGACAGAACTGGGAAGCAGGACTGAGCTCCTCACATGGCTATGGAGGCCACCAGGGAGGACTCAAAGCTTGCTGTTGGCTTACTTCTAATTTTAGACTCAGACATAGACCTAAAGCTGGTAGAGCTATGCTGGATTAGATCAGCAGAGGACACTGCCCTCCAATGTCATCCCAAAGTGCTTTCCCTCAGGGCACTCCTCTCCCATGGCGAGTCCCTTCACATAGGCAAAACTTCAGATCACAAGAAGGTGTGGGTGACCTTAACGGAGCACGTGCCCCAATCAAGACATGCTGCATCATACAGAGAAGAACATGCCAGGAAGGAAGCAGTACCTTAATGGCTTTAAAGGCTGTAAGCGACACTCAAACACCTCCTTAACATCTGCAGAGAGACGGAATATGTGACCATCTCCAAATCATCACGCTCATTACAGAAAACACCACTTCATTCATTCTGCCATAGCTGAGGTAGATGAGGGACTCCCAGAAACACACTGAGCCCCTGGTAAGGTGCTCTCTCTACAAGAGATGATCCAAAAAAGACCACAACTCTACGTTTCATCAGAAATACAGCTCCCCTCAGGAGCCCTGCAAATGGGCTTCTCCAGAGCAGAGCCCTGCCCTGTGTTGTGGGTACTTACTGGGTACTTCTGGAGAACAAGATACAACCTCCAGCAACGCTAAGGCCCGCTTAGTTAAAACTCTAATACTTCTTACAGTATGAATCAATCCCACTGTCTCTCCTCTCCACATATATAGTCACTCACAGGATGCAAAGAACAAGTCTGGAGAGCCCATTAAAAGCCACTCGACTGGAAAATAGTTTCTGGCCTAATTCTAGCACTGGGGTCTTAGTCGGGGAGAGAAATCTGACAGCAAAAGCATGTCTGCAGGGAGGAGGAGGCAGAGCTGTTAACTACTTCACCAATCTAATGTATAGCACTCTCCAAGAGTAATTAATAATTAATATTCGTAGTCTGCTTAAATCTGTTGACTCTGTAAACCACAGCCTCTCACTTTAAGGACTCTTGGCATGCTGAGACAAACTGAAGAACATCCCCCATGGAGAAACTCAGCATAAACAAGAGCAACAGCAACTCCCAGCTACTCAGCCCTAGTTTTAATCCCTCTGCTTCTCTTGCGCTCTTTATCTTGTTGAATTAAGCATAATCCCTTAGCAGTGTCTCTGACCAGCGGTGGCTGGAGAGTCCAATATGATGGGACCTAGGTGTCTGGTCACTGAAATGCTACTAGCAGTGCTTTAGTGGGAGCAGTAAGATCCTGGGTTGGCACGGGACACTGAAGTCACCAAGTCCAACCTCCTTCAGAGGGACTGCTCAGATGTTCCTGGGCCATGGGCCATGGGCTACATGCCAGAGGACATGGAGGACAGCATTGGAGGGTCTCTAATACAGACAAATGCTGCCAATAAATGGTAGTCTTGTGTCCTTCCAAGCACTTGAGGTTATCAACCAAGATGGATTATCAGATTTATAGATAGATTTATCTGATTCAGGAGTTGGGCTTATTGCATCAAAGATCAATTAGAGCTTTCTGAAGACTGAAATGCATTATTAGAGCATTGCAGCTCATTTTGTAGAAGCCCGGAGCCAACCACAACTCAAACCGCTGCCCTCTTTTGCAACAGCCAAGCGGTGAAGGACTTTTTGAGAAGGCTGAAGCTCTGCATGCTTCCTTCAACAACAGCTGACCATATTGAGGTGATGATAAACTGGCCACCAGCCCTCCCTTGTTCTTCCAGAGTAAATGTTCAAGCACAGCTCCTTGCCTACTCTTCACTAGCATCCAGACTCTCTCTAAATCCTGCACTGCAGTGGGAGATAATAGCTATGCAAGGTAAATGTACAGAGCTGGATGGTTTAAAGTGAACACAGGCCTCTAGTTTGGCTCATGGAGATGCAGCACTGCAAGCTCTCAATGTAAACCTGACCCTCTGTGAGCATATTGCTCAAGGCCCACTTCTCGTGTGACCTCCAGGTACCAGTGGACTAAAATGGCCCAAACACAGCATAATAAAGTCAGAGCAATAGCATGGTCTTTCTCAGAAAAGGCTGCTCAGGCCCATATTAAAAGGCACATTATTTGGTCACAAAACTCCAGTTTGCTGCCTTCGCTCTAACCAATCCTCCTTTCTACGGTGCAGCCTATAATGAACTTAGCCCTCATTCAAAGTTGCAGATGTAATCCACAGTTTCCCTCTTTTCCCCACCTCCCAACATTGTCACGATCTTAATCTGAGTTTCAGCCACCAAAAGATGCCTGATGTCTAGGCACCGTGGTCATGGTATCAGTGGGATCAGGGTTCATATGAGTTAATAGCATAGGGCTGTATATCAACAGCATGCTAAAATCAAGCTACGAAGCTTGGTAACCCACTTTAGGTTACACACATTGAAAGGTGGAGAGGTGGAACAGGGCAGGACAGGTTTTCTTGATGGGAACCACAACTCCTGAGGAACAAGATCTTCTCCTCCAAATGTCACAGACCAGAAGAACTTGAAGGCCTGGATGCAGAATTAGGTACCTTTGTGAATCTGGCCTATAGGATCACCTAAACTGTCCTAATTTTGTCTCTGTAGCATCATCTCCGGGGACAAGCTCACTTCCACAGAAATCACAGATCATCTTTTCTTTTGACTTTACTCAAGACTTGAAGAAGGCCCTTAATAACTTTTAAATATCTCACATTGGGATAATTCAATATACACACAGATGACTTGTTTTGTAGCAGATTTGGGTCATTCATTATATGTGTATATTACTACTTCTGCTGTATTCCAGGTTTGGCAGAACACAAAAAAATTGCTTTTCCATTACAAGGAACATGATTCTATCATCTGTGTTACAAGTTATATTTTATCATAGTTACAATTTAATCTGCTGATAGTCTTCTAAGATACAGGAAATAGTTTAACTCAGTAAGTCACATTTTATACCTTAGTTCCCGTGTAAACTCTGAATTCCATTTAGTTACTTTAATCAGTATTCAACAAATACAATGCCACTGAAATTTGTTTTTCTTTCCAAAGTGTAATGGAAAAAGGCCTGCTTGCTAGCATTCAGATGTGAGCACACCTAAAAATACCTAATATCAGGAAACAATTATACATCTTCCCTTGAATTAATAATTTGCATTCAGAAAGGAGGAAAATATGCCCATAAATAATTTTTCCCTAGCTTCCTATAAAAACCAAGGACAATCAATGTGATTCTGTAATTAAAAAGTACTGAGGATGTGGTTGTCCTGCAAAGATGTAAAAGTAGGTTTTAAACACTGAGAAACCAAGCCTTGTGAGAATGAACCATGGGTGAATGTGGCAATTTTTGCACTGTGGTGCAAAAGATGGATATTTGGGGGGAAAAAAATCCAAATAAACCTTGCTTTTTACTTGCCTTTGTGTTTGTGCATATTGTCTTTAAACTCCAAGCCAATAAGAACTTCCCTCTGGAGTCTCATAGTGAGATAGATACTTAACAGTCCTGGTTCCCCCAAGATTTCAAAAACTGAAGGAAAATTAAGAAATATCTTTATTTCCTTTTTGCTAAAATGAGAAAAACAATCATTTGGGTTTGAATGAAACCTATTATGCAACTTACTTCTTAAACAAAATGCTTCATTTGGCCACTAAGCATCTGTAAACAGTTTGGTAAGATTTCAAGAAAAATGTATGCAAGAGCTGAAATATGAAGTTCAACATTTTCATTAGGACATGAAACAGAAGGCATCAAGCTAAAACAGGATTTTGTGGGGGGTACAATTTCCCTCCCATATCCCTCCGCCTGAAATGAGGGAAATCTAAATGGATTTCCAAATGTTTCAGGGTTGCCAAATTTTGAGAAGGAGGCCACAGAAAAAAATACTCTTGTTGAAAAATATAACCTACCCAACCTGTCTTTTTTTGTTTATCAAGGGAGACCCAGTGGGTCCAGAATCTCTCCTGGGGCTTCCAAATGCTGAGGAGATGGGTGCCACCGTGCAGGCAATGGGACTGCACATTGCTGGACTCACCTGACAGCAGCTGAAGTCTTAATTCCAGTCTTTTTCCCTTCATCTGCGTATCTCCATCATCAGAGCAAAAGCATCTCTTCAAGTCCAAGCAACATGAACTTAAAGGGAGAGGTACCAGACTGTAGTGCCAGGAACAGACCTAAGACACAGCAAACACAGAAGGAGCATGGGGAAATGGCTGCTTTCTCCAATTTCTACTGATGTTGCCATTAGCAGCTTTTCCCTGAGCTCACAGCTGCTAATCTTGACGCCTACCAGCGCTCCCTCAAACCCATTTTTCTCCACGTAATCTCTGTTCCTCCTTCTCCCCCTTAGGTTCAGCCCTACTGAGAACAACAATATCCCCCAGTAAGAAAGATGGAGCAAGCAAGGTTGGAGAGCATGAGCCTCCTCCTGAAAGCAGTCCCACAGCCGGCAGCTCCGGACAACAACATCCATTTTGCTAATGACTGGAATAATGATGGCATTCTTGTTAGTAACTGTGGAGATAACAAGGCAAACACTAGTCATAATTATTGTAAAATGTGCAGAAGGCAATTTAGAATTATAAATGTTTTGAATTCAGAGAGCACACGCACACACAAAAGAGCCTGTCGTTAGCTGGATCTCTCCACCTGTGGCGTACAAGGGCCCTCCTGATTGCATTGTCTGGAGCAACATGTCGTGTGGTGGTGCTCAAATTTAACAATGGCAGGTCCCCACCGCTCCACCGGGGTAAGCGGCACGTGCTGGGTCCTCTACTTGCAAGGGATTCTGCTGGCTTTCCAGCCAAAACAAGAAAAATAAAAGCTGACCCAAGCCCCTGAGAAGGGGAGGAAGAAGCTAATGCTCATGGGAAGGACAACCCCAGAGCTGGGGTGCTTCAATGTTTTTATGGGCTTGTATTGGCAATGCCCTTCCCGTGCCTGCAGCTGCCCCATGCGGGTGCCATCCCGATGCCCCAGCAGGATGCACGCCCTCTGCCTGGCCATGCAGTAAGCTCTCAGGTTCAACAAGCCTGCTATTGAGTAGGGATACCTCTTCGTGGTGGAAGAAGACTGGTTCCCATGAACGGGTCAACCTTTGCTCTTACGTAAGGCATCATTTGAGGTGCGACGTGAATCATGGGCAGTAGTAGGAGATGAGAAGCCAGGGAAGAGACCAAAGGGAGAAGAGGAAGGGTGTCCAGAGGATGAGTGAAGGGGATGAGGAAAGCCAAGGAGAAGAAGAGGGCGCCTGGGAGACTCTCATTTAAAAAGCTGAAGGCTCCCTGCCAAAGCAAACAGTTGGACATGTAGGGCTCTACATGTCTCTGGTTAATTTTGACCATCTGGCACTTATTGAAATTGCCTCCCTTTGTGTTTTCTACGATGAAGTGGTTTTGTATTCCCGCTTTCTCTCCCTCCTTTCTCCTCTCTCTCAGTCCGATGTGTAGCCTCTCTCCCACCTTTCATCTCATGCATCCCTGCGCTAACTGTTGAGCAAAGAACATGACTGCAGGGAATGAATCCCAGGAGTGTACCAGGGATGAGGAGCAAATGCCTGCATAAGGACAGCCATGGTCCATTGGCTCTGCCCGCCCTGCTACCCCTCATCTTATGTACTTCACTTCCCTTGGCTCTCAATCTGGGAAAGTAACAGGCTGAGAGGAAAGGTGGAAAAAGAAATCAGAGCAGAAGTTATATGGGAGAACAGAAAAGCAGGGAGAAAAAAAACCTTTAAAAAGGTGCAATTGCAAAGTGATGACAGGCTGGTGGAAGGGAATTAGCAGAGAGGAGGTCTACGTTCATGTCCTCCTCTCCCTGAACTGCCATGTGATTAGAAATAAGCCAAAAGAGCCATTTTGTAGGGAACTTTGGCATCAGCCGCTCTCCTGCAACAACAGCGAGAGACTGAAATAATCAACATTTTCTGCGGAACAGAAATGCAAACATTCAAATTCACATCTTAACTGACAGTTTCAGTCAAAATACATCACCCTGACGTTCTTCAATTAGAAAAGATTCACAGACTCATTTCACAGCATAGCCTGCAGTCCCAGGCCAGATTATACAGCCACACTGCCATAGCTTATATTTCCTGTAAGTAAGCAAGAAAGCTCTGAGGCTCATGATGCACTCCCAAGCCTATTGCAAGGAGGAACTTCTCCAGTAGTTTTTCAGGAAGCCTGTCCCAGTGGAAAAAAAATAAATAATGAAAGCAACACAACCACAAGGGTGGGGAGATGTTTCCTTTTCCCTGTTCAGCCTCTGAACACTTCAGAGCCAGAACATTATTCATTGCAAGACCCTACCCACCAAATGCACGCCCCTGTCACTCTGTATGCCGCTGCAATGCTCCTCATAGCCACGACGCTGGAAGGTTCGTGTGCGCTCTGAGGACTGCAGGCAGAAGCTCAGCGGCTCTGCTGGCACAAATTAGTAGAGCTGAAACTTTAGATCAGTGACAGAGAGAGTCTGCCTCCTGGGAGCAGTAAATTGCGATGCTGGTCCCTAAAGACCCTCCTTGCCATTAAGTGATTAATGAATTCATTAACACCTCTAAGAACACAGGAAATATGACACAGACAGCCTGCCTAGGCTTTGCAAAGTTGGTTGGGTGTTTTTTTTTTTCTTTCCCTTTTTAGGAACAGCAGAGGATAGTGACTAATTAAGCTATATGGCCCATGGCAGCACTACTACATTTATCCAGTGGGGATGAGCCGAGTGGTGAGATTCTCTGTCTCATGCTCTGACCAGCTTTTATTTGACCCATAACGAGATGCTAAAATAAGGGGTTTATTACTATTATAAACCTTTCATTTGAAAGGGGAAAAAAAAGACTTTTTACTGTAATGGCTTTAAATTACTTTCCCAGTGTTCCCAGTCCAGGGGTGGAATGGTCCCAGGGTAACTGGAGGTAACAGTCAGGGCAAGGAGAGGGGGAGGAATTGCACAATGGTCTCTTCAAGCCATACAGAGAGCTTTAATTCTTGCCCTAAAGCCACGGTCACATGCTGAAGACCATTTCACTGACAGTTTTATTTACCAAATGTAACATAACCAACAGGCTAAACACTTGGGATAAAGTGTGAGCTGGGCTCAGTGTCTGACACCTGCGTTAAATCAAGGCACAAGGTTACCTCCCACTGTACATCAGCAGGACACTTCTGGTGCTCCCATGGCTCCAGCCAAGCAGCTGACAAGAGGCAATGCTTCCCTGCTGCAGCAATGACAAGTGCCTCTCACCCCACGTCCCAGGTCTGGCTTCCTGCTGAGCCTGCAATCTAACCCCACCGACCACGGATGAAGATGCCCCAGCAGAAGCCAGATAGGGTTAGCTGCCTCACTCGGGAAGGGATACCTACATTACCCACTCTGAAGGGACAAATAGCTGCGACTTGCAGCTGATTTTCCTTCACTCGTCTTGGGCTTGTTTGTACCTATGTCACATATTTGCTGTATTGTTGCAGAGAACATGGGATTCACCTCTACAGTCACCAATTACTGCATAAATTCCTTGCCATAACCCAAGTGGGACAAGTGTCCTTTACCCCAAAATGGCACAGCAGCGTTGAGGCTGGCTTGTGCCTTGGCTTTCAGTGTCCTGTAACACCTGCCTTGGGAACACAAGCTTGGGCTGCATCACAGTTCACTTCCAGCACGGGCTGAGGCTGCTTGTAAAGAGCCACACCAGTCCAAGGGGACAAGAGATGCTCTGTACGTAACACTTTGTACCTCTTGAAGATAAATGGAGGTGGCAAGGAGCCACCATGTGTTCCTGCTGTGGACAGGTATTGGGGCTTCAGGAAAGTTGAAATTGTGAAGAATCAGGCCCAGAAGACAACCCACTTTCAAAGACAGATAGTAAACTGGAGAGAGCTCAGAGAAAGCCACTACAAAGATTAAAGGGCAGGAGGTATTGATTTACGTAGGAAGATCAAAAGAGCTATATTTGTATATAGTAGTTTAGCTAAGTGATGACTAAGTGTTTAAAGGGAAGAATTTGAAGGACATAAACCATGAGAGGGACCATTAAGGTGAGTGCAGTGAAGAGAGCTTAACGGGAACAGTAGAGTGAAAAAAAAAGGAGGGGAAAAAAGGGCGATCTCAGCTGCCTGCTTGCAGATATTTTTTGGCAGGGAGATGTCAACAGTCTCATTGATGCTGAGCCCCAAGCCACATTTAGCAAAGCAGTTTCCCAAGGCATTTCAAGCCCCATCCTGCACCTTATTCACTGCAGCTCCACCGCCAGTGCAGCCTGTGCCGTGCCACAGCATCCAGGAGCATGTGGGAAGGTTCTTGATGGGACTCAGGGTACCATCACAGCCCATGCTGCACTCTTCAGCTTGGTGATACTGAGGTACCTCAAACTCTTAACTGTGGGAGCCCTGTCACTGCTCTAACTCACACAATACCCCAGACAGAAACAGAAACAAGGCAGCTATGTATCTCAAATTGACTTTTGAGGACTCCACTGTCCTGCTCCATCCACTCCATGGCCTAAGGATCTCATCCCGTCTTTAAACTTATTTAAACATTATTAGAGATATCGCTTCTTATCTGGAAGTAGTGTTTGCAAAGCATTAACCCAAGTATGGCACAAAACCTAATCTGTCTGTGTAGTCCAGTGACATCCCAGCTTGCAGGGGACCTTCTGCTTGATTCTGCTCTCACACTGCTCTACCTTAACTGAACTAGACAGGATTTGCAGGGCTAGGGCTGGGACCACAGCCAGAATACCCAAAGCTATTCTGTTCCTCAAGATAATTCAAACCCAGGTGAGAAAAAGTTAGTTAAAGCGGCTTATTAAAAAGTCACCTACCCTTAGCCTCCCTCTGTGGGCTCAAGTTGACAGATGTCTCCCTGGTGCTTCCAAGATGAGCAGCATCCAGGAGAATTTCAGAGACTGGTACCTTGGAAATCCTCCATGGAGAAGAAGCCTGTGTGCAAGAAACACATTTTGTCCCATCCTAGGGAGTCTGACAGTGAGCCCCAAGGCACGAGGGTGTGCAGGACTGGAGCTGGGGAGGACCTGGAGGTCAGATGTTTCATTAAGCAGCTGAATTTTTAAAGTTAACTCATAGTTTTATATCTGCTTACTCTGCTAAAGGCTGCAGCTGCCCGTTGTAGCAATGCACAACCAACCATATAAAGAAGGCATTTCCTACCCTGATGGAGAGGAGAAGGGAAAGATAAGTGAGACAAAGAGAATCTGATAAGAGAGCCTGATTGAATTGCTCTGCCATTGCCTGGGATATCCTGAAAACTTTATGGCCTCACTTCCTAGTCCAAAAACATCGACAAAAAGCTTTTGCTCTGGCATCAGCAGGGACTTCCAGGAAGCTTAGATCAATGCCAATGCTCTGCTCCCTGTCCACATCATTCGGCATTTTAGCCACCATTTGCTGGAGTGATACTCTTTGCTGGGAACACTTATAGACAGCAGAAAGGGAGGTCATGCAATAAGTAATGATGAGAACAGGACAGGTTACAGAGTAGGCTAAACAAGATCAGATACAAGGGGCAGGAATCATGGCCCATTATAGAGCCACTAAATACATTTTTGTCACCCTATCCTATCAGGTGCCAACAGACTCTACCCCTGATCAAGGGCCCCTTGATCTGTGTGACCAAGCATGGATTCAAGAGGATAAACATTCATATGTGGTTGAAGTGGATGACATAACATGCAGGCTGTTTTGTTCAGCTATACGTGGTCCCTTGACAACAAGCTGCTCACTACCTAGGTATATTACTGTGGAAAAATGCATTCTGATGTAACCAAATGCAAGATAACACCTCTGGGAACCAGGAATGCAAATTACAGCTACTTACAATGTGAGAGATTGCCTCAGAAAGCATTGACTGCAGCAAGGACTAAAGATGCTTTCCATGGAGTAAGTGAATTTTCATCCAAACAGGGACAGGAACCAGGCTTTCCCTGGCCATTTGCATTTGCTCCCTCTCTTACCCCCTGGTTTTGCCCCTCTTTTACACACATTTACATGACTCCATAAGGAAAAACACCAACCCCCTCCAACATTTTAAATGGAGGCTCAGAGAGCCCTTGTGTAGAGCATACCATAGCTCTGCGTTTACAGAGCTTTTCCAGGAGCTGTGGGGATGTCTCAGGCAGAAGATACAACTATCCCTTCTTCAGCAACCTTATGAGCCACTCAGAGGCAGGGGGCATCAACACATCCCCTTCCAGGAGAGCTGTGGGGCTATGGGCCAGTGCGCCTGCTGAACCACGAGGTTAACATAGGATGCTGTAGGTTTGGGCTCAGCACCAGTTGCTTGACCCTGTGAAGGCACTGCCTCGGGCACCGGCCAAGCAGCACTCGGGGGTGACAACAAAGCTGCTGAAGATTCAACCATGTCCAACCAGCTTGTGCTACCAGCCTTCTCTCATCACCTGCTCCCCCACAGACTGTGCCCCAACCCTTGGTGTCCATGCAAGGAGGGGAGATACTGGAAAGCATTCAAATGGAGGCCAGACACGTGGCTGAGAGCTGGAAAAACTCATAATTCTTGACTCATAACTTAGCTTGTTCAGTTTGTCAAAGAGTTGCTTAAGAAATCACAAGATGTCTAGACATCTCAAACATGGAGATATCCTGGGTTGCAGGGGACTTCCCAGGCTTTTGACAACAACATGAAAAGATTCAATGCCTGGAAGTTCAGGTCAGATAAATCCCAAAATACAGTGCAATTTCCCAGCAGGGAGGGAAACCGAACACTGGAGGACCTCTCAAGGGTGTGGATCCTCCTCGTTTGACATCGTTAGCCTAGCAGTAGATAACTTTTGAACAGCTAGGCTTTAATCCAGGTCCTGGGAGAAAGTCCAAACCCTAGGCTTGGAGGGAGCAGGGCTGGATGGTGCAGGGCATACCTCCGTGCCCCTGCTCCCTTCCTTCTCCCCTCAGCCATGACAAGAACAGGAAATTCTGCATTATCTGCTGCTCAGCCTTCGAGCTCCTCATTAAGCCAGTAGCTGTAGTCCAATCTCATTCCCCGAGACCTCAGCTGGTCACCTGCAGACATAAGGAAGGAATTCATTTATTTTTTTTCCTCTTCCAGGCTCGTTTGGCCAGACAGATGTTGCTTGCTATTTCTTTTTTTTTCCTCACCTTCTTCTGAATCATCAGAGATTAGCTGCGGCTGGAGACACCATGCTGCAGGCACAGCCCAGGGTTTGCAGATGTGTCAAAAGTGGGGGGTCACCTTTTTTCTGCACCCTTTGGGATCAGTTAGTGCCACCTCACCCAGTTACCTGGACAGCATCTGCTGTAATGTGGGTCATAGACATGGAGGTTCAATGAAGTATTGTTACGATGGTCAGTATGATATGCAGAGTTCATAACCCGTACATCGGATGCTCTAGTCTCTCAAATGATATCACTATTCAGAGCCTTGCAGGACTGCCTAGATAAACACATGTAAGAATTTAAATTCAATCTCTCCCCTGTCCCCTGTAAAACTCTTTGATGACTAAGCCCATTAGGGGAGGAGCAAATCTCTTCGAAACGTCACAGCTGATCTCTGCTGACCTTATCAAAGTGCAGGATCAATACACTGACCCATTTGGAGTAGAGAACCTTAAGCAAAAGCCAAAGAGAAGCAATTAAAGCAGAATTTCAAGAAGGGGGGTGGGGGTGGGTAGAAATACCCCCTGTTATGTCTCTATAGACTGAAAAACAAATGAGCCAAAAGTAACCATGATACTTCAAATTATCATATACATAATTAGTATTTGATAAAGCAGGAAATAAAACATAACATCCATTCATCATGCTGACAGCTGCAAAACCATATTGCAAGGCTCTCAAGTGTTAGTGGAGAGTGTGTGTGTGCCTTAAGCATTGCAGGTACTAATCCACGCCGCCAGCTCAGGGAGCTGAATGTGCCGTGGACTCTGCGGGATGCTGGCAGCACATCCCAGGGACTGGTTCTGAGCATGCAAGGCATGATCATGTGCTCTTGACTGCCTGGATTCTAAGGATGGAGAGGCATCAGTAGAAGTCTTGGTAGCAGCTAATGAGCTTCCAGCAAGTCTGTGACTTCAGGTACACAGGGACCTTCAGGCATCCTAGAAAACTAAACCAACTTCCCTGACATCTGGAAATTGACCAACTCCACTATCTCATGACTGCAGCAGTCCCTGTCATGGTTTTGAACCAGGCCAATTATCACCATTTCGAACAATGCCTTATTCCATCCTAGGAGATGGCAAGGCCATTTCAAATAGACAGCCTGCAGACAGACAGCCTACTTTGGAGGAGGAGTACTGACAGGGACCAAGGAACGGTCCTGGGTACCCAAACAGATGCAGCCAAATGGTTTATGGTCAGACACGACCCATTTCCTCAGCCCCTATAAACCATAAAGTAGCACCTCCACCACCTAATGACTGGGTCCTATGATTCTCCATAAGATAGAAAAATATTTTCAGTTAAACTTGTTATTAACCTTCCCATTAAGAGGGCAATCAGCAGGGTAGAGGCCCTAGGGTGCAAAGAGGAGCTATGGTTCCCATGGAAGAGAGTTTAAAGGAGCAGATGACAGACAAAACTCTAAACAAAATCAAAGAGAGGAGAATTAAAAGGTAAATAACTTGTAGGATGTGGGAGTCTATCTACAGCAGCTCCCTCCACAGGGCTTTGCCCAAATGAGAAAGATTTTTTCTTCTCTTCATAGAAATTTTTAAGGTTTACCTTTCCTCACAAGGGTGAACATGAGCCATTTGTGAACAACTTGGTGACAAAACAGGAAGAAATCAACTTCTGCCTCGCCTGACAAAAATAGCCAAGTGCCTGATGGCGAAGTCACATACCCATCCTTGCTCTGCCTGGCTGGAACAGAGCTGTGCCACAGCCTCCCACCAGATTGCTGACTTGGGATACGTCCCTGTCCATCTGTCGAGACAGAATTATTCCACTTGAAAAACACTAAAAAAAAATTCCCTGGAGTACTGCAACTGTCCCAGTTCCCACGTGAACTGTCTCACCATTAACCGCAAGCTGCTTGGAGGAACGGGAAGGGCTCCGGTCCCAGCCCTTCCTCCTTCCCTCCCTTTTCTTTTGCAGATAAAGCCACCACCTCTAATTTCATCAACTTCTTTTTCTGGCTGGCTCTTCTTTAAACTCACATTGTTAACCCAGAGTAAGGCAGGATCCTCAGCTCTCTGGCTGACCACCTTTTTCTGGCAGAGAAAGAGCACTATGAACAATCTCTTTTGGAGGTTATCAAAAAAGCAATCAAAGAAAGTCTCTGCTGGCCTGGGAAATTTTCTATGCACTGGGAGTCTCATCAAAGCAGGGGACAGAAAGCAATAGTAAATTTAACAGTGCCATCCATAGCAGACACAGATGGCTGCAGTTCCTAAATAAGCATTACATTAGTGCAAAGGAGAGAAAAAAAAATTAAAGGAAGAAAGAAAAATATAACAGCTGTATCTTAAGCCTGGAGGCTGATGCTAAATCTACGTTTGTAGGTGCTTTCAGCACTGGCAATAAAAGCCAAGTGCTTCCACGTTAAAGGGGCACTGCTGAG
Organism: Astur gentilis; assembly: GCF_929443795.1. NCBI lineage: Eukaryota > Metazoa > Chordata > Aves > Accipitriformes > Accipitridae > Astur > Astur gentilis. Next base: position 15,599,550 of record NC_064885.1, read on the forward strand.
TGTTTTATGCACTGTCCTCAACCTGCTAATCATTTGGTGGGAACATCCTCCAGCTGTCCAGCACTCTGGGGCATACACAGCAGAACAGAAGATGGGGGCAGAGGAGGAAGCAGTGAGGAAAAGCATTAATATTTAAAGCAGTGGTTTGCACTGCTTTGAACGGAGTGTTCTGCTTAAAAAAAAATAATATAAAAAAAATCAATAGCATGCGATGGCCTTCACTACATTGACAGAAAGATCATTTGCCTTCTCGACGCTGCTGTCAAGCTAAGACCACAGCTCAGACAATTTCCCCAGTGCATGTCCTGTAATTCTGCTGGGTGGACAAAAAGGAGTTAAAATAACTGGGGGCCTTGACTTGAAATCTTGACCCCTCTGAAGCAGAGGAGGCCACCAATGCCTTTCTCTGGCTCTGGAGAGAACCGGGAGTTCAGGCAGGGTCCAGGGAAAGCTCTGCTCTCAGCCTAATGCTGTTGGAGATTTTCCTCCATGATCTGGAAGGGAAAACATGAGCTTGCTGCCAGCAAAGGCCACAGTTGACACAAATATTGGAGGAGCAGTAAATGATGACATGAATGGATTGGTTACAGTAGACAAGCTGTGGTGGCAGATAGGCAGGCTAAAAGTGGCCTTTAAAATATCCACATGCCAGGCTGGGCCTGAGAAACAAAAGGTTATGGGCGCACTTTACAAGTGCAGACAGTTTGAGGAGTCGATGTGGGTCAACCTGGTCTCCACATTTGTGACCATGTCCAAGACACAGCAAATTCAGCCAAGGGCTCGAAAGAAGTGTTTTCCTGAGCAGGCATCTCTCCTGTGGAGGAGGGATGGGGAGTGCTGAGGAGCAGCCATTGCAGTGGTGCACAGGCAGCTCCCCAGCAATGCACCTGGTCTTCATAAACAGAGGCAACTTAAATCACTTAAGATCCCAAAACACCGAGCTCAAATGACACATGTGTGTTGACCTTCGGGGATGAGGTGTCTTGCAATCTCACATCCGTTTTTCCTCTCCTCTGCTTTTTAAAAGCAACCAGTGAACTTTCATTCCTGCTAATGTTTCCACTAGTCTACAACAAAGTGCAAAATTTCCCATCTCTGCTGTGTCAGAGCTGTGGTATCTTTTGCCTCTTGTTGACCTGGTCAACATTTTTTTATCACATTAATTTCTTTTTTTTATTACACTGCATTATAACATTCATATCCTCTAAGATATTTCGGTGCTTCAGCAAGCCCTGGTTGCCCTTTGTGGCTACCCCATCACTCACAATTGAAGAATTATTTTCTTGCTATTGTATTCCCTCTCTGTCTATGAAGTAGCTACACTGGCTAATTAACAGCCTTTAGATTGCTCACAGACTACAAGCCTTGAGGCTGAGGAGTGACAAGGATGGCATTACACATGTGGGCAAGGTTTGGCTGCTCTTACCAGAGCTGCTTGGGGATTTTTGATCAGGACAACGTTGATTTCTTGCAAAAGAAACAACTCACCTGGGCATGTCAATACCAACACATTCTTGTTTCCAAATGAAAAAATGACCCAAGTGTTTTGATAACATCAAAACATCATGTTTCATTATTTTGAGGGCATAGAATACTTTGATTTTCAGTCTAAAAAAACTTTTCACTTAGAAGTTTCTCTATTCCAATTGCTTTTAAATGCCAAAATTGACTCAAAATATGTAAACAATTTTTTAATGGTTTCACAGGGATATTTCGGAACAAAAAAATATATTTAAATTAAACACCAGAATTTTGCCATGAAATGGAAAATACACTTCTTGCCTAGCTCTAGACATCAGCATAACACCTTGATGGGCTTTAATATGATTAAGAGAACCCTCCCAGGCACGATGAAGAACCAGGCTAACACGGACTGCTGGAGGGCATGTAAAAATGTAGGCAAAGAGGCAGAAAGACAAGCTGAGAGAAATGCTGTAGGTCAGGGAAATGTGAATTTGTGATGCCAGGTGGGGTATCTACACATGGGCCAGCTTTCAGAGTGTTTGGGGATGTGAATGCAGAAGCTGCCAAAGGACATTTCAGAGCACTCCTTTCAAGGGCGTTGCACTGAATCATTTTAAATCCCATCAATTAGTGAAAAAAACCAAATTGCCTTCCCTTCCCTCTGAAACAGACTCCCTGCTGTGCTAATGCAGAGTTGCACAGGGTGTCTTGGTGGCATCAAGGAGAAGATCTGGAAACATCACCTCCATCAGCCCAAGCTGCTCTGAACCCTGGTTGTCAGAGAAAGTGGATCAGTGCTGAGTAGATGGCTGGGATAAAAGGTATAGCCATGCTCTAAAGCACATTAATTGTTTCTTAATTACCCCATTAATCATGGTGACACCTTTGTCTGCATTCCCAGTAGCATACTTACAGTTAGCTGGGACTGTCACACTGCTTTGTATAAACTGAGCTCGTTTTACTGCCTCACTCCAGACCCTCTTGGGTCCTGAAGGGTGAAAAACAAACCCCCAAACCTGCACGTCTTACTGAGCATCCCAGTGGCATCATGGCAGGCCTGGACCCAGGGCAGGCAGGTCAGAAACATGTCCCCTCAATGGCAACAGGCAGGCCAAGAAAATGCAGATGACAGAGGACTTGTAGGACAATGATGGTCTGAAGTCCTCAAAGTTTGAGATTCAGGCTACAATTTGCAAAGCGCTGGCTTACAGAGCCCATCTAGGGCTTTGCTGCAGCTTCCCACAGGCAACTGCAAGTTCCCATTAAATCACAGAAAGCTGTAAACCAATCACCAGGGAAAATTTCTGTTCCATCACCGGTGCTTTTTCTTTATTTTATTATTTATAGCACTCTCTGATTTCCAGCAACTTTTTTATTATAAAAAAAATTATTTTCTTTGTCTGAAAATTGATATAAAAAGAAATCCATCTCTCAGCCGTCATTTCTCTTAATGATGTTTACATCAGCAGATGGGGAAAAAATCACTTTTTAAACAGAATTTATTACCCGCTGACCCAAAGCTTTACCATACATCACTGTGGTTTCAGAAAGTTAGTTTCCACAGCAACATGATGTAACTCTCCAGCTTGTCTGTGAGCTGCTGATGTTAACTCTTCCGTTCCTACCTGTATTTTTTGTGAGGGGGTATCTTGGCCACATGGCAGTCCCTAGGAGACCTTGAAGTTGGTTAGGTGGGAAAGCTCAGGCTGAGGAACCCTGTGCAAATAGGGCCATCTTTAAATTCCCTCATTTAATGAGATATCAAGTAACAGCTTCAAGCAAGAGGGAAAGCCTGCAGGTGTCCCAGGCAAAGGGAACAGCTCTGTGCCCACCAGCCAGCACCAGCTGGGTAGAGGTAGCACAGACAGAAGGAGGCATCTGGAGATGCACTACCCATGCAGCATGCTGAAAGCAAGTTCATCAACACCCATAGCTGGAACACCCAAACCTTGTAAGCGGTCCTCCTCCATGCCCATCTTCTCAAGCACCAACCCCAGGATGCCAAGAGAATCAGGGAGCAAAATGTAATACAGGCATTGGGGTACTTCAGGAAAAGGGAGGAGAGTCTAGGGGCTTAGTGAAGATGGACAAGCAGACACTACTTTACTTAAGACTTCAAAATAGGTAGTGAATTCTGGGGTGAGGATCTTGTCCTGTTGTTCACCTCTTCACTGTGAAACTGTGGCTTAGTGTAGAAATATCCAGAGACCAGATACCTCCCTGGCTGCTAACTGATCACATGTGTGCAAGCATCTGCAGAGCTCTCTCAATTAGACAGCAGAGAACAACAGATCATAGTGAATAAACACAGAGCAATAAGCACCACCATCCCAAGGAAGGGAAGGGCTCAGGACAGCACAAGGCAACTCTCTACTCCTCCAAGGACTCGTGCTCCAAGACCAACTCCATGCTTTGGCCCCACAGAAACGGCCAAGCTTCAGAGGCAGGTGGCTTCAGCAAAAAAAGCTGGCTACTTAGCAATCAAGATTCAGCTCCAATAGAGACAGTTGCACCTATCACTGCATTTATTGATTGCAGGGATGTTGATAAACAATTGATTTTTTTTCTGCAAATGTCACCTGGAAGGAGTTTTATACTTCTCTCTACAGGGAGCAAGCAATAGCAAGAGCCTTACAAACACAAAGAAAGCAAACTATCTTTTGCTAGGGCAGATAATTCCTGGTAGCAAGTGGCCAAGTAATAGAAATAAGTTGCTTCTACTGGGATTCGGGAGTCTACCATGGTGGGAGATGGGAAAAGCATTTAGTCAGTGCTTTGGCTCAGATATCAGAATATCACTTTGGCACCTTATCAAAGAAATCCAACATCTACAGCTCCTTGGCTTGAGCCAGATACAGAGCAATAACTGATCCACCTGATGAGAGATGTTAATCAGCTTTCAGTGCATGCCTGTGATAGATCATAGGCCAAGAGAATAAAGGCTGTTGGGACCACGGGAGGCATATGACAATCCACAGAGACACAAATTTTGCAGAGGAGAAAGCAGACCCACATAAGCCAAGTTCTGAGAATGACATACATGGAGCTCTTGACAAAAAAAAAACAACAACCCAGGTGTTTAGAGAGAACACAAGCAAACTGCAAGTTACCTGGCTCTAAGACTACCCGAAAATTGATGCCCTACATCACATTAGAAACCAGAGGACCATTTAGAGGACCATGTATCACCCTAACTTGAGAAAATTTTAAGTAGCATTCACAAGAGACAGCAAAACACGCAGGGTACCAATACACTGGAAACCAAACTGTACCAGCTCTGATATCCACAGAAATCCTTGGGTGTTGCAGAGCTCCACTAGGAGAGTCCTCTAAGGAATTCCAAACATACTGTGTGATCTGGACATTTGTCTCTGGACATCAGCCCTGTGTGTGCTGTGCAACCACACGCTGACATAGCTACTGTCAGGGTCTACAGAGGTAGACCTTCTTCCTATACCAGGCTCAAAAAGCTCTCAAAAGATTGCTGCAGGAATTGTGCTGCCATCACCAGTTCAGTACTATGGACCACAGTCTTCCATCTGTTATACTGGTGTAAATCCAAAGAGACACCCTTGCTTTGTACCAGGGTAAATAAGAGCAGACCTTTGCTTCAATGAGATGCAGAGGAGAAACATCCAGGAGAAAATGGTTTCCAGTGCTTAGGCTCCCATTTGTCTCCTGGAGTCAGACCCCTTCCCAGGCCAGCTGAGCCCTGCAGCGTGGCTCTGAACAGGGACCATGCTCGCCTCCACAGAAACACAACCACAGCCAGACTGGAGTGAGCAGCTCTAGGGAGGAAAGCTTACCACATTTGTTCCCTGCCATGCCTTGCTTTAACGGTGAGCATCCAGCCTTGGAGAACAAGGTCCCGGTGTTATTGAGCCTGAGAAGGTCTAAACCCACATCCCTGGCACTTATTTAGACAAAAACACATGCTCTGATTGATTTTTTCCTAAAAAAATTTCAAGCTTCCTTTTCTGCATTCTGTGTGGCAGCTCTTACACAAGTTAAAGTCTCCAGTAAAGCTACTCTGTGCTAATGGGCATTGGTTCTGCCAAAAAAGATACCAGCCACATTTTCAGAGGTATGAGCAGTACACTGATGGGGTTAGTATCATTATCAAAGATCAGATACAAGATTAGTATCATTATCAAAATCAGCCTACCAATGCCATTTCCTCCACTTATCTTAAAATCCTTGAGTCTATCAGAGGATGTTGACCTTTATATCAAAAAATGTCGAGCAGCCTATTTATTACAAAGTTTCAAATTAGATGACCTAGAAGGAGAAAGTGTTTCCAGAAGCAACTCTCACCCCCTTCAGCAGGGAGGTGGTCCACACACTGCAAAATCCACAGGCAGGTTGGAGCCCACGTGTCGGGAAGCCAGCTTCAGGCTTGTGCAAAATAGTCTGCTTGATTGAAGGAGATGTACTAATCGATCGGGCACTGCAGTCATGAGGTGCTGTACAATTCCTGCCGAGGACTGAGAGATACATCCATCATCACAGCTGGCTACACCAGGCAGGAGCAATGTGTGCAGCAGAGCTTTAAAACCTCAGCCTTTTTAACAATGCTGTCCCGTGATACGAGATGAGGCTTGTGATTGAGCTTGCAATGGAGGAAGCCTCAGCAGCACCACACTGTGTTGAGGACAGGATTGCGGGGCTGGGAAATGTGCTTTCCTGCCTTGTACCCTGTGCAAGAGCCACAGTCCTTCTGCTCAGGGACCCTGTGAGAGAAGCCCCAATGGATGCAGGACTCTGGACCGGGATGTGGATGTGCATTCCCATGTCAAGGACAGTCCTTTCACAAAGGTTTCTATATCCATTGCTTGGGTCAGGCTAAAGCTCATCTCCAGCTCCGACAGTAATTTGAGATAGTGAAAAATGAATCTGTTGGCAAGAGAAGACCAGGATACACAAACCGTGACTGTGGCTCGAGCTCTAGTAGGTGAGCAGTAGGAATAACCCCATGCACACTCCCAGCCCTTTGACAGAAGGTGTGCCAGTGTCCAGCCACCACAGTTTGTCAGGCATCTGGGCAGGATTTGCCTGTGATCGTCTGTCCATCCTTAGACCCAGCATCCCTCATCCATTTCCAGCAACCCTGAGGTCCTCACAACTTACCCACACTATCAAGTAGCTGGGGCCACTTGAGATTTTGCCACTGATAATATGTGCCACAGGCTGCTCCTTCACAGCCTTTCCGCTGGATATTTTTGTTAGAGAGATCTGTCATTGAACTCAGCCCCAAAGTCCTGCACTGCTCATGCAAAACTCCCACTGGAGTCAAAAGGAACATAAAATAAAACCAGCTGTTCTTTGCTGTCATAGCCTAAGTGCATTAATGTCTTTTTATCTACATGGGGGCACTGCGGCCAACCCCTGTTTCCATGCAATTGGTGTTAATAAAATCTCTCTCTGCAGAAGTGACAAGGGAAAGATACACTTCAATTGGCATGTTTTATCTGAACTAAATTTGAGTGCAAGTCTCGTGTTTCATAAAAACCTCTGTTGATAACTCTCATCCATGACCCTTCTCTGAGACCTGCTTTCGGGCTGATTATTCCTGAAGAAAATGCTTAGGAAACATCTACATAAGGCAGCCCCTAGCTTTGCCTTACAATAAACAGGTCATCTTTGAAATAGTTATTTCAGCCAGTTTAGGTTATTTTCACTGCAAAATTAAAAGCAAAAATTGCCCAGAGACAAAGCATTACAAAGAGCATATGAGAAATAAGATACAGAATAGGTCTCGAGTCTTGGCCAAAAACTGGTTAGTTTAGATTTAGGTAAGAGTCCTTGGAGCTGAGAGGCAGTAAGGTGAAGCTAGACCTGAGGAAATTAAAACAGCTGTTACAGCCTCCTTTTCAATGAGCATAAGCAAAGGAGGACAGTAGCTATGGGCTGTAGCCGAGCACAGGTGTCCAACAGCTCCATGGGAGGAAGAAATGTTATTGCAATAGGTGGGAAAGAAGAGAACCAGGTGCACAGCTGAGCAAGACACACACCTGGCTAGATCCCTGGATGCAGCAAAGGAGAGAAAGCTAGCAAGTATTTTTGGCTAGCTACAGAAGAGGGAGGTGGGAGGAACATCTCCAAGGCATAAAGGGTTGGCTCACCATGTGCCTGAGACATGCAGAAAGGCAGCAACACGGAAGGGAAGCAAAGGGATGCTGAAGAAGACCGGGTTAGCAGCATCCTCTCATGATGCCATGGAAATTGAGCTGTATTCCCCTGCCATCCTAACACACACATAGATAAACGCACGCATCTGTGAACATGCTGGTAAGCTGGGGGTTATGCAGGCACCGCGGCTGTACCCCATGTGCCACCTTCTAGTTAAGCATGAAAGGCCAAGTGAAGTCCTCAAGCCATTTAGAAATTCTTCTGGAGGTATTTCACTGGAGCCTTGATGGCCTGAGAACTAAGGCAAGACATGGCCTCAGTACTGTGTTCCCAACAGCTTCTCTGATCTCCCTAGCTATACCTACTGGCCCAACCTTTTCCTTTCTCCATCTACAAAATAACATCATCCTGCTTAGGTTCTCTTCCGTGCTCTTGAGATTATGTTCATAGGCTGTTTTCTTCAGTTTCACACTACTTCTGCCTCTTCCCTATAAATCACTTACACTGTTTTAAATTGATATTAACCATTTCGCCAGAAGCTCCTTTTCTAAGCAAGCTGCTATTAAGAGCAACTGTATCTGTCCATACCAAATGAAAAGAAATTATGAATGTGCTTCATCAGTCAAGGCAGAAAAAGTGATAGCAATACGAAGAGACAATAAATAAGCAAAGCATCCACAGAGTATTTCAAAAGTAAATCAAGTTACGGAAACAATTAAAGAAAATAGAGAATTTGTCTGCAATTACTAGTTATATTGTTTCTCCCATCCGTACAGTCAGTTATGCAGTATCAAAATAAAGAACTGACTTGCATTTTTAAAGTTTCAACATTTCACCAGTAATAGCAGATTTTTTCCAATTGGGAGAACAGGTGTAAATTTCCTTCTCTTCTTCCCCATTTCACCAGCTCTGCTGAGAGGGAACTCAGCTGTAACAAGAACATTTGATTCAAAAATGGGGCAGAACTGAGGCTACAGTGGTTGAAACCCAGCCAGGACCTCCCCACACATAGACCCAGCAGAGATTTTTACAGGACGTGTTGACCAGAGAGCAAATAAACACACCCCTACAGCCCCCTCTGCTCAGTAAACCACAACTGAAAGAATTAATTTGCCATTTTCTTGGTGCATTTTCCGTAAGTTCAAGTTGTAGCAGGTGAACCCCACTCTTCCCAGTCTATATTAAAGCAATGACAATAGTGAGGTCTTGGTCTATGCTATTCCAGCCCGATGCACAAACCATACTATTGCCACCTTGGTATTGAAAAAGGCTAAAATATTGATTGCCACTGTCTAATTGATCGTGGAAGGCAAGCGATTATAGACTGGGAAAGAAGGTGGTGATTCATGTAAGTTTTACAATTAATCTAATTAATAATCCTAAATTAATTTATTGCTATCTCTCAATAAGTAAAAAGGAGAAGTGTGACTGCTGCAGATCAAGACACAGCCCAGCAGCTCCAACAACATCAAGGTGACAGCTTGAGCTTGCGAGTGTCACCGCTGTCCCAGGCACCGTTTCTTAATCCAAAACCCCTTCTGTGAGCATGGGGGAACAGAACAGCCCCTCTCAGAGATATTCCCCAACAACAAATGCACTTGAAGTCCTGATGTACCCAGACACTGGGGGGACATAAGCCGGGACAGAAGGTCACATCTCCCCTGCAAGGCGCTGGAGTGTAGCAGCCCAGAGGGGTCTTACCTTCAGCTGGGAGAATGCCCTTGTAGCGCTCTCCTGCTTGTTAAAATCTTGTATGCTTTGAGCTGCCTGCAACCCTTTCCATCCTGACCAAGCCACTTTGGAAAGTCAAATCCCGTGGCAGAGATTCTCGTAAGTAAGATAAATATAGATTTTGCCCTCAGTGTGGAGTTTTTGCAGGGTTCATCAGACTTCTCTATCTCTCCATAGACAGGCTGAACGAAATTTTTCAGGAAGCATTTGTTGCAGAACTGAGATAGAAACTCCTCACCCAGTCCAGCCTGTGGGAAGGGTCTGACTTCCCGCAGCACCCTGCAAGACCCCGATCCCTCACTCTCAGGGTGGCCTGGGATTTTAAGGAGCAAGAATAAAGTGAGTCTCTTTCACTTCAGCCAGAATGAAAATAATGGTTTGCACAAGTAGGAAACTGCCTCAGAGAGGAACCCAACCCCCAATTCAGTTAAGACCTTCCTTAGCATCACAGCCCGCTGCTGCATCACAGCTGCTGCTCCCTTTCCTCACTCCCACCCTCCTCTTTCCTACCTTGCTGCAATCTCCAGTCTCCTGTGTGGTCACCTTGATCGGAGTCCCAGGAGGGGCAACACTGGGGTTCACATCACTGCCTCATTATTCTAATCACCTCATTAGGCACCTCACATTTACTCCAGCATGAGCTCTGTGTGAGGACAGAGCAGGAGAAGCGAGGCAGCCTTTCTCAACATCAAGCTCACCGCCCTGAGGCAGGAGAGAGACAGCCTTTCTGGAGATGCTGCTGTGCAAAGAGACCCTCTAAAAGGCAGAAAGAGAAGCCAAAAGTGGCTAAAAATCAGGGAGATTGGAGCAAATGATGCAGCACACTTGTTGGACACACTTGGCAATGCCAGGCTTTGCCTGGAGCTTCCCTATCAGAGGTTTCCTTCCTGCTAAAAGAAATATGTCAAATTAGAGTAGGGAAGCATACACTGTTGCTGTCCTGCAAGAGCAGGGGAGACATTTTATGTATTTCCCTCTCAAAAGCCAGACAAAAGGTCAGCAATTCCTAAAATTGGCAAAAACACACATAAAAACAGTAGAGAAGAAATTTGATCCAAGGACTGTAGTGCCCCAGTCTGAACCAGGGCAAGCTTCAGCCCATCTCAAAGTCCCTCACAGCAACTGGAGCTTTTAATTTAAAGAGAATATTTTAAACATCTCAGATTTGCTGCTTGTTTTGGTTTGTTTTAATCAAACGAGAAAATTAATTTTTAAAAATACTCCCTGCAAAAAGCAGGTTTTCAGTGGAAAGCTTCTGAAATGAAAAATTCCTTTGCAGGCTTCCTCTGAAGAGGAAAAGGCATTATATATTTTTCATTTAAATGGATGGTATCTGTCTTCTTTCATGATGAAAGAGAATGGTGCTTCTGGACAAATCCTGAGCTGGTGTGGAGGTGGCTTGTAAGCTGCGCACCTCCAGCCAGCAGCGAGGAAATGGAATGAGGAGCCCACCACTGCTTGCTTAACCCACTCAGACAGATGTAATGGAGTTTCACCCAAAGTGAGACTCAGAATAGAATCAAGAAAAACTCAGTTTTATCTTAAACTGGATTGCTGTGAGATCATTTCAGAGCTGGACTTGTATACTGTGTGTTTCTGCAAAGTCACGTGAAGTCACAGGAGTGGTAGTTTGGGATTGTCAGACTATGTTTTCCAGGATGCTCCCTTCCTCTGGCTGAGAGCATGACACCAGAGCACAGTGAAGATGATCTCACCCCAAAGAGGACAGCCCATGCCAAGGAACAGAGCATCTCCATTACAGTTCCCCCAGACTAGTCCCGGCAGCAGCTTTCCAGTGTTGCATTTGCTCCTAACTGCAGGCTGATGTTCATTTAAAGCAAAGAATTTGACTCAACTCAAAGCAAAGATCTTCAATTAGGATTTGCCCCAGTTGGGTTTTGGGGGTTGGTTTGTTTGGGGTTTTTTTAAAGTGTAAGCTAGAAATCAAGAATTACAGAAGTTGCTATGCCCATGTAACTAGCTCTGCAGTGGAAAATTCCCATCCAGCCCTGGACCCAAACTGAGAGCAGGTCCTGTATACAGGATTCACTTTGAAGACGCAAATGGATTTTCCTCCAAGTTATCAGGAAGCACTAATGAAATATCCTCTTCTGGAATAAAAAAACACCCTGCTAACTTCCAGCTAAAATCCCAGCATTAAAAAGGTTCATTAATGCAGGCAAGATTTGCCCTGCCAGACAAGAGCAGTGGTGCCCTACCAGTGCAGAGCGTTGTCTCTGGAAGTACTTAATTCCATATGCTTCAGAGGACAGAAGAGAAAAAAAAATAATTAAAAGGCTCTTAATGCATCTGGCCAATTAAATAAAGCTGTAAATGGTGAGCAAATAATTCCTTTCTGACCCCTGCAGCAATCAGCTGCTGACCTGAAGCATGAGAATTGATTAGCCTTATCTTACTGTAGCATGTATAACTAACTACAAATGTTATTATTGGCCATAAAATCATCCAGCCCTTTATGGAACCCATTGGTGGCATTTGGCTCCATGACCTCCTGAACCATGAACTTTGCTAGCTAGAAGAAACGCCCCCAAGGTGGGAGAAGCCCTGCTCTGCTTCCCTGTGAAAGTGGGTCTAGGGGAGAGATGGTTTCTGATGGTGGGGAGCACTGCCCCAGTTTGCCCCAGTCCAACCCTCAATAAATTTGATGGTGTGCGAGGTAAAGCGCTCACAAGAACAAGATAAGGCTTACAGCTCTGAGCTGCTGGTGTTATTCTTCACTGCTGATGGCTCAGCCTTTGCACTGACATGGGGGCGAGGAAAGCCCAGGCTTTGCCTCGCCTCCTCTCGCTCAATTAATAACACGGCTGTCAGCACCGGGCTAAGTGAAACTCCTCACATTTTCCTTGGAGACAGCAAAGCCTGGGGTGGGATCTAGCCTTGTCTTCCTCACCAGCAAAATCCTATCCTGTGATGCAGGTGCTCAGTCAGCATCTGCCATGGAGCTGAGCCCCCCCAGCCAAATGTCACTTGCAAAAGCTGGAGCATCACCTTCTGAGCTAATCAATAAGTAATTGCTGTCTCTCTCACAGCACAGAGTGGTCTCCATCTCTCATACCTCTTTCCACTTCCTCCATCAACCTTTTTTGCTGGGCTAGATGCATGGGGAATCATGTTTGGTCTCCCAGAGGTCTGGGGAGCAAACTGCCAGGTGACATTAGGAATAGGGAACAACTTGTCTCCTTTAAGAGCTGGAGCTCTACTATCTGGTGACCTGAGCTAGTGCTGACAGCACTGATAAGGCTGCATGGTACGTTCAGAAAAACTGGATAAACAGCAGCACTTGGTGATTTTGGTACCCAAAGGGTATGGAGGGTATCTCAGTAGCAATACTGGAGTTGTAGACCAAAATCTCCAGTCTCTGATGAGTTTTCATCCAGTTCAACCTCTCGAGACCATCAGGGCACAGACATTTCCTATGTCCCAGACAAACCTAGAGCACACAGGAATTTGGAAAGGGATTGCTCCGTGGCATGACACAAAAACATCACACTTCATCCATCACTATAGCCCTGGAAGAATGAGAAACAGGGAGTGTTAAGAGTGCTACCGAAACTGATGATGCTCTGAGGACATAATTACATTTGCACTGCATTGACAAGTGAGTCTGAAAGAGGAACGATCAGCCCTGGCCACTCCAGGGCACCAGCAAAGCCCAGCCTTTAAAGCCCAACAACGTGAGATGGAAGCGCTGAAAAAATCCCGAGATGGTACAAACAATCAATGCACAGGTCTGATGCCTCTGGGGACCAATGGCAGCAGCCAAATAGAAGCAGCCCACCCTGTTTGGGGCCCAGCATTAGATACTGTGTTCAAGTGAGCAATCAGAGATTATCCAGAGGGATGCTGAGACACAGACGGGAAGAGATGTTAATTGCACCAGGCTTCCTTTCCCTCCCAGACTTTTCTAGAGGGCTGGCTGCAGACAGGAGATGCCCCATGCCAAAAGATAGACCCCCTACCCACACTTCCTGATACCGGCATTGCACCATCCCCTCAAGCAGCAGAGCCCTGCACTGCATTGCACTGCTTGCGTGCCTCTCGAAAGTTACTTGGGTACTGAGCTTCACCCCTCCTGTTCAGGAGAGCACATTCACATTCATAACCTCAACATGAAACATTTAAAAAAAATAAGAGGAAAAGAAACAGAGGCGAGAGAAGGAAAAGAAAAGGCAGAAGGGGAAGGAGGACAAAAGGGAATGGGCAGCTGCATACTTCAGATCCAGACCTGCTTGAACTCAGCTCGCCTGGAAACTCATTTCTTTTGATGACAGCCCCAATTAGCGTGTGGCTGGCTGGCAACCCAGGCAGCAGGGAGCTGGTCTCTATGGAGAGCTGGAGAAGGAGGGAAGATTTCATTCACCTGCATGGCTGGCAAAAGCCTGATGTGCTTAAATCTTTTAGATAGCCGCCTGTGGTCATATTTAACACTGCCATATGACTAGAACTGAGAAAGGTGGTGAGTATCTTGACTCGAGTCAGTGTGAATATGCAGCATCCAAGCAGGCTTCTGCTCTGGCTATTCCCTCATTGGCCTGCGTCACTTGGGTCCTGCTCAGAGAGAGGCAGATGCCATGAGGTGCCAGGAATTTGCAACAGAAGGCAGGACTTGCATGAGCCACATGCTTTTATGTGATTTCTCCAAGGACCTCCCTATAATGGCCATGGGCGAAGCATGGCACAAAGGTCAGACAGGCTGAGACTGATCATCCAGAGCCTCACTCTTCTCCTTCACTTAAAAAAAGGGAAGGAGGAACAGAAATGGGATTTGCCATTCATTCTGACTATCAAAAGCCTGAAACAAAAAATGACCTGTATTTTGCTGGTTCCATGTCTCCTACCTAGTACCAAGTGTCCCCAGCTTCTGGGCAGGGACATGTCCTATCAGGGTCATGTGTTATGGGCAGATGGGAACACTGCAATCCGTGTGGCAGGTGCCAGGAACAGAGAAGTGAGAAGGAAGTGGAATATAGAGAGAGCAAAGAGATGGCAGTTAAGAGAAAGGAAGGAAAATAAAGAGGTGAGTGGGCACAAAACCATCATGAGGCAGGGAGGGCTAACTGAATCCATTAGAAGAATGTCTTACCAGCTGCTCCCTGCCTTCACCCTGAGCTTTACAGGAGCTTTACAGCTAAGTCCAACAACAAATACCCACTGTACCAAAGAGATTATAAACGTTTAAACAAGCAAGAGGGAAGGAAGGCCTGAACAGAGAAACAAACGGCATCCCTCAGGGCTGAGCAGGGTGTTCCAGCTCCTGGATGCTGGAGGCTGCCGCACAGCCCACTGCTCAGCCCATCATGGGAAGCACTACTGCTGGGCAGCCCAGACCAAGGGTTCTCTCCTCTCTCAAGTTCCGATGTCAGGACTAGGACGATGTACCCTAATGCAGTATTTGATTAAAACTTTTTAATGACCTCCACAAGCTCTAGATTTCAGCTTGTTTTAACCACACATGGCTGCACTTGTGAAAGCTTTAACTTAGTGGTCACTGTGCTTGGGGTGAAAAGAGCATAATTCTGGTTCACACACATATGCCCAGATGAATGCTTTATAGATACCTTTAGTTGCCTAAAAGAGATCCTTAAAAAGACCGGTACACTCTCATCTAGAAAACCAGAAGATTCAGTAATGAGGTGGTGCTGAAAAACGCCTGAACAAGTCAAGACAACTAATGAGATGCTATGATCAGAGTTAAATATCATAAATAACCTTAACTCTGCCTTCCATTTTCAAGCAAAAATCAAACCACAAGACAAGCCTACAAGTACACCAAGATGTTTTCAGGAAGCATGCAGGCTTTGAAAAGCGGCACATGGATAACAGTACCATTGAACAAAACATAATGCATCTCCCTTATTAAATCTCTGCCTGCAAAATCCATTGTACAAAACACATGACTGGGCCTCCTTATTCAGTCTCCCCTCAGCTTAAATATATCAAATCAAGGCAAGGCTCCAGGACATAGAGTTCAAATAAATTCAAGTGTTTCTGGAGTTTCCCGGCCAAGCAGCTTTGGGGATTCTGAATTATAAACCAAGTTAGGAATATTTCCTAGAGATTAAATAAAATGCTTTACTAGACTACTTAATAATATGCATCCTAAAAGAAAAAAAAAACAACACACAAACAAACAAATAAAAGGAAGAAGAGGGAAAAAAACCCACAAAAAAACCAACTGCTGCATAAGCATGTAAAACTGGCTTGGATGAGTATGTTCAATTACGGTTAAAGTTCTGTTTATGTTTCTACATCTTCTCATCCTTACTGATGCCATGTGAGTACAGATTGAGCGTCAAACAGCATGACTAACATCTGTCACACATGGTACCTTCTCTCGCATCCTCCTGTCCCGACCCCTTCTTACCACCTCTCTCCACACACAGAGGAAGAAAATTGTGCAATGTAGTGTTTTCTTTCAGTGGGATTTTGATTTAGGGGGTTATTCTTTTACCTTCTATTCTTCTAAACTGGTACTTGACTTAAAAGGGGGCAAGGTATCACACTCGTGTTTGAGGAAAAGCCAAAATGTAGCACTCTCATTCTGAACATGCAATTTTTGCACTATGCCACCTTCAGTTATTTTCTTCTTGTTCTTTCAGTAAATACCACAAAGGAATAAAAACATCTGAGGCTGAACAAAAGGGCTCCAGCCTAACACGTAACAACCCACTTTTTAGTAGAGTTGGGTGAGCCCTTGAAAACATTTAATAGTCACTTGACTTAATACTGGAATCCAGTAGAGTGCTTTTTTTGATCTACTTGTGCATTTTTCCAAGCAGGAAGGTGTAAATACAAACACAAGCACAAGAAAGCACTCACAGGCATTATTTGATGTCACTGTGAATCCTGGTCTAGTTCCCCTTGTATGGGATGCAAGTTACTGACCCAGTTCAGTCTCTTGCTCAAATCTGCTTAGACCATGTCATGGAAGGTTTTATGCCAGGTCGACTCCTTTTCCTCGGCCAACATAAGTCCTGTGTCATGAGATCTGGATAATTCAACAGAGGTGAAACAACATGCCAGCATCTGATCTGAATCAAATGCACATGACTGGGTTAACCAGAATTTCCCAGATTCTGAAACCACAGCTCCCAAACCCAAATTCTCATGAGCCTTTACCCCTTGTACTTTGCTGAACTTCCAACAGGTAAAGAGAATAAATGGCACATGACCTAATCAGCCCATCTGAACTAAATTATCTGCGTACACATCAGATGTATTGAGCATTTTTAGTAGATTCCTCAGAGCAGACCCAGCTTGGTTTGCAGCTTGATCACTCATGTCTTCTGTTTCAAAGGGCAATGAATCTATACCAAGTCGTTCTGGGTGCAGCTGAACTTACAAAGCAGAACAGACACATCACCCTGGCACTGCATCTGGATACTTTGGTTTCCTCTCTCTACAGTGAAGCTGCCATGTGGCCAGCATACAGCAACCTTTTTTTTTTTTTTTTGTCTTTTTTTTCATTAGAACTAATTGATTCTAAGCAGGAAGCACTTTTTAATTTCCTTTAGCATTAGAAATAATGTTAGCCGCCATAAATGAAATGAAAGACACCTCCCAAAATGCATTTTCAAATGTTCCCTAAATAGCAAATGACATTCAAATCGGATGCAGCCAGAATTGTAATTGGAAGCTGCAGAGAGTCCTCTTTCAGGATTCATAATAATTGCCATTTTGCTGAAAAGGTTCATGTAATAAAAGCCTTTGCAAATAAGGGCCAGCTTCTCCAAAACATGCAGCTAATTCTGGTCACTCAAGCAACACAAAGTGCCCCAAAACTCTCTTTAGCAGCCAGATAAACTACACGGATAGTGTCACCGCATACCTACAGTGGTGCAAAGCAGAGGGAATACAGCAGGGAAAGGTTCACAAGAAGACAAGTACGATATAAGGTCTGGAACAGCTTCTCTGTAAAGATCAGTCCAATGGGTTGGGATGCTTCACTCTAGAAAAGAGGCAGGTTAGGGGTATTTAAAAAATCTTGAGTTCACTGGACAAGTGGGTGAGGATTACTTGTTAACCATCTTGTCCAAACCAAGCACCAGGAGTTATCAGAGGAAAGTAATGAAACAGGTCCACAGCAAATGAAAGGAGATGATTCATCATGTAACAGGCAGTAGATGCTTGTGGGAAGATGGGGATGTGGAAAGTTTACAGGGTTTCAAGGTAAGGCCAGGCAAGTACTTAGAAGGGAGATCTAGCAAGGATTATTAGACAGACAAGTCTTATCAGACACAGAAAATATCCTTAGCTGAAAATAATTAGAGCCCAGGAGAGTACTCAAGGAAAGTATAACTGCTTGCCTCTTCTTACTGTTCTCTAGGAAAGCAATTATGGCCAGTGGGTTTCTGCAGAGGGTGCTTTTTAGCAACCACCTTTACTGGGTCCTTCCTGCAGTGCCAGGTACCAACCTGGTCAAGCTAAACCCTCAGTGCTCTCCTGGAGAAGGGGACAGCTATGGAGAAAGAAAAAAAAAAAAAGTTGAGAAACCAACTAATGTCAGGGGACAAGAAATGGAAAAAAGGCAGGTAGACTGAGATGAGCACAGATGTATATGGTCATATAGGTTGCTCTTATGACTCTAATCCAGGTCTTTCTGACTTCAAGCGAGAGGGAGGAGAAGGCTGAGCTTCTGTATTTGGGCTGTTGTAGCTGAGATGGTGTTAGGAGAGGAGGAAGGTGAAGTTTACAGGGAAAGGTCATATCTTCAAGTAAGGCACTTGCTCAGGTGGGGAAAGCAGTCAGCCTTCTGGATATGCAAACACCCTGCATTGAGCCTGTGAAGAAATCTCAAGTGGCCCATGTGCATCTGAAAGCTCACCTATTTTACTCTCACCCAACTATATCACACGTGAACTAAAAAAAGATGCTACCTCTCCCTGCAAATCTTGACTCCCTGAGTCTCAGTAAGACAGATGATACCCAAATAAGAATCAATAACCAGGTTGTGAGTAAGGAAAGATGTACCATGTAGCAAATGGATACTGAAAAGGGCAAGTTCTAGGGAGGACTAATGATTGGGGGGGGGGGGGGGGGAGGGGGGGCGTGCAGTGGAGCAGGGGAAGCCATGCTGCTCAGCTCTTCATGCCTTCAGGAAGTGAACGTTTTGGAAGGAGAGCCATGTCCAGAGGACTTAGGCAGTTAGGAATCCAGATGCCAGTGAAAATGCACTGGCTCTACCAGAGTGCTCCTATCCCAGTGTTCTGGGGTTTAGACAGCAGGAGCGACAGATCTAGGAACCAAGGAAGGAGGTAGGAAGTTACAGAAACAGGGATGTTTTGCAAAGGTAGAGGCTCGTGCTAGTAACAGACAGCTCAAGAAGGGATTGGAAAAAAAACCCAAATCCACTCAACTCAAAGTCCCTGTCTAGCTCTCCTATAACATCAGACTGATCTTCTTCAATTATCGTCTCCTTCCAATCCACAAACCTGTGCCCAGCCAGGCTGCCATCACACTAAGAAACCCATTCTTTCAGTCTTGTATCTCCATCAGGATGTGGGGGGAGACAATAAATACACCTTTTCCAACAGCAGCTGCACAGCTTGCACTAAACACAGGGTGCATGGAGTAATGTTACCTCTGAGGAAATTATTAAAAGAATCAGACTAATTTTGTAATTCACACCTGGGCTGCAAATGTGAAAGAGTCTGCAATAATCTCTAATGAAATATTACATTGTTTAAAGAGTTCCCAGTGAAATTCGCCCTTAATTGATTTTTGATCTGTGAAAAAACACTGCGGAGAGAGAAGATATTAGTCATACTCCTGTTTTATCACTCCTGCGAGCATTTTCCTTCTTTTGTTTCCTTTGTCCCCAGAGAATCAACACGACACTGAAAAAAGCAGCCTGGAAGATACTACAAAACTAATAAATAACACTCGAATGGGAATCCTGAACAGCACATCTTCTTAAATCATCTTGAAAAAGGTGAAGTAGTCTCCTAGGACAACTCAAAAATTAGAGAACATGGGTTCATAGCTAGCACTGTCCTGGGCAAGCCCCATGGGCTAAGGTCTTCTCCACCCCCAGGAACCTCCTCAATAAGACCCAGATCAACCACTTGTGTGGATGCATGTTTCATCTTGTTCTCAGGATATCGCAGGGGAGCTTACACCAGAAATGAATGACATACAGCAACAGCCATAAATATTGACTGCAAAATGCTGACAGAAAATTCATTACAGCATTAGCGTCCGGATCAGGATGTGCCAGGGCACGAGCAGCTGCTGAATCCAAGGAAGCAGGTCAGTATTAACTCCCAAGTTAATTCACTGAAAAGCTCTTCCAAAAACCAGCAGCAAACTGTCATAAAGCAAATGACCAAACAGTAAAATATGGCTAGAAGAGACAAGAGGAAATGCTTCTATAAACATCACCAGAGACCAAAAAGAACTGCTGAAAGAGATGCCCGTAAAACACTAGCCACTCAGTAAGATTTTAACTAACATTTACAGCAGCCAGAGCACCTGTTTCAGATAAACCAAAGTTAATAACAGAAAAAGAAAAGGAAAAAAAAAAAAAAACAACGTAAGAAAATTATGTGCAAAGGTTTTCTTAAGAGCTGCTGTGAAAGACTTGCCAACCAAACAGGCACAGTAACACCTTCCATGGTGAACAAGTCGTGATGGGTGCAATAGCAGGTTGAAATCTGGGAGGCTGCTAAGTGAAGTGGAAATCCCTGGACATGCTGAGCGTCTTCAACAATAAAGCCTTTGATAAAAAAGAGAATATTTATTAAAGAATTAAGGGAAGAAGAGTCCTCCAGAATTATGGAAAAACCAACTAGTGTCAAGTTCGTGAAAGAGAGACAACCCAACTGACTACAGTAGAGGGTGAGGTGGTTTTCCCCCCTGCAAGTATGGACAGCAGGAATCTACACAGTCCCACGCAGATTTAAAGTGCCTTAAAAAGTAAAGTTCTCTGGAAAACATGAAGCGTTAGTAGCATTCAGCAAGTAGCCAATGTGAGATCCATCACCTAACAGGTTACTGGAAAAATGTGACCAGGGCCTGGCTACAACTCTACTGTGCAGAGCACCATGAGCTGGGATGGTCACATAGGAGACCAAAGTCGTGGGACAATTCACTGACTATTTTTCCGATCTACCTTCACAGCTATTTCCCAGTCTGGCACCCATTTCTTCTCCAAGTCCTCCATTCTGCACCCACGGGAATTTGTCTCTCTATGACCTTTCCCAGTCTCTACCTGGCATAACATATTCTGGCATTGAGCAAAACCTAGACTCCTCTGCCCTGGCACTGTGAGGTCTGTGTACCTCCACTAAGACACTGAGCACCCTGGATTTCCACTTGTACCTCATCAGTTTAGATTTAGAGGTCTTCATCTCTTTAGATTAACTGTATATCTCCTCCTCCCCTTGCAGCTAAATCCCAAGCATGTTTGCTCTGAGTCACCACTTGACATTGTCCCTGTGTTTGCCTGCTACCTTTCAGCCCACTGACTTGATTCACGTCTGTCAGAGATCAACAAAGCAAGGTGAAAGCTTGGTGAAGCTGCAAAATAACAAGGGAAAAGCCCATTTAGCAAATTACTCATTAGGATGAAACTCACTCCATCCATACCCAGCTCAAATATTTAGCTCTGGGGGAACTGGACCAGAACAGCAGCTGTGGGGAAGTCAGATGAACCTTGGCTCCTTTTAGACTCAGCAGAAAAGGCTATTGCAAATCTTGCTTAACTTCTGACATGGTTTGTAGTGCTCCCCACTTACTGTCAGGGAGGTACCTGGACAGGCAGGATGGCTCAAGAACAACATTCTGATCTGAACTGCAGCTTCTGAGATGGGAAGGGAGGCCCCAGCAAGGTATCCCACAGCTTTTTGCAGGGCAGCCTGTGCAAGGCTAGAGCTGTAGCCTAACCAGAGCTGATCCCCCCCAACAAGCAGCCAGACCCTTCAGAGAGGAGCAGCTGCAGAGCCTGCGGCTGCACCCAAGACCCCAACACAAACTGCCTTCCAATTGGAATTGTAAGTAAATGTAGCTGGACAGGGTAAAGTCAAGATTCCCTCGACAATGTCACACCCGAAATTTTAATATTGGCGTTCACTAGTTTAATTAATCTTTTTATCGATTTGATTAATTATATTCGAAGGTTTTTAATGAGTGATTTTAAAAGTACCCAAACTCCAATTTTACTGGGGATGGTGTAGGTGTAAGAAATTAAATACTTACAGCAATTTTTTTGTGTAGTTATACTAGTTAACCTTGGACACAGTCAAGCTCCAATGTAAGAGGATGGTTCACCTATGTAACATTACTACGTGCC
This sequence comes from Astur gentilis, assembly GCF_929443795.1. Lineage (NCBI taxonomy): Eukaryota > Metazoa > Chordata > Aves > Accipitriformes > Accipitridae > Astur > Astur gentilis. Next base: position 15,621,184 of record NC_064885.1, read on the forward strand.
AGCTGACACATGGTAACCATCCATGTGCTTACTCTCGACCAACGATAAATGTGACACAAGTTGATTAAAAGGACATACCTCACAATTGCCATGCTCAGATCAGTTGCTGGTCGGTAACTTATTTATGTGTCTAAACCTGGGATAACAGATAATTCATTTCCTTCAAATTTATATCACTATCATAAGAATTATAATATGGTTCTTATGGGAATGATCAGATCAGTTTTGCCTTTTGTATAGCATGTGTTGGCTTATACTCCCAGCAAGGGGCTGTGCATTTCAGCTACGGCTGGAGGACGTTTCCTAATCATTCAGTTAATATCTCTCTGTGAGAACTACTGAAATTTCAACCTCAGATGTAGGGCTGGGGGAGTCAGCCAGACGGGATTTGAACAACATGGTTTCACCTGTGACCATGAATGTGATCCTTAGGTAGGACTCAACTGGCATCAGTCTTTTCTCTACAGGAGCAGACAGGCAGAAGCACTGAAGGGAAGCTCTGCCTGGAACCTGTCCATCTGAAGGGCTTTTCTTGTCCATACCAATCAGAGGAACTTCCTTCTGCATCTCTCCCTTGGTCACTTTGTCTAGACTATCACACTGAGCATTTGGGGTATTTCATAATCATCTCAGGAAGTGTGACCTTAAATTCTGTGTTATGGAGTGACCTGCAAGATTGTCCAAGAAAAATGGGGGCTTGATTTTAAAAATACACAAACTTCTCCAGCTCAGAATTTCCTAGGCAGGCCCAAAACCATGAAATATTTTCTCACACCTGCCAAGAGCCGCTCCATGTGAACTATGTTTCTTCCACCACAGCTTCTGGGGTATAATCATGCACAGTTAATTTTGAAAAATTCAACATGAGTAAAACCATTGCACCATTGTGAAACCATTGTGCAGCCCTTTGCCTTCTGGAAAATAATAAACAAGGAACCAGCTACACATAATAGACATTAGTGATATCCCTGGAAGATGACAGGTGCCAAGACAGTCTATACGGAAAGGACCTTCAGCTAGCTCTTTTGGAGCTAGTCACATCTGCAGATCTTGAAAAGCATGTTTTGTCAGGTGCCTGCCCTATCTCACAAGCACAGAAGCTAATGCACAAGGACGTACAGTGATCTGAGCAAGGTCATGAAGCCCAGTGGCAAGGACACAACTGGGAGCGAGGTCTCCCAGATCCCAAGCCACTGCTCTATCCACTCAGCCTGGAGGTGGAGGCACTCACTTTGTTGTTTAAGGTACAATTTAGTGTACTTCTTACCTGATTCCTTTAAATATAATGGTCTAAGCTCTCAGTTTGATTTTTCTGCCTTGAAGTCTGCTCCTTACTAATTCACATTGCTCTGTCTAGTTTTCCTTGTTCCTTGTACACTGTCATTTTTCTAACTGCAACGTATTGAACTACATCATCCCAGGCATTTTATTTGTGTGGTTCTGCTCTAACGGCTAGCTTAGCTGTTTCAAATTATGCCTTGCTTTCAGTTTCACTTGAGTGTAAAAATGTCGTGTAAAAACGAACTACCCTCTGATGAAGGTTTTCAGACTTTCCATTTGAGGAACAGCATGCAGCTTTTTGGGGGGAGCAATGGGAGAAGGATCAATCCAGCTTTTGTTTTACAGATTGCTAAAATAGATAGCTTCCCCATAGAAAATGTTAGAGTACTATATTATGCTTATATAAAGGGTAATGACTAGGAACCTGGAGAACTCTACCCTTAGGAAGTGCCTGAAGAGCGAGAACAGCAGGTGTGGAGGAAGAAGAAAGCCTAAATGTCTTTCTGTCCCGACTTTCTCTTCTTTTATGTTTGGAGACTGAACTCGGTGCCAGAAGCCAGTCAGCTCCTGCAGGTACATGAAAGGGGAAAGGTATGAATGTGGCAAGAAAGCAAACCCAAACAAACAGGGGAAACTGCTAGTAGTAGGGCTGTAGCTTCAAACCCTGTCCCTGAGCAGGTGGCCTTGAAAGGGGTTGTGTTCAGCAATAGGACACTCTTTAGCTTGCCATGGGAAAAATAGGAAATCACAAGAGGGGCTGGATGAAGTAGAAAACAAAGCGACAGCAAGCACACTGCTGAGGTGCAGTGGGGAAAGGCTGCTTCATGTTGCGAGAGCCTCTGGTCACATCAGCAGCAAGCTGAGAAAAAAACACATAAAACCCTGGATAGGCTCCACAAAGCCATTTTTGACCCACATAAACCTCAAATGCAAAAGGTGTCGTCTCTGCCCTTGTAGACCTGATGCTAAATGTGCCTTCATGCTGCTAAACAGCATAACGAGCCCACCACAGGAAAAAAAACCAAAACCAAGAGGTACCTTTTGCTTTGTGTATAGTAGGCATAAAAGACGCAAAAGCCCAAAGGGGAAAACCAGAAAATGCTACCAAGATGCATGATCTGCTGAAGTCTGAAGTGCACGGGCCTGCAGTAGACAAAGCTGACTCAGACAACAGCTCAGGGAAAGCACGCAACCGTCTTGCACGAAAGCAAAGACACAACACAGTGCAGAGGGAGAAACAAGATGCAGGCTGCTGCTCCAAGCCATGCAACGCACAGCTCTCTGCGCTGAATGAGAAGTTGCTGTTTGCCTAGTTTGCCCCTGATAAAAACACAGCCTGGGTCTAGAAGGGTGGGTCTCCCTTCTCTTGTCCAGAGCCTTCAGTCATCTCAAAGGCCGAGTCAAAGTTTTAACGGGGGCTTTCCCAATTCTGAAAGTCACACCTGTCTGGATCAAACCCGTTCCCTACCCTAGTGTGTTTTCAGCTCCATGATGTCCAACTTTTGGGTGACTGAAATAAACAAAATTAAGTAAAAAGCACTAGGAAATTCCCTGAATGGAGACTTGTATGAAATAACTGAGGAACAAGAAAACGCCTGTGCATTACACTAAACACTGTGTGCCTTACTAAAAGCAGCCTCATAAAGGGGCAAGAAGCTACTTGCACAATGCAGTATTGCACGTTTGCTCAGAACATGGACGGGAACAGCCTAAGGCTGAGTTTTATGAAACCAGTAGTTCACAAACAAGCAGGCAAAGAGATGGCAAAGCATAACATCAGTGAACATGCTGGTCAGCAAAGACCTCCCTGATGCTCTGTGAGAAAGGAAACAAAGATAGAACAAAACACAGCCAAATTAAAATGACTCTACCAGTCACAATGCCATGAGGACAATAGGAGTCATAAGCTGAAAGCCAAGGGCAACTACAGAGACTGAAATACTAAGCAGTACAGTCAGCGCAGAAGCTGCTACATGAGCCTAAAATACTTCATCCATGCTGCTGCGATGTAAAAGCTGCAGAAAATGAATATACAGCAGACACATGCAACAAGAAACTGAAAGAGGGAGTAACCTCCACAGTCCCCACATCATCTTTGCAAGAGACAGCATCAAATGGTATCTGAAGGAGTGGAATGGCTCTCAAGCACACTACAACCAGAACTGGGTGACAGGAGAGCAATATAGCAATACATTACAATAGCAATATATACCAGGAATGCACTGCATTAAAGGAAAACCATTATGAGAGCAACAGACATTTCTAATCCAGAAATGTTACCGTCACAGGATAAGGTGCAAGGCAAAGGAGCCTAGCAAAAAAATAAAACATTTGCATGCCACTGAGAAAATTCACCACTGGTCAGAGAGCTCACATGCAAATAAAAGTGACTGAGGAAATACTAATTACATTGGCAAAAGCAAAAGGAGTCAGCAAACTCTAGCTCTGGAAGCAGAACACGCACAAAACACAAGCTTCAGAGCCAGGGAAGCAGCAGCCTTGCCATAGTCTCAACACTAGCAGTCAAAGGTGCGGCGACAGGAAAGCTCCCTGGGATCCAGTCTGCAGGGGAAGATGTCCAGTGCCACCAGCAACTTGCACAAACAGTGCTCCAAGTGGTTAGGATCCTCTCTAATGCTGCAACACTATATGTTTGAACTCCCCACATGTGGTTTAAGATCTAGCGTACAAGGACTAACTCCTTTCTGACTGCTGGAAACAGCCGGGAGGGAAGAGCTAAAACCAAGATGAAACAGGTAGAGGATCATACACAAGCGATTTCCCATCTTCAGGTTACAACCCCATCCCACAAAGCAAAAGCAGCACAGCTGACAACCAAAGATATTAGAGAGACTCAGAGATTATTAGGACTTGTGAATGATCTAATAAAACATCTTCCTAGTCCTGCTGTCCCCCAAAGGCAATGCCTGGACAAACACACATTATAGCTGCATTAAGACAACACAGCTACTATATAAAACAAGCAGCTTTTTCAGAAGTGCCATGATGTGAATGAAGGTGAATTCAAACCGCATGATGGCAGGGAATGGGGGCCTAAGTCATCCCTTATACAAAAGGAACAGCTAATACCTGCGGTCATAATAATCCTTGGAACAAGTCTGTCTTGCTGTAGAGCCTGCATACATAAAGAGACGCAATATATATTCAAAGTCAGTAAGGCTTCAGGAAGGAAACCTCAAACCACTCCTGAGTGTGTTTTTTTAAAACCACAGTTTGCAGTTCAAAATATCTCCCGTGCCTCCCACTGAATCTGAAGTATTGGTGCGTTGCCACACGCTGCTGAAAGGAGGGTTGTCTTCTCTCCCAGAGCATTCTCCCAGCATCAGCTGGGGTGCTGAGATTGTCACTCCAAAATAAATTCAGAAAACTGCCCAAAGACATGAAAAGCATCAAAACAAGCTAACCACTTTGCCAACTTCAAAGCCAGGCTTGGGTAGCCTCCAGAAGCTATCCAAGACCAAGCTTTCTTCTGCAGGAGCTCCCATCCATCATCCTATCAGGATGGGCAGACACCAGAGCCAGTGCCATGCTGCCTCCTCCACTGCTGGGCTGCAGAGAAAGGCTGAGCACAGAGCTCAGTGCTGGCAATGCAGGCACACCACCAGGGCCATGATACAGAGGTGCTGTCTGGATTAGGTCAGGGCCTTTCTGGAGTAGCTGGAAAGCCAGAGGTGCCACAAAGCTATGGCAGATAGTGCCAGCGGCTGCTGATCTTCTTCCTGCCCCCAACTCTACCTGCAGTGTTCTGAGATGTCCTTTTCTGCAGGTTAAGTTGAACAGGACTAGGGATGTCAGAGGTCTGGCAAGCGTCACACACACATAGAAATGCTGGTGAGAAAGCAGAGACAGGCATACATGAAATACATGCCATCCTTGAGAGACCTTACAGCAAAGCAGGAAGGAGCCTGGCATCGAGAACAACACCTTATCGTTAACCTCTCCTCTTCAACCTTCCGGAGAACATTCTGATAGGGCTGCAGGAGGCACTACAGAAAACACAGTGAAGCCATTTGGCAGTGGGTTAATGCCAACACACACTCGTTCAGACAGCAGGCTCCAGTTCACTTGCTGTGCTTTTGTACCATTTACCTGGGAAAGGAAACCGAGCCAGATCGTTAGCACCAGGCCACAGTAACAGCAAGAGCAGAATCAGCAATTCAAATAGCTATGAATTAGCTAAAGAAAAGCTGCAGAAAAAGAACAAAGAAGCAAGCCACTGCTGGAAGGAGGAACACTCCTGCTTAGGCAATGCTAGAAGTCCACACCCAGCATCTCTCACTCCTGTGTGACTCCAGCTAGCAGCACTGGGAAGAGTAACGAGATAAAGACGACACATAGGTGAACATCACAGTCTGCCTCATCCTGGGAAAAACAACCCTTTTCCTTGGGACCAGCCACCCATGGGAAGCAAGCTTAGATTGAACACATAAATCCCCACTCCTGAAACAGCCCCAAACTACTTGTACATTCCCCTCCACAAACCTAAGACAAAAGAAATGAGTAGATGAAGTTGAAACACAGCTGATAAGAGACAAGCAGCGGTAAGGGAGGAAGTTGAACAGGTTGACGAGCCTCCCACAGATGCTGGCAGAGGCTCTCACCCTCATCTCAGCCGACAGGTCTCACGTGCAGCAATTTCCTGCCACCATGGGAAAGATGCTCCTGCCCCAACATCACACCACCTGCAAGAGAGATTCTCTCACTGCATTTTCAGGCAAATACCGCAGATGACAAGACACACACTGTGGAGCGCAACCAGAGCACCTCGCACAGATGGAGCACATGGGATTCACATTGCTGCCTGCCTTGCCACAGGAAAGCAACAGTGCTGTGACAGATGGCAGAGGGCACTGGGGTAAACTGGGACAGCGGGGGACCAGGACACTGCCAAGCCTCCATATCTGAGGATCCTGAGAACAAGACGAGACCTGTCTGTCAGGGACAGTTAAGCAGCATTGCTCTGGTTGGGGTGGGAGACTAGCAAAAGCACCCCAGCCTGCGTGGCAGAGCCTCACCTGAGATGGTGAGACTTTCCTTAGAGCCATGAAGGCAGCAGAGCTGTGACACCCAAGTGTAAGGTGCCCCCACCTTCCCCCCAAGACCTTCCCAGCCATGCAGAGGACCAAGACATGACGATGAGGGAGTTTCTGCCAGCTGTCGTGAGCCCAGCTGCTTGCAGGGAGCAGCAGCAGCAGGAACTGGGGGACAACTCCATGCAGGGAGCTGCAGGTGCAAACAGGGAGGAAGAAACCCCATGACTGCTCCTATACCCCAGCTATGTCTGAACGCAGGTGTACCTGTTTAGCAATGTAATTCAACATTTCAGACCCTGGGTTTCCACCACCAGGACTGGGGCAGTGGTGGGGATGATTATTCCCATTTGGCAAGCACTGACAGTGTGCTTGCTGAAGCCAGAGCTGCCTGAAGTCAATGAGAGAGGTGCTGCCTGCATGGGCTGGAGTGGTTATTGATTTGCTACGTGACCTTGGCTAAGTCACTTACCCTCAGTTTCCTCATCTGTATATTGGGAATTATGGGACTTGCAGAGTGCCACAAATTCATCAGAGGGAACTACTTAAGAGCCCTATTATGATTTAATGGGATTTCCCACTTCAAAACTACTCCTACGAGGATTGAAGCAGCTGGACTGGGATATTCATAACCCAACTCCTACTGTAAGTGCAGAGCTTTTTTTTGTTGTTAATGGGTTTCCCCCCTAAAAACACCCATGTAAATCTTACAGCTCAGGAGCACACTGTCTAAGTGTGTCCAGGTTCAAAGCTCTTTACAAACACTTATTTAAATTACTTTGGCCTTGTCAGTCATCCATGCTAACAAGCCCCTCTCCTTGCCCGATTCATACGGTTTCAAACATACGGAGTTTCACACCATGAGCTGTTGTGTTAAGATGCTCAGCTGGGTACTTGTGGTGTGAAGTCTGCTCAAATTAAGCTGCAAACTGTCACGTATTGGCTCCCTGGAAGAAATGAAAATCCAGAGGATGATCTTAAAAGCTAAAGGCAGTAACAATGCCCTGGTTCTCTCAGAAAGGCTGTATCCAAGGTCCAGCTTCACCTGTGGTGCAAGTAAGTGCGATCCCACCATCCATAGCAAGGTTTAAATCACTCATACTCACCACAGAACCCAGCCTGCCTCAGAGCTGCACGATGTGCCACTGACCAACATGAAACAGGCATTGAAGTTTCCTAAGAACAACCAGCGCATCAATTTGCAAAGCAACTCAAGACACCTTGAGGATGAAGCAGGCTATGTGGTAAGAAGCTTAAAACAAAAGGCTTCTCTATGGTGGAGGCTTTCCTAGGCAAGCTAAGATAAAAATATACAGCGTTTGTGCCTTAGTACAACTAGCGCTTTACAAGGACACTCACAGAACAATACACACAGCCGCATCACTTCAAGACCATGGGACTAAATCTAAAGAGCTTTCCTGGGCTAACTTGCTCTTCCATGGGGAACTTAAACACTTCCAAGACTAAGGAATATCTACTTCTGCCCTGTCACACTCCCTTGCTCCTTCATCACCCACACAGTCACTTGGTATTTATTCTCTTCTATTTTATTTGGATTTCCTCTAAGCAGAGTCATTAATCTTCCCTACAGATGCACAGCTTTGACAGCAAGGGTCTTGACACCTCCAGTGCCACTGAAGGACATTCTCACATTCTCATACGCTTCTCTTCCCCCTACCCCCTCTTTTTAAAGAAACCCTTCATACCTCACCAGCCACAGGGTTTTGATTAGAAGGTCATGTGAACTGGAGACAAGGGGTTTGTGGGGGGGGAAGGCAAGGGAAGAGGATGCAGCTCCCACAAGGAACTCCCAAAGTCCCACTGAAAAGGTCAGCATGCTTTTGAGTCATCTGCACTGCTCCCCGACACAAAAAAATATACTCAGCCCAGCGGAGAGATACTTGATAAAGAGTCTAATGAAGTGGAAAGAGTGTTGTAGGAAAAGAATAGTCCTCTCTCATCCTGACATCCCATGATGCTCCATCTAGTTGCTATGGAGACTTAAACAGAGAAGGGGTTTTGTTGTCTTGAAGGGCCTTCTCCCTTCCCAGTAACCTTGACCTTTTCCAGGTTTGTGTGTTTGTGTGTGCATGTGTATGTATTTATAAAAAAGAGATAAGGAATTCCATTTCTTCTTATCTGGTCATGGCTCACTGGCTGGCACTGATGCATGTGGGGGGCCGTCAGCTTGTCTCAGCGTGTAGATTTGGAGAGGATAAGAGCAAGAAAATACAGAGGGGAGCAGTTAATTAAGGCTGTTACTGCAAAGGACATTGTTTGCTGAATAATGAATTCCATATGCTTCAGAAACACAAGTGCAATTAAAGGTGTGAGAGATGAAGGGCAGGAGAGGAGCAATGGGTCATATATTACCATAAAAAATGGCCCCACTGGCCCTCCAAAGCTAGGGGTTCAAACAAAAAAAAGCTACCATGTATCACAACCAGAGATTATTTCTCATAAACAAGGCAGTGGTGTTGCTGCCAGTTCCCACAGGTGAAGAAGGGTTAACAGTAGTTGACAGCCGTTAGAGAGTGATGTGAGAGTCATTTAGACAGGTTGAAAGTAGTTTGCTTTAAGTGATAGCCAAAGCAAGATGAATATGGAGTTAAGCAGACAGGCTAATGCAGAATAATGCTGCATACAAGAAGTTCATGTTCATCCCTCCCCATTATCTGAAGAATCTATCTACTTTCCATTTTCAGCCAGTCCTATAATCAAACTGACAGAGATGCTCAGAGATGGGGTTGTCACGAGAAGCCCACCATTTGCATCCTCCGTTGTCCTTCACAATACCTGCCCCCCCCCCCCGCTATGTCCCACAGAGACACCCTCCACCCTCCCTATCTGCTTCCCAGCTGAAAGGGGGAAACCTGGTACTGGAGTTTGTGGATTCAGCTTGGGTCCCCTCCTGGCTCAAAGGCCACTACAGATCCTGCTGCTTGCTCTCCATTTGAAAGCATAAGCTTCTGTGTCCCACCGTGTCATGGGAAAGAAAAGCAACAGAGGAAAAATGATAGAAAAACATATTATCTTGTGGGACAAAAGCCACAAAGCTTGGCTTAGAGAACTTTGGTATCAAGAGTGGGATGAAGACATGAACTGTTCCCTGCCATAACCTCCACAACAGAAGAGAAAACGAGCCAATGGACTCTAGCTGAGAACACAACCGCCTCCTGGAGTAAGACCTGGATTTGAATGGAGTGTTGGACAACTACATCTTTAACAAATGATGATAATTCATGTCAGATAAGACAATCAGAATTTGACACCTGTTTGCACCTGGTTTGCTCAAGTTGTAGATTAATGAGAATCTGATGTCTAGGATGTTTTTGAACTCCTCTCAATTACCAGCAATAGAAGCATCTCAGGGTCAGATTTCTAAGTCCTTTAGGGATTTAGCCTCTCTGTCCCTAAGGGGATGTCAGATAAGGTTTATGGCCACCACTAACCCTGTGTCTGTGCACTCCCTAAATTAACACAGCACTGACCCAAGCAAGATAAGGAATTAATTTAAATGAACTCCCTAGTAAGTAACCTTGGTAGCTGTCTGTTCTCCAGCCTGCAAGCCTGGGTAAGCTTTCTCAGATTCTGACTGACTTGAAGCACCTCTACTCCACTTGCTGGTCCTGACAGCTTGCCATATCACCACTCCAAGTGAGAAGAGAGTACAGAAAAAAAATCATTAAAAATTTATTGGAAAATATTTTTCTTTTATCTGAGAGTGCTGTTGATATGATCGCCTTTTCATTTTCTGCAAGAGTATGTGTGCATATGTGTGTGTCTCTCCCCCTAAGCCATCTTTCAAGCTTATGATCTGAACAGTCACCTGGGCTTGTTTGTCCATTCCCAGCCTGCCAAACCATTTTCAGTAATAAGATCCATCTCCTCCTGCTCAAGGCCGCATTGTCTTCATATCCTTGGAGATCAGATGTCTGTTCTCCCTTTTATCATTTGAGCTGCACGTGTTTTGATTGTAAACACCCCAATAACACTCTTGTTAACCCCTCACAAGTGAAATAATAAAGGATAGATAACATGTCCAGGCACGATACTTATACTGTCATCCTATACTGAGATAACAAGGAGCAGACAGCCTATGAGTCTGTCTTACTCCAATAAGGATCTTGTCACCATAGATACAAAAGAGATAAACTTTCTAAAATAATATCCTTGTTCATGTCACTTTGCTCAAGTTGGATAATAGATAGTACGATTCCTCTCCCTCCCCCCACCAAGTGTATTTATGGTTCCTACCATCACCATCACCAGTGAAATAAGCGTTCAACATGTTACAAGATGGGAATTTACATTTTTCACCCAGGTGAGAGCAGCTGACAGATATCACCAGGCAAGATCATGTTTTGGGTGCATCCAGCGAGAAAACAGCCATGATCCCCAGCACGTTGCCTGGCAGACCAGAGAACACAACTAACACTTCTTGTAGAAACACATCGCAGCCCAGACAAACACAAATTACCCATACACACAGACCCACTGCATCTCCCTGTTCCTAAAAACCCACCCAGCATCAGTGTGGTCCATTGCAGCAGCAAAAGCAGGATGCCACTCACTGCAGCAGGTGCCAACATTCAGAGCCTGTCTTTATCCATGATAACTACAAGAGATGCTTGACATTTCTGTGTTGAAGCATTTCATAAATGAAAAATGGCTTTGCAATCAAAATGAATACGTGTGCAGAAAATCTCCAATTGGGTTTAAAGTTGCCAGGCTTAGAAATTGGAAGCTGAGTGTTTCTCTAATAAAGTAAAATAAAACACAATAAAATTATAACAGTTATTCAAGAAATACATCTAGCAATTCAAAACTACTGTAACCCTTGGGAGCTGCTTTTTTGTTTGTTTGTTTGTTTGTTTTAGGAAAGTACTTTTAAATACTTAATAAAGTATTTTGAAGAACAAAAATATCCGAAGGAAATGTTTCTAAATTGACATTTTCTCTAAAAAAACAAGATGAAGTACCTGTTTGTAGTCTACCATATTTAGCTGTCTCACTGCAAATGGCAACAGCCAACACCAAAGCAGCTGACATTTAGTGGTGACTGGTCTGAATGGTCTCCCCATTGTAGAAAATATAAGAATTTATTCTCCTCATGGTAAGTATTGACCCTGGCTTTGCTTCACTGAATATTTACCTCTTGGGTCAATAAATCATCATGTTCATCTCAACAGAAGTCAGTATCTGCTTATTATTATATTAACCTTTACAAGGCTGATAACAGTTGTTTTTCCCCTATAATAAGATATTGCACAAATTGGATAACTAAGAAAGATTTCTTTGTGATAGTATTTTTTTGACTACCAGCATTTTGGCTCAATTTGAGGCATGTGAAAAAACACACATTTAATACACCACATGGAGCTGCCTTTCTCCTCTGGCCTTCAGAGCACAGATTAAAAGCCCTAGGAGAAGTCCTGGGACATCCGGAAGATACACATGCATGGTGCCCGTCTTCTGGCCAACTTTATAATATTGCTGCCTTATTCAGTTCTTGCAGGCAGCTGCATGCGGTCAAGCTTTCATCCTGGCCAGGTGTTAGCACGAGGCTTTACAAAAGCATGCATCATGAAGACAGGGAAACTCAGCCAAAATTTGGGAAGAAAACAGATATGTGAATTTGTGGGGAAGGATGGCTAGGCAGAAGGACAGATGGAAAGCATGAAGACGAAGGCAGAAGGAAAGAAGCCTTACACACAGGAAAAAAGTGAATCTTCATTATGGAAAGAAAAGGCCACATGCTGAAGTTGAGCCCAGCCTCCATTCACCACCATGCAGGAACAGTGGGGAAAAAGAAGCAGGAGATACCTGGTGAGGCAGTGCTTGTTCCCCTCCTGTCACCAGACTTCGTAGATTAAAGACAGCATGGCACTTCTTCAAAAGTGCAGAAGACAGTCTTGACATCCTGGCAAATTCATCCCTTCAATAAAAATAAATGACTTCCAAGGCTGCATGTGAGATATGGCTACACATATGGCTGGCACATTTTCCTACATATTGCCTGAACTGCCACTATCTACCTCACTGCTTTGTAAAGCACTTTGAGATACAGCTCCTTAGCTATTAAAGTTACAATATAAAATATAATTCTCTTTTATATCTTAAGCTCAAAAGCTCCTTTAAATATGATATATACACTTCTTCACTGAAATCTAGATTTTAACTGTGCTTCTTTCACATGAAAGTGCTGCCCACAGATGCCATCTAGACTTCCTATATAGAGGAAACTAAATACTGCCCATACATTTATCATCTGTTTCATTAGACTAGGCTAGACCAGGCAAGAATAGAATATGTGTCATTAACCTGGTACTCTGAGCATTTCTGCCCAGCGGGGGGTGGTTGGCCTTGGGTAGCTGCTGAAAGCAAGACAGGACAGACCTGAAGGGGAGGGGGAAAGTTCAAGCATTATAAAAAAGGCTGAACAAGAAGGATATTGGGACAGAGGGCAGAGCAGAGAAGAAACAATACAAAGTCATACCCATAATCAGTATAAAACACCACTGGAGTCTGCTGATTGACTATGGATCCAAATGTGGTCCCGAACATCCCTCTGTTTATAAAAACTCACTTCCAAAAGCTTCTGAGCTGCCAAACAAAAACAAAGTCCAGCCATGACGTGATAAACAAGAAACAAGCCAGAGTAAACACTGCAGTGGGAACAAAGACTGGGATAGCAAATACAGAGCCCCGAGGGACATATAACATGGCAAACGAGGAAAGCATGCTCTCACGCATGGTATCAACACCTACCAGGCAAAGGAGGGAGAGCTCCACCAGGTTTTCCAGCACCGTGGAGAACCAAGATGAGCTTTACAGCATGGCAGCAACCCCCTTGAAAGACACTGGGCTTTTCACCTTCAAAATACAACAGAACTGCAATGTCAGGCACTTGGGCTAAATGGCTGGTGCCTGCCATAAAATCCAGGTTAATCCAGGCAGATGCTGAAGCCCTGTCAGCAAATGGCAGCTCCAGAGAAAAGCCAGCTAAGAAGTAACTTTGTCCTCTCCCATGCTAGGAAAAAGCCTGGCTTTGGAGACATTCCACTTCACCCAAGGTACCCGATTTCTCCAGCTGGGAAAACCCTTCCAGAGTAAAGTATGTCTAGCTCCCTTCACCAGAGAAAGGCTGGGCTACAGCCAGATCAGCTAACCTGACAACAACTTGTGCATCGCCCACAGAGTGGAGAAGGCAGTGTCAGACGCTATGAAAAACCATAGCTGGGGACAAGCTGCCACTACCTTGTGCCAGCCCAGACTTGTTCCTTGCAAAGATGCTGCTAGATGTGCCCAGGGACAGGAATGATGGCCACACAGGGGATGACGTCACTTTACCAGCTTCCAGCCTTTGAAATGCACCCATCCTACCTCTGAAATCCCAAGCTGAACAACTCAGAGAATGACGGACACCTATGCTCAAGAGCATGTTTCATCATGATGTTGCTTTACTACAGACACAAGGATGACTATCCCAAGCCTGCACCCCAGGGATAGGAGGCTTCCTTCTGTAATGGGAAGGCAACGCATGCTCTGTGGCACAAACACCGCTTGGGATGATGGGCTTACATCCAGTCCAAAAACTTTTGGCTTTTTTTGTCTTGTTTTTCATGTGATGGAATTGAAGGTTTTCCTGCTGTGCTCTGAAAAGGGCAGAAACAATAACCTTTGCAATTAGCACTTGGCAGAACAAGCTCCTGTCCACAATAAATTAACGGAACCAATTAGGGAGGAGGGAAAAATAATCAGATGCCATAAGGTAAATCCCATCTCTGCCAGTGTATGAGCAGAGGCCGTTCTGGAGCACGGTCACTCTGGGACATCGTACTGGGTCCAAGGAGGGACAGGCAAAGGCTTTCTCCCAGTGCCCAAGCCTTGGCCCAGTCAAGGGAGGGGAGGAAAGTCAAAGCATACTTCTTCTTGAAACCTGTCATATGAAATTTATTGCCTTGGTCTCACCCCACTCATGGCAACCACACCCTAAAGGGGCTTGTCAAGGCATGGGATGGTCACAGACTGGTTCTCTCAAGAAATGAAGCATCTCTGGGAGATGATGGGTGGATACCACTGTGTTATAACCTTTTCTCTTAGCTCTGTTTCCTCAAAGGCCTTCAATTCCTCCACATCACCTCTCATGTCTGTAGGACACAGAGGATCCCCATTTACCACTCCACCTGGACAGCCCATTCCCTGTGATTGGGACATTGAGGAGCAGTGCTGCCTACCCCTGTCAAACCTCTTTTGCTGCCTATGGCCAGGGAGGAGCAAGTTTACCAGATCAAGACACAGAGCTGTAGCCAGTGCCAGCTACTGAGACTAGAGACCACCAGGATGGGGACACATGCCATAAAAGCTTCCCAAGGTTGAGCTGGCCTCAGGAGGTTACACAAGAGCAAAGATGGCCTGAAATAATAAGAACACTGATTTTTCAGCCTCTACCTAGTCAACATCCTCTGGCCTTTCATCCAGCTGAAGTAGAAAACTGTATTTCAGCTTTAGAAACATACTTGATCCAGCATCCCATGAAAGATCACTCTGATGCTCGATTCAAATTGGCTTGGACATGAGAGATGGTGTGTGCTTCAGAAAGAGGGAAAGGAACCATAAACCAGGCAAAAGGATAAACAGACACTTGTCAAGATGGGGACATGTGCCCGGTGGGGTTTGGCAGAGATCACTGTTAGACCCGTCTTTTGTCACCCCTTCATTAATGAGCTGGAAAAAGGAAAGAGCAAATAATAGAATTGGCAGACTACGCTATATTAGGAGGTGTTGCCATCACCAGGGAAGGACAGGATCATAAAACAAATTAGGAGACAGGTGAGAAATCAGGGTAGAAAATAAAGAACTGCAGAGAAAAATGTCTGTCCACACAGATTTACAGAGGGGATCAAAACCATTCAAGCAACCAGAAATTCTGCTCTGCAAAGGGTTTTGGTATTTCAGATTTGTAGGTGCTGTTAAACAAAACCCAAGACTGAACCCAGAAGAAAGTGAATGCCCATGGTTCCATGTGTCAGACAATAATTAACTATTAGCTGGCTTTTTCTCTGTCTGAAAAGGAAACTCTTAAAAAGTCAGAAGCTTGTGAACATTTTAGACAATGGAGACCCAAAGATCTGCCCCCATGGACATCCCCACAGTCATCCTTAGGTGAGAAACCCTGTGGGAATCCAGTCCCATTACTCACTATCCAAAAAGCCTGGGGATGGGTGGTTGGTCTGATTTCATAGCCTCAGAGTACATCCAACTTTCACCTCCCATGCTTTTTTTTTTCTCCTCAACAGCCCTTCTCCCTTTAACGCAAGTTATATAAACACTCAACTCCCAGAACCAGTGCTGCAAGAAAATATTAAATCTCACAAGAGCGCCTAGCATTCCTCTCCAGTCAGCAGCACAGGATGCTCAAAGGAGCCAAGCAATGTATTCATGCACCCAGAAAAACTCTCAACAATTCTTAAGCACACTCTGTAACTGGATGCAAAAAAAGCACTGCAGGAGCAGTATGAGCAGCTGATTGGAAGTGCTGTTTTTAAAGCCACACTTAAACTGTAACACTGTGGGGTGCATTGATAGTTCACTCAGGTACCTCCTGCAATTCATCTGGATGCGGACACAATAGAAAGAACAAGATTTAAATAAGACAGATACACACACAAACAGCCAACAGGAGTAGGAGGGCTGAAGAAATATACAGCTTTGGTATTTGTGTGTGTGTGTGTGTGTATATATATATTTATTTTCTTTTAAGTATATATACACCATTAGATGGATATGGAGATGCTCAGAAATCTTTGAAGACAACATGATGACCTCTCAGTGTGAAACATGACCCTACCCAGAAATTTTTCCCATTCTTCCTTGCTTTCTCCTAGTGGATTAGAGAGACAGCACACTGGACTACAAATGAATACTCAGCCAGCGCTGGCTTTCTCCCAAGCCTTAAATTGTTTATAGCCCATTCGATCTCCACTTACAGCCTTGGATCTGCTAATCGAATTGCATCTTCTTTCTATAGTTGGACATTTTTCTCCTTTTAAACACCATCTTATCTAATCTGCACCATTTGCATGTTGTGAAGTCTATATATGGTACAGAAACCCAGTAAATCAGATTTAATACAGCAAAGAGCTCTTATCTAAAGCTCAGCTTTTTTTTTTATTTAAGTATGTCTTCTCAAAGTAGGGATTTGTGAAAATTGATTGGGATCATGTTTTCTTCTCAAGATTTAGGGGAAAATGTGGTGCTGAAGTGAGGCTGAGGTGACATTTCTGTGTTTCTGCCACCATGTCTTCTTCTCCACTTCCCAACCCACGGAGTGGAGATGCTGCTGTGGCCTTCTTCCTCACTGAAGTGGCAGACTGCCTGGGATATGCATGGTTTGTGTGATGACACATGGACAGCTCTGAACAAGAAGAAGGACCATAGCTCAGTCAGGATCTCTGGAATAGGTTTATAAGACACAACAGTGGCATGGTGAGAAACCCAGAAGAGCTCTGCACATCCCCAAGGACCCGAACAGTTAGTGCAGCTTGATGGGTACGGTACCAGAGCAATGGCAAGTGGCATGATGGGCCACTTAGGAGTACGTCGCTGCTCCTCACTTCTCAGCTGCCTTCTGCTGCACTCAGACACTTTGATTTCCCAGGAGGCCAAAGACTGGCACACTGTCCTTTAGGTCACTGGAAAGGAGGGAGCCTTGCAGCCTGCTGCAACTCGCTGTTTCCCAACTTATAAATATTTTTCTCCTTCTAATACTTATTCATGCATCAAAGAACATCCCTTTTCCCCTCTGTGCAGCTACTGAGCACAAACCTCAGCTTTTAATTGCAAGATTAAAGATGCCATTAAAAAAAGAAACTCTTAGAGACTTACTAACCAAAGGTTTTAGGATAGGACTGTGGTCCTACTTGCAAAGACCTACCACACAGACCCTTTTAACTTGGCATATCAAACTGGACACACATTTGCTTTCATTCTCCAGAGAGTCCTTCCTCCATGCCTGCAATTTCTGTTTGCATTTGATCTCTAATTTCCCTAGATCATAGCCACTGGTACAGAGATGTAGGTGAAGTCTACACGTTGCCAGCCCACCTCTGAACCCTGCAGGAAAGCAACCATGTCACCTCAACTTCTTCTGCCAGCTCACTTCCCAGCTATGGTGGACATCAACTATGAGATAGAGGATTCAGAGGTGTTTTGTCCAATACTCACACAGCATCCTTTGAAAGAATCACCCAAAATTGTATCAAAAAGCAGATTTCTGCTGTTTAGTCCTGGCATGACTAGACCGGAGCCATCTTTTGTCCTAGACCTCATCCTGCAGGGCTTGCATTAGGAGTAATGACCCTGAAGCTTTTCCTCTTGGACCTGCCCTGAACAGAGAATCCCAGCCACCCCCTGCCCTACATCTCTGAGTAGTTAGCAAATTAGAGTCAGGATGAGGCCAAATTACAGATCTGGGTCTGCTCAGTGTTATTTTACCCAAATCAACACACACGAAAAGGGGAAAAACATCACACATATGACTTACCCACAGACTCATTCACTCCTCCCCTACCACTGCTAAAATAATGACATCCCAAAGACATCACGACCTTCTCCTGTTAGACCAGCTGAGTCCCACAATGGTAATGGACAGGTGTCCTCCTTCTCCTGGGAGAGCTGGCTCTGAGCTTCAATTAAAGCAGACTTCAATAGACTTGAAGCCAACAGGCTTCACAATTATTCCCTTTTTCTTTCTGTGTGTGGTTGGTCACTGAGTCTTGTTTCTCTCTGCAGGGGAGTCTGCTTACTAAACCTGCTTGCTTATTTAAAACTCAGCAGCCTCAGCCCACTCCTATTTTGCCACCTGAGACCAAAAACCTGGAGTCCCCAAGTCATTAAAAGCAAGATGCAATTAGCGCCAACACTGACTGGCTCACTCCCTCCTGTTCCGTGCCCATGTCTGAAGCTCCTTCCTTTGTGAGCTCTAATGTGTGTTTAATGTGCAACTTAATTATTTGATTACAATGGCATAATTATGTAATTGTAATGTATTGTGCAAGTTGGCTGGAAGGAGACGGGAGACATTTGCTGAGTGACGTGTGATAAACAGAATAACAACAACATGAAGGAAACAGAATAAATCTAACGAGATGATAATTTGGAGGAATAGTTAAGAAAATGGGCACTTTTGAAAATGAAAAGTAGCTGGGTCTTTTTTTTAATCTTTTTAATTAATTTATTCTTCCCTCCTGCCCCTTTCTGTTCAGCGAGAAATTTCCTTCTCAGTGCCAAAGCGCTAGCGAGCACGGCTGTGCTGGAAGAGCATAGCCAGGCAGGCTGTCCTGTCCCCGCCATGCTCCTCCAACTGTCGTGGCTCCTAGAAGGACAACTGAAGATGTGTACAAATCATTCTGAGCTGGCCCTCAAAAAATGGTAGCACTGCAAATGCATATATGCTTTACTGGATTACAGGCATATAGGGGCAGCTCAACCGTTACCATGTGCAAGCCAGCAAAGCTGAATAACCTCCCACTTGCCATCAAAACACGAGTATATGCACAGAGTGGTTCATGGCAATTTATCGCGGAGCAGTAACTCAAGTACTGGATGAGCCCCTCTGGGCCATCTCAGGGTGACACACTTGCTCTCCAGCATCTGGACTTTGGATCAGAATGCTCATGTCCATGGACTGAACCCAAAAATGAGAGGAAAAACACTGGAAGAATATGATGAAGGTAAGCAACAGACACAGGGGAGCTCATTGCAAGAATTGCAGACCACATCTTGGAAACAGATTTTGAGTCCAGCTTTGTGAGCTCTCTGGTTTCTCCTGCTCTCCTTCAAAAGACTTTAATGACTCCCTTTCCCCCAGCAGCAAGCACATTCTCAAGGAGACCACATCAATAAATAAGAGTACCAGGAGCCTAGACAACCAGTTCAGCCTACTCACCCAACTTCTGGTGAGCTACAGTCCCCCTGCAACACCCCAGGTTTCTGTGGGAGACACAAGCTCATGGTGAATATTTTAGGGAGACCTCTGAACCTGTTTGTCATCAGTAATTAATTGATAGCTAGCAGAAGGCTTGTACCAGTAAAGCTTTCCATAGCAAGGGTTTCTCCAGTCAGAGCTCAGCTCCTACAGCACTAGCAGGTAAACACAAGCCAACGCCAGAAGATATCTGTACCCATGACTCTTGGCAATTGCACACACAGCACACATGCTGTCAGACCGTTTTACAAACAGGTGACGCTTTTATATACAACTGGGGTTACATTCATGGCTTTTTCAGCCAAGTTTCTCTTTTACGAAACAGCCTTCCCAAGCCAAACCTTGGTAAATGTGGGATTCTGACCCGTTTCAACAGCAAGTTGCAGTCTGATCTTGTCAAAGCACAAACTCCAGAGTAAGTAATACCGAAATTGTTCTGATATTAGCAAAGCAAACAGAGGCAGTGGCAACCTACTGCCTATCTATCTGCCAGCTATCCAAATAAGATTAGCCAAGGAGCAAACTCCGTGATATGGAAGTGGTCCCTCAGTCAGCCAACGCCAGTAAAAGCAAGCCTTTGTAGTGATGCCAGCCAGGGAGAGACGGTGAATGTGACCAAATAACTGTAGGTATATGCAGACTGAATTTGCCAAAAGTTGTATCGCTAACTCCTATGTAAGACCTGATTTCAGCCCAAGGGGTCTATTTCTCCCTGGGTCTTCTAGGTAACGTCAGGGTTACCTGCATGCTATATACAACTGCAGTATAGTAAAGCTTCATGCCCCAGTTTGCCCATGGAAATAGCTGCAGGAGCTACTGGGAGGCTCCATCCTTCCCCAGAAACACACATTTTGGAACGAGCTTCCTTTCTGAATCTGAATCAAACACTACAACCCTCAAAAATTCTGCCATCTCCTAACTTGCAGTGAGACAATGAAATATTTTCTACTAAAATAAGAAGTCAGCACTCTGAGACAATACTTCAGGATAAAAATGTTTGTTTGGTGGAGTTTACTTTTTAAAGAATGCCATCTGAAGCTAGAATAAAAACATTTATGTTTTAAAATCAGAAAAAAAATAGTAAAGATTTGTATGGACTCTCAGCTTCCAAAGAAAAAAGAAAAAAATTTTTTTTAAAAAGAGCAGTTAATGGAATCCTAACAGAGCAGGGTTGGCACACCCCACACATTCCATTATGTTACTTTAGAATAAAAATGACAAGAAAACTTTCTGCGCTGAAGATTTCTTGCTGTTTGGCTGACTACAAGGTAAAAGAGACTACAGTCTGGCTTGTGCCATCAAGGATTACCAGAGCATCTCTCTCAAAAGTGATCAGGGCTAACAGCTTTAAAACCTAGGACTGATTCCTCTACCATTCCAGAAGAATTCATTAACATTTTGCTCCTGGACCAAAAAAGAGGTCTCCTCCTGCAGATCTGGGCAGCTGCTGGGCCCCCCAGCAGCATCCATCACCCAGCATGTGAGGTCTAAAATTCCTCTCATTGCACCAGAGTATTTGTATGCATTTCTAAGTGTTTGAGAATTATTATGTTGTGCAAAGGCTTGTCTAACTCTTCAGGGAGGTCACACAGACATGTTATATATTCAACAGACGTGCAATAAACACAATTTAGCACCATCTACCCACCTCCAAATACTCTGGTTCTTGCTCGCAGGAAAAGAAAAACAAAACAAAATTTTAATAATGCATCAGCAATGGTTTTGACTGTTATTAGATTTGCAGATTCGCTTGGGGTGGTGTGACATTCGCTGCACATATATACACCCCAAGCAAGCCGCCATCCTGACAGCTACGGACAGATTGATGCGGAAGAGAAGAGCACAGCACTCAACAGGGGACAAGACTGAGTGTGACCTCCCCGCATGGGTGATGCCAGGCTGAGGGCTGGAAGGTTGCCTGCAGCCTTGCTGCTAAACCCCAGCCCATCCCCAATCTCCCATCACAGCTGCCACCCATGCTGGCTGACACAAAGACAAAACTTGGGATGCATGGAGATTTAGAGACTTGCTTTTTCAAAGGAACAAGCATCACGCTCATACACCGGCACGATCACTTACAGTTTCCCTGCAGTGAGGGCTGTAGCCCTCTGTCAGGCATGAAAATCTGGATTAATGCTGCTAATTAGAAGGGACAGAGAACATGGTGGTTAGGACCAAATGTCTTCTCTTTAGTGAAGAAAATCCATACAGAATGTCCCAGTAATCTAATTAAGATCATATAACACAATATGAACTGCAGTCTAAAAACTTGCATGTGAACACTTGGCATAGCTCTGTATCTCCAACATATGTCTTCACATCCTTCACAGTTGCCCAAAACCCACTAAAGTTGGCACAGGACCTGTCACAGGTTTTGGACCAGGTCTTTATCACACTGGCCATGAGCACTGCTGGAGGATCTGCAAGGCAAAGGGACTGAGATTCAATGCGTTAGTTTTAGCTGAAGAGTTAACGGACCTCAAGGCCAGGGAAGACCACTGAGGTTATGGACTCTGATGCCCTGGGAATACAAGATAGCTAGTCTTTCCCAATAAGGCTGGTTGGGCTGGAGCAGATATTTCAGAAAAAGCATCCAACATTGTGGAGGCTCCACTGTCTCTCTTGGGAAATGGTCCAAAACTTTACAGATGAAGCCCATAAAGAAAGTTCCTCCAGGACAATTAAACACAAAGTTACCACCTCTGGCTGAGGCAGCCTCCCTGACATTGATGCCAGAGCTAGAACAGGACACTAGGAGAAGCAGAGAAGCACCACTGTACTTTTCCCATGTTTTCTCTAACTTTTCACTAAGTATCTGCCACTGTGCACGGCTTCCTAGTGTCAGAGAGGATATTGGACAGATGACTCCCTGCTCTCCTATCACCCTCTGACAGAAGTTGGGCTCTTGTTTCTGGGTTGGTTTTTCTATTGGTTTGCAGCTTAGACTAATGAGACCTCTGTTGTCAGAAAAAAGCCCACCCCTCTCCTGCTTATAGACCCCAAACCAGCTGTCTTAGCCCATGCATGGCTATGAAACATTGGTCTTTCAATTTCTCTAGTAATGAAGGGGTTGCTTTCTGGTCCTGACCAGTTGCATCCCATCCTTTTCTCCCTCCTTCCCCACTGCTACATGAGCCACTTGGCCTCTCCTCTGCTCAACACACAGGTGAATAATTGAAAAAAAGATCCTGTTTTTTACAGACAACCAGCTTTCCATGTAAGCATTAAATATCAATTATACAAGAAGCCATGCAGTGCTTTAATTATAGTCATGAAAAATCATCCCATTAATCAAGTTTCTAATCAGCTCATTTCTTGTAATAAGGTAGCAACTGTTATTTTATCGATTAACTCTTAACAAGCCACCTAGATAAATCAATTCTACATTTTTTTGCATATATCCTGTTTTACAACAGGAAAAGTTCTCCCTTTATCAGGGTCTTGCCTGAGTGCAAAATAAGCTCCTTGCTGCTTCTTTTTGGCAGTGCTGCTGCTTCCCTCTGGGCCTTGTTCATCGTGGCCAGAAAGCAGGCTCCTTGCTCTTGCACCCACCATCCCAGCCCAGGCTCCATGGAAAGGGCCCAGTCATCTTTCAAAGCTGTGATTTAGGAGGCTGGGTCCACTTCAGATCAAAAAGAGCTGCAAAAATAAAGGGTGATACAAGAAACAGAGAACTTTGCCTTTTGAGAGGAGATGAAAAGTGCTCAGCTCACTTAGTCTCGCAAAACAAAAGCCAAGAAGGGACATGGCTGTGGTCTAGAAATACATGGAGAACTGGAGAGGGAAAAAAGGGAGGAAGGAAACAAGGGTGAAAAAGAGCCATTTCAGTCAAAGAACAAATGAGAACAAAGCAGCTGTGAATTAATATAAGCTGGAATTTAGAAATACATGCTAAGAGGCTCAGAGCAGAAAGACTTTCTAACAGGCTTCCCTTGGGAGTCACTGGGCAAAACCTAAACAAGGTTTTTGCATAACTTGAGCTGCACATGGGAGAGGCATTATTGCAAGGAATTTGCAATGGTTAGGCACGAACGCAGGGCTCCAAGGAAGCCTGTCCTGTCTTCAGAGAGGGTTTTCTGGGATCCACATCCAGGCTAGACATGAAGCCACTTGATTAATTATTGTCTCTGCTGACTTCTCCCACCTACTGCTCAGTTCAACACCAATTATTCAGGATCAGCTCATAATAACCTATTGAAGTACAGCTTTTCATTTGCATAAGCAGTTTCAGCCAACACAGTCTGCTGAGACAGAAAATATACACTGAATATTTAGCAAGTTTGACAGGATTTTAAAAGCATGTGATAGTTCACAATTGATGACATCATGCGTTTCTCATGTTTCCTGAAGCTGAAGACTAATGCAGCCCAGAACTTAACCCAAAATTAATTGGAGCAGTGTTTAAAAAAAAGCACAAAAAAAACCCACAACAAAAACAATGCAGAGGGTTTCTAGATTTAGATGCAACTCTCAGAGAACCCCATCCAGCAATATCAAAGTTTATACAGAACTGCAAAGCTATATCCAAACCCCTTGAGCAGGAATAGATATTAGAGACAAGTATCTTGCTCCTCCTCCCTGGAAAGGTGCAACAAGCTAGTAAATTAAGGTCCAAATTTGATTTGACCCACAAATCCACTGTCGGATCAAGCCACATACAATCCACTGCCTGCTGTTCCAACCTGGCAGGTGGCTATGTTATAGCTTTAGGAGCTTGTCCAGGTTTTGGAGAGACCTGTTCCTTGCTGGGGTTGGCTACTGAGTACCCATGAACAGAGAGGTTTGAGGAACTATGCATTTTTTGCTGTTGTGACCTCTTGTCCCACAAAATGCTAAATATCCCTGCAGCTGGGGTGCAACAACATTGGCAGAGGCAGAAGTCCCTACATGCCCTTTCCTCTGTCCCAGTGCTCTTTTCTTGGCTTTTATTCCACACATGCTACAACTGCTTGAGCAATCGCTAGCCCATTAAAGGATGCTACACAGTGGCCTTGCTGGCCTCTAGGAAGGACAGCCAGCAGCACACATCTGGCTCAGAGCGATGTGGCATTACACAATGCCTTTTCAGCTCTCAAATCTCCCAACCCTTTTTATTGCTGCCATGCATTTGGTGCTGCAGTAATACTGCGTATTACCCCAGCATTAGCAGTAACACCACAGACCAAAAGGGAGGCTGCAGTTGCACAAATACCCATTTGCCTCTGCTACTTTTCTAGCAGGTGTCGGTCATCCCTCTCTCCCACTCTTGCTCCCATCTAACAGCTACAGCAAAAGCATTTACAGTGCAAGCAACAAATAGCAATGTGGCATGAACTTGTGCAGAAGACACCAGAGCTAGCACAGCAGCCGAGATGGGGAATTGCTGAGCATGCCACCTGGCATTGCTGTGCAAACAGGCGGGAGGCCAGTGGAAAGGGTACGGGATGCAAACAGCCTCCGCCACCTAAGGGACACCCTCACACCCATCCTGACTGCTTTGAGACCGATGTGTCAGACGTGTCTGACAAATCACACGTATGAAGGAGAGGCACCTGCACTGAACAGTTGCGTCTGACAGGCCTTGGGAAAATCCAGCCGGCAACAGATTTAACACCAGCGCTGACCCTGCTGGCAGCCTGCTCGGTGTTTTCTCAGGGTGCTGTGTGCTGGGGATGCTGGGAACTGAAGAGCTCTGCTTGGAGCAAAACTGAGATCAACAGTGGGCTGAGAAATACAACAAATCCCTGCCTGAGTCTCCAGCATCCTAGTCTGTTCCTGATATCCTCAGATCCACTCTCTCACCTCTGTGTGGATGCAGTCAGGTCAGGAAAAAGTTTTGCTCCATGCTGTTTGGACCAATGCTGTCAGAAGTTGTCCTGGTTTTGGCTGGGATAGAGTTAATTTTCTTTCTAGTAGCTGGTATAGTGTTATGTTTTGGATTTAGTCCGAGAATAATGTTGATAACACTGATGTTTTCAGTTGTTTCAGTGTTTAGACTAAGTCAAGGATTTTTCAGCTTCTCACGCTCAGCCAGCAATAAGGCTGGAGGGGCACAAGAAGCTGGGAGGGGACACAGCCAGGGCAGCTGAACCAAACTGGCCAAAGGGGTATTCCATACCATGGGACATCATATCTAGTATATACACTGGGGGGAGCGGGGCTGGGGGGACCACTGCTTGGGAACTAACTAGGTGTTGGTTGGCAGGTGGTGAGCAATTGCATTGTGCATCACTTGTTTTGTATATTCCAATCCTTTTTTATTATTATTGTCATATTATTATTATTGTCATATTCTTTTCTTCCTTTTAGTCCTAATAAACTGTTCTTATCTCCTGAGTTTTACTTTTTTTTTTTCCTTTCCCAACTCTCTCCCCCATCCCACTGCGTGGGGGGAAAGTGAGTGAGTGGCTGCGTGGTGCTTAGGTGCAGTGCTGGCTGGGGTTAAACCACGACAGAAGGCATGTTTACATCGAAAAAAGCATCTCGATACTAGTATGCACCCAGGACAACAGCCCAGGCCTCTAATTTTGTTTTTAATGGTTATAAAATCAGAAATGTTTCCCTGCAAATACCTGTTAGCTTAGAGGGAACAAGGACAGTAAATCTACACCTGCTTTTACTGCAGTCCTGCCATATGCTACAGAGCTTCCCCACAGACACACACACCCACCTTGTGCACCCAACATCTTTCAACATACTTGTGTGCACTGGAAGGTAACCACAATACCATCCCAGAGCAAATTTTCCCCCCAAACAGTGCAAGTGGCTCAGTCTGTAAAGAATAATAAATGGCTCCCCTGTGCCATTTCCACTACCCACCCTCCCTCGGGAAACCTTGTCCAGCCTTGGAAACGCTTTCACTTGTGTGGCCTGGGACAGCATCACCCAGCAGGGAACTAAACCGGGGGGCAGGTCTACAGGCAGGCGCTGTGGAGGACAATAGCAAGCGGGAGGGAAGAGGGCTGCAAAAGCTGCAAACTTTGCCAGGCACCGCTCAGAGCTGGATAAAGGGAGAGTAATGAGCTGGCTGGAAAGCATCAGCACAGTGAGAGCCGTTTGATTTATTCTCTGCCGTGGCAATTATTTATTCATAAATAAAACAAAAAAAAGGAACAAGACCGGATGCCTGCTCAGAGGTGGCATTTGTGGGAGGAAGGAAGGTACAAGGACCTCACCCAGGGAGGGCTGTCTGACACTTCTCCTTCCCCCAACCGCAATCATAACCTCCGATTTAATTATCTTAATGGGAAAGGGGAAAAAAACCCAGAAGGCAGCAGGGGGAACAAGCACTGTTTTCTCAGTCGAAGATTTGTCCCTGCACAGCAGTAGTCTCAGGCTCCCTGGCTCACTGTCCCTGCTGCCCTGGATATCCCCCTGCTCCCCATCCCTTGGGAAAAAACCACATCCCGACAGTCCTGCTGTTCTCCCCCTACTAGCAGAAAGCCTGGCATGCTACTCAGCCCCACACTGCCACGGGGCTGATGGAGGGATGCTTCCCTCTGCATCCCCTTCACAGAGATGCTCCACAGCCGCATCCAGCCATGCTAGCAAGGGGGACCCCACCAATGGGGATACTCTTGGTAAGGCTAGGCTAGCAAGGACAGGCTTGCATGTCAAAGAATGAATGAAAATACCCAAGGAAACAAAGAGAGAACAATTAAATGAAACAGCTCACTACCACAGAGATCAATGCCATTGAATAACACATTTTCAGGCCAAGCCTTGTGGGTCTCGGAAACAGCCTGAACAAGCCAGGGAGAATTTGCGCAGATGTTCAGTACCAATGAACCCAAGCACGGCCTCCCAAACTGCCAGGTTTTGCTCCCGGATCTGAAGACAGCACACTTTGGGGAGCGGGTATTTGCCTGCTGGCTCTTTCACACTCAGGAATCTCATTTTCCAGGATGTCAACAAGGCCACGAGGGCTAGAAATGTACGTTTGCTTTTTAGTGACAGCTGAACTACATGAAATCTGGCTCTGGGGCTCTAGGAAAGCATAGTAAATACCATTAAGACTTGCAATAAAACTACTCCGCTTAGCAACAGAAGGCCTTTCTTATCCACTGCTCCTCCGTGCTCCTTCACCTTCTCTCACTTATGCTCAGCAGCTTCATCTTTGCTACCAGGAGCCAGTGTTTGGAGCCCAGCCATTGCTCCCAGCGTCACAATGCAAGCAGATCAACCTTCTGCCCTGGGAGAAGGAGAGAACAAGGTTCAACACGGCGCCAGCAGCCCGACCAGGGGCTTCCACACACAGCACGGGGCAGAGGAGCCCTTCACTGCAAGGTCTCCCAAATCAACTGGCACCGCACAGCTGGCAAGAGGCTTCATCCCAAACCTGGATGATCCCCACTATGCATGAGCCTGGCTCCAGGCTGCTATACAAATGGGTCTGTCAAGCATGAGTGCATTTTTGCCTTCTCAGAGAGGGAAAATGAAGAGGTGGGAGAGACCTCCTGGGTCAGCAAACCCAGGTCCTTGCTGCAGCAAGTGACACCTTGTGCAAGCCCATATAGATGCTAACTAAATGCCACCCCAGACTGTTGCACCAGCCACTCAGCACCTTCTTTATTCCAGCTGGAACAGCTGCCAGCAGCAAGGAAGAGGTTAACCCATCCCAGCAGCTACAGGGCAGTTAAAACCCATTCACCATCATGCTCTCCCACACCTTCCAGCCATGCTTGTGTTTTATCGATGCTGTCTCTGGCTCACCAGCTTTCCTAGCTCTAGCCATTACAAAGAGTGTGATTTAAAGATTGACCATGTTTAAATATTAAATGGGGAAAATAAATAATAAATAGAATGAAAAATATTGTTTATGCCTAAATGAGGGCACCACTCGCAAAAACAAAAGGGGCAAGGAGACCCTGTCCCCAGGGCTGTAAAACGCCACAGCAAGCAAGGCACCAGCCTCACCTCCACTCTCTCACCACAGAGTCCTCCACAGAACTTGTCAGCAATTAAAACAAGAAACATAGCATGTGATGAAAGAAGGGTTTTCTCTCCAAAACCATAGAGGTGTGCAAACCCCTCACTCCTAAGCCCAAAAACTCCTCTCACCCAAGATCCCCCTGGATCTGGTCTCTGTGCAAGGAGGAGCCAGGTAAGATGAGAGCCCCAGCTCTCCATGCACGGAAAGACAACCCACACCAGCTAGAGGAGCAGGAGCTTTGTTGCTGTGTCCTTAGGACGGCACTGGATGCCTTTGAGTCACAGAGGCTGTGACTACTAGGAAGCCTGGGAGACCCGAGGACATTCCTGAAAGCAGGCATATGAGTTACCAGGATCTCCTCTTCTTGGTCCTCTGGAAGCCCCCGGTCACAACATCTGTCATGCTTTAATCACTGAAGAGGACAGTGAGAATGCCTCACTCCCAAACATCAGTCAGTCTCCCACACACATGCAGTGAAACGCAGTTTTCAGTCCATTTTGAAGCCTGGTAGAGAGATGGGAGCATGCAGCCCCTCCATGCCTAGAAGGATATCTCTCAAAAGCTCCTGCAAATGGCTCCACAAACTTTAGTGACAGCATAATTGCACATTATCTGCTACAACTTCACTTTGACGATTTAGGGGACAATACAAAGAGAAAGAGACTGTAATATTCATATTGACATTTCCCCAAAATGCCTCCTTTCCTGATAAAGCCATTGTCTTATGAATATAGAAAACTTGCCTGAAGGCTTTGCTTAAATGCAGTGTGTTAGTATTTAATCAGAAGAGGTGGAGTGGTAGAGACCCCTATACAACAATGGCCTGGCACTTTTTAGGATGTGCAAGACATCTTCCATTTTCATGGACAATTCTGTTTACGATCTCTTCTCTAAAAGGGCTTATAAAAGATTCACTCTGCCTCAGTATTTGAAACAAGAGTTAGTCAGAAAACAGGATTTAGTCTCCTATTCCTTCCCCATGGGCATTTTTAATGAAAACTATTTTTTGTCTGAACTTTTCCATAAGAAACAAAAAGAATTTTTTCTTTCTTTCTTTCTTGGTTTAAGAAAAAAAAAAAAAAAAGAAGTGAAAACTAAAATACTTCAGCCACAGCCCAACATATCGTGAACTGAAATGACTGCCAGAGTGTTTAAGGAGAACTGCAATGGAAGAGTCAGAGTAGGGAAGCACTGTGGACTGAGTGCCGGCCTACCAGAAATGATGCATCTCTTTTGGTTGGCAAAACAGTTTCTGTGGCTTTCTGCAAGGTCAAGAATTTCAAAAGTTGTGCACCCAAAGACACAGACATCTCCTAGGAGCATAGAAGCTGGATTTTCTGAAGGTACATACTCGGCATCTTCTGAAATGCAAAACTGCTGACAACCAATAACTTGAGTTGGAGGATGAGTAAATGCTTGGGCCAAACTTGGAGAAAAAGAACATGCCTTTTTTTTCTTTCTCCTCCAAGGCTGAGTTCCATGGAAGCCTGTGGGATTTTTGCCCCAGACTTCAGCAGAACCAGGACTTCACCTGTGTGGTTTCTCTTCGCAGTTCATCGATCTGACCCCATGTCCATGATGGGTACCTGGCACCACGGCTGCCAGGATTGATGTTGAATGCTATGAGGAGAATATTCCCCATGGCTCCCTCACTTAGCTCTTCGGACACAGATACTGGCAATCAATTGGTGTCCTTTAATGCTGCTGCAGAGAAGAGTCTGATTTTGACAGATTTATATTTAGATTTGCTTTCTTTTCCTTTTTGTTTTTTTAAGGATCTCTGTTTACCTTCTAGATAGAGCTCCAAGTTCACCCACAGAGGCAACCATTGAACCATGGAAAACAACAAAAAGTAAAGGATGTGCTAAAAAAAAACATCCATAGTATCTGTAATACCTCAATTAATGGAGCGTAAGTATTGAAGCCTGAAGTATCTTGAGAATCCATGCCATCAATTCTGACAGCAGAAGGTTCCACTACTAGAGCTGGGGGGGGGGGCGGGGGGGGGGGAATCTTTGCTGTTCAGCTCATGAGCAGAGAATATCTCTCTACCTGAAAAGACAAAAAAAAAAAAAAAAAAAAAGTTATGTAACAGTATTATTTTAAGTTCTGTTGAAATCTACAATTCTGGTTTTATGTCCTACCTTTCAGTTTTCTACTGGCAAAGCTGTTTTCTCCCAATCCTATAAATATTCTGATTTTGCAATATGGCTGGAAAGGTTTAAAAGAAAAGTTTGTTCTGCTTTCACAGGCTGGCCAATTGACAGGGATTCAAGCATCCTGAGTATAAAAGGGGTAAGCAAACTTCTGGTCATGGTCCAAATTTCAGAGAGTAGGGCAAGAAAAATCTGTTCACAGATGACACCATTGAACTAGAAAATACTTTCAAAGATGGTCAAACACTTACTCAAAGAGGCTGGGAAGGGGAATTATGTGAAATAGCT
Source organism: Astur gentilis (assembly GCF_929443795.1). Classification (NCBI taxonomy): domain Eukaryota; kingdom Metazoa; phylum Chordata; class Aves; order Accipitriformes; family Accipitridae; genus Astur; species Astur gentilis. Next base: position 15,651,862 of record NC_064885.1, read on the forward strand.
GCAGTTCAAGGACCATTTTGCTGTCAGGTGCTCTTTCACTCCAGTTTCTCCCTCTGAGAAGCAGCAGAAGAGACAGCATTCACATTTGGAAAGCTTTTTGTTTCTCCACCGACAAGTTCCACGGACAAGCCCCCTCCAGAAGCTAAATCCTTCCATTTGATGTCCTTCCAGGTCACCAGCCAATCTGTCACATCCCTGGTGTGACCTAGCTTTTTAGGGAGCCAGGAAGCGATGGGAAAGTGCTGCTTTAATACATGCAAACAGCCAATACAGCAAACTGTGATCCTCAAGGCAGCATTGCTGCAAAGCACTGAAAGGCACAGCGGCTTCCTTGGCCACCGGAGATTTTTGTCCCTGTGATTTCATGCAGGAGGACAGCTTTTATTTTTCCCATGCACGAGAAGTGGTTCAGCAGGATACAGTGGGCAGCTTGCTCGCCAGCTCCAAAGACAAGACAAAAACAAATTCTACTGAGAAAGGGCAACACATGTCACTGAGACCACATAAATGCTATCAGCCCCCCAGCATTGCAAGCACTTGGCAAGATCAACCAAACCTGGCTGAGCCCCACCAGGTTCCCCACGGTTTGCACCTCCTGCTCTGAGCCACAACTTCAGCCCAGACAAGGATGTCTCTTGTCCTACAGCTGTGCTGGACCCAGAGGGACCTTTCCCCAGGTCTCGCTGTACTATTCCTCTTGAGGGAAAGTGAGGTCTTTGCAGGAGGCCCCAGAGCAGGGAGCGATTTTGCCTCTTCCCACGCTTGGCTGGATAGTGGGACCTTCCACCCAGGCACAAGGCACATACTGGACCTGCCCAAGGCCCATATGTCAGAAACGGGAAGGACAGCCCAACCAACTTCACCATGGAAATTGTTATGATCTGCCTCCTGGGCACTAATCATGTACTCAGCCGGTACAAGCCCCAAGGCTCCCTGCAGACAACACCTGGAGCCAAGGACAGGCTCCATTGCTTCATTGCAGAGACTTTCCAGCTAGGTGAACAGAAAGGTTGCAACCAAACAACCAGCAGCAATTTACATCAGCAGATGTTTCTGCTACAATCCAGTCTTAATGCAATAATGGGCTCTGTGTCCTCGCTTGTAGGGAGCAATAACAGCAACCAACCCCTTGGCATCCCCCAAGGGACTTCATCTGGACCACCAGCAATGCTAAATGCCTAGCACAGGGGGACAAATCCCTCATCCCATCAGCACAGCCTCACGCTGGGGTGATGAGCACTTCCAGAGCAGTGCCAAGACCTCTCAGCACCAGCCAGGCATCCCATCCATCCCAGTTTTGCAGCAGCAGCGGGTTTTGCCCAGCGAGGCTGCCTCCAGCTGAGCACGTCAGGAAGCACCTGGCCTCCAGCCACATGGGTTAACACTGCGTGATAGAGGATGAACTCACAAGCCTGAAGCATGGCTTCATTTTATTGCAATAAAGAAGAATCAAGTAATGACAACCCAAGGGGTGAGCAATGGGGTAATGGGCGAACTGCCATAGAGCAAAGCAAAAGAAGACCCTCTCCTCCTGCTCTTTGCCTTCCTCTGCTCCCCAGCTGCTTGCGATTGCCTGTGGAAGTGCCAGACACTGCCAAGAAAGCTGTCGGACGAAGCTGTCACCGAAGGACTAATTCATAGGCACTTCACAATTTATGCTCAGCTTTTCAGCCGGGTTGTTTCCTCCAGCTGCGGCAATTAATGACAGCAACCCCCCGCGCTCCCTGGCTCTCCCTGCTCTCTACCTGGCCAGCCAGAAAGAACCACTCCTTTGAACTCCTCGCATTATCAATACTGCATTAATAGCAGACACTTCTTTAATGTTGGCGTCATCACCAATAAGGAATATTTCTAAGTATAGTGCATTTGCTTTTATAGCAAGGAAAAAATGGTCCTGCCTGCACGAACGCATCCCCCCTGGACCTCCAACACAGCTCTGCTCCAAGGGGAAGCCTGCAACAGGACAGGTGAAACTGAGGTTTGCCGGCAGGATAAAGTGGTCTCCCAGGGCAGCTGCAGCCCCAGGAAGGCATATGCAGCCATCTCACTCAGACTCTTAGCTAAAAACAATTCATGCCTGGCTGCCCGGTGCTCTGCAGTGGGTGACCCATCGACTTAAATGAAGCAGTATTGCCAGTTCAGGAGGGCACGGCTTCTTTCGAGTACTCTGTCAAATTAACCATTAACAGCAAAGCTGACTTGGTTTTATGATTCCTCAGCCAAGCTGATTTTCATCGTACTGCAGGCTTGGCCCTATCAACAACCCAGGCACGCTCAGTTGACCGCTTACCCTAAATCAGAGCCATCTCCTGCCCCTCTCAAAAGCAGGGCCCTTTAGCAGAGCTAAGGGCATCCAAATATGTCACAAAGTAGTACATGCACAAACACGAGCACCAGCAGACTTCAGGGTAAAAATACAGTTCCACCCTGCCCCCCCCCCCCCCCTCCCCGGCCCAAGATTGTTTTAGCTAGGATGCTTCTTGAACCAGAAATCACAGAAATAATTTGCCAGTGAGAAACCCAGACTTTTAGGAGCATTCCGGGTATCTATCCTAATTCAATTTTCGCAAAGAAGCAGAGTGTGCCAGGACAATCAGAAAAGCAATATGTGGTTTTCATCGGATGCCTCACAGCAGACCTAACCAAAGAACCACAAATGAAATATCCTCCCCCAAATCAAATTGAGCTTTTAGCAAAGCCCACCTCAACAGCACAGATTAGTAAATATGCAGCTGGTTCATGCCAAAATCCCCAGATCCAAATTCCCTTAGACATGGGGGAGAATGGGATGAGAACCCACTTTGTAGCTGCTGTGACTCACACCAGTCTCTACAAATGGCCAAGCCAAGTGCACCCGACTTCAAAGGGTTTGAGAAAGGATTTGACCCTCTCTTCCCTATGATCTGTGTGTGTTTCCAATTTCATTCACGCTGTGGCATCTAGGGCACCCAACTGTACAAACAGGAAGCTGACAAGCTCGGACTATTGCTAATTTTCTGTGATAATAATCACAGTAGACATGGCCTACCAAAGAGAAGAAAGAATGACAGAGAAACCAGCATCATCTGCCATGGACCCTGTGCGCAACTGTGATGGAGTCCTCTCCTCTTGCCTCGAGTGTTCCTCTCTAAATGGGATAACAGCACTGCTTGACTTCCATGGACCCTGGGAGGAGGGGGAAACACACTCAAGCCAGAGAGCTGCTCAGGCACTGTGATAATAGGAGCCAGGCAGACATATAAGAGTGAGAGGGCTTTCACCCAAGAAGCGCATTAAATATAAAAGAGAAGTCACCATGGATGTTAATATATAGCATCAGGATTTATTCCCCCCTCCTGTTCTCAGTATCATGTGACAACATTAATTAAATGTGTTTCTGACCCTGCTGCGCTTCTTTAAATATTTGCCATTCTCCACAAGCACTGTTTGGTTAATGAAATGAAATTAATGAGCTCATTAGATTGTGCCGTAATCTTTCAGATGCGAGCCTGGCACTCAGAATCACTATTCCCTTTCTCTGCTCTTGTGGTTCAACTCAACACATTCAGCTCCAGAAGCAACAGCTGAACAGTGGAGTAATCAATTAATGGGGCAGCCAGGCACAAGAAGGGGAAGGAGGAAAGACCAAGGCCGACAAGACGCAGCTCGCTAACTTTCCCACGGGAGCTGATCCCATAGAGCCTGTGACTCTGGGCGGGCACTGACACATAGCTTCATTTGGCGGATGCTTCACCAAGGTGAAGATCAGCTAGAGGAGTCTGACGTAGCAGGACCTGAATCCATGGCTACATCCACTCTGATTTGTACGTGAAAGCCAAGAGACCTTGGAAGAGAAGAGCTTGGGTGTAAAACTTCCAGACGTGCCTCTTAACAGCAGCCCCTGGGTCCAGCTGAAATAGAAGGGGTCTTATTCAAAACTAGTGGAGGCCACAGGGTTGTCCTCCCACCACTCAGACAGCTGTGATCTCTAAAACCCTTCCTCGAGCATCTTAGCAAGGAAAGCTCATGTGGCCTACATCCCTGTACCCAAGCAACTCCCCACAGTCACTTTGGTAATCACTCACCCTAATTCTCCCCCATGCTGATAGTACAACCCTCAGGCAACCAATCTTTCCCACATCTTCCCGCTGCCCAGAGCAGTACTCACAGCTTGGTGTCCACCAGTGAAATAACACCATGAGAGCAGCAAGCAAGGAACTTTGCCTTCGGGCTGCACCGCCTTGCCAAGCAAGCACGATTTCCACCTTTTTTGAGCAGGAAGGATTCTCCCCAGAGCAGTGCTCTGTTTTTCTATTGTCTTGTGAAGCTTCATCAAAGAATTAACTCAGATCAAAGAGTCTCTACAGCAGCACAAAATCCTCTGATGGGGAGGAAAAGGAGGGGGGTGGGGTGGACAATAACATGAAAAACGCTTCAGTAAATCTCTTTCCAAGAAAGCAAATAGGTGTACTTCTGCATGCATATAAGCCTCACAGTTCAGAGATTGTGTTAGCTATGGTGACTCCTAATAGCACCAGAGGAATTCAGGGTAGGAAATGTATGCAAATCGAATTCTCTCTGCGGCTGTATTTGCCAACAGATTGGATCGCAAAGCCTTATCAAGCTCTCAGTCCCTGGGCTTTTGTAATTTACCTTTTAGCCCAGAAGTCACACCATGGTGAACTGGGCCTGCTGGGGAAAACCAAGGGGATGATGAGCACAAACAGGGGGGGGAGTGAGAGGAAGGCATTCACACAGTGAGATGCTGAAAAATCTTAAGGTCAAAAAAAAGAAAAGGGATACCCCAATTCTCCACAAAAGCCTCAGGGAAAGCAATGCCACAGTCGCTATTGTAGAGCACATGAAAATACCCCCATCTTTCCACTTGCAGGTGGCAGGACCGAAGCTGGAAAACCCATACTGGCTGTATTCCCACACTCATCCATTGCACCACCCCCCTGCGAGCAAAAGATGATCTCAGAGGACTCTTGAACCATGCCCCCTCTGTGTTTTAAAGGATTATGACATTAGCTTGAAAAAAGCCCGCGTCACCTCTATCCTCTTCCGCCAACTCTGAAAGCTGGTATCACAACAATCAAAATGCCAGGCTCTGAACTAAAATATCTTCAGGTTAGCCAGGTCTTTTACAACCCTGCCACATCTATGGTTCAAATGCCTAAAGACCCATTCGGTGAGGTTTGACTTTCCTCTCATTTAAAGGATTCGAACATCACTGCCTTTGGTGACTGATGATTAAAGCAGAGGGGAAAAGCGCGGCTATCATTTAGCTGTGACCTTGTGTGTGCGTGGGGGGGGGGGGGGGGGGGCTGCAAATAATACTGATTCATTGATGGCAGGGCCCCTGGCCAGAAAGTGGAGGAGCAGGTATCAAAGGCAGCAGGGAAAATAAATAAGGAGGCCAAGCTGACCGCTTGCTATCCACTCTGCCTGCAGAGGCAAGCTGTAGGCATCTCATCAGGTAGGACTGCAGAGGGAGAGATCACTTTGGGCAGCCAGTACCACATAGAAGATGTACAGAGGAGGATGAGTGAACACCTGAGGGTGGCAGAGGTGGAGCATTACCACAACTCTTAAAATAGCAAGTGTATGCTGGATGACCAACGGGTTTTCCAGCAACAGTTGGTGCAAACTCAGCAGTGAAGACTCAACAGGCAGCACATGGACAACTGTTAGTTTTGCTGAGCAAGGTCAGTGAGCTGGCATTTGCTAAGAAGGAGTTACTTCAAAACGGAAAGCAAGTGAGCCATTCCATACTCAGGGCACTGCAAATGGCACCAGTCACCACATTCATATATATAACACTGTGTTTAGCAACTGAATCCTGCCTTCCATCTTCCTCTGGAGGCAGGCACGGCGCTACCTGCAAAAATTAGGTACCCACAAGCTCACAGAGCAAACTTTGCTCTTCACAAACTGTGCAGCATACAAAGATACATGAGGCAGAGCATGGCAAAGTACCTCAGCAAGCTAGTTTATGTACATGAAAGGGTTCAAGGACATGAACCCATTCTCCACAAGCCAGCACCAGCCCTTACACTTTCCCCTAGCTTGAGATCCCTGCACCATGCACACAGAGCAGCCATGACCCATGTCTTCATTCTGGCTTAGCCCACACTCCAGCTGGCATAAGCAGTGCTGCTTCCACCATGTTGGTTTATTTAGAGTAGGTAAACAATCTTCAGTTTTGTTTAAATTAAATCAAAACTCAAATTTTGGCTCAAATAGTCCAGCCTGTTTACATTCTAGTCAGAAATGCAGAGATTCACATATATTCAGGATAACTTTACCCAGACTCAGGTTCCAGTTGGTGTGCAACTGTGGAAGTAAAGGCTTCAACACAGGCTCTGCAAACCTGCCACACACAGCCCCGGCCCTCCCAAGAGCAGCCAGCCCCTGGCCCAGCACCCCTGTACCTTCAAGACAAGCACGTTATGTGCCAGCAGACAGTTGTTCCAGCATCCAGCTGCTCCTAGCAGCAGGCGTTTACCTGAGTGGCAATGCACTTCATGCCACTTTAACTCACACAAGACCAGCTCCTACAGCAAGAGCAAATAAATGCCCATGTCCCTGGGAGCATCTCTTGACAGATGAATTTGCCCTCACACCTTCTCCTTAGTTTTTTCCTATGGGCATGTGCACATAGACAGGGACCTGCAGGGATGCATGGCAGCCCATGCAGAAGATGCCTTTGTGGCAGCTGCAAACTGAGCCAAAAGCCACGGGGCTGATTTGGTATACATTCCTGTAAATGCAACTGCATTTCCGAAGTGTATTTATATCTTATCTGTGCTGTTTACCCATATGTTCAATAAATCATTATTCATTATCTGATAAGGTGCTTGCACTGAATTTCTAAGCCAGGCTTACATTTAGCACAGAACAGGACATGCTGGGAATACAAATCGAAAAATAAATAGAGCAGCTGTCTCCAGCGAGGCTGCCCCGCTACCAGGGGACTCTGGTGACATCGCCAACCATGAGACCAAAGCCTGGGTCACTGGGCCTGTTGAGCTGGATACAACAGGCTTGTGTTATGCAGAACAGCCTCCTTTTTAGTTAATTACATGTCTGAGATCCCTTCCGATGACAGAAGTGACATTACAAAGCAAGCCATGTTTCCTCTCTTCTGCACTGCATTCATCTCTCCCCTGACCAGACCCTTGCAACAGCCAAGCAGAAACAGCCTCTGCTCTTCAGTATCCACAGGCCCCCCAGAAAAGTCTCAGCCTGAGAACAAGGAGCAAAAAAGAGGGAGCTTAGGTCTGAGATCTGCAGCTTGAATAGACAGGAAAACTCTTATTTGTGCTGCCTGTGGCCCAGGCATAAAAACCAGAGGACGAGAATAATGCAAATCCCAAACCCTCTCTGACCCCGTCCTCTCCTTTTGCCTGTTCCACCATGAAACGGAGAGATGGGGAGCACCTAGAGATGATGCTCCATGGTGCATCCCAATGACTTCTCTCTCCCCTTTGACACTCCCTCCAACACCAGGAACCAAAACTGGTTCCATTTAGGCCAGGCAGAGTCTTACCACAACTTTAAATACAGCCATGGTCTCTCTCACATCTCTGCTCCCAGTCCAAGGGTTAGCTGTATTGGGTGGATATTTCCATGGGGAATAGGGGGAGAAAGGTGGAGGGAAAGGGTAGGGAGTCAGGTTCAAGTCATGTGAAAACCAGCTACAGCACATCTTAAGAACAGGCTACAAGGAAGTGTGACATCCAATTTCTTGGGAAGGGGAGGCAGAACGGTAATTAAATTTTCTGATCTTGTTAGCCAATTTCTCCAATCACTGCCCCTGAACTGGAGAAGGGGAAGGGAGAGGGGAGACGCTTGCGTCAGCGACGCTTGTGAGGGAAATTAGGTTTTCACGGATTATTGGGTTAGTTCCACTTCTCCCACTTTTTAATTTATTTGTCTGTATGTGCTGCCGAGCTGAAAGGCCGAGAATTTTTCCCCCCTTTTTTTAATTAAAATCTGTAGTTTTGGAAGATGAAAACTTAGGAAGGGGGGGAAGACTGCAACAATACAACCATGTCAGCCAAAATCTGCTTCCCTCCCAAACTTCTTTGTTAATCCCTCTTCAAAACAAGAGCCTAATAAGATCTCTCATTAGAACTCCAAATAGCCTCTGGATACTTTTACAGAAGAAAAAAATATCAATTAACTTTATTCTACGTTAAAAAAAGAACAGAATTTACTTACTGCTACTTGCAGGTTGGGGTTTTGTTTGTTGTTTGTTTTTCTTTTTTTAATTTTCCCTTAATGCTACAAAAGAAATTTAAGAATTGCTGCCTGTGCAACCCTCTGCCTCTATTATTTCTCAAAAGACAGTAACACTGCCCCTCTTTCCAATTTCTTTTGAAATAGAAAGAGAAGACTAAAATGTGCATATCGGCAGCATTCAAGTAAATTATCTGTATGATTATTTCCAACTGCCTGGTGAGTGGTTTCCTAGGAACAATGCCAAGGGGCTATTTTGTTTAAGCTTTCTGAATTTTGGATAAAAGAGAAACTGAGTGTAGTTCACATAGTGCCTGGACTTCCCCTTTTATGAAAGCTTTAGGATGTATGTATGGCTACACAGATCATCATGAGCTGGAGGATGCTTGCAAAGGTTTCTGGGAGGCCAACAAAGACTGGAAATAACAGCTTATGGAAAACAGAAGGCAGCATAGCTGCAGAATTAAAGAGCTGGGAAAAGTGCCGGTCACTTCATTCAACCACATCCTGCAATAACCAAGAGTGCATATCAATAGCCTGAGGTTGGGATCAGGAGACTGCGTGATCATTTCACAGACCAGGGCAGTGACACCAATGGCCAAGCTCTCTGACCCGACCCATCTTTGTAGATGGATGCTCTCTGAGTTATAGATGCGTCTTCCACCTCCTGGGGAACTTTAAGTCTAGATCAGAATAGCCTTCTTGAAGATCTGCCCTGGCCCTCTCCAGAACTATTGGGACCGATTGCAGGAATCACTGCTGCTAGCACAGTTGCCCAGGTCAGCCGTATGGGATTTATTAATGTAATACTGGCCTTCTGTCTGTTAAGCCTGTGAAGGCTCCATAAAGGAAGACCCAAGACTTGTCACTGAGCACAGCACATAAGAGGCACCCATTCTTCAGGCTTACCCATGTTTCTGCAGCTTCCAGCTTTCCTCTAGACCCAAGAGATGCAATGAGCTTCGTGGCACTGGACTATTTGCCCCTATACTGAACACAGGTAAAGGATAAACCCACAAGAGAACGATGCGGGGAGCAAAGGGACAGTGGTGGAGCTCAACTGGGCTAGAGCTTTGCAATCATTCAGCAATCTCGTGCACTTCTCTTAGCCAGTTTTTGATCTGTATCTAACAGTATCTTACTGCTCACCCTGTCACCTTAAATGGCCCTTGGGGAAGGGACCTTGCCAAAGACATTTGGAAAGCAGAGCTGGATTCTTTCTTTCCCCTTCACCCACTCAAAGAGCACTGTGCATCACATCCATCCATCACGCTGCCTGTGCAGGATGCCCACGCCCATCTCACATTGACTGCTTTACAGGCAAATAATGTTCATACTCGTGACCTTTTATAGAGAGGTACACAAGGACAAGAGTCCTCAGCTGGGATAGTAAAGAGGCCAAGCCAAGATCACACAAACCTTCTAACCAGCTAAGTACAAAGGCCCAGACTTATCCCACTGAAGCTCAGTATATATGCGGACAGTCTGGTCCATCCTTCATGGAGAATGGAGATGACCCACCTCTAGGCAGCAGCAGAGCATTCTACTGTATAGCTGGCCAAAGGTAATTTCTTGAAAGTCTTTAAACAAAGCAAAACACACACAAAAAAAGCACCCCCTCTTCGTTCCCAATCAGGGCAAGCACGCTGGCTGGAGCCCTGATTAAGATCCTCATCATGGACAAGTTCCGAGCTGACCTGCCCTCATCAGGCTCTGTAGTTCAGAAAAAGCTAATTCTGATGGCAGTGAAGAGGAGGGGAATTTACTCTGATCTGCCATGACCCAGACTTCACAGCCATTCAAAAGGAACAGCAACAGCCATTAAAAACTTCACTTTATACACTGAAGAGGCTCATAAAGAGAGTGTGAATTCACGGAGCAGTGACTCAGAAAGCCTATTCCCTGGGTGTCCCACAGACTGCTATTGTCTGAAATATGGAATGAAAGGGAGGTTCATATTTTACTTCAGTCTTATTTCACTCTTCCCTTGTTTTCTCTGCAGGCTGACTAAAGAGGAAGTGATTTATAAGGGGAAAACAAGGGGAAGCAGTTCTAATTAATTGGCCATAACCATTACAGCTGTACCAGCATCCAGGAAAACATAGGGCAACAGTGCTGAGACAAAGATGCAGTACCACTGGAAGTTTCCCCAATAATCTCACTTCAAGGCAGAATAAAATGAACTTTTTGCCCTCACAGATCTGGTAGGGACCCCTCATACAAGGCTCCTAGCACCTGACCCGTCCTTTTACACCCAGAGTCAGCAGAACCGGGGAACTGAAGGGGGTCTTCTAGCTTGAACCTCTGCTTGCAGACTCTCCATTCCCTCTCCAGAGAGGGCTCAGAGTTCATTTTCATATCAGCTAAAGTTCAGGGTATAGGAGGGAATCTAGCTTAACAAATCTCAACTCCAAGCCCACGACTGAGAAGCTTGAACTAACTAAAGGCTAAGATCCCTTGCTTCATCAGACCCTGCCATCTCACAGCTGGGAGGAGAACATGGGGCTTCTGGCACACTGCAGAGCCAGAGGAAAAGAGAAAGGCTCTTTCGTGTCCAGAAACAAATGTGTTTGTTCTGCTTTCAGCAACGTTATAGCCAGGAGAACGGGCCTCTGGGGAGCAATAGATCACACATTGCAGGTGCCTAGTTTTAGGAGGAGGAAACTCTCATTTTTCCTAACTGCATACGCCAGAAGTTCTGTAACTGAAGTTTATCTTGACCTCAGAGGGCTGGCCTACTCTATGGGAGGAAACAGAAAGCCTGGGCATAATCAGAACAAGCTCATAATTAAAAGCGCTTCAGCCTTTATGAGTTCCCAGGTTGCATAGCTGCAGCAAGAGAAGTTTTCATTTTACCTCATTACGTACGGAGCAGTGCAATGGTAATGAACAGCCTGGCATTTGCCAGAGGCTGCTGCTTGCAGAAAGAGGGCAGCCGACACCGGAGCAGATGCAAATGCAGTGTGCTGCACCCTGCTGTAACTCTCGGCATGAGGTTACCCCCCTGTGAGTCTCTGCAGGGGGATTTTTATAGGTAGAAGGTGTGGGGAGCAGCTAACCAGGACAGCCTTTAATAATGAACTAAGAGGGCGGGGGCAGGGGGTGGTGGTGGTAAGATGAGTAAAATGCAAATAAGAACAGGCTTTCCCATTTACCCCTCTGAAGCATCCTGTCGTGAGACCTGCAGAGGTGGCCCAGGAAGAAAGCCAGGCTCCTACCAGCTCTCCCACAGGAGCAGACACTGTAGCTTACTGAGTGTGATAAGCTCCAGCTTCTGCAACAAGTAAAAAAAACCAAAAACCAAACACACTAATATTTGTCCAGCACTTAGCTAGCGCTGAGCACTATTATTCTGTGCCATACGAGATTAACACAAACAGATTGCTTTGTGGACTCACTACTTACTGACGTCCCTAGGCAGATATTCCTCTGCGTGCTTTGAAAAAGGTCTCGGGATGTGAACTTGCATTTAGCAGGCAGCCCAAGCTGCTCTGCGAGGCCCCTGTTTCCTCTCCACCTAGGATCCAGGCAAGCCACAGCCTTTCCCAAGGAGCCTGTCTGATCATCTTCTCCATTTGGGACCACAATAGCCTCAGGGCTTCATCTTTCAAACTCCCAGTGCAGCCTGACATCTTTGGGAGGTGGTGCATCCCATTTGGGTGGTGCAAGCCACCTACCCCACTTCCAGCCAAGAGACTCTGGGAAGACAGGAGTTCCTGGGAGTTATTTGTTTGCAGCTACAGGGAAGGGAAAGCAATTTCTGTGCTTTTTGGCAGTTTCTGCTATGCCAGTCAGAAAAGCAATAGCCACCCAAAAGAAAGAAGGCCACTGTACCTGACTGGTGGGGTGGGACATTTCTGCAGGGAGGCAGGTGCAGCAGGATCTGTGGGGAAGAAAGTAGCTTCCTCCAAATGGAAGAACCCTAGGCAACTACTGAGGACACTGGCACAACCACCAAAGCCTACATTGTGCCACCTTGAGAAAAGATATTTCAAAACAGCTGGGAAAAAACAAAACAAACAAAAAAAAAGAGAGAGAGAAAAAAAAAGGAATAATCGCTGTTACCCTTCAGGGATAGCCTATGGCACCCTGTGCCCTGCAGACAGCCCCGCAAGAATGACTCCTGAGACATGATGTCATGGTTTAACCCCAGCTAGCAACTAAGCACCATGCAGCCGCTCACTCACTCCCCCCCACCCAGTGGGATGGGGGAGAGAATCAGGAAAAAAAGAAGTAAAACTCATGGGTTGAGATAAGAACAGTTTAATGGAACAGAAAAGAAGAAACTAATAATGATAATGATAACACTAATAAAATGACAACAGTAGTAATAAAAGGATCGGAACGTACAAATGATGCGCAGGGCAATTGCTCACCACCCGCCGACCGACACCCCGCCAGTCCCCGAGCGGCGACTTCCCGCCCTCACTCCCCAGTTTCTATACTACATGGGACGTCCCATGGTATGGAATACACCATGATATGGAATACACCATTGGCCAGTTTGGGTCAGGTGCCCTGGCTGTGTCCTGTGCCAACTTCTTGTGCCCCTCCAGCTTTCTTGCTGGCTGGGCATGAGAAGCTGAAAAAACCTTGACTTTAGTCTAAACACTACTTAGCAACAACTGAAAACATCAGTGTTATCAACATTCTTCGCATACTGAACTCAAAACATAGCACTGTACCAGCTACTAGGAAGCCAGTTAACTCTATCCCAGCCGAAACCAGGACAATCACCATGGCACACAGCGACAGGGGACAAAGGGATGCTCAGGGGCAGACACCTGAGGGATGTTCAGGCAAGTGGCAGGATGGGGCTCCGTGCTGGTGTTAGGAAAATGGTGATTTATTTCAGAGCTTGAAGGAGACCAAGAACGGCATAAAATAAGCTGAACGACATGTACTCCTCTCTCCTGCTAGGCTGAAGCAGCTCCAAATTGCCAGCTAGGGAGCAATGGGTTAGAGACCTTGTCTAGGCAAGAGCAGTGGTGCATGCCGTTAAGCAGATATTAGACAAAGCCTGCTGCTTTTAGATGTGGCAAAGAGGCCATGTTACAGACAGGTGCACAGAAGAAAGTATTTAATCCAGTTTTCTGCAGAAAACTTAAATACAGTGCCCCTGTTGACCACTGTGGAGAAGAGTAGCTGGCCTATTACCAAACCCAAAGTATCTAGGTCATACATCAAGCCCTCTAAAGCTTTATGGAGAGACGAGGGCTGAACAGAAGTCAGGAATGCCATGGCTTGCTCTTCCTCTGCTCCTGTAGCAGGATGGGGCAGCAACTGCATCTGGGAGGGGAAGTGCCCCCAGCCATCCACCCTGGCCAGAGGCAGAGACTGTATTGCCAATCTGAAGATGTGAGGTCAAAGCTGACACCACTTCAGAGACTCAGAGAGGGCCAGAGATGGAGGGGATGTGCCAGGGAAGAGGACTGCTGAGGAACGTGCTAATGGCTGTGCCGTGCTCCTGTGTTTGTACAGCTGGTCCCAATATGCTGCTAAACCACTGCCATAGGGGAAGGCGAGACATTTTTGCATGGGATATTCATTCCTCATCTGTTGAGCTCCAAGAAGAGGTTTCAAACACTCAAGCGTACACTTGAGACAGCACCTGTGCAGGCCTCATCGCGTGCGTGGGGGAGGGAAGACAAATTCTGCCAAGATCTAGCTCTTGCTCCTCATAACAAACAATGCAATCAAGTCACATTGTGATGACTGCTAGTAAAGGAGGGCGAGTGAGCCATGGCTGGCAGTGGAGCCAAGCACAATAAAATTATGCTCTCCCAAGCTACGAGTGGGCTTTGAACTCACAACCTTCACTGGGAAACGGTAACCTTCACCCTGAAAGTTCCCACCACTTAAGCCCCCCACATGCCAGCCCTTGTAAGGCCTGAGTTTCAAACAAGCAACTCTCAACCCCAGTGCACAAGTCCCTTACACAGAGGGCAGGAAGAGTTTAGGTTCAAGAGTCATGCAATGGGAATGCAGACCAGTGTCTTGCGTCCCATCCCTCTCTGCAGCTCAGCATGCAGGTCGCAGGACACACAACCCATCAACACAAGGGTCCTCTGGCACAGGGAAGCCCCCATCTCTTTCCAAAGAAAGCAGTTTTGGAGAGGACGTGAAGACTGCTGTCATGCTAGAAGACAGCCTCAAGCTGTGACGTGGTGGTACAAGGACATTTTAAGATGTGAAGGCTCCTGTTCCAAAGGCACTAGACAAGGATGCACCATGGCCCATTTGAACATCCAGCTCTGTGCTCGCACCAGACTGCTCTCAGTTCATCTCAGGAAGTCAGATGGGGTCAGCCACAGATACACACACTCCTAAGAAGCAACTAGAAATCACGCAAGGCTCTGCTAGGCCAAAACTGAACCATTGTGGCTCAGACTCCCACCAAAAAAAGGCTCAAGCATCAGACATGCCCTAGGCAGCTAAGCCCTTGACCTGCATAGCCCTCACTCTAACAGAGCCTCTGCTAAACAGCATTATGACTGCTATTGTTGTTTACATGGTGCAAGTACCCATGAAAAGCCGCCCTCATGGTAAACAATGGTCTGGCTCACGTGGTATAAGTAAGAAAAAAGTGGTCCCAAGCTCAAGAAGCAGAAGAACAGGCAGCAAATAGGTGACAGACCTCCAGGACCTTGTATTGAAAGGAATCGTCCTTTGCAACTCTTCATCAGCTCTTGCTGACTGCCCCTGCTGATTGAGCTGATCAGAGGACCCTGAAAGACTTGCACAATCAAATCTCACCAACTTCTCTTATTTTTCAAAAGGGCTTGGACATTTAATCAGTTTTTTGATCCCCTATTTTTCAAGCATTTTCCCAAATTCCTGGCAGCTTTCTCTTCACATGAACTACCCCAACAGAAGGGTAAATTTTCATCTTCCACAAACCAGGCACAGCCCTGAGCAACCCTTTGTACAGGATTTCATAGGTAGCAAGCGTGTGTGTGAGGGTGAGGTTCTCCCAGTCTGATGCACATTCATAACTTTCTAAAACATCTTTTCAAGACCCGCTTACATCAGCTCAGCTGTAGTTATCAAAATACACAACCCACAGGGCAAAACCAAGGAGAAATGCAACTAACTTTAATCAGCTAGGCAGCCAATGAGCACAAACAACAGACTTGTCTGAGGCAGCTTGTCTGCGGAATCATATATTATAGTCCACAGAGATTAGATACTCAAAATATGAATCCCAGAACCAGTTTATACCCAACCTGTAAAGAGCAAATAGGATCCCATCCTGTGCTCAATTTTCTGTTACATGCAGTACCATCAGTGCTGATAGTGTCTGCTAGTAGCATTATCCTGCAGCCTAACGCTGTTCCTAATCAGACTCCTGTGTCTGCGATCATTGAGGAAATCATTGACCCCCAGGAAATCACTGGGGCTAAGAACAGTTCAGTTGGAAGGGACCTACAACAACCATCTAGTCCAACTCATGACCTCACCAATTCAGGGCTGACCAAAAGTTAAAGCATGTTAAGGGCATTGTCCAAATGCCTCTTGAACACTGACAAGATTGGGGCACCGACCGCCTCTCTAGGAAGTTTGTTCCAATGTTTGACCACTCATATTCAAGTACCTGAATACCCTTTTTAAATGGTGGGGCCCAGAACTGCACATAGCACTCAAGGTGAGTCTGTACCAATGCTAAATACAGCAGGATAATCACCTCTTTTGATGGGCTGGTCATGCTGTGATGCACCCCATGATGGGGTTTGCCCTCTTGGTTGTCAGAGCACACTGCTGGTTCCTTTTGAGGCTGCTGTCGACCAACAGACCCAGATCCCTTTCTGCAGGGCTGCTCTGCAGCCACTCCTCTCCCAGTTTATACTTAGAACTGCAAGTTCTCTTGTCCCTCAAGATGGTTAACAGCGACTCCCTGTTTATTATCATCAGCAAACCTACTAATGGTGCATCCAGATCATTGATAAAAATTTTGAAGAGAACTGGACAGGACTTTCCCTTTGTGAACCCATGTTGACTGTCCCTGATGATTGCATTGTCCTTTAAATGCCTTTCAATAGAGCCCAGTATGATCTCCTTTTTTTTTTTTTTCCAGGCACCAAGGTTGGACTAACAGGTCTGTAGTTTCCTGGGTCTTCCCTTATGCCCTTTTTGTAAATTGGAATAATGTTGGCTAGCTTCCAGTCAGCTGGGACCACCCCAGACTCCCAAGACGATTGAGAAGGGTCCTGCTATAACATCCACTAGCTCCTTCAGTAGTCTTGAGATGAAACCCATCCATCCCTGTGAACTTATGGACATTAAACTGACCATAATTTGCCATTGTTTCTTGTCAGTGTTGGTCTTAATGCAGGTCTTGATGCAAGGGGTTGGTTCATCTGACCTTGGTGAGAGTACTTGCACAGATTCCTCCTCTTCTGTTTCATCAAGTCCTTTGTCTACCGTTCCTAGAACATCATACCTGTTCTGTGAAGGTAGCTGAGAGGGCTAGGAGGGGTTCCTCTTACAGCTGCATGCAGTAACTTGCTTCCACCCCTCCCTATCCCTCATAATACTGCCTTCATCCTGGCACAAAACAGGTGCTGGACCTACCTCAGCAGTGGCCATGCTCAGTTGGCTTGTGTGTATCGGAGATGGCAGAGCACAGGTCCATTGGTCGATCTCCTCCTCAGACTCTTGGATGATCCTCAGTCTGCCCACCTGCTCCAGGCAGAGCAGTTCATCTACCTGTGCACACAGGGAAAAGAGGATGGGCTCGCAGCACATGGCATTACTGCATTTTGCATGCTCACTGTTCAGTCCTGGTGGCAGCACACATGTCCCCATCCTGCACTACGATGTACAGAAGAAATGCTGATCCATGTTGCAATTTTTTTCCAGTAAAAGCTGGAAAACTTTCCTAAGCTGACATCAATTAGACAGTAGAACAATGTCCCTAATAAGGTGGTTTAGAGCACCATTGATAGACCTGATGTGAAATATGGTAGGGAAGCTCATCCCTGGGGAAGCTCCATAGACTACAGTGGTCCCAGCAAGATATGGCCAGGAATTGTGGACACTGACTGTTGTGAAGAGTGAAGCCCTGATTCTGCAAGGTGTCCTTAGAGCCCTATTACCTGTGATTAATAAGACATGATGCAAACACTTAGTTAAAACTGATTAGATCAATAGTACACCATGAATCACTTCTATAGGTTTCCCATAATATTTATATATACTGTAGTTATCAGCAAGACTCTACTGTAAAATTGTCTGCCTTGAAATTTATTTGAAAAAGTACCTTTTATACTCTATTAAAAAAAAGGCAAACTGACTTTTTTATTCTCTCTTAGAGCTGAACTTACTGGGCAAAATCCTGGGGAACAGCATGTGGTTTTACAAAACAAACGTTTTGAGACCATGCTGCCTGTTTTATCATCTCCTGGAACAGGAGTGCCACCTCCATCGCTGTTCCCCCCCAGCCTCTCAATCACGCACACTGCAAAAAAATGTTTCTGCTATCTGTGGCTTACTGTTGGTAGGATAGAAGCAGAAAGCAGGAGGGCAACAGAGATAGTAAAGGGTGGGGAAGCCAGCATGCTTGCACACTGCTTTGGTGATAACAAAAAAAAAAATACCGTGGCAAAGATTTGCACTGGGTTTCAGGAACTCCTTCTGTGCTAAATCAAGGCAGAGAATTTACAGCAAATTAATGAAACTAATTTTCTGACTGGAATCATCATCTGTGAATTATCATGTCTTTACTCATTAAATAAATTATCTGTGCCTTCCAAGACATTAAGAACACATCATAAATTACAGCCCTTCATAAATAATTTGGTTTTGCCTGGGTTTAAATATAGAGGGAGAATAAAGCGAGGGGAAGAAAAGAATGCAAGAGATGAGAGAAGCAAAGAGGCAAAAAAGAAAACACAAAGAGAAGAGAGTAAAACAGAAAATTAAATGAGCAGAGAAAGAGAAAAAAAACCCACATGGAAATGGAGACATACACTATGTCCAGCTCAGAAGAGAAGGAAATGAGGAAGGAAAAAGTAAGCAAGGGGATGAAAGACGACAGACAGGACAAGTAGCACTGTGTAATCTTTCAGGTCCATGTTAATTGCAGCTTGGTGAATGTGGCAGGAAATGAACTGCTAATATCCAAATCCTCTCGTGACTTTTATAAATGATTTCATTCCAGTTGAGCTTGTTTCATGTCAATGAGTACAAACAGTCTGTCCAACAGATATTTGAAAAGGGACACCAAGGAGGGAAATGCACTTTGTCATGGAGTAGTGACAGTATTTGCTGAAAGGGGCCCCAGAATTTGTAAATGACAACAGAAAGGCAATGGCAAGGACTGAGGGTCAGGGAGAGACAGCTCCCCCACGGCTTACCTGTCAAACAGGAGCAAACCAACATCATTTGGACTTCTGCTGCAAGATCTCTGCTGCAGACTGTGCCAAAGCAGGCACAGCAGTCTTCTGATCTGATCCCTGCTCTGCTTCTAATCTGGTACAGCTCAAGTGCATACTGGGGAGAAATGCAGCATCTCTGCACAGATGAAGCCTCCTTGGGACAAGGAGGCAATACACCATGGTCCATCATCCAGCAGGATTTCTGACCAGTTATGATCCAGGATACCAGTACCAAGCACTTAACTTAATGCTGATGTGTTGCTAAGTACAACTTTTAAGACTTATTAGAGAGCCTGCTGCTCCAGGCAGAGGCTGCAAAAGTACCAGCTAAACTAATGTCCATAAAGTGGCCAGAGCAGCTCCTTTCTCAGCCAGACCCTTGCCAGCTTCTGGAAGATGGATTCCCACCTTTGTTCTAGTGCCAACAGGACAGACCCAAGCCAGCATCATCAGTTGCATCCCAGGCTTCCTGCCACAGTGCACGAAACGAACCTTATCCTGAGGAAAAGGGTTTGGTGCCTGTTTGCCTGTACATTGTGAGAGCCACTCTGCATGGAGAGCCTTCCCACTGAGCAAGACCCTTGTCCTGAAAGGTACGAGCTCTAGTTTAGGGAGATTTCTAAGGAGAAGTGCCAAGTTGGATGAAGTTTAGCAGCCATGATGATGATGAAGAGCAAGTCTCTTTCCCACAGGATACAGCACAGCCACGTGACTTTTTACTGGCAGATGTGACCTCGCTTTGAGGTGGCCAAAAGTCACACAGTCAAGCTAGAGTGGCGCAAAGCCCAAGCCCATATTTTGCTTCTTGGTAAAACTCATTAGCTCAGCACCACAGAACTGCAGCCACAATGACTTTCTTCTGGCCAGCTCAGAGCACAGGCACACATCTGCCTTCAGAATCTTATGTGGCCATTCCCTTGCTAAGTCTCTCAAGCCAGCTGCGGTTTACGCCCTTGCTTGATAATGCTGAGTTTCTTGTCCTCTACCCCAGGATTTGGCTGTGTCAGCACCCACAGCCGGGCTCAGGGACAGGGCAGGGTCACAGCAGCTGGCCCACCTGTAGCCTCCCGACTCACAGAAGGGTGTTTCTGCAGGAAGCTGGAGGCTGGCCAGTTCTGGGAGCTCTTGGAGAATGAACACGATGGCAGCTGTTTCCTATTTGGAATTGGAAGGGCTCTGATCTCAGCCCATGCGAGTCACTAGTCAGGACAAGAGGAATGTTTTCCCTTTTCTCCTTCCAAGTCAAAACCCAACCTAGGGTATGCGTAGGCCCAGAAAGTCTGCTCTGCTACCATCCAACCCACTGCTTAACAGGTAACAGCAATACAAAGGCAACAACAAATGTGAAGCCACAGCAGGGTAGGTCCCAGAAAATCTAACATCAGTCCAAGCAGACATCTCTGGGAAACCCCTGGCTAGGTGATAGCATGCATGCCTTTATCATGGGACTTTGGTTTAATGAATGCATCTGAAGGTTTCTATTTTGAGAGTCGATCAGTTTTATCTGAAGGGCAGCTGCGTAAAGACAGACTGTGGTCCTTGGTGCAAAAGGACTTCCTTGCTGCAAACACAAGAGCTGATGCATAACATTTGTATAACTTTCACAGCAAGCTGCCTGCTGACTCAAGTGTGCTTTTGCACTAATGTGCAGGTACTGAGCTCTGTGTGTCATATACAGGACATTCCCTAAACTTGAACCACTTTGGCACAACTCTTCCCACTGTTCAGATTTACCCAATTTGAGGCTAGAAATAGTTTCCCCAGCTAATTTCATCATTAGCACAGCAGCCTGCCAAGGTTCAAACAGCAGCGACAGGGGCTGGTGCCAGGTTCACTGCCTCAAGTCCCTACTCAGGGACCCTGAACACTAAATCAAGCCATTTGGGTGTTCTACAAGTTCCTGAGTAATGCATCCAGGATACAGGAGACAGGAGAGGAGGGAAAGAATAACAACAGAAACATCCTCTAGCAGGAAAAAGGAGGGAACTTGGCTTCATCTCTTTTGGTTGGAGTGACTTCCACCTGCCTCCCAAAGCCCCTCCACCATGCCTGCTCACACTGCTGAGCAGAGGGGCTTCTGCAGAGCTGAAGCTCACCTGCAGCACCCATCTCTTCCCTGGTCTCCAGCCAGCCTTCCCCAGCAGAACGATGGTCATACAGCACCGCATAGACTCTTCTCGGCAGGGGCGGGGGGCAGGACACGGGACGGACAACTGCCCTTTCTCTGCCCAGAACATCTGCGCCCAAGACTGTCCGCAACTGCTCACCACAGGCACAGGGTCACAGTATGCAGGCTTTTCATACCTCTTTGAAACTGCACAATTCCCTCCCGCTTCCGTCTTGGCTGCTTCCAAAAGAAATTACTCGCAATACTGTGCAAGGTGCAATATAACCCGAGACTGCCCTGTCCATCATCCTGACAACCACCCTCTGACACCAGCAAAGCACCTCCATTCCAGCTGCGTGTCCCATAGGTGTACAGCCCAAACTCTCCTTCCCCACGCAGCTCTGACAATCCTGCTGTCAGCTAGCCCTCAAGCGAGGTAACATTTCACATTTCACTGGCTCCCACAGCTCATGACAGAGGCTGACTGGTAATGGAAAAGCCTTTCCTAGAACAGTCTCCAACTGATTTTAGAAAGGGTCAGAAGCAGCCAGCCTGGATCCCACCACCTCCATGCAGCCAGCATCATCCCTGGGAATATTCATCTCCCTTTTCCTTGGGTAAAACACTCACTTGGTTCTGCTTTCTGTATACTGCCCAAGGACTCCCGCAGATACCTCTTTTTCCACCAGCAGCTCAGACTATTTCAAAACCCAGTTCAGAAAAAAGGGGGATTTTCCATCAGTTCCTGAAGTAACAAGTGAATCCAGCCAAGTGTGAAGCAAGTCACTCTCCTCCTTCACAGCTTTTCATACCATGTGTTTTGCGTCAAGGCCGTGACAAGAGCTGGCCTCGGGGGACATTTGGAGGAGCCAGCTGCCACAGCCTTTGTTTGCCTGCAGCCTCACTGCACACGCCTCTGCGCCATCCCCAGGTCCCTTCTCTCAGTCTCGAGCCAGCGCACATCTGCCCCACAGCAGGCGCACCATTCCTTCCTCCCCAGTCCATGAGGATGGAGAGCCAGAGATTTATGTACTCCGCAATTTTTATGTGCTCTCAAGAAGGCTGTGGAGGGAAAACTTTGCCACTCACAAAAGCCTCCATCTGTGAGTTTATTTATCCATGCTGGGAAGGCTGTTTATTCTGTTTCTGGGTGGAAACTATACTGGGATCATGGCTTAATTGTATTGTTTGTTGAATTAATTGCTCTGTTTGATCGGCCTTTCTCCCGTAATGCTTGGAAATGAGATGGTTTTGCTGCAATGTGGGAACAGAGAGGGTTAAAGCTGTTTCTCCCTGGCAGATGAACACAGTCCCACATGCAGTTAGCAAGAGGGGCTATTTTGCAGACAGCACGTGAGTTGCCCAATGCAAATATTGCTGCAGAAGAAGGTGTTTGGTGAGGTTAGGCATCCTGGGGAAAGGGTATGGGCCAAAGGCAGAGAAACATATGGGTTGGTATTTTGTTACCTCTTCCAGCTGACGCCTGCTCAGCCAGCCCTCCTGAGATCGGTATGCCCAAGAAAGGACCTGCCACCGAGGCTCACCCCCTCACTGACCAGTGGCCTGGGGTGGCCTGTGACCTCCTCTCCAGCGATGAGAATGAACATAGTGGATTTTCCAGGTCACCTGGTGAATCATGGGATGCAGAGCAGACAAGAGCACAGCATTATTTCCATATTGGAACATTATTCCCCTCATTTTCATTCCCAGTTTTTTTTCTTTTTCCTTTTCTTTTCCTTTTTACATTTTGCCAGCAAACACCCAGCTCAAATGAACTCCTGCTCATTTCATACTCTTTTTTTCCACTTTCACAATCACAGCACTCAACTTTTTAGGTTTCGCTCCTGTTTCGCTCCTGCCTCTCCCACTTCCCTCTGCCCGCTGGCCTTTGAATGAAACACAGTAATGAGTGGCCATGTCTGACATGGCATTTCTCACACACACACTTTTTAATTTCCTTTCTTCCTCTCTGCAAAATGAAACCAGCATCAAGACTCCTAACACACTGGGGTCATTGCCCTTCCACCAACCCTTACCCCAAACAGGACACCTCTCCACAAGCCATAACCATCTGTAGAGCCTTCTCTACCCAACACAAGAACCAAGCATTGAAGGTGATGATGTGGTCAACCAGATGACCATCCTCCCACCACATCATCAACATCAAGATAGACAGCAGCCTGATTTCTCCCACTAACTAGACATCCCAGTAGAGTTCAGGAAGCATCTCAGGTTAGGAAGGTGAGATCCCTGGACAACCAACCCTCTGGACCTGATCCTGCCCCTTCCCCTTCCCCTCGCCTCTGCAGGCTCTGGGAACCTCCCTTCCATGGCAGAGAGTGAGTTGCTGGAGACAGCAAGATGTTTCAATCAGCAGATCTCTCGTGTCTGAGTCAGACCCATTCCTTGCTGATAAGGAATGAATACTGTCTGTGTCTGTCCGGGTGCGTGTCTCTCTCTCTCTATTTCTCTTTTCTCCTTCATAAAGCTGTCAGACCAAAAATAACATATTAGTGGAAGAAAGGAATGTCAGGTGTAATATAATAACGTGATCAGGAGGCTGGGGGAGTATGCGTGCCTGTCTGGCTGCCGTGCTGGAGTATCTCTGCAACAGTGATAAATGGCTATGGCTCAGGAATGCCTTTCACTCCTTCACACCCTTTTCTCCCACTGCCCCCCATCAGACATGGAAAATGGGATGATAAATAGGATGGAGTTCTTACTCAGCACCATTCTGCTCCCAGAAGCCACCTGTGTTTGACACTGCAGGCAGGTCACACATCCCCAGGCCAGAGACTGAGGAATATGACAGGAATGGCCAGACCACACCAGGCTGCAGGCTGGGCTACCCTGTGCCCCATTTGTCCCCCAGATGAACAGAGAAAAGACACAATAAATTAGGCAGGCACCTCCCATGGCCTCCATCAGGCTGTGTTTTAAGGATTTACAAGGATAGAAAGAACATCATGCACCTCCTTGTATTTAATTGACTACCTTCCATGGGCTAGTCTAATTCCTCTCTGAACCCAAATCCAAAGGCTTGCATTCAGCCCTGGTTCAGTTTCAGCAACAGTGTGGTCCTGCACCAGGGAGTGAGGAACCACAGGAAAGACAGTGTTCACCACAGCTAGCTCAGGGCTACATGGAAGGAAGAGGATTTGGGGGACCCTTGTCCCAGGAGGGCGTCCTTCTAACACGGCACATCCATCAGCAAGGGTACCAGTCGCTGCTGTCTCAGGGTCTTTGGAGGCTCTCTGCAAACTCTCAGACCAGCAAAGACCGATCCTAGTCTGCCACAGCGTGGTGTGTCCCACAGTTCTCTGCACAGTCCTCAAACCACCTCCAGGAGAGTGGACCCATTAGTGAAGTTTTCCCCATTGGGAAGGCATGAAATGGCAACAGCTTCACCCACAACCACAGCTCATCCCCAATGCTTGTGTTTGGCCAGCTGTGCTGTACAGCACAGGTCCTGCCAGACAGTGCCACCATCTTTATTCTGACCTGTTTCAAAGTCTTTGCAGAGGTCCACAAAGCTGTGTCTTTCAAGCCAGGCAGCAGCACAAGGCTGTACCACCATTCTGGTCCCCACAGGCATCAGGCAAAGGACTCATGCACCTGTTTGGACATACATGGGAAGATGTGATGGGTTAGTACCCTGCAAGAACAAACTTCCTTCCTTCAACAGCTTTACAAAACATTTTATTTCACCATTTTGTTCCCCAGCCCAAAATAACATCTCCTGTGTTGTAAACCCTTTGCACTAGATTTGACTGAAAAGGTGGTTGGGACAAAGCACAACCAACTTCTTCAGGAGGACTTAGCATAGCATGGCCACAAGACCTGTCCACTGACACAGGGGCACAGCTGTACTTAATGGTCTTGAAAATCCAGTCACAAGCATTGGCTGGAACAGGGTCTGGGACAAAACACGTGGTGGGTGTCACACTGCTGAGGCCAGCTCTACATTTTAAGGCCAGGAGGGCCTGATGTTTCTCTCTGGCCTATTAACCAGTGCCTGGCAAAATACCCTCTATGGAAACCAATGACTTCTGGTGGAGTGTATCTTTTACACAGCTATCCAACACCTCCCGAATGATTTCCAGCAAGGGATAACTGATTGCATCTACTGGTAATCTGTTCCAGCATCTAGATACTTTTTCTGCAAAGGAAAAGAAAAAGAGGAAATACATAAAGAAGAAGAAAATCCATCTTGCTCCCACATAGGTCTCTTATCTTCAACTTGAACAGGTGGGTCCCATTCTGGCACCACCTAGTAAGGAGCCCTCGCGTATCAGGTTCTTCCCACATGCCTTCTACACTTAAGGAAACAACGCTGCGTATTTCAGCACTTTTGAAAGAACCACCCCAGGACACAACACTATCACGTTTCACAGTAGTGCAGATTTTCCATCCCCAAGCTCTGCTTTGAACGATGACATTAATTGAAATGGCTGCAGAAGTGCCAGGGCTGAGATCCAGCTCCATGACCTGCTCTGGGTACAGGCTCCTACGTGGCTGGTGCAGGCCCGCTTGGCTCTCAGCCCACTGCAGAGATGTTCCTCTTTGCTATTAAATATTCTACCTCCTGCCTGTTCCTTTCCATTTCCTCCACCCCACTGCCACAAATCCAAGACCAGGGGAACTGACAGGCAGGAGCAGGCCCATGGCCATCTTGTCCAGTGTCCAACTTGGGGACATGCCAGGCCGAAGTATAAGATTCCTTCTGACAGCACATATGCAAATCAGGTCCCCTTCTGCAGTCTTTAATAGCCCCAAACTGATTTAACTCTTCAAACACGAAGAACAAAATCCCTTTCAAAACGTGTGCTACTGTTCCAAAAATTCTGGCTACTTTTGATATGCAAATATGAACCGAGCCTCCTTATAAAATTTGCCAAGTTCTTGATTTCATTTTCTTAATTTCATCCAGTAGCACTGTGTTGCACAGAAAGATGCAAAGTGTTTCCTTTAGCAGTTGCTAATTAATTCAACAACTGGTCCTTTCCGTTCTTTGTTTTCTATCCTACTCCTTTTCAACTGGTCAGTTGTGAGAGGCATCTAAGGTAGCCATGAAACATAACGAGGCAATAAAGTCACCGTGATGATTCTTCAATTAGCTATACAAGGATGCGCACCATCACAGAAAAATGTTTCTTCTGCTAATGAGAACTAACGATCCCATACCTGGGGGATTCTGCACTCTGATCAAAAGAGTCCAATCAAAACCTCTGCAAATTTCTGATTAAACCAGACAAAGGAGGGGAGAAAGGCACCAAGTCAGATGTTGAATAGATAATAAAATTCACTTCCACTTTTCCTTCCCAGAAAATGGTAAATTTAACAGGCATGACTAAGCAGCTATAAGGGAAGACATGAACAAATTTGTAAAGCAAAGGGGAGTTTAAAGTTCATCTCATTTTCCCCTTCTGCAACATCATCTGCAATCATATTATGATTTAAAGGCCACCTTTCCCCCAGGGGGAAGTGGGTGAGAAGGGTGTGATTCAATTTTGCATATCAAATATGATGGGAGAAGGAGAAAGGCCAGGAGGCACAAGCCGAACAGCCACATCCCTTTGGCACTGTTAAATGTGTGTTGCTTTTTCCACTTCTTAGAGGTACAAGGGAAAAAATAATAATGGCATGGTGGCATTTTCTAACTTCATATGTGGAAAGACCGCACCTTTCACTATTGGGAACAAAGCCAGAACAAATCCTGATTCAACCAGTACCAACCTCGTGAGACCCCAGTCTGCCTTGACAAAACCCCTGAACACCAAATGACAATCCTGCCCTTTTCCAGAAGCTGTTGCCATTCCCTGCTGCATTTCCAGCTCACCAGAAAACAGTCATGCTGCTGTTGGCTTACACCTTTCTCACTTCCCAGCAGGATTGACCTCATCTCCATGTTACAGCATCCAGGGATGGCAGCTAGGCTGTTCCAATTTGAGGGAATAGGAAAGGATTATCCCAGAAGCTGCAGAAGAATGAAGCGAAGCAGCATGTACCACTGCCTAGGCATGCTCTGCCTGCCCTTTCTGGTCCCTGATTCCTTGGTAAATAACTTTTTTCCAGATAATGTCCAATTCCAAAGAAGGCTTCATGTCAGTGAATGGCCATGGTGGTATTAAACCACAGGAAGGGAAGCATAAATGGAGGAATGGAGTTGTCTGCAGCGGGGGAAGACTTGGACAGCTGTCACCAGCCAGACATAGTAATGAAAGTGCCAGTGAAAGGGGTTCAAGAGCCAGTTGGCCTGCTTAAGAATGGTGCAGATCTGGATGCCAGGAGACCTGGACACTGCTCCCTCTTCTGCCACTGACCTTCTGCAAACCCATGGGCAAGTCACTTTGCTTGGCTCCACTTCTCCCTCCCCTCCTGTGGTGGGTTTGTCTTACTAGCAGCATGGCCCGAGGCAAGGGATCTTTCCTCATGCCCAAGCACAGCCCAGGTTGAGCAGATGTGCAACGGTCAGAGTCCCCAGTGCCCACCACCCTGCCAGGCTTTCCTCCAAGGGATGCTCTGAGAAGTCACCACTACCCCACCAAGAGGGCAATGCCAGCAGCCAAACATGGGAGAGAGCAGCTCATGCTCCCTGGCTCCACACACCTGTATCCCCCAGTTCAATAAAATGTCATAAAAGCAGAGAAATTTCACAATAAACACAAATAGATCAATAGCATTAGCGCTACTCTTAATAGCTGCCTCAGGCTTTTCATACTACACCTTCGAAAATGTCCAGTAGTGAGTAATTAATGACCAAACCAAGTAATTACTTTCTTGATTTTTCTGAAAACTAGAATTCACCAAAAGGGCTTTGAGCTTTACTGGCGCTACATAGCAAATTAATTCAGTAAGTGCTGATATTACAAGTCTGGGCTGCTTGTTAAAATATAGCAATGCTGTAGAGCCTGTCTTTTCTTGCTGTCTGATGTAACCCTTTACATGCTTCTCCAGCTGTCTGCAAGAAAGCAACTCAACCCTCTATCGCTCTGCACACCAACCTTCACAGATTTTCGCTACAGTGCTCTTAGGCCAGGTAGTAGGGAGGTAGCTTCCCTTAGAGGAGATGCCAGGACTTCAGCATTCCTGTGCCAGCAGCTCACAAACAGGGATTAAGGCAAATCCTATCTTATGCCTTTACCATCACAACAAACAAGTAGGAGTGGGAAGAGGAGCATGGGGGCTTCTCTCAAGCCACACAAAAGCTGGAAGTGGGACCACAAAGACTGCCAGACACCTTTGAACTGCTTTGAACACATTTTTTTTCCAGCAAGCAGGGCAGGACACTTCCCATGCAATTAGCAACCCCAGCCTAACCTGGGGACTTTTAA
Organism: Astur gentilis; assembly: GCF_929443795.1. NCBI lineage: Eukaryota > Metazoa > Chordata > Aves > Accipitriformes > Accipitridae > Astur > Astur gentilis. The sequence goes on from NC_064885.1 coordinate 15,679,902, forward strand.
CCCTTGAGGAGTAGTAAGAGAGAAACCAAAGGGGATGACCAAATAGCAGTGAATAAGGAGCACAAGGGAGGCAAAGAGAGAAAGGAAGAGAGCAGAGATCCTGTCTGTGAAGACAAGAACCTTTGTCTTTCCAGCACACCACTCTCCTGGAGTAAAAAGATGGATGTATCTCCAGTTTCTTGCCACCTCTTCTATTCCATATGCTTGATTTCTGCTAAGAGTGACATCTGAAAACAGCCTGAGGTGTCACCTTAAGACTATCCATGGCTTGTCATCTGTGCCTACTGACCCACTCAAGAAAATCAGGACACAGACTTCTAGCAGCCATGGCACACCCTGTACACAGCTGAAAGTAACCTTCACAAGATACTTCTAACAAGTCCATTTTTACTCTCTCATGTATTTACATGGCTTCAGCCACCACAGCCACCAACTAACCAAACACCGTGGGAAGAACTGCATGTACAGCTCTTCCACAGGCAGTAAACAGAGGCACAAAAACTCAGAGCTATGTTCAGACTGCCTGCCTTGGATGCTCACACAACATTAGGTTTCCACTGCAGCATCTAAGAGGAAAAGGATGATGAGCAATTCAGGCCACCCGTTACCCATGACTGCCAGACATACCGCAGAGAGAAACACACACAAAACTACAGGACCTCAGGTGGGAGGAGGGATGCAAGTTCAGATCTTCCAAGACCCCTGGCCTTCCTCACTTGGCCTGTCCTTGTCACTGCAAGGCATCTTGGACACCATATCAGAGGGCAAACTATCTAAATGATCCTAGGTTTCAATCATCTGCAGCATGAGATGCTAATGAGTGTTGCAATTGCGTGTGCTGGTATGTGTATATGCCCACATGAGAAAGAATAGAAGTCAATAAGCAAATTACTAAAGTAATCCTTCCATCCCCACCAGTAATGAATTATTGTTTCCCTGCTTCCAGGAGCATGGCTGTAGCTTGGGAGCTTAACATTCAATCTGACATAGACCTCCAGCATGCACTTTTAATCCTGCTAAGCACAGTGACAGCTAACAACAAACACCTCAAGCAGAGGAAGCGCCGCATTTCTTTCCCATCTTTCCATTACCATATTTTTAATTGGCTGGGAATATCCTTTGCTTTTGTCAAAACATATTCTGCTAAACCACTGCTTCAGATTTGAATGGAGGAGCCAGGAACCATGAGAGAGAAGCCAAAAAAATCCCCCTGCAAATGAAGATTTCTGCCAGTGGAGGCACAGCAGGGAGGAACGGGAGCAGTGTCTGCTCACCCCCATTTGCATCACCAGCCACACCAGCAGTCCTCAGTACTGCAACTGCTTCCGAGGCTTAAATGCAGGGCAGGTGATAAAGAGGTGCCAACACAGGTGGATCTGCTGAGTTGGTCAGAGGGAACTTGAGAGAGGTACAGAAATCATTATGGTAAGAAGGGTATTAAAAGAAAATACGGTGGCAAGAGTCCAACTAGAAGTTCAGAGGCCAACAGTTGAGTGACGAACAGCCAGTGCTATGGAGAAATCAGTTTTAAGAGCATGAGAAGCAGAAGGCCCTGGAAGGGAGATCCTGTCAGAGGGAGCATGGCCAGAGGAGGAAGCAAAGGGAAATAGAGTACAAATTATGCTCACGTATGCAAGTACCCAACATGACTTAGATGCTTTTCCCTTGTTGCCTTGTTTCCCCTTTCCCCCCTCTCAAAAGAAAATGGGGTTTTGACAAAGCCTAAACTTTATGGAAATTCTTCCAATTATCTGTCGCTTGCTTTTTGTTTTAAAGAAAATGCTTTCCTTCTTGACCGTGAGAAGGCGGCTAACCTCTTTCTTACTAAGTAAAACATTTTTCAAAAGGATCTGATGGAAAACAAACAAAGCTGAAGCTGCTGGAGAGGGGTGGGAGGCAGGTTTCTACCCAGTGCTGTCTTCCTTATGTCCTGAATCTCCCAGGCTGACTGCTCAGCATGTCCAGCAGAAAATGCAAATACTGCCTTGAGCAATCTCTTTTCATCCACCTTCACAGCTGAGGTCAATAAGGAAAAAATCTACTCACTCTTGCAGGCAGGGAAGCTGGGGCAGGGCAAGAAGTTGTTTAAATACTCTCCAAGCTGTAAGCACACAGTGAGTCCCACTGCAGTCAGTGAGACAAGAGACATATGGAAACCTCTCCCATGCCTAAGCATCCCGTTGAGTGCTTGCCCTTGGGATGGGGGCAAGGAGGAGATGTGCTTAGTCTAAAAAGGCTCATTGCACTTTGGGAAGAGCCAAGACAGGAGGTCAGAGCTCCCCACGTTCATCCCAGGATTGGATTGGGCCACATCTTGGTTTGGTTTCCATCCCCAGTGCATCAAGCAAAAAATACCATTTTCCTCCACAGAAGGCCCAGCACATTCCCCCAGGGACAAGGGGGAAGTCACAGCTCCTAATTTGTTGCCTGCTCTGCTACGGACTCCTTGGTGCAGCGGAGGCTGTTAGATCAGGTCAGAGCCACTGCTGCAAGGGGGTAATTCAAGAAAGCAAATCCTGACTTTATTTACACAGTTAAATGGAGGGAAAATGCACAGGGAAAGAACCTGACAGCACAAGTGGAAGGATTATCATCAAGCACAGCTTTCCAGAAGCTTCAGTGTATCAGCTTTAAGTCCAGAGAGGGTTGGCTTTGGTGTGTTGGAGTTGCCATTTTTTGTTCTTGCTTTGTGTAGTATAAAATGAGTTCTAAATAAACCAGCAATGTACAGGACATGTACGAATCAAGCAACAGAGCCTGTTCCACAAAGGCACTGAATGGCTCCGTCTCCTCGGGGATATGGCAAACAAGCTGCTTCACCAGCCTGCTCTATCAAGTTAATTTCTCTGCCCTTTTATTATGATGGGCAGCCCCTACGCTCATTTGCAGTATCATACAACAAGGGCTATACACAATAATCTGGGCTTGGAGAATACTTAATATCCCTACCCTGGAACTAGGCAGCCTTATGCAGCAATATGGGAAAGACCTCAGGATACGACCTGCAGTAAAGCAGAGTCCCCACTCCATGAGTCATACCCACAGTCTAGCATCTGCGGTGCACCAAAATATTCATGAGAGAGCTATAAAATATGGAGATAATTCTCCTAATGTCTCCAGCATTTATAAGCTGATTAGTGTTTCTTCTAATATAACTGGGCCAGGGACTAAAGTGGCACGAGACATCTGGCCCAGAATTTAAGTGCAGGTGTCAAGGGAGATGCTGCTAGCACAGAGACAAGGCTCCATCCTCCTCCCTCTTCTCTTGGCTATGACCCCAAGCCATCAGTAGACCCAGGGGCAGTATGTACACCAGAGACATGAATCCTGCCCCTGCAGATCAGGTCCTGGCCCCCTCCCATGCTCGACACACAGAGTCCTGCTAAGACTATTTTGCATGAGGGCAAGTTGTATGGCCAGAAATTTGAGCAGCTCCTGCAAAGCCATGCAGGTGAGACCCTCTGTTTCCCTTGTAGGTAGAGGGCAGCCACACAGCAGAAGCTGCAGCACTGTCAACCTGACCACATGGCATGTGCTAGGGTAAGTCACACCTTGCACGTGCCTGCTTGGGGACCAGGGAGTCTTTCCAAACACCAGATCTATGCCTCTGGATGCAAAGAATGGCCATAGTTACAGAAGGGTTTGGGGTTTTTTTTGTCTTCAGATAAGGCCAGAGAGCCAGTAAGACAGCAAAAACACACAGGGCAAGAAACGGAACCAAGCCATTCATGGAAACTGCTGCAGAGCCACAGAGCACACCTCCGCAACTGCAACACAGAGAAATAACAAAACTTCTCAGCACAGCACAGATGATACTTGCCATCAACTGACATTTTGTCCAGACAAGTTTCTTACCCAGATTGCAAGCCCCAGAATGAAAACAGGTAAGCCAGTATGTTACTGGACAGAAAAAGGCCAGATCTGCCTCTTTCCCTGGACTAAGGGAGATGACTTCATCAGCAGCTGCATTACAAAGTGGACAGCATTTGCCCTGCAGCAAAAAACTTAAAACCCCCTCATCGGAACTGCAGACTTATCTTTGGAGGGTCTCTCTGTCCTGGAAATGCATGTGGTTGAGGCTGGCAGCCATCCCACACCACACCTGCCCAAACATACATCTGCTCTGCATCAGAGCAGCACAGAGCTCCAACAGGTGGATTTGGTTTGGATCTCAGTGACTGCCTGGGGACAATTTCCCCTTAAGGAGCCCCTGCTACCCCCCATGGAAAGCCAAGGCCATGGAGCTGATGTTGGTGCACCTCTTGGGGTACCATTCATAGAACAACAAAATGTGAGCTTAGAGGACAAGAAGCTCATGTTCAAGGTTTCTGGTCAAGATTTTTTTTACTAAATCCAAGGCTCAGCTGCTAATGCTGAGAGTTCAGGCTCTTGGAAATTTAATCCCTCAGTTAAAGCTGAACACAGAGAAAAAGCAGCCAAATCCACTTACCTGAATTTTCAGAGTAGGGGAAGCAAAACCTTCCCACACCCCTAACTGGGCCATATCCTGATCCTGCAGAACTGCTGAGCACATCCCGCCCTGTTTTGGCCACTACCACCAAGGAGCCAGTCTGCCTACCCACCCAGAGGAAAGTCATTCCTGACCATCCCCACCACCACCCCTGTTCTCTGACACAGCCAAGCCTCAAGCAACCAAGAGGTAGAGTCATGTAGGCACCCTGCTGCATTCAAGCACTTCCCACTCCGATGGGATCCTTCTGTGCATCTCATCACTAGCTGACAAAGTTAACGCAAGCCACTCGCTAGCACAAATGCCCAGCCTGTGATTGCATAAAGCTGTTACTTTTGGAGATGCCAATGCAAGCTCTATTATGGGTAGAGCTGAATTGCTCTGCCACTCAGGAAGGTAGGTCAGAGAGTTCAGCGAAGCAGAGGGGTTAAAACTAGAGTGCAGACATTGCCCACAATCAAAGCAGCTATCATTTTCTCAGGCTTTTCTCCCTTGTATCCAGTGATAAGACACGTGAGAACAGTTCAAAGCTGTGCCAGGGGAGGTTTACACTGGACATGAGGAAGCATTCCTTTACTGAGAGGGTGGTCAGATGCTGGAACAGGCTTCCTGGAGAGGTGGTCAATGCCCCAAGCCTGTCAGTGTTTAAGAGGCATTTGGACAATGCCCTTAATAACATGCTTTAACTTTTGGTCAGCCCTGAAGTGGTCAGGCAATTGGACTAGATGTGATCATCGTAGGTCCCTTCTGACTGAAATATGCTGTTCTATTCTATGCAGCCACCACCACTCCAGGGTAATGAGCATTGCCAGGGATGTTAGTACAAACCCAGAAGACAAACAGTCAGCAAGGTTGGCCAAGCAAAAACCAAGATGTTCCAGGTCTGGTTTAGTCCAAGTAAGTACCTGAGGTGTTAGTACCCACCTGGACTTTGCAGGGGAGTGTGCAGACAGAAGAGCTGGTCCTCAGCACTCCATGTACACCAGGAGCTGGGGGTTTTGAATGGTACCTAGGTCTAGCTTGGCAAAGCTGCAACAAGTCTGAAAACCAAGCTACAAGCCTGGGCCAGAGTTCAAGCCCAGCAAGTAGGTCATGGAGAGAAACACCCAGAGATACCATTCTATGGTTATCCCATGGACTTCCAAGGGAGTCCATCTCATGGTGTTCACTACCACATAAGGTGAACATACCCCAAATCATCAAGGTACAACTGGGTGAAAGCCAACTACCGAAAGACCCAAGGAACAAACACAAGAGGCAAGACCTGCATTTTCTAACCCACAGGTTTTCACTGTGGATTTTATTTAACTGTATTAGATATTCCTATACCTCACTCATTTCTACTATAAAAGGCTTCTACTGAAAGGCTTTAGGCATGAAAATTTTCTTGCACTGGACGACACTAGGTTGACAGCCCTAGAGAGAAATTCTCTGTGCACAAGAAGATCAAAGGAAGCCCACTACCAGCCTAACACACATCATTTTGGCCCCACCGTAGAGATCCAGGTCTCAGAGGAAAGAGATTGGTACCCATACAGAGTAAACATGACAAATGCTGCACATCAAATCTCTTACCCTACCTGCTCTGCTGCACCCACTCCAGCTGACCTCTGTCCTCTCTTGCTGTCACATGTTCTTCCATCACTTCTCCATCTCTTTTTTTTCCCCAGGCCTAAGCTACAGCTTCAGTTTTCTGCCTTCTGCAGCTCGAAGATTTGGCTCCTGACCCTACATCTTGCATCTCCAAACTACAGTCACCTCCCGTCTCAATCTCACCTTCCCAAGCCATTTGGGAACTAGTCTGTGCTCTGACAACAGCAATCTTGCATCATTTGCTTTCTTGAATCTATCATTGAGTTATTTCCCTGGATTTGCTCTTCTGGGAATCAAATTCCTTCTTCTCTTCCTTCTTGCTTCTCTCAACAACTGTTCCAGGCTGGTTTTGAGACTGTGTCCACCCCTTCTGCTCTGCAGTCACAACATCCTCAAATCCCCAGCAGTTAACCCTGAGGAGCCCCTTTCTGCTCTCCAAGTCTAGTACCCTGTGAAGCCAGGGCAGCTATAAAATTGATTTCTACAGTCCCTACCTGCAAAATTAAGTTAGTCACATTTACCCATCTTGCTTTTAAGCACCTGGTCAAAGGCATCCTGTATATATAACTGACAGAGATGGGCAGCACCTGCCCAGAATCCAGTCCCCTCAGGCTTAAGTCACCATGGCCGTGAGACCCTGGAGCAATTACCTCCTCATTTCAGGTGCTGTGAGGAAGCCAGGAGATTGAGTTTGTATAAAACACCAGGAAGCAGTGCCCCATATGTTCCAATCTGTGCTCAAGTTTCAAAGGACCTGATTTGCTGTTTCGCCACAGAGCCAATGCTTCCCTCCTATCTGTAGCAGTTTCTAGTCTCAGCTCAAGGTTCAGTCCACCACACTATGACCACCAAGATGGCAGCTACCACCACCATGTTGCAGCCAGCTAAAATGAAATAAACCTAGCAAACTGCTTATACAGATGCAGGGCTAGAATTCATAACTCTATAGACTGAGACAGGCTCTCTTCCTTCCCCAAACTGCTGAATGCTAAATCTTCCCCTATCTGCCACGTCCATCATACAGACTGTGGGCTTCAGCAACTAGAGATCTGTTTCCTATAAATTTTCTGCACAGTGCCTACAACACTTGTAGTCTCTCTAAAATAATGATTGGAGGGTGGATAGAGGAGAACAAACAGTTCAGATGAACAGTTTATCTGATGAATTTAGCCTCTTCTCCTCTTTCTGCAATATCAGGTGGACAAATCCAATTTCCTCAAACGCATTTGTTGTTAGAGTTTATTTGACAAATACTTCCCCAAACAATTGCCTCTATATTCACTTAGCAAATATTTAAAATATGAACTGTGCTGTTTAGTGAATCCCCTGGCATTGCACTAGTCCCTAGTGGAGTGGAAAAGTTAGGTTTTTCCCCAGTATTAGTTATTTCTGCATTTCAAATTAAATTTTTGCCAGTTCTCATCCTTTTGCTGATAACACCGGATGATTTGGTGGTGCTTATTAGGAAAGGAGCTGGTCAGTTGTCTTCTGATGAAATCGAATTTTGCTGGAAAGCAATAATCCATTGAAGCAGACACCTTTCATCAGAAACACCCCACAGCCAAATGACTTGGAGCAGCTGAAGCAAGGATGCCTGTGCAAATTCAGCTCTCAGAAATCCCTGCTGGGTTTTTTCCCAGGCTATGGCTGCGCATTTGTGTCAGTCACCTGTCAGCTCCACATCTCCAGCCGAAAGCTGAGAAATTTTGGCCTGGTTGACCTTCTTTGAATTGGGGAAGTCCTATGAGAGGCATGGGTCAGAAGAACATAAGGGATCTAGAATAATGGTGTCCCAGGCATTTTTTGCCCCATAAGGAGGCCAAGGGAGCGGGGCTTAGGGGGACTTAACAGCAGCTTTCCAGTACCTGCATGGGGATTATCAAGAAGATGGAGCCAGAAGTTTACCAGGAAGATGGAGATGGGGGACAACAGGTATTATCTGAAACAACCAGATATAAACAACTGGATATAACAACAGCCCCCATGAGGACAGTCAAACAGTGATACAGGTTGCCCAGACAGGCTGTGCAGTCTCCAGCCTTGGAGGATTTCAAACACTGGTCTGAACTCAAAACTAACCCTGCTTTGAGCAAGATGTTGGACTAAAGACTTCCTGATTCCCTTCCCACCCGAATTATTCCAGTCTATGACCCTAGGAAACCCTTTACCAGTACAGATAAAGCTAACAAAAATGATGGTTACACAGAGTGGGAGCAGAGTTTGAGGGATATAACGTCATACCTTGGCTAAAGTTTGTTTCTAGAATTGCCTGTTCATAGCAAAAATGGGGGGGGCTGGGGAGGGGGGGAATCCATTTTTGGTCCAAACTGGACCAAAACCAACATTCGAAGAAATGCTGAGAGACCAACATCTGCATTTCAGCAAACTCAGCCACAAAGACGCATCATTTCAGACCTAGAGAAAATCAGTTTCTGGGCCACATGATTACAAAGAAAAACTCAAGAGCCTTAAGAGTTCAACCGGAACCAGAAGGCAAATAAAAAGAAATCACAATTCATTATTCATCAAAATCTTCTCCAATCTGTTTTAAGACCAAGTTAGGATATTTTAGCACTGCAGGTAACAATAGTGGTAAAAAAAACCCTGCAAATGTGACTTTGAAATTTGCTTTTCATGATTTTTATTTTTTTTCTGCCAGTAAAAATCTCATTGCTTGAACATTCTTGGAAAGGTACCAGGGAAAGGTTGGGAATATCGCCCAAGCAAATTCACTTAAGAATTCAAACAAACACATCAGGACACAATTTTGCTTTTGTCACCCAGCTCTGGAGAAAAGATGAGCAGTTAGGAAGAGGGCAGTAAAGGAACAAATGCTTCATTAAACCTGTTTTCGGGCAGAAGAATAACAGGCAACCTATTGCTGGAAACAGCCTTTCCCATTCTTCAGTCAACCAAGAGCCTTTGAACGCAACATTGAGTTGGACAGCAGCTCTTCATATCCCTATTATTTATTTTGCAACTTGGAGGGATGCAGCCAGGACAACCCATCTTTCTAAGCTGCGTACCAATGCAGGAGAGGTAGAAATTTCACATTCTCACTCCACAAACTCCCACCCACTGCCAAGATCAGCAAACGACACACGAGCACACCAGACAGGCAGGCAGACAAAAAGAATAAAACAGGCTTTCTGAGATACAGTGAATTCCTTCCTTGAGCACCAGAACACTTTTTTCATCCAAAAAAAAAAAAAAAAAAAGAGGAAAAAAAGGGTCCAGGTGGCTCTGGCGGGGGATTTTTTTGGGTTTGTGTTGTTTTTTTAACCTTCAGCCCAACTGTGTCAAATGGTCACAGGACTGGGTAAGGAGAGAGAAATGATGGTTGGGGTTTTAACTCATAGCTCTACAGCCAGGACTCACTTTTGGATGCAGGTCCAAATCCCTTCCTTGCCTCAAGGAGAGGTAAAACACCAGCAACCATGCTTCAAGAACACAGAGGTTTTTCTATGCTGGACTGTCCAGAAGCTTCCCTACAGAAAGTTGGGTTGTCAGCCAGGCATGGATCAGCACAATGCCTCCTGCAAGCACCCAGATCTTCAGCTGAGGGCTCCTCACCTCCAGGGAGATGTTCATTTGAAAACACCTCCCACCAGCCCATCTCTGGGTCTCACCAAGTTAAAAGAAATGGCACCTATAGTTCTGAGAAGAGATTTTTCCAATTCTCTGTCCCTGGGAAAGGTAGTTTTTATTAGGTGCCTCAGAGAAGTCATGCTTTGTTCAAAGGGGCTGCAATTGCTCCTGGATGTTCTCTAATCCCTGGCTCCATCTCTGACTCAGCCTGCTCTACAGAATACTCCTTAATGGACTGGCTCACTCCAGCGACATGCTTTATATCTCTTTAGCTCCATGAGCAGATGGAGTCGAGGGACAGCAGGATTTATATTTCTTGCTTGAGTTGCAGCTTGGCTAGGTGGAAATAAAAAACGAGAAAGAATGAGGAAATGGCATCGTAACAGCATTTACCTCATGGGCTTTGGAACCTCTATTCTACCTGGGTAGTGTTTGCAGTTGTCAGTATTAATCCCATGCCTTCCTCCCCAGCTGAAGAGGAGGAGGCCCAGAGGGATGGTTCTCCTCCCTAGACCATCTGATGGATGGAAGGGAGCCTCCAGAAGCATGGTGAAATACTCAGCTGGCAAAGTCTGTACATCAGTGCCGATTTATACCAGCAGATAATGTGGCCCAGACCATTTCCTTCAGGGCATGCAAAGGAAAACCAGGAAATGCTTCTGACCTCTGAGGGCTTTAAAGGGAGCGAAAAGGAGGCAGAGGTATGAAAGCAAGCAGGGACATTGACAAGAGCTCAGGAAAGAGCAGCACAATAGGCTCCTAAACTCCTTACCTTTCTCCATGTTTCATGCAATCAAAGGCGAAAAGGAAAACTGAGAAAGAGAAGGAATTACAAAGAATGTGAAAGCTTCCCGATTAATTAATTACCCCTTTTATTTTGTAAAAAGGAGGCTAGAAATATCAGTGTCTGCTCCGCTTGGAAGGCAAGCTTGCTGGCGCTTGCTCCGAACATCCCCTCCCCACCCCGCCTGCGCACGGGGATAATTAATCCATTATGGGATGGATCATGCCGCGCAGCCATAAAAAAAGAGAGATCTATTTCTCCTTCAGTTTTCCCCTCCTCCCCGAAGAGACATCTGAAATGTATCATGTAATAAATGTTTCTTGGATGGAAGGAGAGGTATTGTTCTCTTGCTGTGGAAACAATCCTGCTGGTGGGGCCAGCCAGGAGGGAACTGGGCCGGATACTTCACTCGGCAGCTCTTACGATATCCTGTATGGCAGGCCAGCCCTCCAAAGGACACATTTCATGATACTCCCTCTGAAAAGCAGCACTCAGAAGAGGGGAGGGTGAACTGGCTCTAACCAATGGAGGTGAGTTCAGGCTGCTGCCCAGGATGTCTTGAGGGTCTTGGGTGGGCTTCCCCCTGCAAAGGCATCCACAGGACTACCCAGCACGCAACGGGACACCTCTGGGACTGGGGAGGTGGCCCAGAGTCTGCTGCAACACACCCAATAGAACATCTCTGACTGAGCCTCTCCAACCCTGCATCCAGGCCAGCGCAAACAGCACAGTCCTCTCCACCACACCCTGATGGTGCATGGCCGAGGTTGAGAGCAGCGGCTTTGCACAACTCCGAGCAAAGATCAGCCTTTCTAGAGGCACCTCTCCTTCAGTTCGAGACTTGCCTCTGATCCAAAGGACCTAGAAATCAGCTGCAGTGGACTCAGTTTCCAGCTATAATAGACTTGATCACCCTTCAGCAAGTATCACAATTTTTTTCTATTCCTGGCCAGCCACGTTCACTATCTGGGGTGAGATATTTTGTCCTTACCTTTTTCACACACCCCCCACCTGCCTGCTACACTGCTGCACACCCAGAAGGGCAGGAGCTCTCTTCTGTTGTGATCAAATTGCACACAGCACAAAGCCTGCTTCATCAGGGTATGGATTTTCACATCCTCTCTAATTAAAAAAAAACGCATGCCATGCTCTTCATGCCCCTTTCCTGGTATTTATGTGGAGCACAAGCAGCTGTTACATTAAAGGTTTCTCGAGGAGGATGGGGTAGGTTGTCTGTTACCTGCCCAACACCCTTTGCTCTGCGGTGGTTTGGTACCCCCAAAGCATGGAAATTGCATGAGATCAGAGCTACCCAGCGCTGATCTCACCCCTGATCCCAGCATTCCATTTGCATCAGTTTATCAGAAACATTTCTTCCTTCTGCTGACATCCAAATATTCTTGGCATGAAGGAGCTGCTGACATTTATTCCTGAATTGCCACATTGCCGGAGTTTTGGCTAACACTAGTGTTACATAGGAAGAGTGAAGGGACCTTGTTACTTGGTGAAGATGTGTCTTCTACAGTCTATCAGTCTAGATTAGACTTGGGTCACTTCCTCTATTCATTTCCCCAGATGATTTTTTTTAAGGCTCTTTCAAAGAAACACTTGAGCTCAGTACAATGTTATTGACTGCAACCAGAACTGGCTGAAAAATGCTGAACTAATTGAAAGAAATTTTCTTTTTCATTCCTTCCTCAAAACATTTCCAGGGTTTTTGGTCAGTACTTGGAACTGTGAACCACCCACCCTGCCCCATGCTCCACTGTATGACAGCAAAAGCTTTCTCCACAGCGTCAGCAGCATTTTTAAAGCCTGCAAGTTGATCTCATGGCTGCAAAATGACTTCTCTGTCTATCAAAGACAGAGGGATGTCACAACACCTCTTTATGTTTTCACCAAGACATCTCTCATACCGACATCCAGGTCGTGGAGAACAGTTCCCTCTACCACTCCATCAGCACGTGCTCTAAGCAGATCCCAAAGCTCTCCAAGAGCAGTTAGCACCATTAATCCTATCTCCTGCATGGGGAAACTGAGGCACAGGGTGGCAGTGGCTCTCACAGCAGCAGAGATCTGCCACCTCTCAAGTCCCCATGAGGAGCTCTGCACACTAAACCATGACGGGGTGTCCTACCGCCTGCTACGCATAAACCTCCACATCCACCTTTAGGCACGTGCCAGCCAGCCAGCCCCCACCCCAAGGCCACGATGCACTGCAGAGCCTGGCGAGACCAGCTGTTCCTCCACCCCGTCGTCTCCTCTTGAGGGTCTCACTGGCTGATTCCTCCTCACCAGCATCTTTCTCCATGGCTGCCAGGAAGATGGCATATTTCATCTCAAACAAGAAGCAAAACAACCACCCACCCACCCAGGATGCCCAGGCTCTCTAGCAGAGTGGAGAGGTTTCCGCATTGCTCATTTTCTTCCCTTCTGAATTAACGCAAGCTAAACAATCTCTTCCCTGTGCATTTCTCCTCCAGGCAGCCCCGCCCCTCCCCTGTCTTTCTTTTCCATTTCAACTACCTCAAGCAGAAGGCCCTTCGAGGCACTAGTGACTTCAAAGACACCAGGTCCAATGTGCGGCAAGTGATAAAAACCTACACAGCATGTGTTGGGCAAATTAATATCCCCTCCAGAGCCACCGGCTCCTCAGTCCCAGCAGCACTATAATGAGATGTTATACTGAAGGGGAGGGGGAACTCGATGCAGAAGAGGAGATGTATTTAATGTATGCAAATTGACTAGCATGCAAATTGCCGCTAAGTTAAAAATAACACATTGCATGAGGAGTCCATCTTTTAAAACATTTGTTTATTCATTAAGGTAATATCTATCATCAGTCTCCTCTTTTCCTTCCACATTAAGTGCTCACTTTTAGGGAAAGTTTGTGCTTTACAGATTTGGGGGGCAACTGTGATTTCCCACTGATAGTGGCCACTGCAGCAACACCAGTTCCTTCCCCTTCACTTTCCTTCCTTCCTGCTCATAGGCTGCAGGGATTATAGTCACCTTTCCTCATAGGCGAGATGCTCAAAGTGATGAACTTCAAGGACAAAAGCCATTACAGCCACACAGACCCACTCCTGCTAGCTGGACCCTCCCCAGGGCTAGACCAGAGCATCTGTCCAGGCTGGGCTCGGCTCAGGGTAGCCAAATTGGATCAAAGGCACAATGCCAGCCTCAGCTTCTGAGAAATCATGGTGTAAACTCCTCCTCCCAGCCTGAGCTCTGCACAGCAGCCTTTCCTTCTGAAGTCTCAGCACAACTAATTAATATTAGAGACCTACTGGCGATGTTAAGCACTGGGATGGTTACTGACAGAGGCCAGTGCATCAGACTGATCCTGGCTGACTGATATCACGGCAAATCCACTGTGCATCACACCTAGTGTTGCAAAGGAGCAATAGGGTCACCAAATGATAAGTGTAGTAAGGATGGTAGCTTGCCGTTTCAAGACAATGGTTGCATATTAAGTCCTACTGCTTGAAGAGGCATTTGGACACTAAAAGCATTTGCTTTGTCCAGCATTTTGATACTGAGGCCTTCTGTTTGCAGCAGGTTTAGGAATGGTCCCAAATGGGAAGTATTTGTCTCCTACACATATCTAGAGTATTTCTTCATCCAACCTTGCTGGGGTATGTCAACATCTTGCAGTCTTTACACATGCAATGCCTCAGGAGATAGAGGTGGGGGTATATTCATTGGACTCAAGCACAGAGACAGAAGGAGCCCTGGTGAGCCACAAAGGTCTTACGCAGAGCTCATGGTGCAGAAGAGGACCAGCAACTAGACAGAAGCTCCAGCCATTCCCAAGCAAGAGAACAATCCAGACAAAACTCTGCTTTAGCTGTAACAAATGGGCCAAGGTCAGAGCTGTCATGGCTGAACTGTTTCCAGGTCTCAGAGGACCATGTTCCAGGGTTTCTTTTTTTTTGATCCTTTATTATTACTCAGCCAAAGATTGACAAAGTTACAGTGTTAGTACAACCCTCCAGCACCTGTCAATAAGCAGGAGATTTATTACTTCACTAGTTAACTCTGTCCCTCTTGGGAACCTTTTTCTTCCGTCCTGTGTGTGGTAAGGGCTGTAAAAATCATATAGAGACTAAAAGGACTGTAACTACAGCAATTAGCATTACTAATTTTATTTCAGCTAGAATACTAAATCCGCATATAAACAGATATTCACACTACCAAGAATCAAGCTGATCCTTCAAGGGGCAGCTAGGCAAAGAGGGAGGCTGTGCTGACATGCTGGAGCAGCAGGGCTGGGTTCACCTCTCCAAGCACTGCCTGCCAGGAGCAGGCTGCTCCTCCCCTGACCTACTGAGGGACAGACCTGAGCAGGGACAGTGATGGAAATCCATCCTTTTAGCAGTGAGGATAGATTTAAAGTGATTGGGTTAACCTGCGTTAACCTCTGTGTGGACATGGTCAGTCCAGATTCAAGTGGCCATTGCTCAGTTTAATGTGAGTCACTTCAATTTGACCTAATTCGCTACCTGAGTAAATAAGCCAAACCAAATAAAGGTTAATGACTGCGAACGAGTGTCTCCCCAGAGGAGAGTGATCCACTTGGAGCTTACCTATCAAGTCAACACAGATTAACAACAGCCCACTGGCAGACACCATCTCTCATCCCTCTGCCTGGAGCTCTGTCTCAGAAGAGCTACCATATCAGAAGAGCCCACCGAGTCCTGGGCAGGAGCAAGACACTGAGTCAGCAGGTGACCCTTAATTTAGGCAGGAGCAAAGATCACAAGTTGGGTCAGCAAGAACACTTACCTCTGCTACACAACATCTTATTTCCAGGACCTCTTACCTTAGCCAAGAAGTTTTACCCTGCCAAGAGATGGGGATGGAGCAGGACAGAGAGAAGATCTTCATATGGCCACTTCCCACACACAGCAATATGGCAGAGCACCACACAGAGCAGCTCCCTCCTGCTGCCAGGCTACAGCAAAACTAGCTTCAGAGGAAGGCAGTTGAAGTTCAAGACTTGTCATGAAGACGCAGGTAATGCTGCAATGATGGAGACCACCGTGCAACACCCAGTCTCCTTCACTGGGGAAGGCTGGAAGAGACGGGCTCTTCAACTCTTGCACAGACATGATGGTACAACAACAAACTCAGCTGGAATGTGGGTGGCAGTAAATCAGCAGCAAAACACAGGGCCACCAGGCCACAAAACAGGATTAACAGATTCATGGATGGTAGATTGAAAAAAAAACCAAACAAACAAAAACCAAACAACAAAAACCAAACCAAAACAAAACCTAGAGACTAGTGGGACAAAGCAGAGAAATACCTTCTAAGAGCCCTCTTCCAATGACTGCAGATGCTAGGCACCAGGAAAATGGATGGCAAGAGGAGCCAGACTCATGTGTTTTCTCCACAGGGCACCTGCTGATGACGCACTGGTCCCGATGAACCACTGGTTTGGCTCAGCAAGGCATTTCTTATGTCCCAAATGGTCCAGCTTGCAGGCTGCTCCTCCCCACGCCACCCCATCTCCAAGCCTTCTGTCCCCCAGGCAGCGCATCCCCACTGCTGTGGCAGGCAGAGGGGTCTCACCTGCCTACTCAGAAGAGGATGGAGAATGGTACTTACGTGACAGCACCTGCTCTTTCAACTTCCCCTGAGCAAATCCAGATCAGATCATGCACTCCCCAGGCAATACCCCTCTCCCTACCCTGTGCTCCTTCACCCCCAGTTTGTCATTTCCAGTGACATGCCCCCAGAGGTGACCAAGAGCTGGCGGCTATCTCTTTCTGTCACTGAGGTCTGAGGTGAATGATCCTGCCAGGTGATGCATTTTGCAAAGGATGAATAGTGACTGAGCACAGTGTGGCCTTGAATCTCAGTAAGCTGCCACCCTACCACAAGAGTTCACCAATGTTTTCCCATTGTCAATCACAAGTAAAGACATTATCCTTCCCAGCCTGAAGCACATGGGCCACCTCCCTTTCCCATTCATGAAGCCCCAGCAGCTGCTGGTGAGAAAATGCAGAATAAGGAGCACGCTTGGATGTTGTGTAGTGTTATACCTGCTCCCCTCACTGCATGCTTAGGTTGGAGGTACCTTCTTGAGTGTAGGAGCTTCTCCAGGAGCTCCAGGGCATGGCCTAATTCCATCACAGAGCTCATCTAATCCCAAAGGCCACGTAACGCAGTTTGCTGTCTGCAACTAGTTTGTTTAGCCAACAGCTACCAGCAAGAGCTGCTGTTGACCTGTTGTGTGAAGACCACTCGGAGTTGCTAAGCAATTTGTTTCCCCAGGAACTCAGTAGCCTCTATCAGCTAAGCCCTGCTCTGATTCTTTGACCTAACACACAGCCAGCCGGCTATCCCAGGCCAAGGACAGACCAACCTCTCCGCTCTTAGATGAATATTCTTTTTTTTCCATTCACTAGTGCCAATGATTGCAGTAGGGGCTGTGATCTCGAGACTTAAAGGTTAGAGTGCGTTGGCTGTTGAATTTGAGCTCATCCCAAATTAGGTAGCAGTATCAGGAATCCTTACTTTCTCTGCAAGGTCTGTTCTCTGCTAGCATCGCTGAACAGTTTGGATATACTCCCCACCAAACGGTACAAACTGGAATGCTTCCTAATTAACTGCACAGGAGAAGATAAAAATTCCCTGCCCTCCCCAATCCCACAGAAGTCAGAGATGCAAAGAAAGCCACCGCGCAAGCCTGACACCAGGGCAGGGGAAACAGAGCAGCCATGGTGAAACACGTACTCATCAGCACAACAATTTCAACTTAATAATCTAGGGCACGTTAGGTGGCCATTTTCATAAGGTGGAGCACGCCCACAGGACCAAATAGCATGGCCTGAAAATTAGAAGCGTCACAGCTCGAAGCACAGGGATATGCTCTGCAAAACTCTAATTACACGATTCTGGGCAGCAGGCTGGATGGTCAAACAGCTGGCGGAGCAAACCCGGTCACCTCCAGGCCTGCTGTTACCTGACCTGGGCGCTTCAACCACAACATCCTTTTCAAGATCCATTAATCCCTGCCAAACACAGCAACTCTGAAGAATGGCAGAGAGGAAACAACGCAGCTTGCTAATGCCCATCACATAGCACAGCCCGAAGACTGCGCTGAGCTCTCCGCTGGCCCTGCGCCCATTCTCAGCTGCTAGATTCAATGAAGATCTTATTTTTGAAAGGATCTGCTACAGCCCGTGACCTTTCACTTGGGATCACGAAGGTCATATCTAAAGGAGACACCAGGCTCCTCGCGGCTGTCATTTTTCCAGCTCCTTGCTGAAGCCCTTTCATCACAGCTGCTCTGGTTGCAGGAGTCGTTGCTCAGTTCAGCTCCCAGCTTTCCTTCCTCCTGTCCAAACGCGGCACGCCCGCTATGATGGGGAAATCAAGGTACCACAGTGGTAATGAATTATTGCTCACAAAAAGCGAATCATGCCCCAAAGATCCAGGGTGAAATGACCTCCATGAATATCTTCACACATGCTTCCTTTGAGGATTTGGTGTCTAAGCACCAAGGCTGCACAGTAAACCAGAGATTAATGCAGAGCAGAACAGAGTATTCCTAAGCAAGAATACAAAGCAGAACAAAGGCTACCTTTTCATGTCTTCAGTTCCTTTCCCATACTTTTATTTTATTTATTTTAGGAAAAAACTTCCTATGCCCAACTCCCAGCTTTCGACCCTGACTTTGCAAAACACAAGAACGCTATAGTAGCCTCCCTCCTTTGCAGGAAAACAAAGCTCCTGGAAAGCCAACTCCCTGGCAGCCTTTCCAGGAAGCCAACACACCTTCCCTCGTGCTGCTTCCATAGGGTCTAGACAAGCAGAGTCACTCAGAAAATCTACCCTTTAATGCCGGTCATCTGCACCCAGGGAGTCGCATGGAGGTTTAGAGAGCCCCGGCACTGGTCATTCAGCAAACCCCATCATTCAGCAACATCATCTCCAAGTTAACTACTTTGACCCTTAGCAGGAGCCAGGGAAGGCATTTTGGGATCACTGTTCCACCCAGATTCAAAATGCAGCCAGAGAAGCAGCGCCGAGAGCAAGTGGGAAAGCAGAGCCATGTGGTGGGGTTTCACATTGCATCTTAGCAGAAGGCAATTTATCCTAGTCCCTCTTGGCACAACATCCTCTGTGCCTTACTCTGCTTATTAAACACTCTAAAGGCCAGTCAAAAGCAGTTGCTATAGAATATTGTTTTCCTTTCAGAAAAATATTTTCAAGGTCTTCCCCTTGCATCCACACAGCACAGAATTACCTCCCAGAAGCCACTGGCAGACATTCAAATATACTGTGGCGAGCCATAGCAGAGAGCTACCACCACATTTTGGGGGCCAAGCAAAGAACCCATGCTAACAAGGGTAGGTCAAACAGCTGATAAGTGTGTGCTGCCCAACAACTTCATTTTATTGAGCTTCTCTCATTCATGTTTCACAACCAAGGACACTGCAGAGTACCTAGGACAAAGGTGTATAGTTAAGATAATATAGACTTTGAAGCTTTTTTATTTTTAATGGACAAGGGGTACTACCTGCACTGGACAGGTTGTGGAAGGTGGAGCATCTCTGGTCCCTGCGAGGAGGCACCAGGGAGAGGCAACTCATACAGCAAGTGAACGCAGGAGGACTTGCAGCTGCAAGGCAGGCTTTGGGACAGCAGCTGTCTGCAGCACAGGTTAAGCACTGGCAAGATGATACACCAAGAGGAACACAGAAACACAAACGCACATGTGTCTCTTTTTTCAACTACAGCAAAGGGTAGAAAGCACTCTCATGAATTTCGATGACGGAGGAGCTTGCATGCCAATACAATGGTTGGTTCTGACCTACCGACATTTCTGCAGGCCTGCAATTTGTATGTGGGGACTGTCACTTTAAATATTTACAAACCTTAACTCTCGCCAACAAAGGCATTCTGTTCCAGAATTTTCTTGGGGTTTTTGTTCTGGTTTTAAACAGTTTTAGAAATCATTGCCCAGCACTTTAATTTCTGTTATCAAAACAAGCAACACAGTAAAAAGATATACAAACAAGGGGACAGACCACAGAAGCTCGCTGTTAATGTTCAAGGATTTTTAGTGACACATTGGAAAATGGCTGAGAGCACTTGCAGGAAGCGCAAAGGATAATAGCACAGTAACTCCAGACAAGGCCAGGTCACCAATCTGCTGGAAATACGCTTTCCTGGTAAACTAATGGGGGTTCAACAATTTCATGGGAGAAAATGTGAGGTTGTAAACAGATTAAAGAAAAATAAAAAAAGATTCAAGACAAACACCCACTCAATGCAGCAGCACCTCTCCTCCAGCCAGAGAAGCTGACTCCACACTACTCAAACATCTAGAGGGCTGCAAACAAAAACCAAGCCCAGGAAAGAAGCAACCAGCTCACCATTTAACAAGTGTTTGTCATCCCTAAGTACTTGACAACCCACACACATGCAACATCATCTCCAAGTGCAATGCGCTTCACTGGGATGTAGAGAAGGGTTTAGCAAGCCTCTTTTGGGGCAGCGAGCAAAGATTAGGGTAGACATCTGACTAAACACAAGCTTCCAGCACCAAGCTGAGGGTAACCACAATTTCTCTGCCCAGTGGAGTATAAAGGGAGTTGTAATTCACATTGCTACCCACTGCTGGAAAGAACATCGTGTCCAGTTTTTGTATTCACACTTCCAAAAAGAAGTGTCAGAAACAGAGAGTTCAGATAATAGCTACAATAATAAATTAGGGTGTGAAAAACGAGCCTTAAGGTGAGAACCTTAAGGAGTTCAGTCAATTTAGTTTCCTAAGAAGGTTAAAAAGCAACTTGACTCTGATCCATGCATTCCTACACAAAACAATTTCTGATATTAGTGGCTCTTTAAACTTGCTAAGTGCAATCTAACAGCTGGAGGGCTGGAGCTTGAAATGTCCACAAACAGACCTTAGGTGAAAATTGTTGCCATATGGGTCAGTGAGATTTAGATGCCTTTCCAGAAGAGATGTTCCCACTTGATTACAAGGGGTTGTCCATGCAACCAAAATTCAGGGGTCACATCCTCCTGCCTGAGTTATGCTGAAGCCAAAGCAGCTCTACCTGATTTCCCCAAAGCTCCATCCCTCACCCATCCCAGCTCCAGAGGTGATGGTGGAGGCCAGTTCAGGACCCTACACAGGTTGCACAAAGCAGGGCGAGAAGGTCGCCCAGACCACACAGCTGCAGGAGTCTCTGCTTGCTGCATGTTTGTTGCAGGAACACAAGCGAGCAAGCAAGGACATGGGCATGGCTGAGCTGCTGCGGGACAGCAAAGGGGAAGCCAGAAGGGAAGGAGATCTCCAGCACGTTTGCATTACAGTCACTGCCAGAAGGGAGAAGCCAGAATGGGCAACCTGGCAGCTCCTGTGGACAGAGAGACAGACAGACCAGGCTGGGAACAATGAGATAAATACTGGAGATAGATGATGCATTGCATACCCCACACAGTATATAGCTGCTTGACTCTATTAGGTAGATGGATGGCAGGGAATTTAAGAAGAGAAATAGATTTTTTTACTAAGCTAATTAGCTAAAAAGGCTTGTCTGGAAACATGGGCCCCATTGTGTCTGAAGTCTGCTGACACACGGCTCAGAGCAACATTTTTCTTCCCTGTTATTACTCTGCCTCCCAGAGCATCCCTCACAGGCACGTAAAGGGGGACGGTGATCCCTGCAGCAAACCACCAGCACCCAAGCTACCCAACAAGGTGCTTAAGTGACAGAGTAAATACACATGTGTATGTGTGTGTATACATATATAGATGCACACACTTGCATGTAAATGCATGCATCCATGATACATACACGAACACATGTTACTTACAAATACATTATATACAGGTATATATTAGTATATAAAAAAATAAAAACCACGAAAGAGCAAAGTTTGCAATCAAAACCAGCTTGTTGCTTCACATTAGCCTGCCCCTTAATTTAAAAGCAAAACAGGGGGTAATTGATGAAACAGAAAGGCTGCAGATTTGAGAGAAATAAAATAAAAATATGACTTGACCCAGCACAGTCACTTCTGGAATACACTACCCCAGGAAGTCATGGAGACGCACACCAGTGGAACAGACATTTTAAGGGACTGGATAATTTTATGAGCATTAATAACATTTGCAGCTATGCAAGCTAATAAAATGTTACAAGGGTAATCAAACTTCATGCTTCAATGTGTAAGTTGATCACCTGTGAGCACTGGGAAGGAATTTCCTCTCTGGTGCTGTTGCATGCACGAGTTAAGTAGCCAGCTGCACCACAGGGGTGCTTTTTAAAAAAAATAAAAAAATAAAATCAGTGTCACTGCTGCTGCCACTATGTCTTTGATTTGGTTTTCTCCTCCTGCAGTAGGCTGGTACCCACCAAAGAGACTAAGCTCACAACATCAGTGAGAATATTGCTGTCAACTTCCTAAGGTTTCCTGGTGCAGTTTGGGGACAACATATCTGCCACAATCCGAAAAGAATATCCCTTTAATCTTGGAGGATTGTTCCTATACGCTGGCAGCAGGCTTACACCAAGCTTAATCTGTCTTTCCAGGACCACAGAACCCACATTTACTCTTTACTGCCTCCATACTGCGTGAGTTGCATTGGCCAGTGAAGCACTGGCTCTTCCATTAACGGTGCTCTGAGCCTCATCACGGAAGAGCTCCAGGTATTACCAGGTAAACTTGGCAGCTTTTAAGCTACCTCTACCAATTCAGAACTACCCAATATGTTATTTATAACATCTGAGAAGCAACCTTGGTATTTCCATTGCTTGCTAGTCTTGAAAGTTAATGCCTTCGTAATTAATGAACTGACAGAACATGCTGCAATCTGCTGCCACAGGCTTTGAAAAAAAAATATGACAGACTTTGCTCCTGTGCCTACCCTTCTGTTTGAGGGAATCCAGATACAGTTCAGCCAGCTTGGGAGGAGGCTGAAGGGAGGATGGGACGTAGCAGAAGTGTCAAAATAATCCTTCCACTTAAAAATAACCACCACAGGGCTTTACAGATAGAAGTCCAAAGGGCTGAAGAGGACTACGGTGTGCTGTCAGGCGCTTGGTGAGAAAACATGAAAGGCATGGTGATGCTAGCAATCAAGCAAGAAACCTGTTCCAGGAGCCTTCCCTCTCCAAAACAAAAGCACTGGAGTATACTGGCAAAACATCTGCTCCAGGCTCTCCACCAGCTCACCATGATCAGACCACAACAGGGTCTGGTGTGCTCTCCTGTGAAGTATGGTCCTTCGGAACACAGGATTACAGCCCCCTGCTGTACCCCCCTCCAACCATCCATCCATCATGGTTAAAAACCATGCCTATCGCCTTGGTAATCAAATATCAACCTGAATCATTCAGTAAATCCAATCAGCCTACACCCAGGACTGGCTTTGCTGCTTGTGTTCCACCTGCCCTTGGGAGCACCTTTTCTTAGGTCTAAGAGCCAGGGATCTTCCCTTTCCTCATCCTTTGTTGGAAGAGGCAAGACACACTTCCCTGGGACAGGAAGAAAAACATCTTATTAGAATTAAGAGGTACATCACTTATCACCTGAGGTCATCTTTATTCACGGATTCCTTATTTGAGCAGAAGGTACGTTCCGGTGAAAACCATGAAGATCCATCAACCAACCTGGCCATGCATGAGTCTTGGCCCATATTTCCTCTCCTTCCTATTTGTCTTTAGAGAATATCAGTTCAATATTTCTTTGGGAGAGAAGAGGCAAAGGATGTGAGGATTACATGCGTCAGTCACCCTTTCATCCCCTAACATTCATTCTCCCTGATGGTGACCCGCACGCCACAAAACCCATATTTTTCTGAATACACAGCATGTGAGAACTACACTCACTGACTTTCAAAGACCCTTCCATATTATGTTCTCCCCTCAGCAGCCCCAGCAGTTGGCCCAGAACACGATATGCCCCAAGAAAGCTGTAACTTCCCCCATCAGGACAGGAAAGCATTTTAAATCACAATTAGAAAAGCACTGTCATCAGGGACCAGAGCTGACACCACGTGTGATGTCACGCACATGAACTCCAGCACAGAGATTACAGCCATGGGCCTGGACAAATTTTAAAATTATAGGCAATAAAGTATGACATCATGATGACATCATGGAAGGAGAAATTTAATTCCCAGCTCAGAGGCTATCAGTTACTGTTTTATTCTAAAACCTGTCATTATCTGTGTGAGCAATAAGCAGAATCAATCATTTCCACGGGTCTTTATGGCCACCATAAATTCTCAACGAGTCCATCTGTCGGCTCCCATGATGCTCCCTCAACATCCCGGTGCTACAAAACCCACAAGCACATTTCAGGCGTAATTGCGGCAAATAAAAGAAATTCACGGCTGGTATGAGATCACACACATTTGGCTTTGGGGTATTCAGATACCTGTCAGCTCTGCACATGGTTTCCTTCACTGCCATGCTGACACAGATGGGTACACCATAGACTAACCCTCTGACACTTGCATGACCTTTAGAAGTCATTTTCAAATCTGTTTTGACAAGCACTTTAAGACAGATGCTTCAAGGAGATCACCCATTGCAGGCTGCCCATCTCACACTCCCTCTACCAAGGCACATAACAATATATGTAATAAAGTATTATTTTCACGTATATATAAAAAGCATGCAGCACAGCAGGTTACATCAGAGGCAGAGGTGAACGTGCTCTGCCAGTGAAGTTGAAGCAGGTGGAATATTTTGGGATGCTTTTCTGAGTAGATGATACTAATCTGGCTATTCTCACAAATATGGTCTGGCTCATGTGGTCTTACAGACAGTTAACTCAGTCTTCATTAGACCTCCAGCAGTGATAAGGGATGGATTTTTCATAAGATTCTTGATATAGAAGAGGTGCCCCTTGTCTCTGCCTCTTTTTTTTTTTTTTATTCTACCCGTTCCTGCAAAAAACAAAGCAGTGACACAACCTGATCAATATCTCCTAGAGTATCAAAGTATACCAGAGACCTCTTGACTGTGTTATTTCCAGTCATAAGCTAGGAAACTTCTCCATCGCAATGAACTGCCATTTCCAATTTCCTGACCTCCATAGTATTAGATTAGGCCAAACAGTCTGATCTTTACCAGATACCTTGGAAATACAGAAATATCCTTCTATTTGCTCCCACCCAGTTGCAAGATACAATTCCCCACACATAATAAAATAACAGGACTGACTCATTTTCATCAATTGCAACTGCACTTGTCCTGCTAGCTGCTTACAGATCCGGTGCAGAAAACTCATCACGTACAAAAGTGATGCCCCTATGTTATCGGTGTGATGGGGCAATATTTGCCAGCCACTTGGGACCTTCTAGACATCCCCGACTCATTCTCAAAATCCCTGGCCAGGATGTTTAATGGTGGTGCCTTTAAGGGAGTTCAGTTGATAGGCATCAAATGTGACATCAAGTTTTGACACATTATTAGCCTTTCGTTGATGTACAGAATAACCTTGTTGATGCACAATCCCCCGTTATGGGTTTGTGTGGCACATTTTTCTTTTGTTAGCGGGAGAGGGTCCGCCGGGCCGGCTCCTGCTGGCAGCCGCTGGAAGGTCCCCCGGCTCCAGGCTGGACCCGCCTCTGGCCCAGGCCGAGCCCATCGGTGACGGTGGTAGCGCCTCTGGGAGAACACGGGGGACCCCACGGTGGAGCAGGGGAGGAGCGAGGAGTCCTCCTCCCCCTGAGGAGGAAGGAGCGGCAGAGACCCGGGGTGGCGAGCTGACCCCAACCCCCATCCCCTGTCGAGGCGGAGAGAACCGGGAGTGGAGCTGAGGCGGGAAGGAGGGAGGGCTGGGGGGAAGGTGCTCTAAGGTTCGGGTGCCCTTCCCAGGCTCCTCCTTTGGGTTCGATTGGTAGCAAATGGAATCGATCTGGTCTCTTCCCCAAGCTGAGCCTGCCTCTTGCCCGTGACCCTAAGTGGCGAGTGATCCCTCCCAGTCCTCATCTCGACCCGCGAGCCTGCTTTGGTATTTTCTCCTCATCCCGCCGTGGCCGGGACAGGGAAGGAGGGGAGCAAGCAAGCGGCTCCATGGTGCTTTGTTACCGGCGGGGCCTAAACCACGACATCCCTGAAAAAGAAAAAAAAAAATAAAAAATCACAGTCATAGTTGGGCACAAAACATTCAACTTCTGCTAAGGGAAACCTCAGTAGCAGTCTCGGCTGGACCACAACTCAGTGCAGAGTTCACTTCATTTTCAAGGTATGTTGTAAGATAGTCTTTACACAACCTCGATTCATTACTTCTGCAGAAAGATCAAGGGTAACACTGGATTTTGGAGATGAAAGAAGTTTGCAAGTCACCTCTTTTCTCACAGGCAATGAATAACCCCAAGAACAAAGCAGCCTCATTTAAGAAGGGCTGTTGGACAAGTCACTTTTGAGGGAATTTGAGGGAAGCTGTTGGTATTCAGTGAGGGCAAAGAGCTGCTAAAATTCCTCACGTAACAGCCCACTTCAATTCTCAGGTCTTGCAGTCACAAAAATCACTGTATCGTTTCAGATCTGCACCTCTGATTACTTGTAGGCTTTCTGGAAGTGCGACTTCGCACTAATATACAGCATTGAGAATGATTTTTAAAAGCCAGTGAGTTTTTCTTAACCCAGTTTCCACAGTCCTCATCAGTAACACATGAGTAACAGATAATTTTAGGCAACTTCTGAGACAGCAGCCTGCTTGCAACACTCACCATGCCCAACATGGCTAACACACTGTACAGCTACATGTATACCAACCAGCAGATATAAAAATGGGCAAAGGATTGACTATATTACCCAAAAAGTTGCTGTATAAATGTAGCTTGGAGTTAAACATTCAGAGCTTATACAACCATAGGGCTAGCAACTTTGAATTTGTTACTGCTTCAACTATCATGGCAGTCATTGAAATAAATCTCATTTATATGATATACAGTCTTCTAAAAATGCATTTATTTTTTTTAGAAATTCTTCTAGGATGTCAATGTACTACACATGTCTCTGTTTTGAGACCTCTCCAGACTGGAGATCAGGCAAGATATACATGCCTTTCAGCCTGCCAAGTTTCATACTTGTTAAGATTAAGCCTGAATTCTGAACATTTTCTATATGGTGCCTCCATAAACGAGATTAAGGAAGGCCTCTTGCCTTCCTTAATTCATTAAATGTCAGCTGAGCGCATGCAACAGACACCTGTGCAATCGCTGCTGCCCCCTTTTGAAGCAGGGCAAACAGCTCCCTGCCCACTGCAGTAACCAAGCAAGCAGAATACGTGCAAGGAGTGGGTAAGACAAACTAAATTTCCTTCCCTGGCTGCAGGAATTCAAAACCACCTCTCACATCATCCTGCAGTGTTCCCTAAAGGCTGGGTTCATCACTGCTGTGCTTCAGGCACTAATTTTGTATATGCCTCTATAGCTTAGGTTCAGGATCTTTCTGTGGAGCCTGAACCAGAGCCCAGATGTTTCTCCTTGCTCTTCGGACATCCCCCACACACCTACCCTGGGGTACCCTGCATCCCCATCCTTTTAGCACACTGAGTCACACCAAGCTAGAAGACAGGGTGGGCTGAGGAGTCTCTTAGTTGTTCTGGTCCAGGGATGCCAACCCAGATGCAAGGTATGAGCAATAGGTTACTGATGTCAAAACTCACCAGCATCTCCCTCAAGAGGTCCTGCCTCCGAGGTCAGGGTGGTTGCATTCTTGAAAGACATGGTCCTAAGGCAACAGCTTCACCGCATCAGTCTTTCCTTAAATACTTAGGAAGGGGACATTATGGCAGATGCTGTAACTGGGACTCATCACATCTACCCACTGAGCAGCGAAGAAAACCACCTGTAATGTTCCTCTATTTAAGTATGACACTACCACAAATTACAGCTCAATTAGTCTCTCCTGGAATCCATCACACATCTCCATAAGAACAGAATCTCAGCTACTGCTCTATCCAGGCAAGTTGAGGCAGTAAATAGAAAAGTTTAATTGGGGAAGGGGGAAAATGCTATTTCCTGATGTTAAAAATATCTGACACTTCCAGGAAATAATGGTATAAATAGAAAATGAAACCATTCCTCCTCCAAAAATATTTCATAATTACATGTCATAAAAATAATTAGGTTATGGTGAATTAGTACAAATGTTTACAACAAAATTGCCATGCAAAACATTATGGGTAATAACATGCTAATTGCTGTAGAAGCAAAAGCTGATTATGTTTCAGCAATATTAAAAGTTGCCAACTCGGCGCTTCTATCCAAGCTTCAATATCTCTCGGCAGTATCTAGGGACACAAGGAAAACTGGTGACGAGCAAAGGAGATGGCAGGTAGGCAGGCCCACACCCTGCTCTGCCAAGCACTTTCCTGGTTGAGCAGCAATTCCTAGAAAGCTCACGATGGATAATACTCACTCAGCCCTCACTCCCTGGGTACAACTTAGCGAAGACGGAATAACAGGAGCACCCAGCATAGGTTGCAGCATGGTCACCTCTCCATCTGCTGCGAGGAGATTCCCCTGGCTGGGGGCTTCCCAACCAGGTCAGAAGTAGCTGACCTAGCTCCCACAGAGCCGGCTCCAATCCAGGGCAGCACAGCCATTCCTGCGGTTGTTAGCTTTGAGCCAGTTCTATGCAGACACCATCAGAGCATCTGCTCTGCTCCATGCAGACAGCTCTGCCCAAAGGCAGGCAGGCAGCCAGCTTGTGGCCAGCATGGCAGCAAAGCCGACTTCCTAAGACCACGTAAACCTCAGGGACACCATGCCAGAGGGCAGTGCTGAGGTTGAGCTGAAGTGGCATGCCAATCCCAAGGTCCCTGCAGGGTGAATTAGTCAGTCTCTACACCTTCTTCTCCAGCATGTCACACTCCACTGAGTAGCTGCTCAACTGCCTGACACATCCCAGCTCTCCCCGTTGCTTCAGGTTAGGACACGTTCTTCTTGCTCCAGCCTAGAGCTGCCCCACCACCTGGCGAGGAAGGACCAGATCCCTGCCACAGTATGCACCAAAGGATGCTCTTAGTCCCCGGCTGATCCCAGGGCAACAAACCCTCCACTCTGTCTGCTCCTGTTTCTGCTGCCCAGCATTATGAGGTGTTCCTATTTGGAGGCAATCCCACGGTAGACTAAAGAGTAGAGGAGCGTGCACAGATCTGCATGATGAGCAACACTTTGCGCAGAAGTGCCCTCTGCTCAATGGAGCATGCCGGCTGTTTGCTCAGGTGCATGTCTGGAGCCTTTGGACATGACAGCAAGCCCACAGCACCCTGCCTACAACCTGAAGTGTTCACCCTCTTGCTTTTGGGAGGAGCAGATGTCGTCACAGGCTTGCTCCCAATAGCCACCACATGCCAAGGCTGAGAGGTTGACTGCTCCTTTTCTCAGATGCTCCTGTGCTGGCCACATCAGAGCAACCCCCTCAGCCACCAACAGGCAGCTTTAGGGTGGCCTCTGCCCGTCAAGGGGTCTGAAGCTGCTTTTTCAGCCCACCATGCATTGCCTCCAAACTCCCACTCCACTGAGCTCCTGCCCTACAGGACCACAGGTCTCCAAGGGGTGAGCTACATCTGCTAGCAGGCTGTGACATGATTTCCAGCCACCGCCTGAAGTTGTGTTTTTGCACTGCATAGATGTCCTCCTGGGAGCTGACCTGGCTGGAGCCCACATCTCCAACCTGCTGCTCAGCTAACTCACATGCCCAATGCTTTTTCGGGTGGACTTCATGGATCCAAGATATCTCAGAAGAATTGGGGTCAAAGTATTTCTAGAGCACAGGCAGAGGTCTTTCGCATATCCAAATAAATCTATCGGGTTCCTTATGGGCACATTTGCTTGTCACCAGATGTGGCTAATCGCTACCTCACAAGGAACACTAGGTAAAGTTTGGACATATTAGTTGAAGGTGTGAATTTAAAGTGGATTACTTCAAAGTTAGCAAATTCCTACAGGGTGCTCTCGTTCAGAATTGAAGTGACATTAATTGGGTTTACCGAACTCATTTCCAAAGCAAATTACGATAAACCAGATTACATTTGAATGGGGGCATTCACATAGAAATTTAACACAGTTTAACTAATCCTCTTTAAGAGCAAATTTGGCTTAAACCCTCTAAGTGCCCCATATTCCAGTTTCTCCTGCAGGGGAGATGCCAAGTTCCATCTTTGAAAACTTAATCATCTTTGTCCCCCTTTTTTTTAGGTTGGAAATAAGGGGCTTTCCAAAAGGCAGAAATTCCTCATCACCCTTTTACCAGTGCCTGGAGCCAAGGCAATCCTCAGACCATTACAGAGGAGAGATGACCTGAGTAATGGTCCCAAAAGCAGGCAAAGCCTGTATCTTTCAAGGGGCTGTGGACCAGCCTGACACCTGCCCCAAACTCTGCACATCTCCACAGACTTCAGCAATGCCCCTTGCATTGATTCTGCTAAAGCACCTCCTCATTCTGGCCTCCCAAGTTTGCAAATACTGAATGAAAGCAGCCGTGGAAAATTTTATTTTATTTTATTTTTTTAAGCATCATTTCAGATGTTAATTCCAACTTTGGCTAATGAGAGGCTTTGCTGTGAATAGGCTCGGCAAGCAGCTCAAAGCCTGGCCTCTCCCTCCCGCTCAGCTTCGCGGTGTTAAAAGTGGTGTTTCGCGGCACTGGAGCACTACCATCTGCTGTGCCCTGTTCATTATGCACCGAGTCACACTGGGCAGCTCCCAGCAGAAAGCGAAGATGGAGGTAAACTAGTATTCGAAAACAAAGGAGGGCTCTCTCCATCCTAATTAGCGGCAGGTTGCAGAGTGCAGCGGCGGAAGGCGAAGGTCACTTCCCACAAGGCTCTGCTCAGGATGCCAAAACACCCACTTAATTCAAGCGGCTCAGCGGGCAGAGTCAGACCGGAGCAATTACGCTCCCTGGATTTCCCTAAGGAAGGTTTTAACAATGCAGCTCTTAGAAAAGAGATGACTGCAGGAGCTCTTTATTCTGCCACCTTGGAGCAGGAGGAAGCACAGTCTACCCTGCTACTGACTCCGGGAATGGCTCTCTCTTTATGCCCCTGCACTGGGAGGCAAGCTTGGAGGGTTGGGGTTTGGGGGAGGGGGTTCCCCTTAAGAAATGAATAAGAGCAAATTTTAACATTTAAAAAACAAAGACCAAAAAATCCACAAGCATGAAGATCCTTTGTAGTGGGTCAAATTCCCTCTGAGCACTCCAAGTTTCCTTCCAGATGCTGCCAGTGAGATTTGACCTTTAAAGGAACCATCTAAGCATGAACTCTGGGAGCCTTCTTGGGAGAAGCAGCTCCTCTGCAGGGATACTCTGCCCGGCTCAGCCCAAGAATTCAGCTGTTCTGTTAAATGATTTACTGCACCCCAACCACCTCACACAGACAGCTCTTCCAAAAGGTCAAAGCATTGTTTTTAACCTCAGTGGATATTTCCTCCTTGCACACACCCTGGGTGATGTTCATCCACACCTATCCTCCCACTTGCACCTCTCACAGCTCCATGATGCAGTGACTTTCCCTTCAAAAGGAACTGCACAGCCTTTGACATCTTCTGCCGACAGCAGGAGCATTTTGCAGGGGTGCTGCATAGGAACCCAGCTTCCTTAATCGCTTCCAAAGGCTCCAGAAAGAGGAATTCACGGTAATTTTCAGTCAGAAGGAAAGACTAAGTTGGGGGTTTTTTACTATTATTATTTTTATTTCTTTATTTTTACCCCAATAAACAAGAGATGCAGACATCATCTGGATCCCTCCTCAAAGGCTTCCGATACAAAATGTTGTCCAGACCCCTCTTCAGTGATCCAGCTAACAGCAAGTGGTCACCATGGTACACTGTACAGGATCCACCCTAGTCTGTTCTTGGATGGGGAACTACTTCAGACAGCAGCTCTGCAGGAAGCAGAGTAGCCATCAGTTTAGTGCAGTTTTCTTTAAATCATTTGTAAAATACTTTTCAGAAGACAACCTGCAGCTCTTTCCCTCTGACACACTACATGCTGTTCAGCAATCATCTCCCAGCACCAAGGAGTCTAACAGATCTACTGCTTTCCAAGCCCAAGTCGCAGCTGACTTGGGCTGCATAAAGCCACCCTCTGCGTTGTATCAGCAACCCCAACAACCCAGGCAAAATCCTTTAGAGATGCAGTTCCCCCTTATTTCTTCTCCCAGCTACATCAACAGTAAGTAATACTCAGCACTGGCATTACAGAGGTTTCCAACTGTTTATAAGCAGCCCATAAAATAGCCAGCAGTGCTTGATAAGGCTCCAGTGTTTGTGCGTCATAGCTTTGCCTGCTGTTTCCAGCAAACGGAGCTGGTTGCGTGTTTGCCCTGGCACAGAACTAGGGACACCAGACTGATGGGCACGTACTATGGGTCTCAACTGCCTGCAACTCCTATTTGGTCACAGGCTGTAAAACCTTCATCTATCCTGGCACATCTCTTGGCATCAGATTGACTTTGCAGATCTGGGTGCTGGAGCTGAAAAGTGGATTTCTTCTTGCTCTGGAGACGTTTGCCAGGTCCCTTCTGAGAGTTTTAAGAGACAGTTTTAAGTGCAGGTTCAGCCAGGCCTGCCAGAAACAGTGATGGGGGGGGGACGGGGCACTGGGCCACCAGGGATATATGGCTGTGCACCAGGCTGGTGACCTCATCATGCCTCCTTCGTTCATACTAAAATGCTGAAGCATCCCGTTTCCTCTCTGGCTGCACTCCCAGTCAGCCCTGGCCACAATGCTGGCCACTGCTCTGCTGATGGCTCCCATCGATATGTCAGCTGCTGCCTCTTTTTCTGTTGCTCAAGTTCGCTGTATTGGTTTTGTGTGGCAGGGTTTTGGTAGCGGAGAGGGGGAGGTTACAGGGGTGGCTTCTGTAAGAAGCTGCTGGAAGCTTCCCCTGTGTTCGAGAGAGCCCATACCAGCCAGCTCTAAGACGGACCCGCCACCGGCCAAGGCCGAGCCAATCAGCGATAGTGGTAACGCCTCGGTGATAACATTTTTAAGAAGGAAAAAAAGTTAGGACAGATGGAAAACAGCAGCTGGAGAGACGAGTGAGAACATGTAAGAGAAACAAGCCTGCGGACACCAAGGTCAGTGAAGAAGGAGGGGGAGGAGACGCTCCAGGTGCCGGAGCAGAGATTCCCCTGCAGCCTGTGGTGAAGACCCTGGTGAGGCAGGCTGTCCCCTGGCAGCCCGTGGAGGTCCACGGTGGAGCAGATATCCACCTGCAGCCCGTGGAGGACCCCACGCCGGAGCAGGTGGGTTCCCGAAGGAGGCTGTGACCCCGTGGGAAGGCCACGCTGGAGCAGGCTCCTGGCAGGACCTGCGGATCTGTGAAGAGAGGAGCCCACGGAGCAGGTTTTCTGGCAGGACTTGTGACCCCGTGGGGGACTCACGCTGGAGCAGTGTGCTCCTGAAGGACTGCACCCCGTGGAAGGGACCCATGCTGGAGCAGTTCGTGAAGAACTGCAGCCCGTGGGAATGGCCCACGTTGGAGGAGTTCGTGGAGGACTGTCTCCCGTGGGTGGGACCCCACGCTGGAGCAGGGGAAGAGTGTGATGAGCCCTCGCCCTGAGGAGGTGAAGCGGCAGAAAATAACATGTGATGACCATAAACCCCATCCCTGTCCCCCTGTGCCGCTGGGGGCGCTTGGTGGTGAAATCCGGGAGTGAAGTTGTGCCCGGGAAGAAGGGAGGGGTGGTGGGAAGGTGTTCTGAGACTTCATTTTATTTCTCATTACCTTGCTATGGTTGATTTGTAATAAATTGAGTTAATTTTCCCAAATTGAGTCTGTTTTGCCCATGACGGTAATTAGTGAATGATCTCTCCTGTCCTTATCTCGACCCGCAAGCTTTTTGTTATATTTTTCTCTCTCCCCTGTCCAGCTGAGGATGGGGGAGTGATAGAACAGCTTTGGTGGGCACCTGGTTTTCAGCCAGGGTTAACCCATCTCATTTGCTCTGCAAACACTTACTAAGGGATAAAACCTACAGTCATGTGAAAGCAACACAGGGCATCAGCACCCCTGCCATATCACCCCAGCACACAGGGTGAACATGCCTTTACCTCCCAGGTCTCTATCCATCCAGGTGGCAGTTAGCTATGGTCAAGCAATCGACACTCACAACAACCAAACCTGCAGCAAGGGCACCCACATGCTTGGATGTTTGCCTCTTCTCTGCATTAAATGCAAACTCATAAAAGCAGTAAGTACCTCACAACCAGCAACTCAGCAGACAAAGTTAGCTGTCTCCAGCCTTCTTCCTCCTGACATTCACTGCCTGCAGAGCCAGAGTGAAGAGCTGTTTACCTCTCCTCTCCTCCTCCTCCGCTTCTCCAGCGCCTCTGTTCTGATGAAGTTTTAGCTGCTCCCTTTTTCTGTGCAGGGTGGTTCTTCACCCGTTTTGTTCCCAGTCCCACGCATTGTTGGGAGATCACTCAAGAGACAAGAAGCTGCTCTGTTCACCAAACCTCTTCTAAGCATTTGGCAGGGCATCTGCTGAGCTCAACAGCCAGTCCCAACACAACTCACACTGTTGTTCCTAAGAAGTACACCTCTTACACCTACCAGGCTTAAGGAGAGAGTGAAAATAGAGCAGTGCAGTCCGGCTCCCTCCCTTTGCACACTACCAGAGCCAGGGAAGGTCCCTGGTGAACTTCTTCCAAGGACAGAGAGTGCTGGCAGGAGATAAGTGCCAGCAACAAGTGCCGGAGCACCCTGGCACAGCATGGCTACGGCACCGAGCCAGCACCGCTGCTCCCGGGGGTGGGATGCTTCCTGCTCCATGGGCACTGGCAACAACCCAGGACCGCAACCTGTGCTCCCTACAGAAAACACTCTGCCTGCAGACTCCAAATCCACAGGTGGGAGGAGATCCCTGTCTTCAGTGCTCTGCTGACCAACACACCTTCCACCCTGATGGATCCTCAGAAATGCTCCTTCGCCTCCACCCTCTCCCCCCCTGCAGCAATTAAATCTTCGCTGCCTTGGCTGGGCAAGATAAATGGTGTTTATAGGGATCACTTTCCTGCATGCCAAACATAAAGCAAAATGCCAATCGATATGGCTGCCTCACCTGATGGTTTTATTACTCTTATCCCCCCCGCCCCCACTTTTAATTTTGCTGTGTGCCAGAGCTCTTGGTGGGGCTTGCACCGTGGTGATAAACCAACAGATCCTCATTAACCTGCAGCCCATAGGCAAGAGCAAGAATTCACCTTTTCTCCCTCTCTTTCCCTTATTATTTTATTTTTTTTTAACTCTCCCTCTATCAATATTTGATGAGGGCAATTTCAAAGACTTGTTTAGTATGATCTCCACATAAGGAGTCCTTTGGAGTGTTTATCACGTTTGAGGTATAATTACATTCAAATACTGAGACACAGTTGCCAGGGTTACAGCTGCTGGTGGTTCCTCCAGCTTTTGTGTATCTGGAGGTTCTCACCACCCCCCATGCACACACACACCCCCCACGCTCTCTGCTCCTTTTACTGCTGGGGTAGGAGAGGAGGATGATGGGCAGGCTATGGACCCGCAGTGGCCAGGACAGGTCACACCAGACATCTCCCAGCCTGAAGGAGAATTCAGCATCACCATGCAGGACGTATGGAGTGCAGGACTTTGATGCGACCCTGGGTGGGTCAGGAATGGAGTAGAGGGAGAGCTGAGCAGAGAGTTGAACATTGCTAACAAAAATATTATAGTAAGAACCTCAATGGCTGTGGAAGCTCCATGGAAGGAGAGACAGCAACATCTTTCCTTTGTCCCTTGAATCCCAAGTAAAAATGAAATCTAAAGAGCAAAGACATGAATTGCCAGGGATAGAAAGTTGCATAATCCCAAGGGAGAGGTCCAAGAGGGGCCAGCACTGCTGTCATGCCAGCCTGGGACATCCTCACACTCTCAGCCTTCCCCACCATGAAGGATGGGACAACTACGCACAAGCCACAAGCTTCTCAGCTCTAACCAGGCCAGGAGAAGCCTCCTGAGAAGCACCCGATGCCCAAGGACACCACCTCTATGTGCACCAAGAGGACACAAACTCCATCTAACATGTCCTTGCAAGCATTCCTGGCATTAGCCTGGTTTAAAGCATATATATACACCTTATGGGCTATCTGCTGGAGACCTGGGCTGGCATTACTGGCCATGAAGAAAGGGGAAGGGGCTGCTAGCCCAGGCTCCCTGCCAGCCCAAGCTCCCTGCCTTCAGCTTAGCAGAAGCCCAGCTAGAGCAGGGTAATGCGCGTGAAGGCAGCTGTGACCACCAGAGCTGGGAGCAGCCCCGGCCCCGCTCTTAGCGGATGGTGTGGACCTCTTGAAATGCCCCCAAGACCCTACTGTACTAGAAGTTTTTAGCAAGCTGGAAAGAGAAATTAAAACCTGAGCATTTCCACTGCAACACCATGTCCCCTTCCTGCTGCACCAGCTACTTGGAGACCTACAGGTCAACAGCAGTGCTTAACAGGGCATTAATAACAACCATCAGGAAACAGGCAACCCAAGGAGAAGCCATTTTCCCCTCCTGCCCAAGCTCTGATGCTGAATGAAAGCTGCCCAGCCTTATTTAACTCCCTTCACTGGCCTTAAGAAAGGCAGAAACTCAGCTCATACCTTGCATTTCCTGGACAGTGTTGGTAAATGCTATTTTACCCATACAGCAAGGAACTGGAATTGAATTCCCTTTGTTCTAGTTCCAATTTTAAATAATATGAACCTTCATACAATAGGCAGTGTTATCACTAATCCCCACAGCTGAGCCTGAAATAAGCTTACAAACCATGCAGCAGTCACTGTGGGAAGAACAATTATTCTAACAAAAGATGGGGGGAAGGGAATAACCATAAGCTCCTTGGGTTATATGGAGGGTGAACACAATTGTTGTCAATTCACAATAAATAAAATTTAAAAAAAAAACAAGCCACAACTGCAGTGTGAAGGCCTGGTAAAATATTTACAAATATTTCAGTAATAGAAAAAGCTACCTGCTACAGTCAATAGGTTGTAAAACAAGTTCAGATGGAAGCTATTGTTTACCCCTAAATCAGCTCTAATGCACTAGCAAATGTGATTATCAGCATTCTATGGGGAATGGCAACATCAGCATTCATTACAGGTATGCTCAGTAACAGCTTTTTTGGCCACAGGTTCATTCGTAATTATTAAAATGCATCTTGTTAGGCTGCACTGAGCATGCAGCAAGTTCCAAATTTTTGGGCACTGGCATGCAGTATTTGCTTTAATTTAATATGTGTGGTTTATGTATTATTTTACTGTGTCAATGCCACAGTGCAAACGAGAAACCCCATCTCAAAGGCACCAAATGGAATATAGCTTAAGCATTTTATGTCACCCATGCACTTGGAGTTAGCACATTCTTCATTCCTAGGAGAAAGCTTTTACATCAAGGACAAACAACCAGAAAGCTGGCAGCCAGGGCAGCTATCCTCACCGTCAGGCACGGGAAAGGGACTAGCACAGCACCCAGGTGTACACCAAGGGGAAAGCAATAATATACGAATGAGGAAGCCTTGTTATAGCCCTAAAGGCACAAAGCAGACCACTGCTGGGCCACCCTGAGCAGTGTTGTTATCCAAAATAACAACAACAAATACAGAGATTTCATAGGAGAAAAAAAAAAAAAAAGAGAGAAGTCACAAGTTAGTTTGTGGCATGAGATGCGAGAGATGGATACAACATACCTCATCTCACTTACCCAAGCAAAATGCAAGAGCAAAACCACACAAGCAACCCTGAAACAACAGTGCTAGGCTGGAGCCTGGAGCTTTTGAGGAGAGGAGCTCTCAATTGGACACAGCTGCCAGGGAAGGCTTGTATCTGGTGATTAAAGGGACCAGCACAGGGAGATAGCAAAGTCACCAGGATCTGAACACCTCACCCAAAATGCACGCTACCATTCTTAAAGCAGAGGGCCAGGTGGAGATCTGATCCTAAGTATTTTCAAATATCAGGGAGGGAGGATGAAGAAGTCAGGATGAAGGTCCAGAGCAGTGTAAAGAGCACTGCTCTGTGGTCTCACCTCAAAACACCTAGTACAAAGGACACCGTTTATCAGAGGAAAGAAATGGGAATGAGATGACCACCAAGCATGTCTGAGCATTCAAATTACAAGCAGGTCTTGTAAGGGACAGGATCTGACATTTAATACCTCTGTTTGTAAAGTGTTTGACATTCACGATAACAGGAGTGGCACAGATAGGCAGCAAGGCCTTCTGCCTTTCTGGGAAAGCATGTGCACCGCTAAAAACAGCCTGGCTTTCTCTCTTTGCTAGCTGGGTCCCTGGGAGATGCAAACACAGGGAGCTGCGGGCGTTAATGTGAGCACCTGCAGCATCTCTGGGACAGACTGCCTTCAAACTCCTGAAAAAGTCAACTTATCCCCTTGTGCCTTAGCTTTCCTCCCCAGAAGATGGATCATCTATTCTTCTTGTGGGCTCTGCAGGACACATACCACGCTTGTGGAGCACACAGCCCAGAAGAGCCAGGTTTTAATCTTATCTGGGGCTCTGAGGAGCCATTATAAGAAAAATAAAGTTCAGCACTCAATCCTCTCTTGGAAAGCTATGCATTACAGCAGACTGGATGGAATAACTTATTTTAAAAGGTGCCTCACCTGACAGCAGCTCAGAAATTGAAGTGGCAGAGGGGGAAGGAAACAATTAGTAGTTAGCGTCTTAGGTAAGCCTATGCTCTGCAGAAGCTAGAGCCCTGGAAGTAGATTTAATGCAGGTCTTGGCTTGGAGCAACGTAGTTGCCACCACTCGTGTGGGCACCTTGGTCCCCAGCAAGGAGTCCCAAGTCCTGGGAGGTGGCCAGCCTGCCTGCTCCCCAGGGGAAACTCAGTTTGAAACACAAGGTGAACCTGGTGAGCAAAATAAACACAGAATGGGAAGAAAGAAGATGGAGTAACAGAGACCATCTGTCAGGTAGTTTGAGCATCACTAGTGCTAACCACTTCCCAACCCATCTGATCCCAAGATTTCCTACAGGATTTCAACCCCTGGCAGACACTGCCCTGCGAGCTGGCTTGTCCTTCCCCCATCCCCTTCCCCCAGTACAACTTTCAATCCCACGTTGGACTCCAGAGGCTGGGCTGACATGTGGCTGGAGAGTGGTTTAGAAGAGCAGGTAAGTCTCAGGTGTGGTCCCCCAATGGTCCCAGGCTTTACAGGGACAGTCCTGGCAAGGCTGGGCTTGGGAAGGCTAATGAGAAGACTAGTTAGTATTGGCACATAATAATATTGACAACACATGTGAATAGAAACATTGCTACCATGGTGTTAACATACTGCCCAGCAAGGAGGAAGGGCATGGATGGTCATAGAGAAGGGAGCAGAGCCCAGGGTCTCCAGAGCACAGCACAGATCCCTGCTCTCTAGCCCATCCATCCAGCTGTATCTTCTCTTAATTACATTAAAATAACACTCTCCCACCTCATTTTTTATTATTAGAAATGAACAGATTTAAAGCTTTTCCCCTCAAATTATGGTTCACCTGAGTAGATAATTAAAAGACTATAAAGGAGATACATTTTTATGTGTAATTACGCCTACTTCTGCTGCTGTATCGGGGCTTCAAAAATATTTGCAAAACAACTCAAAACTTTTATTTTGTCAGTGCAATAATTGCTGCTTGTCATGGCTATCTGTACGGGTTTCTCCGCTCTAATGAGAGCAGCGTCTCGCAGGCAGCTTTGCTGAGAGAGGGAAGGTGGGTGCTGGAGCTACAAAGCATCAGAGGCACGCTGCTGGCAGAACAGCTGTGCATGACATGACGTTGAGACAGTTCGGCTGCAGGCTGGCCCAGAGCTCACCCAGAGCTCAGGCACTGGTGGGTACAGCTTCAGAAAGGAGAAGGATGTTTGTTTCCATTTTATGAGGAGATGGGAGGATGGAGGGGAGGATGCTCAGACTCTTGCCCTGGGCAGCACAAGGTTTGTTCCCCATCCCTCATGTTAGCAGGCACACACACGGCCGGATCTCCTCCACACACTGCTGGATGTATCTGGTTTTGTTTGGCACACTGAAGGCTCAGTATAGAATCATAGAATGGGTTGGGTTGGAAAGGGACCTTTAAAGGTCATCTTGTTCAATCCCCCTGCAATGAGCAGGGACATCTGCAACTAGATCAGGTTGCTCAGAGCCCCATTCAACTTGACCTTGAATGTTTCCAGGGATGGGGCACCTACAGCCTCTCTTGGCAATCTGTTCCAGTGTTTCACCACTCTCATCACAGAAATTTCTTCCTTATATGTAGTGTGAATCTATCTTCCTTTAGCTTAAAACCATTACCCCTTGTCCTATCACTATAGGCCCTACTAAAATGCTCAGTCATGCTGGTGAGGGACCCAGCTGCCATGTCCCTGGGCGGGCTCGTACCCCAGGTGCATGGGGAAGAGGGGCAAGTCACCCATCACATGCAGGAGGCTCCTGCAGCGGAGCTAAATCGGTCCCTGTGTGTTGTGGTAGCACCCATACCTATGTGTAGTGACAGAGATGCATTCGTGTTCCTGACGAGAACAGGCTGGAAATGGATGTTTGATGCTTCTCAGGAGGCTTCCTCTGGTTCGGGGGATGCAGCATTGGCCACCTCTTCCTGCAGAGAAGGATCTCAGCTGCTGACACCTCAGTCTGGCTCAGGCCTGTGCAGGCCATAGCTCCCTCCTGGGCACCAGCAGGCACCCTGGAGGCTGACACCCCTGCAGCACAGCCCAGCTGGGCTAATTAGTTTAGGCTCAGAGGTGACCTTGCCTGTCACTTGGGCTTATTAGCGCAGCTCAGCACTGCACGAGCAAGGTTCAGCACTCCCAGCCCCAAGCTGGTTCCCAGCTATCGTAAGCATCACCCGTAGGTTAATAAATCCTCCCCAAGCTAAAAATGGTGCTGACCTGACACCTCCTGCTCCAGTACACACTGCTTCTCTCCACGCTCCTGGTCAAGTCAGTTGGGGCTTAGCAGAAGGGAAAAACTAAAAGAAAGGGGTCTAGCAGAGAGCCGAGCAGAGGGACATGCACAAGGAAGCAAACAAGAACCGTATGTGGCAAAAAGATGCTGACAGCACAGTCTGAGGCCACCTAACAAGCAAGGGAAAATGGTCAGCTGGGAAAGGGAAGGAGCCTGGGGGCACCAGGAGTGCTGGAGGGCACAGCACCCAGGAAAGAGGTCCAACGGAGAAGAGGGGAAGAAAACTTATTAAGGAATGCCACCAGCAGCAAAAGGGAACAGGGACCAGGCAAGGATGGGATGCTCCTGCACGCTGGGCAGTTCCCGGTGTGCCCATGGGCGAGCCCTGGGTCGCGGTTACAGCTATGGACAGACCTGAGCTTAATGCCTATGTTGGGGACAGCAGGTCCCAGGCAAATAACCCGCCCGGTTTCTCCCTGACTTGTCCTGGGGAAAAAAATCCCATGGTGGTGGATGAAGCTGCTGAGATGGTTTTATGCTTCATCTGGT
The DNA here is from genome assembly GCF_929443795.1 of Astur gentilis. Taxonomy (NCBI): domain Eukaryota; kingdom Metazoa; phylum Chordata; class Aves; order Accipitriformes; family Accipitridae; genus Astur; species Astur gentilis. The sequence goes on from NC_064885.1 coordinate 15,720,801, forward strand.
TACATTTGGTTTAAGAAATTGCTTGTGTGCACTGCCTGGTGACCCTTACTGATCAACACAGGAGCCGCTTTAAGAACAGGCTCAGCCACCTCCCAGCAGAATCTCTAGCTAGACACGCATTTGGGGAGCCATTATAGACCTCGTTGCCATGCAAAGCTGCACCCTCTTCTGCAGCATTAAGCAGACAGGCTTCCCCGAGTGCACACACAGCAGTCCCCGTGGTGGAGTCCCCACACATGATATTGTACCCATCTGTTTGCAGAGCCAAGCAGTCAAATAAATGCTAAACACAGGAGGGAAGTTGGGTTCCCTGGAAGAAAGGTGCCGCTGGAATGAAGTCTGAGTGGGGACCACCAGCATGGGGGCCAGCACTGAGGTGGGCATCATCCGCCCTCCTGCTAGGACACCCAGAGCTGGCTGAGCGCTCACAGCTGCTGTAGGGTGCACTGAACACACCAGGTGCTGAACACGACCGGTCCATGGCAAACCAGCACTTCGGGCCTCCTGGGGTGCCTACGTGGCTTTGAAGTCCCCGAATATATGCTCAAATTCGCTGTGTATAAAGAAGATAAAATACCCCATCTCCCTCATAAGGGTATCAGGAAATAAATTCATTAGTGTTTATAAAGGACTAAGAAACTCTGATCAGAGAGCCATGGAAAAAGCCCACGAGGGAAATGAATAATTCGGTGTGCAGAGCTGTGCTGGGAAGGCACACAGTAAATAATGCATGGGCTGCGCGTGGCTCCAGGAGCTAAAAGGCTCGGGAGCAGCTCCAGCGCCGCGTGCCGAGTGCGGCAGCGGTCCAGGGAGGGCAAAACACGCTCTCAGCTGGGGTAATGAATGACCACCTCATAGCGCTGGGATGTGAGGGGTCTTGAGCCAGGCAGCAACGGGTTTGGGGGAGCCCAGCTTTGCACTTTCCATGTTCCTCTGGTGCCAGCTGGCCGGGCAGTGGGCAGCAGCCTGTGCCAGGCAGGATACAGCAGCACACCAGGCCCCTCACTGAGCCCCCAGGCCCCTCCCTTTAGCCCTCCTGTTTGTGAGTAACCAGAAATAAGGGCTTGCCTGTGCTGCTCCTACAGGAGCTGGGCTGAAGCTAGCCCCCTCCCCAACCCCACCTGCAGCTCTGCTTTGCCGTGAGGCCAGGCAGAGGGGGCTAACAAGGAGGCACCAGAATCCCCAGCAGGTCTGCAAGCAGCAGGGACAGTGCCCAAGGCAGGGGTGACGGCAGAGACAATTTCCTACCCAGATTAATGGCAGCAGTCTGGTGCACCTCACAGCAGAAAGCATTGCCTGCTCTTCCAGGGCCAGACAGGTGTGAGAGGTGCTGCCAAAGGGCTGGTCCTGCAAGGAAGCTCCTCTCTCCACCGCTGATGGTGGGGCAGAGGAGCTCAGCTCTCAGTGGAGGAACAGCCCAAAGGTGTCTTCCCTCGTGCCCAAATCACACGGGTACGCCCTTCGCCCAGTTAGCTTGGCGAGAGCATGTTACTGGGAGCTTCATGCAAAATGCCCAGAGACATCCTCTGCAGAGGACAGGTGTTGCAGGTCAAAGCTGTTGCTACTGATTTGCTCATTCCTTTGCTCATCATGCCCAGGGGCACCAGCACAGATGACGCTGTGGGCAATCCCGTCACAGAGATGAACAGATGTCCTCACACCAGAGTGTGAGCGGAAGCAATCACACCAAGGGGCTGCCCAACCGGCTCTGAAACAGGGCTGGGAGTTTTGGTTCCCGGCACTGGTCGTGACTCTGGGGGCAGCGAGGGAGTGGCCACGCAGGTTTAATCAGGGTGGTAACTGGAAACCAGCTAAAAGCAATTGAGAGGATGTAAATCCTACCCCATCCTGAGCACCTTGGGGTGCAGGAAGGATGCAAGCTATGCATGTGTGCAGCTGTGTGCACGTGCACGTACACGTTGGTGCATTCACGTGCATGTTGTTTGGGAGGTGTATGCAGTTTGACCTGATAAACAGAAACAAGCAATTTGGCCGGGGATAGAAGGTGGCTTTCTTGAGAGCATCCCCCAAAACCTCTCCCACAGGGCCTGGAGGAGATTTCAACACAGCAGCAGCCTCAGCCCTGCTCCATCTGAGCCCTCCCGGCTCCGGCACAGGCTCTCCAGCACCGCTGCCGCCTGCCTGGCTTCTCCTCCAGGAAAAACCCAGCACTTTTAATAGGCGATGAGGCATCTCCAATAATTCCAGCAGATGCTGCCATTTAATGCGGGTTGGCACATAACTTTATAATCGGACCATATTGCTCCAATTACAATTTAGCCTATAGTCCTCTTGGGCTTGTCTTTTATTTGTCTTTCATTGCCAAGCGCGGGAGGGAGGGGAGGTGGGAGAGAACTGGCGATGTGTGTGTCTCCGACCCCTTCCCCCTTCACTGCCATGTCTCTCTGCGCAGCAGGTAGCTTCTCGGTTCCTCTCTTCCCCTGGGTCAGGGCTGTCCTCAGGCCAGAGCTGTGCCCTGTGCCTTGTTTGCAGGGAGCAGCTTGCCCCTCAGCAATGGATTAAGAGGAAGAGGCTCCCACCACACCCCACAGGTGAACCCCCCACCCCCAGGGACAGCCCCTCGTTGCACCCCAGAGAGCATCATCCCTCCCGGGGAGCCAGCCCAGCAGTGTTCCTCCTCTCTGCCCCGTGTTGAGAGCAGTCCCGGCTCAATTTTCTGCTTGCGGTGTGGTAAATCAGGAGTTACTCTACTTGATGGCGATTGAGTTAGGCTGGCATCAAGCTGGTGTGCCAGTGTATCAGGTATATTGAAATTTCTGGGAGCTGCTGCAGAGTAATTGAAGCCAACATGCTGCTTCCATTTTTCAAACCGGAGAGCCATGAAGGAAAGATTTTTCATTTTGAGAGTTAGTCTCTGTTCTGGCTGTGACAGCTGCCTGTATCTATATTCAAAGCTCAGGAAAAGTTTTTCGGACTCTGCGTGGCCTTGGTAAATGACATCTCATTCCAGCTGGGATGCAGGCGAAGCTGGTGACTGCTTAGCCTGTCGGGAAAAAACCCACCAGGGCCAGAGCCTACAGCTGTATAAACCCATATGGGTGAGGTGAGGCTCTACTGGGGACTGCTCTGGGCCAAGCAGCTGCCCGGTGAGGGCAGGACTGGCCCCAAGCCCTGTCCCAGCTGTGCTCTGCTAAGCGGTTCCTGGCTCTGCTAGCAACCCTGTGCAGCTGCCCTGGCTCCCCGGCCATCCTTCAGAGCCCCATTAAGCCATCAAACTGTCAGCAGGGCTCCTCCAGACCCTATTAAAAGGCTATTCCCAGACAAACTACTTTGGGAACGTTAAGCACTGGCTGTAAATGTCTTTTGGTTACTTAACGGGAAAACCTCGGGGCGACCTGTGTAAGGGATATACCCTCTGTGCACCCCAAATCCCAGAGGATTCAAGAAACATGAATATCCATTTAAACCACACTGGTAGCCCATTAAATTAAGTATCTACTCAATTAAGGAAGCACAAACAACTTCAGCTCTGCCCTCCATCAGCCACTGCCCATTTGCATCTTGCATGTCCAAAGACCTGCCAGGAGGCTGGATTTTATGGCAGAGGTGCTCTGGTTTCATTGGTCAGGATGGGCTTGGCAAAAAACAACCCTGAAACACCCAAAACCTCAGTTACTCTGGGATTGCCATTCTTCCCCTGTGTACAAATTGTGAAGCAAACCTCACTGTGTGTATTTGAGCCCAGGGTAGCAGAGTCCTGCCTGCAGGGACCTGGAGCATGTGGAACTCGCTCAAAAAACCCTATAGCACACACCCCACACCCCCCCCCCCCCAGCTCTCAATGACCCCGGAGACACAGCAAGAACTCAGAAAGATTTCTTGATAGCAGCCGTGAGAAAGCCCTACATCAGCAATACTACTGATCTGAGAATTACAGGGCAGCAGAGACCTCAGGAACATGTCAGCCCCACCTATGGCCGAACCAGCGTCTGCTTCCGTCCCTGGAAGATCACCCCAAAACCACGGGGCATGGGAAGCCCGTACCCCCTCCTCAAAAGCTGTCCCAGTAGCAGCTCCTCTTCCTTAACCCCAAATACCTGGCTGGCGGTTGCATATTTCTAAATCTATCCATTTACAAATCTTGCCCAGTTTAGCCCTCATCATCGGCTGGAGGATGTTCCCAATGCTGGCAGGGTCAGCTACCCTCAGGTAGCATCACCTGGATGGGCTGTGTGGTCCCAGCTGGAAAAAATGCCCGAGCACAGCCAATGCAAAAGGAAAAACCCATTTTCTTGCAATCATTTACAGTAATCCTTAACGCAAGCAGGTTCAAGCTGAGCATCGGCCTTTTAATTGACAGGCTCCAGCAAGACTCGGGAAGCGAGGAGCCGCCGTGCTCCCCCAGTGCGGACAGCACTTTCATCCCAGTCAGCACTTCCAGCATGGCTTCCCCAAGCGATTGCACATGAGGGCTTTGAAACATATTTCGCAGAAAAATCTGTGCCAAGAAAATTCCTTCTCCTGGCTTTTTGCAGCAAGCAACTGCTGATAGGGATCGCTGAGAATAAAGTCACTTCATTTACAAACCGGAGAGCCAAATCTGATAGACATCAAAATTTGAGGTAAGTCAAAGAGCGATGGAGCGCTGCCAGTTCCCCAAATGAATATTCATGGCAAATATTCACCCGGCTCCGAGCTGAAGAGAAACCGGCAGCAGAAAGGCTGCCCCTGGGAAGGGGAAGGAGAGGGATCAGGCTTATTTCATCATTTTTATTGAGTGCAATTTTCTCTTTAGTACAATATTCTCTGAAAGTTACTGTTACAAACTCCGACAATTTCAACACAATCAACAAATTGGGGAAGAAGGTGGGGGATGGGGGAGGAGGGCAAAAAAAATTACAAGGGGTGAAACCTTTTACAGACATCTCACTGGTTATGTACAGGACAGGGTACGGCCGGCTGGCACAGAGCACGCCGTGGCTTGCGGGGGGGGACGGGGCTCCCAGGGTGCTGCGGAGACCTCCCGGATCATCATCTTGTGGGTGGCAGGGGGGGAAACGGTCCCTGGGGACCAGTGTCAATCCCCTCTCTGGCGCTGCTGCCCGGCTGCGATGCTGGACTCAACACCCCTGCAAGGCAAGAGGGAGGGAAACAAGACGAGGGTGAGAATAAGCACGTCCCATGCTTAGAGATGCAGCACCTCCCCAGAAACGCAGGCTGCTCCTTCGCAGCCGAGACCCACCGCGACACTGAGTCGTCGTCCCCCCAGCCCCCTGCCCCACAGCCGGTGGGGACTGCACCCAGCGAAACCCAAAGACTTCTTACAGCAGACACAGCCTCTCAAAAAAAAAAAAAAAAGAAAAAGAAAAAAAAGAGAGAGCAGTGATTAATTAATATGCTGTCAGAAAAACGACAATTTCACTGAAAGCTCTCAATTTTTCCTCAGGGGAAAAAAAGGAACAGAAGAGACACATTTCTTTGTGAAGCCGAGATGCTTCAGAGAGCGGAGGCTGAGGCTTGATTTTGGGGGCGGGAAGGTTACCGTGTTCCCCAGCAGTGAAGATGCTTTCTTCCCCCCTCCCACTGCAATAGGAGCACCCCTGGGTCTAAAGCAGGCCCAAACCACCAGGCACCATGAAATCGCTTTTTCCAATGTAAAAAATAAAATAAAATACCCATTTTCTCCTCTGCCAGGGGGAAGACAGAAGGTCTCCAAACCAGAAGAGCAACCCCAGGAGCACCTCCTTCCCACCCTGCAACCAAGATGTGTGGCGCAGCAGCAAAATCCCATTATTTAGCCACTTTGGAGAGGCAAAGATGCCTTTAATATACAACTGCAACTTGGAAACGTAAGGGTGCCACATTAAATAACAAAGCAATTGACTGCTGAGTCCCTTTGCTGGGCCACTGATAACCAGGGCTCACTGGCATAATTCTTGCCGGGTGTCCCTGTGCCTCCCCAAACATACTGATGCTTTCAAAAAACAACTCCAGCTGTGTCTGACATTTCACTCCTATTAAAATCCATCATTCTCCTGAATGGAAATAATTTTTTTAGCAAACCCAGGTAAGTAATGAAACTTTTATTTAGTAATTAGTGTTTGGCAGAAAAGGGGGCATGGAAGAAAGGGTAAGAGAAATTGAGATTATCTTAAAAACAAAAACAAAACCAAAAAGAGCTTCGTCTGGGGAAAAGATACTGCTGTGTATTTCTTATGCACCGCGGTCCATTTTTGGTGCCGTACTTGGAGAATCAGTCTCACGGCTCCCATCAACATTAATGGGAGCAGAACAGCTAAACGGCTGGAAAAAAGCAACAACAGAAATACAAATAATGTTTTACAAGAGGCAGCAGATGCAGGGCACAGCAGATGATGCTGAACATGCTGCTGAGCTGGGCAGGTCCCCAGGGACTGCTGTAAATCAGGGTGGTTGCACCCAAGTCGGTGGGGTGACGGCAATTTATATCGGCTGTGGGTTCAGCCACATTAAAGCCGAAGCTGAGCAAGGGCTCCAGCCCTGGGTGCTGCTCCCGGCTCCACCATCACCTTCCCACTGCAGCCTTTCCCAGCTCATTTAGCCACAGCCGCCCAACCCGCCTGGCAGCAAGGGAGCCAGGGAAGGGTTTGGGAGTTTTTATTCCCGTGGGGAGCCTGCGCCTTCCCCCAGTATGGCAGCTGCTGGCTCAGATCTCCCACCACAGCTGCAGCCCTTCCCTTCGCCCTGGCAAAAATGATCGGGGACAGCTACGCATGATTTGGGCCAACCCCAAAGGATTGAGCCCAAATGACCCGAGGGACAGGTCATGAGCAGCTGGGGGAAGACAGCGGGCAGTGCAGTCGAGCATCCCCCAGGTACGCAGCCACCGAATCACCTCCCCGCCCCATCAGACATCCTCCTCCCTGTGCTCTGGCGTGGGAGCCCCTGCAAAGCGGCGTGATGCAAAGGGCTTTGATCTCAGCCTGTAAGTGTTGGTGTGACACAAATAGCAATAAAAAGGCCACATTTGTGAGATGAGAAGGCAACCTCTAAGGGAAGGTGTAATCAGCATCAGGGTGGCCATAGGGGAGCGAACGGTGTGGCTGGGATGTGGACAGTACACTGGCCCCCAGGGCTTTCTCCCTTTCTGCTTTCATGGGAATAGGGCAGCTGGGGCAGAATTGCAAATACCCAAAACAATCAAAGGATGGACGGCATTGCACACCCAGCTGCTATTCCCAAGCACTGCTGCAGAAAAGGGGAAGCAGCAGGTGGGAGCGGGGAAGGGATGGAGGCATGTGTGGAGCTGCCCCCAGCTCTCGGAGTGCCCCAAAGCCATCGCTGTATCACTAACCACTCCTGCTAGCCCTCCCCAGGCACCATCCCGGCTACGGCCCTCACCCAACCCTTTCACAAAGGGGAGTCGAACCTCACCACTGCTCCCCTGGGACATTGGGGCAGGAGCCTCCCGGAGCCCCGTCCCCATCTGGGCACGACCAGGGTTGGGTCACGGTGCTGCTGCCCAGGCACTAACCTCAGCCAGAAGACTGGAGTCCCTGACCACCAGCAGCCTCTGGCTGTGGACACCTCCCCAAATATTTAGGCTGGGGAATCTGGAAAGAGTTCAGCCAAAGCGTGGTGTGGAAAAATAAACAAACAGATATGTGCACATTTCATGGCCGCCTGCCTGTGGAAGCCCCCACAAGGCTCAAGCCCACATTTCTGACATGAGGCTCACCTTGCTCCTTAGACAACACTTGGCATGGTCTGCACTTCCCGCCGTCAGTCCCGCTCAGTGCTAATTAGCATTGATAATTGCACTGATGGATACCATAATTTTCCTGCCCTCTCTCCCCTACCTTCACACAAGGGTTCAATTGCCTAATGAGACCCTTGAGGATAATCATCGAGAGAGGAGCAGGTTCACCCCCACTGTGATGTCAGCTCCTGGGCAATGTGCGGGGATGGGAGAGGGGAGAAGGGAAAGCCACAGCCTGGGCCAGTGGACAGGGAAAAAGCTACCAAGCCTTGTTTACTTGGGGGCATGGAGAAGAGTTCAGTCCAATTAATTTTTTTAAGTGGATAGGCGTTAATCCCCCTACACTTATCTAGAATTAACACAGCCTTAAGTAGATTTTTGCCTAATCCACTTCCACGTCTGCCCCAAAAGGGCACGTCTGTTTTGGGAATGAGAGGAGTTCAGCTAATCCACTTAAAATTCATGCAGCTAGTTTGTTCAGATTAACCTCCTCCAGCATTTCCCTTCAGTGACGGGCCAGGAGACCTCAGTGCCATCCCACCTCTGCCACTGATGGGGCCACCTCGTCCATGGTCATCTCACCTAGCAACACAGCTGGTTTGTCCTCCACTTGCTGTCCGTGCATTAGGGTCTGCTGGGACCCGGTGATACCCCTGAAAGAGCCACTACAGCAGAGCCACGCAGCAGGGGATGGACAGCCAAGGGCTTCACAGTGTTTTAAATGCTGATGGCCAGAGGAAGGAGAGTAGAAGCAGTGGAGATGCTCAAACACAGACAGGGAGGAATGGGCAGCTACGCCCAGGCTGGAGGGATGCTCGTGATGCTGCTCTGTGTGGAGGACAGCCAGCCAAAGCAGAAGGCCCTGGGACACTGTCCCCAGAGTGCCAGCAGCTCTGACAACTCAGAAAGGCCTAGCTGAAGGGCACCATGGTCACCATAGGCGGATGTATTCCCTGCCCCAGCACAAATCTGCTCCTCTGACATGAACCAAGAGACCAGATTTAATGCTATGGATGCTTACAGTCCCCAAAGGCATGTGCCTTGTTCCCATCTCGCATCTCCTCCCACCATACAAAGCAGAGGAGGCCCTCTCCTGATCAGAGCAGCCATGCCTGCTCCTCTTTCCACCACACCAGACCCTGGGATGGCAACACAGCCCATCAGGGTCCAATGACGGACACGAGCCAGCAGACCTCCCACAAGACACAGATGCAGAACCAAAGCCCGAGGGCATCAAAAATGGGACAGCACAACATGACAGCAGCTCTCACACCTTCCAGAGACAGGTTTTGGAAGACATTGAGCTGAACGGAGACAGGCACAGACATTCCTCCATGGCAGGAGCATTGGACCAGATGATCTTTAAAGGTCCCTTCCAACCCAAACCAATTCTACCAAAAACGTAAGCTGGAACAGGAGCAACAGAGAAACCACTGACAGGGTGAAACAATTCGTCACAGGAGTCCCATCAGTGTGGACTTCATCTCTCCTCCATTACCTCCATCATTGCTCGAGAAGTTTCTGGCTCTCCCGAAATTGAGAGGAGACTCATTGGGAACTGACGGAGAAGGTCTGCTTCAGGCTCTTTGAAAATAATCTGGAAGGCACCCAAGTCATAATTAGATCAGCATCCCTCCTGGCAGGATCCTTCATAGAAGAGGCACCAAAGCAGATGATGACACAGGCATTAAATAATCCCCTGCAGCTCCTTGCGCAGTGAGGACATTACGGGAGCAGGAGACGCGCAGCACCTGGATGAGTGCACGAGCTGGATGTGAAACCCTGGCCCAACCACCCATCTTTCCATCTGCAGTTTAACAAGGATGGGTGGCCTTGGAGCTACAGTACATTTCTGAGAGCTTGAAAATCTGCCGCAGGGTCTGTAAATCCATTCCTCATCTTAGAAACTGATTGATCCTTTTTTTTTTTTTTTAAGTCAAATTCAATGTTTAAGAGTAACGATTTCTAAGTGAACACAGACTGGCTCAAATATATCAGCAGCTTTTATGGATCAGAGGCAAAAGCCTGAATTCAGACCCTAACGAACACAAACATGTCTGTCCCCATCACAAAACAATGGCGTTTGTGGCAGTGCAAAAAAACCCTTCATAGGTGATGCCCAATGATTTATCCCAGGCCGGAGGCCAGCTGTGATGCTCCCGTGGCTCGCACAGGGATGACCTCAGCCAGCAGGCAGGGATGTGGACAGCTTTATTGATGAGACCTCTGCAAACCAACCCCAAAACAACCCTTCCCTCCCTCTGAATCAAACACCCAGGAGCAGCATCCTCCACACCAGTTCGTGGGGAAGATGCCATGGCCCCACAGAGGAGCGGAGAGAAGAAGAGGAGATCCCGCGGGGCTCGGGCCAGCGTGTGGGAGCTCCTGGAGCAGAGACAGAGAAGAAGGGAAGGGGGACAGGGGGAATGACAGCCCTGTTTTCTGCTAGGGAAAGGAGCATTACAAGCACCAAAAGCTGACAGGCTCAGAAATAATGGTCTGAGCTCGCTCTTATTTAAAAAACGGCTGCCTGCTGTTTTCATCGCAAGCCCTGCTCTGACTTGCAGCAACATTTAAAATTAAATATACATAAGTGCTTTCAAAGAACTGTTAATTTGAAGGTCATTAAATGGCATAAAATACATTCCTTTTTTTTCTAGAAAGAGGCACGTAATAATGCTATTAATACATGCTCCTCTTCCACATTCAAAAGCTTGCTCTCGCCTTGGATGTGCGGGTGGCTGAGTTCACCTTCACTTGCAGCGGCACGACATCTCATTTTAATTACTGCTATTGAGAAAGCTGCTGCCTCCTCCATCGCGCATGGCGCAGCCCGCCAGGGATGGAGTTGTATAAAAGATACGGCAAAGCCTGGGGGAAACAATGCAGTTGAATTACCAATGGCGATTGGGGGGGGGGGGGAGGGGGGGGGGCGGGATGAGGGGAGCAACACAGTGGGGCTGGCACCAGAGGATGCAGAAGGGAGGGGGCAATGTGAAGCCAACTGAAGGCAACACTCAGTCCAGACATGACTATCTTGTCCACTGATTCTCACACTGAGACCTGGGGCCAAGCTCAGTGCAGGGGTTTTGTGGCAAAAAGTCCCTTTTTTGATGTAACGCTACATGCAAAAAAGACAAAGCCAACAGAGACACACACACACACACACACACAAAAACCCTAAAAAAGACACAAAAGGGCTCAGGTTTTTGCAGTTGCCATAGAAATGTAGAGAAGGAGCTGACAACTGCAAAGCACTTCTGTGAAAGGACGGGATCAGGGGTGAGTGTGAGGTGGGCTCACTTGAAGGCAGCCCGCGTGATCGGCCACATCCATGTGCTGCTGCTCAGTGCAGAAGTGGGATGTGGCCAGAGGAGCAAGGCACCGCAGCCGAGCTTCAGCTACAAGCAGTAGCCGGGGGCCAGGATCCACCCTGGCAGGGTGCACCAGCGAAGGGCACCTCCCAGCACTAGCACGTGGCAGATGAACCCACCAGGACCCTGTGTGATAGATGAATCCCAGCCTGGAGAAAAGGTCTGTGGAGCTGGTTCGCTTTGATCAGAAATGCCACCTCCTTCCTTTTATTCTGTGCAAACCAAAACTTTGCAGGGGGGGAAATAATTAAGCCAACCCTTCCCCTTTGGGATCAAAGAATGGGACTCCAATGCCAACCACAGCACAGATCAGAAGGCGACGTGAAATGGGAGCTTTCATTTTTAGACCACACTTAGTCGTTTTCTTTCTCCTCTTCCCCACCCCCCCGGTTCTTTGCCCACATTTGCCAGAGCTCCTCCACGTTGGCAAAGCATCCAACGGACCCAGATCTGCATCACTCCTCGGTCCACAAAGACATAGCAGTAGCTGTAAGGCAGAGCCTCCTGCCCCAGGTCCCACCGCTGCCTGCAGCCCCCACCCCATCCCCGCACAAGGCAAAGCCAAAGCATCTCAAACGCTTCTCCATGACGTTGCTGATGGAGGAGACTTCCTAAGTGACCTGGACAGTTCAGTCACACAGCTACGGCCAAGCACCTGGCAGTCTCCTGTTGACGCAGGGAAGTGAATGTTGACAGCAAGCCTTGACTTAGCACCTCTTTGATGGTGCCCTGCACCTCCTACCCCGGTGAGAGCCTCCTCCTCGGCATCTGATGGAGGAAAAGAAGGGCCAGTCCAAAGACACACAACCCTACTGTCATGGTCAGGCAGGTATAATGCTGTCACTCCTGGACAGAAAGGCTTTGCAGTTTGGAAAACTTATTTTTCTTGGAAGAGTGAGCTCTAAAGAAACAAAATGGTCTGACAGAAATCTTCTGAATTTTATGTTATTTTTTTCAATAAAAAGGAGTCGTAAAGGTGGAGTTTTGATATTTAGCCTGTGTCGCTGTCATTCGTTTTTTTAAATGCCTTTAGCTTCCTTCTAATAAAAGAGAAATCATAAAAAAAAAAACACAAAGGATCCTTCACCACCGGCGAATATCAATGTGGTGAGGTGGTGTATTAGTATGCACGGCGCCCACTCCATCTGCATGTTGTATTCGGTGTGACAACATCCTGGAATACAGATTTGGGCTGCGAGTATCCCGAGAGGTATTAGCGATCGTCTATCAGACAGGACGAGAAGCAGTCCCTGCTGTTGTAAACAAGGGGTGTTTTTCTCTGCCTCTTTCTCTGGGGGGAGTTCAGTGATTTGAAACAAGCTCATTCCTGCATCTTGTTAGTTCCTGTTCTTCAGCAGAGCAGCAGGTCATCTTCCTTAGACGATTAAAGAAATAAAATCGGAGGTGTAAAGAGCACCCCATCACCAGGGTCCTTCATCTGCTGGTGGTGTCAGCTGCTATTCTCCCGAACCAAGCACGTGTTCCCCACAGGACACAGGGGGGGTCCCCCCAGCCAGAGAGCACCCCAATGCCTCCAACATGGGGTATAATGCTCACACCCAGGACGTGTGGACAGGTGCTGGCAGCAGGCAGAGGAAGGGCTTATCCCCTTGTGTTCAGTGGCAGCAAGCAAATCTGGCGAGGCATCTCCATGGCACAGATGAACATTGGGCAATCTGATGGTGCAGATGGACATGGAGCAATCCCATGTGCAGATGGATGTGGGGCATCCCCATGGCAAGGACGGACAAGGGGAAAACCCATAACACAGGTGGACATGAGGGATCCTCATGGCACTGATGAACACGGAGCATCCCCATAGCACAGACAGATGCAGGCACCCCCACGGCACAGACACAAGGCATCCCCATGGCACAGCTGGATGTGGGGCATCACCGTGGCGCAGGAGGATGTGGGACATCCTCACAACATGGACAGATGCAGGGCATCCCCACAGCAGGGACGGATGTGTGAGGAGGACCGTGGGTTTCTCATATACATATGAGCCACCACACCACCAAATTACAGCAGGGACCGGCAGCCCTCAAGGCACAGCTGGGCAGCCCGCCCGTGCCGCCGCTTCCCCTGCCCCATGGGTGCTGCTTGCTGCCAGCACAGTGTCTGCAAGAGCGCAGTGATGGATCATCACAACTCACACACAACCGTCTAAGTAAAAGCCTTATTAAGAGTTCATTCATTTTATAAACTCTCGGCGCGATCCACAGAGGGACATTAGATTGCCCAGTCTTACAATATTCTGTGTAAACACTGACATGCGTCTAGTAATTTTAACTAGATCAATTTGCAAAGGAGACTAACAGTGGAACAAAAAAAAAAAAAAATCAAATTAAACACAGGGAAACATTCACTGGGAGAGGCTTTAAGGAAGTGAGCTGAAAAACAGAGAGGAGGATGGACGGATGGACAGAGAGGTACATGAGACAAATGGACCTACCTCTGAAGCCATGAAACCTAAGTCTGTAATTCAATAACAAAATCCTTAGGTCTGCAAGAATGGGAAAAAAAGTCCTCCATAGCCATCTTCTGTGCATTGCCGAGGCTCTGGAGGCCTTAGCAGTCTGTTTCCCAGAGCAGCTCTCCTTCTCCAGCAGTCACTGACCCAGTCACAATCACACAGCGGCTCCTCCGGTCCCATCCCATTCCCACTGTGCCAGCTGGCCCTTGGCATCCTCCTCCCCACTTGCAGGATGCTGAGTGCTTGCTTTGCTGTTGGGCGCTTCCCTGCTACCTCCCACTCCCGGGGGCTGCGGGCACAACCCCCGGCCCCCGCTGTGCTGGGAACTGGCCGGCCACTGGCCACAGGGTCAGCGGTGATCTTCGGTTACGGATAAGCAGTGAGTCCACGGTAGGTTGACAACGTACACACGCGCACGAGCGCACACACACACGGGAACACCTCTTTCCATTTTCCAGGATGGTTTTTTTTTTTTTTTAATCCTTTTTTTTCCTTTTTGCAAAAAAAATGCAAGCAAAAGAGAAAAAAAAAACCCAAGGTTTTCTATTGAAGGTACATCTCTTCTTCAATATGAAGACATTAACTGGATTGAGTCGGATCCCCCATGCAGTGGTCAGCGAAGTCCTTTGGTAGTTGCCAGAGCGGCGCCTGGGTAGGACAGCAGGGAGCTGCAGAGACGTCTGAGGACACTTCCACCCTGGTCCATGAGCAGAGAGGGAAGCGGGGTAAGCAGGGAGGGCTGGGGCAGGGAGGGAGGGCAAAAGAAGAAAAGAAAAGGAAGGTGGTTTCTCTGGATGGGATACTCCATCTCGTGCCTCTCCCTTCCCCAACAGCCCCTTCCTCCTTCTCAGTTTCGACCACTGCTCACTGGTGGTGGGATTGGAGTCTGGTCTCTAGGGTTTGGGTTTGCTTCCCCAACGAACATTGGTTTGTCTTCATTGTTTTTTGTGTTTGTTTTTTTGTTTTGTTTTTTAAATATATGATTTGTACATATTTATATGTATTTATATGCTGTTCCCCATGACATTGGTAAGTGTGCTTCTGTTGGTGAGGAACGGAAGTCACCAGTTAGAGATGAGTCCTAGGAACACCCTTCGTCTGCAGTCACAGTCCCCAGGCAGCGGCGGCACCCCTCCAAACGGTGCTCCACGGCGCCCGTCAGTTTCTCCCCTCCCACCTCTGCCCTTCCGCTGCGTGCCCTCCCCGTCCCCTCCCTGTTGAACAAGGGACGTCATGCCATCGAGGTCGGAGACTGACTCATCTGTACTCGCATGGACTGGACGCTGTTCAGAATCTTCTTCTGGTGCCCAGCCAAAGTCACCCCTATTCTCAGGAGGTCTCTGGAAGATAGACAGATGGAGGAATATCAATAGGCAGCTGAGGGTTGGTGTATCTGTTTTGCTGTGTCTAAGTGAGGTGAGGGATGTAAGCTCAGCAGGTCCATGCCTGTCAGCAGAAAAACAGGCACAGAGCCCAAGCGCAGCCCCATAAGCATCACTGGGGATGAGGTGGGACCGAGAGCAGGGAGACACCCCCACACTGACCCCCAGATAGTGAACGCCGCCACCTCCAGACTCAGGGTGCTTCTGTTGACCGGTGTGATGGATGCTCACACCCTTCCTTTGCAGGTGCCTTGAACTGACCTTCCCACCTCCCTGCAACCGCAACCCACCCCGGGCAGCACCCAGCTTTCGGGCAGCCCTGGTGCGACACCCAACTCACTCGGACGTCATCTGGGCAACAAGCTGCAGGGAGGTGAAGCCAGCAGTCAGGAAGCTGTCCCGATACTGGCTCATCTTCACGGCACTCAGCCAGTCGTCTACTGAGGTAAAGGCAGTGAAGTCGGGGATGGAGCGGTCGAGGAGGGGCTGAGAAGGCCTGCAACAGGACATACTGCTGGGGACAAGCCCAGCTGGTGCACAGACATGCTCCCCAATTCACCCCCTGTGCCCTTGTGCTCCCCCCAGTACTGCCCTGCTCCCGGCACATGCCTGAGACAAGGAAGGCCATGAGGAAGGACTGTCCCATGGGAATACTGCTCTGCCAAGCAGCGTTTTGCAACCCTGCACATTGTAATCTAGTTACGGGAGCCGCGGGGAGGAGGCACTGGCAGAGCAGACACTGCACCCATATGGTCACAGGCCATAAAGAATCAATAGCAAAGAATTATTACTGTTGCTTGACTGAAAACTACATGTTCTTTGTCTGACTGTCAGGCAGAGCGAAGACAACCCCTCCTCCCCCCCTTCTGGCAAACAATTTATGAATTCCTCTCCTTTCCCCCAGCAGCATGAGACACTCAGGGAGCCTTTGGCTTGGGATGCTGACATGAGAGCATTCCCTGCACGCCGGGAGACTCACACAGCGGTGATGGTAGCCACAGTTTTGAGGCTTGCCGGGTTGCGGATCATTTTGTCGAGGGTGTTGACTATCTCAGTGAAGCGCGGGCGGGTGTTGCGGTCCTTCTGCCAGCAGTCCAGCATCAGCTGGTGCAGCGCGGCAGGACAGTCCATGGGTGGCGGGAGCCGGTAATCCTGCTCGATGGCATTGATGACCTGCAGGGCAGCAGGGGAGAAAGCAGCATGTGAAGACAAGGAGGTCTCAGATAGGTAAAACCGCAGCCACAGCAGAGGGTGAGCCATCCCTGCCACTCTGAGCCGAGCCAAGCTGCATGTGCGGGCAGAGGTGCTAAAGGCAGTGCTGCCGCAGGCTGGGAAGGCAGCTGCCAGCCCATTTGATCATCAGCAAAGGGAGCAGGAGGAGACGCTCCTGGCTCCGATGGAGCTGGGGCTCTCGGAGGTTAATCTCCGCTCTGATGCTCCGCGCGCTGCAGTTCCTCCCGGCAGAGAGCTGCCACTCATTATCTCGGCAGATCGCATCAGAGTACAGCAGTCCAACTACCAAAGCTCCTTCCCTGCTTGTAAACCCTCTGAACATTTTCAAAGGCCCTGCAGCTTGCTGAAGTCCAATTACCAGCCCACCGGCTTTTCTTCCCAATTTCCCTCCTTGCATCATCCTCTCTCTCGCCAGCCTGTTTCATCTCCAAAACCAAGCACTGCCGAGGCCACGGCAAGGAGCAGATAGCCGTTCAGGCAGGGCTTTCCTTTGGGAATGAGCCCCCCCCAGACTCCCCAGAGCTGTGTGGATGAACCGCAGTGCTTACATCTTGGTTAGACATGTCCCAGTAGGGCCTCTCCCCAAACGACATCACCTCCCACATGACGATGCCGTAGCTCCAGACGTCGCTGGCCGAGGTGAACTTGCGGTAGGCGATGGCCTCCGGCGCTGTCCACCTGACGGGGATCTTCCCCCCCTGTGGAGAAAGGGAGGAGCCCGGACACCCATGAGCCAGGTTCAGAGCCGTCCCGCACAACCCCAGCCACTGGTCCCCGGGGACCCCGCTGAGGAGTGGGCAGGTGGTACGCCATGGGACGAGGAGGCAGGAGCCGAAAACACCTCCATGAATTTACCTTGTACCTGCACAAAAGGACTTAGCTAAACAAAACAAAAAGGTTTATCCAAGGGTTTATCCCACTCAGGTGTCACCCCTGAGTGACACCTCCCCACTCCAGCTGCCCTGCAGGACCCAGCACATCGGTGGCCTGTCCCCAGGTCCCCCTTCCCAGGGAGACATCAGGTGACGAGGACTACGCAGAACTGCGCTAGTGCTCATCTCAGGTAAGGAGCCACAGGCATCCCCATCCCCTGGCCTTCAATGGAAAAACTGTCTAACCTAAGAGCATCCTCTATGGCACCAACTGGGCTCCCACAACTGCTGGAAGGTCCTTCCAGCCCCGCTTTTGGATTGGGAGGCGAAAAGCAAAGCAAGTTTAAGCCCCATAGGAGACTTGGAAAGCATTGGAATAGGAAAGTGCCTTTGGCAGAGCACTCCTCATTTCTCCTAAAAGCTCAAAATCAGGCTCAGTGTCTCAAGCCACCCCATCAAGCCAGGGCAGGTCCCAGGTCCTGCCAGGACAAGGAAGGGCTGGAGGCCATGCCGAGCAGGCAGGGATGCTGTGGGGGGACAGCACGTACAGAGGGACTGCTACCTGGGCAAGCACTGCTGAAATAACAGCAAAAAAACCCAAGGGATGAAGGAAAACCACAGACATGCACAGTATTTACTCGGGGCAGAATTGCATTGTAAATCGTTTAGCGCAATTGTTTTCTGTAGTCTTTCCAATGAAGCGTCAGCTGCTCTTGAAGGATGAATGGCAAAAAATTTGATTTGAATAACTACAAATGGAGAAATTAACTGCTAGGTTGTTTTTCCTGCCTTTTCCCCAGAGCTAAAAACCTGCTGTGGGAGGCAGAGTGATGTAATCGCAGGCACAGCATCACTTCCCAGCTGCCGGGGAGATCTATTATGGCCTAAATTAAATAAAAACACAGATGAGATAATCCCTTTTATCTCCAAAGGTGGGGAAAGGCTATTTCATGCCTCATCCCAGCAGCTACTGCTGGGGTATTTGAACAAAAAATAAATGATGGGTGTCTGCTCAAAGGCTGCTGCCTGCAGGACGGGTGTGTGCAGGGAGCGGAGCAGAGCAGGTCCATGATGGGGCACGGGTGAAACGTTATCACAAACAGGGGAGGAAGAGCGAGGGGCTGCAGCTGGGCCAAAACACAAAGTCAGCCTCAAAGGCATGTCCATGGGTTATCCATTTTGGAGGCTGGAGCCAGCCCCAGCGCCTGGGCACAGCTCGGCAGCCCAAGAAACTGCTTCTGCAGGAGTCAGTGCAGCCTTGTACTTCCACCCAGCGCATGCTCTTTTAATTAATTGATTAGATGAGGCCAACAGGTTGCTCATCCCCTTCTCCTCTGATCATCCTTACCAGCACACCAAGGGTCTCACAAGCTTGCTGGCAGGAGAACTGCCATGGTGAGGAGCTGGGGGTTCTCCGGGGTGGCGGGGAGCAAGGGGAAAGCAGGGCTGCCACTACCTATGAATGAATTAATTAAGGACAAGAAGGGTGGCTGGGGAACAGTGGAGCTCCCATTAGGCTTGTCTCTTTAATTAATGCCTGGAACAAGTCTCCAGCAGAGAAAGGCAGACCAGACCTGGAACGCTGGCGGAAGGGGAGTTAAAACACCATCGCTGTGCCATGGGGAGATGCTGTGATCTCTCTGCCTCCCCTTCCCATCACTCCAGGGACTCCTTCATGCACCTTCCCTCCATGGAGGAGAGGGAAGAGGCTTATCTGGAAACTGCTGAGAGCACAAAGGTGCTTGGGGGAGGAGGGAGGCAGAAAACTCATAAAAGGGAGGAAAAGAAAGGAGGGAAAAGAGAATGATGAGTGGGAGCCACAGCCAGGGTCTCTGGGCCACGAGCCTACGTGGTGGGAACCCTGCTGGGATGCTCCCATCCATGGTAGAAGCTCTGGGGTGTACATCCAGCACCATTCTCCCAGGTCCAGCTAGTAGCGGGTGCAGGGCAGGCACTGGGGATGCTAGGCAAGACCAAATCTTGCAAGAGGTACGTACCAAGGAGCTGGTGTAGGTGGGGTCAGATGTATCATCCTGCAAGTAGCGTGAGAGGCCGAAGTCGGACACTTTGCACACCAGGTTGCTGTTGACCAGGATGTTCCTGGCAGCCAGATCTCGGTGCACATAATTCATCTCTGCAAGGTACTTCATCCCGGCAGCAATTCCTCTGAGCATCCCCACCAGCTGGATCACTGTGAACTGCCCATCGTTTTGCTGTGATCAGAAAGAGCAGGCACTGGGGTGAGCACGCAGACCCCACTGTGGGACCACAGCCACTCAGCCCCAACCTTGGGAGGATGCTGTACCTCCTCAGAGAACTATCCAGCTGCCCTGCCCTGCCCTGCCTGATTAAAGCAGAGGTACGCCAGCACCAAAATACATGTGTTTGGCACACTGCAACTAGCTCCCAAGCTAAGGAAACAGGCTGGGATTTACAGGACAGGATGCCAACATCTCATTCCTGAATCCCACAGGTGAACAACAGCCCGCACGGCCCCACCTCGCTTTACCCGCAGGAATGAGTCCAGGGCCCCATTCTCCATGAATTCGGTGATGATCATGACTGGTCGGCTTTTGGTCACCACCCCTTCTAGCCGAATGATGTTGGGGTGGTCAAACTGCCCCATGATGCTGGCCTCACTCAGGAAATCCCGGCGCTGCTTCTCGGAGTAGCCAGCTTTGAGCGTTTTGATGGCCACATAGATCTCCCGCTTGCCAGGCAACTTCAGGCGTCCTTTATACACTTCTCCAAACTCCCCTGCAAGTGCAAGAGCATCCACTACCACCTCCTCCTCCACATAAAACACTGCAAAGAGTAATGGTACCTTGAGCTGCTTGGTCTCCAAACCAACTGGCTGAGAAATGTCAGCCAGTTCACCCTTCAACGATGCTCTCTATAAATCCTACTCGCCTGTCCTCTTTAAAAGGGGCAATGTCTGGTGCTGCTGAAGACATGTTTGGGCTTGCAACTTTCTCCAAGGTGACAGAGCCTAGCACCAACAGAAGCAAGAGGCTGGGGCCACTCTTGCAAACCCCCGCAAGAAGGATTTGCAGAGCAAGAGCATCAACATTTAAGGACTACCTCAAATATAAGGTGTCGGCATTGGTAATCTCAGTTGCCTTTTTGCACATCACTTATCTTGGAACAGAAAATAATTGGGCTGTTTTCACTGCTGTCCTCTGATGTAAAATACAGAAAAAGTGTCCTCTCATTTTCAGCAGGAGAGCTTTTCCGTGGCCAAGGCAAAATTTGCCTGTGGAGGGATTACATTTAAGCCAGGTTTGCAGCCACTTTGCCTTGATGAGCAGCAAAGGGTGGCTGATACATTGCTGAACTTGATCCTGACCAAACTAGCTCATTTCTTCTTTGCAGCTTCCCCCCAGCTTCTCACTTTCTCTTCTATGAGTACAACACTGTTATTTAAAAATGGCAATAAAAGCAGCACAGATGACATACAGATACATGCACGCATGTGTATGTATACATATGTATGGGAATATGGCACAGACTAGAGCGAGATCTGGCTTTTTCTTGTTATCTAGTGGAAAAGCCAAGTAGGAAATCCCAAGTGGCCCAGTGATTATGCTCATGGAGTCTTTCCCACCTCAGAGGACCTCTGAGAGCAGAAGCCAACCTCATGTCCACCCTAACCCATCACAAACCCAGGAAAGCCTGATGTTTCAAGGCTTCCATGAGGGTTTCCCAGTGAATAACCAGATGTGCACCCCCAGAAAATTGTTCTGGGTGAAAACTGCGTCTGGCCATGCAGGAGCAGCAGAGAGGGCAGGGAAGGATGGGTGGCAGGGGACCACGAGACCCACCTGCTCCAATGACTTCTTCAATCTTCACAAAGGATACATCGATCTCCTTGGCAAACTCTCGGACTGCCTCGTTGGGGTCCTCATAAGTAAAGGGGTCGATGTAGATCTTCATCCCTGGAGACCCTTGTTGCAGGAAATATGCAAGCAACAGCAAAAGGGAGAGAAACCAAGACCAGTTGTGCCATGGCCAAGAACTGGAGACCCCCATGTTCTCATGCCCTCCATACGTCCGTTAAGATGGCTGCTATCGCTGTGCTCACCTGCGCTACCTCCATAGACCCTTATCGTCCTCTTTGGTCCCCCCGCTCCATCTGACCCTCCTCTGCATCCCCTCCTCTCACTCACTGCCCTCCGCTCCTCCACTGTTATCCTTCCTCTTCCTCCTGCCTGGTGATGGGGAGCAGTTACAGACATGAACTACAATTAGCTGGCTTTACGGTGAGGGCTTTATGAGGCTCCATGCATTAGTGAAGAAATATTTATTTACCCAAAAAGGCCTCTGATAGCTTTGTGGCGGCTACTAAACTGACAGAATGCAGCAATTATAATCAACAACCTGTATGGAGCCATCAAATAAGGCTTGGCCAGCCTCCGTGACAAGTGGAGGGCACAGAGGCAATGCATGGCAGCAGATCTGGCCATGCTGCAGGGAGATGCAGCAAGTGGGCTCTTGCCCTTTTCAAATGGGGGAAGAAACCAAAACAGGCCCACAAATTCCCCAAATGGGGTTGGCAGACAATGTGTTTGGATGCCCTGCGGCTTGCAGAGCTGCCGGGGGGCACGGCTGAGGGGCAGAGTGTGCCCACTGCCATCCCTGGGCTCAGCAGGGCACCGGTGTTATACCGCAGTCCCCAAAGGGAACCCAGAACAAGCTGTTGTCCCCTGTGGGGGTTCAGCCTCCCATGCCATTTCTCACCCAAAAAGGGGACTTGGGATCGCATAGCAGTCCCTCAAGGTCATCTCTGGAGGAGACCAGGAGGGACATCACTGCCCGGTCCTCCTCCCCGAGGTACCTCTCCTTTAGAGTGATTAATAGCATTTGATTACACTGTTAAGGACCTCGCCAAGGGCCACAGTCCCATTGCGCTGGCACTTCCCAGAGCCTTTCTAGAGCCGATGTGCAGACAAATGCACAGACCGCAGCATTGCCTCTGCGCAGCTCCACGCTGGGAATCTAAATTGGCTCCTGGTTGGTTTGCAAGTTAGCCAGCAAGTAATTCGGGAGGAGACGTGAAAGCCTCACAGGAGGGCACTGCTGGAGCAAAACAACCACTGAGGGAGAACTGCTTGCAGGGCACCCAGGACTCAGGAGGGACCAGGCAGGAGCATCCTCGTCCCCAAAAGGGGCATTTGGGGCAAAAGCTCTGCGCCTCGGAGGCGGGCAGGGAAGGCTGCGATGAAGCCATCTGTGCATCTCCCAGTTCATAAATCCCTTTACGGCTGTGTCTCATACACTTTAACTGCCCCATAAATTTTTTTACAAGAGCAGCTGATGCTCCAGCCAGGATTACAAAGGGATTTACAGGATCGTAACCGAGGCTGACTCACTGATCAAAATATTGAAGAAATAAAGGAGACAATAATGCCGAAGCTTCCTGCCCACTGTCAACTTGGGCTCGTTTTCAAACACCCTCTGATGTGCCCCAGGGTCTGCCCATAGGCTCACTAAACACCAGGTTCAGCTCACCCCTAATCTTTATCCCATCTGAATGAGCGGGATTAGGGCACCTAAACCCATCACTCATTTCTGCAAACCTCAGCCACTGGCTAATCATCACCATGCTGGCAAAAGCTGGGCAAAATGCCAGGTACCGGAGTGCAACATCAAAGGCAACCCGTGCTGAGCCTGCCTGCAAAGAGAGCTTTGTGCTCTTAAAATCGCCCCGATACTCCTAGAAACTGGATTAGGCCATTTATCACTACTGCAGATGATGGCAAATTTTTTATCACTCTTCGAAAGTTGAAGCGCTCTGCACCATGACCCAGACTCCAGTGTTAGATTCCTTCCAACATCATTTTTCCTTGGGAATCAATATCAGAGAAAAACCCTTGCCTGCTGAATCGCCGCTGCTTCAACAGGACGCTTTCTCTGTTTCCGCTATCTCAAAGCTCCTGGCGAAGCAGCAGCAGAGATAAAGCATGAAAAATTACAACCTGAGAGACCCCATCACACCCCAAAACCCACCCCGGGCAGTCCTTGCCAGCAGCAGGCAGCCAGCAGTCCCTGGGTGGCTCCTGGGAGGGACGGCAGAGCCCCGCCAGGGAGGCTGTAATTGTCGTGCCGCTAAACACACAGGTGATTTGTTCCGGCGGATGCACTCGTTACTCCATTAGTTGCTCACCACAAATTTCCCACCTGTTTTGCTCCAGCATCTGCAATAACCAAGCGCCTGGAGGCTCGCTAACCTTGAAAGGGTTTTGCTGCACGTCCAAGAGCCCTGGCACCCGCTTCACTGCTTTCCTACCTGGTTTGAGCACCCTGGGTTTTGGGGTGCTTGGGGACAGCTAGGGCTGCACATGGGATGGGGACTGTTTCAAAACAGAGAGAAAATAGGAAAAAAAAAGCCTACCTGCAGCCCAACACAAGTTTAGCCATCAGGCATCAAATACATCTTCCCCGCTACCCACAGTACAGAAACACAAAGAAAAGAGGGAGGAAAGGCACAAGTCCATCGTATTTAAGTATCACCCGGTAGTGTTTGGAAAACAGTTTCTCATTTGCTGGGAGGTTTACAGTCCCCCACAGCTCTGCCATCACATTTGGAGGGTTCGGTATGAAGCTGAGAAGGTCAAAAGAGATTTAGTGTGCTGTTGTCGGCTTGGCTGGACTCTCCTGGCTGCCTCCAAACCCTTTCCTTCGCTGTCAGCCCTCCTGTTTTCTCTGCCAGGCTGATCGCTCCATCTCCATCCGTCCTCTCCACTCGCCCATCCTGTTCCCCTCTTCCTCGGCCATCTTTCACCCAGCCCTACATCCCGCTGCCATCCCTTTTCCCCAAGCAGGTGCTCAGGACCCAGGAATGGTTTCTTTGACAAGGCACCAAAATGCACCTGGGAAGCATCTCTACGAGAGTGTAAATGGGATTTACATCCCATAGGGATGGGGTACAGAGCCCAGGGGCACCGGGTGGCAAGGCCTCACCCCTTGGAGCTGCTGCTTTGCTGCTTTACTATTTCCAGCAATCCCAATAGCCTGTTGGGTGCTTTACTAGGAGCTGGAGGAGCACCAGAGCACATGTTATACACAACAGACACCTCAAATATATTCTGGTGCGCAGCTCCACCAACTGTAAAGGTGTCTTAGGAAAAGGCCCTTCAACCTCAGGCTCTCCTAGTCGATTGCCAAGAGGATCATCAGCCCAAAGCCAGTTAAACCTTCCCAGTCACTGGCCGCACATCCTTCCCAGAGCAGGGTGCAGGGCGAGCATCAGCCACATGGCCAGGGCAGCAGCAATGCCGGCCACCAGCCCCCACTCCCCAGCCATGGGCCACACTCCCAAAATCCAGAGTCCCTTTAGCAGTAAAAGCAGCCTAGCACTGACCCTGGCCAGGGCAGAGCCTGTGGCAGGAGATCAGGAGCTCATCCCCCCTCCACACACTGTCTCTCTCCTTTCCTTCCTCCTTTGGAAGTCTTCATAGCATCCTCTCGTCATCTCCTGTCCCACTGTATGCCCCCTGCCTCGTCCCCCTAAATCTATCCCCATCCCTCAAATCCTGCCTGTTGCTCCTCTTTTCCCACCCACAATGATGCAGCACTGCAAAACCCCCACTGACACCCTGACACTCAGCTGTGGACATCTCTACTCCCACCCTACAGTCCTCTCCATCTGCCCCATGGAGCTTTCATCCCCCCAGCATGCACAGCTGAAGGTGGAAGAGTGGCGCACACACTGGGTGCAGGTTTAGGAGTATTTTCCCTGCCCACTTTTCCCCACTCACCTCGCCCGGTGCTGTAGTGCTGT
Organism: Astur gentilis; assembly: GCF_929443795.1. Classification (NCBI taxonomy): domain Eukaryota; kingdom Metazoa; phylum Chordata; class Aves; order Accipitriformes; family Accipitridae; genus Astur; species Astur gentilis. Next base: position 15,745,617 of record NC_064885.1, read on the forward strand.
AATTTATCGCTGTACACCGCCTCCTTGCTGTAGGCGCGCTTCCTGGGAGAATAGGGGAGAAAACAGCCAGGCCTGAGGAACCAGTGGCTGGTGATGGCCCCAAATCACTCCCCTGCCAGCAATACTTGGCAAGCGGTGGCAGCTCGGCGCTCTCTCCAGCTACGGGAGTCCCCAATCCCTCCCCTCCTAACCCAAATCTCTCACACCTATGTCTCACCACCTCAACCTTCCAGGGACACAGCATCCCACAGGGACCCACCTGCTGCAGACAATAGAAATGGCCACCAGCGAGACGATGAAGACAACCCCAGCCGCTGCGGACCCCGCGATCAAAGGCAGCTGCTCTCTCAGCTCTGACTTGTAGTCATCTGCAAGAGAAGAAGGATGGGGTGAATTCTCCCTTGCATGCTCTTGGAGTAAGAGCAGCCTCCTGGGAAGGGGTCCCGTAACACCCTCTCTGACTCCACGAGTGCCGCTCCCATGCGAGGGTGGTGGGACGAGGGGGATCCAGGCAGGTGATGAGCCAGTGCTGCGTTGCACAAGAAATTATTGTCATGCTCGGCTCACGTGTTTTGGGTTAAAAATATAGAAGAGAAGATCCTGGGAATCAAGTCAAATCAACAGTGTGTGGGCCTAGTTTCCCAAAGAGAAGAGGTTTAAAAGGTGGCTTTGTCCATATCTCTGGGGTTTCTCTTCCTTCAATAAATTAAAACCTGTTGGTTGTTTCGATGAAATTTAACACACGGTATCACAAAGTTCCTACACACTCCAGGAAAGGAAGGAGAGAAGAGACCCTATTAATCACCAAGCCAACTGGGGAAGGCTGCATCAGAAGTTCACCAATATTAGATACCAGAGAGTCCACCATCCAACAGTTAACCTTGAGAGAGGCGCCCCAAACCCGAGCACCTTCACTGCAGATCTGCTTGTAGGTTTTTAAATCTCCACAGGTGGCATGAGCCAACTCCTTTTGCAGAGCCACAGCAACCACAGCACCCCTTCCACACTGAGCATCCCTCAAACCCCCTTGTGTCCCCTTGGCCACCCCCTGCATCCTTCAGCAGCAGGCTGGGGTGAAAGCCGAGGTGGCACAGTGAGGACTGGACAGGCCTGGAGAAATCCCAAGAAAGCCACTTGCAACATCCATGTGTCTTCCCCCATTTTCCCCTTCTCCTGCCTTGCCCCTTTAGCAGTGTGGGTACCCACAGTGGGCAGTATCCAGGAGACCCGACACTCCTGGGGGCTTCTGCAGCCCCCCAGAAACACCCCCCTCTCCAACTGTCATCAGTATGGTCTGCCAGGCTGGGCCAGCAGCCACAAGCAAGGGTTAAAACAAAATTCACTCAAAAAGAAAGCATTTAGCACCCTTTTATCTCTATTTTTCTACTCTGCTGTTAATTACTCGCAACTAGATTTATCTTGCACGCTGCTTAAATCCTGAGAAATTCTCATCTAACAATCAATTATTATTTAATAATCTACACTATCCATTCTTATTAAATTTCAATTAATTGCTTATTTGAGGCAGGATTTTTCTTCTCACTTCTCTAATTCTGAATATTCGAGGCATTGGGGGGGTTTATTACCATTTCCTTCCCTTGGTCACCCCGCATGGTTTTCCTCTTCCTGCCCTGGCTGGTATTCAACACGAGTGCAAGCGCAGGGAGGCCGAGATTTAGGAGAGAAGGGAAGTTTTAGGAAAGACAGCCAGTGGGGCTGGGACCCATGGGTGTCACGTAACCAGAGCAGAAATTGTGCTGGCAGAGGCAAGAAAGGGGGTCCTTGCAGCGACTTCAGCTCCCCCAGTGTCTGAAGGGGTAGGAGGACCACAAAAGGAGCCTTGCTTCATTCACCAACTTCTGGATTTGTCCCAAAACTGGGATTAATGAAAAACCCTCCCATGAGTTATTCTCTAAAGGGATCTGGTGTTTGTGAGCGCAGGGAAAGGCCGGGGCCAGAAGAACGACAGCACAACTCTGTCAAGGAGGCCAGAAGAAGCCATGAAGGTCATGAGCTGGCCCCTTTGACACACCACCTCAGGGTGGGAAATCAGCTTTCAGTGATGAGTGTGACCCTTCCTGCTTTGCCCTGATAGCTCAGATGCAGCTCTGACCATCCCAGGAGAACATCCCTGGAGAGCATCCCAGAAGTTCTTCCTCCAGGGACCCACACCCCCCCACTCCTCCCCACCCTGCCGTGCCAGACTCACAGCCGATGGCAGGGGGGCTCTACCACCACGGTCAGAGGCTGGTAAGACAAAACCACAGCTTAAATAGCAGGGGAGAAAACAGAGCTAAGAGATTTAAAGCAGATTACTCCTCCAGCTGGCGATTAATAAGACACTGCTGTAAATCACCTGGCTTTTGCCACACTGCCCTCTGGGAGAAAGGTTTGTGGAGATATATTCGTTTAATCCAATTAGAGCCTGAAGCTGTCACTCGAAGCTGTCACCACCCCCTTCGCCTCCCTGACTCCCCATCCTGGACTCACCATCCGTCAGCGTCTGGAAGCACATTTTCCCACTGTACTTGCCGTAGCCAGCCACGGTGCGGGCTCGCACCTGTACCACATACACCATGCCGGGTCGCAGCCCCTCGATCCTGGCCGTGTTGGTCTGGCTGCGGGCCATGGAGGAGTTGTACTCATTGTGGTCCTGCAGGCATGGTCAAGAGAGATGGTCAGCAGGGACGGGCACAGGGGACAGCAAGGGGGATGATCTGCCCTGCAGCCCACCCATCCCCATTGATGGCAGGGAAGAGGTTTATCTGCAGGGGCATAAAGCGGTGGCCCTGGTTCTGCTCCAGGAGGACAAGTGCTGGAGCCTGGGCAAGGTGGCTCGGACACCCCTGGTTGCCCTCATCCCCTGACATGGAAGATCCCACAGGAAGAGGACCCATGAGCTCTGTCTGGCCTCCAAGGAGCTGGGAAGGTCCCCACAGCATGTACCTCCCAGGCAGCCCCCCTGGTCCCACCGTAGCAAAGAGCATGGAGCAGCAGGGGGAAACAGTAAGAGCATCCAGAGCAAAAACACTCATGTGCAGCAAATCCCTCCTCTTTGAACCACTGATGTCCCTGCACATTTCAGAAGTGTCATGCAGTTATGGAAACACCATAACATGCCCTATGAGACCCCACTCAAACAGGTTCAACGGCACCTTGCCTCTACTGAGAGCCCCAGCCCCTATGGTCCCTGCTCTGCTGGCAGGAGTTCTTCTGCCAACCCTTGGTGGAAACCTCATGCATCTCAAATCTCATTTTTTGCAACACTGCAGTGATTTACTGTAAAGGGCCTGCTGGTGAGATCATCTAATTTTTCACATTAGAGGAATTCATTAAAGCTGGCAAGATGCAGGAGGGATGGAACAGCTTGGGCTCGGCACGGTTCACTGCAAGGGTCGAGAGTGTGTCCCCTGTGGGGAAGGATGGCTGCCAGTCAAAGGACCCAGCAGGAGACAATGACGTGGGAGAGGGACAACCCTGATAACCTTTGCTGGTCCTCACCGTCCCTGTCCTTTCCTCCTGACACTGTGCCCATGCTCCGGGTCCCTGCTTACCCTAGCAGATACCAGACCCAAGGCAGCAACGGGCACTGATGTGCTGGAGAAAATGCTGCCTCAGGGGAGGAATTAGAATTTGTAGCCACAACATCGCTCCCCTTCCTCTGGTTGCACATTGCTCCCACCCTCCAGAGCCAGCACAGGCGACCAGGCACCTGTCCCACAGCCTGTCCCACCACCCGGACCCTCCCAACAAAGAGCCTGACTCAAAGTTTGCTGATGTTCTCCCTCTCCCAGCAAGCTCAGGACCTGAGCAGCCTCCTGGCAGTGCCGTATGAAGCTTCACATACCCCCATCCCACCCTCCGTCGCAAGGTTTTTACCCAAGCTTACCGCTGCCGGCCTGGAGCCCACGGTGCTGCTGACATCAGGCGTGCAGATACGGCTGACCTTCTCGTAGTAGCGGATCTCATAGTCCAGGATGATGCCGTTGGGCTGCTCGGGCTGAGGCCAGGAGAGTGTGATGCTCCTCATCGTGGCACTCACCTGGTGCATGATGGGGACAGTGGAGGGTGCTGCCGAGGAAGCAGGGAGGGAGGGAAAATCAATGGAAAGCGGTAGGATCGACGGCCCTAGGGAGGGGGAAAACCTCCTGGGCATGTGGAGCATCCTGAATCTCCCAAGCCTGCAGTGGTTCGCCCCATGGGACAAGCTCCCGCATTAGCAGTGGGAAGAGCGGCATCTCAGCAGCTTACATGGAGACAGAGCAGCAAGCCGGTGAGGGAATTCTAGTATTTAAACCAATTACACTTTTTAATTAGGGGCTTAGAAATCCTCAGTGTTCCTTCTCCCTGGGACTGCTTGCTCCAAGGATGTCTCCCATGGCAGGGCAAAGACAGCAGAGCTCTCCCCAGCAGGGACAAACCAAGGCTCAATGATGGTCTCCAGCTCTGCTTGCTATCTTTTTCTGTAACAGCTTCTCTGGGGGAGCCAGGACCCAGCACTGCGGGAGCCTGTGCCATGGCTGCGACCCCATCTGCTGTCAGTAATAGGATGTAGGAGCAAAAATCTGCCCACCCTGAGGACGATGACAGGAAACCAGGGCAGGGACACCCCAGGCCAGCAAGGGGACCCCAGGGTCCTGGAGCCTGTAGCACAGCTTTGGCTCAGCCCTGTCCCAGAGGAGCTGCTGGGTCCACTCTTAGGGGCTATCAGGGTATGCTTATCCTCAGTGCCCAAACATGCTTCTCCCAGGAGTTTTATTTCCAAAGCTCAAACACTTGCAGAATAGTCTCAAACCCTCCTTCAACTCTTTGCCTGCCCTGGGGCCATAGCGCAAGGGTGCTCAAAAGGCAGCATCTCCAGCCCTGCAGCCACCCGAGACCTCCCAGGCAGCAAACCACAGGGGTCTTGGGCATCTTGCTGCAGCACCCCTGGAGAAAGCAAGACGTTTGGCCCTGGGCAAGCATGCAGTTGGCATCAGGTGCAAGCCCAGCGTGGTTCTTCCGACCCCCTTCCCTCTGTGCCATGCATTTCTAATCAGTCCCGCCAGCTATGTAATGCACCACATTGCTCTACAAAGCGCCCCATAGTATTTCAGTTCATGCACCAGAGAGGTGAGCAGGTTTCCTAAAATAGCTGCCAGGCATATTGTCCTCACTGCTGCTGCTCCCTGCCCCACTCTCTGCATGCACTGGAGCAAACCCAGGGCTGCTCTGTGCCTGCCAGGGAGCTGAGCATCCCTGGAGCCAAGCATCCCCAGAGCTGAGCACCCCTGGAGCTGAGCACCCCCAGAGTCAAGTATCCATGGAGCTGAGCATCCCGGAGCTGAGCATCACTGGAGCCAGGCATCTCCAGCAGCAGCAACACCGCCCTTCCACCATCAAGGACGCTGAGCCTCTACATTAGCCAGAAGTCACTTTTCCAAAGGCTTTTTCCCTCCAAGTTATACTTGAAAGGGCCAGAACCAGCCAATACGGCCCTGATCCTGCACTTAATCCTACTAAAAGCCTCCACGAAAGGTACCCAAGTCTCTCTGCACCCAAAGCGGCACTGGCATGACCTGCTCGCAGGGTCAGCTCCCTATCCAGCCTTCTCTGCCCTCCTCCTCCTCCTCGCCGCGCCCAGAGTGCAGGCAGCGCTGGGCAGGGAAGTCTGGGCTGGCCCCCAGACTCCGCATGGGTCTGGGGCAGAGCTGAGCTTGGCACGACCAGCGTGGGGCACGGGATTGTGCTGCAGAGGCAATCTTGAGGCAGCAGGAGCCCCGCTCCATGCGGCTGCACTGGGACATGTCGATAGTTTGGCACCACCTTTGTTTACCTGGCGTATTTAATCCTGTATTTTTTTTTAATCTCTCCACATCCGCTCCGAGAAGATGCTTGTGGGCTGAAATTAAACACTTAGCTTGATTGCTGTTTTGTTAATTGCTGCGTTCCCCGCCCCGTTAGCGCAGATAGCGGCATGCAGGCGGATGGGGCTGGGAGCAGCCCTGCGGGGTGAGATGCACCAAGCAGCCCAGATCCAGCCCTGTGTGGGGGAAGTGGGTGGAAAAACCCACTGCAAAACCAAAGGCGTTTTAGAGGGACAGCACCAATCCTGCCCTTGACACACCTGATGCATTTCCATCAGGTTACCCTGCAGCCCATACTGTGACACTGGGAGCACTTCCACGTTAATATTCAGCCTTTGCAAGACAAACAGGGAGCACTGGGGTACGGACAGATGGCCGTGGGTGCCCTGGCTGTTCCCAGCTTGCAGGCAGCCCCAGGGTGGGAGATGAGCAAAGAAACACCCCAAAAATCCCCCCCCCCCCAAAAAAAAAAAAATGCCTGGAAACAAGAGGCAAGTTTGATTGCACATGGTTCAAGAGACAGCAATGCCAGCCAGGCACAAGCGTACATTTGTATTCCCTGGAGCCAGGAGACTAAAATATTTACGACAGGTTTCTCTGTCGTGCTCTCCCAAGGGACCGGGCTGGCGAAGACTGCCTGCATTACACACTCGGCACAAAGCAGAAATTACCATCCCCTTTCTCTGCCCAAAGCAGATCGGTTTCCATCCCCTCTGCTCCCTGTGCTCTTCATTGCAGCCCAGGACCCGGTCCCCCCTTGCCATCTGCACACCCACTCTGCCGGCATCCTGGCTTGGCCCAGAGCTGCTTGTTCATTTCCTGATGCCTGATCGGGAACAAGGAGGGAAAGGGGCAGGGAAGCCTGGAAAAGGGGACAAAAGGAAAATGATGGGAGAGGGATGTGCCAGAGGAGACAGAGCCTGAACTCAGCCCTGGGATGCTGCTCCCTCCATGCTGTAATGCAGCCAGGCTGCATTTCAAGGCTGGATTCACCCCATCTCCCTGCTCCCACCTGGGAGAAGGGGGAAAAATAGCGATGCCATTTCATCCCCAAGCAATCTAGAGGGGGATAAAAAAGCAGGTATTGGTCCTCATCCCCTTCCCTCCCACAACCCAGCTCTCACTTTGCCCAGGGTGTAGGCACATCCTCCACCTCCCCCATTTCTCTCCCTCTCTCTTTTCCTGGCCTTTCTCCCCACTCGCCACCTTCCCCCTAGCCCAGCCAGGGCTGGGTGCAGGTTTAGCACAGCCATCACACACCACTTACACCCTGGGAGCTTTTTCTTTTGGACGTGGAGCTTCCTTCCACACACAGCTTGCATCTGGTAGGGTACAGCTAAAAAACCCCGGCACTGCATCGTGTCAGAACTCACCAGCTTGGTTGGTGGTGATGTTGACGGAGACATGCTGTGGTGGGAAGGGGCTCTTGTTGGAAACCCCATTGACAGCCTGGATTTCAAAGGTGTAGGGCGTGTGCGCCCACAGGTTGCTGATGAAGACCCGGGTCTCTGTCAGCCCCAGCTGCCTGGGGACAAAGTCCACATTGTCATCACAGCGGGAGCAGGTGCGTCGGTCTGACCGGCACTTCTTGCAGACGATGTTGTAGGTGACGTCATCCCGCCCCCCCGTCTCTCGCGGCGGATGCCACTCCAGGATGATGGACGTCTCATTGACAATGGAGATGACATTACGGGGTCCAGAAGGGACGCCTGCAGGAAAGGAGAGCACTTGAGATGGGTCCTTGCCCAAAACATCACGCTCAGCTCTACTTGGGACTCCAGCACGGAGAAGGACACCCCACAACTCTGTCTGTCGGTCTACCCATCACCTCCTGTCTTGGGAGGGATTTGGTCTCCATGGCTTTGCCTAATTCAGGGGCAGGCTCTCCCTATCAGCAATGCCGGCCCCCATCTCCGACCTCCCACACAGAGGGGTTTCACAGTTGGGGATGAGGACTCCCATGCCACAAACCCACTTAGACTCCAAAAAAAGCCTCATGCAGAGTGCACACAGATCTATCTGCCAAGATGGATCCACTTTAATGATCAGGAGATGCCAAGATAGCTCCAGTGCTTGCGTGGAGAAGTACCTCAAACAGATTATCACATCGAGAGAAATGCCACTTGGCCAGCACCTCCCAGAAACAGAGGAGCAGTGGGTGAAAAGAGAGTCCAAATGGGAAGTGGTTATTAACAGTTCAATATCTCACGTTGGGAGCCTGGGTATTTAACAGCATGGAGGAGAGCCGGCACTGCTCACTGGTTTGTAAGCAGCTTGGATGTTGGACGAGGGATCAAAATTGCATTGATCAAATCCACTGGGAGCCATCGCAAATGCTTCGGAGGATGGGAATTGAACGCAGCTCCGATTGCGAGTGCTGCCAGAACGGGGCCGGAGTCCATAGGGAGTGATTCAGGAGGAATCCAGGTGGGACAGCATCATCGAGGCACAAACATATGTCTGCCCAGGTCTGGGGAAGGATTTAGGGTTAGCTGGAATGGCTCTGCAGCCAAAACCAAAAAATCCAGCTGCTGGGTTATATTAAATAAGGAAAGTGATTAATTACTTGTGCTGGCTGGGCTCAGTGCTGCACTTCCAAGGAAGAAAAAGGACTTTGCCATGATGTGGGGAGCAATAAAAATGATGGAGGACTTGACCTGCGAGAAAAGGTTAAGAGAGCGAAGCATGCTTTGTCTTGGGGAAAACCATCCCAGGGGAGCCCTCCACATGTGTGTGCTGGGGAACATCGTTAGCAGCTGCAGATAAATTAGCCCCATTAGTGGCTGAGGATGGGATGGGCAGAGGCGGCTTCATCTGCACGGGGGTGACACGGCTGGTGGGATGGAGAGGTTGTTCTGCATGGAGGACCTCTGGCTGACACCCTGCTCCAGCCACTGCTGCCAGCCAGCCCAGGGGGGCTGTGGGTGGCCATCCCTGCCCAGGTCCCTGCCTGCGCTGCCGTCTCCCCCTGCTCTCTTAATCACGCCCAGGCAGGCGCCACGGGAGCCTCTCTGAGCCATTGCCACAGATACTGCGGATGAAAGTGTTGTGTTAAAATGCCTAGAGAAATGACAGACTTAAAAAAAAAATAAATTAAAAAATTCCCTTCCCTTTAATTCTTTCCCCCTTTAGCAGAGTAAACATGCATGTTGGGGAGCAGTTGTCAGTGCAGCGTCCTTGCTGGAAAGCGCTTGCGTGGACTTGAGGCTTCCCCAAAATTCCAGTAGCACACAGAGGAGATGTCAAAGGAGGTTTATGGGCGGATGGGTAGGGAACACATCAGGGGCAGGAGCAGGTGTAAGGACACCATTTCCCTCGGGGGAGCCAGACTGGAGGACTCACAAAGGCTGGGGACAAGGATCAGTAAATAGCAAGTTACCCCCAAAAAGCTGCAACCTGTCTCAGGAACCTTAATCCAATCCCTCTCTTCATATCTTAAGCAGAGAGCATCTTTTCAAGCACTTTTTCAAGAAGAAGGGAGAAAACCATCTCTCTTCTCCAGCCCAGCAGCAAACCACTGTCCCCCCAAATTCCTCCCCCTTTAATTGCAGCCCCTTCCCTCCTCTGCTAGGGTTACAGGGCAGGAACCACACTTGCAAGCATCGCTGGCAGGAAGGGCTCTGGTCCAGGGCAGCACCTGCAGCTCCACGATAATATTTACCCCTCTAACATAGAGAAATTTTGTCAGCAAACAGCTGGCACCTCAAATTAGAGCGTTGTAAAATTAAGCATTGACGAGAAGAAATAAAAATCAGCAAATAGACTTTTTTATACTGTATTCCTATACTGCAGCAATACTGTAAATCAGCTACATAAAGAGACATAATAAAGATATATAGATTATCTGTGGTTGTGCTACCTGCTGACTACCTTCGGTCTGACAGCTCAAGTGATCCAGTAAAACATGCAAATCCTTTCCTCATTTCCGACAAGGCACTCCCCAGCACCAAGGGTCAGGAGCATCCTCGTGCTAAAGATCCCTGCTGGGCTGATTCAAGGGCCTGGAGCATATTTGGGGGGGGGGGGGGGGGGGGAAGGCGGGGCTGGGCAGATGAGTCTGAGACTCATGTTCCCAGCAGGCTGAAGGGCACAGCCGCTCGCTCTTCTCTCCTGGGCTCTTTTCTCACCAAAAGACAGGCTTGAGGCCACTGCTGCCATCCCAGGCAGCTCAAGCAGACAGGCAAGCAGTGATGCATCACACGCAACACCGTGCTGAATACCAATGCTTAGCACACCCTTTCTCCCTATAAATAAATACTCCATCTGCAAGACTATGAACAAGACAGCAACAACAGATAACTTTAAATTCTAATTTATCCTGAGGACTATCTCCCTGCCATCACCACCACTGCCAGGGTGAAGTATAAATTCAAATGACTGCCAGAGAGGCAGGTGCTCATTGTTTGGTGCGTGCCACAGCAGTGTTCCAGGAAAACAGAGCAAAGGGTGATGCAACATCATCTGCTTATGCCGGTACAGCAGTGAAGGGATTCGTGCTAGCACGAGGAGCACATGAGGCAGTGCCGTGTCGTGTGAAGAGGGATGGGTATTCCCAGCCCTCCGCAAAGCTGAACCTTTGTGGTGGGTTGACTTCGGCTGGCTGCCAGACGCCCACCCAGCCACGCTCTTGCTCCCTTCCGCAGCCGGACAGGAGGGAGAAAATAAGATGAAAACCCTTGTGGGTTGAAACTTTATCCCTGCCGCTGCCCCAGCAGCAGAGAGGAGTGAGACCCTGCAGCCCTCCCTGCCAACCCTGATCTGTTGTTACTCACTGGTGCAGGCAGCTGCCGGTGGGTCGAAATCTGCCCGGTAGTAGCCATTACGGCACGTGCAGACTGGCGAGGCCTCAGCGGTGGAGCGGCTGTTGGAGGGGCATGGTGTGCAGACCCCCGCACCCTGGCTGGCCTTGAACGTCCCTGCTGGGCAGGCTGCAAGAGAAAGAAGAGGAAAGTGGTTGGGTGCCGAACCATCCCAGGGAGGAGGCAAAAGCAGGTCCTGTCCTTGAAACAGGGCAGAAAGAAAAAGAAAAGAAAGAAATAAAAGAAAAAAGTCACAGAAAAGCTTCACATCTGCATCAGAGCTAAATGGGGTAGCACCTTCCCATGAAGCTACAATGGCCATAGTTTTCCATGCTGGCCATTAGTTATTTCTGGAGCCATCAGGAAAGCACTGAAATCACACAGCAATGGTACCATAATTAGCCAGGCAGAGCAAGGGGGCTGCAGTAGCTCCTTTGCTACCCACTGCTCATACCCAGGCAGGGGGACAGTGGGGGACTGTGGGACCCCTTCCCCGGCAGCTCCCATGGGGATGGGGACACGAACATGCAGGGGCAGGACAGCATTCCCCTTCTGCTGACCCAAAATGTCCCTTTCCACCACCCCAATGGCATGGCTCAGGTCTTGCATCTCTTTTTCCATGCAAAATTTGAATACTTAATTAAAAAGTTGAGGTGACACCCATAACAGTGTCTTACAGGTCCATCCCATTAATCCCCTGCAGACTGGGGCTAATAACCTTTCCAGCCTTCAGCATCCAAGTTTATTCAAGCAGGAAATGGTAACTAATTCATAAGCAAGAAGATGCTCCAGTTACAGTGAGGCTTTAATCAGTGACGGGGGGAGGTTTCATTAATCAACCGTCTCGCTGCTCTGCGATTAGACGATAAAGATGGAGTGACAAAGGTGGGGTCCCTCGTCCCTGCCCCACCCCACCAGTCCTCACCAACTAGGCGCTGACGAACATATGCTCATCCATCCTTGACATCAAACAAAACCCTTGGGCGACCCCTACAAAACTTAAGGCTGCAGAAGGTAATATCTGTATTTTGGCACATGTACTCGAGGGACCAGACCTCCATCCAGGTCCACCACCCAGCTGGGGGGAGATAGTTCATGGCCTTGCACATACAGTGGTCCCGCCTCCGTTTGGCTCCCAGCTCTGCCCCTGCGGTGCTGTTCACCTCCAAGGCACGGCTCTGCAGAGAAACACCCTAAGTGTCTCATAAACACGGTGATGATTGAGATAATGGAAAGTGCCTCTTAGCCCCTGTCTGCTGCATCAGGATATGAGGCATCTCCTAGCAGCCATGAAGAGGAAATTAATAGGAGCAAGCAGGAGTAACCACTTTGATGCAATTTCCTTGGGAGATAGTGGACCATCTAATCTTTATTGGAGCCCTTTAACCTGTCATTCAAAACTCATGAAGGCCTCTTGCTCACACAGTCTTTCCAGATATTAAAAGATGATAAAAAAGGATAAATCAAAACAATATTTTACAATTTTATTATTCAGGGGATCTTTTCCCCCGCCTGAGGCACACAACTGGCTGCAGTGAACTGTCTCCTTCCAACAGCACTAACAGCTGAGTGGGGACGTGACATCCCAGAGGGACCAGCCACCATCTCACGCTGCCTTTCCTCCTCCCCACCACAGGAGGACTGCCCAAGTCCTCCACATCCTACCGCAGCCATCCCACACATATGGCCTCTTAGGGAAACACTTAGGGCCACAACCCACCACCTCATGCAGATAGGCAGCTAGACACACGGGTTCACCACGCACTGCAGGACACTGGGTGGGCACGAGTGCTTGAGGGGAAACTTCAGGATGCCAGAGCAGAAGGCAGCCAGATGCAGACGCTTTCCTAAGCCATGCACACAGCCCTATGCCCTGTAACAGCACGAGGAAGCATGCAGTTACACCAGACACACAAGGCAGGAGACATGACCACGTGCGGGCATCAGACTTCGAGGTGGATCTCCATTTCTTCACCTCTCCCTTCCCACCAGCACCTCCCCGCAAAGTCTCAGCAGCATTGCACTCCCGCCAGCAAGCTTTAGTATCCGTGAGATGTGGAATGGGTGACTTGCAGGCTCTAGAGCTGGAGGATGTGTTGAGAAAAGTGCCTGAAATGGGCTGGGCTCTTTGGAGGAGCAGGAAGGAGAGGGCGGTGGTACCAGGGAACAGCCACCTGTATTTTGATGGAAGGGGATGGGAGAGGGAGGAAGGAAGACGAGAGGGTCACAGCACTATGAACAGGCCTCGGTTTAAAGCATTGGGGCACATTGGTGGGTCAGTTGAAGGGGTGTGTGAATTTTTAATTACAATTAATGCAAGTGATGCTTTGTCAAAATACCTGAACAAAGTACACTCTGCAACCCAGTGTCCTCAGGTTTCTTTCATCACTTTGCTTATCTGCAAATTCCTGTAATCTGCAGGCATGTGGGTCTTAATTGCTATTATTACCAATTAGCTTTTCTCTCCTGTAATTACACTGTGCTTGTCTAAAGTCTCCTGCAGTTTCAGGGGAGGCTAATGCCTTCTCCTTCCTCCCAAAGGAGCAGCCCTCTGCTCTCACTGTTGCATGTGTCTCCTCTCTTTTTGAGGGAGCTGAACCATGAACCTCACACCAAAGATGAAGCCAAAACCCCCAAACCCTGCAATGCCGCAGTGGGATCCATAACCCTTCAGACAGTAAAGGCACAGTCCGAGTGCAAGGCTTGGATAGAGGGCTCCAGCCCAGGAGGGAGCAATAAATCACCCCACTAATGGGAAGCGCAATATTTGCCTTGATTTAAGGGCTGCTGCAAGAAAGTTACCCAGAGCTGGGAAGGTCTGGATCCACAATAGCACCTCGGACAAGTGTGGGGTGAGGCTCTGCCTCATCTTTCCCTGTGGAAATGGGCTCCTTCTGCCGGTGCCCAGGCTGTGGTGCAATCTGCATCTCTTCACCCCAGAGAAGAATTAATTGATTGTTGATTATGTGGGCTGGATAAGATTAATGATGTGCTTAACTACCCATTTCCTCACGTTTAAGCACTAGGAGTGTGTTTGTAAATGATGAGGCACGAAACCCGGCCGTGCTGCTCAGCAACTTCAGCGCTTGCCAGGGCTGCCTGCTCAGCCCTTAAACCCACCTCCATAACCCAAAGCTGCCTGTGGACCGGTTGTCCTGCCTGCACAGCAGGGATGTCATGCATCCCAGGCAGCGACGGCCAGGGGTTTGCAAGCAGGACCCCTTTTCCAGGGCTGACGCAGGCATTTGGGGGTGGGAGGAAGCATTGTTGGGAGACTACTTAAACCCAGGCTTGCAGCGAGAAGTCATCACTGGTGCTTTGAGGGGAAATAAAAAATAGATGTAAGTCGCTCTTGTGCCCAAGCGGTGATGGTAGGGGTAGCAGCTGATTTGCAGTGCCCCACCAGGCTGGATGCAGCTGGGTGACTCCCAGCCAGAGCTTCCCCTCTTACCCCCCCAAAGGCTTGGGGTGGGGATTCAGCCACATCCCACACGGGGTAAAACACCCCAGACCTGCATCCCCATCGCTGCCTCCCTCCTCACTCTGCAGCTTGCACAGGGCGGAATGAATTATTGAAGCAGTAGTAGCACACAGCAGCATCGCAAGGCTTTTTGCTGCTGAAAACTCTCCTGTCTTAACAGTATGTATCTTGCATCCTTATATTTCAGGTGCCAGGGGTCCTAAAAAGAGCCGGAGGTAAGCAGGATCTCTCTTCTCATCCACCACTGCTCCTGCCCAAGGCAAGCCACTGTCAACAGACCAGACACTCTGTGGAAAGGGTGCAAGAGCGGGGGTATCCAAGCATTTCATTCTTCAAACTAAATCCTCTCAGTTAGCACCTGGAACTTGCACTTTTTAATTACTCTCTCAGGGAAGCTTTAGTCAAAAAAAAAAAAGAAGGAAGAAAGAAAGAAAGGAGACATCTCCTCTATATTAACTTGCTCTAAAGCTCCCTGGAGACACGGAGTGGCATTTTTCCTTAGCAGGTTTTAAAATAGGAGCTTCTGCAAAGAATTACAGACTTCAGCTCACGATTCAGCAAGCCCACCTCCTCCCCCTGACCCTCACCAGCACCCCGCCACAGCTCCCTTCGCTTGCAGCAAACCAAGTCTGCACCATCTCATCGTTCCCATGTCCCTAATGTCCCCACTGGGACAGAGCTAACCACCTTTGCCAGGTATTCCCAAATTCATGCTTGTTTTGGGTTCCCTTTTGGATCCAATGCCTTTGCAGGGCAAACTCAGTGTCTTTAAGCACACCTGTGGTCACCCTGGCACAGCAGGCGATGAAAAGATGGGTTAGAAATAGCAGGGCTGCCTGCACAAGGTGATGCCCTCAAGCAAGCTGGAGGTGTGGAGAGGACTGCCATGTGCAAAGGCACTAAAAAGCCTGGATGATCCAGACTTGCTCCAAAAAGACACGTGGCCAGCACCTTCCAGCACTCCCAGGAGATAAGCAGTGGGGAAGGTGCACTGTTGGGTTTGAGGACGCCACGGGCCAGGAACAAAGGAGGAACTGTGGCTCATTGCACTTACAGCCCTCTGGAAAAGGATTCAAGGCCATTTCCCTCCTTTCTGCAAATGACAATTTTTCATTAAGAAAAAACACTGGCTCTTAAAACTGACACTTTCTGCAGGAGGTTCACAGTTTTTTGATGAAACCCAAAAAAACAGAGAGATGCTTGCTAGAAACCCCCTGTATGTTTCGCAGACACCTTCAACACAAAATGTATTTAAGAACGCTAAAAAAAAGAAAAAAAGGAAAAAAAGTGCCTATCCATTTTTCAGCCTTCAAATTGATTAGCCCCAGTTACGGGTATTTTAGTGGCAAGGCAGCTCTCCTTCCCGTCCTGCTGCCTCCACGTGCAGCCTGCTGCATGCAGGCTAGGAAGCCCTCCTAGATGCTTTCAGCTGAAAGACACCACCCAGGCAAATAAACACCCACATGAAATTGCTTGCTATAGAAAAATGACATTTAGAGGATGTTGCGATTACAGGGGCAGGCACTCCAGCAGCTGGCACAGCTTCCCGGGGCGACTGCCGGCTTGGCTCTCGCTCGCCCTCATGGGCAGGCAGCACTGGGGGGACCAGTGGCACTGCGTCCCCTGGGCACACACACACTGGGCTGCAGAGGCCCAACACTGCCACAGGCTGTAACACAACCGATGCTTTTGGGTTTCAATCCCTTTGATGTGATGATGACACCAGGGATGCAGGCTGCAGTTTGGGGGAAAAAACAGCAGAATGAAGCAAGCTGTAACACACACACCCCCCACTCCCCAGTGGGGGCTGCCATCTCCCCATCTTCAAAGGGCAACAAGGGTGCTGCCTTCCCACCCCACTTTCATCTCCCTTGTTATCCTTCCCACAAACATCCAAGCAGGGAGTGGGTGCCCGTTGCTAGAGGTTTAATTGCATCCCCGATTTGATGCTCTCCCGTCATCCCTTCCCTCCTGCATCTATGTTGGGGAGGGGATTGGGGGGTTGTTTTGTGGTTTTTTTCCCCCCGTTTCTACTTTTTAATGATCCAATTCCCTTTTATATCAAGCCAAGTGCTTCTCCTGAGCACCTCAGCCCTGGCATAGCCACAGTGAGCTCCGCAGGCAGCCAGCAATGCTGGCGGGTGTCCTGCCGCACCACCCACCACGAGGCGTCCACAAATTAATCCGGAGAGGTTTCTGTATTCAGAACAAGGCCATGCTCCAGTGAGGAGGGGTGGGAGGGTACCCATTGCAGGCATCCTGCCTTCCTGACCATGCCAAGAAGGGAGACAGGGATCAGACCTGGCCCTGAAACACCCTGTTAGCCACCAAATCTCCTTTCCTACATTCAGTCCTTGGAGCAGGGTGAGGAGCATGACCCAGATAGGGAAACACCAGAGTCCGAGCAACCCCAGCCCCAAAGCATCCTCAGACAGACAGATGGACGCTTGCTCCTGCAGGGAGGGAGCTCAACACAAGCCCCTGAGCAATGCCAGAAAACCCTGGCACCCTGGGGACAGGACAACCCAGCAGAGCCTTGTCCCAGGGAGGGATAAAACTTCATTTTGGTGCAAACTTCACCATTTTTGCAGCCAAACACACAAACTCTCACAATTTCAGAACACCCAGAGCTGCTCCCACCTCAGGGCCAAGCGCTCACCCAACCTAATTACAAACAGCACCCACCTCATTGCATTGCATTTCCATATTTCAGCACTGTATGGGCACAAATTCATGAGATAAACATGAGCTTCCCAGCATCGGGGTTCACATCCTGTGGGCAACAGGCTGCATCTCTCCCCAATGTGTGGAAGGAAGAGGCCCCAGCTCCTCGTGATGCAACTGGTTAATTAAACCAGCCCTTCACCTCTGCAGGAATAGGTTTAGATCTGGCTTGGGACATATATAAGTTAAAGTCAGGGACTTCTAAGCCATAGTTTATTTGTGAAGGAAAAGTAAAATTCAATGTGGTTTTTCCCTTCTCAGGGTTTGGGGTTTTTTTCTGCTCTTCTTCTCACGGCTGAGAAATGAATTGAAGTGGGGCAGGATTTCAAAGGTGCTTGCGGAGTAGGTAGCTGCACGAGGCCAGTTAGAGGCAACAGGGTGTGAGAGTGCATGCGTATTTACCTCTCCCAAAAATCCCATCCCTCATCAACCAAGGATTTGCTCCCCTGGGGCAAACTGAGGTGCTCGCAGACCGAACCATGCGCGCTTGGCTGCAAGCAAGACACAGCTGATGCTCACCCAGAAGTGTTTCTCTTCCAGGCAGGTGGGCTTGGGAAAATTAAGGGTCTCTGAATGCAGAAGAGCTTCAATACCAACAGTTTAGCTGGTATCATGACCCTAAATGAGTTTAAGCTTAGATCATGGCATGGAAGCAGCCATTTTTAGCTCCCACATACCCTGCCGCTCACCACCTGCAGCACCCCTTTTCCCAATAGGTCCATGCTTGCCCATTTAATCACCACTCTGGGCTTGACTTTCTCTGTTTTTTGTGGTTGGGGGGATTTTGAAGGTCTAAAGACAAAACCTCTCCCAGATCCATTTCTTGGGTGAGAAAGGGGAGAGCACACATGCCCTGGGCAGACAGTGCTGCAGGGCTGCCAGCTCACCACAGAGCAGGGAAACTCACTTTGCTCTCCAAAACAGTCAACTTGGGGGGGTGGACACAGACAGACACAGAAACCAACTACTCCTCAAGGTCACTTTTGCAAATCACTTTTCTCCCACTTAGGTTTTGCTCCGCTTTAGTTTCCACTTTGCAGCAGGCCAAGGCTGCCTGGTCTCGCGCTGCAGCTCCCCTTCCTTTCCATAAACCAACCATTGAGATAACGATGTCCAACCTTCTGCTCCAGCACTTTTGCATGTGAAATGAGGTGTGAAACATGGCTGGCGGGCACATGGCACAGCTCGTGGAGACACCCCAGCCCATCTCCATTTCTCCCCAGTGTTTCAGCTCTTCCCCCTTGGGAATTAAAGCACCACTATGGAGAAGAGGAGAAAGGCATTACAGGGAAGGATGAGGCTGGCGCTCCCTTTCTGAGCACCCACTTTCAGTGATCAAATGCTGAATGATTTGATCAAACTCTAGACAACTCACCTGTGTATGCAAGGAGGCTTACCATCCTAATGCTGCCCGAGTTTATTATTACGAGTCAACAAATGAAGGGGGGGATGAAGTTCTTGGCAATTATTTGAGGCTATTTAACCTCCTTATACTCTTCTTTAAAAATATATTTAGCAGCTGCAGTCTTCCATGGGTTCTTCCCTCTACTGGGGCTGTCAGCCCTGCAAGCAGGACAGGGTTGGGTTTGTCATTGCTGCCCCAAACCCTCATGAGCAGCAGACCCCAGACCTATCTGAATAGTAGCTGCAAATTAAATGCCACGGCACAGCTCTCCCTGGGGACGTGATATAAGGAAAGGGGAGATTGATTTACCAGCAAATAGACAGAGGTGTCCAACCCCCTACTCCTGGGCTTCCCCAACCAGCGCTAGATGAACATTTTATATCTCTGCTGTATGTTAAAACCAGAGCTAAGGGGTGGGGAGGAAGCCAAGAAATCCATCCTACACCAGCGATGGAAAACAATTTAAGGAAAGAAAGGGTGAGTGGGACAGGTGTGTTGCCAGGGAGCTGGACGGCATCAGGAGCAGAGCGGCCAGGGGAAGCACTGGGGCTCCAGCGGCAGGGCAGGAAAGATGAGGTCTGCCCAGGCAGAGGCTGTTCCCACCCCACCTCCAGCACCCCCAGCCCCACCACTTTGTCCATTTTTAATAAGCATGGTGGTTTATCACAGCCAGGTGCCCTGTCTTAATGACAGCACAGCTGTAATCTGGATTTCAGGAAACCCTTACAACCTGGGGCATGGTTGGTCTTAATGAGGGTGATATACCTAAGGCTCACCTTAAGGTGGCTGGTGCTACAAAGGCAAGCAATGCTCACGTACCACCTTGGAGATGCTGATGTGCATCAGATTACACCAGTTCTGGTCAATTGGGCCAAGCACAAGCCAGAGAAAGGACCACCAGGAGCAGTCCCAGTGAGCAGGTGCATCCCCAGCACTGCAATGTCACCTGCAATGAACCTCCCAGTGAGTTTGGAGCAAACAACTGGGGAGGATCAAGATTCATGTCCCAAAAATACAAGCCCCAGAAGATGCTCTACTCCCCCCCTAGGCATTGGGCTCGATACAGGAGTCACAGAGAAAGATTATTTCCCCTGTGAACTGCAGCAATGAGAGACTCCAGGAGTCAATGGACACGCACTGGAAGCCGTACGGAAGAGCTGATACTTTCATGTACCACTTAAGCCAGCACATCGCGTTCACCCCTCAACACCTAAGTGAGCTATCAAGCCACCTAATGAGCAGGAAAACAAGCTACCACAAAAATTCATGGTGAATCTCAGAGAGTAGAGCTACCACAAAAATTCATGGTGAATCTCAGAGAGTAGTAGCTCTTCCCCCAGGTACAGAAGTGCTGGCAGGGGCTGTAGTTAGAAGCCCCCTGAAAACAATGCATCTTTGCTTTGCAACCAGCCCCCCTGGAGATTTAGGGAACCATCCATGTCACTCCATAACTCCAGCCTCTCTTCTGACTCAGAAATCAAGGCAGCATCACCCCTGGGGTCCCCAAAGCACAACCCCCCCGGCTGGGAAGTAAACATCTCCCATTCCTAATAGGAACTAATTAAGCACCTTTTCCTCCTTTGCCAGCTCACACCACACAGTATCCCCTCAATCTAGAGAACATCAAGTGCTTATTAATTACATCTGAAGTGGCTCCTCATTAGTGCTGACACCACAAAAGGATGAGTCACCCTGGGATGGGGGAGAGCTTCAGCCGCAGGGCCAGGCTCATGCTGCCAGCACAGGGATGCCAGCATGGGCAGGGACACATGGACACACAGCTTCCTTGTGTCTGTGCCGTGGCACTGGAGGACATCGTGCCTTGGGTTGCACTGGAGTGGTGGGATGCCCCATCATGGAGCAGGACCCCCCGATCCCAGCAGAGATGAACCCTGGGGGCTGCAGTTTGGCTGACTGCTTGAGGACCGTGGCCAGGGATGGATTCAGCATGGGAGGACGAATTCGGCAAGGGGAGGACGTCCTGACCAAGGCACAACTGCTCTCCCACATCCCTCATCCACCCCAAGAGCTCCTTGCATGGAATTAATTAGAAAAGTAATTAAGAGAGCTCCCCTATGAATATTTATAATGGAATGAGCCATAATTACCATTCCTTGGAGGAAAAGTGCCTTCCTACTCAGCCACAGAGAGGAGAGGGGAAACGCAACACCAGCCAGGGGACCAGAGGCACCGTCTGCTCCTGCCTTTGCATGTACTCGCCCACACACAGCCCCTGGGAAACTGCCTCCATCATCCCACACAGGCCTGAGCAAAGCGCTCCCTTTCCACCCCTGGGGACGGCATTTTTGGCAGCAAGCCGTATTTCCCAGAGTCAGGTGCAATTTACCATTATTTCTGTATATGAGCATCACATACATGTTTTGTATGATTTCTCTTGCTTTTAATAACACCTCCTTTCCCACCCTAAACAGTTAAATAGTGGCCACTGCCATTGACTTGCCCTGCTCCTGCCTAGTGGCTCTTAACAGCCCTAATCTCCTGGAGCCACAAAATGCCTAAAAAGCAATTTCTGAAAGTTTTACCCGTCTCCCTTCCACTTCTTCTTCTCCATCCACACTGTCCCTTCTCCTACCTATTCTTAAAATTTTACCTGCCCAAATGACTCACTTTCAAGCACCTTTTCCCAGTAAGCCGCTGGCTGAGTCCCCACCTCACTACCTTCATCCCAACTTTCCAACACCCCCAATGTAGCAGCGCGGGAAAGCACAGGGGACCATGGAAATTTTGACTTTCCTTCCCAATTCCCCTCTCTCCGCACACGGTTGAGCTTGAAAACTCTTCCTGACCCCGCTCCAGCTAGCAGGAGAGCCAGTCCCAGGAGCATCCTAACCCTTTGGCAGCTGAGCTCAGCTACCACTGGGTGCCGTGACAGCCAACAGCATTCACTACAAAGAAGTATCTTGGAAAAAATGTTTTCTTGTGGCACTTGGGCTCCACTACCAGATAGAAATAGGAAGCAAGGAAACATGAAAAAGTGAAAATAACAGATGGGTTCCTCAGGCAGTGCATTGCTGCAATGCTGGGGGCAGAAGAGAGGGGACCGCAAGGAAGACAAAACACTTGGATCCCCTTCCATGTCCCTCACCCTTTGAGGTTCTCCTGCAGCATTGCACCCACCAATGGAAAATTTGGCCAGGGCCAAATTTCCACCCTCTCCTTCCTGTATGAGGCTGGCTTGCAAAAGATGTTTGGTCCCAAGGGCAGAGAAAGAGCAAAGGGAGGAGGTAGAGATGATGCTCATCCCACAGTGGAAGTGCTGGTGTGTTAGAGACCCCATGCACCAGAGCCACCTCAGCAGCCACTGAGGCCAAGCAGAACAAACCGAGACCCCAGCCTGCAAGGACTTCAAAGGAGAATTCAAAGCAGACAACAGTTTATGGTAACTTAATGTAACTCAGCTCCAATCTAACTACCATCAGATCATTGGTGTTTGCAAGTGTTGCTACACGGAGCAAGGAGCAGCTCAAAGCAGTTTCCAGGCTGAAGCACAAGGGTGCAAAGCTATGGTAGCTCATCCTCTCCAGCTCACTGACAAGCAAGATGTTCCAATGGTTCAATGCCCAAGTGGAAACCAGTAGCAAGTGGTGCCCCTCTGGGGTCCATACTGGGACCAGCACTGTTCAGTATCTTCATCAACAACATAATAGGATTGAGTGCTCCCTCAGCAAGTTTGCAGATGACACCAAGCTAAGCAGTGCAGTTGATTCGCTAGAGGGGAGGGATGCCATCCAGAGGGATCTTTACAGGCTTGAACAGTGGGCCCACATGAACCTCAAAGTTCAACAAGGGCAAGTGCAAGGTTCTGCACCTGGGTCGTGGCAACCCCCAATATCAGTACAGACTGGGGGATGAATGAATTGAGAGCAGCCCTGTGGAGAAAGACTTGGTGGACTGGTGGGTAATGAACTGGACATGAGCTAGCAATGTGCGCTTGCAGCCCAGAAAGCCAACCGTATCCTGGGCTGCATCACAAGAAATGTGGCAAGGAGGTCGAGGGAGGGGATTCTGTCCCTCTACTCCACTCTTATGAGAACCCACCTGGAGTACGGCATCCAGCTCTGGGGTCCGCAGTACAAGAAAGACATGGACCTATGGAGCAGGTCCAGAGAAGGGCCATGAAAATGGCCAGAGGACTGGAACACCTCTGGTATGGAGAAAGGCTGAGTTGGGGTTGTTCAGCCTGGAGAAGAGAAGGCTCCGGGGAGACCTTATTGCAGCCTTTGAATATATAAAGGGGGCTTGTAAGAAAGATGGAGAGAGACTTTTTACCGAGGACTGTAATGACAGGACAAGGGGAATGGTTTTAAACTGAAAGAGGGTAGGTTTAGGTTGGACATAAAAAAGAACTTTTTTATGATGAGGGTGGTGAGACACTGGAACAGGTTGCCCAGAGAAGTTGTGGATGGCCAGTCACTGGAATTGCTCAAGGTCAAGTTTTTTGGGCCTTTCAGCAACCTGACCTAGTGAAAGACATCCCTGCCCACAGCAGAGGGGTCAGACAGGATGATCTTTGAAGGTCCCTTCCAGCCAAACAATTCCATGATTCTATGATTCCCACACCAGCTCATCCCCATGCCACAGTGAGGAGGCAGGCAACCTGCTCAAAAGCTCGCAGCCAGGGAAAGGACCTTCTGCAAACAGCATGAACACACTAGCACTGTCCATGTTGGTGCCATCACTAGCGACAGGAGATATGCCCAAACTGCAGGGTGGGACAACATCCGCTAATCCCACCTCTGAGCACAGCCAGCTTCTCCCTGCTGAAATCCCCACCCATGTCCCATGCTGGTGGTAGCAACAAACGGGCAAAAAAAGTAGTCTCCTCCATCTTCAACATCTGTTACACATAAGTCAAAGCCACACGAGATTGCGGGGATTTACGGTACGTAGGCAGCTCTGGAAGCTTTTCTTAGCTGTGAAACATAATTTGCACCTTGGGCTCTATAAGAACAAGTTGTCCTAAATAATAATACTTGATTAAGAGCTCATGAGCAGATCAGATGTGGAGGCAGGAGGTCTGTGATAGCTCCAGGTCTCAGCCTGTCACCTTCATCCCAGCACCACCATCCCACTGTGAATGCCAGCCCCACTTGCCCAGCATGCTTAAACAGATGCCCACAGCAGAACCGGGAGATTTGGGATTAGCCAGAAGATGATGGTCCCCAGCAGCACCCAGACAGGCAAAGAACCTTTTTGCCATGCCCAGAACCATTTCAAGCTTTCAAACAGATTCCCCATTTTGCAACAGAGCAAAATCCACAAGCATCAAGGCAATCCCTGCTCCCAAGGAGAGCAACCAGCTCCCTCCATGTCACAGAGGGAACATGCATGCCAGCATGCATCAATCCATCCCAAAGCTATGTCCAGGGCATGTTTATCTAGCAATTGGTTTTTAGCGCCTCAGTGACATCACACGTGCAGATAGGTACTATAATACAGTAAAAAATACAAAATGAAAAAAATCAGATCAAAATAAGTCAATATCAAGTCTCACCTCACAGGCAATTTACCTCCAGGCTGCAGACCCAGTGGAGGAATGCCAGCTGAGCTAGGGCAGAAATTCAATTCTTAATTCCCCTCATATGTCAGTTTCCCAGGACACCTCTGCTTTTAAGGATGAGTTTTAGACAGCAAAGCCCATAAACCAGACCTGAAGTCAGAGCCCTCCACCTCTGGCATGGCACACAGCCCCATCCCCTGAGCTTTGCAACTCCCACCCAAAAGCAAGGAGACAGCAAAGCTCTGCCCACACCCACCAGAGCATCATCCTGGAGAGGCCCCAGAGGAGCAACCAGTCGAGGACAACGTTAGCCCAGGCATCCTTCCCTGTCCAGAGATGCTGCCACTGGGAGCTCAACGATGCCCATGCAGGATGTGGCCACACCAAAAGCACCGAGGTGACCAGCTCCTACCCCCAACCCACAGCTCTCTCCTTTCTAAAAAAATGTTTTCATATAAATATCATACAAGCAGGTGAGTCCTGGGCTGAACATGAAAATGAAGAAATGTGGTTCCATCCCATGCCATTAATTACATTTTCTTGGTTGCTGCTCACTGGGTGAGGCTCCCCTGGGAGCCCAGGGTAGGGGAACATCAATTCCCTCCTCATGTGGGTTTGCACATCTCAATTTGAGGTGCCCACAACTGAATATTTAGTCTGGTTTGATGCTCCGATAGACAAGGCGTGGATCATTTCTTGGCCGTGAGTCTGCTGCACCGGCTGAAGACGGATGGATTTTCCCATGGCTCCTCAGCCCTCCTCCAAAGCCTTGCTTAAGTGTGTGAGCGATGCTTTGATTTAATCACCATGCTCTTGCTCTCGACGCGTCCTCTGAGATACAAGACACCGGGCGTGACAAATGACCACTTTTAACACACTTGGAGCTAACACCCACGCCACCACTCCATTTGTCACTGTCCGGATGCAGAACAACCCGGGTAGCAGATGCAGAGGTTTGAGAGGGTAGAAAATTAAAATCTCAGTAATCTGCACTGATTAGCTTTCTTTTTCCCTCACCCTGGTGGGCTCTATCCTTCCTCTGCACATACCCGCAGTGCCCCAGGAGCCAGCTGGCAAGTCCAACCCATGCAAAACTCCTCCGACAGCCAGGGGAATGCAGGGTGAGGTGCAGCAGCATGACTCGCTCCACCTAGTCCATGGCTTTTTCACGGCTTACATTTATGCAATGGGTCTTTCACTTATTAAAACATCATCAGTGAAGGCCTGTTTCCTAAAGCAGAGGTTGCAGGAGGCCTGCAAAGCCTGACTGCAACCCCAGGGCACAGCTCCCAAACAACTAGCCAGCTGGTGTAAAAAAAAAAACAACTTCCATTATTATTATTATTACTACTATTACTACTACCACCACCAGCCAGCTGGGGTAAAAAAAACACTTTTTTTTTTTTTTTTTAATTATTATTACTAGCTATCTGGGAGAGATGCTGGCTCCTGAAGAGCTTGCCATAGGCTACGTGGTGCATTCCTGAACATGGGGCAAGATCCCCATCCCTTGCAAGTGAACAGCAGCAAAATGGCACCAGCTGAAGCCATTCCCAAAACAGCTCTCTCGTGACTTAAAAAAGAGGAAAAAGTTATAGAAAGGCTTTAAAACTCCGCAGGCTGAGTCACGGGGTTTGCCAGGTGCCGGCCGTTTGCAAACAAGGGTGGGAACAATGTGGGTGCCGGATGCAGGCCGGATCCCGTGCTTCCTTGTGGCTCTCCCATTGTTCAGGAGAACAATCCCTGCTCCAGCCAGAGAGCACAGGGACTTCAGCAGTGGGGTGGGAGCCAGGTCTCCTGGGCTGGTGTAAGCAGATGAGGTTAGGAAAGCTGAGCGGGTTTTGCAGCCCTGCCACTGCAGAGATGTTCGTGGACCCATGCCCATGGATCCATGCCCATGGCAGCCCCTACAAGCGCACACAGAGCTTTGCACCCTAATATCCCCAAAAAAGATGAGGTTCCCCCAGCACTTCAGCTACCACAGAAAGTTTCCTAGATGGACCATTAACAAGCCAAGGGCTTGGAAGCAGATTTATGCCCCCGTTTGTAAACAAGCTCATGAAAAGGCCCTTGGGGAAAAAAAAAAAATTCAATGAGTGATTTTTCTTCCTCTTTTAAGACTGGAATCAATGCAACACTCAAAAGTTCTCATTGGGGTAGGGAATACATAAACAGTCCATGGTACAATTTGAGGAGGAAAAAAAATGATATGCAGAAAAATAAAGCCATACATCACAGCTCAGGGGCCGTTCCCTAATCCCTCCGAGGCCACGTGCAGCGATGGTCTGGCTAGGGCAGCCCAGCCCTGTGATGCTCACCTGGCCTCTACTCACACCTTCCCTGGGACATTTGCCAGGTTTCTCCTTCACTTCTCCTTTGGAGGGGTCTGGATCACAGGGATGACCCAGACCATGCTCAGGATTTGGGGACAGAGCCAAAGAGTGGTGGCTGTGGTGCCTAACCTCCCGGCCGGCAGCATCCAGGACAGACAGTCCCCCATCCCTGCACCAGGGGAAAGAAAAGGGCCTGAATCCACCCGAGGAACATTCTGGCTAATAATGTCTAATTAAGACTTCCATTAAAACCCATCACACTCATTAGAAAAAAAATTTAACAAGGTTTTCCTGGACATTTTCCTTGCGAAATTACTACGAAGGTTAATGGATGCCTTCATTAAGGCATAATTTAAGAAAAATCACACTTTTTTCTTTTTCTTTCATTTTTTTTGGAGGTGCCGTGATTCAAATGCTTCTCCTCCGCAGCACAGCCATGGTAAAACTGGGCTGCCTGTTCCACCCAGCGGTGGAAGCAGGGAGATTGCTGCCAGGCACAGGCAAAGCCCCTGCAACAAAGGGGAGCATCCATACACCCCTCCAGCATCACCACTCGGATTCGGGAAGAGCTGGGAGAGCTGCCACTTCCCAGCGCAGCCCAGCCAGGGAGAG
This sequence comes from Astur gentilis, assembly GCF_929443795.1. Classification (NCBI taxonomy): domain Eukaryota; kingdom Metazoa; phylum Chordata; class Aves; order Accipitriformes; family Accipitridae; genus Astur; species Astur gentilis. Next base: position 15,772,338 of record NC_064885.1, read on the forward strand.
CAGCTTGGGAGAGGGGGCAGAAAACTTGACTAATGTGCCAAAAAAAAACCACCAAACCCAAACCACAACCTACCCAAAAAAAGAGGAAAAGGCTCATTTTGAGCAGTCAGAGGTTTGTGGCTCGGCTAAACCTGGGATAAAACACCCCCTGGACGTCTCCACTGCCGTTAGGGATGGAAGGTGCCCTGGCTGTGTGGATGCCCTCACTTCGGTCTAAAAGCAGCTTTTTTGATGGTTAGTGTCTACCAGGTGCCCAAGTCCCTGAGCAGAGGCGCAGCAATGCATGGGAAGGAGGAGACCAGCTGCAGCCCCAGCATGCTGGCCACCCCACCCCTGTGCTACTAAACAAGCTTTTTCAAGCTTTTCAAGGAGAAAAGCTTGAAATCCTACTACCAAACCCATAGAGAAGAGAAACATCTACCCCACAGAGCCACCTAAAACATCGTGAGCATCAGCCGCAGAGACTCCCTTGCACATGAGCTGCTAAGCAGACAACCTGCCAGTGCATCAAACGTGTCCACGGGCGCAGATTGAGATGGAAAGGTTTTGAAACAAACTGGTTAACCCCATCCCGGTCCCCAGGAAAGCGCTTGAGGAAGCACTGACAGTTTTTAAGCACAATTATTTAAGATTGCAGGTGGGGGGTCTCTGTGGGCACGCCAGCCCTCAATGTGCCTACCCTGCTCCAGGATGCTGCTAGCCCCGCCAGGTACCCTGGGACTGGGACAGGGCTAGGTGCCATCGCACCCCAGGGGACACCAGAGCACTCCCCTGCCAGCACTCACCACCAGCCGGTGCAACACCCGCAGCCACCAAACCAGGGATGGGGAGAGGGATGCAATTCCCAAGCAAGCTGGGAAGCCGTGGCTCCGCTAAACCAAATCCAAGGGCAGATAGAAGGAGAGATGGGCAGGGCAAGCACTTTCTTTTTATCTCTTTGGTTTTCCCCTCTTGTTTTAGAGGTGTCCTGGTTTCAGCTGGGATAGAGTTAATTTTCTTTCTAGTAGATGGCATAGTGTTATGTTTTGGATTTAGTCCGAGAATAATGTTGATAACACACCGATGCTTTCAGTTGTTGCTGAGTAGCATTTATACTAAGTCAAGGATTTTTCACCTTCTTGTGGCCAGCCAGCAAGAAGGCTGGAGGGGCACAAGAAGTTGGAAGGGGACACAGCCAGGACAGTTGACCCAAATTGGCCAAAGGGGTATTCCATACCATGTGACATCATGCCCAGTATATAGAAACTGAGGGGAGCTGGCGGGGGAGGGGGGGCAAAAGGCAGCGGGGTCAGCACAGAGGCTTGGAAAAGAGATGCTTCCCAGCCGTGGAAAAGTACATGGACCAGCAGCATGGAGAAAAAAAGAAAAATAAAACCACCCTGAAAAGCAAAAAAGGGCCTTTCTGCAGCCCCTGTGATGCTTGGCATGCTCACCCTGCCCCAGGCATCAGGGTGGCTGGGCATGGAGCTGCAGCACCCTCGGACAGGTGCACCCTAAGGCACAGGGGAGCAGGGTCCTGTGTCCCCGTGACACAGTGAGGCAGCCCACAGTCTCCCTTGCTGCCGTCTGCCCGTAGGACAAAACCAATATAACCTTCATCACCCAAGAAAACCTCTCCTGTGTGCTCCAACACAGTACGGTGGCACAAGGATGGACCATGGCGCAGGGAAAAGGCAGGCAAAGGCATAGCCAGAGAGACCAAAAGACCCAGTTCTCAGCACAAGCAACAGTTTGATTGGGAAAACTTGATGTCTCCCATATTTTAAGAGTTAGCAAATTATTCTACTGCTAATTACAAAGTGTTCATAACTATTATTAAAGTAAATAAATAAACCAATCACTTTATAAATCCTGCACTCTGCTATTGTTTCCAGCCTTCTGTGATGGATAAATGGAGGAAATCAATAATTATTGCCAGGGCTGATTGGCAGGAGGAAAGGATAATGGAGGAACTGGCATGGGGCTGCCCGCTCCTTGACATTCAATTGGTGGGACATTCCCCCCAGCTACCCCTTTCCTAAATCTAGCCCTCCACACACAAGGCAGGAGGGAAGGACAAACAGAGAAAAGAGACAAAGAAACCAAAGGGATGAAGACAATTAAAATAAACCCACACACAGCTTCGGCAAAGGTTCCACACAGCCCAGCTTATCGGTCAGCAGCTGAAGAAGGGCTAGGGGACCTGGATGCAGATGGGGTGCCTTGTGGAAAGCCGGGGATGCCTGGGAGCAAGGATGCTCAAGGAGTGGCCTCTGCATCACAGGCATCGCAGCCCAGCTTTGTTCTTATTTTGCAGGTTGGTTGTTTTTTTTTTTTTTATTTTGCCACCCCTGCTAGCTCAGATTTCCAGCTGTTGCAAGCAGGTTGGGTTCATTATCCCAAGCTGCAGCAGCCTGGAGGCTCCTGACCACACTACAACAGGAATTTGCCAAGAGGGGAAAATCAAAAGCGAGACAAGCCCAGGAAGCAGCAGGACCACTCTCTTGCCCCTTCTCCCTGGGTTTATAAATACATAGGAAAAATTCAGCACAAAGCTGATTTAGATCCAGACTTTTTCCTTCACCAGCTTCTCCATGCAACTGAGTTATCACCTGGTACTGGGAAGGTCAGAGAGAAAGTCAGCATGATTCCAGCGGACAAAAATACAGTACCCCATCCACAAAGTCAAAAGGGATAAAAGCTGAGACCCACAACTGTCATCATTCTAGTAAGGGGCTACCTTGCCATCATTAGGTTTTAGAGTCAAACACCAGCAGAGAAAGGGTTTAATAATCCTCCTCAAGGAGAACAAGCAAAATCCACCCAGCATACTCATCCAAGGTTTCAAACGATTTCCCCAGCCTCCCAGCAATCCCTGCTACCACTTTTCCTCCTACCTCCTCCCCAGCACAGTGATGCATTGCACCTTGATCACGCAAGGAAGCCGTAAAGCAAGGCTGAGGGATGGGGCAGAACAAGACAAATGGATTTAATATCAACCCGAAAAAAGCGTGGGCTATCGCACCAAATGAATTATTCATTTTGAATTCAATAACAGGCTCCATTTCGCATTGACCCACAGCTCTCACAGGCACAAGGTGCCAAAGAGAATGGGGTAGGCACTCCCATCAGGCTTTCAGGCACGGTGCACCATCACCCAGCTGGAGAGCAACGCGGCTTCACACCAGCTGGGAGGTCTGTAGTGCCAAACCCCAACCAGCCTGGGACAAAAACAAATAACAGGGCAGACTGATAAGGACAATCTCCCTTCCTCCCAACCCCATCTTAGCATCATGGTGGCAATGACCCCCCCATCACTCTGACCCTAAAACACAACAATAATCTCTTTGGGACTTGAAACACCCCTGATGAAGACTGCGCTCTGCCTGTGCCTTTTGTGAGCGGCTAAGTGCTGATAAAAGCTGGTATTAATGAATCCCTCAGCGGCCCTGAGCTCTGCTGTCAGCACGAAACCGTTCCGGTCTAATGGCCCCATGATAGGCACAGCCTCTATCCCAGGGGGTGGAAGAGATGAGAGAGGGCTGGGGGAGCTAAACAATTCAACCCTGTTTTTTTCCCACCGCTGAGGAATTAAGCCCATTTGCTCAGCTTTAAAATACCGAGGGATTCCACACACACACACCCCCCCCCCCTTGGTGACAATTCCCCCAGACTCGTTAAGTGGCTCATCTCAGGTTGACGAAGGCTTCAAGCAGATGTCAGGAGCGTGTGCCTCCCAGGAGCTGGGGTGCAATCCTGGCAGCATCCCTGTGAGGCAAACCCAGCGGGTGAACAAGGCAGGGGAATATGATCTCTTCAAGAGCATGAAGACAAATAGAAAACCAACAAATTATTTCTAAACCTTGCGATGTGCCACCTACTGCCTGCCAACCTTTGGAAGGGCAGTAGTGGGCTCACGTCTTCCCTCATGGTCTCCAAAGTCCACGGGGATACAAGGAGGAACTTGATGGCCAAAGGGTGCACACAAGCTACCCAGAAGAGTCGAACCCAAGGTCAGATTTTTACTCAAACACAGTTAATTGTCCAACAGTCCTAATGTAAGCCCTGGCTCAGGCTTTTAGGACTGGTTTTAGTGAACTTCCAGGAGAGGCTGGTGGGTTTATTGGGTTTGGGTTCTGTGCCAGTATTGAGCAGGACCTTCAAACACGCAGGTCCCACGCACAATGCCAGCCTTTCGTCCGTCCTCCTGATGTGGGAACTGGGAAATACTCTCACAAGACCAGGAGAGGGAAGTTATTGGAGCTCTGCTCCAGAGACAGCATCATACCAGCACCCGACAGTGCCCACAGGATCATCAAAAAAGCATGGTCCCATCATCACACATGTGCTTGGTGCCATTTAACCACTTTCTTGCTCTGCACCCACAGCGTACTTTGGTGCCTCTCAGGATCCCAAATGCTGCTGGTCGATCTGTAAAGGGCATTTCTACTCCTTTAGACCTGCCAGGATCCTGTATTTTCTCAAGGAGCCTGAATGCAAAGCATGCTCCCCACAAAAAAGCAATCTTCTCGTCAGGAGCTCTGCAGAGCCCACACTTGGCTAGTGCAAGGGGTTTCTCCTTTGGCATCAGCACTGCCATGCAATGGGAGCACAGCTGGAGACAGGCGCTGCAGCACAGAACACTGAGCAAACTCCCAACGCACAGGGGTCTGCTCAGTGCAGCTTTGATGGCATGAACACATCATGACCATTCTGGGGTTTGCACAAGAAAAGGAAACAAAAAAAGCCCCAGAGATTGGTCTAATGGCCACCCTGAGCAGGTTCGCTCCCATGCCTCTCATGTCCTGTTGTCCTCCATCCTCTGCCCTGCCCTAAACTATGAGCACTCAGTAGGTGCAACACGCTTCTCCTTGGGGGGTTAGAAGCATTCAAGATCCCAACTTCTTCCACCACTCCAACCAGCAGCAGATAGAAAAGTCAACACCACCCAAACCTGTGGCAGTTTTACATTATCTTTGTTTTCCTACATTTGTGGCAAAATGACATTATTTCCCAACTCTAGTCTTTAGCTAAAATTAGTATTTTTTTTTCCCATTATGAGAAAATGTCATTTTGCCATAAAACCATGTGTGCTCTGTTTGTTTATTCAATAGCAGAGGAACGTCTTGCCAGAAATGCTCCGGTTTGTGAAGAGCCCTCCCTCTAATGGAGCGCTTCGGCTCCTCACAGGAACAGACCATCTCCTAGTGGGAACAAAAGCATGCTCAGTGTCAACTGCAAAACTTGAAGAAATCCACTGGCAATGTTGCTCAATGTTAAAGCAAGGCACAAGCACACAGGTTCTAGTGGTTTCCCAGTTGTCAGAGCACTGGCATGCGAAGGCATCGCTGTCCCCACCTTGGCCAGGCAGGAAGGTGGTTTTTCACGGTGAAAAACTACGCAAGCTCCCAAATTTAAAGCAAATGAACAAACAAGTTTCTCCATAGCTTGAATCCCAGTTTTGCCATTTTCATATACCCGGAGTTACAGGTGAATAAGAAACACTGTGGTGGCCACCCCAAGGACCATCACAGCCAAGCTTGGTGCTACACGTGCTGCCACCTGCAACTCCTCCAATCACCCCCTCCAAAACCAAGCCTAAAGCACTCTGACACCTGCCTTTGACCTTCTCCTTCTTCCCAACCCTTCCTTGACCTGGTGGTGCCCACCTTCTAGAAGCTATTTGGAAAGCACCGATGAAATGGGGTTAGCTTCTTATGCAAAAAGCCCTCTCCTCTTCCCTCCTTTCCAGCTACGTACAAAAACAATACCTTAAATTGGGAGTGGAGAAGGAACGGGCAGCGAGTAAAGCTAAGAGAAAAAAAAATAAAAATCCTCCAACACTATTTGGGAAATATTCATCAGAATGGCCAAAGGACATGAAAAGCAGTGAACACTATTTCCATATTTACAACTCCACGCTGTGGAGGACTCCAGCAGGCAGCAGCATGCTGGTGGTGTGGCTGGGGGAACCCAAAAACCAGCAAAAAAATTCCAATTAATGCAGAGAATCAGAGCGGCTTCGCTGCAGTCAGGCCTGACAGCAGCTGCCTGGCTCCCCCAGCTTTGCTGGGGAAATAATGAGGCAGATGAAAGTGGCTCAGCGAGCAAGCACCGGCCTGCACAGCACTTTGAAGGCAGCAGATCACACAGGCGGCTTCTAGCAGGCTTGCGGCGGCAGCAGCTGCACCGGCACCCGCATCCCCGCCACGCTGCTCACCGAGTTTGGCCACTGACTGGAGCACACTGAGAAGCTGCACATTGACCACTGCTCCCAAATCCCTGCCTGGTCCCTGGAGCAAAACTGCTTCAGGGCAGGTAAATAGCGTAGAGCCAATTTCACAATGGACCCTGCCCAAAACAGCTTGTTTGGGGACAAACATTTTGTTGAGCAAAGCTTAAAAACACTATAAGCACCTTGTTACCCAAGGCCAACCTTACCTTTGCAAGCCACGTTGTTCTCCGGCTCATAACCAGCCTTGCATGTACAGCGGCCGATGGGGACCATCCACTCCCCATCCCCATTGCAGTACAGTTTGATGGGCACATCCACCTCCTCGGCATTGGGGATGCAGGTGCCGCGGGCAGTCACTAGAGAGGTGCTCTCCGCTCCCGTCATCGTCTCCGGGAAGATGGCGAAGTTCTGCACCACACTGGGGCACTTCTTGAAGAAGACCCTGACGGACAGCAGAGACATACAAGCCCCATAGTCCTGGAAAGCCAGGTAAAAGCCATTGCGGGTCAGGGGCCCAAAACTTCTCACTTCTGTGTTCACCTTCATCAACCTACCACCAAAGTCCACTTGGGAGAAGCTCTCGTCAGCAGCAATGGTGTCCACTTTGAGGTAGGGTGCCTCCGTCCAGAAGGCGGACTTCTTGGTGGCAATGACAGAGTCTGTCTCGTAGTAGTAGAGGTTGAAGGTCTCCTTGCAGGAGCCAGGGACGTTGGGGAGGCTGCTGCAGTCCCGCACAGTGAAGCGCATCTCGGTGTAGATGCGGTGAGCTCCACGCCGGTTGATGAACGTGGTGAGGAGCCAGTTGTTCTGGTTGGGCTCGAAGACATTGCACACCTGGTACGTTCGGATGGTGTTGAGGTTTTCGTCGTAGCCACTGACTTCTTCCCACTGCAGAAAGGAGAAGGGAAAAGCGATGAGAGGGAGGCAGAGGGACCAGCAGTGGCCTGTGAGCCACGGAGGTGCCACTCACCCTGCACAGGGCAGGGCAGGGCTGGAAGGAGAATCCCAAAGCCCCAAAGGGGACTAGGAACATGGTCATGGACACACGGCATGATGCGCGTGCAGAAACACCAACCAGGCAGCACCAGAAGAAATTGTCACCCTCTTGCCTCTGCATGCCTCTCCCCATTGCTCCCAGGTGAAGCTAAAACATCTTTTCCATGTGGGCAACAACCTTAGCTGCCCTGAGAAGATGTAAAAATGGGAAGAAAGATGGTCCAGATATCCAGAGGTGGGAGGGAAAGCAGCACACGAGGGGCTACAGCTTCATTAAAGCCCGAGTCAGCACGTGGGCTGGAGAGCGAGCCTGACCCCAGGCTCTCGGCATGACGGAATCATTTCCCCCAGCAAAGAAAACTAACTAAATAAAACATTACCGCCATGCAGTGAGAGAATATAGATTTGCAATTCGATTTATAGAAGGGCATTAATATAATCCAGGCTACAATTTCAATTAAGGGACAGCAGCAAACTGTGAATAGTCTATGATGGCATTAGAGTCCTACAGACAGATTTACAACCTCATAATCCATTCATTTTAACAAATCCATGTTTACAGTCTCCTCATAACAGCATTATTCATATGGCAATCTTTAAGCAGCACTCTGAATATCAGGCATAATTTCCAGGAGTGATGCTACAGCAGTGCTCACGCCTGTTTGTGCTTACGGGGGGGGTGGGGGGGGGCACAACAGCAGATGGGTGATGCCAACCTGTCCCGTCACATTGAGTCTTCCCAAAGAGCTGATGCACCACGACCAACCCTGAAACCTTACAGATTTTGCCTTCTTCCATTTTCCATTAAAAACCACGTTCCTCACCTGCTCCCCAAGCTTCCCCCTTGTAAACCACAACCCTGATGTAAAAAAGCACAAGTTTTAATTTTGTTTTCAAAGCAGGGTCCTCCACACGCTGCCAACAAGTGTAACAGAACATTTGCTCCCAGGTTCACCTACTCAGCTCTGCTAAGTTTAAGCAAAGATCACAGCTCAAGGTTGCACATTGCTGTTAAGCAACATTTACCAAACCAGCAATAAGACCTCACGCATCCATCCAAGCGCTCTCCCTTCTCATCTCATGCCACGAAAGCACTGCAAAAACCCCTCTCCACCCTCGACAAGACATGCAGATTCAATGCCCTTTCATTACCAGACACCTCTTCACACAAGAAAGCTGCAAAGTCCTCCCTGACCAAGGGGGTTGGAATTGTTTCCCATTCCCACCTGGGCTTTGCATTACAGCCCCGTCATCCAATTAACACCAGACAACCAGCTCTCTTCCAGCACTCGCCCACCAACCTAACACCAGTCCCACTGCTCTGCTGTCTTTGCTGCAGGAATCCTCCTCTTCAGCCCACCCGCCAGCTCGTGGACCCCAACCGGGTACACAAGAGGGGACCTGACCCACTATCATTTTATTCATAGTTCCCATCAGGGAGCCAGCTCTCACACCAGCTCCTTCCACTGAGCATCCCCTGCACTTTGCTGCTTTTTTGGGGGCAGCGCTGCAAACAAAGCCGAAAACTAAGAGGCAAAACCTGCCAGCAGACCCTGCTGCACTTCAGGCAGCCAGCACACAGGGCTGCCCGCAGCTAGGAATGACACAAAATACCCCTTGGAAAACCCTCATGAGGGCTTGGGGCTGGATCATGATGCTCTCTTGGGCATCCCTTGGGTTGAGTGCTGAAAAAGCAGCAGATCCCTGTGGCTAGTAAGACCCACAGTGCCAGTGGCTGCTGCCATTGATGTTCTAACAGCAACAAATGCATCACTTTGACGGGATCCCACTACATAATTCACAGGGAGCTGAGGATTAAGACAATGTTCTTCTCCACTGAGATTTAAAGCACGTCCACCGGGGAGAGCAGAAGGAGAGTCCACGTCCCGCCACAGCCAGTCCCCCGGGACCACAGCTCCTGCTGCCTGGCTGGCATCCGTGCCCTGGCATTAATGTCAACAGCCCCCCTGAGCCCCAGGGCCCATCTGTGAGCTGGGGTGAATAGTCACTCCCAGACCTCAGCACACCATGGGGGATGCCACCACCCAAAAGGACTCAAAGCCATGGAGCCCCGGCATCAGGAGAGGTGGCTCATCATGAAATCACTCTACCTTCAGCCCCAGGAGAGACAAGAGGAGCCTGGGAGAAGGAGCTGACACCCCAGCAGCAGCCAGCGGCCCCTCTCCCATCCTCCCATCTCCTCCCTCCTGCCTCAAGGAGCAGGAAGGTCCCTTTTATAGACAGCTGCTACTCTCCTCCCTCTGGTTTCTTTGCTTTCCTCTTTGGTTCCCCTCTACTTCTCTTGTTCCTTCAGTGCAACTGTTTGTTGCTAAGTCCCAAAGCAAGGCTGCTAGCATACTCTCACTTTTTGGATGGGATGAGGAAGCTTTGGTTTTTTTAACCCAGCTTTCAGCAGTTCGGGCTGAAAAAGAAATAGCACGGCCCTAGGGTGGCTGCTTTAGGGAATTGAAGGCTAAAACCAAGAAAAGACCAACTAAATTTGGGGTCTTCACTGACTGCAACACAAGCAGAAATCCCCAAGTGTATCTTAGCATTTCTACACCAGGCTGCTTGGATGGGTCACAGTCTGCAAACCCTCCCTGGCACCCACACTCCAGACAAGCCTCACCCAAATACTGGCCAGTACTGCTGGACAAGCCAAGAAGCAGCACAAATCTGCCCTCAAATATTTGTTGTGAACTATTAAACAGGACAAACCCCAAAACCCAGTGCTGTAAGCGGGCAGCTCATAAAGACTACTGCATGCCTGAAGCAAGAGGAAGACATTGCTTATTTTCAACTAGCATCCAACCTACTCCAAAAGATGCCTTGGCTGGGACATGACGCCTACAGGGGGGTTCACTCCAGGAGTCCCAAATACACTTCAAGATGCTCCGTATCCACCCAGCAAAGTGCCTGATGCTACTGAAAAAAGCCCAGTCCATGAGCAAGGGGACTTCACAAGGGAAGTCACACTATCCCACACATGCTACGGACTAACTGCATCTTTAAATAAGGGACTTGGTATTTTAAAATACTTTGTGGAAGATCTAACATACACTCCTGTAAAGGAGAAGACTCACCAGTAACTCTGACAGGAGCAAGAGACAGAGTATTAACGCTGGATCACCACATGGACAGGCTCAGGGCACCCTGTGACAGGTGAGGCAGGGCCAGGAATCAGGAGCTGGGATCTGCGGAGGGATGCAGGGATGTGCGTGGAGGGATGCAGGCTGGGGAGATGCTTCACTCTGCAGAGGGCAAGACTACCATGCCTTACGACGCAAGCTCCCCACTTGCCTTGCATGGCTTTCAGCGATAGCAGCTGCAGGCAACTATTTATATCCCATCTCCATTACCTGCATGTGGCCCCCCTGCATTTTGCCAGCAATTTATCTGGGGCTAGATTTTTTCCACAGCAATTCAGAGGCAAAGCCCCACATTTCAAGGGCCTCTGATGTGTCTGGAGAGGATTTCGTACCCACTGCATGTGTGGTTCAGCTTTGGTGACGGTGTGCAATCTCACTTCTTTTGAGGACCTGGCCAAGTCAGTCACACCCTAACAAAGGTGCAGGCTAGCATCCTTTCCCCTTTGGTGCCATGTCCTGGAGGCCCCAGGGATGGACCTCACTGCTATACTCATCCCTGCCCGACCAGCTGCCTGTCCCATCGTGATGCCCATCCATCAACTTGCATCTCCTCCCACTGCCGCTCCTCTCCTCCACAGCTCACTTTCTCTGCCCAGGGAATGTGAGTCAGGTTATTTTATGCTTCCATTCCTCAAAGACTCTTATTATATAAAAAAGATGTTTTAAGTGCCTCAGTGTGTTTTGTTCCTCATTACTTCATAAAAGTGACATTAATAGCCAGCAAAGAGCACTGCTGAGTGCAATTACAGATGATGTTCCAGGTATGAAAGCTGTTTTGAGCCTGTTAATGTTTCCTAATTACAAGTCTTTTGGCACAGGGAGAAGGAAGGATTGAGCGGGGGCATGGAGAGCAGTGATGGGGCTGGCCCCTTCACCTGGGAGGAGGACAGGCAGGGGAGGACAGAGCGCAGGGATGGAGAAAAGCTCCATCTTTGCCAAGACCCTGGGATCAGTTCAGGGAAGAGATGCTCAGCCCTGGACCGGCCGCACAGCTTGGCACAGCGATGCCCTGGCCACCCCATGCCAACCCGATGGGGCATCGCTGCTCCCACTGTAGCTTCCCCGGCTCCCCACCAGCATTTTAAGACAAAGAGCATGAACCCACAAGATTGCGCAAGGATCAGCTGGGCGAGTGGCACTTACCCCCGAAGGAGGGTTGGCAGTCCAGCCCAGCTCGGCCGTTGCCGTCCGCGTATCCATCAAAGTTTCTGAGGAAACATAAGAAAAGGAAAGCAAACTAGTTACTCCCAAAGCTTTCGATAATGTTATAAGCACAGAGCCACAAAAAAACATTCACTTGCTTTCATGAAGCATGCATCTGACCCTTGGAGCTGCTAAGAAATAGAGCAGCAGGTGCCCTAATACATCTAATTAACTAAGGGCAGCTTCACTCCAGAGCAAACAGTGCAGGACAAGACTCTTTGCAGAGTCACGGCCTGAACACTGCCCATGCTGCCATCTCTGATCCTCCCAAGCCTAGAAAAGGAAAAGAGCGTTACCGACTAAAAGGAAAATTAAAAATTAAGAAGGTTGCTGCATTTCATGGAGTCATTACATGCACCTACAAAAAGGTGTCTAAACCCAAGAAGCAAGTTTGCATTAACTCCCTGGAAGCAGCAAGAACCTGGGGGAGTCTCCCACAGCAGGCAGAGCCCAATCTGTCCCCCAGCACCTCTGTACAGGCTTTTCGGTGGGTCCCATCCGACTCACTCACAGCTACTTGCTTTGCTCTGCAACACTAGATGTCCCCTTTTATGCACTACATCTGCCTGGTGCCCTAAGTTGTTGTTGCACACAGTTATTATTTGTCAGAGTGATTTCAAATACGCAAATAAAAACCACATTGTTGGAGTGATGTTCCACTGCTGGGAGTCTTTTGACGGAGAATTTGGTGGGAAATACTTAAAAGCTGTAATACAGCTGACATTTCCCTACTTTTATTCTTTAAAAAAAAAACAAAAAAAAAAACAACAAAACACAACAAGAATAATAGTGAGAGCAATAACATATAGAAACAGATGGGAAAAATCCTCCAGGTTTTATTTATTTGTTTGGAGCAAGCAGACATGCAGATTAATTTCCTTGATTCCTGTGTCTCGACCAAATGGGAGGAGGAGATGTGCTGGCGGCGGCTGGCATAGCTGAGCATCCCTCATCCCTCCCATTTCCTCCATGGTCCCAGGTAGGCACGGCAGCTTTGCAGTGCCAGGAAAAGGGGTGCAACCAGAGAAATAGAGGTCAGAAAATAAAATCAGCCCAGGAACATGAACTGCCCCTGGATTGCTGCTTTTAATCTCTCCACACCCGCTCCAGCAATCTCAAGTGGGAAACGAGACTCCTATTAATCTTCCCACCCCTCCCTTTGCCAGCTGTCCCAGGATGGGAAGCCAGAGAAGCGTGACCGGGACATCCCCACCCTGCCAGGAGTGATAGATGTTCCCTCTCCCGAAATTCCAGCCAGAGCTCCCAACCTGGCCTGGCTCCAGGAGAGGTGAGCAGGGGCCACAGAGAGCAAGGCACCCCCACACCAGAGATGGAGTAAAAAGGTGCTTAGGAGCTTGCAAAGCTTCTGCATCCCGAAGTGGTCCTGGGATGCTGCTGTGGCACTGCTAAGGGGAGCTTCAAAGCCCACAGCCTGCTGCACCCATGCTTTGCATACCCGTGCTCACAGTGCCCTTGGAGAGGAAACGTTTCAACCCCGGCCTGTGCAGGGAACAGAAAAGTGCGGTAGCCTTCATGCCACCACAGCATGTCTCCATCTGCAGCTCCAGCCCCTTTCTGTTTGGCAGAAGCCAGCTAAAAACAACACATCCCACCTGCAACTCCTCCCTGGCCCCAAATGGGGCTGGGGGCTCATGCTCCAGACCTCCAGGGAGTTTCTACTCCCACCGCCCTCTGCCTTCCCGCTGCCCCTGAGCTTTCCTTCCCTTGCAAACAGCTCCGTACCTCGTTAAGCTGTCATTAATCCTTGCTGCGGCCCTCCAAATAAGCAGGCAGATGTGCCTGTGCCTAAGTAGATGCAAAAGTGGAAGCAAAAGGCCATGCAAACGTCTCCCAGTCCCCACTCCCAGCATGGCTATGTGGGGAGGGATCCTCTGAGAGCCCCTAAAATGCTTGGTGTTTTACCCCGCAGCAAACGGAGAGTCCTTGTGCCACATGGGAAACTGAGGCAGCAGAGCCCAGGGTGACGCAGGGAGCGCGGCTGGGCAGGGACCCGGACCCAGCTCGCCCGCCCTCTCTGGTGAATAAGGACACACTCAGTTCCAGGAAAGGCACTTCCTGCAAGGGTTTGTTCAGAAAGGATTTTCACTCCATCGTCTCCCTTCCTGTTCCACGCACCTACAGCTTCCTTCTCCAGGCGCTTTTTTTTCAGTGGGGTGATGACAGAGGAATGTACTTTTGATAAAGTACAGTCTTGGTGCAGGATGGTAGCATGCAAGGACCGGCTCTGCTCCAAGGTGGCATCCACCAGGATCCCTCCTGGCAGCTCCCTCCCAAAAATCTCACCCCTTCCCTCCCATTCTGTTCCTTCCCAAAGGCTCCACTTTTTGGAAAGAAAGCAGAAAGGCACAGCAGCAATGCCAGCATGGCACGCAGCAGCTCCTGAAGTAGGAGACTTCAGAATAACTAAATAAATTGAGAAATAAATGAATAAATGGAAAAGAACCACAGAGAAGCTTTTGCTTTGGAGGTTTCCAGAGTCCAAAGCATGGCCTGTGGCCAGGGAGGTCGTGCTCGCAAAGTTTCCACTGCAGGTGCATAGCTTGCACTTCAACAGTTCCACGTTTGTAAAGCAATTTGCAAACCAAAGGAAAAAAGAGGGCTGAGAGCCACCACTAAAAGGCTGACCCTCTACAGACCATCTCCTGCTCAGATGCTACCCTGACTCCTGAGGACACTGCCGTATACAAGAAGATCCATAACCTGGCAAAATAGTTTAATTGGTTTTGGTTTTTTAATAAAATAAAATAAAGTGGTTAAATCCCCCCTTCCAGCTCAAATTCCTGCTGAGCTCACCCACACCCCATGACTGCAGACGTACTTGGCACCAGAAGGACTCGACTGAGCAACTTCCCATTGACCTCTGCTATTTCCTCTTGGAGGAAATCTTGGATTTTACTTCATTTTCTGGATGTACAAGTGACACCGTGACCCCTGGGGAAACCCCGCAGGGACGTTTATGGCCAGGCAGCTCAGGGCTAAGGCTCTGCCAAGCGCCCTCCTTCAGCAAGGGGGTTGTGTGCAGATGCCCGTGCCCCTCATCCCAAGATCCCACAGAGAAAGGGGGGACACCCAGCACTCGTCTCCATCTCTCAGCTGCAAAATACTGCTGCTGGTGGGGACACACAGGGATTACCCCAACCCCCCCAGCCATCCCTCACCTGGGAGCAGGCAAAGGAGGAACAGGCAGTAAAATCCCCTTGCTCTGACTGCTAACGAGGGGATTACCAGGGACCAGTGCCTGAGCATCATTAATCAGCAGAGAAGCCACACAGACACCTCGCACCTCTCCTCCTGCGCTCCTCTTGCCTGCCTTGTCCTGCCGCGAGGACCAGTCCTCGTTATTTGGCACTGGGTATTAATTAAACCCTTCCGGGGGTGTCAGCGCAGGGGTACATCATCTCCCCGTGCCTTGTACGGCTAGCACAGCATCATTAGCCATGTCAGGTGAACCACGCGCCACCTGTCCACCTGCATCGGCCAGTCCCTGCACTTCCACCATGCTGGCAGACAGGCTCAATGCCCAACAGGCAAATGCAGGCAAGATGCTGCCCTCCCCTTGCCTGCTCAAGGTACCGCTCCTCCAGCAACTCCTTCCACACCTGACCACCCACATGTGGGCACGGTGGATACCATGGGGATGCTCTGCCCAACAGGGAGCTCAACATACTCGCTTGGAGAAGTCTTCAGGACCTGAGCCTCCACCCAAGGCAGCTGACCAGGCTGTAAGGGCTGAAGCCCTCATCAGGGCGAAGATGAGCTCCGCTATAGAGAGCTGAGCTCTCTTAGAGTGAAGAATCTTCAGCTGTATACAGTAGATTTTCTTTAATGGACACATTACTTTAAACTAAGCCTTCGCCATCTGTTCCAGTCCCTAATTATCAATACAAAAACAAACGTCTACTCACAATTACACTCGTAACGAGTAAAGATGCCAGCAATTAGAATGCACCAGCATCCTCGCCGCTGAGCAGTGCATCCATCTGTGATGGCACTCACACGATCCAGGCAGGGAGGACTCAATGCCATCCTGGGCTCCCCACATCCTCCCGGGCAAACCGGTGAGAGAAGTGGCCAGAGCCAATGCCCGCAGCAGGATAAGCTGCATCTCAGAGGAGCAAAGGGTAGGCTGGCATCATTCAAGCAGTGGGGGGAAAATAAGATATTGAGAGTAGCCAGGCATGGAGCACAGCAGCGCAGAAGCCTTCATTTCACACCAGCTGATGCTGTCTTGCCAACAACCCTTCCCAACAGGATTTAAGCCTCTTCCAGGCAAACCCTCCTGAACCAGCCCGAAACAAAGCTGAGCTTACTTCCTGAAACCCCCACCCTGAAACCCACATTTCAGACCTCCCCAGTGTGGAGGGGTCCTGCTGAGTCCCACCATGAGAAGGTGCGACTTCTCCCTGGCAGGGAGCAGGGTCTGGCTACAGGCAGAGAGAGATGGAGGTAAGGAGGCCAACCCAGCTTGATCACGTTTTGACATTGCCATCTGGAAAGAAAGAGATACGATGACAAATTTTCTGCTCAGAGAGGCCACAGAGAAATTTCTACGAGTACTGCAGTCCTCAATAGATGCCTCGGGGACATGGTCCCTCTCCCAAAGCAAGAAGCAGCAGCTCTCGCTCCTGCAAGAAGATAACGGCAGGAACCAGCCTAAGGCACTCGAAAGCAAATGCTTGGGCATATGCAAAGAGATGCAGGCATGTCTAAGACGGCCAAGAGGAAAAAGATAGAAATTAAGCAAAATAAGGAGAGAGGAGGCTTGATAACAACAGATGGTAGAGGGAGATTTAGAAAGTATGCCAGCTGCTGGAAATAAGCCCCCCGAGATGCGTGGGGAGCGGAGAGGTGCGTGTCAATAGCCGAACCTTCAGAGGGAGGGGGCAGACGGGAGCAAGGGGCAGGGTGCACGTGGCCATGAGGGGCTCGAGTCCAGAGGAACAGAGGGTGCTCTGCAGGTGGGATCTTCGGAAACTCATCCTGATGTGCCCTCGCAGAACGCAAAGCAAGACTGAGCAAGCGCCGATGGGGTCAGTACATGGTCCAGCCCCAGGGCACGTCCCCTGGGCAGCTCCGGCCCCATGGCATGACTTTCTGAAGGGGAACAACAGCAAGGCTTTTTTCCCCATAAGCAATGCACCGTATTTTCCCCTCTATTTCATGCTCATAAATGCCAAGCTTTCTTTCTATCCCCTCTTTCTCTCCCAAGAGCTTCAGCAAAATCAGCCCAAGGCAAACGCACAGCTTGGGAAGCTTCTGTCCAAGTTTGGTGACATTACCAGCGAAAGGGAACAATAGAGAAACAGAGCCAAGATGCTGTATTACAAAGACTAGTGCTAAATAACATTAACTGCTATGATGCTGCGAGCTCTGCCTTCCTGCAGTTGTCGTGGCTTCAAGCCGAGCCCAGATTGCATCATGGCTTTCATCACTGCTACCTATACACTCACAGTTTGCATCACACCTCTTGATGTCAATGGAAAGGAAGACCCACAGGTGCCAGGGGAATAATTTGAATTTAATTCTCACTATTCACCACAGATGAAAGGCCTCAAGCACATACCAGGAGGTTGCCTGAGTAATTCCAGGTTGCTCTCCACGACCATGCTTCTGACCACAACATCCCTCTGACATTGTCCAGATTCACCCGTGCAAGGTTTCAATATATCCTGAACTTTGGACTAAGCTGGGGAAAAGTAGGAACACAAGATCCAGGCGGCTCTGCCACAGGGACCAAGGCAGCGAGCTGCTGGGTGCACATCCCACCCAAAAAGTCTCTTCTGCAGGATGACTCCCCATCTGGTTGCTGCTCCTAATTGGGGGGGAGCACCACTGCTCACCCCTCATGCCATGAAGGAGCCAGCAACTATGTGGCATGAATGCCGTGACATCTCCCAGATGGTTTAATTATGGCACTGGAGAGGCGGGCAGGGTAAGAGCACGATCAGCCTCTCCCCTTTGATAAGCACTGCTCTTCTTAATCATTTCCTGAGAGCACCGGCTTCCGAAAGAGCCGCTTACAGTATCTATACGCTTTCAATCAAAAATATTACAGCAACAACTAATTACGTCCCATCATTCCCATGGCTCTCTGCCTTTAATGGTGCATTTTGCTGCTACAGAATGACGGTGAAACTGCTCTGGAAGTGCATAACGAGCTCTCCCCATCAATCTCCTGCAGGTTCGTTATGAGGGATTACCTGCCAAATAACAAACTCAGTCAAAAATGAAGAGGATGAGCTAAACAACAATAAAACAAGTCAACATGAAACATTTTCTGCCTGCATTTTAAAGAAAACCACTGATGCTTTGGGGTCTGTATCAACCTCATGGGGGAGAGAAGCAGCTGCGTCTGCTCTGCAAAGACATCTCAGCTGTGACACTACCATCCACGGCCACCAGCCAGCATGAGAAGATCTGCAGTGGCCAAAAAAACACACTGCTTTTGGTTGGAAAGGGAAAGAATTTATATATATCAGCCGAGGACGAGCGTGCTGTGTCAATTTGTGATGGGATACATTAAGCTGCGGCCGCAGAGCACAGCCCTGGACCTCCTCCGGGATCTCCTGTCAATGGCATGGATTTCAGCACGCAATGAAGATGCATCGCAGCAGGGCAGGCAATAACTTAATGAAGCTCAAATTTGGGGGTGTTTGCTCAGCAACTATATAACAACTTTATCAATAAACTGCTGCCTGCTGTGACTGCAGGATGAAACACTCTAATTACAAGCAGCAAACACTATCCATATCAGGATATAGTAAATTGAAATATGCTGGCTGATGTGCCTGAAAGCGCCCAGTAAAATACCTGCTTAAATTTTTGCAAGTATATGTGCATACACACACACACAGCAAACCCAGCGTATCAGGCAAGAGAAAAGCACAGACAAAAACCAGGCCGCCAAACCCCCCGCCTAACACAGTCTAAAACAGTTCAGGAGGCAATGTGAAGTTTGGGCCATAAGGACCAAGTCCCATTTACCAACACTTATTCCTCCCTCCAGATGACACAGAGGAGACCCAGCCCTAGCATTTCCCCTTGGTTTTCATGCTCTGAAGGGGCTTGACCCAGCATGGTGTTAGACAAGCTCAACCAGAGCCACACAATCCATTTATCATAATCCTACTGAGAGATAAAGTAAATCAAAGAGACGACCTGCCTGCAAATAAATTAGAGGGGGGAGGAAGAGGGGTAGAGGAATAGAGAGGAAAAGAGAGAGAAGCGCAGAGGGAGAGATAAGAGAGAGGGAAGGAAATGACAGAGAATTACCAAAAAAAGCACGCATCACTGGGGAAAAAAAGAGACAAAAGGGACCAATTCAAATACAAAGATGAGAGAGAGAAGATAAGGCTTTCAATGCCTTTTGTTTTCCAAATTGTAAAACCTATTTTAGAAAATTTGGGAACAAGTTTTAATCCACTGAGCTCAAACCAGACATCAGAGGCAATGGGAAAATCTCAGGACAGCATGTTACAGGTAACCCAATATTTTCCAAATATAAGGAGCTCATTTGCTCCCATAGTGACAAGTCAGTTGCTGACATCATAATTTTTATAATTGCACACAGGCCACAGATATACAAAATCCACACATACGATATGCATAGATCATAGTGCATACATAAGTATTTACAGATGGGCAGAGACGCATTTGGCAACTTTAAGTCAAGCACCACCAAGGGCTGAGAGAGCACTTTAATGAAAGCTCTGGCCCACCAAGACAGACCCAGCAGGAGGCCAGCTCCTCCACCATGCCACCACCAGAGGAGCGATCCAGGGCTGCAAGATAACAAGGCTAGCTTACAGGAGAATGTTTTCCAGAACAATGTCACTATGCATTTCAATTCTCATCTTTGCTTTCTTGAGGCTGGGTTGCCAGTAAACATCACTGAAAGCTGCAGCTTGCCCTGAAAATCACCATATGTCAAGCTTGGCAGTTACTCATTTCATCCTCCAAAAGATGTGGAACAGGAACTCAGCGACCCAGGCATCGGAAGAGGCTTTCTCAGAAACCCTACTCTCCAAAAAGCTTGTGAGGCTGCCCAGGAGAAGTTTCACCCTCCAGTCTGAGGTCCAGCTAAGTGGTGTAAGAAGGTCTGGCTTGAAGGAAGGATTGCTTCGGTTGGGGAAGGGCAATTATCCACTCTTCGCCATCCACGCTATCACCACCCACAAGCACATGCCAAAGGAGATGAAGACTGAAGGTCAGGTGCCTGAGGACACTATCCCTTGTCACACAGTTGGGTGGCTTCGGCAAGAGATGGGCACCACAGCCTCACATCACTGAACTTCTTGCATGGAGACCAGCTGGCATGGACAACCATCTAACCAGCCAAGCAAGCAAGGAGGATCCAGTAGCCCAATCCCTCATACATCCCAGGGGGAGCACAGCACCTTAAGGGATGGCAAGGATAAACCAAACATCAGGTACTGTTGTCAACAACTTTGTATTTTCTGCTACTTTTCTGTAGCTTTCTTCCTGGTCAACAGCCATGTACCAGCATTGGGTGCACATGGTGTGCTCCAGCCAGGTTGAATGGAAGCAAGTGAGCTCACCCAAGATAAGGACATTCTGCTGGGAGCTCTTCTCTGGGGAAGAAGGAGCTTGATCTTCATCATGGTATGAGACAGCAAGAAACCCCAAAAAGAGGGGGGGTGGGGGGGTGGGGGGTGGGGCGGCGGAGAAAAAAGAAAATAAAAAGAGCAAGGTTTGAGATTTCACAGACAAGGGCCATGGAAGTCTAACGAGTTCAGTGGAACTGGGCTCCTAACCAACGGGGATTCCCTTGGAAATGATAGCCTGTAAATACAGAATTAGCTGACTGAGAAGACAGAGTAGCCATAAACATCAATAGCATCTGTAATCACTTGTGCTAGGATAAATTAAAAGGGCACACAGTCTTCACACCTGGATATGCAGAGGACTTTCACCCATGGGATGGCAGGGGATTCTCCCCAGCAGCATGCTCACATGTGAAAGCCAACCTTCAAGGCCACCAGCACAGAGGCAATGCTGGAGTAGGTGCAATAAGTTTTGCTGAACTAACGCACCAGACCTGTCCCCTGCTTTCCCTGCAGCTCTCCTTCCTCGCTGGATTTATTTTGCCTTACTCCAGGACAGCACTGCCTATGAGGAAAGCTCTAAAAATCAAAACATTTATCCTGCATTTCCCTACACACCATCACTGCTTTAAAGATTCAGGATGAGTCATTGTCTTGGACCACGTTCTCCAGAAAATCTTTGCACTCACTACGAAAACATGCATCTCACAGAGCCCTAAATCTAAAATGCCAGCCGTGCTGTCAAAGAGCCCTCACGACGAAAGATGCACCTGGCATCGTCCAGCTCCTATTTACTAGATCTTATTTTAAAATGTCAAAGGGATTCTGCATGAGCTATGAACATGACAGACTGCTCAAACAACAAGCAAGCACCACTGGGGGACTCGAGCTTAGCAAAAGGCATCCCTTCACCCATGCACACCTCCTCCCAACGCAGCCAAGTGCTTGGCATTTCCCCCAGACACTAAGATTTGGAAGAAAAGCCTCCCTTTTCACCCTGACAAACCACCTGGCTGCCAGCAGCCCAAGCCAGACTGCTTGGTTGAGCCAGAAACTGAATCCCCCCACCAAAGTTAGAGGATTGCAAAGAAAAATCCCACTCTGCACAAGGAAGCATGGCGCAAGCGTGGGGCGAGCTTGCCGGCACAGCCCCGGCACAGAACAACCGCAGCCAGATTGATCCTGTATTTTTTAATGCAGCATCTGACACATACTAAAGCCTTCAGGGAGGCCAGCCAATTATTTTCAGAACCAAACAGCAGCAACAGCATTGCTGGTCCGAGGACGCGTCCTGAAGATCCCCCACTCATGCGCTTGGGGTCTCACCAGGGAGAGGAGGGAAGGCAGGGGAGCAAGAGTGGAAACGCGCAGGGATGCTCTGGCTGCTACTGGAGGTGACAAGCTCAGACCCGGCCGCTGGAGCACAGCCACTGAGGGGAGAAGGTGGAAATATTGAACCTCAAATGGAAGAAACTGCAAAAGCTCGTCAGCAAGCAGCTCCCTGCGCTGCCTCCCGGCACCGGCCGCCGTGCCGAGCATCGTCTCTTCAGTTTTTGCACCATATGGAGTCAGCTCGCAAGTGCAAATGAGGCAAAGAGTGCAAGAGGCAAAGGGAAATAAATCTGTGCCACCACGGCAGCGCGTGGGGCTGCCAGCAGCACAGGGAAGCCTCCGTCAGGATGTGGCTGGGATCAGGGAAGGCTCTGCCTGCATCCCCTGGGGATGCCTCAGCGGAGAGCCTGGTCGCCTGCCCAGCCCTCCCCGTCATAAGGCTGCACATCTGGGAAAGGAGGTAAAGGGGATGTGGCAAAGCCAACAGGTCCATCACAAGGGACAGAGCACCCTGTGAGCAGACCCTGCTGGGGTTTTTTTGCTCTGGCCCCACATCCAAATGCCACTTCCCAAAATGCCCTGCAAACCCATCCCTTGGCTCTCACAGCTTTGCCCAGGACTTATCTTTTTCTTCATTTCTTTTTGCACTTTCAGATTTAGTCAAAACAGCCAATGGCCAGGATGTGTAAATATCCCACATCCTCTCCCAAAAATTTTACTATCAATCTCAGCCATCTGTAGGTACGTACGCACATGACAGCTGGCCCGTTGAGTAAACAACAAAATGCGTTTGCCAAGATTTCTAAACGCCCATTCATGCAAGGTGCCATACCAGCTCTGACGGGCCAGCAGGGCCATGTTAAACCCTTGCCTTAATAGGCCAGTAGCTACCAGCAACTACTCCTCCCCACCTAGCAGGGCCAGCAATTGCCCCTTTGGACAATGCCCTTCAAGGGGGTGCACAGCACGGACTTCGGGACCCTTCTTCACAAGCTTTTGGCAAACTGCTGCCTGCCTCTCCTAGCTCCTGCCTACTCAGAGGCAGTGCCAGGTCCTCCGTCCCACCACATCCGCTTTCACAACGACCACTGGGATCCGTATTCTGGGAGAAGAGAAGAAAAACAAGAGCTGCTTTAAGTTGACCTTAAATTGTACGGTTTTGCTCAGGACTGTGCTTATGCTGAGCTCTTCCTGCAAGCTGCAGTGGCCAGCTGAGCTGCTGAGTGGCCACAGCCCCCGCCGGCCCTGGGAGGCAAGGAAGAGGAGGAGAAGGATGCTGGCAGGAGGTGCCGCTTGGCAGCCAGCATGCCCAGCACACCCCTGCCTCCAGCCCCGGCGCCTGCGCGGGTGCAAGCTGGGAAAAGGCTCTAGCATGAGGACAGCCATCTGCGCGCTGGGAGCTGTGCCAAGGAGAGTTCGGGGGATTATTTCCCCCCACACACTCGCCAGGATGGTCTCCTTCCCGAATGCACGGGTAGGGCTGACTGAACACATGGGCAACATCTCACCAAAAATTTGGGCATGGAGTTGCAGGGAGGTAAGCAAAAGAAGTCCATCAGAACCACCTCCAGCAGCTTGCCAGCCCTGTCTCCGGTTGAACCCCAGGAGATGCCTATGATCCACCACAGGCAAGGAATGGTCCCAGCGTGACCGGCATGGCTCCATTTCACGCAACACCAGCTCTGCTCATTTTTAAAGCAGCACCGCTTGATGATAAACTTCCCCCTAAGCTCATCTCCATACTCACCTCTTCTCCTGATGACGCTGACCCATCCTCCCTGATTGTGGTTTCCTTACTGAAATAAATCACTTTAAGTGTACATTGTTCTCTGGGTCTCATTACTGTTCATCATCTTCTGTACAACAGAGCTGTCACGTCCTCACAAACTCTGTCACCTGGGTGACACAGGAACAATTTGGGAGGGCAGGCAGGTGGGGAGAAAGCACCTGCAGCTCAATGGGGTACCAGGAGCTCCCCATCCCTCTCCTCCGCAGTTTTCAGATGGTGGGCTCGCACCTTCAGCCCCACGCACCCCTCATGGCACAAAAGCTCAGGAGAACAAAAGCAAGAACGCGCAACACATGTGCAAGACAGGATCATTGCATGCAAGTACCCAGAAGATGGAAGGATGGCAGGAGTGATGGCAGATGCACCTTGATGGCCAAGAGGGTCTTCCTTCAGCGAGGTATGTCCCTGCAGGGAAACCTCCTCCAGGAGATGGCAGAAACTCTCTCTCCTCCCCAGATTTAAAGCAGAAACACCTAAAGGAGGGAAGGAGGAAGAGCCAGGCACAGGGGCAGCAAGATGGTCACCAAACCTTCTCTGGCGTGGATCCTAGGCAGCACCACATTCAACTCCTCATCACAGACGGGTGCTTCCAACTCCATGAGGTTACTCCACATTAATCCGGAACAGAAGATCACGGTCACGCTGCATACAGTAAATTAAAAGCTCTGTGCCAAAACCCTGCAAGGACTGCTCAGGCGATAGCAACGCAAAGGCATCGTTTGCCTGTCACATCACTTTCGAAAGCCAAACACTCAGAAAACGAGAAAGGGAGCAATTAAGGCTGTTGCTAATCTTGTAGAGTCTACAAAGACAGGTCTGTTGGTTTTTTGTTGAGGAGAGAGTGTAAGCGCCACCAGCTTCCAGATGGCCGGCGGCCCCATGCGGGGCTGGGACCTGCCTGGTATGAAAGGCCAACCCAGCTGGAAAGGAAGGAGGTGCTCACCCATCGCCACACAACTGATGCCCGCATTCCTGCCCATCAGCACAGCTCCCTAGGAAAAGGAGCTGTTTCCCAATGTGATATTTGGGAGGGTGCAAAGGTTCAGGTTTGCCACCAAGCACACAACACCTACGTACACCCTTGAGCATGGCCATAGAGAAGACATATTGCTCTCATGCCTTCCATAAGGTCAAAATTTGCACTTGTCTCTCAAGCTCTCCATCTCCCCCATCCCATCACAACCTCATAGGAAAACACCCCTCACTGCCCCAGTGACCATGGCAGGAGGAGACGATCCCCGGAGATGCAGGAGGATAAGAACCCCAGAGATGCATGTGCGCCAGGACATCCATCGCTGCCAGGAAAGACACCCCAGGTGGTCCCACAGGCTTCGCTTGGCTCTCCCAGCATCCCACCCCACCCCAAAAACCCAACCAGCCTGCTGCAGCCCAGCCTGAAGACCCCACATCCCCCCCTCCTTGCCCAGGGTGCTTGCACACGTGTTCGCACACGCCAGCACAGAGCAAGGGGGGAAGCCGCGTTGCAGAAATAACACAGGCACACAAACAAAAGAGCACAAGCCATTAATCTGGGTGAACTGGAGGAAATGAAATCATTATGTCTGCAGCTACAACGTCCCGAAGAACAAATTTCCTGCCTGGATAATAAATGGATTCTTTTGTTTCACGTTGGCCCCAACCACGTGACTATCTTGGCCTATTCCTCATCCAAAACATCTTGCTGTATAAATACCCAGACAGGCTCAAATTTCAGCTACTAAAAATATGTTTTAATTATAATAATATATAATAATAATAATAACAACAAAAAATCTAGATCTACAGGCTCCCCTTGCCTCCTAAACAACCTCTGAAGTCTTTCCAGCACACAGGCAAGCAAACAAAAAGTCCAAAAGTTGCCAATTACAGCTGAACAGCACAAATGCAATCTTTGAAAGAAAGATCGAGGCACCCAAAAGGCAGCCCTGGGTTAATGCCCACAATAAATAACCCCTGCCAGCAAAAGAAACGATGGGTGCATGAGCATTTTAAGCACCAACAGCCCAAAAATACCTTATAAGTATCTCCAGGTGCCAGGACAGGGACAAAGCCACATGGTACACCGATGATGACTCCTGACCTCCAAACCTTGGGGCTGTGCAGGTTTTCTTCTGAGCCAGGATTTCTTCTGGTGGCTTTCTGATGCCTCACTACAGCTTGGGATTTATTCATTAGATGGATGAGGAATGCAAGTTCTGGCCTCCCCTGGCTTGGCAAGAGTATTTGTCAGCTGTAGGAACGGCTCTGGGGGTCTCAAGGGAAGTAGACCTCTAGGAAAGTTGCATGAATTATTGGTTTCAGCCATTCCTTTAACATGCAACTCCACCAGATTACTCAGTTAAAACCATTTTTTGCACCTAACTACATATTTTGCTTCTGATTTCAGCTTCTTTTTGCTTGCCTTCCCAGCTTTACAAACACATAGCAAACACTGCAACAAGTTTCAAAACAAGACACGGTTTTGAATCCAAACATCAAAGCGCCTTGGTGCAAAAAGTCTAAATTTTTTGGATGTTAGAGAGATCTCCATGAATGGGAACAAGCTCAAAAATCCCCCCAAGCCAGCAGGCAGCTAGAGGCAGAAGTTTCAACCAAGCCCACCCTGCCTTACTCCAAATGAAAGGGAGTTACTCCTTGATGCAGCCCAGGAAAAGACCAGCCCATTTCAGCCTCAGAAGTGGTCCCCCAGCTGCCTCCCCCTTTTATTTGGTTTTGGGGAAAGTGTCTTGGGCACAAACCCACCTGCAGCTCCCCCTCCTCGGTGAGGCAAACCCTGGGGAGGGTTCCTTCCTCCCACGGACGAGCATCGCCCCAGGTGAGCAGAGGACAGCAAGGAGGCTTCTTCCAGAGGTTTCCTCAGAAATGTTCATTTTTCACGCCAACACAGAACAAAGACGCATTGGAGAGGCCAAGATTTTTCAGAGAATGGGAATTTTGTTTCTCTCCAAAATACTAGCTCAGCAGAAAATATTAAAGGGGATTAACAAAAGCAACCCCCAAGCCAGCTGTTCAAAGCCCTGCTTTCAGCCCACCACCCCATGCTCAACCATAGCTCTTACTGACTCAGGGTTGTACTCTTTCTACATCACCCAGGAGATCCCAGAGCCAAACCTCTTTTCTTCAACTTCAAACATAAGCAGAGGAAACCTTTGTTTTGAAAGCTGGCTTGGTGCATCACGTGGGCAGAAGTTCAATTTCATTTTCTTTTGTGGGTCATCTTTAATTTCAATTATATTTTGGATGCGGGGGAAAGTGTCCAAGCATAGCTGCTGCCTCGTTTCAATCCCTTATTGTTGCTGTTTCTTCAAGGAAGGGGAAAAAGAAAAAAATTCCTTGGAAACTAAATATTTACACACTGACGTATCCTAATCCCAGCAGACCCAAGGGTGGGAAGCCTATTTAAAAAAAAAAAACATCCCTAATTACCTTCCCATTTTAAAGGGAATAATCTGGCAATTAGCTAGAACACTTACCTGTGCATAGACAGGACAGGGGTCCGACAAACAATTTTTATACACTTCCTTCACATAGCGTTGCTGACAGACAAGCAGCACAGAGAAGCTGGAGGCATGGGGGGGCGGTCAAGGGGTCATTAAATGCCACCCTTGGGAGGCCACCCCTGGGATGGGGACAAAGACAGCTCAGGCAGCGGTATCTTGCTGGTCCCTAGAGTGCTCTGCAAGGAAACCTCCTTGCTGGGAAAATGGCAAAAGAGCCCCAAACACCTCGAAAGGCCATTGGTCACCTTGCAATGATGCCCCAGCAAGCGCCCAGGTCTCTCCCAGCAGTGCTACAAGCGGGGAAGCGCAGTGGGTTATTAGTGCAATACACTGATTGATCAGGAGCATCTTTCAGTCCCTCTTTGCTGATGTATTAACAAAACTTACTCTCTTATCAAACAGTAATGTGGTTTCTGCTGGAAAAAAAAATCTAAATAATCCAGACCAGGGGATGTATGTAAGGATTTCCAAGGTCCCCCTGCCACAGCAAAGCAAACAGCAGTAATCTGCTAATTAGCAACAGCCGCTGTGTTGCTCAAGGAAAGGGCTGAAGTCTTCAGGATAGGTGAAAGTTTGATTATAAGACGCGCACGGCAGATCATTTAGAAAGATAAAACCGCATTCGCTCTGCCGCAGCCAGCTATTAAAAGTGGAGAATGTTATTTCAGGTAATAAAGAGCAAGACCTGAGGACCAGCCTGGGAATTCAAATTTACAACTTGTATCAAATTCATATGCTGTAAAACTTCACCTAGTTTATAAGTTTCTCGCCAACTTCATAAAACATGTTTTATTATTATTGTTTTCTGACTTTCCTGCCTTAATAAAATTCCTCTCCCAGCCCGTGTGGGTGTTGCATTATAAACATTTGCACTTTGATTCATTCAAGACTGAAGAAAGCTTTCAAGGTAACCTATTAGGAATACTTTAAATGTTTCAAAGACATCCCAGTTTCCCCTGAACGTCGCCAAGCTTTAAAGAAGTAAATAAAAATGTGCCTTGCTGCAAACCACCTCCAAAAATCTGCTGGGCTGGTGACTCAAGAAATCGCATTTGGGAGCGACCAAGTCACCTGCAAGCCCAGCGAGGTCCATCCCTGGCATGGGGTGAGAAAACACAGGGGGGTATTGGGGTACAGGCTATGGCAGGCATCCACCCATCACTCCCCAAGCCCCCTCGGCAGGGAGCCCCAGGGATCCTGCCAAGTGGGTCCCGCTGGTCAGAGGCAGCTGGACCATTTTCTCACAAGTTAAGGACAGGACCGTGCAAAAGTAGGGGTTTCCCCATCCCTGGTCAGCCCCAGAAAGCAAAGCCCAGCACTGGCACACAAAGGCAGAGCCAGAGGGTGCTCTAAGCAGCATCCTTCTCAAAGCAGTCCATTTTCTCCAGCCTCAGCCAAAGCCCATTGAAGTTAATGAGCCTCTTTTTATAGGTTTCGGCAGGCTTTTGAGCAAGCCTTTCAGTGCGGCAGACTCCTGCGTGTGCGCAGTGGTGCCAGCCATTTCAGTAATAACCCACGCATGGCACAAAGAGAGATAATAAAAGTTGATTTTTAGAAAGATACCAAACACAATTAGCTTGTGACCTTACAGCTCCCAACAGCCTACATCCACGTCCTCTCTGCAAGGTCAGCTTCAGTATCTGTGGCTCAGGGGGGACATCACCAGCCGAGGGCCAGAGCTTGGGAGGGCCTCTACTCAAGATGGGTCCAAAGAAAAAGGCCTCTAATTTGTGCCTTTAATTCCTGCACAGCTGATGCTTTTCTCCATTTCACTGAGCAAGAGTAAGGTTACCTGGTGTGATACATGTGCCTCAAGATGCTGCACATCCCTCCCCAGAAAATGCAGCATAGAGCTGATCCTCCTACATTTTATTAAACCAAAAATTACCACTTTACAGCTTCCCATCTGGTCCCAATAATGTCATTATATGTGACCCCACTGTGCCTCTGTCGAGAGCCTGACAGGCTCAAATGACTTAGACCCTCACCAGCAATTTCACCTCAAGGGACAAAGCACAGACAGCCAAGGCCGCACATCTCCTGGAGGTTCACCCACTTGTGTGAAGCTTCTGGATAGCTTCAGCCAAACCCCACGGGGTGGGGAGCAGCTCTGTGCATCTCGGGCTCACCCGCAGTCAGGTCACGCCTGTAATTTCCAGCACTCGATAAAGGATGCAGAGACCCAGCATTGCTGCTTTAAAAATAACTACAGCAGAAGCACAGTGATGGAGCAGCCACATGGCGAGGGCATCTCCATGCTGCTTTCCACTGCTGGCAAACACCACCTGTGGAGCAACCTCGCAGGCACCGTGGGTACACTACGTGAGGCAACGGTCCTGAACTAGTCAAAAACATTGTAGGAAGTACTTCTGACAATACACCGGTGACCTGAAAAGCCAAATTTTGTTCTTTTCAAACACATTTGTTTCAAGCAAAAAGCAGAGCCGATGCCTCACGGAGCACTCTGAGAGCATCCCACTCCTGCTCTGTCCCTACATGTCCATCTCATTCCTTGAGCATTTGGAAGTATGAAGCTACAGGTGTTGGGTGAAAAAAAAAAAAACCTAAAGTGCCCAGCCACCTACCAAGACCAACCCTCAGCTATTTCTTTGGGCCATGCCAGCCTGTCCCCAGCACATCAGGCTGTTCCCCTACCAGCTCCCCCCAGCCAGAGGACAGGGGGCTGCCCAGCGGGACCAGAGCAGACCCCTGCAGCTGGCCCCGTTCTGCTGCTGCCTCCCGAGGACAGCATTTCCTTTTCAACTCCTCTGCTGCATTCCTGGTTTTCCCAGGGAAGATGTAATTCACACCCCTTCGCCTCTTCCGCAGTGATTTAATGTCTTTTGAGCAAAAAGCAATTATCCTCATATCAACAGGACCCTAGCAAGGATGATAATGAGTTGGCTCTGACCCTGCAGCTAAGGAAGCGGCTGAAGCAAGTGGAGGACTCTAGTAATCAAAGGCCCGTCCCCAGCCTCTGATTGCAAAAAAAGAAATTAAAAAAAACTCCATGAAACTTTAATCATTGCTGTTCCCTACTCCATCCCTTCGTCTGAAATGCATGTTTTAGCACCAGGAGAAAGGGGACCAACACCAGCCCTAGGTCCCTCCCACTTTGCCACCTGGGTGCATTTTGGGTGTTGCTTGCAGGCTCACCCGCAGGACCCCACAGCAGGGAGCGGGCTCAGGGGGATTGGTCTCGTGCTCAAAAGCAGACACCGCAGCCCTGTTTTCCCAGGTTTGGGGGCTCAAGGAGAAGCACCCCCCCCATCAGGAGTCAAGCCCAGAAGGCAACAGGAAGGCAACCTGCCCTGCCCCAGGACTGGCACGCAGCGCGGGGTCGGGGGGGAAAGGTGTCCCCCATGCCCTGCCCTGCAAACAGAAAGAAAATAGGAAAAGGGAGGCAAAGACATGGACATGCAACAGGTCTTGGGCTTTTCAGGACTGGAGAGGCTCTCCAGGAGATGGCAGAGCCAGAAGTGGAGAGCACCCAATGCTACCAAACACTGGGGCAGTGGGCTGAGCTGCCCTTCCCCTCAAAAAAATAAATATATAGCCAAAGCAACCCAAAGAAGATGCTGGTTGGGTTTGAATAATCCAAAACTTGGTGCCCAGTTGCTGCTGGGATGCGGCACACAGGGTACCAGCACATCAGAGAGGCGGGCAGGATGCAAGGACTTTTCAGGAGAAAATATCATGAAACAATCCTTTAAAGAAGTTGTGACAAAGCCCCCATCTGGGATGAGGGGAAACAGCCTAAAAGCGAGGATTTCCACAGGCTTTCACCTGTTCTCAGCCACCACCTTTACTCACTGCATAACAAATTAAAGCTTAATCAGCTTCGAACACCAGTAACACTGACTGGATGCCTCCCTGGATATTAAACGTTTTTCTCACTACACTAACAAGCACATACCTGAGGCTTTACTAATCCCTAATTACTTGGCATGGCTATTTCCACATTAAAAACAAAAAACAAAAAACCAAACCTTAATACTTTAAAAAAAAAAAAGATAAACTTAATACTGTATTTCCCCCCCCCCCCCCCCATCTACAAAGACCTTGAAAGGACTCCACCTGCTTATTAAGGGGAATGACTTAAGAGAAAACAAGCCAATTAACACTCACTAACTAAAACCGCTCCTAAACCCTCTCCTTTTCCAGGTGACCGCTTGCCATCACCTTCCACCTGCCCCAAAAGTGGATGGCACGAAGATGCTGAACGTGAGGTTGCTCTGGGGGCTGCAGGGACCTGCTGCTCTCCGGCTCCTCTCCTCCCCCCTGGGAGCATCCCAGCTGCCAGGTTTAGGTTGGAAGAAGCGAGGCCAAAGGAAAGTCATCTTCCTCAGCCTGGACTGGGCGCAGAGCCCCTTCCCCTTTGAACTGTTGCCTCTGTGATTTTTCACAGCAGGGCTCCCAGCAGGAACTTATTAAAGCCAAACCAAAGCACGTATGCTTTAATAGTAATTAGGTCACCCTGGGTTGTGGGCTTAGCAGGCAAAACTATAATTATTTAGAAACATCAAGTTTAAATGCCAAAGAGTCTTAATGGAGCTGAGCTAATTAACCAATTTCAACTGAGTAACTGATTAGCTTAAAAAAAAAAAAATCAATGATCATAGACAACATTTTCTTTTAACAGGTTGTTTTCTTGCAGCAATTCTCAATTGCATAAAAGGAGACCAACAAACCCCGCTAACCTAATATTATTGTAATTAAATATTCAACAGAAA
The DNA here is from genome assembly GCF_929443795.1 of Astur gentilis. Classification (NCBI taxonomy): domain Eukaryota; kingdom Metazoa; phylum Chordata; class Aves; order Accipitriformes; family Accipitridae; genus Astur; species Astur gentilis. The sequence continues at coordinate 15,803,839 of NC_064885.1, forward strand.
GCCTCTTCAATTATTCAAAAGACTGATAACACTTGTTTATAATTGGGGTGGTGGGAGAGGTTTCCAGAAGCAGGGATTTTGCACATCATCAGGCTCCGGTCGCAGATGCAAACCCACGTGGGCAGATGAGTTGCTGCATCGGCACACAGTGCCAGCTCCAGCATGGCTCCGGCCACCGCTCCCACGCCTCCTGCAGAAACCGAACCCAGGGCAGACAGATGCTTTCCAGCCCAGACATGAGAAAACAGACCATATGGTCCACACGCTTTCTGGATTTTTGTTATTAGACCAAAAATTCAGGGGACTAATGGCCAGTTTCCAGGTTTCACACCATTTTCCGATGGTAGCGTTATTCCCCCAGCAGTGAACTGGGAGGAAAAGCAGGCCCTGGTGTATCATTGTAATTCACTAAGCGGCATTACCGTAGGAAATTACAAATTAGCTTTTCAGCAAAGGATACAAGCATATTTAGATTAGCTATAGAGAAACTACAGAACCTTTCAGTACATTATCAAAGCTCTCATAGCTCTAACTTCCAGGGAAATGAAACAATAATAAATATTGAGCAGGGAAAGTTAATCTCCACTGAATGCGATTTAATAATTCAAAATTTATGAGAAAAATAAATAAAAGCACAGATCCTTTAGCTCCTACAAACACACATCCCGTTTTTCTCACCATTTCTCATGATGCGACTTTGTGGAAAATGGATGGTGATCATGGAAAAAAAAAAACAAACAAAAAATCGTCTGTGTCTGGGACTGACCACATTTACAGTACAGGAGGGAGCCCGTCCACGTCTGCCACTTACGCGGAAAGCCACAGAGCTGATTTGGGCAAGAGTTTCTCTCCAAGGGCTGTGTTGCCTCTACTTGTTACTGGGTGGTGTCTACATCAGCCCCGTGCCCGCTCCCTCCCCTGCACACTCCCAAGCAGCCTCTCAAGCTGCTTGCTCTTGGAAAGATTGTATTTTTAGCCCCTAGAAGCTGGGCTGTGCAATAACCAGCTCAGTTTCCCGGGGCCACCCAAGGTCCCAGCTGTCTCCTGATGCTGCTCTGACATCACTCCATCCCTTTCTGCACATTTCTGCTCCCACACCAACCTCCCAATGAGAGGGAAAGCGAGGAGGGATGCTGGGTGCTCAGCCAGCAGAAGCATCCTGCATTCCCAGGTGGACCACGATACATCTGAATATCGTCCAGATTCACGTTCATTTGCCATCCCCACCACCCAGCACCACTTTGCAAGATGGTCTCAGTCACCACTGAATTCAAATTCCCACCGCATATGTTATCTGCACCACTTCCATCACACCAGCTCCAGCAACCTCCGTAAGCAGCACACACTCTGGCTTCCTAACATTACAACCGAGGCTATGCCTTTCCAAATTGCTACCCAGAAAATATCCAAGCTTAACATTTGCCTTGTGCAAGTATTGATGCATGCTACGCTTGATAGCTTGAATGTTTGCAGAAAGAGAACAAGGTCAAATTGAAATGCGCTTTCAAATTCTAATGAATATTTGGGGAAAACATTCCCTCCCTCAACCCCAACTATTTACTCAGCCTCACTGTGCTGTTAAACAACTGCTTATACCGACATGTCTGTTCAGAGGGAACAGAGAGCTGCAGCACCCTTCAGGCAACAGCATACAAGTTTGAGGCTCCTGCATGAAGCCATTTCCATGCCAGGGCATGATGAGCTCGTACCCACAGCTGAAAGAGGTAAAAAAAATCATCCTCAAGCTGGCTGGATCTCAGACAGAGTGGTGCAGCACACACCACAGGCGTTATAAGAGCAGCACTCAGCGAGCCTCAGCCTTGCTCCGAGCATCTCTTCCATCAGCCTTATGCCACGGCACGCCTGCTGCACCAGGGACCAGTGCCTCCAAGACTTTGCTGACCTGATTAGCATTGAGTTACCTGTTACCCAAGGTACTGTTTTCCCCTTTTCACCAAATCTGAGTATTTCTTTAGCTTGCAGAACCCATCTCTGCTAGACACATCTATTATTCAGCACGGTGGCCTGGATCCAGAGCCAGATGAACGCATCGGGCTACTTCATCAAAAAACAGTATTTTCTTCTAATTTTTAAGGCCAGCGGAAGGTTTTTGCTCTGTCCTGTTGTGTCAGGAACTGCACCCGGGATGGGCAAGAGGCCACTTTGCAAACCCCCCTGGCAGCTCATGCCACAGCAGAGGGTGTCACTAAACACATGGAAGCACAGAGCAGCATCTCTCACACAGAGATGGTGAGCAGAAAGAGCAGAAAAATAAATGTATTTATCACAGACCTCACCTTCGCCACGCCTGCCTTTCACAGAGCTCCTTCAGGGCCCTTATTTGCATTAACTGCTCCAAGACCATCTTCAGCGTCAAATAAATACTAATAATGACAGCCCAACAGGCAGGCTTTCCATTTTCAGCGCTGCTTTTCAGATCTCTCCATCATCGCCAATGCTCATTTTCATCTCTAATAGGCTTCCTGAGCCAAGCCGCCAGAGCACTGTAAGTTATTCAACTTTCGGCTGCACTATTCAGGGAAAGTGAAATTCAAAGCTTTAATTAAAGTGAAAAATAAATCAAGACCTTCACCTTAAGGAAGGAGACTCACATGAAATTGAGATGCAGGTGAAGTCGCCCACAAGATGGGTTCAGCAGGGCTACTGCCGATTCAGGGACAGCTGTAACACTGCATCTCTGCCACAAGTTGAGCCACATATACGCATCCCAGGGACAAAACCCCCTTTTCAGGTTTTCCAGCACTTTGTCACACTGTGTGGCATGAGCCACCGAGGTCACCTGCAGCTTTGGGCCAGCTGGACTTTCGGAGACACTGGGACATTGCCTTTCCTTCACCTCCATCTCCAAGCCCAAAGCACAAGGGAAACGAGAAGGGAGGAGGAAGACTGAGGCAAGGCATGAGTCAGTGATACCAGCAATTAGTAAAAAAAAAAAAAAAAAAAACAAAACAAAAAAACTACACAGGCATCTGCAGTCTCAGGCCCCTTTTCCATGACTTGACAAAATGCTTTCCCTTCAGGCTGACAAGATCTGAGCTCACTCATCATGCCAGGAATAAGGTTTTTCCCCGTAGGGTTTGGTTTTTTTCCCCAGATAGTTTGTGCAAAAAAAGTAGAAGTAAAGGGATGGCTGGATACTAGCACTTACAAATTCCTGTGCAGGATACTGGCACTTGCAAATTCTCTCTTGAAAGACTTATTTCTAGCTTCTCCTTGAGAACTGCTCTGCTCCAGGTGAAGCAGCTGGGCCAAAGGTGGAAGCCCACGTGGTGATGGTGGTGGTGATGGGAAGAGCGGCGCGGCAGCCGCCAGCTCTCAGCCTGCTCAGCGCAGGCACCGCTCCGGCGCCTGGCGGAAGCGAAGGAAGCCCAAAGGATGCCTGCAACAGATGTGCGCATCCCGAGCCAAAACAGGAGGAGAGACTGTGCCCAGGGCAGGCAGCACGCAAGGAGCAGCAGCCAGGGACGTCGCTCTTGAACCAAACCCCCATCCCTGGTCCTCTTCTGGGCTGCGGTTCCAAAGGCCAGGCAGGCAAGCGGGTGGATAAGCACAGGAAGCAAAACTAAGCCAGATCCATCAGCCCCGAGCAGGGCTTTCCACCTCCCTCCCCGTGCTTTGCTTATCATAATGCTGCAAGCAGCAATACAGGATACAGAGAGAAAAATCAGGTTTTTAAAAGGGCAGGTGCAAGGCAGGGAGATGATGGATAGGTAAGCAGGTAGGCAGATGAAACAGTATATGTGGAAGAGCTGCACCAAAATGGACATCAGCCCCATCCGACCTACCAACACCTCCAACTCCGACAACTCCCGAGTTAAAACGCATAATGCCAGCCCATTACCACCCTCTCTATATGCTAAACGTGATTATATTTGGTTCAGCTAACACGAGAGAGAGCACGCGAGCAGCTCCTGAGTGATTGCAGGGTGTGGGAGAAACGGAGTATTTGTTCCTGTCATCCTCTCGCATCCCTCTTCCTCTTCACAAGCCACAAAAAAATAAAAAATTACTATAAACATCCAGGTGTCCAGCAGAAAATGGTCAGCTAAGCCACAGGACGCAGTAAAAACCAAGCAACCATAAGAAAACTCAGATAAGCGACTTTACTATCTCCAGGTTTGTGTGCCGCAGGCAATGAGTTAGCAAGGTTTTATGGAGGATAAAGAGAGATGTTTGCAGGCAGCCCCAGCCCTGACCCTGGCTGCATCCTCCTCCCCTCCAACCGGGTCCAGACCTCCAAATGTCTCCCCCCGCCATCCTGGAAAAAAGACTTTTTGTCTTGATGGCTGATTTGGGATGCAAGGAGTCATCCCTCTCTCAGCTGCTTCTGCAGCCCATGGCAGAGCTGGGCTCCAGCAGTGGCTTTGCCTTGCTGCCGGAGAGGGCTGCTGGCAAAACTGGTCTTGCAGCCGCTCCAGAGGGAAAGCCAGACCCCAAGGTAAATCAGGCTCTAGGAGACGCTTCAGCTTGGTTAGAGAAACCCACATTTCAATCTAGCAAATTCAACCTCTGCACCAGGAGGATCCATAAGATTTAAATAAGCTCCACAAAAAGGTGTTTTCTTTATATGACCATGCCAGGAGACTGTCGCCTTAACTCCAAATCAGATTCAATTGCTCTGCCTCAGAAATTCCCTGTCCAAAATTTTCCCTTAAATCTGAGATCTCTCCCAGGATACTACTTTACTATCCAAGTAATTTCCTCAGCAGAGTAGAAATAACATCGCTCTTCAACAGGTTCAGTCCCGAGCAGGGATGCTGGCTCTCCCAGCCAAGCACGTGCTCCCAGGGGTGGCTCGGGGCAAGCTGGGGAAGACCCTGTGTGACACACAGACACGACACCCAGGAGTGCTCTCAGACAGGGACTGAGCTGAGGTCTCCCAGCCAGCCGCGATTTCAGCAGTGCCTCAAGCAGCTGACACTGCAAACACCAGCTAGCGAACTGCCGCTAACGGGTCTTGCATTTTCATGTGCAGCTTCACGACTGAGCAAACACATGCCTGTTTGCATCATGCTTAGGAAAGGCATCGGCATTTCCACCTCAAGTTATTTCTACAGAGATGCAATGAGGGAGGAAGCCCAAGAAATAAGAAAAGCAAACGCCTGGGACAGCCAAAAGCCATTGGAAAGCAGACGCTGCAGCTAGTGGGCCTGCCCACCGCGATCCAGAGCAGGCACGCTTGTGAGCGGAGGGTGACTGTGGCCGACACTGCTCCCACCCCATCAGAGACCAACACGCAGCGTTTTGGCTCCTGAACTGACTCTGTGCTGCCCAGAGCTGAGCCGCCGGTCTCCAGTCGGCTCCGGCAGCTTCCAGTTCAGCAGCAACTGTGCTCACATCAGCTAAATCCCCTCAAGGAGGGGACAAGCCTCACACCAGCCGACAGCTCAGTCTGCCCACAAGACCCCGTGCATCATCTCTCCGCAACGACACATTTCTTGCTGCTAACAAGAGAGGGGCCGCACCACGTCCCCTGCTCACAGCCACCGCTCGAGCACTGGGCAACCCCTGCCACAAGCCCCTTCACCCATGTTGTACCGGGAAAAAAGGAGGCAGTGACAAACTAAAGGAAAAAAAAAAAATATATATATATATATATATATAAAAGCAATACTTCCAAAAGCCATGCTGGCCACAGAGTAGTGATGCACCACCAACACAAGCCTGGGGTGACCTGCTGGTCCTGCCAGGCCCACCGCCCAGAGACTGGCTCTCGGCTGCAGGCACCGTCCCGGTGCCCAGCGAGTCCCACAGCCACGCAGGGGACAGAGAAAAGACTTCAGCCCGACGGCATGCACCTTGCTGAAAGGACAGCCACGCACCACCTTGCTGAAAGGACAGCCACGCATCTGCCCCGTGGCTCCATCGACGAGCCAAGCGTCCCCTGGCCCAGTCCGACCCAAGGGAAGGAAACCCCCTGCCCGCACCTCCTGGTGCGTCCATCCTCCTCTTCCACAAAGCTCTCCTGAGCTCCCACGCTCGTTGGGAGGTACGGGAGGAGAAAGATGGCCAGAGGCGGTCCTCCGCACAGCCACGGCCCCTGGGGGTGTCCCCCCACCGCGACCCCGGGCAGGGCTCTGCCGGGGAGGGGACCCAGAGGAGCCGCCCGTCCCACGCAGATCCGGACGGGTTTCCCGAGAGCTGGAACCCCCGCCTGCCTCTTCCCGAGGCCACCCACGGCCCGTGGGCGAGCCCGGGGCTGCCAGCACCGCCTGCGGGCCGGTTCCCGCGGGCTGCGGGAGGATGGCTGGCACAACCGGCCGGTAACGTGGGGAGCTCCGCGCCCCCCGAAGCGACGGGCGCCGTGTCGGGAGCCAGCCCCGTGCCGGTTTGCAGCCCCCGGTACGCTGCGCGGCGGGGGAGCGGGTTCCTCGGCCCGTCCCCGGTTGCAGACGCCGCGGGTGGCGCTCCCAGCCCACGCGTGCCGCGGTGGGCGCAGGGACCGCGCGGCTCAGCATCCCACCGTCCTCCCCCGTTCCGGTCCCGCCTCACCTTCCACGGCGGCCGCGGCGGCGGCCAGGCAGAGCAGCACCACCAGATCCGCAGCCATCGCCTCCCCGGGCCCCGCGCGTCGCTGCTCCGCAGGCGTCAGCCCCTACCGGCGGGCGGCCGTGAGCGGGCATGGGGGTGCGTCCGCGGGCCGGGACGGGACGGGACGGAGCAGGGCGGGGCGGGCCGGGACGGGGCCGCGGGACGAGACCGCGCCGCCTCCCCGCGCCGCCCGGGTCACATCGCCGCCGCGAGTGGGGAGCGCGGCCACGCCGCCGCCGGCCCCCGCCGTCGCCCGGCCCCGCCCCCGCCGCCGCCCCGCCAATCCCCGCGACGCGCCCCGCCTCCGCCCCGCCCCCGCCCGCCGCGAGCTGCCGTCCGAAGGGGGACGGCGCCCCCTGGCGGCCCGCCGCCGCCCTCCCCCCACTTTTCCCCTCAGTGGCACCTCCGACGGGGCGGACCCCCAGCCCGCACCGCAGGGCCCCGAGGAGGGAGCGAGGGGGGCCGGGTGGCTCAGGCCGCCGCAGTCCAATTCCCCTCTTTTGGTCCCACAGAGGAAGCTGGACGGAACAGGCTGCCCCACATCGAGGCGGGCCCTCTGCCCCCCCCCCCCCACCCCCAAATATGGCTGCTCCCACCTCAGGCTCAGAACACAGCGTCCACACAAGTCAACGCGGGGGTATTTTCAGCCTCTTGCCTTCTCCCAGCACCCTCACCGTTTGCAGGGCATCACTCCAGGGCCCGAGGAGAGATGGGTACCTGGCAGCAGGGGAGCAGCAGGCTGCCCTCCCTGGGAGACACCAGGGTCCCCAGCCCTCAGCATCCCTCTGCCACCAGCCCTGTCACCGGCCCAAAGCTCCTGCCTCCGAGGCCACCCGCACCCAGGGTGATGCCCACGAGCCTTTGGCAGCATGGGACGTCAACCCTGCGCAGCCGGGAGCAATTTACCCCCGCGGCCTCTGAAAGGACCCCTCCAGAAGGAGACTCGCCCCATCCCTCCCATCGGACGCACCGCGCCAAGCCGGCTCTCCTTGCCCTTCCCAGGGCTTGGCATCCCCCTTAGCTCCTCTCCCCAACCCGGCAGCTGCTTCACCTGGCACAAAGCTGACCCCATCCCTCCCTCCTCCCGGCTTCGTGCATCCCAGCGCACACGGGAGGGGAAAAACAGTGAGGGCGAGGAAGGCAGTGAGGGCTCATTCAGGTCACGGTCGCCTGCCTGCAGGCAGGGCTCGTGTCTGCTACCACGGTGGGACCAGCAACCCCGCAGAGCACCAAGCACTGGGAAATCACGAACTTTTCAGTGAAAGAGTGGGCAAAAAGTAGTCAGCGGTGCCACAGGAACAAGAGTTTTCTTTTGCGGTTGTGCAAAATGTGTTTCAAGCAGCTCCTAGTCAGCTGCGCAAATAACAGAAAAAAATTGCCAAGAACCTTCTGGCTAAGTTTTAAGGAAATTTGCTTTCATCTTGACAACCTTCTTCATTTCCTTCCCATCAATATCTCAGCAATCCAGTTTACTCACTCAGAGGATCACAGAAAGAAAACTGTGAAGTAAATGTCAGTATTATTTGCATCTTTATCCAGTCTGCCACAAAAGCAACACCATGTTATTTATCTGATCTAGCACAACTCAGTAACAGCTCAAGTATAGAATATTCATGATGTGCAAAGCAAAAAAATGTTAATCATTTGAAAATACAAGAGGCGAAGAGCTGAGCCTGTGAGTTATCCAGAGAACTGCCTCAGTTGTGTTTTCTTTGTTCCCCAAATAATTGTTATCAACTGAAAAACTTGCATTCAGAAACTAACGTTTGACCAAAAAAAGCCTGACAATTTTTGTATAGGGAAAAAAAATAATATATCAATATTCTTCTGATTTCTTTTCAGCTGGCCAAAGAGTTGGCTGCGCTGGGTAAAAGCCAGCTGTGTTTGTTCAAAAAGCTTTCTATTCTGTCAGCCTTGCTCCGAGTCTCTGAACACCAATGCTTCACTTCTCCTGGAGGAAGCGCCTCAGAAAAAGCCTCTTCACCATGTTGCCGTCTGAAGGGCAGGCGCAGGAAGGCGGCAGCATCATGCCACAGGGCCACTCTTTCTTGCTCACCTGATGGGATCATGGTCACCAGCTGCCCCAGAGCAGTCACAGAGACCATATCCACCAACATCCCCTTGGAGGAAGCACCAAGGACATTAAAGGCAGCTGGGGTTTTGGCATATTTGGCTCTGTTTCCCCCTCTGGGCCAGCCGTCAGTGGGAGGCCCCTCCCACAGCACACTATTCATCACTAGATCCCCACCCCAGGACCAGGAGACCACCAGTGAGATGGGATCTAGCTTGCTTCTCCTCAGGACCTCACAACCCAGAGCTACCACTGGTTGCCAGCAGAGTAAAAGGCCCTGAACCTCAGGCAAAAAGAGCAGCACACCATGGCTCTCGGCCAGCACCCTCCAGAAGGCAAAACCACCCCTCCGTGCCACAAGTACACTCCAGACCTGCCCACCAGGCACCCGTGCAGGAAGAGCATGGGGCAAAGACCTACAAAGAGCACTAACAGCCTCCGGGAAGGCTTTCGGCAGCTCTGTGCCCAGTGAGCACGGCTGGTCCCTCTGTTCCCACAGCACACAGCCGGCAGCGCATTGAGATGGCGGCAGTCAGCTGCCAGAATTAGCTCTGTCTTAATTAACAGCTTTGCCTTTGTTCTCTGACGATGCTTCAGGCGATGCCAAACCCTTTCTGGAGGATGAAGATCTGGGATCCCAGCAAAAGGAGTTATCATATGCCACAGTACAAATCTCCTCAAAAAATCCCTTGAAACCACCTTCAGGATCAAAGGTGTCACAGCCTGTGACCGTCCCCGTCCTCCCGCACCACCCTGCTGCGAAGGGACCAGCTGAAGCACAAAGACGAATCCAACCCAGCTGTCCCTGTGCATGTGGTGGCAAAAATCATGCTGCAAAGGGTGCTCTGGAGGGGTCACCCCCAATCCTTTGAGCTGCAAAGCGGTAAGCCCAAGCCCTGGGAGCCTGACATCTCCTGCGACATTAGGTGCATCACCCAGAGGGTGACCAAGGCTCCTGTCCTGCACCAGAGCTACTGCCCAGCTCAGACCAGGGGGCTCACTAGGAAGGTGTCTTTGGTGGCAGGAGGTCCCTGGCAAGCCACTCACTAACATCGGAGCAGCTCAGAGCAGGCATAAATGTCAAACAAGCCTTCCTGTGCATCAGCCCCACAGAACAGAGGAGCTGGCAGAGGACATGGGAACTTCCCCTAGCCAGAATAAGTATTGACGCTAAAGCAGCCATGACGCTCCTGGTTTATTTTCTAAGCCGAGGCTGGGCCTGCGGGGAGGCCAGGAAGATTTCTGCACAGTGCAGAAGCCATCCTCAGCAGTGCTCTCACATCCCTAATTCTGCCAAGGCCGCACAGGCTGCACCCAGCAGCTTGCCTGTGCATTAATTGCAGAGAAAAAGCATGCAACTACAGCATCCTCCCAGAATTCAAAGCCTGAGGAGCTGATAAATCCCATTCCCCTGAAGGAAAAGCAGAGTCCTTCAATTTTCCAGCATTTCAAACTTGTCTCGTGTGCCACAGCATGCAAGCCAGGTGACATGGGTAAGCGCGGGCAATGCTGGTGAGCAGCATCCAGCCCCTGCAGCACTGCTTGTGTAGTCAAACCCCCTCCTGCAAGTCCAAATAAATGTAAAATGATGTAATAACATTAATTAGCACTAGTAAACACTCAGTGTATTCAGGGCACAACTCAGTCACTTGGCACAGTGCAGTCCAAACTGCTTACTGTACTCCCAGGAGAAATAACCTCAGGGAGACTTTTGGACTTAAGATACCATAGGGAAACTAAATGAAGGGAGAGAAGTTATTCTCCTTTTCAGGCATTCACAGAAAATTCAGGTATCTTATCAGAGCAGAAGTAGAAGCTGTAGGACGGACGACTCCTTTGTCATGTGAACAATTTGAGGACTAAATTGAAGCAAGACGTGAAGAAAAAGTAGGTGAGATGAAGGTTAATTTGGCAACCGGAGTGAGAACAGAGGGAGCTAGTGTATGGAAGAGTCTATTAATTCCCTGGGCAAAAGAGATGCAGTCAGAGCCAGGACTCAGAGTAACTCCCCACACAGTAGCAAAAGATAAATTGCAAGTTCTTCTTATGGAATATTCTGTTTATTAAGTACAGAAATAGGAGACAGTCAAGTGCCAAGTGCCTCAAGCCTCTCAGCGCCCGAGAACATATTAATCATTACACATGATTGAACAAAAGATGAGAGTGATATTAAGACAGGCTCTGGTGCGACGCCAGGCACCATATAATGCAATGGACCCGCAGCTTTCTCCACTCCGCACTGCCACCAGATACAGAGGCAGGGAAGGCACCTGCTCCTCTAGCCATGGATGGCAGGACAAACTTTCTCTGCAGGACAAGGTAAAAATCAGTGAGTTCTCTTCAGAGCAACAAAATTCACTTTGGTTTCATAGATGCTGCAAATTCTGCTTCACAGCTTTTCTCTTTAATTGGGTTTTTCAGGATGGTTGCAAGTCCCAATAGACATGCTGGCCTCAGGACAACACAAGCACAGATCAGGCATGTTACTTGCTCCCCATTTTCCTTTTGTCCAGTCTCTCCAGGTGGAAGGATCTCATTGTTCCCTTTGAAGGCAGAGGATTAACAAAGGCTAATGCAAAGGAGAAAAACAAAAACTCCTTGTCTGAGGAAGGATGACATTTTATCTGTTTCTAATCTGGGTTCAACTTTCATTTCTTTAGGACAAAAAAAATCTGAAGATTAAATCTTATGCCAAGGCAAGCTATAATAAGTGACAGAAACACTCCATCTCTGGGTCTCTGCTGCTCTGTGAAGTCAGAACATTCATGGTGAAGAAAGCGAAATACAGACAGACAAACACTTTCAATGGAGATTTAAAATAAAAGCTCTTCTCATGTTCCGAATGCAAAAGCTACAGAAAAATGTCTCTCCTCCAAGGAAATTTCATTATCTTGAAGCAAAATGCAATTTATCTTTGGAAGCGTTAAAAAAAGCAGGGAGGGGAACCTGCCACAAGAGTTTCATTTTATCACAGCATTTGGCTTGTTGCAGTCTGAGCTGTGTTCCTACTTCTGGAAGCAAACAAGAGATGCGAAGTTTTTAAGGTACAAGTCTATCCAAAGCAGCAAGGAGAAGGGAGAATAGTCCAGCCCATGCCCATATCTGCTTCTTCAGGGTCCCATTTGGTTATTTTTCTATTGAAATCACCCATTAGAGTCCAAAAAACTGGCTGTAGTGCCGGCCTTGGATCAGGTTCCCATCTCATGCACAGAAAAAGTTCCTATTTTTTCCTACTACCTCATGATTAATTTCCAGTTGTCACCTTGATCAATGGTCCCATGAACACTATCATAAGGGTAATATGAGGGGTTTTTTCCCTTTCCTATCACTCACAGGGTAATTACATGGATGATTGCACTCAAGGGCAAGAGCATGTGTCCTGCACCCTTGCACAGAGCACAACACACAAGCACACACACAGCACCTGGTACTGCTGGCTTCACCAGGGCAAAACAACATGATTTTTTTCCCCAGGTAAAGGGAACAAGACCAGGAATATTCAAACATACAAACCCACATCCTAGACACATACACAAGCAAGTGAATGTCACTGCAGGCACTGTAGCCTGCCTGCTGTATTTATCATCTATCTCACGATGGATGGGTGTGAAGGCCAGAAGGACCTGCTGCACCTCTCTAACCTGACTGCACAGACACTAAACCTCACCTGGCAAGTTTTGCCTTGATCATTTGACCATTTGCAAGAGAAACCTGTATCTGGACAGAGTCTTTACAAAGCTAACCCTTTGTATATCCCAGGTACACGTTTAAACTGCCCCAGCAGTACCCATGGGCTCCTCCAAACAGGGAAGACAGGCCCCACAGGGTGAGTTGACAACATTCAGGCTGCCCTTCCCGCAGCCCTGCCTGGGGGACCAGCTGCTGAGACCACAAGATGCCGCGGCCTGGCTTCTGTCATGCACAACCTCCTGCTCAGAAAGCCAGAGTCTATACTATCTTAACCGTGCTGGCGATCTGCACATCCCCAGCTCCACTTCGTGACAGCAATGAGGAGGGGAGGAAGACCTCATCTTGTTACTCTGACAGGCAGGAGAGGACACTTATCTTCAAGGAATGTGATAACTGCACAGTTCCCAGCTCCCATCCCTCCATGCTAGAGTTCACGATGCCCAGGTTCTTTACGCAGCCACATTCAAGCACAATTCTTAAGGCAAGTAGCTGGAAGAGAAATGATGCGAGTCTTCGTCAGGCTTGATTGGCAAGAGACATCAAGAACCCTGCAAGAGGGGATCTGAGGAAGTTTTGCATTTCAAACAGGGCAGGCAGGCAGAGGTTTACCCAGAGTAAAGAGGGAAGCAGCAAGGCTGCCGTTTCATCAGTTAACATCTGGCAGCTGCAAAGCTCAGAGATAATTCTGCCTCCGTCCTCCAGAGAGTTCAGATCCGGGAGGGGTGCCAGACACACAGCAACCAGGAGGGGATGAAATTCCTTCACAGAATCCAAAATAGGCAGTCAAACGTCACAATATTCTTCCTCCCTTTAAATAAGTGACTCTTTGATGCTCATTGAGCCTGTGGAATTTTTTTTTTCATCCAAGTGGAAGGGGGAGGAGAGCAGAGAGCAGATACAGGTGGGGGAAGGGGAAACACAGACAACAGCTTTTTTGACCAAAATCGCAGCTTTTTGATCACAACCTGCAAAGACTTTTGATCAAAGTCTGCAAAGAACGTTTTTAACTGTTACCTATATTTCCATTTTTAAAAAAGCCAACAGGAAAGTAAAATTGTTTCCATTTACAAATACCAACATTTGGTTACAGAAAACCAATAGAAAAATCTGTGTTTGGATAAAAAGAATGCTAGGCCTGCTCTGATCTTCCAGCCAAAACTTGAAACTTATTCAGGGGTAATTCTGAAAATTAACAAGCATGTGCTATAACATCACTTGCGACCGGATTATTTCATTGTGGGCAAAAGGATAATCTCCACCTGAGTAGCATCCCATGCTCCCTGCCTCTCTGCCAGCTTTGCACTCAAGATGACTGCAGCCCAGCCTGGGAAGGTGACGGTCTTCACCGGGAAGGGGTAATAGAGCAAGGCATTTTTTTTTCAATTACGGAGGAAATTGTCCTAATGAAGTCTGAACACATATGCTGCCTCTCTGCAGGCATTTCTCCTGTATCTGTCACGAGGTTCATCCCAGACCCCTTTCCAGGTTGCACATCCCTGGCTCAAGGGCACAAGCCCTGGGAAGAGGCAGCTCAGCAGCATTTACAGTGATTGTCAAGAAAAGCTCTGCGTCCGTGCACAGATTAGTGGGGAGGTCTGTCCCCACTGTCCTACAGTCTCAGCATACCCTGAGATCCCCAAGTCTGAGCAGCAGCTTCCAGATCCAGATATGGGTGGGCCTGTGCAGAGACACCTCAGACTGGAGAAGGGGCTCCTTGCTGGTACAAATTAGATGAGACACCCTGGGGAGCACCCGAGCAAGGAGAGCGCTCAGGGCTTCTTCCAGATCAGCTGTCTCCTCTCCCCAGTTATTCATCAGTAAGCAGCAGTGTTAGGCTGAGTCCAGACACCCCATTTTGCCGCTGTCCGTGCTGCACCCCGAGTCCCCTCTGGCCATGCAGGTGACCGAGGTTTTTCTCCCACCAACCTCTGGAGGTCAGCAACCAGCAGCACTGGGGCTCTGCATTAGCAGCTGCCATTGGGGGCGGGGCGGGGGGAGAAAAAAAAAAAAAACAAACGAAAAACAACCAAACACGACCCAGGAAAGCAATGCAATGCGAGGAAGGACCCAGTGGTCTGTGCACAAGATCCTCCCTCCATACCATAGGTGACCCCAAATATTTGCAGGGGCCAGGCACACATCCCCCCCTGCACTGCTTTCCTTTCCTTGCAGGCACACAGGAGTCCAGGACCTTCCTCATTAATAGGAAATGATTAATTTCTAAAGTCTGTTTTGCCCATTTAAAAGCCACAGGTCTCATGCCAATTTGTCCACATAAGTTCCATTTCTGGGAACAGAATGAATCCGCATTTCACTTTGCCAACCTCCAATGTCATTTTCTCATTTCGTATCTGAAGGACACTACAGCAAACCCCTTACAGCTAAATCATCACTGAATTTACAGAGGCTAGGAGTAGCTGGTAATGTAAAAAAAAAAACCCTCTTGGTAAATTTATTACATAGAATCTGACATCGCCCTGCATAAATCTCAGTGTTCCTGGTAAATACAAAGATTTCCAGTAAATGAAAGACACCAACAAGAGCGTAGGCAAGTGAACTGGAGGGTTACCTGGTATGGGGGAGAAGCAGGGCAGAGACTGCATCCACCTGTTAGAAACCCCCAGCAAAACCCACTGTGCAGAGCAGGAAAGGGAAACATCTCTCTCACCTGCTCCAGAAAGGTAAATACTGAAGGAGGAAGTGGGGAAAATCCTCCTGCTTTCCCTAGCCACACAGGGAAAGGCAGCAGCTCTGCCAGGACAAGGCTTACTTCTCCTCCCAGGGATACGTTTCCTTGGGCATCAGCAGGAAAGCCACCGACCAGCATACCTCAGAGCCACAGCTTGGCTGTGTGCTCGCTAGAAGATAAATATTAACCAAAAAGAAAGACTGCCCCCCAGATAGGGCTGTGACACAGCATGAGGGCTCCTGGCTGGGCTACAGCATGCTCTCTGCTAGCTGGAAACAAGTTTTCCTGCCCACTGGGAAAGAGTTTTCATTGCTGGTTTTCATCCACATCTCTAGGAAAGCAGGTCTTACTTTTGGGTGAGGGTCATTAATCTCATTATTTTTAGATGACATTCCTAGGTGTGTTCTCAAAGCTCTGGGCTCATGGCAGAAGCACAAACAAGAGGATGGGTCCATCATGCGCTGATACAAGATCACTCCCCAAAATGAGTGGAAGCAGATGAAAGGTAACAAGTCTGGGATTGGGGAGATCAAAGAGAAGAAATGGAGGACATCTGGCAGAGGACAGCGAATGGGTCCCTCCTCTCCCCATCAAGGGAGGGCTGTGACAGCCCAAAAGCTCACTGACAGTCAGCACAGGCTATGGGACATTGGGTCCAGCATGCTCACAGGTTCCTCTTTGTGAGCAAGCAGCTGCACTTACCTTCCACATCCAAAAAGGTCCCATACCACAGCCTCCAGGACAGCTCAGTAATGTAACTCAGTATCAGGGTGGTAAGGCATGGATGCTTAGGTCAAGCCACTACTCTGGCGGAAGGAACAAACAGCCTCTACTTTGCCATGGGGGGAAATAAGCGCTTTTCCCCTCCACAGCCTCTGCCACAGTACCAGGAGTTAGCCCCA
Source organism: Astur gentilis (assembly GCF_929443795.1). Lineage (NCBI taxonomy): Eukaryota > Metazoa > Chordata > Aves > Accipitriformes > Accipitridae > Astur > Astur gentilis. The sequence continues at coordinate 15,819,743 of NC_064885.1, forward strand.
GCCAGCAGCAGGCCTGCCCTGCTCACGCTTAGCACCGTCCCTCTCTGAAGCACCCAATATGGGACCTCAGTCTCTGCAGCAGCACACCAGCTCTTCCCTGGCCCGCACCATCTTTGCTGGGAAGCAACAAGGAAAACCTAATGTGGTACCTAAGGGGAGAGGGCAGGCATGATGGGTTTTCTCACCACCCCATCACTGCAAGGGATGCGATCAGAGCCATTAAGGCAAAGGCTCCTACTGTTCCCTTCAGGCATTTTTCATCCAGCAAAAGCCTCGTGTTATACAACGCCACAATGTTATCAGACACCCAGATCTCCCAAATCAAGGGCAGCTTCCGCAAACACTCACTCACTGCAGGTGCTTTGCTTCCGCACACAATCTCCATCACATCTCTAGAGGTGCTTTGCAACACTGTGCACCACAGCAGCTAACCAGAACCTCCTGTAGTGCACCTGGGTCCTTATTTATCTCATGACCACATCTCAGCTGAGACTCATTTCTTTCTAACAGGACTCCTCTGCAGCTGGGCTGGAGTGCCCAGCTGGGGTGCAGCACACAGACAGTGGGCTAAACCTCTCCCTATGAACCCACCTTCAGGTCTTCCTCACCAGGTGACAGCTCTCAGAGACTGCCAGCTGCAGAGGAGCTCCTGGGCTGTCCAAGCTGAGGAAGATGCTTCAAAAGCAGCAGGAAGGGAGATTGGGCTGGGCTGATAGGTCATGATATGCTCCCAACCCAAACTGCTCCACACTGTGAAGGTGGCCAGGCAGCTACAGGGCTGCCACCAGTACCTTTGCTGCTCCTATCCAACAGCATCTCCTTAAAACCCAGCAACTTGCACTCACCCACAGTATTGCTCCCGCTTTCTCTCCAGGAGCTTCAAGCATCTCCTGGTGATATCGTGCTATGCCCCCTTCTTCTCCCTGCCCTTTCATTTCTCTCATCAAAGTTCCTTTTCATCTCCCACCTCCTTGCTTTGGGGGTTATTGTTCGTATCTTAGCAGCCCGCAGAGCCAGGCTGCTGAGCAGGCAAGTGCTCTGCACCCAGTGCAGAGGTGGGGAGCGGGTGCCAACACGGTGCTCTCCCAGAGGGGAGGAAACGCTGGCATCAGGGCAGCTCAAAGCCCCCCTGAGCCTCACGAGCTCCTCGCAAAACCTGCAGAGTTGTAACTGTAACAGATTTACATGGCATGAGGTACTTTTCTGTGTCTATCAGACAAGCGCATACATAGAAAAAGGAAGACATATAGTAAAGTATGTTTTAGCACAGGCTCAAAACACAGCATTTAATCTGTGGGGAGTCTACACACCATGCTCAGGTCATGCCAGCACAGTGAAAAGCAGTGATCCTATACACTAAAGGAAGTAACAGGGACGAAGATCCCCCAGGCTGGACAGGCAGACACAGCCAGAGGCACAAAGGTTATCTCCAGATTACAGGTGTGATACTCCCACCATCAGGGTGTGGAGACAGTACAACACAAGAGCAAGACCCGGGAGAGGGAGACAAGAGAACAGCTGGAGCAAAGTGACACTTTTCAGCCTCTTTGGCAACAGCGAAATCATCCCTTCGTTTCAGATTAGCTGATTTCTGTGTCTGTTTTTTTTCAAAGGTCAGAACATCTGTGCAGGTTTGTCTGTGTGTGTGCGCATGTGTGTTTGAAGCAAAATACTGACTCCTTTCGAGGCTATTCAATGTTACATTTAGTTCATTCCTTTCAAGTCTCTCTAAATAATTTGGAAAAATCTTTAAAATCACTCACACTCAAAACCAAACTGTTCACTGAAACTTTTTTTTAACCCTTTCATTGTTCCTTGTGCGCAAGGGCATCGCCAGAAGCCCCCCAAACTAACGCCAGCCTTCCTCAGTCTTTGGCTGCCTGCTTCTGCCTTCTCAAGGAGAGAGGAGGCTTTCAGCATGCGTGGTGTTTTCTGCAGAGTCGAGTATGCTGAGGGCTGAGCCCAAGCCACCAGCAAAGCCCTGCTGTGCCATCCCAAGGGCAGTCCTCACTGCAGACAACCCACAACTGGAAAAAAAGATGAAGAACACAAGATGTGCTGGCTTGGAAGCACAAGAGGGGAGATGCTGTGCAGAGACATTTGTCTTTTCAGCTAGAAGTAAGTGTGCCCTGCGCTCAGCTCATAGCATGCCTACTTGCAGAGCGTGCCCAAGCCCCATCAGTGGTGTAAAACGTAGGCTTTGCCCCGCTTTGGCTGCTCCAGCCCACATGGCTGGCAGCTGGAGGCTGCAGCACGCAGGCTAGACTGAACTGGAGGAGCTGGGATGAAAATATGCTTTTTCCCCATTGGCACTGAATGTTGACATTTTGCCAGAATCCAAGCCCCCACAGTTGCTTGCAAATCATCCATCAATCACTATTCAAAAAGAAAAAACCCTTTGCTGTCCTTCACCACCAGCGAGCCAGGCCAATGTGTACCAGAGCATGGGGATGGACTCAATGCTGCTGCCTCAGGGCCAAGCAGCACCTCGAGGCTGATGCACACCAGCACTAACTGTACCTCCAATTTTACAGACTTCATAAATATATGAATAAAATAATCTACTTATTTCTTAAAAAAAAAAAATCAACAAGTTGAGAACCACAGTACAGCAGACAACCTTAGCTGTGAGCTGTTGATTTTTATATGATATATTATACCCAAATACGCCGATGCAATGAGTGGAACATACCAATTTGGGTAATTGGTGAGGGCCTGAGAGCATGCATGCACTGCTGATCTGGTTGCCTTAAAATGTATGTATATTTACAGTGCCAGCTTGTTTGCATTTCTGATGATCTGAAGCGCTGAGAAGGCAATCAGCTCCTCTAGTGCACGCAATCAGCTCTGCAGCGTTCTCTGCTCTGTTGTGGGTGAAGCTGCTAAGACTATAATTTTAAAGCTGACAAATGCCATTAAACTGTTAAATACAGCAGGGCAAGGCTGCTGCTGACACCAGGCACTGTAGCAGATGCTCCCTTCAGCCAGGAGGACACCCAGGCACCGTGGGGAGATGGAAGCAGTGAGACGCAATGCCAGGACCCAGGGCTGACCGACAGTCACGATGGGACCATACTAACACTTTGAGGCTGGTGTGGATTTAAGCCTGAGTGTTGGCTCAACTCTTCTCGCTGGATGTTAGCATTCCCATTCCTCCACCTAAAATCCACTTGAGTAATCAACTGTAAAACTAATGACTCGGGCCCCAAATCAGAAAAGTACTTGAGCACATGCTGAAGTCCCATTGAAAGAAATTAGACCTAAGCAGGCGATGTGCTCTGAGGGGAGGGGGCTTTACATAAAAAGTAGTGAGAAGGGGGTTCAAAATAGGTGTAATATTCGACGGAAGCAAACCATACCCACTCGAGACACCTCCAAGCACCCTGCTCAGCATTTGCAGGGACCCATCTGAAGCATGGGAAACATAAAGCCTTAGGCCTGGCTTTATTTTGTTGGCAGCCAAACCTGAATAGGCTTCAGAGGATAGTCCTGGGACTCCTAGGCTGCTCCCAGGTCCTGCACACCGCACGCCCATGCTGCAAGAGTACCTCCTGGGCTGCCCTGAGCCAGCAGTTGGGGAGGGGATGAAGAGCGCAGCATCCATGGTCACCCCAGAGAGGACCAGCATAACCAACATCTCTGCATGGTGCCACACTCAGGCATTGGGATCCCCCAGCTAGCTGCAGGCAGGCTCTGACCAGTGCCATTCCCTGCAATAAGATACACCACCGCTGAGAAACAGGGCAAGCAGGATTACAGCCCGGGGACCCCAAAGCGAGCCCCCTCCTCACCAGCAGCACTCCCCTGGCTTTTCCAAGGACAAGTGCCCAGGCAAGACTGAATCTGCACATTCCCCCAACCACACCACGGCCATGCTCGTGCTCCGATGAGCCCCCTCACACCTGCTTGCCAGCAGGTTTGCAGAAACCCAGCCTCTCACCACCCCCCCCAGCCACCTCCCAGTCACCCTCTGGAGTGACGGGAAGAGTAAAGATCAAGTTTCCCTGTCCACCAGAGAACAGGAATAGCATTTGCTCCTGCCAAGGACAACACCTCACTCTGGCAGGTTGCACAGGTAACCACCCAGTGCAGTTGAAATCTAGCTATAACTTGCCTTAAATACAGGATTTTACAGCCCCACATCGTGTTAACGCATATATTTTGATATGCATATATATTGATAACCAACCTGATCAAAGGAGACAGTTTCCCTGGAAGTTTTCCAGCATCTGGATATCTTTATTATGGTGAATTATTTAGGTCAAAGCCCTAACTTGTGTAAACTGGCACAGCTCTGCTGAAATCAATACCCCTACGCCAGCTTCTGCTATTTGATGAGGTGGCCCAGGATCTCTGTATTGGTTTTACTGTCTTCTGCCATCATCTGCCCAGTTCCCATTTCAGGGCCTCTTGCTGAAGTTTGGCTGCATAAAGAAATTCAACCGGGAGGCACATATTCAGGCTAAAACAAAGTGTAAATAGGGCTCAGAGAGAGAAGAAAAGAGAGCAGATATGCTGAAGCAGGCGGTGCTTTGCTGGAGCCACTTGGCGCTGAGCCTCGTGCCCAGCCCTCTGCTAGCCATGGAGTGAAATCCTGAGCACCCCCCAGCTCTCGGGACCCAGTTCAGCTCAGAGATACAGGATAGTGGGGAAGCTTTTAGAAGTGATAATGAGGACTGAGCTACTTGTTGTGTAGGTTGAGCAGAGCTGGTACCTGGCTATAGCAGGACATGCCTGAGAGAGCATGCAAGGGCAGCTCCTGTGCTGCAGCACACCGCGAGGACTTCTGCCCTGCACCATCACAGCAGCTGCCTGGGCTCTACCCTTTCTTCCATGGATTAAAAAGCAAAATGCAACCCCGTCCATTCAGCTAATCCATCCGTAATTGCTCTAAGCAAACTGAGCGGCTGAACATTTAGCTAACAATTTTTAAAAGATACTATACTCTTTTACTTTTCAGCTAATTTTCATTATGTTTGCAGAGTCCTGGGGAGAAGGTGAATGCTCCAAGCAAAAGAGCAGACCAGAACAGCTTTACTTGTAACTGAGAAGTTCAGTCATGGTCACCATCTCGGGGAGGGTTTGCTTTCTTTCGGTCTCCCAGCACTTTGGAGATTACTCTTTGGTTTCCTTGAGATCCCTGTGTCTGACACTTGCCCTCAATCCCTTCTAAAGAGGTGTCCAGCCCAGGGACCAAGCATGGGACCAACCTGAGACATGATAGACCAAGAGGCATTTATGCTCTCCCACGTACATGCAGGGTGAAAAGACACCTGCAAAAAAAACAGGAAAAAAACCTTTTGTTACAATGGCCTCTTGCAGAAAGTCAAAAGCTAAGTCATAACAGACATCTTTTACAGAGGCAACTGCAGCCAGCAGGGTAAAAGAGAAGGCCACGCTCGGCCTCCACAGTGGGACTGAACCAGTTTACGTGCTAATCCCAGTGTGAGCAACCAGAGCTGGCACCAGCCAGAGCCAGTTGTCTGACTTCAGCACTTGGCAGGGAGGGACGGATGAACAAAAATATGTAGTGCAGGCGCTGGCTGCCTCAAGCCATGGGTTGTTCGCTGTCAGCAAACGGAGCCAGACAGAAAAATAAATACAGAGAACATCTTGAATTTGGAGAGTGATTCTCATGCCACTGCAGGCTTCAGCAATACCCCTGCCTTCGTTTTTTAGTGCCTACAGCATATTTTATGCTGTGGCCAAGAGCAGGGAGAAAGCTCCCGTCCCCTCCAGCTCACATGTGTCCATGCAATGCCTCGAAGCTCAGGGATATTTCAACATTTGCTATTTCTGGGGGAAAAAAAAAAAAAAAAAAAGAAGGCAAAACATAATCCTGAGACCAGAGCAGAGGAGGAACAAGGGCAAAGAAGGGCTTTTGGCAGAAAAGCGCTGGAGGATGATGCTGTTGAAAGGGTTATATTCTAGGGGATGGTAGCCTGATGCTCCCGCGGGACAGCCAGTCCCATCCCAATTGACAGCCTGGGACCCAAGTGTCCGTCCCCACGGATGCTTTTGGCAATGCCACCTGTACATGTGCAACATCGTGATGCTACATGCTGCCGTGACAGGGCTGGCACCTGGCTGGCGGCGCAAAGGGCACTGAGGCAGCACAGGGAGGGAGGAAGGGATGTGAGGCAGTGTGCAGATCTAAATAAGACCACAGAGGTAAGGGCAGGATCAATTTAAACAGTTGAAGTTTCATTTTAATGGATACTACAAGAGGGGAAACATTCCCAATGGCAAAGGGCAAACCGTGCACTTTCTTTTTCTGGACAACAGGTTTTGCAGCCAGCCACCCTGAGGAAATGAAGCAGGTCTGCATCCATGCTCCCCTCCCTACCCCACAATTTTAGAACCCGTTGGTTAATTTTGGCCAGGTTGGAGGGGGGGATGTCTCAGGGGACTTCTGCCCCTGTGCCTTCTAGGACAAGGAGACAACCAGGTTGTGGACAGCCCTGCTAGTGAACCCCACGTAGGAGTGCATTCATGCCCTCTGGCTAGTAGCTGCTCAGCACTTGTCCTTTATGCCTGTATCTACTTCAGGTTCAAGGGAAAACCAAGTAGAAATGGCTAAATACTAATCCTGCTCCTCTTCCCAGCGATGCACCCGGGAAAGCCTCTCCCCCTTTCTCCCCCAGACACAGCTGGGCACCGGGGCAGCACCAAGCCCAGGTCCCCTGCTCCCCCTCCACAGGCACAGCACACTCTTTTCCTTGGTCAGTATTTCAGTCTGCAGATCAAACATCTCAATTTCTAGCCAGCTTCTCTATAGCACATAGTTAGCTAGGCTGTATTTTCTCCCCAGTTCAACTTCCTTATTTTTTGGAGAAACATGGCACTACTATTAGCTCAAACACATATAATATCCTTCCAGGAAAAAAAAAAAAAAAATTAAAAATATTTCCACTGGTGCGGCTAAATGGCCAAACCCCAGCCAAGCTCATTGAGTGTACTTCTGATTTGAATTTCAAACTCTACCATTAAGCTTGTCCAGTTTGAACAGCCCAGATCTCCAAACACCTAGCAGGGGTCTACCCCACCTTCCCCCCCAAAATTCATTAGCATTTCTGAGACCACATCAGACACCTATCTGCTGGAAATAATCAAGTCAAAAGCTGGTGATGCCTTGGCACACCAGACACCCCATCCAGCCCTAGTTTTATGAGTCTGTGCTTTGCATTGGGGAAACTCACTGCCACTTAAGCAGATTGGCTCAAGGAGAGCTAATTAAATAAGGCCAAGAAAATGAGTCATTGGAAATAACGGCTCTAGTAAGCCTCACATCTTTCCGTCCTTGTGAAGTGATCGTGAGCCAGTCCATTTTCTCAGGAGTTCACTAGGGAAAACATAATATATCATTTTCCACACCACAACCTAACCCCAAACATTCCCAAGCATTTGCTGGCAAACAATGGCACTGGGTGCATCTGCTCTGAAACCAGCAGGGAGAACTTTCCTCTTTCTAAAAGGACCTAGTTCAGAGGATAAAAGGGTTTTCTAACTCCTTCTACGCTGGTAGGGGTCTGATATCGCCCATGGACTCCAGCATCCCGCATTATCAGAGTGAGGAAAGTGCATGTACCCAAGGGGAGAGATGCCAGGTGAAGTCCCTGTGTATCACTAAGCAGAATCACAGCAACGTTTGCTTTATGGTTCGTTTTTTCCTGGTCTTATTTGGATTTGGGGCTGGAGGGGTCACAGCTTGGTCCAGCTCCTGTTGCAGTCCCACTGGCTCTCCCATGGCATGGGGGAATTAATAATTAAACATGGACCAGGTAAGGAGTAGTGGGGCTAGAAGGCAGCTGTAATATTTCCCTTTTAAAACACTGGCAGGGCAGGAGCCAGAACCTAAGTGCCAATTGATCTTACTTCCGCAGAACAGCATTTCAAACCAAATTATTAGGGATGAGCTGGTCATTGCCATTTACATTTCACATGGCTGATGGCAGGTCCCAACTGCCCCAGGGGCAGAAACAGCACAGCCTGCCTAGCAAAATGCCAAGACAACAAACCACCCCACCAGCAGTATATTTGTGAGTGGAAGAGACCCTTCCCAGGCACCCAGACAGAGCTTCTGCCCTGCCATGGTACCTCTCAGGAGACTTTGGCGAAAAACAGCTTTAAGCCTCTGAAATGCTCCCTCCACCATGACAGTGGATTTGCTTCAGCCTATGTTAGGCAGCCCCGGGGCTGGCTACTGGCATGAACTGCAACAGGTCTGCAAGCGCCAGGGGGGCCTCAGATGGCCGCTGAGCCACAAAGCCCTCACTAATAATAATAATAACAACAACAACAATGATAATAAAAAAACCTGGTGGCTAAGCCCATCACCCTGGCTTCGGACACCGCCCTAGGGTAAGGGTGGGTGTGCTGCTACCAAGACTGATGGGTGCCCAGACATTTAGTCCAGTGTATAGGATGCTCCTACCTCTCTGTATTTGGACACCAAGTGGAAACTCAGCTAGAAATCACCATGTTTTAAACCTGATGGATCTGAGCCCAGGCATTGCCCTTTGTGCTTTTAACAGCCCAGCACCTGTCTGGGTGTCTGTGCACAAAGACAGGCAATGTCATCTTCCTGCGGCTCTCTTAACTGCTTATCGATCCCAAAGAGCCTTCAAATGGATTTCTCTGGCTAGCTATCATCCTCCATAGCCTGGGAGATCCCCTCTATATTATAAAGTAGACATCTCAGTTATAGCTTTATTTACTGCGAATGAGCAATTAAGCCATCCCAGTTCGATATATGGCCAGCACAGATAACTCCTCTTAACACAAGCCAAGGCCAGTTTAACTTTTGGATGCTTTCCTCTGGCCAGGTGCAAAAAAACCCAGCTTCATTTGTGCATTTTTTTTAAGTCTTTAGGCCAAATTCAAACCTCATCTGTGATCAGTCTGATACCAGCAGTGTGTTTAATTGATTTCCACTGTGCTCATTGCAGTCACAAAGTCAGAGCTCAACTCATCTAGCCTTATTTTCTGAAAGCCACATCCTTAAGCTGGTATTCAGGTCATTGGTGCTTTCGGTAGGGATTTAAACATACAGCTCCATATTCAGGACAGCATGGCAAAACCACCAGGCTAGAAGGTACATCATGAGAAAGGCACAGCCAGCCAAGCCCATGATGCTGCTCCACTTTATGGATGAGAAAGACACTGTCACAAGAGCAGGGCCACCCGGGCAGCCAGCTGGTGATGGGGGGACCCAGCCGAATGTCCAGCCAGCCTTGGCAGAGGGTCTGGAAGCCAGGACATCCCTCCCGGCCCCTTTCCGACACACTCTGGGGGTGCACCGTGACAGTGAACATCCCAGCACACAAAGCCTCTTGCGGGTCTGAGCCTTAGTTGCTATTCCAACACTTTTCAATGGATAATGTTCATACTTTATGGCTTTACAGAAAATCACCTAGATTGATACAGATCTGCACTTTATTAATTTTTCCAACTACCAGCAGTGAATTAATCCAGTTGGAGACCGATCTAATTTCTCAATAATGCCCAGATTTTCCACATTATCAAATTCATTTCTCATTACCCATTTGGGCAGGTGGAGTTTCAGTAGCTGGATGGATCACCTCGCTGTTGCTGCATAATGCTCCTTCCAGACAGCCGAGCTGCCAAAAGCCCACTGAGAATATGCCCTGCTGACAGCTGTCCTGTCTGGATGAGAGTCTGTGGTATTTAAAGAAAATCTCTTTTTAACTAACTTTATGTCTTGGCAGGACAGAGCATTAAGATTGGGGAAAGCAGGGGGAAGCGCTACCATTTCTGACTTTAGAAGCTGCTACGTGGCACCGTTCTTTAAAACACATTGTAAGAGTTGCTGCCTTTGCTCTCAGAGCTGGTTTGTAGGGTCAGAAACAGGCGTAGTTTTGCATTTCTTCAGCTGAGCTCTTCTGCATTTGGACCAGCAGTTTATGCTGCCATGTCCATCACACCAGGATGCAACCTGCCTCATCTGCAGCATTGCCCACACCACCTGGGAGCCGTGGACACAGCAGCCCCTGCTAAAGAGCTCTTGTACACAGCCAGCTCTCTTCTGCTTATTAATTTGACATCCAGTTTCTGTTCTAGGCCTCATTTGTCCCCTGGCGTGAGATGCTTTCCTGGCTGATGGCCTGCAGATAGTTTCTGATGGCCCTACCCACTCAGCTACTCACACGCCGAACACCGCCCAGCACTAATCAGAGCCACGCTGCAACTCAGGGGGAGTGATAAATGTCTCAAGATGCTGCTTTTTCTTAATCACACACTTAGAAACGTTCTAAATAATACATAACTAAAGAAAAATATCAACAACGACAGCCTGGCTATTTTTGAGCTAATCCTTACAAACAGAAATGAGCTACACTCTGCCAGCCAGCCCTGCTAAACCGATGTTGCCTCTCATCTCTGTTGCCCGACTGAAGTGAGATTAATTTGGTTTTTAATCCTATTGGTGTTCCTGGAGCAGCAGTTCCAGGGTGTTTGCGTGGAGCACCCTGGTGATAACCCGAGAGTGCTTTAAAGGCAGCCGCAGCCACAGCCTACATTGGTAAACACCTCCTCCCTGCACAATTGCAGGTGCCACCACCCAGCAAACCTGCTCTCCCTTTTGCTTTCCATTCCTGCACCCTCCCGGGGCCAGCCATGAAGAACCTGCCCCAGCTTGTTTCCCTGATGCCTCTCTGTGGTCTCTGGCACCTGCACGCATTGGCATTTCCTGATGCATTCACACATGTGCATTCAGTCAAAAAAAGACCATCTCAGCCGGTGCATTTGTACCACACCTAGCCAGGTAAAGGGACCTGCTCCTTTGTGAGCTCATGTAAATGGTACTGCCAGTGACTCGAGCTCGCGGGTACAAAGATCAGCCCCAGTAGGAGTACACACTTCATCTCATTTCCTCCTTTTGCCACAACTCATCCTATTTACTCTAAGGAAAGAAAAGCTGCAACCTGTTTCACGGAGTCCCAGAAGCCTTGCTCACATCCTCACCTGCATGGGAAACATCAGAAGCTTCTGCATCGCCTGGGCAAGGAGGTAATAACAAACCCTTCAGGCTCCTTGTGTGAAGAACCGATGCCGCCTTTGCAGCCACTAGTTTTTAGAAAATATTGCAGTATACAGCATGCTGTGAGCAGCATCAGCTCCCCGGAGAGGCGAGATGGGAGCACCAGGACAGGAGGTGTGTTAGTGTAGACTGGGAGCACTGGGACAGTCACCACAATCCCTTGGTGGTACAGCAGACTTATATGTTTATTTGGCTGTTTGCTCTAGGACATAATGAAAACAAGAGGGGAAAAAAATAAAGACCTATGCCCCTTATATTTTTTCCCCTTCTAGCACTTCGGACGATATCTGAATGTTAATTTAGCAACTTCCAGGCAGGACAGGACACCATTTGTATGGTGACAAATTGATTTAGGAGAAAAAAAAACATTCGGCATTTATAGTATTATTTCCTGCAGCATTAATTGGTAGCATGAGTACTGTGTAATTTGTTACTGGTGGCATATTTCTGTATGGCTTCATTTCCTTAAAAGCATGGGAATTAATTGGGTGTTTGTGGCGGTAAGGGACTGGCAGGCACCAAGCATAATGTGGGCAATCACCGGAGAGGCTTCCTGGCTCCCTGTATGCATTAAAGGTTAGCGAACCACTGGTGTAAATACCACAGCTGCCCTGACTTATGGGGATTAATTTACTCTGAGGCAGATGTGTTTACACCAGCTGAGCACCTGCCCCTCTATATTTAAGCGCAGAACAAGAATTCACCTCATCTAAGTAATAGAAGGCAACATCTAATCATCGGTATTTGTTTCTAAGTAACTGAGTTACTGAGGATGCCTTTTCCCAACTAACTGACATCCCAAGTAATTTCTGCTGAAAAGGAAATCAGGCAGTGCCCATCCTGTGATGTCATTGGCCCATGATGTCATGAGCCCCGTGAATCACAGCTGTTCTGCTGACACCGTAATAGTATTTCACCTCCTTTTCTTTCATACGCTTGAGTAACTCCAAGTGGGAAAACACCCATACATCATAAGAGGAAACAGCCCAGACAGCTTCCAGGCTCGGTGTAGGCATCACATGCAGTTGCAGGGGAGAAGTGTCACCTCCGTGTTCAGTGCCGGGGTGATGGAGCAGCCGGAGGCACAGCCCACGCCACCCGCTCCATGGCAGGCTGGTGCGTGCTGGAGCCATTCCCAGGAAGGGGAAAGACGGGAGAGATTCACAGCAGGGGACACCCAGGCCCATCCCCGGTGCCTGTTTCAGCCCCATGGTGCTGCATCGCAGGCAGCCACGACACAGCATCGGCATCCTGCCCGCACGGGATGCCCGGAGCATGCCAGGGGCTGGTGAGCCGTGGCTTTCGGAGCAGGGGGTTGAGCTGTATTGGTGCTGTGAGATGAATGAGGCCAGGGAAGGAAGATAAGATGCTCCACGTGAAGCTTCATGCTTCACAAGCCAAAGAACATTGCAGGGCTGTAAACAAAATAAGAACTGCAAAAAATTTCAATAATACAATGATGGAGCTTGCTAAAACCTACACATACATACACACATGTCCATATGAAATGACTTTTTTTTGGCAGAAAGCTCCCACCTGATGCCAGAGGTGCTGCACCACCTGCGGGCTGCCTGCCCTGGTTCCTTGGCGGCGGGCCGGGAGGCCACGCTGATGGGCACGGCCAGCCCTGCCACAGCTCCCACCGCCGCACCCCACACCTGGCGTCTCACCGCCCTGCTGCATTTTGGGCTCCCCCGTGTTGTGCCAGTGCTGTGGCAGAATTAACGCTGCCAGTTTGTTAGTCTAGTTGGGAAATATGCTTGGACCTTTTACTGGAAAAACAAAAAACGTTTCTGTGAGCCAAGATCCTACAGAATTACTGTATCTTGGGCCCTTATTGTAAAGCATGGTCAATACTTCTTTACAGGGTCAGAATTAAAACAGGCAACAGCTCTGGTATCACCAGCACAATGAGTTACAATGTTTTTTGATGACCCTATTATGATCTTTTATCATTTTAAGCAGCGCAATATGCAATATAACCAGGGCAGGAGTTTTGCTGGAAGCTCATGAGCCTCTGCAGTGTGTAAGCATTGCTGGGGTCTGATAGCCCGAGGCACAGCTTGAGCACCAACAATTTCAACTCCTTTTTGACTTCTTCCTAGCAACACGTGGCCATAAAAGCTTATAAATCAAAATATAGCGTGTCCAGGGCTCCTCTGACCTAGCACTAAAATGGGTTACCCTAAGAAAACTTTCCCATGTTTTACAGTGGTTCAGAATGTATTCTGAAATGATGCATTTTTTATATATGCATTATATATTTATATAAACTTGACCTTTTAAGAGCTGCCCTGTGCACTTGTTGAGCATTACATATAAACTGAATATGAAATATTTCAACCAACAGCTTCAAGATGATGTGTGGGTAAAATTCAGAGCTGGGGAAAGGAGAAAAGAGGCAGGCTCAAAAAAAACAAGTACTAAAGAGAAATTTGCCTCTAACCTCAGCTCTTCAGCAGGTTCATGAGATGCTTTACCCCTAGACCTCAGTCCTCACTCTCCAAGACACAGGCAGGAGCTCAGATGACCTCTTTAAGGTCTGCTGAGATCCCTGAGGACAAACACTAGGGGTACAGTGGTGACCTGAAAAACTAACACTTTTTGGGCTGGTCAGCAAACAGCAGAACTGTTATAGGAATTAGGAAAAAATTCTCCAGTTTCATACTTTCTCATGGGCCTCATATAAAAGGCCTTTCCTACAGGTAACTTCATAACTCTGTCATCAAACCTCCACTAAAGCAGATCCGAAACAACTTGAGTCTTCAAGTCATTGCTGATAACTAGTGGCAGTGAATGTCCCAATGCAGAGCTTGCGGTATTAACATTTAAAAAATCACGAGAACCTCAAACATCCTGACACTAAGTTTCATGACCTTTAAGTCAACCAGATTCAGGTTTCTTTTTCTTTGACTCTTGCTGTGCTTTTGGGGTGGAAATAAAAGACCTTGTCAGGTTTAGGGAACATCGCAGGGAGCCACCTTCACCCATGTCTTCCCACATTTACATTTCTGGTCCCCTAAATTCAGTTATTTTAAGTGCTGATTTATTTCTGAATAGTTCTTTTCAATGTTGACACATTTTGATAATCCTCGTTTTTAAGCCAATTCGTGACATAATTTAAAGCTTTGTTGAGATTAATCTCCCTTTGAAGCTCAGTCTGACCCAAACCAGCATTAAGCAGGTCCTGAAGTTTGTCCAAGTTGGCTCACAAAGAAAATCTCCTTCCACTGAGCTAGGAGCAGCCTTATGCATTTTACAAGTTACAAGCAAGGAGACTATTAAGATTCAAAGACAGAATATTAGAAAATTCCCTGATACAGAGGTCCCAAAACACAGCCCCGCACTGCACCATGTCTCTGGGCGCACAATACCCGAGCAGTCCTTATTCAATCCTTTCACCACATTTCTGCCTTTGATAATACATTCCCCCTGAAAAATCAAAACCAAGCTCAGAAAAAGCCTTGCATCAGACTGCATTAATTTTGTTGGCTGAAATAAAAATGTAGAGTCAGGTGCTTAACGGCTGCTCTATAGCACTGAGGGAAAGCCCTTCCCTGCTTTTCTTCTGCATTGCCAAGGCGTGTATTTTAGATAAAAGTCCCATTTCTGACCAAGGCACTCGCTGCTGCTCCCATAAGTTAGAGGACGGGACCTGCTCCTGCTCTCCCCCTTCTTTCTCACCATCACAACGTGCCTTGTGGCTCCTGGCCCATGGCTTTACCTGTTGCCACGAGCAGGCAGGGACTCCCAACATCCCTTTACTCTGGATTGCTAACGGGCACAGAAAACCATCAAATCTTGCTGCCCACGTTCGGCAGTCCCAACTTTCTGCCTCACGGGCTGCTGCTCTGCAAGCCTCTTGGCTGCTCCACACCACACCAAGGCTGGATGGAGCTGTAGGCGTGGGGACACTGGAAGCCAGCTCAGTGTGATCCGGCACAGCTTAGCGACACCCATCCATCTCAGCCGGCTCGCTGTATTTGTACGTACAGATAAATATACATAAGGCAGAGCTGAAAAGTCAGAGTCAGCTCCTCTCTGAAGCCCTTCAGCTCCTGTTACCACCAGATCCCCAGCGCTCTGCGGCACGCACGCTCTTTATAGCAGCCGTCAGCCTGGCACAGCCCGGAGCAGATGGTCATAACGACTTGGCCCACGGCCGCTGTCAGCCCCCAGCTCCTTGCCTCACATGATGTTCACCGTGCCACCTGGGCCTCCTGTGCACCTGTGGGGCTGGCCAGGACACCATGCAACTGGGGAGGGGGAGGTGGGCAAAGCTGGGGCAGTTGCTGGTGTGACAAAGGGTTAACACTGAACGGTCCCAAAAATCGCTGGCTCGCAGTGCCCTGGCATGTCCATCTGCCATGGATAATACCACTCCTGCTCGAGCATGAGCAATGGGCTCGGGGTAGCTGCGGAAAGAAGTCAGCAGGGAGAGACTCCCCGAGCAACACTGAATGGCAGAGGGATTGCAGGACCTCAGGCAAACCCTCAAAAGTCTTGTTATCACCCAATAATTACCTGCTGTTGCTGGTCGTTGCTGGTGCAGCTTCGTCCTGCTGCAGCGGCTGCCCAGAGGTCCCAGGAAGCATCCGCTGCCACTGTTTGCCCCTAAGACAAGGGCACGAGGGGCAGAAAACAGCCCAGTGGGGCATGTGGCCAGGGCTGCAGGAGGAGCAAGGAGAGAGGTAGCAATAGCAGGGGCAAAAAGCACATCCTGCGCCTGGCCGGCCTCCCCCAAAGGGGTAAGGAGCCAGCAGGGAGCCTGGGGACAGCCACGACCCATCATCTCCATGGGGCTGTGGAGCCAGGTCTTGCAGCCTGGCTGCAGGGAGCCTTAGGCAGGAGAGAAGCCACAATGCACAGATTAGCTATGTGCATCACTTGTGTGTTTCTCCCACAAATCAGAGGTTTTGCACCGTCACCAATAAACTGGGTGGGTTCTTTTTTGCCAAGAGCAATAACCGCTTCAGGCAATTGCACGAGAGCCCCCATGGTACCAGTACAGCAGGGGCTTGGCGATGCATTGGGTAGGGAGTTATTGCAGCATTAATACAGCCATGAGCACGTGAGAGCCTGAACAGCTCTCCTCCAAACTGTGCTCCGAGGAGCCCCGCTCAGTGAGCGGCCAGGCTGCGCACGTCCATAAAGAGGAGAGGCTGCAGCACTCCAACTTCCTGGCACCCGGGGAATCTTCCCGGATCACGTTACGTTCATGTGTCCTTGGCTCATCTTTGTACAGTTGAAAAACACTGTAAGGGGAGCCAGTTAATTGAGACAGCCGGTCTTGCAGAGCAAAACCCAGGGAAACAGTTCCTTCCCATTATGCTTAATTGGAAACCTGTTGCTTTAACTAAACCAGTCTATTTGCACAGCCCTGCTTTCTGGAGATGCTCTCTGGCTTGCATTAGCCTGCCGGTCAGGATTAGAGGGGCCGTGCTGTCTGCCAAAGCTTCACATCGCTCCCACGCTGCTCTACAACACAGCCCCAAGGAGCAGTCAGTTCCCCACCATTTTGGTTCATCAAATTAACCTGAATCAAGGAAGGTATTAACGGTGATGGCTGGATGCTACCTCCAAGCTGACATGGAAGCAGGGGGATGAGGACAGTGGGAAGGCGGTGTTATTGCAATGACACTCAGTATTTACTCCGCTGGTGATGCATGTCATGACCTGTGCTGCGTTAGCATACAGCATGAAAGGATCCTGGTCCGTGGGGGGGGGGATGTTCCTAGGCACTGCCACGATACAAATAAATAACGATAATAATACTCGGGGGTGGGGGGTGGGGGGGTGTCTGTCATCCGACCCGGCGCTGATGGAAAGAGCAAAGAGCTGGCTGCCCACGTTCACCCCCAGCGATTTGAATCCACTGACATTTGGCCACCAAGCGGGAAAGGCTGACAGTTGTTTTGCAGGGGAGCGGCTGCGGGCAGCTCGACAGCAGGCTTACCAGTGACAGGGTGTGCTGCTGTGGTAAACAGGAGGTGTGCTGGCACCAGCACCCACCACAACGCCGGGCTTTACTGGTGCAAACCATCCATGAGCAGAAGAGCTCCAAACACCAAGTGCACCACACAGAGCCCTCATGTGCAACACCCAGGAGACCTTATCTTACCTTTTTTTACAGATGCTTATTTAAGGAATACTTTTAGAGCCATGAAGATGCTTTGTCTCTTCAGTAAAGTGTTTTCCCTCGTTGAATGGGGACCGGTCCTCATTTCCTCAGCTCTGCAGGGTTGGTCACAGGGGTTGGGTCTTATTTCGCTTAAATAACCCTAAAGCAGACAGGGACACAAATTAGGAGAGCAAGACGTGCCCTCAGCCCAAAGGCATCGGCTCCTAATGCAGCCCTGAGCTATGGGGCAGGGAGAGGGCAGAAGATGCTGCCACGTGCATGTCACCAGTGGCTCCCCCTTGAGATAAACCATGTAAAAGTAGCAAAACACAGACTTAACAGAGAAATACTCACTTCCAGGAGGGCAGCTTGGTCGCTCAAGAACTGCAGACTGATGGTTGTATTGTCCTTGCAGGCTCTGCTGGAGCTGTGGAAGTGAAGATGAAGGCAAAGCTGACGACCTCAGTAAGTCAGTTGTGAGACCAGCACTAGCCATAGATTAGGTGGTGCTGGCGTTTAAAAACACAACCTGAAGTATAGCACACTGGGATTCATGGAGGACACTGCCTTACTTCTTCTGCTTTTCCACTTTCTGGGGGTCTTGGGGAAAAAATAAAATAGCTTTCTTTGATCTTACCAAACAGGAGGAATAAACTCCAAGTGATGTTGTATTAGGATATGACACACAAATTACCAGTGTCACTGCCCTGTTCCCTAATTTCCAGAGAACTAATAAATAGTACAAATGATTAAAAAAAGTATTTGATTTGGAAACGATGCTATGGTACCACAAAGCTTTGCTACTTGTGTTCCAGTACAACATTGTAAGCTCACTTCTGAGTTTGGTCTTCTTCTACCTCTCTAGAAGTATGCTGATATTTTACATGCTGTAACAAAATATTTCGGGGGGGGGGGGGGGGGGGGGTGGGGAGAAGATGACTACTCTTGCTATTGCTACCAATGAAGTGACTGACACTCCTTCCCACCCAGTTCGGCTGCACCGAACCTAAGCACGCCTACTCTTGCCTTTGATCATGATATGTGTGCCTGGCTGGATTAACAGGGAAGGGAGGGTGGCTGGTAGTCACCAGCTCATCTTCCAAAGAACCAAATTACGGGCTTTGCTGAGCACAGTGGCTGTTTGAGCACTATGGTAAACCTGGGACTTCTCCGAGCAATCAGAAGGAGCTGGCGGAAGAGAGAAGGCAAGCAAAGCATCGCTCCTGGGGTAACGGTCCATGCACACTTCTCCTCCCCCAAAGCTCAGGCTTGCAGGAGCCCACAGGAATTGAACCCATCATGTTTCCAATAGGAAAGCTGAGTGAAAGGCACTGTCCTTGCAACTGTCTCAATGACACGAATAATGTGCTGCAGAGCTAAGAGGGACAAATGGTAAATCTCCAGCTAAGAACAATGATAATGAAAGTACAGAAGTGAAAATTCATTACTTGATCCTGCTCAGAAGCTATCCTGAGGGACTCTCTTAGGTTTTCTGGGTTGCTTTAACCCTTTGGGTCTGGCTCCAATACTCAGGCCAAAGTGCTGTGCCACTGACTGTGCTTTCCTCCCCTTTTTTTCTATTTCTTCATCAAAACAACTTTCTCCTTCTCCGAACAAAGCACCGTGCATCTCGCCAGACCCACAGTGTCGTGCCATTCGTTGCTCAGCTTCCTGAAACTATGCAAGCAGAACGAAAAACATAATGTGATTTTTGCGCAGCTGCTCAAGAAAAGAGTCTAATACATTTTCTCCTATTTCTAACAGCTCACGTGGAGGTAGGAGCAGTGAATGGACAAGACAGACAGCCCAGGTCCACAGGTGAGTTCATTCCCTCCTAAGTGGAGGTCTTTCCTAACTACTTTTTGGTCTCATGGAGCAGAAGGGATCTATTTCAATGCTGCTAATGTTGCTTAGGATGCCCCGGCATCCTGCCAGGTCTCTGAAAAGTTAGAGGTGCCCATCAGGCATCTCCATGGCAACCCCAGGAAGCTCATTCCAGCCAGGCACAGTGTCTGTGTCAGAGCGGCAGGCTGTTAGGTTCATCCTCTACCACCTTTTGGAAGGGCAACGGGAACGAAGAAGGTGTCTGGTTCCTCTCGATGCACTACCAGGCTGCTGGGGAAGCAGCACACTAGCATGCCTTGGGGCCTTAACCTCAGGAACCAGCCAACCAGCTCTTCCAAGATGGTAGCAAAATACCTGGCAAAGCGTGAAGGTTTGGCTGGTGCAAAAAATGATTCAGTGTTTTGGACTTCTCCCATGGCCAGGGTGAGCGGCAGCGAGCACAAGCAGCCTGTACTTGGCAGGTGTGCATACTACAGCAAATGGCTCATGTCTCCAGCAAGCACCCCGCGGTGGGGTGGCCAGGGAAGAGGACACTGCTACAGGCTGTGGTGTTGGCATTTTGGGTGGGAATGGCAGTAACACAGTCAGCCTGAGAGAAGACGTGGCCCTCAAGGAAGGCAGAAGATGCGGTAAACGAGAATGCCATCAGTGCCAGCTTGATAGAACAAACCCATGCGTTTGCCTTCTAGGCCATGAATAGCATCGCTGCCTACAGTGTAATGCACAGAAGAGGCAGCTCCAGGCAGCACTTACCTTCTGGTCCTTGGCTAAAAAAAAAAAAGAGGTTATGCGTGGAAGAAATAGTCCTGCCTCCCTGTGGACACATTCTTCCTGCCAGCCAGCTTCGCGTGTTGTGAGGGACATAGCAGACCTCCTTCATGTCACTCCTTGTCCTGGGAACACATGGAATCAGCAGCACTCCTCATTCAAGGACCCCTATGTAGCAAAACGAGGCCTGACTCACCCTGAATTAAGTTTGTCCATCTCCTGTTGGCATCATCACACCTCATTCTGTCCTGACAAGCACCAGATTTGTCACTCAAGGGCACCTGAGATCACATTTGGTAGATGTAGTTCAGAGAGGTACCCACTGAAACACCAGGATTACTCCTCCAAACAGAGGTCTCACAGCAAATTCAAACTGTTCATCCCTTGCTACTGACACTGTGGTATGTCCCACCAGCAGCAAATATGCATAGACCATCTCAAAGACAAGAGATAGGTTCCTCAATAGCTTCTCCAAGGCACCGGCATACCTGCTTCTGTTGCCACCATTGTGTCGTCAGCTCATCCAATAGGTCAGGTGTCCATGACCACCATGTAGAGCATCCAGCTCCTTCCGCAGCATCCTGGTACCTTGGGTTAAGAAGAAATAACCTCAGTGAGAACTGTTTCATGACCTTGCCTCCAAATGACCATTCAGGTCCGTTAGCTCTAGCTCCAGGTAAACGTAACCAGGGAGCATGCCCACGTGCAGACAAAGTTCCCAAGGAACAATCACCCCATTTTTACGGTGGGGTGATTTTATGGAAGGAATGTTTAGGGGTTTAGTCCCCCCAGAGTCATTGTCACTCCAGAAAGGTCGATTACTACCATGCCTGCTTTTCCTCAAACACTGCTACCCATACTGAGCTGCACGTATTTTTTCCAAACTTGTTTTCCATTTACATTTGTAGGCGCATTAGAAAACACCAGGTTGACTGGGCAGAGGAGGTAACTCATTTGCCTGCTGGGTCAACAAGAAAAAGGGCTTTCCTCATCACTGCAGCAGAGAGATGTTGATAAAATGAAAAAGACAACGCTTGGTCTAGCAAAGTACTTTCTGCATCTCCCAGGAAGTGACATGCTGCGTATTTAATTAGAAGGGGCAAGGCTCCCTCCTAAATAAACCAGGAATAGCCTTCCAGAGAAAAAATAAACCTGCCTGGGTGTTCTGAAGGACTCTTAGAAAGAACACCTATACAATCTCCATCAGACTTGCACAGTCCAATACCCAGAATTTTGAAGGAGGCATATGTCAAGAAAGCCAGTCTGCTCAGGGAGGAGAGACCCCCTTCATATTTAATACTGGTGTAAGTAGATACAGCATGTTTTCCACCACCACCACCCCCCACCCCTCCATTTCTTCACCTATGTCTCTTAAAACATTTGTAACCCTACTACCCGTCACAGATGCATTTTGCATCATACATTAACTGAGCTTGTCTGAGGGCAATTTTATGGTAAGTGGTTAACAATAAAGCACGTCATCCAAGGGCATAGCTAATGCATAATTCAGGTTACTGGGACACCTTAACAAATGATCCCTAAACCCTCTGCAAGGTATCCAAAGGCTAACACAGACTGTCCCTAGAAAAGCTGAACGAGCCATTTTGAGCACTGGTCTCACAGTGGTTGGGAGAGAACAAAACCTCTTCCAGCGACCGGCAGAAGCCAGGAGAGCTCACTGGCCTCCCAGGGGGAGGGGCTCTGTCACACTTGCCGTCACTACCTTCAAAGGACAAGTTTTTTGAAGATTATTAAAGGATTAATGCCTTAATGACCGTGCGCAGCCCAGCCAGAACTGCTAGCCTCGTCTAGAAAGGCCAGCAACAAAACATAAGCCAAGCAGCACACTGAAGGTCAACAGATCCGTGCTCAGACAGACAAGGCAGCATAGCTCTCCAGCCCTGGCAACCTTTGGTGGCGAATGTCCTGCCAAGAGCCCCCCTCCCTCCCTCCAGCAGCCCTGCGAGCTGGGGACAGAGGCAGCCCTGCCTTCAGCTGCTGGTGCTGCAGGCAGAGCGGCATCCAGCTGCCACCGTGCGAGGGAAAGAAGAGCACCCTGCCAAAGCAACCCAAAGTAGCCAAGGACACAAGGCCACTCCTGCAGGTCTCTGCCACAGGGCGTTAACGTTGGTGGGTTTCGTTTTTAAGAAACCTTAGCAAAACATCTGCTGAATCTTCAGCTGCTGAAAGCTTGCTCTTCAAGGAACAAAGAGCAGCGATCATCACGGCAATGTTGTTTTTCACTGAAAAAAAGGGAAAGTAGCAGAAACCTGCAGAAGTATTCGCAGTCCTCTCTTTGAGCACAGAGATGTGACACTCGCATTCCCTAAGCCACAGCTCCGCTCCTCACCCAGCTCCATACTCGTCATACAGCTGCTTCCAGCATCTCTGTGCTGTGAGGTGCACGCTCCCCCGTGGAACAAGTGCTGTGCCATATCACTAGCCAGGGGCCAACCAGGCTTGTTGCTTATGGGCCAGCAACCCCATCGAAGATGCATTACCTCCTGCCAGAGGCTCTCCCCAGAGAGCTATGTCCCCAAGGCAGGTAGACTCCAGCTTCAAAGCATCCCCCTGCCGTGTCTGTTCCTGGGGGCCGCAGCATTCAATTCAGTTGTGCACCAACCCTCATTGTCTCCCTGCAATCTAAATACGTCCTGACCTCTCCTCACAGGACTATCCCAGCCATCTATTAGCTTCCCGGTTGTGTGGATACCAGGAAACTGAATACACGGGTTTATAGTTCAGTGGAAAGTTCTGCTGCCGTCTTAAATCATAAAGCACAGCTGCTGACACAGCAGAAGCTGCAAAATGAACAGAGCATCTGAGCAATCTGTGGTTTGGAAGCCGCTGGGAGGAGAATAAGCGCAGCGTCTTGCAGCTCTGTTGGAGGGAGTAAGAAAGGACAAGCAGGCCAAAAGAGTAGATTAAAACTCATCAGAGTGCAATTGTAATACATTATACAACACAAATGTGTCCTGGCACTCCAAAGTGAACGTGCAATTGAGAGAGAAAATGGCAGCTGAGATTCAATGTCTACAAATGCAAAGTAATGCCGGGGAAAAAAAAAATCAAAACTAACTCCAAATATATATGCACATGCACACAATAATGGGCTCTAAATGAGCTATTCTGAGTTGAGAGATGGATGTTGGGAGCCTTTGTGGATAGTTCTGTGAAAATACCCACTCGGTAGCAGGCGAACAAAGCAAAGCTAATGCTGGGACAGAACTTTAACAGGAAGGGCGTGGAGAACAAGACAGAAATCATCGGTATGCCTGCACACAGAGCTGCATGTCTGGCCCTGGTCTCACATCTCAAAAGGGGTACAGTAGAGCTTACAATGGCACAGAGGAGGAGGAGCAGCAACAGGGAACAACTCCTGCACAAAGGTTCTACAGCTTGGAGGTGACTACCACTAATGCCTTCATGAATGGCACAGGTGGAAGAAACGGGAATATTATTTGTCATAACACAAGAACCAGTAAGCATCAACTGAAAGGCCAAAGTTTTAAAACCATGAATATTAGCCAATTACCAAAGGTGTCATCAAGGGCATGTTAGTTCCAAACTAAACTAAAGAGGCTGGGATTCATCTTTAGATGACATTGGCATTGCCTCCGCTGGAGTTACATGCCCAGGCTTCCTCTCCAGAGAGTGGAGAAGACCTTGTACCACCAGGGTGTAAGCCATCTTCCCCAGGGTGGACAGCGAGAGCAGATCAGGAGAACAAGCCCTGCACCTCTGCACCAAGGAGAAGGGCAGCCCTCGCACTTTTTCCAGGTGCAGGCATCTGCAACAGTCTTGGAAAAGCATTTGGGCACCCTCAAGCACGGCCCTAGCAGGGCCGAGCTCTCCAGCAGCCACCCTTCAGTGCAGTGGAGGCAGGGCATCTTCCCACCACACCTTCTGCTGGAGCCTTTATGGAACGTAGCAAAGGCAAAACACCTGCAGAAGAGTTAAAACGCTTTCTTGGGGAACGCAGCCTGCAATTTTCCTTTCTACCCAATGGGATTCAAATAACCTAATTCTTGCTCTACATTTGTACGGTCTCTCTGTCCCCCAGATCACCCCTGGAGAAATGACATCCATGTGGTAAATACATGTAATCATGCCACTCTGATAGCTTCTCTTGTTCTCTGGCCATTAATTCATCTCCCTGGGACTTAGGTGAACATTTTAAATCCCACAGCAAATTCAAAGAGCCGCCTTTATTTTAAAATCAACACAGCAAAAAAAGGCTTTCTCCTTTCCCTCCTCAAAATGTAAAATTTTTTTGCTTCAAAAATATCCTGGCACACAGACAGGTGTTGCTGGTCGTGACCTTATCTCAGGCCAGTGACAGGCTTGCCATGCATGAGAAATTGCATGGCCATATAAACCTCTCAAATGAGGGCTTGCTGCTGCAGCGGGCGGTAGCAGCACCCACCTAAAGCAAAGCCTTTGCCTTCGTGCTCATGGCACTGTGGTAAAAACACAACCAGAAACTTTCCCTTTCCCCTCTCAAGGTATCCTTTTTTGGGGAAAAAAGATAGAAGAAAAGAAAACACTTCTCCCCGATGATAGTTGTTTCTAGGAAAGCAGAACCTTCCTGCAGATGCTTTCATTGTGAAACACATTTTGGCTGAAGGCAGCTGAGGCCATCGGAGGAAAGACAGCGGAGTGGTGCTCAGCCTACAGTACTGCTGCCTGTGGGCAGCTGGGCCAGAAGCAGCCGGCTCACCATGAAGAGAAATAAGACCCTACTAATTTTTACAGTCCGCCAGGAAGGAAAGCGCCAGCAGCAACCGAAGCAGCGACGGCCACGTGCTCGGCTGCGGAGGCTCCAGCTCAGAGCTGCCAAGGAAGAAATGCATCAGCTTAACATCAGCTGGTGCCACCACAACATTCATTTGGGTGTCTGCACTGAGTTCAGCTCATGTGCTCAGTGTGACTTAGGTTGCACCGTTGAAACCTTCTTTTACGAATGTCCACAGCCAGATTTTTTTTTTCCTTCTCATTGTCACCGAGCCATCACCTTTCTGGAGCTGGAGAGGAACGAGGTTAAGAGCAGACCTGGAAGAAGAGTGAGCTGCTTTGCTGGAGGAGTGAGGCCAGGACGTGCAGGGAAATCACTGTTGACAAGAGACAGCAGCAGAGCAAAGTGGGTTGGTGGGAAGATACATTGGCCGGAGCAGAGTTTGGTGCAGGACACCAGAATTCGGATTCAGCCATGCTGATGAGTAGTTCAGGAGATAAAACAGTCCCACCTGGGAGGATGAGGGAGAAGAGACCCGCAGGAACAAGGGCTGCACCTCAGACGAGTGGCAGGGGCAATGGGGAGGAAAGGGTGCTCCTCTCCGGGTGGTGCAGGCAGGAGCAGGCAGGAGCGGCAGGGCTCCGTGACAGGTGAGAGGGGTTTGCTAAAGGCCAACAGGCAGATGGCAAAACTGTGATTAGAAAGTCACTCCAGCCATAAATCTCGGGGACCTGAACTGGAGACAGGCAAGCCCCAGGTGGCTTGGAAAGTCTGCCTGGCAGAGCCCAACACGTCTGAGTGTCCATCTGTCCCTCCCTCCCTCCTCCTCCTCAGGTTTAACTACCTCCAGCTAGCTCCTTACAGCCAGAGCTGAACCAGAGACCCCTGAACCTAAAACTGCTCCAATGCGTGAACTAAAAGGCAAAACCACCACCCGGACCCCAACAACAATATTATCCATCCCCAGCAGGGGATTCTCACTGTGTTACTGGGGGTTACATGCAACGTCCCATCCCTGATGCTCCCCTCTTGGCAGAGATGCTACAGGCACTGTCCAGAGGGTCACAGCAGGTGCAGGACCATGCAAAGGTGCACTAGCAAGGCAGGATGGAGAAAGGTTCCCCACAGCCACATACACGCTATTTCTGGATATGCTGAGGAGTTGCTTAGGGCTGGATTTGCAGGCAAGCACGGGGGCATATCGGCTGTCCGTGCTTTGGAAGGGGGTCAGGAACAGAAAAGGGGCAGGAGATTGAGAGGGAACAGGATTTATATAGAGATCCACGGGGAAAACCCGTGTCTCCAAACATGAGTAACTTAACACCGGGCAGTAGTACCAGCTCCTGCTTGCAGATCCAGGACACCAACTTCCCCAGCTCGCAGCCAGAGGAACCCAGTGCTCTCACACTCCTGCCCAAAAAGCACTCGCGACACCCGCAAAAAGGCACCTTGCCGGTGCCAAGCTCCCAATGCCCCCCCACCACCGCCGCCAGCTGGTGCCTCCTGCACCCCCACAGCCCTTCCTAACACTGCTGGAGAGCCCTTCAGCCCACAGGTGCTATCGCTCCCCCGGGACCACCGGCCAAGCCAGCCGGGGCTGGCAGCGCAAGCGGGACGGGGGCCAAGCGGTAAAATTAGAAAACGTCTCCCTGCCAGCCCCTTCTCCGAGCTGCAGAGACCAGCTGAGCCAAGTTGCTAACCTGCACTGTAACCCTTCTTGTCCCCCATTTTGTAGGCTGGGACAGTTTCTAGAAAGCTGGGGATTTGCACTACTTTCCTTTTTGATTAGCAGTCTCCAGCTACCCCAAAGAGCTGGGCTCGCAGGCTGATGGGGGCAGAGGGAGGTTGATTTTTTTTTTTTTTTTGGCTCCTTTGGGACAGTCTGGCTTGCACCCTGCGATTCCCTTCGCTACTGTCACTTTGCACGCCAAGCAGCCCTGCAAAGATTGATCCTCCCTGCCGCAAATGGCTGCTCGTGCCCCATTTCTAGCCCCTTTCTGCCCTCCACAGTTGCTGCCCTCCACTCCCCTCCTCCTGCAGCAGTTATTATTTATACTCCTAAGCATCCTTTAAGTTTCTGCCGAGGGAGAGGATCAAAAGAGAAAGCCTTTTAAGGATTTCTGCCAGCGCCAGGAAGCGAGCCCCCCCCCCCTCACCCAGTGACCAGTGCTGCTGGGGGATTTGAACGTAGATAAGTGCTTAAAGCCGAAAAGGGCAGAGAGAGGGGAGGGTGAGCCGGGGGCACGCTCTGAAACCAGACCCCCCTCCCCAGCTGAAACGCCGCTCCTTCCTCTGCTTTAGGAAACGGATCCCTCCTGTGATTTCCTTTCAAAGGTGACTTGTAACCTCTTCATTAGGGTCGGCTTTGGCAGAGCACTCATGGTGCAGTTGGCAGGGCCAGCCCGCTGGTGCTGCAGCCTGGGGGGGAGCGCGCTTGCCTTTCCAAGGGTGGAAAACACACACAGCAGCTCGGAGCAGCAGCAGCTTCACAGGAGGACTGACGCCCTGGCCATGCTCTGATGGGTACCATGGACTTTAAGACAGATCCCAGTGCAGTCACGATCAATTTGCTGCTTATTGTCCACCCTGAGGAGACAGCGAGCAAGCAGAAAGGGCAGAGAGAGAGGCAGACGGAAGGCAGCCGAAGCGCAGGTAACGTCCCGCCTGCAGTCGGTGCGAGGGAGGGGAGGGTGGCAGGTGCTGCACCGGCTGCCCGGGAGATGGTGAAGTGAAGCAGCAGCTTTGGAGCAGGGTTTGGGCTCCCCCCCCCCGCCTTCTCCTCTTTTCCTTTGCAGACATGCTGCAAAACCCCAAACTTCAAACTTTTTTGTAGAAACCCAGCATGCCTTTGCTGGTCCTCCTGGTGCAGGACAGCCCTTGCTTGTGCAAAGTTGCATGCTGCATGTTGCTCGGTGTCTGGCTCTGGTGCATGCAACCCAGGGTGCAGGAGGAGGTGACATACACACGGGTACTAATCTGAGGACCGTGTTTGCTCTGCCCTGTAGTGGCCCTGAGATGCCTCCACAGGCTCTCTTGGCTGTGCAAGGGGAGCAGGGCAAGAGCTCAGCAGTTTCACCCCAGACCAGCGCCTACTACAACGGAGTACGAGGCAAAACTGTTGCCTAGGCTTTGTCTAGGCTTTGTCTCCAAGGATGACTGCCCTGGGCCATTTATAGCTACAGTTTGGGACAGTCTCCCTGGCCCAGCTCCTATCCTTCAAGGGATCTTCCAAAAAGCTAAGGCTGTGTTCTGCAACTCTAAGGGGACCCTCTCTGCAGAAGTAAAAGGAGAAAAGGGAGTATTCCTGCTCTAAAGCCTTGGGGGAAAGCTAGATTTTCAATCAGTTCCAGGCTAACAAGGATAGGCAAAGCTGACACAGAAGTTGTATTCATGCTTCATCTAACACAGCATCCAGCACCTACCCAAATACAAGCAAGCCCCCTATTGAAGCAACTTAGACCTGGACTATTACACTTTCTTCCTAGTATTTCATACTTTAGCAACAGTGGCTGCAACAAATGCTGCAGATGAGACAGGGAAGGTGGATCCTGATGACAACTCGTTTCAGCTGGAATGACGGGTTACATGAAAGGTTTTGGGGTGCTTGGCCTCCGGGCAGTGCCAGAACCTCACTACAGGAAGACAGCCTGCCAATCTCACCTTTATATTTTACAGGTTTGCAGGATGATGGAAATGGAAATAGCCAGTCACAGCCACCTCAGGGGAGAGACCTTAACGGTATGTCATCTTCTCGCTCTACGGATAAACTAACCACAGTACACAAAAACCATTTGCAAGCTTTCAGCACCCAGCTGTGCCTCTCGAGCATAAACATGCTCGAAACAACCCATCCCTTTCCAGCACTTTGGGGGGCTTCAGTGGAGACACGTGGAGGGCCTCAGGCCATGTGCCATGAGAAGCATCCCCTCCGTGCTCTCCTCTGCCCCGTGGCCAGGATGCACATTGGTAGCGCTATACAGCCCATGCACAGCCATCTGCAGGGGATTCTCCTGCAAGCTGCCACGGAGCTCTTACGTTTCACAGACAGCTGATGGCAGGGGAAATTCAGTGCCCCAAATTGCTCAGGTTGCAGATAGACCTTCCAGAGACTTCCCCAGCACTCACACAGCTTAAGCAGGGTCTGGGGTGTGCAAGAAACCTTTGGGGTTTCAATCCGTCTGTCAACCAGTCCTTTCTTCATCTCCCCCGCTCAGAGATTGCTGAATACAAGGCAGGTGTGATTGCTATCCAGGAATGATGTGGCTGCTAGTCTTGAATGTTCCCCTGCCAATTCCTCACCCCTATGCCCTGAAACAGTGCAGAAGGAACATCTGAAGAGGTCACCCCTGGCCACATGCAGCCAGGCTGCTGGACCGCAATGCAACAGGTCAGAGCAGCTCCAGGGGAAGGGAATCAGACCATCCAACTTGCTTTCCTGGTAGTCTAAGCCTAATGTGATGTCTAGCAGAGAAAGGTGGGGGGCAAAGGTAAAGCAAGACAACAGGTAATTCTCATGGTACCAAACAGGTCCACAGGCCAAGCAATAGCAGCACACAAAAGCCACGGCTGTGCCCAGGACAGTGCTCAATAGGAGCCCTGATCCAAGCCCCTTTGAAATCAGTGGTGGCTGGTTGGCTCTCACAGACTGTGAGTGAGCAATATTTCATGGCAAGATACAACTTTGGAGGTTTTTTTACAAATCTGGTGGTCTCAGACACCAGATGATAACAAAAGACTCCACTCTGGGAAGCAGATAAATACTTAACACTCTCTCTCTCACTCCTCCATCATGCTCAAGAGGGTCCGCAACCAGAGCTGCAGAGCACAAGTCAGAGCCTCCATTATGAGTGAGAGGACAGTGTCAATCATTTACCGTGCCTAACTAATGGCAGGAGTATTTAGTATGCAATATGGGAAACCTTCTGTTGCAGCTCTACCTTAGGCAGTTTAAATCCCTGTGGGGATTACCAAGGAATTCAGGTGCCAAGGGAGCAGGCAGAGCTTTCACTCCTCTGGCACCACAGGGGTTAATAAATTCCCCTTTAATCAGCCGTGTTAGCATCTTGATGAAGCCTGTGACACCACAGAGCAGCTGGTGCTGCCACAATATTTACAAACTGTATTACATAAGCCTCACCCCAAGCCCACCGAGGCAAACCGGCTGCGGCCTCATGCCATGCCACAAAATCCCATCATTCACGGGCCTGATCCTTGTCACAGCCACGAGGTACGATTGGTAGCTGGCCTTCAGGACGAGCCATGAAAAAACAGGTTCCTTGTGCTGGTCTCTGGTGGCTGGCAGGACGGTGATTCCATGACGCTTTGAAAAAGAGCAAGGGATCGCCCTGGCCAACGTCCACCCTGCCTCCAGCAAGGCTCGAGCATCCAAAGCCACGCGGGAGCTAGGGCTCAGTGTCGCCTGGCATTTGCTGACCGCCCTGCTAACTGTCAGCACAGCCCGAGGGGAATGGATTTATGCTGCCTGCAATTCCCCAGGCACGCCAGGTTCTCCACTCACCTCCCTCTGCCCCAGGGACCCCAGGGCCAGCCAGCATCACTGAGACAGTCAGGGGCTTCCAGAGCACAGAGGAGAGAGATGAAGATGAGGATGAGGTACTGACAATCACACCAGTGCTCCCACTCAGGGACCGCATGGCCTCCAAGCCCCGCCGTGCTGCCCTTCCCTCCCATCCACCTATGTAAACACACACCCACTGGTCCAAGCACCCTAACCTCCCACCCTGAGCAGCAGCACCCACTCCAGCCCTTCCCCAGGCTGGAGCAGCCCTCTGGAGAGGGGCCAGGCACCCCTGGACCATGAGCAATTGGGCTTCAAAGCTGGAGAACTGGCTCAGGCTTCTTGTGTCATTACTTACTTCACTGCCGAGCAAAGGCACAGATTTAATCCACCTCTGCGCCGGGCACCTTTGCTTTCTTCAAGGCACTGAGATGTTTTTCCTTTGTGCAACCAGGCCGGCGAGTCTCCAGGGAGTCCTGCAAGCAGGCACAAGCCGTTACTTCATACTCTAATGAAGGTAAGTGGCGACCCAAGGGATACAGTTTTTTTCAGAGCAGAGCTTCAGTGAGTTCCCGCTCAAGTTTCTTCTGTAATAAAATAACCTCAGAACACCCCAAAAGAGCAAAAAGCCCCACCTCGACAATTTTGTGATCTTGAGCATGAAGAATTAAAAATCCAAGGGAAGCCTGGAGAATCCTTGGGTCTTTCAGTGTGGATGCATGGAGGTGGGTCCTGGGGCACCTGGGTTTCCACCATCCCCTGATCACCAGGACATGGCATAGATGTAATTGGAAAGCATGGTAAGAACATTAACTCCTGCCGATGTCAGCTATTCCAGTGCTGATGGAAGGGTGCAAGGGCTGGAAGAAATAATATTGGCAGAAGTTTAGCTTAAGACAGCTGGTTACAGAAGTCCTTTCATAGGGTAGATCCTCGCAAGGAGCCATATCTGCACTAGAGCAGGGACAGTGCTGGGCCAGCTGCACCCCAGAGCACACGCTAGCCAAGGACTGGTCTGGCCACAGAGAAGGAGGAGAAGAGCAAGTGTTTCTTTATGAAGGAAATCTTGATTAGGAATAGTAAAAAAAGTCATAAAAACATCAGTAACCATTTCATACCATTAGTTTTTAAAGAAATGCATGTAGCACTTTGAAAAATTTCTGTGGAATTACATTTTTTTCATTTGTTAAATACCTTTTAAACTTACTGGAAGAAGGCATTCCTCACCGTTAAATTTGTTCCTTGAAAATGAAGATTTTTAATTTATGGGGAAAAACTGAGAAAGTGGAAGTTGGCAAGAAAACCCACAAAACCCCAAAGCTAAAAATAATATTGAGAAATAAAAAGGGACTCCTGAAAATTTAAAAATCTTGAGGAAATCATACCATTTGCACAAAGTCATCCCTTTGAGAAACAACTTCATTTTACCTTTGAATTAACTGACAAAATACACCAGCTGGCTCTAATCTTGACACCTGGATATCTGCAATCATCCCAGAATTGGAGTCAAGCTCTATGATTTAAAAGGGGGGGTTTACAGTTTTACAGTTTTTCTTGCCTTCTGCTTTTGGGGCTTAAAGGACATCAACCCTTTCTGCACAATCACAGGAGATGCTTAACTTTTTCTAAAGTTGAATGCTGTGGAAAAACTTATACTCTGATGAAAGTGCAGATTCTTACCTAATTAGCTGGTTCCAAGAGCTGCCTTTCAAGGAAAACCCCAAATGTCACAAGACTCTCGATAAAATTGTAGGAGGTAGCACGTGCAACTGGATGGCAGCCCCAAGGTGCATTAATATCTTGACCTTCAGACTCCAAAGTAACCTCTGTCTGATCTGAAACGGGGAGCCCATGAGCATGCCGAGTTCCTCCAGGGAACCTCGGTGGCTGCAAAATCTTCTGAAATACTTGCCAAAAAAATGCAGTCTTTTCCAAAAAGTTCAGATAATTCTTATACTCCCTAACTTTTTTCCTTGTACTTCTCTCTATGAAATTTTAAACACAAGACCCCCAGATTTCCATCTGAGGTTGTTCTGGACCATCATGGCGTGCAGAGCACAAGTCCCACAGCACGCCTGGACTGCAGCTGGCTCTGCCAGGGCGCTGCCTCTTACAGGCAATGGCCTTTGCCAAAAATTTTAATATCACAAGTCAAACCATTCTCATAGCTCTGAGCCTTTTTCTGTTTGATTCCAA
The DNA here is from genome assembly GCF_929443795.1 of Astur gentilis. Lineage (NCBI taxonomy): Eukaryota > Metazoa > Chordata > Aves > Accipitriformes > Accipitridae > Astur > Astur gentilis. The sequence continues at coordinate 15,851,985 of NC_064885.1, forward strand.
GAAAAATCAATGAAAGAAATTGATTCTCTGCTTACTGTATCTCCATCAAGAGCTATTTAATACAGTGATAAACCATTTTTTGTAAGCTGCCACATAGTCCTCACTGAGGACTTCTGCTTTATTTATGAGCTGCTTTATCACCTGTTAGGCTATAATAGGCTGTCTTTTAATTTTTGAGAATTACAAATCACACCGGAGGTGACCGTAGGCTTTCTGACCATACAGTTTATCTTAAGGGTGCTTTGTTTTGCCTGGAAACCCAAGCACTTTGGTACCTTCACAATCGCCAGAGCTGCCACTTCTTTTGCCAAAGTTAAGAATTGGCTTCAGCAATGCCTTGCCAGGCAATCCTGCCCTTCTTCTCTGCGTCCCGGTTAGTCTTCCCTTTCTTAGGGAGTTTGCCATCGTTTCTTGCAGGAACCCAAGTGACGGTGGAGATTCATCCCAAGGATACCACCCCACAACTCTTCAAGAAACTCTCCTTTGGAAAAGGTACAGCCCGGGCTTTAAAACCTGGCTGAGCGGGTCAAGGGTGGGACGGCGAAGGGGCCACGTCCTTTTTTTTTGCAGAAATAGGGAGGGCAAGAAGCCCAGGAGCTCGAGGAGACGCTGCAGCCCTCGAGCCAGGGTAAGGGTTGTGGTGATTGCACTAAGCATGCCGGGGTTGTTGCAGGTCCCCGGAGACTGCCCAGCCTGAGAGGTCAGGACAACAAAGGTGAGGCTCTGCTCTACCACGGTGCATGACTCCAAGCTAGCCCTCGCCCAGGAGGTTGCTCCCAGGAGGAGACAGGCTCCCTTCTCCCCACAGGGGCTCGAAGCTCTTGAGAGGATGCCAACCCCTCTGCCTGCTCTGCCTGCCAGGCAGATGCTGCTGGACCCTGCCTGCACCTGGGGCTTGAGGATCCTTCTGCTCCCGGGTCAGGGGGGAAGCTCCTCCTCCTCCAGCCCTGGGACAAGAGAGGTGGTGACAGTCTGCAGCATCCCCCCAAAATCCTCCAACTGCCACAGAGCTCTCTACAGGGTTATCATCTAACAGCTCTGGAGCTCAGCTCTCCCTTCTTCCATGCCTGGGGAGGGGGGTTGGCCAGGTGGTGGGCAGGGGTTTGTTGTCCCCAGCCCTCAGGCTGGAACAAGAGATGCCTGACTGCTGGGGAATGCAGCGTCTGCAGAGCCACAGGATAGTGGGGAGGGGATGCAGAGCGCACCACGGTCCAGGCAGCTTGCTTCATCCCTCTCCCCTTGGCACCCACGCTCCACAGGGTGCTGACATCCATGTCCGAATGCAAGGGAACGGGCAAAGAAAAGCCTGAATTTCAGCTTTTTCCACCCAGTCTGTTCCCCAGAATCACTTATTTCTGTCTTTCTCCTGCCAACAACTGCTCTCCTCACACTCCCTTCTCCACTTTGCTAGGTTTCCAGAGGACTGAAGCCCCACGGCCGCCAGAAGGAAAAGACCTGCATGGTAACTATCAGCAGTCCCCTCACCCCACGCCAGTGGCATGGTGGGGCACAATGCGTGGCAGCCCCAGATGGAAGCCCATCAAGTCCTATAAACAGGGCTTGCCCTGCTGCAAGCCTAGACTGAAGTGCATAGACAAGGGATTTCATTTCTATTACCACAAGTAGCCTTTGGCTTCCCAACTCCCTGTTCATCGGGGCGGCAGGTGGGGATGGCTTTGGGAACGTCACATGCGCCCGAGACCTTCCCAAGGCTCCACACCTGAGGAAGGCTACTCTGGAAACAGGCATGATGCACACTTCCTAACTGCCGATCCCACATCTGTGGCTTTAACCTGACAAAGACGAAAACCTGACAACCAATCCTAAAAATCCATCCCGTTCCCAAAAGGCAAGAAGTAATTTTCAGAGCTGTAGAGAGTGGAAACCTTTAAACACATAAATCTGCTTTATCTCTCTTTAGGTCAGCATAATAGCCCTTAACAGGGAAAACTGAGATAAACAAACAAGCCTGTTTAAGAAACAGATGCCATGTGCCTACACGCTGATTTTGGCAGACAGGTGCCTGCCCAGCATGGGGATGCACCTGCATCCCACCTAGCAGGCTGCACCTTCACCGGGACGCAGGATGCCCCATAACCCTTCCCTAGGGCAAAGTTTTCCAAGAAAATCAGGGGTCATGTTAAAAAAAACACCTTTGCAAGTCAGGAATAGACCTTCTGGCCACATCCCCAGTGGGCTGGAGCTGGCAGCAAAGGGGCCAGAGCCCCATTTGGGGAGATGGAGAGGTAGCAGGTGATGAATATAGATTTCAGAAGCACTGCCGGCTTCTCAGCTAGGATAAGATGTTCTCAGAGCCTCCTGTGTATCCCACTCCCACCAGTACTTGCTGAGCAGGCAGCAGAGGGGTGTCCTGCTTACTTAGCAAGGGTCACGAATAAAGCAGTACGCAACCAGCCAAAGCCTCTGTGCCCCCACACACAGCCCAAGGCAATTTACTTCTTGTCACCTCTCTCCAGGCAAACAGCAGCCCTATGGCACCATTCATTCACCTCTCCCAGCGCTCAGGAGTTGCACAACAGCATTTTCACTTTGTGATCTCTTTTAAATCCCTTTTTCCAGAGAAATAACAATCCTACAGAGATAGCTAGAAGAATCTCTTTAGTCCTGAATGCCTTTGACAGCACATGACAGGGGGAGAGATTGCTATAGAGCTCAATTTTCCTCTCACCAGCTCAGAAGAAAAGGGAGGACTGAGCAGACAGTGGTCCAGGGGAGACATCCACCTGATACGTCTGTGCACCGAGCTATAGCTGCATCACTCAGGTGGCTCGCTGATGAGAGAGAACAGTGTCAGCTCATATGGAGACTGTTAAAAAAATAAGTTATCTGATTAATTAGGGCAAGTTATTAACCCTTCATTCATACCGAGTAGAACCAGGAGCCTACAGCCTGCAAAGATGCAGTGGGGTAGGCACACCAGTTGCAGTCCGACTGCTCCCAATGTTACATTTCTCATGTGCTTGAATTTGTGCAGAATTATGGCCCTTTACCATGTAAAACAGTCATCGCTTTCAGCAAAACTACTGGAGAAATCCAGCTCTTTGTTGGGTTTTTTTAAAAAAATGTTTTTGCCAGGGCTTCCACAGTACAGATTTTCCCTGATACTTCTGCATTATATCTCATGCATCTCCATATAATATCCTGCGATTTTCTATGCTGTTATACAGTGCCAAAGACACAGGGGCACCTCCCACTCCAGCATTGCCCAAATTATATCGGAGTAGACAGGATGGCTCCTGTTTTCAATGCAGCTGGCAGGGACCTTCTGTGAGTGCCCTCCGTGTCCTCTGCTCCCTAAGCACCCGCTGATGGATGCCTCCGCGGGTTGGGCAGGAGCTCTGCAGTGTCCCCTCGTTCAAGCGTACAGCCAGGAAAAATACCCCCTCCCTATCTGAGACAATGACAACTCATTTCTTCCCAGTATATCCATGGGACAAATCCTCTTTGAAATCCATGCCAGTAGATCTGCAGCAATTTGAGAAGCTGGATGCCTACGCATTAAAAGTAAGTCTTGCTTTTGCCTCTGTCCTCCTCCCAGCTCCCCTGTGGGGACGTTCCTTGAAACCTAGCTACCAGCACTAACACCAGCTTAGTCTGAGCTATTGGGCCAAATGCCTCAAAATCTCCCAAGTAAGTGAAAAACCATTTCCCTGCAAACATCAGCAACAGAGATCCCACTCTAGGAGGGAAACTATGACCAAAAATACTCGCTCAAAACGTGGAACTACAGCTTTGTATTTCTATTTTTAATGAAGCTCAAGTTAGAGCAGTCTCCTGGCAGGTGAAGCTAGCTTTAGAAGAGCAAGGCAGCGGGGAGGAAGGGAGACCTGCCATAGCAATTTCTTCACCACTATCTTGCAATGCTTCCTCCTCACAAACAGGTAAATGTCAAGAACAGCGTGGAGGAACTCGTTAAAGCCCTACTTAAACAAGCCCGGACCGATCTGGAAAAAGTCCGAGCCATATGGATGTGGATATGCCATCACATAGGTAGGTTGAGATCTTCAATTTAGAAGATAAGGCAGTTGCTGTCACCCCTGTTACACTGCCATTGCAGTTTACTCTGTACACCTTGTGGGTTAGCTGCAAATGGTGAGTAGGAGGAAGGCTTTCTGGATGTATTTATCCAGAAACGTATTCGGAGGTCATCTCAGCATCTCTGTTTCCACAGTCCCTCTCCTAGCACTGCCAGGCCCTACAAGGTTTCTGTGTAAATGATTCCTTTCCACATGATGAATCTCTAACTCCTACCTGACTCATTTGAAGGTGTAACCATACAAGTCTCTATCATCTAAGCAGCCGGAGCACAAAGCCAGGCTGCCAAGCACCGGCAGCTTGGTTGCCACATACAGAGCCATCCAGTGCCACTAGAAGTTTCACCTCCACCACTGTCCTGAATGCCTGCAACCCCCATGCAGCCCTTCCCAGTGCACTCTGCATGCTGGTGCCTTTGCTCTGGGAGGTACCACCGGCAACCATCAAGCTGCCTTGTCCAGCTCGGTGTCATCACAGCCGCTTCTGCAGCTCCTCTTTGGGCAGCAGACCACCCCTTGCAAGGAGCAGCCGGGACAGTGCAGCACTGAGCACAGCCCGTCCTGGGTGAGGTGCCCTCTCGCCTCTGACAGTCTCTTGGCTGTTTTGCTGCCAGCTTTGCCCCTGTGTTTTGTGGATACATACCATACTCCAGTTTCTAGCTGGTACCTCACTGCATTCCTCCTGTTGACATGTCCATCAGCCATGTCAGCACAGCACATCAGAGAGACCAGCTTTCATAAAACACACTGGCACCTGCATGGTCACCATTCCTGTCTGTACGTGCACCCTTTCAACCTTCACAAGAGCTGCAATCACCCAGTTTCCCCTGCCCCTTCCTACCCAACCCCAATGCAAGCAACACTGCAGTTTCAGAAATAACCAAGAGATGCAAAGAGGACAAAGAAGGAGGAGGAGGCAGCATTTGTAGCCTCTCCAATCTGGCACATCAGAAGGGACAAAAGACTTCTTGCCACCCCAGGCTCCTTGGTGGGGGGAAACTGGATGTGCAACATGATCGCATTTTGCAAGACATATGCAAAAGTGTTTCTTTCTCATTAACTCTTGGGGGGAAGAGGAGGAGAAGTGCAGCTGTTCTTTCGCTCACCTTTTACACATCCTGATGGGCTCTGGTGCGGTACGGTTCACTGGCTGAACAGGCCAGCTGACTGAGAGCAGAAGAGCAATTTGGGAAGCACTGGCCTAATCTCACACCCACTGAGATCAGCAGAGCTTGGCCAGCAACTGCACGGTTAGCATAGTTAGGTCAATCCCAAGAAGCTTTAATCTTGCCCTTAAATATGCAGACTGCTGATTTCACTGCATTTCCTGAAACCGAGCATTTGACTCATCCCAGCGCCGAGCTCCCGTCGGCTGCTGATCATTCAGTCTTTACACTATTAACTCATTTCTGCCTGCCACTGCCTGGGCCAGATCCTGCTTGGGATGGCCAGTCTGGTTTGAGTCGGTCCATTTACCTTAACACACATTCACAGGATGTCTCTGATCCCTGACAGGTATGCTATGATCTCCCCACAAGATTTTTTTTACACCATTTTAGCCCTGGTTCTCCTTCCTTCCTGCAGAGATTGACTCCTATTTACATGCATGGGAAATAAACACAGTGCTAGGAATTTAAATCGGCTCACAAAAATGCCATATATCCATCCTGGAAGGGCATAGATAATATAAACTCCTTCCTTGTTTGGATTTTAAGTGAGAGCACTGCTCCCTGGATATCTCCGCCCACCCAATTCAACTCCCTGCCTGCAATGGACTGCTACCTCTGTGCAGCACTAAAAGAAATTATTTTATCTATCATTTCTAGCATAAATACAGAGCCACATGCAGCCAGCTAGCTCTCCATACCTCTCAAAGTGCTCTACAGTTTTGCTGGTGGCCCAGTTAACAGCCCAGGTGGAAAAAGCCAGCCTTTCCCTACAGCCCCACCAGCCAGCTCTGAGGCAGCCATCAGCTGAGCCCCTTAGATAAAAGACAAGCAGTTGCAGCATTTCATCAAAGCACAAATACAGCGTGTTGCCAGCTTTTTTCCCTCTTCCACAGCATTAAAGGGAGGATGAATCAGCTGATGCAGCATTCCTTAGAGCTTTGTCAGAATAATATGTTCATATTTTAAGAAAGAGGTTATGGACATGACCAAGGTTGGTCGGTATTGAATTAACCTTCCCAGACCAGTTCCTCAAGCTCTGTCTGAAGGAACCCTGCTGTGCTGCTTTTCTGCATTCATTCAAACAAATTAAGATTTCCTACACTTCCAGGTATTAATACGACTCACTTGCAACGAATCATTTCCGGTATTTCCCAACAAGCTACTTTCCGGATATTTTTAATACAAATTGCTTGTAAAGAGTGCAAAAAGCTCAATGGTTTCCTTTGACAGTAACATGAGTCTGACTCCTTCACATGCAGAGCTTTCTGGTTTTTACTGGGCGCTCTTGAGATCATAGATGCATGACGGCAGCCCCTGGGGAGGCCTACTTTCTCTAAAAAAGCAGAGTTTCCTCCCATTTGGATTCAGCTGCTGAATCCCAGCCCAGGCTTAGAACAAATAGGGATGAGAGACAGACCTTGTCCCTCTCCCCCCACCAGCTGTCCACGACATCCTTGCACAGCACGTGCCACGGCTCGTTTCTCTTTGCTTGCGCTCACGGAGATGAAAAGCAATCCAACCGTTGCTCCTGCTGCCCATCGACCCCATTGCCTCAGGCTTTTGGATGAACTTTTGTCTGTGTTCCTTCCCACAGAATACGACATAGTGGGCTACCATAACAAAAGCCAGCTGTCGAGCAAACCCATAGATGTGCTTCAGACGGGGAAGAGCATTTGTGAGGGATACGCTGGGCTCTTTGAACAAATGTGCAGGTAAATTAAGCTCAGAAACATTCAATGCCAGGGAGAGTTAACATTCATTGTCATCTCTGTGCCTATTCTGTCTGCCTTTGCATTGACTGATATGACTTTAAGCAGGACGTGGAACTTTAGCTTTCAAACCATGCTGTGGAAAAACAGCAAGTCCTAGAAAGGTCAATTTTGCTTCCTCCTCCACCTCCTCCACCCTCCCCTCCCCAGCATAATTTGCTTTGTGCCATCTGCTGAGCTTCGCATTGCATTAACATAATGGCAGATGAAAACACAGAGCTAATTTGGTTAGAAGAAGCCAGGTTTTTCCTTTGAGTATCTGTATGTGAAGGTTAAAAGCATCGCAAGACTTAAACAAGGAGTGTTGTCTCCAACATGTTCCCATGCAAGAGGTAGGCACACTCCCAGAAGGTGCTTTCCCAAAACCTTCTGGAGATGCCCTCTCCCCTCCACTACAGAAGCACCACAGGGACACTGCCTCACGCTTACCGCACCGTTTTCTGCAGTCAATCTCAAGGTCCATCACCGTTGAGGCCAATACTGCAATTCCCATTTTATAGCTATGTCAGCATTTAATGACTAAAATCCATTCTCCTGTCTACAAAACCTTGTTGACTTCACTGGGGATTAGTTGCATAAATGAGTCAGATTTCCACCACAAAGCAGGACTTTACAATCACAAAGCCATTTCAGAGAAAAGACAGCCCCTTCCTTGGCAGGGAGCACAGGCGCCTTGCATATGAATGCAGCACAAATCCCTTCTCCCTCACGTTTCTCCAACCCAGGAAAGAAAGGAGATGGCCTTGTGCAAGGCAACCCTCACACACCACAGCAAGGAGCAGCATCTCACCTCTCACAGCTGCATGCAATAGTTTGGTTTAGAGGAGTAGTGAAGGCAATGAAGGTGCCTGGCAAGTTTGGGACCAGCCCTATGTAGAAGGGTTGCCCAAGAGGAGAAAACTGGACCTGACGACACAGGGACACAAGATTGGAAGGGCTTCCTAGTGTCAGAAAGCAATGCTGTAGTTTCCTAAGAGTGCAGGCTTGCAAGGTGGCTCTCCCAGGGAGCACCTTCCATTTACAAGACAGCTTTGGAAAAAAATTAAAGACCAGTTATTAATTGGCATGTATAAGTAACAATTGGCTTTCCACATTATCCAAAAAGATTTGGGAAGGTTTTAACCATGAAACAAACAAAATCTACAGGGAGAAGGACAGATTAAAAAAAAAATACTGTGCCAGATGTTAAAGTGGTGAATGCTTCCAACCAATAACATATCTTGCAATATTAGATCTTGCTTTCTAAAGAGTAAAATAAAGAAATAGGATGATGAAGTAAGAATTTATAAATGCATCTTATGGAACAGTTATTAACAGTTCTAAGTGGGGGAAATTTGCATCTGTTCATTAAAAAGCGTATGTTTAGTTCATTAAAAACATTAATATTTCCAAGGATATCTTTTCCTATTTAAAGGCTCTGTTGATTTACTCCGAATTTCTCAGTTCCAGGTTGATTATTCATTTTGTGATTCAAGAAACCTCCCAGTCATCCAGCCTATTAATTTTGTCAAATATTAGCTAAATGTTTAGCTCCTCTCCTGAAAAACTATGACCAAAGAGAACACCCCTTCCTTGCAAGGGGATCTCCTCATCCTTGCAAGGGGATCTCCTCATCCCTTCTTCTTGTGCGCTGTTCAAGTCTTATGTTGAGTCTAAGCATAAAGGCAAGAGGCAAAGAGCAGTTGTCTTTTATGAAGGTTTTTCAGAGCCAAGTTTGGGAGGATAAAAAAGGTCTTTTAACGTACCTTTTTTTCCTAGCTCCTGTTGAGGCAACTTTAACAAACAATGCAATTTGCCAGTCACCAGGAGTTCCCCCAAAGGTCCTGCTGAAGTCAACAGCTGACACTGATTGAGTCCTACTTGTCCCAGTGCCAGCAGAGAGAAGTCGTCCTGTTGCAGACACAACACTCTCACCTCCGACCACAGCTTTGGCAGCCAGACTTCTTCCCATTAGCTGAGACTCCTGTCACAGAGGAAAGGTGGGCACGGATAGTGGAAAGCTAGCCACAAAACATCAGTTTCCAAACATCAGGAATAATAGCGATGAATGTAAACACAGGCTTCTGACCAATATTTTAGCAGCATTTATCAAGAATTAGCTTCTCAGCTGACAACCAAACTTGAGGAGGTAGCATGGCTGAGTGAATCAGGGAGTGTAAATTGATGAATTCAATTTAGGGCAAAATCTAGCAGTCTGGACTTAGGGAGAAACTCTCTTACCAGAATTAACAATGAGGCAAAACAAGTATTTGCACTTAAGAGGTTTCAGCACGACCTTTGGGAGCAAAGCTGACCACACTCCAAATCAGTATAGTCTGCAAATAATCCAGGTTTCACATCCTCTTGCTTTTCCTGTTTTCTACAATCAGTAGCTTTCCCTCTTTTCAGGTACAGAAGTGTACACCTACCTACCACAAGTATAAACCATTCTGTCTCCCTCTGGAGAAGCCAGGTTTGCTTCTTTTTTAGATGAAATCATCAAAGTCAACCTGAAATCAAAGGGAAGAAGGTGCCATTGAATTCCACTAACACCTGTAGCAAGATCCAGATTATCTCCTACTCTTTTTGAAGCAGGAAATTTAGCTTTTAACCTCCTTTGCTGCACCAAGCAGATGTTGCCAACTCTTTCTTAATTAAGTTCTTCCAGTCCACCTTGTATTTAGGTCATCTTCTACCATCACATTGCCACTTCAAGCATTTCTGGAGCTCTCCTCAATCTTCTCTCTGCATGGTTAATTTAACTGTATAAAAACATTTACACAAGAACAAAGACACAATCACTCTTTTCACCAGTACAGGATTGCTCTTTTACAGGATGTTGTGGCCTGGTTTTTTGTCTGTCCATTATTAGAGAGACCACTGTTTAAATGCTCTGACCTTTCTTTTGGGAACTTTTAACACAGCTGAGCACAAACTTTTCCTGCTGCTTTGCTAACATTCACTGTAAGTGAGAGCACAGAGAGAACGAAGGGCGTAACTTGTCCCTTAATGTTCTCTTTAAATATCCCAGCTAACAAGAGTGTCTAGAGAAGCCTAGAAGGATTAGATACCAATCCCCATTAAATTAGTAGGAATTTGGTAGTTAGCTCCTGTTAGGCCCCTTTGAAACTTCTAGGATCAAACCTTCCTTAAAGTTCCTGGGCCAGCGCCTAGTCTCAGTTACATCATGTAAATCCAAGCTCTCGCCAGTCTTGTCAGTGGAGTTGCTCCAGATTTACTGCCCAGTTCCACATGAGAATTTGGCTCACAGGCGACTGCAGGCTGGCAAAGATTTTACAGACCACCTGTGACACCAGGTTTCTCAATGGCATTCCTTCCAGGCTTGCCACATTCGTTTTGAATACCTCGTGCGACAGGCAGTGCCTCGCTATTGCTGCGTTAACAGCCCACACCAAACAAGAGCTGGCTTCCATGCTCCCTCCTCTTCTTTGCTAGCCATCTTTAGCAGGGATGGGGTACTGCCACATTTCTCCTCTCTGTCTAACTTTGTCTTCTTTCTGCAGGCTACCCAATGTAAGCTCCCAGCTGGCTCTCAATCAGCCCTTTGCAGTTGTGATTTTATTTCTGATACTCTTTCTTAAAGACTTTAAGAAAGAATGTAATAATTTAATTTGATACTCTTAAAGAAAATGTATCAAATAATTAAGTAACACAAAGATGTCCAGGTTTGAGTTTAGTAAGTCTGTATGAGAAGCTGAAGTGACCACCTTCCCTTTAAACCAGCATCATCTCCATGAAAAAAGCAGTCCTCCCTATAAGCACTACTGCACTGCCAATTACCAGCCAGTATCTGTTATCAGACCGTGACTTCTTAACAACCGTGCTAATTATCTCTCCCATAAATATCACTTTTCTTCTGAGTTAAACCCACATTATGCAGACAATCTTGGTCTTGAAGCATGCACAGTTTATTACTTAAGGTAGTTGTTCCATTTAACGTACTTTTCAATGAAGAAGAAAAATGTCAATACCATCCTACACAAAAGACAGTCCTCTAAATGAAGCAATCTTAGATTAATGCTGAAATAAGATGCCAATGTTAGAATCCATTGCTATCAACAGCAGAGAGCTTATTAACACAGTGCTTATTTAAATCTTATTTACACATCAACACAGGTATTTCATTAGTTTTTTAAAAAGAGACTATTTAATAATTCATACCCTGGGCAAGCACAAGCTCACTCTTTAAGGAAACTAAATCAGCATCCACAATCCCGTGAGGTCTAAGATATCTTAACTGGTGTCAAACACCAGGCTTACCATCACAGGGAGAACACAAGCATGAACACACACACTTAACTCATAATTACATGGGCTAAATGGGGACAGCATCAAAGGGATTCCACTGAGTAACAAGACAGAGAGCAATTAAGCACACTTCACCTTTGTCATCCTCCTCTAACAACATTGAATTGATGGTGCATTAGACAAAGAGAGAGGGAATATGCAAAAACTGGAAGAGAAAAGCCCCTTCGTCCAGTGGGACGCTCTCTCCAAGTCCCTGTGCAAAGGCCACAAGAAAAAACAGCCCCTATCCAACACTGCAGGCATCATTACCTTGAGTTACTCTTGCATGCCCACCCCATATGAAACCATTCACTAGCACAGCCCAGAAAAATAGTCTCTACGTGGTGTCAGTGGTCAAAGGGGAGAACTTGCCTGTCTCTAGATGTACAGGCTGACAGGCTGGTACAGGAAGGCAGTTAGCGGAGAGCTGTACAAAGTGCAGAGATCCCCCTGCCAAAAAAAATACAGCACCCCAGCTAACAGCAAGCTTCCCAAAGAATTAAAAAATGCAATAACCTAGGCATTTAGCACAATAGTCTGTCAAAAGGGTCAGAAGTTGGAGTTTTCAAAGAGAAGTACTCTTGCACACTCAGACATTTAAAACCCCTAACTCCCTGGGACTCAACTGCAAGGAGGCACCTGAGGAGCTGATGGAGCTGGTCCACTTGACTAGAGGACTGAAGTTCTGCAGACTTAGCTCCTCCTTTTGTCTTTCCACAAAAGTATGCTGACAGGTTTAAAACAGAAGCCTCCTGCTGCATCTTATGTTTCCTTTTAGTATTGCAGGAATCCAGTGCATGAAGCTATCGGGATATTCCAAGGGGTATGGGTACAAGATGGGGCAGACCTTTACAGGGGACTCTGACCATGCCTGGAACGCTGTCTACCTTGATGGAAGGTGGCATTTGCTCGATAGCACCTGGGGAAGTGGTGCTGTCGATGATTCTTTCACCAAATTCACCTTCAGGTAAAGAACTATCCTCTATGTTAATACATAAACCTACCACAAAGGCAGAAGGAAAGCTGATGGGTTTGCCACACCAAACAGTGACACAGGTCCCACAGCAAGACCCAAAGCCTTGAGCAAGGTTATCTGGGCTGCCTATACAAGGGATGGAGTACATACCTGTAGGAAGGCAGCAGCCCTGAGCAGCAAGCCATATAATTGCTAAATGTGAACTTGTTTTGCTTATCACATATCCAGTTTATGCAACACAACGTGGCACTTGATTCATAGCTTCTGGCTGCCTCCACACTTTCAAACAACAAGCAGTGCCTCCCTCCTTCTTCAGGAGCCCATGGTTGCAGGGGGTAGTGCAAATACCCTGGTTTTATCCAAAAGCTCAGCATGTGCCCTGGAAATAGAAGTCCAAAGCTCAGATTCCTTCTCTGCCTGTAGAATTTCAAACCCACCGATCTCAGTTTCTCAGGAATCCAAAACACTCTGACTTCCTCCTGCTGAAACCACCACCACTGTGCAGGGGAAGAATTAACTGTTTGTAATTACTCATTTTCCTTTAATCTCTTCCTTTTTCTTCCAGGTACAATGAGTTTTATTTTCTGACTCACCCGGCTCTGTTCATTAACAATCACTTCCCAGATAACAATAACTGGCAGCTTCTTAAACCAACCCTGACGCTGAAAGATTTTGAGAACAACATGCTGCACAACAGTAATTTTTACATGTTGGGCCTACTGACCGCACACCCGGAGACAGCTGTCATCCAAACAGGTAACACCCCACAGAGGGGAAGCTGCAAAACATCTTTCCTTATGCAAGCCCACATCTACCACACACTGTCATGCATGTAGTGCATTATATTTCCAGCTTGGTTCTGGCAAGCAGAGTGTACTCAAAGCTCTTGGGGGCAGAGGAGGGTCATCTTTCTTTCTTTTTTTCTGTCTTTTTTCTTTTTTTGTTCAAGCTGTGAAAAATTGTAGCAACCCCTGGGTCTAAAAGAAAGCCTCAGTTAGCTGCTGAGTTACTCTATCAGCCAGCATCAGCAGTGCAAAATTAGAAGTACTGCTATTATATATTAGTTACTCTGGTTTGAAAATGAGATTAAAACCTTTTATGATGTTCCAAAAGTTTGAATTACTGAACAACGCATAAACAGGCACTTCTTTATGCAATACTGAGCAACCTGCGTAAGTCCAGCAGCTCTTTTAACGTAAAACTATTCAGGTAACACCACTGAACTACAGGGCCCACATTTAAGATCACCTTCCTCAGATTTTAAAAGAGCTGTAGGAATTTAACTAGATAACTAATTTATGAATGCCAAGAACAAACACAGAGTTAAAACTTAAAGGCAACAACATTTTAGGACTCAATTTTGTCTTCAAGCTGTTTGGAAACAGGCTCATATGGAGGTAAATTATCTCATATCTATGTATTGGAAGGTTCCTACACTTTTCTCTGAAGCTTCTTGGAACAGCTACTGGACTAGCCATCAGGTCTAATCACATCTAATTAAGCCCTTCTCAAGCACATGGGCTGAAGGTACTTTCAGTTATATTTCGCACAGGCTTTCATATTCTATAGGACCACAGCTCCGTTTCAGTGTGTATCAAAATAGGATAAATGCACATCTCCAAAACAAAGGCCACTCTTCACTTCATTCTTTTTGAGGGACACTGGTCTAAGCAGACAGCTGACAAGCTATAACCTGTCAATTGCAGCTCTTTATTTTACTATTACAGATGCAGCAATTTATTGGGACAGATTAGTCTTCCCAGAACAGGGTGTACATGCAAAAAATGTACTGAAACTCCTATGCGGTTTGTTTTCTTTTGTATTTCATAGTAAATGGAAAAGCCTCTGTATCAGTGGATTGCCGTTCTGCCACATTATTTACGTTTAAGCTGAAGGGAACAGATGAACATGGTTTAATGACTTTGAAAAAACACGGAATGAAGCTGGATATCTACCCACAGAAGACAGGGAGTCACAAGCTGCAGATCTTTGCCAAGCCCTCCAAAGCCTCAGAAGATGTCTACAACTGCGTGTTAGAGTATGTCGTAGAGTGCAAGTCTGTGGACAAGGCCATGCGTTTCCCAAAGGACCTGCATCAGCCTGTTGGACCAAGCTGGTTCACAGAGCGGCAAGGGTTCCTGAGGCCATCACACCCCGACCCCATCATTCACACCAACGATGGGCGCTGTTCTGTCACCTTCACCCTGGGCAAAGACATAAGCATCTTAGCTTCCCTGCACTCCGATAACAGCAACCTGACAGAGGATATGAGAAGGCGGCACATCATGCAAATCCATCGTGGAAACCAAATTGAGTTGAAGATACATCTCCCCCACGCAGGGAACTTTGTTCTGAAAATCTATGCCAAGAAGAAGTCAGATCCTGGCAATTACGACTACATCTTCAACTACCTCATTGCTTGCCTGAACACTGAAGTGAAGTGGCCAGCTTTCCCTCAGAGTTACAGCAAGTGGGTGGAAGACTATGAAATACTGGAGCCGCTCTCCGGCTTGCTGCCAGCGAATCGCAATGTTCAGTTTAAACTCAAAATGCACGGGATAGCAAAGGTGCTAGTTCAAGCTGAGAACACTTACCCTCTCACCCAGAGCAGAGGCTACTGGGAGGGAACCTGCAACACTTCAGGATGCAGAGAGGTGTTTGTGATGGTGCACGAGAACGCTAACCACAGCTTTTACTCACACGTCCTGAAATACGAAGTTGAGACCCAGTAACATCCCCTCCTTGTTCTTTCACTCACCTGCATGAACCAACCTTTCCAATGTGCCCAAAACCAATACAGCTTTAGGAGATCACTCATTCTCTCTATCAAATCTGTTCTTTCAATGAATGCAGGACGACACTTGCAGGCTTTTGCAAGACCTTGGGCTCAAAGAAGCAGAAAATCCTTTTAAGAAGGGAGCAGGAGTGGAAGAAATTAAATGAAACCCTCACCGACATTTCAGTAACACTGTCCAGACAAACATTTTGAAGAAAACAACTGACTGTCAGGCCATAGGTCATTCTGTGCCAGCAGCAATTGCTGGTTTCAAAGTTATGGACCATAAGAAAAGTCTTACAATGGCTACTCCAAGAAGAATCCACTACACCCTGGTTTTGAGCAGCAATATTGGACACGAGGAACTTCAGGAAACTTAAACTGAGTTTCTGTATATCTTTAGTCAAGTTGCAAAATACATCCCAGGAGAGAGAAGTATTAGGAAGAAGCTACAACATGAAGTTTTCTCGTGCACTTCATTGTCTTACAAATTTAAGTGATACTGCGAAATTACTTTTTACACTGACTCTTAAATACAATAAACAAAATCATTTTTACGTTTTTATATTAGAGTATTTGAACTGTAAACATTTTTCTGCAATATTAGCATTGTAATCATATCTCAAGCATACAGGTGTTTCCATAGCTAAAACTACAGTAAAATGGAGAATAAAGTTCTCAAAAATCACTCCTTACTCCCATTTGTCTGTGCAATACTGCAGCTAAAAAACTTAAGGGGTTATGTGGAATAGCAGCCTGAGTGACATCATTATCACGTAAAAAACTATCTGGTGCTATACTCCTGGAAAACCCCTACATGCACAAGGCAAAGGCGGTCTTCTATTGAATCTCACCACAAATACACATCATAAGGTCAAGCAACATTTTCATAAATGATTCAGATGTCCATGTTAGCATGACCCAAGAGATATTATGTTTGAGCTTGAATTTAAAATAAACCTGTTATGTTTTTGCATTCTATTTCATTGACCAAGCAATATGAATTCCTGTTCACAAAGCTGCTGTATTTTCCACACAAAATACGTGGGTTATTCCTACATTCTCCTCCTTCTCAGCAACTAGGTGGCAGAAGTTACACCCGATAGCGAAGGGCTGCCCATCTGCAGCAGGCTCACTGCCTCTGATCCCTCCTACATTACTCCCTCTACTCCAGCAACCGGGTTTGAGTCCTCATTTTTAGCAAGTTGAGTGAGTGTGCAGGGTACCTGGAGCTGTATTCAAGTAGCAGAAGTCTCAGTGAGGATCCAGGCTACTGCAGACACGAGTTGCAAGTATAAACACAACACATAAGCTAACGAAGTTTACTCTAGGATGTCAGGAGTACAGCAATGCTTTGGGGTCTTTTTGCATTCAGAGACAAGGAGGCTCTATATGTCACATAAAAGTAGGTTTTAAGTCCTCCCCAAAACAGGTGAGTGTCTTTGCCCTCAAACATTGGCAGCAGCAGCTCCTCCTTGCAGGAACACTAACAAGCCTTGTAGCCCAGCAGGCATCCGCTCCCTGGACAGCAACACATACTGAACAGTACAGATGCAGATGCAAGAAAGACTCGGAGATTTTTTGATTGCCTAGGACCTTGAAGGTAAAAGCAAGCCTTGTCTGTAAAAGCAGACAGCTCTGGTTTACTTTGGTGCCTAGCAGAAGAATTCTTTTTTCTTAGATCCCATTTTCCAGATGAAGGAGGTCACATTTCAGTAGCTTTCATTTTACAGGTCAAGCAGATCCAGTCAAATATGTCACTTCTTACAATTGGAGGATAAGGGGGCATCCCAGAGAGCTCAGGAACTAAAGAAAACTACTTTTTTCACATAAGGGGTCAAGGATACCAAACTGCATACACCCTTCATGCAACCTTCACTTACATGTATACAAACAGGCACAAGTAGTGGGCAGCCATGCTAAAGCCTCTCCACAGGGCAACACCAGTATGAATGTGGTCACTGCTTCTCATCTCAGAGACTCCATTTCACAAGGTTTCTCTCTAACCCCACATGCTCTATTTCCATCTCAAGATGGCGGGAGGGGTGGGGGGAATAATCCCAAGGGAGTAGAGAGGACAGTTTATACACTGTTGCCCCCCACCCAGCAAGGTCTCATGGAGTATTCCCTCCTCCCCCTACACAATACCAAAAAAAACAGGCACCTGCAATTATACACACGTATACAGGCCCAGACAGACTCATTTAACTCCTCAAAGTAAAGCATGACCCAAAGCACTGTCACATCCACAGAAGAACACGTGTAGCACACAAAGGACAGACAGAGCCTGCAACAACTTCCCCCTTTCGAGATGCTAGGCTGGTACAAACAGAAGTACTGCAAATAAATTTCCACATTTTTGTTTCAAACAGAAAACAAACATCTGGCTCAGCCCTGCAAATGTGTAAGAAATTCTTTAGTGCTATCGAAGGCATGAGTTCAAAGACACAAAAAAACCCTCTTCTAGCTTCATTAATTATAAAGCTTCCAGGGCCAGGCGATTATTCCAAGGGATGTTTGACACTGCAAAGGCAGAGAAGAATGCCTGAGAAACCCTGCAGCCCTAGATAAAATGCACCTCCAAAGTCTGTACTTGCTATGACATCTCCCTCCAGGATAAACAAGTCGTCTTCTCCTCCCTCATAAAAAATGCACATTCTTCAGCACAGCCAAGACCCTAACACCAGGAGAACATCTCTGGAATGGACTTCTCAGTTATCTCATTACTACCAGCTCTCCCATTTCAGTCAGAGTTCTCCCTTGGCAGGCCTTAGGACTGAACAGTTTTTGTAATCCCTATACCGACAAGAGGTGCAATTACTTAGCACTATGAATTCAGATCACTCAGTTTTGCAAACATCTTGTTTCTCAGTGAAGGTAAATTAAGAATGTGTAGAACAAGATTTTATCTCTGGCAAGCCTATCTCTGCACTTCCAGCTACTCACCAGCTAGCTTCCTCACCCACGGAATGAATATGGTTAGTATACAATCAGATGCTCTGGTATTTCCATGCTGGCTGTGAGAAAGGCACAGGCTTAAAAAAGAGCAATGCAGTGAGAGCAGGAAACCGTTCAACTCATCATACTGCCTTGCTCAACCTCTGTCCTCCTCTCCTGTTGACCATGCACAGCAACTCCAGAAACAGCAGACACATGAATCTGTGGCACGTGTATCTGCAAAGAGAGAAGGTGGGAAAGAGCACGTACACCAGCACAGAGAAGTAATTCAGCAGTTCCCCTGTTGCAAATTTTACTCTTTAGATCACTTTAGATCAAATTTTTAGTCTACTCCATGAATGAAGCTGCTTATTACATGTATTAGAAATTGATAAAAACTGCAGGATTATAGCTGCTAAATGAACAAATGGATCATCTTCAGTTTCACTCTTCACTTCTGCCAACATGAACTGCCAAGTATCTCTAAAGGAAAGGGATACGGAAGCAAACATCACTAATGAGCCAAAATGTCTTCTGAACTTCTGAAAACAGTTAGTGCATGATGCAACACTCAGTAACTTACTTAACAGATCTTCAGGAAATATAATATGGTTTGTAAGGTATCACTTAAAAAATGGTATTGCTGTCACCGCTGAAGGCCATGAGGAATCCCTAAGAGTTCTGGCACACCACATTCTCGGTGGATCTATGGGTTCATCCAGGAAGAGGAAAAGTTTTTTCTATTTTGCTGTTCAGTTTTTGTCAAAATGCCCCATGACCAACAAGTTCTTACCTGAGATCTGGATAATTAAGGTGGATGCTCCGAAAATGCTTACCTGTGGACAGCTCTGAACAGGAATCGAGGCCAGTGCCAACTATGTGCAAAATGCATGACCATAGTTTATCCCCAGTTGTGGGCAGTTCTACACCTCATTACGAAGATGGCACAATGAGAATCCAGAATGGATTTGAAGGGTTTATCCTTGTTCAAAGAACTCCAGAAGAAAGCCAAAATAAAAGGACTTGTTGATTCAAGTGTCTTTGAACTCTGGAATGCAGAATTGCTTGACCAACTGCAGTCCCATTTTATGGCATGATGAAGAGGCTGCAGTCTGCAGACAGGCATCACCTTTGCTGAACTCATCTGCCTGACCCGATGGCTGGGTTTTGCATGCATATGTTGATTTTGAATTCCTGTTTCTTGACAGCATTAAGCTGCTCTAAGACAAGGTGAAGCTGATGGAAAGGAACAGGAAACTTACTGACAAGGACAAGGGATGTCTCCATCCCTAGGTTGTAAAGGCTCAGTCACAGAACTGCAGAGTGCCCCTGGAAGAAAGGCAAGTCCATAGGAAACAGGTTCTGTTCACTCATTAACAACTGACTTTCCTTGAGGAAGGACTGAATATATTCCTCAAAACAGGTCACAGATGTATTTTAATGCAGCAGTTCAACGTGACTGGACAGCGTCGAAGACTGCCTAGATTCAAAACAGGCTGATACCAGCTCGCATAGCAGCTGCAATAACACCTGCCGTACAGATGAAACTCACTTGTTTGTGGGTTCTCCTCCCATTCAATTTAATTTCCAGTTCCAGCTACTCTCCCTTCTTTTGTAAAAGCTGTGACCACAATCAGAAGTCAGCCACTCATTCTTCAGCTATTTTGCAGTACTTCAAGCAACGTGCAAGGCAAGATAAAGACAACAGATACTACAAAAACAGTAAAGGGCAGAAGTTGCAAGAACCAGTAAATATTAAGAAATTCCACTAAGGGGAAATTAACTGGAGAAAATACAGGTAGCCTAAAGGAAAGAGGAATTATATTCCATGTTCCTTGAAGAACATAGCTACTCTGGGAGGGAAAGAATGGAAAAGGTGTTGATCAAAGTTCCTGATGAGCAGGCAAGATAAGCCACAAAAGATTTACTCTGTATATTTGTATGAACAAGAAATGAAGTGTTTTTCCATTCTGTTTTATTTCAATGCTTTTACATGTATAAAATATACTTTAAAAACCTTACATTAAAACTAGCAAACGGTTTGCTTCTAAGAAACACCATCATTTCTTTGTGAGCGAGTGCACACATACCTTTCTGACCTACAGCAAGCTGACTGAAGTGTGGTGTGACACCCTCCATCAGATCAAGCACGTTAGGGAGGAGTTTCCTTTCCTCAATATCCATCCTGCTGATTCAGCTCAAAGTGGAAGAAACAGTCTCTCACTCAAGCTCCAATGGCAATTGGTTTATAGGCTCCTCCCCTGTCACAGTTTGGAACCCCGTGAACAAACCAGCATTCAAATTCAGTAAGAAACATTACTCCTGGTGTCCAAATTGTCTCACTATCTTTTCACTCTCTTTTTTCAGTTCCTCAATGTGAGCATTTAGGCACTCCAGGATGTGCTGGGATCTCAGTTCTTCTTCTTCCAGGTATCTTGCAGCTATCGATCCGACTGAAGCTGTAGGCAGTGGGCACTAAAGGGAAACAAAGGGATATCAGGTATTCTTTCATTCCGAGCTTCAGCCAGAAACACTACTGATCCTCAAACCACGCAACTAAATATGCTTCTAAAGGGCCCTTGTGTCATTTCTATCTTATTGGGCAGACTAAGCACTCAAGTGTCATGCTTGTATCATAGGTAAATGACCCTCCCAACAGTCTCCAATGAACAGTGAAAGCCTCCCAAGCCTCTGCCAATACTGCAGGGAGTAAAATCAGTACCTCAGCACACATAACTTTTCCATTCCAGTAGCTCCCCTCTTTAAGGCACTGGGGGTCTACAACTGAACAGAAATAAGCTCTCCATGTGCCTACATAACCATTGCACTTCACAGGTGGAACGGTGACCCCAGAGGTGTCAATAGGAATTGACTGTTTACTTAGGGGAACTGCAGTTTCACTTCAATTACCAGCCCCTCCACTTCAAATAATGAGAGGGAATGATATGGCATGTGTAATCATAGCATAACTCCAGAAAAGCAACTACAAAATACCAAGGGTTTTGTCCTGGGTGTGTTAGTGCAGCCTCACACTTAAGGTCTACATCCTGCTCCTTGTATTCCTTGCATCAGTGAGCAATATCATCTCAGAATATGGGTTCCAGGGAAAAGAAAGAACTGCCAAGACTGGACCAGCACTGGGAATATCTCTGCTTTCTTTTATATATCTCCTCTTCCCTGAAGTAATGGGTTCCTGGTACAATCCTACAGGGGAAGTACACACCAAACTCCCATCACAGCTCACTGAACACCACTTCAGTTCAGCTAGCAATGGTTAATAAAATACCCCAGATTCTTTCCTTTACAGTCAAGAACTATTCCTGCTACTCACATCACTTACCCACAAGTTCTTAACTTACAAAAATAACATCGTAAACTAGGCTTAATTTACAAGCTGATGAAGAGAAGCTTCCTGCACAGGGACTGGCAGGTGAATTAAAAAAATTACTAAGGGGCAGCTTTCCATTACAAAAAACTTGCTTCAATGTCTTGGCAAGAGAATGTAACTGGTTATTTCCAAATCCTGGAGTCTCATGGTTTTCTGCTCTTTTATCAACAGGCAGGAGCAAAGGGAAGCAGAAAAAAGGCTGCAGATAACAAGCAAATCTCTCCCACTGTTGCCTACTGAAGAGAATATTCCTCTCTTAAAGGAACTGATTTAAAGACACTAGAGCCTAACCATGAGCAGGGAGTCCCAGTCAACACCAGGAGAAATACTTGCATTTCCTTAGAAACCTTATTTCTACCTTTCAGAACAAAAACCAGCACATTCTTTTCTACTAAGCATCAAGCCCTAGAGCTTCTCAGACCCTGAAGTGGAACTGTTTGCACTTCAGTTCCAATCCTGCAATCTGAAGAGTTTCCATTTAGAATATTACAGTTCCCTAAGCTCCAAACATTTGGTTTTTGGACATGCCCACAAGCTACTTTAGTCTTGAAACAATCAAGATCTATTCTTGGTAGTAAACCTTGTGAAGATCTACAAACTTTACAAGCCTCCATTCATCTGTGCATCAGCCTTAGAGACTCTCCTCTGAGTTCTCCACAAAATGAAAATAGCTGTTGTCACTGCTGACAACACACAACCAGAAGAGAAAAGAGGCAACACATCCGGAGCAAGGACCAGCACTCAGGGTTCTCCCCTCTCTGAACAGCCCTGTCTGGCCCAGGGTATGACAACTGCTCTCAGTGTCCCTCTTCCATTCCCTCCCCTGCTCAAGTCAGTCTACATCCTGGTCATTACAGTCAGTACTAGGATATATGGTCTTAAACACCAAAGGAAGAAGTGATTGAGTTCCTGTATCTTGGGCAAGTCCTCCAGCAACTGAGCTGAGGTAAAAGTACAGAGAAGGTGCCAACACTGCCCCCTACTAAAAAGGTATGATCAGCGACTAGGAAAAATAATAGCCTCCCCTTGTGCAGTAAAGCACCGATTTCAGGTTTTCCCATCAGCTAGCATAAGTGGCTTTAAGTTCAGTGTGCAGTTCCATTCAGAGGGGTCAAACTCACCCTGTGCATTACAGTGAACACAGATGTGCAGCACCAGCTTTCAGACTCACCCAGAAAATGTACATTGAAATACTCAGCACTCTACATCCACTTTGAGCCTCCACCACCAATCCAAGCCAAAAGCTGAAGCAGAATTCTGAACTGACATAAGCAGGTCATGGTACACAATGATGTACAGCACCAGTGTGGAGAGACCCATGAGCTTCTGAAATTAGGTTAGCAATTATATCAAACACGAAGCCCTTTCCCAGAGAGTTCTGAAGAACAACCACATGGCTCCCATCGTCCAAGTATTAAGCATCCAGCAGTGGTTTTTTCCTCCCTGTTTAATGTTTGATATATGCCTACAGAATCATACACACCATGCAGCCAGATCATACGTTCAAAAATCTGGCTCCTTTTGCCAGATGAGAACCCAGCTATATCTTCAGCTGTTGAATAGCAACCAGCTTCTATACTGCTTACCAAAGGCACAGATTCTCTCTGACGATTTGAGATGGACTGCTTAGATGCTTCATCTGCAAAATCTTTGTTTCCATCCAGCACATAGAGCAAAGAATCCGTTCCCAGCAAGGCACCCAAAGCAAGTGACTCCATGGAGTTCTTCTTGGTGGTCTGGGTGGGTAGCTCACCCATCTCAGGGGTCACAGCTCCTATTTCAGCAGCCCCCCATCTCTGGGGCTCCCCTTGATGATGCTGAACAGTCCCGTCAGGCTTGTGATATATTCTCTCTGCTTGTTTATCATGTTTGTGCTGTGCTTCCCAAGTTGTCCTGGAAGGCAGGTTTGAACACATTTGACAGTTTGCCTCTTAGCAGCTGAACTTTAGCAAAAACTTCCACAGACATAACAAATAACATACAAGTTACTAATAGCCCTGGCAATCCAAACCAGCTCTTATTCCCATAGGACTTCCAGATGCACATCCAGTCTCTAGGGAATTCTCTCACTATTCTGCTATTGTAGATACCAAAAACTACAGTCGGCGTATCCTAGTACTGCAAAAGAAAGGAGCACAGCCACCTGGGCCAAATCTAATCCCTTCACCAAAAAAAGCACATACTACTTCTCAGTCAAAGAAAAAGGCAAAGGCAGTCAAAAGACAGCCAAATACTAGCTGGCTTTGCAGAATGCAAACCAGCTGGGACTAAAAGCTATTGCACTACTTAAAGCATGAAGGCAGACTCCAAAACAGTCCTTGTGTTCTCCCATACTACTATGTGCTGGAGATAGATACTATACATAAAGCACATCATTAAAAACCCACACATCTCCACGCCTTCTGTTCTCCTTCATAATAAGGAAGCAGCATCCTTGGGGTCAAGTAACACTCACCTGCACTGCACAACCCTGGCCTCAGGCTCTTCATCTTGCATCTGCTGAGCAGTGCCCTCAGGTTCATCCTGGCAGACCTGCCGAGTGAGCTCCAGTTTTGCTCTGGCCTCTGCTAGATCCTTCCGCAATTGCTGGTTCTCAGATTTTAATTTATTTAGTTCAACAGCATAGTCTTCGCTGAGTGCTCTTAGGGTGACATCTTTTCCCTAATGGACAGAGAAGGGCTGAAGTCAAAACTTCTGATTTGCAAGACATCATAGTCAAATCCAGAGCAAAGGCTGACAAGCTATTCCTTCAGGTGTACCCTCTAATCTCCATTTTGACTGGCAAAACTGTCAAGGCTTTCATAAGAGCAAATCAATTATATATTCCTTATTGTGTCTGCAATCCAAACAAGCTGTGCCAACTTGCCTAGGAAAGGAAGTGTCTCTCAACACTAGATGCTTTTGAAAACAGGAAAATACAGATCAAGACTAGTTCAGTTGTATCTGCCTCTGGCCTCGGGATAATGAGGAGGACTACAGGACCTCGAGTTCTCTTCCAGCTCTATATTCTAGGATTCCCTCACCTATCTCAGCTAAGATGCAAGCCTCTCAGCCAAAGCTGGGAACACTCAGGTGGCACCCCCATAAACTGTCTGAGCAACTCTCTGGGTATGAGTAGCAGGCTCTGCCAGATACTTCCTACAGGTGTGAAGAAATACATACCCCAGTAGCTTAGCCATTGATAAGAAGTAACCACTCTCAGTGGGAAACTACCTTCCATGTGATCCACCAGCAAAGCTGCTTGCAAGAACACTTCTAGATCCCTTCACTCAACTTAGCAAAGGCTTATAGTAATAAGTATGAAAGGCCTTGCATATGCCTCCCCAGCTGTGATGACCCAAAGCCCTTTAGAAACTTTCACTGGTAAAAGTGATTTTTTTTTTTTTTTTTTGAAACTCTAAACAACTAGCCTCTCCCCATCTTCTCCTTACTAGGCTAGGTGGATATAATTTCCATTGTTTCTACTCCTGTGACATTCCCACTTTCTTTTTGCCAATTCTATTAAATTTAGATGCTTAATTCATTCTTATCGCTGCTGTATCTAAGGACTTTCCAAAAAAACCTGGCCAAGATCCATAGCTCCTGTGCCATGGGGCCGTGGCGCTTTTTTTTCCCCCCTAAAAAACAAACAAAAAACCCAAACAGGTTTCTTGCTTTGCACTTTGCTATCAAGTTTTTGGTAAGTCAGGCAGGCGAAAGCTCACCAGGCACTTCAAGTAGAAAGTAATGGGCCTTAGGTCATTTCAGTCTCAAATCAGCTCTCCAGAAAGCTTTGTTTTTTCTCCATCTCACCAGTCACAAGCTTCTGTTCAACACTTTCCCAAGAATTTGGTACATTTGACAATCACCCCAAACTAGTATTAACTGCTGAGTATGTCCTTCCCGCAGATCTGATACAATAAAAGCTCTGATGATATATTCCTGTTAGGTTTTCAGCTGTCTGAATCTAGTCCTTGCCGCTGTGAGGGGCCCACTCTGGTTTATGCGAGACAGAATTTGCAAACTAGCCATTCTTTCCTTCACGCAGGCACTAAAATGAACCACCTTCAAGGTATTATTCCTGCCAAGACTGCACCTCTTCCATGCAGGCTCCCCTCTTCTCTGGATGAGGTGGCCTCACCTTGACTCAAGAGCGCCACATCAGCAGGAGCCCACTACAGTGCCCCTTCCCAGTGTGTTGCCCCAAGGCATCCAGCCCATATTCCCAGGCGTGCAAGGGACAGTCCTGCCGAATGGCTCCTTACCAGGAAAGGAACATGCTCTCACCCCAGAAACTGCAAGGACCAGAGCAGTTACAGCAATGAGGCAGGTCAAAGGGACATCACAGTTTTAGAATCAGAGGTTTGAGGTAAACTGGCATAAAATGGAAATGCAACAACATGTAGTAAAAAACACTGGCCAGAACCCATGGAGAAGAAACTGAGATGACGGCTCTGTTTCTGCAGTTCTCCTCACTACTCTCTGACTAAGATGCTCAGTATTTCTGCACCTTATTTCCTCACAAATTGCCTCTTTTGCTTGGGTTTTAAGTTCACTGAACTCTACCAAGCACTTTGAGAGGCCTGGGCAAAGACTGTTACTGTTCCCAGGCAGGGGACAAACAACGCTAGCTGCTTCCCATCTCTGGTCCCTAATGTATACCTCTAGCATACCACACTCTGTTTTTTCCAGCATTTCTGAGAGATGACGGTTTTCTAGCCTCAAGGTTTCCAGCTGGACCAGAATTACCTGAGGAGACAGAGGCAAAAAACAAGCTCAGAAAAAAGAACACATGTGCCCACAACAGCCTACAAGCATTTTCCACCCTGAATTCAAGAAAAGCAAGTTTGGGGCCATTAGTTGTGCAGGGACCCTATAGAGAAGACCATACAAATAACCATGCACAGTCATTTACTTTAGTTTTCAAAGATGTCATCATCCAGGCCTAGTTAGCATGAATGATCTCAAAGAATGCTGTGGGACTGTCAGTTACTGGTTTGAAAAGCAGCAGCAAGACAGATTCAATGAACACCATAAATTAGCAGATTTAATCAGAAGGGTCTCAAAGTCTGTGTTCAAATGCTGAAGAGAGAAGGAAACTATTAACATAGCTAAAAACTAGAATGGTATTCCAAGCCTTCGGATCCCTTAAAGAGACAGCATAAGAGTCTTCTGCCTTTTTTTACCCTGTGCTCCACCGCTTTCCTCTCTGCTCTTTCAATCTCTGTTCTCAGCCGCTGTTCTAGGTCTGATGTGGAGCCACTTGCAGACGCAATTGTGATGTCCCGCTGGTGTAACTCTTGTGTCAACCTGGAGATTTCCCTTTTCATCCCTTCCAGCTCACTGCTGTGAGTTTGTTCAGCTTGAATGAGCTGCTCTTTCAGCTGGAGGAAGATATGCACACACCACCCATGAGCTTTTAAAAGAGGTTTCAGCAAAAAAGCAAAAGTATTGCACATGGCAACATGAAATCTAAGTACTGGAAAACAAAAAGCTCTATGTAACAAGCCCTCTGTGCGTGCTTGTCCTTCTTGATTGAAAACCACCTCATCCCAATCCTTTTCCACACCATGAACTGCCAACTGGGCCAAGACATAAGTTACATGCTGCAGAGTACTTGAGAAGACCCATAATTGATCGAATCACAGTCTCTTTAGCTCACCATTCTATCTCTGTGGCCAACAACAGATACCCAAAGGTTTACCATCACTGGGCAAGCACAGTAACACTTTCATAATATAACCTTGCAATTTGTCACTCAGCCTTCCTGAGGCAGAGATGGCGTCTTTAAATAGCTCTAGCCAGACTTTTCTTCCAGGAATTTGTCCTCAGTCTTTTGAATCAATATTAGCTTGTAGCAACTTAAGCTACCCATGGCAAACTTCCACAAGCACAGGGTAAAAATATACCTCTTTGTTTTCATAACTCCATTTGATGACCACTAGCCCCTGCATTATGAGAGAATAATTATTCCCTATTTACTTTCCACATGACAGGCATGATTTTATTTTTAGTATGTTCAATCTCATTTATCTCTTTTCCAGCCTGGTAAGACCAATTCCATTCAGCTGTTCCCTGTGTAAAAAAACACTCCATCCTTTTGGTCAGCTTTTCCCATACCTTATCTTGTTCTATTCAGTCCTTTTTGAGACAGCAGACCTGCACTGCATACAGTATTCTGGCAGGCACACTGTATATTTATTCAGTGACATGACAGAACAACAACATAGCATAATTTCTTCCCTAATATTCCATTCCATTAGCCAGAAATATTAACCACCCAAACTTCCAGGATTTTTCTGAGAATTACAAGCATTTTAGAAAATTGAACCAGAATCTCTGCCTGGCCATGTAAATACTATACATATGGTGATTTATCTCCATGTCACCTCAATGCCTCCCAAGTATATAAAATAGAAACAACCATAATAAATCTCTCTTTCCTCCCCAGCAGCCTGTAGAAGATTCATTTATTGTGTGGCTGTTTAAATGTGTAACCAAGCACGCATCTCTGGCGAGATCTGCACCTCTGTACATTCAGAATAAAGGATGAAAGATTTTCACAGAAGTGAGATTTTTCACCCAAGTCCAATAAGGTTTCTACTCTAACCAGGCTCCAGTGAAAGCTCTCACACTAACTGATCTAGACCATTTTTAAAAGTCAAGCCTTTTGGAGGGCTTGCCTCCCTCAGGTGCACAGAGCACTAGGGCGAGGTCCTCGTGGCAGATAAGCTGCTCCATCTCTTCTAGCCCCTGAGTTCACGTCTAGGTATCGAGCCTGAAACAAACTCCCTTATTCACATATGGACTAGAACACATTTGAAGCCCTGTCTCAAGTGTGATAGGACATACTACAGCAAAGCCCATTCCCTCCCTGTTCATCATCCTGCTGGGAGCCTGTATTAGGCTTAAACACAGCATTCCAGGCCTTAATTTCTTTGCATATTTGCCCCTCCAGCACTAATTCAAGTATCTCCACACTATAGAGAAGTATTGAGTCACATAGAGGTAGGCCTAAGAGATGCTCACAAAGTAAGCTGCATAGCTATGTACAGCAACCTGCAAACCTATCCTCTCAACTCCTGCTTTGTCAGATCTGCTCCTCACCCTTCAGCATATCACTGCCTCCACAACACTCCTGGCCTTTGGTCCCATTTGGAGCTTTGCTAACTGTGCACTGCTGAGGCACATGACACACACAGGAACAGCTGACTCCACAAGTACTTTTGCCACTCTCCACAAACAAAGTGATATTACCTTTTTAATCTCTGCCTTTGACTCAGTATGGTGTTCTTCCATTGACTGCAGCTCTTTGATATTCTCATCCAGCTCTTCACTCAGCTGTACACACCTTGCATTTGAAGACACCAGGCTGGGTGCCAAATGTAAAACTACAGATTAGAATACCCCAAGGAGGAAGACATGGTCAGAGAAACTTTGATCTTCCAAGCAGTCTCCCATGTCTTGTCATAACAGAAACCGGACTCTTAACCTAGAAGTTCCTTACCAATCCTTTGGTTTTGTTTACCAAAATCATTTCAAAAGAGATTGGGAAGCTGATCTAACAGATGATAGCCATTTCTTGTTTGTTTCTTTACCATACTAAGATTACAAACTTCCCATGCAAACATTAGTCTGAAAACCACAAACTCAGAGAGGAAGACTTGTTTATAATTCTTATTTCGCAGGAAGGTCTAGATCTGGTTCTTAGCAGCTGACTAACAAAGACTCCCTAACCTATTACAAATGAAGGTGCTAAGCCCAAGCAAGTTAAAACACTGGAAACACCCACAGTGTGCAGTGAAAAGTAGCCAACCAATTAGCAAAACAGTCTCACTATTAAACCATAAAATGAATAGCATTTGATTTCTTTAGCCCTTTGATATTCAAAATAAGCCTACAAAAATCAGTGGGACTCGGTAACTTGATGAATACAATACATCAGATATTATATTATTATCCAAGTTTCATTGCACATCGCGGGGAAGAAAGCAGTCGGCTACCTGTTCTCAAGATGAGTCACCTCTGACTGTAAGTGCTGTTCCTTCTTCTGGGCAACATCCAGCTGCAGTAGTATATGCTCCAGCTCCAGCCCTGGAGAAGACAATTGTTTCTCTTGCAAGTGTTCTTCCAAGGCCCTAAGCAGAAACATGAATTTTAATCTCAGCACAGAAATGTCTGAGTTCACTAATACAGGGAACATAACCACCATTTTCCTGTAATTCTCTGAAAAATACACAAAACCCAACAGTAGGTGACACCTGTGTGCATTGTGAATAAGCAAACATACCAGCTGGATGACAGCCCCCTGTTTTGAGTTCAGGCTGATTAAAAAAGACTACATCCTACTGTGATGTTGGCCTCCCTGATCCAGACAGTCTCTGTGGTTAGCAGATATCCAGCTTGCAAGAAACAGCGTGGCTGTTAGGTAACATACGTCAAAACCTTTTGACACAGCCATCAAAACCCTATAGCTTTTGCATGTTGCCAGTGCAGATGGGGAAGGCCAAGATTATTTTGCCACATATGTAGTTACTTTATCAAGACCCTAATCTGACATCATTAAATAGGTAAGAACTTTCACCTATGTCAATAAGCACATTATCAAATCCTGAAAGGCCTCCACCACTAGACTGAAAATGCCTGGGGAAAAAGAAACTCAAAAGCCCTGTGCTGCCTCCAGAAACCTAGCTGAGTAGAATGCTGATCCCTTCCACACTCTTCATTGAGTTATCAGTTGATTTCAAAAGCAATGCAATTTGTCAAATGCTGCAAGGAAGCGCAGCACTTGTGGGAAACTACAGTATACCATTCTATATATCAACCAGTACAGATCCAGCTGTATGAAAATACTTTTACTGTCTTCGGTGGGAGAACCTGGAATATAGAACTGGATTCAAGAGCGTAAGTACCAGCAAGGCACAGATGTTACCTGTTGAGGAGTTCTTTAGTGTGAAGAGTTTCAGTCACCCTGGCCAGCTCTTTCTGTAACTGTTCCTGGTGCAGCTTGGAGCTGTCAATGAAATCTTCCTGAGACCGCAAGGTGGCTCTGAGTTCCATCTTCTCATCCTGTAGCACCTGCACAGGAGGGAGAAGGAATGACTCTTGCAAGATGGACCAAATCAGTTTGCTGTAATGCAATGAGATGTTGATCAGACTTTTAAGGAACCCTTGGAAATCCTGCAGAGCATCATATGGGTACAAAGCCAGCTTTGAGGGCAATCAGGAACTTTACAAAGGCTCTTTCTAGAGATGGGAGCTCTGGGATGAAAAGCCTTCCTGCTACCTCTCACAAGTGCTGCTTTATACTCAGTTTCCTAACAGTTCCTCCACTGACCTCTAACATTTTCTTGGATTGCCTTAATTCTTCCTGAACTCTTTGCTGATCTTCCAGAATCATCCGATTGTTTACAGTCAGGTCGTCCACAATCATGTTAAGCCTCTCCACCTCCAACTCGTTGGCACAGATAGCATCATTGGCCCTCTCCAGCTTGCTGGTTAAGTGTTGGATTTCTGATTGGCTGGCCAGCTCCACCGACTCCAGAATCTGCTTCCGATTGGCAAGCTGAGTCTGCTAAGAGTAATTGGTTTGCATTAAAGCTAAATTATAGAAAACACAGTATATCAAAAGTACATTCATAACAACTACTGATTTCTTTGTGTAACGAGCCACATTCTCAAAGTAAGCAAAACTACCTTTCAGGGAATTAGGGAAAGTATTGTTGCAGGGTTACATGATGGGCAAAACTGAAGGCAAACAGAATAAAAAAAAAAAAAAAAAAAATATGCAGGGGCCCTCTGACTCCACAAGGGATTCAAAGAGAGTCTGGGAAAAGCAGATCTCAAATCACTCAAGTTGTCCGAGTATGAACTGCCTAACAACAAAGCTGCTATTGTTGCAAAACAACTATTTTTTGCTCATTACTCTAAGGCTAGATCAGGAGAAATGGCAGCATGTAAGAGGGTTTGTAAATATCATACACAAGCTAGAGATTACCCAATCATTAATTTCACACCAGGATAGAAAGCAGCTCTTGGTGCACAATGAAAAAAAAAAACCACAACCACCAAACTGTTACACCCAGTTCGGTTTTTGATCTGTCAATTATGTTTCACTTTATGCAGTAAATATCTGGTTCTAACAGCTTGTGAGAATGCTCACTTTGAATGTTTCATTGTCTTAATGGCTGACAAAAAAAGTTGTAAGGAACTTATGACTACCAAACAATACATGCTCTATTATTTATAGGCACAATACTTTATTTCATAGCATTTCTTTCCATATAGCTAGCTGGTGAAATTTAACAAGCCAGCTCTCATATAAGATTCTAAAGAAAATTCACTTCATATATTCCCTTCTTGAATAGTACCTTACAATTTTTAAAGGCTGAAACAAAAATATTTGAGTAGTCTTTTACTTCCAATTTCTAAGAGTAGCGATTCCCGCCAGCTTCAGAATCACCACATGCCTTGATTTATCGCCTGAAACATAATGCCTCATAACTAAGAAAACTACAGGAACTGTGCATTTGGAAGACTGTGGTATAATTTCGATTACAGTCTTTTCATTATTTGAATAGTCGTGACAGAAAACATAATCAGGAGGGGCAAGAGTTTAAAGTACAGCCTTTCTCCACCCAAGAAACCGGAGTACCAGACTACCTGAATATTTATTTCTGCATTAAGAAAACTTTTAAGCTATCTTTTATTTCCAGCCACAGAACATTCAGGACAGAACAGAATTCCAAGTTTCACCTGTTGACTTTAAAGGCTGCAGGTGTTACAGGAAGGTGCTCATCACTAAGAATGCCAGGCTTCCCTAAGCTGCACTGAAAGATATGAGGGGAAGCCAGCTGAAAGAAGAGAAAGGGGAAGTACTCCATGGTCACAGATCTCAGCTTGACCTTGTGCCAGAAAAACAACCAAGCATACAAAATGCATAGAAACATCCAAGGCAAAAATTTAGCATTTTCATGCTGGGCTTTGGATTCAGGCAATCTGTTCACAGTACCTCTGCACCTAAGTCATGTACACTGCTTAGGAAAAATCTCCCCGAATTTGTGTTTTTCTGCTGCACAGTGAGAAGAGTTCCTCTGCACTCCAGTATACCAGCCTGCACTCCAAGGACACATCTGTTTTCAGACAATTGAGCCATCAATGATGATACAAAGACAGCAGAGCAGCAAGACCTTCTGCTCAAGGACTCTCTCTCCATTTGTAGATCTACTAGTGTCAGCCTTTCACAAAGCCACTGTCAGAGCCAGCCTCAATCCTGTCATCACAAACTTCCTCCTTGCAGGAGTTTCCACTCAAGAGCAACTCAGGAGCCCATTAAGTGTAAAGCCCCCAGCAAGAGCTTCTTATCAGTGTCTGCTGTGATTGTGTCAGTGTGACTTCACAGCTGTGCTCTAGGTCAATTCGTCTTACTCTGCTGCAGCACCACTAACTCACTGAATGATTAGCTTTTCAGGAACAGCAGCCCCACTACTTCTTGCCTTTACAAGACTTTTAAAAAAGAGGGGGGGTGGGCGGCACAGGGACAGGACTGAAAACTGGTGTTACTTCAGTACTTTGCAGAAGTATCTGTCATAGGGGAAGACTATTTTCCAACATCATCCTCTGGACTGGACCCACAAGGTACACATGTTTAGCTACTGGCAGGTACACAGCTTTGAACTAGATGACATGATGTAACAGCTATTGTAAAGCATCATATGCTGTGGTCTCTACCTCCAAAGGAAAGCGTCATCCTACTATCTTCTCTACTAATTAGAGGGGTGGCAGGGAGAGCTGCACGAGGTTTATCTAACCTCTGTTGACAGACTCCAGATCTTTTTTCCCATAGAGCACTCATACAAGTAAACCTTATTCCACTGGGACTTTAAAAGTCATTTCAATGGCAACCTAAACTGGATTCAAGCCTGAGAGATTTCATTAATCTCTCCCTCTTCTCCCCTTCCTCCTCTCCCACCTGTTACCACAAACAAAACAAGAAACTTTCAGCACATATGAATTGTACCTGAATGAGCTCAGACTGTTCAGCCAAAGCCTTCCTCTGTGCTTCCAGCGAGGCCACCTGCTGCTGGTAAAGCAAGCGCTGCTTCTCCCAGTCAAGTGATTTTTGACGAAACTCCTGCAAGGACAGCAGGGGTGGCTTGGAGCAGTACATCCATGTGGTTGACAAGAAGCCCCCCTTCTAGTTCATATCCATGTTTGCTTTCTCTCTCCACCATATCCTCATGCACCTTTCCCCACAGCAGGGAAACCATTAGCCAATCATTTGATGCACCAACTCAGCAGTATAAAATGCCTCACATAATGTGCTGGTTGTTTCTTTCCCGCCTGAGTTAAAACGTCAGTGTCAATTATTGCTGTTTACAAATGTTAAGTGCTAACAGATTCATGGCTAGTTTCATGGATTTGCTGTCAGAGGTTTAACAATTCAGACCGGCTTTAGCTTCCAAACACGCTGCTATTGAAATCACTAAGATGACAAGTACGAACTACAGAATTTTAATGCTAATCTCTGCTCCAGAAATTGGATACTACATCAGTCAGATGTGTTTGTTGGACACAAAATGTTTCAGGGTACAGTAGAAGAAAATTGAGTGCGGTTGAGCTCAGCATAGCACAAAGATTAAAAGATGAGACAGTGTTGAGAAGAAGTTTGACATGTAGCTCCCTCCTCCTCAAAGGAGTGAGATGACAACCTCACCACACTGGAATTCATTCCATTCACATAATTAAGTACTCTTCCAGCACCTTCTTCTTTTTATTTAGTCTAAGAATAAGAACAGCAGCATACTTTATCCTGCACACTCAGATGCTCCAATGCAGGAAACTGCCTTTATTATACAAGCAGTTGAGAAGAGCTATACATGGAGAGTACTTTTAAAGCAGGATTCATAGCCCACTTCCTAGCTGACTATTCAGTCACCAGTGAAGCCCAGAAACTCACGTTAATACATACAAACTCTGGTTGGCACTTGCTTATTCACTACATACCTCCAGCTTCCTGGTCAGTCGGCTTATTTCAAACTGGTCATCCCCTTGCCTCTTGTTAGCTTCTCCTCTAGCTTCTCTTAGTTGTTTCTTCTGCAGCTTCTCATAGCTCCTCCTCAGCCTGGACAACTGCAAGGAATACAGTGAAAGAGACAACTTTGTTCAAGGCCGTAAGGCAAAAATTAAACAGCACTTTGAAAGAAGGCACACAAAATGGCTTCACACAAACAATTCCCCTAATCAAGGCCACACAGCTCGCAAGTGAAGACTTCTATTTGTATAATGAATCTAATATACCAACAGTATTGCAAAATACACTGAGCTGTGCAAGAGTAGCAAAATGCCACTGAAGTCGTGACATCAGCAGCTCTAATTAGGCCTCTGTCTTACCACTATTAAAACATGACTAAAATATTGATAAGATGAACATTTACATGTAGCTGTTAATGCAGTAAGAGCATGGTACCCCTCTGTGTACAGGTGACTCCCAGCCACAGTAGTAGCAGGCAGTACCTGTGGTTGATCTCCTCAGAGAGGGGCACATCACACCACACATGGGGTGGGGGCTAGTTCTACACAGAGGTACAATTTCTTATGTGATTAAAATACGCTCGTGAAGCTCAGGTGGGAACTGGAACTCTTCTGCTTAGTGGGAGAAGGAAGATTTGAGAATTGCCATTATACATAATATCAACACTACCTCATCTGTCATTTTCTGATTAGATACACTATGTATTTCACAATGAGTGGAGAATGCCAACAGAAAATATCATTCCTACGCCTACTGCTAGAATGCTAAAGTCATCTCAGAAGCAGGAATGAGGAAAAAACTCTTGACATTTAAATGACCCTCTGTGCAAATAATCACTTGCAACTTGCACAGAATTTTCCATCTGATGAGCTCCCCCCAACTCAACTATTAAATAAAAAGTTTCCCAGCAGCCACATGAATTTGAGAAGTCATCATTCCCATTTTACTGATGGAGAAAGCTAAGCCCATGGATGAACAGAAGGACTGTGAGAAGAAAAAAGTCTCAATCGAGACCTCATGCACTGATCACAAAAGGTTCTCCAGAGCTCTGAGTCAGTAAACTACATAGGCATGTTCAATGGGACTGGACAGGCGTACAGGCTTAGAGTTAATATACAAACATCCTTTGCCAAACACATCAGAAAATTACAAGTACAGGTTTATTCTTTCAACAACCTCAGTGAGTTAGACACTATACTGGTAACAGTGGTAAACCAAGACAGAAAGAATCTCTCCAAATGGTACTAAGAACAGAAGACTGAGGAATATTGGAGCTTAAAGTCATCTACGTTAATACTGTGTGGGTAAAATACCAACACATTGCCATTTTGGCCACAACACACATGCTGTATTTTAGCCTTAGCAATTTCAGCAGATCTGCCAATGTACCTCAGCTTTGCTTTGCAGCTTATCCACAATTCCAGTGGGAACCATCTAGTGAAAGAAGACTGTTAGTCATACTGAATAGTAAGGTGTTTTAAATGAGGACAGATGCCTTCTGTCCTCAGAGCAGAGACTACTAAATTAATTTAACTTCCGGCTTACAGCGAGCATGAACTAGGCCCAACCCTCCAGAGAAAACAGGTCAATGCTCTACTAGCTGTTCATGCCATTTAACTCGCTGCTACTGACAAGCAAGTGGAGACAGGCAAAGAGTTAAGGCATAAACATGGAATGCTGTTATACCACCTGCAGGACATTCCACATCTACCACCTTGCAGTGAAGAAGCAGCTTTTTGAGATGAAAGCTCTGAAATTATTTTCAGAAAGTATTTTCTAAGTATACTTAGTTTTTATTAAGTGTATTAAGACTAATATGCCTTGAGAGAATAAAATCCTTACCAACAAAATCAGAGTCAATGGAGGCAAAAAGAAGATGAGACCACATACCATTCTTGTTTCTTGATCTCGTATGATCCAGGCCAGTTGCACCACCACCCTTTTTTAATTTCACGAAATGCTGAAAGAGCAAACTACTGCTGCCTGTACCCATGGCAACTTCAGAATAAGCACTATGGTGACTAGCATGGGCAAACACAGGACATTTTTGCAGTAAACTTCTGCAGATGTCTAACACAGGAAAACTGCAAGAATATATCTACTACACATTTCTACTCCAACAGTTTTTTGTTCATCATCAAGTTCCTCCAAAGTGCAAAAAACAGGCCTAATGAAGCATAAAAATACTATTTTGCCTACACTCAATGCTCTTATTTGTAAGAACATAAACATTAAAAGAATGGGAAATTTTAAAAATATTGCATTTAAACAAAAGCAATGACACAAAGTATTTCACCTATCAGATTGTATGTCAACTGAGAACTAAAAACCAACCTTCTCTTTTTGCAACTCACCTCCTCTTGAAATTTCTTCAGCTGTTGTTCATATTCTTTAACCATGTCCTGTTTGGCTTTTTCAGTGTCTTCCACCTGGTGACGCAATATGTCAACCTGAATGAAGAGTTAAAAAGCAAACAAATAAAACAGTAGAACTGGACTTTACTGTCAGTAGGTACTAGGATTAGTTTTCATTTCATAAATATACATTATAGTAGGAGTGGTAAATGACTATTAAAAGATCCTAATTCTGTTAACAACTGCATGTTTCAATGGGGTCACTCACTATGAATCAGATTAAGTCTATGCCCAAATCTTTGGTAGGCTGGGGCCTGAACTGTTTCTGTTCCGGCCTCTTGTTTTGAGCCAGTTTCTGGCTTTCATTTTTGGGAATGAAGCTTACAGTTTGGGCTTGTGTCAAAAAGCTATTTCTATCTGGTATTTTCATCAAATTCTTCATAAACACACATTATGATGTCAGGCCATCTACCAAGAGAAAAGATGGCCATATCATTATCTTACCACAGTCAGGTGAAGCGAAGATTTCAAATACCACATGGAGATGAGAGGGACAAAGAAAGAAATGGGGCTTTCAAACTCATGGGGAAGACTTCCCTTGCATTGATTCAACTGGTCCTGTGACTCTTTTTCGTCTTTCCCCCCCCTCCATCTTTTTCCCACCCACAAACCAGAGTGGCCACCTTTCTAACTGCAGATGCAAAGGACAGCAAGCCAACAAATTAAAAGAAATCGCCACAGAAAATGCATGAGTAAACCAAAAGCATTAATATACTCCAGTAGTGACTTTAACCATAGATTACCACAGTTCAGTTTTGAAATCAATGTTTGCTTTTGGTGGTAAAAAAATATTTCAAAAGTGCCTTGAGAAAATACAATTGATAATAATAATGATAACCTATATGCTATAAATCACCGTTCTTGCAAATGAAAATCCTGTGGCATGACTCCAGCTTTAATAACTCTATAACAAAGACATTAATTCCAAAACTTGCCATGCAGACCAGTAGAAGCAGCTGACCGCAGTAACAAGAAAGTTCTTAAACCACTGTTGCTACAACCTGTCCCATTTCTCTATTTTACTAGATTCCACACCAAATTACTAAAAGCTACAGCAGTACTTGGGTAATTTTGAGGTGTAGTATAGTTGTACAGGCACCCAAAAAACCCAACTGCTTGTGCAGTTATCAGCTGGCTTTCAACCCAAGAGGTCAAAGCAACTTCATCAGAGAGCTGCCAAAACACAATTTGTAGCAATCTGCTGAAAGATAGGACACAGCAGCTATAAGAACAAATTTTAAACACTTTCAGAAAATGTCAATGTGGCTAGACCTTAAGATATAGCCACCCAGATTCCTGCTGGTGGATACATCAGTTCATTTGCACAAAACAAAGTTTATGGTCCACATCCTATGCAGAAACTTCACTTACTGATACTTCTCCACCAATACAGAAATTTGGTGCACTTCCCCCAGGTTGTTAATTAAAGGCTACAAAACCTGAGCTGCATGAAATAGCCCTTGGAGAATCTCCCAGCAATTATCTTGGTGTAGTTTACACACCAAATGTTTCTTCCACCAATGACTGCAGGTTGCGGGGCTGCTGATTACTGTTATAGCCAGATCCAGTGTCTCTGGGTTCTCTCTAGAAATTCTGACAATTCAATCTGTGGACTTCCACCAACCCTTAAGGAGTTGATCGCTTGACTTTGATGGAATTACAGAACAGGCACCTTGTTCCACCAGGCTCCTTTGTAAATTCTATTCCTGATTTCCAACTATGAGACAGGCTCCTGTTTCACTTAGCACAGCTATTTGCTAAAGGTAACCCCTTGTTTTGGCTTAGCATTTAAAAATAAATAAAAAAATAAATAAAAAATCAAAACCGATGAAACAATACCCGAAAGACATGTCCATGCAAAGTCAAACTCTGAAATTCAGGTTCAGCCTTTATATTGCATTGTGACATGTAAAACACACAGGTTGACATCAATCAGAAAACAGTATGAAGCTGAGGTACCTCCTTATATTTTTCCTGCAGAGCAGCCCTGGCAGAGGCAAGTTCCTGCTCTCGAACACTCAAGCAAGCTTCTAAAGCCTGTGTCTGTGTTTCCCATTCTGATTTCTTGTGAGCCACCATAATGTCAATCTGCTTCATCAGCTCCTGCAGCTCAGCCTCACAGGAAGTCAAGAACCCACCGCTGGAAGGGAAAGAGCTTCAAGTTACGAAGCAGGCACTGTACCAACAAAGTCAGCAGAACAAACTGATTTGCACGAAGGAACCAAGTCTGCACATGCAGTGCTTTGAACTCTATGCAAATTAGCTTGCAGAGAAATATACTTAATACTTACGTGTTTGTTCCACTCTCCAATGCAGTATCTCAAAAGTGGTATGTTCGTATGACTGGGCAGAGATCGAAATTTGGCAATGATCAACAAAGAATACTTGTGAAATCTCAATGAGAACAAATGACCTACACACTTTAAATGTAGGGGGTTTGTCTTCTATACAGAGAATTGTTACAAGCACCTACAAACACTTATGCCTTTGTCTTGGTACTATGCATTATCTATGTAAACCGGAGCATGTTTGATCCATATTTTGTATTTGCTTTAATTGCTCTCCAGGCAGAGGCATTTTATAACAAGTTTCAGTCACCAGAGAAATCTTACAGCCAAGCTATCAGCTCCTGAAAACAGAAGTTTATCACAAATGCAGACAAACCCCTAAGCAGAGGGGGTTGGATGACAACACGATAATGAAGAATAGAACATTCGCAATCCATTGGAGAGAGCATGCTCCCTAGCGACACGGCAATTTCTAATTTTGTGCAGTAATTATTGAAGCCAATTCAACTAACTCCTCTAAAACTTCACAAGCTGCTAAGCCAGGGACAATATTAAGGCTTGCAAGATACAGCCCTAGAGGGCAGTGAACTCCATGATGATCTTTACCCCTTTAATTTGCCTGTCAAACAGGAAGCACTGAAAAGAAACGGAAATCAATAGGTTAAGGGATTGAAATTTTCCTGTTCCCCCAGGGCACATGCACACTTCACAACCTGGCAGTTTTTCTATAGGGAAAGAAATACTTCTTAAAGGAGCCAAGATCAGTTAAATTTGAAGTCTACCCTGTCCTGCAAGTTAACCAAATATTAGCTACTATAATGCAGAGCAAGAACATTTCCTTCATAGCATCTGCTAATATAAAGCTAAATCTAAACCTGATTTCTGCAACCAGTTCTCTGTAGAAGATACAGTATCAGTAAACTTGAGTCACATTCTCAAAGATCACTATGAAAATGGCATCAGTGACTTTTGCTTCACGCTTGTTTGACACATAAAACATTTTTTTCCATTATCGGCACTATAGTATCTCTTGGGGATCCAAAAGCCTAGATACTTTCACCTAAGAGATAGCATTAAGGATTCTTCAGAGATGAATGAGACTGTGCAGTTTCAACACAAGCAGGAAATAATCAGATGTTTTCAATCAAACCAGATAACAAAGTCATGTCTCATTAACCTTGCAAGGCTGTTACCAAAAAAATACTTATTCACACCTTTAATTACAACTGCTCCTGATGTTAGACAGTAAGAAGGGTTTACAACAACAACAACAAAGAGGTAAGGTTTTCAGGAAGACATAAAACTAAATTTCTAACAATTAAGACTACAATATCTGATAAGAGATTATTGCAAAGCTAGCTCACCCAGTGACTTTACTTCTGCACCAGCTGAAGACCACTGCACACTGTATTTGTCCACCAGCATGCACTAGTGGACAAACTCCAAAGCCCTTATTTAAGCAACAGAAGCTTTGCCTGATAGCAGAGAATTTGATTCTGAATAAGAGGGAAGGTTAATAATTAAATGGTTTTGAATGACTGGTGTATACTGTTGCATACGTACCTCCCCTGCCCATTTCTTTGCATTCCTTCCAGCAAAGCCTCCATCACCAAATCCTGGTGGTTTTAGCAGCTAGGAAAGTACACAAAAGCAGCAGTCACCCATGGCAATATATGAACAAGGCTACTTCTCCATCCAACTGCAGAGCAAGCTGAAGTCCACAGAGGAAAGAAGTTTAAAAAAATTACAATTAGCACACAGTTACAGGTGAGGAAAACAATGGTCAGCTTCATGAACTTACAAGCCAAATATCTGCCAAATAAAGGAAAACA
The DNA here is from genome assembly GCF_929443795.1 of Astur gentilis. Lineage (NCBI taxonomy): Eukaryota > Metazoa > Chordata > Aves > Accipitriformes > Accipitridae > Astur > Astur gentilis. The sequence goes on from NC_064885.1 coordinate 15,892,888, forward strand.
TTCTTTTTCTACAAAAAAAAAGCAAGCAAACAAAAAAACCCAGTGCAACCATTCAGCACTATCAAACTGTGGTGATATAATCATGTGATCTAGTAAGTAGAATAACTCAAAGACCAGCAGTGAAGGCAAATCTGCACTTCAGCAAACGGGTAAACTCAACACACTGGGACTGGCAGATCTCCCATCTCCTGGGTGCACCGAACTGCAGAGGATCAGCGACACTCGGGCACTTCCAAACGGGCTAGCCTAAGATCCACCCCTGACAGGGGTATTTGTCTCTTCAGAGAAAAACTGTAAGCACCTTGTAGCAAGTAGCAGTAAGAATCTATCCATAAATTAGATCTCTTCCTAGTCTGTTACAGACTAGGTTAAAGAGACCACACAGTTTACGATTGCATTCAGGACACAATACTAGTTCACATGGTTGCGAGAATTTTCTTTTAAGATAGCACTAACTCTTTAAAAATTCCTCTGGTGCCTTAAGCTAAGAAAATAAGTTGCACATGTTTACAGTAGCAGTACATTGAGTTAAAAACAACATCCTTTAAGTCACGAACACATGTATGTATGCATACACATAGCAGTTTCACATATTTGTGAAGCAAAAAAGGTTTACATGAAAGGCAAAAATGGGGAATAAAAAAAAATTAAAGTTACCATGGAACCATACCCAGAAAGGCAGAATTTATTTTAGTGGCTCCTCCATGAAACTGTGGCTCTCTAACAGAAATATGGTTAAACTCATCCTGAGGATACAGAATTACACTTCAGTTTCACCCTGTGGATGTATTCACACAATCTTCTGTTTCCAGAACATGTGTGCACTTTCTCAAGTATTTAGAGATGGATCCTCACAACATCTTTCCCCAAAGATTAATACGGCATTATTAAGCAGTCAACAAAAGGGGGAGCGGGTCACAGAAAGTGAGACTTTCAGAAACACATACTCAGCTTTGCTCTCTTTCACTTCCATCAGAGCTGCTATCCCACTCCTACAGCATTTTAAAACACCATCCAGAGATTAAAGCCTGTCCCTGGGAGCTATATTTTAAACCACACACATACACAAAATATGTATTTCACTGAGGAAGGGAAAAAAAAAATTCCTATCCCTATGCCGATACAGTGTTTTGTCTCTTTTTGGTCCTCTCTGTGCTCAACAAAATTCAATCAGTATGCAGAACATCTTTGTTGTACTGCTGATGGCAGAGCTGCTGAGGAGAGTAGATGAACAGATCGCCAGAGCTGCTGACAGCCGTGCAAGACAGTTCTCCAGGTGGCAACAGCAGACATTAGCCAGTAACAGCTCTTCTGTTTCATTCTAATCACACCTACACATAATTGATTTTCAGCTGGTAGCAGTGAGACTTCATTGTCCACCACAGAGAACGTCTGCTAAAATTCAAAAAGAAAATCCAGAGAGCAATCCAGGTCCTTTATCAGTAGGTCCTTCTGTGAGAGGCTGGGATCAGTTCAACACTGAAAGCTCTCTTCCTTGAGGAGCCAGAGAGTATCTACTCTTGCTTCTGATAGGCTTTAAGCAGGGTCCCCAAGGTAAGATGCCTGTATCTGCCAGCTTTGCATAAGTGCCAGCTTACCTGGGTTTGGGGGAAAACCCTTAAAATCAGACACCTCTAGCCAGTTTTATCCTACATCAGGCTCGTTGACTTAGTATTATATTTTGGCATCTCAAGCTTGCAAGTCACTATGCAAATTACAGGCATCTGAGTAAAGACCCACACAGATACCACAAAAAGAAACAGTCTCTGCCATTAACTACAGCTGAAACAACCAGAGCTGGCCTGTCACTTCTGAAATTGAAGAAAGAGGAAGTATTTGCAAAAAAAAAAAAACACAAAAAAAAAAACCAAAAAAAAAACCCAAACACCAAAATACATAAAGCATTTAAAAATCAACAAAGTTTAGCATCCCAACTCAAGAAAGAATTGTTGCAGTAGAGGCAAGAGGAGAAAATTTGACAATACGCAGGAGGACTTAAGAATACTGCCCGTGAGGAAAGACCGGGATTATTTTACGTTTAAAAAAACACTGTAGGATGCAATTTTAAACTGCCGGCTGGAAGCAAGCTTACAATGAACAGAAAAGCACAACCCACGTCGCAGCAAGCACTTCCCAGAAGTCCCAATGATCAGACGCTGGAAAAGCCATCTCCGGCTGTTCAATGGCCAGGCAGGAGCCCGCGGGGAACCAGCCCGAGCAGCTGCTGCTTCGCCGGGGCAAGAAGTGACCCGGGACGGGGTCCCCCTCGGCGTAAAGCCACCCGGCCTCTCCGGAAGGCGCACCCTCATCCTACGGTGTTTTAATTCCTCCTCACCGGGAGCCTCGACACCGAACGACCACTGACGATGTTTACACACACCCCGAAGGCCAGCGTATCGGCCCGCAGGCCGAGGCGCTGACCGCGGCCCCTTCCAGCCCTGCTCCCGGGGAAGAAGGCCCCCCTGCCCGGGGGGCTCCGGGCTCCCCGCACCGCCCCTGTTCGCTGACTATGGGTCGGACCCCGCCGCTCAGGGACGACGGTCGGCGACCGTTCCTGACGGCGGGAGGCCAGCAGTGGGCTGGGCTGGGCTAGGCGAGGCCAGGCCGGGCCGGGCTGGGCTCAGCTCCCCACAAACACCCCTGCCACCGGTCCGCCCGCTCACTCCCACTCCCACTCCCACTCCCCCCCTCCCCGCCCACCGCCGCTGCCAACCTAACGGCGGAGCAGAGCCTGGGCCTCGGCGGCGGGTGAGCGCCGAGCCTGCGCGGGGACTGCGCCTGCGCACTGCCGGTGCCGAGGCTGCCTCCCGGAGATGGGCAGGGTAGGGGGCCGCGTCGCCCGGGGTGGGGACGGGGGCCACGGCGCTACAGTGGCCGGGAGGGGCGCCGGGAGGGGCGCCGGGAGGGGCAGGGGGCCGCATCGCCCCGGTTACCGGGGCTGGGATGCGCTCAGGCCTGTCCCCAGCGCCTAGCCGGGACCGCCTCGGCCGGCTGTCCCCATGCAGCCACCGCGGGGCCGCCTCCGGCCGGGGCGGCTGGAGCGCTCCACAGCTCCGGGTGTAAAGGCGAGGCCTGTTCAACGTGTAGGTCTGGAGCCGGGCATGGCGAGGTGGCTCCTGCACCCTCCCGAGAGTCCCAAACCTGGTTTGGTTTTACATAAATATGGGTAGTCTCCCACCCCGGCACGATCCGAGCCGCCTGCTGCTGGTTGCTGTGCTTCAGGAGTCACACAGGGGCGAGTGCTGAGGTGAGGTTTCTGGGAGGGCAGAGGAATAATCGAACGATCACGAGAAACCCCTGGAATGATGACAGTAGCTGAGCGTGGAGGACAGTCTTATTTTTCTCCTGTTTCATCCGCTTCCTGGAATTCAGGTTTTGGCAGCATTTCATGTGCCATTAAATCCTTTGTTCTGCCTCTTTCCCAGATTCACAAAGGATCAGAGACTGAAAGCGAGTAGGCAGCAAACAATAAGCAACGGTTCTGTGCAGAGTTAGAGGGGACGGGGGAGCTCTAGGTCCTCAAGCTCACTCAAAAAGAGACTTCCAAAGGTCAGTAGCTGTAAACGCATGTAAATCTCTATAATTAATAATAACAGGCCAGTTTTATATGTTCATCTCTGATGCCTATCAATCTGCAATTCAGTCTGATAGTGTTCTTTTTAGATGAAGTAGTTCTCCTGTGGTTATCTTTTTGAGTGGATTAGAAAAATCAAGGTTTTCCATAAAAGTTTAAGCTTAACAGAAATTGGATCAAAACTGGAACAAGCCCATAGTCCAAACTCCAGCTACTTGGTTGGGGATGTGGATGTTAGAAATAGTATCTGCTTTGTGTCACAGATTTAGCTGTACTTGCCTGCTACAACGATGGACAGCGAAGTGCAAAGGGATGGCAGAATCCTGGATTTGATCGATGACGCATGGAGGGAGGATAAATTGCCATATGAGGATGTGGCTATCCCTTTGGTAGGTGAATTGCTACTTATCAATCTGAGTTAAGACTGGTGTGTTTATCACAGCCCCTTCCAAGAAATGGCACAGAGAGTATTGCTTGCGGTGCAACTAATTTGTACAAAAGGCTCCCAGGAGGGATCTGACTCACTCTTTTCTTGTCCTATATGCCAGTCGTTCCTGTGTGTCTATGAGGACGTGTACGTTTCTCTCCCCCTTCACCTGACCAGTTGCCAGACCTCCTCAGAACTGGAGTGCCCTTCCCATTGCACAATTCTGTGTTAGGCATCAGAGGAGTAGAATCATCCTTTCTCTCTGCTTCCCCCTCACTTTACTGGTGTGTGAAGTGGTTTCCAGTTGGTTTGTAGAACAGATAGGATCAGTCTCATGCTGACAGTTGCAGTCTTGGTTACATTTTATCTCCACTTTCTGAAATCCCATTAAAAGAAGCAGAAAATTTTTCAAACGTCTTCCTAATCAGTCTTTTCCAGATACAGTGTTGCTGTTGCCAGTTCCAGGATAGCAGTGACGGAATTGGCATCTGCAGTAGGACTCTTGCTTGTAGCACTGCATCCAACGCATGGCACCTATCTTTTCATCCAATGTACAAGGCCAGAGAGGTGCAGCTGGAGAAAAGCTATCTCTGACCCCACAAAGCCCAGAGCTGAAGCTTCAGATCTCCCACACTGACGCCTTTCCTTAGCTATTTTGAAACTACCAGGGAAGTAAGAGGTATCTGAGGATTTTCCCTTTCCTTGTTCCCTCTGGTACACAAGGTTTACCCTGGCTAGCACTTGACAAAGCAGTCATGCTAAGATTGTGGGGACTGACAGGCTGCTAGTTTCTTTTAGCATAGAGACATTTCCAAATTGCTAGTGACATTGCTAGCCTCAAGCTTTAGCCCTTACACCACTGTCTTTTCAGAGAGGGCAAGGAGCAGCTACACACTTCCAAAATCCATATACATGGCACACAAGTTTTCCTGCCAAGATTTGGGCCTGAGGGAATGATCTTGCAGAACTATGATTCTCAGATATGAGGGCCCAAAACCCCCTTTGCTTGGGACAACCTGTACTAGGCAGGCTAAATATTATGAACTAGTTCCTTGCTGGCAGTTGCCTTTACCCTGTGTCCCAAACATTACTGTTTCTTTCCTTATGGCCATCTCTTGAGCTACTTACAGTCACATACTGATGGCAGCCTCAGAGCAGGAAGCCTCATCAACTAACAATAGAAAGAAAGGCCTGGCTGTGGATATAAAGATCCCCAGGGCTGGATTGGCTCTGATCACATAGAAAAAACAGCACAAATTCACAGGAGACTTACTCAGCAGCATCGTAAAGGAGTAAACAAAATGGCTGTAAAGTATTTGAGGCTGTCCCAAGCATCTGATCACTGCTCACTCAAGAGGTTCCTAGGAACTCAAATGAGCTCTAATCATATGCTGTTTTCAAAACTGAAAAATTTTATTTAGCTCATACTGGGATTTCCAGAGATCTAGAACTCAGAATTCTTGCCCAAATGGTATCTGGCAGATAACACGCACTCTGTGTGACTGCACAGCAACACAGAGAACAAATACCAGGAAGGAAAATGAAATCTCAGTTAAACTGTACTTCCTCCTTACTGTGTCATGAGCAGTTCTGTGTTGCACCTGTTAGGGGTGTCTGACTTCTACTGTTGATATAGCACAGCCACACCCGAGTTCAGCATGTGGAAAGAGGAAGGATTTCTCACCTGCCATAGGAAAGTAACATGTTACAGAACCAGTTGTCTTAATAACAGCTGTAATAAATGCAGTATCTGTATTCCTGGCAACAGCAGAAGAAACACATTGCAAACAAGCAATGGAATAATTGCATCGTACTATTATTTACTTATTTTGCATTTGCTATATATTCTCCTTCTTCGCTGTGTGTGCAGTCTGAGCGTATAGCAAGGCCCCAGGGTCCTGGAAAAGCAATTTACCTTTCAGATTAAGCACCATATTCATGTGAAAAGTATATTGTTCATAACTGGGCTTAGTGATATTTTTAAGTGGATCAGTATGTATGATATCTATTGTTCAGATGCACCCTCTGGTCTCATTTGTGGGGTTTTGTATTTATCCATATGAAGTCTTAGTAACCTGCTCCTTTCAGGAAGCATATTATGTGTGGAACGCATTGTGCCTCTGTTTTGTTCTCAGAATGAGCTTCCTGAACCAGAGCAAGACAATGGTGGCACAACTGAGTCTGTGAAAGAGCAAGAAATGAAGTGGACAGATTTGGCTCTCCAGTATCTCCATGAAAACGTTCCACCCACGGGAAACTAGTGAATCAGTGAGATTTCAGGCAGTAGATGCAAGAATGCAATATAAAAAATATTTTTCAGCTGACCATCACTGTCATAAGCGTCGCTAAGGAGGAAACAATGTTTCTGAAAAAGGCTTAGATTCAAACGATGGTTCTGCTCACAGTCACCAAACAGTTAAAAATGCTTCTATAATGAGTGTGAAATAACAATGGCTATCTGACACCTCAGAGCTAATATCAGAATGTTTCTCTTATGTAAAATTATTTCATATCTTCTGTTAAGTTGTTCTTACGTTGGTGCCAATTCTGATCTTAAATGTTTTCTACATGTGATAAAACAAGTAGTTTTTACTGTCTCAGGTTGTTACTGATTTCAAAGCTCACAATGGGATCATTTCTGACTCTGAAGGCTTATGTCCCAAGAGGTATTCCTGTGTATTCTGTGGTTAGAGTTCAGCATACAAAAACCAAATAGCCATAAGTCAGTTGTTACCATCTTTAACTAGTGTGCGGCTGAGGAAGGTTGTGTGGGACAGGTGTGAAAGATTGGTCAACAGGATTCAAGAGCTGGAGGTAATCTGTAAACACAGGTGGTTATTTGAACTCCTCATTTCAGGATTTGATGGTGGTGGTGGACAGCATTTCCAGTACTGACATCCTGGGTATGTTCACCAATATGCATACTGTAAACAGTCTAATTTATGCTAAAATAGTGGTTACTCAAAATCATTGTCTTTAGAGGGAACACTAAGAGTTACAAGGAAGAGCCTGACAGTCCCAGTGTACCACCTATTGAACTGATGGCCACTTGGATGAGCTGTCTCAGATGGGAAATGGAAATCTGAGGAAAGTGATGGGGAAAAGAAACAAGTGGATCTTGGCTTCGGGCAATAAATTATTACCTCTTTTTGCACTGAGAAGAAAGGCAAGGCCCTCTTGATTTCTTTATCTCATTTTATCTCTGATTCTCAAATGTCTTTTGCAATAGGTAAAAGCCTTCTGTTCATCTTGCTTGTTTCCCTGTTGGACCGATTCCTTCACACCATTGGCAGAACTTGCTAAGGAGAAAATATTTTGACAGAGTTTAGGATTACTGGTAGAGGTGAGAAAGGAACTGGAAGGAAAAGAATGTTTTGAATTATTTTCTTTTGCCAGTGCATCACAAAAAGCACTTCCCTGGAGCTTGCAGATTCCAGACTCCACACAAGTTTTTTGGTGTCTTTTTCTCAATGTTTATCCTCTTCAAAATAACAAAACCCAACTTTTGCCTGTGTGATTACCAAATGGAATCACAGTACAGCACATGTCCTGCGAGACTGCAATTGCTGAGCTGCATGAGATGGAGAGCTCCCGGTAGTTGTGAAAAAATCATGTGTTGCTGGGTGCGCACCTCTGTCTGAGGTGTAATGCGTGCCTGCAGCAGACAAGCAGCATGCACTTGTCTGAACAAGAAGGAGCTGCAGACATCCAGCAGGCAGAGTTAAGGATTAACCCAAGAATTAGCAAAGTCAAAAAGCTTAATACGTACAGCATGGACCAAAGAAACAGCTATGCAACTGGGAACTGTAATAGTTCAGCTCCTCATTGGATCATCACCGGGGGGAAAACCAGAGCCTGTGCTTAACGAGGTGTTTCTGATCCTCCCCCTGTTCCCTTTCCCTGGCCTATGTTAGAAGAATTTGCTAAGAAAACATTAGGCAAAGCTACCACACAGCTTCTATCCAGCAGCCACCCCTGGTCTCTCCCCACCCCCACCCACCCCTTTCTCACCCCTTTACAAACTCTCCACCACCTTCATCTTTCCAATTTTTCCACTAGATATTCCAGCTCCGATTTCAGACTTCCTTTCGTGCCCCTGACAGTTGTCTTTGCATCTGCCATCTTCTTCCTCCCCTCCAGCACGGAAAAAAAAGAAAAAGCCCTTACTTGAATTAGAGCTGAATTCATGAGGTTCCAGCAGGTCTGCAAGAAAACGTGATGGGGATGCCAGATGTACAACTGTCATCCAAGACAGCAGTTCCTTGGCAGCCCAATGGAGACCCAGATTGACTGGTACCTTCCCTTTGTCATGACATAGTGCTGTGCATCCACCTCCTGCCTGAGGTGGACAGGGTCTTGTAGGTTAGCAGCGATGCTGGGCCACAGTGCTCAGAAAAGCTGGAGGGACATGGAAGAGTAGAGATCATCATGAATGCTACCAGCATAGGGCCCTGTGAAACCAAGTGCTGGCCCTGCCCAGATGCTTATCATACTTGCAGTGACACCTACAATCTTCACTGCCTTTTGACATTCTTTGGAAAAGACAAATAGACACGCAATAATTTCCTTAGTTTCAACACGTTTAGTCAACTTGCTGCTTACAGCATGATACCAAACCATTTGTGTTCTTTCATTAGTCATTCCCCAGGGCAAACTGTATTTAAAATAAGGAAACCCAGTAGAATAGAAGGTGCCCCACCTTTTTAAGAAGAAGCTTTAGTTATATAACTAAAGACTAGTCTTCATTTCTTGGCTGGTAACTTCCTCCTTTCACCACACCTACTGTTACTGGCAGAAAAAAAGAGAGCAAACTTGACAGAGACAGCAGACACATGCCAAAGAAGTGGTAAAATCTTTTACCTGTAGAAGTTCCATGTGGAAGTCCATATGCTGAGGCTGTGTGTCATCTTCATCTACCTTTTGTATGGGGTGAAACCAGGTAAGAAATCAACCGTTTGTTTTGAATGTTTTTGTCAAATATAAGACACTTTCTGTGCTTTGCAGAAACATGAATTTATCTACCCTCTGCATTATAAGTTACTGTGTAGGGGTTTTCGCTAGCATTATTTATCTTGCCAAAGCAAATTGTACTGGTTACATGAATGTAGTCAGCTCTCAGAGTTCCAAATGTAAAACCAGAAGTAATTTTTATTATCTTTTCCTCACTTTGCAAACTATTCTCTTCTGTAAGTACTATCCATTGACACTGAAAATATAATTCGAAATCTTCAGAGAATGATTTCTTTTCAGCAGTGTCTTATGTGACAGACACGAAGGTTGAATTACCATTTATGAACAATAAGCTTCATTTGATATCCTCACAGCCCTATCGAGTATCAAACTGTGTAAGAAAAAACAAATTACTACCTTGTGTTAGCATACACATGGGAGCAAGTCAAGTTATAGCTCTCTGCTTTGTAGGGAAAACAAACAGGAATTAAACAAAAAAACCCCAACCAAACAGTATTCTTATAAATACTAACTTGTATTTCATCAGGTTCTCTGGGGTAATTGTGGGGTCACATTTTGCTTAGTTTGTTAAATATGCTGTAGGAAATGTAGTCAGAAGAAGTGGAAAAATAGAATTGTCTAAAAAGGCACTGAGGAAACCCAGTGAGATACAGAAGACCAGTTTAAGAGGCAGAGGACACACTCTGTGGAAAAGCAATGGAAATCTTCACTAATGCTACTGAGATTTGCTATGTGGTAGTGAAGTGTGCTTAAAGCTGAAGACTCATTATTGATGCGTAAGACCAGTCTGTTGTAACATACCGTAAAAAACCCAGGCAAGGTGACAGTGTTTTGAGTGTCAGTGAAACTGCAGACAAATACAGAAGCAGCAACACTCTTATCTGAGGTCCATGCAAGGTGTTGACTGGGTGAGCAGCCCCCTTCAGGGGCTCTGTGTGGCAATACAGTCTCCCAAGGACCACAGCTAGGACAACTACAAATCTGAACAAGTGACCACTGACCCACTGAAGTGAAAAACTGTTGGAACTTGACTTTGCAAGAGGACAGACTGGTGGAGTTAAAAAATTCAGCTGCTATTCTATTCATGCAGACAGCCTCAGTGGCACAACCCCAAAATGCCACTATTGCAAACCCTGCCTGTCCGTAGGATGAACATCCAGGACAGAAGGAAGAAAAAGCTTCCAAACACCATGTCCCAGAAAGGAACGAGAGAGACCAGGGGAAGGCAGGAACATGGGTTTAACAGCTTGGTATGCCCCCTGCTACAGGTGCTGTGTCAGAGCACCTTGCCCAAGAAACTAGTGTTTGGCGTCCTATTTTACATATCAGAAAGCTGAGCAGAGGGAGAAAAGCTAATTGCCTGAGCCTGTTCAGCAAGCTAATGCCCAAGACAGTGCTGGGAGTGAATTAATGGGACACTGGGTTAATTGCCACATTTATTCACCTTTCCTGGAGGGAAGTGGTCTGTTGGACACAGGTTAAGCACAGTGCCAGGGTGTAGGTTTCCACCTCACTTATTTGCTTGGAGACTTAATCTCAATAAGCCTCTTGCCCCATCAGAGAAATCGTGTTGGAGTTTCAAAGACACTTCCAGCCATTTGGGTAGGATTCACTGTGCTTATCAGAATGAAGAGCAAAGCCAGGATAACTGGCTCTCCTCATGTGTCAGCTTTTGTAACACATGGTGGATGAGTCTGGGATACATACCAGCCTGCCAGAAGAGGAGCTGGCAGGTTTCCCCCCACTATTAGCACTGATCTAATTTTGTTATTCAAAATAGAACAAATCTAACAGACTTGGTGCAGATATAACAAGGCTTTTTATACAGTTCCTGTGTTAGGTATTAGCAAATGCTGATCAGCTCTTTAAAAGCTCTTCTTTACCAGAACGTTTGGGCTGTTCTGGTGACAAACACAGTGCTCCTCTGGGCAAGTCTCAGCATGATACAGGAGATATAGAAACAAATCAAGCAATCAATGCAATCTTCCACCATATAGAAGTAATTTTTGTCTGGCATTTCTGCCTGTATTACTACAGTTTCAGTGGCAGTAAAGGTGATTAACAATACTATATAATACCATACAATAACTAAACCAATTTCTAGTTATTAGCAAAAAATAATCGTTTGGGGTTTTTTTATGTTGCAGTAGCACCTAGAGGGCAGTGGTTAAGTATCACTGTGTATGCTGGTGTATATCAGCAAAAAATGGTAAATTTCCTTTGAGATTTCCACATGAGCAGTGTCATAGGAGAACTCTTGCTGCTGTTTCTCTGGAGCATCTTGGCATGGTAACTGTGGTAAGAGCAAGCTGGTCAGGAGAGGGCCACCCAGGTCACCTTTACTCTTGCAAGCAGGGCCCAGAGTCACACTGCCCCTGGGAGCCCTGACTGAAGCATTACAGAGGCAGAACACCCTCAGTTCAAAGGCCACTGATTTCAACGGATGTTCATTGGGCCTGGCTGAGAGTTCATTTTCCACTGCTCCTGTTCCACTATTCATATTTTACCATAGGCTTTATACAGGATGGACTCCGTGGATTTCAAATGTTAAAATTTATTTCTGAATTTATGGTAGCAATTTAAAATATCCAGTTGGACTTAACTGCAACATCCTTTTAGCCTATTAACTTTTATTTCTGGAGCTCCTGGGGCTTCTACAAAGTAATTAGCAGAACTATGGCAACTGAGCAGATTATTTTATGTGCTGGGCACATAGCATTTATATCACTCTCATGCTGCTGATTTCCACAGGAGGAGAAAAGGGAAAGTTGCTCATAGAAACTGAGAGTTTCATCATTTAGAAATTAAAATGCACAGAGTATTGGAGATTTGCTAGAGCACAATTAGATTACAGCTGCAGGTTTTCTAAACCTTTCTACCTACTGCACAGCCCTTTGAGCAACAAAGATCAGGAAGATTTCTCTAGCAACTGCAGCCTAAGCAATTATTGCAGCCCAGGGCATATGTGTGAGAGACACTCTCTCCCACAACATTCTTCAATAAGATTAAGTGGATTTGGAGAAAAGGATTGTGAGCCAGGAAGAGGCTACAAAACCTGGGAAGGCCTTCATAAGCAGTGTCCGTCTGGAGACAGTTATTCCATTCCCTGCCAGTGCCCTGCTGGAGATTGTATTGGACTCCGAAGGCTCAGCTGGTGTTCCGTTGGAAAAGCAATGAACAAAAGACAGGCTTTCAAATGGCAAAGACCATCCAATAAAGCAAAAGTTACAGAAAATTCAGTTACTCTTCAGCTGTGTATAAAGCAATATCAGTAACATATCTCATGCAGTCAAATGGTCTCCCATTTCACAGTCTGAAATAGCATGCTGCATCTGCAAATACAAATGAAGCATTGAGCTGCTCCTCACAACAGCAAAATCCTCTGCAGCTTGTCAGCTCCAGACTGGAGTTACAAACCATAAGGATGTCTCTTTACCCTAGAGCCTGTCCAGAGCTTCTAGGTGTGCTCTCAAACCAATACAGCAGCCATCCTAGTTGTCAGTCTTCAATACCTTCCTCACACTAGTGGGATTTTTGGAGAGAGTCCATGCCATCTCCCAGCTGCTGGTGGAAGCAGGACTGTGCTGCTTCAGGGAATGCTGCTCTGAGAAGGTACACTTGCTGTCTTTGTTCCAATGTGGCAAGAAATCCTAAGATTCAGGATAACTCCAGCCATGAACATGATGGAAAGGAAAGGAGCAGCCCTAGCTCAGACAGCTCACAGCATGTGTTCCTGTGCCTGTGTAGGGCTGGCAGGTAGAAAAGGTCAAAGCAAACACATTGGTGCTAACCTCAGGATTGCCACACTGTGCTCTTTTCAGATCCTAGGGAGACATGCCCTGCGTTCACAGCTCTCAGCATTGGCAACGCTTTGATAGGGACAGACCTGAAAGTGAAGCTGCTGCTCTACACCAAACTGAATCCAAACTGTGCTGAAGAGCTCAATTCAACAGCCTCCAAGTATCTAGATGTGACCAAAAAAACTACATTCATCATCCATGGATACCGACTCACAGGCTCTACCCCAGTCTGGATCCCTGACTTGGTACATCTTCTGCTTTCTGTAGAAGACATGAACGTCATCCTTGTGGATTGGAACCAGGGAGCAACAACTCTCATCTACAGTAATGCTTCCAGAAACTGCAAGAAAGTTGCTGAGATTCTGAAGAAATTTATTGATGAAATGTTGGTAAGTTGAACGTTCACACTATGATATAGACATTAACGCACAGCATGTAAAGGGCACAAAGGAAGTGTTTTAAAACAGCAGGAGTCTGGGGAAAAAAACTCCTAAAAAGGAATACATTAATTTTTGGAAGTGCAGCTATACTGCAGTGCCAAATTCTACCCTTGGACTTGGTATGATGGTATTTTGTTGCAATATTCAGTTTACACTCAAAGGCTCTACATTTCTGAATACAAAACTCTACAGATATGTTTTCCCATACATAGAAACTCTATTTCTACTTTCTGGATGTCCAAAAGTCAGCTTATGGAGATCAGCTACAGTTCGCAGCTCCTCTAAGCTGTTGCACAGGCACCCTCAGTGATGACACTGGACCATTAGGATCATTGTGTCTGCTAATGCCTTGCAGGAACCCCATGTGGGGCAACTGGAGTTGTACTCATGGGGCCCAGAATACTCACTCCTGTCCACACCTGTAGTTACTGCCCCAGGAAAGTACAACCATTGCCTGAACTGTTCTCATCGCAGCTCTCTCAGATATGGGCCTCAAACCTAAGCGCTGCTTGTACTATGGGACTATCAAAGGGGGAATATTTACAAAGAGTGGAACACACCAAGGGAAAATATGGGAAAAGTAGGGAGATGCATGTACATTCCTCCTCCTGATATTTTTTATGCCTTTGATGTGCCTAAAAATCTGCAACAAGTCCTCTTATATCTCAGGTTGATGGAGCATCGCTTGACTCCTTGCACATGATAGGAGTGAGCCTGGGAGCACACATCTCTGGCTTTGTGGGACAGATGTTTGATGGTACACTTGGAAGAATCACAGGTAAGCCCTTCCTCCTGTCAGTCCTTTTGCTTTGAAGAAAGCTGTTCATGGTGAGCAGTGTGAGCTGCGCACTACTAAAGTGATGCCATAAGTGTGGTTTTGCATTGCAGGTCTTGACCCAGCAGGCCCCTTGTACAGAGGAAAGCCGCCTAGTGAGAGGCTAGATCCGACAGATGCACAGTTTGTTGACATCATTCATTCAGACACCGATGGTATGTGACATTTCTCCTCTTTACCATTATGAGGAGACCTAGAGACTGATGGGGAGCACAGGAAAGCAAGGGCTCTGGTAGGCAGCAGTGCTGGGGAAGATCCTTGCTCCTTCAGCCCAGGAGGACAGCAGCTTACTTCACTGGTGCTGTGAAGGTGTCTGTGGTCCTGTGTTGCCCACGCTGTCATCAGCACTCTCTTGGGAGCTGCTGTTTTATTTGCATTTCAAAACATGCTGCTGGTCTATAGCAATTAAAGCCTTGTGGCCCATGAAGTAGAAGGACTCAGGCACTAGTGCAGGAGTGCCCTGTTGCTACTGCAGCACACAGTCCTGCCAAAGCAGTTCCATATTAACACTGCACTGTGGGGTCAGGCTGCCCCCCCAGCATGCAGCATCTCAAAAGCTAGTCACACGGCTCAATGCCTTGCACAGCGGATCAGTTATCCCCAACCCTGTGACTCCCTGCATGATGCTTCCAGTCTTCATCCCACCTCCTGTGGGCTAAACCTTCCTCTGGGGCAAATGTGAAATCTCCCTCAGCCCTATCCCTGGTGCACAGCACACCTTCACATCCACAGCCAGGCCAGCAGTGTGATGCAAACCCTTCACCCTGCTCCCACTGGCATCCCACCCCTAGCACTTGGCTTTCCCACCTCATTGCTGCCTCTCATCCTCTCCCAGACCCTCCAAGAACTCGGGACTTCAGCAGCACAGCAATACCCAGTCTTTCACATCCTTTTTCCTCTCCCACAGGCAGTGACACAAAAAGCCAAATTTTGTACTGTCAGATGCACAAACTTATTTTAGGTATTTGATACCACTGCTAAAATGACACAGCTGGGTCACAACCATTTGGCCTGCTGTCTAAATAGATGAATGACATTAATATTCCTACACAGGCAGGCATCCTAGAACTAAATAACTATTATTTTTTCCAGTTAGTTTCTTTTCCTTCTTCTGCATTTTATGATGTAATATTCCCTCCCTTCACCTCTGATATTTTCTTTTGTCAGGACTAGGCTACACAGAAGCACTAGGCCACATAGACTTCTACCCCAATGGCGGGACCGACCAGCCTGGCTGTCCACTGACAATATTTTCTGGTAATTAATTCTGCCTTGAATTGCACAAACAGTGACAAAATGTTTCCAATCAGAAAAGAGGAGAAGGCCAGAGAAACATCATGACTGCTTAGAAAAGACATGAAAACCATATTCTGGGAAAGCCATGAAAGCAATCTATTC
The DNA here is from genome assembly GCF_929443795.1 of Astur gentilis. Taxonomy (NCBI): domain Eukaryota; kingdom Metazoa; phylum Chordata; class Aves; order Accipitriformes; family Accipitridae; genus Astur; species Astur gentilis. The sequence continues at coordinate 15,908,333 of NC_064885.1, forward strand.
CCAGCACTGATGTGGTACACTGACGTAACAGGAGTTTAGCTGATGTGCACCAGGCAGACATAGGAGTCAGGAGTGATCCTTCTGCTCTCTGTCACAAATGCAAATGGGATTAATTTTCCGTGCAAAAAGTCATCAGGTAGATTTATGTCTTCATTTTGTGACTATGTTAAGAAAACCTGTGGGAATTTTTTAATTACTTAGAACACACACAAAACCCCAAGGACTAGCAACAGCAAGAACCTGTTCAGAATACAGGTTCAAGATGTATGTGGGGTAGGCAGTTATACTGAATCCAATGCGCCTTTCTTGGCAGTGACAGTTGGGCTTTACCTGCCAGATTGCACTAAGTCTTGAATGCAAGAAAGCTTTTTTCCTTTCCAGCCTGGCAGCCAAACTGGTTTTGTGAAAGCTGGGTGAAGAAGATACCTCACAGAAGGAAAGGCAGTAAGGTGAACTCAGACCTTATCAGACCTAAGGGAATCTATGTAGGAAACCAGCCTGAAACAAATACCTATAGGAAATGAGGCTTCACTCATTTTGCTGCCCATGCAACATGTCATTTTATTAGTTATGTCTTTCTAAAGAGTTTTTTAAACAAAAATGACAAAGCCATGTGCCAAAAAATGCAATATCCAGCTGTCAGGCCTGAGGTCAAAGAGAAAACACCTGAAATGGAGAAGGATCCATAGCTGGATCCTCTGGAACTGCAGCAACAATACAAACAAATATGTTTTTAAAACCAAAAAAGACAAGAAAAGTAAAGTAGACATAGGCAGAGCTGAGTGCACTCAAAGGGAGAGGCTAGTGCCCACTTCCTGTTCTGCCACAGCCCAGTGCTCCCCAGTGCAATGTTGCCTTCAGGCTGGTCAGTGACTGTCCACTGGTGTGTCCTTTTTTACTAGTGCATTAATACTGTTTTCAGGAAGCATGAGGATTGCTAACAATATGTTTCTTCCCTATGTATGATTGAGGATTGCAGTATTTTAAATGTGACCATCAGAGGTCTGTTTTCCTGTTCATGTCATCCCTGAAACAGAACTGCAATATTACTGCATACCCGTGTGACTCCTACAGAAATTACAGGAATGGCAAATGTACCAGCTGCGAAACTTTTTGGCCTATGCCATGCCCCATTGTAGGTAAGGATCCCGGGAATGTAAATACATTCTGAATACATGTGTCTGACAGAGCTGCCCATCATTACTGTAACTTGGTGTGTGACAAATGTTTTGCTAAAGGACTAACACAACATGGTGCTTTGCAAAAGCATGTAAGTTATTTCCACTGAGGTTTTCAGGATCATCTCTCCTTGACTTCTGCAGAGCTACAAGCTTCTGCTGCAGGAAAAAAAGGCCCGAGAAATTTCCCTGCTCTTTGTACAGTCACATCATGTTGTGATCTAGAACAGAAATCCACACATAAAGGATACAGAACTAGAAAAGCCAAAACAAGACTTGGGATCTTTACACTAAAGTCACAGAAATGATGAATTAAAGTCCATTAGCTGTCCAGTTTGAGGGATAGGGGCATGTTCTTGCTAAAACAGAATCTCTTCTAAGAGATTTTCAGCACCACAAACCCCTCTTGATTCCAAAAGGAACAGCAGAGGGGTGAACAAAGGGTATTCTGCTTTTTTGTAACTGACCCACAGAGGTGTCCCAGCCTGGATGTGACAGCCCAGCTTCAGGCTGCCATTTCTGAAATTTTGATGCTTTGACACTTCCAGAAATGAGCTTGCAAAGCTGAGCGTATGGTTTTCATTCTGCACTGCAGATGTGGAAAAAGATCAATCTTAAAATAAGTGCTGAACAGTAATCATGCATAGACACCCAGTTGGCTTTAGTTACACAAGTAAAATTAAGCCCTTGTATAAGTCTACAGAGTACAGGAGCATGTGTCACAGTAACACCTTGCAGCTGGAAAGCAATATATTATTTCTTAAATACTTGCTTTGTTATTTTCAGCAATTTAGTTGCTTATATACCTATGCAGTAACTCTGTTTCATTTTCAAACTGTCATCTATAGGCTACTATGCCCATAAGTGGAAAAGCTATTTAACACAACAGAGCCATCCAGTGACAAGGATGTTTTTTGATACAGCGGACAAAGAGCCATTTTGTAGTAAGTGACTAAGATTTCTGAGATTATTTTTCTTTGCGTATTGTCTCCTCCAGCAACAGCCAAGCAGAGATGGTTAGTTGTTATTGGCATGATAGCCAGCATTTTAGAAACAAAGCCAGCGGCTGCTGGATAGAATTGTGTCCATCTGCAGTCTTGCCATTACATTCCTTATCTGCAAGCTTGCCTGGTGCTATGAAAGCCAACTACTCACTAGATGTGCAAGAACAGGCTCACCTTGCTTACAGTGCTAAGAAATAAGCTGAGAACATGCAAATGAAGCATAAAAGGGTAGTTCCTAAACTGTGATTTAAAACAAGACACCACTCTTGTGCAAGTAAGAGGTGTGTGGGAATGATGAGAGTCAAAGATGTCCTCTGAGCTGAACAGGTAAAAAAGCTACCCTGGACAAAAGTGAAAGGCACAGGGAAAGGGCCCAGGCAAGGGGGAATCAGTGAAAAAAGGTTTCACCCTCATGATCACCAAGCCATGGGCAGGGATTATGGCCTGAGCTCCAGTGCTGGTCAGCAAGTGAATTCAGTGAGTTAAAGATCAAAGAGCAGGCGGTTCTGCTCCTTGACTGAGAAGATAAATGAAAGATGCTGAGAACAGAAATGAAGGGGATCAGAGGCGGACAGGAGAAACAAAAGGCAATCTAAAAATGAATGGTGAAAGGTGGTGTGCTGAAAGCTGTATAGAGAGACCATCTTGCATGCCACTTGTGTAACCCTTGCTCTAGTGCTTTCCCAGACATCTCTTAATATTTCTATTAGAAATCTCTGCAAAGGAAGATGGCAAGCAGGAAGGAGAAATAAATTTTAGAGTTAAATTGAACAGGTTGTGTCAGATGAGCAAATGGGAGAAAGATGCACTCCACCTGCAGCTCAGCTCCCAGACAGGCATACAGCTGGGCTGGAAAGCAGAGCAAGTGTACAGAGTCTAACCGTGCTCACTTTCTCTCTCACCTCAGTTTATCACTACTTTGTGGATATTACTACATGGAACAAAGACACCAGAAGAGGCACCTTCAGCATTGTATTAGCTGATGAAACTGGGAAGAAGGCAGAATCTAAAGTTAATCCGTAAGTCCTACCGATCTGATGATCTGTAAATGTTAGCAAATCACTTGGTACAACTGCATCTGGGAGGAGGCAAGATATCCTCCTCTAATTTCTCTGCTGATACTTGATAGCATACATGCCTTAGGGCTTTCCTGGTCCTATGCGATTTTCACAGACTCCCCCAGCGCACACCAGCTCACAGCCCGGCCCTTTGGTATGGACCCTTCTTAGTCATTTTAAGGACCGAAGTGGACAATCTCAAGCCAGCAGCACAGCTGTCCTAGGCTTCCACTAAAGCAGGAGGAAAAACATGTCTGCTCTTTTCCTTCCCCTTCCCCTTCCAGCTCCAGGTGCCCAAGACAGCTGGGATGAACCTGGGCCTGAATATGTAACAGCCAAATCAATTCATTCCACCTGGAGAAGCAAATTAATGACTGGTGTTTATGTGGACATGCAAATTCCTGACTGAGCTAAAACTACTTCAGCCAAACAAGTCCTGCTCAACTAGTTTTCCCAAGTGTCTCTGTGTATTCTCTCAGCCGTATCTGCTTGCACGGGAGCAATCTGCATAGCTCCCTGGGGCTGCACAACAGGACCACCCACTCTGCCAAGTGTGTGACAGCCCACCAGGCAGCATGCTTACACACACACACACACACCATGAACAGCTTTGACAGGTTAAAACTTGTCCTATTTGTCAGGCCTCCTAAAACTTCTAAACAAGGCCAGTCATTTTGCGTGTTGCAACAGGGATACGCTTCCAGTCACATCTGCACTCTTCACCTTCATCAGGGAAACCTTAAACTATGGCCATACTACCGGCATTTTTGCAAGAAGCTCTGCTGCTTTTGCACCAAGATCGATGCAGTTTTCAGGCAAATCTCAAAGTGGAACTGGCTATTCTGTCAAAAAGGACTGAGGTCAAACCCCAGTCCTGCAAGACTTCATGTCTTTAAGCCTGTGCTATTTTCCTGTCCTGAGAAGCTGGATTACTCTTTGTTAATTCTGGTCAACGCTGCATTGTTTCACAAATGCTTGTGCTGCATTTGCCAGAAAAGAACTACCAGAAATTTAATTAGGGGCATTAATACCCCCAAGGTAACAGTCTTCCATTTGTAGAGCTACCTCGGCCGTACAGCATTGTTACAAACAGATTTTTATATACAGCAACATATTCTGCAAACTCCATGGATGACTCGGTGTTCAGGTCTGCACAGACAGCCAAGTACAAACATCCTTTAGGTTTAGTCCACTCAGGTTCAAAGCAGAATCACAGTAAGGATTCTGGTTTGGGACCACAGCAAATGGCATCAGACCCGTGTCCCCACTCCCGCCCCAAATAACTGAGTGCAAAAGCGGCTGAGCAGGTTCACACCTAGAGACCTGAATCCATACCCTTTTCCTGTAAATCAGAAACTACTCATAAATTCAGTCCTCCTCCCCCAGCACTGTTTCTAATATTATACTGAATGTATTAAAAATGGTGCTATTCCCCCAGTGACTCTCCAACACCTTGTCTGCTTTATCTTTAGAGAAGCTGCAGCCTTTCGGCAGTACAACCAAATCACATTGCTAATTGGATTCAACCAGGATTTTGAAAATATAGAAAGAATTTCCTTGACATTTTCCACAGGATCTGTCATTGGCCCAAAATTCAAACTCAGGATTCTCCAAATGAGGTTCCGGTCACTTACAAATCCAGAAAGGTAAGCAGATGTTTACAAACCATTTCTATTGTTGCAGACTGGACAGAAGTAAATGAATCTCCCAGATTCCTGGCCTTGCTGAGTTTGTCCAGAAGAATTAGATCTATTTCACATTTAATAATTCTTGTACACATATCCTGGGAATAAATTCCTCATGCACACAAACCCCATAGCTGAATACCTACTTGAAAACAGAGGTTGTCTTATTGTACTGAAAACATGTAAGTAGTGGTCTGACTCTGATGTGGTCTGGCATTTTAACCTTTGGTCAGGAAAATGACCTTTGAGAAGCTGCCCAGGCCTGAACTCTGGGCTGAAGGTAAATGCAACTCTCAGGGAAATAGATGTTCAGCCCCAAATACACATGTTATATCCCAGTCAATTTCTATGTCCAGTCAAGCAGGGAGATTAATTTACTCCTAGAATTCCAGTAACTGGGAGCTGCTGGCTGCTATGCCCCAAAGCACTGACTACTGCCCACAACATCATGAGGTACCTACCAGGTCATTTGCTGATGAGATTTCTACAGCTGCTTCAGTCACCTTGTTACCCTCTGTCTGCTCTGTGGTCCTACCCTTAAGCTTCCCTGATTTCTAGGGCACCTTTGGAGGACAGGATCTCTGCCTGAGCTCATCAAGTACAGAATCTCTTAGGCTGACCTTGTGTGCAAGGAGAGTATGCGGACATCAAGCTGTACCATGCTTTAAATTTGGGTTAAAACGAGGATTGCATATTATAGAGAACAGTGAAGCAGAAAAAGGACAGAGCTGCAGAACATGTTTCTTTGCATTTCATGAAGGTCTGGTACCCTTATCCTAGCCTTGGAATAAGGAAGAGATTGTGTATGTCTAATAAGCAATGTCCTTCTGCAGCTCCCCCTTGCTGATGCTCCCTTTCTCCTGTCCTACATCTCCACAGTCACTTCCAGCTCCAGATCCACATTCAGTCTTTTAAAAAGTAGATTAAAATGCCCAAATATTTCATCAGAGACTGACCGCTCTCCCCTAGGAGGGGCTGCTACAGGCTGCAAGTACAGCTTGATGGTAATCAGTCACTGCCATGGGGAGGGATGTCCTGCCCTCTCTCCTTCCCTGTTCCAGGGCTAACATTCATGTGCTCCCAGATGAAAGCCTATGTATTTCCTCTGTTTTTCGGCTGGGCTAGCTCTAAGCCAGCTCAATGCCCGGTCCCAGCGCAGAGTGGCAACACAATCCCTAATGCTGACACCAGGGAATTGGCAGGAACAGGAAGATGAGCTGGAAGGACCACCCCATTCAGTGGACACCCAAGTGTAGACTGGCTTAAAGGGAACCACAAACTCAGGAGCCAATACCTCAGTTTGCTTGCTGGCTTTTGTGTTCTTCTTTTCCACAAGGAAAAGCAAAAGATAACATAGAACAGAATGAAAATATACTCAAGGTATCCCTGACCTCAGTAAGACTTAAAGTCAACCTCACTTTAGGTGGACTTCAAGCCAGCTGTCTTGAGAATGTGACTTATTTTACATAAGTCTCCATCCAGCATGGTGGGAGACTTGACTGGGGGACGATACAAGAAAGGCCAATTTTTCACTTTTGGCTCATATTGACTGCTTTTATGCAGACTGCAGCTGTGCAGGTACGACCTTGTCCTGATGGAGAACACCAGAAAAACCTTCAAGCCCATCCCATGTTGGAGCGGGAGCTAAGACCCGAACGTGTCACTTCTGAACGTTACGTCTGAAGGTGGCAGACATTTTCACAGCCGTATGGGGACTCACCTGAAAGTTCCTCAGCACCCTCTGCGGAGACCAAGCGGCAGGGCGGTGGGACCCTCTTGTCAGGCAAAGATTTATAAACGGCGCTGTAGAAGCGACCAAAAAACCGGCAGCGTTGTGTGTTTTTGAAGCGCGCTTCTGCGGCGGAGCTGGCTTCGCGCCCGGGGACGAGGCGGCTCCCGCCGCTCCCTCAGGCGCGGAGCTCCCAGCGCCCGCCCTGCCCACAGCCCCGCCCCGCGCCTGCGCGTCCCGCTGCGCTCCCCCGGGGTAGGCGGGGGCGGGCCGGCCGGCGGCAGCGGCGGGTCCCATCGCGGGATGTGGCGGCGGCTGGCCGGGCTGTTGCTCGTCTTCGCGGCCGCCACGGCCGCCCTCTGGCTGCTGTCGTCCCGGCTGAGCGCGGGGCAGGCGCGCAGGTGGGTGTGGGTGCGGGCGCGGGGGGGGGGGGCGGTGCGAAGGCGAGGCGGGCCGGTGCTCCGGATCTCCCCGTGTTCCTCCTCGCCCCAGGCCGCTGCGGTTCCCTTCGGACCTGGAGGAGCTGCGGGAGCTGGCCGAGGCGCTGCGGGACTACGAGCGGCAGCACGGGGGCGCGGCGCTGGCCCTCTTCTGTGCCGCCTACCTCTACAAGCAGAGCTTCGCCATCCCCGGCTCCAGCCTCCTGGTACGGGCGCCTGGCGGGAGGGCGGCGGCGGGGCCGGGGGGGAGGGGGAATGCAGGGCGGGAGCCGGTACGAAGCCTTCAGAGGGGCCCTTTGCCCCCAGCCCCGGACCAGGCCCTGCCTGCTGGGGCAAGGTGCAAGGTCGGTGCCTTGCTGGGTGAGTGGCAGCTCTGCAGGGACAGGAGACTGGTCTGCCCGATGGCCTCGAGAAGCCAGAGCGGCCAAGGCTGAAGGCAGCCAGGCTGAGGGGACTTGCGTGTCTGCGTGCGCGTGTCCCCGGGCTCCCTCTCACTCGGTGCTGTGCCCTGGCAGAACGTTCTGGCTGGAGCGCTGTTCGGGCCGTGGACCGGGCTGGTGCTGTGCTCAGCCCTAACGTCTGTGGGAGCGACCTTCTGCTACCTGCTCTCTGGCGCGTTCGGAAAGCAGTTTGTCGTCTACTACTTTCCTGATAAAGTGGCTCTGCTGCAAAGAAAGGTAAGCAGCCATGGTTCTGCAGATGCCCGGAATGGCCCCTGGGCGAGGCTGCCTTTTTGGGTTGACTTAGTAAGAAAATGAATACGCGCAGGGGATGCATCAGGTCGGTTAAGGGCCACCTCTGACACAATCTAGGAGCAGACTGCTCTCTAGGGAGCAAGGCTGTTTGCAAAGGGGGTGCATGGAAAATCCCAGGTCCCAAGAAAAATCAGAAGTAAGATAATGCATTCATTGGGAAGCCCCTGTGCTCCAGACCTGCCTCCACCTATCCTGTGCTGCACTGTATGGCTGGAGGTGGCTCTGCTGGTGACTTCCCGATCTCTCATTCGGGTTAGATCCCATTTTCATCACTTGCATGGAAGATGCTGGCTCACCATTAGGCTCCTGAACATACATACATAAAGCTGCCACTTTTCATCAGTTCTGGACCGATGCTATGTTGCAGCATGTTAGAAGAAAACTGACATTCACTTTAGTATCGTGGCCATTCAGATGTTACTGCTGTCTGAAGAGCAGAAATAATTTGGAACGTTTCTCTTGGCAGGTAGAAGAGAACAGGAGCTGCTTATTTTTCTTCTTGTTGTTCCTGAGGCTGTTCCCCATGACACCAAACTGGTTTCTGAATCTCTCAGCTCCCATTTTAAACATCCCTGTGTCCCAGTTCTTCTTTTCTGTTCTCATCGGTAAGGCCTGGGGAGGCTGTCTGAGGGGGCAGCATGACATTGCCTCTCTCCTTGTCACCGAGCCTCAGGTAGCATACTGAGCTGGGGAAGATAGAGTGGCAGGGTCATAGCTGTGACTCTGCCCCATTTAAATGTTTGCCTTTGTGCTGCCCTTATAATTGGAGGTCTTGGAGCATTCTGCAAATATGTCTGCATTGCCAATGCAGTTTTGAATCATACCCCGTTATTTCTGTTATGAATGCAGACCCCTGTGTCTGGCCTTGGGAAAGGACATGTTTAAGCTAATTCTACCTGGGGGGGATGCTAACAGGCTCTTTTTTTTTTTTTTTTTCTCTGGTTCTTCCAGGTCTTACACCGTATAATTTCATCTGTGTGCAGACAGGAGCCATTCTGTCACAAATCACCTCTTTGGATGCCATTTTCTCCTGGGACACGCTGCTCAAACTGCTTGCAATGGCTGTGGCAGCATTGATACCAGGGACCCTCATCAAGAAATACAGCAAGAAGCACTTGAAGCTGGATGAAGACAAGCATGCTCAGTTACTCAATGGCAAAAAGAGCTTGTGATAGCTCAGGTGCCCCAGATGTTGGGGGACTGCCTCATAAAAGCTGCAGGTCTCTGTTCCTGGGGGTTATATTCTGCATGCTCAGTGCCACCATGGACCAAGGACAATTTCAGTTTTTAATCGTTCTTCTTGTCTAAGAGGAGGCGTAAGGTTCTTATTTTTAATGAATGTTTAACTGTGCATGTATCTGCACGGAGAGCGCTATACAGGGGCTTTGTGAACACTTCAGTTAATTTGCCTGTTTCCTTTAAATCAGCCTGTGCCTCCAGTGTAGCTGAGGGTGTTGCCAGCCCACTGCAAATGTATTAGCAATGGGGAAAAAAAAAAAAATCAGGAGTATTAGAATCCTGTGAGGAATGTTCCTCACAGCTTAGTTCCTCCCAGCTCTTGAACACGGGGGCGGCAAGCACCATGCTCCCTGTGGTCTCCTTACCAGTCCAAGTCACAGGCTTCCCTTGGGCTCCTGCACTTCCTACCAAGTCCAGCTTTGTGAGCCCAGCTAGTCTTGATGGTGTGACTGATGTGGCAGCAGACAGCTGCTGCTCTGAGAGTGAGGCAGGCTGGTTTTCTGGCCAGCCTCATCCCTTGGCACCATAGCATACAGTGCTGTGTTGAACTGCAACAGCAGCTCTTTTTCACCACCACTCCAGTAGCAGCATTTCCCAGCTCTAGGCAGACCCTACTCCCTCCTCTCCCTGCCCTCTCCAAACCCATACTTATTTAGCATTTTTGGCCTAAAATGATGAACTGTGCACTTCTGTGCTGTTAGGCGCAGCAGTACAAGTACCAAGTTGAGAAAAAAGTAATGATGTTTCAGGGTCCCTGCACCTTCTGTAGGAGAGCTTGCACAGCTGTAGAAGGCTCTTCCTCTGTCATTCAGATGTTAAGCATATCCTGCAGCAAAATCTTCAAGGATTTGGGGCCAGCTGCAAGCTGCCTGTATGTATTATCCATATGTTAGAACACACAAGATTGCTTCTGAGGTCTGTCAGTGGCTGCTCATCCCACAAAGACTAAGGGGGGGCAGGGGGGAAGTGGATGTGCCTGGCTGGCAGTGATTTGTACTGAGAAGCATCCTTAAACCTACACATTTGCTCATGTATAACTAGAAGGTTTCCAAATAAGCAGGTAGGCTCTGTCCCAGTTGCTGCAGAACAGTAGCCCCCAGGGATGATACTATGCTCCTGGGTTTTTGGTATTTGCACTTCCTTGCTCTACTCTCCATGAATTTTCCCTCCACTCGAAGGACAAAGTAAACTTTCTGGCATGGAAGGGGGCAGATGGGAGACCCCAGAGCACTCAGGAAGCTGACAGAGTGAACGTTCCATCCATTTTGGCACCTTCCCCACCAGCAGGGTTGGAACTGAGTGGGACAGCAAGGTTCCCAAGATGAGAAGTAACAGTTGCAGATTCAATCCCCCACATCCCATTGCAAAAATCACTATTTGACAAGAGCAAAAGCCAACACTTAGGGACACCTGGGTGCTTGGTAGGCTACATGTGTCTGACCAAGCCTCTGCCCCGCTACTTGGAACTCCCAGTAGTTCCAGTTCAGCTGTGTTCAGAGACAGGTAACAACAAGCTGCTCGCTAACATCACGTTAGTTATTAAAAGGCTTCATGACATTATCCCAAAGTACATGAGAAACCATTCCCAGATCACCAGACAAGCCTGAGAAGCATTGAAGTACACTGGCTTTTTATTCCATGCATTGTTTGCTTTGATAGTCGTTCTTGTTTCCATCACTGTACACTGTTCAATACAAAAAAAAAAATCAAGTTTGTATCAGGAATCCACAGAGCAGGGAGGAAAGAGATGAACACTACTGGACAGGGCCAAGATGAAATGGTTACTTAACACGACAGTGGGAAAGGCAACATTCAGCTCTGGGAGAAAATCTAGGCTAGTGTTCAGGAGCTGTCAGCAGCCATGAGAACTGGATCAGGGTAGATGGGATGCTGAAAAGGGAACCCATGGTTTACTTCTGTCCTGCAAATGCGGTGTTACTGTGAGGAGGAAGCAGGCTGATTTACGCTTCTCAGCCCCATACCCTGCTAGGAGAGTAAGTGCGATGAACCACAGCAGAGGCGCCCATACAGCAATGTGGAGGTCACATCTATGTGCAATTCTGGGTGGGTTTCACTACAGAAAATGCCTATATAACCCCCTGCAGAACTGACAGCAACTGTCCCAGGAACATGGGGGGCTGCTGAGCCACCCCTGCCCGCACACAGCCAAGGGCACAAGATGTGTGTGCAGGGGGAGGCTGAGATTACATCTCCACAGGTACAGGGTTACACACTTAGGCAAGGGGGGGGAACTCTAGTGGCAGTCCCAGAGGGATGCTGCATAGGAGGCAGCAGTTAGGAGGAGCAATGCTGGACTGTAACAGTGCAATGACCTGGGCATGTAAAAAACTAGAGCGAAGTGTGGCAGCAGACAACCTGAAGGGTTCAGCTCTGTTTTTACAGGCTGCAGAATGGGCCAGCATGTCCCCAGGCAAGGACGGGGAACAATCAGCACATACGCAGGACAGCTGCCCCAGAAGGGTCCCAAAATCCTACATATCAAAGCTTCTATGCTTCTCTGCAAGCCCAGAGGAGCTTCATCACATGGTGGAGGAGCTCTAAGCAAAGACCAGAGCTACCAAAACCCCTCTGGGATCTTTTTGTTAGGGACTGAATCATTGCAGACTGAAGTCCCTGCATGGAGATGCTGACAGGCCTGAGCCAGAAGCAGCTCTGCTTTGGCCCTGTTGCCACAGGGCTGCCCTAGGACACCAGTGCTGCCCACAGGCAGTGGGCACCGCAGGGCCGTGGACTGGGTTGACATCGCACAGCCTGCAGGCAGCAAACGGACTTGCCTGTGGGAGCTCCAGAAGCCTGCCAAATCTGAGTTGGCAGAGTCTCCCCAGGGGCATAAGGCCTGGCATACTCTGCTGTGGGGGACATTTGATGGTAGTTCTCAACCTCTCTTCATGCAATAGTTTGGTCTTCCTCTTTGTGTGCATGTTACATGCACACAGTTCTGTACTGCTAAATTCCTGCGCCCCTGAGTAACCATCTGCACCACCTCTTGCACACCAAAACCCCTCTCACACCACAATGGCAAAGCTATCTCTGGCCCTGCCACCTCCTCCTGCCACTGGCCAAGAGACAGAGAACATTTGGGAGGAGAAAAGAGGGATGGGAAGAGAGAAGAAACAAGCCAGGAAAGAGCTTCACTCCCCATGGTATTCTGCCTGCACCCAGAGCTGAGTATTGCTGCTGCAGGCAGGGGTGAGCTGGTCATTCCCTCTCCTCTCCAGCAGCCTGTTTGGTCCTGCATGGGTGATCCACCATGTGGATCCACTGCTGGCCATCCCTGATCTCGTACCCACTGCCCAGAGCAACTGCCCTCCTCTCCACTTGTCCTTCTGGATGCTCTTGCCAGGGGGTCTTGTGACAGTTCTTCATCAATTCAAAAGCCACTCGCTCCCTGATCACCACTCCCCACCAGCTCAGGGGCTGCCAACTCTACCGGCAACAGGAGCAAATTGCAGCTTTGACCACAAGGAATATCACAGGACCCAGGAGGCTGGCTGCATCCATCCCTCTCGGACCCACTTTGACAGGTTCTCTGCCCTGGTATAACAGCATCCTTAGAAATCACAAGAGGCAGCAACTACTGACAGCCACTGAGACCAGCTCTGCTCCCATCCCCCCAGCAACCAGGGAGAAGGTAACATCACACAAACAGATTACAATTGTGCTAGCGGTGAAGCCAACCTTCTGATCTACAGAAATTATAATAAATAATAAAATAACATCATAACTTAAGATCTGTGTGTAGTCCAGCTACAAAAATTTAAAAATACGGGATAATTTAACTCATACAATACTGCTCTCTGTATAAGTAAGACATTTTCCTTCATTTTGCCATGAGGCTATAAATTACCACAGTTAAATTCAAACCAATATTTTAACATAAAATGTAAACAAACAAAGCAACAGAAGTACCTGTCCATGGTCCATTCCTGCCGTTCATCTCAGGCTGGTGTGCCAGTCTGCAGAGCAGCACCCAGCAGTGCAGCCATGCACCACGCACACATGGCACAGTGGTGCCAGTCAGCACGCTAGGAAGGGCAGAGTGAAAGCTCTTGCAGGGGGGGGACATCAACTATGGGTGGGGGAAACGTGCTCTACCATTTTGTTCTCTTTAAATATTGATTTAAGAGAGTAGGAGTTTGAAGGGAAGGCACTATGAGTTCTATCAGAAAACAAATTTTTGTCATCTGCCAATGCCTCGGCCTGTCACATAACCAGTACTATCCTCACTTCACCTGCAGAGTTTCAGCTTGAAGGAGAAACAGGGGCCTCAAGGTGCACCCAAGACACAGCTGTGCCACAGCCACCATCAAGATTCCCTGTGTGACCTGTTTTGCACAAAGCCTGACATGAAGGGCAGGCAGCTGTTAATGCTTTCAAGAATGTACAGTGAATAAGGAGACAGAGCAGGGGTGATGCTCTTATCTAGGCCAGTGATTCCCAGTCTTCCCCCTCAACACACAGCTCTCTGCTGGTTATCGATGCTGTTGTAGGCGAGAGACTGCTTCTCCAAGTCCAGTACAGGTATCTCCAGTTTCCTCCCCAGAAGAGTGCTCAGGCCCTGCAGGATGTGCTTTCCACAGTTTGCAAGTTCTAGCTTTTCCAACACTGATTTGATTGATTTCTTTGACTGACTGAAACATCGACAGGAGGTAAGAGGAGGAAGTAAACTGGGAATTGGCACACTGTATCTGAAAGAGGTTTCCCTGCTCAACTGGAGATCGACACTGCCAGAGTGAAGCAAGGACAGTGTTAAGAAGTGCTCTTATACCAATTCTCGAGAGGACGAGGTTAGAATACAATTGCAGGATCTCACAACAAAATGCTGATTAAAAAAAGAAACTAAAAATCCCTAAAATAAAACCCACTATTACATTCCTGGGGATGTATCGACTCAGAAGACCCTGGATGTTAGCACCTCGGTACCAATTTTCTCCAGGAACATGTCCACCTTCTGATTAAAAATGACCCAGCTGGTTATACTGAATATGCTTTGTTCACAGGTTACCCTATAAGAAGGTCTTTTTATGCTTCCTCACTTGATAAGACTGAGTGGTTTAGTTTGCTTGATCTGTTCTCCAGTCTTCAGGGCCATGAGGCCTGGTCCCCTGTGAAAGCAGCAAGAGAATCCCCCTGCATTTGTACACAAAGCTGTCCAGGCAGGACTCCCAGGATGTTTCTCTGTAATGTGCTTGCTTTCTGAACTTTTTTTTTTTTTGCAACAAGTCTGTGTGTCTATAAATACAATCCACTCTTTACAGTAAAAAGTGTTAAAATGTCAAAAAAATAAATATCCATGTTACAGTAACTAGATTATTCAATAAAATACATCCCTGCCATTCTTGATTGAAATGCTCAAAGAGAATTAATTTCATTTGGACATTTTCCAGAGATTCAGGTTATTGCAAATCACTCCTGGGGTGGGAAGGAGAAGCATCTTCTCTTCCTGTAAAGTGTGATGAAGGGGAATGAAGTGGAATCTCAGGGAAATCAAAATGCCAGTATCAGGAAGCTTTGGGGGAGATCTGTATTACCAAGTAGCAGAGCTGCAGGGCTTATTGGTCCTGACTGTGGCATCAGAACACTCCCCTTCAGAAGAGTCACAGTCTGATTCTCCAAACTGTGCTGGGTTCTGCAAAGCAAAAGGAAAGGGGAAGATTTGAGCAACATTCCTTCACTGCAGATCAACCACACTATCCCAATCTGTAACAGCAGAGGCAAAGGTCACCACCAGCAGAGAAGGAGAGACTGGCAGCACACAGGAGATAGCAACAGCACAGAATCACCCTACCAAAGGTCACTTGTCTCCCCCCAACAAGGGGACAGCAGAAAAATATCTGGTCAGAGCACTACCAAACACAGACGGAGTTATGAGAAGATGGTGCAGCAGGCTCTGCCCTACCCCTCCCAAACACTTGAAAGACAGTAAAGGGAAGAAAATCATTCTAACTTTGTTAGCAAGGCTGCTGATGGATAAGTTTGAGGCAGACAGTTTATATCCATTCCATTTAATTATCTGCTTTATGTGCTATTTTTTTATCCCACTTAGTGCAACTGCAAACCTCCCAATATCACACTCATCTTGACCGGCAAATTATATTCAGCTTTCTTTGTGCTACTTTCCCCTGCCTACTCCTCCAGCCAAGTATGAGAAAGACTGGGTATTTAAGCAGTTGCTTTGTTGTAGAACATCTACCACAGCATTTCCTAGGCAGTCATCCAACTTTCTGGCCCTCCAATTCCTTTCCATAACATTTATTATTTATTTTTTTTACTCAATAGAAGGAAGAGGGGATAACTAAACTTGCAACTCACCTCACAGCTGTGTTCATCTGCACAAAGTTTGCCCAGAGACATCTGAGTCTTGACTCTCCGCACAGCACACTCTTTGTCTGAAAGCCCATCAGACTGGGTGGAGATTTCAATGGGGATCTCTGGAGTCTGGGACAACATGTCCTCCAGCTTCTCAGCCAGCTCATCTTCCAGCTTGGTGGCCAGCTCATCTGGGCTGTTCGAATGATCACTTGTGTTTCCCTCCTCTCCATCTGACACAGAGAAGTTCTCTGAGCTGAAGGTTGAGTAGGACTGGCAGCTACTAATGCAGCGGTGAGGTCTGCAAACCAGGAGAGTAGTTCAGCTTGTAACACAGTGCCTCCGATTGTAGAGGAAAAGCAATTTCCTGGGTGCTGTGTTCAGCTACTCTCCTACAACCAGCCTTGACAGACCCCACTCCTGGTGCCCACTCAGCCCTAGGTGAGCCTTTCCCCAGGAGCCCACTGCCAGCTAGAAAAGTTACAGCTTCTCAGTGGACAGGTTTCTGCACACAGTCTCATGGCACAGAGTAAAAACAAGCTGGCAAGCCAGCACAGCGTTACAGCTCGAACATACGGAACCCTGTTTCTGACAGGTAGCAAGGGTCAGCTTTCTTTCGAGACATACATCACAATCAAAATCCTCACAGTAGCAGCGCAGTGAATGCAAAGTGACTGCTACATCCTTAACACAGGTTCCCCCGGCAAACCTCTCATCTTCCTTTCTGAAGCATGCAATGCAGAGCAGATTTTTGCACCTGCACTTTTAACTGGCCTCTTCAGCACAACAAGAACAGGGCTCACTCTAACAGGCAGCCCAGGCTGCTCAGTCCTGTTCTCCCTAGCAGATGCCACTCAGGCACAGCGCACACAATACTGCCTGGTGGCTTCTCGTCACTGGGCTAAGGGCTTGACCCTTCCAAATATGTCTTTGAGCAAAACAGGTCCTATCCGTAGAAAAAAATTTACATCAACTCTCCAGGAGCCTCTTCCCACCCTAAGCACACACCTTCAGCTGAGTCATAACTGATCTGCAAGGCTGGCAGCAAGAGGTCTGCAAAGTGTTGGGCTGCCTTTCACATCTTGAAGCTATAGTGATCTACCACCTTTTGAACAATTTAGTTCAAGATCTGCATCTATAAATTCATCTGTTCTTATTTGGTCTTGTCTGTTGTATGTTCATACTAGCTGACCTGCCCTGGAGCCTATTTTTCTTTAACAGTCCTTTTTCCCCAAAGAAAGGCTGTACTGTAGGGTTCAAGCTAATTCAACTGGGAAAATCCACACCACCTGGCAGTGATCCCAACAACCAGGCTAGACTTTAGGTATGTGCACTCAGAAAATAAGCTCACAGTTACTTGAATATGGAAATCGCCTCATGCCAGGATTCAACAGTAATGGTACAAAATATCAGGTGGCTGAAGATGCCAGAAGACCCACAACAGGTCATCACACTGAAGTCAGGAAAAGCAATTTGTTTTCTAAGTTAGTAAATCACAAAAGAAGCAACAATCACAGAAAAACTGTATGAGTTAGAAAACTCATCCTGTCCAGCGTTCTGTCTCCAATCCTAGGCAGGAAGCAATAACCTGGGAAAAGTATGAGAATAGGGTGTGCTGCAGACAGAGCCTGCTTTCTCCTTGTGTATCTTCCTGGTTTGTATCATTTAGGAGATCAGACTTCTGAGCTGAAGCTCAAACCTGGATAACAGTGCTTAACAGCCACTGATGGATCTACACTCCATAAATTTAACAATTATGACTTGTTTACATTTTGATTTCCACAGCGTACCTTGACAACGAGCTCCACATCTGAAAATTTTTTGGATGGAAAAAGCACTTCCTTTTGTTCATTTTAAATCCCCTGTTTGCTTCACTAGGTGTCCCTAACATGAATGAGATAAATCATTCCTTGTCTCTTTTCTCCACATAACTCACAATTTCACGCATCTCCAGTATTGCTTCTCCTCCTGCTGGACAAAGATTTCTCATGGATTTAATTTCTTCTACAGAAACCATCTCTAACCATTCTTGTCACACTTCTCAGTACCTTTTCAAATTCTACCATGGTCTTTGAGCTGGGGCAATGAAGGTAGCATTTAGGATTCCAGCTGCAGGTGTGCCGTGGATGTATACAGCAGCAGAGAATCTTTTATTTTCTTCTCTGCTCCTTTCCTAACAACCCTTAACCAATTTGCCCACTGGATCACTTCTGCACTTCAAGCAGCTGCTTTCACAAAGCTGCAGCACCAATGCCATGATCTCTTTCCTGAGCACAGGACCATAAAGACTATTACATATGCTTAGGTAGGAACACTCCCTCAAGTCTCTTACTTTACAGACAACACTGCCAAATTTGATCTGCTGTGTTGTCACCTAGATCTTCAATCCTACTTGAATTCCACTATGAAGACGCTGGAGTCAGCCCCACTGCAGCAACAGTTAATAAACAGCATTTGAAAGAGTTCACAAAGGGTGCCAAATCCAGTAAGTCTGATTCTGGTGACACAGATGCAGCAGCTTATTTTTATAGGCTGAATAATGTTATCAAGTGTGATCAAGTTGTGCTACAAACAGCCTGCAGCAGAAAAGCTGTGCTGGAGATAACATCTCAAAACAGGCTGAAAACAGCAAGCGAACATGAGGGATCACTGAGGCCAGATGGGATGCACTGAATGAGATTCTGTTCTTTTGCCAGCACCTTCCACAGTTTCAGTGCTGGTGTGCAGCTGCTATGACAGTTCTCCTCCTGAGTTTTGTCCCACCAAAGACAGATTAGACTGAATTCACCTTTTACCTTTGTCTACGAGGAAATTCCACTTCACTGTCTACTTCGCCCTCTTCCTCTTCTGAAGAGTCGTCACCACTCTGACAGAAAACAAGGACAAGAATGGTGTCACATTTGTGAAAGAACAAACATGCAACTACATGGTTGCCCCTTGGTCCTCCAGGACAAAGTCACTGTGTCAGCGGGCTGCAACAATCTAGACAAGAAAATAACCTGCATACCAGTGAAAACTGAGTCAGACATCTTCTCACCAGCAGATTATTTCAGGAGGTGTTAATGCTGCCGTTTCTGAATTTGGAGTGATTGACTTTGAAATACACTGGAGTACTTCAGGAGTCACTGAGTACGTAAAATTCTGGATTTTTACAGAAGCAAATCAAGTAATTAGTATCATACTGAAATCCACATAAATTATTGAGCTGATCTGGCACTCTTGGCTTTACGACTTCAACCCTCTTCTACATGAGCCCATCATAGAGCAGGATGGGGAACGACACAGCCTTTGCTGGTGGGTTTCACCAAGTAGGAAAACTTGAGTTTTGTTCCTTTCTCTACCTCAGTGAACACAGATCCTTTTATTCTCCTCCTCCCATCCAAATCCACCCCCTGCACTCTTGGTTTTTACAGCCACCTCCTATCCTATCCAACTTGCCAACCCCTAGTTCAGACTCAGCCTCTATCTCATCCCAGCCCCTTGTAATACGAGGTCCTCCTCCCTTCATTCGGGGCACAAACCACACTCTTGGTCTGGTACTCATCCTCTTTTCTTTCACTTTTCCACCCAGGCCCAGTTTTCGGGCTCTTTGAACTCCGCTCAGACTGGTTCCTACTTCTCTCACCACCTGGATGGAAGCAGGAGGAGTGAAAAAGAACTGTTTCTGTACAACTGTGGCGTAACACCTTTTTGACTCTTGCAAAATCTTCACAAAATACATGAGAACTATGACTTTCAGTTAAGAGGGACAGTTTCTGGCAGGTGCAGCAAAAGGCATGCTCCCAAGACCACGGCAATTGTTGAATTTCTGTTCTGAGGCACAGCAGCACTACAGAGTCTCAATGAAACAGTTACATGATATTTAACATCACCAAAAGAATGCATTTACCCCTTCCTTTGTTTTGAGAAAGGCTTGAAAACATTTTGAGACTGTTTCAACAATAAAAATTCAGTAGACCAAGTTTCAGCTCAAATGAAAACCAGCTAAATTGCACGCAACAGAACTAGGCCCTATCAAAACTACATTTGACAACCCTCATTATATGCAGTGTGCTCCAGTATGCCTACAGTACCTCTCAATAAAATTGACTTTAAAAGTATGTCCAGATCACAGAGCAAAGTTCAGACAGGTATGTGGGAAATACGGCATTGCTGCTATCCTATATCCAGACACCAGCCTTCGCTACACAACTTCTTTTGATGGAGAGGGAAAAGAGGAGTAAGCTTTGGGGTTTTTTTGTCCAGTCACTATGCTTTGTCCTTACCTTTTGAACGGGTCTTGCTTTGCAAGGTAGCACTGAGGAAGCCATGTGCTGGGGAGTGCCTAGGGCAGATGCTGACTTACAGCTGCTGAAGCCCCCTTCCTCCATGTTCTCAATGAACTGTGCATTTTCATATAGGGAAACAGATGTTGGTGATTGAGAATGGCTCATCCCTGTTTCAACAGATGACATCTGTACCTGACCACTGTCCTCTTCCCTGCACTGAAGACAAGAATTATATGGATCTGTTTTGCAACACTCCCAATGATCAGCTTTGCTTTCTTTGCTCTCCAGATTCCTTCGGCAATCTGCCTCCATTGCAGCGGAGATGAGATCAGGGCTGGAACCAGACATCCGCCTTTGTGCATGGTTACTGAGAGGGCTCCGCAGCGCTGCTGCAGGGCCAAAGTACCTTAAGTTGTTTGCGCAGTTGGCAATATCTTGTCCATGGGCATGAAGCCGTGAGTGATGGCCATGGGGATGGCTGTGGCCAGGTTGCTGCGGTAGGCCAGGATGATGAGAATGATTATGAGGTGGAGGTGCATCATCTTGCACTGGCTGGTTTTTCAAGATCCCTGCAAAATCATTGTAGCTGCCTTTGCTGTTCCCTCGGCGGTGACGTGGCTTACTGCGGTAGCGGCTTTTGCCGCTCAGTGTTGACATTTTGGGACTTCCTGAGACTGGTGAGCCATTGGATGCTGCTTCTGTGCTGGGTATTCCCTCTGACTTCAGTAGATCTGGCCTAAGAGACAGTCAGCGGAAGTTACACATTAAACCACAAACTAAGAAATGACATTGGCTCAGAGCCAGGATGAAAAGGCAGCTGTAGCCATAAGCACACTCTGCTTCCTAAAATCTACAGGCTTCCCTCCTCTTCAGATGTTTGACTTCTGCATTTAGTTTCCTTTGATCCTCTCCACTCAATGTCCTTTCTGCTCAGCCCATCATGCTCTACACTCCTTACTTGCTGCTTTTTCCAATATCTGCCACGTACTCTCCTTTTTCCGCTCTTATTTTGACGTTCTGCTCCCAAAATAGCTCCCTCCTAAGACCCTGGTGTACGGCATGTCTCTTACTATGCGCATATACAATGTTCAGCACAATAGGGTCTCAATCTGCTGATAGTTATCAGCCTGCTCATTTCAAAAGCACATGTAAATATTAATTCAGAAGTGATTATTCACTGTTAATCAGGACTCTAACTCCTGGAAATCCCAGAAAAGGGAAAATAAAATAGACAGCTCTTCGGGGGGCGGGGCTAGAAAATCTCACTTTCTGAAAGTCAAGCAGAAGAGAAATAGCTGAAAGGACATAATGAATTCCCAAGTCTCAAATCCCAATTTAATTCCTCAACAATGAATCCATCCTTCCTGCAGACTGGCTGATTTCCACAATCCCTCACCCTGCTTATTACCGTTCAAGTCAAACGTGATATTTGCTTGGACACACATTAGATACCTCCTGTCAAAGCACCATCACCTGTGAAAAAAATCATATGGACCAAATGGTTCCAGAGAGCTGCCCAGTTAGAAGGGATAATTAAACAACTGTGGTTCTGAGGACCAGACCGTGCCCAAGAGTGAACACCCCTTTGGCTTAGTCCTGTGTTCTGAGGACCAGACCAGGCCCAGGAGTGAACACCCCTTTGGCTTAGTCCTGTGTTGTCATCAGACTCAAAGGGAAGTAAGCTGCCTCTCAGTGAGGATTTACCGCTGGTTCCTGGCACAGAACTAGGTTGTTACTTCTTACCGTTTAGTCTGGCTGCCTGGTTTATGGGAGACCCCTTTCCTCTTCATCAGCTTCTCCACTGTATTGGGGTGGATTATGGGTCTGACTGGGTGGCGTTTGTAAGTCCCAGGGTATTTCTTTTCCACTGCTTGTTCCCTCCTGAAACATTGGGGAAGAAAAAGAAAACCAGATGAGTTCTCTCTTTATCCAACTGCAGCTCTTGCTGGACAGAAACACAGCTCCACTGTGAGCACACTGCGTGCCTGTTTCTCAGCTATGGCTGGGTGCAACACAGCATGCTGTTCTGGGAAAGGACATAGTCATTTTCTAAATTCTCTCTGCAGAGATCAGGCAGTTGGAACAGGGCCCTGGTGCACAATCCAGAAACAGTACTGCTTTTCACTTTACAAAGGGGCCAAAGGATCCCAACACCAAATGGGAAAGGCGCCTTTCTCCCAGTCAGTCAACACTGGGTAAAGATACATGCACTAAGTGGTCTGTGGTAATCTACTCATAAGGGGCCTCTCTCTGCTTGCCAGCTCTTTCTTTACCCTGGAAGTTTGTCAGGGGACACTAAATCTACAAGTACCACTACGCGGTTTAGAAATGAAGCACTGTTTTTTTTCCTCCTGTATGCATATTGCCACATGCATGGCATGCCATTATGCCCAGAGATACATACTTTATGAGCTCCTTCTCACGGACCTCCAGCTGCAGCATAATAGCACTGAGCTCCATGTATAAGTTATTGGCTCGCTCCAGCTTCCTCTCATAGTGTTCACGGATATCCAATGCATGTCTGAAAAACAGAAGAGTCATTATTCCACAGTCTGATGTCCATGGACCAAGAGAGAAGAATAAGGCAAAGTACAGGTGCTTTAGGAAAAGGCCTTCTAAAAGTCAAATTTGCCCGCTGTATTGCACTGAACCCCAGATGGAGCTAACAATGAATGACAGTTAAGAGCCTGATAAAGCAAAGAATCATGATATAATTCAGAAAGCATTTAACAGTCTTCAAAGACTGGCAACACTTCTCACTAGAGAAGCTGCAAATGCCTCACATGCAACCACAAGACCTTTGACCAAGCCCTGATCATCCTATTTGCACAGAGAAGGGGCTAAACCAGCTTCTAAAGAAACAGGGGAAGGAAATAATCTGTTTGTATTTCATAGAAAGCAGTATGTCCCTACAGCTATAGTATAGTTGCAGAAGACATCTTGAACCACAGCTGAAAGATGTGACCATCAAAAGCTCCCTAGGGCTAGGGAACACTCATCAACAACTACATCAAACTGGCTGAACAAGGTTTCCTTTGGTTTCTCAGGTTTGATACAGAACTGCTACTTGCTGTTTTATGTTTCTCTGTCATAACTATATTTGCAAAAAAGACGATAACACTTTTCTTTCTTAAATAAACATTCCGCTTTCATTTTTAAGTTGGTCTAATGTTCAAAATTAATTTCAGTGGGCTGACAGTGCATTCACTCCCAGTGGGCTGGGAGTGTGTTCACTTCTCCGGAAATAACTAATCCAAAGAAAGTATCAGGGCAGAGAAAGCTCACAGCAAACTGCAAGGTGACTTTTCCACTGAGATGGATGTACCTGCTTTAGCGTTGTTATCACAAACACCAAAACTCAGGCAGAAATATTCCCTGGTAAACACACAAGCCTTTACCCCTCTTGCCTAGAACAAACAGTTCAGACTGCCCAAGAGCAGGGACAGTTTCCACCGTTTCTCTATAGCTTTCCCTCAGCCAAGCAGTGCTCAAGGCCTAGGGCATGCCTGTGGGAACTTCAGTTTCTGGACTCACAAGGAATTTAGGCTGCCCAAATTTATGCCAGCAGGAATACTGAGTCCTCAGTACAAGAGAAGCATGAAAACAGTCAGGGGCTGGAGCACATGCCCTGTGAAGAGAAGCTGAGGGAGCTGGGTTCATTTAACTGGAAAAGAGAAGGCTAGCTGGGAAAAGTAAACAGTAAACAGAAAAGACTGTCAACAGACCTCAGCTCTTCTCTTCGACGACGAATCAATTCTTCATCTAGCCGGTGGATACAAGTTCCTTCACTTTTAATTTTCTCAAAATGTTTCTTCACTTCTTCTCTCCATTCAGCCTAGAGAAGCAATTTACTTTCAGGTATTTACAAAGGATTGGGATGCCTGGTTGCACCAAAGAAAAACCCTTGGGCAACATTCTTTGTGTCTGTAGAAAATTACAGGTTTGGGTTGAAAATGTGTTTCTGTTAGCTAAATTATTTTGGGTAAAAACATTGCAGCATGTTTAGTTTCAGCATTTTCAAATGGTTTTTCCAATTTTGTTCTGCAATTAGATCACTTAAAACATATCTGCATTTTCTAAAAAATATTTTTTAAAATTCCTAAAGCTCTTTTCATCCTAAGACAACATTCTCTTCCCTTTTAGCATTTAAAGTAAACAGAAAGGCTAATGATTTGGAAACCTATATTCTTAACAATGATGACTGTCACTAGAGTGATACTAATTCTATTTGCCCCTTGAAGCCCTGCTTCCTGCAGCTTTAATAAACACACCTGCTTCCTCACATACACCCTAACACTGTATAGATCCTCTGGAGGCAAGGTTTCATTCTCATTCCCTTCTTGGGAGCAGACAATAGCTCACTGGGTAAGACTCAGAGGAATCTCTAAAAACATACTTTTAGATCTTCCCTGAAAGTCCCAGAGTCCCTTCACTGCCCTGTAACAGCTCTTTGTTCCACTGGCTGTCCTGCTCATCTTCACTATAAATGCAATGGTTCCACTCTCAGCAGTCTTGTGGTCTCCTGTACAACAGCACTGGGAGAATAGCTGGGAGCAGAACATCTGAAGTCAGTAGTCTCAGGGAGAAGCGAATGAGACAATATCGAGTTTCTGACTAAAGTTGGCAGATGTCTCGGTTTGTGAAGGCTTGGGTAAAAGATTTTAAAATACCCATTAGTTTGCTTCTCCCCAGGAATCAAACTGAAATCATGGATCTCGTCTTTTGCTGTACTCAGTGCAGCCTCTGAAATCAGATCCTTGGAGCTAACTCTAGTACTCACGGGCTACAGCCATTCTCCAGTTACCTGTGATTTGAAATAGGTTTCCTGAGGAGTAGCCAGCACATCAGCAGATGCAATATCCAGGTGCATCAGTGTTTGCCGGAAGGAGGGACGATTCCGAGGCTTGCTCTGCCTGGAGCAAAACAGACAAGTACCCAAGCATGAGATGAGGTCAATACTGCTAGCTTCTCCTGCCCTTCTGAAAGGGTTTCTCAATAGAACATATTCTCTGAATGGTGTAGCTGACAGATTAGAGCAAAGGAGCTTTTCTGATTTTCTCTTTTGCTGAATATGAGTTTATTGGGCTAGAGTTGTTTTGTATTCAGTTTTTGGTTTGTGATGATCTATTCTGAAGAAACAAAAAGAGATTAAAACCATTTAAAATAGGAAAATGTGATTACAAAGTGAAGGATAGGATACAAACTGACACTGTTCCTAACTTGTTTGTCAAGAAGAAACAAATCTCAGTACATTATCCCATTTATTTCCAAGTTTTGTAATGGGAATACTCAATCTAGTAGAAATGATAATTTACATTCAACAAAACAGGGAGTCTATAAACACCAAATGTATTCATGTTGCCATATAGTACATGACTGAGCCTACAGAGTATTGTAATGCACTGAACATCTCTTTAAGATCACATTCAAGTACAAAACCGTTTGTATCTGAGAAACGAGACCAGCACTCGAGTTTCAGGACTGAACCCACCAGACTTGCTGAATGGATTCAGTGCTCAGGACAAGAAACAGCTTTTTCAGCCACCTCTCCCCTACAAACCACCTACTTCCACTAGGTGGGGATACAAGCATATGTACTCGGTGTTCAGAGCTGCACACACTGCTTCCTGACTTGTGCAGCCCCACGTAGAGGCACAGCCAGGCAGACCATGTCTCAGCACAGATCACTGCAACAGCACGACCTGCTGCAGCTCAGCGTCAGGGGGGTAAACAGCCACTTGAAAAGATCCATAGATGCTCTGGCCTGGTTTTGGCTTTCTGCCATTGAGAGGATGGCTGGTAAAACTCATGGAGTGGGAAAACGCTGGAAGACCACTTACATTCTGTGTCAAAATGCAATTAAAAAGACAAAAGCATTAATGCATAACCAAAGACAAAGAATTTCAACTCTGATTTGGCATGTGGAGGAAACTGAAAGCATTTTCCATACCTATACCTGTAAAATCCTGGTTTCATCCAGAAAGCTCCAATTTCTCTTTGTCCAGTTCAAAAGCCAGTCACTTAGAAAGGGGTTTCAGAGTGAAAAATAGTTTTCTTTCACTCTGGAGCTGGCCTAAAGAAATTTTACTCCTACTTTCCTTCCAGCTCCTTTTCTCTTCCCAGAGCTACAACAAAGCAACCACCTCTGTGAAGGCTACTGAAGATGACTTTGATGCTGCCTGCTCCTGATTCACACTGGACAGGCAACTCACGGGTAACTGTCACACTGCTAGGGCTCCTATCAAGCTCTACTCCCCAACTTCTCTCCTGTTCAACTCCTTCCCCCTCACTAGCCCATCTCAACAGTGTCTGCCTGCTCCCTCCCCTGCCCCATCCACCCAACAAACCAGACAGGTCTCTTCCTACTTCCTCTAAGCTCCAAATGTCTTTCTGGGGCCCGAGCCTGCTGCTACAAGGAAGCAGAATCCAAAATGCTAAAACTTACCACTCTCGTGACACGTGTGAGAGTATTTAAGAGCCCTCTGCTCTGGGCTCAACAGTCCCACCCTGACTCTGGTTTTACTGGGAGTCTGGCAAGAGCTGGGAGCCAGCCCTAGGTCTGTGCAGTTCAGGCTCTTACCAGGTCTGCTTCATGAGGATTTTGAAGCCATCTGGGCAGGTGGAAGGGACAGGAAGGTGCAGGCTGTTACTGCCCACTCCCCAAATGATGGCCGAAGAGTCCACGTCCTTGTAGGGAATCTCTCCTGTAAGCAGCTCCCACAAAACTACCCCAAATGACCTGATAAAGAAATAAACCAGGATAAAAGCTTCTGTGTGAATTCAATTTAACAGAAACATCTGGAGCTTGAAAAGAACAGTTTGGCAAAACAGGGAAATGGGCATGTCTGATCTGAAATCGCAAGTAGGTGCAATAGCGTTTATGTACTAGTTTTTAACCAAGAGTAGATATTTCACACACCAGGTAACTCTTCCTCCTCTGCCCCAGCACTGGGCTGAACACCAAACCACACTGGTTTGGTGTGGTTTGGTGTTCTCTCCTCCTCCTATTTCTTTGTGAGATTTTAAAAATCCTGAAAGTACACTTTCTGTATAGACTAAATCTCACTCACTCTCTCCTATTTCTTTGTGAGATTTTAAAAATCCTGAAAGTACACTTTCTGTATAGACTAAATCTTACTCCTGTGAAATGAAAAGGAAAGTTAGCTTTTCTGAGATAGACTTTTGACTGTTCTTATTGGTAAGAACATGTCATCTACTACTGGACAGATAGAACTAGTGTCTGGTGTCTTACAGAGACAACACAACAAAGGTTTTGTGGGTTTTTTTACATTTCCCCCTAGCCAAAAGCTCCCTTTGCTGTTATGTGTACTACTAGGCAAGAGTTTCACAGGTTTGAGAGTCAGTGCTACAACTACTGCAACACAGAAATTAAGAAACAAACGCAACATGCCTAAGTATCAGTATCAAAAGCACGTGCAGTCTCATCTGATATTTCTTTTGTGCTGAAGAAAGGAAGGATAAAGAAAAAATTAAGAGAACTCTGCCTGGAAAAGAACCTCCTATTACAAGAACTGAAAAATAAAGGTAAGAAAACTCACTTTGCTTTTCTTCCTTAATGAAATGATCGGTAAGGTCCAAAACCTTAATTTATAACAGCAAACAGTTATTTGTTTTATTTACAATCTTCACCCAATGCAAACCAGTCAATACAGAGGTAAACAAAATGCTGCTGAGAACCAACACCACTCTTACTGCACATTAACAACCAGGCTGCGATATGAGGTAAGGTACAACCATCTCAATTACAAACCCAGACATATCACCTTACTTGCATGCCCCATCCATCTGTGGGACACCAACCCTGCCAAGCTTGCTGGCAAGTCAAACCGGGTGAAAAGTGAGAAGCGTGGGTTTGGCTTGTACTAACATCAAGTTGCTTTTATTAAGTACAGAAGAACATCTAAGGGACAAACTGCCTGGTTCTGAACAACCATCAGTCAGGAAACAGAACTTCATGTGAAAAATGTTGCACTTTCAAAGCCCATTGGCTTCAAATCATGTGGGGGAAAAAAAACCCAAAAACCAAACAAGCACAATTTGAATATTTTTTTCCCTCAAAATTTTTTTCCGTGGGCTGCAGGAAAGCAGGGATCCAGGTGGTTGGACAAACTACCAGGAAACCCCATCTGGTTTCAGCTTTGTTATGATTAAGAACTGACAAGGGATTTTCAAGACTCCTGATAAGATTATAGATTATTTTTTTTAAGCATGCTGTTAAAGATGAGAGAGAGCAGACATATAAGCAGCTTAGGAACTGTTCTCATTTGTTGCCAGCATTCATGAACACTGCTTTTACTCATATTGGGGGAGGAATGGATGTCAAGGAGTTTGAGCAATCACCACTGCAGCAGACTCGAAAGAAACTTGCACCAAAGGTATCTCTAGGTTTGCACCAAAGAGCAACATCACTAAATCACTGAGGAAAGGAATAAAGCTGTGCCCATGCTCCTCAGCAGAGTTAGCAGTTGGTTTTTATTGGACATGATGCCCCACACAATATTTCTGAGCCCAAGCCACTCTAAAGGACAGAAAGCTGAGAGTGGAAATCCAGCACTATTCCTCCTCATGAACCTGTGATTCAAAGGGAGGAGCACAGAAGACAAATGGTGAGTGTATTTTCTTTCCAAAACAACCCAAGAGTTTCCCCTAGAAGAGCTGGCTATGCTATGGCCTGCTACATCTACATGAAATGAACACACAAAACACTGTGGGCATAAGAAGAGCTGTATACCACAGATTACAAGACTTTCCCTTTCCCTACAGGAAATCTTGACTTAAAGTCATGACCTAGCTCCAAGCTAAAACACCAGCAGCAGCCTGCTGTCTGCCTCAACTTGTACTCTGAACCTCCCGCGGCTTTGACCTGCAGCTTCATGCTGCATAAGGGAGGTGACAGCATTTGAAGCTGAAAAACCACAAGAAGGAAAATCCATCCTGGCTGTAAAGCAGGGAGAAGGACATTTGTCCTGGCTACTGACATTTAATATGCAGAAATAACAAGGCAGAAACAGAGATGCAGTTCCCTTGAGAACCCTGAAACCTGTGGAGAGGCATCCCCAAGGAGCTCCAAGGCCAAGTCCTCTCTCAAGCATTTTTAATAGTACAGAGATCTGAACCTTTCCTTGTGTTCCTTTGTACACTGAGTACATTTCACATGGGATGGAAATGGGTGTTCAAAACTCTTACAATGTACCCTGGTTTCCTCCCTCTTGGATCCAGGCTTAGACTCACTGGACTGTAAACCTGTGGCTGTACATGTAATGGCCAAGCCCAGTGTGCAGAAAGCAAAAGGTGGTCAGACCCTTCAAGGCAGCAGAGTAGGGGCCTCCCTACAGCTCAAGTGTGGCCCTGAAGAGGGTAGAAAGCAAGTGAAAAATACCCTGGCTGCAGAAGTTGCTGAGGCAGCCCTGAGTACCAGGAGCGGAAGAAAGCTCTAGTCTGACTAACAACACAGGGAAGAAACATTGCATTTGCTTACTGCAAGACACAAGATAGTCTGCACTGAGTCTCATTAGGTACTTTCAGATCTCAACACCCAGCTTTTGCGCATGTATGTAATTTCTCTTTCCATTATAGCCCATGGTTCAGTAACAAAGTTCAGGGCACTCAGCAGATGGAGAAAGGGATAGTCCACCACAGAGCAAACTATCCTCATGCTTAGGATGAGAAAAGAGTGCTGAATATGTAAAGTGCTGGGAAACCAAGTGGCTAAACAGAAGGTGAAGATACTTAAACATTAATACTACTCACCATATATCCACCTTTTCAGAGACAGGCTCATTGCGTATCACCTCTGGGGCCATCCAAGCCACAGTTCCCGCAAAAGACATTTTGGTACTTTTATCACTGAGTTCTTTAGATGTACCAAAATCTGAAATTTTTACTGCATCTGTATGTGTAACTAAAACGCTGGAGGAAAAAAAAAAAGAAATCAGCATTTTGCAATTTTTCTTGTACCACAACAGCCACTGGGAGTAAATCCCTTCTTAATCAACACGAGCAGTTGATGAGGCCATGCTGTTCACAATTGCAGTACAAGAAAAAAGATTATCCATTTTCACCAATGAAAGCACTCACTTTCTTCGGGGTGGTTGTGTTTTGTGCCTCAAATGCATTTCTAAATGCTGAAAGTCAAAAATCAATGTTGATAAAACTGCAAATTAACAAGTCACTGAAGATTCACTGTATCTGGGGACATTTCAAAATTTTAGTAAAGCTGTACCTTAAACTGCACTGTAAACTATCTAAAGGTATTATCTTAACACAGTCATTTCACAGGCTAAAGAAGTGATAAACATCTAGGGAATAACAATATAAGCAGCCAGATAGTTTTAGTCAGAAAGCAACAGAGCAATGAGAAAGATGCATTCCAGAAAACCAAAGAAATAACAAAAAAACAAATAAGAAAGAAAAATAAAAAAGCAGAAGGCAAAAGAATATCCCACTTTCAAAAAGGGCCAGACACCATCAAATCATTAGAAATACTTCCTTACTGCTATTTATCATGTAAGACACTGGTAAAATTTCCAGTCTTGTTAAATCACAGCACAGGAGGGAGTGCCAACAAGTTTCATTAGTTTCACTCTCATTAGTTTTGAGTCGACATAGAAAAAAAAAAAATAACGGGGCTTTTGACCTAACTCTAAACTATTCCTCAAGAAAAAAAAAGACAACCACAACTGGGGGATGTTTAAATAGCTAGAGACTCACTTTGGTGACTTGAGGTCTCGATGGATGATTTTGTGAAGGTGCAGATAATTCATCCCACTTGCAATCCCTGTGGACCAATCCACAAGCAGCCGAGGGGTGACTTTCCGCCCTGCTCGCAGGACTTCATAGAGCTGTCCATGTGCACAGTACTCCATGATAATACAGTAGCATGGGGCTTGAGTGCAAACTCCCCTGTCAAAGGAAACACACAGCTAGTGAGGATCAGTGAAGTAAAAGTCCCAGAGCAACTCTCAAAGGTGGCAATCAAGGGGCAGGAGAATAACCTTTTTACTCTGCCTGGCAAGCCTCTGCTAATACCACCTTACTGAACAGGAAGGGGAACGTTTCCTACATGCTTCACACAGGAGGAACCTCACTGATGACAGGGGTGGGTTTCCTTCAACTTCCACACCTGCAGATCTGTAGGGTTCACAGTATGCATTTTGTGAGCCTGCATGCAAAGTGCAGCACTGGGTGGGAATGGTGTCCATAGTTGTTTGGGGTTTTTTGTTTTTTTTGTTGGGGGGGGGGGGGGTTGTCCATAGGAATGTGTGACAATTTGAGAGGAAGAATGACCACCCTTTTTGTCCTAGAGACAGCTTAGTTCCTGGATTTTAAAAACTTGGCCAGGGTACATATGTGAATGGATCTTTCCTGGATAAAGGTATGTTTCTAACAAGTTTCATAACCTACTTGAATGCAATGATGTTAGGATGTTTGAGTTTCCGCAAGTGCTTGATATCTGTTTCGTTCTGATCTCTCACTTTCTTGATGGCCACCTCCTCCGCCCGGAATTTGCCCAGGAAAACAGCTCCCTGTGCACCGCTGCCTAGCCACTGCAGCTCCGAGATCTCCTCAAATGGGACCTCCCAGGTATCTAGGCACAGGCAAGAAAAGGGGATAACGTAAAAGATCAAGACCACAAAATGTTCTGCTATAAGATCACACCACGACAGCACCTGCCATCTGCCTTGCTAAATCTCAAGGTGGACTTTTCTGGAGGTAGTAGATGGCGCCTTCTCCTGGTACAGGCACAGCTGAGGCACACACTGCACAAGCTCAGCCCCAGCATCCCTTTCATCCAGCTCCTCCCCCCAATTACAGTTGCCTCCAGCCTGTTCCATCCCGTTCTCCCAGCTGCTTTTTCAACAGAGTTCACCACCACTGCTAACCACTCAAGTAAGCCGCTTCGACTTCGCAGCTGCTTCACAGGTATATATTTAACATATCAGGGACACTGGATTGGCAATTTAGGGAGGTGGTCCTCTACTCCAAAACTGAACAATGATGGTACCTCTCATAAGGTACACGACCCCATTGACAAGCATAGGTGAGAAGAAACATTTAACATTGACAACCGACAAAAAAAAAAAAAAAAAAAAAAAAAAAAAAACATTGAGGGGGTTTTTCCCCCTGAAACAGGGAAAAAATAGGAAATAAAAGGGAAAGTCAGAAGCGGCAGGTTGTAAAACACAGACCACCAAGTTACCCAACCCAAAGCACATTAACAACCACCAGTCACAGAAACAGGTCTTTCCCACATCAATATTGTGTGTATCAGTGTCAAATAGGCAAAAAAATCTTAAGGGATTCCTCCTCTTAGGTACCCACATGCATCTTGTAGGGATACTGCCGGAATGGTCCAGTAACACCGTATAAACTGTTTCAAGAGAGTTGTACCCATCAGAACAGAAAGCCTTGCTGTCTGTGAGTCACCTTGAAATTACCTTAACATCCCACAAACAACAAGATAAATGGCAAGCAATAATTTATTTACTGTAACTCAATAAATATTTAAGTTTAGAGAATAAATTATTTAGCAGCAAAAACAACAAGTAACCCACTGATTTCTGAAATAAAAGGAAGTCACACCTATACAGACCCCTATTTCAGATCACTACAAAGATGTGTCTTCTTGTTTCATCCAGTCTCCAAGCCATTGGGATGTTCCCAGGGCTGCAACTGGGATTATGCAAAAGTGCCCATTTTAGATACTGTCATCACCAAAGAGAAACTTATATACCCAAACTGTCTCTGGACTGATCCTGATTCAAATCCTTCCGTCAAATCATTCCTGTGACAGTCAGACACTAGCTGGATGTGTCCTGCTGAATGAG
Source organism: Astur gentilis (assembly GCF_929443795.1). NCBI lineage: Eukaryota > Metazoa > Chordata > Aves > Accipitriformes > Accipitridae > Astur > Astur gentilis. The sequence goes on from NC_064885.1 coordinate 15,940,867, forward strand.
TGCTCTCCAGGCATGGCCAAGGAAAGCCATCTCCCATCTGGAGCCAGACCCCAGTGCTCATTCTGCTCACTGAACTAGAAGAAAAACCATTGTTAATATACAGCAAAAACTTCCTTTGACTTGGCAGGGCAAAGTTCAATCCTCAGCACAAGTTTCTTCACAGAGACAAGTCTATTTCTCATACTGATATATCCACTTGCAACCTTATGTTACACAAAAATATTAGAACAGCGCATGCAGCTCTCAAGTGAAATGCATTATAATGAAGCATCCCCAGTAACCATGGATTTGCCGCAGATAATCCCTCTCCTCAGTTTTCAAGAATGCTATGACACTGTGAAGGTGATAGTGCCTACCAGCAAATGTGTCCTTTGGTATTGAAGCAAGAAATGCCTGTCCATGTAAGAACCTAACAGAAACTGATGCATTAAACATGCTGTGACCACTATCTTGACCACAGGACATTCAAGTATTTTAAAATAATGAGCATTCTTCTACACCAAACAATTCAAGCAATTTTTTGTCATAATAGTTATAATTGGTGTTTAATTCTTTAGATATTTAGACATTAAAAGACAGTTCATTAAATAAGGAAAATAAAAGAAAATAAGGAAGATCTGTATTTCCACTTAATTCACAAATGCATTGCTTCTAAACAAGGTGGCAAATACAGTTGATTTTTGTGTTTGTTGGTGAACAGTACTTTTACATGGGCAACATTGAAACTATTCCGTTGTACTGAAATAGCTGTTTCTTTACATGTGAGAAGACTGCCTTTCCTGTACAAGGCACGCAACATTGCCATTTCCCTGAAGCACACGAGGTTTGTGAACAGTAACAGGTAACTACATTGCTATCACCTAGGAGGCCTAATTTGCTCTTAATACTACCTATTAACCTCCACAATGGCAAAGGCAGAGAGAGATTGTAAACAAAGTAAGCAAAAGTTCATGTGCTTCCTCCTGCAAAGTCACCTCATGTTTATTTGGTAAGATATATCCTTTCCCATATCCCACTTGCACCCTGATCATCAACGGCATGATTTAGGAAAGAGATTTCAGTGTAGCAACTATCAGTGAAACATCCCACATCTTTTGGAATTTCAGGAAGAGTCAAACCATATGTAATGTATAATGCAACAGTAAGACAAAAATAAAAAAAAAAACCTTTCACTGTACAGGAGCATGTTAATACATTTTGAGACAGTCAGCATCAGCAATTCGTTTGGCTATCAAGCACTGAAAAGCTCCCCAAAGAAAGTGATGCTGGTAGAGAAAAGCACTGGACTACATTCAGTTGAAAACCAGGATTTGTTAGCATTAGTGGGGCAAACCTGCATTTTCTACTACAACCCAAACCCACCAATTGAAAAATACATTTAAATTACCCTGTGTATGTGCTCCCTGTGGGTCCTGGGACCACCCTCAAGCACAACAAGCTGACGAGGGTCAGTATTACAAAGTTAGTCTTATCAGTTCTGCAGAGGGGCAATGGGCAAGGCTGGAAAAGAGAGGACCCAACACACCACCAGCCGAATACAGCTTAAAGTTGAGACCATGCACATCATCCGGACAGTAGGTTATAAAGCTCTCCCCACTGCCTGCACAGACCCATCCTCCACAGCCACAATACCTTGAAGCAAAGAACAGTGAATGACGGCTGCCCCAGCTACGGCACATCTACACAGCAGGTACAATGAAAAACACAGCATGCAAGAGATGATGCCAAGATCTCTGTCATCTCAACCAACAACTTGAAACAGAAAAGGACTTGCATAAACCAGCTGCAAGAACTTGGGGGCATGGCTATTATGACTAACCGTAGTTAAGTCAAAGTGCTTGTCCAGAAGAGTAACACCTCAGATGATCAGCAGGGTGGCTAGGAAACACATCTGGACACACCGATCAAGATTAGACTGTCCTGTCAGCCTTGCTCAAAAAGTCCACTAACATTGCTCGGTTAAATACCCTTTGAGATTGTCCAGACTTCAGGGCTTGCTACAGCTCTCCTAGCATTTCCCCTCCTCCAGCAGAAGAGAGATGAGGATATCTCCTACCAGGATGGAGCAGTTTTTATTCCAGACTCTTCTGGGCCTAAAGAAACCTGTGGGATACTTCCCCTAAATAAATTAAAGTGTAATAGCAGCAGGAATTACGCAAAAGGTTGCGTTTCTAAGGTGATTAAGAACCATTTGAGTAGAATGATGGGAATCTGTTTCCCATGGGGAAGAAACGCAGGAGCAGCCTGAGCCATTGAGTCAATCTATTCGAAGCAAATTTTTGCCGTTTGCCAGCACTGGCTGCTTGCCAGCGTTGGCATTATGACAAGAAACATCTCTGGTTTACAAAAAAAACCCAACACAAGCACACTTTGTAAAGCACCTTGCTCTCCAGGTTCACACAAAAATGCACATGATGACAGGAAACACAGAACTTGTGAAAGGGAGGGTGAAAGCAACTCCTTAAGACAGATTCTTAATCCAAAGGAAATGGCTTGGAAGTCTAATGAGTTTGTAGAAAACACGAACAGGTCTTATTATAAAGTGCTAGAGTCCCAACAATCCAAATTAAACGACTGGTAGATGCAAATTAAAGAACTAAGTACACCTCCCTGAAAGCACTCACCAACAGCCTTTAGAAATCAGGGTAAACAACTGGAAAAACATAGTCAGGAGTGATTCTATGTGTCAAACCCAAAATTCTTAAGCCTCAGATAATCAACTGGCAGCCACTGAGCCAACACACTCTGTGCAGAAATGACTACTCACCAAGCAGGTAGAGCATTTAACAGCAGTAATTGGCACTGCTTAGTCAACCAGCAGACCAAACTGCAGCAACTTTCAGCTGACCAAAGCTCTGCTCAGTGTGAGTCCTCAAGGGAAGCACAGAAACACACTCCTCTTGATGACCATCTCAGATACCAAGAAGGACACTCAAGGAGTAATTTCAACAAGAAGATAACGTGGAATCATGTAAAAGTTGTTCTTATTTTCTCCCCCATTCACCAAGTCACGAGTCAAGCCTTTGCAGGCAATATGAACTCAAGTATCAGACATTTGCAAAGGGCATGACACTTGTTTATGTTTTACGACTTGCAACCACACCACAATGCCACCACCATGTCCTAGAGTTTGGACCTGTAGAAGATCCAAAGCAGGCAAGCAGGGATGCTGGTGAGCAGCAAAAAGTACTAAGCAGCATCTACAGACAACATTAAGTCCCCCGTGGCTGCAGGTCCAAACTGGACTCCTACACCAGTTGTTGATTCAGCCCAACACAAAGGATTGCTCCTGGATCAGGCTTAAAGTAGTTGTTTCATCAAAGAGGGGAGGGGTGGGTGTGTGTGTGGATTATAATCACCTGCACAGATCTATGGCACCAGCCCAAAGCTGTAAATAACCTCCCAGGGGAATGAAAGGCCACTGCAAGCCTCTCTTTACTGCTGGAAGGGCCAGAGACATTTCCTCAGCCTGTCTTCTCCAAATGCGTAACAGCTGCACAAACACAACTCTTGCATCCTCTGCGCTCTTGCTAAAAGACAGCAAAAATAAAAGCAATCACATACATCAGTTACTAAACTGCTGGCTTGTATGTAGCTGATAAAATGCACAGAAAGAAGATTTTCTGGTGGCAAGAAGTAAGAATGAGACCATCTGGAAAACGGAACATGAATATTCTGACAAAATCCTCAAGTTTTAGCACAGAAGCAGTTTAAAAAGATTTATCCTTGGATAATAGAAGCGTACTACTACCATCAGAGATCTGTCCAACTGATCAGCTCCAGAGGAGAAAAAAATTTTTTTTAAAAAAATCTTCTTTTCACTCTCATTTATGATGGTGAAGACATTGAAAACGCAGCTAAACCACACAGGCCACATAGAGCATATCCCAATTAATCTTCTGCCTTACCACATCTGTAGTCATTGCAAAATTGCCCTTTTAGGAAGGGCCACATGCCAACAGCAAACTGCAAAGCATCCATGAATTTAGGGCTCTGAATGTGCTCATGACACTGCAAACAGCAAGATACTTCTGTGCGTACGAAGAGGAGCTCTGTGTGCACCCTCCAAACACAACAACACTCTCAGCTGCTCATTTTCATTAGTTAGCACTTCCATCTTTTTTATTAGTGACTTTCATACAAAAGAAAGTGTCCCCTGTGGGCCATCAAAGCAAATACTAAACTATGGTCTCCAATGCATCTGCTTTCCTAATTATATGTGAAATACAATCTCTTCACCTCACAGGTATCTTTTCTGAAGCTACACACCAAGCTTACAGGCACACACGAGCATGTGATGGCTCAGCAGCTCTCGGTGATGAGAGAAGTCTGATTTGGTGAGATAGTGCTTGTATGGGATAGTCACAGATTTGCTGAAAGCAGCCGATGTAATTCTGCATCTGTGTCCTTTCCTTGGAAAGTTTCAGCTTCACTTAAAAACATTGAGCATCCAAACCAAAGAAGTGTAGCACAGACATACTGACACTATGCCTTCTTTGAATGTTATCCGACTGCTCTGAAGCTCATTTTCCTTCAAAAGGGAGGCTCCCCAGCCAGACACAGCCTCTTCCAAAACTTGCCGCATCCAACTCCACATATTGGGCAATCGCCCCAATAGTGTTAATTCCCCAAGGAATTTTCAGTCACGTTTTTTATTTATAGACTCAACCATGTGTGACATACTGAGTTTACAACATTGTCCTGTTTTCAGCTGGGATAGAGTTAACTGTCTTCCTAGTAGCTGGTACAGTGCTATGTTTTGAGTTCAGTATGAGAAGAATGTTGATAACACTGATGTTTTCAGTTGTTGCTCAGTAGTGTTTAGACTAAAGTCAAGGATGTTTCAGCTTCTCATGCCCAGCCAGTGAGAAAGCTGGAGGGGCACAAGAAGCTGGCACAGGACACAGCCAGGGCACCTGCCCCAAACTGGCCAACGGGGTATTCCATACCATGGGACATCACATCTAGTATAGAAACTGGGGGGGCGGGGAATCGCCGCTCGGGGATTAACTGGGCATCGATTGGCGGGTGGTGAGCAATTGCCCTGCGCATCATTTGTACATTCCAATCCTTTTATTACTGCTGTTGTCATTTTATTAGTCTTATTACCATTATTAGTTTCTTCTTTTCTGTTCTATTAAACTGTTCTTATCTCAACCTATGAGTTTTACTTCTTTTTCCGATCTTCTCCCCCATCCCACTGCATGGGGGGGGAGTGAGTGAGCGGCTGCATGGTGCTTAGTTGCTAGCTGGGGTTAAACCATGACAAACATGCAGACAAAACTTAGAACCAACTTTGCCAAAGGATTTCAAAAACAAGTAAACTCTTGCTGAGCACACAGGTCTGATAGACAAGAGGCTGCTACTTAGGAGGTACCTGCCATTCTGCAATGCAGAGGTGGATTTCCCTGCTCAGAGTTATGAACTGGAAATGATTGACTCTAGGAAGAAAGTGTAAGTTTATTTCAAGGCAGATTCACCCAACATGTTATTTACAGCTCTATTCCCTCATATTAGGAACTTTTCCCCAATCCAGCCCTGGGGTTTAGATATGAACCACTCAGATGGGTTTTCTGACCACATACCTTATAATTTGTTTATGCCAGAAAACCATTTGATTAATACTGAGTAATGATCATAGCAATACAGGAGACTTCTACCCCACGGTACAGTACGTGGCCAGGCTGTTCCCATTTTCGATAAGCCTCAACCATTTCAGCTCCTTAATTCTAATGACAGATTGTTCTTTTCCCATCTGCCACTTCCCTCCCCCTGTGCTAGGGGAGAAATTAGACACCAAAGGCAGAGCATACTCTGCTCTTCAGCTTTCAGTAACCCCTAAAGATAGATGTACATGACTGACTGAGGCATAACTTATTCCCAAACTACATATTTTATATATATATCTATGTATTTATACTCACACACACACTTAAATATTTATACATCTAAATGGAAAAAGTATAAACATTAAAGGACATATTTGTGGAAAGATAAGTACTGAATGATATTTTAAAGAGTAAAATTACTCCTGAACAAAAAAAGACATAAAAGTTCATGTAATATGCCCATAGAGAAGCAATACTTCTGCTCGTGGGCGGTCAACTGAAGACAGCCTTCACATACACATACAGGAGTAGAAATGCCTATGTCAATGTTTTTCGTCTGGCCTGATGAAAATACCTATCACTATGTTTTTCATCTGGCATGAAAAAAACTGCAGAAATTAAGTAGTTGGTACAATCCCTGTCTTGAACACAACTCTTTCTGATCCTCACTTACACAAATACTCGGTTCAGATTCAGACCTTGTCACAACAGTCCAAGGCATGGGTCGGAACAGGCAATTGTTTTTGACTCCATCACAAGCTGCCTTTGCTACAAACGATAGCTGTTGGCTGTACAGTGCAGGATTTCTCTTTGCAAACTCATAACAGGGCTGCATGAGACAAAAACAGTCATATGGAAAGCTAGGAAAAAGCCCTGGGTTGCTTTCCTCATCTTCACACATTCCCCCAGAAGCAATGAAGGTTTGCTTCCCCACTTACCTTGCTGTTGCAGTTTGTAGTCTGTGGAGTATGCCTTGCCTATGATATTCCACACAGGTCTCAGACAACCGAAAAGTCCCTCAAGAAACCCACCACTCCCACTGCCTGATCTGTTGAACTGGACTTTAACATCATCCGCTCCACTGTTGGTCTCTCCATCCATAGCGTTCCTGTTGCCCTGAGGAATGGCTGTTTCAGACTCATCCTGCTCTCGCAGCTGCAGCACGCTGTTCTCAAATTGGTCCCTAGAGTCCTCGCTGATACTGGTCAGCACTGCTGCAGTGACCGGGCTGCTCATGTTTTCGATGAGGTCTGCCTGCAGCAAGCCCTTCTCACGCACATCCTCTATGAGCTCAGGGGACGGGTGGTTTCCAGCAGGTGCATGTTCATCATGTAACCTACTAAAGTCTTTATCTTCACAGAAAGCTTTGCTGATTGAGTTTGGAGAGGAAGACAAGCTCAGGTGCTCCTGAGTACTGGCCATGATGCCGTGAGTGTGCATCAAGGAGACAGTCCGAGTTGGTACTTAGAGAATTAGTACAATAGAATTCAGATGTGACACATGGACCCAGTACCTGAAATGAGAGGAAAAAGAACTTTCAAATTTTTATTTAAGTATTTTCACTACATACACTTTCACAGAGGCAAGCTGATAATTAACTAGACATTCCAGACAACTGCTGATACTTAGTAAATAATTACTGCCCTAGAAGAAGCAAATAAATTATTCCAACAGAAACTCCACTCACACAGTACTCTCAGTAACCTACTGCAGGAATTGCCCAGTAAACAAACACCACAAATTTTAAACAAAAGCCTAAAGGTCAAAACCGTGAAAGATTCTTTGCAGCAAAGAAGTGTTTCTTCATGGTTACTATAGCATTTATCAGACTGAAGCTGACCCTCCCCAGGTGTTGCCCAGCTCAGGTATGGTTTGAGTCCAGTCACTGTTTCTGGGTCTGGCACAGCCCACAAGATCAGGATTCCTTGCAAACTCTTGAGACAAGTCATTAGAGAAACAAAGCACAGCAATACCAGGTACCTTGAGTCCACCAAGGGATGGTTTGTAGCTGCTCCCTCAGAGCCCCACCTAGTTGTGACCATCCTGGTCCTTTAGTTCGATCCTTTCAAGTTCAAGGTAGCAAGCTATGTTACATTCTCTAACCGCATACATGTCACCCTCATAAACAACCTACAGAGCCTCACAGGAACTGTATACCCTCCGCTCTGATCCCCCTCCTTCCACAAAGAGCATCTCCTCCCACTGCTCTGCTTTCCCCCTGCATGAAGTTCCTGGTAGTCAGCATATAAATTCAGATCTGGTGACCGTTTTTAAAAGTCCCCCCTCTTGCTACATGCTCTACTGAAAGACAATTTTTCCACAATCCGGTGTAGTGTCATCTTTCTACAGAGCCAGGCCGACAGCCAGGGGTCGCGCTGCGATAGCTGCCCACTGCCAAAGCACTTTTCTGGGGTAGAGCCACTTCTGAAACAAGAGTCTCTAACTTTGTGCCAGAAGTAATTAAGCGCATTCAGCCTGCAACACAGAACAAAGTGAAATTTTAAATTTCATATGAAGTTGGAGGGGGGTGGCGGGGGGGTGGGACACGGGACATCATTAACAGAAACTGTTTTGTTAAAAAGTAAGATCAATTACACCAGGTGCAAAGTCCCAGGTTCTGCAAACAGACACTGAAAGGAAGAAAGAGGTGGCCAGGTAGCACACAGCCAATCAAAAGGGAACAGCTCAGTCCCAGAACTTCTCAAGATGAGGTAATTTCAGAGAAGAGAGATAAGACCTTCAGCCTGGTATAGGAAAAGCTCATGCCCTGGACTTCAGCCCTTCTCCAACAGCAGAAGCAGCAAATGGGAACAGCCAGGAGCCTGTTTTACCTTCCTGTACTTCTGCCTGATCACATGGCATATGCATAAAACCTTTATTAGAAGAACATTATTTAGGTTGTAAACTTTGTTCTTTAAAAGAAAGCAAAATATTAAGTAAGGCAAAAATTGCAGCAATGTCCATACTAGTAAAGAAGCTGAATTAGACTTGTACGGGAAGCTCGAGCATTGGTTATTCCTGACCTACCTGTGATCAGCCTTACAATGACTGATTCCCCAGCATGGGAAACTGTAGGGTGACTGCAGTAGCATGGTTACTAGCCCTAGTAGTTGTTATATGATCACAGATTTCGTTGAAGATATAAAGAAGAAAAGGCAAAAGTTTCAAACCTGAACAGAATTTCAGAAAAATACCAAAACACCTCCAAGTCAGCATAGCTGGGTACTTGTCCTGGTCCACTGCTGACACTGCTCATTTCCAAAAGTCTGAGACACACAAGTGATTCTTTAAACAAAAGCAAAATATGACCAGTGTTCCTACAGAGGAATCTGCTTTTCATTAACATAGCATATTAAGCAATGTAAATAAAACATCAGTCAGTTTCCCCTGCAAGAAACCCTAGAGTAATAGCCAAAACAAGAACCTGAGGTAACAGTGCCCCAAAATATCACAAATTTAAACAACGGGAAGCACATTAAGGATAAATCAGACTTAGAGGATAAAATTGTTTTGCTGTTACGTGACTCCCAGAGTACACTAACATAGTTCAGGATTTTGCTTTTACCTTTCTATGTAGTTTTCTGACTTCAGAATGCTTGATTGTGTAGATTTAACACAGCTTTTTCCCATACATATTTCATATTTTCCTAGTTTCTACATGGTTTATCAGTATCATATGTGACTCCTCTCCCCATGCGTTTCTCAATATTGCCTGGCAAGTTAAGCCACTCTCTTCTATACTGCTGCTGACGCACCATAACATATATACATTATGATGCTAATAGCTCTTAGACAGCCCTGACCCTCAGTTCACTTCTACTCAGATATTATTTTGCCTTCGAGACACCTGCAGCCTCCCACCACGATTGGGGCTCAACACAGCAGACAGTGCAAGTGTACACAGAGAATCCCTCCTTTTTTATCTCAATAAAAAGATGAAGTTCAGGCAAGCCGCGTGCATTTTCTGTTCTGTATAGTAGGCTGATCACAGAATCACAGGCATATTGGCTGCAAAGGACCTCTGGAAGTTAGCAGGTTCAACCTCCCTCCTACCTGCAGCAGGGCTACCACAACACAGCTCAGCCAAGGCTACAATAACCTAGCCAAGAACAAACCCCCAGATTCAAGGACATCAGGCCTGTCTTACCAGATCAAACTGCCTTTTGCAAGACTTAGATGTTTCAAATTAAAAAAAGCTTTTAAGCACAGTGCCCTACCATCTTATATGCTGCTGTATCTGCTTCATGGGGAGAGGAGGCATGCAAAAGTTACTAAATTATTTTCAAACTGGCACGATACAGCCTTATTTAGGTACTTACATAAGCAGCCTGATTTTTCAGAGGTGTAGTGAACTCATTGTTTTGAGAGCATGAGACGGCAGCATTTATTTCAAAACAACTTTGTATCAAGCCAACTTGAAGTAAAGGGGTCAAGATATATTGGTGGGGGGTAGAAGGCAGCTTCTGCCACAATGCATCAATGCTGACTTGTTGGGGGAATGAATTTTTTTAATTATATTATAGTAAATTCTGCAATGTGCAACCTCTTGCTTTAGCAAAATTTAATTTAACACAGACAAATTAGGTTGTCTTTGACCTTGCCATCTCTTCACACAAGGGATGAAGAGCATTTTTCAAGCTTTATCATCATGCCTCCCCTATTCTTTTGGTCAAAGTACCAAAGATATGGCTGAGATTCTTCATGTTGAACTCTTCCCAATAAAAGAAATCTTAGTTTCATTCAAAGAAAAACATTTTCTTGAAAGTTTGAAGTTTCATTATATATAGGCTGTTTGCCATTTGGGGGTTTACAATCTATATGTGCCTCAACTTTTACAGTGAAGAGCATAGTCAAGCAGTGTTCTGTTTCTTAGTGATGAAGACTGCTACAGCAGAAGCAAGTCAAAAGCTGAAAGCTCTGTGTGTGTAGGAGGATCGTGTGTATATTTAAGATACTCAGATTTCACAAAGTGCTGCTGCAAAAGCAGACTTTAAGAGAGACCCTCTGATTTGAACTATTTTGATGAGTTCATGCACTCCACAGCTAACATTTATTTTCCATCTATAAGGAAACTTGAGGCTCAGTGTAATTTTGTATGACCACAACTTCTTGTAAATTATTCCATTTCCAGGCAAAGCATTTTTCCAGGCAAAATCCCACCATGCCCAGACAAAAGGATCACAAAATGCACCTCTTCCAGGAAAAGTGAGACTGCACCTCAACATGTCAGACAGCCCAAACCGCAGTTTAAAACTATTAGAAAAGTGACAGTTCACCCGAATCAGCACCAGAGCAGGCGAATCAGTTATCACAAGGCATGCTCTCACATTGCCCAATACTGCGCCTGCTCCTGGAAACATCCGTCTAGTAAGCGTTCTCACACACACACACAGAGCAACCAAAGCACGCGGCTGCCTATACAAGCCCAGTATTTATGAGAGTGTCAAAGCAATGGTCAGGTTTGAAGACATGGTAGAGTTAAACAAATGCCTTGCATGGACCATAATGGAAGTTTCTCCTTTAAAGAACTGTGCTAAAAATAGAGTAGCAAATCACAATTCCAGATACTACACACAAACAAAATGTTAGTATGCTGTAAAGGTTGCTTAAGTACAAAGCAGTCGCCACTCAGTTTCCTAACAGCACAAATGTCTAGTAATATTAAGTTAGTTTCCTTGAAGCACTATTTCCTATATTACCCAGTCAAGCATATTCTGTGCTTGCACTTCCAATATACAAAGGAAATAAAAGCAACTGTCTGATGTGCGTTTAAGGGCTGAAAAAGAGCAGCTGGCAGAAACTAGCAGGCTGATACATGGCAAATATCAAGGACAGAAGAGATTTCCATCCATATCACTACTTACATTCAAGCCCTTGACTTCCCTTGCTTTCTCCTGGTACTCATTGTGATTTCCTTCTGGCTACATTAGGTACAGCAAGGTAACTACACCTTTCTGCATGGATAGCACGACTGCAATTTATATGTGTATCATCTCAAGACTAGTGCAATACTCCTGGCTTGGGACAATACTTTAAAGTGTTCTAGAATGCAACAACAACGCAAAAAGCACGCTTATAAAGAAAGCATAGTTATCTTGCTACACATATCTTGCATATTTGAGCTCTCTTGTCCCTTGTGATTATCTCTCAGTTTCTACATGGAATTTTTACAGCAGGTTGATACACAGTCCTCTCCCATCTCTTGACCTTCCACACTGTACAACTTCAGCACAGGAAAGTACTGAGAGTTGCCGAGTTGGCAAGTACCAGAGTTTTGGCTGCCACTTCTGACCTTTGGGGTTTGAAATCACATGATTTTATTACGCAGGATTCCAGCAAAGCTTTTTTTTTTCCTGGTCTCCTGGTGAGGAAAATGTTGTATGAGTGGATCAGATACTCCTTTTACGCTGCAGTTTTATGGTTTTACATTACTTGGAATATATGTTTGTGTTTTGCATGGTTGTTTTGAACACAAACTGTTAACAGAGAATGAGTTATACATCATCAAAATACAACCTCTCTGTTTTCATGGGTTTTGTTTTGGGTTAGTTTGTTGGGTTTTTTTTTAAGTCACATTATTCAGAGAAAGGAACTGCAAATAAACGTATCCTGAAGCTTCACCCAGAACTGCTCTGCCTGCCCTTCCCTTCTCCAGGGGAAAAAAAACGCCCAACCAACCAAAAAAAAACCCCAAAAACCACCATACCTCTATTTTGTTAGGTTTTCAAAAAAGAAACTATGCTATTAAGCTAGCCCATATTAACTCAGTGCAGTCTATCCCATGTTATGGGCAATCTAACTATGGAATAGCCCAATGCAAAAGCTTGGGGTTTTTTAAACAATCAAACTCTTTCTCAAGATACTCATTATGGAAGCATGTTTCTTCCACATCACAACATACATCCCATCTTACACCTGCATGAATGCTCAGACACAATCCAGACTTATTTTTAAATATTATAATTATGACATTGCCAAAACATAATTAATTCCTGTTAAAACAGTTGAAAATTCTTCATCTGATCCACCTGAGATTTTCTGACTGTCACTGCAACAGCTCTGAACACATTTATGCATGTACCCTAACTTACTCTACAAGGAAACAGCAGATTCATCTAGGAAAACTGAAGTGGTGTAACACTGGTGGTTTTGTGCTTTACCCTGTTCTTCCTGGTTGTCAGATAAACACTACACTATTTCTGTACCTCCTGCAGTAGTATATACTGTAATATATACTTTTAATTCCTTTCTCCAGTAAATATTTGGATGCCACTAAATACTACACTACTTCTATACCTCCTTCAGTGGTATATAATGGAATATACACTTTTAATTCCTTTCTCCAGTAAATATTTGGATGCCACTTCAACATTAAAACAACTAACTTTTGCATAAATCATCACCTGAGCTATGTGGTAGCAATTGCTTAGGGTTCACAACTATCATGATCATTCTAAAATGTTAAGAGAACGTTTTAATACAGCCATGGGCATTAAGCATGTGAGACCATAGACATGTAACTATGTTGTACGTAGCTATGTCCATATTATCACAACAGAAGCTTGAACTCATGTATCTGCTGATTTAAGTTAGCCTTTATTCAATATATTCAGTTTATTCTAAAACAGGGACATTTTTGGCAAAAGTGATTTTGCAGTTGTTATATACTTTTGTCTGTCGCTGTATCCGTAAGAGAACTCCGTTTAGCTTTTTGGTCTGAACCTTTTCCGACAATGACAAAAATAGTATGGTATACCAGCCAAGAAATATTCACAACGGCTGAATTCAAGCTCCGTGCATAGAGCCAGCTAGAGGTTTACTATGCACCTTATATATTCCAACTAAGCCTGTCAGAGTAGAAATAAGTGCCACCTAGACTACAGCATAAGAAGAAACCATACCACACCAGAATGACAGGTTCATCTATCCCCATTTCCTGTCTCCAAGGATCTGCACGCAGCAAAACCTCGCCAGTGCAATGCTACCCAGTTCCCCATGATCTGCAGCTCACTGACTTTCTCCATCAGCAGCGCACAGTGGTATTTTTCTATTCTATAGCCCACAAAGTATTCTTCCTGTGCAAATGCACCAAAGATTTTTTTCAACCAGAACACTTTGGCAACCACTAATCTGTTGCAAGGAGTTTTGTAGCTTCACTGTATGTTGCACAAGGTAACACCAACTATTCTTCACTTTGCATCTCTCATCTAATTCCTTTCTTCAAACAACCAGTTGTTCACTGTTTCAGTGACACCTGAACCCTATTTATCTTCTTAATGTCAGCTGTGATTTTATGAACTATGTCATCCTCCACTCCAACACCTTTTTTAAAGTCTCAAAATTCCCCCTCTACCTTCTCATTCACCGTAAGAAAGCTGCTCTGTATCTTTGGTCACGTCTCTGCATCTTCTCCATTTCTCCTATATCACCTTAGAGCTGGGGGAGTAAGACCATAGAGAGAATGCCCCATATGGGCACACCACAGAAATGTAGAAAGGCATAATGATCATTTTCATTCTTTGTTCTTTCCTAACTATTCCTCTAATGCTATCCAGTGTCTAAGCATGCTTCAGGATGCTGAGCTAACTTCCATGGGTCTCTTACAACCTTAAGATCTCATTCTTGAGCAGTATAAGCTAGGTCAGAGCCTAATTCCTATATAGAGGATGATTAGACACAATTTATTCTTCACAACACTAAATTTGACTGACATTTTATCATCCAAGTTCACAAAAGCCTTTCAGTACTCTCTGCAATTGGCTTACATGTTTATTATCCTGAACACCTTACTTCTGTAGTCTCACAGCCTAAATGCTCTTGCTTCAGAATATTCCTAAATGGTCTGGATAAGGGAAGAAAAGGTAGAAAGAGTATGAGTAGTGCAATCTCCAAAGCAGAGTCGTATGACAACTCCTTTTAGAGAAAAATGTTTCAACATTACTGTCTATTTATCCCTACTCTCATTTCATATCATTTAACCAATCATTTGTCTACAAGATGGGAGATCCTGTCATTTTATAGCTGGTTAGTTTCTTTAAGAGTCTCTGGTAAGTATTGTTGCCAAAATCCCAACAGATTTTATCAACCAGATCCCCTTTTCTGACATGCTTTTGACTGCTCCAGAGAAATTTAATAGATTCCCAAGGCATTACTTCACCTTAAAAGAACAGTGTTCACTCTTATCCCCACATGAAATTTGTGGATCTGCACTGGCTTTCAGCATAGGAATGAATTTCCAACTCCACAAACACTAGACAAATATTTAACTAGGAACTCCTTCAACATAAGGTCACAAATTTGTGGGGGGTGGAGAAATGCCTGATTTGGAAAAAGAAATCAAGCATCCACTTCTTTTTTTGGCACAAGGAACAAAGAAAAAAAAATCATCTTTGTGAGCAAGGCAGACAAAGAGCCAATCCACCCTCCCCTGTATTCAGGGAGACCTCTTCAGCTGATTTCAATGAAAGCGAGATTGATTCCTGTTTCACCTGCTAGCCAACTTTGCAAAGCACAGTTTGTGAAATAAGCAGCTTACATAACTGCATATTTTCAGCACTACACACATAAATGCTTCCTCTATCCTGTATAAGGTATTTTTGGATCTGCTAAAATGCTACTGTGTTCTTCCAGGGCTTTGCATTCTTCTGCTCAGAAATTGCATAATCTGATGCCATAGGAAATAAGTGATGTTGCATAATGATTCTTATATTCACTGCAGGATTTTGGTACTACACGTTTCTGTTGCAAAGCAGCCCTTCTCTGTGTTTCTGAATTGAGGTCCTCAGTTTTTGAAGAAAGGATAATCTATCAGCCACCTGCCTTTGGGGGAGTAGGGATGGCAGTAACAAACCATCTTGTACCATACCATTAAAAGAATTTCACTTCACAAAAATCAGTTTTAACTTTGTATGCCCATTTGCTACTTCTGTTTTCCCTCACTCTGGTTGTTTGCATGCCTTGAGCTATGTGCATATGTTAAACACCAGAAGTTTCATATACAATGTTCTGACATCTAATTGGCCACTGATACCCTCCATCACAGGCTCATCAATACTATTGTAAAACATTCAGCTGGTATAAAAGACAGACTCAACACTGATTAGCCTTTTACACTATTGAATTACTATTGGAATCTGTCTTAGACAAAAATCTAGAAATGACCTTAAGTTACACTCTTCTCTTTCATCCTTCCAGCTGTCTTCATAGTATGAAACAACTTTTAAAACCTGGTCACAGACTTCAGGCTCTCCTCTACTCCTTCAGAATTCTGCACTTTTTTCTTACCTCAGTAAAGATCCATGCTATATTACTAAGTAACAATAACAGACTAAAGGATTTAAATTCAAATATTTTACAACCACAAAACCCAGGAAAATCTGAAAGTTAAGTTCACAGATGCCTTACAGCCTCTTTGACATTGCCACATGAAGCCATTAAAATGTTCCAATGCTACCAATGAACAGTATCTTGTAACATCCCCCACTTACAGAACTGAAACATTGTATTTTCCTCCAAGGAGTAGAGTTAAGATTAATTAATGTCTGAAATATCTTTGAGGACTAAGATCAATATCAAAGTGCTATTTTCAGGAATCCAGTGAATGAATCAAACTCTCACCTTAATTCGTGTGAGGCATCAGACTGCTCTCCGGTAAATTCACTCACACGCTTGTTCGTATTTTTGTAGTAGATACCAATTACTCAATATTTGCAAAGCACATCTGGCATGTAAAAACTATACACACAAACTTCTCAGCACTAATAGCTCCCATGCTTCATACCCACTATCAAAGTAACTGAACAACTACTCATGAAAGTACAAAGACTACTGGGGTACATGTAGAGGCCAGAGGCAATGCTCTGTCCTCTATCAACACTACACTAGGTACCAGAAAGTGTGCACTGGATGGGAAGGGGAAGTGGAAGAGGACACTTGAAATCCAGCTGGCAGATGTCTCAGATGAGTAATGACAGTAGTACGAAGTTGTATTTAGCAAGCACCATATAGGAGCAAAGAGGATTACTCCTCAACAGAGAAGCAAGCACAATGACTTGCTCAGGAGCCTCTATTAAGCCTGTATTACAGACACAGCATAAGGGGTTAGAGCAACATCCCAGAGGTGTGATCCTATTCTTAGGCCACTAGAGCTTTACGTGATGGTAACGCGATCAAGACAGCACACACAACACACAGTCACGGACTGAAGAACCGTAGAAAAGCCTCCAGAGGCCTGACAGGACACGTGCCATCTAAAACCCTGCAGAGACCTTCCACAGGAGCACTCAGCCCCTTGGTTCATTCCTACTAGATCACTTTTTGGCTACAGTTGATAAACGAACATTTGAGAATCTCCTCAGGCGCATAAGGATGGTGAAGTTAGATTTTCTGTGTTTCAGCAGAAAAGTCGCAGCTGTGCAGCTGCATTACTGATTTTGGTGTCCTCCAGAAGGTAACAGAGTAACGGGCTGCGGACAGGAAAAGACAAACATCCTAGGAATGAAGAAAATGTCCACACAGAGACACCTCCATTCCTCAAGACCACTATGCTGGAAAAAGTCCAGCCTCCACCCACACCCCACCAGGTCTTTCTCCTTCCTTCCCTCACAGCACCTCTCATGCTGAGCTAGTGACTGCTCCAGAAGAAACAGCACAAACAATTACAGGTTCACCGGAGGATTATAAAACCTGTGTACTTTATGCAGAAAAATCTATTCTTCACCCTGGCCTACACCCAACTGTTGCTAATGCCTTTGAACCCACCCCAACGACCAACTTCTCGGTTGAAGTTGTAAACAGGGAAAGGACAGAGGTCAAAATGCATGTTGAGTATTTATAGGGGTGGGAGTAAGTACACACAGTGTTTCTGCTCCCAGTCCACCTCGGTATTTCTGCCGCAGCTGCCAACTTGCTATTCAATCCAAAGTAGTATGTAGTTTAGGTGAAATATTTACTCCCCTCCTGCACAAGACATGAGAGTGATTTGCTGTAATTTCACAAAAAGAGCAGCCTACAAAAGCCTAAGCCCCTACACAGGGCATATTTGCCAAGGAAAGATAAAAAAAAAAAAAAAAAAGTCCCATAAGCTGGCCAGGGCTTGCTAAAGTGCCAAACTCCTGAAAGCTTCAGCCTCTTCTGAGGATGCAGAGGTAACATTTGCCTCAATTGACTCATTTTGATTCAGTTATGGCTGAGAAACTCACTGAAAGTTGTAAAAGCAGTAAGTCTGCTGCTGTCTTCCTCCAAACACAGGATCTCAGGTGAGAGCTTGGCTAAAACGTTCTATGCATGGCAAGGTTCAGGTGCCTTCCGCTGCTTACTCTGGCCCCCAGTACCAGAGCCAAAGAGGAACCTTCACTGATTTTAAATCTGTCCATGCGGTCAGTGTCAGACTTCTTTTATTTTTATATATAAAAGCTTTACTTCAAAACTCTGCCATTTTGAGAAGTCCTACTATTTGAAATCCACTCCACACATCCTGACTGCAGAAAGCCTGGAATGGGTACCAGATACGAACAACTCCAGTCTAATCAGTCACCATCTCATATTTGCTGTAAAAAAAGTCATAAGAAAACAGGAAATACTATAAAACCTTTCTTATCCTGCCACTGCTTAGAACAGAACTGTATTTTAATAACTATTAATTGGGAAATGGCTTACCTATGAAGAGATTTTCAAATAAATCATTACTCAGTTTTCTGATCCACTGGAGATAAGCTACTTATCAAATCTTTACAATAGGAGACAAAAGAGGAAGGTTAAAAATGTAACCAGAAAAAAACCCAAACCTTTTTAAACACAAGTTCATGTATAGCTGAGAAGTGGTAAGAATCCCTACCATATATTCTGTGCTAGAAATTATTTGCTAATTCCAGGCACAGGGGTCAAAATGAATGCCAGCTATAAATTTAACTATCGTGCAGCAGGGGACAAAGAGAAATCTGAATGATAGGGCCATTCCAGATCAAAGAATCACACTGGAGGCCCAAATACAGGAAACAAAACTGGTGTTAAAGCAAAACAAACAAACCAACCAACCCACTACATCAAAATCATGATTTGTTTGTTTTTCACAGCCGAAGTCTGTTACAGAAACAGAGGTTCAAAGGGTTGTCTCTCTCTAGAAACAAAAACCCACATACATTTAGGGACACAGCAAAAAGGATAGTAACAAAAACTTTTAAACCGATGACAACTTAACCTCCACATTCTAGGATATCCCAACATGTCTGTGGCTACACACACAGCAGTTACTGTGAAAAGTGCCCATATTTGTGAGTCAGACCAGCTGAATCTCATTTCACTCATCCATTTGGGTTTTATTACAAATATTTTCGTATTTTCTCCCTCAAAATTATCGATCAAAATATGTTCCTTCAGTTTCTTCTATTGAACAGACTGCCTATTGGTAAAATCAGTATACCCAAACACACGGGCCTGATGTCATCTTTCTCCAGATGAACTTAAAATACTCAATTTTTCATTTACTTGAGAGACATGTGGCTTGATATGATTAAGCTATTGCAGTACCTAAACCAGCCCCAAAACAAAAATAAAGAGCAGCTCCACTCATTTCATTGGGAGAAAACATGACATCATGCCCCATTCAGGTAAGCAAGAATATGACAAATCTTGCCCGAGTGAACACTATCGTTAATTGCAATGGTACTCCCAGCTTCCTCATCTATTAGGAAAATGAGGGGTAAAAATTGTTTGTTCAGCACAACAGAGACAGCTCAAACTGCTATTTTCAATAATAAAGGAACAAATTCCTACCCGGCTGATAGAAAGAAAAACACATCTCTTCATCTCAAAAAATAAAATTAAATTAGGTATTACTGTAACACAACAGAAGAATTGTTTGATTAGCCCACAAGGGAAAAAAAAATTACAATTGCCTAGAAGGCAAAAAAATACAATTCTGCTTCTTTATACTATCTCCAGTAATTCTTATGTCATTCCCTGTATATTGTATATATATCCATTCTCCATTGCCATTCCCTTCCCCTTTAAAAGGGGGGCACAAGAAGATAACGTGCAAAATTGCAACTGAAAAATGTCTAGCACACCGACAAGCAAAAGGACAGGCCAGCTATCAGATTTATATGCAGTGATGGATAAATTAAGGTTTCACATTTCCTCTTCCCTTCTCTCAGCATCATTTTTTCAGCCCTTTCACATCACAAATGCAACATCCATCTGTCCTTCCGAAATAAATGGCGAAAGGGTAACACTGACCATTAAACACACACACACAACCATGCACACTTCAAAAAAGGACATTTCCATCTGAATACTTACAAGGATTAAGATTTCCTATGTGATGCTCCATTTTCTTGTTTTAAAAAGATGGAAGGCAAAAAAAAAAAAGGAAGTGTTGCAAAATAAAAGGAAATTCCACCCACACAATCCTGCAGCCTGCTGCAAAGAAGCACAGAAGCATGCTGACGTCACGGATTCATGAATGGATGTAAATCGGGCTGTTTCGAGATTCGACGGCGCTGGCTGGGGCTGCGCACCACGAGAGGGAGAGGGGAGCAGGGGGGTAGCCAATCCGCGTGGGCACCGCCGGCCACCTTCTGCCAGCAAAAATCTGGGCATCGAACAGCCCGAGCCCACTGCTGAAAGGCCAGCCTGTGGGGCTCCCCTGCCAGCTGGGAGGGCTGCACGCCTCTGTACTATGTGTGCAAGGCAGGGGAGAGGACACTGAAAACAATTTGTTAGTAACTGAAGTGAAGCTGTTGGGTAAAATGGCATCACTGCTGCCATTCCATGGAGAGTACCGGGTGAGGACATCCTCTAATGCCTTCGAGTCATTGCTCCAGCGAGTTTCTGCCCCTCCATACAGCTTGGATAACAACGGCATATCAAATAACAGCCATCTGTTATATGAATCAAATGTATTTAGTAATCAGAAAAGGAGTTTATCATCTCTCTGGCTTCTTTCAGGATTACAAACCTTGGGTATTATTATTAAAATAACTAAATATAAGCATGTACTGGAAGGAAGCTGCAGGGAGAACAATAGGAGGCTTGTATTTGATTAGTGATGCAAAAGCACCAACAAAATAAAAATAGGAGCACTAACAAAATCACGCATTGAGCTCTCATCAAACGTTCCCACAGCAGGCAGACAAGCTCACAATGTCAGAAACATTCAGAAACAAAAATCAGAGCACGCATAGTTTCAAACTTGCAGCTATGTAACAAACGGTGGGCACAGCATCCACTTATCATGGCCTACCAGACATTTTCATTTCATTTTCAATTCCATGCCAATGAATATACTTAATTCTGCATACCCAGATGCAAGGATGCAGGGCATCACTTTGGACACCCAAATAGAGGCAATGTCCTGGTGAACGCATGCAAGAGCGGTTATGATTAACTTGGACCTGGACAGGGGAAGAGCACAAGTTTTGCCTTATTTTTGTATATTTGAAATATGAGGGAAGGAGTAGACGGATGAGCATAGCCAGGAATTAAGGTCAAGGTTTGAAGGAAAACCTAGGCTGTAAACTACGCAATTACACCATCTCAGGGTTTACCAGAATTCATCAATTTGGTCTCTAAAACGCCTAAACAATCTGTAGCCTCCAAATTATTAAGGCCAGAATTTCCATATTTTCACCACCACTTTTCCTAGCAAGGAGAATGCAATTATGTCAAAATAGGATGTCCCAAAACTTACTCTGATGGAGCACATCTTAAGAATGTCTGAGAGAATCCCACCTTTCCTTATGGAAAATAGATAACATCCCAAAATAAACGAGGACTGGATGTAACAACAATGCAGATCTGGGTTTAGAAACCAAGGATTTTGTGCTACTTGATATCATGTGAGCCAGCACCACTGACACTAGCTTGTGGACAGAGGAGAAGGGCGGGATGCAAAAGACTTTCTGGAGGCTAATACAGCCACACCTACAGCACAAAACTTACATAAAAACGTACTTATATGAGGGGACAGGTAGGTTTCTGCATGTATTAAGACAGCAATTTGGTTTTTTATGCATCTTTGACATGGATCAAGGAACGGACAGCCAGGGCAGTACAGCCAGTTCTTCTCCAGTCCTGTTCCACCAAAAACCAGCATTTGGGAGTCATTGGACTTCCACATCTGCTTCTCAGCACATCTTCATTTCTTACTTGTACCATAGCGTATTATTAGATATTATCACTCCACCAAAGAGTTCCAATGATAGGAATGTATTAGTATGCTCTGAATTCAACAGTGGCCAAATAAATGGAGCTTTGATTTTGGACTTCAGTTTTTTAATTGAGCTTTACAAAGCTGGCCAGAGAAAATTAAAATGAATGCAAATTTCTTGTTACCTACTTTCAAGATCAAAGAAAGAGCAAGTTAACTTTTGCTGAAGAAATATCTATTCTTTAAGAGCTAAAAGTCACAAAACACAAAGCATGAGATTTCTACCCAGACAATGCAACTGCTGCAGATTGAGCACTACTATACACAAGGAGAAGCAGGAGTGGAAGTATGGTGAGAGACATCTCTTCTTCAAAGGCATCACTTTGTGTCATGATTTCAAACCCCAGTTGCATTAGGTTACTTAGTACTCAGACCTGCTCTGACTCCCTGCCTTTCCTTCCCCTTTAGACCCAACACTCTGCTTTACAGCCAACATCACCACCATGGTACAAAACCAACAACTTCCAAATTTCCCTGGCGTTTTCAAAACAAACAAAAATGTTAATTGACTCTCTTACCCTAAAGAAAAAAGGGATAAATTCAGGAAGTAGAAGGGGAAGCACAGTACCACATGCAAGAAGTAGAAGAAAAGGAGAAATACTGCTAAAGAATGAGAAAAGTCAGAATAAAAATAGAAAGGAAAATAATTTTCAGAGGTTTCCAAGGGTTAATTGCAGTGACATTTTAAAAAAACCCCCAGCAGGAAAAATCAGTAGGAACAAAACCCCAGGAAGACTCCAGTAGAGTAAAAGAGCTTGCACATACAAATTAAGATCATCTTCTCCATGGTGACTTGGTTTGGCACACCAACACTCAATTTCATCTACATCTCAACAGCTCAGGTGAAAATATTCAAACACAGAGGTCCTGAATTTAATGCAGGATAATTACCTTAACTCATTATGAAAAAGAAAAAACAATCATTGGCCTAAAATTGATGGCTGTTGCAAGATTATGTTGGTAGCCAAATAACAGCATTAGAAAACAGGATGGTTGCAACCAGTTACATATTTTAATAGTACACATTACATAGCTCTTTTGATGCATCAGTGGTGAGTAACTAAGTTGATCAATATTAGAAAAATAAATTATTTTCCTCCTTCTCAGACAAAAACACTGGTAAAAGCAGGGAACTCTGAAGTATCAGATGCCCAAACACGATTCTATGGATGTTTAGTTCAGTATTAATGTGAAAACAGAAAAGAAAAGAAAAAAAAGTACAAAGTAAAACAAAGGTATAAGATAGTAAAAAACCAAAGTTCACAAGGGACCATACAAGTGCTAGGGAAAAGTTCACGGGTAGCAGGATTTCTGAAAGGATATATGAGTAACTAAGTAACTAGACTGCTAGGAGACATAGGCAAAACTGGTGGTAATGGGTGCAAAAAGGAAAGTTAGAAGTATTTAAAAAATATCTGTTCCCCATATTTGAAAGAGATAATTAAGTACTTTCAAGCCAATTAGTAACTAATAGGAATGTTATACAGCATCTGCTAGGCATAACATTTCAAGTTGGCACATCATATTAATTTGAGCCCAGTCCTAAAATAATCATTTAATAAGTTCTCCAATTCTGTGACCTTCAATTTTAATAAATTGGAAAACTACTAAAATTGCAGAAGACTGAGAATAATAATATTATGCCAATATTCAAAAATAGCATACGTTTGCTATTTATAAGCCTTGGTAACTTGACGCTGGTCTTGGGCAAAAATCCCAACACAAACTTTGATTGGAAAGGATGGTTCTGCTGCATCGGACCAAAGACGCATTCATCCAAGTGTCCCATCTCTAACGGTGGCCAATAAGAGACACACAGGGAAGCAGAAAATCAAAGCAAATGCCTAATACCTCTTGTGGCATATTCCACTAACAAAAGCAGAAAATTAGAAAAGAGATGAAAGTGACTCAAAGGCTAATTTCATAATTATACATCGATAAGGCTGTTCATAAATTTACTCAGCACACACTTGGAAGTACAACAGGGACTCCACTGTGAAAACCTTCTACCTGGATGAATAAGTAGGTGAAGTGAAACAGCAAATGATTCTCTAACAGGAGAAAGCCTAGATAAATATTTGCATAGATAAGATGGCAGAGCAACATTTTATTATCAGGTTCTAAAATCTGTGAAATCTTTGTCCACTCTTCCAACCCTATAGGCATATATTCCTCTTCCGAATGTCCTAATCTTCAGCAGTGGGGTGGGTGACAGGAAGGAAGGAAAAAAAACCCACAACTACTCATACTTAAACCATCAGATCTTCAGGCTTTTAACCAGAATCTCCCCAGATCTAAGGCTCTGAGAAGTCCTCCCTGCAAAGGCAGGTGAATGGGACTGCAATTTGACAGGACCAGTGCCAAGAGCTAGGAGCTGAGAAGCGTGACCAAAGGAAAAAAAAGTCACTCAAAGAGAAAAAGCCCAAAAGTGGGACATGTGCAATGCCATGAGAACAGGTGAGCTGCAATTTGAGTCAGGGGCCCTAATTACAAGCCCTGTTTTGAAAGAGAGTCTCTTTACAACAGGACAGCCACAGTGATTTCAGACTCTGTTCCTGCCTCACTGCTTATGTAGCAGCTGTTAAGCCACCGCAGTCCAGAGCCTGTAGCTGGAAGATGAGTCCCACACCGATTAAGGGGTTGCCCTTGGGGTAGGATAAAGCTAGAGTGTACATTTTGGTGACCAAGTTGGTGCTACACAGGCAATATGGCTATCCCTGAAACAAGGCTTAGACCCTCTCAGATCAGAAACATCAGAGCTGTCTCTGCTCACAAAACGGCATCATTAGTGAGCCACAGTGAGACATTTAGGTCTGCTTAAAAATGAAAGCAGAGAGCTGGAGATGGCTACAAACTCATAGATACGTAATACCTTTAGAGAAAGCTACCCATATCATCAAGCGTCTACCCAAAAGCTAGTCAAACAAACTCACAAACACTTGTACCACCACAGTACAGTCTTCACATGAAAAGTGCTACCAACTTCTGTTACCAAAGTGAGGCTTCTTACAACAAAACCATCCTCCATACAGTTGCCAGTTGTTTTTTTCACTGACTGCGCTCTGCAAGATACTATGGGTAGGAGTACATAAGACTGTATGATGACTTCCTTTAAACTTGTATTGCCTTTAGCAACACTCCAGGACCAAAAAAAAACAAAAAAAAAAAAAAAAAACCAAACAACAAAAAACACTAAAGGCACAGAAAGACAATAAGACAATGACAAGACAAAATGCATTATGTCTTCCCCTGTTTAAGCCTGAGGCTGGTATGAATTCTTTTTTAAGGAGTTTCTGGGTGGTGTTCCCAGCAAGCCTGCTCTTTCCAGATGAGTCCTGCCTCTCCGGCTCCTCACCATGATAAAAGTCTGTGTAGTTTTAGGAGAAGGTATGCCACTACAACATTAAGAACATGAACTGATGAGGCTGGGGAAGTTCAAAAGACTACCTTTGCAGATTTTTGTCTTCCTGAAGTAAGACGGCCAAGCTCCTTAGACATAATGAGAAGGTCTGGAACTCCATCAGCAAAGAAAACACTGCTACAGAAGAAACATTAGAGCCCATTTCCTTGCTGCTAAAAAGGCAGTTAATGCAGCAAGTGAACAACGGTCCTCCCAGATTTACAGTCGTGGTGGCCAGCTGACAGGAAGCACAGAGGGGACACGTGAAGCAGAACATGCACATAGACACCACCCTTGTGTCTGGGGAAGCTGCTAACTAAGGTCTTCCTCCTTGGGGGAACTCTCTGCCACCTGGAACTACATGGACTCAGGCCACATCCTTTCCCTTAGTCAGGGGTATGTGAGGGCACTTACATTTATCTCTTTCCAAGCTGCCCATCTGTTTGTACAAAACCTGTAGGAATTTTGTTATCTTAAAACCTCTATCTCTAACATGTGGTTGAAATCAGACAACGGGTTGTAAAATTACCAAGGAGAGGATGAACAAACAGGAAGCTGGCCTAAATACAGATAGTCAGGAGTAAGGTAATACAACTAAAGAGATGAAAATGTGTTTATTTGCTGTTTTTTCCTCCAGAAATCATTTGCAGAAACCCTTAGCAGAGGCCACATGAGAAAAGCAGATCTATTTGTTCAGGGAAACAGTGACAAAACAATATTCCTCCCAGAGAACATGCCAAAATGAAGTCTTCCATAACAATAATTAACTCTAATAGAACTGCCAGCAGTGAGAAATTCTGCCAAAAAAAAGTAAAAATAAGTATGTATAATTAGCAGTTATAAGGGACACTTTTAAAGCCAACTGAGCTACAGGCACCTTTCCTCCTCCAGGTTAGGAGCCTGCAAAAGAAATGAGACACCTGACAACAAAGCCTCAGTATTAATGCCATGTGGAAAGAAAAGTCCTATAATTTATGTTATTCCCACAAAAAGGCATGCATAAATGGGAAGCCATTGCAGGGAAGAATTAATGAAACTGGAGAAGCGATTTTAAAAAGTGGTACAATTCCCCAAGGTCAAGTTTTGTTCAGAGGAAAAAAGTCACCTGCACAAATATAGAAACAACTGCTGAGCAGCTGTTCTGTAGATAAGGATTTGGGATAGAGAGGATCACAGACTGAGCACAAATTATAAATATCAAGTTGTCACAAAGAATGCAACTTCCATCCATTGACAGAAGCGCAAATTCCCAATCTACTCAGTTTTGATAAAGCCTTTGGTAAAGTCCATTTTTGGGTCAGGCTTGTCAAAAAAGAGAGAAACCATGCCAGAACTAAAAGAAAAGACAGTTAATAAGGTGAGCTACGAGGGATGAGTGAGCTAATTCATTGAGGTTGTTCAATCTGAACAGAGTAGAAAGTAAAGCTAAGATTGAGTTATGATATATTTCTATTAAATACAGAAACAGTTTCTGCAAAGAAAGAGGAAAGCTATATTCCACATCTATGGTGAGCAGAAAAAGCAATGGACTCAAACTGCAACAAGAAAAATTTACTTGGGCCAGAAGAACTTTTCTAAATGGTAAGCATACTGAAGCACCAGGCCAAGGAAGTTATGTTGCTTCCTAAATTAGGAGGTAAAGGGGGGGGGGAAATCGCCTCAAGAATTGTTCAGCAATAGTGATGATCCTTTGATGCAAAGGGTCAAGATGTTCTTCTGCAACCTTTCAGGGCTCTTCTATGAAGACACTGAAGTACTGAAAGCTTTGCAGCAAGACTAAAGCTAAAAAATTAATCTGATCTTTTGCAGTACAAGGTCTTGCCAAATAAAATCTTTCCATCCTTGTTACTGTTATACAACCTCTCTGAGGAATATTATTCAGATTTCTACCAAAAAAACCTATAAAAACTGCTGAAAGCCCATTAAGACAGCAGAAATCAAGGATTTATAAGTCAGAGACTGCCAGAATAAGGCACTATATTTAGTACTAACAGTTTTCTCTGTAGTACTGTGATAAAGTTCCTTCAAGAACAGTGGATCAGCCCTATGTAAATGTTCTCAAGACAAATAAAACCTGCTCAGCATCTTCCTCCCAGACTAGCATCAGTCATGAAGCTATTAGTAGCTTTTTCTTTAAAACTTACTGCTTTTTTTTTTCTCCTCTCTCCCAAGAGACAACTTCTGTTCCCCCGCTGCTAAATGCAGACCCTGGAAGAGTCCTCTTGATCTGTCTGAGGTATCATGACACAGAATTACTCACTTCATGAAGAGTTATGACAACACTTTAAATAGTTAAAATCATGATTAAGAGATTTTTGGTCCAGAATATTTGGATTGAGAACATTAAACTTGTCAGTGGTGGTGATTTTGATCCTTGTTTTCAAGCACAATGTTGAACAATGTAGTATGATATTGAGGGCACCACAAAGCAGGACACTCTCAGGAGATGCTGTATGGCATACCAAATATTTGCTTTCCGAATTAAGTCATAGAGTTGACCTTAAGGGACAACCAAAAATTAAACAGCCTTCATCAAAAGGGCACATAAAAGTTAGCCAGTGTCCTAATACTCCAACTCAATCAAACCATCAGCTTTGTATTTCACAGGGTTTTCCCATCCAGGGAAAATAAGCACCACATTAATAAATTCAAGTCATGGCTAAGAGAGTAAGAATGATAGCCATGTTCAAAAAACATGTCAGCTGAAGCATTAACCCTGGGACCTTCCAGGACAACTCTATCACAAGTGTTTTATAACCTATAGTCCTCCATAAGCGGAGTAAAAAAGGTGACTGTGCTTCCCTTCAAGCAGAGAGATGTGAGCCTGCTCAAACTCCAATTTACCCCTTATTAGTAAGGAAAGGTATACAGAAAGTGCTTGTATACTTTTCACAAAAGATATAATATACTGGAGGAAAAAAACATGACAGACTACACGATTAGAAGCTTGCCTGGTTCACTTGCTCTCCCATTACATGCCATCTGTAAATGTCATAGCCCCCCTTAGGAGTGTACTTTCTATCCTTAAGCCACCTCTATTACATTACTACTATGCATACAGCACTCCAATACAGAGTGCCTTGTCTATTAACTGAAAGAAATAAGATAAATAAGCAGCAGCAACGTTGATGAAGCAAGGACAGGGTAGCTCATGCAACTAATTGAACCAGGTTCAAATCAAGAGAGAATTTAATTCTTCCGTAAAATACTTCACCTTAATTATAACTCGTAACGAGAGACAGCTAGAGTCTAAATATATGGATGCTCTGCCTCTACAGCACCCACCAGGCTCCATAGAATAGGTAAAAATTGACAGCTTTTATATTAAGAAATGAATCCAAAATGTAGATCCACCTCACATCTTTCTGAAATCCCACTCAAGAGGTGGCTCAGACACCTCCTAAAACTTACACATCCATAGCTTTCTCTTCATGAAGTATCTTCTCATGACAAAGATCATACAAACATAAAGAAAATGTATAGAATAAAACCATTCTGTCTCCCTGAGTGAAGCAACTTAAATGTTTTCTTGCGTTATGCATATATCCATTCACTGAAGAAAACGTTAGATAATTTTACAGTTTAAGAGACAAGAATAAGTGATTTTTCAGCTAGCATCTATAAAGAAAACAAGAAACTATTTTTTTTAAATATTCCTCTAAACTTAATTCCCAAAAGATTACAGAAACTTTCATACAATTTGCTCCTTTTCAATTCTTCACGTATATGCGATATACGCAGGTTTGGTAACATACAAGTTTTACCATTTAATTTTTAATACATAAAAGAGGTGTAGTTAAACTGAAAAACTGCATATATGACACAGATTCAACAGATTATATATTCTTAGGAATAGCAATATCCAAAACACATTAAGTATCATGCTAATATTGAAGGCAATATACATTACAAAAAAATATCACAAGCTCACACAGATGCATTAGAAGATTAGAGAATATGAGACAAAGAAAGAAACCTCCTGCTATTTACATCACATTTCAAAAAAGACAGCAGACCATAAAGATTCACTTTGAGGACAGAGGGGAAGAATAGTACACTTGAAGACCAAAATGCATCTTAAAGCTCCTAACCCTGTATCCTAAGTGGTCTATCGTGTCAAAAGGTATTCTTACGTGGCTGGCTACTCCTCAGAAAATGAAACTGTAATTAGTCAACAGGATCAGCCTGTCCAAGGCTAGAGTCTTTAGTCAGAGCTCTTTGCCAAATACACAGAGACCTTTGCCTCACGGGGAGCTCCCCAAAGAAAAAAGCCAAGTTTTCTTAGAATATGAACTAGAATGCTTTCAGTAACGGAAACTTGGAAAGACCAGGTCAATCAGACTAGAAATAGGAAGGGTTTATATATGACCGTCCCTGCCTGCTGTGCCTTGTTTCCAGGCTTCCATTTAGCCCTCAATGTCCAAATTGCGGCAAACTCTGCAATTTTTTGCTAGAGCGCTGTCTGGTCCCTAGGGAAGTTTCTTACCTCTGAGGACTGTCTGCCTCTCAGTGTTACCTTAGTCTCCCTGCACGAGCTGCAGGGTCCTGGCTGCCTACTGCATCTCTCACTCCTTCCTCCTCCCCTGCCCTGCTCAGCCTCCCAAAGCTTCTCTTCCTGAGCCGAACCCGGCTGTTCCCAGACAGCAGTCACCTCCTCTGTGATGCAGGCTCTGTCTTCTCAAAGACAGGCAGCACAACTGTGAACAGGAGTACAAAACAAACAAATGCTGTCTACCTCAGAAGTGCCAAGCTACTTTTTAACAAAATCGGCTGTGAGCTTGCTAAAGCAAGTCCCTGATCATGGCTGATACTGGCCAAAAGGAAGTATTGGAGGCAGGACACCAGAGATGCACAAGCTCTGCACTACCTATGGCAACAGACATCAGACACAGAACCAGCAACAAGTAAGCCAGCTAAACCAAGTATCTATGCAGAGCAGTTACCTCCAATAGTAAAGTTTGACACTACTTTAGACATTTGACATTATTTTAGAAACTATGAACAGCTGCTTGAAAACAAACAGATAGCTAAAAACATATAGCTCTTACACCATTGAACCCACAACCTGCTCAGATTTCAACATGAAGCACGACTCCCTGCATTTTCAGGAACTTTGCTGGTGTCTCTACTCCAACTGCGACAGCCTCGATTCCTGTGAGGACACCTGCATTCTCCAGCCAATCACCTGAGTAAGTACAATGAAAAACTACTTATAACAATAGAAAAGTAACATATCAAAGTTATGCCCTCACAGAATCAATAAACCTGAATTAATAGATCCAAATGCTTGCACAGAGTTCGAGGTATAGTTGAAAAATCTAAACACTGTAAGATTAACTTCAACTCAGTCTATGCAAACATCCCTTTGGCACTTGTCCCTTCTGTTCACTCACATCTGAACTGGATCCCATTAGGTGTCCACAAGTGACCTACTGCAAGTGAGCAAGTTCAGCAGTGAAATGGCTATGGACACAACATAAAATGAGAAGGTAAACTTACCTCATTCCTACCATTGAAAGGAAAGCATACCTAAAATTTAAGGACAACTGCAGCAGTGACTGCATTATTGTTTCACATCTTCTCAAGTTTCCGACTAGTTACTACAGTTTAAACATCAACAACTGCTGATACCTGATCATTTTTCCAAGTGCACTGAAAGCCCATGTCCTCTTGGCTTACTGCACATGTGCCTCCTCTTCAAGTCAGATAAATCAAGCTGCTCTCTGAAGTTGCACCATGAGTAATGTTTAGGACAGCCCAACACTGAATTCTTCTCTCTAGAAAGAAGAACAAGAAAACTCAGAATCCTGTTGAACAAAAATGTATGTAAATAAATGCTCCCAAGATCAATCCGAAAAATCTCATTAGCACATTCTGATGTTACGTGGCACATTTAAATGCAGGAGAAAACAACCAAAATTAAGTATGCACTTTCAAAAAGAAGCTGGGAGTAGAAAAAGACCTCAACACATTTAGTACATCCTTTCTTAGCACAGGCATAAACTCTATAATCCTTTTATGGTACAATTTTAATCTAAATCAAGCAGCTCCAGTAAAAGAGCTCAGAGCTTTCCCTATTACAAAATTACATCATTCAGGATTGGATTAGACTTTAAAATAGCATACTTCAAGATAATCTATTAATGATTTTTTACACTTAATTTCATACCTAAACTCCAAGTTATTTGTTTTCCTAATTTTAAGCAAATTTTAGGAAAAGCATAAGTTATTACAGTCCTCTTACATATATACAACTCATAATACCATTATTCCTCTTGCTATCAGAAACATGCAAGCAGAGAGACAACAAATACTGAGACTTCCAATCCTGAGCTTACTGCATCTTCTTCCCACCCCACAAAAATCTAAAGGGCTGCAAGATTTAGCCCAGTTCTTCATAAACGTAATGATAATCAACATTTTGAAATTACAGAACTGGCTAATGCTAGCCTTTAATGCAAACACTAAACTAACTGGTCTTAAAAAGAAATTACCTCTACCTGCAAACATTATTTTCCTTATATCCTTAATCATCACAAACACAACAAGGCTACTACAACATTGAAGAAGAGATTCAGTAATAGCAGCACAACTATCTTGCCAGATTTAAGAGACTTTAGACAACAAAAGCTATATGGCCTTGCAAAAACATAGGCACCATCTGCCTCATGTTATGCACCACATGCAATTCAACTGGTCTCAAGACAACTCGGGAAGTTCAGCATATTCCTAACTTTCTGCTGAAGTAGGAGTGTCACTTATTCCCCTCCCATATCAAAACTGCATACTTCAATTTAACCCAAGATTAACTTTCAGGTTTATTTTAAAAAATATGTAGGAAACACAATAATGAGATCTATAATAACAATCCTTAGCAAGAAAGAAGTTGCCACCAGCACTTTTGTATAGAAGACAGCGGATGACTATCAGTGGGAGCTGTTTATTTTCTAGGGGTCCCTCCCACAGAGCAATTCACACCACACTCCTCACAACTTTTTCTGCTATTCTCTTATTCTCACACATTTAACTACTGGCATCACAAATTCTGAAAGAGTCACTTTTGATGGTAACATCAGAAAAACAATCTCAAAAGGACAGTTATGAATTGGTCATTACAATTATACACACAACTTAAGAGAATAACAGTTATACTGTTAAACGAAACAAACATGAAAAATCTTGTACTTGAGAAAAACAGTTCAATTACAGAAGCTGAATAAATTCTACTGAAGATGCCTTAAAAATGACTGGCCAAGGAGTAGCAAGAACAAGTTCTGCAAAACAAATTCCCAGCACCAATAGCTCAACACAGCACACATTTGCTGGTCTTTCACCAACAACACTGTAGTCTTGTCACCATTGTAATTTCATTTTAGCACTGTATTAGTTCTCTCCTCTAATTTGCCACAGAAACAGGAAAGGTAATTCCACATTCCAAATAAGAGAAAGCTTGTGAAGTCAAGGTTACGCTATATTCAGATGCTCTATTTAGGCAACAGAAAGGAGGATGATATAGCAATATTCTTGCACAAGAAAGTACCAAATTGCAACCACTGTTGCCCTGTAGCAGCTCTGTATTAACCATTTATTTACAGAATAATTTGCAGGTCAATCACCTTCTTGGAGGCAATACATCAATATTGGCAATGACAGACACACAACTGTAGTAAATCTGTTAATCCATTTACACCCTTCCGCTATCAGCAGCAGAAGGTAATTCTACCAGAGCACCAAACCCTCTTGCTCTGCTTTTACATTGTGTATTTAAGCAAGTGGCAATGCTCCTCATGGAGGACTCCTCCCATCTTACTCAACAGTTTGCAGAGAAAAATAAAATCCCCAGATCAGGTAAGTCAGCAGAGCTCTGCTGTATACTACCTCAAGCTGAAATAACTGGTCATCAATACCAGCATTATTCTAGTAGGAGCTGGTGCCCAAGCAGTTTTACAAGAGCACCCAGTCAGCAACTCGCTGGCACCAGTACAGCAGCCACACGGACATGTTCTGAGAGTGAGACACAGATGTTGGCATCCAAATTCCTTAGCAGTGTAGACATTTACCACTCCATAGAAGATGAACATGTATACACCTTGTTACAGATCATATCAAACACCTAGTAGAAAACCTTCTAGAAATAAGGAACATACGACATAAGTATATAATTTAATTCCTTATTAGCACACTGCTGAGAGCAATGTTTATTAAGCAGTTAATAACTCCTTCCAACAGAGGTAAGGGGGGATACTTCAATATTAAAAACAGAGCAAATATACATACATTTTAACAGGTTTATTAGACAAACTTTAGAGTTTATACATTTCTATATATTAAAAATGTAAATATTTGCCTTTGTTTACAAGAAAATTACATGGTTCTATTAAATGAATGAGATAAGGCGCCAAAAGCCAGTAATTACAATTTTTACCCCTGTTTTAAGACAGGAATGATGCATGTAAGAATGCCAAGGTTTATTTTCTTGCTTAAGAAAACAAACATTGTGAGTAGATACTACAGATAAAACAATAATACAGATTTGAGAGAATAAAAATACACAAAAAAGGAAAGACTGTATTTGATTACCTTATAGTTTTAATCACATTTCACATATACAGAAAACAACACATAAAATTGGAGGGATGTTCATAAAAAACATGAGACACTAGATGCCCCAATTTGGCAGAATGCCATTGGAATAAATTATTGAATTTCACATGAAAAAATACAGCATTCTAAGGACAGATTTTAAAACATCATTTGATAATTGCTAGCAAAGGTAGGAATTGTCAGTACCCTGGACGAGAAGGGACTTCCAGGGCTGAAGGACTTTTACCACCAGATGGGTTTAGCTCTTCCTGCACTTCCATTTACCATCACCTTTTATAGTATTCTATTGGCTTTTAACACTTGCTTTCCAGATTCAACCTGAAAAATTTTATGATCTATAAGCCAATACAGAAGACATCATGGTGTATTGCAGGTTTAAGCTCTGAAGAATGCATAAATGCACCTACCCACTTGGTAAAAACTGCTAATGTGAATAGAACAAATACAAAAACCAAACATACATAATACAGAAATCATACAAACCGGAAACATATCTGCTGATTGGATTTTTTTCCTTTTTAACTTAATCATCATGAACCCAAGGAATTCTTTCAAGGTAATATTTCTCATCCTAACAAAACACCAGCAGAATTCTGAGTATTTGGATTCAAACACTAACCCCTGCAGATGGATTTTATTTAAATAAATGAACAAACAAAACATTATTTGCTTCGAAATTCTTCTACTTGTGGTGAAAGCCGAGCTGTACTGAAATCAATAGGGCTGTTAGCATTGTTTTCAACAGAGCTAGAATTTCATTTCCTGTGCCCAACTTAAGATCTCTTAAAGATTCTGCTAACCACTATAACACAGTTTTGCACTCTCATGATCACATATATAGTTCAAAATAAAATGTTTGGTGCAAAATAAATACTTACAGGGAAGGTTACATAAACAGCATGAAAGTAGCAGCTGTGACTGATTTCTTCAGAGAGTAAACTTTGTCTGCAGCCTGGCTGCTCTGCCTGGATTAATGCTGTTCCTGTACAATACCCCAGCCTTGAAGCCTTGGGAAGTTCCTATCCCAACTCAGCAAGGTGGGAGGGTTTGTTATTTTAAATGTTGGCTGATAACAGCTTATCAGCAAGTTTTCAAAGGTTAAACTCAACACATTTGCACGGCAAAAGCGCAAACAAAGCACAAGGAAAATGTTGAATTAGTGTTCCCTCTCCTGCTGCGGCACATCCCTCCATCAAGGACCAGAACTCTCATACACCGTGACCTGTAGTGCAGGCCAGCAAAGAAAGTCAAACTAAAACTCCTGTTCAGAGAAACCATAACTGAAAATATCTTTGGAAAACAGTGAGAAAGCAACAAAAGTGCTTTCTTTCAAAGGAGGAGCTTCCTTTGCCTGCTACATTCCCACTGTCTGCCACACAGGATGGAAAAGCTAACCCAAAATCTTTAAGTTTGGCCCTTAAATGCAAGGCAATTTTATTACTATTACCAAATTTATCACTGACACCACAGCTCCATGACAACTCACTGGAAAACAAAATAAAATCTTCAATTTAGGGCCTGCTATGATTTTTTATTTCTATCCCCAGCATGCTACTGAACCATAAAGGGCTGATGCAACTTTAAACCAGAAAAAAAAACCCAGAGTTACAGACTCATTACTAATTCATCCTGGCTGAAGCTGCATACCAGCAGCTGCTGCCTCTCTCAATTAACAGCAAATATCGAACAGTATTGTCATTTAACGGTGTTTACTGCCTGCTGCCCTGTCCACTGTCACATTTTCAAAGCATTCTGGCACAATTTAAAATATCAACATTGATAAATAAAGCTTAGTTTAACCCCTTATGTATCAGCAGACTTCACAGCAGAACTGCTTTACTCTTCTTACATTCATTAGGTGTTTGGCAATAGCTGAAGCCCAAAGATGCAAGGTGCCACCAAAACAGTACTTGTAATTCAGAGGCCCACAGGGTGCTTGGCTTCCACAGAGGTCTTAGCGCAAGTGTGAAAAATTGTGGGAGTATCTCCAGAAGAGCAGCTCTCTTTATAAATGAATGCCAAAAAGATCAAACAAAAGAGGAGAATAAGGAGAGACTACACATTCAGCCTCTGTTGCTGAAGATTTTAAAACAAAAAGAAACAAAACAAATAGGGGGGAAGTCAAGATACAGCCATTCTGCAGGGAGATCAGACTGATGCTGTGATTCCTGATAACCCCATCTCTGCACAGGGAAGTCAAAAGAACCCACATCTGCAACTTGTGTTCCTACCCTCTAGTGTTCGCACAGCCATGCTGCCTTTGGGACAGACTGGTTTTAAAGCAAATGATTATACAAACAATGCAATCAGAGCAAGCAACTGGAAACAACGCACTTCTCCCACGATGCCTCCACAGGTACTTCTGTGGCCTGCTTGCTCTGTGGTGTCAAGTTTGCTGGAAGCCACTTACATACAAACGACTGTACATATTTTATATTTCATTTACATGATGTGTTCCCAGCAAATCAGCAGGCAGTAGCATCTCAGAGGCTCTCCTATGACCTTACTGCCAACTGGACCAGGGCCAATGTGTAGATACCGGTGACCTAGAGAAGAGAGGGAATGCTGAGCCAGCCGAATTAGACTGCAAGGTGCACACTGGCAATTTAGATACTACGTGAAATGATGGAGCAGCTTCTGTACAGAATTCATGACAGTAAAAAGCTAGAATAACACCATTCAAGCCGATATTGAAATTGAAAGAATCCACTTATTTCTGAAGTATTGGACCTTTGTACTATGCCTTCTGCAGAGGCAACTACATTATAAGCAAGGGAGCTCCAAGGAACAATGCTCTCAAGGACATGTCAAACATGCAAGGGAATGGCTTTGCAAATTGAGCAGGTAAAAGTAGTCTCAGGTTCTGTCCAAGGCTTTCTGAGCCTCTGCAAGAATACTCTTCTTGGCATAGGTCATTTGGCTGCAAGTCCCCTCATTTTCTCAGGTCCCCTCAATCTGTATTGTGTGCAACTCTAATATCCAGTCGGGTTTGTTAGGAGGGCTCATTCCCTCAAGGTTCCTCCACCACCTTTGTGCCGATAGCGTCTGAGGTCTTCAGATATATTAGGTGATATGACTAATACCTGCCATCTGTTCATTGCTACCTTCTCTCTCTCCTCTCCTAAAGAGTCATCATCAGTGAAGTGCTTGTTCTACTTGATCTATTTTAAGAGCGTGGGCTTTTTAGCACCCGTGCAGCACTGTTTTAAACTAAGAATGCTAAACCAAAGTAGTAAACCATGCTCTTGCAGGTAAGATTGAGTATTTGCAACATCCCTTAGGTCCTGCAAAAGTCTCTGACTAGACTCAGAAACAACCTTCTCTTCTGCAAAAGTCATCTTTGCTCCCAGCGTGCCCAAGAAACAGAACCACTGCCCAAGTTTCACTCCAGGCTTCAGGCCACAGAAGAGCATTTGAAGGTACCTGACTGCTCTCCACAGGAACCAAGCCAGTCAATACAGCTTACAGCATCAGTAGGTAATATGCTGCAGCATTGTGTTACCTGGTTTGAGGAATAAGGAGCTCCTACTCAGTTACACCACCTCAGTACAGACCACTGAAAACAGACAAAGGTACAAATAACTGAGGCCAGATCTCTGCCCATCAGACTGGGATGAAATCTTCCAACTCACAGAGAATATTAAGCATTACTTATACCAACAGCTGCTCCCCATAAGCTATGGTTAAGGAAAAGACAAACTGAATACACAAAAGAAAGATGGGCTGGAAGGGAGAGAGGCCAACGGAGGATAATTTCACTGTATTTCTTGCAGGAGCTGTGTCAAAGTGCAAAGAAAAAAAGTCATCACACTATAGGAGGCTGAAAGACTTGGGGTCGAGCAGTGAGGAGTCTCTGCCCCCAAAAATGTTTAATTCAAGTAAAGCAGCAGATTCATAGTAAGCATAGTGCTGCTGCTGCTGAACTGCACACTCCTGCTTTTATTTCTAAATGACACAAAGTGAAAACATAAGTATAAAAATAAAATAGGAGAAAAAGAACAGGGAGATTTTTATACCTGGCACTACAGATGCAGCATGCACAAGCCAGTAACCTACTCAGCTCTCTCCCTTGACTACTGCACAATGCAGCAGCACAAGGGCTAGGAACATATACAGAGCTCTGAAGTAGTCACCTCAATTTCACAGCTTTGACAGTTTGACACAGTGCTGGGGATAACATCACCAGAGAACAAGAGCTATTGCACTGCACCTTAGAAAACAGCAAGTGTTACAAATCTTTGATTAAAGGCAGCATGTTGCCTTCTAAGGAAACTGTGAAACTGTAGAAGCAGAGAATGAAGATGTATGTGGAAATACTGAAGAAAATCAATCCACAGAGCCCTGGGAGCAGAAAAGGGACCCACCTGGGACTGTTCGTCTTGCAACACCTTCCCTAAAAGGGCTGATTTTCTCTGTGCCATTTCCCTTGCAAATAAAACCCATCAAAGTAAGGACCACCCCTTCCCCATTATTTCCTTGAGTTACTCCCATCCCACTCTAAACTGTAAGGTCAGACTGGTTAAATAAATTTGTGAGGGGAGAAAAGTTGGCTAATTAGTGCTTCTTCCTGCCTAAAATGGAAGACGACCCTAAAAAAGAAATGAATGCATTCCATGACCCCTGTGAGATCTCCAACTCCATTTTTCTTCCCTTTCCTGCTCTTTACCTTCCCCAGACTGTCACCTGATCACCATTATCTGCTTCTTTCCCCTCCACCTTCAGAGAGGAGCCTATTTCCCTTCCCTATTTACAGCTTTCTCATCTCAAACTTAATTCTTATTCCTGCTTCTATGTCTACTTGCTGATATTCATGCAACTACTCCTCTCTCTTCTGCCATCTCCACCAGCATATCTAGTCTTCTTCCCTGTCTCCAATCCTAAACACAAATGCGGCTTCACTAAAAATCAACAGTTCAGTTAAATCCGGATTTCAGCTCAGCAGCATAACTGTATTTTATTAGAATTATATCATTTATTCCAAGGCAGCTATCCCCAAGTACTGAATGGACAAGCACCAAGTAAGAGCAGGAAAGCCCTTTGCTAAGCTTTCCTCATTCCCAGTATGAGAGCCTCGTATAGCTGAACACACTGGCAAGCTAGGAAATAGCAAATGACAAATGTTGCAGAGCCTATTGAAATCTGTCCAGCCTCTGGTAAACCTCCACGCAAGTGCAGGTCATCAATGAGTATAGGTTTTCTCTTTTAAAAGTATGAATAGATTTAAACACACATACACTAGTATTCTCATATTTTACACTCTCCTCAAGGTTGGAAGTGTATTTTGGAAAGTGACCATGAGTTTCAGAAGCAGCTTGTTCCAACAGGTAGTTTTCTTCTCTCCTGAGGTAGTGAAAAAAAAATGAAGAAGAAACAGAAACCCACGGCACAGCCTCAATTAACCTACAAGGACACAATTAAATGTTGCAAATACACCCACTTCAGAAGCCTCTTTTTCACTGCAACTAGCTGCTGGCAACAAACTTTCAAAGACAAGACAGCACCTTCCGGTCTTCTACATACACCATACACCTCACATAGCAAGGCATTGATAGAGCAGGACCTCAATTTTCACTGCTGGCTGCTTTCAATTTTCAGCTTCCCAAAAGCTGATGTCACATGGCATTTCTCCTTGCAAAACGGTGACCTTTGCAGGCCTCTGGAGAAAGAAGCCAAATCCAATACTAAAAAGATACAGATGACAACCAAAATCTTGTGGTGCCATGCTACTCAAATGACAGAAAACATTAAATATTGCAATCTCCTGTAACACAATCATGCAATTTCTTCTTATGAGATATTCTATCTTACCCTGAATACAAGATAGATTATATTGAGTAAGCAAAACAGTTGTCCTGTATCTTATCAAACACTGGTTGATGACCTTGTCCTCATACAGAGGCTCTAGAAGGGAGAATGCTCCAAGGAAGCAGTCCATGGACAGACTCCCAAAATGCCTCCAGGAGACTCAGCCTTAGTCATACTTTGTCACATTCAACGACAGGGACGATCTTTCCTTACTAGGACCAAGTCGACCATGGTTACTCCCCAGATCAGGACCCTCTGTCTCAGAAAAAAGCACAGACGCATAAAGTATGTTGAGCCATAGCTATGCAAAACCTTCTGCAGTGTTCCTTGGGCAACATGTAAAGTTAACAGCCACCACCAGAGCTGTATTTTACATCTTATTTCTCACTGAAGAGCCAAAAGGAAGCCTCCCTACATCTCCAGCTAACAGCAGCACCAGCAGCTCAATTCTTCCAGGACAGAATGGGCTGTAAATATTGGCTGAAAACATTTATTCCTGCTAGGGACTGGTAACTGTCTTTAACTGTTGGCAGCAGTTGGGGGCCAGAGGAGTCTCTCCTATGCCAAACAGCAGACAAAACAAACAAAAAAAATGACTGCACCTTCCATATACCACAATACCTGAACCTATGTAGCCCTGAAGGGGCCACTGTATTTGTGCTTAGGCTGAAGAAAATAGGCTGAAAGCGAAAAAATATTTTAGAACAGCTATACTCAACTACTAAAGCTACTTACAAGCAAAATGACTGAAAAGGTGCTCTGTCCTTTATGTCACAGATTCAAGGGTGAGGAAATACCACTTAAGGGTATGTGACCAAAACATCAGAGGTGAATCACAGGCCTGCAGACCTGCACAGGGACAGCAATCGTAGTCAAGTTTTTTCTATGTTTTAAAACACTGATAAAGTTCACTCCAAAAATACAATCCCAGCTTTCTAGGAATGTATTTCTGACTGAGCACAGTTAATAAAATACCCACTAGGAACAGAAAATACAGGTTAAACCATGCTCTGTGTGTGTGTGTGTGTGAAGTTCAGCCACATCAATATAGACTATCAGACATTTTTCCCCCATTTTCTTCAACCAGAAAGGGTTCAGGAGTTCGTTTAAGTTTTTCATAAGAAATTCTTCATACAAGCTGATAAATACAAGGCAATTTTTGGAAAAAAAACTATTAAAGTTCTATTGTGGGACATTTTTTCTACTCCTACCAGGTAAGCTGGGCTACAAATCCAAAGGTCAAAGCTACATGCTGACATGGGATTTGTTGACTGTCCCCAGGAAGACCAAGAAAATAGTAAAAGGAGCATCCAGAAAGAAGGCCGAAAGACAACTCAGTACCCTTTGTGAAGACTACACCAAGGTTTCCGACAGAGGAGATTTCTGGTTGGGATATAAATACAAAATAATCCTTGAGAAACCATCCTGTTCATCTGCTGAAGAACTGCTAGCCCTTATATAGGAAGATAACAAGCTGAATTTATAACCTAGTAAACTTTAAGGCTGATGAGATGGAGAGCAATAGCAGCTGGCCTTTAATATCAAGGTCTTTGCTACTGCAGCTTCAGTACATGCTCTCTTGCTCCAGGCAATCGCTTGATCTCACATGATTCCCAGAAAGACCAAATTCTACTTCAGAGATTGAATGAAGCTCAGGAAACATTTTCTCTCAAAAAACATCTTGAAAACATGAAGCAATCAGAATGATGTGACTCTTCTCCAGCCCAAGTGCACAAGATAACAAAGGTAATCACGATAAAGGCACAAAATAAGACTTTGACTGTAAATGGTTAGTGCCTAATACAGGTATGAATGTTCTAGGTTGCTCTTGTGAATACAATCATCTGAGACGACATGAAGGACAATTTTCTTTAGCACATTAGAAGAGCTTGCTGAGAAGAAAAGAACACTTAGTGCTCACTTCTGCCTCCCCTTTGCATTTGCCTTGTATCTTCTGTGTAAGAAACAAGTTGATCAAACTTCTTGCTTCCCACATGCTTCATTCAGAGGTGTTACAGAAATAGCCTTATTGCTCTGAATAGTTCAAGAGCAAATGAGCTGTACAGATAATGAATCTCAACTACAAGGGACAAGACATATTTTAATCTGAGAACCACAGAAACTAACCTTGATGCTGAAAAATGTAGATCAGGGAGAGTGAGAGAGGGGACTGTATAGATACCCAAGTGTGAGAGCAGTTTCTCATGGTCCAGACAGATCATCAGTTCAGAATGAGGAAACACAGCCAGTGGAAGTCTGTTCCCTGGGCCCTGTAATACCTCCTGCAAGCCTAAACACACTGGTACATCATCTTGTTCTGGTAAGAGCATGACACAGAAAATCCCTAAAATAAGCTAAGGGTAGGACAGAACAAGCAAATGAGTTGCTCAGGACTATTACATTCAAAACCCATTTGTCAAAAGGAATCACTGAGTGATGGAATGAGGCATGGTGGTTTCTGAAGATGGCAGATGGGTTCTCATCCCTCTTTGCATGGATCCTGACACACCAACAGTCTGCACAGGTAGGAGACAAGAGTTAGCCATGAAGGTATTGCTACTGATTACCCATGAAGCCATGCCAGGATTTAGTCATTTTTTCAAATTCATAGCTTCAAGTATCAGCCAGATTGCTGATAGGAGAATAAAGATACACCACTATCAGAAATTATTCCTGACGATAAATCCTCAAGCACAATGCTGAGTTCCTTGCAAGGAGTTGAGCAGAGTATCTTTTCCTTTAGTGAAGAGCCCTATCATTTCTTCTAACAGGTAGTCTATTGATTGTTGACTTGGACTAGAAGGCTGACAGTCAAGAAGCATAATGGTCACTGGTCATGGCTATGGAGCAAACAGGCTTCGCATATGCAGCCGCATGTGGGGCTGTTGTCTAATAGCTGGCCTTCTACATTCCATCCTTTCATTCCTTCCAGTTGTCTTGTTACACTTGCACTTCAAAAAGAAACTAGAAATTCTGCTTACTGAGTACCTTCCAGTAAGTCACTACAGGTTGTTGCAATAAGAAAGTTAAAGATACCTCTCACACAAGCCCACCTTTCAAGCTCCTGGTCCTTGAATATGCTGCTCAGAAATTTTACTTCTATTGCAGTATCATAATCAAGTATCTCAAGACATGGCAGGGGAAAAAGATAATACCTTAGGAAAAGGAGGTGAGAAAGGTACATTAAGAAGGACTTGATGTTACTCCTTCAAACATTTAAGTATCAGCTAGACAGTGAAAGGGGTTTATTACTAGAGTTTCTTAGCTTCTGTGCCTTCCCTGCTCCCAGCATCAGGGGAAGCAAAGCCATCGGATCATGGTTGGTCTCCTGTGTAGCCAGCGTAGTGCGATTCAGTGGTACTAGGTTGGAGAAAAATAACTCATAATGGCTCAAGCATCAGGCTTGATAACAGAGAAGCCACCTTTCTTGACAAACGTGCAGGTCAAAGAAAATCACATATTACTCTGACCTGCATGTCCTACTGCAAACACTCACACAGTTTGCCTTTTTTTTTTTTTTTTTTTTTTTTTTTAAAGCACCAGGAAGAGTGAAAATCATTCCCACTTACATGCTTTGGCAACATTAGCCTATTTTCTATTTTCATTCGTAACTCCTACTCACTTCTTCCATTCTAACTTCTGGTGTATTTGTGTACACTCCCCTCTCACCAGCAAGAGTGAGAGCTGACACTTCCCTCACCCTTTTTTCCCCTCCTGTTGAAACCTTATTTCCACTGCTCTAATAGTTCTTGACTTAACTGGGACAAGGAAAATTATTCTGGGTTTCTCTGTCCTAGCAGTTAGACTATTCTTTATTAACCATCCAGAGTACTGAAAAAATCATACTGAAGCCCCAGGCAACCATTCTAACACTCCCTTAAATTCATGGTTTAATAAAATTGCCCATTTTTACTGGACATGTCTATAGCCATTTATATATGTACTTTCTTTTTGCATAAAACTCCTTCAGTGTTAATAAAATTCAGGAAATTCTCTTCACTGCTACACACAGCAAAGTTCATTTAATAGCATTCATTCCAAGAGGTCCCAATAAGCTATATTTCTTAGGCAAAGACAGGTAGCCTGGGAGGAACAGAAAGACACTGTCTGAGCAGCCAGGGATCAGGTTAGGAAAGCTAAAGCCCTGATAGAATTAAATCTGGTCAGGGATGTCAAGGGCAACAAGAAAAGCTTCTATAGGTATGTCAGTGGTAAAAGGAAGACTAGAGAAAACGTGGGCCCTCTCTGGAAGGAAATCTGAGACCTGATTACCCAGGACATGGAGAAGGCTGAGGTACTCGATGACTTTTTTGTCTCAGTCTTCACCTGCAAGTGCTCCAGCCACACTGCCCAACTCGCAGAAGGCAAAGGCAGGGACCAGGAGAATGAAGAACCGCTCACTGTAGGAGAAGATCAGGTTCGAGACGACCTAAGGACCCTGAAGGTGCACAAGTCCATGGGACATGATGAGATGCATCCGCGGGTCCTGAGGAACTGGCAGATGAAGTGGTTAAGCCACTACCAATCATATCTGAGAAGTCATAGCAGTCCAGGGAAGCTCCCACTGACTGGAAAAGGGGAAACATAACCCCCATTTTAAAAAGGGAAAAAAGGAAGACCTGGGGAACTACAGGCCAGTCAGTCTCACCTCTGCGCCCATCAAGATCATGGAGCAGATCCTCCTGGAAACTATGCTAGGGCACATGGAAAATAAGGAGGTGATTGGCGACATCCAACACAGCTTCACTAAGGGCAAATCATGCCTCACAAATTTGGTGGCCTTCTAAGACGGGGTTATGGCATTGGTGGATAAGGGAGGAGCAACTGACTCACCTACCTGGACTTGTACAAAGCATTTGACACTGTCCCACACAACACCCTTGTCCCTAAATTGGAGAGACATGGATTTGACAGATGGACCACTCACTGGATAAGGAATTGGCTGGATGGTCACACTCAGAGTTGCGGTCAACAGCTCCATGTCCAAGTGGAGACCAGTGACAAGTGGCGTTCCTCGGGGGTTGGTATTGGGACTGGCACTGTTTAACATCTTTGTCAGAGACATGGACAGTGGGATTGAGTGTACCCTCAGCAAGTTTGCCGACAACACTAATCTGTGCGGTGCAGTCAACATGCTGGAGGGAAAGGATGCCATCCAGAAGGACCTTGACAGGCTTGAGGTGGGCCTGCGTGAACCTCATGAAGTTCAATAAGGCCAAGTGCAAGGTTCTGCACATGGGTCAGGGCAATCCCAAGCACAAATACAGGCTGGGTGATGAGTGGATTGAGAGCAGCCCTGAGGAGAAGGACTAGAGGGTGTTGGTTGATGAGAAGCTCAACATGACCT
Source organism: Astur gentilis (assembly GCF_929443795.1). Lineage (NCBI taxonomy): Eukaryota > Metazoa > Chordata > Aves > Accipitriformes > Accipitridae > Astur > Astur gentilis. Next base: position 15,985,839 of record NC_064885.1, read on the forward strand.
GACAATATGCATTTGCAGCCCAGAAAGCCAACCGTATCCTGGGCTGCATCAAAAGAAACATAGCCAGCAGGCTGAGGGAGGTGATTCTCGCCCTCTACTCCGCTCTCATGAGACCCCACCTGGAGTACTGCGTTCAGCTCTGGGGCCCTCAACCTAAGAAGGACATGGACCTGTTGGACCAAGTCCAGAGGAGGGCCACAAAGATGATCAGAGGGCTGGAGCACGTCTCCTGTGAAGACAGGCTGAGAGAGTTGGGGTTGTTCAGCCTGGAGAAGAGAAGGCTCCGGGGAGACCTTATAGCAGCCTTCCAGTACCTAAAGGGAGCCTACAAGAAAGCCAGAGAGGGACTATTTACAAGGGCATGTAGTGATAGGACAAGGGGTAATGGCTTTAAACTGAAAGAAGGCAGCTTTAGATTACATGTAAGGAAGAAGTTCTTCACTGTGAGGGTGATGAGGCACTGGAACAGGTTGCCCACAGTAGCTGTGGATGCCCCCTCCCTGGAAGTGTTCAAGGCCAGGTTGGATGGGGCTTTGAGCAACCTGATCTAGTGGAAGGTGTCCCTGCCCATGACAGGGGGGGTTGGAACTAGATGATCTTTAAGGTTCCTTCCAACCCAAACCATTCCATGATTCCTTGATTCTAAGATGGTTTTTTCCTCATCTTTTTAAGCAATATGGAGAAGCATTTATAATACTTAAGAACAGAATTCTTAGTAAATATTACACACTAATAAAACGTAAAATTGTGCCTATTAGTTTAGGCATGCAGCTGAAAGACCTGACTTTCAAAAGCTGGCTACACTGCTGTTCCCTGGGCCTGTTTTAATCTAGGCTAGCACATCCAGCTCCCCAGCAATGGAGGGGAAGAATTTTTAAGTAGGCAGGGTATGCTCTTGTCAAACTCTGACCTTAACTTTGTATGATCCAATGCCCAATATCAATACCATTGCACCAACATTAATTTTTTTTTTAAGGGATGCAAAGTGTTTCTGTACAACTCCATTTTTCACAGCAATCTAATTAAGAATTTTGTTTGACTCATCTACAGCAGTAGCAGTTTTCAAACTACAATATATGTACCTCTGAAGATACGCATTTTTCTTAGAGTAAGCCAAAATGAAAACCTGCAGTGGCATACATCCTAACTCCATTACAAAGCCTTGCCATTTCTGGTGCAGAAACAACAAAGTGAAGTGTTCTTTTTATATACTGTGAGAAAGCAAACCCCTTGCATTTTTCAGATGGCACTTCCCATAACCTGTCAATCATTTTAAATGCAAGAGACCGCATGCTAGATAAATGTATCATAACTTTCTAGAAGAAAAGTACATCCAGAAAAGCCTTTCCTTTGAGTCACATTACCTAAGTTTTGAAACTCTTCTATCAGGCAAAATCAGGGCTGGTTTCAATTTCCTGGAGTCTATACCTGAAACAACCAACCATGATTCATGTTCACCACTAAGTTATGCTGTACAGGTTCTCAGTGTACAATACTCCTCCATCCACAAGCAAGGAATTAAGCACCAGCTCATTCTGCTGTCTCTACTTTGCCCATGCTGACACCGAAAACAGAGAGCGCTGGCTGAAGACTAATATCAGTACAGGGCAGAGCAAATAAAGATACCAGTATAATCACTTTTTAGATAAGTCAGCCAGTGCAAGCACATCTGTTTAGAAAACATACAGCAGAGAAACAGGAATGTACCAAAGCATAAGTAGGAGTTCTGTTAGACCTGAAATTATACTGACTAAGAATACAATATCCTCTGCTACTGCTGCAACATTCTGTCAAGCAAACATCAAGCTTTCCCCTTCTCAACTGCCATCTCAGGAGAAAACACAACCAATTTAAAAGCACACAGCTCAGTTCTTCAAATACAACTGAAAAATACAAGGTAGCAGCATACACGCTATCAGTTTTTGGGTGGTAAACCACGCATACTCAGTTTTTACTTCTTAAGTTACAGCTACAATGGACAATGCAAATGTACAATCCATTTGATGCTATCTGCATGTCTCCCGACTCCCCACCATCAGGACAGGAACAGAATAACACTTCTAGGTACTGCCAGCAGCAGGCTTCAGTTTGCATGCAGACCTATGTCATGAACTAATGAAATAGTCCCCACCACCGTGAGTTGTCATACTCACCATCTCCTCTACAAGACCCCTTTGAGAGAACAAATTCACAGCCCTTACTGCAACAAAGTCCAGGTCAGCACAACTTAAACAGAGGACTGGCAACTGAAGCTCTATCCAGCCTCCCTTGCCATTAACAAATACACAGTAAAACACATCGGTACATCCATTGGATCAGCAAGTGGGTTTGGGTTTTGCGTGGGGGTTTTTGGCTTCTTTTTTTGGGGGGGGAGGGGGGGAGGGTGGTAACCTCAGCAGTATTGTGTCTAGTAGTGTTTACAGGAGACATCATTTCTCTCCACTTTCACAAAGAATTATGATCCTCACACAAAATGGTACGCAACTCTATTTGCAAAGGTATATACACAGTGTTAAAATTTGAAACCCTCCAGTTTATTGCAAGCCTTTTTTTGACCCATGTATGTATATCACAGGGGTATGCCCAAGACCCCAGTGTTCCTGATTTCAAATAGCCCTGTTCAGATTCGGCACAGCTGACCTTCTGGCAGTACAAGCATATTCTAGGTGAAGTGCAGTACAAAGCTCGCCATAAGGTGTATGGTACTCACTCAGAGCCACTACCTCAAAACCTCTGTGATAGAGAGCTTCAAAGATAGGAACAAAAACCTGAAACCAAGTAACGTGTTGGTAGATGAAATAGCAGCCGAGATTGCCTGCACTTGCCTTCACAGGCTGTGAATTTAATTGGAGCATACTGGAGTGCATTAATAACAATTTTAGAAAGACCAATATCGACTTATTTTTACAAAGCCTTTCTCTGCCCTCATCTTCACTGACTACACATGTCAGAGAAAGGTCAAAATAGCTTAATTTTCTTCTGAAAATTTTCTTCTGAACAAAAAGGCATGAAGAACAGCCAGTAAATTCAGCTTATTTCATTTTCACTGTGGCTTAAGGAAGAACAGAAGGAATTTATTATCATCAAATTGACTCCAGCGTAACCTGGCTGCTTTTATCAAGGTTGCGTAAATTAAAAAGGTAAAACCAGAGCTCCACTTTGTTTGATATTAAAAAGATACATCTACTCAAAGACAGTGTTTAGATTTCAAGGAAACAAATTGTGGTAACAGACATCAGAACACAAGAGTTGAGCACCTTTCCAAACACAGCTCTTTCAAAGTAACAGATAATGCAACACTCATGCACTAGAGAATGGAGACCAAGTCAAGTGTTAAATGAACTAAGTAAAAGTTTACCATGGACCTTATCAGTAATACTAAACTTCTCCTTGACTTGGGAGCACTGAGCAAATGGTATTCTAATAGAAATGTAATTCTGTTTCAAGATAGCAAGTGCAATGTGCTTGAGAAACAATATCTTCTTATGTGATAAGGCAACATTTAGACAAGTAATGCTACCTGGCAAATTTACAATTAATTGAATGCTCTACTTCTTTCACAGTAATCAGTATCTAATCATTACACTTGATCATAATGTAATCAAACTTTTTTTTTTAATACACCCACACAATATTTAAATGTAGGAAAAAATACCATAAAAATATAATTGTTTTACTCAGGAAGCTGGAAAAAACACCACAGAAATCTGAAGCGATACCTCCTTTTCTCCTCCAATTAAGGTTTTTACCATTTATTCCCTTAAATAAATGATAGCTTAACACGCTCTGCTTAGCAAAAATTATTTTCTTAATAGCAGGTCTTAATAAAAGAAAAGCATGCAGTGGCTTTCAGATTTTCTTAATAGCAGGTCTTAATAAAAGAAAAGCATGCAGTGGCTTTCAGTCTGGACACTTATTCTCTAACTAAACTGGGCTGCAGACTCCTCCTGGCACAGTAAGGACCCAGATCAGGAATTCCTGAAGTTTTGCTCATGGAAAGTTAATTATAGTGCAGTGGCTGTGTAAAACAGCTCTAAGACAAGCAAGCCATAGGCTGATGTTGACAGTACAGCCTCCTTTGCCATTAAGCGAATCTTATCAGTCCCCAGTGGTAATATTTCACATCCAGTTGAAGCAAAACAAATGATTCCCAACACAGCAAATGAAACATCAAAAAAAGCCTACATGCATGTAGCAACCAAGCTGTCAGATCCACCGCTGTACCATTGACAACAGCTATAAATTTAATGTGGGGATGAATCTGATGGGTCATCTTCTAGGAAACTCGGTGTGTCTCAGGCTGCTTACACGACTTGTACCACAACTGAGTTGCATCTATTGTGCTTTCAGTTTATAACATGAAACCCTCAAGATCTCCAAAAAAAAGAAATAACCCCATGATTAGCTGGACCTCTTTAAGCACCTCTATAGATGGCTGGAAGAGCTTCCCTTGGCAGAAGGGGATAAGGAATGCCCTGAAGACAGTATCAGTAAAAGCAAAGGAGTATCTAAAAGTTTATGCAGTTCTCCACAGCTCTCATCTCGCCTGCACAGCTCCCCCAAAATGGTCTCAGCCATCCAGCACTGGAAACATTCTCCCAGAGAAAGTAAGAATGGCAACTGATTCTGACTAGGCAGCATCATCCAGTTTGTGAGTCTTTGCCCAAGGTTTAAACTATCCAAATTTAGTCAAGATTCAGCTTAAATTGGTGACAAATTTTTCTCCCAATGAGAGAAGAGTTTAATCCAGAAACACTGAGGCATTTTCGAATCCCATAACGCCACAAGTGATGATGTATCAGGGACAGACAGGCAAGGAAGATAAGTTTACAGGGACCCCCTACACATATGCAAGGTCTTACACTTAGGATAGAAGCCTGCTACAGTCTAATCCACATGAAAAATGGACACAAATCCAGAGCCTCGGCAAAACCCGGTGGTTATCGAATATCTGAATGCGTGCACACTGGAAGCCAGTCTTACAGTACCTGGGTGGGCCAGTGGATAACATGCCCTATTCCCTCCATAGCAGAGCTTCCCAGTGAGCACAAACACTTTAAGTGCTCCATCCCCCATGTAACCTGTAATCTGCTTCAAGGAGACAGCAACATATCATCGTTACTCAGCCACCCTCCGGCTGCAGCAACTGCCAGAGAAGCACAGCTCACAGACCTCCAGTCCTAAAGCCCTATCTGCAGCAGCTAGCTGTCCTTAAATGCAGTCAAGCAGGAATGAACTGCTGACACCTCCCGCTCTAGTAACAGTTCTGAACACAATGTGCTCTGATGCTCCCATGGGAGGCCAGAGATGCACTTCCTCCGGTGCCCTGTCCTGCAGGAGGGATGCAATGAGAGCAGGCACCAGATCCAGCCTGCAGGCCATCTGGCAAACCACGATGCTGCCTCTGATCAAGAGGAGGCTCTCAGCCAAGAATCAGTACCAACTGTTTTACTGGAAACATCTCCAAATATTTTCCAGCCACTGTTGAAAATATATCCTCTAACAAGGCTGGAACAGCGGGGTGTCTCTACAGCTGCACACCGTGAGAAGGCCCTGTGCTGACAAAATCTGCTTGGGTTGTGATAGCAGCTAAGAAATTAGTAAGTCAATAATAAGCAAGAAATAGGAGCAAGTACTCAGAGCAGACAGTTATCAGGAATACCAGCACTGCCTCATATTTACTTAAAGACTCATACAGAGGTAGATCCATCCATTTAGGCTAACTGACCAGTATGTGAACAGGTAATAGAAGAGCTTGTGAAATCACTGGCAGCTCAGCTCTTCCTGACCTCAAAGAACAAAGAAGCCTTATAGCAGCAAAATACCCTCTTTTCACTCTCCCTCTTTCTTTACCCTGTTGCACAATCTTTCTCCCCACATTAAAGTTGCACTTCGTACAAAATGTCAAAGTAGAAGGAAAAGAAGAGAGCAAAAGGAAGATGTATTTCTATTCATCCACATCAACAGAAAAGTACAGACTACACCAGAATAAATATTTCCAAGTGAGATTCCCTAACTTTCCAGATTTTGGGGGCAAAAGGGTTCCTAGGTAACACCTTTACCTTCAAAACATCCTTCATCCACACATGAACAGCATGTAGTTTAAACTACAGACTTCTGCAATCACTCAAACATCACAAGAACTTTTTAATATTGGAGATTAATATACAGATAGTTATTTGTGTAGAATTCACAGACTGCACTTAAAATATCCTTCCCCCAAAAAAACAGCTGAAGATCATTATACAGATACATAACCATTTGCAGCCTCTTTACATATAAGGAACACATAATGTAGAAGAAGATACTACAGCACTCCAAGATCTACCAGCATTTTTTGAATGTTTATAGACTGCAAATACAGTACAGAAAAAAAATTGTTATTTTTTCCATCTACATGGAAAACACTCAACTTATGGCTCTTGCAACACATCCTACTTTTCCGTAGCATTAGATTAGCTTCCACATTATTAGGTAGAAAGTGTGAAACATCAATAGCAAGTTCCTATTTAAAGTCTTCCAGGAGTTCTCAGTGTCTGACTACATATAACAATAGAAATTCAAAATCCAGTTGTCCCAGCTCACAAAAAAAGATATTCAGTTGTCCTCAGTTTGTACCTTTGAGCACTTCAATATTACTTTTCTCCACACATAGCTGTAAGGAACACCCAGGGCAACGCACTTACAATTAATGAAAAATTACTCAGAAACAAAGCTGCTGATTCAGGAACATGAGCCCAGTACTGCAAATCACTTTCCTCCAGGACTAATTTTCCATACAAACTCCCAATGGCTCCAATGTATATAAATTTACTCATACATTTTCCCAAAACATTCCACAGCTCATCCTACTGATTCTAAAGAGGACACATGCAAAACACAGGCAACTAGTCAATACAAGAGAACCTTTTAGAACTTGGTAACATCTATTTGTTTGGAAGTTTCAGGTTTCCATCCTTCTACGCAGAATCGTGCAGAGTATAGCAGAGACCAAATAGCACAAATGAACGTGAACAGTATTTCTCTCTCCAGCTACAAGTCTTTTCTTCCTCTAGTAGTAAGGGCCCCTGACACTGCATCCTCTTCTATCTCTGTCAAGTGCTACACTCATGACAAGCTCATCAGCACTACCAAATCTACAAATACTTAAGTAACTCACATGGATAACGAGACACATCTTTAAATATGCAAAAACACAGGAAAACCGAGTTCAGTGTAGGCTGAATTTCTATCAGGCCTTTTTCCTCACACCAAAATGCATTTACACACAAGAGGCCGCTGACTCCAATGCTGAACATTTTGGAACAATTTCTGTGCAGACAGAATGACAGTTGACAACAACTTAGACCTATCTTTCACCACTTACACTCTCTTAGCTTTGAGTTCATAGGCATTAGGTTGTTTATACCAAAAAATAGACAAATTCATTATCAATAAAGTAACCAACAGAAAAACAAATTTATTAGCCTAATTAAAAATCAGAATTAATGCTGCTAAGCAGGCAAACCTAAGCTTACATAGGCTTATGGCTTCCTTTTATATGTTATTTATTAAAGTGACAGTAAAGTCTAAAACAAGATATTTGAAACATTAACTGTTTGTCTCAGAAATCCTGGTTTTACTTCAATGTTGAGTGCAGGTCTTACGTGACATTTCCCATTTTGGTTTCTGTTATTAAAGGATTTTAAAACAATACTGTATGGTCACTGCCTATAGCCCTAAGGGGCTGAGTACACATATAACATAAAACATACCACAAACTCTACAAAATATAATTCTGATTTAATTTCATTCAAGCATTATGTTCCTTACTTTGGGGAAATTAATTTACCGTCTGTGATGGCAAGCTCTCTTCTTCAGCTACTCTGAACACTGATAATACCATTTGAGGTACAACTGGAACAGAACTTGAAAATGCCTTACCTAATTTAATACATTCACCAAACTAAACAAAAGTTTGTCTGACAAACTTAACTTTCTCATCCTGCAAATAAAACACCTGCATCTTCTCCACTCCCCAAAAAAATACCCATGTTCCCAATGGTTCGCCTTTTTCACTAAGCACTCTAGCTTTTCCAAGAGCTTCCAAGTTAATGACAATTAATTGGTATGATGGAAAATATTACCTACTTCCTATATATTTCTACCAATGATAAAATACATATTTTCAAGCATGCCTCTATGGGCTGTGTCAGCCCAGAAAGGCAGTTGCACACTAAGCTGAAATGAGGACAGATCTGTCTTTGGGAAGACTGATGGTCAAGGCCCAAGACACTGGGCAGCTCATCTGTCACATACAAAACCTACTCACCTTCAAGACATGTTAGTTTCCAGTAGAAAAATGTGAATAGCCTCATTCTGGAAGATGTAATGGTCCATCAGTTTTTGTCGTTAACTCGCTTTGCTCTTCCTCTCAGAACCTGGTATTCTGGAGATAAAATACAGCTCTCAGATAAAGATACTACATTACATAAACATTACATTTCTTCCTGCTTTTTACCAGGCACACTGAAAGGTCATCTGAAACCAATCTGATGGGTCCAGTTACTGAATTACTATGTTGTCTTATCTCAAAGGCAGCAGTAAGGGCTTCTTTCTTTACCCTTGCAACCCTCACGGCTTACGCATTCACTATCTACATTACAGTAGCATACTGAGAATTTATCCTAAAGATTGGCAATGGGGAAGTGACTTACTTAAAGTCATACTGGTGCCAGAACTGAGAATTACACTGTTATCAAAAGTCCCTTTTTACCTTGCCTGCTACATTTTACATACTGACATATTTTACTGCACTTGGTTTATCTCAAAAGCACGAACACTGAACTTTTCTGCTGAATTTTGCCAAGGTTCCCTTGATAATATTTTAGCTTCCTTAATCTCATTAGAGACACTTGGTTCCAAGTGTGCAGCACAATCAGGGCACTTCTTAGCCTGCTTGGGATTCTGAGGAGTTTGATATACATTTGGAAAATAAGGCCGAAACGGCAAAGCAAAAGCACTGGGAATGTAAATGAGCAAATGCCACATTAGAAACAAATTCCCTAGGAGGCCCATTTTGCAGCCAAAATAATTAGATCACTAGCAAGAATCATCCCAAGTAGATAAACGGTGTGTTACGAGATTAACGAAGGTCATGTTCTCTCATATCCAGCTTTTTAAAAAGATTTCTCCCCTGAAAACTTAACCCTAGGGCTCCATCCAAATTACGAATTCATTGTTGATGTACATCAGTACAAACTGAATGAAAGCATGCTATATCCTGTCAAGTGCTAACTGCCCAAGGAAAGGCCACATGCCTTCTAAGTGAGAGAAATCCACATTTGAGAGCCACCTAGACCCTGTGACTGCTGCTGCTGGATGTTCAGAGATAACTGCCAACTCATTAAAATCCAACATTAAAAGTTTATTAAATATGCAAACATTAATGGAATTGACTAGCAGCTACTTAGGCAGACAAAATTTCAACACAGCACGTCCTGCAGTTCCTATTATCAATATTCTGTCCTTTTGGAAGGGTCTGTGAAAGTCACAACACTACTCAAGGCAGTGAAACCCTCCATCTCTTTCACATTACTCAGGTCACACTCTCAAGGTTCCCACTAGCCAGGAAGTCTAGGAGAAAACACCTACTTCCCAATAATTACAGCTCAGTATATACTATCCATTTTCACTTTCACACTTAACTGCTTGAGATGCATAGCCTCCCCAAGATTTTTTTTCCCCTTTGGCCACATCTGCAGGGCAAGTACCACACCTCTCTGCAGGCTCACAGGTACAGAGGTTTTGCATATATCCCAAACGCACAGTTCTTGTTGACTTGCTGCTGGAGTTTGAAAGAACTACAAAGAGAGGAGTAGAGTGTCATACAGACAATACAGATTAAAGACCACCAGCCACTTAAAAGCAACTGTCCTGTAACTTCAAGTAACTTTGCACACACACAACGTGTGTAGAGCTCTGCTTGGCACTACTCTTTCGCAACTACCTAAAAAGAAGCATCAGAGTCCTCCATGCAAACAGCAACCTCAGTACATTTTGCTCCACAAAATGCAGTTTCATTCCTGGCTGACTCTGCAAAGTCCCAGTGCTTGGTGAGTATCTCAACAAACCTCCATGTTTTTGCTGTAGAGTGACATCAGACTTGGAAGTGTTCTTCACTAATACTATCAGCATAATCTGAGCTAGCCCCGGGGAAAGGAGGACAAGGAATATCTCTCATCACACAAAGCATAAACAAACTCCTAAGAGTCTCTAATGCACCTCCAAGTGACTCTGGAAATAGCCTTGCTCTCTCAGTAGTAGCTTCAAAGAATGTCTGGAAGATTTAATCCTCTGATTATGGAGAAAAAAAGTCTTCTCTCAACACACAAGTATGGTATAAGACCTCTGCCTTGGAGGTAGGAGGTTTCAGAAAAAAAGACTGAAATGAAATCTTAGGGAGCCACCTGGCATGACTTAGCAGGAAAGAAGAGAAATTAAGGAGTATGAAGTACTGTGACCTCCAAAGAAAACACTGAACTCATTGAGCACAAAGAGGGGAAACTAGCCATTTGGCTGAGCAGGTTCTTTACTACCATCTTTCCTGGTACTGATGACAGTCTCTTACTGGACAAGAGCAGGCTGTTCTAAGTGTCAAGAACTACCCAGCACCCAGACCATGTGATGCAACACAAGTCTGAAATTAGGGTTTTGTTTCGGTCCTGCAACCAGATGGGCCTCCCACAAAACAGGCAGAAGGTTCAAGGATGCCTTGGCCAGGCGGGAATCAACAAAACCACCCATCCATCATCTGATGCAACACAAGGCATCACATGTTGCAGAGCCTTGAGTGTCAGCCAATTTGGGGTCAGACATACAATAGCCTCCCACCTCATGAATCAGGAAGCCTGGGCTTAGATTTAGATTTTTCAAAAGAGAACTAACAGTTTCTGTTAGAATGAAGGCAAAGAGATCAACTTCATGGTAATCCAGTTTCTGAAGAGGGCACTGTCCAAATCTCACACTCAGAATCTGGGGAACGATCTTTGCTGCTTCAGTGTGTTCGGAACCACAGGAAAGCAGCCAGCTCGCCAGCAAGCTCAAGGCGCTGGTCCCAAGGTCCCAACTGTTCCCTTACAAAGCAAAGGAAAGCCTGTACAAATCCTTTCATCTCTTAGGGACATCACGATGACTCTTTCTGTTGCAACTTGAGCATTCTGGCCCTAGACACAAGGGGAAAAAAAAAGACTCTGCGAATATTCCCTATGGCTCTGAGGACTAGGAGGCTTCTATACAGGTATCTCCTCAGTCGACTGCCTACCTGGTCAGCTTACTGAGCTCCTGAACTTGATTGCACTGAAGAGCACCCATCAACAGTTTAGCTTATGTCTCCCCAGAGAGCTCTTGCTCCCAGGAAGAGGCAATGGATGATTGAACACAAAAATAATACTTGTAGCTTACAGCCAGCACATTTGTTCAATCTCTCCCCAGAGATCACCTGCAGGAGGTCTCTAATCATGAAAGCATATCAAACCAGTTAACCAGCACCAGTATTTCCTCCCATTACAGACAGGCAAGTACATCGAAACTACAGGACACTGTACCTTGAGGAATGTAAATAACCCATTAAAAGAGCGCTCTATTTGTAAGTGAAGCAGGAAGGTCAAAGCACTCTGTGTCAGCTATATGACATACTAACCTTTACTTAGGAAGATACGAAGAGAGAGAAGTCCTCCCACCAACCCTATGACTAAAGCAATTTTTAAAAATTCTCATTCCCAAAGGGGTGTCCTAATGCCACCGAGCAACACAGCAAACTTTAGCATTCAGGTTGTTATAAGGAAAACCAGTAGAAAACAAATGATGTGAAGGAAAACTCAGAAATCAATTTGCTACCTGCTGAGGTCCATGGCACCATCAGCATGAGACCCCAGCACTACGTTTTCTCCACCTCCACCAAAATTCAGGTGTTTGGCTGATCTGAAGCCAGCAGCAGCACAGGATACAACAGCACCAGTCTTCGAGGGGTACCCGAGTAGTCCAGAAATAGGGAGGGATATAATTGAGAGGAAACTTCATCGCCTTTAGCCCTAAGCCATCCTGCCACAGACCAAAGGCCAAAACTGTAGTGGCTGCAGCACCAAACACCAAATAAGACAGTGACAATGCAACCGGACAAGACAGACTGGCACAGTGACCTGGAGCTGCAGATGTCAGGAGCATTGACCTTTATCTATGAGTCGTAGGGCAAATCTGTTCAGCTAAGGTAGGAGCAGCCATAACTCACAAGTCTCTGAAATGTGGACAAGGTGTTTCCTGGCAACAATAACAAACCAACAGAGTAAAATGAATGTTTTCCCACCAACTTGCTGCTGAATGACCCCGCTAACACCCCTTTGCAGAAGACAGGTTCGTCTCTGACAGAACCACCATCAACAGCTGATCCAGCACAGTGACACCAAAGCTGACATTGCTACGTTCCCCTCTGCTCAGCTCTGAGGTTAGATAGGCAGACCACCTTCTCCCTGAGGGAACTCCAAAAATAGTATTCACTAACTCAACAAAGTCTACACCTGAATAAACCACGGGCAGAGATATTTGTTCACAGCTCACAACACAGCAGTACACTTACTCAGTAGATGGATGCAAGGAGAAATGGAGGCCACACGTGCAGAGAAAAAGAGATATCCAGACTTCAAAGATATCATAGATCTCATTTTCAGAGTCAGGAAATTAATACCCATTAAAATAGCCTGCAAGTACGGGGGTACAGCTCAATATGACCCAGCTGGGCTAAGGAAAAACACGCTTCATCAGAAAGTTAAAAAGTTGAGGGTTTTTTCCCCACTAAATTGCCCAATGAATCATTAAAGAAAAATCTTTGTGATGTAACTATTCAGACTTATACAAAGAACACTCGTAATTAGCTCTCAAAGTAATCCTCTGACTGCCATCTGGAGTTTAGCCTAAATCTTGATCTCAGTCACACCAAACATTCATGCATCTCTGAAATATACCTGAAAATTAATCACAGGACAACATTAAATTCACAAAGTGGAAAAAGTTGACAGGAATGCTAAAAGTCTGAACCACCTTTTACTCCACAGGCTTTTCACAGACAGCTCTATAAATGCACGTTCCAGAATATCCAGAGAGTGAGCAAGGAGCAGTTCATGGCCATCACAGTTAGACAAACGTTTTCAAAATGAATTAGTAAAAAGGCAGGATTTATCAACCCAATCCTCCATCTAAAACAAATTGTTTCTTCTATTCGAAACCTCAGTTTGTAGCGAAGTTGACATGACATACCCAACCTTCTTCCAATAACACAGGAGAAAAATCTTCCTAGAACTAGATTCTAACGGTAAACCAGACTTACCAAAGACATAAAATAACTTATTCCCCCACCCACATATAAACAGCTCAAAATATCTTACTATTAAAGGATACAGAAATTCCTTCACCTAAAGCACCTTAGATGACTGACTTTTTTTTTTTTTTTTGCTACAACCTCCTGATTAGCTTGAAACTCCTATTCCCCACAGCAAAGTATTCAAGAATGATACACAACACATCACCAAGGAAAAAAAATTATCTCATCAGTTCCAGAGAAATTCTTCTATTTTCAATGCAGTTTAGCAACCAGATTTTAGACCTTTGTAAGGAAGCCCAGAACAGCAAGGAAAGAGGCATGGAACAGGCTGGAAATACTAAACCAGTTACACTTAGTTGATATTTGAAAGTGAATCTTTGCAAGAATGAGAAATGTTTATTTTTTCAAGTGATCACGTGCATATAAAACACAAAGAGCCTTCTACATTGGAAGGCATGGTCCCAGAGACGAGACATCCTGACAGCTGGCACACAGAATTTCTTCCAGCGATGAGACCCCAAATTCTAGTCATTTCACTATCTACAGAGAAACAGGGGACTGTCACCACCCCCCAGGTACAAACTTAATTACCTACTCACATCATGCTGCAGCAACTACCAACACTAGGCATGAGTATTCTACAGGAAGGTTTATGCTTATGTAGTTAAAGACTACACTGCAAAAAACACTAACACTTTTTACATCCTTATTTCACACTTTCTTTAAATGGTATTTTAATTAATTTTTATCTTCAACAGAGACAAGAAAGAAACAGAGGAATTAACTCTACGTTTAATCGGTTACAAGCATCACCAAGCTGAGCCTCATCTGTGATCACTAGCTGCTTCTGTGCACAGCTAGACTAGCTTCAGTTTGGTAGGGGGGAATTTTAAGTTGTCATTATCTGTGCCACAATACCTTTCTCCCGGCTTCAGCTTTGGCAAGGGTTACACAAGACCAAAGTCCTATACAGCAAGTCAATATTTAACTTAAGCACTGTACTGTTAAGACCCACCTAGAGTATTTGATATAGTAACTTATTAAATCTTACACTATCTTTTCTAACAAAGAATAATAAAGGGCAATTTACCTTCTTTATGAGAAGTTGTAAAGATAAATTCTACAAGGACAGCAGTTAGATTCAGCTTTAATAATTTTAATAAGGGACCTAAAAGGAAATGTTTCCATGAAAGGAGTTCTAAACAATATGACATGTACACGGCAGAACAGGTTCAAGACAGGGGCAGGAGCCACAGTGCAAAAATCATTTAAAACTAAACCACACCAAGTTCTGGAAATTCAGAACTTTTTCAAAAAGTAGTATTTTAATACTGCAATTAAGCCACTAAACTATGTCACAAAGGCTTATATAAAACTTTTGGACATTACAAGGAGAAGTATTTATTCTCTACTAAATATCTCAACAAAATCTATTACGTGCTGTACTAACATAGACTTCAAAATAATACAATAAACAAAAGACTGATTTTTTTTTTTTTCAGGCCAATTGTTCTTAGTCTTAGTGAAGCTAACCAGACTCTTTAGATGCCAAAAAAATTCTTTGCATGCCCCTGATGTAAATAAAGTTTTGCTAATAGTCTCATCTTTTATCATCTTTTTGGACAGAGATCTTTCTGATGTCAGAAACAGCTGTTAAAATACAGTTCAGACTACAACTGAGAGCAATTTTTTGTTTACTACATCTGTTTCAATTCTTTACCCACCCGTTTTTTGTGTCTAAATGCAATTTTTTACTTACTGCTAGTACTCCCATCTTTACATTTAGCAACTGCTTTTGTTCTCTAAAACTGAACATCTGTTTTAGCAATGATTCCAGTGGAGTTATTGATGATAATCACCACAGGTAAATTTCTAAAAAATCTCCAGTTCTTTGTTTGTAACCCTCCACATGCACCAGTTTGGTCATCACCCAAAAGTAAACCTTTTCAGGAAACAAAATAAAAAAATATTTCTACTGTAAAAGAGTGGAGGGGGGGGACTAAGAATATTAGCTATATCATGAAATATGGAGACAGACAGTATTGCACAGCTTTCATCTAAAAAAAATATCAAAACAAAACCAAAATAAAACAAACAAACAAACCAACCAACCAACCCAAACCACAAACACTAGGCCAGCTCACCTCTCCAGGGAAGTGCAGCCTCAGGGAACACTTTCACAAGCAGCTTCACTGATTTTGATCCATAACACTGCCTAAATGGGTGGACCTGCCTCTCCCTATTACATATACTAGCATGAGCACAGACACATAGTCAGCTCCATCAGTTCATTTTCTGTATGGTGCTAATTACCGACTGGTTTGACAGATGAATCCAGCCAACCACACAGTCACTTATACCTGCACACGAGAGGCCATGAAAATGGACAATCAGAGGGCTAGAAAAGAGGTGCAGAGGGCCACTCTTTTCAGCAGTAACAGCATGTTAAACCTGCTCTCTTAAAATCCCACACTTACTGATACATATAGTTACCATGAAAATGTAACCTCTGACATCCCAAATGCCTTCTTGGAGCAATCAGATCAGGAATCAAACACATCTCCGAGTGAATGCAGAAAGTATTTATTTTTTCACTCTGCTTTGAAGATGAGATCAGTATGTTAAAACCAGTCTACCTCTGAAGTAGTAAAACTAGAGGATGAAAGAACAACTGCAAATGAAGTCACAACAAGGTCTTAGTAGTTTCCAGTAGCAAAACTCCACAAAGCTCAAATGAGAAAGGAGGCTGACAGGTTCCTATCCATTTTCTCTAAAGGTTTTATTTTCACTGTACTATGCTTGCAAGTGTTACTTATATCCATCTCCATCCATTTAGCAAAAATAAGCTAGAGGTACTAGATTCTGCCCCAAGAACTGCGACAAGATGCTGTCTTCCTTCACAGTTTTAAGTGCTGCACTTGTTACCAGTTATCACTTTGTTTCATTCTATCAGGCTAAGCCAAAGACAGTCCAACTGAAGCATCTGCTAAAGCCATCCCTTTCGCTCTTCCAAACTTCTGCCAGATGAGAGAAGCATCAAAATTACTACACTTCCCTTTTTTTTTTTTTTTTTTTTAACTGAACAGGGCACAAAACCATAGAAGCTTGTGCTGATTTTTTTATTTTTTTTTTTTTTTTTTTTTTTTTGTCAACAGCCTCTAGGACGTTGTGCTCAGACAGGATTACGGTAGACGCCACAGTCTTAACTCGGTAATGATCTGCTTCAGATTCTGTCTGGAGATTTACTTAAATGCTTCCTCCTTCCCGGGAAGAGGAGATAATACCCTGCGATTGTTCATCTGCCTCAAAATAGGCATTACCAACACCTGGCTTCGTTAGAGGGCTGAGAAACTGCTAGCGCCACGGATAACTCTAACTTCTTTTTCTAAATGCGCAGAACGCCTTTTTTTTTTTTTCTCTCTTAAATATGCAAGCATGGAAGCTACGCGCCTCAAAACAGGAGCGGACAAGCCCTGGCTCGGCCCGTGCAAAGCAGAAGCGACATCCAGGAGCAGCGGGACGCTCGCAGCCCTGCGCGCCCAGGGCTCACCCGGGAAGCACCGGTGGCCGTCCCAGGAGGAGAGGCGCCCAACGCTCTCGGACAGCGGCCGGCGGCTGAGGAGCCAGCCGGAGCCCCTCACCTCAGGGACGGCCCCCGGTCTCCGCGCCGCCCCTCCCGCTGCCTGAGAGACAGGAGGACCCCGGCCCTGCCGGCCCTGCCGGCCCCGCCGCGTTACCTGGGCACCGCGTCCGGCGCCGGCAGCACCGCCCCGCTCAGCACCGGCCTCGCCTCTCTCCCGTCACTTCCGGGGCCGCGCTCCGCTCCGCCGCCAGTAGCGGGGCGCGCAGGCGCAGCGGCGCGAGGGCGGTGGTTGGGCGTGGTCGGGGGGTGGCGCCCACGGGCGGGCGGCGGGAGGCCGTGAGGCGGCTGGTCATGGCGGGCGGCGGTATGCCCGGAACACCTCGGTCGTTTCTGAGGGGCTCCCCGCGGGCCAGTAGAGCGTGTGGGAATCCCAGCTGCCCCGGGCAGGCTGCGGAGAATCGGGACTCTCGGACAAGGGACAGGCCCCAGCCAGGCCTCTCCTCGGCCTCCAGAGCAGTCAGTTTGGTTACCTGCGTAGGCTGTCGTGGATAGCACTGCACCGGGTTTGTGGCTGAGTGCAATTAGGGCAGGCAAACCACCAAGTGGTTTTCTTGTCATCTGAGGTTTTCCCTCGTTTTGAAAATACAGTGATACCAACCCCAATAGTCAGATAATTTTTCAGCCAGTTCTCTCAAAATATTAGGATGCAGCCTACGTGGCCAAACTGGATATTGAGGTGCCAAACTTTGACGGATGCTTTTAACATCGTACTTCACTACTGGACAGAAAAGGGTTTCATTAGTAGTAACATCAAGAAATCAACCAGCAATCTGGAATGGAGAGCAGAAACATTTATTGATTACGTACACCTTTTTATCATTATTGACAGTTTTACTGTCTCCTTCAAGAAATGGCCCTCTACAATTACCGGTGTTGCTTTTATTCATTACAAGTATATGAACATTTACATCATACCTGTCTTCTGTATAAATTGCCTGGCATTCTTCATGTTTGATTCCTCAAGTTATTCCATTGTGTTGCATTGTTTCATGGTGATGCTAATACAGCACAATAGTACCTTAAACCACATGTAGATGCTGTGAATAAGATGCTCTTTAGTGGTTTTCTGTGATGCTTCCATCATCTTTTGTAGTATCTTCATTTGCTCACAAGGACAGCCACATCACTTTAGCACTAAGGGAATGGAATACTTTGAACATTAATGAAGCTTTCTGAAACCGTTCTCAATTTCCATTCACACTTCTATTTTCTGCCAGTCAGTTTTATGTTGGGATAGCAAAGGGAGTAAATTAAGTGGGAAAGATGAACACTAATGTCCATACTACTGTTCATGGGGATGATAGCAAGCATCCTTTGTTTGCTGGCTTCCCAGGGGGCTTTTTGCATTGCTTTTGGTGTTATTGTCCACTGTAAACCAGCACATGTAGTATAAATAAATAAAAAAATTTTAAAAAGGCAGCAAAACCTGTAAGACAGCACTAAGTGCTTATGTTTGCTCTCATTTCAAAAAATTCTGAAACACGTTCCCCACTTTTATTTCTCCCCTAGCGGAAGTCGTAACATTCACGTCATTCCAAGCGATTTGCACGCTACGATTTGCAACGAGGGACTATCGTTGCATATCACTCCGCTCTCTCGCTGCTTTGTCATGTATCATCAATACAAGAAGGTCTCTCTGCTTGCACAAGCAATACCAAGGCTTGCCAGGAGGTGTTGCTTTGAAACCACACAAATATCGGAGCCTAAAAATCATGAAAGAGGCTTGGACGGACTATTAAAAATAACCGACAGATTCTTTGTTCTGGCGGGGAGAAATCAAGATCCTCCATTTGAAATGGTAATTTTTTGTTTAAGACAATTTAAATCTGAAATGCATAGAGTAGTAAAGAGAGAAATAAATGCTCAACAGGGGACCCACTTGATGGGAAATACTGTGGGTTTGTACATTGCTAACGAATATGTTACAGCAGCTTTATGTGTGCAAAACTGTCAAGTTTTGACAGTCTTGTCTTTGCAGATCTGGATGTTAAAAAAAATTATATATATATACACATATATATATATATGTATAGATATTTTACAGACCTGATGCAGTGGGGATTTTTAGAGGGGTAACCTGATTTCAAGAAGCCAAGGAGCAGAGTAAAGCCTCAGTAAGACAAATAGTTGTCCTGCTCATAGAGCTGTGTCGCTGTGCTCTCCACAGCTGCACACATGCATTTTAAAAGAAAATTAGTTGTTTCTTTCTAAGGGGGAGTGCAATGTTGGATGTGCAACTGTTCTCCAACTACAGCCCTGGTTTTATGTACATATTAACAGTGACAAATGTAATTATGCATTTAATTATGCCCAGTCTTGGTCTAGAAGACAGAACAGGAGGTAAAGTTTCTAAGACATTTAAAACCTTTTTTGCTAAAGGAAAAAAATGCCTCTAAGGATACCCAGCAAGGAGGAAAAGTTTTTACATATGGCTTTATCACATCAAGCTCAAACAACCTCCATTGCTAAAACAAGCTAAGGCTCTTCAGCAGAAATTTAAACTCTGGAATAGGACGATAACTTCACAGCCCACAATATGCCTTGGTGTGTAGATGTAGTTACCACACTTACTCCAGCTGTGCCTTTCAAAGAGCTATACATACCAGTCCTGAGGCAACGAACTCCAGCTCATTGAGGCTCTGGAAGGCCGTTTTTGGAGACAGTTTAGAAAAGAACCTCACAGTTAGCAGAGGAGGTCACCTAAGGGTGTGTATAAACAAAGGAGCCTTTGAAAATTATTTTATGATCAGACATTTACTAATATTGTTTTTTACCACAGATGAAGGTATTAGCCAGGATCAAAGAACAGTGTACCAGACAAACGATTATAAAGTTAAAGAGTTCAACAGCTCTTTTTACACCAAATGATTTTTTTAAAGCCAAAAAATTTTTGAAAAAGGTGTAGCTGTAAAAAGAGAAAGCAGAAAACAGTTGGTGAATTTAGCTGGCCCTCTGAACCGTCGTTTCAACAGCAGGGTGTAAGTTGGGACTGATGTTTAGACCAGCTGCTGTCAAGAACAAATAAGTTTTCAGAGCTCCTACCCCTCTCAGCTCTGTGACCACAAGATTTACCACAAAAACCTCAGATCAGATTGTACAAGACAACTAGTCAAACCTTCCATATTCCTCAGAGGTCGTTGCAGCAGAAATACTCTACTCCTACAGCTGGAACATCACTGCAGACCCTCCTTTTCAAACACCTCTGGGGTCAGAAACAGACTTGTGCAACTAGTCAAATAATCATTTTCAAGGAATTTTTTGTTCTGTGTGAATACGTTTATAGCAAATTAAGCTGCCTCTGCTGAAGTACCTTGCATCAATGATTGTCGTGGTTTAACCCTGCCAGCAACTAAGCACCACACAACCACTCACTCACTTTTCCCCCCACGCAGTTAGGATGGGGGAGAAAATCGGAAAAAGAAGTAAAACTCGTGGGTTGAGATAAGAAAGGTTTAATAGAACAGAAAAGAAGAAACTAATAATGATAATTATAACACTAATAAAATGACAACAGTAATAATAAAAGGATTGGAATATACAAATGATGCACAATGCAATTGCTCACCACCCGCCAGTCGACGCCCAGTTAGTCCCCAAGGGGAGATCCTCCCACCTCCACTCCCCCCAGTTTCTCTACTAGATGTGATGTCCCATGGTATGGAATACCCCTTTAGCTAGTTTGGGTCAGCTGCCCTGGCTGTGTCCCCTCTCAACTTCTTGTGCCCCTCCAGCCTTCTTGCTGGCTCGGCATGAGAAGCTTAAAAATCCTTGACTTTAGACTAAACATTACTTAGCAACAACTGAAAACATCAGTGTTATCAACATTCTTCTCATACCTAACTCAAAAACGTAGCACTGTACCAGCTACTAGGAAGACAATTAACTCTATCCCAGCTGAAACCAGGACAATGATATACTGGAATAAAAATTAACCCAAGTCTCCTACAGATAAAGCATTTGTTTGTATCATTCAGCACTTCCTGAACAAGGCTGATGATCCCAGGAGGTTGTAGAAGACTTGACAGACTCATGTTGTTCCAGCTGAGGAAGAAGCAGGATTCTTTTTCTTTTACCACACCACATTCTGAGTGGTTTGGAGGACAAAGCACAACATTCACATTCATTGAAATCTGTCCTTTGGTGAATATCCCTCCTTACCATTTCTAGTAGTGGAGTCTCTAAGGATTTGATATTCCTGTTTTGAGAAGACTTTTCTTTCTCTAGAACTGGAATGGGCACCCAGGTATGTTTTCTGAGCATTATCCTCCACTACGTAGTCAACCCCAGAGGAATGTCCACAATCTACTTCACTGCCTGCCTTGTCCTATTGAAAGAAGCCTTTCATTACTACTCCAACTTTCTTATGCAAAGTTAAGCCTCTACCATAATCATAGTTTACTTCTGAAATGTCATTGGCTGCCACAGACAAGTAAGAGTAGAGCTATCCCCTAGCAGAGGATGAAGACATGAGCAATTTTAGATATGCAATTTTAGCTGTATTTCTCTTTGTATAGCAACATATCTTTCCTTTTGGCAGGCCTTAGGGCTAGAGAAAGCTGCCACCATGTCTTGTGGTTTCACAGTCAACAGCTGTTTTTCATCAAAGTATAAACTGCCAGACAGTCTGCAGGGAAAAGCCCTGCTCATCACGGAACAGCCTTAGAAAGAGAAGTGCTGGAGATCTGTACAAGCTTTTGGTGAGTTACTCAAAAGCTTACAGAAGGAAACTTGACCATCTTGATTACATTTTGTCAAGGTTAAGTGCACCAACAGGCTCTGCAACCTCGATCCCCACCCATGGCTACCTGTGCTGAAGATCAGTTCTGATATAGCAGAGCTGCATTGCCTCGGATCAGACTGCTGTGAGAACGGAAAAAACAGCAAGAAGCCTAATCTGGGGCCCATGCCCATGCACTCTTCCTCCATTGGTCTGGCAGCTGCATTTAAGCTCAGACCCTTGTGTTCAGTCCTTATACAACTCAGCACAGAACAAAGCTCTGAAGATTTTAATTTCCTCTGCTGTGTACACTTAAATGCACTTCCTCTTCTCACTACCAAACTCTATTTATCTTTAAGGAAGAAAAAAAGGCAAACATTAAGCTTACAACAATAAACCTTAAACATTTACTGGAGCCTTTCCATGACTCTGTAGAGCTTTCTTTTCCTGAGAACTGTTTTCTTCTGTGTTTATTCATGCTTAGAAGGGTCCTGTTTTGTTAGTTGTATTATTAAAGGACAAGTAAAATAGACCTGTAAATTATAAACAGAAAGTACAACTCAGAGTGATCTTTGGTTTCATTCTGGTCAATAAAAATACAACAGATCAGTTAGCCCTCTAAGGCGTAGTTTACACTGTTTTTATAAACTCCCCAAGTATACTGTTTTACAAGCAAATTGCAGAGTATTATCCCTGGTTTGGGTTTTTTTTCCTCACATTACTTAACAAGTGACATAAGAGCTGTAGTGATCTACCACAACAGCAATAACAATAAAGGCTGTTGCTATGAGCGAAGACTATATGTTTGTACAGACCTTTCTGTATGCATAAATCAAGTTCTAAAATTATTTATACCTGTTCCAGACCAGGTGAAGGAGCTGCAGCCTTTCTGCCCAGCAGCTGACTTGTAAAGGCCAAGAGGTATAAAGGAGAGATTGTAGAGCTATAAAAACTGTATTGGTTTTGTGTGGCAAGGTTTTGGTAGCTGGGGGGGGAGGGGTTACAGGGGTGGCTTCTGTAAGAAGCTGCTGGAAGCTTCCCCTGTGTTCAAGAGAGCCCATACCAGCCGGCTCCGAGACGGACCTGCCGCCGGCCAAGGCCGAGCCAATCAGCGATAGTGGTAACGCCTCGGTGATAACATTTTTAAGAAGGAAAAAAAAAGTTGAGACAGGGGAGAAACAGCTGCCGGAGCGAGGAGTGAGAACATGTAAGAGAAACAACCCTGCGGACACCAAGGTCAGTGAAGAAGGAGGGAGAGGAGACGCTCCAGGCACTGGAGCGGAGATTCCCCTGCAGCCCATGGTGAAGACCATGGTGAGGCAGGCTGTCCCCCCTGCAGTCCATGGAGGTCCACGGTGGAGCAGATATCCCCACCTGCAGCCCGTGGAGAACCCTACGCCAGAGCAGGTGGGTTCCTGAAGGAGGCTGTGACCCTGTGGGAAGCCCACGTTGGAGCAGGCTCCTGGCAGGACCTGTGGATCTGTGGAGAGAGGAGCCCACGGAGCAGGTTTTCTGACAGGATATGTGACCCCATGGAAAGGACCCATGCTGGAGCAGTTTGTGAAGAACTGCTGCCCGTGGGAATGGCCCATGTTGAAGGAGTTCGTGGAGGACTGACTCCCGTGGATGGGACCCCACGCTGGAGCAGGGGAAGAGTGTGATGAGCCCTCCCCCTGAGGAGGATTAGCGGCAGAAAATAACGTGTGATGACCGTAAACCCCATCCCCATGCCCCTTGTGCCGCTGGGGGGGCTTGGTGAAGAAATCCGGGAGTGAAGTTGTGCCCGGGAAGAAGTGAGGGATGGAGGGAAGGTGTTCTGAGATTTGGGTTTATTTCTCATTACCTTACTCTGGTTGATTTGTAATAAATTGAGCTAATTTTCTCCAAGCTGAGTCTGTTTTGCCCGTGACAGTAATTAGTGAGTGATCTCTCCTGTCCTTATCTCGACCTGCAAGCTTTTTGTTATATTTTTCTCTCCCCTGTCCAGTGGAGGATGGGGGAGTGATAGAATGGCTTTGGTGGGCACCTGTCATCCAGCCAGGGTGAACCCACCACAAAAACATTTCAAGCAAAGCTAACTTTCCACAACAAACCAGTTAGGATAAACTGCACCCCACAGATTAAACCAACACCGTACAACCGAAAGGGAAAGTCAGGCCTCATTACACACCCATACCTGGGAGAACGTTGTTGGGTGGTGTTTTTTTGGAGTTACTGGGAGATTCACGCCAGTCTGGGGGTTGGCTCTGACAGGTCTCTTACAGCACTGCGAGCAGATGTAAAAATTCATCAGTTCTTCAATGTACAGGAATTTTCCCTCTGAAGAACCTTTTCTTTCCCTTGAATTACACTTTAGTGCAAAGGATACATTTTGTAATATTAGAAACTACTTTTTTCCCCCCACCTTTTAGCTTTTTTTACGAACTGGTAATTTTCTAAGTAGGATTTTACAGTGTGGCAAAGCTTACCACATCCTCATTTCATTAGCTTCCCTGTATTAATTAAAACAATCACATGGGCTTTCGCCTCTTGTGGAGTTTTAAGCAGGACCAGCCCTCGTGACTAATGTTTTCCTTTTAAACACCAAGAGCATGTTGTGTACCACTAAGCCACGACAATGTTCACACACACACACACATCCCCTTCCAAAACAGGGGTTACTGTTGATATCACTGCGCTGAATTGAGGGGCTAGCTGTAAAATAACGCCCAAGGAGATCGAGGGTGCACAACTTGACGGGAAGCGCTCCTTAAATCCTGCGATCCGGGGCAGCCCGGGCCGCGGGGTCGGAGGCAACACCCGCCGTGTGGGCGTCCCGCCCCGGCGGGGACGGCCGGGTCCCGGGCGGGGAGAGCGGCAGGCGCTCGACATGGCGCAGGACGCGAGGGGCGCCGCCGCCGTGGCCGTCATCCGCCTCCGCAACCCGCCGGTCAACGCGCTGAGGTAACGGCAGGCGCGGCCGGCTTCCCCCGCGGCCGGCCGCCATTTCCCGTGGCGGCAGCCCCTGCGGTCCCGCCGCTCCTCAGGGGGTGCGTCGGGCAGGGACTATGGGGGCTGCAGCGGCGGCAGGCCTCGTCCCTGGCGCTTGCCCTCCCTGGGTGAGCGGGGTGGGGGTATTTCCTTTCTTTTCACCTCATTCCCCTCCGCCCCCTCCCTCCTTGTGCGTGAGGCCTCTCCCGGTCCCAGGGTCCCAGCCCCCTGACAGCCTCTGCCGAGGGACTTCTCCGAACACAGCACTCGGGTACCTGCCGCAGCCCGGACGACTCCCTCAGAGAGAGCTTAGATCTCCCTTTGCAAAAAAAACATGCTGAACTTTTCTATGACTTCTGCTCTTTATTAGAATTTCTAGTGGGTTCTTTTTGCAGGAGAGCTGTCAGGCTCATCATTCTGTACTTGCTGTCATCTGCCATGGAAGCTG
The DNA here is from genome assembly GCF_929443795.1 of Astur gentilis. Taxonomy (NCBI): domain Eukaryota; kingdom Metazoa; phylum Chordata; class Aves; order Accipitriformes; family Accipitridae; genus Astur; species Astur gentilis. The sequence goes on from NC_064885.1 coordinate 16,010,971, forward strand.
TTTAAAATCTTTGCATATTTCTCATCACCTTCCAGTCTTTAAGCATCAAGATGATGCTTCTGGCAAGAAATTGCGCAGCAGCCGTAGCAGTTCAGCCATTTCTCCCCGAAGTTCCTTCAGAGCTTGTAGGTGAAAACCAGTTTTTCCTCTCAGATTTGCTACTGCTTTAGTTGCCTGCCCCATACGCTCCACAGTACTTGCTTGGCAAGTCCCTGCGCTATCCAAGTGAGCGCAGGGGTTAGGGCAAAGGGCCTTGTGGATAGGCATGGTTCAACAAGAGGAGCTGGCATCAGGATTAAACCAAAGCCAGGATTAAGGAATTGAACTTTAAATGCTGACCTTGGTCAAGAAAGGCCCCAAGGAATCTCAAACACGAGCCAGTGAAAAACAAACACCAATCTGTAGGAGGAGCCTCTGAAATTTTAGCTTTTCACGTGTTTTGAAAAGGATGTACGTGCTTTCTGGCTTTACATAATTTGTTATAAGGTGTGTATTTTAGTTCCTTTGATTCTGAGTACCACGTAGACCCTTTTGAAGCAGCTGTAGTTGAAGAGCTGTTCTGTAACAGTTCCTGTAGTTTGTATTCAGTGTATTTTCACAAGCCAAAAAAAATCCACTGTAGTTATGCTTGACTTGTAAGCCAGAACGTTTGTTAAACAAGCTGAAAGAGACAAGTAAGAGCATGAGTAGGAAATGCAACCTGCTGCCCTTCTGTAGCAAGCTACATTGCTTTGCAGTAACTGGCAATGCTCACTCTTTTGTTGCAACATGTTTAAAAGTAGAGTAAGATCATTTTCACATGCCCAGATAATTATCATGAAAAAAACAAACTTGGAGTGACCTGATCAGATTAGATGAACTAGGCAGGCAGGACTCCCAGAACTGCAGGGTGCAAGACATCCCTTGGATGTCCTGTGCTCCAGACCAGTCTAAGAAAACTTCCAGGCTGTACCCACACTAAACTTTCCATCCTTCAGAGCTAAAGATAGGTGCTTAAAGGAACCTTAATTCTGCCTCTTTTCAGAAGTCCTTGAGAAAACCCAAAGTTGCCTTCTGACTTTGAACAGCAACTGCATGCACTTGTACAACAGCCTCTTCAGGACAGACCCCTGCCGTTACTACCCTTTACTCTTTGCCCCTCAAGGGTAGCAGATGGTGTGGGTGTGGTCCTGTCCCCCAGCCCCGGAATGGAGAAGGAAGAGCCTGGCAGACTATACATCCATTAAAAAAGCAGTTTCCATTGAGTGCTGTATCTTCACTCCCCCACACCTGTATTGTGCTGCCCACACTTTTCTGCTGACAGCCCCCCAGCACAAAGACCCCTAGGAGAACTTGCTTCACTCATGTAGGCTCATTCCCTCGTGACAAGCTCCATAGAACAACATAAGATGGGACTGCTGTGATCCTGGTCATGGTTTCTCACAGCCACTGCTCTGCTAGCATTGGCACTCCTGTGACTGTCAGTGAGCCAGCTCAGGGTGCAAGTGTGACTGAACACCAGCCAGTTGGTTTGGGTTGGGTTTTCAGCCAGCCTAGCTCTGCATCAGCTCCTTCTGCAATTGCACAAGTAGAAGTACGTGAGGAAGGATGGGAACCTACACAGCAAGGATTTAAATCAGTTAAGCTGCCATGAAACTATAACTTAAAGTATGCCTGTGGTCTTTGATCACATGTCAGGGTAATACCGGTTTTAGAAGGGATCCATAATTATCTCATACTTGCCATCAGGTAGTTTTTAGCTGAGACCTGGCTATAGCTAGGAAGGGCAAAGCACACTGATCCTTGTGTGTTCTTTCTGCTTCTGCATACTTTATGTGCTGGACCATAGGGGAGCAGGTTTGTGATTGCTGTTGGAAATGTTTGACTACATAGGTGATAGCAGACAGTAAAAGTTACAGACGATTCATCTCCTGCAATCCTAAAAATTTAATTTCACAGCAGGCACAGATGCTTTTAAAAAGGCTGGTGGGTTTTTCCCTGCTCTGCTCCAGCCTCACCCCTCTCTCCCCATTATATGTAGCACTCGGAGCCATTATCCCAGTTCTCAGGCCATCGCCCTAGTCATTAGCAATTTAGAAGCCACTGGTGGGTAGGATTTTGCTTTCTCCTGTCTGACACAATGCACTGCTGTGCAGGTACCTCCCAAGCAACACTTTCCTAGGGAATGTATGCTGACTTGTGAGTCTGGCAGCAAATTTGGCTCCCACACACAGACTCCCCTTCATGGTAATCTTTCTCTCCATCAGCAGAGGTGGCATGTACCAAATTTGATTTGTTTGGGATTTTTGGTTCTGGTTTGCAGAAGTTTAGTATTCAGAGATCTACATTTATGAGACTATGGCATAGAGAGAAGGGATTTAGATATGCAAAAAACTGGGAAATTTTGGGGAATGGACAGACAAGACTTGCAAGAGAAAGGACCAGCCATACCTTATTAGCAGAGGCAGGCTTCTGGCACTGAAAATTAAGAAGGATGTGGAAGAGTATTTCAACCTTTAAGCTGACAAGTGCAGAAAAGCTCCAGGGATGATAGGGTAGGACATGGGGTAGGGGAGTGTACATGTGGGATTATATAAAGTATAACAGCATAACAGTCAGGATTGAAAAAGGCTCTCCCTGGCTGCTAGGATTGTCCGTCTGACTCCTGATCAGCATAATGATCAGAAAATGTGAAGGAGATTAGAGAAGCTGCAACTTAAGATAGTTAGCAATGATGGGAGAGTCTAATTACCTGGGTTGGACTGGATCAGCACCTGATCAGGATGAGATGCAGGGAGAAAATGCTGGAATGCAGTAAGTGTCTGCTTCCTAAAACAACTGTTCTAAAACCCCACAGAAAGGATGCTGTTCTGGGTTTGGCCTTAATTTATGTGCATGACTCTGTTCAAGCTGTATTAGCTGCTGTGTGACAGCAACTAGTACACATCTGGATCTGACACTGAGGCAAGACGGAGCAGACCAGATAAATCCAGCACATGAGTACTCAGTTTCGAAGGGAATTATGTAAATACCCAGCAGTTAGTTCAAACAAAAGTGCTACAAGCAGCTATCCAAAAGACAAGAAGCCTGCAACAAGGGTGGAGGCTGGATTGTCGTTGTTTGGGATTTGGGGTTTTTTAAGTTTATTAGAAGCCCAGGTAAACTGTTCAGCCAGCAAATGATCTGGTAAAAGCCCTGCATGGCTTGATGAGAACGCTAAGAAGACTAAGTGAAAAGTTTGATTTTTTTTAAGTGGAAAGTTTACTCAAATGAGGAGAACAAGAAAGCCCATAAAACATGACAGGAGACATGAAATTAAGACTAAAAAAATGTAAAGAGTGGATCAAGGCATGCTAAAAAAAACAATAGCAAAAAAGTTCTTTAAATAAAAAATATAACCCAGGAGAAGCTTACAGGATGCCAAGCTCAAAACTGGCAGTTACAGCTCAGGGAAGGGATCCTTACCTTTGATAGTTCTGTGAAATCCTCAGCTCAATGTGCTGGGGCAGCCCCAAAAGCCCACAAAATATTGGGTACCATCAGGATGTATGTTGAGAACAGAGCAGAGGGCATCCCTTTTCTGCAACATAAAACATCTTAACTGTTATGTGTAGTTCCGGATTTTGCATTTGCAGAAGGAGATAAGGATGATCTGAAAAGGGACAACCAAAATAATCCAAAGGATGGTGCACTGCATAAGAAAGCGGACTGAAAAAGCTGTGTGTCATCCATTTGGAGAAGAAAAGGCTGTGGGAGAATAAGGTCAAGGTTTACAAAATCATAAAGAAAGTAAATAAAGGTGTAATCCTTTACCAAATCCTGCAACAGTTGAACTAGGGGCATTTGATTAAACTAGTAAGAGATTGTTTTAAAACAGATAATACAGAGCTTGCTGCCACAGGAGTCTGTGGAGGCAGATTGGATCAGCAGAATCAGAAAGGGATTAAGCAAATTCACGGACAGCAGGTGTATAAGGGATGCTAAAAAGAGAGTTTGTAGGCATACAGAGCAACATCCCCAATGCAGTGATTGTGGATGTTGGGGGAAGCACAAGGGGAAAGGACCAGACCTGCATGTTTTCCATAAACAGCATTTTCTGCTGTTGGATTCGAGTCTCACTTCTTTAAAGGTGACTAAGTAAATTGTCAGGATTCCCTTAAATTACTTAAAAAAAAAAAAAAAAAAAAAAAAGTAGTTCACATTCACAAACCCTAGCTAAACCCTGAAATTGTTAAGGTAAATAACAAAACCTTGTTACAAATCCAGCACATCATCAGTGCAATAAGTTTTATGCAAAATAAAAATAACCTGGTGTGGTGACCTACGAGAATATTCTCTTACCCTGGTGCACACGTTCTTTAACACCTGTGGTGTGTTCCTGAAACCCATAACACTGAATTATCTCAGCAGAATCATTCTTACAGTCCAAATAGTATACGTGGTGGAGCTGACTACATAGCATAGGATTAAGCATAGATTGGAATATATGGAATGAATTTTTGCATTGTTACTGTTAAATGAATGACACTGTCACAGCATTGAAATACTTATGCAAATTATGGTGACTTTTTGTTTCTTTAATGCTCTAGCTTTTTGAAGTTGTAGTACTCTTGAGTATTTTTATAGCTTTACTGTCATACATTTTACTACAATGCTTTCATTGAAAATTACATCTTTTAGTACCAGTTATAATATGTGAGTTACAAAGCAATGCAGCCTGTGTGTTGGACTGTAGCATATCCTGAAGCAAACTTATTGCTCCATTTTAGGAGAGCAAAAAACTGCAAAAAGTCTGATGTTTCTTCCTTTTTGTCCCACGAGAAAATTCCCACTAGGAAAAAGTTGTATGGAGGGAAAATAGAAATTTATGCAGGTACAGGGTCAAGTTATTCTCTGGCAAAAAATAGTTCTGTTGGGTTAATACAGGTCAGGTAGGTACTGAACTGCTATTTTGTGGCAGCCTTGATGACTAATTTTTCTTCTGGTAGGAGTATATTGTTGTAAGTGCTAAGGGCTTGTAACTAATTTCCTACATAAAATCCTGAACCTTTCCATTTAATGCAGACAAACCTGTTATGTGGGCATTTTGCATCTGCTGATCATGTGCCTGTAACAGACACAGAAATGCTTTGATTGCTTCATCTGGTTCAGAGAGAACTGCGCCTTTTTTCTATACAATATTTTCAAATTAGTAATTTAACATTTGTTCAGAATCCTGGTACGTATTTTTTCCCCCTTTTTACAGCATGGTTTGTAAAATGTAATGACATTTCATAATGCTTTTCCCTTTAATCTTCCAGCCACTAGGTGAATTCGGTATTTCTGTGGCCTGGCTCTCCACTGATGCAAAAACAGACCTCTTAAGAGCAGCAAGCATTGGGTACAGCCTGTGGGTCCTCCTCAAATAGCAGCAGCCACAGCACTCCATATTCCAAAGGGAGTGAGATAAAAACAATTTTTTAACATGTTTTTTTTTCCCCACAGAATATGAAACCATTATTAAAATTGTAAGGGCTTTCATATTCTGCTACATGGAACTATATGCACTGGAAGGACCTTTACCAAGTCACCTAATAGTTTTTCTTTGTCATGGCCAAATTATTCTCATTTTAAGTTTCAGCTTTCAGAACCATTACTAACATCAGACTTCAGAGTTTTCTTTGATGTCTGGATGAGGCAATTGGTACATAACCAGCTGTTCTCTCTCCAGAAATAACACTTCTCAGTCTCTGGTTGTCATGTCTCAGGGCTCCCACTGATCATTCTGTGTAGCATGGCCTTATCCAGGCAGCAGCTGATCCTGGAGACCCCCCTAGACAGTCCCCTCAGCCAACAGCTCTGATTAATAGACTTTGCTAATAGCTTCTCTTAATTTTTTGTTTTGAAGGAGGAATATGGAGGCTGGCAGGACTTCACACAGCTGGCTTGCAGGAAACTTCCTGGGCTCCCCAGGTTTTCCTTTTCAGTCCATGGATTTCCACTTCAGTGCTGCAAACTGTTGCCTTTTATAAATATGTGATTACCCACCCTGGACACACCTAGAAGCATTACACATAAGTACAGCAATATATTTTTCATCTACTTTATGACAAGCATCCTTTTTAAATGAAATGCCTTCAAATATATTGAAAAACATAAACAAACTGAGTATGCATCAGGCCTTTCTATCAGTTCTCTTTAATTCACACTCCTCTCCACTGGGCATCAACAGAGCTCTGCTCCCTTTTCATCAGCCACCAAGCTTACATGTGAAACTGGGCTTAGGGTTTGGAGGTCTAGGAATGGAAGGTCTATTTATAAAGGACTGAGCGAGCATGTATGATACTTCTTTGAGTATTCCTCCAGCCTCCAACTGCTCGTGGCTCAGATTTTCTGAATGAGAGGCATATCTACATATGTATATACACATGCACACAGAAAAGTCTATCTCACAAACTATATATACACTTATATACTTACAAGTGTATGTATATGAATATATTTTGGTATCTAAATTATATATACACACAATTTGTGTTAATATTTCTATTAATAAAGTCTTAGGTGTTAATGGTTCTATTTTTACCTACCATCTTTATTTCCACTGTCTTCTAAAACAGACTATACTCTCCACGTCCATCCATCCACACACATGTATATATAAATTAGCTTCAAATGTGAAGTGGGCATACAGTCAAATCAGATTTTTTAAATATCTGATTTGTAAAAATACTATTTATACTTCTACTGTTCCATTTTGAAGTTCCTCGTTAATTCTTTGCTGGCCACACTTACTGCTTGTGTGTGTGGAAATATGTTCAGATGAGACAAAAGATTACATTCTATGTAGTGTTTTAGGCCCAAATTCACTTTGACAGGATCCCACACAATTTTAAGTCTGGACCTATATACAGATATTTGCAAGGTGAAAGCATTATAATCGTCAGCACAGCACCAAATCTGTGTCAGGTGTTTGAAAGGTAACTTTTTATCCCTGGAGCTCCTTTTCCCTTTAAAAAAGTTCCTAAACTGACAGTGGTTTAGCATTAATTACTTTTAAATTATGCTAAACTGTTTTCCTGAAAACCTGAAAGTTGAATTCATAAAGACATTTTCAAAAGAACATTTCCCTGTGCTGCTTGCTTTGGAAACAGCAATATCATAGCCAGAAGATGACTCTCCAGGAAGTGAATGACAGGTCAGCAGTCATAATCTTGTTGGATTTTGGCGCTTGCCCTTGAAGTAAGAGGGACACTAACAAAATGATTCACCCTTAGAGGCTGTGGCAGAAGACAGGCCAGGGGAGAGATCTGCTTGGACATACTGCTTGTTTTCACTGGGATGCTTGGTGTTTATAACACAGACCTACTGGAAGGGTATGTAGTTGATTGTTACTCAGTTAATTTCTAATTCATTTCAGTTTGACAGTTCTCCAGGCATTGGAGGATGGACTGAAGAGAGCAGATGCAGATCCTTCAGTGAAAGCTGTTATGATTTGTGGCGAGAATGGGAAATTCAGTGCAGGTAAGATATTTTTCATCAAACACAGCCTGAGAAAAAGACGAAACACTCTCCACCCACCATGTCTGAAGATTCTCTGCCTCATAACACTGCTGATAAAAGTCCTGATTTGACGAAATAACCACAAGACAGTGACCTTTTTCTATTCTGTTGCGCCACAGTTGACATGGGGTACATGACAAGCTGGACTGTCCAGGCCAGAAATAAGCTGGTGTGTTCGTGCTGAAATGAGGGACAGCTGCTTATCTCCCTAATGTACTGGTGCCTCCTTACTCTCCATAGCTTTGTATAAAATCTCTGGACCATCAACTGATCCAGTGTATGGAACGTACCTGGGGTGGGACAGTGGTGAATAACAGATCTTCTCCAGTTGTAGAGACCTGGGAAGGTAGAGAATTTTTGTGGAGCTCTGCATTGCTTGTTAGTAGTAACTTGCACTTAACTATTCCAGAGTCAACTTTATTACACCAAGAATGTCTGCAAATTTCTGTAGTAACTGTATGATCATTACAGTTACTATGTATTTTTGTACTTTGCCCTTCCCTGAGCTCTCTGAATAGGCTCAAGGAGTCAGGGTTTCTTGAAGGTTGTCCCAAAAGGGGTTGATTCCTGTTAACCACTCTCCTACCAGCAACACGCTCTGCAAGGCCATCTGTGAGCAGCTGTGTTCAATGGCACAGAGGGAAGGATCATTCCAATCACTGCCTTGCCCACTAATTCCTCTTAATCTGTACTAACTCAGGAGCTGACATTCGAGGATTTTCTTCTCTGAAGAGACGTGGTATTGCCTTGGGCCCCATCATCTCTCTCATAGAAAGGAGCGAGAAACCTGTGGTGGCTGCCATTGAAGGCGTTGCCTTGGGAGGAGGCCTGGAGGTGGCACTTGGCTGTCACTATCGGATTGCACATGTGAAGGTAACACATGCTGCGAACTAGAGAGACTGGTGAAGGCATCAGGAGCCATGCACATATGGCTATGTACAGGGTGTGAGACTGCTCCTGAAGAGCAGTGGGACAGCATGCCTTTCTTGGGATCATCTGCCCAGAGGAGGTGGGCTTTATAGCTACAGGATACAAGTCTGTGTGCTCAGACATTCTTCACCTACACCGCCATCCTTGACATGCTTGCATAAGTCCTACAAAATAACTAATTTCAAGTAATTTCTAAATATAAAATTAATTTGTAACTAGTAGAATAAGATGGCTGCATAGAAACCTCAGTAACTGAATGTTAATATGCCCTAGGTCTCAGTAGTCATTACATATATTCTGATGTAGATGGCTGTATCTTACTGTCTCATGCAGCGTGACTGTCACTTTTTTCCCCCAGCCCTGTGAATTTTGCATTTCTTTCTGCTAGTGGCCTGGTTTCAATAGGTAGTTGAAACTCACCTAGCATGGAGCATATATGATTTGATTCCCCATGAGCTCTGGGTCATCAAGGAGCACTCTGACCAAAAGACAGCTTCAAGAATCTTTTAAGGAGTGATCAGGTTTTTTTCTTGAATCACCTCCTTCAAGATTCAGGAATGCTGAACTACCTTTTAGTGGCACCTGGTATGCTTATAGAGACTCTTCACTGATAGGGCCATCCCCTCACTTTTGCAGTGTGATTCACTGTTTCTCTATGACAGTGTGGGTGGCTGTAACAGCATAAAGAGGTATTCTACATCACCCTATATGCCACCTAAGGTGGGTGCTGTAAGAGGTGACACCAAATCTCTTAAGAGCTCAATGGGAAATGTGCAAAGTGATTTTTTTTTCTTTTTTTTTTGAAACTAGGCAACAAAATCTAAATAGATTTTTAAGAGAAGACAAGACCCTCTATTCCTGCTGCCCCTGGCTTCTCTGCCATAACCCTATTAAACATCAAGTGCACCAAGAGCCATTTGAAGGAAACACATTTGAAGAAAGATTAGGGAAGAACCAATTTTCCTTTACTAAACTTCCAAGAGTTAGAGTAGGGAGGTAACAGTTAAGTCACAGAGTGCCCTCCAGCATTTGGTAACAACTGCTTGAAAGCATTAGTTTAGTCATGTGTCAGTCTGGGGGATGCTGTTGGCCTCACAGGTCTCCTCCAGTGCTGTGCTACCACACATACATCCACTGAAAGTGATGTTTTTCCTGTGCATTCATACACAAGTTCTTGAAATGGTTGAGTGGGCTTTTGTCTTAAATGTCATATGTGGCAAAAAGCAAGGATGAAGTTTCTATGTAGAAGTTTTGAGACTTCCTAGAGGAGCAATGTGTGAATCAGGTCTGCTTGTCTTCCCTTTGTTCTGCTCAGTTTGTAATTATCACTCTTTGTAATCAGATTTATTATTGAATTTGACTTCATTTTAGGCACGGATGGGTTTCCCAGAGGTCACCATTGGGTTACTTCCAGGTGCTGAAGGCACTCAGCGACTACCCAGACTGATTGGCGTACCAGCTGCTCTGGATATAATCACTACAGGTAAAGTACTGTCCTTGGCCTTGCTCTGTATATGAGAATATGGCATTAATCATACCACCAGCTTGGTCTAAGAAACTTAAATTTCTTCTACCTCTGTAGCTGCTTGGGTTGAAATTCAGCTTGATTCCTCTAATGATGGGCTAAGAAAAGGACAAACATGCTTCTGAGGCATGTAGTTAGTAATGCATTTTATGTACCTGATAATGAATATGTCTCATATTTGAAGCCAGCTACGCACAAGTCATTTGATCAGATTGAAAAGAATGAAACTGCCCATCATGCCCCACTGTAGTCACTTTATTTCTCTTTTTATCACAGGAAGACACATTCCAGCAACTGAAGCACTGAAGCTGGGTTTGGTTGATGAAGTTGTGGAAGAAAACACAGTTGAGGCTGCAATTTGCTTGGCAAACAAAGTGATTGGTGAGGGAAAAAAACGTAGCAATGCCAAGAAATAATTGGTGATGTTTCAGGGCTGAAGAGAGTCAGAACAAAGTCCCCCACTTTGTTCCAATTTATATGCTCCATTCATTGAGTTTTGGCATCCATATAAGATAGAATTAATTGCAGAGTTTGTTTTCTGCTGTCTGAAGTGAAAAATTCAGATGCTGGAGAGCCGCAGAAATTCAGGCGAGGATTTGGAGAATAGATACATATCAAGTCCTCCTGCTTCTTAATTATACATCCAAACTCACACGCTCCTCTAGGCTGCTGCACTCCACTGATTTGGGGGAGTATGTGCTCTTTCCATATATAGTTTTGGATCACAGCTGGTATTGCATGTATTCTGTTTGCCCCATCAGTAATGGCTGATCAAAAATAACTTTCTCCCTCTAGTGGAGGGGCTGGCACATTCTCCACCCAACTTAATGATCCATGAGTCTGCAAGTGACTATCCCTAATCCTTTAGCTTTAGTTGCTATGTAAGAAAATGGCCTGCGGAGGTGGGAAGGATATGGAGAAATTCCCGCCCCCTTTAGAAATAACAAAATCAAATTCACTGGAGTTAACATAGGAAAAGGAACAGGAGCACCGCCTTGAGAGAAAACAGGATGTTTTTCCACTTATAACCTCCTTGTACCTTTGGAAACAGACCACTGACTTCTATCAGGATTTCATTTGGATCTCTATCACAATGAGATGCATGCAAGGAACCAAAAAACCTCTTTCTGCTTCAATCATATGGCCTTATAGGCAATGATTTTCCAAGCTGGGGTGCTGCTTTTGCTCCTGCAGATCTCTTCACTACAAACAAGGCTCTTTCTTCTCTGTAGGAGCACTTCTCCTGTGCTAGAAGTTGAAGCAGCCTAAGCTTTGTCCTAGATGACAGCGCACCATGTTTTTAAGATAGTTCAATGAATGGACTATTCTTAAAGATCAGTGTCTTGTATACTTCCCTACAACTTGAGATTTACCAGATAGGTGCAAAAGGGTATTCTTTGGTTATGTTTTCACTGTATTCATCTTATGGTATTTTCAGGCTTCATTTTTAGAGCAGAATTGATGACATAAGCAGTCCTCTTTTCTCTTTCCCTATATGTAATCAGATTATTTAAATACAATTCTTTAGAAAGAGACATGTGATGTACTTCACTATTGCTTCTAAGAAAAACAAAGATACTTTGGCACCGATTTTGTCTCTTTTGAATGAGAACTCTGTTTCTCCATCTGTTGGGAGAGCAGTGAAATATTACTACTCTTCTAGGCAAATTAACCCAACAGTGTTCCCTTTGATGTACCCTCTGGGCTTCTGAATGATGCCCTGCATAAGATCTATACCAGTATTGATGACAGCAGCAGTGTATCATAAAATGAGTAATAGAACTGGCAAACCAGCAAGCATTCTGGATTTCAACAAATACTATGTGAAATTGGGTGAAATTTAGATATTTGTATTATTTCTTCTGTGACAGACATTGTGCAGAGGCTGATAGTTGTGAAAGTCAGCTTGACCTTAGAGGAGAAGTTCAGGAATTAATTGAGCACACTATTCCTCAGTGTCACTTGCTTTCTGGAAGTTATGTCCACTACCACCACTACTGGCAAATTTCTCTCCTGTAGCTTCATCTTCATTGCAAATTGTCACTACCAGAAAAATTTGAGAACTGTATAAGCATACAAGGATCCTAGCTGGATGTTCAGCAGGTAACCTGTCCCAGTCTTACTCATGATTAGTGGTAGATTTGCTGTTTATTGCTGGTTTGAGTTACCCCAGTAAAAATTAGTAATGTCATTGAAGGTGTTTCATATCACACTATATACCAACTCCAACAGGATTTTAAAAATGCTTTCAGACTCTTTCCAACAGCTTTACTGGCATTTACAGTTTGTGCTTTAACAGTGAAAATATTGGCAAGTCAGCTAATCTTTATTTCTTTCCTGCTTGGAAAATTTCTCATTAGACCTTGCAGAAGACCATGAAAAGTTTTGAGGCACCATTTAGCCTCAGATTACCTGATAGTTTGAAAGAATGGTGTACCCAGAGTCCATATGTTCCTTTTGAGTCATTCCTGGCTTTGGCATTTGCCTAACATTAATATAATTCTCCTGCCATGCAAAGGCGAACCAGCACTTTTATTTCTCTACATCAAGCACTAACTCAGGGTGGCAGAAGAGATGACAGTCTTCTGTAGCTGGTTTGGTCTTTGTTCACATTGCGTTCCATTTTCAGTGAACATTTTTCAAGTAATAAACACAGAGACAGAGATGCACAAAAAGATGCCATCACAGAAGTCCACTTTCTTTGTATGGCATGCAGCATTTTGTTTCTGATGAGATTTATTTTTAAAACATGAGGCTAACAACCGATGGCTTCTTACAGAGCAGTTTGGCTAAATAACTAGTTTTGTCACTGATGGAATTTCTGCTCCTAGGAAGGCTGTACTGCAAGAACAGTCTCAAACAATCAATTCAGGAATTATTTTCTAAAGCTTTCTCAGCTCTGGAGCTGCAGTATCTCATGGCAAGAGATCATTCTCAAATGACTGGCCTTACTGAAGCAAGGGTCCTTGATTATTGTTTCAATATGCAGTTGACAGAGCTACCTTTATGGTAGCTATGTCAGGAAAGCATCTTCACCCATACGTTTTTTATGGATTATACCTAATGAAGAACACCTTCAAAAGGAGTTCTGAAGGAGTCCCGAATAAGTGGTTGCAACAGTAATTATATATTGCAGATAGGAAGCAAGCGTATATTCCTGGCCTTCTTCGGGCAAAAGAAAGTATCTGCACTTTTGAAGGCATTTTTTTAAAAGGAATAAACAGAAGGTAAATGCTTGGAGACAAGGAGAATATTCTTTCATTAAATGTGCTTGATAATCACTGCACTAATTCAAAGCTGCATTACATAATTTGTCCACCTGATGGCATCACAAAATTGAAAAATTGCTGTAATTGCTTGTGGCAGGCAGTAGCTTGCAGCTCATACTGCTCACCTCTTGCTGGCCTGCTGTTGTCTTCCTCAGCTGGAGAAAATAGCTGCTGATCCTCTGCACAGCAGACTTCTTTGAAGCTTTCCCTTCATATATAATCATCCCTTGCTTTCTGACCACATCTGCTGATTTACCTTTATCATCTTCTCAGAGTACAAAAGTATCAATGGCTTGCACCAAAGAGCCAAGGAAAATCAATTCAGTTTAGACTAGCTTGGGCGCCACAGGTATTAAACTCTACATGGAAAGATGATTATGAGTTTGACTGTAAGACACTAGGAATAACTGTGGAGGAAGCATGTGTTTCTTCTGAGTCCCATAAAACCCAAAGGAGTAACAGATACTGCTGTCAGGTAATTGCATGCTTTAAATGGAGACTGTGGGAGAAAGGCTTTCAGTTACAGTTGCAAGAGCCTTTAGCACATCATCTCTGGGAAGATGTAAAGCATAAAGACATTTTAATCTCTTTCTAGGGCTCATGATTCTGGCTGCCACCTTCATTAGGCAGAAGGTCTAGCAAAGTGTCCCTTTGACACAACCAGACTTTGTGAAAGGTCTGACATAAACTGGACTTGTCTCTGGCAGCCCCGAGACCACTGCAAGCCTGAAGAGCGGGGGTCCAGTTTCTGCTTTCTTTCTCAGAAATTCACAAGCAGTTCACTGCACCAGGAAGACTGTTAGGCTAGCCATGCCTCTTGCATGTGAAGTCCTGTAATATCCCAAGGGTTACAGATCTGGGATGCCTTTTTTTTTTTCTTTAAATAACACAATATATGATACTGCATGCTTACATGTTGCTTTTGCTGATAGGAATTTTATAGACTTGATTTGTCCTTTCTGCCACCTGGACTACAAACCCTAGTAAAACAAAGCAGGTATCTGTGCTAGCTCCTGTGCATGGATGACACTTTTCCCTGGGGCACTGATGCCTGATACTGTTCATCATGTTCCTGCTGCTTTGATTTCAGAAATCAAGCTGCAGGTGTCCCACACTGATCTCTTCTTCCCAGGTTTGGATTCAGATAATTTTTTCCTGTTCATAAATATGCTTTTGATTCTTATTAGCATTGCAGAAGCAAAGACGCTGCATGGAGATGCAGTAGAAATACTCAGCAAAACCTATTTAGGTTACCGCTAAATAAGAGTTTTGCTACAGGGCCCTGAGGGGGGTTACTTTTTTTTACTCTGAGGAACTGTCTCATGTCCCCCATCAGTGTTTGTGCTTACAAGTACTATTTGCTATCTGAAGACCAAGCTTAAAGGCTCCCAGTAGTATTCCTTTTTTACCAGTCCTTTCCACATCAGAGATGTTATACAAAGTCCCTTGATCTGCCCAGTCTTAAGTGGCCTTCCAGCCATCAGATCTGCTTTCTGGGACAAACCTGAGGTTTCCTCTTGTGATGAAAGGAAACCCACTATTTAAGTCCTAAGTAAAGGACTGTGTGTTAAAAAAACATACATTTAGTAGAGAAACAAAGGATTCCAAAATAAAGGAACATTATCCTGACTAAATGCTGCAATACTGGCAGATACAAACTATATTCACTGTCAATATGTAAACATTATTCTTATGAACTCTGATTACAAGGAAAGCTACTTACACAGTGAGTGTTCATCTTTTTTTATTCTCTAAAAGGCTTAAGTAAAAAGCCTGAGCTCTGAAGACCATTATTTCAGGAAATCAGTATCTTAACTCATCCTGGAAACTCATATTTCTGTTTCTCTTAAACATTGCTCTGTCTCAGAGAAGGAGCTAGAGTCAGGACACATTCTTTGGGCAACCATGATTGCAGTGCTGCCATTATTCCTGCTCTTCAGCATCCTGTGTATGATTTTCTGCTCCTGAGTCTTCTGCTGATACACTGGCACTTCCCTAACTCAGACAACAGGAAGAAAAAGGGAAGCTGGATGCAATATGCCACCTTTGAGGGAAGCATGGTCCTGTGACAGAGCTCATATAAGAGCAGCTAGGGCAATGAGACTATACCAGAGAGCTACTCAGCATAAGGTTCTCATTAGAGGGGGCCCTCCTACTATCCTGCTTTGGTGGCAGTCCTGGGTGCTTCCAGGAACAGCACTGCAGCACTCAGTGCAGTAACATTGCCACACAGTTAACAATTTGGATGTGGCTATGATGACAAAAGGCTGTGAAAATGTTGGAATAGTAAGGGGATACATCCTGAATTTCCAGTCTTGTTCCTACGTGGTCTTTACTGAGGGAAGCTGCCTAAATATGGACAGATCAGAGATCTCCTAGAAGGCACCAAGGTTTGTACTTCTGAAGAGGATGAAGAGGATTTTGGCAGCTGAAATGTAACTAACCTCTCTCAATTAAAATCCTTTCTAGGTATCACCATAGCAACCTCTGTCTGTAATGAGTCTCATGTATTTGTGTGGCTTCTTGATTCACCCCTTGCTGACACAGAAGCATGAACTCTCCCTTGTTATTCATTTGCTCCCCAACTCACACTGCATGAGCTGTCCTCTTGGTTAGTCCCAAAGTGAATAGAGGGACTCCTACCGTCAGGGAAGAATTGAAGTGAGGGTATATTTCCCAGTCTCTTATAAATGCCTGGGTCAGGACCCTTGCTAGAATGCATCTGGCTAGCAAAGTCAATTGGGCACTGAGTACTAAACAATACCAGAGCAAAACTTTAGTACTGAAGCTTATAGAAAGAGCCATATAAATGTGGCAGCTGGGACTGTGGAGTAAGAGAACTGGAGAAGTCAAGGCACTCTGTGTAGCTGAGAAAAGGAAGGAGATAATTACTACTTTTAAATTGAAATCTTGCTTTTTTTGAAGTCTGAGAAGGGACTTGAAAAATTGTATTTGTCAGAGCAAACAGAAAGCTAAAGAGAAATGTCAGACACTGTAGTTCTAGACCCAGATCACTGTGCCATGCAAGCCTTAATGCAGTGAGCTTAGGAGGAAAAGAGGTAGATTGCATTCCCAGTCTATGTAGAAAGGGGTGAAAAATATGTGGTCTTACAGATATGGATGCTTTGTTCTGCAACTCCATTTTTCTACCCCTAGGCCAGCCACTGGGACTCCGCAGGCTCAGCCTGAAGCCAGTTCCAGAATTGCCCAACATGGAAGCATTTCTCAGTGAGGCTCTTGTGAAGGTAAAGAAACAGGGCCATGGATGCCTGGCTCCAGAGCTCTGCTTCCAGGCAGTCAAAGCTGCCACAGAGCAGCCCTTTGCAGTTGGAGTCCAGAAGGAGCGAGAGCTGTTCAACATCCTGCTGACTTCAGGCCAGGCCCAAGCACTGCAGTATGCTTTCTTTGCAGAAAGAGCCGTGCAGAAGTGGACAACACCCAGTGGAGCTTCATGGAAAACTGCTTCCCCTCAGCCCATGTGCAAAGCAGCTGTGATAGGTAAGGGAATTAAAAAACTGTTGTGGTGCTGACTGCACAGCTAACAGCAGAGCTGAAGGGTAGTTGGATGAGTATAATTGGGCTTTACTCATGGCAGAAGGCTGAAGTGGGATTCCCTAGCAGTCACTCGCCAAAGTCACTGATACACATTACAGGCAAAGATACTCCACACCCATAGGTGACATGCAAGGAGGGAAGTTGTCACTGCATTGGTAAGCTCAGAAATTCAGATGGCAAGTCCCATCCCACTAGATTGTTACCTGATGCCACCTCTTTCTTTGAAAGAATAACGTCCTCACTTCAGACAGTTTCATCTGTGGACCATAAGCAGTCTGGTCCCTTTTAAATACTGTTATGTTGAGTCTGGCTTTGTTCCCTGTTATAAACAGGTTCACATGAAATTCTCCTCCTTCTGGTCTAGTTCTGTACTGCAAGTGCATGTGCACAGAGGCACTCGGGGATGTATTAATACAAAAATGTTTTGACAGCTGTATTTTAAGAAGATTTCATCTCACTGGGATCTACTCCTGCCATTTTGTAGCCCAGCAAGATAATGCCTTCATTAATTTTTTTATAAGAGCAATTTAAGTAAAATGGTTGATCTACTGCTGAGATTTTAAAAAATTATCTTTCAGCTCTGCCTGTTGATAGTAGCACTCCAAAAATGGTTAGACAAGTAAAGGAGCACTTGGAAAACATCCATTCTGTTTCAGAGAAAGCTTACCAGATCAACACTGCTCTTTCCTGGGTGCTTCTCAGGCCTTTTGTGCTCTTCAATATGAGCTCTCTGAAAGCTCATTTCAGGCCACAGAAACACTTTTTTTTGGAAGTTCCTTTCTCTTCATTAGCTGCCATGCCATATTTTTAATGAAAATGGTTTTTACACATTGGTCCACATTGTGAGGAGGATCCATGAGTGTTATAGCATTGAGGTAAAGAGGTGTGAATTATTGCCAAGTTTATCATGTGACTTGAAGAGCACAGTACTTTGGGCATATGCAATCCCAGGCAGGTCAGTCCTGCAGCATGGGCTTTGGCAGGAAGGGCTCATGTTGGAAGTTTTGTAGGAGCAATCAGGTGAACAAATGGACATTCTTTGCTACGTACTGATAAATCATGCCAGAATAATACATTTGCAAAGTCCCAATTGCAATGACAGTTTAGCCAGAAGGGCTGTTTAGATCTGATCTGCTTATTTTGGCACTGTAACTGAGCTAGAGGGAATTCGAAGGACAAATGCAATCTCTATTTAAAAGCTTCTGGTAGAAACATAATCTGTATCTTATTTCCAAACTGAACTGGCTACACTACATCTCCCATCCATTGGATTAAGTATTTGCATCTCATCTCCAGACAGGCTTCTGAATTCTCATCTGAAATTGCCCCAACCTCTACACCCAAGTGTCAATGTTTTTGTAGCTGGTTACAGACAATGCTCAGGTTAACCCATACTTTTTTCAGAATAAATAAACTAAGTGCTTTGATACTTTGCTGCAGAGCACAATGTGTCATCACACTCTGGTCATATTCATGACCCTGAACTTCCCTTAATTTTTCAGTGCTTCATAAAGCGCACATAGCTGAAGTGGGAACAGCATTCCAGGAGTAATTACACTAAGACCAGATACCAAGATGTTTCTTCCTTGCTCCTACTTAGTATGCTCAAGTTAACAGTCAACTTTCACATTAGCCATATTCAACACACCCTGCTAATTATCTACTGGCAGGGAGCAGCTGCACCCCAGGGATGGGGAGCCAATGGCAATAACATCTCCCAGGGGGACAGAACCACAGAATCTTTGAGGCTGGAAGGGACCTCTGAATATCATCTTGTCAACCCCCCTGCTCAAACAGGGCCACATCACTCTTGTGCTGGGGAGACCAGAACTGGACACAGTACTCCAGGTATGGTCTCACCAGTGCTAAGAAGAGGGCAAAGATCACCTCCCTCAACCTGCCAGCAAGACTCCTCTTAATGCAGCCCAGTATACCATTAGCCTTCTTTGCCACAAGGTCATATTGCTGCTCATAGTCAACTTAGTGTCCACCAGGACCCCCGGATCCTTTTTTGCAGAGCGGCTTTCCAGCCAGTTAGCCCCCAGTATACACTAGTGCACAGGACTATTCCTGCCCAGATGCAGAACTTTGCACTTCCCCTTGCTAAATTTCATGAAGCACCTATCAACCTATTTCTCCCTCTTGATGGCAGCACAATCCACTGCTGTATCAATTATTACAGTACCTGAGCAAGGCAAGCAGGGCAGACCCAGAGATCATGGCCAGCATCTACTAGAAGTACAGATGATCAAGCAAAGTTCATATGATGAACGCAGGTCCAAGGTAAAGTTAGGAAGCCAGTCTGCAGGTTGAAGTCTGGATCAACAATGTCCTTAGCCTGGCACAGCCACCATAAGACACCAGAACTCCTCCAACATAGCTGAGGAAGAGACTAAAGGCCCAGGTCTGAGCTTAAATGGGGCTCCAAAGCCCATGGGCAGTGCGTGTGGGAGGCTCCAGGTGTAGCATGTCAGGGTCATTAAAGCTTATTAGTGTATTCAGGGCCTTGACACTTATCAAGACTCCTAATGCCTTTTCTTAATCACTGCTTCTATCAATACAGCCCCCATAGCCTACAATTATAACTTGCTTTGTTTGTGCTAGTTGCTCATGTTATACTTCATTTGATAGGTGACATCTCCTATTTTGGAGGTTATTGATCACCTCCTTTTAACTCTGAATCCCACACCATATTAAGTGTCACTGCTTTCCATCACTTCTTTCTGCCACCCCACTGTGCTTTTTCTCCTCCCTTTCAAGGTCTTCCTCCTAGTTTCCCTTTTGATATCAGTGAAATTGCAAGTCTGTTAGGGACAGTCATAGAATATGCCAACACAATTGTATTTTTTCTTTCAGGCTGCTGTAACAAAAAGTCATTCTCCAGTCAGTACCATGCTGTACAGTATCTCATAGTTTCACATTCTTGATCTTAAGTACATTCTTGCAGCACCAGAAATCAAAATCTTAGGGATGATTTCTGAGGGACTGACACCTTTTAAAATAGTGCTGCTCATCCATGTAAGTATTGAGTCTACCTAGGTGATCCAGGGTCTATTTTCAGTGCAGAGAGGAGGGGAAGTCAGAGCATCCATTTTGGATGGTCAGAAATCATGCAGACACATTTTCCAATAGACAGTGCTGTGCTGTTTCACACACTAAAATCATGTTGCATTAGGCTGCTGCTTCTATCTTTTATCACTGCACAATGGGAAGGACCTGAGAAGATCACATTGACTTCTTCCTCCTTCATTACCTTTTTTGTAGGCACAGAGCACCTTTAGGGTATGGAGGCAGTGCCATGAATGCTAGGGGAGCCTTGCTTTGTGGCTCCCCATCTGTCCAATATTATCAGGAACTTGGAGGGAGCTGGCACATCACTTGCTGACCATGTCTTAATGTAGATTCAACAACAAGGATGATCTATCATTTTTGTGGGCATGCTTGATAGATAGCATTGCTGATGAACTGGCACCCATTCCTGTGTAGTGCTGGCTTCCCATTAGCTGTCTTTGTCTGCAGTTTGCTTGCTGAAAGACTGATAAGCGGGTAACACCCAGCTATGTGGGATCCCTCCTGCTCTTGGCCTAGCTGTCTGACTGTCTTCAGCCACATGCAATGTCACCTATTTCATTTGCTTCTGCTTGTTCTGAACTCTTGGCTCCCATTTCTTTCCTCTTTCTCTGGTTCCTCATCACCCAGAAAAAAGATTTCTTCTCTGTCCCTTCTGCAGTCTCCCCATAGCTCCCTGCTTGCCTCGAGTATCACATTATTCTGCCTGAAATTAATACCCTGAAACAGAGAAAGAAGCAGCTCCAGTCTGCAGCAGTTCGCCACTGCCAATAGCTCATTGTTGTTTTTAACAGGAACACTGGAACAGTCTTTTAATATTTTTACCAATCTATAAAGTATTATTTCCATTGCCTGGCATTTTAAAGTCCAAATATTCATTATCGTTCAGAATATTTTCCTCTGATCTCTATTTCTCTAGTGTGTGTGACTGTACATGAGTTGCTTTGTACATATTTCGAGTTCATTTGTTTTTAAATTTGTTTTTAAAGTCCTTCAATTAATTTTGCATGATTTTTCATATTCTAAGTAAGTACCTCATGTGACAGGTCAATAATTAACAGTCATTATTCACTCAGCTTGCCCAGCAAATGGATTTGACATATCCATATTTGGCCTGAAATTACATGGGTTCAAGTATAGTTTTATTTATATGTCAAAGCTACATTTCACAACAAAAGACCAGAAGCAAGATGGCTAGACACTGTTCTTTTCCTGAAGCAGATTTCAGTCTTCGTTTGAAAGATGTGCCTTGGGCATGAAAGATGGAAACACAGCCCTGAAAACTGTCCCCTGCATGCAAGATAAGACTATAGGGATTTTTTTTCATGTTTTGGGGGAAGTGAGAGCACTATTGAGGAAGACAACGGAACATACAGTAGAAATTCTGGAGTAGTTCCTAGCCATGTTTTGGTCTGTGGGATCTGAGCTGAGCATGTGCCATTTCCCTTTGTCTTTCTTCTACAGCCTTCTACACATGTAAGGCCCAATGATTCCCTGGCATTTTTTTCTGCTCTAATCTATTCTTCCCCAAGATCACTCAGCTTTATAAAATTGTAAAGGGGAGTCCTCAGAAATGCTTCTTTCCCTGCTAGATAGCCAAATATCTCCTTAGTTTTATAGCCCAATTTTAGAAAATATTTCCAGGGGAGTCATGCTGTGCAAGCTCTAATGTAACAAAACCCTTGGGGCTTTCATTACTCTCTCTGCCAGCTTCATTAAACATCATTTCATACAGGCCACTGAAGAGTTATGTAGTAAGTTGAGAGACAGCTTTTCTAGGTCAGAAACAAGCTTGGCAAGCTCATATCTTATCTATAAGCCTATTCCCATGGCCTAGAAAGTGAACTACTACAAGCATGTATGCCTGTCTATCATGGGATGGCTAAAATGTAGATGGGAGTACTCATACTACATGTGGATGAAAGCAAACAGGGGAATCGGCTAACACCACTGCAGAACGTCCCCTGAAAAGAAGGCTGGAGAACCTCTGCTCATGGAAGAGATTTTGATTTAGGAAGAAGCAGCATGTTCATATTGCGAGAGAACTGCTAAGATTTCAGTCATGAGACTGAAGCTGAGAGGAACGGGAGTTAATAAGGTCCAGGATGTGTGCATTATTTCTTTACTAGAGCTTGGGAATTCTAGGGAGAAACCCCAGGTCTTCACCCTGGAAATGAAAAGACTTCAAGAGGGAGCCATGTTGAACTGCAGACACTTTAGCTTGATGTCAAAGGGGGCCTTAAAAATGGGACTGGGCTTGGTGGATATACATGAGGTGGTGAATTACCCTCCTGCACTGTCCAAGAAGAAAGCAGTTTGTGTAGCTCACCAAAGACAGGGAAAAAACTGCCTTTAACTGTACCTGCTATGACATCCAAGGCTCCGAGTACTGAGCACAGTAGGAGGAGCTATTTGTATTTTTTTAGTCAGCAAACTGTGGACACTGAAATACTAAGAACTGACTCATATTATTATAGGGGCTTTTTTTCAAATTAGTTTTTAGTAGTACTTGATAATGAAGTAGCAAATCTAATTCCCTAGAAAGGAACTTCAGCATTTACTTGGGACTGTAATGGTTTATAAGCAGGCTGCCAGAAGTGATGTCTGTAAAAACTATTTTCTTGTGGCTAAGCAGGAAATGTTTTAAATGTCTTGTGTGTATGCAAGCTGAGGGTGGACAGAACTAAACCGAGGGTGTGTAGCTTGCAGGAAAAACATACTACCTTGTTTGACCTTGGCTGTTGGAACTTGTTTAAATGATGACATAATTTCAGCTCTTCTTTACAAAGCTGCTTTAGACAAATTTTTTAATCCCCTTGTTTCTGTTTATTTGTTTAGCTGACTTTCATTTGTAAACCTGGGATTAAAAAAATCATTTTTACAGAATTATAACAAACCCGTACTTTGTCTAGTTGTTGCTTTATTTAGGATATTAATAATCCTCCCATTCAGATGCTTCACACTTTTAAAGCTGATAAAATTGTGCTGGCCTTCTCTTACTAGTTTGTATTAACTTTGTCTGAAAAGCCTCCATCATGGGAGAGCAGGATAAATAGTGTGGGTTGTGCAACATGGGAAAGTGTAAGTGTGCAGCTTCATTTAATGTAATAGAGGGCAGAGCTGGTGGAAGGGCTCAGAAGGAAGGAAAGGATCAAGCCAGTAATCTCTACACTGGTATTCCTGCGGGTATGAGCTGGTAGTAGTGCATTTATGGATCTTGGAGGAAAAAATACAGCTTGAATGGATGCTCAGTTACAGGAATTCTGGGGAAGCGCTTTAACTGTGTAGTGGGACAAGGAAGACTGTGTCTTTGAGAATTTTCAGAGGTTAGGAATGGCCTGTGTTGGAGGACTTGGAGAGTTCCCAGTGGGCAAAGATGCCTGATACAAAGTGTGAACAGCAAGGAAAAGGCTACTGATGTTCCAGAGTGATTAAAAATGAGATAGAAGATGTTGAAATCTGGATTAAGAACACTGTTATTTCCATCCCGTTTGACCTGGCAATGAAAGACATACAACACTTTAGGGACAAAGTTTAGAGCAGGTCAGTGTCTGAGTCTTTACAGAAACAGCAGCTGAATTTTCTTTGCTTCAGAGATTACACAATGAAACGCAGAGGGAGAAGAGGAGGGAGACAAAGAGGAAGCTTGGCAGGAGAAGGGAAAAACCAATTGTCTGAGTTTTTCTGGTGTCAAAACCTCTGGGTAGGGTGTATTTGCTTACACTAATATTCTGTGAGTGCCCATATAGGACCATCTCACAGGAACAGAGAGGCACTGATATCCTCAGGATGAAGCTTGCTTGTGGAACTCCCTGCTAGAAGTTGGTAACAGGGTTGAAGTAGAAACTCAGAACTCCTGTCTTTGATCCCCAGGTTCTAACTCTTAAATGATGCTGGTTTCCATAGGTATAAAACTTTGCAGGGAGGAGACACGAATCACATGGTCTGTGCACACTGGAGTGAATCCCACTGGTATTTTGTAAGCTTGAGAGGACATTAACTTGCCTTTATGCTACTGCTTTTCAAACATTTAGGCTCACTGAAATAGAGAATTCACCTTCCTTTTTCCCAGTCTTCAATTCTTTTTTGTATCTGTGCACCACTAATTTTGGATAGGCTTCCACCTTTTATCCTGGAGTTACAAAGGAAATGCTACTGACAAGTGATTAAGTGTAACATTTTCTATTCATAGTCTCTGATTCTGTCTCACTTTTATCCCTAGGTCTGGGAACAATGGGCCGAGGCATTGTAACTTCTCTGGTTAAGGCCAACATACCTGTGGTAGCCCTGGAGCAGGATGTGGAGTATCTGAACATGGGAAGAAAAGCTGTGATGCTCCTTTTGGAACGTGAGGCTATGAAAATGGAGCAGGGTGCCCAAACCCTGGATTTCCATAATCCTGCACGTCTCCACTTCACTGTGGACTTTGATCTGTTGTGTGATGTAGATCTAGTCATTGAGGCTGTGTTTGAGAACATGGCACTAAAGAAGGAAATATTCCACAAGCTATCAAGAATCTGCAAACCAGGGGCCTTTCTGTGTACAAACACATCAGCCCTGAACATCGATGAAATAGCTTCTGCCACGAGCCGCCCACAGCAGGTCATTGGCACACACTTCTTCTCCCCTGCTCATGTGATGAGGCTATTAGAAATAATCTATGGCCATCACACATCCCCCACCACTATTGCCACTGCTATGCAACTAGCCAAAGTGCTGAAAAAAGTTGGAGTAGTGGTAGGGAATTGTTTTGGGTTTGTTGGGAATCGGATGATGTTTCCATATGTACAACAGGCAGTTTTCCTTCTAGAGGAAGGAAGCAGACCAGAAGCAGTAGATCATGTTCTTGAAGATTTTGGGTTTAAGTTAGGACCTTTCCGAATGTCTGATCTTGCTGGGCTGGATGTGGGCTGGAGGTCTCGAAAGGGCCAGGGCCTCACTGGGGCCTCACTACCTCCAGGAACACCTGCCCGCCAACGGCATGGCCATCGCTACAGTCCACTGCCAGATCTTCTGTGTGAGAATGGCAGGTTTGGCCAGAAAACTGGGAAAGGCTGGTATCAGTATGAGAAGGCTGGGGGAAGGACAGCCAAGCCAGATCCATGGCTTCACAACTTTTTGTCCCAGTACAGAGACACCCATCACATCAACACCCGCTTTATAGACCAGGAGGAAATCCTGGAGCGGTGTTTGTTTTCCCTCATCAATGAAGGGTTTGACATCCTGGCTGAGGGAATAGCATCTGGCCCAGAACACCTGGATGTAATTTATATCAATGGCTATGGGTGGCCAAAGCACAGGGGTGGCCCCATGTTCTATGCTTCCACCATTGGGCTCCCTCGCGTTCTGGCTAAGCTGCAGAAATACTCCAAGGCCCACCCTGATGTTCCAGGGCTACAGCCCAGTGTCTTTCTGAAAAAGCTGGTAGCTATGGGGAACCCTCCTCTCAAAGAGTGGATGTCCTACCTCAGCCGGCAGAGCAACAAGCTGTGATTTCGTTTATGCCTGCTATATACACTCAATGGAGGCTGATCTCATGAAACAGGTGCTGTAATTGCACTGTCATTTCCAATCAAAACCAAAGTGCTAAAGGCTCATAAACAATGTCATTGACCTTCCTGGGCCTTTGCAGAGAATAACTTTGGCTGATGATTGATCTCAGTCCCCCTCTTGCTGCAGATAACCACTGCCATCAGCTACCCTTCCTTCTCAGCACCAGCCTTACCCACCTTCTTCACACGTTGCTGTGTAAAGGCCCGCCTCATTTTGCTCTGCCTTCAGGTCTTCACAGCTGTACATCCCTTCCAGTCTGTCTTTGTGGAAGGGAGGGAGCAGGATCCACAGCCCACATAGCAAATCATGGTGGGAGGCAGGAGAGAGATGATCACAATTCACCCAACACCTGCTGGATCTACCAGATCCTGCCTTAAATCTATTTCCCAGTTTGTTCAGGTCTTTCCTGTGCAGCCCACCTCCACTGGATTCCCTGGCACTCCCAAAGACAGCCAGATGGAGCCTGCTCCCTTCCTGCTGCTGGGGGAGAGAGAGATGGCACAAGGGGCACAGCGCCTTTCAGAGGTCAAGTCAAATGAACTGGAGAGAGCAAGTTTGGGCACAGAGCAAGGGGTAGGGCTGGCACCATCCCTCCTCCCTGCTGCAGAGGAGATTCTAATAAATGACAGAAAAGCCACAAATACATCGACCTGACTAACCTGCCCTGTGGTTGGTGGCTCACAACTGGCCTTCTGCATTCAGACTCCATCCTCCGTTATCATTATCCCCACCTAGCTTTGTCCAAGCAGAAACATCTTCTGGCATCTTTTAAGTGTAGATATGTGTTGCCATCACTCCCCCTATCTTGCCTGCCTACAGCTACCAGGTCTTGGATCTCAGCATGCTCTAATTGACCAGATTGAAACATGGCCTGGCACTTACCGGGTTTTCACATGGGCCAAGGGCACACTGAGAAGTAGACGGCTCAAGAACTGTGCAGGCAGGAACATTCCTGCAGGCAGGCAGGGAGACAGCAGTTCTCTAGCAGAGAGCAGAGCAGGGGGAGAGTGAGCCAAACTTGCTCCAGGCTTGATGCTTTGGGACGAAGTCTCCCATTTCTTATGTCTAGTGAATATATCTTCCAGTCTGGTGCAGGGAATAGGTTGGTCTGGGTTCCCTTCTCAGGGACATCGGCTGTCTAACTTTTGCATTTTATTTTAATAAAACTGCTTTAATCATCTAATGACAGATTATATGATATCACATTGGATAGTAGAAAAAAAGAAAATGTGCTTGTTCTTTGTTTTTTCTTCATTGCTTCTCTGCATGGAGAATTAGATAATTTTCCTGTTTGTGGAGGAGTTTGTGTCTGAAAAGGCTACATGCTTCTTTTTTCCTAAATATGTCTTATTTTGCCCTTTATCTACCCCTGTTCTTCAGTGGGTGAGGGTGCAAAACTGAGGGTAGGAAACCCTTCAGAAGTCACAAGCCAACCCAACTGCCTGGTTCCAGGGAGGATTTTTCTCCAGGACCAGAGAAAGACCTAATTCCAGGCCCAGCAAACTGCTGTAGTTTCCCCTGAATCACTCGTGTGCCACAGCTGAGAGCAACCCAGCATTTCTTCAAAGGTGAAGCACTGCTTCCACATGAGCAGACTCTGCGTGACATGTTACACAAGAACACTGGCTGGTGCTGGTGGCTGTCATATCATCCAGCAGGACAGCTCTGGACACGATGCACTGCCTGGGCTAACATCCCCTCTCCTATGCCTCGTGCTGTGGTGTTCACCCATACTGGAGATGAGCTGGGAAAGGGCAATTCCCCTTGCAGCAGGGAGCAGGCTGCGGAGGAGAGGGCATGCCCTTCCTCTGTAGGAGAGATGCTGGTCTCAGGATATTGAGACCCAGCAGCTTCTACCCTGTGCCCAAAATGCTTCTCCTTCACCTGCAGCATTTTTGTGCTGGTGGGTCTGATGTGCCCATTACCCTTCTTGTCTCCTCTCATGGAAATTACTGAGAACAGAGGCTGTTCACACTAGTCATGTCTCTCCTGACAGAAGTTCATTTGTAAATTCATATTGACCAAAGCAGCACAGCATTGATCTGTCTGCTTTATGTCCCAGCCAGCCACCAGTGACATTGCTGTTGCTGAGAGGTTGCATTCACAGCTCCGAGAGGGCAGGTGCAAGGCTCCCCACAGCTGGCAGGAGTGCGTGGGAGTCCCTGCCTCTCGACTGCTCTGTTCCCGGCAGGGCAAGAGCACACCAAAGGGCAACCACAGATCCCTGGTCCTCAGCCCGGCAGGGCAGCAGCCCGTGCTCAGCAGCCTGATTTGAAGCCCTTGGTGTCTGCTGACATGCAATGTAATGAGAAAGCACCAGCCCATTCTGTGAGCCTCTTTGGTAAGTTGTTAAAATAACAGCCTTGCAAAGTCCCTGATCAGCTTAAAATATGCAGTGATACCAGAAATATGCTCATGAGTGAAATGATCCTTCATTTAACAGGGAGAGAACACAGCCCTGCGCAGAGGGAGAACTTGATAACCACTTGGTACAAGATTAGTTTTCCCACCTGTCTTTTTGAAACAGCTAACTATTTTCACTCGGTGTGAAAATACCTGTTAAAAATGTTTTCCAGGTAAAACTGTCCCTCCTGGCGAGGAATGTTGCCAACTCTGCTCACTTGTTGCAAGTCTGACCATTCTAAGCTATGCGAGTGTGAGCTGAGGTTGTACAGTTCTCCAGCATGGTGAGGCCTTGGTGACACACATTGCAAGCTGGCCCTAGTCCATCCTTAATCTTTGGGCCCCGCTTCTACTTTCATGTGAGTGTCTGGCTGGAGATCTACGCTTTCTGCACAGTGGGGACGCTTGCTTTCAGTGCTGAGGACAGTCGGTTTCAGCCCTGTTGAGTACCCATGGTCTCTCGCATGCAGCTGCAGAATTGTTAGATGTCTTTAATTAAGTCGGTGAACTCTGCCAGTGCAGCAGATGCTTCCATTAACTGCTCAGCCACAGGCATTTTGCAAAACAGTAAAGAATGGGAGTGCACCAAAGGAGAGAATTGCTTTAGCTTTGATCAATGTCCCCTGCAGCACTGGGTCTTCAAGGGGAAGCAAAAAGCTCCCTCCCTTTTGGTGTGCTAAGAAGCACTGTCCTGCAGTGCATGTCTGGATTGGACAGGGCACTTGAGTCTTGTCAGCACCCGTTTCTGTAACCCATAGTTCACCTTCCTTCACTTCATTGCTTTTTAACAGAAAGTGATCTTACAGCCCAGGCTGGGTCTGAGAGCAGCTCTGGAGGTGAAACAGCAGTGGAGAGGGAGGGCTTCGTGCCAGCAGGTAGAAGAGGCAGTTCTCCTTGGGCTGGGGGGGGTCTCATGGGAGCTGAGCAGCATCCCCTGTTTGCTGCTGTTGGGCTCCGGGGAACAGGAGGAACGACAGGACAGTGTCAAAGAAACACCTGATTTTGCAGTCTGTTTCTCCTCTGCTTGCAAAGAGCTGAGCAAGGTCCTGAATGTTTGCAGATTTCAGTGGGATTTCGGTAAAACAAAGGCAGGTAAGCCTTGAGGAGTGATTCAGGAAACTCACTTTCCAATGCATTTAACCCTGCAGGCATTTAAAATCAACAGGCCTGTGAAGCGCCCTCACTCCTGATGACCAGTGCCTGGGAAGGCTCAAAGTCTCCTGCTCAGTGCATCGGGGCTCCCATGTCCTGCCCAGTTAGGCTGAGTTTGATAGGCCTTGTCCCTGAGGCATGGTGCAAACCTCCCTGCCCCCCTCCGCCAGATCTGATTGCTTTTGTCCCAGAAATCAAAACCAGCCCCAGAAATGTCCCTTCAGCCTGGTGAAAAGCTCTCCCTCGAGCCGTGCGCAACCATCACGAGAAAGGGAGAGGTTGTAGCCCCTGCTTGTGCATCCCAGGACATGTGGGCATAAGCTGAGGTGCAGTTGTGTGTGCCCAGGGCTCACCTGGCACTGAGATGCTGCAGGAGGGAGTGAAAGACTCCCTGGGACCATGTAAGGGCAGGAAGGGCAGTAGCAGACCAGGTATATGCTGACTGCCTGTGTGCATTGCATTGAAAGGAGCTGGCTGTACTGTGGGTGAGTGTTCCAGCCCTCCCACTCTGGTGCCTGGCCCATCTGCTGAGGCAAAGTGCTTGTCCCCACTCCTAGCAACAATGGAGGGTTCGGTTCAGAAGGGATCAGCAGGACTGTTTTGTGCGGCCTCCATTATAACACAGGCCAGAAGCTTCCCCCAATGAGCCCTGCACCACCCGGACAGTTAAACTCCATCCTCCAGCGCCTTTGCTTTGGAGGGGGAAGGGTGCTTTGGGTGCGCAGGTGGGGAGTATTGTGTAAATGGGTTTGGCAGCCTGACCAGGGGACAGGGCAGTGCACAGGGTAGGAGTTGCTCACTTGTACATGCTGTTTTGGTGGGTCTCAGCCTTGTGATGCGAGCACTGGCTCAGCACCGGTGTGAGTGGTGAAATGTCCCAGGGCCAGCAGTGCTGCAGGGAGCTGGTCTGTGCTACAAGTCAGGAACGCTGGTCAGAGGTTGTTCAAAGTCTCAGTGCAACTCTCTGCTCTGCAGTTATGACCCACATCCTTTGTTTTTACCCATAAAGTGCATAGCTGATCGTAGCAATACACCTGCGGCTTGGTTGTTCTTAAGCTCTTTTTGTTGGCAAGAAGCAAATGATTCTCTGAGTGCATCTTCAGGAGGGTGTACAGCATGGGGACACCTCTAGGATCTATCCCAAGGACAGACCCCAAAGGCACTGTCTGGGAATATTCTGGAGAACACGAAGTATTTGTTTTGACTATTTTTTGTAAGTATAAGTATTTTTTTACTACTTCTGACAAAGAGCTATTGGGTACTGTACAAAGGTAAGTGACTATGAAAATGACCAGTTTGATTTCTGTTCTAACAGAAAGCTGACTTCAACTCCCTTAGTACTCTGCAGAGGGCCAATAAAAACACAATTTACTTTCAAACATGACAGGAAAACAAGGCCACCACTACATTTAGGAAACCAAATAATGTAGCCACTGCTAAAGACAAATCCAAACTTTAATTTTGGCCTAAAGATACGATTGTTGGAAAATAACAATATGCTTCCACATCATTATTAACCAAAATTATATCTACTGATTATTTTACAAAATGGAAGACAAAGTTTATCAGCGTTTTTAAAATCACTGCATGATTAGAAAGAAATGGTTTTCCTGATTAGATGACCTGAGAATAAGTAGCATGAAGAATAAAATATAAACCAAGAACTGCCTGTGCCACGGGCCACATGTGCAAGCAGTTCAGTCTTCTGATCCATTGCGTCTGGCACTGCAGGGGCGATCTGTGTCCACCTGTCTCATAAAATAGCCAAGAGCCACACACTTGTAGGGCCCCAGATCACTTGTACCTGATCATGCCCACCTCCTTCTCCCCAGCCCCGGGTGCTGCCGTCCGGATGCGAGGGTGCCTGGATCCCATTTAACAAACCCGGCGGGGTGCAGAGAGGAGCTCCGCACGCCCTGTCATGGCAGGGGCGGGAGGGGGACGCTCCGGGGAGCTGGCTGGCTCGGGAGTGCCTGGCACCGTGGCCTGCTGGCCTTGCTCATCTCTGCTGGGAGCCAGGCTGGCTTAGCCAGGACCAGTCGCTGCTCATGCACGTGTGCTCCTGCCGCTACAAGATGCCTCTGAAAAACAGTTAAATTTCATAACGGGTCAAAATACACGGCAGGTGCCCTCGCGCGCACTCCCCGCCCGGCAGAGCTGGCGTTCCCGGCGTAACACAGCGGCATCGGGCAGCCCGAGGGGGTGACCTGACCTCCGGCCAGCCCGGCCTCGGCACGCCGCCGTCGACCACCTCGCCCCCGGAGCGGCTTTGCCCTCGGCTTACCGCCGCACCCCCCGCTCTGCGCACCCCTGTCCCGGCCCCGGGCGGCCGGCGGGGGCACCGGGGCAGCGGGTGGTGCTGAAGGACGGGCGGGAGGGGCGGCCGCCCGCCGTCCCGGGGCGGGGCGGGGAGGAGCCGGCGGGGCGGGCGGCCGGGCCGTGCCCGCGGCGCTGCCCCCCGCGGCGCTGGGCGGGCGGGCGGTCCCCGCTGCGGCTCGGCGCCTTCTCCTCCTCCTCCTCCTCCTCCTCCTCCTCCTCCTCCTCCTCCTCCTCCTCCTCCTCCTCCTTTTCCTTCTCCTCCTCCTCCTCCACCACCACCACCACCACCACCTCCTCCTCCTCCTCCTCCTCCTTCTCCTCCTCCTGGCCGCTGCGGCGCGGGGGCTGCGGGCGGAGCGGCGGCGCCATGAGCGGGGCGGCGGCGAAGAGCGAGAAGCTGGATGAGGCTCAGGCGCTGGCCCGCAGCTGCGCGGGCAGACCCGACTTCCAGCCCTGCGACGGGCTCTCGCTCTGCGCCACCCACAGCCACGGCCGCTGCTTCCGCCTCCACTGGTGCTGCCACCTGGGATGGTGCCACTGTGAGTGAGCGAGCGCGCGGCCCCAACGGTCCTAACGGTCTCCGCGCGCCGCACTGCCCGCCGGCACCCCTCACCGTCCCGCCCCGTCCCGTCCGGCGGCGGGGCTGCCGGCCGGGAGGAGCCCGACCCCCCCCCCCCCCCCGCCCCGCCTCCCACCGGAGCTGTCCCCGCCGAGGCGGCGGGCGGCGGGGCGGCAGCGCGGGCGGCTTCGCGGCCGCGGTGGAGAGAACCCGGGGCCGAGCCTGCTGCGGTGGGACCCCAAACTTCGGGGCTGCTGCCGGAGGGGTGGCCGGGCGGGGCAGCGGCGCTGCTGCCGCGGCGGTGCGGGGGAGAGTTGCCTCGGGGCCTGGCGTCCGGACACCCCTCAGCTCAGAGCCGGGGGGGCGGCCGAAGGGTGAGCTGCTTGTGGCGCCGGCTGCTGCCTTCGCACACCGCTGCTGCTGCATAGGGCTGTCTTTTTCACCGGAGGAGGCATTCGCCATCTACTTCGTTTTCGGGTCTAATGCTTTTCTTCTTGCAGGCGTACGGTTTAAAGTCTTTTGAGTGGAGAAGGAACTGCTTTAGGATATATATATAGCAGATAGTCACTGTTTGAAAATCCGGTGTTGCTCCAACTCTGTTGAAAAGGCGCCCAATGACTTTAATATCTGTATTCAAGATACTGATGTGTATAATCATGGAGGCTGGGATTGAACTGTGGATGTCCAAACATAGTTTGATGAATAATTAATCACATACAGCCTTGAAGAGCAGCCGTTCAAACAGCATGTCAGTATGAGGTCGGGAAATGGTGATGGAGCTGTATACTTGGCTTGTGTTGCATTTTGGAGATCTTAAGGCCTGGATGGTCGGGGTTAAAGTTGGACCCTTATGTGAGGGTTGCTTGGTGCTGCTGAGGATGTCCCTTGGCTCCTGACATCCTGTTCTTCTTTTCAGTCTGTCGCCATCTCTCCTTGTAATTTAATCTCCTACATGAGTTCCCTTTCACACACACTTCTTGCAAATTTTGCTTAATGGGGAAATGGGCCTGCCTAAAAAGCCACCTTTTATTTGGATGAGAGCTTCTATTTGACATAAATACACACTGTAGGAATTTCACCTTGATTTGGGGTTCATTTGAAATCAGTTCACAACAATGGGTATTTTCTGTCTGTGCCCTGAAATGAGTACTGTGTGGTGGCACAACTGGCTATGTGAGAAGGTGCCATAGTCACCTGCTGCACAGGGACAGGGATGTCTCATTGCCGTTTCATCGATGACACAAAAGCCCTCGAGCTATGACCTAGATAATACTCTTCCAAAATTTCTCTGGTCTCAGTTATTTGTGGTTGCCATCAAGAGTGCTTACAAGCACTCTGGGATACAGGATCAGAGCTCAAAATGGTGTTTATTAACTGGAGATGTTGCCCAAAATCAGTTGGGGATGGTCCTGGGAAGGGGAAGTCAAATGTGGAGCTGGGAACACCTAGAGAAGTGACATTGCGGAGAAGGATCTGGGGATTAAGGATGGATCACAAACTGAGTGTGCGTCAGCAGCAGGAGGCCTTTGTGGTAGAAAATCCAAAACCAGAGCCCACGCCTTCACTTGGGGATGCATTAACAGGAGCATTGCAAGCGTGCAATTTAATTAGTCTCTTCAGCTCAGTAATGATGAAACCAGACTGATGGGCTTAGTTTTGAGCATTGCACTTTAAAAAGCTGTAGGAGAATTGGGGAGTTTCTGTAGGAGATCACAGTGATCAGCTTAGAAAATATGATTTACAAGGGGTGCAAAAGCAAAGGGGTTGCTTGGGCTGTAAAAGATTGATGGAGGGAGGGGAGATGAGCTTTGCAAAGTGTAAAGGTAGCCTTGCAAAGAAAGCCGTGTTCTAGCCCTTCTCTACACAGACTTGGAAGATAACCAGTTATCACTTACCTGTGGCAAGAAAAGTTTAGGTTTGGACATTAGAAAACATTTTAACTAGGAAGAGGTATGAAAGCAAGGGAATGGAGTACTTAAGAAGGTGAGGAATCATGGTCCCCGAAGGCCTTTAAGGAAGGCTTAGACTGGTGTCTCTTGGGAGTTACATGGAGCTTATTCCCTCTTGGAAGGACCACTTGAGATCCCATCCAGCCCTTAGCTTCCCCGTGGCAATTGTAAGATTTAAAAATAATTATAGTTTTTGCAAGAAGTACAGACTTCCTTCTTAATTCCTCCTTTACGACTAAGGAAACTTTGAGATACATTTGCCCCATGAAACTATGATTTTAAATGAAGGAAGTCACATACCTCTTTTTCTTGTTTAATCTTCTAAAAGCCATGAAGAAGTGCGCTGCCTTCTTGCCCCCTTATATCCTAATGCAAATTTCAGAGCTAAGGATCTCTTTGTATCCTGCTCCTGCAGAATGACTTGAGTTGGACTTGAAAGGGGTAAGAATGAGGTCTATAATGGAAAATTGTATAGAGGTCAGAGATGTAATTAAACAGTGTTGGGAGTTATCTTTCATAAATGCAGTGCTGTAATACTGACTTGGGAGTCCTCAGAGGGTTCTTGAAAGTGGTTTTCTGTGACTCTTAAGAGCTGTATTGGGGTACAGGAAGCTCTACATCAATTAAAATGGCCTTGGAAGTAGTATTTTCTGTCAGTGTCCAAGGTCCTGGAGAATGTCAACTCGGTTAAAGTGCACTTACACTGAAAAATTTCAAAAACTCACTACCACTACAATGAGTAGATTGTCTCCTCATGTGTATTCGGGATCAGATCTGCTTAATTCAGTGACAAAAGCAATTTAGCATTGCAGAGCCACTAGGCTATAGAAGTAATAATTGAGAAAGAACCTAGTCTGAATTCCCCAAAGCCATTTTTGTTGGCATGCTCCGAAGTGAGCAGTACTTTAAGCGCTCTCTTTACCTCCCATGTTTCTCTGTGAAATGGCAATAACAGCTGGCAGGTGAGATCACAGAGACTGTTCAGTGTATCCAGACAGCTCTGAGAACCTCAAGTATCTGTATGACTTCCGTGTCAAAGCCTGGGAGTTTATTTCGGGTCTTTTTGAGTCTGTTCTGGGCTTGATGGGGAGCAGAGTTCCCTGTGAGATGGGAGGTCATTCTCTAATATGGCCCAGTGCCTGGGGAGCTCTGAACCCAACTAAAACCTTCGTAAGCAGGTGCACACAAAATGTGCAGCACCAGGGGGCTTGGGGAGGCTGCGGATGGGAGGACTGGCAGGGTGCATTGGGTGTCATTGGAGACGCCTGGCTCTGTGGGCATCAGGGGTCCGGGAGAGCAGGCAGCACCTCATATCCTGCTGCAATAGATGTCTACAACACCCTTCCCCTGTGTTCTTCCGGACATCTGCACGCCTGCCAACTCCTGTCTCCACATGGAAGCGGGATGAGGGCTCAAGCCTTCAGAGTCCTCTTCCCTGCAGGGAATAAGGTGTTGGCCAAGAAGTGTTTTGACTTTAGCCCCCGTGTTTGTCCTGTCACATGTTTCTCTTGCTTGCACTGCACCCTTTCAGTCTATCCCTGCGTGCATTCCCCTTGCCAGGGTGACAGCCCCCTGTTCACCTTCCTCCCCTCCCCTCTGATAGCCTTGTGGGGTTTTGTTTATTAGATGGAGGTTGAGAGCCATAAAGTACTCAGATCTACTTTTTCCAGAGTCAGAGAAAACATGCGCCAGAGGCAGGTCTGCAGCAAGGTGCCTGCCTTCCTTTCCTCACCTCTGGATTTCTGGTGCGGCTCTGCTCTGCACTGGTGCTGCCTGCGAGGCTGCTGGCTTTGTGGTGGTACCTGCTTCTGTAAGAATGGATCAGATCCTTGGGGTTACATCTGTACTGACAGCAGGACTTTGACTGTGTTTTGCTAATTCTACTCCCCAAGAATTAGCTCACCAGAGAAAGCATCACACTTCATACAATTACAAGATTGGCTTCATCCCTGGACAATGCAAAAATAGGGTATTCTGTTGCAACTGTGTTCATTTTTTAATCTGAATGTCTTGCATTATGTTAAACACCTTGCAAAACTCAGTACGTTATGTTGCAGTTATAAAAAATACATTATGAATAATGGTTCCACAATACTCGTTTCACAACAGTTATATCAATAGATAGTAATTGTGCTAGCTTGTATTAGCCTTTCTGTGATTCTCTCCCCCCCCCCCCCCCCGGTTCAGCATCAGAAAAGCGGGCTTTCAGTTACTTAAAGCCTCTTGTGTATCTTATATTGAAAAATAACTGCGACAAATAAATTTCAGTTCCACCACTTTTGCAAGATTCAGCTGCTTGGACCGTTTACAAGAAAACAAACCAAGCAAGGGTGAAAGCTGTGAGGTCTCCTCTGGGTGGTCAGAGAGGGAAAACTGTTGCTAGGCTCAGACGTGAAAAGATTGTGGTGGCAGTATAGGTTTTAAAAAATACAGATGCTCCTCTGCCCTTGTGTTTTGCTAAGTGGTCTATAACACTTGCAGGTGTGCCTTGAAATAGCTTCCTACTCTCTGGTGTGCATTGCGTAATTATGGGACTGTTAGACCCTGAGTTTAGATCCAGACCTGCCAGTTTCTGTGTGAGGTCAGGAAGGCTTGGGAAGAAACCTAAGAAACTGTCATTCCTCGGCCAAGAGGAGAAAAGGGGTTTATATGATGGGTGGCATGTCATGAAGGGCATGTGTTTTCTGGGTGGTTTGGGGGAGAAGGACTTCTCTGATTTTGGCCATGCCAGCACATATTCTGAGGACACAGAATCAGAGTATATTTACATTTCTTGTTCATCTGCCCGCTGAACAGGGAGACCAGAGTTTCTCTTTGCTCTCAGAGCAAGCTCCATTGCTTCCTCATCGCGTCTGTTTTACCGGCGTCTGCAGGTCCTCCAGAGCTGGACCAGCTAGTTGTAGTTTTCAGTCTGTGGTCGGCCTTTGCTGTGTGCTTGGGCGGTGAGAGGCGACTATCCATCTCCCACAGCTGCTGCCAGGGAATGAAGCAAATCAGTACAGTCACTGCACCTGTGTGTACTCTAAGCAGATATTTGTTTATTACATTGTTCTCTACTTGAAATACCAGTGGTTTTATTCAACATTTTTAAATAAAAAAACATTTGTTTTCTCCCTCACAAAACTGGTGAAAGCTCTCTGTTGAGGCCAGCCTTGATTATACCTCTTCCAGAGAGAAAGATGTGGTTGTGTGTGTCACATCGCATCTCCTACCTGTCCTCTTGACAGTGTACACACCCTGGCCCCACGCACCAGGTGCTGGTATTTTCCCTTGCTATGCAGTGATGTGTGTAGCATCTAAGTAGCTCTGTGCACACAAGTAGCATTTCCGTGGTATCTCTCCCACCTCTCAAGCGACAAAAGCTATCAGCAGGGGCTCTGACAATCTTTGAAGCCCGTGTAATTATTCAGACCCCAGTCTGCCTGTGGGAACCATAAGCAGAGATTCAGCAAGGCAGCCTTTCTTTCCTGTAACAGACCAGCGGTATGGTGAGCTAAAATGGTTATTTAAAGTATTCAACTGCGCCGCGACACAGCTTGCGGGCCTCTAAAGAGGAGGTGTGTCTGCCTGCCTGCCAGCCAGCTTCTGTTGATCCCTCCATGTTAGAGTAGCAGTTACAGCCCCGGAGGACATCCTAAAATGAGCCCTGGGGTGCTCTGCAGCATCGCATTCATTGTAGATCTCCAAAAGCCTTGCTTTTGTTCTGGTGTGTTTTCTTTGTGTTGTTTTTTGGAGGCTGTGAAACTCTTTGTCACATCCAGGAGAGAGCAAAAGGGCAGTAGTGTACCAGTGCTACGTGTATCTCTGTCTGCAAAAGGTCTTGTAGACTGGAGCTTACTGGAAGTAGCCAGCCTGGCACTAGTGACAGCAACTTCAATTTCCAGCAGTGGTGTTCCACAGGGCAAAACTACCTCCTGATGACTGAGTTGTTGGATAAACATGAAAAGGCAGTTGTAACATGCTTATAAATTCTCAGACTGAATATTTGGAGTAGCTCATACATTTTTCTTTATGGAAAATTCTGTCTAAACAGGAATGGAGCAGTGGGGCTAGGAACTTTGAGGCTGGTTGTTCTCTGAAAACACAGCTTGGTGGGAGGATAATTTCACGTCCTACAAGAAATAGGTATTTTTTCATTTGCTTTTGCTGTGAAAAGGATTTGAACCTCCATCCAATTTAAGTCCATGTACCTGGACAAAATGTTTGTGCACAAGCAAGGCATTATGCTGAGCAGCAGGCAAGAGCCACAGAAAGGTGGATTTTTCAGCTTGTAATGGGAAAAGACTTTTAATAAGGATTTGCTGCCTGTGGCTGTGCAAGTTCTTCTCTTCACCTGTATTTTGAAGAGCTATGATATTCTAGCTTCATTTCACTAAGCTGTACACAATAAGGGAAAGAATGTCAGCTTAATATATTCTGAAGTGTAACTCTAAAGGAAAACACTTATCTGCCAGTTTTTATAGGTGCACCATTCTGGACCTGGATTGTATTTTGTTGCTCTGGTTTTAGCTATAATCAGCAAATCACAGTATGAATGTACTATTGATGCCATGTCTCAGAAAAGAACCCACATGTGTAGATTTATCATACCCTGTGGGAACATCAGCACCTTTGAAAGAACCTGCTGGTATTCATTCTGAAATCCTTACTATAATGCAGTTATTTTTAGAGACATGCATGTTCTTTTATTATTATTATTAACAAAACCCCTGATATCACTTAACAGGAATAGACCACAAGAAAATATTTGAATTCAAGTTACTTGTTGTAAGTACATCTTGTAGGACTAACTCTTCTATGCCTCATAGAGGATTGAATAGAAATCACTGCACTTCTTTCTCTGCAAGTCCTGAGAAAAAGGCCCTTGTGTACCAAAACGCTTTCTGCCAGCCAAAACCTCTTTTTTGTCATGCATGACTGTGAGGCTGTGTTTTGTAATCTGTCTGTCCATCTGAGGAGCGTGATTCACAAAGAATTAATATGTGCTTACCCAAAACGCGGTGATCTGCTGGTAAGAGCCTCAGAGTTGCACATAAATGACACCTCTCCTCTGTGGCTGCATGAAGGGTTAACGTACTGTTTTCATGAAGCCTGAAATGAGGAGGCTGTTGATGTTCCCTACAGGAAGTAAGTACTTCTGAAGGGTTCATTAACATTGCCTCCTGTCAGCTTTTGTGGTGGATGTCTGTGAATTCAGGACATTCTAACAGCTCAGTGTTGAAGGCTGAGGCTCTGCTCCTGCTCAGAGGTCTTCATTCTAGTAAAAGGCTTCAGGCATTTTTCTCACTGCAGGGTAACAGCTCAAAGATAAAATTTGTACTGGAGTACAGTGCCTGTGGCAAGTGTGTGGCTTCCTTCCTGGACTCTGCAGGTGAGGAAATCTGTTTGCCTGTTTGATTCTCTGAGTGTGCTTACTGCAAGTGCCTAAATGCAACAGAGCCTTCTAACACATTATCCTTCCTCTTGGGGTTGCAGATGGATGTTTCATGTGTCTTAAACTGCAGCCCATGGTCATATCGTTGCATTGCCCTATGAGATAAACTGAGTCGTGAGACTGTAGTCCTCATGGTTTCCATCCTGGAGGTCTGCAGAGCTGACTGTGTGCTCAGGTTTGCGGGAAGCACTGAGGAGGGTTTTCAGGTACTTGGCACAGGACCTCAAACTTTCTGGCAGCACCAATGTACTCATCAAGAGTATGTTTTGTTGCTGCTCATGTTGATGCAACTGCCAGAGCTGGGCTTGTAGAGAATGGACATCTTGGGGTGTTTTTATGTAATGGCTCTCAATTTAACCAATGCTGTCTTACACTTCATGACTCACTTCAAGCCCTGGTAACTTAGTTCTGCACATTGATCAGGCTATACCAGAAATTTTTGTTTCTGTAAAGAACAAAAAGCAAAATGCCTTACTCGCAAACCTTGTAAGATGTTACAGAATGATAGCTGTGACAGTGTGGGCTTAGCTGTTGATGGATGGCACAAACCTATACTAATGTAAAAAGCTGGTTGGCAGTAGATTGGATTCCAGGTAGTGCGTATATATATGTATCTCTCTCTCTCCCTCTCTGCATATAAATTAGTGTTGTGGTTTTTACTCCAGCACCTTCATGAATTTATCTGTCCACAAGATACAGAGTATGTTTTTATAATGGTTTTGATTCTTCCACTTATCAATTTTTATGTAGTGACTGATCACAGAATTCAAGAAGTGCAGTTGGTGCAATTTAGAGATGTTTTTGCCAATAGTTGAGTATATTCACATAGCTGGAAGTCAAAAACCTACTGGGAGAGCAAAATCTGATTGCTTGGCAACTGGGCCTTGTTTTTAATATACACATACTTTAATTTAGGCAACATAATGGTTGGAATTTATATATAACCTATGTTGTAAAACAATTTCAACAAGAGGCAGGTATTTGTATTCTTCTTCTCACTTGTGGCTGTGGAGCTTGAGAGCTCTTAAAACTGCTTGTTTTGCTTGCATACTTGCACCCAGCCCTGAAATATTTTTCCCTGCTGTGCCCAGCGAGAGCATGCTCTGCTGTCATCCCTCTCACTGCTTGACATGTGATGTTGGTGCTGGAGCACACCTGCAGCCGTTTCAGGCAGGGTGCTTGGCTGCTTCATGTTTCCTGCTGTGCAGCTGCCTGTGTTGTTTGGATTTCAGTGCTTTGCTGATCCTGAGCCACATTCCAGGTGTTTGCACTCACTCACAAGTGCCACTTGTCCCTGGTGAAAGGCTTGGACACCATCAGGTGTGCCAGGGTGGACTGCTCAGCTCTTGCAGCCCTCCTGCAGTCCACCAGCATTATCCCATCCATAGGCAGGCCAGGCAAAAGGAGACGCACACCTTTGTTTTTCCTGCCCTGTGCCACTAGACCTCAGCATTCCCCAGCTGGTGCTCTGGGATCTTGGGCCTCTTGATGTGAAACCAAGGGCAACTGCCAGTGTTCGCTTACCCTGCCACAGCAGCAAGTGCCGAGTTTGCTCCCACCTGTGTTGTCCAGCTGCTCTGAGCTAGATGTCTGCAATGGCACTGTGTGACATGATGGCCCACCTCCTCCGCCTCCAACTGTGGTACTTGGTCTTTTATTTTTTTATACAGAGCATTGCTGGATCCCACGCCCCTCCACAGGAAGGGTTGGCAACCATATGTGCACACATCAGCTCCACGTGGTGATGTATTTTGGGCGTGTCGGGGAGAGCAGTCCTTGAAGTTCTGCTGAAATGGGTTCTGTAGAAGCTTGTAATAGAAATACAAAGCTTGGTTTGAATGGATATGTGTGTAGATAGGCACCAGAAGAAGCAATAGGACGAGGTTAAAAGAATGGCCTGTATTGATAATAAGGATGCTGTTCCCAGCAATGAAGTTGAAGAATGTGTTGTTTGTCAAGCCCAGAAGGCTCACGCTCTGGTAAGGCCACCGCACAGATGACTTATCAGCAGGAGACCCTGTACTCTGACAACAGGAGGGGAGCTGCACAGGTACAGCACATCACATATTGCCATTGTTTCTCCTGTCAGCCCACCAGGAAAACAGGCTGTAGCCATAAAGATATATCATCTATCCCAAGCTACAAAAAACAACCTCCTGCCTCAGCTGTCCATCTGGGCAGTCTCCTGTGGGTGCAGAGTGTGGGTCTTTCTTGCATGGTACAGGCCTTTGGAGAGGACTTTTCTTTCAAGAATCCATGAGTTGTTCTGCTTATTTGAGAATTCACAGGAAAACATTCCCATTGCATACAGGGGCTCATGGGTGCCCCCCTGCAGCACGTACTACACACCTAGAAGAAGACTGTAACTTGTCTCTCTAGTGCCTGTGATTTCTCTATACCAGGAAATGCCTTCATTTTCTAGGTAGCTTCTGACACTGATCTGTGCTTATCCTTCTTTGTTACCATATCAGCACACTGACTGTCTGCATGAAAATGATGGGATGCTGAAGCTTGAGCAGATGGTGCACAGGGATGGTTTTTTAGAATAAATATTTAGCACTAAGCCATTTTTGCTATTTTCTGTACTGAATGTAAAAAATATCTAGCATAACTTGGGAGATAAAATTTTTCAGGGAAATGTGCAAACAATGGCTGTTCTCCCCTTTGGGGGTGGCTTTGTAAAGGGGTGTTGGAAGGCAAATATCCTTGGGTTCAGACCGCGGGTGGTGATGGCCAGCACTTAGCTGCTGTGCTAATGGTAAGCTGTGCTTGTGGAGGTACCTGTGGCTGCCTGCTGTGCTTTCACACATGCGCTGTGGGGTGTATGTGTTCTCATAACCCAGCATAAGGCTGTGTCGGCACTGGGGTTAGTAGTACCTGTGATAAGTATGACACTTCTCACAGGTACTGAAAGCAAAGAGCTCCTTTCAGAATGTACGTGTGGTGTGCATTGTTGTTCATTGCTTTTTGCGATGTCAATACTCTGTTCCTTTACAATGGTTAGTAAGCAAATATAGCCCCTTTACGAAGGTTTATGGCTGCATGAAATGTTTCTCAAGCCTTCAGGGTTGCTTTATCTTTAAGTCTGGTAAATCCATGTAAGCAATGAGAGGAAAGAGCAGGAATGATAGAAGGAAGCTCCAGGGTTGTTTTGCATTTAAGAGTCACCTGCTCTTAAGCAGAAGTGCACAGAAAACCCTGAAAGACTTAGCTCACAGCCTGTACCGTCACGATCCTTTTTGTATTTAAAACAAATCAAGACAAAAGGGCATTAAAATACAAATTTGATGAAGTAAAACTTTCTGATCATTTCCCCCCCCCCCCCCCTTTCTTGGTTTCTAGTGAAAAGCTTATGGCTTATCAAATCAAGGGCTGTCACAGCTGTCTCTCACTATACAGCAACGAGAGGGAACACCTCTCCTTCACATGAGAAGAGAACTGGCAACTGTACAAAATAGCTGCTGGGGGAGCCACTGTGGAAACATTGCTAGCTGGTTCTTTTCTGTGCTTGGATGAGATCGGGAATGGGATGGATTTGCTAGTGCTCTGATGTAGGTGCTTCTGTGAGAAGGTGCTGTTTGTAATGATACGCTTCTGTTAGGTCAGAGCCTGCTAATGTTGCCTGGTGTATTTCCAGACTGCTAAGGTCCTGTTGCTTGACTTCTTTTTCTTTTGTGGTGGTGGGGTAACTGGTGTTCCTTTGCAGAGTTGGCTTCTGTCCTTGGAGTCTCTTTTATGAGCCCTTACTGTGCCTTCTAGCTGTGCCAGAATTACTGGAAATGCGCAGGATGCTCTATTTCCATTCCTTGCACTGAAATTTGTTTGAACAATCTCAGTGCTTTTTCAAAGTTGTTTGGAAGAAGCAGAAGGTGAAAGTATCACTTGCATTAAGATGCTGCATATCTTTATCTACAAAGCTCCTTCAACATTGACAAGCTTTTTAGTTATGCTTTGTTATAACCACCAATGGCACAGTTCAGCTCTACTTGGGCTTGTACTGTAAATCTGACAGTGCCTCAGTGTCCTGAAATATTTTTCTTTTCCTCTGGTGGCTAATTCCGTGTCTCGCATTCCCAACACAGCCCATGATGTTTTGCTAGATACAACATGATGGCTATTCCGTATGACACAAAGAAATGGAAGCTGGGTTAGCAGTCGTTTTTTACATGTGCCATCTGTAAATGTACTCCTGGTTTCTCCTTCC
This sequence comes from Astur gentilis, assembly GCF_929443795.1. Classification (NCBI taxonomy): domain Eukaryota; kingdom Metazoa; phylum Chordata; class Aves; order Accipitriformes; family Accipitridae; genus Astur; species Astur gentilis. Next base: position 16,054,413 of record NC_064885.1, read on the forward strand.
ATTTGTTCTTGCCCCTCTGGAAAAGCTATTACTATGCTCTAAGCAAAGTGTAATTTGAAGCTATTATAGACCTTGGTAAATATTTATGGTTAGAGCAAGCTTTGCAAAGGTTTGTTCTTCCAAGCTGTGCATATGACTGGAGAGAACAAGAAGGAGGAAGGCCAGAGGCAGTCATTTTGCTGTTGCAGCCTGTGGGGCTGGAAGGCAGCGTCCCCGTGTAGGTGCTCAGACCAGTAGCATGCTTTCAGATGACCCTTCTGCTCTGCTGAACGCTTCTGAAAAAAAGGTGTGGTGGGTACCTCAAGCAAGCTTAGGGTGCAGAGTGCCCTTCAGTATACATCTGTAGATTGTGGGCAGCAAGCTTTGCTTTAGTCTGTAAAGGAGGAAAACCCTCCATCTGCCACAACTCTCTGCTTTGTCAGTGGTGAAACAATACCCTGTTCGGTCCCAGGCACAGGCTGGGGCCGAGCACGGGCCGGTCTGTTATGGCAGAGCTGTCTGCCAACCTGTGCCACCCACCGCCCTGGGGATCTTGGAGAACCAAGTCTGACAGTTTATATGTTGTCCTCGGGCTACTGTGCCAATCCAGGCAGCAACACGCTACTCCAGCTTGTAGCTGTCATCACCTGTGAGAACTTCATTTAGACGTCAGAGGGGTGTGCATCCAGTCAGCTCTTCGTAAAGAGACAGACTTGTCTCTCCTGCCACACTGGTGAGATATGAAACAAGTCCCACTGGAAGAACGCTTGGTAGTTTTCCATCTTTTGTTATGAAGAAAGCCAGTGCTTGAGAAGCTGATCTCCAAGGTTTTCTCACGCAGAGAGATGTGGAAGAGTTTCTGTGTTCTGAACTTTCCTTAGACTAATGCAGAATCCCTCCAAGCTAATACTGTCTCCTGTTACACATGCATTATGAATACTTGCTTTGCCTTCACTTCTTCAAAGCTGTGCAGTATTTAATTAGCATTTTTTTTTAAATGTTCTTCATAGTGGGACTGATTTCCTGCCCACGTAAGCTGATTTTTTTGGCAGGGTTGTGTGCAGCAATAGGAAAGCCTTGCATGGCTAGAACGAGAATCCCAGCTGACTTTGCGACCAAAGATCACTGGTGCTGTTACAAAGGTGTAGGCTCAAGCTGAAACAAGTCACCAACACTTAAAGAGCAGCTCTGCTGTTAAACCACAGACACCAACTGCACACACCCTTTGCGCACCCTTATTCAGTGGGAACACACAACTGCCTATGTGTCAGCCCATGTGCTTTGCCCTGCAGCAGAGGTCACTGCTTCAGCCTCCCTGAATCATAGGTCACGGCCAAAGACACTGAAATCTTTGGTAAGATCAGAGCGGGTGCTTCTCCAGTGCACCTCAGCTAGGTGCTTTCACCACAAGCACTCAGGCGCCTGGGAGCAGTTGCTAAGCTGTACAGGTTAAATTGAGCCAGGTTATGGTTAAATAGTGTATGGTTAGCAGGTCTTCATTAACCCTGCTGATTTTTAGAGAGTAGATGAGCTGGCAGACTCGAGGGTATAGAAATCTTTGTCCAAGCAGCTGCAGGGGAAAGAATACATACAAAAAAAAGCTTTTATGTTGCAGTTAAAAGGTGTCTAAAGGTCTTGCATGCAAAGAAATACACACGGTATATATCACTGACTTAGACTTGTAAGATTCACAACTGAAGATCCACAGCAATCTTGTATTATTTTCTGAAGTGCACTGCAATTTGTGGTGGCGTTTGGTAGCAAAAAAATCCTTCAACATAGCATTTTGAGAGGCTAAAACTTGAGAATTTATTATGAGAAACCTTACTGCTGAAAGACGGATTAATTTTTTTTTTTAATATGCCAAGCACGTTAATGAGTGTCAGAGGTAAACTAGAATGCTGGGACAAAGGGAAGTGGAGAATAAAATGTTTAAGTAGCACCTCTGCTTATTTCATGGTTAAGTTATTTTGTATTAGCCACGGAAATTGCTGCTGTGTCTGCTCAGTGAGGATGCATGCAGACTACTCAATTAGCAAAAAATCAGAAAGAAATGACCTCGTGGTTTGCTTCTAAATGCTTGTATTTGTTTTTTTGTAAGCAGGAGACACTGTAATACAGCTTCCAATCAACCAAGCACATAGTTCTGGTAATCAATGACACAAACAGACTTTTGAAAGAGAGAGAGAGAGATTATATGAAAGCGTGCCCCTGCTTTTGGGGATAAAACATTTTCCAAGTTGCATGAGGTTGTGGGAGATCTGCAGGTCATGATAAGAGCTCAGTGCTCTGATGGATTCTGCCTTAACTTGCTGGCAGGCGTTGCTGGAGGTATAGAGCTAAGGCTTTGGTGAACAGCATCCATCTGATTTGGCAATAGAAATCGTATTTCTGTGAATAAAGAAGCAGGGAGATGAGCACTCCCCAGTACTCACCTCCTTGGACACATTTGGAATCAGTTTTGCAGCTGAGTGTTGGCTTTAGTGTGTGCTATTTCTCTGGAGGATTTGGTTTTTAGGCTTTCACAAGGGTCAGTTGAATGATGAAGAAATAGAAAAACAATCAGTCCTTTTTAGTTGTACACAAACTGCTGTCATGCTGTGACTGGGATCAGACAAAGAGTTGCAGCATTTATGGAGGATAACGCTTTGCAAGCATGTAGCAGCAGAAAGTGTAGCTAGTGGTGCAGGTTTTCGGTTATGACAAATAGTTAAGCGTAGCCTACATACCTACTTCTGAAGTCTCTCATTGTCTTGCATTTCATCATATCATGTTAGCATGTGGCTTTCATGAATAATTGAGACTTATCACAAAAATAATTTTGGCAGAGCCTAGTTTCACACGTTTCCTGTTAAACACCCAGGAGAGGAACAGGCTCTTGTTTCCCCTGAGTCCTTTTGCCATGGTGGTGGAACTGCAGAGCCAGAACTGTGGTGCTTCTCCATACAGCTATTACAGTGTTCGAGAACTTCCCAAACTTCTGCAAATGCAGCAAACTGCTATGCACAGAATTTTGAGTTTGATTTTTGGACATGTGTTTGGCACGTGCAGTGTTTTTCCTTCACTGAATTACCATCTTCCGTGTAGGCAGCAGTGGTAAGTGACCCAGGAAACAACTTGCAATGCAGTGTCTAGTCTGGCACCTGTATTTGTGCAAAACACTGTAATTTACAGTAGCATGCATCAGCGCAGCTCAACTGCAGAGTTCTTCAACTGACTTATTTGGAATAAATAGGCAATAAATTACGTGCTAGTGTATTAAACGATATTTATCAGAACAGGTGCTCAAAATACTATTTTATCATAGACTTTTACCAGCTGTTTAAAGTTAGCAAAAAATATTGCTGTTTATTTCAGTGGGAGTTTGATCAGACCAAGATGTATTATAAGAGAACTTGGGGACTTGTGCTTTTGGGATAATTTTCTGTGAAGATGACATCCCTGACAATCCCGCAAGCTGCAGGGGTGAGGTGGCAGCGATCTTATTCTTAAATTTCTGCATTTTTTCTTTTCATAGGATGCATCATGGCTGATGCATTTACACGCATTGTGTAGGGTAAGTTGTAAGGAGTTGTAACTGAGGATGTAACCACAGCTTGTCCATGATCCAGTCTGTGAGCATCAGCACCCCTTAAAGAGGGACCTCATCATGTTTTAAAACAGAAGTTTAATCTAAAGTAAACAAACTTGGCCCTAAAACTAGCTGAAACTTAACAAACTTGTACCAGAATTCTAAAGAAAAGTAGAAATCAGTTAATGTAGAAAATTCTTGTTTTTCCATTGGGCAATTCTTGCTTTACCATGGCCAAGCTTGTCCTTGGAATGTGAGGAAACAGTTTCAGCTGCTGTAAGGTCACACAAATGGGGATCTGAAATCCTCTGTTAACAGAATAGTCACTGTTTTCTTCTACCCTGAAATTAGTGCCAGCAGGACAGTTTTGAAACATGCAGAGAATTACCACATTCTGCTGCAATGGTAAAACAACCAGCTGAACTCCCAGGTAACACCTCATCTCCTCCTGCCACCACCACTTTTTTTTTTTTTTTGGGGGGGGGTGTCAAACTGATGAATCAAAGGTTCATCATTCAATATCCATGCTTTAAGCTATGTTGGCTTAAATCCCCTGCTTTCTTCTCCCAACATCTCTCAGCCTTCTGCCAGCACGTGGTGGCTATTTTAAGTGGAAAAATATAGTCCTGTTGTGCAGATACCTTTTTTCCTTGATCCTCTTAAAATCTTCACCAGGGCCTTCCTTGGACACTTCAACTAGAGGTGGCACAAAATTAAGTTCAGAAATTTTTTTTCAGTAGTATATTTTTTAGCATTGGTTGCCAATGGAATGGAATAGGAGCCCACACAGAAGCACTACAAATATGTAAGTACAGCATTGTGGTTTCAGGAAAGGGTAAGCTGCATTTCAGTTTCTGCGAGCTGAATTTTATCAGACGCTATTCCAACTAGCAGCATGCTAATCGGTCATCTGTGTTGCTTTGCAAGACAGTAGCATATTTAATGTTCACTAATTCCAAAGAAGGGTTTCTGGAGAACAGTGGATGGCATGGCAGGAAGCCATGGGTGGCTACTGCTGTTAGAGCAGTTTGTGAAGGTAAGGTCTGCCTGCCCCGGAGAGCTTCCCAGAGAAGTCGTGTCAGCAAGATTTGAAAAATGCCTGAGACCCCATCCCTCAGCGACTGCCAGAACTGAAATATCTGTGTTGTTGCTCCAAAGGGCACTAGAGGAGTAAAAGCTCTGCTCTGCCTGTGCTTGAAGTGTTTACTTGTTTGATGCTAGCACTTAATTCTTCTAAGTCACAGCAAGTTTAGAAACTAGATGATAGTATGTTAGAAAGATGGCAAGTGGAGAGGAATACTTTGTATTTTCTGCCATCCAGCCATAATCAAAGAGGAGGGGAAAAAAACTTGGTTTATTTTCACTAAGGTCTTCCAGTAGCTCTGTTGTTAGCAATCATCATACCGCAGATTGTAGGAAAAAAGTGCTCGATGAGGTATTTGAGGGGAGCTGGTCAAATCTATTCACAAAATGTTCTTTTCCACTGCCCACCCACTGCCACCATCTCACTGCTCTCAGTCTGGCTCAGTTGGCTGTTCTCCCCCATGGCACGACAGGGGTGGGCTTTTCTCTTCAGCCTGTCTGGTGCTCACTCCTCTGAGCCTGCTTTCTGCATTTGCTGGCCTAGCAGTGTGCCTCTCCCACACCCCAGTGCTCCCCTGAGCTCTTCTTTCAGCTCTGTGCTCTTTGTGGGGTTTCCTCTGTTCTCCCTGTCCTTTCAGCAATGGGGGCTCGAAGTCCCGGCAGAGGAGCGCAGCCGACTTTCACACAAGCCATTTCCCTTCCAATACCAACAGCACAGCAGAGGTGGGAAAAGCCTTCCCCAGGGCTCGAGGTTTCCCCTGGTGACATACTGGAACTGGGCTAGCAAAGCACAGCCTTTGCGTGGGCCCTGGCTCATCCGGGCTGGCATAGCCAGCGAGCACCCCAGAGGCTGCTGCAGCCAAGAGTTGGGATCTCTCAGCCCATCCGTTGCCAGTGCTTTCAACAGCCGGCCGGGGCACTGACTGCCACACTGGCTGGGAACTTGTTGCAGAGCTCTTCCCACACCTGGGAAGGATTCCTAGGCTGAGAATGGGATTTTTTACTGCAGAGAGGCATGGCGGGGGGAGCAAGCCCTTCCCTGGGGAAAGCCCTTCTCTCCTGCTGCTGTCACAGGCCACGCTCAGCCTCCCTGAGCAGAAATGCAATCCACTGCTCCGATTTTCCAAAGGCATAAGTAATCTAGGGAAGAAAGGCTGCACCTGCCTCTGAGCTGCAAACACAAAAAGGTGTGGCAGATCTCATCACAGCACAGCCAGATGCATTAATGCAGGGAGACTTGAGTCACTTTCTGTTCCTTACCTGGAGAGTTTCAAGCATCAAAAGCGTCCTTCAGTGCTTTGATACTTTTTCTGCCTTCGCAAAGCAGTGTTTGCAACTCGTGCATCAAAACTCTTCTGAGAGCCCTGCTACTTGCAAGTCTTCTAGAAACTTGTGCTTTCATAGTGTATGAACCCCTAGGGAGACATGAATCTTTCAGAGGCTTCATGCAAATAAAATGCAGCATTTTACAGTCTTAGACATAGCCTAAGGTTTCTCAGTTTTTTCCTAACAAAGTACTGATTTTCTGCTCTTCTATTTATTTCTTTTAGTAAACACGTTCAGTTCACACTTGGTTCAGCTGTATATAACCAATATAATCCTATTTTCTTACTACTTAACCACATAATCAAGATGCCAAAAGCATTTCTATGGTTTGGGGATTCCCTTGTTATCTGCCTTAAAATTCTAATTGCAGTCATGTATGAACCGCTGGTTTATAATACAGAAAACACGATTTAGTCCCCAGAAAAAAAGAACATAGAAACGCATACAGGGAGACTCATTGTAATTTGGAAGAATAATAATATAATAAAATTCAGGTCACTGTAGCAAAGATGTAAGCTAGAACTGCTGTGTTTAGTGGAAAAAAAAAAAAGGCCTCTGAGCATCTTTTCTTTCTCCTAGAAATGGGTGCAGGCAGGCAGACTTGCTGTCTGTCCCACTTCATAGCTATGGAATTGTGCCCCTGAAGTTAATCTAGAGTTAGTGACATCCTACAGGTGTCTTTGAAGCAGGGAGGAGAGCAGGACTGGGGTAAGGAAGGTTATGCTTACCTACAGTATTAAACATCAGAGAATCCATATGAGGAGAGGACTACCTTGAGGCCATTGAAAATAGAGTGGCTGCTGACTGCAGGGAACCGTTGGTTATTATTAACAGCCAAGGGCAAGCATCATGTCATCAGTTTGTTTCTAATTTAAAGATAACGATCTTTAAATGCTGCTTTTCTGTTTTTCCCCCACAGGTAAATATGTCTATCAGCCCATGACACCCGTAGAGCAGCTTCCCAGCACCGAAATACCCGTTCGCCCCCGGGAGTCTACAAACACCATCCAGATCTCTGTTTCGCTCACTGAACACTTTTTGAAGTTTGCACCTGTCTTCCAGCCCCCTCTGCCCCCTGACTCCCCACAGTTCTGCACAATTGCAGACCTCTTCATTGACAATTACCGCGTGAAATGCATCAATGGGAAGATGTGCTATGTACAGAGGCAGCCTCCCCCTGTGCCCCATAAGATAAAGCCCGAGGAAGTCCCTGTTCGCAATGCCTTAATCACAAAAGAGAGCAATACACCAAAAACAGATCACTGCTCGTCCCCTTCCAGCTCCGAGGACTCCGGGATCAATGCGGTGGGGGTTCACTACATGGAGTCGTGTGATGAGGACACAGAGGGGGTGGCCGAGCTAAGTTCAGAAGAAGATTACAGCCCGGATAGCAGCTGGGAACCAGATGAATGCCCGCTCTTGTCACCCTCGCAGTGCGAAATGGAAGTGATTGAGACTATAGAAACCACTGTGTGATTCGACAAGTTGGTATCAGATCAGTCCAGCTCCCACTCAGTAATGTTGCTTTTGTAGTATTTATATTTTCTGTTTTTTCTGACAATCCCTTTTTTTCCAGTGCACTTGATATTTCAGATTCCTCATGGGAGTGTGGTCACAGGACTTGCAGATTGGTGAACTAGCAGCAGCCTGTAACATGTTCTCAGCTTGATCAGATCTCCCAAGTCTGCACGTAAGGTAGTGATAAATCTTAAGACTTTTATAGCTGAAATAGGCCCTTTTCTTGGTCTGCGTTATGTCATATACTACTTTTCATACAAGGATGTGCCACTCGAGATGTTTCCATCTGTCAGGATGTTTGCGGTGGGCCTTCAAAGCACAGAGGGTGAGCTGGTGCAGCACGCCTGTGAGCAGCAAAACCAAGTTGCCCTTACTCTTTCTCAAACAGCTACGCAAGGTGCGACGACAAGAGGCTCTTTCCGTCTCTCTCTGTCCTTGCGCATTGTCCATCCTTTTCTATACTGCTGGTGCGACCCTTCCCAAAGGCTGCTTACACCACGCTTCCAGCAGGGTTGGGATGGCAGGCTAGAGAATGCACAAAGTGCCTCCAACTTTTCTCCGGGCTATGCACCGAACGTCTGCTGAGTTAGATCAGGCTCTGAAATCTCCTGAGAAGGCTACTGTTGCTCTAGAGGGGGATCAGTTGCCTGGATCCAGCTGGTCCCTTTTCTCTACATGGATCTTGGGAACGGGATCTGGCTTTTTGCAGCTTGGCAGGAAGGGGGAGCAGGCAGAGATGAAGCGCAGCTGTCTAACCAATACCATGCTAGACTGGGGTGTAAAAAATGAAGTGACTACCTCCAAACACACAAAATCCGCCCTTGGCTTTGCCTGCTGCTTTTCCTCCTGTGCTGTTTGGTGCCGGACGTGTGCACTCAGGACCAAATGGCCTCAGGGCCTGCATTTGCCTGAAGAATAACAAATTTAAAAAAAAAAAAAGTTTATCAGCCACACCACTGTGTCGGCAGAGCTTGGGGACAGCATGGAGGTGCCCATGGGAGGTGGCCCGTGGACTTGGTAGCACATGTTCTTGTTAAAATACAGCCTAAGGTCATTCTAGTGGAGAGAGGAAGCTTTGGCTCCTGCTCCTTTGCACCCAGTTCAAGAGCAGATTCTGAACAGAGTTTCCTCAAATAGCTTGTAAGAGTGAACTGTTTCACTAGTGGTTTGGTTTCAGCCCTGCTTGATGAAACAATGTCATTCTCAGATTTCAGTCAGCTTGAATCAGTTGGAGTCAGTAATAACTGTCTTTTCAACAGCATTACTGACTTTCATTGTGTATTTGCTGTTTATGTTTAAAAGTCATTGGTGAATATAAGGCTGTATAAATATGTACAGTTTAGTGATTGATACTAGATTATAGTCTGTGTTATAGGATGGCTCATCTCTCTCACTGTATCCTGACAAGGTATTACTAATTTTATACACTTTGTAATCAGTATCTTTAGAAAAACTTTAGGCAACAGTGTGTGTATGTGCACAGGCGCGTGTGCTAGGAGTTTACCATAAATGGTTATAAAGTAATACTGTACTTTTTAGACTAACACTTTCAGACAAAAATAATAGGTTTTATAGTTTTGATGACTTAACATAAAAAAGCGCGAAAGTGCTTGTTAAATGAGGAACTTGGGCCATTGCATGAACAGATACATTCTCACAAGGCACCTGAAAATACTGTTTTTCTGAGGGCATTTAAATGAAGGCTGTAGTAAAACTAAATAGGATTTATTTATTTTTTAAGGGGGAGGTTGTCTTTCAAGGTTAACTAAGGCTTCTAACAACCTTTTAGTGTCTTTAGACCATTCAGACACATTCCATAGGTAGAAGGAAGCATTATGTATAAACCTACAGCATTTATTCATATTTAATCTTTCAATTGTAATCTGAGTGGAGAGCTGAAAAAGCTCACTCTTGTGCCTGGCCTGCCTGAGCTTTCTTCCTGGAGGTGGCTTCTCCTTCCCAGGAGGACGGGATGGGCTGGCAGATACATCCTCCTGAGGGACTAGCGGCAGCCAGGGCTTTCCCGACGCTAGGGTACTCCTCAGCAGCTCTAGCTGTGGGCACCAAGCACAGCAAAGGTCATCAAGACCGTCTGACTTGGCACAAGCTCACCTTGTTTGCAAGCAAGCAGGAGCCGCCTCTTCCTGCTGTTAGGGAGCACCGGCTGTGAGCATTGAGAAATTCAGTTGGGTGTTTATGACCAAGACTTACCATAAAATACCTGTGGTCTTGCAGGTTCGTATCACTGTCGTCAGGATACATTCTTTCTTAACTGTAAGTAATTAGCAATATTCACAAGCTGTGTCTCCTACCCAGGATTTGTTCAGATGTCTTAAGCACAAAAAGCTGCCTCTTCCTTCTGTTGTACCTGTAAAATGTCAGTGGAGCAGCCTGGTGTGGGACAGGGCTAGTTCTGGAAAGCATTTCAGCAGCCAGCACAGTGGCAGGTTTCTCACTGTGCTCCATCACATACCCCGGTTCAGAAACATGCTCCTCACAGAAACGTGATTTCTTTGCACAGACTGGCATAGATGTGCTGTAAGAGACATGCCCTGGGCTCATTGCTCCACTCTGCCAGGGAGAGGTGTGTATATTTCCTCTTAATAAACTGTTAAACAATTGAAGTTCTGCTTGTCCTAACTAACCATGTATGTTCCATACAAGTGAAAACATTCTGATATTTACAGCAAAGGGTTGCTTACAGCTTCAGATGGTGGCACCTGAAACACACACCCAGTGCTAGGCAAAGGAATGCAATAACCAGGTGGAGCACACCAGGCCCAGCACCACCTGGGTTTGGGCACCTGGTAAGCACTGGGGCTGGTGGGCAACCTCACAGCCCAGTTCCCACTTTCCTGTAAAAGAGATGCCCTGGTCAGGGAAGACAGCAGGGAAAAGAGTTGCAAGCCCAGGCTGATGTCTGGCAGAATTCAGCTGTTTGTAGCCCCTTGACTTACCTCTGACCAGGCTTACATGTGGCTGCAAGCTGGAAACATCAGTCTGGGGCACCATTTTATAGTTCTTAATGCCAGTGGGAAGAAGGTCAGGACACTGGGCATGCTGGGCCTCAGGGTGCATGGTGCTGGCACTGCTCCCCAGCCAGGCAGGCTCTGCACAACACCTGGCACTTTTGTGTTCCTTGGAGGCAGCAGCACTGCCCCATATTCCTGCCATTCAGTGCAAGCTCTGCATGGACCAGCCACCGGCTCTGTGCAGTAGTTCTGTGTGCGTGGAGAGCAACACCTGCATGGTGCTGTGTTCTTCCTGGGAGTGTCAGGGACCCTGAGGGTATGATACCCCCAAAGGCCCAAGTGCTAGTGACAAAATGAACAGGGGAAAGAGATGAGAAAATGATCACTGGACCAATAACACGTTGTTAGGGCAGGATCTGGAGTGTGTTTCACAAGCCAGAGGTGACAGTATAGAAACACCACTGCTACTAGGTTGCAGCTGTGTGAGTAGAGCAATAAAGGTGCCACTGGGAAGGGACACTGCCCAGTTTGGTACTGCAAAACAGTGCATTGAGCTTAGTAGTGACAAACCTTTCTGACCGTCAGCACCCATCACACTGATCCTCTCCCCCTTGCAGCCCCCAAGGGCTTGCAGCACCTTTTTACACACACACACGCTCTCCCCAATCCTCCCCCAACATAGGTACAAGATGAGAGGGGAGGTTTGGGCTTTACCCGCAGTGACAAGATGCGTCTTTCTGTAGCAGAGTTCAGTGGCAACTGTCCTAAGAAAACAGCAGCCAGCAGCACTGCCAGACCAGCAGGCCTCTTACGTGCTCCCTGTGCACACAGCTCACACAGGAAAGATCAACCAAGGGCCTTTTTAATGGAAGTTCATAGGAACACACCATGCACAGGTTAGTTTGCTCACAACATGTATCATCTTCTGCATTCTTCAAGCCTCTTCAAGCTTTGCCTGTTCTGTGCCCTCAGACACCATGGCTGCTGCCACGAGCCAGTGGGCCAGGCCTTAGCAGAATAACTGCTTGTACTAGTACCACAGTTAAAATTCAGGTATGGTACCCATCCACAAAAACAACACAGCACTGTGACACACAGGCTCTGGGCACAGGACAGGCTGCACTCCTCCAACGGAGCGGAGCAGAGTCAGTTATTTGGCAAAGTTACCAGTGCTGCCGTGAGCCTCCGGCTCAGTGCAGGTAGCCCACTGCTGTGTGATACTTCAGCACACTTAGTTTTGCCCCCAGAGTTCACGGCTTCTAGCCCAGCTACCCCATGGCTGCTTTGGTTTAGTGAGAAGCAGCAGTAGAGCTGGGGAGATTACACACTGCTACAAACCCACCAGCACCTAGCAAGACTCAACACAGCACAGAAGGTTCTGGGAAAGGCAGCAGAGGTGGGGAAAGTCCAGTGTTGTGATGGAAACGCTTCCCAGCACCAAGACCTGAAACCAACTGTGGCCTTGCCGAAGCTGGAGGCAGGAGCACTAGTCTTCAGCCAGCGGAGGGGGGGCCAGATGGAGCTTGAAGTTCTCATTCTGGAAGACACTGCTGGTGGCTGGGTCACCATGGGAAACGCTGAGCAGCCCGTGCTTTTCACCACCATGGCCACGAGACAGTTCTGTCAGGAGAGCTAGCTACAAGACAAAACCCAGACAGATTACTGTCCGGCAGCCTGGGCAGATTGCCTAGAAGCACTTGTGCAAGATGCAGAAAGACAAAGTGCTCATGGCGGGGCTCACCTTTTTCCTGCAGCAATTAGAAAAACCTTAACACATGTCAAGAACAGGGTATATATGGTATGTAGTGACCCTATAGAGCTCAGTGCAGGACAACAGTCCTGAACTAAACAACTTTCCAGGTGTCTTTAGGTTACTTGAAAGTTACATAATTGAAAAACAATCCCAGAAAGAGCTGAAAGTGCCAACAACTGCAGCCAAAACAGGCAGGAGGCACAAGGAAAATGCAAGGGACAGAGGGAGGCTGCACTCTCCTTGGGATAACATGAGGGATACGAGGAGGGACACTTCTGTGTGATCACAGGAGCCACACAGTGTCTGGAGGGGAGGTTATTTGCAAATCTAAAAAGAACCTGAGAAACCTCACACCATAGACACTTTTCAGGCCCAGCCCCAAAGCCAGAGGCATTTCCATGGTTTCACTGCCAGCAAATTCCCCAGCTCTGTCAGAAGCAGCATGGCTGCCTTGTGATGTGAAACAGCCAGCTCTACGCACAGTAAATTGCCAGCAATAAACAAAACCCAAGAGAAAAGCCAAAACCCATGCTGCCAGTGCCAGTATCTGGTTTGACAACATGCAAAATACCCTTCACCAATTTAAAACCGAAAGGAAAACAGGTGGTACGTACTCTGGAGGTTCCTCGGTTGAGTCGGCAGAGTTGGTCAAAAGCTTGGATTTGCTGAGGATCCAACAGAGACTCTGAACTTGCCTGATAAAGAGAGTGAGAGTTATACAGAAAACACACAAGATGTCAAGTTCATATACACAGAAATTGATCCCTGCTCCTGTCCGTGGTTCTGGAGCAGCCAGTCTGTAGCCTCTTTGGGGAGGCTTTTTTAGCCATCTTTCCTCTGGCTTTAAACCACTGTGTGCACCTTTGTTTTGGAAAAAAAATATCCTTGCACAAAGGACAGAGATACCCTTACATCCACAATGACTTATTGTTGGTGTCTGTAGCTGATGGCAGACAGACTAACAGTAGTAAGTTAGAAGAAAAGGGGGAGGGGGGGAGGAGAGGCAGAAAAAGAGAGAAAGAAAAGGAATGGGAAAACTCCCCCACAGCCAGCTGGGAAGAGAAGTAAAGGGTCTCTGTGGATGAGCAGCCTCTCCAGGGCTCTTCCCCAGGCAGCAGCAGCTCCCCCCAGTCCTTTCTCGTCATCTCCTGATAGTGTCCCCCAGCCCCGCTCAGCCTCCCTACTGGGTCCCGGCACAGCACCAACTGCAGCATGCCGTGATCGGGCGCAGATTGTGCATGGCTGTTATGGGGAATGATTACTGTGCCAATGACTATTATATACTAATGGTACCTCTCCTAAGGTCCATTTTTCCCCCCTAGTAGGATGTTACAGACTAAAAGCTAGGAAATGAGGGGGGGAAAGGGTGGGGGGAGGCAAGGCAACACACATCAGTGGCAGCCACGTCCTCTGAGAAACCAGACACAACAGACATTGCGGTACTGCACAGCAGCATCAACCTTTGCTAGGTGCAAGGGTAAGTGTCACCCCAGCAGCACCGGGGCAGTTACAGAGCTGTAGGTGAGAGCAAACAGAATTGCAAATAGGGGGACTGTAGCCTGCAACAAAAGCATTAACGCAAAGAGGGCTGCATATATACTCAAACTGCTTTAAAAGGCATCATTTACACATCCCAGGGAGAGATGACAGAGCATCACAGATTCTTGTAGGTTTGTTCCATTTTATCACATCACAATGTTTCTATTTTGAATGTTTCTGCTCATATTCCAAAGCAAAAGCATCATCAAGAAGCTACAACAGGAGCCAGAGAGAACAGCCTCCCTCCTCATGAGCAGCAATCTGGCATCTGTTGTCTCTGAGAATCTATTTTTGAGGGAACATTCAATGTTCATTCTCAAATATTTTTTCCCAAAATACATTTCCTAAGGGCTATTAACCCAAAATGCTACAGTCCTACCAGTGGATACTGACTGGAGTTGCATTTACTTTAAACTCTCTTTGGCAATGGATCAAGCCCAACATGAAGAACTAGTATTGCTGCCTTCAAGAAGTGCCATCAACTGGAATTGAGGCTGAACTCCTGGCCCCACAGTGGCAGAGGGGGCTTCACTGTTCCTCTGGACTCAGGCAGGGTCACCAGGAGTCGGGAACATTCCCGGTCATGCACAAGCGTGCTCCTCTCTGCACTTACAGGCTCCTACCAGCAGTGAGGCCCTTCTCCCAAGGGCAGGCATTCTCCTTTGGGGATTGCTGCCGTGCATTTGCTGCCGTGCATTTGCTGCCACACTCAGCTTGCTTTGTATTTCTCATGCTTTATGGTGTGTTTAAACAGCATCTTCAAAAGCTCTGTGAAGATAACTCCCAGTCCTATTCGGGGAAATAAGCGCATGCTACAGCAACGTGGTGCTGTGTGGGGCACTGCACACTGGCTCCCAAGCTTCTCTGGAAGAGCTTGCTGTCGGCTCTTCACAAGAGCCAGCAAGACTTGGCAAACACCCTAGAAAGCACACTCCGATAATTATCCTAAGCCTGGGGTACACTGCTGCCCAGGTTTAAGGTACAGCTTGTGGCTGCTGCTGCCTGGGGGGGCTGCAGTCTGCATTACAGCTCCATCTCACGGCCCCAGAGGAGCACGCTATGTCCTGGGCAGAGCTAAGAGCCTCTTGGACAGGGCCCTTCTGAGGAGCCCTGCCCAAAGTGGATGACAAGCTGCAGTCCGCAGTGGGTTGGAGGGAAGATGCATTGAACCCACCACAGGTTTCCTGAAGCCCGAATCATTCTGTTACTCTCCTGAAGCCATGTACATCTTGCCTTTGAGATGTTTATCGGACAGTCTGAGAAGAGAGGAATGTCCTGAGTGCAGATAACTTATGCTGGAAGCATGTGCTCAAACTTCTTCCCGCTCCAAGATATGCTTTATATTGTAAATAACTATTTGCTAATCACCAATCAAGGAGCCAATTGTCCATATTTCCTGCACACACAGCATAGGCTTTGCACAGAGAGCCTATGACAGTGAGGGTCACATATCTGGAGCTGGCAGGTTGTACAGGCACTTCCAAGAGACAGGCAGGTCATTCTCACTTGGAAAAAAACAACAAAAAGCAAGGAAAAACTGCCCTCCACAGTTGCTGTAGCCACAGGCATTCAAGGACAAGGAAAATGTGATATAATTGGCCTCCCCTCTTCTGCTATCTGTCTACCACGCGTATGTAACTATCAATCAGACTGTTCTCCAGGCTGATGAGCTGAAATATTGCAGGCAATTCTTTCTGTTGTCATGGAAACAACTGCTGTCAGGCCTTTTCCTTTTTTAACCATGTCACTAAAGGCATGTTTTCATTCAGAAGCTACAGGGAGGCTCTCAGAGTCCAGCATCAGCACTCAGGCATTAGTGGAATCCACTCGGTTCACTCGCTCACCCTGCAAGACAGCTTCTTGCCTCCAGTGCTACTGCAGGGCCAGCCCGCTCGTTATTGTCCAAGATCAGTATGAAGTGGTTTGGCACCTCCAAGCCATTTTCAGCCAAATCCTTACACCCCTTCGGAAAGGCCTCAGACTAGACGCAGGACCCAAGAGACACAATTTATCCCCTTGAGGATCTGGGCCAGCACAGAGAAGAAAGGTTCCTTTTTGTTTTACAGTTCTCAGATCCCACCACTATAATGCTAATCTCCATTGCACATTTTGCTTGCACATATTCCACCCACCTCCGGTAGTCACCACACAGCCCTCCTAAGCCTGCAATTATCTTTAATTTAACAGCTACAAAATCCATCATCAGCTAGTGCCTAAGCAAAGCAGATCATACAGCAGTTGTAAGCAGAGGCACAGTTAATAGTCACGCCAAGAGATCCATCTAAGCGCTGTCTCTCAGAGCCATACCTTCCACAAAAGATACTGCTACATCAATTAGAGCATCAGAGCACCACATTACCCCAGGGGGCTGCTCTGTAACACAGGGCAGATACAGCCAGAAGTCCTGGGGAAGGTTTCGGGATTCCTAGGAACAAAAGCAACACCCACCTCCCTCAGAGCCAAATCCACAGGCAATGGACACCAAGTCCACATTCTGCCATTTCTCCCCTGCAGCTCTTACCTCACCATGGCTCAAGTAGCCTTCCAAAAGGTACTCAAATTGAGTTTTGTAATGAGAGCTGAGCCAATTAATGTAAAACTAAGTAGATCTACTTCTCTTCTGCAGGATAAGGACCTGGTGTTTTCATGGTAGTCCCAGGAATCTGGAACAATCAACCAAAAAGAAAGCAAGGCAGGCAGCTGCTCTGCCCAAAGTCACTAGAATGACACTAACATTACAAAATTGTTAATGGACTTCAGAAAACCTCAGGACATCACTTGTAGAACAAAAGCATGCTGCTGCAGACCTCTGCAGAGCTACTGCAGAGCAATGCACCACTTCTACAGGATGGATGCAGACCAGCCGATCACGATCACTGTGGAGGTGGAAACAGAGTCTTGCAAGTCACTCTGTGGAATGCAGCAAGTGGACAAACCTTTGCTGGGAGGAAGTCCCAGAGCCACTGTAGCTGCTCTATGGCAACAGAACACGCTGCTTTGAGACCAGCCTCCACAGTGTTTTACCACTTACCTCTGCTAGCACACACATGAGCGAAACCCCTGGCAGCAGGCCAGGCCCTACCTGCTCCTGTTTGGATGCAGCAGCAGCCAATACCACTGGGGCCGGCAGCGGCAGGCAAACCAGGACCTGTGGTCTGCAAGTAAACAGAAGCACTGACTCACCAAAGCCCATCAGAGCAGCCTTCCCTCAGCACAGCTACAGCAGAAGCAATCTGTCACACAGGTCTGTGCTACAGCTCTGTCCTCTGATGTCTTCAGGAACAGAATGGGAAAGGCAGATGTCTCTTATTTCCAGCTGAACTTAGCTGAACTTAAGGAGCAAACCTCTCAAGGCAAGGGAGAGGACAGGCTTATTTGTGCTCTGATAGACTTACTGCTGCTGCAACATGAGATACTTCAGTAACAGAGAGGAGGAAGGAGAACTGTCTGTATTAACTACCTAGAAACACATTGACATACCTCCATTCTCCCTCTGCTAGCTGGTCTGTTTAGCAGGTCGTGCTTACACCAGGCACTGTTGGAATATTCCCTTGGAGTTCCACTGATGCCTTCAGCCAAAGGAGCAATAACGCTGTTCAGGATTAATTAAACAAAACCCACATATCCTCACTGGACACTATGGCCCAGCAGACGAGATATTTATTTATAATGTAGCAGGCTTTGAGGGAAGCATGACAGCACATGGATTAAACATTACATAAAGATGATGCACAACAGGCCTGTGCTCAGGCTCATCTCAGTTCAGCGCCTGAACCCAAGAGGACAGAAGCGTCATGCATGAAGGCAAGTAATTCATTTTCTAAGCATGAGCTAAGAGGCTGTTAAACAGCATCCCACAAGAGCCAACCACGGAAGATTCAAGAGGTGCAGTGTTCTCTCAATGGCAGGAGTTTGGGGAGAGAAAAGGATGGTAAAGACATGTAGAAAAAGGAAGAAGTCCTACTTGGTGCAAGAAGGATTAGTGACCCCTCCTGCTAGAGGCTTACTGATAACGTGACCCCAAGCCTTACAGAAAACCCAAGCGGATGCCTCTGCTATCTGTCCCCTTTGTAGCTCCTGACACCCATGCAGAAATCTGTTACTGCTGTTTAGGAGGGAAGTTTACAATGTGCTTAAGAACAACTCTGGTCCTGGGTGCTCAGCTGCAGCTGCCCAAGCCTGTCTATGCTCGATTCACATATAAACCAACAGAACATACTGTTTTTGTTGTGCAACATGAGGGTAAAGGGAATGGGGCGGAAGGCATGACATGGAAACTGCAGCTTTCCATTTAAGGGATTTGCAAGAGACAGATGATCATCTGCCACCTGCATATCTGAAAGCCACCCTCCAGAACAGCCAGTGACGCCCTTGACTACAGCAAACGCCACTGAACCAGCCACAATTCCCTCCCATACCGTCCCATCTGGGGACTATGAACAACCAAAACCTCAGCTTCTATCTATTTTGCTCCCCTCCTTCAGAGGAACATCAAAAGAAAGGAGTCATCTGCACCCTTCTTAACCCTTTGGCCTTTTTGTTATTTCTCAGCTTGGAATGAGTACAAACCATGGAGGGGAGCAGCAATTGCCCCCCTCCAGCAGCAGCAAGCACAGCACCACAGGCAGAGGTTACTGACAGTGCAGCGTACTGACTCTCCAGCATGCCCTGGGTCTGGAAAAGCAGCCTCTCCTAGCAGATGGGAAGTCACACGCTTTCTTTCTTGTCTGTGCTCCAAGGGAGATCTGCAAAGACAGACTGAAAGCTTGCAATTTCACAGCGAAGACGTGTGTAACAAGCTGTGCTGGTTCCTTGGAGGACGGATATATGGCTGTCAAGCATTGTGCTAAACTACACATAACTATTGGCAACAGTGACTGATGCAGTTTGTGGGAATGTCAACAGGTTGCAACAGCCCAGCATCTGTCACCATATTTAAATGAGTTTGTTCTACAGATCCTCCTACATACGAAATGTTTCATTAAAAGGGAAGACATTTTCATCAAACCATAGGAATAGTTTCTTCGAAATTGAGATGTAAAGTAAAGCAAAGATTACCCACTGAAATTTTGCCATCTTTTCTCTTAACCAGAACACACCACTTCCCCAAGTGATCCTGGGAGCACAGGGTAGCCAGTCCACCTGGTCTTTCCCTTAGGCAGTGTGGAAGTCAGCTGTCTTTACTTCATGTTAGCCTCTCACAGGTCCTAGAGTGCAAGACTTTGGATTGTAAGCAGTAAAAGCAAAACTTCTGCCAGGCTACAGATTACTATATATGAAGGCCAGGGGAAACAATTACAATTCAGTCTGATATTCTCAAAACCCCCCAACAAAACAAACTAACCCACGCCCCAGTATGATGACTCCAAGAAAACAGTTAGTTTTGATTTAAAAGCTGCTAAAGGACAATTTTGGGTTTGAAATTACTTTTTTTAAATCTGTATTTTATTTTCAGTCTTAGCTTTGGTGCCACTCTTCCTCTACCTGCTAGTTAAGACTGCTGCACTCAGTTTTCTTCTTACTGAATCACTTTTGTTTCCAATACATTACAAGAAATCTTACAACACAGATGTTCTGCTGAGGGGAAGCCAATGGTACAAAGTGTCTCTAGTTCCTTCTTCACATGGATTTCCTACACATTGTTGAAGAAGTTAAGGAATCTACCACCAAAGCCAACTCCAAAGCTAAAGGACCAGGCATTTTCTCAGTTAATACATATGTGGGAATATTCTCTACGGTGGAGAATGCACAACCTTGTAACTGCTTGGTGTCATTTGGGGGGAAAGTGGGGGAATCACACCTGGATATTTTCAAAGTTATAAAGCCCTTGGAAAATTTTAATATTGCTGGGAGTCAAGCTAATAACTGACAGTCACCACTACACTGACAACAGTAAAATTGGCTCTGTCTACTGATTGATAGAGGTCATGTGACATTTCCCTAGCTCTAAAATAAGTATTGGCGAAAAAAAAAGTCCTAAACCTTCATTCTTACCCAGTAGAAGGCACACAGACATGCTGCAGAGGGACATTTAACATCTCAGTTCAGCAATACCCTATGGTACCAACACCTCACAGGTGGAAGTTGGTCAAGAAGCTCCGGGCTGGATGGAAGGCTGTATTGCAAAGAGAGATGCTGGTGGCAGGCTGCAGAACAGAGCTCAAAGGTAGAGTCTGACAAACTGGATTAACTATGGATCACATTCATTGTCCATCCTGGCGTGACTTGACAGGATTAAACTCCTGAATAAAACATATTTGCCATCTGGACAGCTCTAACAATGATGCCCTTAGAACTCAGGCACATTCTCAAACAGGGAATTACCAGAGCATGTCAGCTTAGGGGTTCATGGCATTTTCTGCAGAGCTTATGGCCCAAGAGCCAAGACTGTGTCCCTCTCCCTGATCCCTAGTATGTAGGCTGGCAGAATAAATGGAAAACACAAACTAGCTCACTGAAACAAGGCAAATTAGTTTTGGAGATCAATGACTAAGATATCAGGAGTATTTCACTTATGCATTTAGGCAGAAGCCCAGCTACTGTGCCTTTCACCTAATATGCCTCAGTTAATTTCAAACACCACAACACAAAAAAGCACTGCAAGTTTTAAATCGGATTAAAAAACCACCACAAACACACAAGCTTTCATTTCTTTTAACAGTCATTTATGGTATGATATAAGGTAAGGAAGACAGGAAATATGACCAGTTTAGACCCAGAAGATTACCCTTGGGAAGACAGCAAAGGTTAGGGGATAACACAGAAAGCACAAACTTTTGGTAGCAAAACCAGAGGAAAAGCCCCTTTGCACTTTTCTCGCTATTCTCCTTTGCTGGGGCAGAATGTCTCAAGCCCTCATCACAGCAAGGCTCCATTTAAATAAGTGCTATCACCAGATTCAATAACGGTTCAGTGCTGGCTTGTGGCATCTCTCCACCTCCCCCAATTTCAAGGCAATTGCTACAGAAGTCATGCATGCAAAGCAGGGACAGAGAAAACACTGTCTGTTGAGCTGTCGTTTCACATATAAATCTCAACAACATTGCAAAATTCAAACTGACAGTCTTTGTTTCAGCAGAGCAGAATTGGTACTATGAAATGCACTCCAGATGCTCAGTGGCATTTCTCAGTATGAATCTATTCCTAATTCAAGGCTTGCTAAGAAAATAAATACCTAAACTGAAGATTGCACTATGGGGAAAAACAAAACAAAACAAAAAAACCCATTAGATTTTGCCAAGAGACGGACTAAGCTTCCAGGGTCTTCAAAGTGGTTGCAAAGAAATAGCCTCCCCACAGATCTATATGCAAAATGTCCCAGAAGCTTCGGAGCTGGCTCTCTGGAGTCTAGGGAAGGCAGGGCTGGAATCACAACTGTGTTCGCATAACCTCCCTCTGGGATTTCCTGTTCATTGTTTGCAGAAACACCAGCTGTGGAAGCAAGAGCAGTTTGACCAACACAGACCTCTGGGTCTGCCCCGTGTCAGCAAAGTTGAGGGGGAACACAGAGAAGCCCTTCACCAGAGAATTGCAGCACCAAAAGGCTGAACAAACCTTTGGACAAACAGAAATAAATTCCTTCTGTGCCTGGGGTGGCACCAGAGACCAGTGACCTCTTCTATCTTGGACCCAGGCTGAGAAGGACCCTTGGGAACACATGAATGTGACTCAAAGTGGGGAGGACCTCTACCAGTCTCCCCTTTCCTTCAGTCCCCTTTGCTTGCCCACACCTCTCCTCTCCAGCATCGTGCATCATCCACCAGGCTACCATAGAAAATGCACCTTTCAAACAGACCTCAATTCTGCACAGACCAGTGTCATGGCAAAACAAGCATGGGGAGCTTAGCTGTTTTCATGCTTAATTCTCTGCTTAAATTTACTTGAGGCTGCACAAGACCAAACCCTACCATACTGGCATGCACCAACCATCCTCCAGCAAGAGCTTCTGTGCTCCAGGTAACCCTCCTCACCCTTCTGCTTTTGGCTCCAGTAGAGCCGGGTAATAGGCACATCCATCTCCTCTGCTTCGCATTCCCAGCACTTACCCCACGAGAAGTAGTCTGTTCTGTAACTCAGACTATTGCCTGGCCAAATGAATCATTGCCTCACAGGGTTAATTAACACCCCTGAGTGGCAATTGTTAAGCAAACAAACTTCCTGGAAAAGCTAGAGATTTTACAGTCTTTTGCCAAATCTAAATATATGCAGCTTTTTAAAGATCTGACTGTGCAACAGTTTAATCACATGCGAGCACAACAGTTACATATTATAATTTAAATATATGAGGAACATCACAAACTTGGAGAGGATCTGGAACATCAGGAGAAGGAAGTGGGGGGGCCTGAAGGGGTGCTTGGGCTCTGATGAGGCAGAACCAAGCTGTGCTGGGTCGGCTGTATGGAACAGGAAGCGATGGCCCTCTCTGCCAAGAGCACGTGACAGACAGCAGGGAACCATTCAGCACTCTCAGATGGTCTGGCATGGACATTTTCTAGCCAGCGCTAGATGATCCATGCTGTAACCCCTTTTCCTCCCCATCCGGTCGCTCCACATCTCCCTTTAAGCCCAGAGTCCCAGCCAACCCCTCACTTTTACAGACAGATCAGTTAAATAAAGGGAAGCATCTTCTCCCTGCACCAATCATTCCCATGTCATCTGGAGCATTTTCCGCTTCATTCTGCTACAGGGTACGCCCAGACTGGTATTAAAGGGGAGACACAGGGGTTCTCTGTCTGACTAGCCCATGAGAAATCCAGCGATAACCAAGCTGTAAGGTGCTGGAATGAAATGTCAGGCACTTTAATGATGAACGTAGTTTTAGTACTTAATTTTGCCTTTAGCTTTTAAAGTTAAACTGGGTCTGTTGCACCCATTTGCACACATTCCTTTGGAGCAGAAGTGTAGAGGGTAAAATACGGGGCTGCTGAATCTGCCTAACTTTGGAGCCAGTATCCATATTTTACTGTGGTAGGACAGTACACAAAATGATGAGCATTTGTAAGCAGACTGTTTGGACCACAAACAATTTACAATCTCCTGGGAAAGCTTTTCTTTCTGTCATCATATAAGAAACTAACACAATTTGATTGCAAAGATTGTGTAGCGCTCCATACATTTCTCAGAGATTACTTTTCCCCCAAGTCTCCCTTTAAGCAGGAAGCTTTTTTTTTTTTGTTAATACAGAAGCTGATGGAAGTTGACTAATGCTGTTAGCTATCTTTTGATCAGAATTGATTTGGCGGAAATTGAAATAATCTGCTAGAAGAAAACAAAAGTACTACTATAAAAACCTACTCCAAGATTGAATTACTTTGGTTTCAGAAGTGGAAAAACGTTGCTTTGCATGCATCTGTGCAGTGACAAATGCACAAAGTGCCTTGAGGCATTTAGGAACAAATGGTCATCAATGACTACCTTTGCCAGAACACGGGGCAGTGGAGTTCAGCTCCCCACAGTGCAATACCCCTAAAAGACATCCCAACAAGCTACCTGCCATTTTTGCTTACAATCCACAGTACCATGCCAGGGAAAAACAGAAGAATGCATATTGAGACTGAACTTCTGTTTGAATTAGGGTTGGTGAAATTTCTTGCACACAAATACTGACAATAAATACAAACTAATTATCTGTTCTCTCACCCAAATCCAGCTGCATCAGTCTTGTTTACATGCAGGCTTCTTAAAACACATGCAAGCACTTAGCAAGTCAAATCAGTTCCAGATCTTTTACCCAGAGCCAGGTTATCTGTTAAGAAGGTGGAACAGAGGCTCTATGATCCAGCCACAAGGATCATGCCAGCTTTTCATATAAGTTTTATGTAAAACACACCTAAAAATAGTTTGAAAGGAACTGTTTCCAACGGCCCATCCCAGGCTCTCACAAACAAGACAAAGCAGTGGATGCATCTAGCAGGCAATCAGCTGCAAGCATCCAGCTTCCCCTTACACTGGCTAGCAGTTCCCAGACCTTCTGGATGAACACATTTCTATTACTTCCACAGCTCTGTATACCCACGCCAAAACAAAATGACATTCATACATGTGACTAGTTAGCTGCTGATGCTGTTTGACAGTTACTAATCATGGGCTTGTCTGGAAGCAAAGACAGACAGGAGAACAAAGTGACAAAGTCTATAAGCACTGCTTGAAGTTTACTTGAAGAGAAACTGCCTCACAAACCTTACCTGTGCCAAGGATGCTCCCCTTCCTTTTTTTAGCTCTGAGAAGTTCTCACTCAGTTTTCCTCCCTTGTTACTTGAGTTGCATTTATAGCACATCCACCTCATCAAGCCTTTAGTTACCGTACCGCACTCTTTACTCAGCAGACACAGTGAATGGTACAAGTGGCCACAGCTGTAAAGAGAAGAATTCTGCTGGGTGCTTAAAAGCAGAGCAACACAGCCTGACAGCTCCACACTTTGGAGGGGAAATCATTGGTCAATGGAAAACAAGGCTGTTGATCTGTAAATACAGATCAGCAGTGTATACACTCCTTTCGTACCTCCACACCACCCTGTAGTATTTCTAGACTTGCAAAAATAACAGTAGATGCCCATTTGCTGATACAGCTACAGTTCATAATACTAAGGTAATAACGATTTTATCTTATTTTACAGCCAGCTGGCCACAGACAGGAATACTGGGAATGCCAACAGAGTACGTAGTCAGGGCTGCAGTAGATCCGAAATGTACAAATACAGACATATGAACCCAGGGTGCTGCAATTACGCAAACTGCATTGCTGTGAGCGATGATAGATAAACTGACAGCTTACTGAACAGCTCTCTCAGAATTGTAAGGCAATTCTTTCCAGCCAAGACAGAGCTGGCTGCATGCAAAGACAGCTGGCTCAGGTGGGTTTGATCAGCCAGCCCTTTTACAGTGCAAGGGAGCAGGGATACATGCTCACAGGAATACATATGATTACTTGTGCAAGTCAAGGACCAGTAGCTTCCCCCCACCCCTTTTAAAACTACTAACATAATCACAGCTGTGATCCTACCCCTTAACTTTACCTGAAAACAATGATTTCATCAGCAGTTTCTTGCCGCCTTTTGTACTGCTGTAGACAAATGCAGCAGTAATCCTGCTTTGGAGTAAGCCCTCTAGTGACAGAAGCTCTTAGGTTACACAGGGACCAGTGGAGATCATGGTTTAAAAGATTGGTAGTTGTCTCTAACAGGGTCTGTGTGGAAAACAATATACAGAATAACTAAGTCATTTTGTCATCTCCAGACTGCAGAAACTTCATACTGATCAATTCTTCATAACAAGCAGCTTAGCAGATTACTAAGAGCAAAACCAACCCAACAAAATTGCTTCTCTTTGTATGTTTTCTAGCCACTGCCCTCAACTTATCCTTTCATCACATGTTAATGAAGGCAATAGCTTTTCACTCTTAAATAGATAAATCCTTTATTGATTTTTGTCAAAGAGCATTAAAAGAGACATAGTAGGCTCATTTTTTCATCTTCCATACCAGACCCCCCTTTTTTTCCTCCTCTACCTGGTAAGCTACTGCTTACATCTCCCATTTTAGGAGAAATGTGTTGATAAAAATCAAAGCCCAAACACACTATTGCAATTAAAATGTGTAAAAAACACTGAATTTCTTCATCTGCTAGTTGTCCCCAAGTGAGATGTCCATTTCTGAAAAGCCAAAAGCAAAATACCCTTAGTTTTTAGCAGTCAGTAATTCTTTCAGCAATAACAGGTATCAGGCATAGGTGCTCTGCTCCATGATCTACCAATATTCTGTAGCAGCAACTTGCAAAAGGCTGCAGAGGTTGCACCAGCAGTTCACATCTGGACTAGGCCAGATGTGACACACAGCCTGTACCAGACAACTGCCAAGCAATGATAGAGGACCTGCGCTGCTCAGAGCAGATCTTTACCAAAGAATCCAAACAGAGATAATGGCTCTTTATGTTCAGCCCTCTACAATAAAGCTATCTCCCATTTCATTTTTAAATTGGATGCTGCTGCATGGAGGCCTGAGCAGTAGCTAGGATGGTAGTACCATATGGTAGGCAGATCGAGGGAGGGTGAGTTTGGAGGAAGACTATGCATTCTGCTTTGGGGAAAAGGAGTTTTAGAAAACTGTTGAAGTTTGGAGACTGCCTGGGATTTGAGACTGGACAGAGGAAGGCAGGAGTGAGATAAAGGTGAAATCTCATTAGGTGACAAAGGAAGTGCAGCATTACCATTGGGAAGTGGCAAAACAGCCTAATTTAAAGAGCTCTTATTAAAAACTGCATAAAAAGACAAAACATATTGGGTTTGTGCCTTTGAATCCCTAACTGCAGGATGAGTTGGAGAAAAAGCAGATGTTTATCCTTCCAGTACATTTAACATTTACATGGTGAACTACAGAGGTATTTCACCATGTACCTGTCAGTCCCTTCACTTGCAATCTGTCTGTGAGCAATACAAACTCATTCCCCTTCCCCCAGTCACACAAATATAAATCACTTGCATGTCCATTTACTTTGCCCTGCAGAGAGAAATGACCAATGAGAGAGTGTAGTAGGCTAGATAGCTAAAAGTAATCCCTGCATACAGCAGTGGACAGAACAGAAATGCGTGCAACTTACTTGTTCATAGTTAAAAGTGTCCAGCATTCCCAGGACAAGTCCTTGAATTTCTCCAAGTTTCCCTTTTCCATAAACCGGATCCTGTATGAAGACATGCAAAGCTGCAGCTGAATCACAGGATATGACCATTCTGGCTTTTTTTTAATATTTTTTTTTTTCTCTCCAGATTGGCATTGCAAACAGAAGTTATGACTCCAGATTTAAAGATGCTGTACATGCACAAGGACAGCAGAATAATTGTATGCAGTGATGGGAAACTTGGTAATTAGCAAAACTGAGGAGATGACAACATCAATACTAATTACTGTGCTTGGGTCAAAAGACTTCAGATGTGACCTTGGAAACTTCATTCAGGAGATGTAAGAGCTGACTGGAGAATGCATTTGAGGAATATCGAAGAAAACAGCAAAAAACACCCTGTAGTGAGACAGGAGGTATCAACTCCATCTGTGCTGCCCCTTAACACCAACTAGTATGAGGTTCTGCTGGTCAGTGAGCTCCTAGGCTGCCTTGCAGGGCTCTGGGCCCCACACTGCCAGTGTGCACTCACCTGGGTCAGAGGGTAATTCGCTCTGTGCATCCACAGGTCATCCCCAAGCTCATTCAACACCCCCTCAGCTGTGGGTTAAAAGAGCACACACCCAGTGGGCTGTGCAGCTGCGGAGCACTATGCAGGAATCCTGGGCAATCCTGGTCTCACATCCCAGATGACAGAACATCATCTAGGGAACAGGGGCCTGGGGCTCTTCTGTTGCTGCAGGGAAGACTTCCATGTGCCCTGAGCAGCTTTATTTCCGTGTCCCAGCAGCACAAGTGAAGGGTTGTGGTACAAGTCATTGCCCTGGTGCATCTCAACCACATTGCTTAGGCCTGCTCCAAACCAAACATCCCCTTCTCCTCCACAGCCACCATGGCACCCTCTGAAGCATCACTCAATGCAGGACAGGAACCCTGGTCTAGGATGCATCACACTGTTCTGGGGCAAGCTTAGTGAGGAGCCCTTTGGGAGCTGCTCTCGTCTCAAACAGGCAGACATGGACAAAGCACTAGAAGAGGGGAGAGACTACTTCAACAACCTTCCCTCCTGCCGGGCCCTGTTGCACAACAAAAGGCTTATGGGCACGCTGGAAAAACCTCTGCCAGGAAATACCTCTGCCCAACAACCAGCAGGGTGAGAGTTTGCTGACAGCTCCTAGTGACCACAAACGCTAGCAGCCACCAGCACTAATGTCTCCTGAGCAGAACTGACCCTGAAAGATCTCTCCATGCAGTTGCAGAGGTGCCCTGTCCCTTACCAACATGCAACATGGCACCACTTCCAACACGCATGTGCCAGGAACACAACTTCCTCCTACTTGTCTTTACAGCAGCAAGATCAGACTAGAATGCAACACAGCGATGTTTCGCTAAAGATGCCCTGCAAGATGTTGGCTAATCAGCTGGGATCCAGCCAGTCCTTGTCTTTAATGTAAACAGGAAGCAAGGAAGAGGAGTTGGCTTAGTAGCAGGATCTACTACTGGCTACTGCCGTGGTGTGATCCGTGCGGTGCAGCCCAGTTGCAGTTCTGTCTCTGTGGCCTGAACAGTCTGATCTGCAAAAGACCAAGGCTCTGCTCCCCCTCAGCCCAAACTGGCACCAGCGAGGCATACACATGCCTATAATCAGAACAAGTTTATTCAGGAACGCCTCAAAAGAGGATCAGGGGAAATTGTCTTTGTGTAACACACAAATCCTTGACGCTGACAGACAGTCATTTAATTGGACCTGGAAAAAAGCATTTTGCCCCACTGGGAGGCAGTGGAAGGATGCTGGGGGAAGCCTGCAGGAAGCTGAAAGAAGCTGACTGGTGGAATGGACAAGACATTGGCAAAAACAGATAGAAAAATAGACTGGCAAGATACAAAAAGGAAATTAACCTAGAGAATAGAAAAATTACGGAGACACAGCGGAAACAGGAACAGGAGGAGCTGGATGAACAAGCTCTGCATAAAAGGAATGAGAAAAGGAACAGGAGCAAGGCTGATTCCATGCTGGGACTGAGAGTGAGGGAGAGAAAGGATAATCAGGAGTGAAAAAGCAAGTTGACAAAGACAACTAAAGTGGCATGGAAGTTACACTGCAAGATACCCAGAGAGATCACCAAAACAGCTATAGAAAGCAAGTCAGGCAATTTTTGAACAACGGTCTTCAGAGGAAATGTGACAAGCAGGAACACCAACGTTCAAGGCTAAATAAAAACAGCACTGAGTAATAGCACTTGAGTCAAAACCAGCTGTACATTTGGAATATACAGAAGAGCTCGACATGCTGCAGAGGCTACTTTTTTTACTAGGTGAATAGCACAGCCTCAAACAACACAAAGTTTTCTTTCTGCATGCATAATTTAAAAGCAACAGCATAGAAAGTACACTACATTGAGTCACCATATGAATTATGGAGGGCAACAGGGAACTTGGGACTTCCCATGCAGCATGTACGTGATCCATAACATAGAGCAAGTTATTTTTGTATCCACCAGATACAAGTATATGGCCAAGGAAACTCAAACAGGTAACTCTCAAACTGTACAGATGCAACCATTTACATATAGCAACTCAAACTGCCCAAGCTGCAAGGAGAGGCTTTCAAAGCTTCTGGACAGAGATAGAGGAGGAAGAGGAGATACGAGGAGAGAGTAATAGAAGAGCCATGTACAGCTTTGCAGGAGAGGTATGTTGAGTCTGAGGGCCAATTTTCAGTTCCTTGTTTTTTTCTCAAGTCACAATCTCTCAAAAAATGGCAGGTAGGAAGAGAATGGACTTTTCTCCAAAGGGGAACCATGGGATCTAGCAAAGCCTTATACCAAGCCTGTGAGTCAAGTACAAGTGAAGTTCATGCATGTTTCCTGCCAGCAGCCATTGAAGACAGTGCTTCACAGGCCTGGGTTGCAGTTATCTACCTGCCTCGAGCATGAAATCCAGAGCTGTAATTTCACATTTCCAGCAAGTTATAATGCTTTCTTCCAATTTGCTGGTTTCAGCCCCCGCAAAATTTACAGTTGCAAAAGCCTTGTGGTATCATTTTTATGGAGGAATATGTTTCATTAATTCCACCTTATAAAATTTGTCTCAGTTTGGAATTTATGCATGCTCCGAATACAACGTACAGGATGGCACATTAATAACAGCAAGTTGCACCAAGCCAGAACAGATCACAGCTCCTGTTCCCAGGTTGGTATTTCCCTGGGGACACAGACAGTAAGGCAAAGCCAAAATCACTGCCCAGTGCTGCTACCAACAAACAGATCAGGAAAAGCTGGCACGTATCCAGATGCAAGTCAGAGGTGCTCATGCAGCCTTTCAGCCAGTTCTGTCTCCTCCATTTCCAATTTCTTCCTGGCTCCAGCACTCACAGCACTGTGCTAATAAACGCACTATGAAATCAGAAAATGCATTCATTTACAGCTTGTCCCATCTACAGAGGAACAGAGCAACTATTGTACATAAAACTAATACCAGCGTTGATCTTCAGGACTGGAAAGGAAAAAAACCCAGGCAGGTCCCTAAGCAGGGATGGAAAAAATTCAAGCAAAGGCTTTTTAGATCTTTCTGCTTCCACTCTAACAGATTTTAGAGATTCCTTCCTTCCCCACTTTGGGGTTCCTACAGGTATTTTAATTTTAAATTTCTGGCTTCTCCAGTTCTCCATTGTGTAGGAGGCATCAGCTGCATCTACTTACAAAGCATTCATGAAGGATTACAGCTTTGTAAGGGAATTAACACTCAACCTTTCAGCCCTCTTCAGACAGCATTCACATCCTTAATGACATGGAGTTTTTCTTAGTGCTCAAGAGGATTCCTCTAGTATCTCTTCTAATACAGCTAATTCAGACTTCCTATTTAATAAATAACTTTACAACTTTATTAAAGATGAGCAAGAACATAAATATATTAATTGTTATTTCATATGACTTCAATTATATAAAATTGAGTCAATATGTTGTAATAGGCAGATGCCAGGAGCCTACCCGTGAAAGCTGTGAAGTCTTGTCATAGCCCTTTGCAAGGTGCCCTTTAACAAAGCGCTTTGGTTGCAAAATTAACATTTGCATAAGGTATAATTCATAAGCAGTTAAGCCCAGAAGAGGAAGAAAAACAGTCCACTACAATTGGAACCCTCTAATTCCTTTTCAGAAAAGGCCAGATAATCTACCTCAGTTTTTTGATGTCATCCACCTTACAAAAATCCCTCTGTTAATTCCTGGACAGCTGTTCTACCTTCCAGACCTGCAGCTCCAGTGCATCTATGCTCTACTACCAAGACTTGACCTCTGTTGGAACAGTTTTTGAGGGCATTTTCAGACAAGCACCGCTTACAGTGCTAGGTTTCACAGAACTATTTTGAAGGCTTGCAAAAGGCTGTATGTTCTCCAGGGCCCAGAAGAGCTGGTTGAAGAATTTACTTATGGTCACAGTTAAAGTGGCACGTGAATAATGCTTTGAATGAGGCCCTACGTACTGCTCAGAGCCAAGACAGAATGGTTTGGCACGAAGGTTTAGAATTTTACATGGCTTCAAAGAATGACTACACAGCTTTGCAAAAGGAATACCCACCCAGGGCTAGCAAACTGGAGATCTGTCTGAGAAAGCTGTTGAGACAGAGTGTTCTGGGGAAACACCACATATGTAGGCCTTGTTATTCTTCCCCGCAGGGCACTTAAATGGCATTCCCAGATAATCCAAGAAAGCAAATGATAGGTCATGCTACACAGGGAGGCAAAAAATCCAGAGCTCTCTGCTGTCTAACACAGGGGGAGTTTCTTTCCAGATCCCAAACACAGCAAGGGTTCAGAACCCCTGAACATTTGAGCTGTGCACCCAAAGACATGGCCACATGGTAAGACTTATCACCATTCCCCACATCATCTTCCCAGCTGAATTCAAAGCAACATTCTTCCAAGAGCCATGCTGTGCACCAAAACAAAACCCAAAGAAAATCTCCCACAGGCATCTAGTGCAAGCCCTGAAGCAATAGTTTAATACAACACAGCTACAAACACACAAGCCAAAGTGACCTAGAGCAATGCAGTGCCAGAAATAAAGCTTGGTGTGAACACAGTGTGAATGGAAATGTGTGATTTTTAAGCACAAGAACAAAGGGTTAAATAAATGGTCTGTCTTGGTAACAAAGGACACTGTTCCCATCTGCAAAGCCTAGGAGGGTGTCAAGCACTGAAGGCAGCAGACTGGTAAGAGCCCAGGACAGACAAGTTACAGTGGAAGACCCCGTGTGCTAACAGGAGGAAGATGATAAATTTGCAGAATATCATGCACCTTTTTCCTGTTAGCCCAAAAGGGGAGCAGACTACAGACGTGTATTTCAAACTTAGGTTTCAAACAAGAGAAAACAAAATGTGCAGCAATCTGGCCTATGATTTATGGAAGCTTAAGTGAGATTAAGAGGCAAAAATCCACCTTATAAAAGCCAGCAACTTCTAAAGGACATAAGTAAGCTGTCCAAACCTAAGCTGTCATCACCAGAGGACACCAGAGATGCAGTGAAGGGCTGATGCCCTCTCCATTGCCCACAAACGATCCAGGTCAGATCACTCATTCCCATACATCTTAGGTGTTTGCAAATACGTGAGTGCAAATGAGTGAATGAAATCTAGAAAAGAATGAGTGTTAAGAGGCAAAGTCAACTTATTTAGAGATCCTATAAATAAATAGCACCTTCCCTTCCATAGGATCTTCTAATGAGTTTTACAACACTATTTTCCCTATACCTGTTTCTGAGCTACAAGGTGCCAATTACTGCTCCTATTTTATGCAGTTCTGATACTAATGTTCTTTACCTGGAATTCAGTCCTTCCCTGAATGCATTTTTAGAAGTCATCTCTCCTCATTTTTTTTGCTCTAGTTGTACAAAAACATTTGCCTTTTTAAATCTTGATTTTGTCGGAGTGAATTTGTAAGGCTGACCAGGGAAATGGAATGAACAGGAGCAAATTCCCCCTGCCTCCAAACCCAGTGACCAGAGTTGCACATGCTGCTTTAAATAATGCCTTACACATTTCTGTCCCTAGTAAAAGTACTTCACCTGATGCACTGTAAGGATCCCATTATCCTTTGCAATAGTGCCATCACACCAACCATTTCACTGTACAAGTGACAAGTGCATTTCACTCATCTGTTGCCTCCAGGACACGAATGCTAGCATCTAGAAAAAGGTTCTTCTATTTCTGCTAAGAACAGAAATGAAATGAAATATTTGAAGACTGCAAACAAGAATTTCTACCCACCCCAAGGGAGAACAGGATCTTCCTCCACACTGCAATACCTCCCAGCTGTGTTATATTCACAGTGGTCAGTGGTTTGCCTCTCGCCCCATTCTGGTAATTCTCAACCCAGGAAAGCCTCCCTGTCAACCTCCCCACTTATTATACATTCACAAGTATTCTTCTATATTCACAGCTTCTGTATTATTTCCTGCCTACATTAAACATCAAACAAAGCCCAACAGGAAACTATATCTAATGCCCCAGTTAAAACTAGATGAAATAAGTTATTGAAGAGCCATTAAGTTTGCTCAACACTTTCTACTTTTGATAAAACCACATTTCATTTGATCATGCTTTCTAGCCACTCTTTTACAATATCTTTCACTGTCTTTAATTATGATTTTTTCCAAAATCCAAGATTGTGCATAATATTAAGATTCAGCTAATAGGTTGCTAGACATGTGCGTTCACCCTGTGAAGCCTGTAAGCCCTTCTCTACATTTTCTTCTCTCATCTGGAATAGAAACCCTGAAGAGTAATTCAAGACTTTCTCAATGCTTCCATCATTCCACTCCACCATGCAGACAATGTCTCTAATTAATCTTCTGCATTTCTTAAGGGTTGCTATTAAATCCCAACCTCATCCTCTGTCTGTTTTGAAAATTAACAAATCATATCTGCTTGTGATCACTCAACCCAAGATCCCATTTTGAAATTAGCTCTTCTACAGGATGTTTGCTGTTCACTACAAACATCTCTAAAATAATACATTGCACCGTCAATCAAAATGGTCCAGTCTTGATCTCTTTGCCCAAACCCTACAAACTTTGCTTTAGTGATTTGAAAACTGTCCATCCCAGAGCCTTAGCTAAATGGCTTTCAACAAGTTTTGAAAAATTCATAGTTGCTTTGCCCCCAAACCTGCTAAATTTCAGTTCAAAGTAATTGCAACCTTTGAGATAATATTTCATTTGGTCTGCATAAATTACCTCAATTATCTTCTCACAGGTCTATGTGTTCCCACATGTCTCCTCAGACCATCAAGTCTCCCAGGTCATTCTATAAGCTTTTCCAACTTATATCTCACCAACTGAACTTCTACTGAAATACTTTGAACCAGACAGTTAGTGAACCTGGTCTTTAACAACCTGGAAATTGCTCTTCCCAATAACTGAGTGGCACAGCTTGGTAAAAGCTTCTTCTCTTCAGAAACTCACCTGTAGAATTCTCTGCAGGATTGAAGGAAGAGCGATAAATGCAGCCATGTTGTTCAGCACTTGCATTGTCAAACTCTTCAAAGCTGAAATATCAAATATAAAAGCCACCAACAGTTCATTAGGATTCAAGGAGTAAAGAGATCAATCTTACAGATTAAGAGAGTTCTATTTCAGTTCATGTTTTCCAGTTTGAAAACAGCTTTTATATTTTTTCTTCTGCACACTTTGCACTAAGCAAACACAGCTTTTTGTATCAGAAAGCATATTTAAAAGTTTTCAATATCACGATGCCTCTCCCTTTCTCTCCCACACCCTATTTATTTACCTACAGTAAACATTCATATTTTGAGACTTACTTTGTAGCACTGTCATTCACTTTTCCTACTGCTATCAAAAACCAATTTGGATGCCTTGTCCGTATTATAGTCCCACAGACTAAAACTTCCTAGCACTAACCTTTGCATGAAACTTGTTCCTAGATCCCCAGTTCCCCAAAGTAAAAGCCAATATTCAGATATGCATGGACCCAGCAATTCAGCTTCTTTGTGGGGATAATTAGCTAGTTAGAGCAGTCTGAGAAGTATGCACATTAGGAATGAAAACAAAATAGTTATGCAGGATCCAAGAGTATTATCCTTTCATCATTTCTGGTATCACTTCAGATGATTATTTTTCTGCAGGCTTTAGCTCCCAAAAATGGATAATCTAGAGAACATTCTAAATTTAGAGGAAAAGATGAGTTGAGTGAAAAAGTGATTTATATTTTTAGGTTACTGATCTCTGCAAGACTATCCCCAAGAGTCCAGATACAGGTAATGGTCACTGGAAAGAAATAAACAGAGGGCGAGTGGACAGCATGATCACCATCACACTTATTTGTAATGTGTTGCGATCCTTAACCACGCACAACCACAATCACTGTGGACCACAGGGCTGGAATAGACCAAAAGACATTATTCTGTCCCAAGACCACAGTACCTAAGCCCCTTTTTAACTAGTCTTAAGTCTCCCATAAAGGGAGGCTTTTCAAGATGTGCTGCTGACAACCACAACAGATTCAGGGCACTAGAACTGGAGGAGAGAATTTAGCTGGTGTATTCAAGTTCTAGTGATTTTGTACACAACAGACAGGTGCAGGGATAAGCGTACAAAAAGGCTAGGCGTGGAAGATGACAGTGTATTATGTCAGAAGTTCCCAAAGTGCATACTGCAACCTACTTACAATCTAGAAAGCCTTTGTACATGCTGTGCACCTTGCCTTTTTCATAGACACCATACTCAATGGAACCAGCTTATGAGCAGAGGCTGTGGTAGGGTTCCTCTTCCACTCGGGACTAAAAAGAAATATCTGACAGCTGCAGCCTACCAAACGCCCAAGCTGAGCTCAGTTCTACAGCCACTGCAGTTAGATCTACTGCAAGAGCAGCGAATTTAGGAAATAAGTAACAAACCTCTTTTTATTCTATTCATTCATTAGAGGAGGAGAGGCAGAACACAGATTTTTATTAATATTTGAGGTCACAAAGTCCAAAATACTTACCTTCGGAGTATCGACACTGTGAAGAACCAGATAATTTCTGTGGGGACATCATAGCCTCCAGCAGGGGAAACCAGAGGGCCTGAAATAATTGAATGCAAGGAAAAAAGGCAGTAAGAACACAGCAATACTAAAAATGAGCTGTGACCAATGTCAGAGTCCATTTCCAAAGACTCACTTCCACATTCTGAAGAACAACTGCATTTCTCATGACTGCAATGGAACAGAATTGAAACATGTTAAAATAACCTCAGAGCAAAGCACTTGGGGATCTGCTTTCAGTCTAGATTGCTCGTATCTTAGATCAAGATACTATTTGATTGGGGTCTGAGCACAGAAGACCTTTGGCTCCTGTTGCTCCCTCTTCTCCATTCTCATCTGTTTCTTTATGGAAATCATGACAACAATCTACTTTTACTTCATTCAGTCCCCAACTACTTGACCATGTGAGATGCAAATGCTCTGGTGTAGAGACTGCTTACATAATGGGTAGCACAGTGAATGGAACCCAACAGGAAAGGGGCATCTAAATTCTCCAGGCATTATACAGCAGTAGTGAAAATTCACATAATATTGTACTGGGGAAGCCGGTCCTTCATTTGGTGACCAGAGTCAAATCTTACTTGGGCATCAACAAAACAATTCCAGCAGGTGGAACAGGACCCAGAGGAAGAGCAAACACTAATTCAAATCTATCCAATTAGGCAGGCTGGCCATAAGCACTCTGAGTGTGCACGCAGACACCTCTTCAATAAAACACAGCAGCTACCTGTTGCACAATAAAATCATTTAAAAGAAGAAACCAAGCAGGTCACCTCATACACTGGGCAGTGGTCAGAAGAAATTACAGAATTCTTGACTTCCAGACATGCCACCTCTTCAGACACAGGAACAGTGTTCTCAGTTTTGAGTTCAGTTACATAAATCATGCATAATCTTAGGAGTCAAGATACCTTTTGTGTCACTGACATTGGCAAAATGGAAATGCAACCTCAGTACAAGGAGACAGGCAAACCCAGTTCTCTCTGCAACAGCTCAAGCAAGCTGTATTGTCTCCACCTCTCAAAGACTAGGCTGACATTAAATTAAGGATTTGTGAACATATTCAGAACAGCAATATTCTGCAGCCACAGTGACAGCAGCATCAGCTTTGTGCCAGTATGAAGTTGGCTCAAATCTTATCATGCTTTCTTTAGTGTCTGATTGACATTCCAGCCAAAATTTCAACTGGAGCTAAAACTGGGGGAAAGAATGTTGTCTCATCTGCTTCTCCACTACTGATACACACTTTATATCGTGCCTCACCTTTACAAGTGAGGATTTCTCTCTTGTGGGTCTAAAACATGAACCACTGCAAAGGAACACAAAGCACAGGAAAACAATGACTGCTTGAGACATAGCAGTATCCAATAGATGAGGAGAGGAAGAAGCATGTGAAGAGAAAGTTCTAGGAGATACAGAGACCTCTGTTGATTTTAGCAATACATTTTTTTTTATTACCTTACCTCTCGCTGTTGCTGGTCTAAATTGTGTGAATTTCTCTGGCAAAGGGCAATTGTTTTCATTAAGGTATCTTCAATGTTTTCTAGCAAGGGGAGTTCAGCTGAGCCTGGTTTTTTTTGGGAAAAAGACAAACTGCAGTTATAAAAACTATTAGATATGTTAAGTCCCAATCATTCTGCAAAATAAAATCATGCTGTTCATCTAAAGTCTGTTCATTACAGTGAGCAACTAAATTATAAAGAGAGGTCCTGATTTTTGGCACTTTTCCCAAATAGCACAAGAAACTGATCATATAAAACTTTTCATGTAATTGAATAAGGAAGATCTTAGCTGTGGTTTAGGATACAATTAAGTAACAAATATGGGCACTGCATTTAGTTACGTACCTGTGAGTCCTTGGGCTAGTCAACAGTGCACATGGTGCATATACTCATTTTCTGTAGGCAGAACGTTCTACTCTGAGAAGTTTGCTTCAATAAAAGCTACTTCCAGATGTCTCTCATAGCTGTTCATATATAATGGCTGCTAAAGCTCAGTAATGAGTTTGAATGGATTCTAACATAGAAGACATGTCTGGTAAGCCACTAAGAGTACCAGTCACAATCAAAAAAGCTAACAGGGCTGGTGACCA
This sequence comes from Astur gentilis, assembly GCF_929443795.1. NCBI lineage: Eukaryota > Metazoa > Chordata > Aves > Accipitriformes > Accipitridae > Astur > Astur gentilis. The sequence goes on from NC_064885.1 coordinate 16,091,895, forward strand.
CACACACTAAAAAACCCATCCATCACAGCTTGTTCTAGATCTCTAGCAAGATCACAGTAACAGAGTAAGGAAGTGTCACCAGAATAACTACCTCAGCCATGTGAATATAAATTTTAAAAATGTCACCACAATACCTAGAAACCTGAAATAGGATCTCATTATGCCAGGTGTCAGGCATATGCACTTTACACTTCTGTGTTTATCTCTTTTTAATAGAAAAAGGAATTTAACTTGATAAGTCTTACTTTCATCATCTTGCATAAGCATCAGCAACTTGCTCTGCAATCGCTGAAACAAAAGAGAGAACTCAGAACAGTAAACTTGCAGAATCTTGATAGAAATGTTTATAAAAGGTATGGTTACAAAGGCTCACCCTCATTTTCTTCCCCAGTATGACTAACATAGCATAAATGACTTTCCAAATATAGAAAGGAAAACAGGAGCTGAAAGATGAGTTTTGATTAAGAAAAACAAATTTCAGCATGTATTATCTACTAGATGTTAGAAGACATGCCAGAAAAATATACTGATCTGCTGAGTCTGCAGACAACTCAACATATTGTTATTTAACAGAAGGCAAATGCTTCCATGGATTTTAGTGGGAAACAAATTGAGAAGCAATGACAATATCATACCTTAACATAGACCACCACACTGATGGCATGTCGTGCCATGCTGGCATGGCAAAAATGCCACATTCAGGATTTCAGTGTACTGTACCTCAAGCATAACCAAAAAAGCACCATGGATATCTCCCTTCTTCTCCAGTAAATATGAAGAAGCTTCATGGAGCTGATGTTTCTGGGTTATCTGTGTTAAAATTTAAAAAAAAGGTAAATGTCTATCTTAAGAAATCTGCCAGTGTTTGTTTACTCCACAAGACAATGACGACCAGATGGTCAGAAAGGATTGCGTCTCCCTGTGTTCACAGGCATGTTACCCAGTCTGAGCAGCACTCCTACTTCCCCCTGCTACCAGCTATGTTGTATTTATTTCTCAACTTGCAGTATTGCCAGCACCAGAATTAAAATCTTTAAAAAAAAAAAAATATCTATAAATCAAGATCAAGGACAGATTATTGTTAAAATTTTCATAAAGGGAAGAAATAGTCGCTCTCCCAGCACTAGTCACATTTTGGCAGCACTGCTTTGCAAAAACCCCAGGCCCATGATTTCATATACCTTCAACATATTAATCAACATTAACACAGCCAGTCTCTATTCTGCAGTTACTCTGTAGCTTCAGAATACTAACAGCCTTTTTCTTATTAGCCCTGAGACTGATCTCAGAATCAGTATATTAAATACAGATACCCATGCTACAAGGAGAGCAGTTTAGCAGCTCAAGGGGACAAACAGTGTTAGAAATGGATTGGAAGAGTATCCAGAAACTAATCCACAACCTAGGCTAAAGTACTTTCACAGTACTTTAAAGAGGTAGCAGCTGATTTGAATGTTTCCCCTAGCCCCAGTCCTTATACGTGTCTTTCCTACCTGGATGGTTTCTTCCAGTCTGCAGTATTCCAGAACTTTAAGTGTCTCCAAAACCTGGTCTGGGCTGTACTGACACAGCAGCTCAATGAACTGCTCAGTGATGCCGGGTGGTAAGCGTATCAGGTCTTGATTAATGCCTTCTCTGGAATAAAAAAGGCACAGGAGACTTAAGTCAAAATCTAGCCCAGAAGTTTGGCTGGGAAGAAGAGTTTCTTATTCAATTGTGTGTTGTCTTTTATCCATAATACAGAAGTAAAAAATCTGGTTTTGAGACAAAAATTATGTTGTTTCTACTAGTTACTGATGCTGGAGGTCTGTTAAGTAGGCATTTCATTTGTTACACAACATATTCTACTGATGCATCAGTATAAATTAGACTATAAAAGACCCCTGTGAAGAAAGATATCAGCACAGACACATCTTCAGCAATTCTGTGGCAAAGAGGGACAAAACTCACCTAATTTCTTCAGTGAAACCTTATGGTCTCTGGTTGGTCTTTTTAGATGCTGCTTGTATCTTTTACTATAGACCTTCTCTGCATGTGTTTGAAGAAATATTTTGTTGCTTTTTGCTTATTGTTCCCAAAATTCTTCTTTGGCTTCATTTATCACAATTTAATGTTTCATCTGCTAGAATATGATACCTTTTATCTACCTCATTGTGATATGGACTCATGCTTCTTTTAGGGACACATCCCCATTTTTATTAAGTTCCTCTTAGCCATAACAAAACTGGTGAATTAGGTTTTGCTCTTGCAGAGGCAATAACTCTGTGCACTTTATGGTCATTGGTAGGACAGATAGCCAAGTGTAAGGTTTTGAACAAGACCCTGCGTATTGTTCAGCCAAAGGCTGCATCCTCTCTCAAGGATTTTGCAACCAGCTGCACTTCAGCTGGAACTAAAGACATCTGCCTTCATCTCCCAGCATGGGATCTGCTCAATCAACACAGGTCTCCAACCTCTGCTGTGCTTCCTGCCCTTGTTATTTCCCTGACCTGTCACAAACAACACTGCCATGATGGTCAAGGACTCAGCAGTGCAGACCTGACTCTGTTTTCTGGGTAGGGCTGTGAATAACGCTGCTTGGCCTGAGCCATTCAGGAAGCCAAACTAGGGCTTCCCTTCCGATTCTAGCCAAGGTAATTTCTCCAAGTGAAGCTCAGAGTCCAATTAAACTCATTTAATAAAGATGTCCCTGTAAAAAGGATTTCTCCGACTCCTTTTCAGCAGCAGCTTTCCGGTATTGCAGTAGCCATTTTCTAATCCTTTGGCTTATTATTAAGTAAACTCCTAATGTGGGGGAAACAAAACAGAGAACAGAATTGCGTGCAGTGCCCATGACTGTCCCTGTGTCCTGAATGTTTTCTACTGATCTTGTTTTTAGAAAGAGCAACATGAAGCAAGAGATTTGAGTTAGGAGGGAAAGGGCGATACTTTCTTAGAGACAGATATAGCATCTGCAACCCTTCAAAATGAACAGCAGTTCACCACCACTGTAGGTTAAACTTCATGTGGCAGTTCTTAGGATTGATGCATCATGCAGAGAAACAGCAGAAGTTTATCCTGTCTAGGAAACAGGGCTCTTAAACCTGTCTGAAGCTCCTACTAGGAAAGAAAACAGACCAAGGTATGTATTTAGTTTTGTTACCTTTCTGAAGAAAAATTCCTAATCAGGAAAAGATGCGTTGATGTGCAAACCCTACAGCCATGGGATGGAAAAGGTCTGATATACAATATGATCCTCTATTTCCTGGGAGCTACAAGACCTAACAGGATTATTATCATCCAAGAAAGGCCAGGAGAACACTGTGCCCCCAGCAAGCCAAAAGAAACTTACTGTGGTTACAATGTCAATCACTTGATTATAAATTATATTTGCCCAGAAATGAAAGCCTCATGCAGGTACTAATTACAGTATCCAAAGCATGGACATAGTTGTACAAAAACTGGTATCCAAACTGTTGTGTTCTGACATCAGATAAAGAATGGACTTCCAAAGGACCAAAGAACAACCCTAAATTCTGGCCTCCTGCATTCACCATCCACTCCTCCCACAACACACACCCTATAAACTCCCCCAATGCCTGTAAGGGAGTGAGTGTTCTACTCTTTTTGTGACTAGACTGAAATAAAGAAGCACTTTCTATCTAAAATGATCTCCATCTAGCAAAATGGGGAAAATGGCAAGTCATATATTCTTAGTGTGAGAATAAACTTCTATTCTGAAAATAACTCTGGGAACTAGTATTCACAACTTCATGAGCAAGATGACCTTTTCCTTAACCATTTCACTCAAGAAATGCAGAGAAGAGAGAATGGAAAGCAAGCTGGATTTTGGAGGTCCTGCTCAGCTCAGTATGATTATGTTTGCCTTCAATATAACTATGTCAGACATCTCCCTCGCCATACTCCACATGCTCTTTCTTAAAAGCAAGAGAGAATCACTGATTTCTCACAAAAGCTGGCACAATTGAGCCTTGCAAGTGTAAGAGACAGCTAGTCAGTGAGAAGAGCCTTTGTAACAGAATCTAAAAGTTTAGGTATCTGTTAATGTATTTATAGACCCAGAACACTGTGTTGCTAAATAAGTTAATATTGTTGGTATAATACACAAACACATACTGCAAACAGACATGCTTCACTGTGAGGTGTGGGGGTTTTTTAGAGGAAAAATACCGTAAGACTTTAAAATGAAAATGTAGCAAAGGCTGTGATTAATGAGCTGAGCAATATACACTATATTCTCTGTATTCTGTGGCTGCTGATAAGATACAAACATACGGACATTTGGTTTTAATTTCCCCAAGCAATTTCTGTTAACCCTGTTTTCTCCCTTCCCCCTTCCACCTCCTTTAAAATAAATCTCTAGCTAAATTAAATGGGCCAAATTAATCCCTAATGCAATTCCACCAACTAGGATACTTACACTAGCATGATGAGTCTTGTCCCCATATGATCAAGCAATCATTCGTATTTGAGACATTAAAAGCTCATTTACTGCTCTAAGAGTCTTTATTTTAATAAAAATTCTGCTCCAAAAAAGCATATAAACATTTAGATTGACTGAAGAGACAGATGTTTTCAGAAGAACCTAATCACTATTCTATGTATAGATATGCTACTAAGTATAGGTACATCTGCAGATTAGGTCTTCCATAGCAAGATTTCTCCCTCCTCCCCTACGCCTCTCAGGATACAGTTCAGCTCATTTCAATAGGTCTCAGACAACCTCCTAGCACTGAAAACAGACCACAGGACCTTGAGTGTTACTAAAACAAAAAAGCTCCTCCAGCAATCTAGGATGTCTACAGAACACTTCTTTCTGACAACATAGTTTAATAACAATAGGTTAAACCTTGGGCTTCCTTCACTGGTCTCACTGGCAGTCAGGCACTGCCACATGTAAATCCAAAGTATTTAGTAGTATTTTGTTCATTTTTCTGTGTAACTGTCCCACTTGTCTCTTGCTTATTGAGTATTCTGGCAACTACAATCCCATCAGTATGTGGTTTATCTCCATCACTTGGGGTGCTGAACATCGCATTGCAGTGCAGAGAATTAGTAGACTTTGGAACACAGAAGGAAAAGGAACTGTTCATAAACTTTCTTAAGACATACACGGCACAATGTGAGAAGCCATGTAGTCTAATGCATCTTGCTGAACATCATCAGCCTTGGAGGGGAAAACAGAGATCTTTTGAAAGATCAGATACAGAAAGTTGCTTCCTATTGCTGGTTTGAACACATCATCTGTTGCTTTTGATTAGAAGATAACTACAGGAGAAATGGTTGTATTTAGCTCTAATTATGGTAGAGTTAAATTAGATACATTTATTACTCAGAGATTATGGAAACCAATCCATGCATAAGATTAAAATCCAGGTTAATTACTACCTTCATTGGGTCTCACTTGCTGCAAGTGATATCACAGCATAAACAAAGTCCTACTTAGCATCCAGCTGGGTATCATTTCTGCTTAACTATTCAATTTTTGTTTTTTAATTATTAAATCATCTAATTTTCTATAAAACCCAACCAAGATATTTTCTTGGCAAAATTCTGATTTTGACTCCTAAGAAAACAAAAAGTGTGGAAGTTAACACCTTCCATACAAACACCGCTGTAAAACTCGGGAAATAACAAAAAGGTTTTGTTTTGTTTGGTTTCGTTTTAATTTACATCCTAACAAAATCCCAAAAGTGATTAATTCCAGGTTCTAGCTTCCAAAGCATGCTTTTTATTCCACTTCAACAAGAACTGAAACATTGACACTTGAATTTCGATAATATTATCTTTTCCTACTGCTCCTCTTCATAAAGCACAATTAATTTGTAGCTAATTGACAAAACAAGATATCTCCTTCAATTGCATTAACAATTGCTTGAAGGCAATTAGAGCTGTGTGTATATAAATGTCTTACAAAATAAATAAATAAAATCAAGGTCTTGCAGCATTTGAAACTGATTCAACAGAAAGAGAACACTCAGTGCTGAAATACTGAAAGATCAGGAGCAGATGGAACAAGCAAGTAGTTAAAGAGAAGTTTGTAGTGAAATATGGCAGCAATTCTGAAATAAGATAGAAATGAAAAAAACCAATAGACCAAAACACTTTTCTATTTATATTACACTTGGGCACCTTGGTCAAGTAATCAAACTGGTAGGCTGAGAACAGAAACTGCCATTTCTGAGAAGAGAAATGGCACTTTTAGTCACAGGGTAACCATTTCACAGTCTTCTCAAAGAAGCTGTTAGAGCAATGCTCAAAATCCCACCAGCATGGGGGAAGCGTCACATTGCACGTACTGGAACCCACACCACCTCCCAGTTAGGAAGCCAGCAAAGGCTCTGCTAATCCTTATCAATTTTGGGCAGTTTGAAGAGCACGGCACCTTTTCTAAGCCCTAATCTTGGCTTGTAGGCTATCTATCAATAACACTGTTTCCAAGGAGTTTATTTTAACCCATGTTTTCAAGCTGTAGTTTGTAAACGGTCCAATTTTCTTACATACCTCGGATCAAGGAGACTCCTCAGAAACTGGAAGAGTAAGAACTGGTCCTATACAACAGGAGGAGAAAGAGTATTACTATTTTAAATACTGTGCTATAAACCAGTGATTCCTAAACTATATCAATTGAAGAAAATACTCTTCGCAGCTGGTGCCTGCTGAAGAAGTTGGTTTAGGCATTTGCCTCACATAAATACTCAGAGGATATGTGTGCTGACAACAGTGCTTTCTGATCTGTGAGTGCAAGCCATACTGAACTCCAAACTAAAAACTGCATTAGCAAGTGATACAACCAGCAACTCTGAGATCGTACATTTTTATGGCCAGAACTCTACAAACAGGCCAAATAATTCAAACGTAGGAATTCCCGCAGCTGAGTAGCTATCAAGCTATTTTTCTTGTTTGACACAGCGACAACTTACGAGTACACTTCGCAATCATTTCTTACAAGAACAGCAACCTCACTGTAAAGAAGAACCAACATCAATGAAGTTTGACACTTTACCTGAAGGTTTGTAATGATGCTCTCAATCTGCTCACTGAAGTGAATAGCTACCAAGTCAGCTGCTTTACATGGACTCAGCAACAGCAACTCCTTTGGAGAGGGAAACACAACAAAAATAATTACTTTTAATTTCATAGGCAATATAATTACGCAGTATCACCGAGTCCATTCCTATTGTAACTGCATCCTTGCCTAGATGAAAGCTGTAAAATAATGCATACCATCACACAAAAAGTGATTTCGAAAAAAATTAGAAGGAAAGGTAGTTTGTAAAAAGGCATTTTTGGAAGTCGATGATTTTACTACACAACAGGCCTTGTAAGAACACAGACCTCTTCACACTAGTGAGACCACATCTCAGTCCTAAGGCAAGGAAATTATTTAACAGGTTTTCTGACAACTGTCTTATACTCCCTACCAACAAGATATTCCTAGTGCCAACTACGAGCCAGCAGCAAAGAGGAAATAAAGCCCTCAATTGACCCTAGGGAATTTCTCAGTCAAATGGAAACAGTGTTTACTGTCTTGAACTGAACCCAACCAGAGGTTTAAAAGCAGGTTTCCTGCAACTGTTAACTGTAACTGACACCTGTCCAGACATGAAAAAAACCATAAACAATTTCTTTATTGTAATAAAAGGTGTGTGGGGGGGAATCTTTTAGATGCCTGTGTGTTTGCCTCCTGACAAGCTTGATCTAAGAGGCTTCATATCATACCAGTTTACACAACCCAGAACAAGAGGTTTTTTGCTCCAATGCTTCCAAATTCATCCATGCTTCCAAATAAATGAGAAGCTACTGCTTCAAACCAATATTGGGTACTGGTAAGCCTTCCCAAAAGCCCCTGCTAAGCCTACAAAGGAGAAAAGTAGCTTTACTAAAGAAAAACAACTGTTATAGTGATAAAGAAAAAAGAATTTCATAAACATACATCTGGAAGAAAAAAAATAATCTGAAAAAGTTACTTAGCACTAGCTTGGTCTCCAGACAGATGTAGCAGCCACCAAATTCAGCCAATGCCAGCAACAGACCAGTGTGAAGGGAAGAAAGGAATTAACAAGAAAGAGTGGGACTACTCCACAAGCTCTTTAAAGAAGAGCTATCAGAGAAGATGCATGTTGTGAGGCTTCCAAAGAAAATTTTCCTACCAAAAAGCAAAGCAACTCTGAGGTGTTTGACTTCACAGCTTTACTACAAGAGCTGCTGTTGCTTCTCTAGTGCTCAGGAGCATGACCTCTTCACCTCACGAGCACAGGCAATCCAAAGTACCCAGAAGATCTTAACCACAGCAGTGCAGAAGAATGCACAAAGGATGTAGTGTGACTGTCTAAATTTGTTTCTCTCTGTACAAACCCTCCCTGGGAGTCTTCAGGACTGCTGAAGATAGGACTGACTGGCTGGAGGGAGGTGGCTCAGCCTCCCTGTAACTGACTACAGCTCTTGAATCAGTGTGATCTTCACAGCTTACTCTCAAGCAAAAGGTTTTGGGCTTGGGTTTTCATCTCTCCCAGCTTTAAACAATTTGCAGACATGGTACTTCTCAAGGGCTGTCTGCCTAAGGAGACAGTACTGACACAAAGCATGTGGGTCTGAGGACAGGAAGTGACCACCACAAACAGCACTATGATTGAAGGGAAGCCTTAGGCTTTATTTTCAAGATAAACCTCAAGGAACAACAGCTATGCAGGCTGATGGAGAAAATAAGAAGTGGCACCAATCACAAACCCCACTTTCTGTCATGCAGTCACCAGGAAAGCCTCTCTAAGCACTGAAAGTTTCAACTGAAGACGCCAGTTTTCTACTTTCATACCACAGCAGATTAAAAGACAGTTGTTCAAAGACCTGAAATCACAGCACCACCCTAGTGAAATGTTATTTACTATTTTAAGTCTTCTGAATGTCAAGGAGCAGGATTAATACAATGGAGAAGAACAAAAGCCCATAGCAGCCAGTAAGCTGCTAAGTCACATGAAACTGTATATACTGTTCACCAATCCTGGGAAACAGAAGATGCCAAAAGGAAAGAGGGAGTGACAGCACCCAAGAAAGGTGACCTACAGAACCAATCATCTGCCCAGCAGCTTTTTGGAGGAAACTGCGAAAATCATAGATAAAAGCAGCTGGCTGTTACCTACAAGGCTGATGGAACAGTGCAAGAAACCCTTTTTAAGGATGGCCATGGAAAAGTTGAGAGGAATATTTTCTGTTGTTTGCCAACTTCAAAAAAGTACGCAGCTCTGACAAGTTGAGCACTGGGCACTTTTGACACTGTACAATAATCAAGAAATGGCTCCAGACTGCGAAAAAAAACCCCAAAACAACTCAATATGAGAAGCTGGCAGTCTTAGCCTATGACAAGCTTATCAAAACTGGTACAACACAATGAGAAACATCAGGAAGGGAAAAACAGGACAGTTCTGATTTGTCCTGAGACACTCAAGCATGGAACAGCAATTGTAAAGGCCTAAAGCTGAAAAGACCCAGAGAGGAGACCTACCTGTGATTCCACAAAAACACAAAACAAGGCTTACAGAGGGAGGCTGAATCATTCATAATGCCAAACAATTTGGTTGTATATACCAATAGAAGCAGAGACAAGGAATGCAGTAGGAGATCAACAAAGCAGACACAAGGAAGCAGCACAGTAGACGGCAGCTTGCTCAACTTGGAAAGCCCAGCGTGCATAAAACTGGAAAGCTCAGTTGTTCCTATAAGGTAGTAATGAGCCAGGCCCGCTCAGCCACAGCACAACCATCACCAACAATTCCCATAGGCTTTGAAAGTGCATCTGGAGAGCGTGTGTGAGCTCAGCGAGCTGCGTGTCATACAGCTGGATTCACAGGATTTCTTTGTTTATTGTCTTTTGAACTATTTTCCCTCTTGGTCCATTTTCTCATTAGTCCTATGCTACTTGCAGATGTTGGTAGAGACTAAAACTATTCTGTATCCTTTCAAATGTACCTAGTACTTTTTTGTCCACCTCACAGTATACAGACTTCTATGGCCATTTTCTGCTAAGTAGTCTGGGCAAGTGCATGACTGCTTGTTTTATAGACAGAGTTATTTTTCTGGCTTATCTCCAGATCATTCTGGAGGGGACTGACACCACCTTACAGGAAGTGGACATATTATGGATTCCCCATGTCTACTGACTGGACAATTATTTCAGACACATCTCCACCCCCTGAAGCAAAAAGAGATTGAAGAGATGGGAAAGATTATTAGCTAGAGAAGTCTAGCAACAGTCTGTGTCTTACAGTAGAATTCATGACCCCATCTTCCCACAGGTTAAAAGTGCCAGGGTACCAAGGTTGAATGCTATTATCATTGTAAGATGAGGAATTTGATAGCACAGACTGTGAGGTCAGTGATGTCAATGTCCTGACCTTGCTACTGCTGCACGCTCAGAAGATGAAAGACTTGTTAATGGATTCCTTTCCTGCTGCACAGCATTCACTAGCCATCACCCCCTGATAAGGTCCCATTATCCAAAGAGCAATACTTGAAACCAGGAAACCAAGGAAGACAGCCTGAATCCAAGAGAGGCACTTACGTTAATGTACGAGACTACTAAACCTTAAAGTCAGAGCTTTCTAAACAGCTGTGGTTCGACATTGTGACACTTGTGCTCACAGAAAAGTACCAGGCAAATCCAACAGGAGTTAGCAGTAGCTGAGGTACCATTGGTTTAGGATACACTCTACCTCTATATGTTCCAAAGCTTCCTGCCACACAGACTGCTTTTCTTCAGCACTGTAGCCAGGCATGGACAGGATGTTGTGAATATAGTTGAAAACTTCTTCCTGTAAGGCATAAACCCATAAATGGTACACTATGTTCTGCAGCACCAATAACAGCATTAGATTTTAGTAAGGCAGAACATTTCAGGCAATCTTAGGATGACCTCAGGGCTAGTCCTCTCTTAGCAAGTCAGGATAAGTTACCTGCAGGTGAGATTATATGTCCCTACATAGTTCCTGAAGAACTGCCAAGAAAAAAAAGCCAAGAGAAACAGAATTTATGCTGAAGTTGTTAAGCACTGAGGTAAAAGAAAATTGTTCTTCCACTATTTGAAATGCCCCTCTCTTTCTCACAGGAGAAAAGGACAGGACATGACTCTTTAGCTAGGAGCATAGGAAAAGAAGGCTCTACCAGAGGGTAGGTCAGTTTTCCCAGCATATTCCTGAATTCCTCTTCAACATTAGCCTCTCCCCCAGGTTCTCCTGCACTGTCCTCAGCTCAGATGCTCGCCTGTGCCATATTTTTTGACCATCTTACTATCACAACCTATCTCTTTGAACTCCTTCACCCACACAGCTTTCAGCATAGTGGTTTCACAAGGAGCTGGTGAGATTACATTTGCCAGACTCTCCTCCCAAGTTGTGTTGGTGGTAGGGAAGAGAATACATCAAAAACTGTGGCAGATATGCAACTTATAGACATGCAGAAGCTAAATGCAAAGAGATAGTAAGGGCAGAGAAACTTTGTCCAGGGGGAGAAAAGAGGGGACTGATGGGAGAAACAAAGAAGTATCACAGTCAGCAACATTTGCAATAAATCCCACCTTGCACTCAGGTTTTATGTATTAGCATTGTTTGAATTTTAAAAGAAACCAAAACCCTGAGACTTTAAAAAAATGACACTCCAACACACACAAACACAAAAAGCTTTGACTATAACTAAGAAAACTCAACTGTAAAGTAGGACATTTTTTAAGATAGAGAAGTACGGCAGAAGAGCAGGGCTGTTGTGCCCTTTACACTCTGACCACCAGGACAGGCTGCACTACTATGAAGAAGCCAGAAGCACCAGATTTACTCACCTTTCTCACTGGATCATGCAGGTAACAGCCAATTATTTTGTCATAGCGAAGCTCTCGTTCATACATGAACTCGCAAATCTGATAGCTAAAATGAAAAATACTTTCCACGTTAGGAAAAACTCACTCACTCAGGTGAATCAGCAGAATAGAGGTAGGTAGCTCAGATGCAGCACAGTTTGGCAGCATTCAAAAGAAAATACAGCATGTGTTACAAAAAGCATTTGGAAGTATCTTACATTAAGGTTTTCAGCACACAGGTTGGGTGGCTCCAGTTTACATATGCCATTTGGTATCAACCTATCAACCTCACTCTTTTGGGGAGGTTATCATACAAAACAGAGAAAACAAGAGTTACTAAGGTGAGAGGTAAGGGACGGAGGACAAAAATCCTTAAAGAAATCAGGTTTCAGAGGTTCTGCTGCTAATAGATCATCTTCCTGATTTCCATAACACACTCAACTCTAAGCTATGCCAATCCACAATAGTAATTTGAAGAAATACACTGAACATGACTCAATAATGTTATGACACAGCTTCCTACCTTCAAATTTTAATAAACACTCTAAATATTTTGAGACTTAGATAAAAACGGATGCAACTGAGGCAGAACAAATGAGAAGTCTGCTGAATAACATTACATCATAGGTCTTTTAGCTCTGATGGAAGTGGCTGAGCTGGTCATTCTGGCAGTCAAACTCTATGAAGCAAGGAGAAAAAAAAATTCATTTCTTGAGTCTGAAAAATGTGGTTGAGTAACTCCTTCTATGACAAGCAGAAAAACAGGCATGGCATATTCCACCACTGCACTTCTATCCCTCTGGTCCTTTGTAGTATGGTGGATTAATTCATTTAACATCCAGATTCAAGACTTGGATGAAGATGCCCTCCTTGGTTGGCTCTGTTGAGGCATGACAGGCTCTTTCTGGAAGCGTAAAGCATCGAAAGGAGATGGTAGAAATTTTTAGCCTTTCCAGACACTGTGTTTGTGTCTCCTACTCAATTCTAAAATGAGTACCATGGGGGTGGCTCCAGACCCCTTCATGCTTTTAAATCCACCTGTAGGTCTCACCCAACAAGTCATCTCCATCTGTCAGTGGTAGAGCATTCAAATATACAACTATACCTTTGAACAAACCCTGGGCTCTAGGACAAGAAGTGCCAGAACTCATCAAGCCCCAAAGGGTTTCATGCTGAAGGGTTTCCATAGCTCTACCCCCTCTTATCTTAACAATGCTTTCTGTAAGAACACCCAGTAGGGATAAGACAGAAAGACTGGGACTAAATATGAAAATATCAAACGAAGCTCCTGTGAATGCATAGGGAAAATAATCCCAAACACAGCTGCAAAGCAGGAACAAGAAATGTGGAGGAAGAAAAACTTTGGAGGAAATTCAAAGGCAGTATTTAAATATCATAAACAAGATTTAAAGGCAGTATTTATATATCACACACAGCAACTTACAATTCAGCTTTTTCTGCCATTTGGATAAGACGGCTCTCTTCAAACTGTACTATCCCTCCTGCCTGGAGCAATTCTAAAAGGACCTGCAGATATTGGAGACCAATTAGTTACACTGCAGTAGCAGCTGGACAGCCAGTGCCATTAACAGTACACTGCTCCTGCTCCATTAAAATTTGTATTAACACAGGGCTTATTTTACAGATTTTTTTAATTGATTGTCCATTAACTATGAAGGTCATGCCCTTATCCAGGACTTTTCCTGCTTCTGTTCTTACTGCTTTCAAACCTCTCCTGCAGGCAATGCTGGGGTAGGATCCTCCTTCACTCCTGCTGTGTACAGCACTGCCCAATTCTTCCATGCTGGCCACCATTCCTATGCTAGCTGTCTGCTTTGGTATATGACCTTCAGCTGACACCCATTCCCAATGAGGCCAAACTCCGCTCTACAGTCCGGTCATACCTGGTGCTTAAAGAAATGTTCCCTTGAAGGCTATTACCTGTTGCCTTTCTGAATGGCGGGAGTCATCATCCGGACTGCACAGAAATTCAAGGACCTGCGCACAGGTGTAGAAGTTAGCATGAGCTAGACCTAGTAAGCATACTGTTGGCATAAAACTAACAAGCAGATTGTGAGCACCAATAATGGCAACAACAAATCAAAACACAACACTGCAATTTCAATGTACTATTAATCTCTGAGGTACTCTCTCTACTACAGTCCTATAACTGAGGACACTTAAGAACACCGGAGTAACCAGGAACTGCTGAAGGACTCCAGGGAGGGAAACCCATAATTCTGCACCAGGATCTAGAACCAAGCTTTGGGGAACCCAGGAAATATAGAATAACTCAGGGGACCCCATGGCTTTGCCTTGGACTATACACCAAACAACTGGAACTACTACACTGACCCTCTCGACTTCTCTCCTGGACTGCGCCATCTCTTCCAGAAATCCAGGAAATTGTGTAATTTGTATCAGTAATTAAAGCGTTTAATGCAAATCCATTTAGCCTCCACAGAGTTCTTTGACCTTAAATTATGACAAAGGACATGTATTTTCTAACTCATTTTTTATTAGTGTCCATATATCCATATTATCATCAAAGTACAACTGCTGTAACCATTGAAGCCTCCTCCTCAGTCCCAGGAATTTCTGGGACCTAAGCTGGGATATGAACTTAACCTATGCAAGCTTCAGGCATGCATTGGTGCATATCAGCCTATTTCAAACAGCAAAGAAGGATAGTGGCCACATGAACTAGAAATTACCAGCTACATATACATGCTCTATAAGCTTGCTAATGTAATTTTAGTTGGCACCCCTTATCTCCTTATCTTGGCATCTTCATATGCCTAACAAGTGACAATAGAGCCACCAAAATGCTCACTGGGGCTTAAAGATAAACAGCTTTGTTCCTGCCCTTACGGGCCTTTGCTTTCCCTCTCCTGACACGCTAGTGACCACAGGAATCTGCCATTCCATGGAGAAGAGCAGAGGCTGATCCATCTCCTTGGACCTAACCCTATTTCTCACACAATTCCAGCAGGCAAGCTGCAATATGGAGCTTACTGTGCTTCTGTAGTCTCTCCTACTCTGCTTCTTTGAAACCACGGCAATGTCCCAGCAAGATGCTACCTGTTCTATAATGCACCAGTACTTCCAGAATTGCTTCAGTCTAGAGCACTTAGCCACGCTTTCTGCAGTGCTGCGCCCTGTCTGGAATTTTTTCCACCCCTCACAAAGGAATACTTGCCTGGTCAAAAAGTGTCCTGTTCACAAACAACGTGTTGTTGGGCTTGGCAAGCTGACGGGCAAGGAAGGTAAAGAGACAACCAACCTGTGATGGAGTGAAGTCAGAATTCTCTACCATGACCTGAGAAGCATTAGAGAAAAAAGAAAAAATAAAAATGCAAGTGGGTGATTCTGCAGCTGCCTTTGGGAAAGCAATCAGGACACTGCAACAAGAAATCCCTGTACAGCCATCATGTCTCCTCCTACCCTAGACATCTACCTAATCTTCTGTTGTTAGTCCATCCTGAAGGTCAAAATATAAGCCACCTTCCATGACATTTCACTGTGTCACCTGAAGACACAGACAGTGGATGTGTCCTTGCTAAACCACCTCTGTCCTAAAGCTGAAGAGGCTTGACCTCTCTGCCGTATACTCAAGGGAAGTACTCTTACATGTCCCTGATTTTCGGGTGTGAAAGGGCTGAACCCACATTTATCTCCATCTCTGTAGTCTGTGCTGATCACTGGACTTGTAACAGAGCTTCTAAGCAGGGAAATGTTGTCACATGAGGAAAAAAGAAGATTATTATAGGAGAAAAAAAATATACATTTGACTTCAAGTCCCAGGCACTCACCACTTCAATTGTGGTATGCAGAAGAATTGATCAAATGACTAAGAAACAACCATAGGTTTGGGGAAAAGTTTCTTTTCTTACATTAAATTAGCTGTTAATCTATTAATATTATCAGAAACTTGTAGCTGTGCTGACTTGACTTGAAATTACAGAAAAACAGAATATATAAGAGTCACTACAAAAGGGATTTCAAACCTGAAAAGTGCTTGTCACCTGGCTGGCATATAAAAAATGAGCCTGATGTGTCCTGACTTGGTGTCTCATACTTCTAAAAAAATCCTAAACACTAAGGGAAAGTGAAATGCCCGTTTGGAGAGTTCCTCTCTAAGAGCAGTGGGTTTAGTTGGGAGGAAATCCATCACCTGAACAACTCTGTCAGCCAACATCTAAGAATTGCTCCAGCAAAGCCTAGACATGGAGCATCTCACAGTTTATAACCTCATTCAGTCTAAGCTTGGGAGTTACAACTGATTCCTTAAAGTGACCCAGAGTTCCAGATCCCCATGAGATGCTAATGATTATCTTACAGAAGTGGAGGCAGACAGGTAAGACACACTAAGGAATCAAGTAGAGCTCTTCTTGAAGCATCAGCTAATGCTATCATTCTTTCTTAATCTTAACTTTCTGTTTAAAAAGGCTATTTCATACAGGAGCCTATTCAGAATGGCATTAGCTAATAGCATTAAAAATATGGGTCACTAAAACAATAGGAGTGTTTTATTCATTTTGGCTGTTTTTCACAAGCTGGGCCCTTGTCAGTCCACGTGAAGGTGAGAATACTGTACCTCTGAAACAGAGCAACCTGACAGAGGCTTACAGGCCAACATGTGGACTTTCTGAAAGACGATATATTTGGCAAAGTTGAGATCAGCATTAGAACATCTGTGCTGACGAAGCTATTTTAAAGGCACGCCTATTTCCTAAGTGTTTGGTGGGGGTTTTTTGCCAATGATAAATTTAATTTAAAAGTTCCACGATTTTTTTTATTTTTATCCAAAACAAGAGCAGATTCCAGACCAAGGGACTAACAGTTCTCATAACACCAAATTGTTTGCCTGCAGATGCATTTAATTCTGCAACACTTTTCACAATTGCCCTCTGTTTCCCCTCCAAGAGCAGGGTTGAATTCTGTTGTAGCAGACATTTGCTACGTGGCCAGCAGCACAGAGTAAGGCTGTAAACAGCTCCATCCTGCCTATGCTGTGCCACAGGAACACATCCCACCGTAGCTCCAGAACACAGCTGCAGTGTGCCACCTCCTGCTTACAGCAGCTAAAGACACAAAAAAGCATGGTCTAATGCAACACAGGGCTAACATCCTTACACCAACACCCTACTCAGACAAGCTCACAGAAGTTCCCCCACAGTGGCATTATCTCAGCTCCCCCAACACCGCCTACTGCAGCAGCGCTGTTACTGAATTCACTCACTGGTGCCCTTGCTCTCTTCTATCAATGACGACAGTGACAGGGAAACGCTACTTATGATATGTTTATACATAAACAGCTTCCAAGTGGAGTTACTCATTATTAATGCTGACAGCTCTGAAGGGGAAAGAAAACTGTATTTGGCAGCAATGGCTTTTAATGAGAACATCCATTGTTAAGGAACACAGGCTGCAGATGACAAGTGATTTCTAGAGCACCAGGCTGATAACTGTGACATTCCTCTTCTCTCCCATTTACTAAAGATAGGCCTGTCATTCTGGATATGTTACATCCCAAACACAGCATTTACAGATACAAGGAGCAGGGTTTTATCAGAAGACCATTGGCATCCTGCCAAGCACAGGATTCCTGGGAACCTTTTTCCTGCTCAGAAGGAATCAGGGAGTGGAATCAATGAGAAGCAGATAAAAATAAACTTAACAGAGCAGACAGGAGACATTTGACCACAAAGTACGACCCAGGTGAAATCACAGACAGTAAAGGAGACCTCTGTATCACCATATTTAATGTGCATGAAGCATCACTTCCAAATATCCAACTGACAGCCTTGGCTGAGGTGAATCCATGCTCCAGCCCACCACCTTCTCTGAGATGTCATCCAGGGCAGGACTAGAAAGATCTCATCCGAATTACAGGCTTTACTACACAGTGTTGGTATATAATCAGATGTAAACAAAGGTTAATTTTTAGGCATACTCACTTTCAGAAGTATGTCCACAATTCTCTGTTGATATTCCACAGCTTGTTTGTCATTCTTAAAGTCTTCAAAAGTCTGCATGAGGCAAAACACTGACACCTTGAGAAGAATGCTTTCCACTGCCAACCCCAGAAATACAAGCAAACACAAAGAAGCAGCCATATCACAAAGCTGACAATGCTTTTAAGTCCTTTCTGTGCTTATCGCCTAAGCAGCAGGTTCCAAGATACAATTTGCTCTTTTGTAATTATCAAAATGATTCTTACACATTCAGGTAAAAGTAACAGGTCCAAATAGACAGAGGAAATTCAAGAACTTTAGAAAGGAAGGAAGATGACTCTTTATGCAAGAGAAGGATGTAGGTACTAAAACACTCTTTACAAATACATTATTCTTGTTTTATCTGTGCTTTAAATATGGCCTCTGTTACCAGAGTCTTCACTGTATGTCACTTTCATCATTTTATCTTTAGGGACATAAAGGACTATTATGGTCTCCTGTGATATCTTACAGAACACACATCAAAACTGTTCCTGCATCAACCAAGTAACTACTGGTTTAGCTAAAGCATTAACTTTTTAACAGGAATCTTACAGATCATGCAACCATGACACAGATGATGGAAGAACCTGCCTTGCATTTTTCTCTTGGAGGAGATCAGCAATCTCTTACCAGAGCAAGAACATTAAGGAATTCCCGAGTGTCAAAGTGCAGCAATGTACGAACATAGGGGTAGACCTCTTCATCCACAGATCCCTCAGCTGAATGCAGCCGGATGAGAAATTCAAAGACCTGCAATGAAAATTCAAACAAACACAGCGGATTCCCGTGGATTTCATATAACTGATAGCACAAGCACATGGGAAAGCAGCATTGTTACCTGCTTTGCACTAAGCTTTAAAGCACCTTAGGAGTCCATCAGTGTTCTTACTTGAATGATGTTTTCTGCTGCTTGTTAGTAAGAAAAAAATTCCCCCTCCTTAGACTCGCCAACAAATTTAAGATCAAGCAAAATTTAAGATCAAGCAAAAATTAAGGCTTATACTTGCAGACCAAAGCACATGAAATTAGGCAACTCCCTCCCCTTCTCAGCAGCTCTCCTCAGAAGCTGTGCAACTCCTCCTTAACCAGGGCACAGCTCCTCTCCTTGTCAGCAGTTCCCTTGGGAAGAGCTAGTCAGTCTGCCCCCTCACTTTAAGCCACAAAGCTTTTGGCGCTGCAAAGACTGACTTAGGTGCTATTCAACTCTCCATCTCTTCCACTGACTTTCTAGTTTCTGAAATTTGAGAATGTCTTTCAAACCGAAGGCAACTCCCTTTATTGAACCACTGACAGAGGTGTCCAGATCCTCCCAGGGAACAAACAGGGCAGCGACAGCTCCAGTTGTCTCAAACATGCTCACAGCAGATCTGGCTACCAGCAAAAAGAGAGCAGACTGCTGCAGACTGGCTAGTGCAAGTATGTATTCAGATACATACTTGGATCCCATGGAGAACTGACAGGCAATACACTCTCCCAGCCATCCTCAGGAAATGCCACGTTCCCTCATTTACTCCTTTTCTGAGTTAATTTTCTTGTCACCACAGTGGCAGTGAAGCCAGAAGGAATTAGCAGCTTGACTTTCAGACCTACAACCTTCCCTGTTGGCTTCCTTGAACCTGATACCCACCTGTCAGCTAGGAACTCTCAAGAAAACAAACAAAAAAACCCCAGACTGTAGCTAGAGTGGATTCAAGTATGTGGACAGAAAGGTGTTACTTAAGCCAAGTTCTCAGGAACACTATCAAAGATCATAAAAAGCAGAGGTTGATGGCTCCTCCCTAGAGCTACTGCTGCTGGTTGGGTGCCACTTCCCCTCAGATCCTGAGCCACAGTCTGTTGCTGTGCCAGCATTACTTTGTGCAAGGGACAACTTGATAAGGACCATGGGAGAGGGCAACAACCTAGTACTTGATCCAGCAAAGGGGACCAGACTCGTTTGCACACCCTGTGAGGAATGTGTTTGCAGTAACCCTGAGCCACCACACACATATAGCTACAACTCTGGATTAGCAAAAAAACCCCAAAACAAACAAACAAACAAACCCACCACACCAAAAAAACCCACCCCACAACCAAAGAATATCTGTTCCATATTCCATTGCACTGCAAAGAGAAAAAGAGAAAGTGCAAACCAGAAAGCACCTCCTCTTACTGAAAACCTGAAACTAAAGTGAAATGTTAGGGAGCCCCAAAAAATGTTTGCAGTAAAACTGGCCAGAAACTCAGGAAAGAGTTTTATGAGCACAAAAAGATGATCAGGAGCATCCTCTGTTAAATTGTCAGAGATGACTCCAAAGGAGTTAAGCTTTGCCTCAGGCCAAGCTTCAGACACAGCTTAAAAAGAAAGAAATAGTCACCTTGACAACTCTGATGGAAATAATGAATAAGGAAAAGAGATTTACTTGGCAGTGACCAAGCCAGCTTTCATGACATGTAACCTGTATGTCTAGTCATACTTTTAGCATAAGTTCACTGTGATTTTAGCTAGGTACTCTCTCCCTGTGATGAAACCATTAAGAACATGCTTACACCTGTCCTGAACAAATACATAAGGCATATGCAATAGTACTTGTTGCCTTGAAATAACCCGCCAATCTCTTGGGCAATCCAGATGGAAAAGGTTATTTCTCACAACATGAAAGCTACTGTTGCAGACTCGGAACAGTGTGATAAATCTGGTCAGCCAAAGATGGTCTGCTGAACAGTGCAGCAAAGAACAACATGAAGAGATGCAGCTCAAGAATCAAACCTTGTCCTAAAGGAGGACAGTAGGATAACCCTGCACTGTCACAGGATAATAGCAGCACACAGAAGCCTTAAGGCATCAGCTGCTATTCCTTAGGTGCCCTGGGAAGATGATTTGGATTGTTAGGTCACAGCTTTTCCTAGAGGGACTAGGCAGAACAACAAAAGAACAAGAGACGGATAGTCAGCCTGTTCTTGGCCTACAGGGTGTAAACCAAGCAGCTTCAGAGCCTATAAACATAGGTATGGGCTTTTCTGAAGCAACTAAGATCCTGCCATATAAGCAGAATGGCTGGACATAGGCCAACTCTCCCAAACTAAGGATGGCCAAGATGTGTGGATGAAGAATGTAGCCTCCTAACCAGAGCTAGAACAGACTGACAAAGCAGATGATCTTAACAGTCACCACAAGACTGGAGAATATCAAGCCATGGGTTGCTTTATGCCTTTTCTCAAGAGAAGGAAGAAACTAGCTACCTTTCAAATTGTCTCAATGTGGCACTACCAGAAAAGGGAAATTGTCTTTCCAAACACCATCACTGTGGAAAAGTCTTTTGGGAAAGCCTCTTCCCTTCAGTGCTGTGGGCAGAAGGCAATAATAAGGATATATGGGAAGGAGTTGTCAAACAGCTTGAATCACAGACTTCACAGCCATCACAGATTCACCTCAGCTCCAAACCTCAGATACAGTCATAGACATTAGGGACAACAGGAATGTAAGCTGTAGGCCAACCCAAAAATCCCCATACAAAAACCTGGAATCACATAAACTGGAATCAAATGCTAGGATACAGGTGTTTAAGTTCAGAACTGACTGCATCCTCCTTTCTCTCCAAGTACCAAAAGACATCTCCAAGTAACAAAAGACATCTAATGTTAAACCCTTTCCCAGTTCTGTGACCCCCTGAACCTCCTTCCTGCCAAAGGAGTCTCTCAAGAGGGGTTCCTCAGATAAGCCTAAGGAGAGATGTGTTGTAGCACCCTTAACCTATTAAGTAGTTCTGGCAAACAATTGCCCACATATGACTGAGTGAAGTGGCAGAGGAGCAGCCGCCACTGAAACAGATGGCTGGCTGACCCTGCAAGCCAAGGGTACAAGGATGCAGTTTGGAGCACTTGATTACAATGCGCTCTTGACCTCAGCTGAATACCTGCAGTTATCACAATACTGGAATTCATCTTCAGCAAATACAATGCCTTGATGAGCAGAGATGAGCGTGAACACACACTAATATAATTATGATCATAAAATAAAAAGCCTCAGAGAAACCTGCAACCAAGAGCTACTTACTAGAGACATTTCTACCTACTAAAGTCTACCTAGTACTACCTAACACAGCAGCCATGGCACACTTCACCTCATCCACCAAGTATCTGTGGATACATGATCTGGATTAAGTGGCAGGGCAGATATATTCACCCTGCACATGGGAATTACACCTAGAGGACAGATGCATGCATGTCTTGAATACGTGAAACTGGATAAGCCTCAGAAGTGAAGATATGGTGACGGGATACTAGGGCAAAGACTGAAATGCATCAAATGGGACCTTCATCATGGAAAATGACTCTGCTGAACTTTACACTTTGCTCTGCAAAGAGGCCAGAGGTGTAATATCTGAGGCAAGAAAACTCCAACACAAACTGAAGTTTTAGCAACAGCCAAACAGAGGAAGCAACATTTAGTTAATGTTCTTTGATGTTATCTCACTTTCAACTCCTGTCATTCCCATCTAACATGCATTTGAAACCAGGGAAGATCCTCCCATATCATAGTCAAGTTTAGAAAGCAGAGACACCTACAAATTTCTGGTAACTTTGTGGTAGAATAAGGAAAAAAAAAAAAAAAATTAGTGCCCCTAAGAACTCTATGTTCCCACACCCCAATTTACAGTTGAAAGA
Organism: Astur gentilis; assembly: GCF_929443795.1. Classification (NCBI taxonomy): domain Eukaryota; kingdom Metazoa; phylum Chordata; class Aves; order Accipitriformes; family Accipitridae; genus Astur; species Astur gentilis. The sequence goes on from NC_064885.1 coordinate 16,114,386, forward strand.
AAAATATTAAGTTTAAATGTTCAGAATGCAACAAGTGTTTGATTTCATTCTTTAAAAATTTATTTGGTATTTACAGTGGTATATACTCATATCACAAGGATACAGCTATCAGATTGAAAATAGTTTTCTATCAGAAACCCATGAAATAAGACATACGCAGCTTCTTCTAAAAACCTCACATGGGAAAGTTTCCTTCCAAAAGGTTGCTCACCTGATTTTTAACTAAAGGTACCAGATCCTCAGGAATATCACCCAATGGATATGCACGGCCTGCCAAGCAGCAGCTATAAAAAAAGGAGGCGAAAGGAATTTCTAGTAAGTCCTGACATTAAACAGATTGAAGTGAACAGTTTATTTTTTAGTTACTTCTCAGGATACTCTTAAAGCAAGTCAAATTTATTTTGTAAATCATGAAAGAAAGCATTGCAGACAGCGCTGCTGTTAATACACAATAAGCCAATGCACTGCATAAACTTGCATCCGAGGTACACCATTCCACAGCAGAAAAGTAACAGGGAAACTCAGTATTTCTCACAAAAATCTTTACTCTTGCATTTTAGGAAGCAGGAATAATGCAGAATCTAATGTTGATGATCTTGAATAAATTCCAGCAAGAGGAATTCACTAATTAATCACTACTGTCCAATCTCAGAATGACCTCCTGCAAATGATAGGCAACACAGTAAGCAGCAACTGAGCACAGCTATCCCAAAAGGCAGAAGGGCCTAAAATACAGCTTTTCAGGCTATGGAGCCCTTGTTCAAGGAGCACTGACACGCACAGGACAAAGAACTGACTCTAACCAAATTCTAAAGATAAAGACATTGTCTTGGCATATCAGCAGTAACTTGAGCTCTAAGTCTCCAACTTTACCCTACCGATCCACTCACAGGATGTGTAACAAGAAGCTGTTGTAAATTTAAATCAGGTGTACAAAGTAGCCATTGCTATTTTACACAATCTCTCAGACCTTGACACACACTGTAAGATCATGCAACTATAGTGAGTTAAAAATCTGGTGTCACCACTAGGCAACATGTCACACACTTTCTAAGGGACCTTACCTTATATATACAAGCAGCTTGTTGCCCATTATCACCTGCTCATCTACAAAACAAAAATTGTCACCTTTTCTTCACAAGACAACATATAGAGATACAACTCTTTTTCCCAGCTGTTAGCAAAACATCTCATCTGACACACATGCAGAGTTTGACACACAGTGAGCTGAGCAGCTTTACACACAGTAAATAGTACTAGAACACTTTTCTGTTCTCCAAGACCCTTATATTAATTATGTACTTCCTTTTTGCATCCCTCTGGTGGAAGTGACCAGAGATACTCAAAACATCAAATATCAAAACTAGAAACCCTTAAAGGGAAAGAATTCTGTACCTGTGAGAGACTTCCCAGCATTCAGTGGAGGAGCAATGACTTTGAACAGCTTCTGTAACAAGAAAGAAGGCAGTGCTCAAGCAGCTGGAAAAGCTCAAAGAAAATAATCTGTGTGGTTTTAAAGCAGACACCAATGGGGCGTCTTTCCCCCAGAAACTCTGCTTTCTCACCATGTCTTACAATTAAAAGGCACAGAGGGCACCAAGATGTGGCAAAGGATGCTTTTCACAGCTGATGTTATGATGGATGAAAAAACAGCCTTCATTCAATCAGATCTACCCCTAAGCATAGGCCACACTAAAAAATAAACAATGTTCAGTAGTCCCAGAAGTAACAATCAGAGCATAACTGACCAGCCTCACTTCCTGTTCCTGAACCTTCTGCCACCAGAGATTATGCAAACCTTCATCCTGCATAGCAGGGTCACCAGACAGCCTTTAGTTTGGGTATGTAGAATGAGGACTCATCTAAATACTTAGCTCTAGAAAGCAGAAAAAGTTACTTGTACTCATATAGCTAGTGCTTGGTTTCCAGAAGTCCTTTTTAAAATCATGAACTCCTCAAGAGTCTCCTTCCTGAGAAAAATAAAATGAGATTATAACTGCTAAAAATTGGGCAGTTTAAGATTTTCACACTCAAATGGACCCAGCTTTCTATTTCAGAGCTATTGAGAAAATACCAGCAGTGCTTCCGTAATGCAACATCTTGACATTACAGCTATAGGCTTCAAGAGCAATTGGTATATCAGGCACATCTTCAGAATTACCAGCAGCAGCATCAACAGGGCCTTCAGTTACAGCATTCCATTGAGTCCTGTGCTTGCTACTGTAGATAGATCACACCCAAGTGCTAAGAACAAAGCCTGCCTCAATGCAAGGACTGTTTCTAGCCTTTTTTCTGAACTCTGTACACAGGTATGTTCACCCTTTGTTTCTATCACTCTTTAATACGTATTAATATACTATTGTGTCAGCAGAGGAAGAACAGTATGAAGGAAAAAAAGCATGAGGTGTTCATAGAACCTCACACCTACACTCCCATTAATTCCATTGTACAGAAAGTTGATGCTTTCTCAGCACGTCATGCCATATAGGCTAGGCTCACCACCAGCAACAAAGCTGTTAGCAGACAGTTTTGCAATGCAATTGCCATAAGGTGTCCTATTATTCTCTTCTGCTGCTTTTGTTTTATATTTATTTTATTAACATAACTAAACTTCCTGCTCTAACTTTGCAGAGCATTGCTACCTCAGCAGGGAAATCTGTGTTCTAAAGCATAGTAATTACAAATTACTTTTTTCCTCTACTGCATCTAGTCAAATAAACTGCATATATCATACATGGTTTCTCCTTTGAAATGAAAAATAACAAGAATATATACACACTGAATGAGAAGATAATACATTGGGTTTGAAATGCTGTTTCTCAGAAAGACTGTGTGCTGAACACACAAATAACAACTCACTGCACTGAGCATCTTTCCTACCTCCATGGGACTAATGAAGTCATTCATCCCACTGTTGTAGACATAGATCATGGCATCATAGAGATGATTTTCCCAGCATAGAAGAACTACCTGCACGGCAAACAAAGCACAATGTAGACATACAGCTGCTCTTAATTCATAGTTTTCTCATTCCCCAGTCTCTCAAATACAATCCCTGTCCTTACATTTGCATCATCCAACAGTATGATTTAAAGTAGAATGAGAATTTCCACTTGCAGAACTAGTCTCTGCAAGGACCCCAAATCCCCAAAGGCAGTATCCAGCTTATTGCTCACGCAGCAAACATGGAATCTAACTGCCTAGATTCAAACATTCACAACCTGCAATGAGATTAAGGAATAATAAGAAAAAAAAAGGCAGGTCTTAGCAAATCATTTTGTCAAGTTCCCAAGCATTTCCCTCCTTGGAATAGAAAGTCATTCCTGTGAGAATAAAAACTGACCAAGGAAAACAGGACTACCCAGCAGGAACACCTCCTTGGTCCACTAACATTGTCATGCAAGAGCAAGCACCTGAGCAGAGCAGGCTGGCTGGCACCAAACTGACAAACGCAACACCATTTTTTGGTGCCCCTGCAGCCTTTGATGTTAGGTAAGGTACTCAAAACAGGAAAGACTGATCATGAATATGAGAGTAATCCCAATGGACTAGTAGTTTCCAACACATTCCAACACGTTAACCTATGCCACGACACAAACTAGGGGAGCAAAACATGTTTATAGAGCATGCATGTTACAGGATGGACACAGCCATACTAAATAATTTCCACATTCACTGAATTTGATCCCAGGGACACAGGGCTAAGTTCTGTTATAAATTAGTGACCAAAAGGCATGAATGGTTTGGATTACATAAGTCTTGTCTGTTGAAAAGTGACACCTTGTTTTCCACATGCTATGCTGCACTTAAAAGCAACAAGAAGTTTGCATCAGCCACTAGGGGATGTTGTCATTTATTCAGAGAACTCAATATAGTATGCAGTACAACAGCTCACCTGCTGTATGTCTAAGCTGGTGACATCCATATGTACAATGCAGGCTTCCAAATTTTCCAACCTGTTCTTGTCTTGGAAGTGAAGCAGCAAGTCTTTCATCACTTGAGCTGTGATCCCCATCAGCTTATCACTTAAGATATATGGCTCCAAGCACTCCAGAAAGATGCCTTTAGCTACAGAATTCTCACTCATCTTATCATATATCTGGTTAAATAATAGATCCCTAGGAGGAAAGAAGTGTTTACTTACCAAATAATCTTATTAAAATCTCCTTACATATCTACTTTCTGAGGGCTCCAAATTAAACTCATTTTTCCCCGTATTTCTCAAACTCAGGAGCTGAATGCCCTGCTCAGCTCCTACACTGATGCAAGTTACAGGCAGCTACACAGAATAAATTGGCTATGTATGTTGCAGCAGAAACCCCCTGCTGTTAGAGGGTAAATGATGACAGGAACATCTATCAAGGCAGTTTCTTTCTTAAGGGGATGGTGTGGGGGAAACAGTTTGATGCAAACTTTTCTTCCTCAACACATCAGTGAAAATTTAAGACTCACTTTTCTTTGAGTAGTGAGTACCCTGACTTTAGTATCAGTTTTTAAGCATTCCTCTAAACTGTGAAGTGATATATGATGACAATGATGTGATATGATTCCTCTAAACCATGTGATATAATAGGAGACAGCACTCAGGACTGCATGGGTTGCTGGTCTGCCTTGGGAGACAGGCTTGCAAATTCAGACTTACGTGCGCTGGAGTAAAAGACAGTAATCAACTATGACAGGCACCACGTCCTGCAGAAGAAACAAAAAAGCTGTAGGGACTGGCAAAAAAATCCTGCCAAATAGCACATACCACAGAACACAATGAAGCCTTTCCAATACAGAGCAGAATTGATGAGTTATTTCAATCAGCTGGTAGCTGGCACAGTTACAGGTTTTCCCCTATGCTGGTTCAAGCTGGAGAAAACTTCTAGTCACACTTCTGCAGAGGACAGAGGGCATACAGGTTCTGCTCTGCCACCTAGCTGTAACGAAGTCCTGGTTTCATTAGTGCACACAACAGAGGTGAGAGTTCAGGTGAACTGCAGCAGTATTTTTCAAAAACAGACAAGTAATTTTTGCAGCAAAGTCTGATTAAAAAATGCAAAAGGTCTAGACAAGAGAGCCCTCCGGAGCACCATACCTGAAAATGTTGCTCCATAACCTGAATTTTTCCTTGGTCAGGACATTTCTTCAAAGTCCGATCAGCATAATGGAGAAGGATTTCAACCATCTGAATTACAATAAACAAGAAAATTCATTCAAATCCTAGACTAGAGGCCCTACTTGGTAGCACATTTAATAGACTGACTTGGGGGTTGGCAGCACTGTAAACTCTGTTGTCCCATTTTGGGTATGAACTACCATGGGCAGGATGGAGAAGAGGGAAGAGGCTGCCAAAAGACAATGGCATGACATTGCATAGAAGTGGCCCAGCAGGATGCTGAAGGCCTACACTAGCTTTAACTGACTGAGAAAGTGGGCAGCCAGTCTGAAAGCAAATTTTCAAGGCAGATGAACACATCCTGAAGCATGAGGCTCATCTGGGCCATGTTTTTACCTGAAGTTTAAGTGATAGTACCTTAAACAGCAAAACTTACCTGCAAATAAAATATACATGAAGAACAAAGTACAGCTGAAAAAATATTGCAGTAATTGTGTATTTTAAACATACCCTTCCCACAAAAAGGTTCCTGCAACAACTGAACAGGATCAGTTGAAGAGTTTATTCCATGTCCATGTATACATGGAGCAAAGTTTCCATCCTGAGAGTCAGCAAGTGATGTACTGATAGACACTTGCCAACCAAAGGTCAGGAAACTCTGGAGTTACCTACAAAAAAGGTTTCTCTCCACTGTGAGGGGACCAGATATCTCAAGACCTTGATGATAATGTCACATTTTGATTTGCTTATGCTGCAGATTTTACCCCACCTTTACCCAAAAGGTATTTCCAAGTTTCTTTTAAAATTCTGCTCACAATCTTAGCAAGAGAGGCACATGTACACATTCTAGAGTTAGTTGGATTAATTCTGGAGGACAGAAGCCATTCCTTCCAGGAACACAGTTAGTATCCCATCAGCATACATGAAAACCCAGTTAGGAAGAGGTCAGTGACTCACTCTGTCTGCAATGACTGCTTTCCGCTTGCTTGTGTCCCCAGACAAGCCTAGAAAGAATGAAAGGGGAAAAAAATTGAAGCTTTTCTCATCTAAGCTACCAGTGGAAATATAAAAATCCCACAGTTCAGATGCTAACACCACTACTGTTGAGATGCAGAGGTCAGGATACCTGAACACACAATTTTGTGTTCTACTTTTAGCCCACTCTTCTTCTGAAGAGCTTAGTCTCCCAATGTAAAGACTGTTCAAGCAAAGGAATGGCAAGAACAGATCGGAGTGCTGTTTAATATTGAGAGAGCAGAGGGCTGTCAAAGACTGTCTACATGAGGCTAATTGCTGGAGGATGCCTTGATGCAAAGAAGCTGAATTAAGTGCATTATAAGGGGGAAAAAAAATTCTGAAATGCCAACTCAAAAAGACAGTAATTCTTTGAATAGTGAAAAACTATCTGTGTAATTGCATTATATCCACCCATTAAAACAAGACAAATCTTCATATGCTAGCAATTTCACAGCAGGAGTTTCTTATCTCAAGAACTTGAGTCTCATCTGTCAAAACCATCAGAAGTTATTTGCTGAAAAGTCAATGCATCCAGTCCAAATCAGACTGTTCAAGTGGCAGTTTCTGGCATAATTAACATGTTTATCATAACAAGCTATGTGCTCACAAAGCATCCTCCTTCAGAGGAAACATGGTGCCGAAGCCCAGCAGTTCTTTCAGTCAGTTGTATAGTCAGAGGAGACCTGAATTAAAGTACCTGCTTGGCAAAGCTGACAGAACATCACACTGAAAATTACCTACAGGTCATGCATGACCTTCAGGAATATTTTAACAGGCTAGATATTCAACACATGGATCCACCTCCTTCACAGCAAAGTGACAACAGATAGGAGTCACAACACATACCAAGTCAGATTTTCATTTGAAAACAGCAGACTGCTAAAGGGACTACGACTCTGAAAAAATCAAACCAATCCACATAAAGGTGTTGTTTCTGCCAAACCCAAAGCAGGACATCCTACTGTCTTTTCTTCAATTCATTACTCTTCCTTTTTTTTTTCCTGAAAAAGTGACTTCTGTACATGCATAGGTTTAAAACCTTCCCTAGTGGTTTCAAATAAAAAAAAAAAAAAGCCAAACCCAAACTTACCTACTACAGCCTTTGCTTTACCTTCATAAAAAGACCAAGCTAGAGCCAGGGCATCTGTGAGACGCTCTTGTTTCAGAAGGTGGTCAACTCTCTAAAATAACAAGTAATACTGGACCTTAGTATTGCAGAAAAGATGATCCCCTCCCATTTAAGATCAGCATTTCCCAGTAGTGGGTCATGATCCCTGACAGCAAGGGGACAGGAAACCTCAGAAGCTCTCAACACATTGCAGTAAAGGACAGTATCTCAAAAAAAATTCTCTCATATGTACATTTGCTGCTGGACAGTTAAAAAAGACCAAGAAATGTCAGGCCCCAGTACGTCAAGTCACTGTAGGCTACATTTTAGGTCAGATGCTTGATAAATGGAGACCCACAGCATTGGCGAGTGTCTGCAATCACAAAGAATAAAAATTTTCTACTCCCCATCCTTGCTTCATTGCTTAGAGCACAACAAAAAACTGCCATGTTTTCATCATATGGGTGTAGTGATCCTACCCTTTTTCTCCTGAGCTCACAGTCAACAATGATTGAAATAGATCACAAATATTTTCTGCTTTAAAGGATTATTAGCACAAAAGGTCAAGCACCACTGGTCTTGGTATGTTAGGTCAAAATGTTAAAGTACTGTTTGAGATAGCAGAGATTCTGAGTCTCAGACGACCTTTCTGTACTGCAGCAAGAACTCTCAGCTTCACACCCTAATCCCCCACATACTCAACTACAACTCTTGAGTAAGTCCCCTACAATAAAGAGGCCTGCAGCACAACAGAAACCATACAGTAATTTAGGAGGTTGGCTCAGAGCATGTAAGTTGTGAATTGAATTCTGAATTCTAGGAAAACCAGTACATGAAATCATGGGTCAAAGCAAGAATTTTCATTAACAATTTACTAAACCAAAGTCAGTAGTGAATGGCTGGAGGGAAGACTAGCAGAGGAAAGTGATCTTGGTAACTAAAACCAGCAACTGTATACAAGTTCAACAGAGCTGAACCGTTCATATTTTATTAAAGGTCCTGAAACAGTGTCACATGGAGGAGCTTATAATCATGGATGAGTACAAAAGCTGTAAAGCAGGTAAGAGGAAAAAAGGTGAAGTTCACTGCTTAAAGGAGAAATGCAACACTGGAAAAAAAACTACTATTGGAGTTCTTCAGAATCAGCCTTGAAGCCCCTTTCTACATAATGATTCAGTCAACTAACTTGGCATAAGCTGAATCTAATAATGAAGTTTGCTGACAACCAACTGTAAACATGTGACGTGAGAGAGCAAACCAGAAAGACAGACACAATAGGATTGCCCGTAAAGCTGGGTAACAAGAAATATGATGCAATCAATCCAATGGTACAAACAACTTAGAGCAGAAATCAGGGTTTGGCTATGGGATACTGGTGAATCTCCAGAGTGCTACAAGCCACTGACATCATGGAGCCAAAGGAACAGCAAAATGAGACCCAAGGATGCATGAGGAATGACATACCTAGTAGAGACGGTGAAGAACAGGTGACACTGTGCATGGCACTTGTAAGACCCTACCCAGAGTAATGTGCCAAAGTGTTTACCTATGTTCAAGAAACTGAGCAAAGGAGGTGCAAAGAACACTGACTATGAAAAAAGAAAGGAATGGGAAGGTAATCTTAGAAGAGGATGATTAAGGAGCTTTGCTTAGCCTTGTAAAACAAAGTCTGAGAGAGAACATGCATACACTGACTAAACATACTGCAAAGTGATGATCCAGAAAGGAAAAACTGCTGTTTAACTCAAGTGAAAATAACAACACAGGAACAAATAGACATAGATAGATCACTAGGAACTTTAGTGTGGAAATTGATAGGGTTTCAGCTGTCAGAGAAATGATGTTCCAAAAAAATCTTCTACCAACAGAAACAAGGATCTAGAATCCAATGAACTTTCTAGGTAGTCTTTGATGGATTTTATGATGTAGCTCCTGCAGTAGCTCAAGACAAAATACAGTAAACCAGATTTCCTTCCACTCCTGTATGCTTATCTGGCAGATAGAAGGCTAGCGCTTACACAGTCCCCCAAACTCACACATTGCACTAACTCTACCTTGTTAACAGAAGCTGAAACATGGCAAGGCATTATGTCTTGCTTGGGAGAACAAGGTCTCCATTCAGCCTACAAGTTTATGCAAGTGGGAGTCCCATAGCATCCCACCACAGAAAGCAGTGTACCTACAGTGCTGGCTGTGCACAGCAATCAGGGATCCTGAACACAGTGCTCAGAACATGCTTCACAAATGCTCTCCCCATCCTCTCAAGCTATAGTTAAGCAATTTGAACCTACTAAGCTGTACAGTTTTCCACTCAACGTACCTCTCTCCAGCTTCTCAATGTCATGACATGAACAGACTAGAAAATGAAAAAAAAAAAAAATTATTTAGTTACAGTTGCTCATGTAGTCTGTGGTATCCCACAGACCCACCAAAGCATGCTCATACAGGTGAAGCTAAGTGAAGCAACACTCAAGCTTGGCATGGCAGGAATAAATTGGATGTTTATATTAAACAGAAAAAATTCTTTACATGGCCTTACAACCCATCTGCTCCAAGATACCATACCTCACTTCTTCCCCTACTTCCACATGCCATCCTATAGGCCACCCCTCTTTGCCTTTTCACAGAAAGGCACTGCAGGACAGGAAAAGTGAATAACATATTCCTTTTATCATTCCATACAATAGAGTCTAGTATTCCCTGCTGTCTTATTTTCTTCTGTTTACTCACTAGCACATTTAAGACAGAGAAATTGAAGCTTACCACAGAGATGTCAGTAAAGTAATGCTAAGTCTACCCTGAAGCAACATGAACCAGGATACTGTGAAACTATGACAATGTCTTACTTAGCCTATACCTCGGCCAAGACCAAATTATTGCACAATTCTTTAATCCCACCACATAACTGCACAAAGAACCCATCCCTGATTCACATCTCAATATAATAAAAAATTGCCCTTCTCCAGAAGATGAGCTACCATCAACAGTGAATGCCCCATATTTTTATTAGAAGCTCCCCACATTTACCTTAGTTCCAAGGTAAAAGATCTGGCCACCACAGCTGCTGATGGACTGATAACAAGCTTTCTCTCCAACCAATGCCTACAGGGAAAAAAGATTACATGTAAGTAAAACTGCTTTTTGTTTTTGTAAAATTTCCTAAGAAACATAAATACATTTGAACTTTAGAAACACTTTGTAATTCAGAAATCAAAATGAGGATTGGGATAGAACAACACAGATTGCTGGGTAGTAGTAAGTAAAAAAGCTCTACTGCCACTCCTTCCTGGTTGTGGATGCAGCTTAAAAGGCTACTGAGCTCTGGCTGCCCAGAAAACATGGTGAAGTCCTAAGGACCCACAAGCAGTGCTCTGTTTCTATCCTCAGATGCAAAAAAAGTTATGGGGACTCTTTCCTTGCCATCTGCTTCTTCACAAACCTTCCTCAAGAGCAAATGTGTAGGAGACACAGAAAGAATACTGTTGAAGTGAGAGTTGCTACAACAGAAGTTTGAATACCAGTAACTAGTGTTTAAAAGGCTGTATATGGCACATCTACAATGTGAGAAATGGAGTATCACATCAAAATTAAAAGATTTTACCACAATGCATGGGCAGTGCTTGCTTCCCGCTCCACTGCACAGTTACACAGGCTAGAGCTATTTGTCCTGTACTTTTCTCAGTCTGGTCAGATAGGGAAGCTTCCTGGTTCTCTTCCTATTGCTGAAAAGTGTGTCCATTCCAGGGATTGCTGTAACAACACTTCAACCTCCTGAACACAGGACCTAAGGCTGAAGTGGCAGATATTCCCTGTATCTTTCTTTAGATGCTGCAGTAGAAGATTGGGGTCTGACAGTCTTCATCCACAAACCCAGGCATCTCTGAAACCAGAATATCTCTTATGGGGGTAGCAACCTCATCTAAGATTTGCCTTCCAGAATGTCTGCAGAACTAACACAGGAAAAGGTATATTTCTGATCCTGAGCCATGGGAAATAAAAAAAACCCAAATTTTCCCATGAGAAGTTGTCCATGACTCAATTGCTCTGGAGTAGGTTGTCTTGTAACTCCTATTGAAACGCAGGGAAAGAGACTTCCTTGTTAATATCCTTAGTATTTCAAAATGGCATTACAGACTTCAGATCTCATCTGCCACTTAGAGTCCGTGAATTAAGTAGGGGTATTCTCTAGACTCATAATAGCATTTTAAAACACAGCACTTATTTGGGCCCACCAGTTTTTCAATCCACATGTCTCTGGCTTTGATGGTAATCACCAGAAGCCCTCCCAGGACACTGCAGAACTTCTGGATTTGAGTGAAAGGCTCTGAATAATGACATATCCTAGCAAAGAGAACTCATATACAACCTTACTGCCAATCTCTTGCTATGTTCTGTGAGATTGTGCCTGGTAATTCTAGATCATGTGGCAGGCAATACATAACCTAACTTAGACTAAACTCCACCTTCTGACTCTTTCTTCCTCAGTATGCATCTGCAGCAGAAAGAATGACAGCAATGCTCGTGTGAAGTAGATAAAGCAGTGAAAGCCAGATAAGCAGCAGCTATGTAGATCTAAAGGCTGCACAGACTCTTCATAGATCTGGCCATCCAGACTGAGCACCAAGGAACAGAGTACTTCTTCCAAATGTAACCATGACAGAGAATTCTTTTTTATGAAATCCTGCCGTCTTGCATTGAAGGAACTTCTCCTTGGGCTTCTGGAGCTGAGTCATGACCATATGATAGGCTTGAAATTGCAGATCCAAACTACAGAGCCTTCTGCTTGTTGTTTGGGCCAGCAAGACTCACAGTGCTACAGCAGAAATTAATAGGAACCATATCATCCAGCTATGGAATTTCAGAACTCCTGGGCTTTCTCTGGTGAAGCATTGGGAGGCTTGAATACAAGGATGGAAGGCCCTTTCTTAGACAAACTGTTTCCAAAACAGAGAAACTAATTTTCTACTGAAAGCCATAACTTATCCCAAAACCATGGCTTTAAAAAACCTTCCACAATGCTATGGCAATACAAATACTACATCAAAGTGAGTCTGCTGCAGAAGGCACAGGTAGGTTACAAGAGCTATCAGGAGCCACTGAAATTAACACCTACTTCAGGAATAAAACATGTTCAGACACCACATGGGTCCAGGGTCCAAAAAAAACCCCAAAAACCAAACCCCAACAAGCATGAAAGTCAACATGAAAGACAGACAAATAAACAAAAGAGGAAAAAGTAGAAGATACAAAGTTTGAAGTGCTGCAACTTCCACTAGTATGGATGGGTTTGGTTTTTTACATCAAACAAAAAAGAAGCATAATACCTACAAGCATAGGTACTATGTTTCATCCTCTCTACCCCTGCGTGACAATCTATGAAATGACGGCAGTGAATACATGTACTGCACAGGCACTGCTACGGCAGAGTATTTGTGGCATACAAAGTAGAAAAGCCTATAGGAATCTCTTGAAGAATAAAGCACATCAGCTTTTTTTCCTATGCAGAGTATTCCAAAGTTTGGTAACTTCAGAGCAGCTCCTAAAAACATCAGTGCACAACAGGAAACATGAACTGTTTGTTAATTGGCCACATCAACACCATGTATGATTTCCAAGATGCTTCAAAAAGGCTTTTTTCTCCAGGTTTCCACTTAGGGCATATCTGAAACAGTTAGGTAACACAAGCAGGTCATTTGTGTCTACCAGGGCTTCGCTGACATTGCCTCCCGTAGCCAGTGATTTGAAGTGGCTGCTGTTGTAGACAAGCTGAACTTCTGGTATCTCTATGGTCTCCAGCTCCTCCTGTGTCTGACGATCTATAACATGCAGCTTCTCTACACTGTCCAGAAGCACTGCTGTCCGTGAGTTTATCCACTGAAAAAGTACCAAATCACAGATTTTAGCAAGGCATACACAACTAGAAGCCAACTAAGCAGGCTCTGGCCATATCCCTGAGTATTAATACTGGAAGTTCTAGGATGGCTAGCAGCTTTGTTACTATACACAGTCACTTCACAACAGCACCCATGCATAATTCTGAAGGTAAAGACAGGGAGGCTCCTTCTGGAGTATCAGATTTACAACTAAGAAAAATGACAAGGGATCTTCTTCAGAGAAACCACCTGTAGACAAATGGCAATCCACCAGAGTTCTTGTCCTCTTGGTGCACTCTTTATGCTCTAGCACACTTTCTATCCAACGGTCTCAAAACCAAGACTACTATAACACCAGTTCTCAAATCCCTTAGGAGGTAAATATGGCATCAGGAGGCATTAAAACAGAAATAGTACATTTAAGTTTAACTCAAAGCCTGTCATTCATATTCTGTGGCTTCTGCTTTTATCCTCAAAAACCTGCAAATAAAAAGGCTTTTTTTTTGCTGCTTTTACAACTTAAGTTTTTTTTTTAAACAGCCAAGCATATTTGTTAACAGACTTCAAATTCCAGCTGATGTGGATGTCCATCTTGGTATTTTAGTCTTTCATGTTTCACTCGCTGTATTCTGTAAATGTGTTTGAGTTGAACAATTTTTTTTGTTGAAAGCATCAAACAATTACGGTGCTTTAGCAAGCACTCATATATGGAAACACTAGAATTTTACTGAGCCAATTAACACATAATTTTGAATTCTTTTTAGTGACAACATAGAATAGAAATCTTTCTTGCCAGATTCTCTCTGGCTCTTGAAAATATTTCCTCAACAAGGCTACCCCCCCTTCCCAAAAAGGACAGTATTATTGCCTTCATGCTACTAATTTTCTATCCTTTAGCTACTACTTGCTATTCCATTTGTGCTGGTTTTCCAGTAAGTCCCAAGTTTAAGGACATTTTCATTTAGTTAGCCCCAGATAAACACAGCCACTTCTTATGCTACATTTGTAAAGCCAATAATATAGAACTAAGGGCTACTGAGATACATTTACAAGAAAACCAGTGCAAAAAAAATTAACCATTCTGTAGTATTGAGACTTACAGTAAAGTTGATGAGGTCATAGTGTAGATGAAGCTGCCTCTGCTTAGTGACATGTATTGCACCAGTATCATCTCTCTTTACCTGAAAAAGAAATTGGACAATGCTGACTCAAACTCAAAGACTTTCTTCAGCTCAACCTCCCTGTTCCCAGAGCGCATCACACCAACTCCAAGAGTCTGGAGCTCCCCTCAGTCAAGCACGTTGAGCATGCAGTAGCAGCACACACACTTCTCAAATGGAGTGTAATGTCTCACTTTCAAAAGCACTCATGTAAGTGAGGAAACAGAAGGCTCTGAGCAGGGGACAGTAAAAAAATATAGCCTCTGATGGATCAATTTTAAATCATTTATTTATACTACAAGAGTTGTATGTCAAACAAGCCAGCACTACACATGTTCAAGGGATTGCTCCCCCTGCCCCACCTCATTATATCAAGCAATTCAGTTTCTAAAAGAGGTGCAAGCCTCCAGCATTTGTACAGAGAGCACCAAAGGACTGATTCTCCTTCACTGACTATCAAGGGGCTCAGCCCCACTGGAAAACTGAATTGAAGGGAGATGTTGCATGACAACTCCCAGTCAAGGGTTCTCTCTCATCCTATGCAGGAACTACTGTACTTTCTTCTCGTAAGAATCAGAACTACAGAATGCTAATGTGAAACTGGCTTTAATTGATCATCATTTAAAAAAGCATTCTGCAAAAATAAGTTTTTTTACATTTTGACAATTTGAAGTACAGCAATAGGGACCTGAATTCAGGTAATGGCTGCTGTTTAGTAACCTATAAGCAGAGCAGCACCACTGGCCATAGCTGAGCTGGGTATCTGTGCAGAGGGTCCTGCTATTGCATGCACAGACATCTAGAGCAAGACCGGCTTAAACATACATCCTTTTCTTTCTCCTTAAGTTTACTGAGAAAGAAGGTAGAGGAGAAAGAGGATTCAATCCAGACAACACAATGACTGGGTGCTTGAGTAAAGCTTAAGGTTCAAGATGAGAGCAGAGCTGGGAAACAAAATTAGCACTCCAGAGCCAAAATGCCAGATTTTCTGAAGCCTAGGTACTGTTCTCATACTGAAATCAGACACGAAGTCATTTTCAAACAACCGTATCTGCAGGTGTCACTTCTGCAGATCTAAACAGGAGGAGCAGAATGCCTGAAAGTCACATGCCAACAGGAACTGAAAGCTGTTGTCTCTCAGTGGTTTATACAAATTTTTTCCTGACTCATCTTTTAAAGCAAAAAAAAAAAATTCTATCTCAAATTCATGCAATCTCCCTGAAAACAAACCACATTCTTCTACCTCCAGTAGAAATGAGATAAGCTGCAAATCAACACTTCTGGAATGCATAAAGCGCACGCCTCCAGATTCTCAGGGAAGGGCACCACTGCTTGCTGAAGAGCAATGACCAACAGGTGTGTTTTCCCAAGGTGGCTGCAAGATGCAGACATGCCTAGCATGCACAGATATCATACTTTCACTGAGACAGAGGCTCAGTCAACTGAATATGTAAGACATGACTACCTGAAAAGCAGCATAAAACATCCAAGGCTTACCAGAAGAAAATGAACGACATCTCCTCGACAAAATGCAAGCATGGGGTTCACAGAGTTCTGTACAGCCACAAAGTGCCATGCCAGAAGAGGGACACTAGAAGGGTCCATCTGTTAGACAAAAAGCACAGCCAGTATTTAAGGTACACAAGCCAGAACCTCATTTCCAGGACACATGCTGTTCATCAGCTGCTACTCTCTGACTTTGCCATGTACACACACAGGCTGTAAAGCAATTTCCTGGTCTGCTGGCAGCTGAGCAGTAGCTTGTGCTCTTTGGTCCAGGCACATGGTTTAGGTGCAACGTATGTCTCTTGGCAAAGTGGGCGGCCAGTCAGAACAAAATCTGCTAGCTGCTTAATGTAGATCCAATCTCACATGGATTGATGGACTAAGACAAACTGCAGCTTGCTAGCAGCCTTGTCTCAATTCTCCCAATCTAGCATATCCCACATCTTCCCCCAGCTGCTTTTCCAAGAGGAATTATACTAGTGACTAGTGAAAGTGAATAATCAAGCGCTTAGAAGACTGTTTAGTGCTCCAATTCCACTTTGTTTCCATCCCTGCAATTAAGGGTTCTATTTTATGGTTCTTATGTGAAGCAACAGCCCCAGTCCAAGGTGACTGTAGCCATAATCAGGTCAACATCCCATCTGTGGGTGCATCCAGACTGGAGAAGGGAGGACAAGAAGCTGAGGGCACCTCAGCTCCTGTGTTCCTCCCTTCCTACTTTGTGGAGAAATTCAGCATCTTCATATAGGTACAGCTGAAAGCAGCCTTTTCACCTTCTCTCTGCCCACAATCTGCACACACAAGACCAACAGATTATCACTGCAATTCCACAGTGCAGCGTTTACTGTGTGCTGACAAAGTAGCGATACCAAACACCTGGTCCTAATCTCATCCCCTTCACTCTAGGAACTGTTTGTAGCCATAATTCAAAAAGTAACTGGCTTCATTACTCACACGACCGTAGGGAAATGTCATCCACACTTTCAGAGATGGCTTCAGGCCAATAACCAGTATCTTCAAGAAAAAAAGTGCAATAAAATATGTGAGTATATACCAGAAAACTTCTACTTTTTGATTTCTCACACAAAGCCTTCTGCAAGCAGCAAGTTACCTTTGTTAGGGAGGCCATGGCCAACAGCGAATATTGGGTGATAGGATGGTCTCTCAGCTCAAGTTTTGCATGTAATGGTTCAATACAGCAAACTTCCCCCTTTGAGCCACTGAAGAGACATCGAGATTCACACGTCCTCACTCCCATAACCCTCCTGCAAAGAAGAGAAATCAGCTTGATGGCCAGCTATCAAGAAGAGATCAGCCCAACAATCTAATGAAATCTCAGGAGTGATCCTTCATAAATACTGTTTTTAAAGAGTCCTTTACACAGCTTCAGGGAACGCTTTTAGTATGTCACTGAAAGCAGTCCCATACAGCTGCTCAGATGCAGACAAGAATGCCTTAAGATCTTATTTAACAGCAAAGTTTTGGCAATTCCTGGACACGATCAGAGTCCCTAGACTGTCAACTCTTCCTCCTTGTCCCTCGCCCTCTTGAAGAGGCCAAGAAGAAAATGAGCAATCACTGCAAGGGAACTCTCACTAATGAAACAAGGAAAACCAAGAGGCAGCACTTTTATAACAACTACCAAGAGCCCACAAGGAATGCCAAGATTCTGGGCAATACACTGATACCTTAATAACTTAGGCTGTGCTTTGACTATGACACCACCAGATATCATCTTGCTTCAGCTGTGAAATTATACTGCAGCCCTAAATTACACCTTCAACATTCAGACAGTAGCTTTTTTGGTTCAAATAGGGTTTCTTTGCTTAGGTTTTAGAAACTATAATCGAGCATTAGTTTTCTTGTACTTTCTATGGGTACTTAGAGTTATTGTCTTACTTAAATGACAGTTCAAATACGGAGCCTCCGCTGTCATTGCAAATTGCAAGCGTTGGGTCATCTGTAAACTGAGCAGATAATTAGATTAAAAGTGGGACTGAGAAATAAACTACAAAAAAATGGATAGAAAAATGTATGCTACAGCATTGTTAACAGCACACCAAAGTACAAGCATTGTACCTACCAGAAAGATACCTTTAACATATGGAGTGGAGACAATTACTGGCTTTTTTAAGATGTGTAAGAAAAGCGAAATTCTGTGTTTCATCTTCACCCCTCCAGTAAGGCCTATTACTAGATTTTGTTACAAAGTCCCATTACTTTCTATTGCAGCTCAGAACTACAGCATACCAAAACCCATGTTACCACTAGAACAGCTCACAACCTCAAGCCCCTGAGTTGGTGCCAGAGCTGGTGAATGGGCTGCAGTCACAAACAGACCAAAATCAGAAACATCCAGAACTACTAATGATACCAAATAATCAAGATAAGGAAAAGGGTCACAGCCACAGCTGAGACACCCTTCTGGAGGACTCTGCAATCCAGCATCTAGGAGCACAAGCACCTGGGCTGTATAGCCATGTCTGAGTAATCTTCAATGCTGGTACTGCCATCAGGTCATCAGCTGGAGAAGGGGCCCACTAGGAGCAGAGTACCTGGCACAGGGAAATATCCATCTTAATGCACAGGGCAAAGATGGCAGAGGTAGAAGCGTGGAAGATGCAGTGGTAAAGGGGCACCTTCGTGCCCACAAAACATTTCTGGTTAGCCAGGTGAGACCAACCAGTACATGAGAACCTGTCCTTGAGCAGCATGACCCACCAGATCCACTACACTAGTTCCATGTGTGACACTGTATGGGTCTAGGATGTCTCAGCAAGGTCCAGGAAAGAAGAAGAGAGTGATGAGTTTGGGTGACGCACAAAGGTCACTGCTCTGACCAGGCTGACAAGAAGCATTATGCTCTGGTAGGAGAGGTCTACATAAAGCTGTGCACTAAATAAGATATGAGTTCCTGTGTGTGATGACAACACTATGTTGAACAAGAAACCATAGATAATTTCTTTCTCAACACAAACATTCCCAACAAGTTATTTGAAAAACTGCTGACAGAAGCTACTTTCTACACTTCAGACTCTTTTAAGTTTAAAGTTAGCAAGTCACATATCCAGTTCCCACCACTGCAAGTCTTAGAAAAATGTATTCTAGCAATTAATTCTTCATAGATTTTGGCATCAGAGAGAGAAGTTATAACAGACAACAACTGTTGTTTGTTATAGTACAACTCACAGCCAATACTACTATTTCAGCTCTCAAAATACTCAGTTTCTTTTTAAAATAGCATTTCTGCTCATTTTTCTCACCTCTAGATACTATTGCCACATAGGTCCTAGGCAGCTGCTCTCATCTGTGAATCTAAAAGTACTACACAAGGAAAGTCAACACATCTGACTGAACAAAAGTATTTTTTAACGGGAAAAAAAAAAAAAGTAGTATACAAGGAGTACATAGAGTGTTTGTTACCTTGATATGCAAAATGGCTGTTCCTGGTGGGTGGGCATCTGTTATTGATCGTAGCAGCTTCCCACTGGCCAGATCCCACATTGTGATCTGCAAGCAGACTATTCTCAGTACACATGCCAAAGGGTTCTCTCCACCACCTTGCACGTTAGTATATCAATAAATTTCTATATTCCCAATATCATCCTGGGTTAGTAGGGTCTTCATATCAAAGAAAAGTGATCTGAAACCTGTTTCCACCCTTTGTTTTACAAGCAGTTTACTTATCTGCTTACACTCTCACTGACAAAATTAGTGTTATCTTCACAACTGAATCATGTCCTTTTGGCAAGCTCTCACCACCTGCCCGAACTTACTCACCTCACAGCTATCTGCCTGATAACACAATTAAAGAATGTAAGATAACTTTGCTACTACACACTGTTCAAAGTGGTAAAGTGGTTCATTGCATTTGTCTCAGAATCAGTGAACAGTTGAATAATCTGTGCTAATACCCGTTAGCAAAACTCAAGCATCTCCACAGCTACCACGAACCTTGTCACTCCCCTCCTGCGTTTGCTTGGCGTGACAGGTCAGATGGGAGTATACAGCTTGGCTTGCACTTGGATATTAAATTCAAGCAATTTTTCAACTAAGAAGCAGGAAGTCCCAAAGTATTTACTGCGTAAATGAGGAATATTTAGCCCAGAAAAGCTGAGATTACGATTTGAATCAAACTTTTTATTGGAAATATTATTTTACATGGTTCCATATATCATCTATCAAAGCTTTGTAGACCGATGTTTCAGAATTGCTGCTCCAAAATATTTTATCTGAGTATCATTTAAAACCATCCACTGCTCTGCATGGATCAAATCTGCATTTCCACATGGTCTGGAGCAGTCTGTCATTTAGCCCTGTCACAGGCACTAGAATGTGTTTTATCTAGAATGAAGGTGAAAGCCAAAGCAGCAAAGGGAAATGAAACTAAAAAGCAAAACAAAGCAGCCTTCATTGTATTCCATGGACCTCTAAATTTTACCAAGTTAACTTCTATCCATTTTGGTTTAGTTTTAGTCTTACAACTTCAGGAATTGCTTTCTCTCTTTTGGTTCAGAGAAGGGCATAAAACTGCAACATCAGACTCAAACCCTTTTTCCCCTGCATTCAAAAGCTATGCTGCTTCTGTCATACCACAGAAGTAAGGTGTTAGTAAAAATGAACTTTGGGGCTAGATACGAGTTTCAGGACTTTCCACTCATCACCACAGTAAAAACTAGCTTTAATTACAAAGCATAGAACTCACAAAGTGACCTAGAAGGACTAAGCTGGTTGTCCTGGTGCACCATTGCACATTTCAGTTTATCAGGAGCAGGACTTAAGTCACAACGAGCCATGATTAATTGAATCCTTCACTATATTCTGCATTATCCATTTCCTTCACAGAAACCTACCCCAAACAATCTGAGTTAGCTCACTTCATGCAGGAATTGGCTGGCCAAAAAAGCTCAGGGCAGATTAAGCTATACATGCTGGTTCTCAGCACAAAACCAACTAATAAACAGCTACGTATTGAGTGTGCTTGGCTTGGAGCTATTTTCACCTCTGGATAGTCTCTCAGTAACAGTCTGCAGAAGAACAGAGCACTGGACCATCTCATCCTATGGGAATTACCTGTCCTTTTGCAAAGCCACACAGGAGTCTCGAACAGTCATTGTTGATACTGAGAGCAGAGACAGCCCCATACTGGGCCCCAACAGCAGTGCTGCCCAGACACAGCCGAAGTGCCTGGTTTTGATCTAGAGCAGAACAATTAGTAAGAAATTAAAAAGAAAGAGCAATGATTAAAACTAACATCATGCAATTATTTACATATACAATTCACCTGGGGTACATAAATGATTCACAGTCTTACCATTACATTCTTAAAAAAGAGTTTAAAAGACGAGAGCACGTGTTAGTACAGACATAGTGGGACACTGTCTTGCAGGGAAATACAAAGATTATTTTTAAAAATACAAAACAGGCACAGGGAATATGGAAATGCAAAGGTATTACAAACTGATGAAGAAACTACTAGAAAAATCAAAGCAATATCTAGCTTTCCTTTTGCTATTCTGCAATGATGCTTAAGTTGTAGCAAGGAAGATGACAGAAAATTAATTCTATCTTCTGAGCCTTATACTTCTGTATGCTGATTTGAACAGCAACAACTCCCCACACGGGCTTTTGGTAAGTGTAATTTTACATAACTTTTATTCTTTGGTTTTGTTGATAAAGGCCAGAAGCTGGAGGGAAAATGAACTTACGTCCCCAAACTGTACAGTTAAAATGCTCAATGAGTTCTTGTGCACATAGCTCTTTCTTTGTAAGGAAATAGTAATGATCACCACACTGCAACAGAACTTCCTGAGACACAGGCTACTGCAAAGGAGGTGCTAATGCCTGCACAGCCTCCTAGGGGACTGGACTGCTGCATGGCCATGCCCTGTGTGCCCCCCTGCAGATAACAAAACTCAGGCACCTCCTTTTGTGGTAAGGTCTTCTATGCTTCCACCACGAAAGACTAAAAATTGCTTTATAAGATGTTGCACTTCAGGCATTATGAATTAAAACCCTCTGCCTGTCTTTGCTGCATTGCTCTTAAAAGCTAAGAAAACAAGTGTTCTGGATCTGCTTTTTCCATGTCTCTCCGTTTTTGTCCTGCTTTTGAGTGGGGGAGGAAGATAAGATGCTTTGTGAGGACTGTTGGAATGAAGACTAGAGATTTGAAATACATCAGAAGTGCCACAACAACACTGCGTGCAGGATTTCACTTTGAGCAAGGAAAGGAAAGGACAGGACCCAGGGGAACAGACAGCAGCAGAGCACCAGAAACTCCCAGAACTGCCCAAGGCATGGGACACATTTCTCCAAGTTGCAGCACTGCTAGCAATGTGCTAGATGTGAAACAAAGCATGGTTGTATCTCTTATTTCTTCCCCAATACAAAGTGGTGTATTCATCAATCTGCACAGACAGATTGATGGCTGAGCACACATATGGTGGGAGTCACCTTTCAGATTCTACCAGTATTAAGAGGCATTAGTGGAAGGACTGAAAAATAAACAATAGCAAGAAGAGTACCTGAACTCACAGACTAATCTAAAGCACTGTACACAGTGAGGAGAAAGGCTAGGGCCAAGTTCAAATACTTTTTCCACTCTATTTCTTGTTTTCCTGCATCTACCTTGATAAACTCATCTGTGTAGTGGCCCAAAAGAAAGTAAAAAGTTCCTGTTCCTGCAAAGTATAGAAAGCAGTGGCAGAGAGGTAGGGATAGAGAGGGTGTTACAAACTCCACTTGTTCTGCACACCAAGTGAGACAGGGCCTGAGACAGAAAGGCCATACTCTCTCTTGCAAATGCACAAGGAAGGCTCAGGTATTATAGAAAACTGGCAGTTTTGATCTAAAACATGATGACAGTAGTGGTCAAGAGAACACTATATGTTATGGGTGCTCAGAGACATCAGGATTCTTGTGAATGTTGAAGAACTCCACTCCTGAAATTTGGGGAGGGAGAAGAGAAAGGTGCCTTTGGTTGACCATATCAATGAAAATTATCATCTCTTCATCAGGTGACAAGCAGCCCAGGCAGTTCTGGAAAGGCTACCTGTTCTTCATGTACTTCTGCTCTGCTGTGCCTGCCAGTGCAACACCTGATGCTGCATGAAGAAGGAAGCATCTCTGCTTTCTTCCTCTGCAATCTGGCTTGTGCCAAACACAGAACAAGGTAGTTGCATTTTCAAATGAGAACTGACATTTGCTTGTTTACACTTAAAAACGTTTAATAAAGATACTGCTTCTACTGTAAGAGATATGCAGTTGAAGTACAGGTAGATGAAGATTATTTTTCACATTTAAATAATCAGAAACTGTGTAAAACACTAGTTTTCATTAGCTTTCCAAATGAATGTGACATTGTTCAAGATAAAATCCTTTGAAAGCCAAGGAGAATGTGAGGGTTCAAACTGGCAGAACCTACATGTACAGAAGCAGCTCTGAAAGCTACCATGTAAATAGATACCTAAATTTTATAAGCCTTAACACTCATGTTTAGTTAAACAAAGGATGTATACAATTCAAGTGATTACACTCTGAATGGCTGCCATCACTCAATACATAAGAGGAACATGGAACCAAAACTACTTCAGTATTACTATAGCAAAAAAATTAGAAAAAGCAACATGCAACTCATGGCATCTGTCACTCAAGCACAAGCAGAGCCTTTCTGAAGGTCAGTCTGAAGCCACGGAGCCACAGCAAACCACAGTACCTTCCGCTCCAGGGGCCAGGCAGGGTGTTTCAGCCACCACCTCTCTATTACCAAGCCCAAGGCAGTGGAAACACTTCAAAACTAAGGCCATTGCTCTGCACACAACTCTCCTTATTAGGATAAGAAGAAAGCAGAAGCTGTGTGATGGAAATGAAAATCTTCCTTTGCCATGCTACTAGAAAACACCTTGACATCACTGTGACAAGAAGGTACATGGCATAGATCAAAACAGGTCAAAGAAAAAGAAGAAAAATCATGGAAGATTTCCATGGAAGCTCAGAGAACACAGAGCTACAGTTGGAAAACAAGTTCCCCAAAAGGTATTATCCAAATTGCTGTCTTGGTGTCTTTCAAGTCCCACAGAAATAATTCCTGTTCCAGAGGTCTGGAAATACAGTTCATTTACCAAAAGAGCATCAGCCAACCATAAAAATATGTTTAAAAAATAAGGTGAATACTACAGCTCTTGCTATTAAAGGTGAATTGCATTCTGTTCTTTCCACTTCAGCTTAAACTTGTCAGTAAGTCAATCAATACACTGGTTCCTGTAAGGCATGAAAATGGAGAATCTTTCACAGCTTTCTCTGAAAAAGGCAGCAGCTTCAGAATCACTACTACTTTCAATCCAGCTTTACCTCTTTATAGGTATACCCACATGAACTTTCAAGTCCATTTTCTTCTTCCCTCACCCATAATGTCAATTAAAAATAAACAAGATCCCCACTCCACCCAAAAATTAAATGCTTTGTATGAAGTTATTCCTTCCTAAGAAGGAAGTGCTCATTGTTTGCCAGAGATGCATTTTTAGAGTTGAGAAAGCTAACCCCAGAGAAACCCCTGCCAATATTTGTTCTTGTTTCCAGCCAGTCAAAAGATGACACACAAGGAGAAGCCATTAGATAAGATTTTTTTAAAAACTAACTACAAATAAGATGGACAAAATTGCTTCCAAAGCAAAGCAAGATGCCTGAATCAATGAGGTCCTATTAATTAACTGGTAGAGTAATAAAAATGGATAAAAGCAAAAGGTTATAAAAGCTGATCTGTGATTTACCAGACTAATATTAATCAGCTTTGAACTAAGGCACCTTTAGGATTAAGCATAAAAAGCTTTTTTCCAATGCTTGAAACAAACAAAGGTGGCTATCAATTGTAAAAAAAAAAAGTTTTTAATTTTGCAATTTACATAAAGCAATTCTTCATCTGAAAAATTTCTGGCAGTAGCTGTTTTTGTTGCTCTCAAAGTCTGAAGTCAAAACAAAGCGGCACTTTGATACAGCTCTACAAGCATAAAAATAAGTTTGTGAACATGAAATGTCACTTTCCAGAACAAAGAATAAGAATAGCACTCCAGAAGTTATTAGATCTCAGATCACCAGGTTTTCACCAAGATCTTTTCCTTAAGCCTTGATTCCCTGAGTTTGAAAGGCCTGCTTTATTTCCTGCAGAATTACTCAAATATTACAAATTTAATGAATAGGTCCTTTCCTCCCACCTTTATTAAGCACAATACCAGTAAATGCTCTCCCAGGAGGTATATCCCTCTTGGGCCTGAGGATCAGGAGGACAACACATGGTGAGCTAATGGGACAGGCTGCAGACACCATCTCCCCCAATAACACAACAGCTGTCCCCTAAACAAGGACATGCTGAACCCTCCTCCCCACCCCCTGCCCTCAGCTTAAACTAGTGAAATGATTACTCAGAGCAGGGGTTATGTCAGACCAACTGTGGCTTCCACATCAGAAACCCACTGCTCCCTCCTCAGCTGCGTAACCAGTGCACAAGCAGAGCTTTTAGAAGTTGCTGTCTGCTGGCATGGGTTTCACAGAGTCTCTGGCTTGTGGCTCTTTGCATTGAGTTCCTACTCCATAGTGTTCCCACTTAACAGCTCTCAGGCAGAAATAGATGGTGATCTCATGGAAGAGCATTTGCCCAGCCCCAAAATAATGCCTTTACAAACAGCTATGGACCTGCTGCCCTGAAACATTATAAACAGCACATCATATACGCCTCTGCTGCTCTTGCCTGGAGAATCTGGAAGTGTGCAATACAATAACCAATTCTCCAACTGACCAGCAGTTACTATCCACTGACTGTGGATAGTAACTGCTGGTTACTGTACTGCTGGCATCTTAAATTCTGGCACAGACAACATGCAAACTGGGCAAGACAGGAGTTGTTCATGCAGGGTATGTGCACAGAGCAGTGTTACTGTACCTTTTCCTTTTCAGTCCACACAGAAAAGGCCAAAAGAGGAAAGAAAAAGCCAAAAATCAATATAAAAGAAAGGAGTGAGGTAACAAACAGCATATATATGATAATTTTCAAAGATAGAGAGAACCTTCAGATTTTGCTGATAGTTTCCTTTTGTTAACATTTCCCCTTTTGATTTATTCAAGTAACTGACAGGATGCTGTAACAGCCAGTGTTTTGAAACCAAGCAGTTTAAAAAGCATATGGAATCACTGAAGAGAAATTAGTTTATAAATTTGGACTTCACTGTATTGAAGAAAAGAAAAAAAAGAAAAAAAAAGAAATCTGAGAGGAAATAAAACTGGAAGTTCCCAGTGACATAAGTGGTAAAACTATTTTCAACAGTTACCACCAGCCAGCCAATCACCTCCCTATTTAACTTCAAAAAACAACCAAGAACAACAGTCCCCAATATCTAGTTCTAATGCTGTCTTTAGATACTTACATTACCTGTTTTCTCAAGATATCATGCTACCCCCACAGCTCAACAAAGACTCAAGACACTAACCACAAGTTTTACAGCCAACAGAAAATAAATGATTCAACATTAATCAAAACATAGTTTAGCTACATAGAAATTTTCTGTCCGAAACATAAAGCCTCCATGAAAAATAACACATTTCAGCGAGTTCTGTTTAAAGGTTAGTTTTTGAGTAGTGTAAAAAACTCTTAGCTCTTCTAGAAAGATGGAGGAAAAAACCTCTAAAGATTATTTGTTTCTTGTTCCAGGCTTGCTGGGAGAGCACTTCTCCACTCCAGCTAGCAATCCTCAAGAAAAGTCATGGCACAGAGCATAATTGTTCATTTGCACAATGCTCACAACTCCAAACAATTTTCAGAAAGAATTTGGCAAAAGGATGGCCCTAATTTATATTATTAAAAAAAAAAAAAAAATCCCCCAAGTGAGCACAGCACTAGAAACAAGCTAAGGGTCATAATCCTAAAACACAAAAAACTGTCATTATCCAAATGTGGTAACAAAGCATCAAACAGAAGATAAACCACCTGAAAGATAGGTAAAAAAATGAAACACCAAACTTCTCAGTAACATCAGATCATGTAACAAACGGCAAATACCAGAAATTGCAGATTGAGAGGTTTAAATGGGTTGTTAGGAATATTTTTCCCCTGCAAGATTATGTGGCCCTGAAGAAGGTTACCAGAGGAGCGTCTGCATGCACGTTTGCCTGTTGGGCAGTATTTTCCATCCGTAAGTGTTTTTCAAAACTTGGCTAGACAAAGCCAGGTCTGCCCCGACCCAGTTATTGCCAACAGTCCTGCACCAAACAGGGGGTGACTACAGGCCTCCAGACATCCCTTCCTACCAACGCTTCTGCAACACTTATAGGATGTCAGACAGTTGGCATCTAATCCAACTCTAATCTATGAGAAAAATAGTTTTCCAGAGATTTGATGTGCAATCTGAGAACCGTCCTGTGATAGTTTTTCAAGACCCAACAGAAGCATTCAAAAAAGCAGAATGAAAGTTATTCAAGTCTTCCTCAAAAAGGACAAAGCAGACAAGAGGTACAGGCAGACTTATGAGACAAACGAAATAGCTAAATTCAAATATATGAAAGAAAAGATAAAGAGTCAAAAAAATTGCTGTTGACACAAAACTCTTCGGACAAGTTTGAACATCAGCAACATTCAACCAGAAAATGGACCTACATTTTTGCAGGCAAAAAAAGGTGATGTTTCCATTGTACAGTATAAACCATGCATGCAACTCACAAAACTTCAGGGAGTAAATCTCATCCTAACCAACACATCTAGGAGAAAAATGTTTTCATAAAAAAAGTACAGAAATTGATCGGCCTACAGACATAAACTGCTGGTTTAAATTACACAATAAAACCAAGCCAGAACACTAACCCTCCTTCTTTATGCACAAGAAGGCCTTATACAGCCATACTCTGTGAGGATTTCTCTCTCTGCAGATAGATCTGAGAGCTCTGGGGTCAACACCCAAGTTTTAGTTACAGAACTGAAAGAATTTAGCAGAGAACAGAAGTGTCGAGAAAGCGTTTGTGCCCATATCTGAAACAAAGTTCCTCATCACCTTTAAATTACAGCATAGACTCACAGAGTAACTTCGGTTGCAAGACCTCCCTGGCTGTGGAGGTCTCTGTCCCAGTCCTGCTGCTCCAAGCAAAGTCAACAAAATCAACTTGCTCAGGGCCTTGCTGAGTTTTGAATATCCCCAGGGAAGGAGATTTCACAACCTCTCTCAACCCTTATCTAATGCTTCAGCACCCTTACAGTGAAAAATTTAATCAGACCTTCCCATGTTGCAACTTGGGTCCACTGCCTCTTACCTAACACCATAGACCTTTGAGAAGGGTCTGAGTCTCTCCTCTGTACCTTTCCATTAGGCAGCAGAAGATAGGAACATGATGTCCCCTTAGCCACCTTCTCTCAATGCAGAAGAAACCCAATTCTCTCAGCTTCTCCTCATGTATCATGTGCTTCAGCCCTCTAATCATTTTGGTGACCCCCCTCCACTGGGCTCACTGTGGTACATCGACATCTATCTTGTACTGAGCAGCCCAAAACTGGACACAGTACTTCAGATGTGATCTCACAAGTGCAGAATAGAGGGGAGTAATAATCAGAGTAAAAATGTGTTCCATAGTAGCGATATTGGAGATCTCCACATGCTAGACAAATTTTAGAAAAAACAAAGATCTACTACTACTAAAAACTCAGTCAGATCATGTGTTGACTGTATAGCAGGTAAATTATTTATATTCAGATTAAGCACATCCTCTAATTGTTTCAATACTGGATTAAGCAAATGGCATCAAATAGTTTAATGTCTAAATACCCAGGAAGGTGAGTCTTACACTGCCACAGTCTTTCCCATCCTTCTTTTGTACCCTGTTCCTGTAACTTTTGGTCTCTTGAATAATTTCAGCCAATTTTGAGAAAAAAGTAAAGAAGATAATGAAAATTCTAAAGTTGTTAAGAATTTGATGTTTCATAGACAAAAGGTGCAAAAACTCGACGTGTACGGGAGCAATTCAAGAGCTGTTCTCACCCAGCTGGTAAGCTGGACAAACAGAGGCACAAGCTCAGAAACTTTTTTAAGTTAAGTTTGGTGATAAGAGGAAGGAAAGAATAACAGAATGAAGGTACACAGACACGACTGGTACAGAGGAAGGTCAGGGAAGGAGAAACCTATGATGCAAGCCTGCAGATAGCCATGGGTCAGAATTTCCACTTCCTAAGGAATACACTTTAATTTCCCCAATGCTTGCAGCTATTATGTCATAGGGGAGAAGATGATTAATAGTGTATGAGGTGGTGGTTGTATACTGGTTCTGATTTCTTCCACATGAAAACAGAGTAATTTAAACATAGAAAAGGCTCTTTAGACAATTGCCACAGAGCTAGATTTCTCAATATCAGTGTGCCAATCCCCAACAAAGCAAAAGAAATATGTGAATAAGGACAACTAAAATATTACTTGTGCTTTATTTCTTTACTGAAAGAAAATCACATTTAGTACAAACAGAACATATTAGAAGAAATCCACCCTGCAGTTCTAATCCAGGCTGGGTTTTTTTGCTTTTGTGTGCTTAGTTGTTTTTTTTCTTTAGGATCATTAAAATGCAAAAAACTCAAAACTTTATTTTTAACTTACCAAATATCAGTGCTAACCCATGGGAAGTCCCCACTGCTATCAGATTTGATGCTGCCTGAAATAGTCATGCAGAAAGATTGAAAGTAGAAGAAATGTCAGTCACAAATCCACCACTTAAACTCTCACTACACTCATGCAACTAACAAGCTCAACTAACAATCCCTGGTGATGACATGAAAAAGTGCAGAGCATGGCACTTGATGAGCAGATGGGCAGCGGGGCAGCTAAAGGTTGAACTCTGCCCCCAGAAACTAGATCTTTCATGCTGCTTCTCCCACCCCTCATATTTGTAAATTCTTAGTAAGGGTAAGAAGGAAGATGCATTTATCAACAGTCTTTAATTACTGCTTTAACAAACTTGCAGGAAAACTAACTATACAGTACTTTAAAATTGTTAGAGTACTTACAATTGCTGTGGGCAAGCCAGCATCCACTTTGTCCTAGAAAAACAGGACAAGTAGTAAGAGAGACAGAACTCACAGCTCTGTGCATGTCTCTAATAATTAGAACTACAACATGCAGAAAAATCAACACAAGTTGCATTTTAATAGTCGCACCAGGGCAGACAGTGCTGAGGGAACCACTGGCCAGAAATACCCAGAATGGATGAGAAAGTGCACAGAAATGGAGAGGAAGCAGAATATCCTGTAATTCCCTATGAAAGTTACTGTATTCTTCTCAAAACAGCCTAATCCTAATACCAGTTTCCAATATTCTCTGTGTACACTGCATAGACATCAATTGCAAAACTACTTCCCTTTCCCCTCTCAAGCACACCTTATTAGCTTCCCATTCAGGTGGCTTACCCACACCCCCATCAATGCAAGTGATGGCCAGTGGCAGCACACTAACATTGAGATCCTGGTCACACAGCCATCACAAAACACTCACAGATGAGTCACTTGTATTCTATTCTAACAACCCTACCTTCCATGCTTCAGAAATCATACACTTCATAAATCACCACCTTAGCTCTGACCTTGGACAGTCAGTTTTCCCCTGGTAGTATGATCTACAGACCAGCTCTCTTGCATCTGTGCCTGAAGTGCAGTCACAGACATGGGACTGTGCAAACCTGCTCCTCGCTCAGCTCAGAACAAGAAGTGTGTTCTGAGCCTGCTGCAGGCATTAAGAAAACCCGTTTCCAGCACCTTCAAAAGCAAGCAGAACAATAGCACTGCTATCATTTTATATTAACATTTCCTGCCAGGTTTAATGACATCTAGCAACACGAATCAGTGTTAAAGAGAACCTACCATATTGCCGCTGCAATAAGTCAGCTAATACCTGATTCACTACTGGCTAGGGATTAATAGTCAGTAGTTCAGGTGCCAAACATGTTAGTATTATCCAGAACTAATAGTAGGGGGAAAGAGGAGATCACACAAACAGCCCTTCACAACAAGAGGTTCAAATTTTTCTTAATGGAATGTGACCAGGAGAAAAATACACTTACTGCTGCAGACACTATTTGGGCAGAAATTCCTTTCAGAAGCGAGAGACGTATAACTGATCCATGGAGTGAGAGAGAATCTGGGAGTTTTTTCTTCCTAAGAAAAAAATAAATAAACCAAATGCTTTAGAGCAGAATGAAAGTTTGGAACTTTGCCTAACCCACAGCTAAACTAACTGGTAAATTCTGCATACGCTTGTAACTCATGCAGTTTCCATTCCTATTCTTGGGGCCTACATGCACAGAATGAAATGGACATGACATTACTAGCAAAGCCTGCTATGCACCACTGTGCCTGCATAAAATCTGTTTTTAACTCATCTCCCAAGGAAAAAAAAAATAAAAAAATTCTTCAAACAAATCGTCAGTTTCAAGCACATATCTGCAAACCTTAGAATTTATTAATAAAGCCTGAAAGCAACACTTTTGCTCTTCCAGTGAGTCAGGAAGTTTCAGCCCTTAAAGGTGAATATCTAAGGAAAATACACAATTGGAAAAGGCTCATTAGCAGAATACAGACCCCTAGGAAAACTGGATGCATGTTTAAAGAATAACATTCAGTTAAAACACAGCTGATCTGATATGAAAGGTTAAGTGTCTCTGTTTATGGAGAAAATGTCTTTTAAAAGTAACTAGCGTACAGGGAACAGTTATTTCTAAAGAGCATTGGTATACTGTAGCACACACAGTAGAGGGAAAATCCCCAGGAAAGTTGCAATTCTGTTGCCAAGCCCACACCACCAGAAAGCCAAATTTCCAAAACTAACAGGGAAACCTTTGCTTCTTATCTCTCCAGAGGAGCACAAATAAGTAGCTCACATGTTGGTTAAAGAAACATGTTGTTAATACTTTATATTATGGCTAAGGACCTCTAAACATGGCAACTAGCTTTACCCAAAGGTGACAACAACACTTCCAGGTTTTTCTGCCCACTCTGTACTGGAAACTGTTTAAGCCACTTTAGGTAATGTTTCCCTCAATACAAACCATCTTATTTGAAAAAAGAAGGGACAGTGAGTCAGTACACCACCATAAACCATCACATTTAAGAGTGTTTATACCCTATACAATTGCTTACGCAACAATCACAACTTCTTATGGCACATAAGGCAGCCATGGAAGTGGCTCAGGATGCAGGATCAGGCCATCATTTGAGTAATTAATGAGACAAGTCAGCAGTATTGTAGCTAATTATCACATTCCAGGCTGCTTTTAGATGTCAAGATTAGCATTCCATTTACAGGAGTGACAGCAGTTCACTTGCTTTTTAAAAATAACCACCAGATGCTTGCAGACTCTGGAAGTCATCAGACACACCTTTCAAAGATTTTCTTTAAAGTCATTATGGTTCAGTGTTTTAAAGATTCCATTAAAATTCAGAGAAATTTAAATACTCCATCTCCCATAAAATGCATTTATTGCTCAAACAGGCAAGCCCTCAGCACAAAAATCAAATCCCATCTTTGCCTACTTGATCTTGCAGGAATAACACTACTCTGTCAAAAGCACCGTCACTGGAGTCCCTGCAGCATCCCCCTGGGGCGTCAACACTAGGATATAACAGCAGGAGACAAAATCCACACATGCAATTAAAATGTTACTACTCAAATAACACAAATTGCACGCTCAGAGCAAAGCTCAGGGAGGAGGCAGCAGGAGGTTGCCTTCGGAAGTTTCAAATGTTCCTAGCTTTGGATTGTCCTACATACTCAAAAAATGAAGAATTTGTTTTTAATGGATCTAAGCAGCGCTCCTTCAAATATCATTTAACCTCCCAGGGTATGAGACCTGCAGTACCTTTTCAGGTGTGTCCGGTCCCCGCTGTCAGAGCTTGCTACAGAAGATGTGTCATAGGAGTGTGTATCTGTGTTATCAATGTTCAAGAGAAAGGGATCCTCCAAAATGAAAGACTCCTCTTCATCATCAGTCTGAAGAAAGAGAATCTCCACAGCTTACTAAATGTTCAAAATGCACAACACCCTAACTAAAACATTAGCAAAATAGCATCAATTAAGCAGAAAAATCAAGAAGGAGAGGACAAGACAGTTTCATACGTAAGAAACAGAAATTTTACTAGAGCAATTCTGTGGAAGAACCGGTTTCCAGAATTCACAACAATCACAGAAGTGGGCTGGAGAGAAAGTTATTCAGCTAATCCTTCTTCCCCAGCTATTATCTACTCCATCAAAACTTCAACAGACCTTTGACTAAGCTGTTCTCAAAATTCTCCAATTGCCGAGAGAAGGGCTAGACTCCAGCACTTCACCACGTAGCGGCTAAGAGTCTAGTATTCCCTCCGGTTGCTACAAGGGTTGATTTTGCTCTTGTCTGCGCTATTGTGCTGGTGATATCTCTCTTCTCAGGCTTAGCCCGGAATTTTTTTATTATTATTTTATATTTTTATTTTATAACGTTTTATATTTTATTTTATAATATTTTAGTTTTTGTTTAAATGGCCATTCTCCCTGACATCTTCTAAATTCAGTACAGTTCATGTTGCTCTCGAAGCTTAGAGCCAGAGAGAGCAAACACAATATCCCAGTTAATGCCAAAGACGCTCCTCATTTGTCCTACAGCTGGCAGACCTGTGCCCATTAAGTATCTCTTTTTCCAGTGGAGCTGTATACCCTTCTGGTTCAGTCAGGTTGTTTTCCACTAAAATCCTTCTCAGAAGATACTTTGCAAGTCATTCCCATCCCATATATACTGAGATAAATAGCACTGGAATAAGACTTTGTATTTGTCTGCATTGAACTACACTTTCTTCATGATTACCTCTCAAGTTTAAGACTTGGATTCTACTCTGACGGGGATGTGACTGCATCTCCTTACAACTTGGTGTCAACCCAAATTTAGTTAAGTTCCTTCTGCCTTCATCACCCAAGGCATCAGCAGAAACAGGACATACGTCTGTACACTACCCCTTCTACTATTCCTCTTGTTCCTAGACTGTATCTGCTTGGGGCACCTTATACCCATATCTTTAATACAGCTTTTTAAAAGAACTGTCACCTCTCCCAGGCTCCTCTTCCCTCTATACCAACTTCCTAGGCAGTCCAACCATCAATTTCCTCAGTTTGTTAACAAGCTTCATTTCTTGAATTTTACCTTTACTTCCATGCCCTTCTTTTCCTTCTAAGAACCATGCATTCATGTGGCTATTGTAAAAAATGCTCTGAATTGGATACAAGCAAGACAGTCAGTTCTGCCTTGCAAGGTACTACAGGCAACATCAAATGTTGAGACAGTTCATTACTCCTGCCAGAGGGCTAAATACATGAAACATACAAAATAAATGGAGCTGTGAAAAATCTAGTTCTCATCTCCTCCCACAACTTAAGAACTACCTGGAATATTCTGCATTTATTTTTAGTTTTAAAACAAACAAACAAAAAAACCCACAACCAAAAAAAACAACCAAAACCACCGATGACCCTGACCTTTAATGGACTGTATAGTTAGTCCTCAGGTGACTGTCCAAATCCACAGGTGAACATGCTTAAACTTGATGGAAATCCTTTATGTTTCAGCTATGGATATTTCGATTGAAAAAACAAAATTCCATACTACACACTGTACAGCAATTACTCAACTGAGCATGTACTTTGTCAGCTATCAGTATCAGGAAATTATGAAGCTATACAATTTTATTTCCCAGGAAAAACACAATATGAGAAGAACCAAAGGAGTGTGGACTGCCTTGTCTTAGTTTCTGCCTGTCTTAGAGCATGTCCAATGGACCACCCACCTCATTTAAGATGCTTTCCAGTGTTGGAGGAGTATCAACTTGAGGAATGTCGAATTCTTTGTCATCAATCTGTACATCAGAAACCACAGATTGAGTTTAGGTTGCTTATTCCACCTTCCAAACTTTTTCCCAACTAAAGAAAAAAAAAAGCAGCTATGCATGCACTCTTTCCAACATACCTCTGCCTAGAAAGGCACCACGTATGCTACAATTTCTCCTATTCAAAATGCATTCTCTGAAATTTGGCATTGCAAGACAGAACAAGAGGTATTTAGTATCAAAAAAATAAGATAGTTCTCTGACCTGTGCCCAGATCTGAAATTTCAAATGCCTTTTTTTCTTTGTTATTTCTAAAGATCACTAACAGTGTTACACTGCCTTTCTAATACAGACAGACATCAGTACACAATATTTTTTTTCTGACTGCTTACTAATGGGAAAAAACGTAGTTTTCTTTAAAATAAAGATACTTCTATCTGAGACTTGCATTACCAAAAATCAAGCACAGCTATGATAGGAAGGCTAGCCCCAGCACCTCTGTCCTACTCACCTACAAAAGTACTGCTGTTCTGTCCCCACACCTCCTCGGTGGCCACGGACTTAAAACAGGCTGACTACACGACTAAGGTCTGACGCAGGATTGTTTTAGACTCTTGACTACCTGGCTCCTCTAGCGAGTGTATATAGTACAAGCGTGCCTGTTACCTGCATTTTGCCCCCCAGCAAGAACCGCGTCCCTGCGAGTTCTTAGGGGAGACTCAACCACTGTGAAAGTTACCCCCGTTTTCAGCGTAAGGCAGAGCACCGGCGGGACCAACGCCGCCGACAGAAACGGCTGATCAGCGGCGGGGTCTCGCCGCGCCGCCCGCCCCACGGACCTTCTCTCAGGGCCGCCTGAGGGGGCCCGCGCCCGCCCGCCCCGCCGCCGAGCGGCGCTGAGGGGAAGAGAGCGGCCCGGCCGGCCGGGGGCCGGCACAGACACCGCGGGGCTCCGCGGCCCGCCCGTGTCCGCCTCACCGCCGCCCTTGGGCCGCTTCAGCCGCAGGGAGGGAGAGCTCCGGAGGCGGCGGGCAGGGAGCCGCGCCCGCGCAGAGGTTCGCGACGCACCAGCTCGCTGCGTGAGTCCAGCTCGCGGTCGAGCTCCGCCGCGCTCAGCCGGTGCGCGGGCGGCTCCGGGCACGGCTCGGCCTCCGCTCCCGCGGGGCAGACGCCCTGCTCCGGCGCCGCCTCCATCGCCAGGCTGCGGCCGCGGCGGCCGCCACAACAGGCCGGCACCGTCGGGACTCGAACCAGAGTCCGGAGACGCCCCGCTCCCTGCGCAAGCGCAGCCCGGCACGGCCACCCTCCTCCGTGCCGGCCTTAAAGGGGCCGCGGCGCCCCGCGCTGCCGGGAAGGACAGAGCCGGCGGTGCTGCCGCACGTAATCCTTTTATTTAATGGGGAATCCCGCGTCCGCTCCACCACGACGACTGGGAAATCGGGGCCGGGGACCGACGGGGACGTTAGCCTCCGAGGAAAAGAAAAGGGAAAAAAGAATTAGTAACAGGTAAAGAAATGAAACACAAACATGCATTGCACCCCTTCCAGACCCACGGTGCGTTAGCTAAAAAGCCAAGTGGGTTTTGCTTACAATTCCCAGCATTTTGGGGCCCAAGATTTGGTATGAATAGTGCCAGTCTGCAGCTGTATCCCAGAAAAGCCAAGAAAAAGCAGCACTGCAGGTTAGAAATTGGGTGAGAGACAAAAGCCTTTGGGAATGCACGGCTAATTTTAGACAACATAAGAGCTGGTGTATCAAGATTTGGTGCCTGAGTGTTTGTGTTTTCTTTTAAAAACCACCTGGAAAAGTTGAGCAGCATTTGCAGCTAGTTCAGTATTTCAGTTATTCAAGAGAGAAGAAAGCCGTAAGGGGGGGTAGGTACTGACAAATGTAAAGCAAAACACACGTTGGAAGGATAAATACTTAAGAGTTTAACGATCTCAGCCACCCAAGCTAACCTGGTCTCTTATTTGTGCCTACACATACTGCTTCAAGGTGACACTACCCTGTGTACTGATCTGTCAGAGGCTGGGGGAAGAGCCCATGTTGTACCCATTTGAAGGAATGGCCCCTCTGGTGTCCGACTAGCAGCAGCAGCTGAATCATCATTTAGGGTTCCAGCTTTAGCAACATAGCACATACTAAGGACAAAGAGCATCCTACTGCCATGGCTGCCTTACCTATTTGGCCTTCCTGTTGTTATTCCTGAAGAGCAGTTATGTATCCCTCCTCTCTGGAGAAGGCTCTGTCTTGTACCTGGTAGCAAAAGCACGTGGATGAGCAAGGAACATCCCGAGTGTCCTCTTAGCCTCTAGGTGAGCATCTGCCAGGCAGGTCCCCACTTTCCACTTCCACATGAGCAGGAACCAGTCCTCCTGCTGTCACTCAGGCCAGGCTCAGCTCAGCAGGGAGAGCAGAGGATCTACCTCTCCAGGGTCACCTTCTGAGCTCCAAATCAGTCAACTAGCAAAAGCTGGGGAAAAGCATTCACAGAAACAGGCCAGCCAACGTCACCAGAGAGTGCTACTCAATGGAGGGAGCTTGCAGTTACCAATACAGGTAGACCTGTGTTGATTCAGGAGACCACACACAAAAAGACATCCCTACAGCAGTGGCTCAGCAGTCCAGCTGGGCTGGGGAGAGGTAGGCCTGGGGCCATCTCTGGTTGGAGCTCTGAGGACTGCCCAGCTGCTCTAAGGATACACCCTGTACCAGCAGTGCCCAGGCTAGGAATCTGGAACAAAACCAGAGTTGTGACACTTAAGATGACAAAGGTCTCCAGGCTGATGAAAGATTTAATAGCAGTCTACAGAAGTCATTGGTGACATGGAGAAGCTGACTAGGGAATAAGAGTCACTTCAGCATATGAGAACTAGGGAGGAATTAAGTCATGCTATCGCATAGCGAGTTCAGAACAAACGAAGGGCAGCAGTTTTTGGTAACACTTTGCCAAACAGCACCCTGGCAGCAGCAGGCTGCTGGAGTTTGCTGGGCTGGATCTAGGCTCTGACACCAGAGCTCACTGCTGGAGGGAGGAAAACTTTTGCCATATGCAATAGCCCAGGGCTTTATAGCAGGCACTACAGACTGCACAACCACTGTACTACAGAGCTGCTGAAAGGTAGAATAATTGATCACACAGTGATATCCAGAACACAGGCACCAAGTCCCTGCAGCTGTAGTTCAGTGAGAAAGATGAGCAGAGCTCCAGAACAGACTCCAGGCAGAAATGCACAGAAGCAGTCACACCAAGAAACAAAAATGACTAAGATTGCAATGAACCGTCCCCCACCACAGCCTAAGAAATGCCATCACACAGACCTCCTAGAGATCCTGGAATTTGAAGCTGATTAGGAAGGTAGCTTTAAGGAATAAATAAATGCTTAGGGTAGGTGAAAAGGTGAAGAGAAGTCACAGTAGAGTTTCTCTTTCATCCTACAGAGCTGGATGGTATGTACTACTCTGCTCAGCAAGAGGACAGAGGTTTTGAAAAACACAATCACACTTTCCAGCTTCCTCCATCTAGGTAGGCTTCACAGGCTTGTGGACACTCAAGCAACATGCTAACCAGATTTCAGAGACAGTCCAGACAAAAGGACAGGATTTTTGCAAAGAGGTGACTCTGCTTTAGAGCTATGCTGGCACTGGGGAGCTGAACCTTTCCTCTGGCATGCACACCTACAGGTATTTAAGGAATTAGTGACTGATCACCACCACACACTTTCCTCCATGTTCTAAAGCCTTCCTTTCCACTGCCAGCTGTTCCAGGATGGTCTTCTGCAGCAATGGTGCATTCGCTCCTCTTACAACAGCTACTAATTCTCCTCCCTAAAATGCATGAAAAGCAAATCAGTTAGGAAGTGCTCAAGTAGTTCCCTCTGGGCTCTGGAAATCACCAAAGCAGCACACCACATATAGTATTATGTACCAGGCCCTCCTCCCCAACAGAGCTGCTCTGCTCCAGAACAAACAGGAAGCTTTGGAACAACATTCTTTTTCGTTCCTGATAAGTCTTAGGATGAACCAAAGCAGCTTATGAAAGGAGTGAGATCCTGCAGTAGCAGGAGGCTGAACATGAAGGCCCTGCAGGGCAAAACACTTGTTCACGTGCTAACATGGCGTGAATACTACTCACATGGACTCAGCCAGCCACAAGACCCTGTGGACACATACAACTTTTCAGTAAGTCACAGGGATCCCTGGATGTGAATGATAGAGATTTTCATGACTAAGATACCCTCCCATGGAGGGGGAAAGGGACATGAAATACAGCCATCCATCACAGGCTATATGGGCCTCCCCCCAGGAAAAAAACAGAACAAAACAAAAATCAACAATGTCTACCTAGAGGAGTTCCTGCAACTTTGTGCAATATCTGCCTTTCACTCACCTGTGCAATTTAAACTGTTTTACTTCATGCACACCTTAATCTCTCAATTGTTTTTTTAATTAATAAAACAAAATTACATTGTTCTGTTTCTTGGTGGCAAAGCAGATCTTTAAATTTAAACTCTGTCTGTGCATTCTTATCCACGCAGCACTTGATCACCAGTAGATACTGGCAGATATAGAGCAAATAAAATTGTACTGTTGCACACGAAAGAAAAAGAATTTATCTCAAAAAGAACAGTTATTCCCACTGGGAAGTGATATTTACTGCTATGCAACTACTGTAACAATATTTTCACTCACTGCATAGAACAGAAAGACAGGCTTGCATTTTCCTCTGTATTTTTTCAGAGCATCAATGGAATCAACTTCAGCCTAAAAGGAATGTAAAAGAAAACAGGTGTTTCTAGAAAACCATTTCTGCTTCAGAGGAATACACATGGAACTGCCTGGACTCAAGACATCCTCAGCTGGCTGGTGCTCATCCCCCACGTACAGCAAAACACCTCTGAGTCCCAGTCTTACAGGCCAAAATGACACTGGTCAGAGCCAGGGCCACAATCGACTCCCAGCTCAGTACCAGCAACCTAAGAAGCAGGCAGATGCCTGGCAGGTCTCACCTGCAGGGGTTGGAACAGCAGCTCTTGTGAGGCAGGGATATCTATCTCACTGCAGCTTGCCTAAGTGAATCCCAGAGAAAAAGCCTGTAAAACTTAAATGGGGGCCCCCTGTCTGTAAGGAGTGCAAGAAGTGACAGGAGGACCTGTGGTAGCAGCAGCAGAGGCAGCAGGAGGCTGCAAGGAGTGCTGAGCAGGAGCCTCCACGAGAAACCTCACGGCCCATGGCTCTGTCAGCATCCATGAGAAACCTCACTGCCCACGGCTGTCAGCAATCAAGTGCTGGCCTTCAGCCAGGAAAGGCATTTAAACAGAATCACAGCACAACTGAGGTAGGGAGGAACTTCTGAAGGGCTCTAATCCAAGACCCTGCCCAAAGCAGGGGTAGTCTCAATGTTATAGGAGGTTGCTCAAAGCTGCATTAGTTTTGAGCATCTGCAAGAATCAGTGCTCCACAGCCTCTCTGGGAACTTGTCCCAGTGTCTAACCACTCCTATACTGAATACCTTCTCCTTCTCTCTACTTGGATTTTTCCCTGCTGCAACTTGATCCCGTTGTCTGTTATTCTTTTACTGTGTACCACTGAGAAATGGGAAAAGGAGAAAT
The DNA here is from genome assembly GCF_929443795.1 of Astur gentilis. Classification (NCBI taxonomy): domain Eukaryota; kingdom Metazoa; phylum Chordata; class Aves; order Accipitriformes; family Accipitridae; genus Astur; species Astur gentilis. The sequence goes on from NC_064885.1 coordinate 16,154,619, forward strand.
TGGTGAACAAACCCAGAAATCTGAAAAGTACAGAACACAGTTAAAGCCTGAAAATTCTTAACTATGTGAGTTCTTATTGCTGTAACTAAGTGTCTGGATTTGGCAGACTCGCTCACACAATCTGGAACTCCTAGACTGTTACCATTTGGACTGAATATTGGAAAGATAAATGACTTCAGCCTTTAGTTACTTGCTAATTTCAGGGGACTAGGTATTTTAAGCAGTGCCAAATTAGATCTTACCACAGCAAAATGCAGGAAATCACTGCCAACTTCATTCCTTACTTTTCGGAAAAGATCCACTACTGTTTTGCATGGACCACACCAGGCTTGAAATGCATCAACCACTGCAAGCAGGAAAATTAGTAAGAATGAGGTCAAAATGGGTCAGTTTAGACATAGACCAATAGGTTGGTTTGTGTACTTTTCCACTTTGCAGCATAATCATTTGGAAGGGGACTGCAAAAGGGTGCTAGTGCAATAACAAGAATCTTGAAAACCTCTGAGGATTGAGGTTGTCTCCTCTGGTGACCTCTGCAAGCACTGCCCTCCTGGGGAAGGAGATTTTCCTCCTGTCCAACATGAACTTCCCAAGCTACAACTTGTGGCTGTTGCTCCCATAGTTCTGTCTGGAGTATGGCAGGACTCCTGCTGAGTGCTAGAAGAGCTACGGATTCAATTTTGAAGTAGAAAATATCATACTCTTTCAAGGTTTCAAATGCTAGATCAGAAGATGAAATCACATTAAAAAATAAAAAGCCAGTAACAATGATAAAGAGAAGTCTTTAGAAGAAACATTGACGTGGCTGTGACCCTGGAGGTACCAGATTTTCTAGGGAAAACTGTTGCACAGAGATAGAGCACATGAGGCTTACCTAACAGCCCTTTAACCTCCCCCCTCCTTGAGAACCAGGGCTCGCATTGGGGACTGGGGACAGTCCTGCTCCAAGCAGGTTGCTGGACTGGAGACTCCAGAAGCTCCTGCACTAGCACTGCTTTAATTACATGATAATTGTCCCACACAAATGAAAAAAGAGTACAACTTCTAGCTAGTCTCACTTCTGTTTGCATATTTCTTTCTTCCATTCAGGGCAAGAGGAATGGAGGGACTGACTGAACATCTCTTATCAGTAGTAACCGATTCCTAACAGTACTGGTGTCCTGTTAATACAGAACAAAAGCAATCTAGTACACTGACCAAACCCTTACCAATGAGTCCTTTGAGACACAGCATTTCTTCCCAAAGCTCCTGGCTATTGATGTTAACCTGTGTGAAAATTTAAAAACACAGTAAAAGCAAGAGTAAGTCATCAGGTACTACCTGACTGCTGCAAACGTGCTGACAAATCACTTCATGCTTGCACTTAAGATGGACACATCTGCCTGAGGAGGTATTAACTGAGCACTCGGGAAACCCTTTTGACTGTGATCCTCTCACCTCTGACCAGCTGGGGAAGGCCAAGCTGGGCTAGAACATGAATGGAAGACCTCTGAGAAAAAACGGCTGAAGTTGGATAACTTCACTCCCAAACTCTCATTCCTTCCCCGCTTCCCACATACTCTTGCTGCTACCTGACACCAGCTCTTAGACACCCATCAGGAAGCCAGCTAACTCTGTAGAAAAGCTTACTGGATTAGAGACTCGTTGTATGACAAGAACCAAGGAAAGGCAGATGGAAAGGGTAGCAGCATCCAGCCAAGAGCAAGCCCTCCCCTGTTTAGTGGCAGCAACTACTTGAACAGTCTGGCTGCTTGGGGACCCCAGACTCAGTTTGTAGAGAGACTAAGAGTTAGTTGTTCGGGGGGAGACTGGGGACACAGTTCCCTGCATCTTATCAGGGCCTCTGGCTGACTGACCAGAGCCCTGCCTGAACCTACCAGGCTGTCATATATGGCGCAAGAAGGAAGGTCTGTGAAATACCCATACAGCCTCAGGTTTTTCCTGGCACTCAACTCCATGCAGCAAGATCTGAGAGCAGGGAAGAGCTCCAGATGTTCCTCCTGTGCTTTGCCATACCATACAGCCCTGCAGGTGTGCAGGTACCAGGAAGAGCAGCAGGGATGAGGGACCCTGAGCTCCCTACCGCAACACTCCTGCTATAGAAGAAACAAAGACCTACTTTGTTTTCACTTAAATGGAAGTCTGACATGTTGTGATGTTTTAACACAGGATAGCAGCTAAAACAGTTAAGAGCCACCGACAGATAACTGACTGGACTGGTTCTCTGCAGGCTGCCCAGATGACCGCACAAGAAGCAGAGACTTGGAGGAGAGCCACACACACGTTGACAACCATTAGGTCCCAGCTCAGCAGGGACCTCTCCTCAGAGCCAGCATAGTGCTCAAAAGCAGCAGTGAGGTGGTGGTCTGGGCTGACCTGCAGCAGCGTGCTGCTTCAACATGCTCGTCTCCAGCACACATCCTCCTTTCCTCACCCCTATTTCAGACCCAGCCCTCATCACATTTTGTAAGACAGATGATTCTCCACCACCAGTTTCTCACCTTGCCTGCACACAAGCTATACTACTTTGTTAAGATGTTTCAGTCTTGATAAAATAAGCTAGTAAATACACAGCTTTCATAATGTCTGGGCACTAGAGGGTGGTCTGAGCCAGTGAATTAGTGGCTGCCATCTAAAGACTTCCAAAACACAGTGAACAACAGAGAGCATAGAAAGATCTAGGTTGAAAGGGATATGCAGAGTTCTTAGTCTAATCCCCTGCTCAAAGCTCAGTGTTAGATCAGGTTGCTCAGGAGCTTACCCAGTCAAGGATGCCCTAGACAATTCCATACATTGTGTCACATACTATATTATGTACTATATTATTATCACACCTCCATTACTGTAATTAGAAAGGAAAATATCTTGAGCATCTTCCCCATCTTACAGAACTTGCCCCTCAGTATGTACTTCAAAAAACACAGTATAAGTTAAAAAAAAAAAAAAAAAGAAAAGAAAAAAGGCTTCTTGAGAAATGCAAGATCTGGTTTTGTTCACCCTGAACGATGATGATTCCTAATAACTTTCTCAACTGGTATCATTAATTCTAACTATGTTTATTCTACACTGGAAAACAGTAAGTTGTAATAAGACCAGCTATTTTACAATAACTAACACTAAAGTGCATTAAAGGACTGCTAAAATTGCAAAGTCAACAATTCCAACAGTGGAAACTCCAGTGCAAATTAAATGGCCTACAAATTTTCAGAGATGTCACTGGAGGTCATATAGTATAGTTTCTCCAGGACCCCACCTCACTCAGTGAATGGAGAGTTGTTCAGACATGTCTGTCTGTTCTCCTGTTTAGCACACGACCCCAAGCCTAATTTTTTCAGAGAACACCTGCAGAATTAAGAAATTCAGTTATTCCAGTTATCACTAGTGCTAGGATCACTCTTGGAGCATTTCAGAGAATGAGTTCAAATGATTTATGATAATAATTTGTGATAATGAGTTCAGCTGTGAATTCAGCCGATGGACTCAGAAAGTAATGCCAGCACCCTTCAAAGTGGTTGCTGATTTGGATGCCCTGAGGCTGCTAGGACTTGGCTTTTCGCTAATATAACCAGAACTTTTCTAGGCCATCACATCATGTCCTACATGAGGTTCAGCTTTCATCTGCAGATGTGAACAATCACATTTTTTGCAGATCTAGACCCAGCTTTCCCATAGTTGCCAAAGGTGCAAAGCCTGGTTGATGTAATTTTCCCCACCGCACAGGAACGCAGTTGGACAAATGGCAGTAGAAATGATTTTTACCTCAATAAAGTGGTCTTCTTTCTCTTATGCAAGTGTTCACATTTTCACTCCATGCTTTCCAGTTTTAACAGTGAATAAACAAGGGTATAGACCCCATAATCTCCTTCAGTATTTCTCTCCCGTGTTTCAAAATTTGAAGGAGACCTTCATAACCTATTTCGGGTTTTTTCAATGTTTTTGCATACTAAACTGCTCTCGGAAACCCTCTCTCCCCTATGCAGGTAGTTATAAAGCATCATTAGGTCAGTTGCGCAGTGTAAAGACAGAAATATTCCTCTACGTATCATTGTGAAATAGGTTTTTCAGCCTTTGATTTTTTCTTGTACCTCCTAACTTTTCCACCTTCACAGCGATCTTTCCAAATATGTAAACTGGTCAGAAATGTTCAGTGACGCTTGCCATTCAGGAGAAACCCGCTGTTTCCCAGTTCCCTATTTCTAATTGTCCCATGAAACACAGACACATTTTGACCTATAAAAGCTGCCAAACCCATGACAGCTTGTAGCAGCTCTGAAACAAAACCTGCAGCCCCATAGCAACCTCCCTCTGCACCCCACAGCACAGACTTTGGGGGACAGATTTGACTTGCCATGTTTTCCCATGCTTCCTACCTGCCTTCAGGAATGTTTTTCCACCACAAGGACCTCACAAATACAGTTTTGCCAGCAGAATCTGAGATACCCCAAGACTGAACTTCATCCTTTGCACTTACTACAAGTTTAAAAAGATATTTTAAAAGCCTGGCTCCTACTGACCTGCAGTACTACCTCCTTTTTCTTTGCAGCCATCCTTCTGCAGGAACCTTAGAGCAGCAGTCCCAAGCGCAAAGCACTGCTGACGCCCTCCAATTATGTGAATCCAACTGCTGGCTAACCTGCACCACAGAGGAAGCTTTTAACCCATCTTTGCTCCTTCACCCAGGATGCAGAGCCTCCAGCAGCATTCCTGTCCTGTTGGAGGAAGCAGGATTACCTCAGCAGCACCCAAAGCCCAGACACGGCTCTGCTTGCACCCTTTTCATAGAGGCGAGGTGCTGCTGTGGGGCCTGAATTGCTGCTCACTTCGACAGACACAGCAGCCCGTCCCCTCCTTACCCCGTGAGGGTGGCAGAAGCAAACCAGTCCCAGCCAGTCCCAGCCAGGGCCCAGCAGTACCTGCGCGGTGGCTGGCAGCACCCCACCGCTGCTATGGCAGCCCTGGCAACATCCGGGCAGAGCAGCAGCCCAGCCCGCCCCGCTCCTTTCTCAGCATCCGCTGCAGCTGGGAGGTTCAGCTCCATCTCCTCTGTTACTCCTATTCAAGCAGCAGCAGCTGGAACCCCTCCGCCTCCTCTTTGCCTGCCAAACCTGCCCAACTCCCCCCCAGCAGGCCCCGTGCCCCCAGCCTACCACACACTCCCTGGCCCCAGTTTTGCTCTGTCCCTCCCAAACTAAGGGCGCAAAACAAGGCACAGAATCCAGATGTGACCTCCCTAGCACCGAGCACAGGGAATAAGCTGCTGGCCCCCCTCCAAATGCAGCTCAATTGTTGAAGTTGGTTGGGGGTTTTTTTCTTATTTGCAGTGAGTGCACAGCATCTGTGCCCAGCACCCCCCCAGCGTCATGCCCATTTGGGCAGGGCTGCTGCTCATCCTGTCCATTCCTGTGCCTGGCATCACTGGGCTCCAGAGGCACACCTCGGTGGTGCTGCTGCTTGTCACACAGCACTTGATGTCTAGTGGCCTGGTCCTCCAGCTGGTCAAGGTCCCTCCTGGTTGAGGATTTGGCTTTTGGCACGTCAACTCCCCTAGTGCCCCTGGCAACCTGAGGGGACACTGTCCAGTACCTCCAGGGCACACAGTGGGGCTGAGCCTTGGCAGGAGCTCCCCTGCCTCCAGCACCAGCTCAGCAGAGCAAAGTGCATTCCTGGATGCCTCCAGCAACTGTCTCTTTTTTGTAGAAATAAGCTTCCAGTAAAGTCCTGGTGATTTTAACCCCCACTGAAATTTTGCACATTTACACCTATCATGCGCTTACATTTTAGGATTCCCAAAGAGAGTCCTGCTAAACCCATTTTCTAGTCTTCAACAATCTGATCTCATGCACTTGAAATATTATTCTGCCTGCTGTGCCACTGCTTCAGCAGCTTCATAGAGGTGCAGCATCTACTGCAATGGCTGTAAAAATAAATTTTTAAAAATATGAGATGTTTGCTTTAAGAATATACTGGCAAAAGATACTTTTGAGCAGGTCACTTAGCTTCTTTCACTATTACAGTGTAAATCTGTGGTTGGAACAACGGCCAAATTATAAGTCTCAATTGACTTTCTGTGTGGGAGACACTACTCCAAATGTGGACTGGAGGTGGCGGGGAGCAACCAACTGTAGCACTTGTCTGACAACTAGCATGCCAAACTCCATACAGAACTATTCACCTTTTGACACAGGTAACCTTGGAGAGAAGGACTACCATCACTGGATCCAGATATATTAGAGTGGACATACTTATCAAAATTCATCAGGACTGGTTTTCAGAAGAGAAATGGCACAAGGAACAGCAGAAATCCTGGCGATTTGTATTATGTCCAGACAAACTATACTTCTTTCGTTCTGCAAACAACCCTGTAATTCACAAGAGGCTGCTACCTAAATAAAGTTGGTAAAGATCTGGCCAACCAGCAAACAAGTTTGTTCCCACTGTGAATCTCAGGTTAGCAATCGTCAGTCTGTAGAGAGGCTGGCTGAGATTTCTCCATGAAGCTGAGAAAAATCTAGATGTTCTGGTAAAATTCTTTTTATTTACAGTATTCTTCTTTTTGTACATACCTATAGCAACATCAAAAATTATTCACAAAGCTTAACTGAATGTAAAAATGTTCTCATCCAACAGTTTGTCCTATCAATATCCGCAAAAAATGTCAACTGTTCTCATGCAGCAACAAGATTGTCTGAGCATTGTTTTTTAGGTTTTCTGGTAGGATTTTAGGAAACCACCTCAAAACTTGTTCACAGATACTTACTCACCTTTTTTCTGAACACCTTTAGGCACCGAAGTTTTATAGAATCAAACTCAGATTTGCTTTTAGAAACATGAATTGGGGGAGGACGAGAAGAGATATGTAAGAACTTGAGCTCCTAAACGTACACAGCAGGAGTGCAAATTTACAAGTCCAATGCATGCAGTACAGTTTTGCACTTACACTACTTGCCTCAGAACTTTTTTCTCACTTCAAGCAAAAATACATTTGATTGAATTTTATAAAGAAGACTTCACTTCTGAGGTACTGATATTTATCAAGTTCTCACATATTTTTACTTTCCCTTTTGTTCAGCCCCCAAAGTCCATCATGAAAAATTTGCAGAAGGACATTAAAAAACTGCCAGTCACTTACTGCAATGCCCGGGGAAAAAGTGTCAGGTGCTCACTTTTATTTGTCTTTCAAGAGTGGAAAAAGTTACATGAAATGTATATATTCTCCTTTGCAACCAAGTCATAACAGTTATCTGATACACAGCACATTCAAATTCCAGGCCAAACTGTGGTCACATTTTCTGATGCAAGTAGTTACTTTGGAAAAAAGTAAGGCTATCACAATTTGACCTTCTGATGAGAAATAAAAGATTAAGATACTTATCAAAATTGGTTAGCAAAGTTACAGACCTCTTCTTGCTGCAGCCCTCCTGAAGTTGAACATAAAAGAAAGATTTGGTTTAAGACATCGGCTGCAATCTTTAGCATGCCTGTTAGTGCTTCGTAAATATAGTGTTTGGAGATTCTGACTATTAAAACTATGGTCTAAACTGAAATCAGAAAGTAGATGGGAAGAAAGCAAGAACTCTGAACTGCATGAAGGAGAGCTCCTTGCTGCCCTCATTTGTTTCTATGCATATTTGAATGTGAAGCCACTGGGGTCTCCTATTCCAGCCTAACTTTACGCAGTTGTCTTCATTTGTACTTATATGTTTTTCTCCACACTTACAGGCACAATTTCAGGAACTTATGGACAATCTAGGCTTCTGAACACAGTAAACTCCCATTGCTTATTATCCAGGTATCCAAATCCATGCAAGTGTGTATATCTGCATATATACACAAAATCCGTAGCAACATCACTGAGCTAAAAAAAAAAAACCAAACAAAAAAAATCCCCCAAAACCCCCAACCCAATTTTTCCATCCCTTTCCCAACTTAATGCACCCAGCTGATCTGTCATGGATATAATATGTAAGTCACTTTCACTGTATCTGGAGGTATGGAATGCAAAACAAAAGCAATCCCTTAATCACTGCTTGTCAGCTCCTTCTGGTCTCTTGAAAGTATAACTTCTGCAACATACTGTTTACTCTATTGATATTAGTGATCAGCAAATATTTATCACCAGTGAAATAAGCTAATCCTTCAGCAATTATCTGAGCAAGTTCTTGGCTACTAAAGCAATAGCTTATGCCTGCTGATATTGCAGCCACCTGTTCCTTTCCAGAAAAAAGTCAGTCACGCTAACTCTGAAGCATGAGCTTTTCTTCTAAAAACATAAAGAAACCCAAAACAATCCAGTTGACCCATTCCACGGATTTGAGCATGTCATCAGTACCAGGTGACCTTATGTGGCAGTAAAAAAACTCTTGGACCTTACCAGTACAGAATCCGCTGCTTATAATTTGGGGTCTACTGTCTCCCTCTATTTTTCTCTTTAAAAAGGAAGTATAATGTTGAGTTAAGCTGAAGTTCAGAAATGCTTATATTTTACTTAAAAACATTCATCTGTTCAAAATTCAAAATAAACTTTATGGGATACAACAGTTTGGTGTTTTTTTTTTAAATAACATTTCATTCAAACTGTATATAATTCATTGAAGTATTCGTACAGCAAACAATGGTTAATCCTTGAAAACCTGTAGAAAAAGATTTTCACACAAAAAAAAGAAAAACAAAATTGAGGTATCACACCCACACACATTCCCCCCAAGCACACGCACACACTCTAGCACACCCACACACATCCACACACACAGGCTGCAGCAAAAGCAGAAAATTGTAGGCCCAAAAGGAAAACGATGACTGATTGTTCTATCCGAAAGTCCAGGTAGCTCAGGAAAAAAAAAAAAAAAAAACAAAAAATAAAACAACCCCCCAAGAGTCCTCTGAGTAAAGGAACTACCTCAAGAAAATTCTCAAGTGCACTGGAGACCTGATCATTTAAACTGTTTCTGCAAAGCAGCTCCCTGCACCTGAGAAAAATGCAGCCCAAGGTGACTTGTGCAAATATAAGGAGTCAGGAATATCTCCTGCTATTCCTTAAGTAGACATGAGGGGTGTCCATAGATTCAATTAGTCTTTGATCATGCAAGATACTGCTGGAGTGCTGTCTTCGCCCTGCAATAAATAAACAACCTGTTAATTATTGGGGCTTGGTTTTATCATCAACAGATTTAGTACAAGACTATGCATTGTGCCAGCAAAAGAGGGAGGATGAATGAGGTTAAAGGAAGCCAAATGGCTGGCTCCTTCGGTTTGGAAGAATCTAGCCTGTGGTGCAGAAGTGTTCTGCATCAGTTATAACAATTCAAGAACCTACCTTGCATCTAAGAATAATATGATCTAACCAAGAACATTAAATGTTCAGCATAAACTGAGCAACTTTCAAGTATGGTGGGGCTTGGGATGTATATTGAACCTCATTAACAACACACCTTACAAAAAACACTTAAGGGCAGTAATTGTGAAGAGCAATTACTTTTCTGTAATACAGATATACCATGAAAAGCAGGCCTTTGAGCTGAGAAATGAAAGAGGTGTCATAACTCAGAACATACTAGAAGCACGTTAGTCCTGTCAGGAATACTGGCCCTACCAAAAACCTACAATGAGGTGAGAGAGAGAAAAGAAGCAACAGCCAGTGTAATACTGGAATTTATGTAATCTAACATTGTGCAACATTTTTGTTAAGAAAAAAACCCCACCTCCCAAAAGTCTAGGGTTGCAGTTTCATCATCCCTTCAGCTAATTCAATATCTCCTACCACCTGAAGCGAGAAGCTTTGCTCTTCCTTTGTCCCACACACCTCCCAACCATGTCATCAAGACCTTGACAGACTTTTCCAAGTTCCAATATGACTCAGCAACCCAGAAGATTAGTATTTATTTTTTCCTTCCAAGTTTCCTCCTGCATTCACAAGTCATATCAGGTCATCGAGGGGGCTGATGAGGCAGAGTTGGGATAAGGTAAACAGTGGGAGCCAGTGGCCAGAAGAAACAGGAGAGACAGTGACTTGCAACAGCACTAAGCACAATCAGCTCCCTGTCTCTTAAAACCAAGGCTTAAGTGTTGACAAGCAAGGCCTATTTATCAGAAAGTATTTTTATGGTTTAAGTTTTATTCCTATTTCTCCCTGTTTGAAAACCCTATTTAGCTTTTCTGTAATTTTCTGTGAGCCTGCTCATTGATATCTACACATTCCTGATTATCACCTTCAATACTGATATTTTAGCATAGATTTTAAACCGAGATGCCCCAACTTTACTACAGAGATCTCTAAGAACACTGGAATCTCTTTCATAAAAAGAAGAACCCCAAATTTAATGCATTTTAAAACACTGCACAGTTTTGAGTTGCGTTGTCTGTGTATGACCTCTTCCAAAAATCAGACCATCTCCTTTAGTTCATGAAAGAAATATGGGTTGTTATTAACTGTAGGTGGGATAATTGCAAAAGTTAACATAAAAATCAAGAAACTGTCATTAGCTATTTTGGTTATATGTGTTTGTGAAGAAGCTAGATGATCTCTGCAGATACTATAATATCAGTAACAGAACAGGTATGTGAAAAGTTACTGTTAAGCTTAATTAGTTTAAAAGAATTTAACTAAGAATAACAACAGTGGTGATGCTGTATTATCTTTTTAATTCATAGTGTTATGTGATAGTTTACCATTGTTCCAATCCTCTGGAATTTTGTTAGTAGTCCAAGGTTTACAACAATACTTTTGTATCAGAGAGATTTCAGAGAGGACCCTCCACCAGTTTAGATGACCTTAAGCGTAGTTATTTTATACTACTTAGAACTTCACTAAAATTTGTTACTCCTGAGCAATACAAAACCTGCTCTCTAAATAACTGTTCCTTATGATTTCTTTATATACCATAAAACTCAGTGCAATGATAGACAGTTTTCCTGGGGAATTTTTCTATAATAAAAAGATTTCAAAAAAAGACAGTTTTTTCGCAAAAGGCAAAGATTTCCCTCTAATCTTCTCTTTGGATTTTTCTTTATACTCACTTGTCACACAGATTTGGATCCGATGACTGACTCAATTTATGTAGAATATCTACTATTCCCATGTCTCGTAGTTTATCTTGGCGTTCTTGTGAACCTACAACAATAAATCACATTGTTGGGAATACCACCAAAAATAAATGTCTGCAGAACAGAAGAAAGGAGTGGTAGCAGAAACCAGCTTAAAGGAGGGGTATGGAACACAGCTCATTTAGAACACAGCAATGGAAAAACTCCCTCAGTTGTGGCTACCTCTCAAGGGAGCTCTAGTTTCTTTTTTTGTACTCTGTATGCATATGTTTAAAGAAAAGAAAATTTTGACGGCAAAAATCTGAACATATTTTATCCTAAAGTGACAAGCTTGACTTCAGTTAGTTTCTTCTCATCTCTCTGATGTGGATGTAGAGAACATTTAGCTGGAGGTGTGTTTCTGAGCCTGACTTGTAGCACTGTATAATGCCAGCATAATGAGCAGAAAGTCACCAGGAGCATTAGCCAAGCGTCACACACTGAATGAAGTTCTGTGATCTGAGAGATGTGGAATAAGTTACACAGTAGGGAAAAAAAAAACCCAACCAAGCAGAGACACTGATTTCTTTGCTGAAGATCAGCATGGTCAACTTGAGGGTCTGTAAATCATCCATCTAAGAAAGTCCTCTTCCCAGCCCCACCATTCCTCAAAGCACACCACCTCCTACCACTCCTTCCCTTGCCATGTCTTCCAGCTCCACACCACTGCCTCCATCTGCCCTCTCTACCCCTCAACACAAACACACATATTTTTCTGTGCAGCAGCATCCTTCAGCTCCCTCCTGGTTACCTTCCGTTGTTCCAGGCCATGATTCTTCTTACCAAACACGTTCCCCATTCCTTCCAGTTCACCCACAAGTCCTTTGACTGGTTTCAGAGTCTCACTGCCCAATCCATTCCAGCCATCTATGCTGGGGAAAATTTCTTTGCAACAAATCCTCTAATCCATTTATCCTCTACAGTGAACCTGTTCCCTCCAACAATGAGTTTTTCACAACCTCCTTAAGACTTGGAAGATCTCTTACTAGGATTCTCTTTCACTCCAGTCATTTTCTGATTTTACAGAACTGCTACAGGTGGAAACATCCCACTGTGTGACTCTGATCAACTCCTATTTATTGACACTCTCTTCTTGTGTCTCCCCTTCCCGCCCCAGAACAGCTCTCTACACTTCCCTCAATGTCCTTCTGATCATTCTCACTTATTCCATATTATACCTGTAATGATGTCTCCCTTTATGTTTTAGATCCCACTGTACTGTGCACTGCAAGTATTCATTACTATGCAACATTAGCCTTTTGATCAGGATAGTAACTTGTATATGCATTAATAATGAGGCTTTCTTACCTTCTTCTTCATTCCATATGAGATTAGATATACAGAACATGGCAGCAAGCTGAAGTTTAGCATTTGAATGACTCTAAATATAGAAAAATAGTACTCAAGTTTAGAAGAAGAAATTCAGAAATTCTCAGACTTATATTTTTGCATTCACCCTGTAATAAATAAGGTAGCAAAGTTGGGACTAATTCTTATCTACAACTTCTCTCAAAGATAGTGCCATAACATAAGGCACTTGAGTAGCATTCAATCATTTCCTTCCAAATAATTGAGGTCTACAAGATACGCCTTTTCCAAGATCATGAAACGTTTTCCATGCAGATTTGTTACAGGTATTGCTTAAGTCACTGTAACATTCTTACAGGAAATAACCACTGGATTTTCCTTTTAAACAGATCCTCAGTACACCTCTGCCATATAGAACTGCACTACATGATTTCTTAAGCACAACTAGGTATATTGTTAAGTGTATGATACTGAACAATTTACACAACAAAATGCTAAAGTACCCTCTTTTCATTCCTGCAAAAGACCAAGATAAAACCTTTAAGAGAAATTCCCCATACCATGTAGTATTTGATTTTCTGCAGGATATCATCATTGGTCATAATCAGTTCCTTTGCTGTTGTTCCATCTGCTATATTGGCAAGTATACATAATGTCTGAAAGAGAAAAACTGTTATTTAGCCACAGATCACATCCCATGATTTATATAGTTTCCCTGACAGCTTTGAACTTGTGACAAACAATTTCTTTAATTAGTTTTAATATCTTTAATCCGGAGTTTCCAGCTTGCTTACATCTGGGGCCAATGCCAAAGAGCTAACAGCTGTGGCTGAACAGCCCTGGCAGAAAACTGAGTCATTGCCATTTTAAAATAAAAAGCAACATTCATTAATTCAATTTTCATTGAGTAAAATTTTAAGTCTCTCATGGAAACATGCAGCATATAGAAAAGATTAAATACACTGGAAAATAAAGCAGTCTATTCTGTATCAGTGGCTAGGGGAAAAAAAAAAAAACAAAAAACAAACCAACAACACCCCCCCCAAAACCCCCAAACATTTCCATCTAGTTCTTCAGGCCAGGAAAAGGAAAGACAGAGGCCTATCTGCTGATCTAGCAGAGTAATAATTTGTTTTCAGCAAGTCTAATCACACATCTTACCTGCAGATAACTCAAACTACTAATGCATCTGGTTATTTTTTGCAAATTAGAGAAGCCATCCTACAGAACAACCTTGAACCATCTAGGCCCACATTGGCACTACATGCACACGGCACAAAGACTTGCACAGGCAGCTTTCCTGGTTCTCAGGAGGCACCAGGAGATGCTCTAGGTATTTCCAAAAGTGCTGTGGAAGGATTTAACCATCTTTTCTGGACATGCAAGGATGACTATAGGAGCCAGTCAGTGACAGAGATAAGCACTGCCCTGCTAGAAGCATGGGCTCTTGCATAAAGTTAGGCAGTAGTGGATGTATGACTTGATTCTGAAATAAAAGCAAGGGACAAAGAAAATGCTCTGTGTACAAAAGCCCCAAACCCTAAAGGCTATATTCAACCCTAGCCTACCGGCCCTATCCAAGAGTATTTCTCAGGTACACCGATTCTCCTCCAAAATAATTCTGAGAGGCTTGGCAAGGTAAAAAACCTATTGTAATGAAGGCCATTCCTGTTATTAGAGCTTTATCAGGAAGACCTATTTAGAAAGACACACCCCGTTAATCCTCAACTGTTTCAGAACCATAGTATCACTAAACTTGCTATCTATTAAGAGTCTTTGTGGGTTTTTTTTTGCTAATTTTGCACTTAAATAGCCATAAGAGGCCTGCCTGCCTTCAGCCCATTCTTCACTGAGCAGAGATTTAGACCCGTCTGGATTTATCTGTATTTTTACACTCATTTGCCATGCTGTTTGCTACCAATATAAATCCTAAGCCAAAGCAATCCTGTGGAATCTCCCACAGCTTCTTGCTGCCCCCATTCTTCATCACCACATGCCCCGTATGAGGCTGACACAGGGTTCTCCAGCTGTCTTGTCTGTCAGAGTTAATCAGCCAAATTCTGCCCATCTATCCTCTTACTTTTGCTTTAGCATCCCTGCAGCAGGTATCCCTGTACACTGGACTCCTTATGCTGTCACCAAGCCAGGCATGCTTTTCCCTGCTGGCCATTTCCTCTTTCCTTCTCCCTTTCCTCTCGCACATTGCTTTTCTTAAGTTTTAATTTGTCAGGGCATGTCCCTCTCCACTATTTCCTGGCCTACATCAGCATGCTCTTTTCCCTGCTAGCGCCTCTCCTCCTCTAATCATTGCGGGCTCCTGCAGGCACCCAAGAACAGCTGAGTTACCACATCTCCCAGCAGAACGTGTATTACTGCCAGCAAGGCAGGCAATGATGGTATTCTTCACTACTGACTGCTCCAGTGGCTGCTATAGGAGCAAATATAAAATAACCAGATGCTTTCCCCAGAGTGAAATACTGGCTTCTTTCTCTTCCCTTGTTCCTACTGTTCCCATTCTGCCATGCAATTGCTTTAGATTTAATTCTTCTGCTCTCACATACAGTGCCCTCCTCTTTACCAAACCTACATTTAAAAAAACATTCTGCATTCAATTCAAACACATCCATTAGAAAGAAGGACATTCTTGTAGGTATTAAAATTATTAATCTGACAGATCTCGGTAAAATATTCACAGCACATCATAATCCCAAACAAAAATGACATGTTGAGAAGAATAAGCATTCTTAGCTGTTTCTTTAATTTTATTCTGCCAAGACAACATGAAACAAAAGAGGGTACCTGTTCTTTGACTTCTATATTGTGCTCCCCTTCCAGAATAAGGGTCACTGCTTGCATGATTTGCTTCCCATGAGTGCTCATTATATGGTCTATGTGCTGCCAAAGCAATGACGAAATACAATCAGTGTAACTTCCCAGACAAAGAAGGGACATTCCTACTTGAATTACTCTAAGTAAAGAGTAGCAACACTGTACAAAGACCCTAGCTCCTAGCGAGGTCTCCCAAAACCAAGAACTTTTCACAGCAGAAATACTTCATAATATTCCTCTTCATTTGAAGCCTGGTCTTGTTTGAGTGAGCATGATATGGGCCTTGGTTCTGATTTCACTGTAACCTGTAGAAAAGACACTGGTTTCCCAGTTGCATGGAGGCCATTCAGTCTGAAGACTGAATCCTGCTGGACCCAAGCTCTAAGTATGATGCTGCAGTTAGAAAGAACCACTTCTCTTCTGGTAACAGGGGGATATCAGAGAGGGGTAAGAAAACTGAGGTTTCTTATCTAGTATTTGCTGTTCTTACTGGAACAATGTGACCAGGTCCGATATCCACATTTCAAAAGTCTGAGAGGATTCAGAGAATTAAATCATATACATTACTTATCATCTAGGAAAAGTGTCTCAAGTTGAGACTTACAGGTAAAAGGTCCTTGGATCACAGACTATAAACACCCATACTAGAATAAAATTGATCATTAGGAGTAACAGATGAAGCTAGATTTACTGGATTAACTGATACCAAAACACAAGAGTGACAGCAAACGGCCATCAGAGACTACCAGCACATGGCACACTACAATTTTTTAAGACATTAGGGATTCTTGTAGGACTTCTTAAAATTGCTAATAAGGAGACCTCATTCAAAACCTGCTGGATGAGGTATTCTGGAGTGAGTTTTGGGTAGAGAATGAGAATGGTTGGTTCTGGCTCTAAAACATACTACAGAAAGTAGGTGAAGCTGGGACGTAGATTCAGATGAAGAACACCTTAAGTGATAATGAGACTCTGCTGTCAAGAGCTCAGGGTGAGTTTAATGAATGACTGGTTATTAAATATCTTTTCACATTAAGACAGAGCTAATTTTCTATGAAGCTTATTGAGACTCAACGAGTACAAATATCAGAAGATTTTTTGCAGTGACCTTTTTATGGTAGAAACACAATACGTGATAAATGCACAGTAGAGGCTTCGTGGTTTTTTTCCCCCACAAAAATGTTGGCTTGCCAAATGTTTGCTGCATGTTTTCCCTCTGTTCTTCACAGGGGATTACCCCTTTCTTTTCCTCCACCAATATCTTTCTCCCTGTCAAAAACAATTCATGGGCTTACATTTTCAAACCATTTTATTTCAGTGTGTAAAATGAACGTATGCATTTTGTAAGTGCACAGTCCCACAGTCAAATTCAAAAAGCCAGTACTATCTATATAGTTGGATAAGAACAGAAATATTTCAGATGTCAAGAAAGAAGACAGACAGGTATCCTTAAGATATGTACCTCTCCACACATTGACTCAACAGCGCAACCCTCTTATTGTTGCTCTGGGACAAGTTTCACAGAAAGACTGTTAGGAAAATAATTTTGCTGAAAGCTAAATGCAATGGAATTGAACATTCAATGTAACTGTCTAGCTCTGTATTTGATAATAATTACAAAGTTTCAATGGACGTAGAGAATTCTTTCAAATGTTTTCTTACACTGATTTGTACATTTGGTTACAGACACTTGGATAAACCCAAAGGCCTCAGTTTTAGCAATATATCAAACATTAAACTTACACAGAAAAATAACTTATCTTACAAAAAAGATTAAGAATTAATTTGTATTGTCTGCATGTGTGATCAGCTTTCAGAAGGTCTGTTTGCAGCTCTACTTACTGGGCGAGTTGATAGAAGATTCCTGAGCAGTCCCAAAGTTTTCATGAGAACATTTACATCAGAATCAGAAAGCAACTGGAATAACTGCTCTGTACTCAGACCTCGTAAAATGTCTGATTTGATCTTCTGTTCTGCTTGAAATGCCATATTCTGAAAGAGACAAAAATTTTTTGCTTGATTTTTTACCTTAAACTTGGGCTTTCACTGTTTTAGTAGATTATTACCTGCAAGCATATATCCTTGCTAAAATTAATCTTGCAAAGGTTAAAATTTATGAGGAACTGCTATACAGTGAATTAAATTTCCACAGTTTTACAGCTGACCTGGTTATTAACCTGCGTCTATTTGTCCTCTGGCATGCTATTGACACTACTTAACTGTTTCCCTGAATGATCTTGGCAACCAAACTGGTATCAGAACTGAAGAGTTTATTTTATCTTATGGACTAACTGATGAAGTGTTCCAGGCTGACACTGTTTTCCTTCTGTAGTTAGAGGAAAGACAAGCTAGATTTCAGCTACGTTATTTTTAATAACAACTGATGAGTTCTTTAAGTTACATTCACAAACTTTTTAAGGAGTAAAATCACAAGAAGTGTTTTATCAGTGTGTTTTACTTACCATTAAAGCCCAAATGCCATTCACTCGCAAGGCAAGATTTTCACTCTGTGTTAAACTACATAGAAGTTCTATGGCTCCTGATTCTAAAATAGGCTAAAATGTAGAGGGGGGAGGAATAAAAAAAATCTTTAAAAAACTATTTAGACTAATTAGACATATATACAAATGTAAAGACAATACAAAAAGAGTCTTGCTTGTATCTTATTCTTGAGTTTACAACATGTCCATTCACATGAACTGGCCAAGCCATACCCTATATATTCATGAGTATTAAAAGACAGGTTTTTATGGAAAAACTCAGGTCATGCCGGGTTTATTCTCATGTGTATCTGAGTATGTGTACACATGTATATACACAGCCATACATGCATGTGTGTATATATACGGATATACACACACACACTGCTGTGATACTATACACACATCTGCCACACTCACACAAGCAAATTGGTTTCCCCCAACAACTTTCAACTTGGGACTGCTCTCCAAAAACAGTCTTCCTTGAGCAATCACATCTTTTTGGGTATCAAGTGGGACATATGTGACTGTTTAAAACAGATTAAGGACAACGAAAGCTACTTGATACCTTTCTTGACATTTGATCCTTGTGTTTAGTAGTCAGACCAAACTAAAATCCAACAGAACAACTTCAGCATAATAAAGAAAACTGCAGACTGTTCTTGATGATCAGATTGAAACGCAAAACCTTGTAGTATCACATCTTTAAATGATGGGAAAAATATCAACACATGCACCTTTTCTTTCAAACTGATTAATGTAATGAAAGTTAAGTTTGGAACAACTGCTTTCAACCCGAACCGAATTTCAAGTACTAGTTTTATCTAAGACCTGAAGAGCTCATGTGCTAAAAGGATTCATCCAATGACTTATGTTGCTCTAGTTTGTAAGGTGTTCCTTTCTTTCAGAAGTTACTGCTTCAAAAGCAGTGAATAATTGAACATATCTGAGTTTTTGGGAAGTTGGGTGGTTTTTAACCCGCTTAAGAGCTGAATTTATCAGAAAACAGGAATGTGTGGGAAAGGCTGCACTTTGTAGGAACAGGCTCATTTCACTGAATAGCAACAAGACCATAACAGAACCAGGCAGCTGCAGTTTGTGCCAAAGTTCACCTGGTGCCAGGCACTTGTGTACTGCAATAAGCTGCCAGTGATTTTGCCATGGGCCCGGTATCTGGCTGACTCCTAGGGACTTCTCCACAGCCACAGCAGGTGGGAGATATTCCAAAATTGGTTTTGGCTCAGCTCTTTTGCAGCGTAAAAATACAGATCCACTTCAGCTTTGTTTATTTACTTAAGTGACTGATAGTTTACATACAATTTTCAAAATACTATGTAGAAACAAAAAGGGGATATATCAAAGATCAGATAGCTTTTAGTTGCTTTCAAATCTAACATTTCTAAATATTCCTTCATTTTCCATAAGCAGTATTTTCTTTTGGCAATGATGTTTTCTACATGAACCACATGTCCTGATAGAAAATTCAGTATTTCAATCCAGTTTGTAGTGGAAGCACTACACTGACTATGATCTGCAGCATGAATAAGAAAGCCCATGGGCCAGTGAACTGTGCCTGTTGTTATTTCAGTTTATTTTATGTGTCACAGACATGAGTAAAACTACCAGGATCAATCAATCAAACCAAGGTAACCCAAAGTGCCCTGTAGGAGCCCACACATATCACAATCTTCTGAATGTTTTCAGCTATTAAGAAATATTTAAGACTTGGGGAATTGCTGCATTGTTATGAAGTATTGATGTGTATGTATGATCTGTATGAAATATAGACATTGCAGCACTCAAGAACAGATATCCTGTATTGTTCATTCAAGAACAAAAATAACCACAAGACTCAGCTATGTCAGCATTTTCAAGATTACAGCAATAATTCTCTAAGACAACGGATCATATGGCCAATTATCAGTTTTTCTTCTTGCTTATGAATTTTTTAGATAACAGTGTTTTACAAGTGAAAAACTCCAAAATTTCACATCTACTTTTCTTTAGAGACTACATTTAACTATTCAATCATATTTAACTGTCACAGCACTGTAAACAGATATTTTGGCTTTTTTTAAAATTTTTTTTATTCACAAGCTATCAGTGGTACAGTCTGCCTAACATTACAGCCATATAACGCTCCATAAGCAGTGGCTACCAATTAAGATACCTTTATGCTTATTGAACCATTGTATAATGTAGCTTTTGACTATTACCTCTTCTTGTTTCTGGATAAATACTGACCTCCTTGCTTGGAGAGAATTCCAGAAGAAGATTGCATAGCGTGGAAGATGCTACTACAAGAATTTCATTTGGAGCATTCTGTAAAACCTGCAGTCACAAAGGGGAGAGTGAGGAATCTCTATTAACTAGTAGGATAAGGAAGGGATCATTTTGAAATCAAATACCTGTAATTATGCTGCACTTTGATATTCCATACTTAAGGAGATGCTTTGATGCTAGCAGTGCAGAGCCAGACAGCACTCATTCAACTCAATGTGATGCTACACATTACACGACAATCTGGAGCAACGCAATTTTAAAGAAACCAGATTTGAGAGCTTTCAGGTCCAATTTGAAAGAAATCAATGGGAACAGAACCCTGCTCTGCAAAGCGTACGTGTGCCGGCAGTTGTAATTTAGCTCTGCAGCCATTCTCTTAACAGAGAGCAGGCCGTATCCTGCAGTGCACCTCTGTGTCATGGTTTGCAGAAAAGTGGAGCAAGCTCCAGGAGGAACCTACTCAATGCTTTTGTACTTTGTGCAAAGCACAACATGGCAAATTTCTTCATGACCATCCTTCCAGAAAAGCAAATAGCCTGGAACAAGTTATACTCTGTCTTATCTGTGCCTGGATCTCCAGCAGGACCAATACATGCCATTCTTAAACAGAGCATATCCCTTGCATGTTCTGAGAAAACTCAGTGAGGAAATAGGCATGGAGGATACCATTTCTCCTCCAGCAAAGAAAGGGGGAATGGAGGGGTTGTTCTGTACCACCTTTTGTTTCAGAGCAGTGAGCAAACTGCAAACATTAACAATTAACTGCATTTACAGTGGCTTGCACTAAAGAACATATATGCAAGTCCTATAGTTTTAGATGTTATTCTTCCATGGCTTATACAGCTCTACATGCTAGGGGAGAAAGAAAGGACTTGCATAGTTGTTATTAATCAAGACTGAAAATTAATTTATCTTTATTTAATATTGCTTTTATTTACTATTAAGAATAATTCTTGACATTTTGGAATGAACATACAAGTTTCTGACTTCAACTTATTTAATAAAAATCAAAATGAACAACTGCCAGCAGCTGTGTTTACACAGAGGTCTGACATCTACATTTGTTTTTTTCACATGGCTCTCCTTTTATGCTAGTTGTGCTTCTTCAAGCAATCCTGACATTTTTGCGTATTACATTTATAAAGGTTTCGTGTTTTCATGTTCGGCCTTTTGCAAACTCTTAACACATTCAAGCCATTCCCTCCAAGCCCCTTCAGGTGATGATCATGAGTCCTGAATCATGGGATTATCACACTACAGTAATAGCACAAAACCTGCATGAAAAAGTCTCCCTTGACCTCCCAATAAGACTAATGAATTAGACATCCATGGATTAGTAGTCAAAATTCACACAACCAATCCAAGGATGAATGCTGAAGTTTCAATAAGTGTATTGTGTATACTTTTAGAAAAAAATTTCCCCATCATTTACTACCATGAAACTGTAGAAAAAACTAGGCCCATACTTTAGGGCCTCTAGTTCATACAAGCAACATAAAAGGCTGAGAAAGGTTCTTGGCCTGCAGCCAACAAGATGGCCAGCGAGTGTAGTATAAGGAGTCAAATTTTCTTAAGACCATAACTTGTGAGAATTACAACACAAGCAGAACAGAGAAAGTCAGGCCTGAATAAAATGTCACTGAGTAGTATGCCCAACAGGCATCTTTCTTGTATTGAAATATCACCAGAAATAACTAAAGGATCTCCTGATCATTTACTTCCTTCTGGACTCTTGAGTAAAGCTTTGAACAGTCAAGCTCACATGACTGTCTCGTTATCAGGCTCATCAACTCATTTTTGCCAATAACATTTTCTCTGGTCTGGCTATTTTACTTCTGAATAGAAAGTCAAGATCACTTCAGGTAAATCTCTTGATGATTCTCATGGATGTCAATATTGCCCAAGCTTTCAGGCTTCTTGCTAGCAGACTTTGCTCCCCATTTTCAAGGTCTAAAAGATGTCGAAACTGAGAAACTGGTTTATTTATCTGGACTTAATGACAGTCACATTACAGGATAAGACATGATATATACCTTACACACTTTGATCTCATTTAATCTTGTGGATAATTGCTTTATATTAAAATCTGTCTTTTTAAAGATCTTGTTGAGCTCTTTGGCTTCAGTTTCAGAATCTGCAATGAGATCTAGAAGGTAGAGAATTACAGGAGAAAACGCAGATCTAAATTCTCTTGTAGGACTTATAGGCCACATCTGAACTGTGCCACCTAGTCTGAGCTCAAAATTAAAGGACATATAGTCCTCGTAGTGCCCTATGTAAACATTAGGGATAACTTAGCCTCACTCACTGATCACTCAGAAAACCCAAACCAAACCAAAAACTCAACCAAAAATCAAGCATGGACTGCAGTCCTCTTTGCTGCTGCTTGCCTTTGTGGATTTATGATTCTTATGAGATGGTCCTGGAATTTTGATTTCTGAGTAATTTCTATTATGATTCTACAGAAAGGCATGAAAATTAAACAGAGACCATATCCTCCTTTAATGGAACAGAACACTTCAGTAGTTGAGACTTGACTTTTCTTTACTTACCTTCATTAAAGGTTTCCATACAGCATGATCCTGAAAACTTGTCCTGAGCTGCTGTACAGAACGGGACAAACTGTGCAAACATCTATAACGGAAAAGAAACCTTCATTGTGAAACATACATACTCACACATACACTACTGTAATATATACTTGCTTCTACACAAAGATTCAGCTTAGAATTTGGTAAGTAGTAGAATGTAAATAGCAAAAAGAAAATATTGTACTAGTCCAGGATAACTCCCCCCCACCCAATAAATTTTCCATCAGTAGAAATTACTTCAGATTAGCTTTTGAAAAATTAGCAGAAATTCTAACAAGTGTAGCAACAGACTTTGACAAGACAAAAGTATTTGTATGAATCAGAAAAGCCTCCTACCTGACTGCAGCTAATCGCACCTTGATACTAGATTCAGACAAGCCATTAACAATACGGTCCATCATATTTTCGGTCTCAATGATCTGGAGCAAAAAGGAATGAATATTAAATGAATAAAATATATAAGCATTTATGGGTTGCTGGGTTTTTGTCTGCAACATTTGAAATATTGCATACAAAAACTGTAGCTAAAAAACAGCAAGCCACATTCTCTTCCCAGAGTAAATGGAAAGTAATGTGTATCTGCATACAATTTAGGAAAAAAAAGAAAAAAAAAAAAGAAAAAATCTACATTCTGTGCTCCACTACAGCTTTCAAAATGATTTTATTAATCATCAAGGAATGAGAGGATTATACATATATGAATTACCCTTAATGTCATATTAAAACAAAAACGCCTTGTCAGGCATTGGAACAGTCTGCCCAGGGAAGTGGTGGTGTCACCATCCCCGGAGATATTAAAAAAATGTGTAGACAAGGCACTTCAGAACATGGTTTAGTGGGCATGGTGGTGTTGGGTTACGGTTGGACTTGATGATCTTAAAGGTCTTTTCCAACCTAAACAATTCTATGATTCTACGAAAAGAGAGCACCTGTAAGTGCACACAATATATAAAAACTACTGGTTAGAGACATGTTATAGAGCTATCTGAAAAAAAAAATACACAGTAGTTCATCTGCCATATTTGGACATGGCCAGCACAAGTACTTAAGACTAGGATAAAAGGGAGTTAAATACCAAGATGAAAGACAGCTTTTGTATAATAAGTCAACTTTGTCATCTACGCACCCATCGCTTATCAAAAACAATGCTTCAATATGTAAAAGAAGAATCCTTACTATTAACTAAAGAAGTTCATCTTGCAACAAAATAGAAGTTTATGGGTTTGAATTCTGGAGATCCTGAATGGTTCCCCCACTGATAAATCTTCCTCCTAGTTATCTTTACAACATTGTGTTTTCCTGCCTCCTTTCTGTCCATAACTTTCTTCCCTCTGGTTTTCCCCTTTAATCAGCAAATAAACTCAGAAAATTCTCCTGCCTCCTGTACTTGCCACATTTGACATTAGCAACTCCATGCTTAATTTAAAAACATGCTGCTTTTAATAATTCATTGTTTAATTCCCCTCCACTTTTCACACATCAATTTTTAACTATATCAGTGCTCAAATCATCCAATCTCTTCCCTGTGATGTTTGAATAGAATTTGTTTTCCTTCACAGCAACTGCTTTGTTATGACAGTGCAAGCCCCCTTGGTCACTTCAGAATCATAGAAAAAAAATTTGGCTTTGTTTCCCAATATGATTAGACTTTCCAGGGTTTATTTTTGAAAAAACCATTTGTTTTATAATAGGATACATGATAACAGAGGTATAGTCTGTCCCTCAGAACATACATTATCCATATGCCACAACAATATTCCTGCACAGCTTATGAGTAGCAAGGACCACATGTTGAAAGACAACTTATTGTGAGAATCTATAGTTCATCGCTGTGAAGATGTTTACATAAATAAACCTTACTCTTACATTTTGCTATGGCAAGACATTAATTTTTTGTTCAAAACCCATGCAAAGGAAGTGCAATCTGAAAGTTTCTGTTATCATAACAGAAAGAACCTTCTCCTTTCAACCTATTTACATCACAATGGAAAAAAAAAAAAAAGGGGCTGGAAGGGTGCAAACTCTTGCACTGCCTTCCAGCCTTTCAGCTACATCTTTGCCTGACTGCTAACATTTTTTCAAAGGCTCACCTTTTTTCGAATATCTTCATCATTTGCTCCCAGGGAAGCATAGAGCTTGAAAGCAGCCTGGCGCAGTTCATGGGCATGCTTCAAATCATGGTCAAGCTATTTAAATAAAGCACAGATATGAAATTTAGACACTAAAAAATTACAGATGTGATATTCTTATTTGTTGTAATCTAGTGCTTGTCTACTGGGGTTTTGTCTATCGCACCAAGGGTAGCCAGAAACACAAATGAACTGCTGTTCCATTAGCTGATGTCCACATTTACCAACTGAATAATATAATTGAAATTAAGAATACGGTTAATTTCTCTGTGGAGTTACAGATAAGTCAACTTAAACAATTTGAGGCCAAAACACATGTATAAAGTTACAACTCTATCCAGACCCTATTCAGGCAAAACCGATTCTTATTTACTCAACAGAAATTTATAGGAACTAGCCAGGAGAAGTGAAAAAATTGGGAGAGAATCAAGGGAAGTTTTATCAAGAGAACTGAAGCAAAAGTAGGAACCAAAGCAGGTCTCTAAATCACAGAACCTCCATCATAAGGTGGATGTTAACTTCCAGCTTCCACTGTAAAAGTAACACAGCAGGCTGCAAGCTGTCTAGGAGGTTTCTGGAAGGTAACTTCTTAACACATGTGCTAAAGGGGTGAATCAGGGTGATGCACTACTGGATAGGCTGCTCACAAATCAGGAAAAACTGCTTAGGGGTTTGATAATCAATGGGAGCACTAGCTATAGGGATCATAAAACAGCAGTGTTCAAGTTGCTGAGAGGTGTGAGAAAGGCACAGAGTACAGAGCCTTGACTTCAGGAGAGCAGAGCTGGCAGAGCAGATGGGATGTACCCTGGCTTGTTCAGCTAGGAGAAGAGAAGGCTGAATGGAGACCTAAGAGCAGCCCTCCAATACCTACAAGGAAAACACGGAGCCAGACTCTTTATGGAGGTGCACAGCAAGAGGAGAGACAATAGACAAATCAAAACAGGAGAGGTTCTTACTGGATATAAGAAATAAAAGTTCACTATTAGAATGGTCAACCTTTGGAATAGATTGCTCAGAGAGGTTGCTTAATCTCCATTCTTAGTGGTTTTCAAGAGCCAACTGGACAAAGCCTTGAGCAATCTCCTCTAAGCTCAGCACTGACCCTGCTTTGAACAGAAAATTAAGACTTTCGGACCTCTTCACGTTCTTTCCAATGAGAATGATTCTATGATTCTGACTGCCCTCAAAACTCTGTAGCAAAGGGTTCCACAAAACAATGCAATATTTAAAGTCTACACAAAATGCCAGAAAAGTGCTATTAAGCAGCAAAGCGCTGAAATAAAAGAACTGTCCAAAATTGAGCTGTATGAGCAATTCTCTCTGGTGCAGCTATATTAGAGCAGAATGCATTACATCATTGTTAAAAACATTTAAAACAGACAAGTAATCGGTTTGGTAGAGTTCTCACTCATGTAGTTTCTACCTTACAGGGTGTAATTCAAAGCATTCTTTACAAAGTAAGCACCCTGGCTTCCCAGCTGACTGTTTTTACAGACTTTCTGAATACTCAAAGCATTGTCATAATATTTATAATTGCCCCACTCACATTTGGAACTTAATCATATTGATGCTACAGCCAACATTCATTATTCCTCAGTCAGCTGCTAAACTTCCTTCTGCTTATTTAATTTTATACTGCAATTGATTTTTTTTTTAATATTTAATTTGCATTTTTACATGGAATTCAAGGCAGCTCTATATGCAGAATCAATGCCATTCTATAAAAGTCTGAAAGGCAAGTCTACCTCTTGAGCTAGTTTCAGAGAAAAACCAAGGCTCTGTAATCCTTTTGGGGGGGGTACTTTCTAAAAAAATCAGACTCATTAAGAGGGGAAGAGAATAGGCAATGGATATTTCCCTATGCAGAATATCAAAAACAATCTTGCTTCTGAGGTTGATGGATCCACTAGTGCTTTGATTGATCCACTAGTGATGTGGAAAGTGTATGCAAATCTGTAAAAAAGAGTTCACCAATGAGAACTCCTAGCACAACACCTATGAAAATAAGTCTCCAAGGTCCATCTGGTCTCTGTTTATCCAACATCTTGCAAGTGCAGATAACTCACAATATGAAATGCTACATGACATGCACACGTTTTTCTGCTTTAACAGAATAGAACCATCTCTGAACTTAACATTGTTCACAAACATGACCTAAGAACTGAAATCGCTCTCTCATCAGATGGACTATTATCTCTTATGAAGCTGAAACGTACTGGTCTTTTAAACTCTGCAAAGGAGAACCATGACAGATATCTCAGTCTGGTGCTTCATTGCTATCTCTGGAAAATGTAATGGAACTCATATGGTGAAGCTACATTAAACTGCCCATTGCCCATCTCTCCATATTTGACACAGCAGAATGGCAGCATTCTCACAGGATGGGGAGTCCAGATATACACAATGATTTTAGTTTGGATAATAAAAGTTCCAGAAAAAGCAGTGAGCAAGCAAAGACTTGGGGACTATATGCATCAGGAATCAAGTTGTACTGGACCTCTGGTCACCTTTCTATTGAGGAACTCAGACATAAGTTTTAGATGGAGTAAAAAAAAATATCCTGTGCCCATTTTTTATTGGTTTTGCACATTTTCAAAGCTTCAGAACTGGGTAAGGAAACGTACCCTCTTGATATCAGTGATTGCACTCACTGAGCTGGGATACTTGAAGTAGTCAGCAAGCATGACAATGAGGTGGTCAGTAATGCTGGCAATTCTCTGGAGCTCCACATCTGTTTCAATCAAATAGGCCAGTGTTTCTGCTCCTTCCACTCGCTCCTCCAGCAGTCTTTCCTTACTACACATTCGAACCAAACATGGCAGAGTCTGAAAAGTTTCAAAACAAATAAACAAACAAAAAACCCACCACTCTTTAGTGCAGCTACGTTCATAAAGCAGCTCACAAAAAAAAAAAAAATCAAATAACTATCCTACAGCAATTCTCAAGAAGTTCTTTAAATTGGTACCTTCAGACAAAGATTTTAGTGGTTTTAAAGACTACACACACAGAGAAATTGTTCAGGCATTACTAAGTATACAGTAGGCTACTTTCAACCAACTTCTCATGCAGTCAAAATTAGTCTGCGTGAATGCAATGTTTAGAAGTGACCATGGTCAAAGTTTCGCAAAAGGTAAAAAAAAGACAACAAACCACCAAACACCAAAACAATAAAACGCCAAACACTCCCCCCCCCCCCCCCCCCCCCCCAAAAAAAAACCCACCATCCCCTCAAAAAGTTCATATTTGCACGGGTTTATTCTTATTACACACATGAACCAAAAGTACCCAAGCTGCCCTCAAGAAGTATTTGACCCTTCCTGCCTTTTCGTGATCTAAGATTGACTAAGGACAGACAATGCAGTCAAAAATAATCTCAGGGCTTCCTTGACGCACACTGGCTGACAGGAGTAGTAGGGAAGGGAGGACTACTCCTAAGTAGTATATTTGGTCAACCAGAAATGAAGTCTACTTGGAGTCCAGGTTCATTCTGCCTTAACCTGACATACCCTCCTACCTTGGTTACACTCACATGGCAGCATTTTTGTCATACCTTCTCTACTTTAAATATTAAAAACAATCAAATCTTTCTTTACCTGAAGCTGAATGAAAAGCACTTAACTCTGGAAAGACCAGTTCTCCAATGGTGGGGACTCCGTTCACTCAAGCCTCACCAAATAGAAGTATGAAAATGGATGAGGAATAGTATTGAGGTTTTTGCTTGTGTAACTCCAGACTTCAACAGAATTACACTAGTAGAAAATATTTCTCAAAGTTATGTTTTTGGGGACCTGAAATAACATTTATCCTTTGACTGTTCAAATGATTAAATAGATAAATATATTATCCTCATTCCACAGGTAAGGAAGCAGAGTTACAGGACTTGCCTATGTTTATTAAAAAAGTAGATGCTACCACAAGGATTACTGTTTAGGTTGTGAATCTTGCACCTAATCCAGTGAGCCAAAGCACCTCCTCTCTGCATATCTGTCACTTAAGACAGATAAGACTTTCAGCTTGACAGCACAGACACACCTAAGGACCTTCTGCTTCCTTAGGAAGTTCACCAGAACTCTTTAAAAAAGAAGACAGCTGCTGAGGTTTGGTACATTTAAGCAGCCCTCAGAAATTACCTCATTCCAAAAGTGAGATTTCTAGGACCTCTGCAAGTTTGTTCAAAGTTTGCTTTAAAGGCCTTCAGGCATTTAATTATTACTATACTTTTTAATCTGTAGAATTTAGAACTGCAGCATAATAATTAAGTATCCTCAGTTTCAATTACCAAGCTGGTATAAGGTATATTAAAAACTGAGGCTAGTGTAAATAAAATCATGAAAGCTGAACATAAGCTCTCAAAGAAATCACATTCAGGTGGAGTAAGAATGAAAAGAAGCAGAATTCCATGCCTAAATCACAAAGATAATGTACTTCCCAATTCCTTCCAAGGTCAAATGGCCTGAAATGAGCTATTTTTTTGAATTCAAGTGCTAGATGTTGTTAAGTCACTGGCTGCAAGCACCCAAGAAACACAAATTGCATACTTTCCAACTTTTAGCAACTCCATCTGTTTAAAAAATCCCAAATCAATAATTCTGAAGGACACATTTTAACTGTTCCATTAGACCTACAGGTCAGTACAACGTAATTAATGCAGAGGAGTAGGGGACTGTATTAGAGGTGTAAGATGAAGAACTACAAAGCACACATGACCTTTTCTGGCCAGCAGATAAAAGTCTGAAAATGGACTGTAAAGATGAAATACTTAATTCACATGGTATCGCTGGGATGCTTCAGGGTTATCTGGACAAACAGTCACTTTCATTATTAGGATTCCAGAGAAATAATTCCCCTTCCAATCAAATCCATTATTTATCAGCCACCTCTGCCTTCTCCCCACCCCAAAGAATTTTATTTTTTCACGTGTTACAGGCCAACCCACTACTCAAACCAGGCAATGAAAATAAATCAAAACCATTTTGGAAACACACATCCCTGACTGTCCTCTAAAATAAGGAAGTTTGATAGCAAAGGGTCAAAGTTCTCTTCAATAATTTCTGAAAACTAAAGGGGGCATTGCTTTGTCTTAGTTCACCAGAGGTCACACAGTTTGTGACTGGATTTACTACAGACTGAGACAGTGTGTTATCTTAAAACTATGAGCTCCTGGAGTAACCCCAGAAGAAAAGAAGGAATTACCTAAGGAGTGTGAACAAGAAGGCGAGGTTCTATGCCTTCCTTCTCTCCTCACTCTTTATTCTACTCTCAAGTATTACAACAAATTTTAGTCTACAGCTAAAACATTTAATTTGCACTGGAGCAGCTTCCATGACAAAGTGATCTTATTGCTGTGAACTGGCAAGCAAATCAGTTCATAGTGGTTTGAAAGGACTGCAGTTATCCATTCAGCCCACACGGCAGAGCATGCATAGCTCCACATAAAGTTAGCAGCCAGCTATCAGCAATAACCTGCCTTTGCCTACAGCAGTAGTCCCCTATTTCTTCTCCCCAGAGCAGCACAGTTCTGGAACCCACATGTCCTGACTAGGACACAGTCTGTGGTTGAGATGAAGGTTGGGGATTTCTGAAGGGAAGAAATTTTCAAAAGAAGGATGAGGTTTACAGGAGCAAGACAGGTTGGGAGCACAGAATTGTAGCCCTCAGTTTGCAGGTGTTGTAATAAAAAAGAAGAGAGAACAGGGAATTGGAGTGTCAATTTGGAAAAAAAGCTAAATAGGTGAATAAGGAAGAAGGATGCAGCTTGGCTTCCTTACTTGCTCTAAGACCAGATGCCTGTACAGAACAGATACCACTATCAACACTGGAATGAATTGCATTTTGGACTTTCTTGCGTAAAAAGACCGGAAGAATGGGCCTTTGTGTCAGCCAACATATGGATTTTTCATTTGTCATTACCTGGAATAATGGATACCAAAATCACACTAACACAAGCCGTAGATATGCCAGACTGTATGGCCATGGATATTGGAAGGAATAAATATGCTTTCTTATACCAGTATCTTACATACAAGCTACTCTTTCCCCAGCATTACCAAAGAGTAAGACTAAGGGACAGCTCTTGACACTCTCATTATAGTTTTCCAGTTTAAAATGTAAGCTTGCAGGAGCCATCAGGGGTTTGCACCAGACCACAGTCAGAAGATACTAATCAGCAGCCTTTGGTGGTAAGCATTTATTGCTTTAAGCAGTACACACAGCTATCTGCAGTACCATGGACTTGCAGCCCACTCTATGGTCATGCATACACTTAGCTGTCTGTTCACAAGAGGATCTGAACACCACAGAGGGGCCTTCACAACCAAAGACAAAGAACTCTCGTAAAAAGTTACTGGGTCTCAGATCACACACCACCAAATCCACACAATGACTGCTTTGCTGATTAGATCCTTCACTTGCTAGATTCATTCCAAGAGCACATGTAGTCTTCTCAATCTCAGCACAGGGGCACATATGGGGAAAAAATAATTTTTTCAGGCATTTAATCTG
The DNA here is from genome assembly GCF_929443795.1 of Astur gentilis. Lineage (NCBI taxonomy): Eukaryota > Metazoa > Chordata > Aves > Accipitriformes > Accipitridae > Astur > Astur gentilis. Next base: position 16,185,822 of record NC_064885.1, read on the forward strand.
CATTTCCTTAAGTCTGAACCATGTGTTACTCTCTGGAATGACGGATGCTAAAAACATACTAAAAGTTTTGGAGTCTGCCAGACTGCTACAGTAATTATCAAAGAAAGCAAACAGGTTTTCTTATTGCAGTACTACAGTGATACTTCAATATCTCATGGAGAAACAAGCAGTGTTGTTGTTATCTGACTTCTGGCCGATATGCTTGCTCATCAACACTTTTTTTTTTCTTTTTTTCTTTTGACTAGCTATAGAAGTGTGACTATTAAGAAAGAGATTACATTCCCATGGTATTTAATGAAGTTTCCTTTACTGAATTTCCTTATAGAGTCACACGCAGTATAAAAATCAAATCCAGTATTTCAGCATGACAGGTTTGGGGTTTTTTGTAACAAATTTCCCTAGCCAAATTATGAAGCAGACAAACGTACAAAACCATCATGAAACCTGAGAAATCATCTACTCGTGACAGACTCCATGTATAAACTGTGCAAGTATTCTGGCTATAGCTTTGTGAAATAAGTTATTGAAAGACAAACTGGTGCCTTGTTCATATACAGAGACCAAGGCAGTAATGTTGCTTCCATGTTACTTAAAAATGGTTACTGAAATGATTACAAATCTCAAACCAGATGTGTGTCAAACTCCAGGATATTTATTCCTGGATATTGACCTTTTAGTATGATTCTTTATTTAAAACTTCTTTAAAAAGCCATGTCACTATAAATGCTTAAAGACAGAAAGGGAAACTAGGGAACTGATTTTTTAGATAAAAAATCAGGAGAACTTGGTGCTTTGAAATCTTCAGTGGAACCAATTTTGTACTACTTTTTATATGAGACAAATAAAACCAGGATAGTCCTACATGAGAAAAACATTCTAAACAGAAAACTGTTTAACCAGCTCACCTTAAGAACGATGCAAGAATCATCTGTCCGTATTGCTCCAGCTCTGCACATGGAAGTAAGGCTGTAACAACATAATAAAACATACATTCACCTACAATTGGTTTTTACGCACTTAAGAAAGACATAGCAGACCAACTGTGCTAATGAAAGGTACTCCCCTTTGTTCCACCGTTGATTTAAATACATTTGTGCTTACTAGACTTGGGCACACGAACAAACTACTACAGGTGTACTTTTAAGCAGATTTCTAGTACAGAACATCTTGCTGGAGCACTGATCAATACGTATACCACACACTGGTCAAAAAAGGTCTAACCATCAAACTTGATTGATCCATAAACCTCTTACCAACAAAAAAATCCAAAATGAACAACCTGCATTAAGATAAAGTAGCAATATACACTGTCCTTGCTGCACGCAGTATGGGCAAGCACTTAAAACAATCAGGAGAGAATCAATAGCGAGTTGGTAGTCTGACAGCTTAGTCAGAAACCATTCAAGCTTTGTGTTAGCCTAGGAGATGCAGCACCGCTGTAATGCTTGTCCACAAGCATGTCTTAACACACTGCTGGAATAAGCACATCCTTGTTCATGATAAACCCAATTAAGTCCCTGACACTGAACCAAAGCAGCACTTGTTCTTTATTAGGCAGCAACTTAGAAAGTGGATATCACAACTCTAAGGTCTCAAACTACAATGCTGACACACAACATCATACAAATGCATAAGTTGCTTTGTTAGTTTACCTGTACACATGCTCCAAGCTACCAGAAACACAAAGTAGTTCACTCACCAATAAGAGTGTTTTACATTTAAGTGGTTTATCGCTTTTACCTGCTCTGCTACAAGGAAGTGGAATGAAGCTGGGGGATAACTGCTCTGCACTCAGTGCGGGAACAGTCAAGTATCTCTTGTTTTAGCTTTTGAACTAAGCCATTGTAACTGGCTTTTATCATACCACATCTGAGGTTAAAAAAATAATGGCATTTCAGTAAAGGTGACTTAAAACTAACATGTTTCAACTTTCAGTGGGCAGGTTAAAAGCATACATAGGGCCAATTATAATTGCTCAGCTGAGGAGCAGTAATATGCTAACATACTGTAAGCATATTGTAATTCATTGCATTCCTGAGCTCTTTCCAAGTGCCTAAAGAGTTCTTTCACCTCTTAGAAGGCAACATCATTGATCCTGTTCCAAACACCTACCAGTGGCAGACATAGCTAAAATCCCATAATCAGAAGTCTTCGTATATATTATTTCTCAGAAGAGAAAAGATAAGACTTGATTGTTAGCATAGAGATCATTTTTATAAACTTTTACTGTCCAAGCCTTGTAGCTGACAAAATACTCATTTTCACACCTGAACAATCAGGAGGAAAGCACCCATCTTGCAGTTGCCATTTAGCCCAGCTAGACCCTATTTGCCAGACAAAGCGGCTCTATTTCAAACATGAAATAAGTTCAAATATTTTTACTTCAGGCAAAATAGGCTTGGCTTAGCTGGAAGCAATTCCAGTAATTTTAGTAGAAAAGGTTACTGTTCCACTTGTAGCTGTAAAATCGTTCTCCCAAGAGGCTTACTGCTCTTCCCTCTGTGCCAACACTGCCGCTCAAGTGAAGAAGGATCTTTACTCCATTTCAATCAAGAGGTATTAATTTGGGTCTTCCACATCTACTTCAATTGTTGAAAAACAATTCTTAAGATAGCCTTGTATGCCAGTCTGGATTCAAACAGAAATTTAACAAAAGGCTTCACAAATGCATAAAACCCCCTTCTACAAACACATTCCAAGGACTCTCCTAATAAATCAGAAAGGAACGGCAGATTAATTGACCAGAGCTGGCAAGGCAGGAGTAAAGCCTAATTTAGAAGCAGAAAAAAAAAAGAGGACCTGTGACAATTGCACCTACTACTCTCAATAGAAAAAAAGAAAAGAGATAGCCTGACTTGGAGGGAATCGAGTAGGGAATGGACTTACAGAAGAAAAGCCAGTAGGGCCTTGCAAGCCCCCAGGACTGTCATGAAACTGAAGCCTTGAGTGCCCTACTAGGAAAGATGACTGCCTGTGGACTAATTAGAAACCCAGCCTGAAACTCAGGATAATGGTTTGTCTTCCATTTTCCTGCAATTTTCTTTTTTGCTTTTCACTGCATCATATTTTTCCATGCTTTCAAAGATCTGCTTGAGCCAAAGCACTGCAAAGCAACAACAAAAGATGGGATTGCCTACCCAACTCCTTCCAATTTGAAGCAGATCAGTAAAGAACACCAATAGACCTGGGAGCATTCATCCCAGAACAAGAAGAAAAGTCCAGAGCCAGACAATTCTTTTAACTCCAACTTGCCTTCATGACTTATCAATGCCTTGTATCTCGAGATCAGTGAAAAAAAAATAATTCTAATACTTAATTCTCTATGTATTGTCTCAATTCTCAAAGAAACACATAAATCAATCAGGATTGAGACTGTACAATGCAGTTAATTTAACTTGGCTTCTTCACTAAGAGCTACCTAACAAAACCAGTAAAACCAGATTGCATAGACCAGTTGTGGTTGGAATGGAGCATGGGAGGTCCTTAGACAGACCTCCCATATAGAGTGGGATTACCTAAAACACCCACCCCCCCTCCCCCTGCCAAATGTCTTTATAACTGCTTTCATGAATGGGTTAAGTCATCATAACCTGGCAACATTACAAAAGAGGCCATCCTACCTACCCCACCTCACCCAGAATCTCAAGACCTTGCACTGAGACAAGTATCAGTGAAATTGTTTGCTGAACTGAATCAGAGAACTCACCGATCCAGGTCAAAAATAAGCTATCAAAATCTAAAAGAATAATCAAACAATACATCAGTATCCAAACTCTTAAGTTAGGTTTAATTTTAGTAGTTTATAGTGGTGGGTAATTTTTTTCTCTTTAACCCCCTGAGGTAATTTATTCCATTATCAACACAACAAAAGGAAAAGGGTCTTAAAGGGAGTCAATTCCCAGCTTATGAAGTGAGTATAACCCTAGTGTTGCTGTTATGGAACTTGGTCACATTTTGTCACAGAGTAGAACGTCATTATGAATACAAACGCACAGAAACGTGCCCACACCAGAAGGGAAAGTTTGATTTGAACTATGAAATTAATTAATAACATTAATTCTGCTGTATGAAGACATGAAGCTTAAAGAATAATCTATTTTAATTAAAACAGTTGGGAAGAGGAACTAGCTCTGCTCTCTCATCATCTTAGTGCATATAGTTGTCAACACACCACAGCCCCAGTCACCTGAGTGAGTCCTCTGAACAGTGGTGCAACAAGGACATTAACTTGTACTACATGATGATATTATACTCTGTAAGGACATACAATTGACCATAGCCTATCCAAAGTAAAACTTATCATAAAAATCAAGCTACTTGTGAAAACTGAAGTTCAGCTTGTTAAAATCCACGTGAATACATGTTCCTGACAAAACTGCTGCCCAGCAACATTTGTTCTTGTTTATACGCAGCAAAGAGTGGAAGTTACACTATAAAGATTATTAGGTGAGAACCACTTCTTCAAGGATTTAGATAATGCAAATATCTATAATTATTCCTAAGATTTTCGATCACATTACTTTGCAACAAGCAAAAAGGGAACAGTTAAAAACTACATATTAAATTGTATACCATTTCATTCTAATTCCCCCCCAAAATTACCATTTGGCTGATGTGAGCTGCATTTCAATAGGCTTGTCCCTTTGCAACATCTTCACAAAAATTTGTGGTAACAATTCTCCATCAACCGACACTGCAAGCAATGAAAGAGAACTCCAAGTAATTCTAATTCAGCCAATCAACAAAATGAGTGTCAAACAAACTAACAGCAACATTATACTTACCATTTACAAGAGTCACTGATACCTGGGGGTTTTCAAAGGCTAGAACTGAGAAGCATTTCAATGCTTGCATTCGAACCTGTGTAAAAACATAATATATATAAAGTATAAATGTAAACACTAACTTAAAAGCAAAATTTGGTCTATATAGGCTGTATAAGCTTGCAGAAAATAATTCTATGTAAGTAATAAGAAATGTAGGTGATGAATACAAGGCAGACAGAAACATCTAACTCACACCTTCATTCCTGTGATCTCCCTGTTGGAATTATCCTTCTATAGGGTATGTTGTGAACTACTTGTGAAAAAAAACAAGCAAGGATAAAACTTGGTAACTAGACAGTCCAAAATACTGGTCTTATTTGTGATGTCTCACAAGCATGCAAACACCAACAAAATAATGGAAGTAGTAATAACAGTAGTAATTTTTCTTTCCAGGACTCATAAGTAAGAGAATCAGTAATACATGTTGTGGAGATTTGTATTTCAGAAGCCTTTAAAGGTAAGTTTAATAAAATATCTACAGAGAACGTAAGTTTAATAAAATGCCTACAGAGAACAATACAGTTGAAGTGATTCTAAACTAATCTTAAAACAAATATATACCATAAGTTTTATTGCTATTACACAGCCTAAGGTATCACCTGTACAAGAAGGATTCACAAATTTCTTCATGCTGGATCTTCGTCCTCCAGTCCAAAACCATGTCTTGGTGTAACCAAACGGTATTTCATGGTTGCCTAGTCACACTAGGCTGTGAAGTCGTTATAACAACTTTTTTGACACAGGGAAGACCAACCATTATCATCTTCCCAGATGAACAATCTAATTTAGTTCAAATATTAGCCTTCATCTTCACCTTCTACAGTTGCACATATTTAAAATGTGTCCATGTCTTTCCATGTTTCTGTTACCATATTCTTAGTGTGAAAACAAAGAAAAAGGAACAAGATTTTGACCTAAAGAATCCCATCACTGCAGAAAGCACTTACTGCAAGTTAGATTTAGGCCCATCCCATCCTCCTCAACAAAAAGTCTTAGAAACATGGAAGTCCAAGGGTAGACAACAATGGCAAAGACAATCACACTTCTGTGTGTTAATTTTATATCTAATCATAGCCACAGTAAGATCTCTTATCAGTAGTCATGAAGTCTTAGGACGAACAGATAGCAGGCTACTTGGCTTCAGAATAAAAGCCTTGTTTGACAACAGTTACATTTACTTTTCAGACAATCTAATGAATACAGTGTATCCTTCAAAGTAGCAGGAAGGAAAGATTGTGTATCAAAAAAAGCACTGAAAAAAGTCAAACCCACAGCTCAACAGCTGTATTTCTGCCAGCAGGAAGTCAGGGGCAGGGGCTAAAGGTTCTACTGAGGACAACTGAGGTCTAGCTGGAAGTTAACTATTTTATATAATATTGCTCTATTGATTAAAGATATTAAAATTACTACGATAACTACTTTCTTTGCTAGTAATGTCTACTTAAGGGCAAATAGTTCAGTAGTTACATGAGAAACAGGGAACGCAAGCATTTGGAAAAATATGTAAATATGGTCTTGAAACCATTATCTGTAATTCCACTGTATAAGCTGTAGTCCCTTTGTGTTAGACATCTCACCAGTGGTGAAGATGCACACTTGTAATGATACAACACATAGGAAAGATACTTGTAGAAACAGCTGGCTATGGGACAATCCCAAAACCAAAGAAAAAGAGTTTATTGAAAAATAATAGGCAACTCTCTTGGCAGACCTAGACAAACTCTTCTCATGGGGATTGAAATCCCATTTTGAGGGTTTCTGCTGTTTATTGGTGTCATCCTACTGCCTAAATCATCTGAGATACCTTGCTGGCCTTTACTGCAAGTATTGAAAAATAAGCAAATTTTTTAAATGCTGTGTTTTCCTGTTAAGCTCTTATTTGGCTGAATATTAAGACACTGTATAGAGAGGTGTGAGAATGAGATGGCTAGTATTCTACAAAAATAGATCAGTTATATTAGAAATCTGAGAATGTCTAATTACTGCAGAACACTAGGAAAGCAGCTAGGACCACAATGAAACTCTTAATCCCAGGACTATTAACAGACGAAAGTGTATGAAGAGCAGTTCAGTATGTACACCTGGAACTTAAAGGCCTGACCAAACTAGCAAAGGAGGAAATAGAGAATACTTTATACATCTCTCCAGTAAGGTAGGACTAAATATATGTATGTTAATGCAAGACTGCATGTACCTTGTTGGTGAAAAAGCAACTTGAAAAATTCACATTGCTCGAATTTCTTTATTTTAAAGCAGCTCTTTGAAAAAATTAGGGAAGGCTCGAAGTTGTTAGAAAGGGTTCCAAGCCAAACATAGCCTGGAAAATTCACCTTATGATACACGGTAAAAAAGGTCAGCTAATGGGAGAAAGAACAAAATGTTGCTTGATCATGGTGAAAACTACTTAGTACATAAAGACAGAAAACAGAAGCTTATCAGTCTCACTAACAAAATATTGAAGACTGCATACTTCCTACTGGATTCATAAATAACACCCCCCAACCCCAAAACCAAACAAAAAGAACCACAGGTGAGATTAACAAGCCCCTGGAACAGAGCAGCAAATTTCCCTTCACTTGAAATTCTCATTTAAAGACTAGTTTTCCTGCTGAAAGATACTTTATCAAGAATGTTCTGCATGAGGTAGGAGATCAAAATAGACAAGCACAATTATCTCATCCAGTCTCAATCAGCAAACAGCCTACTTCCAATAAAATAAAAACGGCCTGATAACATTAGATATTTCGCATTAGATATTGTAATAAAAATAACTCAAGATAAATTTGGATACTTTGAATTGTTTCTTATTTTCAGAATAATGACATTCATACTGAATGAATGTCATTCATTCAGGGGCGGGGGCAGAGAAGACCCGGGGATAAACTGATATCTTCATGAGAAAGTCCAGAAGTTCAACTGCTTAGAGATCATAGGACTGGCTTCAGCGAGATTTCAAAATTATTTGCATAGCAGATATCTGTTAGCCATCAAAAATAAAACTACACAGAAGAGCCTCAGAAAGCATTTTGTACACTCAAACATTTTATTAAGTAATCTACACAAGATAAAGGCTGTGCTCAGGATTTGAAATTTTGGTGTTAGACTGAGAAGAGCTAGTTGACCTTCCTTGCCACCAAGTTACAAGTAGAATATGATGCTTTGCCCCAGAGGTGGTACTTTCAGATAGTCCAGGATGAACTTCCAAAACGTAAGAGATGGAGCTGAAACTCAGGAAATTCAGCAAGCACAAAGCACAGGTAGCTAGTGGCTTCCACGCATTCAATATCCATGTTTTCACAGGTATAACTTCTGTTTACGACAGCTCACATTTGCTTTTCTTTGGTTTAACTTCTTTTTCTGATTTATTGTTCAACAAATTAGATGATTTTTATTGGCTTGCCAAGTGACTGTTTTCCTTTGGATCAACAACAGCCACCTCTGTTTTAATTAATGGTGTTTTAACTTTACAGAGCATTCCAAAACAATATGTCTCGTTTTGATAGAAATTCACAGGACAAATAAAAACAACTGTTTTTCTAGAAATATATATTATACCTCTTTATAGTTCTAGTTCATATGTGTAGACATAGTTCTTACAATCTTCATTTTGATTTCTTTCATAAATATATGTAAAACACGGAATAATTTTAATGTCTTACTTTGTAGGACGTGGAGACTAAGAGATGTGCGATATTCTGAACAGCTCCATGGTTAAATAAGATTGTCTGGTGATCTGGACCCTTCAAAGGAAAATATAAAACACAATTTATTTTTTTAAAAGATAATATAAGAGGTTTCCACTATCTGCAACTTATTGTTAAGTATTAAAGGTAGATTTACTAACATTTACTTTGTAATCAGCTGGCACACCAACTTTTTTTAAGTAAACAAGTCCAACTCTTATTTTTATAGTATTTGTCCTTTTCCAGTAATCATTTCCACTCTTTTCTTCAATAAGCAATGAAATTAGTTTTCACAAATGAAGAAACATGGATAGAATACTTATGGTTCTATTCTTCATATTAGAAACAATCAAAAGCTTCTAATTTTCTCTACAAATCATGTAAAAAAAATCCTCAGTTACTAATCTCTTCTTCACTGGTAATATTAAGCATTTTCAACAATTCTAACTTCAGAAGAGAGGGAATTAATTCTGAAACTGTTTCCAGACAGAATGTGACAGTGCTTTGGGAACAGATTCACATTTTCCTCCTACAGATTATTTTAGTTTCAAATATATTTAGGCATAAATTTAGTCAGCCATCACTCATTTATTGACTTCAAGATCTAAGTCAGCAATGACTGATAAGTCAATATTTTTCCAAGATTTAAAAAGCTTTTGGAATTAAACACAAATACTGAATTTTACAGTAAAAAGATCTCAGAACTTCTGTAGTATGACAAGGCTCAATGAGGTTGGAGAAAACAACATGAAATTTCAATGGGGCCTGCAAACCTCAATAGTCTCTTGCGAAATCTGATCTGTGATTTACAAACATCTCTTTAGAAGCAGATTCATGACTCCAGTCATCTTTGCATTAAGCACGGGCTATGTGCAATTTAAATTCAGCTTTAAGAATGTCACAGCATTAATCATACATCAATGCATTTTCTTGACTAATCTACAAGTAAAGAAAGTATCTTCGCTCCTTCATCTTTTTTTCAAAGCCAGATGAGTTTATGGGCACATCTATAAAACATAGTATGCATGAGTGACACTTTATTTTCACATTTGAGATACAGCTGAAATCAGATTCCTCTTATATTCAAAATAACATTTTTAGAACATCCCTTACCTCTAAGAAAAAAAAAAAAGCATAATATTAGTTTTAGATGTAACATATCTGGTGCTTTAAGAGATGCTTCAGCTGCTACTGCCACCAAGAGCTTTCTACCAAAAAATGCAATTAAAACGTCATGGTTGAAGTAGGAAAACAACTTACATTGGCACACAGAAGTGGCTGAGGCAATGATTTAAAGCCGCAGCTATGCCAGTGTTGAAGCTGAAGAACAGATATTAAAATATATGAAAAAAAAGAATGAAATTAAAGTAAAAGAAATCATATTGACCTAGATAGTTCTAGTAATTCACAAGTATTAGTGATTTTTCAATGAGATGCAGACGGTAAATTCTGTGCAAACAGGACAAATGCACGTACAGAGGTGACGCTTGGGTGTATTCTTATTGGCATAACTAGACATACATAAAATATCTAATCTGTACATGTTGTGTTTGCAGACACCAATCCAGCTTGTTTAATGCACAATCAGGTTAACCCATACATAGGGACAGCTTCAAATATAAATGTGAAAACTTGAGAATCTAATGTATCATTTCCAAGCAGCTCAGGCACCACTTTAATAGCAAGGCCTTTCTGCTTGTTTCTCCTTGGGTATACTGACAGAGTTCCAGGATCCAGTGATCTTTTTATCCAAATATGATTGAACAACACAATATTTCAGGAATAGAAATCACACCTCTTGCATGATTTTCCACCATAAAATGTCAATTTTCAAGAAAGCAGTAGGATAGAAAAATGTAACAATTCATTCCATACTGAAATTTTAAAAGCAGATATCTAAATGCAAATGTACCTTGGTTCAGCGATCCAGCACCAGGCCTAAGATCACATAAGAAAACATTCTCAAAATGGGCTTGGGAGGAAGCTGCCTTGATTACAGGCTTTATCCTGGATCTTTCCCAGACACAAGATTTTAATTTTCAACTGGTGGTGAAATTACTACTTATGCAGAGATGTCACAGCATTCAAGTATAAGTTCCAGAACTATCTTTTCAAATTATTCATACAACCATGTGTTTCCAAATGCATACCTATCTTTTTAAATTTGACCATTAAAATAGTAAAGCTTACCTACTCAAATCACTTTCTCTGGAACAAGTCAACTGTGACAGAATCTTAAAAAGTGGATTTTGACTTGCATTTTCGCATACCATGTACATGAACCTGATTTCAGTTTACTTATTTGCTTATATGTTGATAGAATCTTGGCTCCGTATGTTAAGAACTGCATCTGCTCCCCCTGTAAATCAACACTTCCCCTTGCTTAGGATGGCTCTTCTTCAGGGTCTACATTTTCTATCAGTTAATTTTAACCCTAAAAATTCAGTGAAAAGCAGTAAAAGCAGAAAACAGCAGAAATATGCTAGGAACTTGAAGTAAGGATTTCCTAGCTCAAGAGAACAGGTCTGAGTTTTTCCAGGGAAATCTGAGCAGGTGTGAAAGAAACCTGAGAAGCCCAACCAAACAAGATTCTGGCAAGAAAGAAAAAAAAAAATGGATGCACAAGATCTAAGCAAAGAACAGTATGCAGGAACAAGGAGGGTAGGAACTGATATGTCACTATTAGTTTAATGACTAAATCTACTAAGATGAGGAAAAAGAGAAATAAAAGCATCAATACCTCTTTATATGCTAAGCTTTATGTAAATATGAAAGCTTATAACAACATTTCTTCAGGAAAAAATTAGAAAGGTTCTCTCACTCAGCAGGGAATATGGAGTCTTCATTTAAAATGTAGTACTGAAACTTTCAGTATTTTTTTAAAAAAAAAAAATTGTAAGAACATACTTTGCCTATCCATATAACTCAGAAAATCCCCTGCTAATTCTGTTTCACTGTATTGGATGTATTTTATTACATCTGAAAATACAGTAATTGACCTTGATAATCAGACCTGAAACCCAAGAACTGAACAAAGAAGAAAGGGGGCATTTTAGATTTTTGCCAAACAGCTGCATTTGCCTTGGCAAGAGAGAAATGAGTCCCTGATCAATTTAACATTTGTGATGATCTGTTTACTCACCCTCAAATATTTTTCTTTGTTATGCAGCTAACGTTTATTCCATAAATGCAACTACTTCCTAATACTCATACCTATCACTTAGCTTTTCTTGTGCATTCATGTTTTTATCTGTTCACACAACCAACTTTTTCTTTCTAAAAACTTGGATTTTTTCAAAACATTCACTGTAAAATTTGTTCCAAGAATGATTTGGGGGTGGAGGAGGCATTCAAAACAGTATACTGAGTTCATAAGACCTTCCTTCCTCTATTCCTGTTAAGTGACTAGACATTTGCTTTGTTAACAATATATTTAATATGCAAGTCACCAGAAGTTAGTGGAGCTATAAGTAACTCACTCATTTGGAAAAAGATGGCAATAACTATTTTCATGTTGGATTAATTACCTGAAGTGACTCTGCCGTTCTCACACAGCCAATAGGGTTTATATTACTACAGAGCTAACCCCTGATTATATAAACTAACTTCTACACTACTCTATAATCAGCCCTGTGTTATTTTTCTTGTAAGTCAACATGGGCTGATTTTACACCTGTTCAAGCTACTGAGCCTATTAAGGAGCCTTTCCACGGGTCACATAAACATGAGATGCCTCACTGGTCCATTTTTCTTCGTAGAATACCAAATTCTTTTTCCAGTATTAGCTATGGCTCTGAACTTCCACAGTCCAGTGTAGGATTTTGTCTTAATGTTTTCTTTAAACAATTCTATAAATATTAGCAGCTGAGCTATATTTTTATTTCACACTAACTCTACAGTTTTCAGCCCTCAGTTTCACTTAACAGAAGAAATGCAACTGGATGAAGGTACATAAATAGCTGTCAAGGTAGAGAAAAATACATTTTTAACAAATGAATAATTCAGAGTTCCAGAAGACTCATTGTAAGTGATAAGGTGGAAAGATATTTTTCAAAGTAAATACTCACAAGTTCATAAATTTTGGAACTTTTTCACTTGTTCGTCTGGGAGATAAATATGATCTATGATCTTTTAGTTTTAAACTTTCTAAAAAGGGAAAGATGCTGTACAAATCTGATTTCCTACACTGAATTATTTTGATACAGTTACTGTATAAGCCATGGCTACAGTAACTACCAAAAAACCACAACAATAATACAAAAAACAGTGGTGCGCGGAAACTCGGAGGCAGGGGGAGGGGGAGAGAAAGAAAAAGCTTCTGTGTTTCAGGTGGGTTTGCCACTGTTTTTAAATTAGTCTTCCCAAATCAAGAGAATTGCGTTATACAGCAGGAATGAACCTGTATCTGGATAAACCTGTAACTGGTAGAACTCAACCGAAAAGGACATTCTCTGGGTTTAAAACAGCTGTCTTGAAAGCAGATGCAAGACCTCTGCAAAGAGATGTTCACACTGTCTTGAGACTTCAGATAAAAAAAAATAAGCTTTCAAAAATTTATACTGATAATAGTGAGGATTGGTATTTGCCTAGACTGTTGACTTTGTTTAGTAGCCAAAGGTATAAATATATGTATAAAAATATATATACACACAGAGTAAGAAAAGCACTTATTTGCATATTTTGTTCTACTGTAGAGAAACATGTATCAACCCCAATAAATCTGCCAGCAAATGCAGAGCAGTAACAGTTCAGTCATTACTGTCCTAATGTTCCTGCCACAAAAGGCAGTATCATCTTACATAGTTTCTTATATGCCAGAAACACAAGTTGCATAAAGAACATGTATTCTCTTTCTTACTTTGCAGCAATGTGAGAAGATCTGACATATGTATTCTTGTGTATATCGAGACCTACTGAGCAGTGCCATGAGGTGGGAGATAACTGTAGCATCCTGAAAACAAGTCAGAAAAGAAAAAAATATTAACACTATATTTCAGCATAGTTTCTTCACAGTTTGTTACTTAAGAGTACTCCTGATTCTGCATTCAGTGTTCTGCCTTCCACTGAAACTTGTGCGGACACAGAACAAGACCATCAAAGTAGCAGAAGAGAGACTTCAAGGCATAAGTGACATGAGTCAAATCCTCATGGAAAAAAATAAAAGGTCAGCACAAGCTAGGTATAAAACTTCTGGAATTTGTCTTCAGAATCTTTGCTTCATGAGAAAACAATAGAAGAATGTGGAAAAACAAACATAACAACTGCAAACATGGTCACTGAAAGCAATTACTCCAGAAGTTGTCTTAACATTTTCTTACTACAAGTGTGATTTACTTACCTCTTCATTTCAGCTCTTAGTAGAAAAGATCAGGGAGGGGAGCAAGGTACCAGACTGAACAATATACAATCCACCTTGAATTCTTTAGCACTCACTTTATAACCTATTAATGTGAGGTAGTAATTTCCTTTGTCTTTAAGTCAAAGACACACTATAGAGGCTATTAGTATGTGTAATACTAATGACAGAAAATTCCAAATAAATCAGCAGAAGAAAATCATAACGAAATTCCCTTCTGAAAACACATACAGTTACTTAAGCTCTGTGGCAAGTTACAAAATCACAACATTTTAAAGCTTTCAGTTACTTTTACCAGTACATTTTAGTGGCAGTAACTGCAGTGATACTAAAAGAAACACTGGTCATTTTAGTTTGGAAAGGTGGTAAACTAAAGTACTTCCATGAGATAAAGAGTGCTGAACAGAGATTAAAGACTGAGTGAGTCTTCCTTTTCAAAGAACTTAAAATATATTGACTCTATACAAGTAAGTCAGACTCTGTTTTACCTGCAGGAGGATGATGAATTGCAAGCCTCTGACTAGGGAGAGGTAGATTAAAATTAGAGCAAAATCTTCATGCTTCTCAGCTACTTTTACAGTAATGAAAGTAGCACTAGCCTGATTGTTTTAATGACTATAGCTTCAGAGATACACAGGGGTTTATGAAAAGTTTTATCTACTTGGGAAATTTCCAATCACACTTTTTTATATTAACAAAATAAACATGTATATGTCTGTCTTATTTGTATGCATATTTGAGATTAGGCAAAGCTTTGCAATATTTGTATTTTCTTTTTAATATTTTTATATATACATAAAAAATAAATCTAGCAGACTTCTTTCGGAAAGCTTTGCTGCCAACAACCCAGCCTTCTTATTCTCAACAGAAAACAACAGGACAACAGAGCCAAGAAACACATTGAGAATAAAAACAACTTGTTTCTACTGCTTGTTTCTCAATAACTGGAAAGGATCAATGTGCAACAGCATCATTTGCCATTTCAGCACCCTAAAGAGAGAAAGTTACTTACTAGAAACTGGAGTTATTCCAGGTACACCAGCTATATATCCATGCTCATTGCATGCTTATGTGCGTAGGAAAAGCAAGGGACAAAACTATTCTAAGCAGTATTCTTCGGGTCTGGTCAACAGCACCATCTGACCTTCTGCTGTTACACATGCCATACATATAAACACATCTATTTCTCTGCAACTTCAGAATCCAAAGGCCTGGAAGGAACTGGTTTGGTTGCAGGGGAATAGCGGACATTAAATCTGCAAGTATGTTGTAATAGTCCTGATGGTCATAACCATAATGAAGTGTCTCTTGACTCTCTCTGACAGAAGTAAGCCGTCAGTGGTATATAAACTAAGTGGGTACTGGGTTTTCAGCATATGCCAAGCAGAACAGCAAATAGCCATGAGAAACCAAACAGAAAGAGTTAACAGGCCACCTTGTTCTCAAGAAAAACATGTTACAATCTTACAAAGTCATAGCAGGTCCCCAAACTTTGAAGCATCTCCTCCTTTAAGTTAAAGCAAAACAAAGTGACAATATACTCAGGGTTCTTCTGTGGTTTAACACATTTGACCCATTAAAACAGATTCTTGTCATTTTCTGTAAATCTTAGGCAGCTGAAGGTATCCAGCCACATTAGTGTTCAACACAACATACATATATACGTGCTAAGAGGCTTATCAGTGATAAAGTACACCTAAGACAAAATAATCAAGATGTCAGGAGGGTAGGGGGATGAGAAAAGAGACACCTCAGGATTCAGAGGCAGTAAAGCTTCAGAAAAGGAGCTTCAAAATGTAAGATGCAAGACCTGAAATCTCCTGCAGGGAAATCACCATTAACTATGTAATCTGGCTTATTTCAAAACTTGCAACTAGAAGGATGTAAATGTTGGTCTAAAAGCTAAAGTCTAATGAAATTGACAGAGATATGGCTCTTGCCAAAGATAAGATGTACAAGAATTCACAACTAGAGAAATATATGCAGAGCGAGCTGAGTGAAAAATCTGCATCAGCTCAGTAATCCTTAGCCAGAGGAGATCCCCATAAGCTAAAAAGGATTTGAACTGCCACTATTAAAGCAGCATAGACACAATGTTCCCTATGTTGCTAAGGTATGTTCTTCTGTCTACATGATCTAGGAAACCACGGAACATTGCAAACTTTGGGGATGTCAACAAGTAGAAAACCTAGACTGCGGGAGTGGAGGGGAAAAAAACCCCACATTTGTCCTGTTTTGGTCTCTTCCTCCAAATAAGTGGGGTTCTAATTTATAAGCACCTGCTATTATATATTCCTTTATAACTGTATTTTGTCCTTACCTTAAATTTGGTTTTCTCTCAGCTAACCAGGAAATTCTACCTAAGAATTTATACATGTCAGTTATACATTCAGGTTCTTAGGGGAAAAAAGAAAGCCATAACAGTAGCAACTAATTTATTTGCTAAATCATAGGTGACAAGCTTGAAACCAGATTTGACCCTTGCATCAATCGTGTAATTCTTATGGACTGCTCTGTGCAGCTGTCTTGTCTACAGA
The DNA here is from genome assembly GCF_929443795.1 of Astur gentilis. NCBI lineage: Eukaryota > Metazoa > Chordata > Aves > Accipitriformes > Accipitridae > Astur > Astur gentilis. Next base: position 16,202,224 of record NC_064885.1, read on the forward strand.
GACATATTGGCAGGTACAGATCTGCATTTTTGTCAGGCAATGAATACAATTCACTCACATGATCTGTCACCTTTATCACATGAGCAATGCACGTCTGGATACTGAATAATGCTGCCAACTCTGAAGTGGTCCAATAAAAGGCTATAGGACTTGCACTCCTTCCCTCAAGCTGGTGGAAAGGTTTTGTTTTATTTTTAAACTTGAACTGGTGGAATTGCTTATGAAAACTTGGTTTCAGTGAAAAATACACAATAATAACATTTAGATTATTCTTCATTAATTAAGAAAGCACTTGAAATCTACAAAAAGTGTAAGGCAAGCTTTGTATCAGGAGCTACTGGAAATCAACCTGAAGCTAGAGAAGTGACAATTTTTTATGCTATCTTTCACAGATTTTACTAGAACATATCTTCCCATATCCCTGTAGTTATCTCCCAAACTATTAATAAAAATATATTGCTTTCACCTTTGAATAAAATAATTTCTCAGTTAAACTCTTCTATTCAACACAGATGAATGCATAACATCTCTCTACCTGTATCTGACACCAGGAAACCTTTTATTTCACATCCTGGCCAGTGACATTGCACCTAGAACTTCAACCATGTTGCTCACATGAGTATTTTTGGCTGCAGTTTGATAGATTAGAGAGCTTTGGTAAAGATGTAAATGGACAGAAATCAAGCCTCTAACAGTTTAGATGCTCTGCTCTAGAGTTATAGAAATGGAAATAGAATGGCACACAGTGATTTGCGTAAGATAACATTTTACTGACCAGTGTGGCATCGTAGCTCAATGGTAAATTCCTGAGTAGGAAGGTGTTCACATTGGATGATCACAAGCAATTTAATTTAGCATTTATAAGTCTGGGCTGTTCTGATACCAAACATTCTGACAGGGCATTTCTGGTGTCACCATGACCCCAGTGATGATGCTGTATATATAAGGGTTAATGAATCCTTGCCATCGACAGAGTAAGGGTTCCCTGAAATTCTACCAATACATAAAGAACTGCATTATTAGATATTCTGGATTAGAAAAGGATACATTTGAGAAGCAATTCTTTGGAGATATCTTTTATACACTTTCTCATTTTGTTCCATCAAATCAGAAATGTTGTGGGTATGAAAAGGTTAAAACTCTTGGAAAGTTGCAGGAGTGCTTCCTTAATGCTTATGAGAAAATTATGTTAATTTTGCCCCTTGATTCTGCTAAAATATATCCGAATTCTATAATAATTTTGGTATGTTTATCAGAAAAAGAATCTAGAAAGAGTAAAAAGATGTGTGGACATTACTGACTTCCAACTAAATGCAAATAATAATTATGTGTCAATATGAGGCTACATAATTCCATTTTTTTTCATATTAATATGCAAGTAACAAAGGATCTTTCTAGCAAACCTAGTAAGCAACACTGAGTCTACATTGATAATTTGCAGTTAAAACAATGAGATTCACAAATCCGTTAAAATGTTGTCTCCTAACAAAGACTAGTTCCAGGCAACTTATGACAAATATCTATACATCACATGTACTATAACAAAACTACTGCCCATCCAGAGTTACAGAATTCAGAAAGAGATAATTAACAGAGTTGCATTTACCTGCTTGGATCCTAATATCTACCAACTTTCTTCATATTCCTTTTTAACATTAAAACAAAATTTGAAAGATCTATTCTTAAAACATTTTGTAACAGAGGATTATTATTCTTTTTACTAAGTCAGAGAACTGAAATTCTTATATTCATCCAAATAACTTAAATTCAAGCTCTCTAAGCTAGAATTCATAATTTTACAATTCTCATTTTTAGGAAACAGGCCAGATTAAAGAACATTTAGCCTTACTGCATGGGCTCAGCCATCACAAACAGGAGAAATGAAAGGAGTAAGCCATTAGAAGATGACCTAGATTCTTCCTTTAGTAGCTGCGTATCACTGAGCCATGGTAGAACATGCAATACACTATGCAGTGTGGTTTCATTGCTCATTGAATACCTTGTTAATCAGAGTTAATATCCTGCTCTGTCCTGCTAGCCTTGTCCTCTGAATTATTCCTCCTCCCCTTCATCAAGGCTGGTCAATCACCAGATGACATTAAGTCTTCCATCTCGAACCTGAACAGTAAGGAGGAATGCCTTTTACTTAAAATTACTAGCTCATCTAAGTTGGAAAAAAGCAAAGATTTCTGAAACTTCATTCCTCATTGTCTCAACAGCAGGGAGAAAGAAACTCATCCTGCTGCAGTGCCTTCATTCTCTAAGCTTCCTGTAAGGACAGACTTATTCACAGCAGAGAACATACCTGCTACCTGCCTCTTCCTTCAAGGCCAGCATAGTTGCCACAGATCGAAATCTCTCACTAAAATTTTGTCTGGGTCCCACTGAGGAAGGAAAATGGTATCACAACTGAGAACATCTGTAAAGAAACATGCAGAATGCCTTCATGGGCTGGAAAGGTTTTCTGCCACTGAATCAATTATTTTTGTTTTAAATAGATCAGCAAGAGCTGAAGTGACAGGCTATCAGTCAAACTGGGTTTGACTTAGTGCTTGAATCTATTCAGCAAACCAAAATACACCTAGCTACATAGAGCTGGCTAGTTCAGATGTATAAAACACCTCCACACAGAATCTTAGAATTTACAAAAAAAAAAAAGTCTGGACATATATCTGCATCTCAACAGATCTCTCACCCTGGGACTCCATGTCATTCCTCATTTCCATTTGCAGGATGGTCACTAAATCAGTCTCAGCACCAAAGCCTGCACCCTTGCAGGTCTGGATACAGCTTACTGTTGTGCAGTTTTGTAAGATCTCAGTGTCAGACAATAAAAGCCCAGCCTTTTTAAGAGCTCAGTGTTCATTCAGCTCAACCCACATATGGATGGGTCTTCACATTTTCTCAGTACAGGTCCTACATTCCTACAGGAAAAAGCCCAAATGTTTCTACCTCTGAAGAACTATTTTGTCTTTGGAACTGAACCTAATTGGTCAAAACTGCCAGCAGTTTATCCTTCAAGTTCCTGTCTATAAGGAAAAGTTCAAGAGGAAAGATGTAGTTTCTGACACCTAGCATTTCTGCTGGGAGAAACATTCAGGTTACTGGGGATGATGTGGTTTTGTTTTTTTAAATGAGATTTTATGTTTATTCTCTCTCAAACCTATTAGAAATAGAAGTATTGTAAGCAGCTCTCTTTAAAGCACTTGTGTATCCTGGATCTTAACTGAGAGGTCCTCTGAAACCTCTAGAATGACTGTAATGACCTTGGAGACATTGAGCTAAGTCCTAATATCTTGTATTGGAAATAGTCCTGGCCAAGTTTTGAGAGACAGCATCCTCCATGCAGTCAAGGCACAAAGAAATTCTGGGAAAAGTTGCTATCTTAGATACAACTCAGGAACCAATTTTTCAGAAGCCCCTCCAGAACTGATGGACAAGAATTAAAAGCCATTGATAAACTTACTCTCTTACCTTTCAAAATAGGACCTGATAGAGGCAGAACTCAGGAGGCTACTGAATAAGCCCTTTCATTCATTCAAGATCTGAAGCTATCTGGAAATGGTGACAGTCTCCCTGGAGCTGTTGTGATCAGAAAGAAAGAGGGAGCAGGGTGGCTAAATGAGAACTTTTTCTTCCTGTTACATGGAGTGTCTGCCATAAAGTGTTGATAAGGCCCATAATTACTTCTTTAATCAAAGACAACTTCTCAGGTGCTGCCTTGTGAAACACAGCTTGCAGCAGTGGGGGTTGTGGCTATACCTTCCAAGAGGTAGGAAAAATGTCTCCTTTTCAAAGGACCTGCATTCATTACTTTTCAATGTATGGGTTTGCGTATTCCCACAAGAGAAGCAAAAAAGAAGCTGATTTGCAGAAATAGGACCTTAAGCACAGTCATAAAATACTTAACTTTCAAGTGTCCAACTGGAATGGAAGATTGGAAAACAGGTACAAGGGCACCCTCACCAGATGATCATTTCCTGTAGCTATGGTTAATTAAGGGACATCACATTTACCTGAGTAAGGAACCATGTAGCAAAGTTCTGATGTCACTGTTGTGCAGCAGACAAAGCAAAGAATGAAACAAAAAATCCAGTATCTTAGGCATATTGTTCCCACAACGTTAGTGGTAATTTATATGCTGATACTGGTTCTTTCACATTTCTGTACATACTCTTCCACTTCCTCTCCCTTCAAAATATCAAATCTCTCCTCCAAACAAGGAGCAATTAATAGTCTCCATTAAGCACCAATCCCCAGGAATAGGTATGGATTGTTGATGGAGACAATCATCTTAAGCCCTGACTTTGGATGCTGAGAGCAGGGAGCAGATGCCCCTGCAATTATGAACTCTTACAGGCTGACTTGGGGAATCTGGGAGCATGAAGTGGAGTCAAAGGAAGGAACAGAGACACAGAGGAAACTCTCAGATCACTCAGGAGAGGTGCCTTCAGTGGTCACACATACAATCTGCATTGAGGGTTTCCTTGCTGAACAATCAAAAAACAACTGGAAAACAGGCAGTGAACAGTGGAGGACAAAGCTGGCTGATTATCTATACGTACTAAATACAAGGGTAAGCTGTGAAGAGCTGCAGGAAGACTTCATGACATGGACTAACTAGCAGATGAAATTCAGAATAGGTGTATGGTAGAATTAAGACCATGGAAAACAAGTTTACATACCTATTTCTGGCATGAAAATGTAAGAAATCATCAGAAAAGGAATAGAGAACAAATCAGACATCATTACAGCACTGCATAACAACTAGACAAAAATCATCGAGAAAATCTGTTGAGGACTATTAACACAGAAATTGTCTCTAATAATGACATAGACACCCAAACTGTAGAGAAAGTATGACATCAGAGGCCAGCTGTGCCCTTCTCTATAAGCATCAAGTCTTCTTCAGCAAGCAACAGTCATCCCTTTGATTGGTGGGACCAGAGCGGTTAGTACTGTGGGCTCCCAACTACCCTCAGAATTTGGACATGCTTGGTGACCTCCAGACAGCAGTCTGGTGCAATATTACCCTTGTCCTAGCAGAAAGAGATTGCTGGTACAGTAGTCTTCATGCCACAGCTTGCCTCATCCCTTACACTGGGACAAAGGAGCAGGGAAGAGTGCAAACCCTTCTCTCCCCTCTTTCCACGTAAGAGACAGTGACTGAGTTTGGGCAAGGCCTTTTGTGTCTAAACTGCCAAGAGACAGCACTACCTTCACACAGGGCTCCACATCAATTGCTTTGCCCAGTCACCTTAACAAGGTCAGCACTGATAGCCTTACTGCTCACATGCTCCGGGCGGAACTCAAGATTATAGCAATGGTGGAGGACATTTTCTATCGTCCTGTCAGTTAAACGTAAAGCACATGTATATTAACTAAAAGCAGAGAAGTTCTGGAGGTGAATCTCTTCCACATGAAGTGCTAAAACTAAGCAAACACCCTCACATCTGGAGTGGGAGGACAGCATTGGATACAATTTTAAGTTTCAGAAACTAACTTTTGCCCATATAGCGGTGATAATGGTATCTGTAAACACCATTTAGAGAAAGTTTTTACTTCTTAAGATTGCACACAAGCCTGAAAATTTTCGTTTTTTTTCTTTATCAGTGTGCTATCTTGTTGACCATTTCATATCAAATATTGCTATAAATTTTAGGTGAGACAGATGCCTTAGACATAGGTGAGAAATGCTAACATTATTGGTCAAACAAGTCCTCATTACTACTGCAGACAATGAGACCTTTCACTCCCACCAACTCTATAGGTTTTAAAAGGACATAATAATTTGCTAACAGCTTACTGTATATAGTAGATCCTCTGGAGTTACAGGACTGATGAAAATGGTACGGAGACACCGCAGGCAAGCTTCAATAAACTTCAAATCTGGCGACAGTAATCCTATAAATATAGACAAAAACTACTATTCAGTTTCATTATCTTTGCTTATTTGAGTACTTTAGGAACATTTACTAACATAGATCCATTAAGGGAAAAGTACCTTGCAATAAGGCTGGGATAATATGGCAGTCTAGTAGGGATTTGACATTATTCTCTGTACCCATTGCAAGGCTTCCGAGGACCACTGCGCATTCTGTTCTCAGTTCTGCACTGGAGGTTTCTTGCTGAAGTAAATACAGCAACCTGGAAATAGAATTATTTTTAGAGGAAAATTCAGACAGAAGAGAACTTCTAAGCGTAGTAAAAACCGCATCTGAATCCTGCTATGTAAAGAAGATGAAGTCCTTAATAGAAAGGTGAAGAATGAACAAAAGAGTAAGATGAACACTTTATTCATAAGAACCCTTATACACTGTGTGTTCCTACACAGGTTTTACTTGCTGTTATGGTAGAAAGATACCACACTGTATTTTCTAAAAATGTAGTGTCACAGTACTGATATCCGAGATAAGGTCTTTCAGAATACCAGGAAGATCCCAAATTTCAATTAAAGGAAATGAGTCTGCAGTTTGACATTAATGGGAAAGGGAACCTCATGCATCTCCCCTAACACCTAGGGACATGGTTACCACTATCATGATGGTTGTTATCTTTGGCAGTGATTTCTTCTGGGTCACCATTGCAAAATAATTCCATCATCGAGCACAACCATGGGGGCTGAGAGTAATCTGAGTTTTGAACACTGAGAAATGATCACTTATGAATATAAAGAAGTCCAGAAAAGTTTTATGTGCACAAAGGCAGCTGAATTGTAGCTGAACAGGATCACTTCAAGCCTAAAACACATCTTGCCAAATGCATACCTTGGACCTCAATCAATTTGGATTCTTTATACAGTATCAAGATACCTAGGAGCCCTTTTGAACATATTTTAGATTATGTCAGTAGCACTTGACTCATAGCGGAGGTCACCAAACACTTTCAGTCTACATTTGAGTCATACAAAGAGCCCAGATAGCAACCAGATTCCTACCTTGCATCAGCACAGAAGATAATCACTTTAAGATTCATGTGGTGCGTAAGCTTAAGACGAAAACCGCTTAGCTAAGGGCTCCCACATTACATACAAGTCTGAGCAAAAATGTAACAGGTAGGACGGCTTGGACACTGAGGTACAATTCCCTCTGTACATGCAACATACACAGTCACTTTTCTAGATTCATCAAGATAAAAATATTCTCAATTTAGTAACACATTACTCTGTCTAGTTTGAAAAGGTCTCTCCTAAGGCCAAGCAATATACTGAAGCCTTCTCTAGGAGCAAAAAGGAGCCAAAAGCCAGAATCCACCCCACTGCAGAAGGGGACAGAAGTAGTTACTCAACTAAACAGATCCCTGAACAAAATGCCCCAAAACCTGACTTGTTAAATCAATGGCAAGGGGAAAAATAACCAGAAACACAGTAACTAAATGCAATTTAGGTACATGGGACTGGAAAAGGCCACCAAGGGAAGTGCAAGCAGCTCCACAACGACAGTAACACAGAAGAGTACCTTTAACACACACTCTAAATGTTTCCCACTTACATAAGGCAGAAATTGCTTCTTAGAATCCCCTACATTTGAAACGTAAAGTAAAAGGCCAACAGACATAACTACAGCATGTCACTGGAAGAAAGCTACGAGATTAAAGGTCTCTTCTTCCTGAACACAAACAAAACAGCTGAAATGTGGCACAGAATTAACATGTGAGATGCAAGCAACCCCAAAAGCACAGATATCTTTTCTCCTTTCAACTTCCTTTGGATTCAAAGGATCAGACTGGCATAAATTCAGAATGGCATAGACCTCCAGAATCATTGCCATTTTCTTTAATCCACTCCATTCACAAACTTATCAGACAAAGGCACCCAGGTTCTTTGTCCCTGCTTACCTGTTTTATCTGAAAGGCCATTTATTCCTGATGTTTAGAAACCTCCTCTAATTTCTTGTCTAAATCTATTCCTGACTAATTTACATCAATTTGGTACTGCATATATATTATCCTTTAATTTATATAATTCTTCTCATTTCTTACAGTGACCAGCTAATGGTCCTGAGGCACTTTGGCCCAGACTGGCCACTTGGCTCAGCAGAGCTTATCTGCTCTTTGTTCTACATTTTACTGTAGGCTCCTTTAATATTCATAGAGCAAGATATGCAAAATAGGCTCAGATTATCAGTTGTTCCACAAAAGCATATCTCGAACATCATTTGTGCAAACTCAAAATTAACCATACCTATATTATTGGCTTCTGGAAAAGAAACAAAAATTATACTTAAGGCAATTAAACTACATGTTTCTAAAGCTACAAATTCGGGTACTGTATTCTTTGAATTATCAGCTGCACTATGTCCAAGGTAAAGATTAGTGCTGTTTCTGAAAGACTACAAAAGCAGCAAAATGCATAATCAGTGTTATGCAAAATCATCACAAAGGAAAAAAAGCATTCCACTTCCAATGTGAATGGGACAGAATAACCTTGCATTACTATTACTTCTTTATAGACAGCTGCTTTTGTTCTCTGCCTTCTAGATCACGTAAGGATAGACAGGAAGCAGAAGCTTCTTTGATAATGTACAGACACACTGAGTGATCCTGGCTAAAATTCATCCTTGAAAAGATGTTTTTTCTGCACACTGAGCTACTATGTGGAAAGTGCAATCTCATCTACTGTTCTAACTTTGATTGACATTTGCTAATTGCCAAGAAAAATCCCTTACTGAAGAAAATAATTTGACAGTAATTACTATAAGCAGATCAGAAGATGAATCAATTATTGCAGTAACCTGTACAGCTGTTTTATTTTAACACCAAAGACTTGACTTTTCTCAACTCTTCTAACTTACACACATACATTTTGTAAGCTAATGCTGCACCACAGTTTTCAATATGTTCTATTTGTAACTCCACTGCTAGAAGGAGTTATGTATCTTCTATAATCAGTATCACTATTTCACAGCAAAATTTAAACTTTTCCCCCCTCCAGTATTTAAAAAGAAAGCTGAAAGATTTGACTTTAAAGAGTTGGCAATTTAGAAAACATGTTGACAACCACCCAGACCAGTCAAGAACAGAAATCAGCAACAACATACATACAATCTTTTATCTCTGCACAAGGAGTAAAGAATAACAAGTTTTAAGTCTGTTACCAAAACAATTTAGCTTCAGGTATAAGTAGTTTATTAAAAGTTACTTTTTACAACTATATTTTAAATGATACAGTATATGATATAGTAATTTTAGAAAGACTTAAGGCACATAGTTTTCACTATGCTTTCTCAGCCTGCTCCTTAAAATGTGTAAATGTTAGAACGCTTCAGTGATGGTATCTGTAAGAACATACCCAGGTTCACCCATACCTACACTGCAGTAAGCAGATCTATTTACTACGCAGGAACATGAAACTGACTCATGTAGTTTAATTTAGCACGTACAGAACAAACTGCCATCAAGCAACATAGAACAACTTCCAGAGTGGTAATAAAAGGCTCCATTTTCCCTAAATCCTCAACCATACCCCAAAATAAGTGTTTTGGCAGCATGCTTTAAGTTTGGTTGTTTTTTATGGACAGAGCTGGGAAATACGTTCCAGAGTGCTGGGGCAAAGACAACCGGCCATTAGCATCTGTCCCTTTCCTGTGAGAAAGCTCTCACTTACACACTATTACTGACCACTACTAACTTGGAGATATGCTAAGCTTCATTTCAGAATTATCTGAAGGAGTACCGTTACAGAAAAAAAATTATCTAATCCAACAATAGGTAAAGATCCCCAAGAGCCCCGCCCCCCAACCAAGAAATCCCCTCAAAACAAGAATCAAGACTAAACCAATCCTTTCACTGGTTGTTTTCTGAGAAGCTTAGCAAGTCATTCAACAAGCCTTTCAGACACGGGGTTGTCTAGGGAATACTAGGAAACAACTCTGATGTAATTGTTGGATCTAATTACTAATTAAAAAATGCCAGTAACAGTCACTTTTTTTTTTTAAATAGCTTTCAATAACCTAGATTTCAATTTAGACATGCAAGAGTATTTCCTTCTATTTTCATTATGAAGTCCTGAAAACCTGCTCTGAGATGCATCTTCCCTGTACAGATCACACCAATAGCTCTCCCTGATTATTAAGGACTTCAATAAATAACCTGTTCCTGGTATCCAGAAATGTTCAGTCAGAATCATAGAATCAACTAGGTTGGAAAAGACCTTTAAGATCATCGAGTCCAACCATTAACCTAGCACTGCCAATCCACCACTAAGCTATGTCCCTAAGCACCACAAGTACACATCTTTTAAATACTTCCAGGGATGGTGACTCCACCACTTCCTTGGGCAGCCTGTTCCAGTGCTTGACAACCCTTTCGGTGAAGAAATTTTTCCTAATATCCAATCTAAACCTCCCCTGGCCCAACTAGAAGTCATTTCCTCTTGCCCTATTGTTTCTTACCTGGGAGAAAAGGCTGACACCCACCTCACGGCAACCCCCCTTTCAGGTAGTTGTAGAGACCAATAAGGTCTCCTCTCAGCCTCCTTTTCTCCAGGCTAAACAACCCCAGTTCCCTCAGCCGCTCCTCATAAGACTTGTGCTCTAGACCCTTCACCAGCTTCGTTGCCCTTCTTTGGGCACACTCCAGCACCACAGTGTCATGTCCTAAAACACGTTTGTATTTTTTTAAAAGGGATTTTTACAAAATCCAAAAGCACCCTAAATTCTGAATGTTATTCTTTTCCAAACAAAATAATTGCTATTTTCTTTCCCTTAACACTCCACACTTGGAACAGATGTTACAGCTACATTAATGTTAAAGAGTGAAAATGAAACATGCTGACTATAATCTAGTCTTTCTATGTGTTTAAAATAGAAATCCTTAACTAAGCTTTATAATTAGTGAAGATGAAAATTTAAGTTCAAATTTTACATATAATAAATTTTTGAAATATTAATATCCTTTTCCAGATCTTTAAAATATGCCTGTGTTTCAGATTAGCTTTTCTACAGAGCTAGACATCCATGTTAAAACATTTTCTGTTTCTTTCTTTAAAAGAGAGAACTGACACCAAGTAACACTGAAAATTAAGTAATTAAATGACAAACTATAAAATTACAAAATGTTTCAAGTGAGGAGCACCTATGTAATTGATAAAGATGAAACTGTGCATTAATAAACTACTGTTAAACTTTAAGGACAAAGACCACATCTTTCTATTGTCACAAGAAACAGAGATAGCACACTGATCTACGTCCTGGACTGGTTTGTTGTTTCCAGGGTCTAGCATAGACAAATTCCGCAAAGATGTTTATAATACATTCCTCCCATGTATTAATATTATAAAGATAAAAAGGTAGAAAATTGGCACGTTCATGCAGGGGATAAAAGGGAAGGTCGTAATTTGGATTTTGGAAAAGTAAAAAATACTAGTAAGGTACTTGTTCATAGTCCGCATTTTTTTAAGAACACAATGTCCCTGCTTAACCTGGATCCCTTATCTCCAGCCTTATCCCTTATCAGCCAGCCATTCAACTTCTACCAAATCTACAGAAATACTGGAACAAGGCTCTGCTAGAACCACCATAACTTTAGTAGAGACTGAGAGCTTCAGGACAAACCAAAAGCACAGAACAGATATTCTAAAACAGCAAAAAGGTGCTAATGTTCTTGTTGACTCACTCTTCAGTCTGTGATCCTGCAGTGGAACTCATTACAATGAGACAGGAAATTAAATAAAGCTAATGGAAAGATCTTGCAACATCTTCGTGAACATTAATCCAAGGTTTGATGCTAAGTAGTTTAAAATGCAATATTTAAGACTTTTTCAAGCTTCTAGAAGGCTTCCCTAAGATATTTGCCTCTAATGTTCATATAGTATAAAATTTCTTCCATTTGTCCATGCATTTCTAAGAGCAATTAACTGATTAAAAGCCTCAGATGTCAGTAATGGTATCCAGGCAATCATATCTAAATGAGGTAGGGCAGTAGACCCAGAGAAATACGTCGATGAACTCCATGAACAACTATGCCTAGAAACAAAAATAAGGTCAGCTGGAGGCATGATGTATTCTTAACAACTAATAGGGATTCATCTAGGAAAACCATGCAATATTCTAATAGAAAACTTTTCTTGAAAGTAGCTGCTGAACAAATGGTAACTACAGAGGTTTAGCAAGGAAGATAAACAGTTTAGATTTTCCTTTCTTTTGAAGATTGAGATGGGTGTGGTGCATCAGAGATGTGCACTGTAAAACAGACTTGCATGATTTAGACCTCATCAATCCAGTCTGAACACAGACCTCACAGTTTGCTAAAAATAACAGAAATTTACTCATTGACATTCCATCCCACCTACAAGTTGTCGCAAAAATCTTGGAAGTTCTTAAAATACCTGGAGAGGATATTAAACTCAGCCGTTAGTAAAAGAACCTTTTCAGCACTTCATCAAGCCCCATAAGCAGGCACCTGGAAAAAGACTTCAGGGTAAAAGTTCAAGTTATAGTACCATGAATCTTAAGATACCTTTTATCAAAGTATATGAATAAGTAAGAGCTTTAATTCAATCATGATTATCTGAATATTTACTATTAGTCCCCTTGCAAAACAGATGAATGCACTATTTGCTGGAATGATCATGATTCCTTATTCTATCTTGGAAGACGCTTGTCTTCCAGTTCTCTGCAAGAAGGCCTGAAAACTCTACCATGGAAACATACACAATGAATATACAAACGAAGGTACTACTGAGGCATATTATTTACTGTTGACTTACAGAATATTGAATAAAAAGTTAATGCATGCATAGAGGTTGACCTCTGAACACATGGGAAGTGCCAGTGAACATCAATCCCAAACTGTGAACTGAATTAAAGTATGAGATCAAACAGGCTAGGACAATATACAAATTAAAAAAAAACAACGCTCCTTTTAATGCATTTTAAGCATTACTTTTCGAAGAGCGTAGCAGGAAGCAATCACTGGCCACAGAATTTTCCAAAGCAAAAATTAAGTATCATTTTAAAAGTACACAGGATAATTTCTGTAAAATATCTGAAATGAAAAATTAAATAGTTGTGGATTCTTACACACAAGGACTCAAAAATATCAGCAATATTTATGACTATTAATCAGAGAAATGTATCCTAAACTGAGATGTCATAGTCTCACTTCTGGAAGTTAATTCAGAATCTCCAAAAGCTGGATCCAAGGGGCGTGGGCTAACTCTACTATCAAGCTAAAAAAAACCCAAACCCTACAAAGATAAGATACTGCTTCTGAAAAATTTCATACAAAGCAAATAGTACCTGTCAGTTTTTTCAAAAAAGCCAAGTCGAGAAATGTGATGGAAGGACTCAGCTTTGAACTATACTATTAAAAGTGTTCCAACTACTTAAATATCTGTAAAGGAGATAGTAACACAAACAGTCCACTGACGTGGATTACAGAGAAAAACACCCTTCTACTTCTACAGTATTACAGTGCTGCAAGCAGTAGGGAAGTAAGCTGAAAAGAAAGCTTTTCCTTTAGGAACGAAACAAAAAGTCTCAGCTTACAGCTCTAGTAATTTATTCTCATGCTTAGACATCTTCACTTACATTAATATTCTATGATTTGCTCTATATACATCACATAACTTGCACTCAATCTGATTTTTGTTCACTTAACTAAATCCAATGTTGGAGCATTATAATATCTACCGAGCTGTAAGAGGTCTAAATTAAAAAAAAAAAAAAAAAACACAACAAAAACAACAACAACAAAAAAAACCAAACAAAAAACCCCAAACAATAACAACAAAAAAACCTTGTTGTTTTTGTTAACCCAAAACCCCCCACATTTTTCATGTAAGAGTAAAATAAGGACTATGATCAAGTTTTTCCTCACCTTTCTCTTTAATAATCAGTTTCACTTGAAAATAACTCTTGCTACTCTACATTGAGCCAGTGCAGTCTGATTCACCTTTTTATAACATGAATACTTTCATTCAGCATATAACACTCTGCTAACCCTCTTCCTAGTTCTTAATCCAAGGTGCTACCAGCTCTCTAAAGTTGTTCACGTGCACACTTTTAGAGTAACTTGAAGGATATTGAAGTTGCTACAGTATGGCCTCTCCTCTTTGTTACTAGATTAAAAAAAAAAATAAATCACATCCAAGTGCATTACCACTGTCAAATCTGCAGTCTGTATGAGCTAAATTTATTCTATTTTTCCCCCCGCTAAGACCACTCCACAAGCCATTTAGCAAAAAATAAACACATCCTTTCTTTGCAGCCATTTATGCTAGAATAAGTGAGATCAACACACAACCCCTGAAGCCCGACAGAGGTAAATTTACACTAATAACACTCAAAGCTTTTTAACTTACACAGTGAATTACACTGACTCTGTTTAGTATTAAAGTGGGACACAGGCTCAAATATCTTATAGGACTAAGTCAGTTGCCTTCATCAAGTAAGACTATTTTTGAGATGACACACACCTTTTGTTTTACAAGAAATGTATTAATAGGCATTATATAAAGCAACATCTTCATCCAGTCTTGTTTCAACCATCTTACCACTTTGCTCAAGACTGATCTCTTATGAATAAGTTCATCGTTGAACTGTTCATTCCATTTATCTTTATAAACCACCAACATGCAAACTTTACTCTAAGTCTTCCAGAAATTCCTGTGTGGAAATATTTTTTCCATGTTAAAACATCAGTGACTCAGACAGCCTATGACCACCATCTGAAAAACTACTGTTCCTTTAGACAAACCAATTTTAAAAGGTTTTTGTCTAAGGATGTTAAGCAACCTTAAAACAAAAATTAAGCTATGTTTTGACTTCCCATTCACCTACATTTTTAAATTCTCCACTGTATACAAAATGGCTACACTATATTCCCACTCCATTTGATATCACCACCCAACATTCAGTATCTGCATATGAAAGAGGATGTCAAGAATACATTTTTGAATACTTTTTTTACAGATTTGACTCTTACAGCTCCTTAGGAACAGGTACCATGAGGTATCATAAAGCTACCTTTTACATGATGTTTTTAAACTTGAAACTTAAAATTCTAAAAAAATACACAATTTGAAAGGTGTCATTAGAAGTACAGCTTATATTAGCAACTTCCTTTTTGCTAATAGAAAAGGCACTTCAGATAGAGGGCTGTGCAGCTTTTAAACAAAAACAGCTCTAATACAATTCTGCTGACTGCAAATATTTGCCTTGACTCACATGTACTTCGTAGCTGGATTAGAAGTATACCTTGTTCCAGTTATACATAACCCTCATGGTGAGGGTTATTCCCCATAGAGACATGTAATTATGTAAACAGGCCCTGACTCCTGACCTGCTTTGAAGAAAAAAGCAAGGACAACCGCAGGAGGCCTATTAGGGCCTCTGCTCTCCAGCTCTTGCACCACTCTAGAGCAAAGGAAGCCTTTAAAAATACCAGCATCACAGATGAAGCTCCTTCACCTAAGTGTGCAAACCACTAGGGCTGGGCACAGATCCCTACCCTATGGAATACATGGCACAGAAAATCCCAATGCAAAGTGCAGCCAAGAACAGAACAGGGCATCAGGAAACAACTCTGCCTTGCCCTTGTAAGGATGTCTGAGAAGTTTGGACAAAACACCTCATAATGTGCATGACAGGGCTAGTAAAGCTATGTCCAAATGTATTGAGCGAACTCTTGAAAGAAAGCTGGTAACATGCCAGAGGTCATGAATGTTTCAAAAGATGTGCATAGTTGGTAACTCGTACACTTCTTATTAACACCACCAACAGTGGTCACGCAGTGCCAAGTTACCTTACAACTTCTGCAGTCAGCAGGTCAATTAAGTGGGAACTGAGGATCACAGAACCAGAGCTGTAAGGAATCTTGACAGATCCTCTAGTCACTGACCTTGCTCCAAGGCAGAATCATCAACCATTAGATCATTTGAAGTTACTGTCTTGCCTGTTTTTCAATACTTCCATTGGTAGAGATTCATCACATTGGCACCAACAGCAGCCTTTCAGCACTGCAAGGTGCACATGTACATACATTTTCTCTACTACTATGGGGCAGTCTTGCTCGCTCCTGTCTGTGCTCCTCTGTCCATTTTTTTTAACTCAACAGAACAATACTTGCTTTTTTGTGAAAGGCAGTTTTCTGTAATTATTGAACTGAAGCAGTTTTCTGTGCAGTCACACAAACATCAACACAAGAAGTGGTAGTAGGATATGATCAGAAGCATAGAGGGGTGGTTCTGTGAGATAACCCTCTGTCAGAAGAGACCTGTTAAATCAGCTTGGCTTTCACCTGCATCTTTACATACACTGCCTGGGTCAGAGACACAAAAGGCATTTTCATTAGTGTGACAAAGTCCTGATCCCAAGGCAACAAAAGAGGAGATGCAAGCCACAAAAGCTGCACTTCTACCAACAAAAGTTTTCAGTCAAAGGAAGGCAAGAAAGGAGTTGCTACTGAGCACTGAGGGATTAGGGACAAGATTAGTCCAGAAATACTAATTTCAGATGAGAAAGATGCCAAGCAAAAATAAAGAAAAAAGCTCAAAACACAGGTGTGAAGCTTGAATGCCCATTTGAACCTAAGTCATCACCTCATGAGATTATGTTTAAAATGGAAGGTAATATTAGGACAACAAGGTGCTAGCATGTTGCATATTCAGCAACCCTTCTCTAAGAAATAAACCCACAACTGCAAAAAAAAACCCAGCTCCATCTCATGTTTGTGCTGTGTTTCCACAGTTTCCCACTGAAACAGACCAAGTTGAAAAGGTACCATCACTGCAAGGCAAAGTGGAGATCGGAACTTGAATAGTATTGAGTAGAATACTATTCTCTAACTTTGGACATGATCTTGCCAAAAACTACTTTATAAAAGATATAACAAGCTAAGAGGATCGTAATTGTATTTTGTGCATCACTAAGCACACCAGGTCTCTCTTCTGGAGAAGAGATACACAACACACTTTCTTCTGCAGTTAACTGACATCTTGTGCCAAAACAATTCATATAATGATTACCGATAGACCTAGGGCTTTATTATATATTTTAATATATTTATTTTATTTCTGGTTTTAAAATGTTTTTGTTCCCCAGAATATCAACTGACCAAGGGAAACTTAACAGATTACTAGTCTTCTGTAAAATGCAATTTTGCTATCCTAAAAAAAGGCTTCAATCCCTTTATTGGTAAGTATTTAAAGTCTAGGAAAAAAAGGTAGAACACCCAAATCTGATACTCAAAATTGGCATAGGTTTTTTGGAGCTTAAATTATTTATGCCTTTTTTTGTTGTTCCTCCCAGCTTGGTTTCTTAACACTGTTCATTCCTGTTAGAAACAAAGATCCTATCACACATTAAGACAGGTTATCTGGCATATCAAAGTCCAGTTCATCACCCAAACCACAAAAAATAATCATATTGCCAGCCTCATATCTGTCACCTCACTATCATTTCTAGAGTTGCTCTCTAGGCCTCAAACTAGAAATCTTTCTTCACATGTCTGCAGGAGCAACTGCAGGCATGCTTCATCCCCTCACGCTTAAGAATGGTTTGGGTTTTATTGTCTCTTTAACAAATGGTGTTGCACAGACAAAGTGAACAGGGAAGAGTTGCCATCTCCTTTCCATAAAAGGGGTAGATCCTCCATGATGAGGTCATGGAAGTAACTGGCTGCTCCCTTTTCCTCATAGGAAAGCATGTGTGGTGAATCTAGGAATCCCCCAAAGGTGCAGTTGTTCATATTTTTATTACTGTATTGAATCCTGGGTTTGTATGATTCATCAGAACTGGTAACCCTACAATATTCTTCATCCTTTATCAAGAAAACCAATCCCCAGCTATTAAGGGTTTTTTACCTTTTTTTAAATGATTTGTTTAACAGAAACTGAAAAAATAAACCATCAGATACAAAAATAGTCAACAGCAGACATCATTTACCATCAGTCACTCATATAATAGAGAAAAAAACACACAGAGGTTAAATATTTCTCATATGAGTTTCCACCATTCATTGGCCCTTTCCACTTTACAATACCAGAACTCTTCCAAGAAAACTATTTTTTGGTGGCTACCTCAAGATTAGAAACTAGAAAACATTCAAAAAATTACCTGCTGTCATTGCTAAACCTTATCACATCTGTCTAGTTAACCCAGCATTAGACTGTAGTGAAAACTGATGGCTAAGTTTCTTCTCTGAAATAGTTCAACAGCTTTACTGCCCCAGGTACACAGAAGAAAATGTCAGATCTATGCAAGTTAACTCCTAATCCATTACTGTGCTGTTCCTTCTTTGCCAAAATTCAGTATCAGGTCCATGGATCAGTGCATACCTCCAAAGGTGGTTTAGAGAACCTCTGCGTAAAACCATTCCAGGATAGCACTGGGTTCAATACTGCTATATCTAATCCCAACCAGCCAGTAATTAGATTTGCGTAACCCTGTGAACCAAGCACAACATATATTTGCACAAACACATCTGTCATGCATAATTTCAGCATATAAAATTATAAATTAAGGAATTAAGGTTTTCATTGAAACTATACCCTCACTCATAAGGCAGTGCTTCCTTCTACTAGCTAACAATGGATTTAGAGCTGAATACTCGGGCAAGTGCTAATACATCCTGTCTGTACAGGAGATGGTTCTGTCAAGCAGATACTTGCATTCCTACAGTTGAAGGATGGGCTAGTCCTTTAGGAGCAGTATCATAAAGGACACTAATTAAAAGAAGTTCTATAGTGAGTGCCTGAATTCAAGGATAACCCTGAGGGAAAACTAGACATATAAAGACAGTTCTTCATTAAATCAGATTATAGAATCACAGAATAGATGATGTTGGAAGAGACCTCTGGAGGTCATCTAGTCCATCCCACTGCTCAAAGCAGGATCAGCTAGAGCTGGTTGCTCAATATTCTAGCTATGAGACCAAGCTTTCCAGGACACAAACTAACAGACATATTTTCTTGGTGTTAAAGTAAAGTCGTACTGGCTATATGCACAAGCCTCTTTATTCCTAAATGCCCAAACATAGGGAGTTTGTTGCTTATCTTCTACTTAAACAATAAATGATTTGTTTAACTAAGAACATTATCTGATATTTAGCCAAGTAACTCCAAGGAAAGCTGTAAGCAACAGGGTGTTTTTTCACCCTGCAGTCCTGCAACTGTGTTCACAACAGTCAGCATGCCAGTATGAAAGTATTCGATATGTAAGGGTGCTCTTCTGCTAAGCTCCATGCAGGATCAAGTATCAACATCATGGGTCATCTAGGAATTTGTAATATCATACCTTTAAACAAGAAGTGATCAGGATACTTGTAAGCTACCTAAATTTTCTTTCTAAATCTCAAAACAAAAGGAAAACACACTCAAACATTTCCAACACTATCACAAATATGTGAATTCCTCTATTTACTTATCAGTACATCAGTTTTGATTTGTCCAGTATTTGCCAGACAATACTGCCTGCAAAAGTCCTCTTTATGGATACTTTTCTTGTGTTTAATATAGTCCATAGCCGGTATAAAATCCTTTTCCTTAGCTGCCAGGCTTTGGAATGTAACAGAACCTTCCAGTTAAGAGAGATGTCTTCTCATCTTATTAGTAGGTTACACAGTTATCAAAGCAGAAGTCTTACTTTTCGGCAAACTCTGAAAGAACACCACCTGAAGGATTTTCACTATGTTTAACAATAAATTGAAACATAAAATTTCATGGGTGTCCATGTTGATGTGTTCACAGCCCTAGAAACAAGTTAAAACCCCAATAAACCCTTACTAGTTTTCACTTCCACAGACAAGCTAATGGTATGCTTCACAGAACTCAAATTTCAGATGATGGAATGGGTAAGAGTTTATCAGCTGTTCTACATGTCATTTAAAATGTGATCCAAAGAAATTAAAAAAAAAAGAAACCAAAACAAAAGACAACCCCCCCGCCCACCAGTTAAACAGAATCCCTAATAAATGACTTACGGAAAGGTGAAAATTAACTATATAAAGTTCTATGAGGTGCACCTACCTAGAGACA
Organism: Astur gentilis; assembly: GCF_929443795.1. NCBI lineage: Eukaryota > Metazoa > Chordata > Aves > Accipitriformes > Accipitridae > Astur > Astur gentilis. The sequence goes on from NC_064885.1 coordinate 16,222,199, forward strand.
GGCCTTTAGGTTTAGGAAGAAGTACACTACCACGTTACAGCTCTGAACAACTGACTTTACGCCTTAAGACTCTGGAGAACAATCAGATGGAAGTTAGAAAATCATTTTTGGTAAGTGACAAGAATGATTTAGCGGTTTTGTTAAAGGTCTTGGACGGTTAGGTTTAAGATTTGATTTTAAAAAACTCTGTATTCATTTTGGAGCAAAGGAATAACTGAAGTTCTTAATGAGAAACTATCTCTGAAGTGGATTAGACTTTAAGTATTAAACTTTCAGTAATGATTAGATAAGCAATAACTTTATTCAGCTAACATTTTTGACAAAATAGCACAGGTCAGAGCTTTAACAGGTAGCTGCAATGTACAGGAAGACAAAGCTATGCTCTGATGACTGAAATTTAACATTGCCTTCTCTACCCTCTGCCATCCACCAGATGAAGGGAGAGAGGAAATATGTCACAGGCTTGAAAGGCCCAGTTGGCAACTGGATTACAAACCACTGAATGTTGTATCTTTCAGGATACCAGAAAGTGGTCCACAGACTTGCAAAACAGAGTTAAAGAACTTATTCTCATGTGCATTTCATTGAATGTTTTTCTTTTCCAATTCCATCTCTGTAAGCCAGAGGCTTTAGACCATTTATTGCAGATTCAGAAACAGCTTAAGTGCAATAACTTTTGCCTACAACAAAACCTAACCTACTCTCTTTCAGTGGCCTTAAAATGCAGTTTATGTGCAGTTTGTGGGAAGGTGTATATAGGAGGCCACAAGATACTGCAGAGCTGGGATGTAAAGACTGCTTAGCTTCTGAAGTTATGTCAAAGAATGACAAGATATCTGGGTGGTCCTGGTAACAACTTCAGTGAGAGTCTTTAGCTCCCCTACACCTTAGGTGTTATTAAGTGGCAACGAATATGATGACAATATGATTGTCAGCCTGGACTCCACACTAAACAAGCATTTTTCTAGCCTCTATTATAAACTCCACCAGAAAGGGGCTTTGATGACAACTCAGAGGATTGGGAGCCAGCAGCACTACAGACTAACTGGTACTAAATGAACATTGTTTCATTAAGTCAGAAATCCTCTATAAAGATGACGTAGAAAAGAACAACTTATATTTGAACTCAGACTCAATCATTTTCCCAAGATTTAGGAGGTAAGAGCAACTGACAAAAAGCTTTAAATACTGAACTTGGACTCTGAAGAGGTGTCTGACATTCGTAGGCATGAGAGCTGCAGTATTTGTTATTAACAAAATTGTCAGTGAAGGAGCACACCAATAATTAGTATGGACTTCCTCATTCTCATATGTGGGGTGGAATGAAAAAAACCTAGAAAATTGAAGGATAGTACAAGTAGTAAAACATTTTTAGGCAAGGCTGAGTTTTTGTTTTAAGTTGGCTTGCCACTGAAAGAACTTGGTATTATGGCATTAAAATACCTTTTCCCCCCCTGAACTTTAGAAATTTTATTTTCTGGGACTGCTACTAAAAAGTAACAGTTTCAAAAACTAAAATTTCTGCAGTCCTGACAGAAGTGCCCAAGGCCAGCATTTGATCAGAATGCAAGGGAATAACTCTCATTCTGTAGAGAGGAAGAGATATAGAAAATCGTTTCTTATGAAACAAAATCCACATACAGGCTGGCTACATTTATATACTTAACATCTAGGACCATGTTGGTGTACACATTTGTACAGTTCTTAACACTTCTTAGTTCTTAAGTCCAGGCATGGCAAGTCTGCAAGCTTTCTTCAATCAACTTTGTTTTTCTTAGCACCCTCTTTAGAACAAGTGGTCAAGAACTGACCATAGGTCAGACTGAACTTGAAAGGGACAAAAAAATTTCACTTAAGGTATTATCTTTATCTTCCTTTCTAAAGATGACACCACTAAGCAGTCAGCTCACGGTCTCAGGCGGCCACTGGCCTAGAAATGACAGTGATTCGGCCATTCTTCCCCAGCATTTTCTTCTGTATGAAGATCTTCAAAGGACTTTGCATTTCTTTCCAACCAAGCAGCAGTCTAACATTTTTAAATAATAGGGATACTTCATACCTACCAGTAGTATTTGGCCCAATTTCAAACAAAATATATTTCCTAGACTTGTTTCCAAACCTCATATGAGTCTGTTCTAATATTTGAACATACTGTTTTCTTTTCCACTAAGTGACAGAAATCTGAAGGGGTTCTTTGCATCTAAAGTGTCTCTTCTGAAAGCTTGCTGGAGGAATACTTGGGGAAGAAGAGAGAAGCAAGAAATGAGTAAACAAGAAGGTAAACCACAAGACAAAGCACCAGCAGCAGAATTCTAACAATCCCCATGCAATTACAGAAAGGAATCAACTTCCCTTGGGAGACTGCAATCTAACACTGTGAAAACAAATTAACTCCTCATTAACTTTACAGACGAGACTTAAAGAATGCTAGCTTGCTTACTTCTATTCTTATTGAGGAAAAAGTTTGACTTTGCAGATTGGAATTCCAAAGGTTCCCATACTCTAACAGCTTCAGTGGCCATTTCACGAATTAGAAGGCATGTCAAAAAAGCCAATGAACTCCTGCCACCTTGTTAGAGAGAACAACGGAATCCAAATGGTCTGTAATCTATTTAAGTCTGTCTACAATACCTTGAGGAAATTCTAAAGCCTTCAGAAAGGCACTTGGGGGTAGATGATGCCACTTAAGTTTTAGCCAGCAAAAAATCGTCTTTTCTCAATAACCCAGCTGATTTACCTTCATCTATACCTCTAGTCTGAAAAGCCTTAACATTAGATTTCCTGTCATTTGAGGATAACTTGTACTGAAGTGAGGGCAAGCATGATAGTTTACCTTTTAAAATTTTCCAAACCCAGTCATTTATTTGCAGTTATAGGTTAACCACAGAATTTACTTGGACAGCCAGAAGGCATTAACAACAGGCTAAAAAACCCCGGGTTTGGATTTTCATTACTGGGCACAACACAAGTAACAGCAGAAAGCAGGATAACTGAAGGAACATGAAGTCCTACAAAATGTAAGAACAGTCGGATTCTAGATTTGGAAGCTGGAGGTCTTCTGTCCCTTTTCAAATGGGAACCACAAGAATAAACAGTGGTCGTGAAAATCCCTTAGGGCCTGTTGCTGAAAAAATTCCTTAAACTTTGCATAATCTTTAACAAATGTCCACTTCAATCCTTTCATCTCATGTGAAGTCTTCTCTTCACCTGTTTACATGTGGTCAAAATGGAAGATAATTCAGCAGGTTTTGTAGAGGGGGTTTCCCCACAGCTAATCCATAGGGATTTCAAAGGGCTAGCCTTGACAAACTCAATCTGTAAATGAGAATATATTCCCTGCAAATTAAATGCATTTTTTGACAAGCCAGAAGAAGCATTCTCAAGCAGGACCTGTTTGGGACCTAGTTGCCATTTAAGCAAAAGGATCATAGGTGGGTCCCATACTGCTAGCTCAAGTAATGCAGTGCTCATTGTTTTCCTTTTCCATTGCTGCAAATTGTGGCTGAAAGAAAGCTAGAGGAGAAGAAGGGTGAAATGAAACCTGCAGTGAGCAATCCAGTACCTAAAGTTACCTGTTAAATTTGTACTAGTGGAATCAGGATCCAGAAAATGTTAATTAACATCAGCTGAAGCAGTAATTCAGCAATAAAGAATGGTCAATGGTTTTTAATCCTCTGAAGCAGGTGGAGAAGACAAGCAAATTATCTCAGATTTTTTTAATATTTTTAAATTATATTTTTAACATAACCTTACACATTTTCACTTGTGAACTCACCAGGCAATTGGCTGAAGAGCAGGATTAAGATACAACCACTTCCATCCATCATTAATATCATCAATGTCAGAAATTAGATTTCATTCCTGAGCTAATAAAGTTTAACAAAAATCACCAAGACTACTTTAGAGAATTCTATGAAATTCTAAATTAAAATCATTACTCAACAGCCTGTTCTGTAATACATCAGCTTAACAGATAGTTTAAGTCTCTCTCAGTCACATTAAAGTAAGTCTGCAGTCAACTACAACCAAAGTTAAAACAAAAAAGTGCCTGTGATCAAAGGATCATTATTCCAGACCCATTGTGAATCAGTGAAAAGGAGAGTAGCAAAGGACATACCTTGGAACTGCTCCCAAAACAATCAAGTTGGCTTTTTGTTTGTTGTTTCCAATTACAGCATTTTTCATATCTCTGTAAATCCAGAAAGAAAAACAAACCCTGGTAAATTATGCTGAGGTACTGAGGGCTTAATCTATAGAAGTTACTATTTCCATGAAGGTTTATCAAGTAGTCTTCCACATGTCCATGCTGCACCTACAGGACTGAGTAGTGCTTCAGGGCATGGTTTCCACAGCCCACAGATAAATACCCCAGAGCTCTGGGATTCCATTACATCCCAGCTTAAGCAAGTAAGTAAAAACCCACACTATCTCACATGCACAGCAGACATGAAAGTCTCATTACTGAGGAAAACTAGATATACTGGTTCTTTGAGTCCATATATTCACTAGACTTCTAAAAGAAAAAAAGACATTATTGGTTGGGAAATCAAAAAAAAAAAAAAAAAAAAAAAGGAACAAGGAACTATCACCAGTCTCCAGAGACCAGGCTTTCACTCTCCTCTTCACCACAGGCTTCCTTTTGTGAATTTCAGCAGGACACCTAAACATCTGTATGTCAAAATTCCAGGAATAAAGTGGAAACAAAAGCATTTTCCTGTCTGAGAGTTACTGCAAGGTTAAATACATTAAAGGCATTCATACTGTGGTAAAGGGACATGGGAAGCATTTTGGAAAGAGGACACTGGTTGCCCACACTAAGTCGTCCTATGAAAATGCATTGTTTGCAACCTTCTTGTTCAGAAAATTGCTACTGTATCTTAAAAACCATCACCACCCTTTAAAGATTTTTTTTCTTCATATGAACATATTGAACATATATGAACATCCAGAGAATCTGAAAGCAAGCTAGCAACTTATGACCAATTTCAGAAAATCAAGATGACACAGTTCTAGAAAACTTTCTAGTTGTAGGGGCCTTTATAAGAGCAGAGAACAAAAACAGTCCAAATGCAGGTAATTCTTTATCAACAAAAAACAAAACTAGATTGATTATAGTGTTAGTAGTTGCAAAATCGATAAATTAATCACTGGCTAACTATACCCGTAACTCAAATAATTTGGGAGCTTTAGTGGCTGCTTTAAGTTACCACATTTTCTTGCTACTGTATCACTCTTTCACCTGCTGTCTGCAAATTTTAAGAGATTTAGAGCAGCACTGTTCTTTAAGATCCACCTTGGCCTGCATTAACACTACACAGTCCTTACATACCCACTGAATGTGCAAATTCCACTGCAATAAGCAGCTGTCCCAAGTGTTAAACTCACTTCATTAAAGTTATAAAAAACTTCTTGGCCAAGGCAGGCAATATCTGGACTGGCATAAACAGAACCTTTATAAACCTCAATTAGTAAAAGGTAATTGCCTATTCCTCCTGAAGTATTTCTCCATGTGACTCACTCTCCTATTGCATACACTTACTTGGTCACAGAAGAGCATTCTAGGAATTTTAAGCAAAGGGAGACTGTCTAACTTCTCAAGTTTGGCTAGTGATCTTGGATCTCCAACAAGGAAGCAGCATTAAAAGCAGCTGAACACTGACCTGCAGTTCTATGTATCTCTTAACACAGGCAGAGTCAGGAAAACACTTGACCTCTCAAGTGAGCCATTACTTAACATGAATCTGCCTACCCAGCACACAGTTTTACACAGCCAAGTATCAGCAAAAAACATTGGACCTTTCTGCTATATGTCCCGTAAGTTTGGTAACTTCACACAATACAGGAAGTAGAGGAGAAAGAGCAAGATCAGAAGACAGGCTAAGCTGGAAGCCCAAGAAAATTTAAGAAATTCACTTGAAGATTTCACTGACTCAGAAACAGTACTTCAGTGGTTTCTATGCTGAATGCTTGATATGGAAGTATCCCAGTCATTTTTAAAGGTTTTTAAAATACAAGAATGAGTCCAAAACAGTGACAAAAGCAATGATCAGATGTCTCAAAGGAATGGAAACTGTACCAACAGATGTGCTAGGTTCAGGTACTAAACTGCTCAGGCCACTCTAGGATTTCTAAAAAGGCTACCTCTCCCTGTTATCCTTAGGCACCAGCTCTCAAAGTCACTCATATCATGTATCTGTGAAGGCATCTTGAGAAGCTAAAGAGAAGGCACTTGCCAAGCACTCTGAAGAATTAACAAACAGATTTTGGTAACATTTTAATGCGCTGCTCAGGTGACTTTACACATTATTTTGTGTTTAAAACAAACAAAAACCAAAAAACCCACTAACAAACTTCTGTGACTCCTGCACCAACTCCACAATAGAATGACTTGTTAACCTTATAACTATTTAATATGTAATAAGTACTGACTATTAGAATTTGATTTAGAAACCCTTTCAGAAGTGGCAGGAGCATAGCGAAGTTTCATACCGCTCAATTTAAGAGGTTTAGTGAGGTTGCAGTCCTGATCTGTAAATGAATCAGATGAGTTTCTCCATCCTAGTTCATAAAGTTCCTCAGAAAAGTCATGGCAGATAGACAAGAAATATCACAAACTTGAGATTTCTGACAAAAATCCAACACATGTACATTCAACCACTTCAACTTGCAAGCAAGTAAAATACCTTCAAATTAGTAAGGTGACAGAAAACTGTCAGAGATTGGACTCAGCAAAGATCACCATGTTTGCGTGCATTATGCCTTGGCACTCCCAAGTTCCATGCTTGTCTCTTCAAATTTGCCACTTACAGAAATGAACCTGTTCAATGCACAGGAAGCAGGGATATGGAAACCAAGAATATCCTTAAAATGCCATAACCCAATGCTGAATAATAGCAGACTTTTTTTTGTTTACTATGAAAAATAATTATGTGATTCCATATTATGTTTTTGGAGATTTTCCTGTTCAGGAAGCTAATCTCCTTAAGAAGTAAAGTACCACCATGTGCTGCCCTAGTCTACCAGGTCCTTGGTGTATCATGAACCTCAGAAAAACTGAGGGCAGCTCCCTTATTTGAAAACATAATATCCAACAAATTTGAGCTTGACTGATTTCAGGTCCAAGACAACATAAGCTTCACCCAAGGAGAAAAAGCAGTAAAGATCACTATCTTCTACAAGAGGTAACAAAGAAACTTCAGAAATTTGTAGTCCAAAACTGGATACCCACTTTATTTCCGAATGTCATGCACACTGCTCTCATTTCCTACTGTGAAAAGGAGTCCTTGAAATGAGGAAGAAGGAAACAACAGCAGAAACACAATCACAAAGAGATGAGACCTTCAAAAGAACAACTAGTCTATGGTGATTCTAGGCCTAACCTGTAAGAAGACCATGATCCAGAAGAGGGAGATACACAGGCTTACCCATAATCAGCTCCAAGCTCTCAGACAGTTTATCAACCCTACTGCCAGGCAACAGCACGGGGTGAGCAGCTTCAGAAGAATAATGCAGATCTTACACATGTACCTAGTACATTCCAGTACTACTTAGTTTCTCAGCCTTATAAAGGTAGCTTTCTACAGAGCCAAAAGACAAGCCATGAAGCTTTTGTATGACAGAGGTCTTAAGATGCATTTGAGGTTCGTTGTTTTTTCGGATGTTTTGGTTTTTTTTAATATCCTGTGTATTAAATCCTATAGTTCAGATTCAAACTAAATTCAAAGTCATTTAACAAAATAATGTTAATTACAATAATTTTAATGCATAGATTTAAAATCTGATAGCTAATATTTATGCCTACACTTACTATAATGCAATAAAGTAATTTCTGTGAAAAAACTTTCAAGCAGGATAATATAGGCTGCCAACAATAAAATAAAACAAAGAGATCCTAGCTAAGCGCTTGGAAATACTGCTTCCTGAAGTGCTAAGCCTGCTTTTTCCATTTCTTATTGCTTCTTAAAGAAATAAGAATATAGTTTCATTAGTTCAATCCTGGGACCACTCAGGTTTAAGTTATGAAACTAACTAGAGGCTGAAAAAGCAGAAAGACTTATTTTCTTCCTATGAACTCTAGAAAAGGGGAAAAAATTATCAGGTTTATCAGCTCTAACAGTCTTCTGGAACATAGCAACGCAGAAGCAATCAGTTCAATTAATTAGCTATAAATAAAATGCAATGCATGCTAGTTTCATAAGTGTATTAGATAAGCAAGAAGCAATATTAAATATAAAAATCTGTGAGTAAAATATGGCCCTTAAGTTTTAATGAATCCTAGCCAAAAAATTTAATATTATGAAATATCTTAGTCCTAAGAAAACTAGCACTCTAGTCTGTTAATGTAAATTATTATTGTAGAAACAACTTAAAAGTGCTGAACTTCATCCTAAGCAGAAATTATTGAAGTTCAACATCTTCATGAAGTCTCCACAAAAACACCAGAAGTTTCCAGTACTTAGTGTGCAGTCCTCTGAACGGGTATGAGCTAACTTCCCAGCTGAGAAAGAACAGACCTCTAAAGCATTCCTAGCAAGCCCCAATACCTGCACCTCTTCTGCAAGAGATCATAAGAAAACAACATGGATACATGGACTCCTTGGTGAGAATTTGGTTTTACCTATATTTTATATACTGTAAATCAAGCACAAACATAAGAAATTTTAAACTTCTGATAGGAAGCCCTAGAGCCTCCCTATGTCACCTTCTAGCAAAGCAACACAAAATATCTTGAAACAAGCTAGAGTGACTTGATGAGGAAGCAGCAGTAGGAACCACACAGAAGAGGAAGAAATAAACAGCCTGCATACTTTCTCATCTTATGTCTTTTGAAAATAGAGTAGGTAGCCATATTTAAGAAGTTCTTAGACAGAGAAGGATATCAAACATGAGATGAACAATCACAGAAGGAAAAGTAGTCCTAGAAACTTCCAAGCCAACGCTTTCACTTTTACTATGAAACAGTTACAAGAGATTCCAAGACAATTACACACACAGAGGAAGCAACCAAAACAATGGGTTGCCAGACCAGAAGATTTATCTACCAGAGGGTGATCAAAATTACAAACAATAGAATGATGCAAAGCATCATTCTGAAAAGGTGTTCAAAAACTTAAAATGCAATATCTAAAATATATAAATATCTGATACAAGGACACAGCTCAAATAAAAACATGTCTGCCCCAACTTCAGGAGAGTTTCTAAGTTTCAATATCATATAAGTAAATGGGACCTGGACTGGCTGGACTTGAGTCAGAAGCTAACAGTGGAGCTAAAGTTTTGACAATTATCCTTTCTGTAGCTTTTCCCTCCTCTTCCTTCTCCCTTCCTTCCACTCTCCCATTTTTGTGGACAGAGGCAAAACAATCAACAACAGGAATTAATGACTAATTTTGCACATTAAAATATGTCCATCATTATTTTGACAGAATTAATTTCTAAGTTGGACACTACTTCGGCTTGAATATCTGTTAATTACCCAAGTGAGTTGTTTACTACCCCTTCAGCAAGGAGCATGTTTGTACTAACATGATTACTAGTCCAACCAAGTGCCTAAAACATTAAAAACTCCTGCCAACTCAAGCAAACCACAGTAATCATAAATCAGCTTATTTTTAAGGTTAATCATCAGGTTGGGAAGAAAAGTTTCAAGATTTCTAATCCCATTCAAAAAAATATCAGTTGATGCAAAGAAAAAGATGATTTTACAGGAAAGAACAAAGTAGCATACAGAGACGCTGTTACTCAACTTGTTTGAGTTTTAACACTTAGACACTGTTACACAAGTAGCATACAGTGCAAACTAAACAAACTCAACATTTAAACAAGGAAACCCTAAATACATTGTTGTTCCCAATCTTAATTCTGTACTCTCAGACACTGCATAAAATCAAAGTGCTGTAGAAAAACAGCATAGGGCTATAATTACAGCAATACAGAACAGTAGAATTTAACATTCATAATGCTAAAACTGATTGTTTAATCCAACTTCTCCATATCACAATGCCACAGAAACTGCTTGAACTCCTATCTCAAGTAACCTCTTTGGAGAGGCAACTTACCTTGTCCTAAGTTTTCTTGCAAAGGAAAGTCTACCAAATAGAAAGGTAAGCTGTTTCAATGATCCACACCTGTGGTTAGAAATATTTATACCTTATTCCTACCCTGAATCTATCCCAGTTTCCAATACTTATCTTGCTCTGTGTGTGTGACAGACTGAAGAAACCTCTCATGTCAAATCTTTACTTCCATATAAGAGCTTATGTCAGTTAATTCACATGCTAGCCTTCTATATCAAGCTTAACTTAAGGTCTCCATGTCTTTGGCTTTAGTTTCAACTCAAGTTCCTTTCAAATCTCCAGGTTGACTGACAAAACAGGAAATGCTGCTTTTCCCACCTCTCCCTCAAGTGTTTTTTATTGCCTCATCCTTTGCACTGAGTCTGGAAATTGTGCTACAAGTTGCATGAGATCACTGATCAATAAAAAAATTGCCTACTCAACCTTAAGAATGAGGTAGCTCAAATTTAAAATGCTTGAAGTCAGTGGAGGATGCGAGTTTAGCTAGCTTTTATTATGTAAGCTTTTTAAACAAAAAAATCAAAACCACACAAACCATAGCTAGAGCTCTGTATTATCAGCATTTCAATTTCAGCATCAATCTCTGCTACTTCAATAAACTAGGTCATAACAGCAAAGAATTATCCAAAGAGAGGTGTGGGAACAGCTGCAGTTCAGCAGAATGCTCGGAATCCGAGAGATCTCCTGCTCTGTGACGCCAGATCAGCAAAATACTTTTTTCAGAGCTATCCTGAAACAGTCAAACCACATGAAAAGAACTGCCTTCACCACTGTTGCTTCAGATGAACAACCCAAACCATCAAATACAAGGAACTGTGTTACTTTTTTTTTTTTTTTAATGTCTCTATCTCCCACCAAGGATAGCTCTCCTCCCAGGATGAAGTAGTGCCTTAAGCATTTAGCAGTTAAATCAGCATATCCCACAGTTAAAGCAAAAATTCAATGAAATTTCATTAAGCAAAGAGGCATCCTGTAACACTACATTTTTCTACATTTTTTCCACAAGTCATTCATATAGAGAACTCTTAAGTTTCATTCAGTACAGGAAAATACCTTAAAATGGCCTTCCAGCACCTGCTTAGCTGTTCTCTGATGTTAACTCATAATATTGTATGGCATGCTGTCCACTTCAGCTTAGACCAGCAATCACTGAAGGATCAGCAAAGCCTGTTAATCTGACACCGCTACTACCCGCTAGATTATGATAATCTAAAGTCTTTCTAACATGAAAGTATAGCCTCAGATTTTTAGATCCAAATAGCTGTCAGCTAAGATGATGTACAGGCCTCCATATGCTTTAGTCATTCCTGAATTTCCTTTTTCAAATAGGTATTAGTAAGTCCTCACTAGGACAGAAACTCCATAATTTATCTATACCCAAATAAACTCTCTCATTCTACATATGTGGGAGTTACTGCACATTTCAGACAACACATGTTTGAAGTATATTTTAGCAAATAATTTTACCAGCTAACCTTCCTGCTACTTTAAAATTCCCAAAGAAAAAAAAAAATATCTCAACACATTTAAATTATCAGTTCAGCACCACAATACAGCATACATACTGAATCAATTTTAATCATCTGGTAGACAAATGAATTGGCAAACAGAGTTCTGTCTTTTGAATGTTACTAGAAATGTCAGCCCTTTACAGGGAGCTAGCCTAAAAGAAGACAGTTCCATATTGCAAACTGAAAATGAGCTTGTTTTAGAAAGTAAGTGAATTCGATTTTTTTAATGCTGGTTCTGATCAATTTGAACTGGCAGCTTAGAACCAAAAAAATCAAACTCCAAATATTAAGAGTCACAAATTCAGTAGCATTGCTGATTTTGTGGCACAAATCCCTCAGGCCCAACCTCTAGTTCAGTCTTAACACCCTCTACACACCCCCAAAGGGCATAAAAACTATTTCTCCCTCAGCTGCCTGCTACATTTTGCCCTCCCTTACAGGCAACCACCTCTCCTCTGCATTTGTCTAACAGATTAATAAAGTTAAGTTAAACTCTGAATGACCTCAGAGTATTCAACTGTGCTCAGCTTGAAGTTTGCCACTTCTAACTCAGACCTCAAGACTTTTGTGACCAATACTCGCTCAATTTTCTCCAGCTACATCAGCTAGTCTGATAGAAGTTGTTTCTCCTCTCATCCTACTTACAGTCCGAAATCATCACAGCAACAGTATCACTACTCTGAGGTTGGCATCAAGAGAAGAATTTTGGAGAAAAGTGGCTTCATGCCCTTCTGAAAAGCAGTACTGAAACAGATTCATTAATCATCAGTCCTCTCTCACAGACTCAGAATGGCAACTGCAAGGCTTGAAATATTAAACAACCCTATTAAGTTGAAGACTGCTAGCCAAATGCAGTAGGTATACCTAATTTCCTAAAGTTTAGCCCACCTCTAAATATTAGACCGGGAGTTACAATACATAACAATTTACTTGAGAAAAATAGTATTATGCATTTTTACCTTTTGCTGCATTATAAAGAAAGCACAAAAGTGAAAGAGTATCTTATTCTATGACAGGAACACTCTTTCCTCCTATTGCATCTTCCTCTCTTCCCTCTGTATCTACACTATTCTTCCATCTGACTCTACAAAACCAATTATGTTAAAAAAACCTACTCTTCAGAGAGCTCTACGTAATTCTCAAATGATGTTTGAGGCCTTTCAATTTCACCTTCTATCACTCTGAAAAGCTTGTCTAGCTATTAGATACCTCAGCTGACCTCTTGAAAGGGAGAAATCAACAAATGGAGTAGTGCTCCCAGCACCCTCTCAGCATCACCTAAACCAGCTCAAATTTCTGTCAGATTCTGTAACCTGAAGAACAAGCTTTCCATTTTCAAGCCACAAAGAGTCTATCCTGCAGTTCACAAAGTATCAACAGAAGAGTCTCAGGAGCCTCCTCCTTCCTCAACAAATGAATGACACTACACAAAAACAACGCTTCAAAAAATGACATTACTTGTTCTTAGCCAAGTAGACCTCGAATTTCCCTACTGCATCTGAAAGAATATGCATTTACTACAAAGTACTGCCTAGGAGATAACAGAATCAATCAAAAATGTACAGAGGCAAAGTATAACATGAACAATCCTCTAAGGACTGCTCTGTTTCTACAGGGGCATTCTGATGAAAACTGAAGCAAGGGAATATGCAAAGAACAAAACATGGCTCCTGCAGAAAATTTAGGTTTGGAAGTGCCCACTGAGAGCCTGAAAATGTGATTGCATATGTTCAGGATGCACAATGTGAAAACAAGTGCTGTTCCTCATTTAGTCTTAAAGAAGGTTTGCTTAACAGGACATGAAGAACAAGAGGCAGAAGTAGCCTCTTCATAACTGTCTGAAGGTGGTACCTGTTGCTCCATTAGAACTGGGATGGGAATTTCTTCTCTTCCCACTCCATGAAGCTGCCTCTTATATTTCACACAGCTTTCCCTGCAGGCACGTATGGAACACTGCACTGATGCTCGCATTCCAATTGCTATAGCTGAGAAATGCAAGACACTATTACACACACATCTAAACACGTGCCTGGAACATTTTTTTCAAATCCAAGAAAACACAAATGAAAGCAGTTGGATATGAAATACACAGTTTGAGGTGTTCCCAGTTAATTTCAAAGCAACTGACCACATAAAGAGATACAAGATAGGTTCCATGAAAGCAGCATTACTACTTAAATATAAGGGGGTTTTCTTCTGGTTTGTGACTACCTTCTGGTATGTTCTGTTTGAAGAAGGCAGAAACCAGCAAGCAGTACAAAACATCTTCAGTGAAACGCCAGTACAAGTCCATTGTCCCTTAGAGGAGCTTTTAACACATCCCTAACCTTGCATCGAAGAACCTACCATAAAGGTAAGCCCAATTACATCTTGGTTGCATTAAAATGGCAGTTTCAGAGCATTCAAAACACTGAGTGTAACCACTAACCACTGCAGCACTATCAGTCTAAGTTGGCAGGGACCCTAAAAACATAACTGTCCGATTCAAAGTGGTCTGCAAGTCTAACCCGTATGCCAGCTATTATACTTTCCTTATCAACAACATCAATTCTCAAACACTCAAAATCGTACTGCGTAGAAAGCATATATAACTCAAATTATATATACTGCATAGATCTGTACCAGTATTTCCACCATAGCACTAGACATGCTCCCTGGGAAAAAGGAAGATACTGTAGATACACACTTTGAAATTAGTTCTTCAGTACCAAGTGCCATTTCTATAGGATGTTTCTTTCATTTTCCTGAGATATACAATGCTCACACCAGTTTGGAAAATGGTTGTCTAGTAACTCCAGCTGGCTGGATAAGCACATCCATAGAGGACAGAAACAGCAGTAGCCTAGGAATTCTCAGTGCACCAGAAAGACGATTATTTACAAGCCTTAAAAGACGACACCCTCTGAAGAACAGCCTGATGAGAAACAGTTGGGACCTTAAGCCAGATTTGTCAGAAAGAATGCTCCTTTCAAAACCAGCCCTTGAGATGGAATTACATAGCTCTCTGTAAAATGACAGATTGCCTGTTTGAAGACATCAGGCTAAATGTAAGCATGACAAAACGTCTCTCAAAGAAGATCCTGACCAGCAAATAAAGGACAAAAATAGGTATCAGTCTTGCATCTGAATAATGTGGTCCTCAGCTTAAGAGCGTGTGAAAAGCAAATGATAGTCTAAGGATCACCACCCAGAGTTGTTTTTAAAAAGAAATAAACACTACCACACTGCAAAGCACAGGATGATGTTGCAGCAACCATCTTGGGACAAATGAAGCTCTTAGAACAATGCAGAAATTTACAGAGCTATCTGTGTTGTTTTCCTCTGCCAATAACGGCAAAACACTTAAGAGAATTTCTGAGAGAACACAATATTTAATCCCTTACAATATGTTTGAGGTAGTCTATGCATTGTCAACACTAAATGTATTCAATAGCTGCATACCTGACATTAACGCTGACCTTGCAGAATGCAAAGCATATTTGAAACAATTTGAACTGTAGAACAGTATGTAGATGAATGGTTTAGAAAAAGCACTTACGCAGACACAAAGCAAACCTTTAAGACCTCCCAAGCACAAGTATGGCCACAATGTAGAGATTATGTTTACAGAAGGAAACTACTGTATTAAGCTTGCTCATTTATAAAGACAGTAAATAGAAAGGTAAATACATACACTGCTATACAGATGTGGGTATGAAGATGCGGGCCTTGCAAACTTTAAATAGTTCACTGTCAGGTACAGTAAAAGGTAGTAGTCATCCTTGCAAGAATCTCAACATTTCGAATGCTGAACTGAAATTCATTATTTGCTGGCAGGTACGCACAATCTTCCCCTTCCTACCTACTATCAACACCCAGATGAACATGACAGAAATTATGTGAACATAAATTCTGCAGGAAACTTGACATTTTGAAATAAGATAACAGAACCACATACAGCAATACCAGACAAAAGGGAAATGGTTTCTCAGTTTTCCCATGAGGAGGAAAAGGAAAAAGCTCCTATCCAGGTAAGAGTTCACTGTCTGGACAAAAGAAGGTTCTGAACACCACCTCTCTGACAATTCATGGCAAAGAAAGAAAAACAAGCATTTGATCATTAAAATAGTTTCAGAATGTGTAATTAAAAGCTTTCTCAAGTTACAAGATGACAACTGGATTGGCATGATTTTCAAGTTCAAGAAGCATTTAGCTATATTTTACCTTTATCAAACCTCATTCAGAAGTTGGTTTTCATTAAAATTACAAGGATGCAATTAAAAAAAGCCCCAAACCCAGGTTATTCATTCAAGCATCTTTAATAGCATATGAAGAACAGGAATATTGTAACTGAAGACAATCTGCAGAAACAAAGCCTCTTAAGACAGCCTATTTTCTGATTCTTGTTCAGATATTCATACAGTTCTATCAATCAAAATAAAAATCTAGGTCACCAGTATTTTCAGCCAGGATGCAGGAAAAACAACATATCAGGAACCAAAGATTTTCAGCAAAGTAGAAGAATATCTGGTAAAGCTTCTGACAGACACTCCTGGTAGAACTTTAATCATCCTCTTCTATTCCACCCCAAATATCAGTTCATTCCAACTTCAATACCTCTTCAGATACCCTGAAGTCAAAGGAAGAAGGGCAAAGCAGTATTTTTCTGCCCAAAGAGAATCTTGGACTGACAGAATTTTTTTAGATGTACGCTATTCTAAATTCTATTTTTATATATACACTTTTCTAAATTGGACTGTTTCACACCCATCCACCAATATTTGGAAAATAACACATCTACCACATAGGATTTGCTCAATGTCAGGAAAGATATACTCTCCGATTAGGATTTTAACGAGAACATCACAAACGTGGTTTACCATCCAAATATGCCCTTTGAAAGCTATTGTGAAATAAATTGGTATCTCCTTGTCTTTAAATGCAAGAAAAGCATCTCAGCATAGAATCCACTGATATAAATTAACAAGATGAAGAATTTCAGATGTTAGCTGAGACAAAGATACTGCCTAAAACGTTTGTTTCTGGGAAATCAGTTATACTTCAAAAGATATGAATAACACCTCAAAAGATAGGGAAGGGATTACCAACGGTTGTGGGTTCCAGTCCTTTGAAAAGAAAGGAGAGCAGGGAAGGAACGCCACCCAGGGCTCAGAGTATCTGCCAAGGAGAAAAGAGGGGCTCAGACAACCCACTTGGACATAGGATGAGACACATCCTTGCCCCTGGGACCATCACAGCAGTCCTTCTAAGTAGGGGACTAAGGCAGCCAAGGGATGGAAGCAGAACCAGACTCTCTTACAGGGAAGGGTTAAGAACCTCTATATAGTTATGGTGGTATACCAGAAGTTTTTATACAGGTAAGGGGGAATTTCAACTAATAAAGTTTCCAGGAGAGTTTTATGTATGTTGTGTTTTTCATGTATTTCAAAGGGACACTAATTCTGATATGTTGCCCCTGGGACACCTTCTGGAATAATTTTTTCATCTGTGACTGGAAAACACCTCAGACTGTGCTAAGCAACAAAACCAACATTCTTGGCTTTTTGATCCACTTGGTCCTTCGATGTCTTCTGGTGTTTTGCTAAACAGCCATAGCCAGCAAGTTACTGGTAAGCCTGAAAAGGTCTGGTTTTGCCACCAAGTCAGTCCTGGGCAAGGACTTGTTTGCCACGTTGCTGTGTGGTTGTAATAGAAAGCTTATAGCCCAAGGACAGCAAGAAAGCAACCAGATCTTTGCACCAGTTTTACTACCTATTCAGCAGGGCAAGTCTTCTACTCACTCTTTCAGTCACTACCCCTCATCACTGGCATGTAACAGAAGTACTGAAATAAAATTTGCATCCAAATTAATTTCTATGGAAGCATTTTCTTTCAGCTCGCAGTTCCTATCGGTGAGATGGAAGCCATGCATAAAAAAAACCCCAACACTCAGACACGGCAGTAGGGGAAAGAGGAAGAGGCAGGTACACTGACTTGGCAGTGGAATAAGAGAAAAGAGTCTCAACAGACCTGGAAGAGAAGCAAAAGGTGGCCAAAAGGAAGAAATGTATAAAAAAAAAATTCTGAATGCTCACAGAATGTTTAACCTCATTTCAGGCAACTGGGAGGCTGCATTATGAACCATATGCACTACAGAGTGATAGTCTGGTAAAACAATACTATTATGTTTGCATTAAAGTTTTCCAACAAGATTTCTCAAAAAAAGACAGGAAGAGCTTCTTGCCCTTGATATACAACACTAGTGCAACTCGAGTAAACCTAGTCTATGCACAACCAACAGCCCAAGTGTGTTTCAGATGACTTACATGACACCTTGCAGGACTTTCTGAGGATCGAGGTCAAATAATCTATCAACATAGTGGCGGCTACTAGCTGTTACCTCCTGTGGAGAAAAAAAAATATAAAAAAAATTAATAGTTGATATCAATTCATATAATGGCAGACAAACAGGAATGGCTAACGTACCAGCAAGTCTACAAAACCTATCAGGCAAGATAGCAGCAAAACCACAGAATCATATTTAAATGTGCAGTTACTGCTAGGCAACATCCACACAAAGAATTAACCCTGTGATCAAGTGCGATTTAAAGAAGGTGATATACTTAAACATGTTAAGAGTCAAAGCAAATTAACAGAGTGCTGTTTATGAACAGGGCATGTAAAAGGGGTCTACTTCACTTATCAGCACTGTCTTAAATTCCAATTTTATTATGTTTAATTACTATATAGAAAAAGCATGAATTCCTGAAAGAAAACATTTACAAGTTAACGTTGCTCAAGAAGCATACCCACAAACAAGCTCTCGAAATTAAGGAAGCTTGTATCAAGACATTTTTCTGTAACTTACTTTATCATATCTACACATTTCAGAGATTGTCCTTCTATATACTGTCCCACACAACTTCAACAGGGACAGCAGCACAGCATTCTCCATATCATGCCATAGCTACTTTATACGACAAAGTGAACCCTCTTCTCAGCAACAGGACCATGCTTGTAAGCTAACATTTATGCACCAATGATTTGTTGTTCCCTTTGAGAAGATCCAAAATTGGAGATGGCAAGCGTTCCAAAAAACAAGGGTGGGAAAGGGGAATGGAATTTTCCCTCCAGGTTCTCATGAACATGTGCCAGGGTGCGTTTCCATTATCTCACTTTTTTTTTTTTCTTTTTTTTTTTGCCAGCTCAACTTTTTATTAGGTTTTTCCCATTTTTTTCCTTACAAGTTTTCCTTGAAAGAAGCTATGAGGGAATTAAAAACTCTTCCTTGCTTTTGCACGTATCTACTCTTAGGCTGAGTCTGCTCCTGCTTCCCCACCCAGATGTTAGAAGCACCAGCAGCTTCTTGCCCGTGGTCTCACGTAACTCTGAGAGAAGAAGAAACATCTAGAGGCAGCAAGACTGCTTTGTCTCCAGGAATACTATTAAATTACACCAAATAAATTCTACAGATGAACTTCCACCATGTAATGAAAGACAGTATTTTTGAGAACACCAGGAAACTTTGATCTACCTGATTTATATATTTATATGCAAAAGTCTTCTGGACTTGAGAGAACCCACTGCTTTCTGTTTCTAAAATACCCTGGCTTTCACCCTATCAACTACTAGCTTTGCAATATGTAGAAGAAGGGCATTCATACCCAGGCAAACAAGTTTTTCAGGTAGTCCCCCAAAATAAATAATTTATCATCATCATCAGTTTCACGGTTCTCTTACCTAGGAAGACATTCTAAGGGGGGGTGGGGGGGTGAGAAAAAAAGAAAAAGCACAAAACCTCGGCTCTTTTAAGCAGTATCCACGGTACACCTTTTGCATCGTTACTCCCAGTGCATGACTCTGATGAGCAGCAGGACTGGGCAACCAGCACCGGCTGTTCTACTTAATCTCAGCTTTCCCCATGGAAAGGAAAACTAGTAGTAGTTGCCAGACCCCCTTCCACAACACCAGTGCCCTGCCCACAGACGCAACACATCATCAGCCTCCTCCCTGCAGCAAAAGCCAACGACGCCCTGTCGTGAGATCCCCAAGAGTTATTACCAGAAGATCAGCATTTCGCCACCAAAACAACACCCACTGGCTAGCAAAAGCTGGGAGAGCATGCTTCGCCAGCCACGACCAGCCCGGTACACTTTTGAGAGAGACCCTACTCTCCTCTGCAGCAGCTTGGTTATTACAGCTCAAAGTAATGTCAGCAAAGCCTCTTTTTGCTGAGCAGGAGTTTCAGAGAGACCAAAAAACGTTTACAGAAGGGCAGCCGAAGAGTCCAAGTCATGTCATCAGGTAAAAACACATTCAGAAGAGCCAGTACCTCTACCAAAAATGGGAACAGACACCTCAGAAAAGGGGGGAATACCGTTTTGAAGAGAAAATCCCCTCTGGGAAGAAGTTGTTGCGGTGGGGGTGGGGGAGAGGGAGGGCACAAGCGAACAAGCGCCCTACCGACGCCCATGTCACCCCTGCGGCCCACCACGGCCCGCCAGGCCCGCTCCCGACCCCGGGGCCGGCCCGCCGGGCCCCCCGCCACCACACAAAGGGGCCCGGCAGGTGCCCGAGGGGTGGGCGGGAGGGGGGAGTGGGGGGAGAGCCCCGCAACAGCCCGCGGACCGGCTCTCGCGAAGGCCAAGGTCAGGCCCAGCCCAGCGGCAGGCGGGCGCCCCCCCCGGCGGCGGCACTAACGGGCGGCGGCGCAGGGGCCGCAGCACTCACCGACAGGACGCTCATGCGGAGCGGCGCCTCCAGCACGCACGCCATCTTGGCGGACGCAGCAGCTCCGGCGGCGGCGCCCTCACGCTCGCGCGCGCGCCGCTGCCGCCGCCGGCGGGCACGGCCTCATCGCGGAACGTAGCGCAACGCCGCCGGGCGAGAAGGGGGCGGGGGGGAGGGGGTCGGAGGGGCGGGGGAGGGAGGGGGCAGGCGTGGGCGGGGCGCCGCGGCCTCGCGCCCGGCGAATCGGCCGACGGCGAAACCCCACTACCTTCCGCCAGCCCGCCGCCAAGGCGCGTGCGCTCCTCCCGCGCGCATGCGCCTGCTGCCACCGCCCACCCCAGCCGGGAGCGGCGTGCAGCCAGGGCGCTGGGCGCAGGCGCACGGCAGGGCAGGGCCGGGCCGGGCCGTGCGCGGCCGCCAGTCGCTGGTGGCGTGCGGGAGCCTGTGCCCAGCGTTCTCCTTTGCGGCGGGAAACGCTGCCTCCGCCGTGCCCGCGGGCCTGGGGGAACTGAGAGCGATGAAGCTGTCTGCGGAGGCGCAGGCAGCTCAGGGGACTGACTCAGCCCTTGTTTTTTCCCTCAGCTCTCCCAGCTCCGTTCTCCTCTCAGCCCCACTGCAGAGCTTACCCCACCCGCCCTCCGGGAAGATGGCGAAAGTAGGGCTGCGTGACTGACTTTACCTCACTGAACCCCTGACACTGAGGCAAGGGGAGGCTGACCTTACCACAGGCTTCTCACACAGCACCCTAACAGGAACGCACACCCCTGCTGTTTTCCTAGCCCCCATGCCACACCCTGTGGGACAGGGACACTAGCATGGTTTTCAGGACAGCCCCTCAGCTGTTCAACGACAGCCTGACCTCTTTTTTTATTACAAGCAACAAGGTTTAGCTTCAGCTACCTTAGGTTTTGACTGCATAAGCGGAAATCACAGAGATTTACAGGTCCTTCTGACACGGCCTTGTCCTGCATCTTGCCCCGTCTCTGGGGAGTTCCTGGACATAATGAAGATTGTGTGAGTGGGGCACGGGTTGGTAATTCATCCACACTAGGTACATACAGACCTAGAGCATTGTTAAGAACCAGTTACTCAGGCAGTGTCTTTATCTGGGACACAGGCATGGCATGCCACTTCCCATCCTCTGCCTTGCTACACATAAAATAGATCTTTTGGGTTCCTTCTTTCATCATTGTTTTTTGTTTGAATTTGTTTGGTTTGGGGTTTGTTTTTTTGCAGAAAACACCCCCAAAATCCCAGCACTTCACTCAGTTTTGCTGTAGACTTCTATAAGATGGGGTATTTTGGTATTAGCCCCCCTGTATTTCACATCTTGAGGCATAGGGATACTAATTCTATGAACTCATTGCTCCTGAAGACAGAATTAAATGGGAGGCAGGATATTAAAAACATCATGTCAGAGTTTACACTATCAACTTGTGAGGCAAGTGCAGGTTTGCCAGCTGTCAGAGATTGCAGAGAATAATGGGAACACAATAAACATACTTTGGGATGCTGCCACAAGTTGACTTTAATAGCTCTAAAAAAAACCCCTCCACTTCTCATGGAAAAAAAACAACCAAACTATACCCCTTTTTAGTTTTTCACTAAGTAGGTTAATAACATGCATTTTCCAAATGTTTCTCAACAAAATTTAAGTCAAAAGTTTTCAGAAAGACTTTAAAGCTTCCTTTTAGAGAGGATTGAAGACTCTGGGTCTTAAGAGTTGATGAAATGTTGTCAGCTTTCCCTAGCGTTTTATATACTTTTTGGAGTATTTGGTCTTCCTTTTCTGGAGAAGCTTCAAGTTCAGAGCTTCAACTGAATTCTACATGCAGCAGAGGATCCTGCTAACAGGGTAAATCCATAATGGATGAGAGCACAGTAGCGCTGGATACTTCAAACTGCAAAGTGTGTATGAACAACTACAAGAAAGGACACAGTAACTCATAGATCAGATATCATTCATACTCAAAATTTTATGTTAAGTGTATTTACCAGCTGCACTCTGTCCAATGATGCTGAAATACTTCATTAAAAAAAGAAATCGTTAGAGATTCAAAAAAAAAAAAAAAAAAAAATCAAAAAAAAATCAGTATTCTGTCTTGTCAAAGTCTCCTGTTTTCTGGAAAGCCAAAATACATTTAAGCAGAATGGGGAGGAGGGGGGATGACACACAAAAGAATAATTTGCTTTATAAACATACGAAGTCAGTCTAAAAAGTCTGTTACATGTAACATACACCTTCCACTCCAGTTCACATAGAATTTGACAGCTGAATACCACACTCAGATTTCTTGGAAGACTTTTCAAGTTTGTAACACAATTTATACTTAAAAATACTTTATTTCCATTATAGTCTTCAGATCATGAGGCATGCGTAAGATTTTAGCATTGCAGACCCAGGACCCTTAAAGATACTCAACTATCTTCAGTAATCTATCTGATAGTTCATCACAGCTTTTTTAGATAACCTGAGGGTTACACCAAACACTTCCAATTTTTCATCACGTCATGCCACAGTTCTCTTTGGTAGGTTTTCTGACAGATGAGCAGGCAGAGAGACACAGGAGCAGTATTAAAGGGCCCAACTAATAATTTAGTAAACAAGATAGCGTCCTCTGGAAAAAAAAAACGAGGACATTAATGGCATCAACCCACCAGTATAAACATTAATCAGAACTGTGGAGAGCATTAATTTTGACATTTTCTAGCTCTTGAATACTTATATGCATTTAGTTTTCATGGTGAACTGATGACAGGAGAGGAACAAAGATGAATCCCAAAATGTGGAAGTGATTTTAAAGACGGAATTCTTGACCATAAGATGCTTCCCTCCTATATAACTCACACTCACCAATCCATTTCACTCATGGCTCCCTGTCCAGTTCCCTCTTCCTGTCAGGATGCTTTCTTCTCCACAGTGCCTGTGCCTTAGAGGAGCTTACCTCTGCTCTCAAGGGCAGCACAGTCAGGAGAAAATCCTGCTCTGCCTGGACTCCAAAAACTCAGCACAGAATGCCAGCAGAACTTGACTGTTAAGACTAATGAATCTAATGATATATGCCATAGTTCTTGAAAACACTGTCATTTTCATGACTTCAGGAAGTTTTGTTATCCTCACAGCCTCTTAGGCCAAAGGAGTGTAATTTTTTTGCTAATAATTCAGGGCAAACTAGAACGGTAAAAAGAAAACTTCCAAGGGGATCTATATTCTGGCAACTCCTGCTCTCCCTCAGCTGAAGTTTATGAAGGTACTTTGGAAGATTCCAAACCCAGTTGCAAGAATTCAGCAATTTACACACTACTGAAAAGAAGTGACAGATGAAAACTTAGGCTAACGATAATGGTAGGCGTTATTGTCTCAAGCAACTTATAAACATCAACCACCTTATATGGAAATACAACACAGCCTTAATTACTAAGAATTGAGACAATGATGATGTCCAAATGTAGGAAGCTGTTCATCCTAACCACTTGCATTTTAATTTTAAGACATAGTTCTCAAGTTTTAAGAAACAGCACACAAGTGAGTTTTTAAGAACAGAGATGCACTCTTCCATGGTCCCCATAAAACTGTCATGCTTCAAATTAAGAGACATGGTTCCCTATCAAAACTGTAATTAAAAGCCAATACTGGACAATACACATTTTTTTGTTTATGACTATGAAGTTTTTCTGTGGCATGAATATCATCAGAAACAAAAATCTTCACTCTTCTATTGCTGTTTTGTTATCATGGGAATTCTATATTCAAATTTAGTTCATGGAGTTATTGCATCTGCTACTTTATGTTAAAAGTTCAATATAAAACAAGACAAAAGGAATAAAATCAAATCATTTGGTCTTGCAAGGCAGACATCCTCTCACTTTGACTTGAGTTATAGTTTAAGAGTTCTTTTCTTGTTATACAAGCTTGGTCAACTGGTGTAGCAGTAAAGCTGAAGATACATAGTATATACTAATAACCAAGAACTAAAGCAAAATCAACAGATTATACATGAGCTTTAAATCCTTTCACAAAGTACTTTGTTGGAAAAGTCTGCTTCTGACTTAGATGTTTAATCCGCATAAATCTTCTTCCCTGTGAGAGGTACATACAGCCTCCTCAGCTTAAGAAAGTAACATGAATAAGATCAAGTAACATTAAAAGCACGAGTAGTCCAGTCCACCACAGTTCTCACCACCTTCCCATAAAAAGGTACAGAGAGAACTTATTTATATATCATATGAAGTATTATTCTGTTTTATCTTCATCCTCTGCAGCATAGATAGCTTGATTCCTTCTCTTAATTTTCTTAATGCCACTGTTTCCATTTTCATTACCACCAATGCGCTTTAATGGTCTCTCACTTAAGCTCTTCTCCTCCACCTGCTTACTCACACCAGATTTCTCCAGTTCCTCGTTAGTAGAATCCATAGCATCATCAGACGATACCGCCATGGAATCTGGCATGATCCGGATGTCAGAAAAACTTGCAGAAAAATCAGGAGGATGATCAGGGGAAGGATCTACAGAACACGTACTCAAGTCTTCATCGCCACCTTCTTCATCCAGCATTATTTCATCTGGATTAATGGATGAAAGTCCAGAATTATCTGTATTATACTCACTGGGTTCCTCTGCTGACCCAGTACTGTCCATCTCCTCTTCCTCCTCCTCCTCTTCATATTCGCCTCGTACTGAGCCCTCTTCTTTAGCTTGCTGGATCCTGTCATTGATGTCTGTGAGGCCAAACTGGGCACAAAACTCAGTGGTCTGTGGATTGATGCTATGAACTGGTTCCATGTGTTTTTGGGGCTTGCTGGGATCATAACAAGCAGCTGTCTGTGTGAAGTTACAAGGAATTTTGAGGTTATGATTCAGCTCTTCTAACACCTCTTTGATGGCTTCTTCTGTCACACTGTAATCCCACCTAAATAAGTGTATAAAGTTAAAACAAGCGCAGCTAGTCAAAAGGTATTTCCTGTTCCCACTGCAAAGAGAAACTTTTAAAGATGGTCAATAAATTCATCTTACAACAGACACCTAATTTCTCAAATGATTTTTCAGGAAAGTATGTTGCCTTTGGTCAATACTGAGATTCCCCTCTCCCCATCAAGGATTTCTGTATTATGTCAATCCATTCAATAAGCATGCACCCACTCACCCCCATAATCCAGCCTGATTTTCAGTCACACAAAGTAACTAGCAAGATTATCAGCCACCATGTATTTTTTGCCCCTCAAATGGTAGTATTTAAGTCTGCAAAACAAAATTAACTGCCTGTGTAGAGCAGTAAAGAAGTTGTATGCTCTAGAGTACAGCTCTTGTCACCAGCTCTTTGTTTTCCAAGGCATTTAGCAAGTCCTACAGGCATTATAGGCTGCAGAACAGAAAAACACAACTCTAAGACAAGATTACTTCCAGTCCAGCAAAATCACACTTTCCTCTCTACTTTGCAGGCAACTCACTTTGCATGGAGGCCGTTCTTTTCAGGCATATTCCATGAGCTCTGAGTCACATTAATGAGACTGTTGGTGGCCTTGAGGACTGCAATCCACTCAGCATCATATTCCAGCGAGTCACCTGCACTAGGATCATGCTCTATGTCTATTATCTGTTAAAAAAAACCACAACAAACCACAACAGAAAACAGATGAGGCGAGTTATTCTCTTGACACCAGTAACTGATTAAAAGGTTGAAGTGTTACTTGCATGGTACAGAGTTTTAATTAAGTTTCAAGTATACTGAGCTAGTGGTCTTAAACAAGTCCTCTCAAGTTAGCCCTACATAAAAGTTTACAGCAATAAGAGCAAGAAAGGACAATCAACAAAGGTAAAAAATGCATTTCTGTATTCTAGTTTACAGCAATAAAAAAGCAGAACACCCTCCTCCCTGCTGCCAGCTACTGGACAGTTATGCAACTTAGAAACCAGAACTTGCCTACTCCTAAGTTCATGCTGCCTTCTAAGTATAAATGCCTCAAGAATTGATAGCAACAGTTATTCTGCTGTATAAACATGCATTCTTAGCACAGCAATGAAATTACCATGAAATATTTTTAAACTCTTTCAACAGCTGATGAATAGAAATCCAAATCACTTTGTCTTCAGTGACGTTAACCTGAATCAAACCATTCAGTTTAGCCAAACTGCACTAGTTAGGCTCTGTTTTTAAACATTCCATAAAGTAATTCAACATCTTAAGGTATTTTTAGGTAAAAAAAAAAAAAAAACAACAAACCCAAACAAAACAAAGACTTTAAACCAGAGCTACACACAGATGGATCACCATGCTGCTGGAGGTAGTACTACTCCTGATCAGTTTTGTTACAGGATTTCAAGTCTGGACTAGCACCCCAGCGTACCTTTGCATAGCAGAAGCCCACCCTCATACTCTCGCCCATCTTCAGAGGTAGCTACTATGGCAAATGGATCCCACCACATATCTAAAGGACAGATAATGAACCATCTTCCCTTTAAGTTGACAAAAAAAAGCTACTTTAAAGTAAGCCTACAAACTTGGCTGCATTTGAAGAACATGCTGTCAGCAGTACCCTCTCATAGCGAAGGATTTCAGATTCATCCATTTGAGATTTTACAGATGCCACCCCAGACAGCATACACAGGCCACAGACATGAACATTGTTTTGCTCTTGGCAAATCAGTTTGGCACTCATACTGAAAATTCCCACAGTCTAGACCTCCTACTTGTCCACTGCCCTTCCTAGCCAAGATATGCGACAAACAAAAAGAAGCAAAGCCATTCTCCTAGGAAGTCGCACCAACTCCTGCTGGAATTCACACTACTGAAAGGAAATTACAGTACTCAGCTTGGGACTCAATCCTGTCTGAATTCATGAATCCAGATCTGAAGGAAGAGGCACTAGCTGACCCAAATTATGAGAGAAGAGCCTCAAGATGGGCTTTCTTCTTAGGTTTAACACTTGACCAAAAAACCACAAGAGGAGATTCAATTCAGGTTAAAGTAGAGCTACTCCTCCAATTAAGTCAAGTACTTGGTCTAAGGTGGAAGGAAATGGTAGGAATAAGCAAATGCTGCAACAGCATGACAGGACGCAAGCTCTGCTTATTTCAAGACAATATTACACAAAGACCATTCCACACATGCACCGTTCCTAGTTTCTTTCCAATTCCTCCATTTATCAGAACTATTCTTCAGCTTATATCTAAGCATAGCACTTAGCAGTTCAGACAAGTGAAGTACTTAAAAAGTGAAAACCCACTGCACATGGTCATCACCTGCAGAAAGTCTCTGTGTGGTAGACATTTATCCAGAGCCAAAAACTTTGTTGCTTTTGGTAGCTCTTCTTTGGAGTTTGTCTAGGAAACAAATGGTGTTAACACAGCCATTAGCATTTCTATGAAATGTGACCATTCTAAACAAGTTAGAGAGGGATTTTAAAGCATAATTTATACAGAAAAAGACTTCCTGAAATAGAAAATCAGCATGGGATTATAAGAAAGGGATGGAGGGACAAAGAGACAGACAGACTTCACTGGAAGTCTAAGAGGAAACTGGATGCAAATGACAGCAAGATAAAGGAAGAGCCACACTTATCCTTAACCAAGGCAGCTAAGCACACATAGGCTTGAAGCAAAAAGAAAAATTTTAACATAACTGGAAACAGACTTGTTGAGTCTAGAAGGTCTAGAGTTACACTTTTACAGCTAAGCAACTTGCAAATAGGAATAGCATGTCACACCACTTTCAGGAACACCTCAAACCAAGAGAAGTTTCAGCCTACAGGGGCTGGTTTTTGGCTCTCTCCAGGCCACCAGACAACTCCACCTGCCAAGCCTTACTACAGGCATCCTCCCATCCCTAGTTAACCACTATCTTCTTTTCGGTCACTTCTCTATCACCTTGTTTTGAAGCTGTCTCCTTCCCCAATAAAGTTGGAAAGAGAGTGCTTTCCTATAAACTTAAATTAAGAAGTTTCAGTTGCAGTAATGTTAGCTATTTCAAGCTGTCCCTGAAGAAGATTAGGTAGTTACACCACTGATTTATAACATCTCTTTAACTTATATAAGCTAGTAGTCTTAACACCACTTAATGTTTTGCGGCTTAAGCTGAGTTTTAATAACTGAGCAAAAACATTAAGAAGCTCCTTTTCTGGACATGACTACCTGTACTGGAATTCTAAAATGTGCCTGGAACACATATATTCTTAATTTCCCACCTCCCACACACTTTACCTGGTGTTGCATGAAAGCTGCAAATTTAACGTGAAGATGTGCTGAGAACCAGTAGGTGGGTTTCAGATGTTGCAGAAGCTCTGAAGCAGCAGGGCTTCCTAATGTGTTGCTCTCCACTTCTTGACGGAAGAAGGATTTCATTTTAAGAAGCTGTTTCTTGTTTCCGTAGTGATATATGCTCCTTGGCCAGTCATGTGACATAAATATATCAATTGGTCGTTTTAACTGTCAAGCCAAAATGCATACAGTATAAACAAAACACATACGATACAGAAGTTTCAAAATTACACAGCACAAGATGGAACATGTGTAACGTTCTACCTCAGATCAATACAGAGTTAGCTGTGACCAACAGCCTCACTTTCAAAGCAAATAAGTATACCACTGAGCCCCATCTTTCAGGTGGGCTTTGAAGCTGTCAAGGGACTCTAGTCTCTATGGTTTGTACTACATTTTCTTGGGACAGTCAGCTGTGTTTTATATATACTGCCTTATCAAAGAGATCATATCATCACATTAAGTGTGAGACACTCAGAAGGCGACTCTTAAAAATTACAGCTATGGAGCAAGTTTTCTACCTACAAGCAAAGGTGCCTCTTCCCTCATTAAATTTTTAAAAGCTTTGTTTAAAAGGGATAATGGCTAAGCACGATATTCCTCCTCAAAGGAAGCACCCCTCAGAAGTCTAATCGATGCCTTAACCATGTCTTGGTTCAATATTCAGCACATTTCCATCAGCTGTATCAGAACACGCTTCTAGATGACACCCAAGTCCAACTAATAAGAAACTTACAGTGAAATGCATCAAATTCATTACAATGACAGCAAAGCTTTGTCCTATGTTCAGCATTGCCTACTGAACACTTAACTGTGCAACTGCAACCTGAATAATTATTCACAAGCTGCTTATAAATACATGTATTCACTCCACAACCTCAGCCAAACGGAGTAGCCCTTGTGACGAAACAGGGAATAGGCTATAGCTCAAAAATAAAGCTAATCTGTCTTTTGAATTTCTCGCCCTGCAGTCAAAAATACTTCAACCACAGGAATTTGGGATCAGCTTATTCAGCTGGTTCAATTTTGATTAAATAACTTTGTACCAACCAGCCTGCATGTTAGACAAGGTAGCATCCATCTTCCTAAAGCTAACATAAAGCTGGAACAGAGTGGTATAGCTAGAGTACCTTCCATTCTGTGAATTTTATCCAATTAAAATAAAAAACAACACCAAAAAACCACTCCTGCCTGTGCCTGATTCAGATCAAGTTTGCACTGCTACGCAAAGCATTGGAGGAGATATTCAGCAGGAACAACAGTGGAATAACACCCAGCATAAAGTGGCCTGTCCAGATTAGCTGGCAGTTGTTGGTAAAATTTGCCATCCAATAGCTTTAACATCTTACTTCTAAATTAATGAAAACTATTTACCACTGTTTAAAAAAATAGATTTTTCACCAACCTGCTTCAGTTTGAAGACTTCGATATTCCGCACATGGTAAGCACTTCTAATTGTTTGCTGGTTGTATGGTGGACACTCAAAGTGGCCTGAAACATTGAAAAAAAGAGTAGTTGCCTGAATCAATAGTTCCCTCCTAACACTGTTTGCAAGCTAGCTTCTTGGGGTCATATAGACACCTAGAGCAATGCCAAATACAAGGCTGCCAATAATCAAAAGAGATACTCTATTTCCTTTGCACGACACTTACACCAACAGGCTGCTAACTTTTTACGTGCAAGGCAAATATGTTCTAAAACTGTGTCTATAACAATGAGCATTTCTTCATTTCTGTGTCCTAGTTTCATAAATATAGAGAATACAATAATTCAGTTGTGGAAACAAAACACAACAGTTTGACTCCAATGCTTAAAATCCAGGACCTGTCTGAAACAAGAAACTTTTGGCAGACCAATTTATGTGCTTAATTCCTGAAGGAGGTTTTGCACCTCTCTGGAGAGGTAACACCCCTCATTACCTCCCCACAACCCTCACCTCCACAGCTACACTGCATAGCCATATGCAATCACATATATAGAGAGCTGTTTGCTGCATAGCCGTGAAACATATGCATCTAGTGATATCATGGCTACAGATGCAAACATGCTGGCACAGGCAAAAAACATAAGGCAGATGGGAACAAGCAAAAGTTGGGCATCGACACAGCGAGAGCACAGAGCAAGCCTCCACAGTCAGTGATCAGAACCTAAGTTAGGACATAACAACTCAGAAAGAGGCATAAACTAAATGACAACAAAGCACTGCCTGAGATCTGACTCCTGACTCAGGCCACTGAGGCTGTGATTTTCTGTGTTACTTCAAGAGTTTTGCCACCAACCATGAAACTACAGCTTAACAGATCTGGCAGCAGGTTAAACATGCCTGTAACTGCCCACAGGCACCACAGACTCTGGAAGTGCAAACAGGCACCCTGTCAAAAGGGACATAGTCTCCAACTTTGCCTTGGGACAAGAAACCTGAATGCCTAGCAGAGCTCCTATGTACTCTTAAGAATGAACAGAAAAGTTACTTTTTTAGTAGTTAGCATTATTGTCAAAAAAGTCGTATCTCCCACAGGCAATATTCAAGCATACAAACTATATGCTTGATAACAACAAATTTAATTAGCATTGAGAGGTATTGGACAGAATCAGGTGTTCTAGAAAACTAGTCCAGTACTTTGCAGCATGAAAGCCATCTGCAAAGCTTCTCTGAAGCAGTACATTACTAAAGATAACATTACTGTAATCACAAGAAAGAGACCGCTACTTTATGTGTTGAGGAGATCAGAAAGACTAAACTATCTTCTATTTGATGACACGAGGTATCATCTGTGACAAGATTTCTGTCCGCTGATGGAGACCCTTCCAAGGAAGAACTCAGACATATAACCAGGAGGAACCGATCTCGAAATGTAGTGACAGTAAGCTCAGGACAGTACATTTGTACAGTATGACCCTTACAAATTGACTGTTTCACACAAGGAAAACTAAACATTCTTGCATTGCACGCTAAAAGGACACCGCCATGGAAAAATCAAGACCGTTCCAACAACAACATTCAAAAGGCACACTGCTTCCTGCTGTGGTCACCAGGCAGCTACCGACTCATCGACCACCTCCAGAAAAATCCGCCTGTTGAGCCAAGAGAGCTTTCCAGCCTAAGGGTCGGTTCAGAGAAAAGGAGGCACAGCCAGACCCTCCCGCGACGGCTGGGGCCCAGTGCTCCCCTCCCGCACTGCCCACCCAGCCGGCCCCGCTCTCTCCCGCCATACCTTTGCGGTAGTCGTGAGATTTGAAGATGCCCGAGATGCCGCCGATCCTCACGCCGCGGAACCGCACCACGCCCGCGTAACCTAGGGGAGACAGGAGCGCGGCTCGTCACGCCGGGGCAGGGCGAGGGGCCGGGGGGCAAGGGGAGGCCGCCGGGAGCCGGCGGGGGACCCTACCCAGGTAGTAGATGTTGGGCGCCACCCACCCGCCGTAGGGCAGCTCCTGCAGGTGGTTGGAGGCCTCGTGGTTCCCGCCGATGAACACCGTGAGGACCGGGGCCTTCTTCTCGCCGGAGTAGTACCTGCGGAGACACGGCAGCTGCTGTAGCGGAGCTGGGCCGGGCCCCGGCGGGACAAGGCCGGGCCGGGCGGCGCTCACCGGTAGAAGGTCTGCATGTGGCGGTACTTGGCGGGCACGGCCATGCAACGCAGGTCCGCCTCATTGCGCACGGCCTGGAAGTCGCCGCAGCAGAGCAGCAGGTCGGGCCGCACGTTGTGCCGCTGCTGTAGCAGCTCCAGCGTCTCGTACATCTTGTCCAAGGCGCCATGGCAGCAACCCGCCACCGCCACCTTCATCTCCGCCGCTCCTCCGCTGCGCAGGCGCCGCGCAGCGCCTTCAACGTCACCGCCCACGGCCAGGGCGCCCGCGCGCTGGTGGGGCTGGGCTGGGGCCGTGCGGGCAACCGCCGTCTCCGGGAGGCCGCTGCGCCCCAGCCCGTCCCGCCGGCAGACGGCGACCCGCGGCGCACCTCACGCAGCGGCCGCGGCCAAGCGTGGCTGGGCCAGCCGAGGCCGCTCCAAGATCACCGCGGTCAGCTCGGCCCGAGGGGGGGCTGCCGCGCTCTACGCCTCTCTCCTCAGCACCCGTGGGGGTGAGTCGCGGCAGCGGCAGGCGGGACCTGCGCAACGGCTCCGCTTTGCTCTGGGGAGGAAAACTGTCACGGCGGTTAGCACAGCCGTCCGTAATAAATCAAAAAGGCCCGTGTCGCGCACACAGAGCGGAGTTTCACGAACTTGTGGTGCCTTTCGCAGTGGGGCGGGAGGCCCTTGCAGAGGGTACGCAAGCTGTTTGACGCTGCTCAGCTCCCCCCCCCCCCCCCCCTCCGCGCTACAGAAACCACCGCGCACTTCTGCCCGCAGCCAGAGCCCGCAGAGTATGGCCCACGCCTCCTTTGCCAGCCTCGCAGGGAAGCGGCAAAAGCTTTCCTTGTTTCTCGCCGACATGGCAGCAAAGTGGTGGTGGAGCACTGGCTGTGCACGCTTTTGCCTGACATTTGTGCCAATAAGAGACCAGTTTTGGGTTTGCAAAGGACATACCATCCCTGCAGTTCTTGTGTTCTGCCAGTCCAGCATCGGGCAAGCATATTTTTAGCATAGTAAAGCGCTGGCTTCTTGCAAGTTCCTAACACTCAAGGACAGGAATGGTCAGTGACTTTACCAGGGCCATGGCGTATGAGGCAGGGTGAGAAACCCAGCATCTCTCCTTTTGCTTACAGTCTGTCGGGCTCCCTCTTTTGGAGAGCACCCGTTTCCTCATTTTGAAGGGCAGTGAATTGG
This sequence comes from Astur gentilis, assembly GCF_929443795.1. Lineage (NCBI taxonomy): Eukaryota > Metazoa > Chordata > Aves > Accipitriformes > Accipitridae > Astur > Astur gentilis. Next base: position 16,255,521 of record NC_064885.1, read on the forward strand.
ATCACAGGGTGGTACTTCTGTGTCATGTAATAAAACCGCTCCAGACTTTTTCCACTCTTTGGGTTTATTTTTAACAGTCTTGAGGGATTGAACAAAACTGCAAGAGCATAGTTAAGCATTAACTTCGTACTACTTACCCTGTAATCATAGAACCAAGCAGACATTCCTGTTCCCCTACGGTACCAAGTATTACATAATGGCCTCTCTTTTGATACTAAGAAAGTATGAGTGTTCTCTAATACATTTCATAATTTCACAATGTTGGGTTACTGTGTGTTCTTTGGGGCTCCCGCCCAAGCCCAGCTGAAGTGAAGGGGAAAGTTCCTCTAGCTTTCAAACCCCACAAGTCTTCAGAGTAAAACCGCACACAAAAGTGTTCCTAGGTGCACTTAGCTTTCTCACTAACTTCGCTGAGACTTAACCAGGGCGTAGTGTGAGAACTCGGTCAGTCCAGCGTATTGCTGGGGAAGGCTTTCCAGCTTCTCTGGGGAAGAACAGCAGCCCCTCGCATTTGCCACGTCTCAGACTTCCTGAAAGGAAGCAGGTGAAAGACAGAAAAGGTCCACAAGTCCCTGGAAGATACCACCTTACCCAAGATACACTGTCTCAGGGGGCTTCCTGAGACCACCAGCAGATGCGTCTCCTGCCTCCCCAGATTCAACCCCAGTCAGTCAAGGTAAGCTGATACTGTAATTGTCATTCCTGGGTTTGTTAGCCTGGGCTCATTTCTCGTACTCCGTGTGCCACTTACGCCAAGTGAACTGGTGCACAGTGAAGTCTATAAGTTTTTTTTACATTCTAGCATTTTAGTATTTGTGCACTATTCACTATGCATCTCAACATCCCTAATTTAACTCTGGGTGTTCACTGAGTGACATTGCTCTGAACTTTCCATAGCAGTCGGACCACAAAGTGAGGCAGTCATGGTGCTGTTTACATGGTAAGTAGCAGCAAGTTAATGCTTAACTATGTTATTGTGATTTTGTTCAATCCTTCAAGACTGTTTAAAAAAACATGAGACGGAAGCACAGCTTTCTTCCACCACATGACTAACGAGTGCTTGGCTATGGATTGGGCTTTGCAGTCACAGCCCCTTGCCCTGATGTGCTTGTGCATGTCTCTTGTGTTTGGACATCCAGTCCTACAAAAGCGGACCTGCACTTCTCTGAAGTGACTAAATGCACATCGTGTCGTTCGCAACAGATGGAGGAACCGTGAGGCCAAGGCCAAAGGCACCCTAAGAGGCTGTGGATGACAGGGTTGTTTCCCTCATCTCTGAGAACAGAATGAGGGGGAGACTTTCCTGTCAAGTGCTTTCTATTGCTTTTATAAGATACTAAAGGATTTCTAGCACGTTTAGAAGATACTTAAATGAAGAGGAACAGCAAAAGGGAGGCATCTGTAGCTGACTTTTGAGGCGGGGGTAGTGTGGCTGAGAAGGGAGGTACAAGGGAGACAGTGCATGTCTTCATGAAGGGGAGGGAGATAAACTGGAAAGGGAGAGAAGTCTGGTGTGTTCCAGCTCAAATTTTGGGATGTCCCTGTAAGCCATGAGAGAGCATGGGGTAGCAGGTTGGTATGCACGTGTGTAACTGAAGAGGCTGCTGCAAGCAAAGAGGAATTCAAAGCTCTCTTAGAGAAAGACCCCATGAGGTTGGCCTGAACATCACAAGGCTTACCCGCAGCAATGTTTTAGTGCTTTTGGGCACCTCCTCCCCCAGTATTGTGCCTGATAATTGCAACATAAAGGCAGGACCTGTAGTGCAGCAAAACACACCGTCCAGGCACGGCCCGCTGTGGGCCTAGCCACTGAGGTGTGAGAGTCACCTTCCCCTTCCAGTTGCGCTTTGGCTCTTTTCCCTCTTAATTTTCACTTTTTCTCGGAGGCACCCATCACGCTGTTTCGCTAGAAGGCACGACTAATGGCCTCCAGCCAAAGAGGCCTGAAAACCCGCTGAAGCTAAGAGATGAAGCAACCGCGTTGCTGGATGTCTCTGAGCAGTTGAGTGAAAACAAAAACCACCGCCCGGGACGCTGCGTCCTGCTGAACCGCAGGGCCGGGCCGGCCGGTGGTGAGGGACGCGGCGCTGAGGCGAGGGGCCCCCGCCGGCTCCTCACAGCGGGACCCGCAGGGCGGAGCGGGTGCGGCGGCTGTGAGGAGGAGGAGGGGGGGGGCGGCGCATGCACGCGCGCAGAGGGGGGCGTTCTCCCCCCCCCTTCTTCTCCCTCTCCCTCTCTTTCTCCCTCTCCCTCTCTCTGCTCAGCGTGGGCAGCGCCATTCTGCCGCCGCCCCCTCACAGCCCGGCCTCGACCTGCGCGCCCGGGGCCGCCCGCCCGCTCGCCGCGCCTCCGGGGCGGGGTCCCCCCGCTGCGCGGAAGGGGCCGGCCGGGCCGGGCGGCAGAACGCGCCCGGCGGCGGGAGCGGCGGCGCCGGCATGGGACGGGGCGCTGCCCCGGCGGGTAGGTGCGGCGCGGCACGACACGACACGACACGGCACCGCACCGCCCCATGAGGGGCCTGCGGCAAGGACCGCCGGGGGTGGGCGGCGACGCGGAGGGGCCGCCGCCGAGCGGCCGCCGACTCAGGGCCCTGCGGTGGGGGCAGGTGCCGGGCAGGCCCCCGCGCCTTGTTTGTCGGTGGTGAGCCGTCCCGCCGCCGGCGCGGAGTGCCTCGAGGATCGGGGTGCCGGCGCTGCCAGGGTCTGGGAGGGAACTGCGGGCCTAGCGGCCCGCGATGGGCTCTGGCGGGGAGCGGCGGTGGCGTCGGGGTGTGTCGGGGCGGGTGGCGGGGCAGGCGGGCAGAGCCGCCGTTGTGGGAGGCAGTGGCTGAATGGAGTTACCGGGTAACGCACAGGGCGGAGAGGGAGGAAATACTTCTCGCATCGCGCGCGTTTAAGTTGTGAAAACCAGTACGACGTGGTGTGGTGGAGGCCGAGGCTATAATTTGTCTCAAAAGAGTTTTGACAAAGTGCTGAGAGGCATAGCGGCTTTTAAGCATGGTGATCTGGGTGTAGTTTCCAGTTCAGGATGGTCCGAAGCGGTTAGTTGTTGTAAAGCAGGAGGTTAACACCGGTGAAGGATCATCTCTAACTAGGCTGTTCGTTTCTTCTGCATGCTTGCCACTTGTCCCAGTGCAGCTGTTAATATGTGGTCATGAAAGTAGGATTTTTATATCCCCCCCCCCAGTATTTCTTCATGAGTTAGAAAGGGCACAGCTTTGGCTACAAGACTCCTTGGTTCATGGGCAGACAAATCCAAGAATAAGTTGGACATGAAGTTGTAAAACAGAGATGGAATAAATAATGCCATGATTTACTGAAGGACGTGTTCCTGCTGGAGTAATTCTCTCTGAAGGTCATCAGAAGGCACTGGTCTCAAGCAATGTAAATATTTTTAAGGCCGGGAGTAATTTTATTACCTCTGTTTTTCACACTAAAGAAGGAAGTCCTGGAAGACATGCGGTGTGTGCCCCTATCTTGCTTGTAAAGGCAGGCTAGAAGTGCAAAGGGAAGAAGAATTCAAGAGAAGAGGCCAGTAGTCTTCAAGCTATTTGCTGTTGAAGTGCTGCCTGAAAGGCTGGGTACATTTTTCTTGGTGGTGGTCTCATGGCTTTACCTCATCTTATATGATCTGATGCCTGCTTCGGGAAATATGTTTTCCAAGCATTTGCTTGAAATAGCTAGCTGTATCCTCTTGATTATTTCTTGTGAATCTCTCAAGCTAGGTAGGTCTGCTCTCACAGGTTGTGTAGGGGGAAGTTATTTTTGTGAGAACTTTGAGGAAATTGTCGGTACTACTAGACTTCTGTTTTGTAAAATTATGTATTCAATGGCTGCTGGATTCTGAGAAGGTGAAGCAAGAGACAGTGGTGGTGTTTTGGGGTTTTTTTCAGTATTTATGTATATCTGGAAATGGTAACATTATGTATCAGTTGAGACTGCTTTATGTTTGACTTCATATAAAATAAAGTTGAAGTCCCCTGATGGCACATAGCCAGTTTCCACTACCTAGACCTTTGCAACCACTGTCATGTGTCATATTATTTTGTACTCGTAATTTGCACAGAGGTGCAGTGTTAAAGGTAGCTATGGGCAAAGTGCCCCAAGTTAAAGTTGACTGATGTGTCACTGCCAAATACTACAGAGATTCACTGGTAAAGCATCTATTTCATTTGCTTCAGCTGCAGCCTGTGATGCAGGTGATAAATATTGTGGCTCAGGCAGTTGAGAAATCTCTGTAGTGGAGCCCTGTGGTCTAACATTCACTGCTGGTAGCCCTGGAGGTGTAAATATGATACTGCACAGTGGAATGTGGTGTCTGTTGTGTCGTCCCGGCCCGTCCCCGTCCCCCGTCCCCCCCCCCCCCCCTTTTTTTTTTTTTTTTTGTAAGGACCTTTCTTAATCTTTCCTGTGGTGCTTCTTCCCCCCCTCCCCCCCCTTGAATTACACAGAAAACCTGACTTTAAACAGTAACTCTGAACTTGGTATATCTTGGTCCAGTACAGAGGTTGCTGTGCAGTCTTGCTTCACTACCTTTGTATAAATGTTTTCCAATAGTGTTTTTACTTAAATGTTTGCATACAGTTCTTCCCCATAAGACTAGGTTTTCTCCTGTTGGACAGAACTGAATTTTCTGAAGACTAAATTAGAACTTAGAACCTCTGATCCAATTCTGGCAGAAACTGGACAGCAAAGTAGAACTGTGGGAGGAAGGGAATTTTCTCATTCATAATTGAGGTAGTTAAGTGCTGTCTTAAAGAACTGGTTTCATGTGCATTATGGGACAAGCTTCTTCCACCAGACTTCACTGTTGTATTTCCTCTGCTGCTTATGTCTCTGGATCTGATTTGTGGCATTTCTGATGTACAACTGTAAGGGCAGTAGCAACTGAGCAGGTGCTGCACTTCGAACATACAAAACACTCTGTAATGTCACATACTTAGGAAGATCAGCCCTTGAGCACCAAAAACTGATGTATTTTGCTTGCCACAATTCTGGCAGGGTAAAATGAGGATAATACTGGAAAAAAGTTAATGATGGAGAAATTAATAATTCTGATTGCAGAATAGTGTATGAATAGGATGCAGGAAGAAATACCTGAGGCCACATATGTAACAAGCAAGCTTGTTAAAAATTACTTCATTTTAATGAATATTCAGATTAATGAATGTGAACACTGTTGTTCACTCAGAATAAGGGAATCTTTACACTTAACTGGTTTTCTGTTTTTTGTGCATATCACTTGTCTCTTAATCTGCTTCTGTTTAAATACACAGGGGAAAAAGAGAGAAATTAACGGAGGTTCCTTTTTTGTTTTGTAAAGCTCCCTGAGTTAGTAAAGATACAGGGGAAATTAATTCCTCTGTCTTACTGGGAGGTCAGGCTAAAATGCCCTTAATTTTCCTTGTTGCAGGAAAGGGGATAGAAAAGTTATGCTCCCTTAAATTATGTGTTGCTTTGATTACACTGATCTGTGCCTCTGCTGTGGCTTATCAAAGTCATAAGCAGTAAAAGCTGTAGCAGTGCCAAACTTCTTAAATGCTAGGACAGGCTGCACCTTTTGGCGTAATTTGTTACATTTCAACAGCTGCTCCTCTTCAGAGTGTGAGATGGAGGCTGGCAGGAATGGGCTTGTGGAAGGTATGACTGGTAGAAATGACTGCTTGCTTTTTACTCCTGTGATTATGCCTCAGAGGAGGAGATGGGCATGCAGCAGAGAAGCAGAGCATTTCTCCCCAGCTTGGCATTTCACTGTTCTCATTGCTGACCTATGGAAGAGCTATAGTACTCCAGCTGAGGCCAGGTATGGGCTGGGAACTGAGGCTACCCTGGAGAAATGGACTGTCACCTTGGACAAATAGAACTTTACCAAAATAAGTGAATAAAGAGCAGTGTGACACAGATAAGACACAAAGAAGTCAGATAGGATGGCAATGAGAAATGTGTAAGCTCTGAATAGGTGGACAGTGAATGAAAAAAAATTTCTGTTGTTATTAAATTAAAAATTTATTTTACTCTGCAGATGACGAGCAGATGGCTAGTCTGCTACAGGAGAAATTTTACCTAATTTACAAGTAAGTTTCTAGGACTGATTTGGGGAATCTGTGGATTGTAACCTCAATATCAACAAAGGTTAATGACTAAGGGAATGCCATCTTGGATACAACTCTTCCTTTGTTACCTTAACGCTTTAATAAAACCACTTTAATTTGTGTAAAGTAGTTGCATACTCTTCATACTAAATTAACTGATTCCAGGGAAAATAAATGTATCTTGCTAATATGAAATTATCTCTTTCCATATGAGGTTATAAACAGCTAAGAGACATATTGCTTAATCAGGCTGGCTCTCTGACATCTGCTCTGAGCCTTGCTAATTATGTGCTTCTGAAACTTGTTCACCTCCGGTGTTTTCTGGTTGATCACCTTATTTTCTGTCAGCATGACAAAGCTCAGTTAGGCTTATGCTTCCTATTTTTTTTTATTTTTTTTTTACCCATGCCTTGCTAAGCTTCAACATATATGTTAATGTATTGGGGGCCTGCTAAATGAGCTAAGATTAAATGGTAGTTCTATGCAGACATGGGGCTGGAACAATAATTAATTGGCAAATTATTTATACTTAACAGATCGGTGTTACGTGGAAAAATTATGTGAGCTTTTAGTCTCTTGCAGTCTTATCTGTATAACTGGAAACCAATCTCATGGGACATGAATTCCTGTCTGGTCAGTTTTAGTTCCAAGTCTCAGTGCAAAGGGAAAGTTGAAAAAAGCTTTTTCAGAAAAGCTGAAAAAGGTGAAATCTTTCTTGATATTGTTAACTATCCTCCTCCCCAACTGATACCCATAATGACAAGCTCCACAAGGCCCATATGTTGGTTTTCCACAACAGAGTTTCTAGCATACTTGTGTTGAAGGACCCTGTGTGCTGGTGTTCGTGAAGGGTATAGCAGCACTGGAATAGTAGATAACCCTGTGACTTAACCTGAAGGAATTACACTGAATAATACTGCATTCACTAACTGCAAGTCAGTATTTTAGAAAAATGGCTTAGGATCTAGTGCCAAGTTTATTTTTTTAAAAAACAGTGTAGACTACTGTTATTGATACTAGCCTAAATCCCTTTGAGTGTTGGGCTTGCTTTATGTTGCTGCTGTAAATGTGAAGAGGTTGTATTTCAGCTAGTGTTGGGGTATTTATTTTTTTTTCTAGAGTAAATCTACTGAAATAGATTTCTTAATGTAAAAATTTACTTCTCCAAATCCATTCTGACTGCAAAGCAGTATTTATCATCCTGTCATGGTCAGTGATTCTCAAGGTCATGTCTACTTGGAAGCCTGCCTTGATAAGTGCTCCCATTGCAGTGACCTTCATGGTTCACTGCAAGAATGCTGAAGTCCAGCTTCAAATTAGATGGTGTAAAGCTATTGGACAAGAAGGCACAAGAGACAAACAAGCAAGTATTCTGCTATTTCTGGGTTTTCAGAGGGAGTTTAACAAAGTTCTTTGTTAATGCTTCTTGAAGGAAATTAACTGCCGTGGAGTAGGAGTGGAGCTTTTTCAGTAATTAATACCTGGTTAAAGTGTAGAAGAACTGTCAGCTTTTCTAGGGAACAGTAATCATTAATGGAATCCCAGGGAGATCTGTGTTCAGGCTTGTGTTGCTCAAAGTAGTTATAAATGATCTGGAAGAGAGGCTGAATAATGAAGTGACAGTATGTGCTGAAAATCACAAAATTAAGGTAGCAGAAACAAAAGGTGTCTGGAGTTGCAGAAGGTTCTCACAGTACTTGGTGGTAGGCAAGTGATTCTTGATACTAGTAGATATAAAATAATGTGCACAGGGAGAAACAAATAACTGTCTATGCAGTGATGAGCTGTTAAGAATCTGTGCCATTCAGGAAAGGGATCTTTTATGTAATACAGATAGCTCTGTGAAACTCTCTCAGCAGCAGTCAAAAAAAAAAAGGGGGGGGGGGCAAATAGAAATGACAGAGATCTCTAGGAAAAGGAGAGGGAGCAAAACAATGCCATGGTATAAATAAATCCATGGTATGTTCGTGTAATGAATAACATGCCCCCCTCAAATTTAGGGGCAGACATTCTCCCATCTCCAAAGAGTTGTAAGATTAGGGAAAAACACAGAAAAGCATGGCTGAAGCAGCTTTTGTAAGAAGAGTAACCAAATAAACTGGAGCTTAGCCTGGAAAATACACGATTGGAGGTAGGATGGGTAAGAAGAGGGATTATGATAGCAATCTGCAACCATGGGAATATGAAACAATAGTTCCCTGTTTATTTTGTCACCTGAACATGGCAAGAATTAAAGGGCATCAAGTGGTGCCCAAGCAAAAGGTGGTAACTTCTGTCAGAGAAAGTATTAAAACATGACCCTTTGATTCCCTGTAACCTTTCTGGGTCCATGGCATCCTTTGGTGAGATGTTTCACAGGTTTGCTGCATGTGTGCTTGTTTTAACCTGCTTCCTGTAGCACTGCTTGATTGCACTTGGTTCATGTGTTGGAAGAGGAGGTGAGCCGTCAGACCCTATCTACCCTTTCCATGCTATTCATGATTTTGTAGAAGATTACAGTAATCTTCCAAAGACATCTCTCTTCCTGTCTGAAATGCCTGCTCCTGTGCAGTCATTCCTCACAGACAAGCTGTTCAAGACCTTTGGATTGTTGTTGTTGCCCATCTCCTAACCTTTCCTCTGAGATTGTATGAAAATTTTGGTCTCTAAGAGCTAATACCTTTGTCTTGAATAGAGCGTTCTATCAGTAGCTCCCTGCACATTTTACAAAGGACAATAGTATTGTTTCCTTTTGAAGATAGGTAGCAAGAGGGTCAGAATGTATGAATTAACCCAGGTGGTTATGAGAGCAGACATTTAAGACTATTATCTGAAAATAGTGAGGCTTGGAAGGGGAAAGCATTATACAGTGATAATATTAATTTTTGAAAGGCAGTTCAAAAATTTGTTTCTGGATGTGGTTCTTATCTGTTCTGGATATTTTACATGGTTTGGGTTCCTGCATCATAAAGTGGGTAGTTGAACCATAAAAGCTTATGAGAGGGGCATTGGAAATGATCAAAGGTGCAAAATGGCTTCTATACAAGAACTGAGTAAGTGAGGACTAATAATCCTGGAAAAGAGAAGGCAGAGGAATGAAGTGGAATTCTGTAAATTCAGGAATGCTGTGGACAATGTGCATACAGGTCTAGTGTTTGTGCTCTGTTTCAGTACAAGTTCCTGATATGTTGAAGCTGGTGAGTGACAGAATTGAAAGGGGTGGTAGGTGATAGAATGTCTTGTTGAAAGATGCTCTGGATGCAAAAAGTTTCTGTTGAATCTGGGGGATGCCCAAGCACGTGGGAGGGAAATCCTTTGGAGGTTACTAAGTACACAGAAACTACATCCAGCTTTACAGTTCTCATGAGCTAAAAACAGTTGGAGGCCAGGAGAGTACTCCTAGGAAATATCATTTATTTTTTTTCTAATACTATTCCTTGAGCATTGGCATATAGCCACTGTTGGAGACAGATGCAGTTGTTCCTGTGTTCTTGTTTAATCCTGAAGGATGGATTTCATTTAATGTCGCTTGTCATCTCAAAATTAGATTATTTTTTAAGCTCAGTGGGGTGATTTTTCTTTTTGAGGTGCCTGCCTCTATGCATTGCCTGCAGAGAGTACCTTAACAATTCATTTCTAGGTGGCTAGCTTAAATTAGATGAATTCCACCTCTTTTATATATTTATAGAAATTTATTTTATATATTTATTTTTATATATATTTGTAATAACAAATTACAGACAGAATTCAGGAAAGGACTATAGCAATGACTTTGAAGACATCTGTCTTCCAGACTCTCCCTAGCAATGCTGGAAAAGGCAAAGAGGTGGCTTGATTATAGTGTGTCAGTACTTGTAGGTGGGGAAATGCATCTTCCTGAAAGCTGTTTTTAAGTTAGCTTAAGAAAGCTTGATACCTGTTTGCTGGAACCTGATGTTGAACATAATCAAATTGAAAATCATGACCCCTCTTCTATAGCGCATCTAATTAAATATTGAAGCACTTGAGCAGATGAAGATACGTGCTCTGGTTTGACTAGGTCAGATCCTCTGACCTGGGTTCTGAGGGAAGTCAGGATTTGTAGGCATCACTGTCCATTGCAGTCTCTAAAGCATGAAATAGCTTGGTGCTAAAACATATGGAAACTAAACTGTGGATGCCTTGCCAGTGTAAGTGGTACAAGCACCTGTAATCCTAAAACTTTATAGGTGCAATTGTAAGTGGTTTGTTTTACTATAGCTGAAATGTATGCCTGTGTATCAAATTCCCTCTGGTCATGAGGACTGAGAGTTATCACAGCTGTAGTTCCCCTCTAAGTCCTAAGTACAGAAAAGTCCTTTTGGGTAACTATACATGCTGCCATTAAGGACATCAAAATGTTATAAGCTGTAAATATACAAGAAATACAGGACAAAAGAGCAACTTGGTTAGGTTTTTTTTCTTCTGAACTTCTTCAGTATAGAAGGAAAAATTACTCTTTTTAGTCTCCTGTTCATATGTAAATGGCTTTTTGTAGCACTTCTGCTGAATTCAGCAGTGGATTTGTTACCACAAAAATTTTTTACCACAGCTCCTGCTGATATGATTCTATCATAGATGAGCATCTGGTGATGTTTTTAGTACTAGATTTTCAAAGATTTTTTCAGTGACTGAATAGAAGGCTGTCTAACATTACTAGTGGTCATGTGAACTCTATCGATTCTGGCAATAGTTAACTGGGTCATTGAAGCAGCAACCACTTGGCTGTGTGATCAGAGACTCTTTGGATTTTGTGGAGTGTGGCTCAGTGTTAGCTCCTTCACGAGCTGCAGAACAGCTCTCTTAACTGAGTCACTTCATCTATTCTGATCTCCATCCTCAGAGTGTGTGTTTGTGGTGTGCTTTTGACTCTTAAAGTTTACCATGTTCTGACTTGAGCCAGGCAGTAAGAAAAGTTACGATACATCTCAGGGTCTGCTACCATTCTGTAGTGGGTAGAGGTAGTGTGTAGAAGATCAATACTCTTCCCTCCTGCCCCACCCCTGCTATTATTTGACAAAGTACCAAAGATTGGCTGGAAGTTGTGCTTTGCAAGAAAACATGACTTTGTGATTTGCCTGCTTTTGTCTCCTATAATCAATATAGTTTGCTCCCAAATCTGCTTTGTTCAGTAAGCTGTAAACTAAAGTCAAGCATTTCTAAATAAGAGGATGCAGTTACATGCTACTTCTTGGCACCAGAAGCTCCTCTAAGAGGGTAAGACCTGATACCTGATTACATAGCTAGGATGATACTTCTGAAACTGTTGATGACTGTCCAAATAGCAAAGCTGTTTTCTGTCTGTCTTTCTGTTTGTCTTTTGCAGGTATACCAAACTGGAGAGCTTATCCTACCACCTCTTCCACTAGAAACAAGCACAGTTGCATAGTGACAGCCATGCGGTGTGCTGGTGCAGAAAGGGCTAGTTTACTCCATGCTGCATGTTATGATGGTTTCTAACTTCTGATCACTAATAATGTTTTTGCTAGTGCTGGAGATAGGGGTTCAAGAAGATTTTTGCCAAATTTGAGACTTCCAGAGGCAGTAGAAGCCTGTCCCATAGCTTTCTAGACTTCAGTTTGCAAGTAAGTCAAGCACTGGCTGACAGTCCCCACCCTAACATATTGTCATTGTTTAGTTATTTAACTCCAGCATAATCTTTGCATGAATAGAATTTCTTGTGTGTCTTATAGAATAACCTTTTATATCATTAGTATCTGCAATAATTTTTTCCTTTGGAAAGTGATTCATGGCATCTTGCAGATCGGAAAGACTTAAGGCATTATTCTGCAATCACACAAGAAGCCCTATTCATTCGTAGTTTATATTATGAAGCCAATCCTGTATCCTGAGGGTTGGAGTTGGTTTCGTGGCAGCAGTCCTAATTACAGAATCTTTCTACAGTATATCTGAACTGGGGGCTGTTCTAGAGTCACAGCTGGAAAAAAATGGCAGGCTGAAAAGAATGAAGTATGAATGTTTCGTAACGCGTTCAGTCTTTCCGTTATTGCTATTGATAAATAGTAGGTTTTAGTTACCAACCGAAAGTCACAACAAAAGCCCATTCAGGCTAAGCTTGAGACCGTGTTCCTAGATCTGATAACAGGAATACTTCTAGGTTTTGTCTTGACTAGATTTACATGCTGGATCATGTTTGATGCATCACTGTAAAATAAAGCTGCAAGCTGAGTGTGTGCTACCTTGGTCAAGTCAGTGGAAAAATGAGAAAAATAGTTTCTATTCTGCATCTGTAAGCATTTGTGCTGCCTTTACAATTATTTTTTTGGGGGGGGTGGTGGGGGGTGGTCTTCCATAGCTAGAGTCAAGTACTCCAGCACCTTGAATAACCTTAGCATGTTTTTGCAGACAGTGATAATAAAGCAAGTAGTAAATAATCACTGAGAAGACATTAGTTAATCTGGTTGAAAAGAGGATGTCAGGTTTTTTATATTGATTCTTTGATTACTTCCTTCCCTGACACAGAAGAAAAAAGTGCTGATGACAGAGGCAGGAGTTAGCAGTCTTGTGTTAGCCTTGACAAGTTTGTGGCTGTACTATGTTGATACGTTATAGTGCCAGAGAAATACAGACCAATTGGAAGGATTAGAGAATGCAGCAAACATGGCTGGAGGGCCTGCCTTATACTAAAGCAGAAAGGGCCAGCTCTTTGGCTGAGCAAACATTTAGGGCATAAGCACCTAAAATTATTTGGGAAGTATGAAGTGGAGGTGGTGGGAAGAGTGTTGTTATTGGCAAAAAGCTTCATTGTTTGAAGGTGGCTTAAAGGATTGGAGAAACAGACTTAGGCCCAGTGGAAAGAGTACATGTGTGGGGAGGAAATTACCCTTGGAGTGATATAGGAGAAGGAGACAGTGAGTCTAATACATTATTTCTCTAATTAAGAAATAACTTAATCAAGATGTAATTATTTCCCAAATTAGGTATAAACCCAGACTATTCTTTGCTGGTAAAAAGATGACTAGTCTCTCCTTGCTGTGTATGACACAGAAGGAGGAAGAAGCTCTGAGAAAGAAAGTCCCATGTTTTTTTGGAAGCAGTATTAATTCTTCATCAAATCTGCTGTCCTGAAGACCTCTACTGTCTCTAAATATTATATAACTTTTATTTTAGGAAACACCAGAAAGCTTGTTTGTAGTTGATGAAGCCTCAGAAAAGGAAAAGCAGCAGACCTCTTACCCTGGATGTGTTAGAAGGCAGTCTCAGGGAGTCTATGGATCATTATACTTTTTGGAGGCATAGAAGCATGGGTTTTCTTGTCTGAACAAAGCCCGTTAAGTCCTAGAAGATGAAGACATTGGGGAGCCAGTAGTACTTTTTTTTTTTTTTTAACTGTGGCTCTGATTCAGTAGAGCATTTAGCACACCTGGTAGTGAAGCCTGAGAGTCAGTGACTGGAGGGTGTGGAGACTTATTACCTAGGTTTATGCCTGATGGTATAAGCACCCCGGGCTTTAAAAACGATTCTGTTTACACCCTTTATCCGCTAGCACCCTGACTCATTGCTGGGGCTGGGGCTCGCATCATACCTCTGATCATCCCTCTGGAAGGCCCTCCCATGCCTGTGGGGCTTTGGGGCAGTGCCAGTGGGTGTTGAGGGGAGCAGTACAGAACAGGCACAGAACTGTGCTGAGAAGCTGGCCCTGTTACAACATGCAGCTTGGCCTGCGGTGTTTGATAGGCAGGTGGCAGCCTGTTACAGATACCAGCATGGTAGTTGGAGCAGTTAGTTCTTCATCTTGAATGCAATCATTTCAATGCTTTATATAATCCAAATTGGGAAGGTTTCTTTACAGCGTGCAATTCTACCTAATTGCAATGAGGTGACATGGCACGCTACAAACTCCATCAAATACTCTTAAACCAGTGCTTCTCAATTTCAAATTATGGCTTTAAAATACGTAAAATGTGAATGTTCAGCAGTCTTGTGCTATCCTCAGTCCTCAATGACAACAGAACCGAATTCCGTTTGTGATCCATTTGTACAGGCTTATGAGCTAAGATAGGTGGCATGTAACATGCATGGAGGGCAGTCCTTTCATCAGATGCAGGTCTGGCCTTTCACATAGTGCTGGATAGTTACCTTTGAAAACAACAAAATAAAGCCACGCTGTAGTGTGACCTAGCTGTGATATAATCATGGTTTATGAAATTGATTTCTGTTTGTACAGGAATAGAGGGTGCTCAGAATTTCACTGGGGTGTTTTAATTTGATTATTGAACTGTTAAAGAAAGATGAAGCAATGTCTGAATTTTGAAGACCACTTAATCTGGGATTTTGTATCTTTTCATGACAAAGTTAAGAAGCTTTTGGTTTTTTCTGGTGCAATTCTGGCATGATGATAGAAAGTACAGCTGGAAATTGCTATGCTAAGTGTAAAACACTCAATTCCTAGTTTTCACAGGCTTAACACTTATAGAAATGTTACTTTCTGCTCTCGGTGTCTACACCAGTGGACTTATTTAATAAAATATGCTGCTATTTATGGGTTGCAAGAGAAAGAAAAATAGTTATTCCTCCTTAAAATATTTTGCCATGGTCCCAGAGACCTTGGTGAAAGGCTAATGGAAGCCAATGTGGCCTTTACTAAAGGCCATGCATTCTTACAGGCATTCATCTACTTTGCTCCAGGCTGTTGGCAGCTTTTTATAATCCAGAGAGCCTGGAAATCCTGAAAGTGCTTTTCTCTACTGCTCTTTGCCTTATCTTTAGAGTCTTGGAAAATGAAAGTCAGAAATCCACAACATGATCAAAATGCTTTGCTCCATTAGAATTAAAGGTAATGTTTTGTTCAGTTTGGGGTGGGGGGAATGCAAGTCTGAAAAAAAAATAATTGAGTAGTTAAAATAGAGCTGTTAAAATGGCAACATACAGACAGCCTGTGTATAAATATAGGCTAGCTCCTCAGCAGTGTTCTTATATGGTAGATCTGAGTGAAGGAAAAATATCAGCCTACTCTTACTCTGTACAAGCGTGAGTGTTGGTTGTTACGGTCTGGTGCCATATGTTTGATAGTAGACAAGGCTGCCTATTAAATGGAAATTACAATGACTCTTACCTTTTTTTCCTGTTGCAGGGACCTACCTTATCAGTGTGAGAGGGGAATCGCACAAACATACTGTGGATTTTTTGTCTGTACATGCTACTTGATTATCTATCTTTTACCGACCCACCCAAAAAGAGAGAAGCAGCATCAAACAAAAATCATTGCCTTGTCACTTTTGCTTGAGAGCTGGCTGAATTTTATGACACCTGCTGGAGAACCTACCTGGACCATTAGAAATGGAGCAGCTTGTTCTGCATCTCTGATCAGCAAAGCTTTCTGCATGGAGTACAAGAATCAAGTTGCCTTAAGTCAAACCATATGCATGTTGCACTGATTGTTGTAACTGTACTGCTGATACCACTCCAGACTTCACTAGGGCTTTCCCAGGCAGTAGTTTCTCATGTAGTTTGAATGCTTTCAACTGACATTTGAATGTTTTTTTTTATTAAATCTGGTGTAGCTGTGAAAAGTGGGGGCATGAACTTTTTTCTGTTAAGTTCGTGGTGAATTTTGAAGCATCACTTCCAAGCGTGATCTGTGCTATGGCAGCAACCTACAGGCTTATGGTCACTTCTGTGAACTGCTACAGCAGTGTGGTGATAGACCAGCACTTTCAGCACGCTGTGCATTACTGCACAGGGACTTGCCAAGTGTTTAAGCAAGGTGTTACATGCATAGTTGCCCACCACAGTGTCTGTGCAGAGCTTGGTGTCCAAGATGCCAACCTAGACCATAAAATTCCTGTTCCTGAAATTGGACTTACCTTGCCTGGAAATGAGGACTATCAGCAAATCCTCCCAAATAATCCAAGAATCAAAAAGGGCTCTTCAGTGCAAGCTTCCAACAGTTTAAAAGACATTACTGGTGAGGCAATAAACCTTGCCAGTGGTAAAATAAAGGAATTCTCCTTTGAAAAGCTCAGAAACTCTTCCAGTCATGTGGCCTACAGAAAGGGAAGGAAAGTTCGTTCAGAATCATTCAGCAGACGATCATTTGATTTTGACTTCATTTATGGGCACTTAAACAATGATGAGAACTGCCCTCCGTGTGGCTTTTTGCAGAGTCCCTCACCTGTGGAGAAATGGCAGGAGAGCAGTGATGCTCCAGAAGTCACCATGGATCCCATGGTTTCCTTCTCCCCTCATTCCTTCTCTGAAGAAAACTTCATTACCCAGATTTTGGAAAAACACAAGCTAGATGGTTCTTCTGGTGGAGATATTAAGGTGTGCTTAGACATTTTGCTCAAGTGTTCAGAGGATCTGAAAAAGTGCACAGACATAATAAAACATTGCATCAAAAAGAAGTCTGCAGACAGTGTTAGTGGAGGGAATGCCAATGATCCCCTGGCTAATCCAGAAATGATATATATGAATCTGATGACAAGATTTTCTTCATACCTGAAAAAGCTACCCTTTGAGCTCAAGCCACCAGGACACAAGGAAGCTAGTGACTTGACAGAATTAGTTAACTGTTTTCATGGCTTGCAGCAAACTCCCTTTCCCCCAGTATTTGGAGATGAGCAGCCACCTAGGTATGAAGATATTATTCAGTTGCCATCGTCAAGTACAGTTTCTCTCAGACTACCAGGTGATCAGTGTGAGGTGACAAGCACCTCTCAGTCCATCCAAACAAGTACTGTGAACTTTACCTCAAAGTCCCTTTACAGCATCCCACAGGAGAACAGTGCGAGAGCTGTGAAAGATGCTTGTGCTCTACCTCAGTTACCAGCCACAAGCCCTTCTGACTGCACATCTTCCACTGAAGCTCTGTACATTGAGGAGGAGTCTGATGGGGAAAGAATATTAGGGAAAATAAAGAAGGCAGAGCAGAAAGGGGGCTGGGAGAGTTTAGAGCGCAGCTACCAGCTAGCTGGTTGTTCAGATCTAACTGCCACTGCTAAAGCAGAACGTGCCAGAGTGGGAGATGTTGAGCTCTTCCATATTTCTGAGAAAATTACTCCTTTAAAACCAGTTTCAGAATCTGTATTGTGTGGATCCCAAGCTGATGTCTCCAAAGGAGAACAGATGTGCAGTAAGGTAGACAAGGAAGAGATAGACAAACTGCTGCTGGACTTGGAGTGCTTCTCACAGAAAATGGAGAGTACTTTGAGGGAACCCTCTCTAAAGGAGAGTGAACCTGCCTGTTTGCAAGTGTTTGGCTGGCAGGGTAGGCAGGTACTACCTCTGGCTCTTGAACCCAAAAGTAAACCCATTGACCCCACTTCCCCTTTGTCAAAAATCATGGAAACCAATGGTCATAAAATGGAAGAGGACGACAAAGCCCTTTTGCTGCGTATCCTGGAAAGCATTGAGGACTTTGCCCAGGAACTGGTGGAATTCCAGACAGGCAAGGGAAGCTTGTCCAAAGAGAGGGAAGTGATGCAGATTCTTCAGGAAACTTTAACAACTCCTTCACAGTCCCTCCTTGCAGGGCAAAAAAGCTATGCTGGGGCTGCCTCCAGAGACTCTGTTCCAGCTTCAATTCAGCAGGCCCCAGAAGTGATTAAAGTAAGAGAACCAAAACTTTGATGGGATAATGGGTAAAACAAACATAGGAAAAGGGAGGGGAAGGGGGGGGATTACATCTGCTAAGTGATTCATTGTGCTTTGGATGCTGCAGTGTGGAATAACATGCTCAACCTGGCAGAAATGTAGCATTTATTTAAATACAAACAAACAAAAGGAAACTAAACCCCCTAAACAAAGAAAATATGCCCTGACATGCAGTAACACCTTTGAGCTTGTTCCTTTCCTGCTGGTGCTCCTGTAGGCTGTTTGCTTGTGGTTTAAATGGGCCCTATATAACTGAGGGTAGAAACAATTTTTCAGCTAACTACTTTATTCCTGGGAGCAGGTATTGGACTGCCTCTCACCAGTTCAGTGAGAACTGGATGTTCCAGCTCTCCCTTTCCCATCTCTGAGCAGACTCCAACAGCCTTTGTTGTCCTCCTCATCACTAGTTCCTAAAGAGAGAGATTCTCCATGGCACAAAGGTCAGAATTTAGGAAGATTTAGTTTTCTTTTCCCTGTCCCCAGTGCATAGAGTCATTGTGGAGTCTGCATTGCTTGTATCTCTCAAATGAGGAGTAGGTTTTCCCAGGAAAAAGGAAGGATCTTTATAAATCTCTCAAATGAGGAGTAGGTTTTCCCAGGAAAAAGGAAGGATCTTTATAAGAGTCTGCTTTAGAGGGAAGCCAAGGCTGTCTGTCCAGCCCTCAGTGCTTTTCATCTGATAACAAGCACCAAATTTTCAAAAACAACTTGGTGCCAAACCTCTGAGTGCACAGAAAGTATAGAGAGGGCTTCAGTTTCCAAAATCTGCCTTCCACATAGGCACTTTAAAAGTGCTCAGGTTGTAAGTGAACTTTAACAGCTTCTTCCAGTTGGAGCATGATGTGCCTGTCTTCAAAACTCCACATTCCTGAAAGTACAGGTATTTGGTGCAATTCTGAAAGGGGTTAGGTGGGGTGTGTCTGACCCTAAATGACAGTGCTGAGATCTTTTTAGACTAGGCTCCCCAAGTATTTTTGATGTTTCTCTGGGCATCTTTGTTTACAGAAAATGGTGAGCATGACCTTGTCTGATATCTCCAGCAAGGAAAAAGAGTCTTTCCTCAAGGAGTATAGAATTAAGCAGCTCCAAAAACTCTGAAGTGATCTCTTACAATAGCTATTCTTGCATTGTATATTACTTCACAAAATTTTCTAACTTGTGAACTTAAAAGAAAAATGTGTTTGATAAAGTTTGACGCTGACTTTGTGGCAGTTTTTCTATAATACTTGAAAATTGGATGCATTTACACTGTCAAGTAGCTTATCAGTCTGGTCCCTTAGCAACTTCTGTTTCACTAATCACCGACCTAGCCTGTGTGTTAGTTTGCTCCCAGCCTGCCTTCTGTGGACATCTAACATGTGCCTGTACTGCAAGAGCTCTTCTCTTCCATGTAGCACCACAACCCTTGCTTTGCATAGGTGCCTAGAACCAAAGATCACAAGAGAGAATAACTGGCTTGGGGACTCAGAGGAGCTGGAGGGGGCCTGGGCTGAGCACTGTGCAGTGTGGATGCAGCTGGTACCCTTCAGAGGGAGTTAGCCCTTAGCAGAGTGGGCAAAAGTCATCTGAACTGCTGGCTCTACACTTACTCTGAGGTTTGCTGTCATTTATAGTATAGATGAGGCCACGAGGCCTTCTCTAGGTATGGCATCTAAGGTCTATGTCCATATTCCTGGATAACTCTGGATCTGGCTGGAGTTCCGTGTAGATTCTGATTCAGTATTGCACATGTGTGCCTGAATGAGTACGTAAAGTATTTGTTATATTTTCTCGAGGCTCACAAAACTGTTATCAAATAGTTGCGCACACGCACAAAAACCCCAGAGATCTAATATGGTGAAAATACAGTGTAGCTTTCATTTATGATGGTTGTGACAGTTTTATTATCCCTGAAATCCTAAGCAATGAAAAAGGGAGAACCACTTCAGACCGGACTGTGTGCTGTCTTAGTTGGCCTATCTGTGTTGAAATCTGTGCTAACTTGTATGGGCAACAGACTTTCCCTTTATCATAAAACCAACTATGATTATCCACAGAGAACACTAGAATTACTTGCCTCTTCATTTTCAAAACCCAAATACTTAGAAACTAGGAAAAGAATACTAAGGAAGTCCATCAATTTTACAGAGCACATAATGAGCGCATCATGCTTCTTTCAGGCAGGCCAGGAAGCGTTGCATACTTTTAGACTGTCCAACATTTCCCGTTCTGAGATCCTGTTTTCCATTGCTTATCTCTAAACCTCCAACTATTTGTTTTAAAATTTCCTGTTCTCTGTGTCTGTCTTTCAGGCTGATTTTTTTAATTTGTTTTTGAAATACAGTTCAGTGAAAACAGTTCAGTTGTCTGTTGGAGGCTAGCAAAAAAACCCCAACTGTTTATCTGTATTTTTGTCTCTAGATAGGAGGGCAATAAGGAGTTGTGGGTGGACTAGTAGGTGTGAGGGAAATAGGAGAAACTAGAACCAGTGAGTAGTGAAGAAGGTGGAGATGGGGCTGTTGGGATTCTCTGCCCTGATCTGCAGAAGTGATGAGTGTCAGGGTTTGGGGTTTTTTTTTTGGAAGGTAAAAGGTGCTACCTTTTGAGTAAAATGTCATCTAATGCGAAGTGTTGGAAAAGTTAGTGGTGGTTGTATTTGACCTTAACATCTTTGTGCCCTTGGTCTACCACCTGTACAGGATGGCTGATTTGACAGAGTGTTCATATTCAGTTAATGTTTGCAGAATACTTGGTACTCTAGTGAAAGTACCCTAGAAAAATCTGGAAGAAACTCAGTCCTTCTGTTTTCAGAATCAAGTCTGAGTAGTGCAGGGCTCCGTTCCAAGTCCTACTCATGCGTTTTGTTTTGAGCTGTTGGATAAAGTTTGTGAAAAATTTTGAGAGCAGAGACCAGGACTGGGGTTTGATACAAAAAGAGGCCTCTTTTTTTTTTTTTTTTTTTGTGTGCTTCCTCTGTTGGGTATCTCTTCTCAAAAGGATTACTCATAGTGTAGTGAGCCAGAAAGAGCAGTCCTGCTTCCCATTTCTCTCTCCCCTATGCTTCTACTTCCTATTGCATGGTTCTGAATCTTTCTTTATACTGATTATGATGCTTGTACACAAGATAAAAATTTTAGTTAGTTTTTTTTTCTGCCTGTTTAGTAAGTGGAATTGCTCACACTGAGGTCCAACGGGCGATACAACCATTTCTGGACAGGGACTGTGGATCTCGGAGCAGAGGGTTTACAGTTTGCAGGGCTGATAAATGGTTTGAGACCACCTTGTCTAACCACATTATATCAGATGGTAGAGGCCTGAGTCAAGTATCCAGAGGCCATTCCCTGTGCCACATGTTTTTTCTGGGCTGGCTCCAGGTATGTCTATCGAATGCTGCCTTGCCTGGATGACTGATAGGGTGGGTATTGCTGGGACTCTCAGAAGTGTTCCTAACTCACTGTGCTCTAAAGCATTGTCCTGAGGCCATACATCTTGCTTTTTTGTATCAAAATGCCTATGTTGCATGCTTAACCAGGTGACCCGAAGATGGCTCTAAGTAGAATTAAGACTTTTACAGTCATATAAAGTTAAGGTTGACCTGGCAACTTCATAATTCTGCCCCTTCAGAATGCTACTTCATCATTCAGTATACTTCTTCATTTTGCAGATTTAATGATATTCTTATGAAGGTCTTGCGTGGGGCAATTAACTGTAAAAAGTGGCTTTTCTAACATCATAATGACTTTAACTTTGTCATGAAAAAATCACATTTTCTCAATATGCATTCAAAATATAATGTAGAACTTTTTCTGGAAAATCAGATTTTATCTTACATATATTACAAATTGTTTTGATCAGATATTGATAATATCTGTCAATTAAGCTATACACACAATCTGTGCTCTTTTCAAACATTAATTATTCATAACTTCTAAACCCAAATAGTAAAAAAAGGCGCTTTTTTTTTGGTAATACTTATTGAAATAAATGAAAACAGTAAGTGAAATTTTAAATATCTCAGAATCAAAGAAGACAGAGAAAAAAAAAATTACATTAAAATAAAGAATTAAAAGAACCAATACCAAACAGTTAAGGACATGTTCATGGTATGCAGGTACCTTTTTTAATCAGGGCAGATAACAGTCTCTGTGTGAAGTTGATTTATCTTGAAGTAAACATCTAAAGGTAGGTGAAACAAAGCCTCGGGATACACATTGAGTTTTTCAGCCTCATTGACTCTAAAACCAAGAAAAAGTCATGCTGTTGCTGGAGAAGTTTAATTCGTTTTGAAAACAGTTGAAGTTGGTACCCTTCTCAGCTATGCAGAGTGCATTGAATTGTTGCAGCCAGGCTTTGGGGTACAGCTAAGTCCTGGGATGGTTAAATCATCTTAATCTTTTAGGACTAAGTGTCCAGCTTTAGGCACAGGTGAGATTCTATGTTCTGATGGCTAACAAAGGTAGTCAGACACCTCTTTAGATTTGACATCTCTCACCTTCATGCTTAAAACTGCGTCACTTGTAGCAAAGAGGGTTTTCTAAATTTGACTGCAGTAATTTGTTCAGTTGATCTGTGGGGTGTTGATACCAGATTTTTCTGCTGTGGATTTTGTCTGGTTGGTTTTGAAGCTGTTGGTACAAGATTCTCTTACTGTCAATTTTTCATAGTACTGTATAGTTGTTTTTATTTATACCCACTTCATGTGTTTTGAGGCTACAAAATACCATGCTAGGAGCTTGCTATAGTGCAAAAAATTGGAATTCAGACACAGCAAGCGTTGCCTCCAGATTACTTGTGTTTTTCCAGATTACCAGTGGAAAAAACCCCAAACTTCTGGGATCTTTTGTGACAGGTTAATTTGTGAATGAGAACTATGTGGTTGTTTTGTTTTTTTAAAGTATCAGCTAGTGGTTGCTAGATTAATATGTATCTTTCATGCATACATCTTTTAAAGCCCACTGTAGCTGGTCTGGATGCAGCTGTAGATATGAGAGATTCTTTGGACTACATTTCCTCTGCAGGCTGTAAAAGGAGTGGCAATGTGTAAGCAGGGTGAGAGTTCAACTGAAGATGAAGTACACTTGCCACAGACAATTTAAAATAAATTGCCTTTTGACACGCTGCTATATGAGAAGTGCAGGACTCTTGGTACAGTGGAGCCTTGTGGGCTCTTTAGGCATTGCCTTAATGCTTAGAAAAAATTGTCAGAGTAAGAAAAACAAAACTTATTCCGAAACTGTTGCATATGGATCTGTGTATCCTTCACTTGGTGGCAATTCCAGTTAAAGCATTCCTGCCTGCCTTTTCTGGGGGCTCCTTTTCTCATTCCCATCCTCATCCTTTGTATTCATTTGGAGGGCACATGGCAAAGTGGGCTGATGACGTTGTAATAATGTTGTGATTCTTCAGACTCATAGCTGTGAATATACATCTGGACTTCAGAGCTTTTTCAGTTCCCCGGTTGCACGGTTCAGACATAGCTACAGTGACCTAAAGGGACCAAACTATGATACATTCTTGTTCAAATCTTTTTCATAAAGAACTGGATTCCTGTCAGGACTCAGACTGGACAGACCAGGGAG
Source organism: Astur gentilis (assembly GCF_929443795.1). Classification (NCBI taxonomy): domain Eukaryota; kingdom Metazoa; phylum Chordata; class Aves; order Accipitriformes; family Accipitridae; genus Astur; species Astur gentilis. The sequence continues at coordinate 16,278,783 of NC_064885.1, forward strand.
TTTAATTTGAAATTCCCTCAGGCTAAATTAAGGTGAAACGACACCAAACGATCATTAAAGACTTTATTCATGACAGAAGCAAACTGAACTGGGGAGGTGTGGTAGTAGGTGGCAGGGTTTCTCACAACAGGAATTAGCATAAGACTACTTCTGTAAACCGTGTAACTGTATACATTAATTCAGGGAATAAGGAGATCCCTCCCGTTGAGTCACGAGGTTCAGAGCAGACCCCCTTGCTTTCCAGACTCCTCCTCAGAGAAGGGTCTAGGGGCGGCTGGATCCACTCTTAGTCTCAGACTTGGTCAACGGTTTATATCTTGAAATGGATGAGGTGTAGGGATTGTGGAAAAGGAAAGAGAGAAGAAGACAGAAAAAGGAGGAGAAAGTTTTCACCGGTCCTGGGTCCAGCGTTGGTTCAGTCAGCTGAGGGGTCTAGTCCCAGTGGGCTTGCTCACCTGGGGCTTCAGTTGGTGTCCTTTTATCGTCCTTGCCCCTCCTTCAGGCGGGCACCCACATGCCTGAAGGAGGGGCAAGCATGATCAGGTTAATGAGCAGTTTCTGAGCCTTTGGGCTTGGGGGTCCTTTGCGGAGTAATTTCTCCTTCCCTGCAGACACTACCATTGTTTGATCTTTGTATCAGAACAGGGAGCTGCACACCTTCCAGCATGCCCTCCCCCTCCTGTTGCTGATGTCTGAGCTGACAGGCTTTTCACCTTGGTTCCTTGCTGTGCAGGGTTTGTCTTTAAGCAGAACTTGCCCCACCACAATGTTTGAGACGTTAACTTTTTCAGTCTCTCGCAATTCCATAGCCCAGGCTGTGGGACTGATGATTGAGAAGCAACAGGAGAGAAAATAAACTTGGGGGTTTTGATACAGATTTATGAAGACATTAAAAAAATTCCTTTTGTGTGTGTCAGCTGGGAGTCTCTCTCCTTTAGTAAATAGCCTGTTTAACTGCATAAGAGCAAATCTGTGCTCAGAGCATCCTTTTAGATAGGCTGTTTCTGTGTCTATCTGTAGTCCAGTCAATTAAGTGATGCTGTATTTGAATTAACTGTGGGCCTTCTACAGGAAACCAGGAGAAGGACAGCAGAGGCACATGTCCAATAAAAGCTTTCTGTTTGTGAGGCTCAGTAAGATCTTTTCATTTCAAATGCAGTATCTTGATAAAAGCAAGCTCTACTAGCTAGAAATTGGATGTTGTTCTGTGTTATGGAGCTTGGAAAGTAAACTGGCAAAGTAGCTAGGACTGGCAAAGTAGCTTGGACTTTCAAAGTCAAGTAGGGAAAGCAGGCCATGGGACTAGGTGTTTGTTAATTTTGTGGAGTAAGAACTGGGTTTAGGCCTTTGTTCAGCACCATTGTCATGATAGAAGAGGGAGAACACACTTTTAACAAGGCTAGACAAAGTCTGGGCAAGAGTTTGAAGTCTACTTGGTCAAGGTTGTGCAGAGAAAGAGTAGACTTGTCCACTGAGAATTGCTTTGCCTTTGCCTTGTGAGAGCTTTGGGAGAAGTTAATAAAAAGAATGATACGTTTTGATGTCTTTATGAAACTATTTTCTTAAGAACTGCTTTAGAATGCCTGAGCTTATTATCCAAGATCATCCTTATGTGCTTGCTTGGCATTAAAGAAAGTAGAAGATTTGATTTTTCCAAGCAAGAAGGAAAAAATGACGTTTTTGAAAATTACAGCCTTTGGCCTAGAATGGTAACTAACGATCTTTTGCTTCATCACCTCAGAAGCAGGGACCTCAAACCACTAGCATCATACATGCACAGGCCTTGGCTGAGAGCATGTGGTTTAACTCTAGCGGAGTCTGATGCAAGTTTGCACCTCACATTTCAGCACTGAAATACGTGAAGTAAGAACTATTGGGGAAGATGGTATATTTAGCCACTTCTGCAGTGCATCTAATTTTAGCACTCTTGGTAGCGGTGGTGGGTGCTTCCTTTCCCATATTACCCCTGGCCTATTACAAGCCAAGGACAGATTGTCTGTCATGTAGCCAGCAGGGAAATAGATTCTGTTGTAGATCATGTTTCTCAATTAAAGTATTACAAGAAGGCAGAAGATCCTGGTGGTACTGAAAGATACTTTGAATATCAGTTAAAAAAGTGAAGTTTGGCTTCAGGAGTGAGATAAAATCTCTAGATGTTGTCCTTGTGAAGAGAGAGAAGACATAGTATGTTGAAGTCATTTGCCATTTTTTGCCTGTAAAAAATCAAAACCAAGAAAGCAACGTGCTGGTCTTGACGTGGTCTCCTACAGAGTCCCTGTGCCCCTTCTGGAAAGGGCAGCATCTGCTTAGGAGCTGACCAGGATGATGATCAAGGAGAGTTCTCTGCGGAGGGATCCAGACTTAGGAGGGGAGCTAGCTTTCCTTGCGAAGGGCTGTGACTTTGTTCTTCCATCTCGATTCAAGAGGAGGCTGAAGTCATTCCAACAGGCCCAGGTTTGAACGCTTGGTGTTTCTTTTTCTTTTTCTGTTGCTTTGTACTTTTTATTGGGTCAGAGAATCAAACTGTGTCCCCTCTAGGCATGTCTATTTGCAGAAAGTTATTTGCAGCTAGATACCAGCAGGTTTAAAAATAAACCTTCCAGGCTTAGATTGCAGAGTTAAAATGTCTTTGTAAACAAGGGGAAAAAAATTAACAGCAAGGGCAGTGATTTAATAATAGGGAGAGGTAGTGTAAAACTATTAAGCCTTTTCTGTGTTTCTTTGTAAGAAAAACTCTATGTGATTGCTCTGAATGTCTCTTCTTGCATGTGGAACAATCACAACATTCTGCTGTACTTAGTGGGTTGTGCTCTCTACTGTACAAATTTGTGCGCAGACCAGCATACCTGGCTTTGGCATTTGTGATTTTACCATCATGAGGTGCTTGTGCTGTTTCCTGCTATCTCTGGGCTCTGGCTGAAGAAGATCATAGAATCATTTAGGTTGGAAAAGACCCTTAAGATCATGGAGATGTAGCCAAAGAAATGGCAATTGTACCAGAGCTATATTTCTTCGTAAATCCCAGCAGCTGTACTCGCTTTTGGGGACAACTGGCAAAAGATTGGAGTAGTTTATGCTAGGATACCAAATGGGCATGTAGCCACTCCAGATTTACAGGGGGTCACAATATGCTGAAATCAGCCCATCTTGAGCTTCATCTATATTTAAATAATCGGTGACCCAGTGAGGAAGTTAAAAAGTTGAAATTATGAGCAGTGCAGCTGTTCCCTAAGAAACAGCTATTAAAATTGCGCCAGAGTATATTGCAGTGCATTTTGTTTTCATGATTTCTGGTGACAGGTTAAAGTACGTATATGAGGTTAATCTCTGGAACATGTTTTTTCACTCCCTAGAGGAGAATTGCATGAAGTAATAATGTGTAGTAATAGCTTGGGCAGAGACCATGAGCAATTTAGAAGAGACTAAGAAGAGCCATGCAGCACAGCTAAATTCACTCTCCAGAGTTAGTCTGATCACCTAAGGACATAATCAGGGTATGGTTTGCAGGGAGAGATAAGATCTAACAGACCAACTGGAAAAACTGACAAGCCTTTGGGACATGAGCCCTCCGCCTGGTCTGAAGTAGGAGCAGCGACCTTCACTGTTAAATGCATGGAGAATAACTGCTCTGGGGCTGCAGATGCAAGGCAAGTGAACTAACGCAGTGGGCGATTCCAGCTAAAAAAAAGATAGTCTGTCTTCCTCTTCTCTTTCTTCCAATACTTGTTTCCTTTTGCTGCTTCCTCACAATGTGTCACCCCTGTCTTGCACTGGGCCCCACAGGCCTTTCTGTGAGCTGGCTTAACTCATAACATGGTAGAAAAATCATCCAGCAACACAGCTAAGTCCGTTTTCTGCCTTCCAAGCGGGTTAAATCGGTTCACAGAGGGGTCTGGCACACTCTGGAGCTGGGACTTGGTACACAGTGACAATATATATTTGGGGGTGGAGGACAGAGATGGGAGTTCTCCCACTTGGTGGTAGTGAGATGTTAATATTTGTACATTTTGGGGCTCTACCTTGTGGCTTGGGTGTGTTAGTGTGAGATGACCTGAGAGTAGAGGTAATTGGGCTCGCTAAACGTAGAAAAAGGGCTAGCAGGAGGAAAGGTGATAAGGCAGTGAGAGGGAGCACAGAGATGAGTGGTAGGTAGTTTATAGAACACATAGATGTTGGCCAGGAAGGCAAGGAAGAAGGTTTTTCGTAAAACCTGTATCTCTTTAGAGCTGTAAATTTCAGTTCTTGTGCTCGTCTTTTGCAGGACTATTTGTGGAAGGATCAGAGACATTCCCATAGCAGTGTTGGTGGGAAGGGAGGTAGGGAAGTCTCTAATCTAACATCTCACTTGTAGGAAGACTAGGTCACATCAGCACTGGTTTTCTCCATGTTTTGAAAACTCCCCAAGGATAGGGATTCCCTCCTCCCCCTTCCAGTGACCTCTTGCAGGGCTGTACTACCCTCAGTTAAATTCATGCTCCAGCCTAACCCTCCCAAGCTGTGGTTTATGGCTGTTGCCCCTTTTATACCATGTACTACTACAGAGTTTGGCTCTGTGGTCTCTGTAACTGTGCTTCAAATAGCTGTAGGCTGTGATTAGCCCATCACTTAGCTTCCTCTTTGCCTGGCTAAACAGGCCCAGCCCCTCAGTCTCTCCTGCCATGTGCTCCTGACCCTGGCTATCTGATTTGCCTTCTGTAGATCTCTGGTCAGTCTTTCCCTATCCTTTTTGAAGTGAAGGCCCAAACTGGTCTCAGTAATCCAGATGCAGCCTCACTGCTGTCAGGCAGAGGAGATAATAACTTCCCATGTTCTTCTGGCCCTGTTCCTAATGCAGTCTACTACATAGTTTGCCTTATTTGTAAATGGCCAATGCTGCAGGCTCATGTTCAGCCTGGTGCACACTATCTCCCCCACATCCTTTTCAGCAGCGCTGTTGCTCAGCCAGTGGGTTCCCAGCCTGAACCAATGCTTGGGGTTGCTGTACACAGGTGGAGAACTGGGTACCTTTTCTCATGGAAGTAGTTGAACAGATTGTCAAGGTCTCTTAACTTGAGGTGCTGCCTTTCATCATGCTAGCCTTCCCACTAGGTAAGTGTCATCTGCAGTCAGGACAGATGAGTTCCAGTGATGCTTCTCTGAGGAGTGGGGGTTTATGCCCACTGTTGTCCTTCTGTCTGAATTAATTTGGGTGCACAGTGGTTGATTTCTCCATGGTGTTTTCATGGAAGTATTTGGAGTGTGGGGTGAAGTATATCAGTCATGGAAAGGGCATGTATAATATCTATAGGCACATTTGTCACTAGAGGCATGCAAGGTCTGTGTTTTCAAAACTCAACTGGATAAGGCCGTGAGGAACTTGATCCAGCCTTAGAGTTAGTCCTGTGTCCCTTCCCACCTAAATCTTTTTGTGATTCTGTGTTGCTTAGGTAGAGTTTGTTTTCATTTTTGTTTCACTGCAGTTGGACTTTGTTTAGGCTGGTGAGTTTACAGTTTATGGTAGAAAAGATTCTATCCAGAAATGCATTTTCTCATAGCCTCTCATCTTTGTGCTCTTGGGACCCATGTGCAGATGAACCTTTGCTGTTCTTACTGTCCTTAGAGATGGGTAAGAAAGAAGCAGCAGAAAGATACAATGATGGGAAAGGGCTTCAGGGAAGGAAAGGAAGAGAAAGTCTTGGGCAGTAGATGCAAATCAGCTCTGGAGAACTGATGATCTTTGAGGATGGCTTGTGTCCAGTTACCATCAGACTTCAGTAAGACAGGAACTGTAAAAACTGGAAGGAGACGTTAAGTCAGCACTGTGGACTGTGAGAAACCAGACTGAGTCACTGTACCCTAGAAAAGAGGATTACAGAATCCCATTTGGAAAAAACCCAAGAAACTGGTAAATTTATTATCTAGGATCCTGTTGGAGATTGGGTCCAGGAGGAAGGAGCAGAAAGCATTTGAGCGCTTGATGTGATACTGCTTCCTTCTGTGGAGTTTTCTGCTGGGACTGGCAAGTCCCTGAGAGGCAAGCCTGGATGGCAAAGGTTTAGTCTCTGTGCTTTGTTTGTGTAGCTACAATGAGACTGTAGTTCTGTTTTATTTATAATGCAGATGCCACTATTCTAGTCTGTCCATAAGTAAATTGCACGACTGGCAAAAGATGATACAGCAGATAGATTTTAGTTAAGGTAAATTACACTATGCTATGGAGCAGTGTTTAAAAACAAGCTTTAATCTCACCTTCCCCTTAGCAAAAAAAAATATATAAAAAAAATCTATTAGCTATTGGTAATAAAGATAAAAGATTTATTATAGTATTTGTAGTTTTCTTTCTTAGTTGTCCTTTCTGAAAATGCATGTCCCTATTGGAAAAATGTGTTCCACTAAGCAAACAGCATTTAAGGTTAACTTTTTGCAGTAAGAAACTGTTTTTTTCCAAGGAATTCCCACAGAATTTCTCCTCATATAACTTTTTTCTTTTTTTTTTTTTTTTTTGTGTTGATGTGGGTTTTTTTTTTTTCACAAATAGTTGTAATTAACTCCCCCCCTTCTACATAGTTGTCAACATCTGGTTATACCCATCCCAGACTATTGACTTAAGATTGTTTTAGGGAGCAAGATCCTCAAGAGCTGGTTGCTGCTTGTTGTTTTCTCTTGGTGGTGGTGTGGGCAGCTCACTTCTTACATGAGAAGGAAGAAGACAAAGTGCAAAAGTTTTATTTCTATTCCTGAAGTAGAATCTTCAGAAAAGAAGCCATCCATGAGCAATGCTTCCCCCTTGTTTGACTTGGACTGAGCAGGAGTTAATGATTCAGTCTTACTGGGAAGGTCGGCTGCAAAATGATGTCTGAACTGCCTCCCTACTTTAAAGCTTAGCAGCATTCCTTGTATTTCTCCTATAGATGTCTAACCTTCTGGCTTGTGTTGTAGTCGTAGATCAGGAAATTACTGTAGATTCTGGGGTACTGACTTGTGGCTTATGTGAGCTGGTACCAAGGGTTGCTGACTTTGGCAGTACCTGGAAGAAAATGAGTTGTTCTGCTTTTCAGAAGGTGGAGGCCAGGTCGAAGTGGATGAGTTGTGTTACAGGATGATCAGCTTGAGTCTTGTGCTATATTGGGATGTATGTCATATACAGAAGAGGAGGAAAACGGCACAGTGCTGTTGTGGTGGTCTACTTCGGGGATGCCTCTTTGCCTTCTAAGAGAAAAAAAAACCAAACAAAACACAACAATTTTATCATTCTCTTGTACAGTAAGGGAAGGGGATATATTGTTAAAATGAAGAGTCAGTGTCCTTTGAGAGAACAATATGTTGGTTTGCTTCCTTTTGGTTTATGGACCTTTTCATTAAATTTGAATCATTTCTTCTAGCTCCTCACAGTCCTGACAGCTCTGAGGGCATGCATGCTTTGAAGAGATTAATGAGCAACAAACCTGTTTCTGAGAAGTGGGTCTTCAAGACAAACTGATGTTAAGTCCTATTATAGAAGTCAAGTGGCTGCAGTTGGCACTTTGTTGTTCTAGCTTTGCATTGTTTGTATGAATATGGTGCTGTGAGAAACCAGCAGGGATTTCTCCACTGTTGGAATCCAGAAAGTGAACTCTACTGAATAGAGTTGTGTTGTGGCTGGAAAGCCACTGGCTAGGCAGGGCAGACAGGGTGCAAGGCAGACTGTAAAACCAGAAGTGGTGGTGTGTGTGAGTTCTCATCCAAGTCAAGTCACTAGCTTGACTTACACATCAAGGTCTGATTCGTTGACCCACTGTTGCCCAGTGTTGTGGTTTAACCCCAGCCAGCAACTAAGCACCACACAGCCGCTCACTCACTCCCCCCATCCAGTGGGATGGGGGAGAAAATAGGGGAAAAAAGAAGCAAAACTCGTGGGTTGAGATAAGAACGGTTTAATAGAACAGAAAAGAAGAAACTAATAATGATAATGATAACACTAATAAAATGACAACAGTAGTAATAAAAGGATCAGAATGTACAAATGATGCGCAGGGCAATTGCTCACCACCCGCTGACCGACACCCCGCCAGTCCCTGAGCGGCGATTCCCTGCCCCCACTTCCCAGTTCCTATACTAGACGGGACATCCCATGGTATGGAATACACCGTTGGCCAGTTTGGGTCAGGTGCCCTGGCTGTGTCCTGTGCCAACTTCTTGTGCCCTGGCTGGGCATGAGAAGCTGAAAAATCCTTGACTATAGTCTGAACACTACTGAGCAATGACTGAAAACATCAGTGTTGTCAACATTCTTCGCATACTGAACTCAAAACATAGCACTGTACCAGCTACTAGGAAGACAGTTGACTATCCCAGCTGAAACCAGGACACCTAGTCAGATGGAGTTGTCTTGAGAAGGCTTGTCTTGGAGACTTCTATTCACCCCTCTTGCTTAGCATCCCTTATTGAAGCAGACAGTCGGGGCGGGGGGGGGGGGGGAATCTTCATCTAACATGCAGCAGTGGCTGCTCTGGGGCCATGTGTTCCCTTCCCAGGTGCATCCAGCCTGTCTGGGTTTTGCTGCTGTTAATCTACTGAGTAAAGAGCAAAAGGAAGCCAGGAGAAGGGTTTTCTTCTATTAAACCAGTGAGCTGCCGCTCCTGAAGTGAGTGATCAGCTTCCACCCAGCTTAACCCTTGCCATCATTTCAGGTCACCTACCTGCATTGTCATACTGTGGGACAGAGTAACCATGGCTGATGCTTACCCTGTCCCACAGCCCTCTTCAGCCCCAGTAGCACTTTGAGCCTCAGACCTGGCCCACTTTCAGCTCCAGCATCACTCAGGATCAGACACAAAGATGTGCAGTGTGTGAGAGAGTAGGAAAAGTCAAGGAAGAACAGATTTGTGGGAGGAATGGGAGGAAGAATAGATTGTGGTAACCAGTCTTATTCTCCAAAGGGCGAGAGCTATATTGAGGATCATACAGACGCTGAATACTGGTATTGATAGACTCAGAAGTCCTGAAGGCTGAAAGTAATCTTCAGCTTTTCTTGTATTGTAAGACACAGGAAAGGAGGACTTAAAGAAACCCAGGCTCCAGGTTGATGGGTTCTGTACAGAGCAGTTACAATAACAAAAGTATGCTTTGGCTGTCATTTGTGTTCAAGCATTCTTGCTCCTGAAATGGGACAGCATTTGGGAGAAGGAAGAGGTCTTCCCCATTTAAAGAAAGAGCAGTGAAGCAGAGGAGTGAAGAGGAGGAAAATCCTTCCAGCTCTTGTTTCACAGGTTTCTGAAGAATGGGTTATAAAGTATTCTAAACTGCAGGTAAAAACAGGGCTTAAGGAAGCTTTAACAATTCTCACTTCTTCACCTTCCTGAAAGCAAACCCATTCTAAGTTGGGGTATTCAGTATGTGTTAAGAAAAAAGCTCCAAGTTTCTGGAAAATAATAAGGCAAAGAGTTTAGTCAGTTCATCATATACATTCTTCTGTATTTACTGAACTCAGACTTGGCTACTTTATCCTAAAACCATTTTGTTTTGAAATAGTTAGAATAAACAAACTGAAAGTTGCAGCTGTATTTACTTGTCTATTGCCTTATTAGCCTCTTATCACATATGTTGTTATATTAATAACTCTTGCATTTAAACTGTTGTGCAATAGGCAAGCCTATCAGCTTTTCCCAAGAAAGTGTGTATTCATGGGGGAGTAGGGAATTTGTCATCCCTTGACATTCCAGCATCTGAATTCTGCAGCTTATACTGTAACTACTTTTCAAAGTTTAAAAAATATTCCCTCTTATGTCTGAAAAATTACCTGTTTTAGGATCTCATTATGTACTTAAATAGAAATGCTGCCTTTTATGAGAAGTATTGGTGTATAGGTAGAACTAGAAGATTGCAGAGATCCAGTAGAAAGGCGATATAGTGGGGATCACCATATCAGCCACATGTTTATTAGAGGAGTGGTAGGATGGTAGAGCTAATAAAAAAAGAGGTGGTAGGCGTGGGAGGGAAGACTACCTTCAAACAGGCATGCAAAAGGCCTACTTTAAATTCCCAGTTTTCTCCTTGTTTTTCAGCAAATGACATAGATGCTGATTCAGTGAAACCTTTGAGTGCTTCGCCTGCAAAAGGACTCTTTCAGCTGGATTTGTGAACAGACCATTTGCATTTTGCACTAACTCTGTGTGCTGTATCATGTGGGTGCCTAATGACAAACTATGCTGGCTGCTCCTAATTCCTAATGTAAAAATTGTTTTGCCAGTACTTAGTACCTTGAACAAAATCAAGTCTTGGACTGTTGTAAGTTGGGCATAGAATAATAGGCTTCCTGAAATTTAGAAGACAGTCTTGCAAAGCTTTTCTTAATTTGTCTGTGAAGCAATACTTTGGCAAAACTAATTATGTTCCCAAGGGATGGAAAATGTCAATGTTATGAATGTAAGTTCACTCATACACGAGGCAAGACATTTGTGTGGGTGGATGTTCTAGTTCTAAGGGGAAATACTGAAGAGAAGATTTTGATGCTTCGCTGTTTATGGGGCAGAATGACAACACAATGACCAGCGTGAGAAGAAATAGCATTGTCCTTGTTCTATGGTATTGCCGAATTGCAGATTGTGTGTAATCTTGTGGTTCAATAGTATGTCATAATCCACAGTTACTACATAAAATGCACAGAAACTACATAAAAGCAGAGGTGATGTATCCTAAATTTGCAATGTTTGATATTGCAGAAATTTTTTAATTGGCTACTTAAGACATGCATTTTTATCCCTGTGCTATAATTTAACGGTTGGTGGTTTTTAATTTTTTCTTAAGCATGGGGAGCACCAACTATTTTGTCCTGTTTGGTATACCATGCTGTTAAAAAGTATTTGTTGTGAATTATATTTTCAGGTTCAAAATAAACAAGAGAAGAAACCTGGAACTTCATCCACAGTCCCTTTGAACACTGCGGTTAGCCCTTGCACTCTTCTGCCTGTGAATAAAGCCACCAGCAGTACCCCTTTATCGATAAACATTCCACGTTTCTACTTCCCTAAAGGACTTCCGAATGTCTGCACTAATCATGAAGAAATCATTGCCAGGATTGAAGAAGCCTTTACAGAGTTTGAAGATGAGAAAGCAAACATCTGTGAAATGGGGAAAATTGCTAAGGTAACTGTTCTTTAGGTTTCTCATTTTTTTGAGAGAAACACTGAAACTAAAAATAATAAAGTATCTCATAGCTGTTCTCATTTTCAGTGAAAAAAGAACCAATATCCTTTTGCTCTGAATGTTTTTGTTTAGGTTAAGAAAATAGAAAAAAAAAAAAAAGAGCTAAGTTTGCTGTTTGTCACATCTGATGTGTATGCTCTTTCTTGCTCTGATTTGCAAAATGGTACTTTCAGATTTCTTACCAAGTACAAATTTCCTTTTTCTTTTCTGTTCCTCCATAGTTATGCTCAGAAAGTAGCAGAAACTTAGTCTGCCTCTGTGGCTTCAGGTAGTGCCATCTACCTTCTTTATGGTTAGCTGTCCCACTAATCTGGACATGATCTGTGTATGCTGTTGCATTGTCACTTGAGAAAGCAGTTTTGAACCTATGGCTCTTTAGGCACAGAAGAGGGAAATGCTTAGTCAACCCTCAGCCACTGAGATGTGTATGTTCAATATCCATAATGCAGGTGTCAGCAGACTTGGAGTTGTTACAGTCTGCTAATGAGTTCCTGGCTTCAGGGAACAAAACACAGCACTTGTGTGGGAGCATGATGCAGCTGGGTGGTTCTATTTTGCTCTCCTTCAACCATGATTTTTAGTAATGCTGATCTAAAACTAGCAGTTGTCAGACACATCTCAGATGTTCAGCTTGCCCTGAATGCATCTTTGGCACTGTAGATTGAGCAATGGTCTGTCCAAGAGGAGCACTTGTTTTCCAAGAAGGAAGATTTTTCTGGAAGGAGAGACTAGGTTGGTTTTTTGTTTGTTTGTTTTTAGAGGAATTGAGTGGCATTATTTGTAAACCATGTCTGAAAACATAAAACATAAACAGAAAAACTTCTTTGCTTGACCAGAAAAAAGGTTTGAAACTGATTTTATGAGAAGACAGGCAACTGTGTGTGGCCTGTCATGTTCAAACTGGGAAAAGCAGGAGGGTGGTGTAGAAGAGAACTCTGCTTTTGCCTGGTCTCTGCGTCTGTGTCTACATGGGTGTGTTCCATGCTATTTAGCTATTGTAAGGCTTGCTTCTGTACCATGGGGTTATTGATAATGGTACCAGTTTTGGGGATCTGAAATAAATGCTGGAGAAGCTACACAAAGAAAATAGCAGGAAGTAAATGTCACTGTTTCCTCAGATTAGCTAAACAGCTGTAGTACAGTCATCTGACACGGGGATGGCTAACTCCAAAAGCAGTTCTTGTGCTGATTGGGGTTCCCAAAGGAACATGCAGGCCCAGACAAAAAGTTGAGAATGGACTTGCAGGATAGTCTTGCTTAATAGAAAAGGTGAAGGAGGCTTTGTGGGGAAAGCAGAAATGATGCTTCAACTACTTCTTCAAAATGGTCTTCCTTCCATTTGGTGTGATATCCTTCTTGCCTGTGCCTGGCCTGAATCAGCTGCACTCCTACTCCCTCCAAGGCCTTTGTTTTGCAGATGTTCGATACCTTGTCTGAAGTCGTGAAGGCGGCTGGAAAGATCTTTGTGGTAAAGAGGAGGTTTCTTGAAGGTGTCAGCAGATGGATGTTTGAAGCCATTTTCAAGCCTGCTTTTCTGAGACATTACAGAGTACAAGATGCTTGAGCTCTTATTGATTACCATTCTGAAAGCTAGCAGCCTCTGCAGAAGCTAGCTAAAAAGTTGTGTTCAGGGAGTCCTTTTGCTGTTATCAGCCTCTTTCCATTTGTGCTTTCATTTTTTTGTTACCCTGCTGAGATCTAGCAGTGTTGGGAAGATGGACTGTTCTGGATGGAAGGCACTGCACTGAAAACTATGGATGGGAACTATTTCTCCTTCAGGCATTTAATCATCAATTGTCTATAATTAGAATTGAAGTTCCCTTGCTGTCAATGAGAAGAAGTCAGCCCATATAGAGAATGTATCATCCTTTTCTAAGATAGGTCAGTGAGGTAGCTCGTGCAAGTGCTCTTCTGGAAGGAGGTGCCTGTGACTCTCCACTTCACTTTGCAGGGAATCTTGCTAAACAGAGCTTAAGAGCGTGATAGTCTCCGATCCTTTTCCTAGCCTGACAGGATATATTTCTCAGCTACTTAAAAAGGCATATGACAAAGTAGAAAGTTATTGGTGGATTCTGAGCCTTGGCATACAGTAAATAGCTTTTTTTGACTAACCTGTATGCCCTTACTGCTTTATTTCCCTTATGTAAAAGTCTTAGTGGTAAATTTGGTATGTAAACAAGCAGGCTCTTGTGACTGCTTTTGTATTCTGTTTTGTTCTGGTGTTTCATTACAGGTATGTGGCTGCCCACTCTACTGGAAAGCACCTATGTTCAATGCATCAGGAGGAGAAAGGACAGGATGTGTATCTGTACAGTCATTTGTATCCATGTGGAGGAAGTGAGTACAGCAAATGCAAAATTCTCTTTCTGGAAAAAGAGAACAGCCTGCCATAGAAGTTGGGGGGGTGGAGGGGTGGTTTGGTGGTGGTGGGTTTGGGGTTTTTTTTGCAGGGTTTTTTTTTGTGGGTTTTTTGTGGTTTTTTTCTTTCCTTCTACCAGACTTTTCAAATCATTGTCTCTTCTTTAGAATAAAATAAATGGCTTAATGTCTTTCAGCTTAAGTTTTCTTCCCCAAAACTCCTGAACACTTGTTTCCATGCTGCATCAACAAACTTTGAAGCAATTGTATAGATGATGAGACATTTTGCTCTGGTTGGCATACAAAATACATGAACACACTCCGTAGAAATATGGCAGCTATTCTGCGATAATCGATAGATGTCAGTGGATTTTGGATATCTTTATCTTAGGCCTTGCTGCTGCTACTCTAGCGCACTAAGCAAGTGCCATTTGGGAATGGGGAAAGGAGGTGTGTGATAATGTTATAGGACAGGAAGAAGGAATGTAAAATAAAGAAGAAGCATAGAAGTGGATACTCTGGGAGCTTTAATAGTTATTACCCTCCTCAAGCATGCTGTATAATAAATCTGTGGCTTTTGACAGCCACTTCCACGTACCATTGTAAAGGCTTCTTTTTGAAATTAAGAGCTCTGGATATATTGTATTTGGTGTCAGAGGTGTGAGGTGGAAGAGACTTGCTCTCTTGCCTAATCTTTTTCCCTCCAGGACAATTCAGGCTGTAGTTTACTTTGTGAAACACCTGAACAATGTCTCCATCTTGTATCTAGAGTTCTAATTTTTGACTTAATGGCTGCTCTTTAGATTCTTGAAGTAGCCTTTAACCCTGAGTCCCCAAAGTATTTCCTGTGATAATATTGTCAAAACATCTTCTAGTTACTCTGGCAAAATTGCAAAAATGTTAGGGGTGACTGATCAGTGAGTTCTTCTTGACACAGACTTTTTTCCTGCCTTAGGTTCCCCCAATTACTTCTAATTAATCCCTCCTGTGTGATACCACATATTGTCACTCCTCTGACTTTCCCATCCTACAGATATTTGCAGACTGTGGTCATGCCCTTCTTCTGTGTTCTTTTAACCACGCCCTTTCCAAGCCAAGTTTTGTATGCTTTTTTTCACTTTAATTACTCTTTTAGAAAGACTTTTTTTCCCCTCCTCCTCCCTTCTGACAGTTACAAATGTTTTTCTGGAAACAGGATAGACAGAAAGAAATGTAGTCTTCCTGGTAAAGTTAGACTACAGCTATCTGAACTCAGCATAACTTTAAAATGGGTATCTTTAATTGCTAATGCCTGCTTTTAAGCATCTTAGTAGGTGACCTGACTTTTCAAAAGGCTACATGCTCACTGATCTCATTTGAAGTCAATAGGAATTGATGGATATACAATACTTCTGAAAATCAGATCTTTTTTGTTTGTTGCTAAAACATGGCTTTGTTTTAAAACATCATCTTTATGTGCCTGATTATTTTTATTTTTAAAAGCTAAAACATTAGCACCTCTTTTCTGCAGATGATTTAGAATGTGTCTGTTAATTGACAGTTAGCGTGATATGAATGTGCAGCTAACAGGATTGCTTGTCAGCCATTAAATCTTTTTTCTCCCCCCACCCTCCCACCCCCCCCCCCCCCCCCCCCCCGGAAGACTTGTTAACAAAAGCAGACTTTAAAAAACCAGAGGTTTTTTTAAACAAGTGATGAGGCCAGAATTAGTGGCAAGCCGGTTAGTGTGATCTCTTCAGGAAAACTACAGGCATTTCAGTACTGTGTTTCAGTATATGTTCATACGCTTTCAGGAGAGGAGGGGGGTCAATAATCACTCATAATATATAATAGTGCATTTATATTTTTACAGTTACTAAAGAATACAGGGAATTTTCTGAGTAATTTCTCATTTCCCTTACACTATATGAACAACTTAGTGTTTGATATATCAGAATGTTCTCTTCTGTTACAGGTATTCAGTAGTGATTTGGTAAATGTCATGGAGTTTCTGTTTTCATGAGTATTTCTTCTTTGGAGTGAATTAAGTATTTGTGATACCTTTGACCAGGGTAGTATTTTGTATTAGAAGAAAGCAGAGACAAGAATCTGTGTCATAGATGCAAACTGTCAACCTAATGAGTTTACATGCTTCTCTAAATACTCAGTCCTACTAACTGTTTCATTAGGCTGTTCTCCAGGACTTCAGTGCACAGCAGCCAGCTGTGCCATAATTAACAAGGGATGCTCTTTTTTGCCTCTTGGGGAGTGATTTTTCTGGTTGAAAATTTAGTCACTGTAGTTTGGCAATATCCTCAAATATTAAAAAGGATTAAATTGGATACTGTGTCTGTTATGGCATCCCATTAGGTTGATCCTATTGACTTTGAATGAGATGAGTGAGCATACAGCATTTTGAAAAGTCAGGTTGCTTACTAAGGTGCTGTGGAATCAACATAAGAACAGTCTTCAGTAAGAAACCTTGTTTACCACAACAATGTTAACATGAAAAAAAGCTCCTCTGGGTGGAAGTACCTTGGTGCTGCTGAAATATATTGAAGATGGGTGCTCTGGGGTTAACTTTGTGTAATTCACAGTGTAAATGTATTGCATAACATGTGATAAGGCACTCCATACTCCATCTGTAGTTTGTGATTGTTCTGTGAGGGATAAAGTAGTTGGAGTAACTTTTCATCTCTCATAGGATCCTATGTAACTGCCATGATGATGCATCCAGATTCACGTACCTTTTAGCAAAGCCTAGCTGTGACTACCTAGAACAGGAGGACTTCATCCTGCTTCTTCAGGTACCTGCAACAGCTCAGCAGTGAATGGATGGAGAGAGAGTGCTATGTTTACTTTATAACTTCTTTATTTTCATGTCTTTAAATGTTTACCAAGGGCATGCAGACCTTTGGTTTGAACAGTACCTGGGTGGGGTTTATTTTGGAGTGAACTATAAATAAGCATTTTAAGTGGACTATTTTGCATAAGTGCCAACCAGCTACATACCTTGCTAAAGATGCTGAGGATTGTCGAAGCTTTATTTAGTCTCTTGTCTGTTATTAGGACTCGTATTTATCAGTGCCTGGTAACCAGGCTGAAATTTGCCCCATTTCTCTAGGTGGTTATTGGGAAAAATGCATGGTGCTGTTGATACTCAAGCACAACATAACAGCTTATTAGAAAAGTTGTAGAAGTTGCTTGACAAGACAGTTATAATTGCATTTGTCTAGCGAGACTACCAGATACAGTATCATGTGGAAATCTTTGTGAAGAATTTTGCAGTTCCAGTTGTTCTGTATATGCCTCTACACCTGCTAGGGCACAAGTCTCACTGCTGATTTTTTTTTTTTCCCTAATATTCAGGCTAAATCTGTGCATCCTTATTTCATTTCTTTCTTTTCCTTTTGTTCACATGTGATATTTTTAACAAAGCAAAGTATCATTCTTTAATTATTTGTGGCCATTTAGGCAGACTCTGTGTAGGTTTAGGGTTTCTTTATAGTTTCTCTGTAAATCAGGTCTATCTGCCCCTCTGATCATCTGTTGATACTTTTTCTGAGCTCTTCCAAATATCCCTAGATTTCTCACACTGTGTTGCCCCCTATGCAAAACCTCCGTGGAGATGCTGCTTT
Source organism: Astur gentilis (assembly GCF_929443795.1). Classification (NCBI taxonomy): domain Eukaryota; kingdom Metazoa; phylum Chordata; class Aves; order Accipitriformes; family Accipitridae; genus Astur; species Astur gentilis. The sequence goes on from NC_064885.1 coordinate 16,295,921, forward strand.
GTGGAAAAAATTTGTGTCTGCGCTGGATGTTTCTGTGTCCCAAACAAAAGTGGGACTGTAATGGGTAAATTCTCTCATGTTCTTTTTCATCTTTTCTCCACTGGGCACATTGCCTTTCCTGATTGATTGCAGCTCTTCTTTTTAGCTACTGGTGCAATCAAAGGTATGTGCAGTATTGTTTGTCAGTCAACCAGAGACTAGCAATATTATACCATATTACACACCATCATATTAGACATGAAGTTAGACTGGCCAAAATTGGGTCATATCACACCCCTAAGGATACTCTGCTCTATCCATTTGTCATGTCATGGTATAGGCAAAGCAAAACTTTGAACACTTTTTTTAAAGGGTGAAGCAGTCAGACATGTAGAAATTACACAGACATTGATTCATACAGGTTCTGAACTGATTCATTCAGGATCTGAGCAGTTTCTTCACATTTTTGGTCATGCATTTCTTGGTAGATTTGGCATCATGAGCAAGTGTTTGGCTTACAAAAAGCTGATCTTGAGAAAGAGGCACCTCCACAGGTAGTTCAAGTAAATTTTGGAAAAGCACTGATCACATCTGTATGCATTCTGAGGCTCACAAGAGTTTTCATTGTTGTGGAGGACATAAATGTTAACTTTCCCAACCTTTCAAGCAATATTTAGTTCTGATACCTACCTCTAATAAATGTTAATATCTTCAGTGAATGGAGGAAAAAAAAAAAAAAGATCTTGGAGAAGAGATAGTTGCATGGTCAACTAACTAATTTTTTTGTCTCATTCAATGAAAATGAGTTTTCATCTACTCACTAACTCTCTTCCTTTGTTTTTCTGTCCTTAAGTAAATCAAAATGGCCCAACAGGTGCGTATTGCCCAGAAAATGTATTCTACTTATAATTCTAGAAGGTTCACTTTATAGCTTAAAACTTGTCATTTCAGTTTTGTTGTTAATGCTGCAAATACAGTTTCAAAAGTAATGGTTTGTAAACCCAATAACTTCTAAACATTAAAAGGAGAAGAAAATCTATTTCATTTTATTTGGTTTTTCCCTGCAGGATGTGGTGGAAACACATCCTGGCCTGACGTTCCTGAAGGATGCTCCGGAGTTCCATTCCCGGTATATTACGACGGTAATGTGTCTCATTTCATCTCCTGTGACACTGCTGTACCAGCCCTCCCTTTCTGATTTGTCACTGTTCCCATCAGCAAATCCTTCATTTATTTCAAAAAATAGGTGTTTTTAATATTACTGCAATTAGTTATTTTAAGAACTACTTCCAAAGGAAAAATTTAATCTGCCTGTGTGTATAAGAGGTTATTCAAAAGGTTAATAATGATTCCTTCTGGTCTTAAGCAAATCTATAGAAACAACTGTTTTGGCCTTTAATCCTGATGAAAGAAAATGAGAGGTCCTTCTTTGGTCTTTAAGAGCTGCAATGTTACCCCTAATTCTGCTGGGCTGCTGAGACATGGAAGGCTGTATGTTTGAAGATTTCTGTCACTCAGACATGGAGAATCTGTGATTGTTCCATGGTACAAAGCATCCATTGCACACAAGGGTCTACCATCCAACTCTCCTGCCTCTTGCTCTTGCCAGAAAACCTGTCTAGTCTTTCTGAGTCTCTGAGCTTTTGTGACTATTGTTTGTTGTTGGGTTTTGTTCTGTAGCTTTGTTCCAACTTTGCAGTCAGCAGTTAGACTGGTGCTTTATCTGAATAAGTTTGTACTTTTAAGCCTTTAGCTTGTCTCATGTTGGGTATGAATCTGAATAAAAGGTATAAATGTTAGGATGTTTTATCTCTGCAGACCTGATGGGACCTGTATCCCAACAGGGCTCAAGGGCTTAAAGTTTCTCCTGTTTGCTTGCCAGGGTCTGCATGGGGCCAGCTGCACCACATACTGACAGCTTGGAGATTACTGGCAGATGCAGGCTTGTTCTTTCCTATAAGAAGCAGATGGCAGAAAGACACTGTTGCTCTGGGCAAACCCTGAACTGTCACACTAATGTTCTATGAAAATGTATAACAAGAATTGCTTTTAAATGTTTTAGAAGCACTTGAACATGACAGTGAACATCAGTGTATTATCAATGTGCTTAGTCCCCATGGAGCAAAACAACATATACATTAAGCATAGTAACTGGCCAGAACAGGTGTAACAATGGCCAGAGAATTATGGAGGCACGTGAATGCGTGAGTGTGGAAGGTGCCTGTGGCATATGTACTCTGGTATTTGGTGTTTAAAGTACATGGAGGGGTGAGAGCTGAAGAATTTAAGTTCATACTAGCTTCAGTTTCTGACTGCACTATCAACCAGTTGTTCTTTGCTGGTTTGCCGAAACCAGGACAGTGGGTCAAGATACAATGTGTGATTGTCCTGGTGCTGGCTGTTGGGTGGTGACAAAGGCAGTTCTGTGCATCTGCCTTTCCAGGTTCCTCTTCTCAAGTTGCATGCTGTTCCTGTATTTTTCAGGGTCTAAAGCAGGGAATAAAGGCAAGAAACAAATGTCTTTTTAGAGTAATCGCCAAAATGATCACCCTTGGTGTCCTGAAGCAGCAATTGCTGCGCTTCCTAGACCTCACTGGGGTGCAAAGCATGTTCTGGTCTGAGAGACCAGCTGTGTGAAGCTGATGTTCCACTTCAAGATAATTGAAGTGCAGGCTGCTACTAAAAAGGGAAACACCTTTTCTTTCCTCTCTCCTTTTCTACAACTTCCCTTGTGCCTGGGCAAGGTCCTGTGTGACCAACATAAAGCAGTCACAGAACTGGACCCTTCATGAGTATATGAAGCTCCTCAGTGCTGCTTGATCCTGCTTGTATCTCCACTGTGCTTTCCTACTTCAGTCTGGGCCTTTAGGCATCCTGACTCACAGTATTCTGACAGAGGTGGCTTCCAAGGCTTGTTCCCAGGCAGCCAAGAAACAGTGGTGCGTGTGGTTGAGGCAAACAGTGTGTAGCAGCGAATCTTCCAAAGCTGTGGTGACCTTCACAGACTCCTTGCACTGGCAGGACAGTGCTGTTCTGGGTGTCTGTGCCGACAGACAGATTCCTTCTGAGCTCAGCATGTATGGCCTGGGCCAGATCACTGAGGGGGAGCAGAGCCAAGACCTTGGGAGACAGGCAGTCTGTGGGGTCAGGTTGTTCCCATCTGGAGTGGCAGTACTTGGCCCACTGCAGCAGTGGCTCTCCTCTGATACCAGGAGTTCCTATTTCTCACATCTCCTTTCATAGACAGTTTGGCATTTCTCTCTCTTTAATGCTACAAAATTCAGTGTTTCCACCAGGAAGTAATGAAGGAAACAGCTTTGTCCTTGGATTTTGAGACTACTTCAATCCTTTTGATCCCTTCAAGGTAGAGTGCCTTATACCTACTTGCAGTGACAGAATACTGTATTTGTTGCCAGTGCAAGAATTACATTTTATATTTGTGTTGCAGATGAGGGCGTGAGGAGACACTGGTTTTTGTGTTCATTGCTGGATACAGCATCACTTAGTTGAAATCACCTGGAGAGTAAGCTAACAGTCTAGTATGGGTAAGATATGTATGCACATTTCAGTTTTGGTTTTTTTGCCTATCTCTGCACCTTTTAGAGGTGCCTTTTTGGATACAGTAGGCTATAATTTAATCTGTATCAGTATCTGTGAGCTGTTGTATTGCCAGTATACTAAACTACTTGTGTTTCTTTCAACAGAGGCCAACTCCTGAAGCTGATGAAGACAGTGCAGAATATCACATGGCATTTATTGTAAAAGCTTTAAAATGTGACTTCTCCCAGAATGTTCAAACAAGGCTCAGAGTTAGCACTGCATGCTGTTGTTGAAAAGCTGAGTCAACTAAAAACAACTTGGCAAAACATACTGCTTGTTGAAAAATGCTTCAGCTTATGCAGTATTACCAATGTGAATGTGTAAGGGGAGGATGGCCTACAGGGTTTAATAAAACTTTGTGGGTTTTTCCAGAAATGGTATTGCTTTTGTTCTTCTATGGGAAGACTGGGGAAAGGTCTAGAACTGACCCATCAATGATTTGGGTCCTGGTGGTAGATTATATGAAGATAATGGGGAAATAGGAAGGGGCTCCCCCTTCGAAAGGCTTATGTACTGAATTCAGAATAAGTAATATTTCATGCTGGCAAAAACAAAGCCAGTTATGGCTTTCAATAAGGCATAACTGATGAGAGTGGCTTGAATGCTGCTAATCATCTCAGGCTGTGTAATTATGTTCTAGGATGTTTCCCAAATGCTTTTTTTGACAGCTTGGTTTTCACAACCTAGAAAAGGAGAGAAGTATTGACATTTTATACTGATATATACATTATGTACTATCCATTGAAACTGGACCATTATTTGAATAATAAGGCTTGCACTGAGTGACCAGACATGGTAAAAAAGATGAGAAGAGATCCCATTTTACCTCTGCCTTATTTTTGCAGCTGGGTGAGGAGAGAGCAGATGGAACATCTTTATTGGTATGGTCTGATAGAGGAACAGCTTCTTACATGTCACAAACGGGGATATTTTGTTGTCTTGTCTTTTTGCTCTGCCTGCAAGGTAATAAAAATTGCTGGTTAGGAGTCTTTTTTTCTGATTCTTGGGATTGTTATTTTTGAGTCCTTGGAATGGTGTGAAAACCCTGTATCTTTAAGAATTGCTACAAAGTTGTCAGGTGTGATAATGGCTTATGTACTAGGTGAGACCCACTTCAGTCTCTGAGCTGTTGTGCAGTCTGGAAGCAGAGGCCAAAGTCAGTCCAAAAATAGAGTCCAGAAGGGCAGTGGCTGCCAGAGGCATTAAAGAAGAAACAAACATACAGGTGTTTTATTGTGCTTAAGACCAGAAAGGATCATTGTGATTACCTAGTCTGACCTCTTGGATTATACAGGCCGTAGAACTTTGCTCAGTGACTCCTGAAGATAGGAGAGATTTTTTTGTTTGTTATTAATTGAATTGACACCCAACTTTACAAGGACATCGGTCTTTGAAGACTGGAGTGATAACGAGCCTGCAGTCTTTCTTTGGGAGTTGTCCCACTGGTTAGTCAGTGGCAGTGTAAATGTGCATTCTTATCTCTCTGAATTAGGCTGATTTCAGCTTCTAGTTATGTATTTCATGAGAGACAAAAAGTCCTCCTGCTGTCCCACATCTCCCCATATAGGCTTTTAAGGAGCAGGATAGCTACCAATAGATGTCATGTTCAGCTAAGTTGGATATATTAGTTCTCCAGGATACATTTTGAGTCGTCAAATCATTCTTGTGTCTCTGAATTATTTGTGCTCATCAGTATTTACTGTCTCACTAAACTGTGTATTCCAAAGCAGATTGTTAGCAACAGTCTCATACTTAGTTCCAGATCTGTTCTGGACTAATAAACAGTACTTGTGTGACTGAGTCAAAGCATGGCCCTTAAATGGTGATTACCTACTCTGAAGCTAGTTCTAGCTAAGAAACAAACCCATCCCATTTAATGCAATTGGATTAATCCCTATAATGTCCATTTTGTGTAAAGTTAATTTTCTTGTTGGAATAGCGTGCACTATTAAGGTTTACCAAAATTCTAGGATAATATGTCAACATCATGTCAGAGACACCAAAAGTTTGTTTGTACTAGGTTTGGTCGACAAGAACTATATTCCACAGATTTCAGTGCTGATAGTCAAATTAATTATATTTCTAATTTCTCTTGTTGAAGATGTTTATTAGTTGTTGTTTCCCTTGTTAAGTTTATTCTTGCATGTGTTTGATCACACATTTGTGTTTTCCCCACTTTGTGATGATGTTTGACAAGCTAACAAGGAGTGGACTATGAAGGGTTCAGCTTGCTTTTTTTAGGTACTTGGAAGTATACTCACTCTCATACTGTGAACTGTTTCTCTTGGGTTCTCAGAAGTCTGTGCATTCCCTGCCATGCTTTTTACTCACTTTCACCAGAGGCAGATCAGTAAAGGAGACAAATGAGGTTAACACCTACCTAAGATAAATGCAGACAGATACTCTCTTGCTTACTTTCAGTGGAGCCACCAAGAGGACGAGGCATTGTTAGAGACACAGTAGGTCAGACATCAATTGTGGCCTTCACTTATATGTCCTCTTTCTTCTTCAAAAGTCCTGATTTTTTTTTTTTTTTTTTTCTGGTGCAGAACACTTTCAGTGGAGATCCATGTAAGCTAAAACCTGAAAAACTCAGTTTCAAAGTGATTCATCAGCACTTTGAACGTACTCCCTGACATAAGTAATGCATCTGCGTGCTCAAAGATGTGAATTAAGAGCAGTAAAAATAATTTCAGGGTTGAAATGGATAATACTGTTTCAGAAACAAATGTTACTTTCCGACTGCATGGTGAATTAAGAATAGTAGTATCTACAAAAAGGATCACAAAACAGTTTTGAAAAAGAATTCCCCTTCGGATGAGTGAATAAACAAAATATAGTTACTGCCTTTAAATTCCCAAACTAGTATATTTCAGGAGTCGATTTGAAGAGCACTGTTCATGTGTTGCAGGTAATACAGAGAATATTCTACACAGTCAATCGATCCTGGTCTGGGAAGATTACTCTAACAGAGCTGAGGAAAAGCAACTTCTTGCAAGTATGTTGGTTTCTGCCTGAACAAGATACAGAATGCATCATACCTTTGTTTCTATAGCTGTATACTATATAGTGAGGGAGATGGGCTGTAGCAAGGTAGGCCAAATGCTCAGTGCTGGAGCTAGTGGAGGAGTTGTGTCCGAGTTGAGATGAGAGAAGACGGGGAATTGGAGTAGCCAAGAGCGCACTGGTAGAAGATCAAGGGGCAACTGTGTACCTGAAGCTGCATGAAGCAGACTGGCTCTTGGCTCCTGATCTAGCCAAAGAGGAAGGAAAGCAAGACGCAGCAGTGCACCTATGTTAAGTGGCTCCCTGAGCAGCCAAGAATAGCTTCTGGATTGCCTACGATATGTGGTGGGTAGGACAGCCAATTTCCTGACTCCCAACCGGCAGTCAGCCCACTGACAGTTGGGCAGGCATGTCGTGCTGTGCAATTGCAAGACTGTGCCTCTCAGGAGCTGATTCCTACTTCTGCAGTAGACTTCTTCAGAAAGGTTAATGAATGAAGCTTAGTTCTTGTTACAATCCCTGTGATGTATCCTTACATTGGGCAGAGGTTTCAGGATTTGGATCTCTGTTCTTGGTATACTTTGCCCAGAAGAGCACTAGGTTAAAACTGTCTAAGGCTGCTCAACTCCAGCCCAACCTAAAAAGCCAGAAAGTCTTAAGGCTGTGAAGGGTTAAGGACTTGGCTAAAGCAGTGAGACTGCCCTACTGCATCCTGTTCTCCCTCCCAGATGTAGTGTGCTGTCTTCCTCAAAAGCCTTAAGCATGAATTTATGCTTCTCCTCCTTTCAGACATCTTCTGCCCGACTGATCACATCAGCTAATGAAAAAAATCAGTGCTCCTTTGGATTGTCTTATGCCAGTCCAAGCCCTCTGATCCCAGTTCCTCCCTAACCTCTGTTATAAACAAATCTTCCCAACTTATCTGCAACTTTATTCACTCATTTTCTCCCTTTATACACTCTTCCCCTTTTTTTATTGCATATCTACTCTGCCCTTCATCTCCTGCAGCAGGGAGGTTCAGCTCTGGGACCATAATTTTGCTTGGTCAGCTCTTTGCTGTATGTGTAAATGGCATATTTTGGTATGAGCTATAAAAGGAAGAAAAACAGTTATTGAAAAACCTCCCCAAGCGATTAACATCTGTAAAGAAATGGGGAGACCCATGAAGAATCTGAAGAGGCTAGTGAGTGATTGGTCGGAGGTTTTTAGACTTGAGTGTCAGCAAGTCAGAGTAGTGCAGGTCTGGTGGTGCCATCCTGTTGTCCCTGCCTCAAACTTTACTGAACCTGGTCGATAGTAGGATGTAAGAGTTTTGTTGAGACTCAGTTGGGTTCCTTGGATGTGGAGATGACTGAAAGTTGATGGTGAACTATCAGTGCCTACATATAGGATGGCATCTGTTTTTAGGGTTATGGGTAGAAGGGCCACTAAGCCTGCCTGCTTAGAGACACAACGCCCTGGGATAGCTCTCAGGCTGTTTTTCACCTCCTCCCTTCTGAGAGGCTGTGAAGACAGGGGAGGACAGAGCTATAGCTCAGTTGAGTTTGTTAGCTTTTTCACATTCCTGCAGCTATAATTTATTAGACTGAAAAGGCTGTCTGGTGTCCCATGGCCTCAGCGCTAGGAGAAAAGCAAGGAGGTAGCACTGGTAAATGTGCAATACTCTCCTGTCAATGGGAAGGCAGAATGGAGGGAATGACAGAGGTAGGTGTGAAGTGGGAATGAAACAAGGACATTGTTGCTAAATGTTTTCTAACAAGGCATGTTAACGGATGTCATGGTTGGAAATCTGTCTAAGCCTCCCAGTTAAACTAGACTAATTCCTGTCAGCGACAGCCCAGAAAAATCAGTGTGATTGGTTTGATCTGCTTGGGATCCATCACTCCTTCCCCAGTCCAGGCATGAGTCTGGAGTAAGACTCAATTTTGCCCTTTGGGAGCCAGGCAAGGATGTGTGATGTGTAAAGTTAAATCTCAGTTCCTGTGGAGAACTGTGGACTTGCTGCTGTAAATGGCTCTAAGAGTCCCTGGTGCAGGTCAGAAATGTTTTACAAATAATGGATCCCAGCTGAGACAGCAGTTTCATTCTTGTTTCTCTGCCTCATTCTTTGCTATAACTGAAAATTAGCAGAAATTGTTCACGGAAGTGGCAGAAATATTGTGCATACGTATGCTAACCAGGATAGCCAAGCCAGATGCTCTATAAGGGCCTATTAAGGAATGCAGCAACAAGATCTCCTATAGGGGAGAAAGGCTGCATTTTGGATTAGCTCTCAGAGCGGCGTTCACCCAACTTCCACAGAGGTTGGAGGACTTCAGCTGCTGAACTGCCTCTTTATGTAGCTTTAACTTCCCACTTTATATGTACTCTTTCAGACTCTTGCTCTCTTGGAAGAAGAGGATGACATAAATCAGATCACAGATTATTTCTCCTATGAGCACTTCTATGTTATATACTGTAAATTCTGGGAGCTGGACACTGATCATGATCTTTACATCAGCCAGAAGGATCTGGCTAGGTACAGTGATCAAGGTATGCTGCCTGCAAGCTGTGGTGGGATGAAGGGAATTGTTGAAAATAGAATGTTCCCACTAACGAGTAAAGCCTAGCTTTAATTTGGTTAATTTGATGCCTCAGAAAAATTTACATGGAGCTATCCATCTCTTACACAAATGGTGATTTACAGAACCAGTTGTAGGGGCTTAGAGAAAAATGCAGTACACACTATTTTCTGGATGAGTAGCTAGAGAGGGAGCTTCTGTTCATGTGTGGGTCATTGCCAGAAGGACAAGCTATAATGTCTTGAAACTTGCTCATTATTTTCTAAGGGTTTTGCAGGAACTTGGAAGTAGGAACAAGAAGGACAAGCCCATGTGAACTTCAAAGATTGCTGAAGTGCAGTCTAGTTATGTGTGAGAGAAATTCCAGAGTCCACTGAAGCTTGGTGAATTCCAGTTTGCAAATGCACTATGGAGAATATCTCTTGAGTTCAGTGTGGAAGTCCTTTCCACAAATTGAGCAGACGCTATGAGTTTTCTAAGGTTCAAGGGCCGTGGATAAGTTAGTGGAATGCAAATCTACAAAGGGCTAAAAATTCCAAATGCACTTGTTCTGTATACTTTGTGCTAGATGGAGGCACTCAGGTTGGCTCTTTTTAGGATTATCCATGTTCTGAGAGCATGATATGTCTATGTGCTAACCTGTTAGGACTCATGATGTAATATCTCGGGCAAGAGCTTCAGCTATTGACCAGCATGTTTAATCCTGAAGACACAGCCTTCTTGAATTCTTTTGTGTGGTTGCTGCACTTTTTGGGAAAGAGGTCTGGCATCTAGAATCAGATATGGGGAAACAGGATGTTTGGACACATGTCACTGGAGGTGGCAGGAAAGGTGATGGGTGTGGTAAGGTGTTGTAGTGTGTAGGGCTACAGGGATCTGGAGGTGTGACAAGTTGTCAGGCATTGCTGAAACTCTGGGGACGAGGACAACATTTTGTAGGAGCCAAGATCCTAGTGGGCTGAAGAAGAAAGAATAAAAGGGGCGTGAGAATGACAATGCTGTAGGTATGCGTCTGTGTCAGAGTGGTGTGGTGGCCCGCGTGTTCTGAGCGCAGGCGTTTAAGGGAAGGCCATGGGGGTTCTGGGTGAGTGTGGCAGTCACAGGGGTCAGGGGCGTTGATAATAGGGCTGGATGAGGTGAGGGTGGAGGAGTGCCTGACTTAGGATAGGTGGTACAGGAGACTTGGTCCCTGCTGGGAGTCTGGGGTGTGGGGATGGAGTATTGGCACAGGAGGCTTGAGAGCACTGGGTGCTGGGGAGCTAAAGATAGAAAGGGTGCTGTGGGCAGGGTGAAGGGGAGAAGCCATCAGTGCAGTGGTACAGCAGCCTGTCAGCACTATGCCAGGGGAATTTGAGGCGTGGTGCAGGTTGGGTCTGCCTGGCTGGTGTGTCAGAAGTGTGCCAGGACTACAGAAGTGATGGAGAACGTGTAGAAGGAGCTAGGGTGGAGGTCTAAAGGAAGTGTGTCAGCAGCCTGGGAGGGTGAGGTCAGTGTGCAAATCCTGCTCAAGACTGGTACTTCCTGCTTGGCTGGTGTGTCTCTGCCATAACAATCTATCGCACACATTTCCTGGCTGGCAAAGCCCTCCCACTCACCTAAAACGATGCTTGTTTTTCATTGTCCTTCCCTGCAGCACGATTGCCGCAGCTTCTGCTCTGCTAAGAAGTGTTTTGTAGGGATTTAATGTGTGATTTTTGCCTGATAACTGAACTTTTGCAATACATGCTGAAATAATCTCTTATCAGCAGGATTTGCGTGTGTGACAAATCCTACTGCAGCAAAGTAGGAGTAACCCTGCCCATGTCCAAGAATCCAGATAATACACAGTTGCCATATTTGCGGGGAAATATGGTGTTTGGGAGCATACAAAGGCAGACACGCTGTGAGAGTCAGCTTTGTTTTTTAAGAAATGTCGCTAAACAGAGACCAGTGAAGTTAGGCAATGTAGAGCATTATTCTAGCAATAGGAAGTGGCTTTGTGTGGATTCAGCATAAACAACTGATTGTAGTTATTCCTGTGACCTGTAGCTTCATTTTCTCTGTTTTCTTTGTTTCCAGCTTTATCTAACAGGATTATTGAGCGAATATTCAGCGGTGCTGTGGTGAGGTGAGGAATAGCATACTGGTTGGGGATAGAAGTGAAGAGAATTTCTGTCAGGCTGATGAGAAAGATACTCTCAAAAATCCCCACTGATCAGAATGGTTCCCAACATGGTGCTCCAGCTGGAGCTGCCTGAAAATGGAGTGAGACTTCTGGGTATCTTAAGAAAACAAATTAAAAAATCCCATAGGACAACCACCTATAGACCTTACTGTAGAACAAGCTGGGCATGGCTGGAGGTAACATGCAAGCACTATGTGTTTGTGCCCCACAGTGGCACAGGGATAGCTGGAGACCACTCCTTTAAAGTCTTTGAAAAGTAAAACAATGCAGCACTTGTTGTGGGAGGGGATGTGGTAGATGAGCCTCAGCTCTGGAGTGACAGCAAGGCAGCAAATGCTGTGCCTGTGGGGAAGTGCACAAGGACTGGTGCTGCAGAGTGCAGGGAGTACAGGCTAAATGGGTGACAATGCCCCATTTTCTCTCACCAGTGATTTTGGGTTTTTGAAAAATCTGATAATATTCTGAGTATTTAGGAGCCTTGTGATTTGTTGTTTGGGTTTTTTTTCTCACGTATCTTCCAGAGGCAATGAAGTTCAAAAGGAAGGCCGCATGAGCTATGCTGATTTTGTGTGGCTCCTGATTTCAGAGGAAGACAAAAGGAGTGCTACAAGGTCTGACTGATTTCTGTGTCTTAGTCGAAGTACTGAGATGAGCAGATAAGATTATAGCAACTTCTGTGACCTACCACTTTCTACAAGAGATGGCAGCTTGGGTTTCTGTGATTATCAGGAAGAAGGCAACTTACTGTCAACGTTTGGTCGAATCATTTGCCTTTCTTGAGGAGAAATTGTGTAGAAGCAGAGTTTTCTTGTAATGTTAAATGTCTTGATAGTCACCAATCCCTTTGGTTACCCCATGCCATGAAGCACTGGCTCTAGGGATACACCCATGAGATATTTGCAGTAGATAGGCATGTTCCCTTCATGCATGTAGTAAGTGTGTAAGAAGGATTTGTAGGGAAACTTCACTGTGTCACCTTGTAAATGCCTGTGTGCCTCGTTTGTACAGCCAGTGGGAGACTATTGTGCAGGGCCAAACTAGATCTGCATGTGATTATTAGGACAAGGAATCTTACGAGTAAAAATCAGAAGAATTCATAAATGCAGGGTTAGACTATCCAGAGTTGAAGGGATAATGTAGACTGCAACTGCCTGAAAGCATTGCCGTCTTTATAAAGCAGTAGAGGAAATAAGTGCATACCATGCCTGCCTCATCACTCACCAGGGTCACTCAGGGACAGCCAGCGTCGTGGGTTCAGAGTTGGTTGTATTTGGCCAACTTTTGCTGCTGCTGAATCAGACAGGGACACCCTAACCTATGTGACCCAGTTGAGCTGTGGCACAGTGGACACTTGCTACAGCTACCAGGTGAAACAGGTCATGAGCACAGCTGTGCTCAGAAGCTACCTAGGTGACTAACAGGAGACACCTCTTGAGTGTTGGCCTGTGTTCATCCCTGGTTTTATGTCAGCTTTTGGGCAGAAGAGCATTAGAGGATGAGGGAAGGGGAATGTGCGTTGCTGCAATCTCTGCTGTATGGATTTCTTAGTGCAGTGCTGTGTTTTCACTAGTCCTGTCTCGTTTTCCTAGCATTGAGTACTGGTTTCGGTGCATGGACCTGGATGGGGATGGAGTGCTCTCCATGTATGAACTGGAGTACTTTTATGAGGAGCAATGTGAGCGGATGGAAGTGATGGGCATAGAACCACTGCCATTTCATGACTTGCTGTGTCAGATGCTTGATCTTGTTAAGCCAGAGACAGAAGGTAAGTCCTGCTTAATGGGAGTTTCCATCCTCTTTGATCTATAGTGGATTGAGAAAGTAATATCACTGTGAAACCTGTCTATAGGTAGAGCCATGTGTTAGAATCACAGGGCTGAAATTACTGCTCAAGGACAAGGTCTGAACAGTGTTTATTGTGCCATAACTTTATGCATCAGGAGGTTTGAAAACTAAAACAAGAGACCTTGTGAATTAACTTGCTGGAACTGGAGCAAGAAGTCTTGTATATTCCAGCTGTGTGGGATGCACTGACAGTCTAGATTATGAAACTGGACCATCCCCATTCACATTCTTTAATATTTCACAGGAATGTGAAAGACTTCTATATGTATGTGAGATCTAAGCCTAATAAACATACCCATTTATTGAACAATGTTAAAATCCTTGACTGACTCGGGAAGAAATTTTTAAATATTTTAGCATACTGGTGTTATAATTAAAACTTTGCTAAGACTGACAAGGAACAGGTCCAGTCTCTCATTAAGTAAGAACTCCATAGCACAATAATGTGTTTTTTTTTTTTTTTCTGTAGGAAAAGTAACCCTACGAGACCTGAAGAGGTGCAGAATGGCTCATGTGTTCTACAACACCTTCTTCAATTTAGAGAAATATCTGGACAATGAACAGAGGGATCCCTTTGCAGTGCAAAAGGTATAAATTACCTCTATTTCTAAACACAGGCTTTCTCAAACCCATCTTTGGAATGCTACTGGATGTAGGGAAAATCCAACTGAATGTAAGAAAATGTTTTTCACAAGTAGGCCAGTCAAACACTGGAACAGGTTGCCCAGAGAGGTTGTGCAGCTTCTATTATTGGAGGTTTTCAAGATGTGACTGGAGAAAGCCTTGAGCCCCATGATCTGACCTCATAGCAAACCCTGATTTGAGTAGAGGCTGGGACTAGAGACCTCCTGGGTCTCTTCCAACACAGGTTATACTGCTATGATTTGGTTGCCATCACTGATCCTACTACACGAGCACTGGCAGTGCAGTGTGTGATTTGAGAGAGAATGACCGGAGCCTGCTGAGTTGCGCTGATTCAGCAAGGTGAAAGAGGGGTCTCACCTGCACTAGAAGGGAACCTCGTTTGCTCAGTTTAGAAAGGAGCTGTGAGATTCAGAACTTGAGATCTCATTTGTCTCTTCCTGTCCCCTACACAGCTGCAGTCATAAATAAGTAGGCTACATGTGAAGACTTATTAAACGTCTGGGTTGGAGTCTGATCCTTAAAACAGCACTAGCAATTTTCCATAGCCTAAGCAGAACCAGAGAAAGACCTTCTTTGCAACATAGAGGCTGAGGCAGATGAGGCACCAGCTCTGTGATCAGGCCACACATGGGGCAGACTAGATGGAAGGTTTGGATGTTGCAGATTGTGCCTAGTTATCAGCCTGGCTGTGCCGTCAGTCATCCTCCTCTCCTCCCAAGCAGAGAAAATACAGGAGGAGATTGTGGCTTTTGTATTTTGCAGCTGTTGCTCACCACTAACTGTGGGATGTTCAGAGACTTGAGTTTTGTCAGCTGTTGGTGTAAAGTCCCTCACTTCTGGCTCCCCTTGCATATCCAGTGAAACCAGATGTGACTAGAGCTTAAAGACTATCTCCCAGAAGCCTCTTGTCTGGTCAAAGTACAGTAAAGTGGAGAGGATGCCAAAACCAACTCTGGTTCCTTCCCAGCTGTTCCCACATAACCTACAAGAGGAACTTTGTGGTTCCATGATTCAAGGCTTAAATACATGCCAAGCCAGAACCACCCTATTTTTTTGTTTGTTTGTTTAAATTGGATCATCGTAAGAGCACTCAAGTGGGGCCAGGGGGGATAACTTATTTTCCCCATCTTATAGTAAATGGCAGAGGGCCAAATGTTTGTAAGGATGTTTTTCTGTAACCTTCTCTCAAACTTGCCCAAACATAGCAAACTGTGAAGAGTTCCTCAAAAGATCAGTTACAATTAACATTTAATTAAAGATTTTAAATCACTAAGTTCTTTAACCAATTACAAAGCACGCAGATGCAGGGCTTGCTGAGCTAGAGCAAAGAAAATGTGTGGTTATTAATGTTCAGCATTTCTGAAATGAAGCAGGCTCAGTTTCTTGGCAGCTCAGGTCACACACTGAGCTTTGTAGACTAAGGGATGTATTTTTTCATAGTAATTTCTGTGCAGATGTTAAAATAGTTTACGATAATTATGAATCTTTAAGGCAATTTTTGACTAGCTGTTTCTATACAGTTGTTTACTATTCCTAGAATTGCTGTTTCACATGTTTAGACCTATTGTAAACAGCTGTAGAGAGGTATGGCCATAGTGTGCTTGACTGTCTGATCTCTTTAGGACATTGAAAATGATGGCCCTGAACCCTCTGACTGGGATAGATATGCTGCTGAAGAGTACGAGATTCTTGTGGCTGAGGAGTCTGGGAATGAACACTTACAAGAAGGGTAAGCATAGGCATTGCACTGCCCTGGGGGCACGCTGTTTGGCTCCAGCTGAGGTTTAGTAGGAGCATGTGGATGCCACTTTTAACAGAGGTAGTGGATTAGTGCACTTATCGTTTGGACTCAACACTGGAGCACGTGAAGCCTGAAGCAGTTGCTCCAAAAGGCACTATTGGTGTATTTGTCACAATGGGCTTCTTTGTGGGCAGCCATTTGAGTCAGCTACACATGCTGCAGTAATGAAGATAGCTGGGGAAAAAGGACAAAGCCTTTTTCTTTTGGCAACCATACAAAGAAATAGATCAAATGACTTCTGCTAGTCTTGGCCATGTATTGACGACGTCACACTATCATAGTTTAGAAGCTGTAGCACCGTTACATTTATTATACCTACCGGAGGCTTTCTTTAGTCAAACAGTTTTACTTTCTGCCAAACTTTATGCCTGTTTGTCTGTGCTCTTCATAAGCTGCATTTCAACATTTTCATTCATGTACTAAGTTTGTTGAGACTCTTTCTTTAAACACTGTTGGTTTCTGCAATACCTACACTCATTTTTGCAGCCTTCTATAAAATTATGGACAGACATTCTAGCTATCCTTAGAATCAATGAATTTAGGCAGAGCAGTTGGTCCAGAAGCTCTCTGTGTGCAAGGGCTTCCTGCAGAGGCTCCTAATGGAGACTCAGTATAATTATCTTTTAGATTTGTGTCTGTGTTAGTATCTTCTTGAGATAATTTCTCTGGAAGTCTCCAGGTTAATATAACAAACATCTAAAGAATGCTTACACCATGTTAATCTTGCATGATTCAGGATTTCATCTGTTCTTGAACAGTATTTGTAGAGCCATAAAGTAAGAGTACTGAGAAGATTGCATAATTTTCAAAACTTCCCACACTGGAAATTGCTTGGGATAACAGTAGCACCTACTAATTAGCCACAGAGATTTGTAAAGCTATTGAGAGCTATGTTTCTGTCTCCCTGTGATGTGCATCCAAACAGCTATGGGTTGTTCCCTCATCTCGTTTGAGCTGCCTTGCCTTTTTGTGGCCTTCACAATGGAAGATGAGGTAACACAGGATGGAAGATAAAATTGCTGTTTCCCTGCAGCTGCTTTGCAACACCTGTGTCCTCAGCCCAGAAAAGAAATAGGAGTCAGCCATAAAAGCTTTGCAGGACCATGAATCCCCAAACTCACCAAAACAAGAGGAGAAGTGGCAGGTGATGTCAGATTTTTGAAGTCTGTCTGAAACAGCTCTGAGTCTTCCTGTAAAGAGCATGTCAGCAACCTTGCTGCTTGCTTTTAAGAGCCCCTGAAAAGCGCTGTAGTCATGGCAGCAGGATTAGATCTCATTTGTGGAGCATAGCAACAGACCACTCAGGAAAAAAGGGAAGGGAAAAAGAAAAACAAAGAGTTGGATGCCCAGACAAATTTGCCAGTAACAAGCATTGAGTTTTTGCACATACATTATTTGTGCTGTCCTTTGAGGATGACAGAAATGGGTACCAGCGACAAAACCAAGACAATTTATGACCTCTATGAGAGACCTGAAGATTTTTGGCTAAGTTAGCTGGCAGAATCTGAAATCTGGTATTTGTCTTATTAATACATTTGAAAATAACCATCATTCAGCAATCACAGGTGAATTAGTAGGTGTGTACCATGTTTGTGACTTAGCCCTGTCCATAGCTTCTCTGGATGGAAGGTTTCTAAAACCAGTGAGTGCCTGTCTGGCTGTCTGCAGGCTTGCCCATGAGAGAGTATTGCTCCTGGAGGAGGAATCTCATCAACACATAGCACATACTCAGAGTGACTTCAAGGATGCTGTCACTGTACTGAAAACTACAGTCACCAAAAATAAGAGAAGGATGATGTCTTGCTCAAGACAACAATGAAGCATCATGTTTCACTGGAAGCTTAAGCTGATCTGAACACTCCTCAGCTATGCTCTGCTTTATACATCTGTGTATGAGATTCAGTGAAAAGAGTCTGTTCCCTGGTGAATGTATACATGCATTGTTGTTTGAAAGCAGAACCAATAATTGAATCTGCCCAACACAAGCTCTTAATGCAGATATAACCATTGGTTTTACAGAAATCCTTTCCTGTAGTCCAGGCTATGGCCTGCCTGGCAGAAGTGGGCACCACTTTGTTCACTGTTGCAGAAACCAGTTTCAGCCAGCTGATGTACATGGAAGCCACAATTGCCTTCATGCAAAGAGGTCTTTCTCCACAGGAAGAGAAATAAGGAGGAAGAGGCCATCTTTTATCAGCTGCTGATAGGAAAGAATCCCCTTCAACCTGAGCAAGAAGGAGTGAGGGCACAATGCAGAGCAATCCTGCTCAGAGGTGGATAGGTGGGACAAAGACACAGGATCAGGTGATGGTTTAGGCAGCTTAGACCATTTTTTTTGTCTCCCTCAAGTCAGCTGATGGCTCAGTTGTTCACTTTCATGAATCCAACAGCATAAGGAAGGGAAAGGGGGAAGAAGTACATCGCTGAACAAAATGTGTTTGCCAGAAGGAAGGACAAAGAATTTCATGGAGTAATTTGCCTTCTCTGAACAAGCTAGAATTGCCATGCTTGAGTCTTGAGGAATGGGTGTTTAATCTACACGAGCCCATACGTGTATTTATGGGACTGTGAAGTCATGAAACTGGCCTGGAAGGAGAGAAGGTGATTATCTTTAGTGCTATCTTGTGGAAAAGCTGTTCCTTGGATACTTCCTCGCCATAAAGGTGGAAAGCATTTAAGGAGCAAAAGAGTGCAGTGGAAAAGTAACTCTTGTGGAAAGGACAATGGGAAGCCCGTTTTGAAGCAGACATGAGAAGGTTTAGTCCAGAAGCAAAAGGCACCAGAAAAAATATTACAATGGAGCTCCAAGTGCTGGTGAACGTGCAAGATAAATAATACAGGAAAGAGGTCACATTCTATGTATAGGAAAAAAAGGAAGAAAACTAACAGAGGTTGGTAAAACTGAAGGAAGAGGGGAAACAAAAGGACCATTCCTAAGAACAGCATTTAAATGGAAATAAAAAGTTTTCCTCGGCTGCATCATCTTGAACCAAGGAGACATTAGAGAAACTGAGGCATGTACAAACATGCACAGTCCATTCCCAGGTAGGGGAGGCAGGGCCATGCAGACTCCAGACAGGTACTGCTTAAGCAAAAAGTGTGCATATTGTGTACTTTTTGGTATCCTTGCATGTATGATCAGAACACTTATTGGTGTAGGATCCAGACATTTGTTTCCCTTCTTCCACTTATGCAAGGATCCAGAAGGTGGCAGAATTAGTAAGCAGGTGCCTTTCTTTATGGAAGAGATGATGAAAACGTTGTCCAGGAAAATCTCTATGCTATTTGTCTCTTCTTCACATAGGGATCACCAGACTATGGCATAGAATCCTCGCCACAGCAGGACTTCCATACTGACAGGCTCCCAAGGATTTGCTGTGCCTGCATATGGGTTAGTGAAGGGGAAAACAGCACAAGAAGTGGTACACAATTCTTCCTTGGTACCGTCTGTGCTGGGGTATCAAAGGAGTTCACCTTTTTGCAGCCCAGTTTACCACAGAACAAACTAGAGCTATTCCTGTGCTTGGCATTGGAACATCTGCTGCAACGTTTCCTTCATAAGCAGCATTGCTTTCAGAACAAAAGGAAGAATTTTAATTTCATGGGTGCCTTGAGAAACTAACCTGTAGTGTGCTGAGACTGGAGGGAAAACATAATTTCTCACGGAATGAGAGCACAGAACCCAACCAGCCCGAATAGTGCAACTGGCTGGAGTTGAGAATTCACAGCCAAACCTCCTCAGGCCACAAGATCTGGCTGTTAAACTTCAAAACAAGTGAGAGGGGAACATAACAGTGTAGCCACAATTGTTCTTCTGTGGATGTCAAAACATTTCCTAAGCCAGAAGATGCTTTGGAAACCAGGTGTTTCTGAGCAAGTCTGAGCAAGCCAAATCTCCTCTAGGGCCTGGATGTGTGGCTGGATGACTTTATTTCTACACTGAACTATTAAGGCTACTGCGAGCTACTGACAATTGTTACTGAAACTGGATTCAAATTTTATAATGTTGAACACTAGTGAAAAGCTGTTCTGGAACTTACAAATGAGGATGGATGGGGTCACAAAATCATGTCAGCTGTGAGAATAGTGATTACTACTGCACTGTTTTCAATACCTTATAAATAGCCTGCTCGAGGTTAACATCTTGCATGCTGCTGTATATTAGCCAACTGTTTTAGTAGCTACAGAAATAACCTGAAAAAGCTTTCACCAAAATACAGCTTTTAAAGACATACCTTTTACCTTTGCAGATCATTTGAAGAAGACTATGACACAGATGAAGTCTTATCTCCCCCTGAAACTGGAGACAAGTCAGACAAACTAGTTATCTCAGATCTTTCAGCATAGAGAAATGGAAGACACTTAATATCTTTCAAACTGGATAGCATTCAGTCCCAAGACACTTAGGGATTTTTCTTCAATCCGTCATTGGAGCAATGTGCTTTATTTTGTACACTGTAACTTCAGAACCCTTTTTTCTCTTCCTGTGTAATTGCAATAAGGTAATTTCTATAAAAAGGCTTTTTACAATGTCTTATTGTGCATGCTCATTAAAAATGGTGATTGCACTTTGTTTCATTTATATATAAATTGTTAAGTCCCCAGACGTGCAATAAATGCCAGCATCTAATGATTAACTGTACCAACTGCATGCAACATCTACAGTGGTTGTTTCTCATTCAGTTCAGTCCTGTGCCATTCTGTCCCCTCGACTTTATACCAGGAGTGACAAAAGAGCTGCCAAATTAACTTAATTTAAATGTATGTCTAGAAATCTTTTCAAACACAAGTCACAATAAAGTTCTCTCTTTTTTCTTAGTGTTCTGGAAACCAAGGCAACATCCCTGCACTTGGGGAGAGTGAAGTCCTCTTTTGTGCTTTAAACCACAAGCTCTTAGAGTTGATAGAGGACATATTTGTATGAATATGTGGATAGTTAAAGCACTACATGATGTAATGTTTCTCTAAGACTTTGAGATATAGTTAACATTTCTACACATTCTTCTGCGCATAAGAGGCTCTTCCTCAGCTAGTGTTTTGTCTTCTAGTTTAGAAGAACTATTTCTTCTTTGTAGAAGTAGTTTGTAGCATATTAACAAAAAAAAGACACATTGCTGTTCAGCTGGTGTGTTGAAACTGCTGTGTCTTGTGTGCACCAGTTCTGTCCATTGCCTGTGTTGTTCTCTCTCGTATTGCTAACCTGTAGCCTTCTCCAAGAGACTAAGCTGAGATAACAAAGAAAAAAGCCAACCCTAACCTAGTGTGCTAAATTTCTGCTACCAGAGGGATCCTTTAACTGGTAAAGGAATTGGGCTGTAATATTGCCAAAAACTTATTTTCATCCATGAAGGAGGCCCCTGTCTCAGAGAGGAAACACTGTAACTAATGAATTCTTGCTTTAGGTGCAAAATTAAACTGACCTTCCCAATAGAATCACAACTGGTGTGTCTAGTAATAGCACACACTCTGCTGCTGGAGCTGTTGCTAGTAGCTCTCGTGATTCAGTACAGAGGCAATTATAATGTGTTCTTACCAGTCCTCAATTTTAGCCATCTTAGATACACAAATAGAGCTGGTACTTACTTTTTCCAGCTTGGGACAGGTTTCAGCTGTCATTTTTTATTTCAACTATCATAATTGCACCCAAATATTTAATGTCTGGTTGGTATGTATACACTATATTTCCTCTTACCTCACTGTAAGAATATCAAAACATGCCTCCCCAGGACATCCCTATGTGAACCCCTGCCAGAATACCTGAGACACAACTCCCAGTGCCAGGATCAGATCTCCAAGCAGACACCTCCTTGCCTGTACTAAAGGCAGAACCTATCCAGTTAATAGATAACTTGTGTATACACACAAGCACTATTAGCCTGGTGCATTTTGTACATACAGATAACTAGCACAATGGAACATTAATCCATAGATGATACCTCAAAGTGTTAATAACCAAATTGAATAATCAGCTGATCACTACAATGCAGCTTCAAGTTTTCCAGGAGCCTTTGAAGCATAATGCCTGCCTCCTGATGCCCAGGTGGGATATACTGCGGCCTTGTTGAGGTTAGTAACTGTCTCCTCAGGATCAAAATCTGAAAGAGAGGAAGTTTTCAGTTGCACTGGGCTTGGAGATCTGTTTTCTTTTTCTTGATCAAAGTTGCTATTTTATCCAGATACATATACACACCCCAGGATCCTGGATTTGGTATTTGGGGATTTTCTGGATGCCTAGGTTATTAGCAAAGGCACTGCAAGGTAACTTCCTTTCCATAATAAAAGATGTAAGCAGGGAGCACTCTAACCAAACCAGGATAAGCCTCTTTGAATGCAGCAAGCACACAAGAGTGGCTCTGTTCAACATCGGGGTATTTGAATTGCATCTTCATCATCACTATAACCTTGAGGGGAAAAGCTTTACTGGGGAAGGTACCATAAAGGCCCAAATGCAGATGAAACTAGGAAATTACTGCAGAAATGAACATAGGATGGAAATTGCACAACCACTAATTGTAACCAGCTCTGTCCGCTTTTTACCGGAAAGAACCTAGGCAAAGCAGTTCACAGCTTTTCTTCACTGTCTGGGTCCAGAGTGGCCTTTTACTACATCTCTCCAAAGGCAAAGGTTCCTCAAGGGAACAAGAACCTGACCCAATTTTAGGCTGAAATTGAACCTTTGTGTTATTTCAGCATCGATAGCTTTTAAACTCCATAAGCAGCAGTACTGGAATGTCCAGTTTGCTAGTTAAATAAAGCCTCATTTCAGAATAACTTGGGGATTGTCTCTGTAAGGTTTTAACCTGGGATAGCCTTGCACCTCAAAGAAAAGAAGCTCTTGCAGTGCTGTTACAGAATAGTAGAATAATTTAGGTTGGAAGGGGCCGCCATAGATCTCTAGTCCATCTCCTTGCTCTAAGACAGGCCAGCTTCAAAGTTAGAGCAAGTTTCTCAGGACCTCATCCAGCTGAGTTTTGAAAAATCTCCATAGATGGTGATTCTACAACCTCTCTACATACTACATTTCCTCCTTATCCCTACGGGAGTTCAGAGCAACATCCTTTTCCAGGAAGGATGTAGATTCCCAGGAATGCACAATTTCTTTTTCATACAAGGAGGGAGTTAAGGACTTGAGGACTTGCTAGTTGAGCAAGTGACACCCTGTTCTCAAGCACCAGATGTGCACCAGGGATGCAGACACAGCCCATGATGGGCTATGGAGAGCTGGTACTCCAGCAATCCTTGGTGCTTCGCTCTTCTGGTTTGGCATTTCTGTTCTTGCTAGGTCATACCTTGAGCCTACTTCTGCTCTTACTGCTCTATTCACCCACTGTTTCAGGATTTTTCATTTTTCTCCTCCTATGCCTTTTGCAGAGGGGCTTCAGCTCGACCCATCAAGTCAATTCAGACTTCCATCTCACACTGCACCAGTCTGCCTGAACCAGTGCCTTTTTTTGAAATAGTCAGTATCCTGAGCCTGGTAAAAATTACCAGTTATCATTTCAAGGTTTAGCTTCAATTAATTGAGACAGAAGCTTGTAGCCGCTCTGCTGAGCCCTTTGGCTCCCAAACCCAAGGGCCTCTCTTCTATGAACAAGAGGTTTGCCGCTGCTGTGACAAAGCAGAGTGATTCCAAAGCCAATTCTTGCTTTCTGGTAGGTCAACACAAGCAGCTAATCAAAGAAAAAAACAAAACCAACTACAGTAAATGTTTTGCCTTATATGTGAATATAAGGACAAGCTACAGAAGCCACTGCTAGCATGGTGCCGGTGCAAAACTTGCAGTAATTTATATTATTTACTCCAGGAGTAGAAACCCATTCTCTCTTGCTAATACATTTGAAAATAACCATAATTCAGCAGTCACAGAGGAATTAGTAAAGGAGATATTCTACACCCCATTTGTGACTTAGCCCTGTCCACAGCTGCTCTGGATGGAAGGTTTCTAAATCTGCAGTATATAAGCACGGTAAATTTGGGAACTCCTCTCCTACTACTTAGCTTTTCCTTCTGGGATAGTCAAAACGTAAGAAGACAAGGATGTTTGTGAATACAGACACCAGAACCTGCTGAGCTGCAACACACACCAGCTTTAGAGGTCAGCAAGCTCTCTAGAATGACGCAAGCCAAGAATCACCGCACAGAAAACTTGTAGGAGTCCACCCTGCTCTGATTTGGCCTCCTGTCTCTAACTGTCAATGCCACTTTAGATGTTGCATACCTTTGAAGAGAGATCATGCATTTTTCATTGTAAATCCAGCTCAGACTGAGGTCTGTTATGAGCTGGATTCCTTTTTCATTACAAGTAGTCAGAAAAGTGAGTAAAATTCAGTTTTGCATGGTAAAAGAAAAATACATTTGTGTTTGTTCTCTCTAGTCTGCTGTTGTCTAGCAAAATTGTCCTGTGTCTTTACAAACCCCTTGCTTTTTATTTTTATATTTACAAATATTCTCTCTCTGCAGTACTAAGATTGGAGATCTAGCTCGATACAACCACATGCAATTACTGCTGGAATGGTACTAGCTTGAATTTTTTTTTATTTTTTTTATTTTTTTTTTAGTTCTTCTAAAATCTCAGTAGTTAATTGCTATATTACAGTTTTCATCAGCAAACCCCAGGCACTGACCTAGCTCCCCTTCTGCCGGTCTGCCACCAAGCGGCAGTGTTGCAAAACAGACATGGACAGCAAAAAAGAAATTCCAGTCAGTCTCAGGTTTACAGAAAACATTGGGGAAAGCCTTCCTGCTCTCCTGAACTAAGGATTTAAGAAAGCTGACTCGAAATACTCTAACCAAGGTACTGTGCTTAGTTACTAAAACAAAATAGGCCTGAAAGGCCAAAAAAAAAAGAGGTCACTGAAGTGTCACGTTAATCATATGTATTTTTGGAGTACAGCGTTTTTAAATCACAGTATCTTACGTCTATGCAATCAAAAATGAACCTCAATAAAGAGCATGAGCTACTGTAAGAAAAACATGCAAACAGTGCTTACCCTTTTGTTCTAATCTTTTCTCTGTATCACTGGATGATGGTTTTAGAAACTGAATATTTAACAATAAAGGTTCTCATACTTTTGCAAAGTAGTTTGGAGACATTTTGTGCTGGCATGGTTTTATCTTTGTATTTTTACTTTGTATTTTCTTCTTTTTTGGCAAATAAAGGACTTTTGAATTTAAAAAGTAAAACCTGTCTTGTAGTGGTGGGCTAGAGCATTGTTCACTTCATCTCCAGCTGCTGTCCCAAAATCACCTTCTCTGCTGCTGCTAAGCTCATGCCACCCAGTTACCCATCAGCAAGCCTGCCAAAGCCAAAATTCCAGGCTTGCTTTTCAAAAATACTGGGGAAAACAAGTAATCCAACCACTTACCTTTGTTACGTCTTCATCCTCAACACAGAGCACCATCCCTGTGCTGACTTACCAAAATGCCAAGCTCCCTCATTTTAACCCGTCCTGAAAAAAAGACCTCTCTTGGATCTTCTGCAAGTGGAATGAAGGGGGGAAAGGGGGGAAGAAGTAGGGAAGGGGAAAGGGCAAAGGCAATGCCTTTTCTAATTTCATTATATGCAAATGCTCAAGCAGAATACATTATTGTATTACTTCATCTGTGAGACTGATGGGTCAGTGTTCCCCTGTGTGCCTAAATCTGTTTATAGCACAGTCATTTTTTGGTGGGAACCTCTGGATTTCTTTAAAAAAACCAAAGGCACTTCAATTTGAAAAACTAAATCGTTAAGACCAGACAAAGATGACCTGCTTGCAATGTTATCAGTGCTACTTTAAATAGCAGCATATACCTTTCAGAGTGAATTTCATCAGCTATGCCACATACTTGGTATGATTCTAACACACAAAGCTGCTCTTTTTTATCACTTCACGTCTCAGAAAGTTAGTTAGCAATAATTTTTTTTATAATTTGTATAAAAATTAAATACATTAAAAAATGTCAGAGGTGGGGGGATGATGTGGATGCTTTTATTCTGGATCATGCCAGAATCTTTGCACAATTCGTGCCGCATCTGTATGATCTTTTTCTTGAAAGTCTGTCAGAGTTTCACTAAATGAGCAGCTCCTTGCTGTGCCGTAAGTACCTGCCTTGGAAAGCAGGCTTTTCAGGTTTTATGTCAGACTGCTGCTACACAGTAACTCTACAGCTTTCTTCCAACAATACAAAATTTTATGGTGCCTGCAGGGGGACAGCCTCCAAGATGTAATGATGACACAAATGGAAGCAGCTGTGCAAGAAGACAACTGTTACCTGCCTCCTCAGTTTGCAGTCATGTTTTAAAACTCGTATGTGTGTACAAGAACATCTGCAGGGAGTTCAACAGAAAACAGAAGAGTCTGTTGTGACCCCATTGTTCACAGGCACTGTACCATAGGGTTAGACAAGCCAGAGAGCAAGAACATCGCCTGCATGAATGAACTGCTAGAAGAGCCACAAGGTCAATGTGATCCAAGCGTTCATTTCTAGTTTTGTCTCCCTCTCCCTCCTCCCTCCAGGATCTAATTCCAACCAGTGATTTCACTGATGTACGATATATGGAAAGAGGCTTTCCACTCAAAACGAAAGTTTGTATGTCTTCTCCTTCTGGAAAGAGCATCTTCCACATGTTCAGGTCTGACTGGTGAAAAGCACTAAGACCAATTTTGTACCACTACACGTGATCGGAAGTCCACCCCTTCCAGGAGTTCTGTTCTTTCCATCTTTGCAACACGTTTTCAGGCAGGAAGACTCCCCCAGCAAAACATTTTATAAACTGCTGCTTTTTCTTTCTGCTGCAGCCCTACAAATTACAGGATTTTAATAAATGTTTGAAAGTTAATCACTGTCTTCAAGAGGATGGGAAGAAAGCTGAAATACCAAGCATTTCCTATATGAAAAGGAATCCCCAAAGCAGCTTCCTCTATGCTAACACCAAGAACAGTTCCCCAAATTCGTAGCACTGCAGGAGGAACGCCTGGTCGACAGCAGCTGGGGAACTCCTGCTAGCCCAGCCCAGGCTAAGCTGGAGCCAAAAGGATCCTCGTGATTCCTGGGTGCTTCCCAATGTACGGCCACCAGCCAGCAAGTCCTCGCTGAGGGCTGTGTTGGACTAAGTTTTCAAACTGCCGCTGGAAGGTCCCAAAACAGCATGCTGCTTGTGTTGCTGTAAAATGGAAACTAATGCTTTGCAAACTAGAACCACTGCAATTATTTTCAGCAACATCACAATCCTTTCCATTGCTCAGCTAACTCAAGAACAACTAGCCAGGAGGTTAAGAAAACCAAACCAAGCCAACCCTAATTTAAACAATTACAGAATTAGTCATCAACGGACTAAGTAGTATTTAGACAGTAAGTTCAACATATGCCACACTGATTGCCCTTAGCAGTTGCAAAATAGAATTAGAAAACTAACATTTATTAAATCAATTTGAATTTTAATATACATTTCAAGAACGTGGCAGCATAAAAGGAAATGTTTTTAGAAACAACCTGAATCTACCATTTGCAATTTTACATCAGTGATCAGGGCTCTCCTGTCGACAGTTCCAAAACACACTTGACCTAAATTCTCCAACTTTTGGTACCATATTTAATGCAGCAGTGAGATAGTAAAGATTCCAAGTACTCCCACATTTCTGGAGCAAAGGTACTATGTATTTAATTTAATGAACGTCCTAATAAATGTACCATCAACAATCTCAGCAAAACTTAACAGCTCTGCAAAAGCATTCAGAAACAACCCATGCTGTGCAGTTTACTCCCTTTAAATCAGACTCCGGTTTGGCTACTTTTCTTACACGTAGTGGACTAATAAACAGATTTACATTAGTAGGTCACGATCAAACCACCAAATTAGAAAATGGTAGGATCCTTTTGGGTCAACACAAAAATCACATACAAGTTTAACTAAATACATTTTAATAGGACATAGTTAAATCTCATGAGGGCTAAAAAACACAGATCTTAGGTACTTGGGTTGGCAAATAAAGACAAGAATACTAAGAAGCATTTTCCACCATTTACTCATTATCAAAAATATTTTTCAACTCTTCTTGCAAAACAAAAACAAAAAAGTACAGACTGGACACGTACATCACATTTTTCTTCCTATGGCTTTAACCCCCCACCCTACCCACCCCACAGAAAAGACGGGGGGAGAAACAAACCAAAACCAACAAAAAGATCTGACCACATTCACAGAAAATGACACCATGGTACACTACAAAACAAAAGGAGGTGTCATTTGTGTCCAAAGGTTTTTGCTTATTTCTTAGGTGAGGAACCATCATTGTACATGCTTTGTGCCAAATCAAAATACACCTAACGTTAGGTCGGAAAGCGCTGCGGGGTTCATTAGATGAATAAAATGAAAGATGGAAGCAGTGAAGTAACTCAAAAAATTCACACACTATTTAACATGCTGTTGAAACAGGAATAGCCTTTTAAATTAGAAGGTAATGTTTTGTATTCTAGTCAGCCCATATTTAATTTGTGCTATATCATTCAAAGAGGAGAAATTTCTGCTTTCATGAAGTAATCTGACTTTTTTAGGCTGCCAGTGAAGCCCTAAATGCAAGACTGAATTCTTCCGCTTGTACTCATATTTAGGGGTTGCGCTGAAATAAACCATTTTTGCATAAAGCTGAATTCCTATAAAGGTGCTTTCATTTTAACACTTTCTGAGATAAGCTCTTTGACAACTTTGTGTTATTTTTCCATTTTAGAGCCTTTCAGCCCAGGTTGAAAAGCACTAACCTTCGAAAGCTACTTTCAACATATTAGTGAAAATTAGACAGATTCTGGGTGGAGTGAGTTGTACCACTTATTGTGTCTAACAAACATCTGAAATATTTGACCTTAGATAGCAATCCATCCTCTGCCCCAGCTGAAAGATGCCTGTCAGCGAAGAACTACCCTCAGGGGGATGGGTCCCAAGTCTATTGCAGTACAAACTTCATCAAACAAACAAACAAACAAATCACCCCCAATGGTCATAACTGCTGTGGAAGTCTCTGTGTATCCCAGGCACTGATCAGCAAAGGAGAGAGAAAAATCAGCCAAGGAGTCTCTCTGTAGCCCACAAACCCCTCTCTTTTCTAGAAGCAACAGCAATAAAATCAGCAGGAACTCCAGAAAAAAAAAAGGGAGGGATGGGTGGGAGAGAATGGTGCTAATAAAACTTCGTGTACAAGTAATTTTCTTGCCCCAGCCAAAATAGTCAGGGAACATGACCATTGGAATTGTCAAGAAAACAAAAAAGAGAGTGATGTTGTTAACGGGGACAATGTATCCAAGTCAGCAGTCTGACATTCATATCTAACCACTGATCTTCCTGACCCTTGTCTGGAGACTGAGCTGCTTTCTGAGCTATTAGCTTCCTCAGTATATTACTAAACTTTTTTAAACTGTTCCATAGAGTAGGTAGTCAATTCTCACCATGGGAAATTATCTACCCTTTTCAAACTGTATTCCCCAGCTCAGTGCTGCATTTCCTACAGGAATATTAGGTGATTTTCTAGTAATGGTGACTGTAACTAATCCATAATTACTTTTCTACATCATAATCTAGCACAATTTAGATGGACTAACTAGATACCACCTTTCCACATTTAAGCAGAAGCTTTGACTGAGCACAAAGCATGACCGAGTACAATGAGGTTAATGTATTCTTTGCCAAAAATCTTGTGATAAAATCATTTACATCAGCAATTGATCTCAAACTATGAGGTGCTGTAAGAACTAAAAACAGTTTTAGGGTAACTCCTCCGTTATCTGCAACTATTTCCCAGACACTAATACACATAACATAGCAATGAAAAACACTTGATACAAGTGATCTAAACGCAGGAGCTCCAGCAAGTTAAACAGAACCATAGCTGCCTTAAAACTGTAGCAGTTCCCCTACTGATGGCAGGGAAAAGAAAGATTCAACAGTCGTATCTCATGTCTATAGCTTCATCCAAACTTTTATCATCGTGTGTACTGGCAGCTAAAAACGTAGTTACTGGTGACCCTGTCACATTGATTACACTGGTGCTTGTGCTGGCATTGCGCACTGCAATGCTTGTCACATTAATGCCCAAAGTAAGCCTAGTCTGCTCCAAGGCCTTTTCTGGCACTGCAAATGCCTCCAGCTTCTTCTCCCCATTAGCCATGTATGAGTTTTGGCAGCCACGGCATATGCAGTCAAGGCAGGCTTTGCGGTTAGAATAGCAAGGGCAGCGTTGGCCACGGCATGTAAGAACACTTGGATTTTGGGTGGCACGACCACATTTACACCCTTTCTTTTCTTGTGGCTTTTTATACACAGTTTTTGTTGGGCTTCCTGGCATAACATTACTGCTAGGAACTTTCTCCTTTGCTTTGTCTTTTGTTTTCAGCACCCCTGGTTTGGCTTTCGGGTGAGATTTCTTAGGGGCATGTTCTAAATTCTTTTTCATGCTTTTGTTAGACAGCAGCACAGTTTTACTTATTTTGGGAGTAGTGCCTCCATTAGGTACAGTTGCAATAGGCTGCAAAGACATTTTATTTTCCTGTTTTACCGTTACAGGAGCTGATGCTCCCAGTGTTGGGCCACAGATGATGCTGGAAATGGGTAGAGGTTGAACCTTTTCACTGTCACTTTCTGATCGAGATCGCTTTCTGTTTAGCTTAACCACCTTAGGCGTCGCCGCTGTACAGGAGATTCCGTGAGGAGAAGCATCTGTGGACATGAAAATGTTATGGCTAAGAGGTGGGGGAGAAAGCTGAAGGAAAGGGCCATTAGTCATGTTTGCTTCCAAGCTGGACTGCAAATTAGAATCACAGACTTCAGTATTTGAAACGGTCTCTAAGCTCCGGAGAACTTCCTCGACGCTAAGGAGAAGTGAGCCACCTGGTTTTATATCTTCACTGAAACTGCAGATGTCAATGCCTGTCGTACACAAGTCACTAGTAGAAACTGTGTCGCACACAGGCTGCAGGCTGCTAGAGATATCTTCAGTTTTTATATACTCTCCAGTACTACAGACATCAATTGTGTTTGCGTGTTCAGGAGAAGGAATATTCACTCCAAGTTTATCTACTGAAAGCCCATTACAATTGGGCAACCCGTTGATAACAGAACTTCTAATATCAATGTTGTGTGTGCTTTCAGGTATTGATGTAAAACTAGCTGGAGGATCAGTTGTGAGTTCTGAGGTTGAAGGTACTGGGGAATGTGTCAAACACAAAGCCAAGGCTGTATCAGAAGATTTTTCTGTCTCTTCATGGAGTGGTGATCCATCTTTGAGCAAAGCCAAAAGATCTGCAGAACAATCAACTGCTTGGATAATATCTCGTGCCAGTGGAGTTTGCGTTATGTATTCGCAGAGTTTCTTATAGCAGTTCACTAAGATGCTTAGTTGCTTATTCTCCTCAAACTGTTCATAGTCCTTGCACCAGCTACATGATGGTTTCATCATCATCTTCTTGCCTTTACAAGTTTTGCAGACATAATGCTGACATGTGGAGTTGGTAGGAGCAATAGGGTCTTGAAGCAAATTTCCTAAGGAAAAAAGAAAGAGAAAGATTACAATGGACTCAAGGCAGGCTTCCAGGATAATATGGGATGATTTTTTTTTTACTGTCAAAAAACTGCGTGACAAAGTTCAGTAAGTCACAAGAAAATGTACCATCCACACAATAGCCTGTAAAAGTTTTCACAGCTGCTATATCTGGTTTTAAAACAATGTCAAATTAAAAAAAAAAATTATGGTGTGACGGTTTTCTTCTAATTTGTTGTGCTGCCAAAGCCTTTAGAAACACTCTCCACTGAAACACTACCGATTCCCTTGTCCCCTTCAGCCGTTTCTTCCATTGAAACTTACAAAACACAAGATTTCTATGAATTTACCAAAAGTGCAACAATAAACTCCCATGAAGAGCTACTGCAGAGATTTTAATTAAATTAGTGAAAATGACAATGGAGCAGAGGAAAACTCTAAAAGGAAAGTAAAAATGATGTAATATCAACCCCAAAAGGAAAGAAGACACAGCAGACTTTTACTTTTCGTTTAGCTAAGACTAAAAATAGAGCCTAGCTTTGTGACAGTCAATGCCATGAATAAAGCACAAAGTTTTTAACTTTGCAAGCAACAAATGTTAAATGGATCCCATGAATTCTTATAAACATTGAATAGAACACCTAGTAATACATTTGATCTAAAAAAAAAAAGACTATATTGCTCTCCGATAGATCACTCCTGTGCCAAACCAGAAGGTACAACAAGGCAGCTATTAACATTTCCTGGGGAGTAATGGCTCCCAGTTTTCTAATTCACAGACACGTATCAGTGAAATAATACTTAAAACAGTGGTGATGCTTAAATTCTTCAAAGTGGCAACAACAGCTCATGTCCTGGGCAGGCACAAAGAAATCAGAAGAAAGGATTTTCTCTAAGATCTTACTGTTAAGAATAGAAAACTAATAAAAATCAGTTGCTGAAGGAATCAACACACCTGACAACACAGAAAGTTTCAGACACCCCATACTGACAATCTGGAATATTATGTCTCCAGATCTCTGAAATTGTAAAAACCTGGAAGAATGTTTTTGTTTTTATTTAAGACCAAACCAAGTTAACACACAAGGATAAAATAGGAAAGAACAGAAGTAACTGAAATTCTGTACAGAAATAATCCAACTAGTAACTATATCCAGAAAAATGACAGTATCACTTTGCTATTTCTAGCTAGCTCTAGGCCAGAAAGATACTCTAACACCTAAATTAAATTTCAGAGTATCTATAGTAATCTACAGCAACAGGTTTCCCGTCCTTTCCAAGCAGCAGATTTTCAGCTTTGATCAGACCTTTCTCTCATAAGGAGCCTTTGCTGGATGAGTTACAACCATCAGTGAATTCTCACCCAGATTTTCCAAAGTGAAAACATGCTGTTACGAACACATGAATAAAATGAAACAATTTGGGATGAGAAAGCAAAGTGCATGCATTAAAACAGACTGAGATTAAAAAAACTGCATCAAAGAGAGATACTTTCTCTCATCACTCACTTGCCAAGGAACTTTTAATCACACAGACCTTCTGTAACAGATTCTCATGACAGCGCTTTGAAGGGATCTAATTAACTGGATCTAGTTGAGTGGACCAAGTTACCAACTAATAAAACCCAACCTTTCTACCTTACATTACCTTAGTCGAGAACCCAAGGCCTCAGGCAGAAGAACAAGACATACTATACTAACCCTTGGCTGTAGTAGCACCTAAAAGTATGAAACTTGTCCCTCACTCTGTAGCCTGTGTCAAAATGTTCCAACCCCCTTCCTAACCTAACCCTCTGTGCTTTTCACCATTCAACCCACTTTTGAAAATTCAACCTTTTGTATGTGTTTAAATAGGAAATTTGCATTAGCACAGTAATTCTGCAACACTTAAATTCTGTGAGTGAGCAGGCTATTATCCCATTTTCCCTTTGCAATCTGAGTTCCCTGGTACCTCTTTGGGAAAGGACTGCTCCACAGCCCTCCACCTGAGCTGTCTTTCAGTAAAAGTGGCTTGATGTAAACTGGTTTTTGACCAAGAAATAACAAGAGTCAGTGCTGAAGTCATCATTACGTAGTATTTTTTTAATAAACTAAGAGAAAATACAATTGTTTAGAAAGTTGGCAGGTGACACACAATTTGACACAATGTCAAATAATGAGAACTGCCACTACAGCTCGACTGGAACAGGGGCTGTAGGGAAATGCACTGTATTTGAACACAGTTAATTGAAAGTGATGCAGGAGGAACACTGGATAGGAGAAGCTGTAGAACAGAGAAAGGTTCAAAGCACAATTACAGCAATACTTGATGGGAAATGCACTTCACGACCAAAGAGTAGGTGTTTAACTTTTCTTTGCTAATCTAATGAGGAAGGGCTGACTGAGGAAGGGTGACCCCGCAAGACCCCACCATGAGAAGACAATAGCAAAACACTCAAGTTAAACAGTGAAGATTTGAAGCCAACAGATGGAACATGGAAGTCACACAATCCAACCTGCAGTGGATTTTTTTTTTTTTTAAAGTTCCCTTTAAATGACAGTATATAAACAGCAACGCAGGCAGAGATGTCCATCATGGTCGCAAGACTGGATTTGATTTTGTGAGAAAAGTCCCCAACTCCCATGCGGAAAAACAAAAGAAAGCTTTAAATCACATCAGCTAGTCTCAGAAGTCATGTCCTTAAGCACAACGAGTTCACAAACAATTGTCCGTCCCTTCTGGATCTTGAGTCTTTCCAACAGGACAGGCAGAAAGCCATGCCAGGACCAATGCAGGAGGCAAACACACCTAACACTTGTTCATTTAATACTTCGAGACTTCAGAAGCCATCATAAAAATACATGCATCCACAGTGCTTCCAGGACCAAAAGCCCACCAGCATCAATACACAATGAAACAAAGCAGTTGGGTGTGCTCCTTCATCCACCTTTAGCCTCTTTTTCCTACTTATGATAATTAAGTATGAGTTACAATGATCAATGCTTTACAGATTCTGAAGCACTAAAATACTTCAGAGGTGGAACCAAATAAACAATATACCAATTTAATTATTAATGAGATTTAAAGAAAAAAAAAGTCATCGCCAACTGTGCATTTTATTTCTCCCAAAATAAATTTGGCTGAAACTGTTGAATGGGTATGATGCTAGAAGAGGATACTGAAAAATTTAAATTTCCTGAAGCTTTGAGGACAAAAAACAGACGGACAGACAAGACAAAACACTTCACATGCTCTCACTGAAGCAAAGAACAGAGTGAGTTCTACTGTCAGTAAATGTCAGGCAACCTACACAGGAGAGACACTAGGAATGCCTGAGATGTGGGAATATTTTCAGCTTGAGCTCATATCTCATTTAATACTCATTCTTCAGTCAAAGTTTCTCTCGTATGGATTCTGTGGCACCTATCACTCTCTTCAGCTTTAGTATCATTAGGCAAAAAAAAAAAAAAGTCAACCATGAGATGCAAATTCACAGAAAATTAAGTTTCATTACTTTTAATACTCAGGGAATGGTAGTAAGTCAGCAACGCTGTCCCAGAAAGATAACACCCGAGCTGCTACCCAGAATCTGGAGGTACTAAGCTCTGGGACATTCCAAACTGCTGGACTGTACAGGCTCCCAAGGCGTAACACTCATTTGATGCTGCAAATTACCAGATCTTCCCAGATGAAGATTATGAACTCCACCGTGAAAATAAAACCAGGAAGGATTCCAAGATGTTACCTAGCCCATCCTCAAACTCCTAAGAATAACCATACTGAGTTAGATCCATCTAGCCCAGCAGGCCATCTCACTAGTGGCCAAAAGCAGATGCTTAGGGCATAGAGTAAGAACAAGGCAAGCAAACAATTAATACTTGCCCAGCCTTTAACCACTATGGGCTGAGATACTTCTCGTGGGAGATGGGGTTTCCATGTACTCTAACTCTCGGCTTCCCTCCTTAGGCTTGCCTCATCTCCTCTTTAACCATTTCAAATGTCATCAGTCACAGCAGGCTTTGACAAGGAGGTCCCTTGTCAGCAATCCACTGTGCTGAGAATGACCTTTTTGGTTTGAGCATTACTCTTCATAGTTTCACTTGACAATCTCTGGTTCTGGTGTTGGATGAAGCAACAGTCAATCACTATCCTCTCTTCCACACTACTCATGGTTTTACAGACATATACCACGTAATCCTCCAAGCTGTCTCTTTTCCAGACTGTATAGAAGTTGTTCCTTCCGTTGGATCACCCTTCCCCTAACTCTTCCACAGTTCTTTTTTGAGATGGGAGGACCACAACTTCAACAACGTAAGATGCAGGTGAACCACAGCTTTATATAGTGCCATAATAAAGTTCTCCACTTTATTCTCTAATCCAGTCCTGATTTTTAGCATTTGCTTTGCTTTTTTGATTGAGACTCAGTACTGAGCTGACATTCTCATGGAGTTTTCTATTGCAAGGCCAAGATCTCACTTTTGGCTGGTAGCCATCAGTGCTACCCCTTTCTATAAATTTACAAATTTATAGAGATCTGCAAGATATAAAAATGGTGGGCTCTGAGAAGTTAATATTTTTTCCATGTTTATAATTTAATATTTATCTAAGCTAAATTTAATTTGTCATTTTATTGCGCAGTCATTCATCCGCATAAGATCCTTCCATGATTACTCAATGCAGGCCTTCATTTTTACCACCCTAAATAGCTTGGTATTACTAAACTTTGCCTTGTCTTTTCTCACTCTCTTTTGTAAGGGGTATATTAATGCACCAAAAGCAAAATCATGTTCTTACAAAGCCTCCAATAAGAGGTTTTCCCTAAACAGCACCAGCTCTTAACTATCCTACTTTCAGAAAGGTTTACTAAACATCGACATTAATATGAGCACTTAAAATTAATAAACAGCATATACAGAGGAAATACTTTTAATATATTATTTACAAAGTATCACAGCTGTCCTGGAAAGGCTGCTACCAGGAGGGAGGTCATTTAAACCACAAGGAATACTTCCTATTGTGTTCCTTAATGAGCTTACTTCACAGCTGCAGGAAGAGGGGAAGCATCTGCAAATTCTATCTCAGAGACCAAAGGGAGGAGAAGAATTGGGAATCAATGCAATTGTTAGGTGTATATATCCAGCAAATGCACTCCAAATGGATGAAATTCACTGAGAAGAAAGACTTTAATCGGAACAGGTCACCATCTTCCATTCTCATCTATCCTCAGCAAAGGCAGAAATATAATGCCCTAGGAAAGGGGCTAAACACAATAACTAATTTAGCACCCTTGGAAAAGCCTACTGAAACATAATATATTGCCTTTTTTAACAACTCGTAGTGTTAACAATGATGAAACTATTAAATCTTAATTTGATCAAGTCAACTAGAAAAAAAATTATGATGTCAAATTTTGTTACAAGTAGAAATAAATGTATCACTGGGGTTTATCTCCAGCATTTGTCTGCCAAAACAGTCTTTAATTCTTGGTTGCATTCATATCACCAGAAGTCACCCTCCTTTCATAGTGCACAGCAAGCAAGCGGAAAACTCAACAGCCCAGCCCTCTACTCCTTTCACTCTGACTGAAGTGGTGTATCTGCTACACAACATAAAAATAGGACTGGCATCCATGATGAAGGGGAGAAGAAAGCTCACCTGCACCAGCTAAATCTGTTAACATCAAACACTACCATGACCATCATTTCATTTTTAAACCAAGATTACAAAAAGTGTCTCCAAACTTTGGATTAGTCAGATAGAAATTCTACAGCTCTGTGAATCTAGCAAGTTTTAAAAAACAGGCAGCTATAATCAATCTGATGAAGCACACATATACTTCTGCATTAGACTTAATATATGGCAAGCACCTCAAAGCAATAACCAGAAGCTGGAGATTTAACAGTTGGACTGCTACACTTTCAGCATTTTCATTTCTGGATTAAACGCGATCTGATTGTTTCTACTAAACTAATTAGCAACAAGCAGTAAGCTCTAACAAATTGCTATAGTCAAGCTTCAGAGTTAACCACCTTCTGAAGGATGGGAGCTAGTTCTCACTGACTGGCAGTACCACTGGATAGGCTTTTTGAAGTTCAGCTATCCACCTACCTGTACTTCAGCTGAAGCAGCCTCTGAAAGGAAAAGGCTTGCTCCCCTTAACAATTTGCCTGCACTGCTCCCTTCTTCAACCCCACACAGCATCTTTTCATCTAACAAATTATCAGCTAGATCTGACTGAAGAATAAGTAGCTCAATGAGGTTTCAAAACAAAACATGCAAAAGAAAAATGCGACCATAAAAGCAGTAGCATTTTCAGAGTTTGATAAAAAAACCTAGAAGCACTACTTGATGATAGGCAGGCAGGCAGGCATATGATAGTGAAAAGGTCTATTAAACATCTGCAGAAAAATAAAACAAATATGTAACATCTGTTTTATACAGGTGAAAGATTTGAATACTTACTAGAAAAGAAGATAACTAAATAAACCCAGAGAAACTTCAAGAGAGGTTAGTGCAAGGGACAACTGCCAAGGACAAGACAACAGTAAAAGGTCTACTTACACAGATCTCAAGCCCGAACATAAACCCCTTCCAAACCGTATGCTCGAGACTGTGGGCTTGAACCATGGTCTGGTTGATACATGTCAAAAATACTGCACCAAATACAAGAGGCAGATTCACCAGATGGAGGTTTGTGCTACCCCTGCCCTGACAAACTGTCCCAGTTAGAAAAATGTTTGGCGACTTTTCTCATCATACAGAAACCTACTGGATCATGTGGCAGAGGTGCCACCTATCACCCAGATATCCTACACCCACTTCCCAGTGTTCAGAAAACAAATCAACATTTGCAGCAACCACGCTCTTGGTTGAGAGGCCTGAAGATGCAAGACGCATCTGCAATATTACTAGCACAAAACTTTGAACCTAGTCTACAAAACACAGATTGCAAATAAGAGGAGTTCACAATGACAACACTAGAAACGTACTTATCCTTTCATGGGTTTTGTGAGACAAGGCTTCGTAGACACAAATAGTTTTATTCAGCCAAAAACTAGAAATAGAAAAAATTGCCCAAGACTTTCAGCACACAATCCTTTTTCAGTTCTGAAACAGTAAGAGTTCACCTGTGAACTAAATTATAGTATTTCTTCCTGAAAACACCATCTTGCTCTTAGATCACCACAACAACAATGGTGCCACTAGAATTTGTCCAAAGACATTCACAAGCATTCACAGATTCCCTATCAGGTGAAATGGAAACATGGGCGACACATAAAAAAAGCATTAAAAAAAGCCCCAAAAAACTTATTTCAAAATTTTATCAGAGCAAACATTCTGCTGGCTGCTGAATATTTCTGACCATCCTCCATCAACAAACATCTATGAAAAATTAGCTACAGAAATTATTACCCTCATATAGGAATGGTCACAACTAAAGAATTAATGATTGTATGAGATCCTGGAAAAATCAAAACTGCACTATTTTTGGTCTGAACACCATGGGAACCCAAATTAACCATTATATGAATACAGTTAGACTATTTTTCTGTATATTTGGAGAAACACAGTCAACCTCTTTAGCTAAAGTTCAAGAAAAAAAACCAGAAATATAACAACAAATTGCATTTTAACTGTAGAAGGGACTGCTTTGTTCTCTGACTCTGTCCCCTGCATAATAAACAACAGAACATATTTTAACAAGTCCTGTGTCAAAGTTATATTTCTGTTTGAAAGTCTTTGTGTTTACAAAATCACTGACTGGAAAAATTCTGAATGTATTTTTAACAAACTAGGTGGCAAAGTTCAAACTTTGTAATGAACAGGCTTTTAAAAGATAGAGAAATTAATCTTGTTCACCATCCAATGTAAAATTTTCATGTTATGATGTTTTCCAAAAGTCAAGGTTGCTGTATTTTAAGAGCTTTTAAATGGCAAAGTTAACATTTCTCCTATGGGTAGGAGATTAATTTCATTAAACATGTTTTTATGCAGCATGAACACTCATAAGAGTTAAAACTTGCTTTGAAAGTTATAGATCAAGTTGATCACTTTCTCTGAGCAAACAAAAAGAGTAATGAAAACTATTTTTTCCCACCAAACAAAAATGCTGGCACCATCAGGATTAACCATGCAATCTTAAAGTGAACTGTGCTCTTCAAGACCACTGGAGAAGGAGCAAGCCCTGTGCTGTGACTGCAAGGCTCAGGAGACAAGAGAGTAACAAATTACATCATTGAAGGACTTCAAAGTGAATTCTTTTCAGCGCTCAAGAAAGGTTGTGCTATACGTTATTTCTCAAGTCATATACTAGATGCAAATAATCTTTTCTGGCCTCACAACGAACTCCAACATCCAACATATCCAGCAACTGCTTACTCCATATTTAGTCAACCTATTCTGTAAATCATAACATAGTAAGAAAACAACACCAAAGAAATCTGTGTTTGAACGCACTATGTCCATAGACCCAGACAACTAAGTTGTCCCAATAAAGATGCCTCTTGGCAACATATTAACTTTTCTTCAAACACTCTGAAATGCAATCAGTTTAATCAATATCCTCAGGTGACCATCAAAACCCATCTATTATCTCCCACTGCCTCAATCAGTTACACACTCATCCCAAATCACATCAGAAGACAATATTGCAATCTTCACTTTGCAACCTTCTTCTGAAGCCCACTATCAACCAGCTGTTATAGTGGAAACCACAGTTAACTTATCTTCCTACACCTCAATTTTGTTCTAAGACAGAGGAGTATTTTTAGTTTAGAAACCAATTTAAATTCAACTGGTAGAACATTATGTCATCAAAACTTATGCAGTACAATGCAGACAACCTTGAAAAAGCTGTTCTCCCAAGAGTCACACAAAGGATTTAAAAACAGGAAAGGGAAACAGTGAATTTAAGTAAGGAGATTTTTAAGAGGAAGAGAAATCATCCAACATGTTCTTGGCTAAAAGTTGGTGTATTCAGAGATGTGCGAGTAGA
Organism: Astur gentilis; assembly: GCF_929443795.1. NCBI lineage: Eukaryota > Metazoa > Chordata > Aves > Accipitriformes > Accipitridae > Astur > Astur gentilis. The sequence goes on from NC_064885.1 coordinate 16,336,005, forward strand.
CATTTTATAGACAACTGCCCATGCTGGTTATCTCCAAAACAAGAAGAAAAAGAACACCTGCAGCAGAAGGTATTAGTCCCATAGTCCATGCTGCCCGATGGCTGTTTCAGAGATTCTTGTTATTTTGCGCATTCTTCAGAAATTCAGAAGTATTTTGGCAACCATTCAAGTAATTTTTAAGGGGAAAATAACATACTTTTAAAAACTACCAATATATGAAAATGGAGGAAAGAAGAACATTTCAATGAAAAAATACCTTAAAAAAAAAAGCACCAATCCAGATCACTTTTCAAACATAAAAGGCAACTCTGATCTGGCAGCACAGATCATGCATCAGTCTTCCCTCTCCTTAATCTAGGGAGAATGGACAAGGAATGAGAGTTCGAGGCTAAACTTTTCCCTTACAAAAATTAAATACGTTTTTTCACTTTAAAACTCTGATATCCAGGCTTAACTCACTTAGTCATGGCTCACATCCCAAATAGATAATCCAGTATCATGCATATAATTAAGTTTTATTAGTAGTGGGAGTTTGTTTCTTCTGCCTTCTTCCATCTGTGACCAGAAACTGAATTTGCTAGAAAGTTTCAATCTATTTAGGTGTCATCCAACTATCTTCTTTTCTCTGAAGGACATCACATAACTGCTGCATGCCTTGGATTGTCTCAATACCATCGGTGGAAAAAAGACTTACTCTAGAGCCGCAATTTGTTTGTATTCCACTTGCTTATGGTGCTTCTTCCCTTAGATACTTGTAGAAATGTTCACATTAAAGTTTAATGAAACTGTACAGGTCTAATTCACAATTTCCCAGTGACAAAGTATAGCCTAAAGTAGTAAGCTCTATTTGGGATCCATAACAATGTCACCAAGAGCTATAGACAAGGGGTCCGGAGGAAGTCACACCACACACTGGCATAGGGGAAGAAGCAGTCAGAACTGCAGAAGCAATGGAGAATTAGCTCAGCGAGGGGCAAGGAAGAAGAGGAGAAGCCTTCACAGGTCCAACATGGACAAGAGGGCACAAAGATGGAAAATTTTACGCAACTCAATCTACCACCAACTATAGAGAAATTTCAAACCTAGCTAGAAGAATGAGTTCCATAAGACTCAACTTATACTGACAGCATAAAACTTCCAGAAAATAGGCTAACAGTTTTACACAAAAGCAGAATGGAAATAACATCCCTACACTAATCTTTAAATAGGAAAACAAAAATTCAAGATTTTGTATTTTATTATTTTGGTCATCCATGCCATTCCCCATGCTTGGGAGTTGATTCCACATTCCACAGTTGATGCTACTTTTACATTTAGCCTTCAATCCTCTAACTAAAATTATCAAGAGCTATCTCAAAACACTTGACAGGAGCTGTATAAGGTACCAGTCAGTGTTGTCGCATTGTTTCTTTGTTCCTTCCCACCCCTTAATCTCCCTTAAGCCACATGTTGTCTCACATTCCCTTGCTTAGATCGCAGAATGTTCAAGGCAAGAACCATATTCTTATCCTGTATTTCTACAGCACAAGCTACAGTTGGGTTCCTGGCCAAATGCAAAGCATTGTCCTAAAGCCATGCAACCTTTCAAGCACTTTCACATTCTGAATCAGCAATAACAATCTTTCAGAGGTTCCAGGATGAAGTTTTCCACAGATAAAAAGCTAAGCTGATCTGACTGCCAACCTGTCTCTTACAAGCATTTAACTGAATTTCAAAAAAGGCTGTTAATGCTGAAAAGCCAACTGAACCTTTGAATGACTTGCAGTAACCTACATGGGATCTGAAACACGGAAAGGCGCTTTTAAGAACATTTTTATCCCAACAGGCAGTACTTTTAAAACACAGAAGTTTGTTGCATAAATTCTACTAAACTATTTTTAAATTAAATGTGGTATTAACACGCAATTTAATAATAATCACTGTAGTCCAGAGACTGAAACTCGGATTTCACATCCTCAAAACACATAAGGCACATATCTTCTGTCTAATGCACAAGCAGGAGCAGTTATTTTTAAGTTTTAAAAGCTCTAGGAAATATAGTCTTATACATCCCTGTATAAGGATGATGCACTACCTACAACACCATCTAGGAAACTATCACATGATTGCACTTAAATCCTAGAAACATACACTGCTGTACTATTGACATAACCTTTATAACCCATTATAGGGTAAGACAGGTAAGACAGAGACCTCAAATCTACCTAGAACAGGCTTACTTAACTTACAATGGCATACTATATTTACATTATGACTTTCTACTGATGGAACTTCATGTGTGCCAATTTGAATCTAAAATCAGAGCTTTAATTAGAATTTCATAATTACGTGGGTCCAAAAACTTCCGCCACCCCTACTATGTGAGCTGGTTTAAAAGACGTATCAGATCAGAAAAAAATTAGTTGGCTTGTGTCTAGTGCATTGAGAAAATAGTGAAAGCACAATAATGTTAGTTGATTTATATAGCTGTCACTAGTTTCATCTAAAAACAATTCTCTAAAATTAAAGGGACAATCCTGACTGCAGAATTAATACCTACAGCATAACAAAGCATTACAGAATGCATTCAGAGACATTAAATACTGAAGAAAGGCTGATGACATAAGGAGCACTAATTTGGGGAGTAATTTCCCAAGCGAAGTCCTAGAAGTCCAACACTTGAGACTTTAACCAAGTGTAGGGGTTTTATGCATTACTGATAATTCATGCAGCATTTCTCCAACAAAGGATGATTTTTAAACATTTACAGTCAAGACCGCATTCTGCTAAGATCTGTGCAAGGGAAGTACCAGACACTCACTGTTCTGTGTACATGAACCCATACCCAGATATTTGGATCTCATTGTCTAAACAGACAAATAGGGTAGAAAGAAGTGAGCATCTGAAAAACTTTTAAATATTTAAAAAAAACCCCAACCAACACACTGTTAAGTTTGGGTAGTCATAGCACTCGCTCTTGTGATCATGACATCTCACAAAGTAACCTTTACTTCAGTACTTAAACTTTACCTTTTAAAACACTGAAGTTAAAAAGGGTTTGGCAGTTGGATAGGCTTTAAATGACCTTAAACACACAGAAGGTGTAACAGCTCTTAGCACTAACGTGTACAAGAGAAAAAAAGTATTTTAAAAACATCACAGCAAGGTGGTCAGAGGGCCAAAGAGAGAAAGAGGCACCAATATTCAGCCATGACAGAAGTGGGAGAACAGGAACACAAAAAGCAAACAAGAAAAAGGTCAATTTGCCTTTACTAGTCTGAGCTGAAGATTTATGACTGCTGGTCAATGCCAGAGTGGACAGTTTTGTATTGGGCAGGACCACTCTCCCATGACTGCCTGCCTGCAGGTTCAAGAAAGACAATTTACCAACTCTGCAGGACAGAAACTGTATTTTACTATCCAGCTGAGGCCTCTGAATGCCACCACGCCACAAACAGGAGCCCAAGAAACAGAGAGAGAATACTGGGGAATCACTCATAAACAGAATACTTGAAACAAACAGTGGCTACAGTTATCTGAAAGCTAGCCTCAGTAAGAAAAAATATAAGCCAAAGCAATAACCTTAAAATTCAGAGAAAGCAAGGGATGAAAGGAGGAAGTGGAACCATCAAGAAGTAGTTTGTAAGTCAGAATATGCATGGCGGCACAAGTCAGTAGAAGAAAACAAACTAAAAAGCATGGTTTGCTCTACCAAACTGAGAGTGACAGAAAAACCAAGCAAGAGAAGCTTAAGAGGGGAAAAATAGCTCAGGAATTTGGGCAGGGACAAATTAAAGATAGACAATTTCAATAGCACAGAGTATAAAAATAAGATTGCAAAAGGCCAAGAAGGGAAGAAGTCAAGGCAAGGAGAACAAAGAACACATTTCAGAAGACCAGTCTTAAAGTGGAGAGGCCAGATAGCACAGTAGTTAGAAACACATAGTCCCTATGTAAGTATCTTATTTAAAGAAAAAATTTAAAAAAAAATCAGAAAAATGTTAGCCTATTTTTAGACTGCCAAAGCAGTCTGGTGACTGACCAAAAGCAAGAAGGATTTATGGAAAAAAAAAAAAAGCACAGTTAGGGATTGGAATTAACAGAGCCTTAAGTAATAAGCAAGAGATAAAGAGCAGAGGTGCATCGATATTGACATCAGTTACACAAAAAAAAAAAAAGAAACTTAGACATATTATTTCAGGAAATGACTACACAGTGATCCTGGGAACAGGCTCCCTCTTTCCCTGTACAAACAGATCTCTATTTTCTAGGACTTTAAGTGGGAGGAGCCAATAGCTGCAGGATAGGAAGCATCCAACACCAGTTTAGCAGCCTCAACAGCTGAAATCCTGATCCTGTAAATAAATAGTTAACTTTATACACAACAGTAATTCAATTAAATCTTAGTGTGACAACACACATTTGTAAAGATAAACACACGCAAACATAGCAGACTTTAAGTCCACCCTGTTAGGAAAATACAAACACAGGGCCAGGACTTAAAACTACCAGAGGGAAAGAAGGAGAATTAACAAAATTAAACAACTGAGAGGTCTAACAGTTCAGAGTCCCTCTCCCAACACTGACCAGGGCTTCAAAGGAAAGTTCAAGAAACGTTGACAGCTTATTCCAGAGCTTCCTACCAGGAACTGACACGTGCCCCCACCTCATAAACACAGCAGAATGCAATTCCTTCCCAATGTTCCCCAGATTGTAATACTGAAATTCCAGATGACTGCTTTTGCCCACAAAATGCAGAATGCTCTTTTTTCGGGGGAGGGAGTGGGGAAATCCTAGCAGAGTGTCAGCCTATGTGCTTTTTATGGTAATTATTGTTATAGGACAGTTATCTGCTACGGACAAAAAAAAAAATCCAAATACTGTTTCTGTGTACTTAAAATTCCTGGCTTTCAATCTGAATTACTTTTTTTGTTCTTTACCTTTCAAGGAGGAGGAAAAAAAAAGTACAAAGTTCTTATTTCCCTGCCTCTACGGTCTGTATATTGTTTTGAGTATCTTTTACCACACTTTCTCTTAGTCATCACTTTTTAAAAGCAATTAACTCGACTACACCAGGGTATTCCAATAACCACTAATAACTACCATACCCTTTATGAAATAAAGCAACCATAACGAAGCATTGCAGTTTGGGGAAAACACGCTCTCTCAACAAAAACAACAAATTATTTAAACAACAGATTATTTTCTTTACAGCTTGCCATGCTGTTAGATATGCAGACCCCTAACGCCTTTCTATCTTTCTGGCCAATACTGCCCGCAGACTTCCCCCCCTCCGCGCGCCACACACACACTTCGGGTTGGTTTTGTTTTTTGGGGTTTGGGGGGGGCGGGGGGGGGACGACACGACACGGGACACAGGATGGGGCGGGACACGACACACGGGTCTAAGGCGAAGAACTATTTTCACTCCACCGTTCCCAACTTGCAAAGAACCCCGCCGTTACCCGCGCCCCCCACCCGCCTGCCGCCGCCCCACGTGGGCTCCGCCGCCGCACCCCCCGGCGGCCGGAGGCTCCGCGGCCGAAGGCTGAGAAAAGTTTCCCGGGCCGCCTCCGTGGCCCAGCCCGGCTCTCGGGGCCGGGGCGGGGGGGGGGGGGGGGGGGGGGGGAAGCCCTACCGCAGCCTTTCCTTCGGCGGCCGGGGCCGGGGCGAAGGCGGCCCGCCGGGGCGACGCGGCCCAGGGCCGGCCCGCAGCGCCGTGCGGGGAGCCCCGGGGGGGTGGGGAGGGCAGACTCATTGTGCAGGGAACAAAAGAAAGATCCTCACCGCAAACGCAGCAGGAGAGGGACTGCCTGAAGTAGGGCAGGAGCTTGTTAATCTCTGTAAAGGACTGGGGATCCCCAGGGTCGTAGTTGAGCACCAGGCGGCTCGCTGAAACGTAGAGAGCAGTGGCATTCACCGGGTTCATCGCAGCCGCTCGCACGCCGCCGGCTCCGGGGTGAGAAGAAAGCGCGGCGCCGAGTCCGTGCCGCCGGCCGAGGGGGCAGGTGGCCCCGGGGCGGGGGCAGGCCGGGTGTCACCTTGGTCCGGGGCCACCTGGAGCCGCGCGGCGGCGGCGGCGGCAGCGCGGAGGCCGCGGCGGCCCTGTCAGAGGGGCCGCTCTGGCTCCTCCTCCGCCTCCAGCGGGGCCTCGCTCCCGAGCAGCGGCCTCGGCCCGCCCGCAGCCGCACAGCGCAGGGAGGCGGCGGCGGCGGCGGCGCTACTCCAGGCTGCGGGCCATGCCGGGCCGCCCTCCCCCGGGCCCTGCTCCTCTCCGAGCGGACGCTTCCTCGGCCGCTGCGGGCCGCGCCTCAGCGGCGGCCCGGCATGGCGGCGGCCGCAGGGAGGAACCGCGAAGCCAGCTCAGGGCGGCGGCGGGCCGGGCCGCGCTGCCCGATCCGGCGGCGGGGGAGGGAGGCGGATGCACCTGGGCCTCAGCGCGGCCGCATCACCGCGGCGCCGCCGCCGCGGCCTCCTCCGCGGGGCCGGTGGCTCCTGGCTGCGCGGCCGCGGGGCGGGCTCCGCTCGCGGGGCAGGATCCGCCGCCCGATCCGCGCCGCAATGTCAATAGCAACCGTTAGATCCAACCGTCACTGCGGAGCCATCGCCGCTGCCGTCTAGCGCCCAGCACCGCGCATGCGCGGCCGGGCCGCTTCCCCCCCGCAGCGGGGGCCCATCCCGCGGCGCGGGGCGGGGGTGGGGAAGGCGGAGCGCAGCGCCCTCTAGCGGGGCCCGGCCGCGCCGCCGCCGGGAGCGGGGCTGCCCTGCCGCCCTCGGCCTGGGCGCGGCGCCGGCCGGGGGGGGGGGGGCGGCCGCGCGCCGCAGCGGCCGCCTCTCCCCCCGCCTCAGCGCGGGCGCCTGCTCCGCGCAGGGCGGGCCGCAGCTCCCGCGCCAGGCGGGCGGGGTCCCGTCGGCGGGTCGCTTGCCCCCGGCCCGCGGCGGTTAGGCTTTGCCCTCGTCCGGGGCCCCCGCCTCACGAGAGGCCCTGCCTCTCTCTAGAGTGGCTGGGCACGGCTTCGTGGTTCTGTCGTGGCGGGCGCCTTCGCCCACCGCTCGGGCTGAGGAGTCGGACCCCGCCTCTGCCTTCAGGCGTCCTGGAGCTTGCAGCCAGGCCTGGCAAATACTTCAGGCTTCCGCCTGGGCTTGAGGCTCCGGGGTACCGAGTGCCCCCCTTCCACCCAGCACGGAGCAAGTCCAGTGCGCGTCTGCCTTCAGAGCGAGAGAGCGGCAGGGCGCGCGAGGTTGTCGGAAGAGCCGGTGCAGGAGCTGCAGAGCACACCCTTCTCGGATGTGGTTCAGATTGCCCCAGTGGACACCACCAGCTGCCCACGCGCGGCTGTGTAGACAGAAGCTTGTCACGAGCGTTCTTGCTGCCCATGCCAGCGCTCTGGAGGCCCCAACGTATAACACAGCAGTGGATCCACAGGCTTGGGGAAGGTATGACCAAGACATGGGCACAGAAGGGATTTTTTACCATTGCCACGTTTTAGATCACTGGGGATATATGGAGGGAACTTCTGATATTTCCACCGTAAGCACCACTGAGGCCGTTCCACACACCACCTCATCCTGTGTTGCAACACTGCCAGTGCCATCAAGGCAGCCCCTTGCCTGCTTCTGTGACGTTTTGGGTAACTGATAGAACCTCTCCTTTTTTCCCCACTTGTCCCTCCCTCTGTTCACCTAGAGTTGCCCATGTTAAACTAATTGAGGAGTTCCACGTGTATCTTTCTGTTCCTTGTCCTCTTTGTGTATCCTCCCAGCTTTCCAGCCCAACTCAAAATGAGCGTGCATACAAAATACAGGAATTTGGGTCTTGACTCCAAATACACATTTAGTAAATACACACTGGTCCTCGTCAAGCTGTATAGCTCACTCTCCACCTGACACGGTTTTCACACACCCCACGTACAGCCCCTGTGCGCTCACTCGGTCCATCCCCCATATTAACATACAACAACCCATCTCCCTTTTGACCGCCCAGCAAACCCTCAATATGCCATCTCTGGGCCATAACTCCTTGCACACCTTCAATCCCTAACCTGACTTCATTTCATGGCACAGCATCTTCATTCTCACTCTCAGCCTACGTGTATATTGCCTGTGAAATGCCCAATTCCTTCTTCAGCTTGCTGCCAGAAACACCTTATGTGCTGAACCACGCCAACAAACCAAAATAACATTCAAGCAATTTCCCATCAAGTACACACTCTTACGTACACCTCCCTGTATCACATCCTCTGCCAAACTCCAAACACAGAGTGTCCTGAACACTCTCATCTCAACTCCTCCCAACTATATCTCACACTGCTCTGGCTGTTATGCAAGGAACTTACTTGACATCCAACATCCAAGGAGTTTTACTAGTCTTACCTAATTTCTGGTATATATTCCTTCAGGGTATCATGCATGAGCTGTATTCAGCAGTTACCATCCGTAATGTTCTGGGACCAAACCTCAATATCCCCGTCCACAGCGCTGACCTGCGCTATTCTTACATTCCCTGATAGAGCTAAAGACGTGGGTTTAGATTCCATCTAAGAACAACTGCAATCCTAGCAGGACAGAGAATATAAACTCTCTAGAACTGCAAGTAAATCTTACTCTTGAGAATTCTGGTAATAATTGAATAATCAAATACAAATTTGCAAGAGTAGCAAGACTGACTAGGTCATACTCTTTTGACCAGAGGAAGCCCATGGTGCTTTTTTTCCCACTATTGCTGGCTGATCTGCTGAATTTGACTTTTCTTCTCATCAGACCCTTGATTTGAGGGTCTACGTTTCTAATAGTGCAGTCCAAGAAGCAGAAAGAATTTTTCCTACCTTTGTTGATTGTTTCTTCTAGTCTATCAGCATTGCTGTTCCGGAGATTGAGTCCTGCTATCCAAACAGATTGGGTTAGGCCCTCAGCTGTTTGTGATCACGAGGACAAATAGAGTGGTAAGACTAAATATTAGGGTCCTGAGTGAACCAACAGGCTCTGCAACCTCTTCCCCCTGCCCTCAGGGGTTTAGCTGCCTGCCTGTGCGTCAGGCCAGTTCTGATGTGGTGCATTTGTGTGACCTTGGATCAGGCTGCTGAGAAATAGCCAAGTTGTGAGAAGTTTCATCTGGGCCCTCTCTGCTTTTGCCTTAGGAGCTGCCTTTAAGCACAAAACCTTGCTCTTTCCTGAACTGTACTGCCTCTGACCTCCTGCTTTGACCTCGGACCTGCCTCATTACTGTGGATGTCTGGCAATCACTGGGCTCACCCCTGTTACTGCTGCTTGATCTGCACTGCTCTTCTTGTTCGGGTACTGTGGGACTGTGTTTCTTGTCGGTGACAATATTGCCCCTGCCTGCCTCGCTGTCACCTTCCTGGCTCACCTTCCCCTCCGCGGTAGCCACTTTTGCTGCTCTCTGATACTAAAAGCCTTGTGGTTTAAGTGTTCTCATTGCTAATCTACCTGTCCAGCCAGTGGTATGTGCTTAATATTGAACAAGTTTAATATTGAACACTCAATAAACTCTTCTGTATGTCAGTGGAAGTAACCTTCAGTAGCCATCCCCTTTCCTCCGCTGGGAAAGTGGCAGAAAGAAGGGCTTAACACCTAAGTCCTCTCATGTGTCTAACTTCTATGGCTTTATTTCTACTCCCATGCCGTGTCTTTCACCTCCCTTAAAACGTCTGCCTTGGGAGATCATTTTAAGAGACCTGTGTAGGAAGCAAAGACTGTACTTCACATTGGTGAAGAACAACTAGTATTTCTGGAGATCTAGAAGGGGGAGGGGAGAGTACAAAAGAGGACAGATGGGACATTTATTTAGAAAACTTAATGTAAATAGTACTTAAAAAAAGGGGGGCGGGGGGGGGGGGGGCAAAAAGTTTTTTATGTGTTTTCCTTGTGCCTGAAAATCAGTTTGATGTTTCAAACCTGGCGCTGTTTCAACATACCAAATTCCTTGGTGCTGGACAGCAAAAAAGTTCCTTCTCTTCACTCTGGAGGTTACAGACTTACACGTACGTTAACTCTGCAATCACAGACCTATTCCTGCCCTTCAGTAGAGCTGTCTGTCTGACTGACCCTCAGATGGCTGTGGTCATGGATCAATTCAGTCACCTGCAGTCTGAGCTTGTGTGCTAATCTGTTGATTTGCATCCCTCTTATCTTTTCAGTGGAAAACGAATCTGAATAAGGGTAGAATAGGGATGTTAGTTAATTTTCCAGTTCCTATCAACATTCTGCCCATGGGTGCATTTGGGAAGAACTAGACACTTCATTTAGATTAGGTTAGAATACAGCCTATGAACCTTGCCAAACACAAATATCTGTACTAATGTCCTAAGTCCTTGGGTGATGGTTTTCTTTACTACTGCACCTAAACAGAATAACCATTTAGATCTCAATGGATGGTTCTTTGTAAATGTATTATATAGAACATGAGGTGATATCGTGGTTTAACCAGCTGAAACCAGGACGGGTGATGAAGGAGCTTTCTGTGTCAAGAGATCCTTCTGTTGTGGAAGTGGTGCATCCTGAAGTGTGTAATTCCTACAATGCTGCGTCTTTAAGGGAAAGTTATCAACTGAGAAGAAAAAAAATACTGTTTACCACATATACTGCCTCTGAACGCTTGGACATGAAGAAACTGGTTGGTTTTTGTTGTTGTTGTTTTGTTACGGGGTTTGTTTTTTTTCCCTTGGACAAATAGAAGACAAATGCCAATGGCAAACTTGCTTCTAATTGCTTGCTTGTTTGACTTGACCTGTTTCCTTCTGTGTCATTACATTTTGAATATCATGAAAAGAGGAGGAGGATAAGACTGGAGTGATTGTAACAGTTCTAACAGTCAGACATGCTTGTGTTTTCTGGGCTGATGTTATTAATAAATTAACAAATCAAATAAAACACTAATAAATATGAAATCACAGTAACTACAGAAGAAAGGAACAACAACAAATGTCCCCACACCTTCTAAGAAAGACAAAGACTGAATTTTGCCAGAAAGCAATCAGAAGGAACTGAAGATTGTTAGCATTACTCTGCAATGCCTGTGGGCCTTTCTGTTAAGTGATCCACGGCTACCTGCTCACCCTTGTTACCATCCCAACGAGACACAGCTGCAGGGACCTCTCCTGCAATGCGAACTGCATCAATTAACTTGTCTGTGTCTGTTTTATTTTTAATTCTCCCTGCATTTTGTCTCATTGGATTGTCCTTTTAGTTTTGTAACCCCCAAACATCTGGGGGGGTCCTAACCATGACATGCCTTCAGAATTCTGGTAAAACACAGCATACCAGCACCCCCCAGTCCATTGGTTTTGCCTCATTTTATAATAATGAATGAACTGTAGACTTTCCCATTTTAACAAATTTTTCCCTCTGTGTTTAAAAGCATTCTCATATGTTATTCCAGAGTGGCCATGTTTTCTAAAAGGTATTCCAGTCACTTACTAATCTCATATCAGGATCTCTCTCTGAGAATGGTTATCTTTGACTTGAGAAGTTCATGCCTACAATGCTACATCTAGGGACATCTGCTTTTTACAGATCATAGGAGTGGCTGTGATGGTCCTTTCATTCAAGTACACATTCACAGATGAAGAAGCCAATTCCTGCTTTTTTATTTGGGTCTGGTTTTGCAAATAGCCTTTTGGAGGGGGGAAGCATCTACGTGATCAAGCTTGGGACCTGGAGTAGTGCAATACAATTTGTATCTTTACTGATGCAGAGGAATTCCCTGTTCTGAGCCAGGAGGTTTCTTACAATTGAAATACACAATGCTGTACAAACAGTTTTATAACAATGCTTGTTAGGTCCACCAGTTCTTTGCAACTGTGTGGGGTTTTTTGTTTGGTTGGTTGTTTTGGTTTGGTTTTTTAACTATCTGCTGCTTTTCAGAAACACCCAGAAAATAAACAAGAGTCTACTTCTGGTTTGGATTTGGAAGGACTTGAGAATGAATATTTCCCAACAATTTTTAGGTCCCCGGGATCTCAGTACAAAAACCACCCACTAAGTCACTATTGTTATGGCTTTCGCTTATTGTTCTCTACAACCCAGTCACCCACAATTCACTTAACTTCATTTGAGTGATATGTTTAAAGGGAATTTTCATAGGCTGGATTTGTAGGACATGTTCCCCAGCATTTATTATTCAGCACAGCTTTCTCCTTTAGTTTTCCCAGCACTTCATCAATGTGAAGCAGGCTAGTGGGTGTAGCTGCAATAGCTTTTCTCCAGCTGTGGGAGCATGCCTGGCCTAATAATTGTTCTATTTGAATTGGCATCGAGTACGGTCATGCATTTTGCATATCATATTTGATCTTTGGTGATCAAGTTCCTCCTGTTGTTATTAAATTGTGTAGGTATAAGAAGAAGTCATGGGGCACATCTCTAAGTTCTGTCAGTTGAGATTGATTCCTCCTTTTTTCCAGAGCTGGACCTGAGAGCTTTTACGAGATGCTAGACATGTTCTATGTTGATCAACTTTATATTTACAAAAGCACTCTCTTCAGTTACTTTTTCCTTGTAGTGGTATTTACATGAACTGTATCAGTAGACTTTATATTGTGGCTAATGTAAAAAACTGTTTACCTTTCAAAAGTGTCACAAAACAGATTCCCAACATGCACGTTAGAAGCAGACAGGTATTGGTAGAGCTCACAGCAGTTCATCTCCTCACTGAAGCAGTTTCTTTTTTTGCTGGTGTTGCCAAAGAAATTAAAGGTCTTCCAGACTTCCCCCTGCCCCCTTCCTCCCTGGATATAGTATCACAAATCCAAAATCAACTGTTGCCCATTTAGGCTGGGGGTTCTTCTTGTTTTCTGTGTGTACCAGGAAAATCTCAGGTTCTCTGTCAGTTCAGATGACGTACCACTTTACTCCTGTTCTAGCTCTTACACGTGCTAACCAGCTCAGGATAATGACTTTTTCCAAATCACATAGTAAGAGCTCAGAATTAATTTGGACAGTTTATTAAATTGTAATTGTTGGGGAGGGGGTGTGTGTGTGTGAGCAAATTCTGCATTTGCATAAGAGCTGGCCATTGAATTTTGCTTCCAGGAACGTTGTTCCCTTCCTCTTTGGTCATCTTCCCAACTGCCCGCTGAGCTGTGAGGTTGAGAAGTACCACAGAAGCTCATGCAGGGAGTCCCTCTTTCAAAAAATAGATTTTTTTTAGCTTGGTGGTTTGTATTATTATTTAAGAAGAGATATTCTGACCTCTCTGCTTTGGGTCTTAGTTGTAAGTGGGATAGAAAAACTGCTGGAAAACACTGGCCTTACTTGTTTCCTTGACTGCCTTGCTCCCCATCCAGGCAAATAAGTATTACTGTGGCTTCCTAAAGGTGACTTCTTAGATCCATATGTCCTCTGTGCAGCTTTTCTTTGCCCAAAGCATTTCTGGTGTTCTGTAATGAAAAATCTTCTGCCTGATGACAGATAGACTATTAATCCCCTTGCTGCTTTTTCTTGTTTTGAAGCTGGAAGACTACAACTGCCTTTTTCAATAGATACTTTGTAGTTACTCCCCTGACAAAGACTTTATCTTCACTCTGAGGTCTTCTGACAGGCTTTTTTGAGAAATCACTACAGACTGATTATTTTACTATATCAGACAAAGAATATAAAGTTCTTTTTTTTTTTTAAAACAGTGTAGTATCAGTATTTGATAGTTGATTAAAATATGCAATTCAGAGAATATCTTACTGAGACAATCTCATGTTGTACAGCATGTCTGACATGATCACAGCAGTCACTTCTGGCTTTAGTATCTACAAATCCAGTTTTGGCTTTGTACCTTGTCTGAGGTCTGCTTATTTTTGTGAGTCCCCAGCTCATCTGGTGTGAGTTGTGGGTTGGTTCAGCACCTGGGCTTCCAGGAGTGCAGGAGTTCTGTCAGAACAGGACTCTCACTTCAGTTAGGTTTGGCACAGCACAAAGCAAGTAGAGAAGATCTGGGATTAGTACTAAATATTCAAACTGATTCTGAGCCAAACTGCTAATGTAGAAATACTGGTTCAGCTCTGCACGTATTCCAGTTTAATTTGGCTTTAGTGAGAAAGCTACTGTACCTACTTTTCTGGGAACAAGAATCTACCTCTTATACACCTGAGTTACCCCTCTGACTTAATAAATCAACCAACATTGATGACCTTGGGCTGTTTCTTACAGGAATACAAAATGATGATGGAACTGGTTTTTATTGACTACTTCTGTGTATTTTTACATACACAAATTACTATTTGACTGAACATGGAAAAATTGAATAGCAGGAGATTCTTTTCTCATGGTTTAAAGTCCTCTTATAACTGGATTTGGCCTCAAAACACTTCCTCCTTTTTCATTGAATTGTATTGTGGGGGCTTCTTGAGAAACTGCCTGGAGAATTTTTGCTTTCTGTTGCATCTCTGAGACAATCTCTCAATTCTAACAATATAGGACTGTAAGAATGACTGTATCAGAACTAAGTCCAGTATCCCGCTTCCAAAAGCGGGCAATGACAAATATACAGGGAACACTAATAATATTGTAAGCACATAGTGTTATTTTCCTGGCATAGTCTCCCAGCTTCCAGCAATTTGTGTCTTGGGGACCTCTGAAGGCAGCAGTGACGCCTTTGCATTTTATAGTCTCAGATAGATTTATCCTGCATTGGTTTGTCCAGGTGCTTTCCAAACCCTTTTGGCACCCAGGGCACCCTGTGGTAAGTAGTTCCATAGTTCAGCTGTGTGGTATGGAGAAGTACCTCTTTCTTTGTAACAGATCATCCATCTGCCTGTTACAACTGAAGCCTGTAATGCTTGTGTTGGAGTAGCTGGTGAATAATCAATCCCCAGCCACCCCTTTCATGCCACTGCTGATTCTGCAGGTGTCCATCATTCCACCTCAGCTGTCACTTTTCCAGGCTGAGGACTACTCATTTGCAGCTTTTACAGAAGTCACTTTGTATGCTGAATCAAGTCTGTTCTTTTCTCTCTCTGTTTTTCTGGATGTATATGCACTAGAGAATATATAAAATCATACATGTGTATCTCATTTTCAAGAGTGGGGCACGAAGTGTAATGGAAGACCAGAATTGCACACAGTATTAGAGATGCAGATTTACCATAGAGGTATTCTGTGGCATAATGTGTTTTCTGTTTTGTTCTCTCTTGTAATCATTACTAATATTCAGTTTGCTCTTTGACTCCTATTGAAAATTGAGCTGGTGTTTTTGCAAGAGGCAATATAAACTTCTTCCTCTTGGTACAGACAGTTCAAGGGTCCAATATGTATGTATTCTTGGGATTGTTTTTCCCCAGTGCGTCACTTGACATCTACTTCAATTTCGTCTCTCTCTGAGCTCTGCAAGGTCCTTCGGTGATTCTTCAGTCAAGCATCGTAACTGTTGTTAACCAAATCACTTGGTCTCAGCAGAATTTGCACCTTACTAAGCCCTGTTCCCGATCTTTCACAGTTGTGATGAGCAGAAGAGGTCCCAACTCAAAGAACGGAAGATGTCATGGCTCAAAAGTCCTGCGGGATTTGCTGGTAAAATTGTTTTACTGTGAAAACTTACTTTTCACTCTTTATTTCCTAAACAACTGTTCATTCATGACAGGACCTTCCTTTTAATCTAATGACAACTTAATTTCAAGAGCTTCTAATAAGGGACATTCTCAAAGGCCTCTGGAAATCCTAGTAATTATATGAACTGAATCTCCCTTGCGTATGTTTGACTTCATTAAATAAAGCCACGAGATCTACATGGCATGAATTTCTGTACAAAACCTGTGTCAACTCCTCCCCAGTATGTCCTATATTTATTTACTGGGGTTTGGTTGGGTGTGAGTTTTGGGCCTTTTTTTTTTTTTTGCTATTTTGCTTCATAATTCATATTGGACTTACAGGTTTGTGATTTTCTTAAATCCCTTAGTGCCTGCCTTAAAAATTGGTGTTGCAATAGCCAACCGCCATCTGAGTTTTTAGCAAGAGACTTGATATTTAAACTAGTTCATTGCTGATTTAATTATCTTGTAACACTGAGGTGAAAACAGTTTGGTCCTGGAGACTTGTTAATGATTTGTTTTATAACTTAATCTTCTACTCTTCAGGGTGAAACTGAACCTCCAACGTATCCCTTCAACAAACAAAACCCAGGGTTTTTGGCATAGAAATCTCCAAGTTCCTTTGCACTGAATTCAGATGTAAAACAAAACAAAAGATTTTTTTTTTTTTCTGCAATGGTTGTATAGTCTCTTGAGTAATCCCTTTAATCTTGATTTGTCGCATTGCCAGATTCTCTGGCATGCTTCCTTTTCCTCATGTATTTGAAAAAGAATTTACTAGTTTTCATACTTCTAGCAAGTTGTTCCTAAAAGTATTTTTTGGCCTCTTCACTCTGTTTTTTACATGTAACCTGCAACAGTTTACGATTCTGTTTTCCCCTATACTCCTCTATTGGGCAGAATTTCAACTATCTCAAGAATGCCTTTTTGCTTCTAGTAACTCCCATTGCCATGCTGTTGAGGCATGCCTACTTTCTCTTCCAGGATGGGGTCTTTTTGAAACCCCTCTGTTCCCAGAATGCAGATTTCTAACCTTTTTTGCATGTGACCCATGTTCTGAAGAGTGGTCATTTTAATTTCTGAAGTTCCAGAATTGCTCTTCACGTTTCTTTTTAATGAAGAAGCTATTGTAGCCAGGCTGAATGATACTTGACTGACCTGCAGCATACATGTATTTCTCACTGAGGGACAGTGGAGGCTTTTGTTTCAAACATCTCCTGTTGTCTGTTTTCTGCTTGGGCTATTTCATGGTCAGGGAGAACCTACGCTTCCTGGGTTTTGACTGAGTCTGACTGGGGAGCGTCAAGTGCCTATTCAGCTGCTGCAGTGGAGCCGCTATCTCGCAGACAGGCAGGAATGCAGTTAACATCTTGCAGTTACTCTGGCTGGGGGCTGAAACAGTCTTAAAGTAGGTAGGGTGTGGGCTGAGGTACTCAATGCCTTCCTTGTCCTGGTCTTCACTGACAAGAATTTCCCAGGCCTTTGTGCCTGCAGGCAGGGTTCAAGGAGAGGGGCTACCAGTAGTACAGGATGATTCGGTCAGCAGTTACTGAGAAGGTTTGACACATACGGTCTGGGGGACCAGACAGGATGACCCAAGTGTGCCAAGAGAGCTGGCAGGTGTCATAGCGATGCTACTATCACCTTTGAAAGGTTATGGAGATCAGGGGAGATCCCTGCTGCCTGGGGAAAGGTTGGGGTTACACCCATCTGCAAAAAGTGGGGAGGATGATCTGAGGGACTGTAAGGCAGTCTTCCTCAATTTGGTGTCTGAAGAAAACCATGGAGCAAGTCTTCTTGGATGCCTTTGCTGGGCCCATGAAGGAGAAGGTGATTAGGAATAGCCAGCGTAGATTAATCAAGGGTAAATCATGTGTGATCAACCTCAGTGCCTTCTAGCGATGAGATAACTAGCTCTGTGGAGGAGGGAAGAGCAGTGGATGTCATCTACCTTGACTGGGGCAAGGTTTTTGACAGTATCTCTTACCGTACAGTTGTATCCAGGTTGGGACATCACAGTGTGGAGGGATAGCATGATGGTGAGGGGCTGGAGGCACTTGCCCCAGGAAGAGAGGCTGAGGGAATGGCCTTTATCTTTGTTTCCCTATGAGGCCAGTTAAGCACTGAAACAGGGACTGGGAAAGGTGTGCCAGTCCCTGTCCTTGCAGACTTTCAAGATCCAACTGACAAAGCCCTGAGAAAACTGGTATGAAGTCAGTGTTGACTCTATTCTGAGTAGGAGGCTGGACTGGAGCCTGAGGGCCCTTCCAAGATGAATTATTATGTGACAGCTTGTACATGCTATGTAATCCAAGAATTTCCATTCTTGGAGCTTCTTCTTCAGACTTGTGATGTCTACAGGGCCATGCTTGTGTTCCTTCTTTGTGCTTAGTATATGGACATGTAAGGCGACGTTCATCCAGCGCTATTTCAGTTCTTTTCAACTGACTGATTATTTTGTGGTGGTCAGCATCTGAGGTGGGCTACAGGGGCAACAAGTAAACTGTGGTATACAGATGGCTGCGTTTGCAAGCCAGAGAACTGCCTGGGAACTGATGATATCCGATCTCTGGATTGCGGATACACTGCAGCTAGGTCACTTGGTCTGTGCAATGTGTATTCCCTGGACACCCTGATCTGCTCCCTTTTTACAGGGTCGTTATTTTCTTCATCCTTATCAAAGCGTGCTGTGACAAGAGCCAGACTGCCTGTTAGTATGAGGAGGCAGAAAATCAGTGTACCGCAAGGACAGCGAGCGTTTTCGTAACAAATACTTCCAGCGCTTGGAGGAAAGAGAGGGCAGCTGATCTTGGGAGTTACTTTGCCTTCCCGTCTCTGCTTCCGAAATGCAGGTTTTCCAAAGCCCCAGTGGCTTTTCCAAAGCCAAAACGGCATCTCCACAAAACAGGACCCGGAGTCGGGGAAGAGTCGACGCGTTTTCACGTCGCTGTGTCAGAGCGCTTCCCAGCGCAAAGACAAGGGCAATTAACAGCGGGGGCGGAGGAAATCCGCGGCTGTCTGTCGAGCAGCTGCCCGTTTGTGCGCGGGGCCCGAGGACGAGGCAGGTGCCGAGGTAACGCCAAGACGGCAGCGCCCAGCCGGCTGCTCCCCCTTCGCGTGCCTCCCGGCCGGGCGGAGAAAGGCGGTTCGGCCGGCACCCCGGGCCAGCCCCTGCCGCGCTCTCCCCGCGGCCGAGCCAGCCCGGCGCTGGGCGCCGCCTCGCGCCGGGGCCGCGCGCAGGCGCCGCCGGCGGCGGCTGGCTGGTTCGCGACATGGCGGCGCTGCGCGTGCTGCGGCGGGCGGCGGGGGCGCCGCTGCGCCGGGCCGCCTCAGCGGGCCGCCCGCCCTCCGTGCCCGAGCGCATCGAGGAGAAGCGCCGCGCCGCGCTGCTCGGCGGCGGCCAGGGCCGCATCGACGCCCAGCACAAGCGGGTGAGCCGCGGGCGGGGGCGAGACGAGCGCCTTCCCCCACCGCCCCCGCGGCGCGGCCCCGCCGCCGCCGCCGCCGCCGCCGGGTCCGTAATGGGGCGCTTCCGCTTCGCGACAGGCACGGCGGGGAGGGGTAGTCGCAGCGGCAGCGGACGCCGGCCCGGGACCCGCTGTCTGCGGGGTAGGCAGGGAAAGGTAGGGGGGCCGGAAACCCCGGGGCGCCCGGGCACAGGCCGGGGCGGCTTCGCGGTTCAGTTGGAGCGGCCCTTTTGCGGGGGAGCTTTACTGAAGTGGCGTTAAAGGCTGCGTTACCTGTTACTTCGGGCGGAAGGAAAGGGTAATTCGTTTACTTCAGCTCTGTCCCCAAGGTTGGCTGTGGTGCGCACGCGTGAGGGGTAGCACCGGCAAAAGTTGCAGCTTCTGCCTGCCGCGCGGTGGTTGAGTTCTGCGCCGCGTAACGCTTGGCTGGGCCTGGCGACGCACCATCCCGCGCAGCTTCGTCCGTTACGCTGCTGTTGCAAATCTGAGCTGGTCTTCTGTCAGATGGGAGCAAAGAGCTAGAAGAGTGGAAGTAAGGCGGAGGAAAGGGCTGGTGGGAAGGGTGGCAACAGCTGGGTTTTTAGTCTCGTCTCTCTTTTTCTGAATTTAGGCAATGCTGAGGAGGGTGGCAGCATAGTTTTCCTGTTTCTGGTGATTGTTTCTTGCGGGGGTGCAAGGACCCAGTGGTGCCATGATGGGTTGTAGGCATCAAGGAGATAGTAGTAGCCGTTCGCGTGAAGGCTACGTGAATGATCCGTTCACCCATCAGCGGTTTCCCTCCCGCGGTTACGCAACATCTGAAAAGACTTACAGTCTCACTGAGTTACATCTAGGACACTGACAGACCAACATGCAAGCATTTCTGCATGTCTGGGGGTCTCAGACATCCTACGGTTTATATAAATTAAATCTATGGCTTACATTAGTCTTTGCTGCGTTTGTTGATTTTCGTGAACTTTTTGACCTACTGGTCAGAAGTTTTGTAGAGAAGCCGAGCTGTGTTTTAACGTCATGTTGAGGTGGGGTCGTGCCATCCCCTGAAGAAGGCAACCCAGTTGCCCTGACCTTTGCAGGCAGGTGCTTACCTGGGTTGGAAGTAACAGATTTTTTTTGGAAGGTTAAGATAAAAAGAACTTTACAATCATTTATTACTGCATGGCATCATCAGTACTGAGCAAGGAACACATGTATATGGTCAATTGATTTATGTTCTTGGCTGTTACGCTACTTTTGCCCATACCAGTGTCCAGCAGAAAAAAGAACAAAAGGATTTTGTCAGAAAATCCCTGCAGGCTGTCATATTTCCTTTTTCCTCTCATTTGCTGCAGCCAAATATCAAGCATGGCAAATTGAGCCTTGAACTGTTGGTAAGGACTGGTTTACCTGTGGAAGGGTTCCATGTTTAAGAATAGAACAAAAGCCTTAATAGTGGCATTCAAATGTGTAGGCAAAAATAGCTGTGATGGTTTTATAGCTTGTTGAAAAGACTCAGATTTTCCTTTGTCTTGTGGTAGTGCTGCTCCAATAGTCAGTCCTCTTTGCAAAGCTTTCTTTTCTGGCTTGCATTATGTTTGTTTCTAAGGAAGATGATCACTATATAGGTTGCTTGCAGCTTTGGGGGCATGCAGTTGCTTAATGGTCCAAATGTAGCAGATCAAGAGAGGCTATGTTTGTTTAAGCTACATCTGCTGGTGGTCAGTAAACAGAGCCAGAACAACCTAATGGCTATATTAATTGTTGCTTGCTCCATTTCAGGGAAAGCTGACAGCAAGAGAACGAATTCTTCTGCTGTTGGACCCTGACAGTTTTGATGAATATGACATGTTTGTGGAACACAGATGTTCTGACTTTGGGATGGACTCTAGTAAGAATAAGGTAGTTTTATTTCATGTAACTCTTGTTTCTTTGTCCTCTGCTGTTTAACCAGCCAGCTGGTTGAAAATAGGGTCTTCTGTTCACATGTAATTTCTTTTATTTGTTTTGTTTCCTTTTTTGTGTGTGTGTGTTTTGCAAATTTCCTTTTATTAGTCCCAGTTTCCATTTAACAGTTTACATGATTTACTTTTCCATTGTCTAAACTAGATACCTTTTTTAATAAGGTCACCTGTTTGCTTCAAATATCTCCCCAGATATTATCTTAGATTTGTATTTTAAATAACAGAGGAGACTGCAGAGCTCTGTAGTTACAGCTTTGTCAATCAAGTCAGATATGAAGAATGAATATGGGTAGATACTTCTGCCTCCCTACAGGTAATGTTACACGATGAAATAACTCTGATCCATATTTATGCGTGCCAAGCTATAGTAATAAAATCCTGTAGGCCTTAAAATCAGATATGTTTGGAAATTCAAGCATTCATACTGGTCCATTAGCAAGTTGCAGTTTGCTTGCTTATGCAGTTTTCAGATATACGGCCGTGTATCCTAAACCAACGTGGTACATGAGGTTCATCATGTAGAGGGGCAATCTATGGCTCCCCAAAGTTCCTCACCATAACATTGATGCCTGATAAATTACTACACAGGAAAAGTATTTGGTTGCAATTTAATACAGAAAGGACCAACAAACATGCTGGGATGTGTAGGTGGCTAGTGCAGATGTGCCTATTCAGTGTTAATCTTCTGTAGCAAAAGTCCCGGTTCCCTGTAGAGTATTCAGGTTTGGGGTGTGGTGAGAAGCTGCTCCATATCTGCCACTGCTGAATGCTGCGTACAATGACTACAACTTCTGTTTATGTGGTTATTAAACCAGTTCATTGGTCTTCATTCCTTAAAGTTGGAGGGCTGCTTCCTATGGATGGGGGAGATCAGCAGTCTTCCACCATGAGCAGCTGGGTCATTGGGAACCAGCAAAGGTGTAGGATTAGTGTTTGTTTCAGTAGCCAGGAGGCTGATGGGTCTTCATGCTGGGAAGGATGTCATGCTAAACCTTCTCCCCTCAACGAGTGTACAAGCAAAGATCTTTGCTTCCTTAAGGAATTTTTTACTCTTTTCCCTAGCAAACTGAAATAACTGCTATGCTGCCTCTCTTCATACTCCTCAATGCTGCATCCCACAGAGCTGATAGCAAATTACTGTTCCCGAAGACAGGAGGAGTACCAAAGTCCTGATAGTGACAAGAGGATTAATTTTTTTCCTTGTCCTTCAGAATTCCACCTTTCTGTGAGCTGCAGATAGTGTTTACAGAGCACAGTTTCACAACAGATGACCTAACTGTGGCCAATGAGCTGGAATATTAGTTTAGCATTGAATTTCTCTGAGTTCCTGGAACTTTCTGAAGGTAGGGTGAGATTTGTACTCACATCCCGGCCACTCTACAGGCTGCTTAGGCTTTTAGGAGTCTTCTATGCAAGTCAGTGGCTGGATCTACAGGTGTGTTTCCTGCTGTTCTGTGTGCCAAGAACCAAGAGTTGGTAGAAGTGCTGTCTGTGCAGCCTGAGAAAAGTCCCCAGACTTGTATGACCTTCCTGAGAACAGATAACCTTGAGCATAAATGGCACTGAGAGGGGCCCTGCACAACATACTCTTTTTTTTTTTTTTTCTCCTTTTTTTTTCTTTCTTTCTTCTGCCAAACAGCAAAAAGCATTTAAATGCCTGGAATTCTTTTATGACAGTCCAGTGAAGTTCCTTTTCTACTGTTGTCTTGAAAGACTTCTGAATATTTCCTTTACTAAAAAGTGAGACAACATTGATAAGCAGATTTTAAGATTCACAGGCTCCATTTTCTCTTCCAGCTCTTTCTTTCTTCCCTTATTTACAGAGTGAAAAATAGGACAGGTCACGCTGTCATTTGGGGTGACTGTAGTTATATTTTTTGACCTTTCCAGGGTTGTTGTTTTCCCTGTATCAACACCTCAGGAAAGTTTTGTGTGCTGTGTCCATTCTTTCAAAAACATCAGCTGGTCTTAAAAGATCTCCTGTCTCGAAGGACATGATTTGCCTTAACTCCAGATGCGCTGAAATTTGAGGGGAAACTGTAAAATTCACTAATCTTTACACTAATGCGCAACTAATGTGGTATTACTCTAGTTTTCCTTTCCAGGGCTGTTGGAAATCTTTGTAGAGCTCCCGCTGCAAACATGATAGACCAGTCCTTTCAGAGAATCAGTCTTATGGTTCAACTTGATACTCAGTGTAAATTTATGGGGTTTTTAGTGGACGTCATTGCTGCTTTTGATTTTTTTAAAGATTTTTATTTTTAATGAATTTGTTTTCTAATGCAGTATCCTGGAGACAGTGTGGTGACGGGCCGTGGACGGATTAATGGGAGACTGGCTTATGTTTTCAGTCAGGTATGGTTTTGCTTGTTGTTTTTTAAATAGCATGAACTTATCCTTTGAAATAAATTCACAATATTCAGTGCGACCACGTAGCAACGTACCTCTTTACCTTTCTGCGAATATGCATAAGATAGACATAAGATTGTGTGGGAGGAAGCAGGGCACCTTCAGACAAGAAGCAGCAAAAAAGCATTTTTAAAAACTTTGTTGGGTGATAAATGAAGTTGTGACAAGGGCGAGATGAGTGATGAATGCAGAGCCAGCGGTAATGTTTTGAAAAAGCAAACTGTTATTACTTCAGTGTAATATCATTGGATATTGATAAGCTGAGAGACTAGAGGAGTCCGCCCCAAAACATGTTTTTGCTAACCAAGAATTGAATTAATGGAGAAGTCACTGAGCGCTGTGTGCTTAAAGCAATTGCAGGCTTTGACTCTGTCCCTGCAGTTGGATATGCGTGGGTGAGCTCCTGCAGGCCTGTGAAGACCTGCGAGTGTCAGTGGAGGGCTTTGTGAGTTCCAAGAACCATCTTCTGGGTTTCAGGCTGCAGAATGGGGGCTGTTTGCTGGAGATGTCCACTGGAATTGCAGTGAGTGGAATTCATGACAGAGGGCACTTGAGCAACCTTGAATTGTTTCTGAGGTTTGAACTCTCTGATTAGTTGAAGGAATTGTGATAGACAGCATATAAATAGACAGATAGATAAAATATACCTTTTATGTTAAAATAAAAATATTTTAGAGGAAACACCATAGGTAGAGATTTATCTTGGTTAGCCTTAACACTGTGGAAGAAAGGTTTTCTTTCAGATTGTTGGTAACTGCTTCTCTGTTCTGGGCCACAAAGTAGCCTTTGTTCAGTTTGCTATCATGGCCAAAATGATTGTTGCTTTGTGACCTTGGAGCAATTTGTACACCCTGCCTTTTTTGTCTTGGATATGTAGTTCTTCCAAGGAAGGACACTGATATGTGGGCCTGAACATAAGACAGGAACCAAACACAGACCTTAATTTGAGAAGAATACAAGTAGAGGGGAGTTTTTATATTAAAAGAATTTAAATGTGCCCCTTCATGACACACCTCTTGGTTTTTTTGTATTTATAGTTAAAGATCTTTTTCCCCCTCCAAACTGAGCTGCCGCCGGAGATGTTTTTTCTTTTTTGGTTCAACTGCTAGTCATAGTCATGCTGTTCTCTGTCCACACAGTTTTTAGGGCTTCTTTGAGAGTAAGACTTGGTGGGAATGCATGGGAGAAACTCACCAGAAGTTGGCTCTGAGCTCTACTGGTGCCAGTAGGTGTTAATATCCCCTTTTTCTTCTGGATCAGTCACAGGGCCTCTGTTGCTTGTTAAAGAACTTGCTGCTCAGGCCTAGGGGTAGCACCAGTAGTCAGTTTTGGCTGGCAGTCCCCACAGGACCCATAAAAGAATGTTCAGCTCTTGGAGCATAACTCGTTAATATAGAACAATGGCATATTTTCAGTTCTTTATTTCTGCCTGTTTGCAGGCATATCTTACTGCTGCTCCTTGCAGTGGGACCCTCCTCACAGTTGAAACTTCTCCAGATTACTTCAGTATTGATGATGCCAATGGAAGAGGAACATACATTTATAGAAAGAGAGAATGTTTCTGTGAAGGAAAAAAAAAAAAGCAAATGAGACATAGTAATTTTGTGATTTTTAACATGGAATCCACTGGCAAATGTGTTAAAAGGATCTTTTTCTTTGTAAAGGAGGCTTGGATTGAACAGGATTGATCTGTAGGCTGCACTGAGGGAGCCAGGTTGGTTTGGAGCAGCATACCAAATACAGAGCATTGTAGGATTATAGTATTTACTTGCAAAATTTTACAACACTTTACTGAAATGATTCTTTCCCTAATCTAAAAATTTGTTTTCCCTCCAGGATTTTACTGTATTTGGAGGCAGTTTATCTGGAGCTCATGCCCAGAAGATCTGCAAGGTAATATTTCACAGGAGAAAATAAACCAAAAAGTTGTCAGTGTCCTTTTTTCCATCTGTTGTGTTAATGACTCTGGAGAAAATGATGTGTGACTGACTTTAGTTGACTCTGGCGTACATCATGGCAACCTGAAAATGCCTACCTCCTCATGTCAGTTAAGATGTGAAAGCACAGGTGAGCAGAGAGGTACCCTTTGGAAGTTTTTCAAATATAAGAGAGCTTTTCCAAGTAATATACACTTTGTTTAGATTAAGTTGCCTTTTCTAACTGTGCTACAAGAGAGACTTGCAAAGTACAAAGGTAAATTAACTAGCCATTGTCTACTGGAGAAATGTGAAATGACTTGGGAGAAACTTCTATAAACAGTGCTA
Organism: Astur gentilis; assembly: GCF_929443795.1. Classification (NCBI taxonomy): domain Eukaryota; kingdom Metazoa; phylum Chordata; class Aves; order Accipitriformes; family Accipitridae; genus Astur; species Astur gentilis. The sequence goes on from NC_064885.1 coordinate 16,361,594, forward strand.
TGTAGAAGTGTGTAATATTTATAAAAAGCAAATGTAGCAAGTAAACAATCTGAAGATAAACAGTTTTACAACGTGGAGGTCACCTTGATACTCAGAGCTTCTGTTATCAGGCACTTGTGGCTATTTATTCTCATTTGTCTGCTTGTCTCACTGGAAAAGCTGGTGTTTGAATCCCAGGGCTGGGAAGGGCAAGAACTTTGTCGTGCATGAGTGTTCAGTGGTATGGGCTGGTGAAAACTTCCTGAATTTTCTTGCTATGGAATCAGAAACAAGGTTTTTGGCGTGCAAAGCCTTTTCTCCTGATGGAAATAACTATTTTTTTTGGCATAGGCTCTTCAGTAGCGTCGAGGTAGAAAACTAGAAAACATGAAGACTTTGGGCTGGGTAACAATTACTTGACTTTACCGAGTCGTGATATTGGGAAAGACTTAATATTAACCTTTCACATTGGAGCTTTGCAGTGTCTCTTTGTGTTGGGGAGGGATGTAATGGTACTGGAATATTGGGATGTTTTCTACTTTTTTTTTTTATCTCTTATTTCTAAAGAAGCAGGGAGAGTGCTGGTAGCAGAACTAGAAAAAAATGTGAGTCCTTCCTAGTTGGTACTGTTCTTGGTTGGCATCAATGTCAGTGTGTCCTGATTACAGCTGGGATAGAGTTAATTGTCTTCCTAATAGCTGGTACAGTGCTGTGTTTTGAGTTCAGTATGAGAAGAATGTTGGTAACACTGATGTTTTCAGTTGTTGCTAAGTAGTGTTTAGACTAAAGTCAAGGATTTTTCAGCTTCTCAAGCCCAGCCAGGGAGAAAGCAGGAGGGGCACAAGAAGTTGGGAGGGGACACGGCCAGGGCAGCTGACCCAAACTAGCCAAAGGGGTATTCCATACCGTGGGACGTCCCATCTAGTATATAAACTGAGGGGAAGGGGGAGCTGGGGGGGATCTCTGCTTGGGGATTAACTGGATGTCGATTGGCGGGTGGTGAGCAATTGCATTGTGCATCATTTGTATATTCCAATCCTTTTATTATTACTGCTGTCATTTTATTAGTGTTATCATTGTCATTAGTTTTTTCTTTTCTGTTCTATTAAACTGTTCTTATCTCAACCCCCAAGTTTTACTTTTTCAGATTTTCTCCCCCATCCCACTGGGTGGGTGGGGGGGTGAGTGAGCGGCTGCATGGTGCTTAGTTGCTAGCTGGAGTTAAACCATGACACAGTGGTAGGCTCTGGATGCATCAATTGCTTTGGGGCTCAGAGTCTTTGAGGCTGCAGCCTGGGCAGTGGAGAGCTCAAAAAAGACTGCGTAGTGTATCTGTTTCACTTCTCTTAGTTCTTCTTGTTGGGCTGAATTCTGGGAAGCAGAAATCTGTTCTGAGAGAGACCATCTTGGCTCCTGCAAACCTTATTGGTGGCTTAAGGGATGTAAAATGTCATGGAACATGGAAGTGAACTTGCTCTCCCTTAGCTGGACTTCCCTGGAGATCTGCCCATTTGGTGGTAATCCTTTCCCATTTGGGATTTTTTCCAGGAGTTGCAGAGAGGTAGCAGTATTTGGCATCTTGCAGCAAAGCTCCAAGCTAGGTAGGTCTGGGCTACAGATTGCCTGTTGCTTTTGCAGAAGAGCCGTGTGGTCTTTCAGACCACATTAAATACCTGTAATCATTCCCCTGAAGCAGCAGAGATTCAGTGTGGCTCTTTGAGAGTAACATGTGCCCACTTGTGGTGGGAAACACTTTAAAGCCATTGTGTGCAACTGTGATGTCATGTTTCAAGACAATCGTTGAGTCCATGAGATGAAGAAAAAATGTTTTTGAGACTGAATCCTGAAACGTTCCCTATGAATACTGGTATGGCAAAAAAATGTCTGGTCTCAAATTCATGGACACATTTTCAGTAGTCTGAATGGTGTTCTAGGAAGAACTTCAGTATCTGCAAAAGCCTTGAAATAAATAATTATTTCATATATAAAGCCCTGCAAAATGTGTCAGTGAAATTGTTTCACTAACCTGTCCTGATAGGTTGACAGGCCTCCTGGAAAGAAGCAATAAATGTCAACTCAACTCATTTTTAATAAGGCATTTGATAATGGCTTGTGTAGCATTCACATAAGCAAACAAGACCACTTGTGGCTCACAGAGCCTGTTTGCAGTCCACACAGATGCTTTTAAAATGTGGGATTGTATTTAAAAGTCATTCTGTATGTCTGCCACAGCGATATTTCAACTTTTAAATGGACGTCCAGGCACAAAGCATGAAGAACCCCTGTTTTACTTTGAATGACTGCACATAGGAACAAAACCAATTTAGAATTGTACGGAGAGAGTTGTCACCGATTCATTCTCAGGCTGGCATTTTGTACTCCTGGGATACTATTGATTTGAATGGGACTGAGTATGCTTACTGTGTTTCTAGGCAATGTAAAATTCAAGGTTGATGCTGCAAGCACTCTGAAAGACAGGACTGAAGTTCTAAAAATCTTAGTAAATTAAAGATTGTCTGAAATAATATGCAATTCTGTAACAATAGTTGAAAGGGCTAATACTGGGCAGAGAAAAGTAACTTTGAAATTCAAAATGGGGATTGACTGACAATATGTAGCTTTATGGAAAATTATTTAGGAGCTAAAGCAGATCTTAATGTTAAAGCAGATCTTAACGTAATATGCCCATGCTGTAGTGTTATGAAAATGGCAAATATTTTACTGGGATCTAATAAGCAGGAATAATTTATGTAAGGAATGTAAGGAATTAAATCCTCCCACTTAAGCCTATGCTGGGGTACTGTGTATGATCTTGAGGCAAGTACCAAAAATGATCAGAAGGCTAGAAAATGGGACGTAGAAAGAACAGTGTGACTCAATTGATGGTGTTGGGGCTAGAAACACGAAGGGAAATATGAAGAGTGAGGGGAGATGTGAGGTATTTTAATGTTTATGAAGGTAGAGGCAAAGAAGTAGTTAATTGCTCTCCCTGTCTACTATATCAAGAAAGAAGCAATGTTTCTAAATTTCCAGAGGAAAGATTTAGTTTAGTCTTCTCAAAGAACTTCTTAGAAGGATAATCAAGCATTAGAATATACTGCTTAGGGAGATTACACAATTGCCAGTGCAATAAACTTTTAAGATCAGATTAGACATATGAAGGAGTGTTTAAGGTGCAGTTGAGACCTCTTATGAACAGGGAGAGATTGGACCTCTCTGGTCCAAACTCCTGTGGTAGTGTCACTTAGCACAGGGTTTGGATAATGCAGTGTGAGTATGGAGTGCATGGCTATAAAGCAGGTAAATATTAAAGGTCATGAGAGGGATTAAATGTGTATCTTTTAGCCCCTAGTCTGAATAAGTCAAAACATGATACCCCAGTAAGCAGTTAGTGACTGTGATAGTTAATACAAATAAAGGAGAAGCTGAGTGGTATGTAGGGAGTTTGAATTCTGGCATGTATGGATTTTTTTCTAGGGGATGTACGCTTTGGGGTTGGTTGCTTTGGGGTTGGTTGCTTTGGGGTTTTACCTTAGCTAGGTCAATAATGAGGAGTCTGTATTCATCACCAGGTCATGGATCAAGCTGCCATGGTTGGAGCACCTGTGATTGGGCTGAATGACTCTGGAGGAGCCCGTATCCAGGAGGGAGTGGAGTCCTTGGCTGGCTATGCAGATATATTTTTGGTAAGTAGGCTGCTGGATGACCAGGAAGCTTGGCATCCACAAAGATGGACAAAATCTTTCTCTACTCAAGTTGGTGTTTGTAAGTAAATTTCAGGTTATCCATCATCCTATTTCAGGCAGTGTTATCTGCTTGATAAAGCAGCGTATATGAGGGCTTGTGAGACCTGGACTGTCCTTTTGGTTTTCTTCTTGGCTTTGGGCACATTACTGTACCTCTTAGTTTCATTTACCCATCTGTTAAACAAGAGTAATGCTGAGCCTTGTAAAACACTGTGATCCAATGCAAAGCTCTGTAGGCGTTGCACTATACGGTGAGCTTTGTCGTAAGAATGAATTCACTTAAAACAGTTCTTTTAGGGTTACTTTCTGATTCACACTAATGTATAGATTGCCCGTGTTGGGATGTAATTTCCCTTGTGTGTTTATCCACCATCAGCTGTCCTGGTGCCTCCTCTGAAATACAGACATGTTAAGAATTTCACACAGCAGATTTGTTTTCAGTAGGGCTGATAAAAGGTGAAAGATTTCCACTGCAGAAAGGGGGACTTAAAGTAAATCAACCACTATGCACTTGAAGAAAATGAGAAACTTGGATAAGAAGCACCAAGTGCCTGTTCTGTCAAGGGGTCAGTGGGGAAAAAAAGGGTGAGGAAAAAGAAAAGAAGATGCAAATCAGACATTTCTGTTCAAAGAACAGTATGCAGGACAAGGGAACCTGTTAACCTTACCATTTGGGGACACGCAGTACTGATTGGACTGGTGAAAATTTTATATTTCTACAATATTTTTGTGGCTAATGCAAAAAATTTTCGTCTAGATGCACTACTGTTGTTTTTTTGTGTTTTTTTTTTTTTTTCATTTTTACTGAAATGACATTGTTATATGCCTGCCAGAACATACAGTTTTAAAGTAAGTGCACAAAACAAACACAATTGTGCTTTCAGTAGGAATGCAAGGAGGTGGGATGACAAGTTAGATGCTAACAGTATTTTGGATTAGTGCAATCTGGGATGATGCAGTCAAACAGTTACAGAAGTCAATTGTAATCCAGTTGAGCAATGAGCAATGTAAACATTTTTTTGGACAACATACCATCCATATTGGTGGACAGCAGTAATTCACCATTGTGTAAAACTCAATTCAGTGCAGAAGTCTGATTTTAAAAGAATCTCTGCCTGGTTAGTAAAGCTTGCTTCTACTGCTGAGCGATAGCGTACCTATATATTCAAATTTCAGGTATATACACTTCTTACTACTCCAGGCTCTGAAGTTTTTGCCCCTGCAGCATCTGTTGAGGTCGCACATTCCATCTTCCTTTGCAATTATTGCATGGTATATGAAATCAAATGTATGGGAACAGAAAGAAGCAAAGCAGTATAGCAAAGAAATTATTTTGGTTCTATTTGCATCAAGACATTCTGTCCAGGTATTTGTCTCCCAGTAAATAAAGCAAGCTGTCCTCTCCTGTTTGTGATTGTGAATTCTTACAGAATCTATAGACTTAAAGATGCACATTTTTGGTAAAACTAGATGTCTTTTCTATTGCAGAGAAATGTTCTGTGTTCTGGGGTAGTTCCACAGATCTCCCTCATTATGGGCCCTTGTGCTGGTGGAGCTGTGTATTCGCCTGCTTTAACTGATTTCACGTTCATGGTGAAGGTAAGGGTGGAGTATATCCTGACGTGCTGCTGCTAACATTGCTTACATACAAACTGACCCCATGTGAAGGTTTTGGTTTTCTGAGATGGTCTCCTGCTTTGGATTAAGCTTCTTTTCATGAAAAGTCAAGAAAAACTTTCCTAAATAACGTGTGGGTAACTGCATTTTCGGTGGATTTTTTAATGTAATGCATTAAGGATTTTTAAGAAATGTGTCCCTATGTTCTGCTGTTTTCTTATTTTGGGGAAAGGCTCTACAGACTGTGGCTTTTCCTTAAGTGCTTTTGCAGCTTGAGTCTAGCATGTACCGTCTGGTTTTGCTTTTTTCCCTCCCCCAGGATACATCCTATCTATTCATCACTGGCCCAGATGTAGTTAAGTCTGTTACCAATGAAGATGTCACCCAAGAGCAGCTTGGGGGTGCAAAGACGCACACTTCTGTATCTGGTGAGAACTGGGTAGTTTATGTAACATACTAATTGTTCTTTAAAGTAAATGACTTGGTTCTAGCTGAACAGCTGATTGTCTAATACATATTTTTTGTACTCGTGAGTGTCACTTGAGTCTAAGTGATAAAACTCTACTTAAGCATAGGTTCTTACTCTTTATAGGGCTCTCTTGCTGGTCCTTTTTAGTAATGGAAAACAAAACAGGAAAATGGGACTGTGGAGAGTTATGGGATTTGGAAGAGAAAGTGGCAAATCCACAAAAAGATTCTAGAAGTGGGAAGATTGTCAGAGGGCAGGGCTTAGCAAAGCCAGCTTGGTATGGTGTGGGATTTTCTGTTTGTTGTCCAGAAATTTGCATGGGTTGAAAGATTCTTAACAATCCCTTCTTTGCTTACTAACATGATTGATTGAACCTCTTAACTATAAACGGAGTGGCAATGTGAGATGAAGTGCTTTTTTCTTTTCCCTTCTGGGAAAACTTGGTAACTCGTGAATCTTCTTGAGGCTTAAAATGACTGTGGGATCTCAAATTCTATCTGAACTGAACTGGTGATGAACCAAAACCACACACACAGACACTGCTCAGATCCAGCATTTATAAAAGAACTTGCAGTCCAAAGCTTGAGAGCAGCACAGTAACCTGGATTGAATGCCAGAAGGCTGGGACCCAGCTAGGTCTGTGACAGCTGATAAACCAGTTCACAGTATTTTAAATATGAGATCAACAATTCAGACCTGTTAAGGAGGAAGTCTGATACGGCCACACATTTTCTAGATATTTTCAGCTGGTCAAATTTGGTGGCTTAAAAATCCCGATTGTTACTAGCTCGGGTTTAAAAATTCTTGCTGTTACTTCTTTGTATCTTTATTGGTACATACTTGCAAATGAAACCTTAATTTCAATAACTGCTTAACTGTTTCTTTCCAGGAGTCGCGCACAGAGCCTTTGAGAACGATATAGATGCTCTACTTAATCTCCGAGAGTTCTTTAATTATTTACCTCTTAGCAACCATGATCCAGCTCCAGTCCGTGAATGCCATGATCCCAGGTAAGAGGAGACTGGCTGAGATCCGTGGTCTCTGTCCACCAAATTTCATGGCTTCTCTGGCTCAAGGGGTGTAAAGAAATGAGTGTTTTGTGCCTGGGATCTTGGCTGATAATTCTGCATTGTGGTGTGTGAGTATGGGAAGTGTTTCAACATGCATGTTTACATACATGTTTATCAGTTCTCACAGAAAAAAAATTAATTTGTTTTGATTTTCTGAAAGCAATGTTATGCAGGCTGTGTACAGAATATGGGGAAGAGTAATGTCTGTACAGGTGGGCTGTCACAGTCCCTTAAAACAAGCGAGCGAGGCAGAAAATAGCACAGTGAACAAAAGTGGGGAGAACTTGCCCTCCTTTGTCAGTTCATGTGTCTGTTGGGTAACTTCTATTGGTTAAGGTTAGAGGTGGGGAAGCAACAAGGAGCCAAAGTAGGCTGAAAGTTTCATGTATTAGGTACTTGTCTGTCAGGCTCAGTGTGTAGTTGGCAACGTAACAAAGGAAGGACTTCAGCCCTTTCAAGAGGGCAAAACCAGCAACCGTCTGGACTTTTATCAGAGAATTCTTCCAAGAGATAGAGGGACAGCCAGAGAGCCAGCACAGGACTGTTTGAGTAGACAGCCTTGCTAGTGGTGTTGGAGATGGAGAATGTCAATGGAGTAAAAGCATTTTGACCTGAGATCCAGCTGCACCCCCAGTTCAGCCCTTTCTGCAGGGAACCCCTAAGAGGTTGTCGCCCTCTCCTGTACAGGAGCTGCTCCTGAAATTGTTCCTTTCAGTTCTACAGATGTGTGTGATGTATGTCTTGCGGTTCTTACACACATAAAGATTTTAACTTGTGAGTTGGGAAGCTTAGCTTCTCTTCATGCTTTACTGTTCTTTGTAATGTCTTTGAAACAATTTGTTTGTGGAGGGATTTTTCAGATCAATTTTACAAATCGCTGCTCTGGTACCTGAAATACATTTTTCACTATTAGCAAAATAAATTTGCCAATTGCTTTTAGAGAATGGTCAGACAGGTCCATTAGAAAATATTAGGACCAGTAACTAAGATGTTGATCTTTAAGAGTTTATTGAAGTGGAAGACTGTTCTGGGTTGATAGTGACAAACCACAGCAAATCTCTTCTGTTATTTGGTGACTTTTGGGGGGATTATCTCTGAGGTTATCATGTTCTTTCTAAGCATTCAACAGGTTATTTACCCTCTGTAACCCCATACTAGGATATTTACCCTCTGTAGACTTGAACGTGGTATCTTAATTTCATTAGAGAAACAACAGTCCGTTATTTTTAATCAAGGTATCTTATAATAGACAGTTTATTTTCTTGTGAGAAGCTGTCAGTTACGTTGTAGCTACTAATGTGTAAGAGAGTAGTTCTTTATTTTCTTAAGGGAGACATCTTTAATGTGGCACCAGATGTATTATTAGAGGATCACAGTGCAATAAATGCTCAATAATTTGTACTAAAAACTTCAATTTAATAGCCTTTATACATGTGAAGACAGATCTATTTTTTAAATTTTCCTGTTTTTATAGCAGCATCTCCAATGTTTCTCCCATTTGTGGTCTTAATGCTTACATTGGTAATATTTCACCTGGACATAGTGACATCTTAATAGACTCCTTTTACTTTGAATTGATGTGTTCGATCCTTACCGTTGCTCCAGTTGAAGCCCATTCCTCTAGAGTAATTTCTTTCTTATTGCATTATTTTCACACCACAAAAAATTGCTATGAATAATGCAAATTAAATGTAACATACTTTTGTCTTCATTGTTAAGTCCAGAGGCGGGTGGGTTTTGTTTGTTGTTTTTTTCTTTTTTCTTTCGGTAGGTAGGTTCTTTGTGTTGTTGAAAAATGTCAGTCCTGGTTGCTGAAACTTCTGTCGGTTGGAGTTTTTGACATCAGTAGCCTGGGTTCTAAAGAGTTAGAAGGTTTCTTATAGTACCTAGTTGACTAATGGTGAATATGTCCTCTACCTTTTGAAGGGTGCCTACTTCATTGCATTTGGTATATTCTATGGTACGATTTTACCTTTTTGTGTCGTTGACTATAAACAAATTTAGTTTCTTCTAAAGCCTGAAGTATGCATATAAATTTCTGGAAATTATTGGTAACCAAGTACTGTTTCCCTTTTGTATTGAATGAAAACCAATATCAATCTGGGTGATGGTGTCTCCAGCTGTCGCAGGCTTCAGATGACTGCTTTGATGATGAGCAGCAGTTCCTGATAAGTGGGATCTGTAAGAAAGACACTTCTCGATCTCATAAGTCCAGTGACTTTGCTAGCAAGCTCCACATGTCCGTTATCTGTGATGATTTGAAGGAGATTTTGAAACTTGTGATATCCTGGGTAATGTCTTCATTTTAATGGTGGTTATTCATTTTAATGTCATTACAATTTCCCTCAGTACTCTACAGCACTGTGAATTTATGGGAACAATAATTTCATTTTTCCACTTTCCTTATCCTTTGGGATACCACAGGTAACAGACAGAACTTGGAGCACGTTCCTATCTACTCTATGGATAAGAAAAAGTTTTACAGTCTTCTGTAGCCTGGGGTTTAGTATGTTAAAATTGGTTGCTTTCATCAGATTAAGGTTTCATTATATCATTTTATGGAAATAAAATACTCTTAATCATGTGGAAAAAATACTTGAAGTGTTGCTGTCAGTTTTATTCTATTAATAGGTGTATCTCCTACCCTCTCAGCAAGGAGATGTGCCTCTCTCTAGTCATGTGTATGTGAGGGAGCACAGAGACAGCCCTGGGGCTTGCATTATTAGTTTTTGCCCAGTTTTGACAAACTGCAGATCACTTCAGTTTTAAATTGGATTTCTAGAGCCTTGTGCTGTCTTGTTTTAAATGCACTAAATCACAGCATTGTTAAAATAGTAATTCAACAAGAACTCCACAGAAACACCATTTATAACAAAAATAGATCAGTATTTTTATGGAATAGCACAAATATAATACTCCCTGAAGTCTTCTCAGTGGTGACTCATAAAAATTGACACCCCCCCATGGGGACTGTGAATGAATCCAAAGACCCAGTGAATGCTAACACTTGCAGGTCCCTAGTGAAGCTAGTATGATTAAAGATAGAGGTAAATGATAGCATCAGCTGCTAATGGGGAGGCAGCATTTTTGTTAAATGTAAAGCTCCCCATGAAGTGCATCACTGTGAGTTAAGCAGAGTAACAGTAAAGATTGTTTAAACAAAGCCGTTAAACTGAGGAAGCTGAGAGTGGATGTGCATTCCTCACCCATGAATCTCTGCTTGTTTGGTGGCAGGGGAAATAAGTATGGAAAGGTTTCCTATGGTTAAGTGTATTTAAAATCGCAAGCGCACAACGCGGGCAGGGAAAGGATCAGAGCTGTAAATGTGCAGTGGATCCAGGTATGTGACAGGAAACCTTGCTCTGCCATTCGGAGAAACCATTTTGCCCATCCAGCTGTGAGGACCTGCCTAAGCAGGCTCTTCTGCTTCTGCCACTTAACACTCGTTCTACCAAATCTTTTTCTCCATGGCTGAATTGTGCGCCCCAGCGCAGTGTCCCAGGTGCCTCCAGTACCCCTTGCAGCCTGCCGTTTGTAGTGGCTGCCTGCCTGCTTCTCAAGTTCCCTGCTGATACTATGCCTGTGTTGTGTTGGGCTCTTCTAGTTAAAGAGGAGAAGTAGTATTTCCAGGAGATGGATCTGTAAGTAGAGGTGCCTGTAGAAGAGACGTCTCCTTCAGGAAGAGGTTGGCCAGGCTTTTGTCCTCCTGGCCTATGAGGGCTGAGTGGCCTGAGGCACAGCTGGCGGAGATGAAGAAGCCTGTTTCTTTTTCCCATACTTCGGAAGCAGTTCCCATCAAGTCTCTGAGAGGTGGAATCGTTTACCTGCATTTTTGGTCTTGGTGTTCATCTGATCTGTAAACATTGCTGCTCATGCTTACTTATTTTCTGCAGTGACCGTTTGGTTCCTGAGCTGGACATGCTTGTCCCAATGGAATCTACTAAAGCCTACGATATGCTGGATATCATACACTCTGTAAGTCTGCTAATGTGAGCATTGTTGAGATTAATATGGATATGTTATATTCTGTGTGTAAATAACTGAAAGAAACCAATAGAATGGCACTGAAGATACACTTTTTTAGTCTTCATAAGTCACTCTTTTTACCTGTGTAGTAGCTGTGAATAAAGGGACAACAAACAACTGCAGAAAAAAAGATTTTAGCAGATCAAAGGAATACTAGGATTTGTTTTCAAGATACATCATCCTGTATGCTATATGCATAACTGTACAGATGAAAGATACTGTAAATCAGTCTTCTCTCTGGGGTCGAAATCCCCTCCCCCCTTGTCTTGAGTTCTATCACTTGCCCCCCTCCCTGCACCTTGCTACTACTGTCTTGAATTCTGCCACTTTTTTATAAAAGGTAATGAACTATATAGATGCATTCAAAGATTTACCCATCTCTGTTTAGTCTAAGAGACAGTTACATACACGGACAGTACAAGAATATTTTTTTTAATTACAAGTCAAGCACTTGGAAGCTTGGCAACTCCAATGTTAAAGTTTCATTAAGTGAGGCAGATCTCCTGGGAGGGTGGCAGGAAAGGAAACATCTTACTGTTTTTTAAAAAAACTGAAAGCTAATATTGCAATGTATAAATAATGGAGGCCTTATTAAAGCAACATAGGCAGTGTGGTAATTCTCTTGCCTAACTTTGAGTACTTCACTCTTCCAGTTTTAACAACTCAGTACATTACAAGTGCTCAGGCAGAGAACACAGTTGTAAAAGCAGTTTTATCACATGAATCTGTTACAGCCCCCTGTAGAGCACCCTGAGGGGCTGAATTTTGAATATTAAAATGTCCACCTGCTGCTTCTACCCCTCAGATGTTGAATGGCAGATGACCCAGGGTTCTGAGGTAGATGATGAAGCTAGGAATAACTCCGTTTCACAGGCAGCACATACAAATGAGGGGAGTTCAGCTGTGTTTGTAGGACCTTTACAAATGTCTCCTTTCACTATTTTATTTCACTGTCTCTCCCCGCACACTCATTCAGCTAACACATTTCAGTTTGCAGCTGGCTGCATTTAGCCTCATTTTAGTGCAGAAACCAAGCTCAGGATGTTTTTAATCTCTGGATTCTTCCATTCTGAGTTTCAGTACTGCCTGTTCCAAGTTAAAAGGTGGCATTTAAAAAAAAATTCTTAAGTGAATTAGGGAAAGAAGCCCCAAACCCTCCCACAGACTTTGAGACATATTAAGGAAAGAAATAAAACTACTTTAATAATGCTTTGGTTTTTCACAACTTTTCATTTGCCTCAGTCTCAGAAATGACTGGCAAACTGCAATCAACAGACAAAGTTATCATGAACAGTTGAAAACAAGGAATTCTAGTAGAAAACACTAAGCAGCTATGTATAGGTGTCGCTACTGCTCCATGTATAATTATGATCTCTTTTGAACATGTGAATTTTGATACTGCTTTATACGCCAGTGGATGTCACTTTGCAGAGCACAGGCTGGAACGTCAACCCCAGAGAGAAGCACAGCTACCAAGGGTTCGTGGTTCCGGATAGCTGTGTTTGATGTAGTGCCTGTATTCATCTACTGCAGATCAGAGCGTTCCTCCGTTCTCTGCTGTACGTGCTGTCAGTGACTTTGGGGGAGGTGGATGCAGCAGAGTGTGCTGGATTGGCCTCTGAACTTGCAAAGAAATAAGAATATCTATTAAACGTGTCATGGAGAGTTTCTGAGCTCCATGAAGGACTGTTTGCTTTTTATCGCTGGAAATTGTTCCTTAGAAGCGTAGTCTGCCAATAATTAAGTTGCGAGAAAGAAGTTCTGAACATCTGATCTGAAGTTTTAATTTGTTACAAGCTAGCAAAAAAGGCTCACAACAGAGGAAATGTCATAAAGATGTTTTCTGATGGAATGCTTAAGTGGCAGTTTTGATGATGAGTGTAGTACCAGTTAATTCCTGGAATGAAGGCTGCAAAGACGACTAAAAGGTTTCTTTCTTCCTTTTTTTTTTTTTAAATGCTGCAAATTCTGAAATCTTTTATAAGTTCTGATACTAACATAACTGATTTTGTGTTTGCCTGTGTATATAAATACACATATATATGTCTGTCCTCATAAGGGCTCTGCCTAACTCTCACCCTCGCAGATTGCTGATGAAAGGGAATTCTTCGAGATCATGCCTTCCTATGCCAGAAACATTGTTGTTGGATTTGCCAGGATGAATGGACGAACTGTTGGGATAGTGGGCAACCAACCCAAAGTAGCATCAGGTTTGTACGAATCCAGTGTGAAACTTTTTAACAGTGTTTGTGCCTCCTCTCTGTTTTGTCTTTTTTTTTTTTTTCTTCTTCTTCATCCTTTTTAAAGCTGTCTGTCTATGGGATTAACTGTTTATGTTTTGTATGACCCTTCCACTCACTCATACTCACTATGTTTTTTTTCTACCACGTTCTTTGTCTTGAATCTTACTGTAATGCAGCTGTGACATTGTAAAACTGAAAACCAGTTAATTTCTTTAGTGGATCAACAAGGTGATCTTGCTCACAGGTAAGTAGACTGCTGTATCCAGCACAAGAGGATTGGTAGGAGCATACGAACAGGGTGGGCAGAAGACCACCACTTACTTGGCAGCAGCCTGCAATTAAGTGGATTAAGCATAATATGGAAGCTGCATACTTACTTCCCCAGCATTAAAATGCCTAAAACTTTTCTGTAGGTGAGGTAACTTTTTTTTTTTCCAACTTGCAGAACAATGCAAAGCTTTCAGATATATAAGTGTGGGTCTCTTGACCTCAGATAATTTAGATACGAAGTTACAACATGTAGCTATAGTTAAGATCACCCTTTTTAACTGTTAAGGGATTTTGTTCTTTCTTCTTAACCAGGTAATTTCTGAAGTGAATTTCACCAATCAGAACTTTCAGTGTTGCTCCTTGGTTTTGATTTTTGTGCCTTTTTGTTTAGGAAGATGCAATGATCCAGTATGATGTTTTATTCTTTTGTAATCTTTACAAGATATGACTATCGAGACAGGCAGCAGGTTTTAATATTACATTAGTCTTCATTTGATATTCTGAATTTTAACAAAGATTTTTACTGTTTCACATAGATGCTTTCACAAAAAATGTGTTCCAGTTTAATATAATAGGACATAATATAATTCTAAATGACATTGAAACAGAGCAGAAAGACTTTGCAGTGTGTTTACCAAAAATGCTCATCTTTCTCAAAATATTAGTGAACCATTTAATACTGGGTTTTGTTTTGGTTTTTTTAAATGGAGAACTCTAGCCTTTCAATACAACTGATCTGAAAAATACCATTAAAGAGAAAATTACAGAAAAATATTTTAAATTACAAGATTATAATTAAACTGCTAGGTTTTAGGATAGAAAGTCTCTACACATAGTGGTCAGAAAAATGAAATGAGTGTCTGTTACATGTAGCTTGTATTCTAATCTTAGTTCTAAACTAGCAAAACTTCATGGCAGATTATCTCCACATTATCTGCAGATAAGCTTTTTTGTTTTGTTTTAAGATGACAATACAGCTAAAATAAAAGCGTGATTTTGAGATTGCCGTGAATTACGGCCATTAGTAGATCATTGGAATTGTTAACACCTTACTGTTTTCTTAATTTTAGGGTGCTTAGACATAAATTCCTCTGTGAAAGGAGCCCGCTTTGTTCGGTTCTGCGATGCTTTCAACATACCACTGATTACTTTTGTGGATGTTCCTGGATTTTTGCCAGGTATGCCTTGCCATTATATTTCAGATCGCTGCAGGGTGGTGGTGTTAAAAACCCATTTAAAAAGCTCTGTGAGAAGACCTTTACTGTAGTAGCCTTCAATAAGCCAGGTTTTGAAATCCCACTTTTTGGGACTCTGTATTCTAAGTACAGAAATCATCTCAAAAGGATACTGAAACATGCAAGAAATTGCAGGAAAATGAAGTAAATACCTAACTATGCCACTAATGTTGCTGTTGGTGTCTTGTGAGATCACAAAGCTTTGCTGGACTTCCTTGAGGAGAGGGCCAGTTCATGCAGTAAGTCAGTGCTGAGATTTTTAGCAGTCTGATAGAGATGCTGGGACGACCATTTTGCCAGGGCCACGCGTGTGCGTGTATCACAATCTGGAAAACTCTGTCCTACTGTCTGGGATCCCAGTGCAAGTGCAAAGCTGTGACTGTGGCCTGTCCAAGAAAAAAACCTGTGTTCTCTGGAGATGCTGCCCTTGCCCTAAATGACACGGAAGTTACACTGTTTGCTTTATTATAATGAGACTCTGTATCCCTTTAAATGCTCAGCTGTTCTGTTCAGATGCTGTTTTATTTATATGCCTATATGCTTGTTTGTGTGGTACCAGAAGGCCCTGCAAAGACTCCAACAGGCTGTTTCCAAGCCCTCTGGACAGGATCACAGGAGGGCGAGAGTGTTAGCACTGCTGATTCCCCTGTGGGCAGGGAGACCACTGGGCAGGCAGCACTGAGGGCACCACGAAGATGCATTCCAACAAATCTGCTCCGCACTGGAGTTACTGAACTCATACAGGCCCAGGTTGCTATCCAGGCTTTGCTGCAGCAGAGAAACTGTCTGCCTCATCCGCTAGCTTCATCTGCTGTACTTAATGCCCAAATGTGTAAAAGGATGAAGCTATAGGGGAAAAAAAATTACGTCCTTGGTTGCTAGTGATGTAGTTACACACAAACCCCCTCCCTCTAGCTTTGAAAGCTTAGGTTCTTTCATGCTCCAAGGCATTTTTTCAGATAAAAATGCCCATGATTTAGAAGCTTCTGGTGAATCAGTAAGGAAAGGTCTGAGATTAGACAGCATAGACTCTATGAGCCATTAATGTTAAAATGATCTATTAGAAAACAGGTTGTGAGAGGAATATGAATATTATACTGATAAACATGCTCAGTTTTTCATACAATTGAACATAAAGTTAAAATTGTTGTATGAACCAAGTTTACAAAGCCTCTACAGCTATCAAAGCATCAAAATGTCACTAGTCAACATTCCAGTTCTTATTTTAATACAATGTATTTGGTGTGTTTTAACAAGGCAATGTAGAGCGTATCAACAGAACCTCCCTCTTCTCTCTTGCCCTCTCTTTCTCTCCTGCTGTAGACAGACCCTACTCATCTGATGTGGACCAAGCAGCAGCTTAGATCACTTCAGGGTGATCTACACTAGATTTGGACAGTTGCTGAGAATTCACGAACAAAGCTATTTCCATATAGCCAATGAAAAGTCGTAATTTAATATTGCATATCAGAATGTTGGTTTGAAAGTAGATAACTGGAGGATAAATAGAAGTAGAGGAAGCTGGAGAGGAGATCTGAGGCTTAATAGTGATCCTAAACTGTTGTATTTTAAGGAGTTTGGCAATGTTAGTACATTAGCATTAGAAATTTCAGATTAAGTAGTAAATTCTGAGGGTGTTGATCACTTCATTTCCCTGTTCAGTAGAGAAGAAGAGTCTGTCACACTGGCTTACAGGTGTATGAAACATTTCCCAGTGTTAGTGACACAAACACTTTAAATAGCCCCCAATGTAATAGGTGTGCTCAGAGATGACATTTAAGGCATTCATATCCAGTAGCTGGATAAAAACACACATTTAAAACAAGTCTGGGACTGAATCTATGGCCAGAAAAGAGTTTATGTTAATAGGCCATGAGTGACAGTGTAAATAGTTCAAGTAACAGTTGAACTGAGCTTGCTACTGTGTTCTAAGTGTGAATTAGAAACAGAGGCTGTGACTAGATCAGAGGGTCTCTGGGTGATCCCCAGCTGCTGGGTTTAGGCTGAGCATCCCAACTGTGGTCAGACTGCTTCTTGGGATAAGAAGATGTGGCTGTTTGCTGCTGCTGGGAAGGTTCTGCAGGCTTGACAAGTCCCACTGGCTGGAGGGCAATGCAAGAACCAAAGGTGAAATTGCTGCTGAGAACAGATGTTTGTACGTGTAGGCATAAACTACTAGACACTCAAATTACACATGAGGGGAAGCATTAAAGTCAAGCCACCAAACAGACTACCAAATAAGTTATTAAAAAAACCCCCAAAAAACCTCACAAAAGAGCTTTTATTTAACCTCTTAGAGTACTCTTTAGAGTACTCTTAGAGTGCTTGGAGGAAGACTAGGATAGGTCTTTGGTATAGTAGCCAAGCTGCCTTTCAGTACAGTCTGGAAAAAAAAAGGGAATTTGGAAGAGCAGGGTTCTGGGGAAGTGAATTGAGGTTGTGTTCTTTCACTGCTAGTCACATTTGGAGTCTTGAAAATGATGTAACTGTATTTTGTTCCTAGGAAGATACCATCTGGTGAGTGTTACTGTTCTGTGACCTTATATACAAATATACACTGCTTTTGGTGAGAGATTTTTTGTAGAGTTGCTCAGCATCTTAAGGAGAACGTGGCCTAGCTGTTAACAGTTCTGGTTGTTGTTAGGTTTGCTGTGGGTAATGGATGACGACAATTGCCAAACTGCATATGGGGTTTTTGTGAATTCCCTGGAGTGAAAACAATTATTTGTCATTTGTAGGTACAGCTCAGGAGTATGGTGGAATCATACGTCATGGTGCAAAACTACTGTTTGCCTTTGCAGAGGCAACTGTGCCTAAAATTACTATCATCACCAGAAAGGTAAGTTGGCACAATTACATGGTGTTCTTTCAGAGTTCCTGTTTTCACTCGTAGCAATTTTAGTTATCCATCTGTCCCACTTCTGCTTTATATCGTTTTCACATCTCCATTTGTCCCATCTGGTAACACCTCTTTGTGTTGGGTTACAAGAGGCCATTTCTTTTATTCTCAGACTATTACCTCAGTTCCTTCATTCCTTTTGTCTCTGCACTCCTCTGAAATTGCATGTTCCTGCTCTCCGCTTTCTCCCCAGAATGCCTTCAGTCAAGTGTTTGTCCTGTCTCACTGAGGACATGCTACCTGCCTGCACACAGCTAATCCTTGTGATCTTCTTTCCCTGTTCTTGCCACTTCATTCCCCTTTTCCAATACCGGTGCTGATTTTGTCTGTCTTCTGCTGTGTCTGCAGATTTAACGCTCGTGTGGTTTCTCTTCTTCCATATACTTCCGCTATTGTCTACTTAATTTTCTTCCCTTCTCTTGTTTTATAAGGTATCTATCTGACCACCATGCTGCCATAAGCTCTGGGGATCTTTGGGGTCCTAAAAGGCTTAGCTTTTTTTTCCTTGCTGGTCTGCCCCTCCTGCTTGTTTTTCTGATAGGCTTTTGACTTATCACAGCAAAAAGAAAAAAAGAACTTTCCCTCTTTCTGTCCCTTTTCAGAAGAATCAGAGAAGGCATATTACCATCCTTTAATTCCCAAGCTTGCAGCCTTGCTGTAATTTTCAGTAATGCCTTGAAGCGGACTGTGCTGCGGTTTGCTCTGCAGTATCTGTTCATCACTGCTCTCTGGACTACTTCCAGTACCAGAGTGGAGCACTGCAGAGTCCGAACGCTGCGTTCCCTGGCCAGGAGATTCTAGAAGCACGCTGACTGGTTGGTTTGTGTGCGTGTGTGGGGTGCACGTTGAGGCCTGCTGTGCCAGATACACAATTCCTCTCTACCTGCCATCCAGAATGGTCTTGGTTACCACCGGCGCCCTTCCTTGCTTTTTTATGGTTCTAGCTGCAGAGGCTTGGTCTAGTCTTAAGAGATTGTTGGAGCAAAATGGAGGTGCTTGTGCTCTTTCAGGTAAAGTTTAGCCTTGCTTGCCTGTCTTTGGAATAGTAAAAGCTGCAAGAGGAAGGTAGGCTATTGCTGCTGCGAGGTCACTTCACACTAATTAATCCCTTGGTTTTTGTTCCAGGCTTATGGGGGTGCCTATGATGTGATGAGTTCAAAGCATTTAAGAGGAGATGCAAATTATGCCTGGCCTACTGCAGAGGTGGCAGTGATGGGTGCAAAGGTAAATCCAGGCTGATGCTCATGCTGGTGCGCAGCAGCCATCGGCGCCTTTATAGTGCCACAGAGGTGGCCTAGCAAGATGAGGACAAGTGGTATTTTCTCTGAAGCAGCTTACCTGAATGCACATTTGTATACTGTGGGGGCGGGAAGGGGCTGGTAAAGCAGACTGCCATCCTCTATATGGACTAAATTACTGTCACCAACCTGCAGACTTGATCTTTCTAGGGTGCTGTCCAGATCATTTTCAGAGGTAAAGAGGCAGATGCAGAGGCAGAATATGTGGATAAGTTTGCAAACCCCTTTCCTGCCGCCATGAGAGGTATGGTTATCTTGCACATTGTGTCCTCCAAGTTTGCCATTGCACATAGATAAATTTGTAGCTGCTAATGAGTAAGTTAATTAGGCAAGACGTTTGTATGTGAATCAGAGAGGTGATGCTTAACCATAGCTTGTGCCTGTGATGGAAAAACACATGTAGACAAAAAACATCTTCAGAAGGAAAGAGGCTGGTGAGATGTGGGCACTGCACTGAAAAGCATCTTTTCAATTTTGTAGATACTAGAAAGCATCTCAAAACTCAGCCAGCCTTTTTCTTAAAAGTACAGGTGCTTTGATGATCTGTTACACAGTTCTAGATACAAACCAGTGGCCTTAAGAAAGGGTCAATCTAGTTCAGTTCGGTGACGTTCCCCAGGACTCTTCAGGGTGAATTTTTCCACTTTCTACTTCTAAATTTTACTTCCAGCTTTAAAGCATTAACTGTGCTCTAGAAGGCAGCTCTGTAGGCTCTGGAGTCAGCTCCCTCAGTTTCCAGTTTCTGTCCTCCAAACTCTGTTGATTGGTTTTGTACTTCATTTAAATCCCGTTAATAGTGCCACAGAGCTGGGAAGACTTAGCCGCTGTTTTCCCACCACCACAAACAATATGTACAGTGTTGCTCCCTCTGGTTTTGCAGTAGGCTATCTAATACTGCTGTTTGAGCCAGAAAAAACAGATTCCTGCACGTGCAAAGTCAAGGGATGTCTCTTCTAATCAACATTTCTGAACCTTTAAATTAGACTAACAGTAGCAGATGGAAGGAAAGGGTATGTCTAAAACTTTGCAGTAACAGGTGCAGTACTCGGTGAGTGAAGCCCCCTCAACATCTTTTGGCTTGCTAACTTTTGCAAAAATTAAAAACCCAAATGTTTCTGATTTAAAAACTATTGACACAGGAATATTTCCTTTTCAGGCTATTTTAAATTAATTTCTTAAGTTAATTGGTAACTGGTGAACTCTTTATTCCAAATATTGTTTTGATTTTTCTAATTTACATTATAACCTAGATATAGAGAAGGCTGAGAGGCAAACACTTCATGGTTGGTCAGGGGAAGGTTTGTTGGGGTTTTTTTTGTGGTTTGTTTTTTACAGGGTTTGTTGATGATATCATCCAACCTTCGACCACCCGTGTGCGCATCTGCCATGACCTAGATGTGCTGGCTAGTAAAACACAGTCCAGTCCCTGGAAGAAACATGCTAATATCCCGCTGTGAGTGTAAGGAGGGGCTTGGCCGGGCTGGAAGACATGGCCTTATTCTGACCACGGATACTCTGTGTTTAAGTGGAGGTCTGCTTTGCAATGGAAGTATTTCTTTTCATTTTGATTTTGCTAACAACCATCAATAAATCATAGTACATATTTAATTTCATCTCTGTTCATCTCTGTAAACCCTTTTTGGTGGTTTAATAATCAACACAACCTGCAATGCCTGCTGCAGGTGAGCTGTTACCAATTGCTCAAGGTCAAATGCTCCCTTGGCTCCTTCATTCCCTAGGCCCTGGGGTGGCTTAGACAGGCAGAGCTGCAGCCACCTCACACTGCTGAGAAGTCAGACTCCTGTGGGGCTCAAGTCTAGCCCTGGGTCCACCTTTGGAGTCAGACTCTGCTTCATGCACCACAGACTCACAGGGAGAAAAATCCTGAGCTTGGATTTCAGTGCTCTGGAATCCAGGCTTTGCTGATCTCAGACTAACCTGTTCTGTTCTTCTGCTAGACTGGCCCAAGTTGAAACTTTTATGTGCTGACTGCAGCAACGCTGGGTCTCAGGTCGGTATCAGTGACCTCTGGGCTGTAGGCACAGGTGGGAGAGAGAAGATGGAGGCAGCCTCCCCTTGAAGGGCAAGAGACAATGCACCCAAATGGGAAAAAAGGGCATTCTCGTGGGACATAAAAATTATTCTCCCTGAGCATGGGGGGCTTTTCTCCCTCAGCAGAGGGTTGAAATAGAGAGTTCCAGAGGCCCCTTCCAGCCTAATTTTTTCTGTGATTATTTGCCAGACTTGCAAGGAACCACTGCAGTAGGTGTTAACTGCTGATCAGCCATGGGCCCTGTGCTCATGCTGCTCATTAGAAGCTGCATTTTAACTACAGCCCCAGAAGGTAGCAAGTAACAGCTACTGTCATGTTTAGCACTACTGCAAACAGCTGCCAAGCACGTGAAGTCCTGTAACGACCTGTCTGTTCTAAGTAACCTCAGTAATTAATGGCACTGTAAAATGAGACAGAGAACTACCCTACCTGCATGCTGCAGCTGCTTCTGTTCACTCCTGGAGCACGTGCCTGAAGTGGAAGAAAGATAAGATGGCAACTTTCCAGGTAGCATCCCTTCCCAGGTCAGGGCAGCTGGTGCCCTAGTGAGTACAGCCATGGAGCTTGGAGCCTGTACCTGGGGCAGGGGGGTGGGGGGGAAGGCCACAACTAAAAATCAGCTGAAAACACAGTACAGAAGGAACATTTCAAGTACAAGTCCCAGCTCCACAGGTTTTTGTAATAAAAAAAACAGCTAGAGGCAGTGCATTCAGGTTACAGATGCACCATCTACCCTGGCTGCACACGCATTTACGCTACCTGCATGAATGTACCTGGTTGTATCTCAGCAGAAACACTCTCCACAAGCAGGTGCCCTTACCTGCTGCTGCAGGGAACAGAGCTGGCTGCAACAAGGGAAGGTAAACTGCAATGTTACTATGTTGGGTGTCATTGCCATGAAGTGAGTTCTTAGTTAACTGCGAGAAAAGGTGTAGTCAAGTGTTTTGTAAGGACCAAGAGGATTTTTCAAAGGTAATTAGCAGCTGAGAGAGTGGCTGGTGGCTGTCCCAAGTTCAGAAGCAAAAGCTGCGTTAAGTGAAGCAATATGCACAGTTTCTTCAGCCTGCCCAGAGTCAGGAGGAGACACTAAATGAGAAACCAATTGTCACTGTCACAAAGAAAAAAGTACCTTTCTTGTTTCCTAACCTCATTAGTTCTATAGACTTCCTCCTCTCTTCTATGCATTGCCAGCACAAGAATTTGGCTTTTACATCATCTCGATTTCCAAGCAGTCAGTTGCTCTACCAGCACAATGCTTTGGAGACACACTGGAAAGCTGATCTGACCACGCTACTCAAGATTCTCTTGAATTCCAGTCACCTGCAGAAACAATAGATATAAAATAAAATCCTTTCAACAGAGAGCGGCCCTTGCACTTAGAAGCATGACAAATTATTTAGGCACTGTGTTCCACAGTGCATCGGGAGTTGAGCATAACTTACAGGCAGCTGGAGATTCAGCGTTCGGTCTGTGTCTCGGGAGCAGTCCTAGAGTGCAGTTCAGACCTTGAATCCTATCCCTGCTCCTCAAATGCTCCATCTCGTTACTTTTTCTGACTCAGATGATTTTTCTTTAGGAATTGGGCCAGATGATAAATAAGTCAGTTTTCTTTAGTGCTACATGTGTTGGACAAAAATAGCACCTTTCTCTCAGACACAGGAATAACAAAAGAACATTTTGTTTCAGGAATCTAAAACTTCATTTAGCCCAGCTGGTTGTTAGACCTTCCAAGCCTTTACCACTTCCATTTCTTCCCGTGTGGTCCAGTTCACTTCAGATATACAGGGCAGGAGACGAAATTTTTCTCAAAATTTGTGACAGTTCAAACAATTTTAACAATGCAACTCTCCCAACTTGCGTGATGACTTATCAGATTTACAGCAACCTCACAATGAAACCTCCCAGATCAACCAAAAACATACCACAGTGGAGGGGAAAAAACCCAACAAAAGCCAAGATGGGGTTTTCCTTTGCTCTGAGGCTGAATGGGTAAGGTAGCTGTAATGGAATCTGGCTGTGAAGCCTGGACTACATGAGAACTACCTTTCCATATTTCCTTTGGCTACTAATAAGTGGGATGACAAGATGTGATGGTCTAAACGAGCATTTAAAAGAAAGTTATAGTGAAGAGGGTGCTCATCATACTCATGATTTTGAATAGTTTATTAAATGAAAGGTGAAGCATCAGTTTTAAATTGTACAAAAGGAAAAAAAACCTCATATTGTAAATGTACAATTTACAGAATTACTAGCAAAACCAATCAAGGAGACACTCATAATACAAAAACCTATTGACTGCAAACTGAACTGGAAACCCATTGCAGGTACCGTGATAATAAATGTTTGTTATACAGTATTCTACAATGTTAAATTAGGAATCAGTTTTCCACACAGAGGACTGTGAAGCACAAGGTTTGTCTGAGACTATGACTCAAACCAGGCAGCATTTATTATGCTACTATGCTCACAGAATAATTGTGACGACAATTTAATGCAGCCTTTCCTGCCCACCCCTGTTACTTTTGGGGTGGACAGAAGAGGAAGGGAGGTAACGTGATTTTATAAAGTTCCAGCTACTTCTCAGGTTTTATACATTACCCAACCGACATCTGAAAAATGGCTGAATTACCTAGTCAAACATTTTTGGCAACCATGTTTGAGAACTGCACATGTTGTAGGAAACAAACCTCAGCTGAGTGAAATGCTGGTTTGTTTTTAAAATCAGATTCTTTTCCTTCCCAGCAAGTAAGCACTGGGCATGAATATTGGTTTGTTTTTCAATAAGCTCGTAACAGAAAAAAGCTCCGTGATTATTTTGCAGTTGCTAAAAAAAAAAGCACCTCTAAAATGGCTGTGCTCCAAGTGGGTCAATCTGCTTTGTATCTCAAATGCTAACATTAGAATGCAGAAAGGAAGATTAACATTTTGGGGCTGATTCTTAAGAGATAGTAGAGTCAGTGCAAGTTGTGGATGGCCAGCACCTCCAATATCAGGCCAGTCTTAACTAAGTAGCAGCTACTAGGCAGAGTCATAAAATCGAAGCGTAATGAAATCCCAAATTATTGAAGACATTGAAAAATCTCTTATTACAATGAATTAGCTGAGAATGCTTTGGGGTTTGGGGGGTTTTTTTGATGTTTTTAACTTTTTTGAAAAATCTTA
This sequence comes from Astur gentilis, assembly GCF_929443795.1. Lineage (NCBI taxonomy): Eukaryota > Metazoa > Chordata > Aves > Accipitriformes > Accipitridae > Astur > Astur gentilis. The sequence continues at coordinate 16,385,661 of NC_064885.1, forward strand.
TTTTTTTTTTCCAAAGAATTACTCTTAATATGCACAGTTAACACTGAAAATGTAGCTGTATTCCATTGTAAGCTTAAGAACTTCACCATCTAAGCACAAATTTCTATGCAGCACATACAGTACTTCTAACTGGCAAAATTAATTTACAAAAATAGCGCAAAAGGGTATTTACGGCATGGAAAGTAGACTTTTTTTATGGTACAGTTAAAATTGCTTTTAGTATGCTAAAGTGATTCCTTTCCCCCACCCTTGAATTATTTTTTTTTTTAATAGGAAAGTTGCTGTTTATGTACCTTGGGTTGGCAGGGCTTGAAGTAGGTAGTAAAAACAGCAAAGTGATTACTTGAGAACCATTTGTGTGTTTTACTGAGAATACTTTATTTGCTGGTATAAGTTGCTAAAAATGCACAGAGCAAGTACCAATAGAAAATTTACTGTTTTTGTGTCCCCATGTGCTATATAAAATGAATGTTACACAGCATCTGTTGGAAAAGTGGCTTCATGGACATCTCTTACTTTATGTCCCATTATAAATAAAAATAAATCTTCTCAAGAGTATAAAATCTGGGTTTATCATATCAGAATCTGAAATTTTTTGGCAGAGATGCACATCATTAGAATTCTAACCTCTTCTATAAGAGTGTTCTTCTCAATGCCTATGAGAGGATATAAGCGTACCATAATGTTAATCAAATCCAGTGTGTTCAAAAACACTTTTCTGTAGCCAGGATGACCTGCTTATAGCATCATTGCTAGTCAATGGCTGATAGGCATAGGTTTAATAAAAATGGCTAGCTTTTAAAACATAAAAAGGCAAATGTTAAAACTGTTTTAAATTGTACAGCAGAAAAATAAAGTTAAAAAGTTCTGTTTTCACTCAATGTTGTTTTCAGAAAACATATGTAGAACAGTGTTTATTCTGACAGCTGTCTTAACAATTTAAAACTTCCTCCTCATCCAGAAAAAAAAATAATCTGTATTAGGACAGTCAAGAACAGGGATACAAATGATTTTTTAGGTCAGCCCTTCTGAGGTGACTGGATTGGCCAACATTCCTTTGTGTCATTAAGAAGTTCCTCTTCTTTCTGTCACTACAAAAAGGGATTGACCTCAATCATTTGGTTAAAAATCAAACCGTATCACATCAAAAATGTGGTTTTCATACAAGCTATCACAGTATATAGGCCTCTAGCTCTAAACAATAGAGTTCCAAATTTGTAAAATGTCTTCACCAGACTTCAGAACATAGGCATTCCAAATCCCTAGAAAAATGATTTAAAAGATTAATTAATTGGGTGTAATAATAATAAAAAAGAACCTCAGATAAACAGGAAACAATACTAGTAAAGCCTTACTGAATCATCCTCAATGATAGCTGCGGAGTCAAAGAAGTCTGGCCTCAGTTCAGCCCGTTCTCGACGGTTTCTTGAAGGTGGCTAAAAAGAGGAGTCAGCCATTTTAGAACATCGCATCCATTACCTGGCTGTAAAGGATTCGTGTGGCTCTACAGCTAATGGGTATTAACATGGTTATCTGTTCCTTTACAGAGCAGCTTTGCATGGATTTTTGTGAAAGCTCCGATACAAATTGAGGTCCTGACATAGATGGGCACTTCTTAAATTCACGTTTTGTTTAAGGAATGGGCTAAAAGCTGAGGGATTCTAAAGTCATTTTAAGTCTGTGCTCATAGCTAAGGGCTTGCTTAAGGCTCTTGCTGACTTAATGACGTTCTTGTATTAGGACTGTAGGCCAGACGGCATAAAAACTGTCTTTTAACTGTCTTTATGTTCTTTAAGTTTATGGTGAAACTCCAGCTCTGACATGGTCAAAAAATGTCATAGTATTTCTGACGATTAAACCTTTTGTGTTGTCCTTCCCTGGAAACATAAGAGTAAATGTGAGCTTCACTGGCTTCATCAATTCCTTCATTTCCTTGCCTTGGACCAGTAAAAGAGAGATTTTACTTACTTGATAATCACTTGAATGCTAGTAATAACCTCAGTGTTCAGCAGCAGTAACTGAATTATTGCCTAAATTTTCCTTCCGAGACATTATAGCTTAGTCCTAAAGTAACCTATGCCTTATTGTTTGGGTATGAAAGGAGAAATAGAAAAGCATAAAAACGGTGAAGTGTACAATGCAAACTGATCCTTTTTCCCCATTTTACAAGGAAAGCATTCATTTGGAATGGAGAGGCTAGGAAGGTTTTAACCTCTACAAAGCAAATCCTGCCTGTAGTCAGTACATTACCATGAAAGGACCCGAGGTTGCCATCTGATGATATGACCTGTTTGGGAGCAATTCCACTGTCAGGTATTGCCTCATGCCCGCCCACTACTGCCTGCTCTCCCGTCCACTGTCCCAGCACAACTCTGTGTATGGCTGTAAACTAACTAGACCTTGATTAAGGATCCCCTTAAGGTCCACCCACCTCCCAGAAATCAAAGCAACCAGGGAACAGAAAAAGAGAAGCAACGTGGCTGTATCAGTTTGACTGCAGTGTGGCTGCAAAAAGAGCCGTGTCAGCAAAGGGGTGATGGGTGTGACGCTGGCACAGGGAAGGCAACACCATCTAGAATACCTTTAGATGATACCATTTCCAAACTCTTCATAACGCCAACTAACAACTGGAATCAAACACTGATACCGATCTTGGAGAGTCCATTTGTACTCCATGAGGACAAGTAGGCAGCTTTGTGCAATTTTTCCGATGGGGTGAGCTGGTCTCAGCTCTGTCCCCAACCAGCACTCCTTCTGCCCTTGGCTGACTGCACGGTGAGTCAGATCAGCTACTTCTCCAGCGCTCCTCTAAAAGGGCTGCACTGACACACCTGATTGATGATTGATACGCTGTACATCATAACCTGATTCTCACAGGCTCACAACTCCCAGGTGCACAATGGTGCTCCAGACACTTGCTACTGCCCGAGTCCAGAATATTAGAGGAATAGTGCTAAGCAACACTCATTGTGTTTCTGTTAAAAAAAAATAATCAATTGGGCCCGAGTCTGCAGCTGTAGGTTCTAGCAAGTATCTGGATCATTTCCGCTCTTTCACATTCAGACAACAGGAAATTGCGCTCAAAATTTTGGAATTTTTTGTTTGTGCTTCCAACTTTCCTTTTAAATTATTTTTCATCTGTTTTAAACTTGCTATTAATACGATTTACTGACCAGATCAATGACCATTGTGTCCTCAAATTCTTCGTTCATATCCTCTAGCTGACCTCGTGAGGACATCATTACATCTTCAAAGATAGGCTCAGCGTCATCTTCCATTAGACCTCGTCTGATTAAATAAAGAGAATGAAAAAGTCATTTCCAGGCATTTAAATTTCCCAACCATGGTCATTAAAAAGAAAGCACAAATCCTATCCCTTAATGCCCTCACATAAAACCTTATGTTGAGAGTAAAGCCAGCACGCCTTCTATAACATAAACTGGAAGAAAATCTTATGTAAAAACAAACCTAACTCTTGCAGAGGCCAAAGCAGGAAGTCCCCATTTGTCCCTAACAAGAAAAGGGCAATAATCTCACTGTGTTTGCTTGCCCTGTTACAAAAAGGAGTTACACTGTTTGCCAGGATCCCTGGTAAATCCCAGGAAATCCAGCAGTGAAACCAAGACCAGTTTCTAACACTGTAAGGACCTGATCTCACTGGAGACTCTAGCTCCCATCCTGAAAAGTCCTTATGCACTGAAAGACTTGCTTGGATCGGCACCAGAGAACGTAGCACCTTGTACAACAGAATGCTTCAGCATTCACCCACGTGTGTTCCCTCCATTAGCTGCCCAGTGAGACACCTTGGCAAAAGATGATGTGGTTGAAAGAAGCATAAATGGGTTCACGGGAAGACTGGACAACAACTTGGAAGAGTTCATGGGGAATTACTTAACAGACAAATAGTAGAAACCCCCTGAAATGGGAACAGTTTAAGGCTGTTCCAACATTACAAAGCTGTTATTCTGCCTTCATCAACAAACATTAAAATGTCACAGAAATTACAGGCAACAGTCCAGAAAAGGTAGCATTTAAAATGCAGCATTGTCATCTAAAATGATTCTGATCTGGAGACGAGGATGCTCTGAAACACTTACACTGCATGCCTTACGCCAGTTCTCCCTTTCATGTAGTTCATTCCTGTCCTGTCCTTTCGATTTAAATCTTCTAGCTTCTGTTGGCCCAACCAAGATATCTGCATCTGGGGACTAACAAACACAAAGCAGCATTATGACTTAACAATTTTGAGTTGACTATTTTTAGACAGTATCTCCTCAAGTTTTGTGTCTGACCATGCTTCAGATTAAGATACTTAAATCACATCCATCATTGTACACGTCTTCTGGATTCCCTTCCACAACGTCTCTCACTGTATGTGCACAAAAAAACGCCATTAATTGTTGTAATAAAAACAGCTGCATCAAATGCTAACATCACTCATTCATTAGTGTGACATGCACCTGAAGTGGGAGCACTTCTAAAATTCATTTTATTAAATCCTACTTCACTGTCGTAGATCAGGCAAAATATGAGCAAGAACAAATCCAAATGAATAACTGACACACATTTTAAAACAAAAATGTCACACAATCCGAAAAACAAATTGCTTTTAAATACATACCCTGATCGACTTAAGCGTCCAGTAACTTATCCTCATGTAAGTACCTTAAAGGCTGTACTTTTTATACCACTTAAATCCAGTAGTAGACAGCAATGCGTTTGCTATGATTTGTGCATTGCAGCACAAGGAAATAGCAGTAAACTGAGTGCAGCTCTTCAAGAGCAACACCAGTTTTTATTTTAGTATGCAGTCTTGTACCCTAATAAGATTGACATAATAAACTAGCATAACCCATGTGGAAACAACCTAGAACGCAATATTCTTCTAGACATGGATTAACCCCATTAGTTCAGCAACTGACTGCTCTGTATTTATTTTATGTTTTCGCTCTCCTAAGCTGACCTGTAGGAAATATGTGTGGCAGCTAACTCCAGGCTGAAAGGAAAGGATTCTTCACTGTCTGTTCACGCTGTGAACTTCTGTGTGGAATCCAACTCCTTGAAAGTAACAGAGGAGAGTGATGCTATCTGCCTCTGCTCAACAGTTCTCTGCTCGCAGCATTCACCTGAGACAGGCGAAACAGAGGTTCAAACCCAGGGTGAAAAGCCAGGTTCAACTTCCTCCCTGCCCACCACCCCCCGAAGAGCTGAAGATTCTCCCTCAGCTTAAGGCAGTGCCTCCTTGTCAGGCTCAGGACTAAAAACACGGTGACTGGAAGCTGTCCCATTTTCCATAACTAATTAAATGTTCACAGAGAGATATTTAGCTTAGTGATAGGTGAGATCAGAGAGGGTCAAAAAGAAAGTTCTGCTTCAGCAATTTTCTTTGTTTTTACTGCAGAGTAGAAAAATTTTAAGGAGAAATCAAGAGCCACATCATCTTCCTTATAAATCTGGGAAGTTATGGCAACACCTGGGGAGGCAGGAGATGGGGAGGCAAATCCCTGACCTGAACAGCAAGTAAGAGACGTGAATGCAGACCTCACATGCTGTAGGACCAAGGTGAAAAGATGTTCTGGGACTGACATGAATAGGAGCTCTTCCTCGGCTGTGCTTTCTTGGTAGCCAGCTGGGATCCCCTGCCCACCTGAACTGTGTAGGTGAGGAAATCCATGCCCAGGCTTGCCTTGTGTTCACCCATTTACATGCCTGTTTACACCTCCTTCCTTCCAGACAGCGCCAGCTGGGAACACTTAAGCCCATCTCAGGCCTTTGGGCAGGACCACACGTATCCCCACCTGCAGCATGAAGCAGCCTAGCCAGCCTGCCACCCTGTCTCTTACGGTGATGTTACATGGTTAATATGGGGAAAGAAAGTTGGCTGAACTCATTTATCAAAATGCCAAATATTATGTGCTCCAAAAATTAATAGGTATTTGTAGCCAGCTGAGCTGCAAGTATCTCTTGCGGTAGGCACTGGTTACTGGATCATATCAAGGTTTAATTGGTTGCACTGCTGATGCCTGCGCAAGTTACACGCACAAGCAAGGGAGAAGAATAGGTTATGCTTTCAAAAGAGTACATTTCTTTAAAGTTGCTCAGATTTTTTTGAGTGCCTATGGTCACAAATTGGCAAACTTAATAGCTTATATGTACAACATGGTGGTATACATATATCCTTGTCACTTCAGAGTGGAGAACATTTTACCTTCCCAGGCAAAATTACCATTACTAATAATTTCTGTTTAGAGAACACTATGATTACAGAATGCAGAATGAAGCAGTAAAGTTTAGGATTGAGCAGGGTGAGTGCACATCAGGGAAGACTGGGAAGCTGGGGAACGTGGATCAAGAAAAGCATGATGGACAAAAGCTGGAGGAAAACCAAGAGGCATAATCTGGCTATTTTATGCTATACTACACTGGTAGAAACCTGATTCATCTGGCCAGCATAATATGACTTTTCTATACAGGTAAATCAGATCAGTACAATTGGCTATAAAAGTTATAAAAATAGTCTCCAAAACAGATATTGTTATTCTGTATCTTCAAATTAATAGAAATAGCACATAATAGCATTCTCTGAAGACTTTCTATTCTTAAACTACTGACAGATAATAACCAACATTTTTTCCCTCTAAATGGAGGTGATAAAATGGGAGTTGTGTGACAAAAAGTATATATAATTTAGGGCAAAATAAAATTGCCTGCAGGCAATTACCCCAGGAACAGGAATTACTAGCTCAGCAGCTGGAATTGGATTGAAGAGTTAATTTACAATAAATCAGTTAGGATATCTGGAGAACATGTACTGTACTATGACACAGGGCAGAGGGAAAGAAAAGAGAACATCTAACAGGTCTTTTAGAGGAACAGTTCAATGCAACCTGGGGGCACAAACACTAGGAAGATTTCACCATAATTGCACAGTTATGCTACTAGAGAATTTTAACATAAGGAATTTCTACCATGATTTTACTACAACATGTTTTTCCTGGGAAGTGAAAATAATCGAAGTATTGCTGAGCTATAGCCAAGACACTTCCAGTTGTTTCTGCAAATAACCACTAAATATATGGAGCCACAAACTAAGACTACCTGTATAAATAATATGCAACTCCTTTGCCTGGCTCACTCTATTTGATGCTAAAATTCCAACACTTACTTGTGTAAAAAATCTTGTTCAGATCCCTGCTCCGACTCGTGCTCCTGGATCTGCTCTCCCATTTGTCTAGTGTTCTCCCTCAAGACAGTTGAGGTGAGCTGTGGTGCTTGCAGTGTCCCTGGAGTATGTATGTTTTCATTCCTGTTCAGCCATGAGCCTTCTAGACTCTCATCTAGAAAAAGAACATTAAAATTACTGATGCATTTCTGATACTATGCAGTGCAGTATTACCGCCTTCAGGATTTGTTCGGCCAACTCACTGAATGAATACCTTACATGAGTAACGGGAGCCTTCCATCTGCTGACACACTTTGATACTGTTAATTTTAGTTGCAGCACCTTCTCCAAATCTGTATTTTCAACAGTTTAGTATCTTTTAAAACAAGCACGCTTTTAAGAGATTAACTGGGTAAATGCTTGAAATGGTAAGTCTTTCAGCTCTAATTTTATTTTGTCTTCTTTCAAGGAAGAATTACTACCGGCTATTCTCAGCAATAGCAACAATTTAAAGTAGAATACTTAACAAATAAACAAAAATCATTGGAAACAAATACCATATTGCAGCACTACCTGAATTTCTGGGTATCTTGCACACATATAACAAAGATAATTCCCAATTAATGAGCTTACAATCTAAATATAAGACTATTAATCTCACAGGTATACAGCAACCAAGATATAGTTAAGCACGAAGTTGAGGGTGGAGCATAAAACCCAAATCTGGTCAGCATAGATCTTTAGAAACTTCAGTCAGAACCATTTCAGTGGAGTACAGAGGGGGCATTTTAAGTAAAAGAAGTGGTCTGGCTGGTGTGAACTCTAAATAATAACTTGATCAGACAGCATATTCAGAGTTTAGAGCAAGAGGAGGAATGAAGTTGGGAAGGCGACTGAAGGTGTACGTGGGATGCTGTGGTCCTATTGCAAAGGGAGCAAACCAGAGAGGAAGGAAGAGGAGGGACTTGAGGAGAATGTGATAGAGCAGACGAGTGTGTAGGCAAGAGACGTAGAAAAAAACAGAAGTTGCTGGAGTGAGTGAAAGACAGGGAAGATGACAAGAGAGGAGAAGACAAGATCACAGATATACTAACAGAAAGAAACGTGTGGTGAGAAAGCAGATGGGGATCTCAATGGATCTTGTAATTTTTCCTACGCCTTTTATTACCCTTCGGGCATAAAAGTTGTCTAAAAATTTGCCTATTTATTCCTGAACTTACCTTTGAATCCTTTTTATGTTAGGGATTTTTTTTGGTTTAATCCCATTTATGTTTGATTTCCTTAAGGTACTGTGAAGAAATGTCACAGAGCACATTTACTTTCAGTAGCAACAAGGAATGTTCTCCAACCCAGACAGTCTGTTGAACCCAATATATGTGGGATTTAGGTGTGAAAGGAACCACAGGGGACTAGTTTTGGTTCTTTGATGCTAGGATAGTTTCTGTAGTGACCTTGCCCTTGTTTTAGTTCCTTTAGAGTGGAAATTAAAGGAAAAAAAAAAAGCCTTAGTAGTATTTAAAGAGAGGTCCAACTTTGTAACTGTACTGCCAGATTAAGAGTAAAGGTAGGAAATCTGGAGAAGTTATAAAAAGATGTAAAGATAAAAAAACAAAAAAGATTTGTGTACATACTATGTATAGACCATCAGTTAATTTGTTTGTAAGACTGGTTCTTCATAGCTAAAGTTATACAGATGACTGAACAGTACTTATTTCTGAGGATCAAATCTCTGATTATTTCATGAGCTCATTATTGGTACATATAAAATAAGACCTTGCTTGTACAGAAATCTATGTCTTCCCGTGAAAAGCACAGACAACCTGGCTCCAGGTTTTCTTGGCTTTCCATTTTCCAAGATTCAAAAGGAAGTGTACTTAGGGCATAATGCAATCAGTAATACACATCAAAAAGCATCCAAAAATTAAGTACGTGGCATCCTTCCAACTGCTTATGTTATTGTGAGGGTTTTTTTAACACATGGTATCAAATGTCCTTTATTAATACATATCTAAAATAAGACTTTTGGTGCTTGCATTGCATATCCGTCGATGTAAGGAAAGGCCATAGAGCTTGTGTTGCTGCTGTCATTAGAGAGCACTTGCTGGTTACTTTTCAGTTCTATCATCTTACCAGGCAGTCAAATTCTACAGTGAAGGCATCTATGAAGGAAAAGACAGTTATACTGTTCTGGGCTAAAACATCCGTCCTGGACCTATATATACTGAGGCTGTACAGCAAAGCATTCGTGAGTAATGAAGGTCTGTTAGGGATCTAGGAATTTAAGGAAGGAAGAAAGGAGAAGGGAATCACTTCCTAACCAGTGTTCTTTGAAACGCGTTGTCCTTGAATGTTATACTGTGACCCAGAGCTGTATTTGTAGTATTGAAAGGACATGGCCATACCCTACCCACAAGAGCACCCCAGGAGAGGCAGTGTTCATCAGTCGTTTTCTGGCCACAGATTAGTAATGGGGGAATTTGGGGTTACAGGAGTGAACAGTGACAGCCCACTCTGCCTAAGGCAAGAGAAATCCTGGGTGTCTTCTGATGACACGGTGTTGGTAGAACTTAAACAGACCCTCATACCCTCTGTAGATGTCAGAATCCTGTCAGACCCATAGTAAGTCTTGGCATAGTCTATATTTCAGCTAGATGATCTCCCAGTGGAAACTGCTGTACAGTCAGACCTTTCAGGAACTGAACCACCATGGATTTGGCCTACATCATTTTAAGTGATTTATGTTTGTGGAAAATTCAGGACCACCACTGTTGCAAAGAAAGGGGGTATTCAAATCAAAAGTGTTTCAAATCCATTCTCCCTTCTATTCATCATTGAAAGAAGAGGACACAAAAGAGCATGAGGTAAACAATTCCTAAAAACTATGTCGTAAGACTGAGACTTGCCATACAGGGAAGCAAAGACATTACTACACTTCCCAGGAAAAAAAAAAAAAAAGGATATTGGTAGAATACAATAAAATAGAATGAAAATAGTAGCAAGAGAAAAGAAAAAAACCTCAGCAGTTGAGTTCTGTGAAAATCATGGCATCCAGAAGGAAGCAAAACAGTGTCTGAAGAAAGGAAGCAGTATTTTGTCTACCTAAACTTTAGGCTGGCTATAAGAAACTGAAGGACTTGGTGCACCTGTATTGCTCAAAGTAAGCTGTAGTGGAGAATGGACCTGACTGTAGATGTGCATATGGACAAACTTTTGAATAAAATTTTGGGAAACTGCTGTATATTCTCAGTCAAATTGGCATTAGATTCCTCACTGAGGAGTTACTATTCTAGTTACTGACCTTGGAAGAATCCCTGAAGTTTAAAGATCCCACTTAAACCTACTCTGTAGTGAAACAGTAAATTTATATTCACAAAAGTGCACACTGCATCATACAGATTAACCAGGATCAGATGCAATCTTGTAAGAAATTTGCTATCACAGCCAAATTCCTGATGAACATGCCTGAAGTCACAGAAAGAGTAAAGACAAACACTGGATATCAATACCATTTTAAACAAAAAAAGGTGTCTTTTTAGTGTTCTCCAGTGGTCCTGCAAAAACACAGATCTGTATCAGAATTTCTGCTTTGGGTTTGCTCTAACACTGTGTTAACTAACAATGGCTCCAGACTGAAGCACAGGGAGAAAACCAGAAGTCCGTGACCAAGAAAGGTGTAGAGCAGATAACTCCACAAACACCTCCTGCTTCCAACTTCAATAACAGCTTTTAATAGTTCTGAATCTGCAAATCTCCGCGAAGACAAACAAGAACAGGGACTCGTAATAGTATTTCTCATAAAGACATGTTCAAGCTTGGTAGGAATTTGCAGAACAGATATCTTGTTTTACTACATACAGAATATATCGTATATTTCAGCATTAATTGATAAAACCATAAGGGCTCCTAGGAAGGAAAGCTGTAATATATGTACAAAATAAGAAATACCTCTACCAGGCAACCTTAAACCATACAAACCTTCAACTCTCTTTTTGTGGAGCGGTGGTCGTCCTTTCTTATTCCTCACTGAAGAGGCTTTGCTGCTGCTGCTTCCACTGTTAACAGACATTCTGTCGTCTTCACCACCCGTAACTAGTGAGTTTCTATAGGAAATGAGTGGAAGCCATACATCTTCTCTTCTTTCCATCATCTGTTCTGTCAGAAACTTCTCTAAGTAGGAGTGACTGAAAATAAAAGAAAGTGAGTACACAGGCACAGCACATTTTTTCCTCTTTAATTAATCTGCAACCCCTCTTCATATGTTGAGAGCTTAACAGAAATCCCACATGGCATTTCCTTATTTTAATTTAATAACATACGCTGATAGGGCATTGTGTCTATTTTTGACTGAGTAAGAATACATGTCATTCCCTCAAAACAAAGTAACATAGTTAATCATGCACAGGTTACTCACAGATAAACAATACAAAACGTTCTCCCCCCCAACATCTTCCTCCCACATTTGTCTGTGATCATTCACAGCACACTCTACTTGAATTCCTTTTCTATTTTGCACAGTAAGGAAGCCACCTCTGTATATGGCTACTGTGTCAACAGATTGAATTAGAACCAGTTGTGAGGATGTAGGATATCCTTTTGTATCTCGGAACAAGAAAAATGGTTTCTTCAAATGCAAGCAGTTATTTTTTCAATAGAAAATTTGAAGATCTGTTTCACCATCATGGAGAAGTCCAATGCACACTTGTTAACTTAAGGGAGGAACCAAACAACCTCCCTCCTGTGTATGGTCTGGAGGGCATCTGAGTTGTTTATTTTTCCATTGATTATTTAATGATGGTATTAGAAGTAGTCCTTAAAATGAATATGCAAATCCACATAAAAGTGATTTGAATGAGTTTCAAGCTGCAGAGCCAAAAATTCAGAAGTTAGGTAATAGAACTCGGGACACTTCAATATTACTTCCTGCATCCTTCCATCATGATTTCCTTTAAAACCATATTGCCAGGTTGTCATCAGTGGGAGTGAAACCCACAAAATCTGCATGGAAATGTGAAATTTTCATCTGTTAGGTCATGGCAGGCTCAAACTTGTTACACCGTCTAGCTTTCAGAATAGGACAAGGAACCACACTGTATATGCCTGGGTAACAACCATATCCAATTTTTAATGGCATTTTGGGTTGATTCAGTGAATGGGATGACTTTGCTCAAGAAACAGCGGGTTTTCTGTCTACTGTTTTCTTCAATATTGTGAATGCTTCTTCCTTCCCCTGTTCATGTGTATATTGAGTAACACCCAAACCTTGCACTGAATGGGAAATTCTTGGTTTATTCTCTCTCTGTTTTACAGTACCAAACAGTGCAACAATTGAGTGCTTCATGACTTTAGAGAATCTATCTGCAGAATAGTCTTGAAAAGTAAGAAGTTTTTCTGCATCCAATTTATATTTATAGAACTAGAGCGCCCAGGTTATAGCCAAATTGTGAACCACTTGGGGGTTCTTTACAGATTAGATGCCAAACTTGAGACAACTTTTGCTCAGCATTTTAGAGGAGGTTCATACTGGCAGTTCTTACCAGCTTCAACAAGGACAGAAACTCTGAATTTCTACAAGTAAGAACACCACACTGAGGCTCCATCTCATCTGACTTCAGACACCCAAGTCAGTTGCTCGTCTAAGCTAAGTCTCTATTTGAGGGAAATAAATGGAAAGAAATGCCTCCACAGGGCAATTTACCTCTATACTGTCTTAGCTGAATTCCTCAGGATTTCCATACCTGCATCTGCCTTGTGTGTCTATACCTGCATTAGTATAGATCTTTTTTTGTGAAGTGTAAGAGCCTGGCACCTTAAATGCATAGTTTTATATTAAATCCATAGATTTGAATAAATCCATTAACGGCTATCACTAATTCTGGAGATTACTTATAGAATGAGAAGCCAAACAAATAAATAGGATAGGAAAACTAAATGAAACCAATGTTGCTGCTCCATTCTCAAACTGGAAACATCTCCCTTTTCTCCCCTCAAATAAAAAGGCCAGCAGTAAACCAGAAAGGAAGTAGGAGCCCTGCAAAAGAGCAGTGTTTGCTGAACTGTGACAAGAATGGTATTTTGTCCCAAGGGCAGATGACATGCAGACATATGGGGTAGATAACTAATTTTTTTGAGGTAGGAGAGCCAAGCTGGAGGACTTCTGGGAAACAGGCATACGCTCATGAGACTTTCCAGGTTATTCTAGAGCATTTTTGCCTCCAGAGTAACAGCCCATTGCTGAGTTTAGGAACAGTCACTTGGCAGGAGGAGATCAAGCCAGGGAGAGAGGTAAATGATCCTGCACACAGGGCTTCTCCACCAGATGGTGGTCACGGACCTTCCTGTTCACGGGCAACACCTTTGGAAGGAGGGGAAGAGGTCCCTGTGGATTGGAGGAGTGATGCTACAGAGAAGGGCAAATCAACTATCCAGAGTATAGCTGAGTATGGAATGTCAGTGAAGCACTATGGGCAACACAGACATTGCCCGATGGCTGCAAACATGACGGGTCCCTCAAGGGAAGGAATGTAGATATCTCCAGAAGAAATCTTTACATCTAAGCAAGTTATCTTGACTCTTTTCATAGTCACTACAGCCAATGGAATCTAGGGTATGTCTGAACTCATCTTAAAGCAGTAATTCAGCACAGATCAGATAAATCGTGCCCTAAAGGACCATTTCTTATGACTGATCTTCAAATTCAGCTAAAGTCAATAGCTCACAGATGACTACAATAAAGACAGATAAAATCAGAAGAAATGGATTCCACCACAGCAATCTTTACAGTCCTGCAAAAGAAGCCAGTGGTTGTGTATGTGGGCACCAATGAGTGGGAGAACCTTCGAGAAAAAATTTTAAATGGCAACATAGAAGGTGAAGGAACAAGATCTCCTCCTGAAGTACTGAATTTCACGCAAAGGATCAGGTCAAATTAAGCTGTCACATAAACTGTACAGAATGATGTAACTTTAAATGTTGAACACTAGAGAAACTTGTGGAAGGGATGATGACTGTACAGGAAGGAAAAACTTCACTAAATTAAACAGAATCAGATTAATGGCACTTTAACAGATGCAGGAGAATCTATGGTTCAGCTAGGAAGATAGTCATAAAATCCTATTATCCTTAAGTCCTGCCCTGAAGAATAGGACAGATGTTGACAAGATTCATGGATATAACAATGAAGAGCAGTTTCAAAAACTGAGTGCCAAGCTAATGCAACTGGATCATCCAATTCTCAAGCTCATTTAACTATTTCTTCTACTGTGTTTGCTGAATTGACAAATTATTGATACAATAGAAAAAATTAAATTGGTTCAAGTGTGTATATGTTAAAAATTATACAAAGCAAACCAAGATGCATTTCTTGTAACACAGATAAAACTGTAATATTCATAATTGTTAACCTTAATAGAAAAGTCCTTTAAAACAAATGTCTTCACAGAAAAACTACAGAAAAGTTTGACAGAAAGAGTCAGTTGAGGTAGTTATAGTAGATACATATGACTTACACTCATTGTGGTCAGAAAATGGACTGGAAAGACATCTATAACCATAAATCAGAAGATCTGACAATTGCATTCCTTAAAGGGTCATAGAGTTATTCAAAGAATTCAGTTCTACACTGGGCACATAGTGTTTGGCTGACTTTTGACTGTAGTCCTCTTCCTTTTTCCCTTATTATTTCTGTGCTGTGGCCAAATCCTGCATATTTGCTACGTAATGTGTTAGAAACAGAGCATTATCTCCGCAGTGATGCTGACAACACGTCTTTACTATGAACTTGCCCTTAATAATACAGTTTTCTCTCTGCCAATTCTGTGGATATCCGCAGCCCCTCTTGACAGTCTGTTCAAGTGTTGCTCACAAAACAGTACTTCTTGCTCTTTATTCAGATCTTATCAACAATACCTCTTATTTATTTCATTTCCAGTATTTCATATGCAGTAATTACCCACCATATCAAATTCAGGCTGCTTGTTTTAGCCTGCCAGGTCTCTACCACCCTGCTCTGTCCTAACCAACAATCGTGTCCTCTCTCAGCCTCTTTCTCTATCCTGTTGTGCCAGTAATAGAAGCCTCGACAAACCTTTATTTCCCAGTTTAACTCAACATATTAAAATAGACAACAAGTAGATATTTACATAAAATGTAAACACATAACAGAAGCAGATGTTACTGCAGTGTTTACAGGCCTGTAAATTTCCTGCACTGCTAACATTTCATTTCTTTTTTCTTCTAGCCTGAAAAAAAGATTGTATTTTATTTTCAGCCCCCCACAGGAAATTTTAAGGAACATTGTTCTGTGAGGTTTCAAACTCACCTCATCAGTGGATCTGATTCTCCTTTCCTCATTTATTTCTATTACTTTAAAATATAAAATTAATAACTATGTATGTGAAATGTCTCACTAGGACTTCCTATAGCCCCATTAGATTGCGAAAACCTCAAAGCAGAGAGCTTAAACACACACTACAGTGATTAACGGAGCCCAGCAAAACCCACAGAAGAAAATGGAAATTACTTACACAGTCTTTTTGTCCTGTCGCAGGAGTTTAGAAGAAAATTCACTAAGCACTTCAAGGAAAGCAAGGTTAGGAGGTGGATAGTCTTGTCCTTTTTGATTCTGATATTTGAAGGCAAACTCTATGCCATCTCTACAGTAAAGAAATATAACATTTTCAGACATTTCTAACAAAATGTTACCCAAAATCTGAATTGTGATAAAATTCTTTATATCTTTATATCCCATCATAATTTTTTTTTTTTCATTACTAGAAAAAGACTGCTTTTGGACAAAGGGGAATCAAATGTTCCCTCTCAATTTGTGAGGATTCAATCTCAAAGACAATGTATTGCCAGTCACATGGTAAGAAGTAATTTACCACAATGTAAGAAACTTGGCAGGTGCTGAAAGACACTGCCTTAGCAGGAATGCCAATTGGCTCTTTCTTGTTTCTGCACGAAGCAGAAGCTTGCAGTAAGAATAGTATGTAAGAAATAACAGGATATAACTTTTGCATCAAGAGTCAGAGAATAGAATTTACTTACACTACACTGATACATGCATCACTGCCTTATTTTTGCTTTATCATTTGAGACCAAAGAAAACAATTTACTTCCACATTATCCAATAAGGGCGCATGCATGTCTTGACTTCTCTCTTGCTTGGCACAGCAAAGTGTCTGGTAGCATTTTGATCATGCTTTGCTAATCTTAGTCTTAATGACTTAGTCTCTGATATAGCAAACTTTAATATTTTAACCTTTTTATGGCATGGGAAAGTCATAATTTAAATTTATCAGCACCTCTCTACACTTCCCTATGCAGTAGTTACGTAAAAAGCTTCAATCCACTTGAAACAAAAAAAGATTTCCAAAATATTTTTGGAATATTTTTTTATAAAAGCCCTTGGTGCCTGCAGAATCCACGGTGGTGTGGTACAAAGAACTATCTAGAGTTGTTAGATATAGTCCACACAAATATGTGTAATACCAGTGGCTTTACCTGAGATAAACATGGCCATTCCAATAAATTCCAACAAAGAATTAGGCAGCAGCTCATTGTTCTTCCTTTCTTACATACATACATGAACACCCCCCACCATTTTTCTACATAAAGTAGAAAACATATATCATTATTCCAGGACCTGTTAAGATTATGTACCTTTAGAAAAGGTATGCTAAGCAAAAGTTTTAATCTGAAGTAATAAAAAAATCTAGTTTATTTACCACCACTCACTTGTGTAGTGTGGCCACAGCCTCTCTTGTCTTGATCTGATCCAAGCCAAAAGTGAGGGCAAACCGACGGGCCAGTTCCTTAATTCCACTAACATGGGCAGATGTCCTGTCCAAATTGGGACCTTGCTCCTGAACAAGCTCATTAAACAGCTAGAGAAAGAATTCAATTGTTAAAATCTGTGAGCTACAGAACACTTTTCTTGAGAAAGACTTTTGTCCATAACCTGTTACAGCTACAAGTGGACATTACAAAGATTTTTTTCACAGAGATGTAACAGAGTTCTCTTATATTCAACTTCTAATCCACTTCAGTTCCCGGACTTCTGTGTAACTGCCGTTTGCCAGTTGTCCCCCATCTTGTACTTTTGTGGATGATAACTTGAACAGAATTTTGCACTTACCTTCACTGAATTGCATCGATTATTCTCCCAACTCATCAAGATGGTTCTGCATTCTTATGCTGTTTTCTAAAATACCTACGTCACCCATCAGATCAGCATTTTCTTTGAATTTAGAAAGCAAAATTGCTATTCCATCATTCAAGACTTAATGAATATCTGAACAGCATTACTGGGTAAATGCCTTCAAAGCCTGCTTGATAATGCCCTTTCAGTACAATAATGAACCACTCAGTATATCTTCTTCTGGTATTGCCATTTAGACCACATTTTCCTAACTTGCCAATGAGAATATCAAGGGAGACAATGTCAGTGACAGTATTAAATCAAGTTGCATTAAATCTATAGTTTCTCTGATATCCACAAGCTCTGTTACCATATAATTAATGAAAGCAGCTTAATTTGACATGAATTCTCCTTGACAAATTCATACTGGCTGTTACCTATCACTTAGGCACTTGCAAATAGCTTGTCTAATTATTTTTTTTCATGAAACGATATTAGGCTGACTGATCTATGGCACCTGGCTTCTTCGTCTCTCCAAGTTTACCTTGACACTCAGTGATTCTTCTGGAAGTACATCTGGTTTTCTCAAGTTTTCACAGGTATCTCTCAGCTTCCAGATTGCTACAGGAAATCCCTTAGTAGTCTGGAATGAATTTTGGGAGGCACAGCCGATTTAAAAACATCTAATTTCTAGAAATAATTTTTCTATGCGATGGATATAGCTGGTACTTCAAGGGCCTAAATGGTATTTAGTGAAGTACACACTTGGTGCTGTTGGCAGAACAAGAATGGATTTAATCATCAAGGCAATAATTTATGGTTGATGTAAAGCAAATTTTTCAGGGAAAAAACATGTTTAATAATATTGGAAGACTTAAACTAATTAGCTTGAAGTTTGAAAAAAAATCAATCAGTATTTAGACAAAATGTACACAAGATGCATTACTTCCAGCTAATTATAAGAAGAAAAAGTCATCCTATTCTTCTTCACTAGGTATCAGTAAACAAATGCTACGAATCAGCTTGGACCAAACAGCCTTCAAGGCTCTTCTCCCCTTTCTTCTGTTTTAATCTAACCAAAACTTTGCCAGTGTGGGCTTAAGGAGACAGAGATTACTGAGACAAGTGAACAGTGACAGCCTGAATTGAGGAGCAAGATAATCTCTTAACAGAAGTGTAGTATTTTCACTTCATTGTAAAGGGCACCAGAGAAAATCCTGTCCAGTATTTTTTGCAGTGAGGCATTTCTAACAAAAGTCAAGATTCTTACCTGTTGCAAACTGAGAATGAGTGTCTTTGCACACTGGATTTTATCAATTTGCCTTGTTTTGCTCAGGGTTTCCTTAATGATATCTCCATAGTCATTGTAGTACTAGGAAAAAATGTGGAAAAAACCCTCTTTAAACCTTTAAATTGAACCTCTTATACAATTTCTTACAGTTTTCCTGATAGAAAGATTACTTGTAATTCTTGTTTTGAAAAGGCAGCAGTTGCCAAAAACCATAGTCTCAAATCCAGACTTTTTTGTGTGAGTGGGAGGCAATGTTTCAATATAAAAATTTATACTGATTGGTAGCCTGCACTCAGTGATGAGGTAAAGAACTTCTGTATTTGTTATTATCTTTTGTAACAGATATGTCAAAAAAACAAACAAAAGAGTATTTCCTACCCCAAACTAAGTATTTGATGAAAGTGACGCAAGGCTGCAAATTCTAAGAAACAACATTACATTGAACCAACACACCCTTCAACAAGTAGGTGCAAACAGACACTAGCACACAAGTGTGAAGCTCCATATACAATGCAAGCTGAGTTAGATGGCCAAGAAAGTAATTCACTGAAACCAGAAAGCTGAGTAAGGAATTAGTCAGTATGAAGTGCTGATTTTCTTTTCTTTATGTTAGAAGAATGGTTGCTGGAACTACAGCCTATAGTACTGACCATTTGGGTAGAAAAGCCTGTATAATCACTAAAACTTCCAGGCTGAGAATACAAAAAATTTTTTTTCCAAACAGTATTCTTTCAGTTTCATTAATATTTCTGCACTTGCAACCACTTATTTGCATTCCCTCTAAAATATTGCTCCTGCCTTTGGTACAGAGATCTTTCTAGCTTGCATTCTAATTTAAACTCAGTTTCTCTCACTTTCCCCCAATTTCAAGAGACAGAGGGGCATGGGAAGAGAAGATGACCAACCTAGAGCAGCACGTAGGAAACTAACCTAGATTGTGACAGCTTCAGTTTGAAAGTCCTGCTCTGGAAAAAATCCCTAAGCAAGACTAACCCTGAGCAGCGACCTGGCTGATGGCTAGAGTGTGCACTGGGGATTTTATTGTACTGCGTGCTCTTAATGAACAGGAGAAGGAGGATTTAAAGTTAAATCCTTTATATTTCACATCAACATCTCAAACACTGTCTTTAGTAAAGGATCTATTCCCCACTCTGTCTTCCAGTTTCTCCTCAACTGTCATCTTTGTGATGACTAATGTCTTACAGAGAGACAGGTGAGGTATACCTGACAATTTGATATAATCTGAGGGGCTTTGCATTGCTTGGCAGTGTCAGGACTGCTAATGTGCTTGTTTTCTGGCAGGTAGATGTGCAAGTACAGGGTGCAGTGGTAGCTGAGCAGCAAGTCTTTCTGAATTTCATTGGGCCTAAATACTGTGTGGAAGCAGAGTAAGTTGGTAAGACATTCAGTTAATGCATACCCACTTACAGCAGTACTATACAGAGTTTGGTTTTTTTTACTGCTTTCCTGTTTAAAACAATCTTTTCTCACAAAACCCCCTGCTTCCTTACAGCAAGCACCAAGACTGGGAGACTCCCAGTGAAATATGACATTGAATGGATAACTGTTATTGTGCGTTCTAGGAATGAATTTGAGGAGCAGGATAAGGAATTCTCTGTAGAGGGGAACCTCTCTGGAAATACTCAGCACCTTGTAGGACCAGATTTTGGTGCTGCCTTTAATAAGGCATTCCTGCTACACAGGGCAAGAACTTCAGAGCTTACTGCTTCTCAGTGGCAGGTGTAATACAGAAAGGAAAAGCTATTATAAAAAATCAAATAAGACTGAAAAAGCTTTCAAAAGTGTTCAACCTTTAACTACTGCACTGGAAGGGAGAGAAAGAGGGGCCCTGACACTACAGTCTGTGTTTAGTTAGGAAGAGGAGAATACACAGAGCTGTACCTTCATATAGTGTTTGAAGATATCTGCTGCTGCATGCATGTCCACAATGTCATAAATTATCAGCTTGCTAAAAGCAGCCAAAAGGTTTCTTCTCTTATGTAAAGCTTCTATTTTGTTAGCTTCATCTTCTTCATCTCCCTCTGAAAGCATCAACAACAATAAAATGTTTATAAGTAGCTGCTATGTTCTAAAGCAACATTATTGAAGAGTAGCTTTTAGAAAAAAACAATTCTTTAGAATGAAGCAAGGTTTGTTGCAGGAGAAGCTAAAATGAAAGGTGATAATTCTTGAGTCCTGCCTATGTTAGGACTTTTGGGAAAGTTCAGGAACATGACACACAATTGACAAAGGATGCTATCTATAGTCCTGAGTAGGTACTGAACATAATCTGCATGGAACTGAATTGCTTATTTTCTTTACCCTGTGAAAGGCCACGGTGAAGACTTGTTGAATGCTTTTTGCTTAACTTCTGAAACACAGGATATTTGGAGATGCTTCATTAGCATGACTAAGCTATAAATATTTCACATAAGGAAAACTAGAAGCAGCAATACTTTTACTGCATGCCTTGGATTTTCAGATATGAAATCGATGGCTCTAAAGCATCAATAACAACAGGAAGTAAAATTCAGTTGTAAGAAACATTAACATTTAATGGCAATGTCATAAGTATTAAGTCCCAATGTAAGACTCCGCTCTGTGAATGAAAATGTAACTCTACGCATAAAATGTTAAATATAATATAATAAAAGCATATCCCACAACTTATATAAGAAAATTAAATCAGCTATAACAGTTGTGATAAAAGTAAATATTCTGTTGTATTTAGAAGAGCTTATTCTTGGAGGGAATCTTCCAACCAGTTTGAAGACGTACAGAGCTGTGGTGGGGGGAGGAGGGACATGGTGTCACTGAGACTCTCTTGCTGCAGTCTTACTAGAGTCTCCACAGAGCCACAGTACTTAAGTCACATATTTGATCACAGGAAATCTCTTAGGAACAGTGGAGTTGACTGTGAATATGCATGCACGTCTTAATCCTGAGATACTTTAACCCACAGAATTGAAGCCCATTAGCACACTCCTCCCCCACCCCCCACCTTTCTTAATTTCTTTTTATCATTACTGATGTGTTCTGAATACCAAAAGTTATAAATGGTCAGACTGACTTCATGGAGTCAGAGTAGCATTAGGGAATGGAGATTACATACAAAGATCTTCATCCATCTTTTTGCTGTCTTCCCAGTCCAATCACAGGATGTTAAAGAACAGCAATTTTGCTAAAGAGCAAAAAAAAATTAGACACTGTTCGCCTAAAATCTATCCTTGATGTATTATTCTGAACATTGAACTCACAAAGTATGATTAACTGCACATACATTTCTGGTGAAGGTGTGTTTCAAAATGTATTCTTCCCAGGAATCCTTAAAGAGATACTCAACAAAGATGTTAGCTACTGAGGAGCTAGAAAACTGAAAGCACCTTTAGAGCAAGGATACATTCTCTTAGACCTTAGTTCTACATATTGCTGTCTTAAAAGATCTAAAATAGCACTTATGTGTCACGCTAGCATACAAGTAACTGAGTACAGCGGAAATTCAGAAAGAGTGCCAAAAAGAGCACTACAGTATGCACTCAGCATACACATAGCAGTTTGACCATCTGGGAATCCATCTCTTGTCCAAAGCTATTTAGGATTCAGAAACTGGATACCTCTGTACTTGCATTGAGGCATTTATAATACACACACCAGCAGCATCAAGTTATTTAAAACCAGACCTAAATGACAAATCTGCCTCTCCCTGACTGAAAGCCAAAAATCTCAAGTCATCCTTGTGAGGACGTAGAGATGGGTTCACCTCCAGCTCCAGCCTCTCAAAGTGTGGCCAGGCACAGATGCCTAGGAAAGAGCAAGGAAGCAAGCAAGCATACATGATACTTTCCCAAGTACTTTCCTAGTCTCCAACCAAACCAGTGATGTCCCGAGCTTGATTTGATTATTTTGGGGGAGGAGCAGAAGGGGTGTTTATTTAGTAACATCAGTTCCTTAAGGCCTTCTTTGCCTACAGCTTTGCTGGTAAGGTTTGCCTTCAGGATCCTATAACCCTATTCAGTAACGCTAAAGGATTTCTCTTCTATGTACTGTTCCACCGGACTTCTTCCCTTGAAGCCGTATTAAATGAAGTCTGCTGCTGAACTAAGATGGTACGGGTTTGGAAATAAACATTAAGAAAAATATAGATCAGTAAAGGAAGAATAATTTTGTGCAGATTTATAACATGTAGTTATAGACCACTCCCATGTCTTCTGAAAACATTTTTTTTTTATGAAGTGAAATTTGTAAGTACTTATTCTTTAACACAAGTAGTACTGAATATTGAATATTTCATATTCACACCTCCCAGAAATAAAGAAGGAATAATTCTGAAAACATCTGAGCAAACGGATCTGAAAATTCTATTTTCTTCTTTCTTCTGGGTCTGTTATGAAAAAAAAAAGCTAAGTAGAAAATATGAAAGCTAAACATACCCATGCTCTGGTTTTCATCATCTTGGTCAATAAAGACATGGTCCATCACAAAACTGAGAAGTTCTGACTGGAGGCCTGAATCTGGATTAAACACCAAAGGCTGAAGACCTTCTCGACCCCCAGTCATCAGCTGATGACTGAAAATCATCAAGAGATCACAAAGCAGCATGAAAGCCTGAAAGGCAAAAGAGAATGAATGCAGTAAGAAGCATAAGTCAAGTAAATAAAAAATAAAATACCATTTCTCTAATTTCCAGATATGCCATCCTATTATTAAATGTGCTTCTTTAACTGTACTCCGTTGTAGTTGTTTGCATGCTGTGAAAATTGTTCATAAGGGTTTCCGCTAAGTTTAAAATGTTATGCCTGTAATTCCTATGTAAGAACTGTGTTTACTACCTCTTCCATGTCCAGGATGATCCACACTAAACTTCCATTTCTATTCTATGAAAAGAACTCTAAATCTACCTTTCATCCAAGGACTGTAGCCGAATCTGAGGTAAAGAAAAACCAACTCTTTTTAATAAACAGTTAGAAAAGTTAAACAAGCAAAAAAATGAACAACATTATGAGGGAAAAATCCAAGCTATGTCACTGTCAGATCCAGATAATACAGAGAAGCAGCTGCAAGCAAAGAAATTCTTGCAGAATTTCATCAACAATTCTCTGCAAAAAGAATCAAGTAACTCTGCACAGCTTTCAATTCTAGATAAAAGCCAACAAGGGCAGAATTTTCATTGATTTATGCTCATTGCTCTTATACCCTCATTACCCGAGAATAGAGAAAGAACGCAGCTATTACTAACTTTATTTCTTTCAAGGGCTTATCTGTATACTCTCATGCAGAAGAATAACACTATTTTCCCCAATGGCTTATGTTGGAGTGTCACAGCCAGCTGTATTCATTTGCATTACATTCAACACCTGAGCACCTTTCAGAAAGTACTTTTTAATCATCTTAGTTTCTCTATCTTTAACCTCAGGTTCTGAAAACTGAGAAAGAGAGGAAGGTTCAGAGTATGAGTGTGTAAAAAGTCTCCTAGAAGATCTATGCTGGATGTGCAGTCTCTTCCCCCAGAAGCCTGCAGGAGTCTCACTCAGGGCAGCGTCAATCACGATTCCCAGGTAGGTGGTAGGCCAGAGGCATTTTCAACTGAAGAGAGAGTGTAGAATAGCTCTGACAGAGTCATGAAATCCAATGTAGGCTTTAATTCAGTCCTATATTCCCCCTCTACAAACAGCTGAACAGAAAGATACTTAAATGTGTGTTTAAACATATTTTTGAACCGAGCCTAAGGAAAAGTTTTGAGTGAGAGCAATCTGCTTTACAAACTTCCAAACTGAAATCTTTGTGAACTCTGAATGTCATAGCAGCTCACTTATTTCTTGGAGTGTGTTATAAAATCTGAATGAGCTATACTCAGGCAAGAACAAAATGCAAATCATTGTAAACTATGTTCTACTTAGACTTCAGAAACAGACGCCTCTATTTGGGATTATTCTCCACTGGATCCAAAAAGTTGTCATTCATTTCAGTGATGATCTCATCTGCTCTAAACTCCTTTGATACTCAGTAAAATTTAAGCTCATCCTAACGTAGACCTCTAAGAAAGAACATATCAATAATGTCTAATATTATTTCTGTCTAATATAAAGACAGCAGTGGACTCAGATACACATGTCAATATATTGTAGATACGTCTAGTCACAGAAGATTTCTTTCACTCAGTCTAGGAAAATTTGAAATGTTTGAGTCCTATTTCTATAAACAGTTAATATGTTTTTCTTCCTTTGATATGTACATTGATCTTCTCTGGAAAGAATACATAGATTAAGAATGAAATATGGTAGGGAGACAATATACACAGAATTCTCAAAAAATCCAGTAAAACTAAAGGATTGAGCAACAGTCCTGCACTCGCAGAAATATACTCTTTAAGGAAGAAAATTAAAAAGATCATAGAAGTGTTAGCTGGAAGAGACCTCTGGATTCTCTAGTCCAATCTACTCTGATTGGTACACTTGCTGTCTCTAGGTCTGGTTGGTGGTGGCTTTGTCTAGCTGAGGCTTGAAAGCTTCCATGGAATTGTGAAGTGCAAAGGAACTTCTAAGAAAAGTTTAAATTACCAATGAAAAAAAAATTGTGGCCACTAATAATAAAAGAATAAAAACATGTTAATATATATCAAGAACAAAACCACTGCAGTAATGGAAAGAATCATTTACCATTTGTTGATGCAGAAAAGACATTAGTGCTAGCTAGGTTAAGCTAGAATGGTTGGTATTTTCATGAAGCTAGATGATATTTTCACATTATATAATATTAATAAAATATGCCAAGAGTAACTACTCAGAATATTAAAAAACAATTACTAAAGTTAAATCTGCTGGAAGACAATGACACGTCAGAGTCTTTTAAAAATACATAAACTAGCGACATCTCCAAGCCTTTAATATTTATAAACTTGCAGAACACAGTGTAAATGCCAAGCAGAGCTATCTTTCAAAAAACTGTCTTTTAAGAAGTATTATCTTAAAAAAAAAACACAAAACCACTGGCAAAAACCACAGGCCAGTTAGTTACAGTCTTTGCAAAATCTTGGGTGGTCTCATAGAAATGCAATTTGTAGACAACTAAAAGATGTCAACAGACTTGATATAAATCAGCATACGTTCATAAAATCTCAGCAAACAATCAAGCTATTATTTTTTTCAGAGACTGTGGACTATTTCAAGAAGCCCTTCAATTTCATTTATTTTATTTCATTTTCTAAATATATAGAGCAGAAGCTTCCCACTCCATGCATGCGTGGCTTTCCAAAAATCTAAACCGGAGAATTGGATAACTACAGTGAACCATAAAAAAATCTGGTATCTCATTATGCAATCATATTTCACATATATACTTTTGGCATATGTGTGCACACACATAACATGCAGAGAGATGCACGCACTTAAGTTTTCAGTCAGCCTACCAAACAGAGAAGCACAGCAACCTAAGCTATAATGGTTATGTGGATGAGAATCTAAAAAACCCTCCAGATCTTTATATTTCTATAATGAAGACGCTGTTTAAACAGATACTTTTCTCTGATTTCTCAAGGAGACATAACTATTTCTTAAGTGATGATTTTTGTATAGTGTGAGAGGACACTACACTCTCAGTGTTATTCAGAGTATTTTTGTAAAATGAATTAACTTTTTTTTCTGCTAGAAAATATGCAGTAGTATGACCTGTAATACTAGAAGCCTCAGTTTTCTCCCATTATCCACAATGGGAAAGAGATACAATAATTAGTATTCACCACTACATTTAACTGAATTATTAGGATAATGAAATAATGAAACAGCATCGAGGCTTCAGACATTTGCCTTTGCAGGAAAGCAGTCACTCTAGACTCCCTATTAGTTAATAATGGGGAAAAAAATCCAGAATTACACAGAGAAAGATTCAGCCCATTTGAGATCTCATTCACCCTCTAAATGTGCCTATTTCTATCTATTAATACAGTAAGTGTCTAAAGGAATAGGCTTTTGGTTTAGGTGATTGAGTTAGATGTCCAAAGTTATGACAGCTGAACATGAGCCTAAGCATCCAGGTAATACATATTGTTATACCAAAAATGAATTTGACATGAGCTGTGCTTTGAAGGTGCTTTTAATACAGCTCTTCTTATGCAGTGTTTGTTCAGTTTTATTTAGACAGAAGGCACAGTTTGAGATAGTGTTGTCTTGAGTTTTACTGCAGTTTAATATTCACATTTTTTTAAAAGCATGTGTCAGACATTTCCTTTACCTGTTCTTTGACTGGAGTGTTGACATTTGACAGACACTGCTGGCAGACAGCCAGAAAGGATTTCACAGTTTTCCTCAATACCAACAAGTCCTCCTAGAATGAGCATTAAAGAGGGATAATATATAAATATTAATAAAAGGTTGCTAGGAAAAAGTAAAATAAAAAGATGGTCATAATTTCATACATTCGATCCTATAAACTAGCCACACAAAAAAGGCTGTGAAAAAACATGCTATTCGTAAAGCACAGAGTAAAACAAGTCATTAATTTTCAGAAAAATGACCCAAGGTTTTCCTGTTAATAAAAATAACAACAATAATAACAACAACAACAACAATAATACATTCCTGAGTTAATTTGTCTGTATTTTACATTGAATGTAAATTATAAATTTTTCAGAACAAAAAGTTTAATACATCAAGGTAAGTCTACCTGGTGGTTTAAAAAGAATTCTGTACAATAAATCAACATGATCAAAAAAGTAAAATACCAACAAATGTCTCAAGTTCAACAAAAACATTATCCTAACTGCCCACAGACATGGAAAATGTGAAGGCAAATCACAGAAATCTGATGAGTTATGGGAGGAGAGAGGTTTGTTGATCTGTTGTGGGTGGACAACATAAATGACTGACTGTTCTTCATCACCTGGATCTAGAGACAACTGATGTGTATTTCAAAGGTGGGTACCTGAAGTGGCAGGCTCATAAGAATACAGCAAGTAGCCACATGGAAACAGCAAATCAATTATAGAAGAAAAAGAACCCTCTTATGTGAAAAGCTAGGACTGCCTCTATTGTAACCAAGAAACATACTGAAAATGCACACAGCTTCTTGGTGCAAACTAAAATAGTTACTCTGTTTTACAGTAGTGATAAACCAAACACCAAGAAGAAAAGGAGAATCAGAAATCACGAGGACTTTGTGTTAGTTTCCAGTTTTGTGAAAAGGACTAGCTTTGTCAGCATTGGTTCATAGATTTTGCTACTCTGCATTGCTCCGGTGGTACAACAAACGCTTCTGCCCCGTCTGCTCCTGCCTGCCATACCACGTGTCTCCCAGCACTCGGATCTCCTTCCATGCCGCCAGCAGTTCTGCCAGGGCCCCACAGATGACACCATTTCTCACATGCACCTGGGACCATTGCTTGAAAGACCTTTCCCTTCTTGGTTTTCACCATCACTGGTTTCATATAAAGAAGGGATTGTGACAGCTGTTAACTTACACTGAGACTGCTGGCCTACCGCTCCTGCAGACTTTCCTCTGTGATATCTCTATCAGCTTTCAGATGGAAGACACGGTGCCCTACAGAACAACATCCAACCTTAATCTAAAGAATCTACATAGTGTAGATGTCACATTTTCCTTGCTAAAAATTCTAATTTTTAATTAAGCTGGCTGTTCAGTCCATGTGTCTCATTTCTAGTTTTAGCTTTTCTTACTGCTTCCTATCATAAGATCTTGTTATTCTTTGTTTACTGAAAAGCCTTTTTGTGGTCCATATGTTC
Organism: Astur gentilis; assembly: GCF_929443795.1. Taxonomy (NCBI): domain Eukaryota; kingdom Metazoa; phylum Chordata; class Aves; order Accipitriformes; family Accipitridae; genus Astur; species Astur gentilis. The sequence continues at coordinate 16,413,986 of NC_064885.1, forward strand.
TTCCTGTACTGGTTCACAACAGAAGGCAGGTCTGCAAGCATGCTGAAGCACCCCAAGTGTTCCTAAATCTCTGAATCTCTTATAATTTTCAGTAGAGCAAGCATGATTTTTCTGATATGGACACTGAGGGTCTATGAGCTACCACACCTTCCTATTCCTAATAAATTTTTCTCTGTGCCACTGCATTACCCTGCCATGACATAATCTGTAAGACAGCTCTGCTCTATTCTAAGCCACAACTTTCCACTAATCATCCTTCTTGTTCCCAGATTGTTCTGCCTTCGTTTGGCAGCATTAAAATGACTCTTTGTTAATTGTATTTTGTTTACCAATTGATCTATATCATCCACATTTTAAATGTCGTCACTTTACCTTCCCTGACGATTGGTAAAAATCATCAGTTTTTAGCAGAGAACAGATCTCTCCTGGAATACATCAGAAGTTATCCCATTGTGTGATTATTTCCCACTTAAAACTTTTTTTGAATATATTAATCAGCTTTGAGCTACTGAATATGAATTACATTAAATTCACGTATTCACCTGAAATGCAATGTGGTACTAATATCTTACAGAAACTGGTATTTCAACTTCTTTCCTTATCAGTCAAAAATGCAATCTTCTCAAGAACAAATTTATGTGTTCCTTCCAGGCTTATCTCTTGGCCATGTTCATTCTACCCTTCAGTCTTGTACTGACTGTGTTTTCTAGCAGCCAGTCCAAGATTTTACCTAGGACTGATGCTAGGCTTATCAGTTCACTGTGATAAAATCATCTGATTCACACCTTTAAACACTGGGATTACAATCACTTTAATAACTTCCTAGTTTCTATCACAAATCTCTTCCATTTAAGCATTAACAAATTCAACAGATAAACTAAAACCTATGAAAAATCCTATATAAATGTTAGAAAGTGACTGAGTATGTTTACCATTTTGCTTTCTGTCAAAGAATGAGTAACACGTAGGCACACATTTATATTATACTCTCTCTTGATAGCATGACAAAGATTCATTTTGAAGAGCTACAGACAGCAAAAGAAAGCCCAACTGCACAGTACAACAGAGCCATCTGGAACTTTTCTAAATTTGGAGAAATCCCCAGACTACTATAAAGTGGTAATTTTTTTAAAAAAGAGAAAATGGGAAGAAAAAAAAATGAATTAGATTTTCAAGTCTTTTACTATTCTGAGGCGCACAGCCAAGGCTCTTGAGGTGTGATAACCTGATATGCTGGCTTCAGCAGTAAAACTAGTATGAAAAAATTTTACTGTCCTCCTGGTTGCTAGGGTAAAACCATGGGGTCACACTGTGAACTGGATCACTTAAGCGACCCCGGATAAAAATAACCTTTTCTTGAACCATACAGCGTAATAGCTTCAAATTTAACTAGTCTATGGCAGGAACAAGAATGAGCTGCTAAGAGCAAGGACTTGTATTGGCTTTGCCACCACCGGTAACTGAACAACTGTGTTCACAAGAATGCTATCTAAAATTCTTCAGTTATTTTCTAGCTTTAAATTGAAGCTTGTTTTTGATATTGAAGACATTTAGAAATGCTGTGCGTTTGCCAGGTTCATCTACCAAACTCAATGCTTTTCTTCCTATTTACCCACTGCCTTTCCTCTAAACTACTTATCTGAGGTACTAACTTCCTTCTCCTTGCAACTCCAACTCTTTGACAAACTTTACAATGTTCAATAGCCATGAGCTTTCAACTCAGCTGTGGAACACAATCCAACCTTTTGCACCTTGTGACTCTTCTTCCCTTTGGCATTTTGTGCCCATATAAATATGAACAGTCACTAAGTCACTATGCTGTTCTTTAAATCCCCTCTACTAACTCCTCTGTCTACTAATCACTTTGTAATAGCTATGCATTTGGCTAGTCTGGCTGCTGCTCATTCAGAACTGTTTCACCTTTGTCTTGCCTCCAAATGTTAGCTCCATTCATGGTTTTGGGTTTTTTTACTGTTTTAAGATTTTGGACTCTGTTCTTCCGCAAATATTTCCTTTTCATTACATACATGTACAGTGTGTAGTAAAATGGTCCCAGGCACCTGGTTTATTGAACACATGAAGAAATCTAGATGGAAACACCAACCGTATAATCTCCCAAGTGTCCTACCTCAACACTGTACTTGCTCCCCAGGATCTACAGACAAGAGAACTCTTGCTGAGAAATTACCAGCTTCCTTCAAAACCATCCTCAAACCCCTTGTCACATGAAGAACAGTTCTTCTCCAGGCTACAACAGACTGCTCCTCAAAACTACACAGTATAAACCCCACCCCCACCACCAGTACTGTGCTGTTTACCACTAAGAGCACTAGTCTGCTTACTGACAGCTCACACAGTCATGGCCTCAACCTCCTCTGAACACATACAAGAGAAAGACCAAAGATTAGAGCATTAGACTATGGATATTTCAAGGCTTACACATTTCATTCTTACCTGCTGCAGCTTTCCTTTTAGTAATCAATTCTTCCTTTCATATTTTAGACACCAACTTGACTCCTCAGTATGCCCTTTTTTTTCACAGGCTACCTTGAAAAAGTTTTAAAATAACTCTGCCCCAACTCTATGCTGTATTTAAGTTAACTGGTGGAATCTTTGTTATTGGGCAGAGAATTTGGACTTCCTTACTATTTCAAATAATCAGTAATTATCATGCTTCTATTAAAACGTCTTTGAAACTTTTTTATGCTGATATCAATTCCTTAAGCTCTATCATCAAAATTGGGAGTCTACAAATGATATTACACAGTGTGGGGGAATCTGCACAGCACCCTCTTGGTAACAGCCTCAATAAATGACAGCTGATATGACAAGAACATGAATGCAACAGTGTCTGTGAACAAAATACAAAAACTACCTGTTCTGAGGGGGTGTTTGCCTAAAAAATGATAATGCTAAGAGGAAAGGTAACAATGAATTTGCTTAAAATGACCAGATTAAAGAGTAACCAGGAGACTGCCAAGAAACTTTTGAGAAAAGGAGGAGTCAGCTCGTAAAGAAGTATAAAAGCAGCATGAGAAGTCGTGATTATGGAGAGGAACCTTGGGGTGGAACAGAGCAGCAGTCAAACCAAGTCCGACAGGCCAACACTGCAACCACTGCCTAGGCCTGGTGGCACATCCTCCCTGCTGGAAGCCCTAAGTAGCCTGCATCCATCTGAAGGATTGTCAGTATGGGGTGCAACATGCAGGACCGCACATCTCCAGCACATGTATGTGACTGTGGAGTCCTTTGTGGGTGTGGGTACACATAAAGCTGGAGCATCCACATATCCAACAGCAGCCATATATATGATCTCATGCTCCCAAAAGAAGGGCAATGGGCTTGTATGTCATGTTTCCTGTGAGAGTAAGGGTGTGCACATGTAACTCTAAATTATGTGTGTGTCTTGGGGAGGGGATTAGAGTAACTTGTGAACAGTTACAGAAGGGTAGTTCAAAATTTGTAGGTGTTCATTAGCATTATAAAACTGTCTAGTATTCTAGTTTACCTGCTGTATAGCTGATACTTATCCTGGATAAGTGTTGTGCTGACTGCAGGTTAATTATGTGTTGTTAATAAATCAATGAGCTGACTTGATCAGAATTTCATTTAAACCACAAGAGTCAAACAATTTTTCCCAGCCACACATGTAAAGCCAACACACCTAGCCTCATGTAGTCAGCCATAATCCAAAAAATACCCAACAGCTGTAACATAAAGTATCTCTCAGAAAGCAATAAATGTGCCCTGGGCTTGGTCATAATGCCCAGGGCAGTTTCCAAAAAAGGGCAATCCTCTTAGGAGAGAGCTGTATTTTTGGAAGAGCCATCTGAACACTAAAGAGTAACTTCCTTCCAAAAAGATTCCGTTCCCAATTGTATACCCTTTGTTGTCATGTATCTCAACCCTAGAACCCATACACAAAATTATTAAGCCATTTTGAACTCAAAGAACTCACTTGGAAAGAAATCTTACCAGAACCACCCATCCCACCTGCAAACTCCCTGCAATAAAATCTACACCTAATGGATGCAGAGCATACCCGATTAAGAAATGTAAAACTTGCCAATATATGCCCACTACTACCAAACTAAATACTTCCTCCCACAGAAACTTTAACACCCTTGAATGCTGTACTTAAAATTCCAAAATGTTGATATACTTTATCCTGTGCATTGAATGCCGACATGGTAACTAACTAGGTGAAACAGAGCAGCTACTATTTGCCAGCATTAACTCACACAATTGACCCAAATGGCAGCAGGTGAACATTTCTTACAAATCAATCCCTCCATCTCTGATCTCTCACAGCCTGGATGCTCAAGGGAAATCTAAAAAATCATCTTCTAAACACGAGCCTGGGAACAAAAATTCATAAATCTAAGAGATACAGAAAAACAAGGACTCAAGATTAGTTTTATGACATATTGTAAATTCCCTTCTCTCCTTTAGTCTTTTCATCTTTCATCTTCCTTCTCTTCCTTGCTATCCAGCTCCTACTTCCCTCCCAGTAACGGTCTTACCACCTCACCTTCTCCTGCTCCCACCCCCCTATAGGTACCAATGAGCTTTTCCTTTTTTTTAGAGACAGTTTACCTGATCTGTATCTAAATAGAAATGAAGCAATTGTTCTCAACTTGTATTTTGCTTTGTAGTCTTCTGCTTTTATTTCAAACCTGAAAGGCTTGTGTGTCCAAAAGCCTCTCTAATTTTTACAGCTATATCCATTGGTCTACTAAAGATACCACTTCAGCCTACAAATCATCACCTCCCTCTGTCCTTAGATCATTACAGCCACAGCAAAGTAACACTAGAAAGCTGGATGGACCTAAATAATAAAACACTGTGTCAGAAATGTTCCTGTAAAAGCCTGAACACTTAAAAAATGCTCATTAAATGCTATATTTTATTTTGAGATGCTTGTGTTAATCCCTTTGTCTTCCCATACATCATACTTTAGAAGTGATCCCCTTTAATGTCCGCTAACTTATAAGCCCGCATTATGGCTTATAAAAAACAACCATGGGCAAAATGATCTCCTAATGGATTAAATGACAGATATAGTGCAGATCAGATTTATTTTCACAGTGAACAAACTACAATGGAAAGCTTGATAGAAAAAAACCACACAGACCAAAATGCTACAACCACACCAGGTTTGTGAATTTCTTTTTATCCTGTTTCTGTTGTGAGCATAGCTGAGGTTGCTGCCCAGGTATGAAGAGCTGAAGGGCATTAATGCAGTGCTCCACTTGAACTAAGCATGCAGCAGACTCATTATTTCTGCAGGGGGTGGGGTGAAACCCCAAACAATAAGTTAGTAACTCTCTAGGCTACAGTAATTATGATTTTCAATGGGGATTCCAGAAGCAGAATTGAATTGTACTTCAAATGGTTATTTTCGATGAAGCTTTCATAGTTCCTTCCATTCCTATGAACTACATTATGACTAATATGAATCAGAGTATTAGAAATACATGAAAGATCAAGGCTATTGTGCATTCATCTCATAAATCAATGTCTCATACAAATGTATCCTATTTCAAAAATTAGACAAAGCCATACTAAGCTTGTCCACAAGAAAAACCCAGCCACTGAAATAAATAAAGGTCTTTTTCTCTTTCAGTTTAACTGGACCATCACAGTAATATTGCAAACAACAGTCCACATTAATGCTTTGACACCAAAATGCAAGGCTTCTGACCAGGTCCTACGCAGATAGATGCTGTATGTGTTAGTCACTACCTGTAGTTTATGGTAAGTATGTTTCTTTTGCTATAATTTAGATACAAGAAAACATGAAACTTTTTTCCAGCAATGCTGACAGCTATCACTCTGCACCATCTATGTTAGACTGCAGCAATTTACTGTATTTAATTCCAAAAAATGGAGTAATGCAGTGAAGGGAGACGAGAATCTTACCAAACACTCTGTGTCTCGGCATTTGCACCCAGAGCAAGGCAAGACTGGGCATTGCTGCTCAGCGGGCCCAGCCAGTAGGAGAACAGAGTTGTTGGGCATCTTCAGGAGTGGGTAAGACACCTAGCAAGACCCAAGTGAAGAGCACATGGGGAAAAATTTAATAAAGGTGTTGAAGACAGTGTCCAGGCTTGGATAGTCAACCAGGTGCTCTAATTGCACTTGCTTTAAGTGCTTGATTCCTCATACCCAAGTCACTCACTACACAGGTACCCAGCAGTCCAGTCTTCCTTACCAGGGAAGCATTAGAATGAGATTTGGTGTTTTGGTTTTGTGGGCTTAAGGGCTGAAGCAATGTATGGCTTCCTGCATTCACTGTTAGTTACTTAGCTCCTTCTGTCAAAGTGAAATTTCCCCCTAAAGATAATAATACTGCTAGCTAGGAGAACTCAGATGCTTTATTGTGATGAGATTCTGAGTTCATTTAAAACAAACAGGATGTATTCAGTTTTCTCAGTTATAAGGAGTCAAGATGTAATAATTATATACTACCAGCATGCTAAAGAGAAAGAAGCTAAAGCAGCTGAGAGGGGAACATGGGAACAAAAGCCAGAATAAATACCAATTATTCTTTTTTTCTAGTAGCTATTTTTAAATGTCAATATATGTCAGTATCAAAACAACTCAAAGGATTTACACTGTATTTTTATCATTTTTATGTCCATAAAATGCTTATTTTAGCAGTACTTTAGTACAGCATCTTTTTCTTTTTGATGCTGATGGGGAAGTACACTTACTACTTCAGTTTTCATACCATTTTAATTTGATGTACTACTTTTGAAAAAGCCCTAAAAAGACAAGATGTTGACCTCTGATTGAGAGAAGAGCTAAAGAAAGGTCCTGGAAAAGCTAAGTATAACAAACAAGCTACATGTAACATTGTCCTTACTTCATTACACTTCCGTGCACTTTTTATTAGTAATTGTCACTGCTAGTAACCTTATTTTTATATTTAACCACATAAAAGATGCAAAGTAAGCAAGGTAAATACACATAAATACTAAGCTATCTGTGGTGTACTGATCAACAGCATTGCTTACACCTATTAGGTAAGCATTGTCATCATTACTTATCCATTCATGCAAACTGCTGTACTCGCAATAAAGTGCATTAAGTATCTTCAGCAATAAAAATCTAAAAACCATGTAGTATAAACTCCTGATAAAGACAAGCTTCTGCTGTTTGTACAGCTTGTTTAGACATATGCATGATGTTAAATAGACCCTGAAATATCAAATAAATCAAAACACCAACATTTTATATCTGTTTCACGATGACATAAAATGATGGTACGGTGGGTGGAGTTACAGAGAATCAGGTCTAATGCCTTTTTAGGCAAGTTGTGTTTCCTCAGTAAAAGCTGTATGATCAAATGCCTACTTACTTTGGAAGGGGAGCCTTCAGTGATTTTCACCAGCTGCCAGAGAATAGAGTAGTGGGAACACTGCAGCGCCTGAACAACTATCTGTAACAGAGGGAACACAAAGAATCCCAGCACATTGGAAATATCAAGCATATCAGTAAAGTGTGTGTAAAATTTAGAATTCATTTTGGGGAGAAGAAATAGGAGCAGTTCTTAGATAGCACTTTCCATTTCCAAGGGTATTATGTTTTTCTTTAGTCAGTTTGGTGCAATAAAAAAACAGCCTACTACAGGTGAAAAAAATACTATATAAATGCTGGGAAACAGAACAGAACACTGTGCATTAGAGTACAGCAAGAGGTGATGTCACAGCGTGACAGAAGTACAACCCAACATCTACATATCTCAGTTCAAAAGCATCTGTTTAAATACCTCTAAATCTGACCTCACTAGTAAAACAGTCTGGAAATTTGTTCCATTGTCAAATGAATGTGTAGCCCAATTTCTAAAAAAAAAAAAAAAAAAAAAAAAAGGGAGAAAATACAAATTTTCTCACGGAGAAGACTAGGCTCATATTTATGGTGCCCACAAAAGCATCCACAGTGTCTTTTTAAAATTTCAAATCTATTTTAGGTGCTAAAAATGTCAAAATTTTTTTGGCTTGAAGATGCTTCCAACAGTTTGTGGTTCTGTGCAGAATAAATCCAGGTTGTAACAATTCTGATCACTTCACAAAATACTTTTTTCGAAAGATATCACTAAAGACACTACTATTCCTTTTCAGTGAACTCCTTCTAGTGGACTGGGGGGAAGAAATACTGAGGAGAGTTCAGATTTCAGAAGGTTTTTCCTAAGATCTTACAGAAGTATTTGGGGAGCCATATCACTGTCAAACTCAGAAACTGAAGATGGCTGGTAGTTGCATGGACAGTTTTTATCTGCTGGCCCCTTCCTTCCAGGTAGCACAATTCCAGTGTTAAGTAGCAACTGCAGAGAGAGGAGAAGGTCCCACAGCTTAAAGCCATGACTTTCACATGGCATGTGGCGTGCATCCTCCATATGCTCCTTTTTAGAAAATAATTCTACAGAACTTAATGAGAATTTTTTTTTCCTAAATGAAGTTGAGTTAGAATTAACAACTGACTTCTAAACTGAAATCAAATTCTACCTTTAAATGTGCTGAAATGCTGGAGTAGGCAGTCTGCAGTTTAAACTGGAATCCTGGGAGAATCTGAAATGGTCCCTGTGCTCATCCATGAGAAACTAAAACCAAACTAGGAGGAAACAAAGTCCAAGACATGTCTACTAAAAGAACTCTACTGGAAAGGCTGGCCAGAATCCCTGCTAAATGTTCTTCTTGTTTTCCGGTTTTCATAAGCTTCCATCTTACCTTCAATGCATAATAATCGTTTGTGATATTCTAATTACAGCCAAGGTTTACAAATGTTGGGTTTCAGTGTAAACATCATGACTTATGCATTGCTTTTCACAGCCAGGAACTAACATTAGTTACTCCTTACTTTACAGATGAGAAAGGTGAGGCAAGTAGCAAAAAAATCACAGAATCCAAGCTTTTCTACCTCCTAGACAGTGCCTCACTACAGTGTAAATGTCATTCAAAACTCTATGTTTTTCCTAAATAACTGAAGTCTAGTGTATTAAGCTTTTGAATTTCTCTACAGCTACACTGTTTAAAACTTTGAATCCCCAAATGATGCAGTGCAGCTGTTGCTAACTGTACCTGTTCTGGCATAGCTCCATGTTCAATTCCAGTTCTTAGTAATCTGTAGCAGTTACTGAACAGATCCCATTTTGTGAGATCATGCGCACTAGAACGAGAGGTAATAAAGAGAGATTAGTTGTGTTCCTCAAAACTCCACATCACAGTGAGAATATATAGTCTGACCTGGCAGCTCAGTGAGCTTTAGTATTTTTGCAAAGCTGAGACAATACAGCCTGCTGACAAAGCAGCTGCACAATGTTTTACTACATGGGATTTTTGTAGGGAGAAGATAAACTCTCTGCATACCATAAATCTTTAAAGGTTACTTAAGTGCAGCTACAAGCTCCTTCTCAGTGTTCCCTCTGAACTGTCTTTCCTCTTAGGTTCTAAACATTGATAGAACTCCAGAAGGCACTTCTCTGGCATTGCAGCAGAAACTATTGGCCAAACTCTAGCAATATATAGTGAATGAAAAATGGCTTGAAGCAAAATGAAGTTACATTTTTTTCTGCCGTATCATTTAGAGAAAAATAATATACATTATCACTAGGTATTAAATTATCCCAAAATATCTAAATTAAGAGAGCATGATATACATGTACATGAGACCGCTATGGTGGTTGCCATTCCCCGTTCATTGTTTCACATTTCAGTTGTACCAACCTGATTCTCCAGTGAGAGGAATACAAATGAGATTAGCAACATATATTCTACAGCTTTACAGACCTCAATGGCTTTTGATATAGCTTTTTAAATACATAACTGAGAAATACAGAAGAAATTACAAAACACCAGTTGCCTGAAAGACAAAAATTCTCTTTCACAAAAAAATTTAGGTTTAACACATTTTTGTGCAGTGGAATTAAACCAAGATAATTTGAAACAGTTTATAATATGTTTATAAAAGAGCAAGCCACCTCAGAATAATCAGAAACTTGTGTGATTAAAATACTCACCTGGAAGAAGGGATACTCAGACTGAATTGGCAAATCTAAATAAGATAAAGCAGTCTCTTGCATGTTGCTCCCTTTCATCCCAGCACCTTGATCACCAAGATATGCTCACTTTTCCCACCCCTTAGTGTCTGCCCTGCTTTGGAGCTGCCTGACTTTTTAAAAATAATTAACTACACTGCTTAGCCAGAAAGAATAATTGTCTGGTTCTGAAACAGAAGCTGAACTCAAGACTGGGAATGCCTAGATCCTGTTGAAACCCCTAGTATGAAATGTTTCCCAGTCTGGAGCATGTCAGCCCTGGAAAACCTCACTGATAAAAAGTTCCACAGAAAACATAAAAATTAACGCCATTGTGCTGACAGCAAATGAATTATGCACTCCAGGGTTATGTCATTAAGCCAAGGTGCATCTTGACTTCTAATTCAAATCCATGAATAGAACAATAGGAAAACCTTAAAAAAAATAAAAGGAAACAAAAATGTAAAGATACTCCCTCCGCCTTAGATTCTGGATGATGTTCGAAGTAAGAAAATAAAATGTTTCATAGATAAATTATAGGCTGTCAGAGAACTGCCTTTGACTAGTGAAATTAAGCACATAGATGCTGCTTCAGCAAATCACAGGGTTGCTAGCAAGGCAGAGTTGTACCTCCTTAATTACAGTGCTGTAATTAAAGCAGTAAAAATCTCCTTGGTATGCAGAAGCAGATATCAGGATAGATTATCCTACAGAGAATACAAAGGAAAAACTATCTCATTTCTGCCTTTTCATTTCAGAGCCTTCCATGTCAGGCAGCCATCACAGGGGGCATGCCCCATTGCCCTGACAACTGGGGACACCTTAGTTCTTTGCTCTGAGCCTGGCCTTACAGCTGATCTCAGGAAGAGCTTTTCAGCTTCCAAAGCTGAAAAATTCTAACTATATACAAGTTGCATAGGGCTTTTCAATATAAACCTCCTTAAAGAAGAGCCTCCACATTAAATTTAGGTGTATTCTGGTATATCTTAATTTCTTTTGAAGTACTCGGCAATCAAAACTATAGTTATAAAGGTACCTTAGACACAATACAATTCTCCACAGAGGTTCAGATTGACATAGAGGCTCCTAGAATGAAAATTCACATAGCACAGAATTTTCCCTTAGTCCCTTCCATGTCAGAGGGTCTTCATGGATTACAGAAAACAAGGCCCAACATTTCTACAAAGGTTTCCTTTCATCCCTATAGATAGCACTGTCTGCTGGGGCACGCTTCTGCCAGGAAGTAGTCAGATGGAGTAAAGGTACAAGTTCCACAGCATTTCTGAAAGTGTGGCAAGAAGCAGCTTAGAAAACTTTCTTTTTGAAGAAGTGATCTCTCCACCCACAAAACTGTCTCTCTTTAAAGAGACACAAAGTGAGAGAAGCTGTACCTTGGGCTTTGAACAGCTGTGATAGATACAGTCTAACTCCTCTACTGAGGTTTCATTTGTCATCATTTCTACTTCTTCTGGATATAACAAACTTCTGAGTAACTCAGTCTGAAGGATGTACTGGTCAACTACTGGAAAAAAGGTTAAGCAAAGGGTTTCTATACCAGGAAGAGAAGATCTGCTGGTCTGACCATGAATTTACCTATCTGGGAAGTATACTGACTGATCATGCTTAGACTGCTAAAAAAATGATGTGTATCTGGAGAGTTACTATAGCCACTACAGGCTTATGAAGTCAGTGTGGAGGCAGGAAGGAATCAAATTCCATATTATATTCGAGGACTTCTGGACAGTGACACTAACAATCCTGATTTCTATATGTGAAACAATGTTCTATATACAAGACAGCATCAAAGGGCACATCCAGAGTAACGGAGGTGATGCTTGAGAGTCATGTGTTTTGCACTGAATTAACTGAAGTAATTAAATAAGAAATGCTGATATTTTGCAGCATACAAACTGCTACAGCACTGATGTGTTATGTGTGAACGCCCAGTTGAATTGGGCTGGAGTCAGTATAGAAAAATTGTCTTCATGTACTTAAGGACAGAAAAAAATGCTATAAATACCAGTGAGACCCTGGCAAAAAAAAGCGCCCATGTATATAGTCCAGGTGTTCTATTTAGAAGACTTCAAGAAAATTTATTATTATATTCTGAAAACATGGAAGGAAACAGCATAATAATGAATTTGATTTGTATTGGAATACTGATATCTTTGTTTGACGAAAAGACATTAATTAAGAAGTGTGCTGTGAGGCCTTTGTTGCCATGACCCTCTCAGAAAAAGGATTAGCTCAGGCTTGGGAAATCTCAGCATAGAAGCTTTTTGGTCTGGAAGGCTTTTCTGATAATCCCCTACCATGGTTTTTTTCCACCTCACTGGGCTTCTTTTTCCTAAAATATGAAGCAGCAGCAACTACCAAGGAAACAGAAGCACAGGTAAGTTTCTCTCACTGGAAGGAGAGAGGGACTTGTTTCTTTTCAGATCTCCACAATGATTTTATTGGTGCACATTTAGAAGATCTGAAAGGTATCAGTTGTAGCCTGCAATTTAAACTTCTTCCATTGATTTAATTTCTTTTGGCTCCCAGTTGATGACAGGCAATGACAGTATCAGACAACAGCCACTGTTCTTTGAGATGAGAACGCTCAATGCGAGTTTTGAATTGAAGATCCTAATCTCATAGCTAGAAGTTTAGCAAAAATTCTGTCTTGAATGGTATGATTGTTTCTTTTCACAAAGAAATCACATCAGACATAACATTCAGTAGAGTAATGAAAAGACTTCTTTACTTCTTTATATGCAAGCAGTTATTAATTAGAAATTCTCACTGCACTATAATCATAAACAACAAATCAGCTGAGAAATGGTAAACAGCTGCTCTTCAGCTCTTTAGCTTTGATTCTTTTCTCTTTCCTATTTTTTGAAGGTGAAGGTAGATGTCCCCGCCCCCAATTTGTGTGTTATTCTGCAAGGCTTTCTTTATAGTCTGAATTAACTCTCTAGAGATTTGGAACCCTAAAGGAAAAAAAATATATATGTGAGATGCTCAGAAAAGCCTTAAGACCTGTGCTTCTTTCTTGGATGTGAACTGGAGCTTTCACCAGTCCTCTCAGAAAAGGCAGAAGTGGCTCCAGTGTGTTACCAGGGAGACCGAAAACCTAATCTGCACATGTGTCAGTCTGCTGCACTACGAAAATTAGTAACAATTTAATGATCACTGTGGGACTCTTGTTGAATGGAAACAAAGAGTAGATATTTCAGAACTATGTCATACAATGATCCAATGCAGAATTCAGAATAAGTAAAGACTAAGCACAGAAAGAGAAATGAAATCACTAAAACCAATTTGTATAAATGAGGTGGCAGAAGCAAGGTCCTCTCATATCTTGTGACAAGGAAGAAATGATTTGTGGCTCTCAGCCATCTGCATATGAAGCTTTCTTACATGCTGACCAGGGGCAATTACTTCCTACAGTTGATAGGAGGGGAAGATTAGGTCTTTGTGCTATGCTCCAAAATTCAGAGTTCAAGTGAAATTTTCCAGGTTGCTCTACAGTTACGAGGGTGCCTGTAGGTGTAACTGAGAGCAGCAGGACCCTGAAAAGCTGCTGCCTGGTTCCACTGAGCTGGTTCATACTTAGTGAAGGAGTTTCTGTGCAATCCACACAGTTAGACTTTGCCAACAATTCAACTCAAAAATATTCCTGGCATATTCAAGGCCATGTTGGATGGGACTTTGAGCAACCTGGTCTAGTGGAAGGTGTCCCTGCCCATGGCAGAGGGGTTGGAACTAGATGATCTTTAAGGTCCCTTCCAACCCAAACCATTCTATAATTATCTGATTTCTGCAGGAAGAGAACGCAAAGTCCAGACTCTCACCATAAACTTTATTATTATTACTACTACTTATTTCTGTAATTTTGAGGAGAAATACCTCAAAAGCCTTGAGAAACAGAGAAACAACTTCCTCCAGGGCTCCCCTAAGCTGAGGCTCAAAGCACAGATTTGGCCTGCATCCACTGGTGCCAGAGATAAGAAGTGTTCCTTGTGCGTTGACTGTCTGTCATGCAGGGGAGTATGACTTTTAGTAAGGCACTCATAGGTGTAAAAGCATTTAGCGCAAGGGATGGTATGCCACTTGCAAATCACACCTGTAAAAGTAATTGCGTTAACTAAGCAAGGACCCAGATTAGTGCAAACAGTTATACTGACAAATATCACTACTCATTCATCAATCTCTATTTCGTATTTCAGGCCATATATTTTCTCACTTCTTAACGCTAGACATCAATGGATACTCGCTGAAATGATAAAATCAACACAGTAAATTTTTGAGGGGAAAAAAAAATCACGTACTTGTGAAAAGAGGTTAACCTCTTTAATGTGGAGAGCACATTGTATATGTCATCATCATCAGCTTCTTCTCCCTGAAAATGAAAGGAAATCCATTAAGAGAGTTCAGCAACCCAGCAAAGTACATTACTGCATTGGGAGGAGCAGATTTCTTTGAAGGTTTATGTTGACATCAAAACAGACTCCAAATTTTCCTATTACTATTATTATGGAATCTAGAGAAAAGTAGTAGTAGTAATAATGAAAATAACTACTGCATAGCACTAGGAAATAAGCAAGATCATCTGACAATATTCAGCAGTATCACTGTGTTAATACTCAAACCACTATCCTCTAGCAGTAGAAATCATTCCCAAGAATAAAATCTGACTTCTACTTTATTTTACAAAAAGGACTGAACCATCGGCTTTAACCATCAGCTGATGAACGCGCTAAAAGAATAAAGCCACATGCTTGCCCTGCTCCACGCCAGAAACCTGCAGATGTCAACATCCAGGGTTTTTTAAAAATGATTAGTGGAGAAATTTCTTTCTTTTCATATCCTTCGTTGCTGTTCACTGTGTTACACACAGTAATGCATGACAATCACATTATGTGCACAGACTGACATACATTCAGAACTGGATGGAAGGGTTTGTTGCTGTTTTGTTGTTTTTTTAAAAAAAAAACTTAGGTTTTGCAAATCTGGGGAAACAACAGTCCAAGAATAAATATTGCACAATTCAATCAGAAGTTTTCATTTAATTTTTTTTTTTCTTTCTGGCATTTTAAAATATCATTATCCTAATACTTATGCAAACTAAACAGCAAATTCTCTTAGTGAAACAAGTGGAATTAAGGTACTTCCAAAACTTAATTTTTTCAGCAACTTTCTGAAACCGGAAACCCACTTACAACAACTCTTCTCCATTTCATTTTGATAATTTTTTTTCCATCTAAAAGCCTAACAAATTAAGACATTTTCCTGTCTTCAGATGCTATTGTCAACCAATGTTTCTCTCATTATCAAACTAGTGGGAAGCCATAAAGCAGTGCGATATTTACTTGGGTAGAAGTATGCACATTTTTGAATTTAAAATGATTAAACAGACTTATTAAAATTAATTATTCTACCAAGTATCACCCAGCAAAGAATATCACAAAGGCCAAAATTTTAAAACCTTGCTAACTCTGTTCTCTTTCTTGCTTTCTCCTACTTTTGTCTTGGTTTTGTCTCCACATCTTTCTCTATGTCATGTCTGACCTCCGCACTCCCTTTTCCTTAGGGACCTAAACCTCTTAATTCTTCATTTCTCATATGACTTTCAGAGACAGCTTTTCTCTGAAATCCTGAGTCCCCATCCCTCTCTCATGCAAGCAAATACACACAAAGACCATAAGCCCCTGCTTGCATTTCTCTACTCCTTCCCAAGCTGGGTAAAGGAAGGGGATACATCAGAAGTATTCTGGTATCACTGGCCCACGTTCCTTCATGAGCCCAGTCTTTGTTCTCTGCCCAGTAGTCTCAGTGCATCCTTCAGGGCTTTTCACACTGTAGTACTGTATAAAGAGAAGCCGCCTGCAAAGAGAAGTGAAGGGAAATGGAGTGGGAATAAGCAGTTACTGACTTCCTAATTCAACAGCAGTCAGTAATAAAGGAAAATTACAGGAAAAAAAAGTTTTTCTCCCTTAGTTCATTTCTCCTGAGAAGACTGGTGGGAAGTCATTTATGAATCCCAGCATCTCATTACTCTCACCTGATTCCCCTTGCATAAAAGGTGAGGCCAGAGGGATCTTTCAAGCAGTGTCAGAAAGGGAGAGGTCAGGACTGCAGACCCATACACTGTACGGAGCGTGTTTTCTGAACAATCTCAACATTCATGTATCCCTAGTCTAAAACAGCTGGACCTAAATGCTTTGCTGGCATAACTGATCTGAAATGTGGGCTGGGGCTGGAAGAGAGGTAGATTTCCAATCCTCTTTCATCTTTACTGCTTGGAGTGTTGGAAGACAGTTCTTTGAGGCCCAGAGACAACACTGCCTGGGGAAGAGGACTCCTCAAGAAGGGCTTCTGAAAATACACAGCTAGGAACTGTGAGGTAGCAAAGGGAAGGACAGCACTGGATCTCCTCAGATCAGATAATCCAAGAACAAGAGGACTGATTCTATAGTAAACCCAACTCTACACTAACTGGACTGCTGGCTTCCAGAAGGGTATGTGGATGACAGAAAAGAAACTGACAGAACTAGATGACTGGTTCTTGTCTCAACTCCTCTTCAAAACTACTGTGTGGAGGAGAATGGGCAAGTCAGAGAAAGAGCAGCTGCTGTACAGCAGGAGGAATCCAAGTATTCCTGTATTTGCTAACTGAATTTGGGATTATGGTTCAAAAATTATCTGTGGGTGTCTCAGTAAATACTAATAAAATGGTGAGTGGATCTCTTCTTGGGTGAAACTATCCAGGGAACAGAATACCACCTCAGAACCCTTGAATGGATCCACAGATGAATAATGTCTATACAGGTGAACAGTGTGGAAACTTCAACGGGGGTCTTCCAAAAAAGCTGCATGTCCTTAGACAGACCTAATTTCTGTTACACTGGCTGTTACACAACTGTCTCCAGAGAAAAAAAACTTTACTTTGGAGAAGTTTGAAGATAAAACTAAGAGAAAAAGCTGAAAGAAGACATTTTCATAATGTCTTACGACAAGACAGTATAACAGAAATGGCAAGTCAGTGACAAAGAACTGGGATTCCACTTGCTTCTTGGTCTGATTCTTGAAAAAACCCATAGGCACTTTCTTCCATCTTGAGGTGAGACAGTGTGAATGAGATGCTTTTTGCTGATCTGAGCTTAGGTGTGGAGACATAAGCTGAAGATTCTCCAAGAGCCAGGTTATGAGAAACAACATAGGAGATTTGTCCCTGCATATAGACCCAGACTGAACCTTGGTGTTGGATATGCAGATAGTGAAAAACGTGAGGACCTCACCAGAGTTCCTAAACCTCTGTCAGTGGGTACCAGTGGAAAGAGCGAAAGCCAGTTGATCAGTTGCTGGGCATCTGGTGTAGAGAACTCAGCTGGTTCTGAAGCTGGATCTTTGTGCTGGGAGTAAAACTTTAGCCCTTTTTGCTACCCAAGTCAGCAACACATTCCCCAAGGTTATTGTCTTAGAGTTTTTGGTCCTGTTGGCCAGAGGTGAGGAACTCCAAAAATTCATGGCTCTTAAAACAGACGCCAAAGACATGTAATGTGGCATTAGCTGAAAGGATTCCCTTGCCACACACAGATGGGCAGAGATGTAGCACAAATTCTGGAATGTCTTTTCAGGTTCTGCTCAGAAGTTTCTGAGAAAGTATATATAAAATGGCAGACAGGCAGACAGCAAAGTAAATGTTTTCTATCAAAGAATGTACACTGGTGCACTAACTCCTCTGGGTTGTGGAGTGCCTGCTTCCTGCATGCACTGCCTTTTTTACTCAAGTACATTCCTACAGCAACAGAAAATTTTTTATTTACTCTGCAATGTGACAAGGCATATACACAGTATGCCTGTATGTGGCATATCACTTAATGATAAAACCCCCTGATTTTCTTTAATAGGCAATTCTAAAATAGAGACTGTAGCTTAGCTTTCTACAAATGTACATATACAATTAAATGTATCTGCCACAGCGAAGTGCATGACTAGAAGAAGTGAAGAAAAAGATCTATGCAGCTGTTAAATTATGTTTAACAAGCATG
This sequence comes from Astur gentilis, assembly GCF_929443795.1. Taxonomy (NCBI): domain Eukaryota; kingdom Metazoa; phylum Chordata; class Aves; order Accipitriformes; family Accipitridae; genus Astur; species Astur gentilis. Next base: position 16,432,061 of record NC_064885.1, read on the forward strand.
AGAATTACAACAAATTAAGTAGTGCTACACAAAGTTAAATTGATGTAAAGCAAGAAAAAATGAGTAAGGTTTCTATTCTTAATGTATTGTGTCTTATGCATGTTGAAGAATAAATTCTTACAAGTAAATCCCAGGTACCTCCAAGGTTTTAGACCTGGATCTTTATTTCCTTCTTTCCAGAGCTCTTTCAGTATGCCATTATAAATGTTTTACTAAATTCTCTCTTCCATTCAAGACATAATCCAATCTTGATTCTGCTGCCTGTATATCCATTTGGGACTACTGGAATCACCAGAAGCATTAATGTGTAAATGCACTTTTCTCTGCATTTTTCATCAGCTTTCACCCATTCATCCTTTTAGTTTCTTATGTGGGCTGTTTAAATACTAGACTAAATATTCAGAAGTAGGATTGTCCCATGGTTTTTGTCTTACAGCATCAATGCTTTGCAGGCTTAATGGCTAGTCCAAGGGATCTTCTACATGGAGAAATAGCTCCAAATAATTATGAAATAGTTGCTGCTGCACTACGTCTTCAGACTGATAATTTAATGATTTGGTAAGAATGTTTTTCTGCAGTTTATCATAGCATATTTTAGGTAGTCTAACTAAATTCGTTTTAAGAATACAAACCTCCTGCAGCAGATCCTCTACAGAATGGTTGAATCGATCCACAAATTCATCAATAAGTTGGCTGTGGGCTATGTCAACTCTGTTCTGGATTGTATATTCTTCACTACAGAGTATGCTGTAGGTTTTGCTGCAGGCTTCGAGAACATCTGATTCCACATGCTTTTCCACAACAAACTTAATCTGTTTCAGTAAGGCATCCAGATGCTGTAGATCAGAAAAGAAGTTCAGCTTTTACCTTACCCGAACAATGAAACTCAAAGAAAAAGTAATTCAAAGAATACACCAAGTGAAGGTTAGATCATTAACATGCCGAATGAAGGCACAGTACTGTGTGACTAGAATAGTAATCAGATACTTGAAAGCAACCAGACTTCTTGCCCAATGTACTATACCTTTTCCATTCTGCCCGTGCTATAGATTTCCAGATCAAAATACTGTGGGATTTGCAGGAGATTTGCAACCTTCTCGGCATCAGCAGAATACTAGAACATCATTGAAACAAAACAAGAAAATAGTGAAGTAAAAATAAACACCTACACTACAGAATGAAAAAGTTTAAAGACAGTTGTAAATACCAGTGAGAGATTGATTTTCTTGAAAATTGTACCTTTGATAGCAACATAGGAAGTGCAATAATGAAATGCTCAGTTAATTTATTTCTGTCATCTATCTGAGTTTTTCTTTCTTTTGCTGTCAAGACCTGTAAGTGATCAAAAATAACTTCAGTAAATACAATTTCTGCACATAGGATTCATTAATCTTTCTAAAGTTTGTATTACAAACAAAAATCCATGCAAGTGTATTTTTAATAAATCAAAAGAGGAGGGAATAAAAAACTCAAACACATTTGGACTGAAGAGTGATTAAATGGGAGGGCCATGTGTCCTAAGAAGCCGTGATTGAAAAGGAAAATATCATATCATCCAGTATGATATTGTCTCAACACATCAACATTTTTTTTAGGATTGAAATTCAAATATAACCCAAGTCAGTGGAAGTTTTGCTATTGCTTCCAAGAGAATTGAGCTCTGGCTTTCACAGATTAAACAAAGTGTTAATGTAAGACCTCAGGGTGAACTGAAATATAATTAAGAAAATCAAAACCAAACCACACTGTAACAGTGATTTTCATTAGCAGATTCATGACCTCATCTCTAAACTGGAATGTAATTCTCAGTGAGAACATACATCCAAGTTCACAGAACTCATTTACAAATTTCAGTGAAGGTATACTGAAGCTACTAATGCTGTCATAGCAAAACCACCTTGAAACAGTGAATAGAGAGACAATAATCAAAACAGCATGCTTCATAAAAGCTTAGATCTGGCTTCTTGGCTTCAGAAAAGGAAAGAATACTTTTGAAAACAAATAATGATAATAAAGTACTCAAGTTAGCTAATGATTTATGTATAGCAAAGCTGCCAGACTGCACAATAAGGGTTACAAGCTAAAGTCAGAGAAGAAACTATTTCACAAGAAGGTAAGTGCATAATTAGAAATCTGCTCCCATTTCAACTCAGAGAATATGCTAGCGAGATCATGAGAACATGACAAACCTCTACTGACAAGTCAGAGATCCCTGCAGTTACCATCCCACAACTCATGATCTAACTGAAAAGAAGCAAAAGCTAAATGTCATACCTACATCTCTCTGTAAGTGAGGAGGAACAGCTGGGAACAAAACACATGCTTGGATGACAGGTAGCCTATTGTGTCAGCAGGAATCCAAAACAACCATGAAGCAAAGGGGAACAGATGTGTAACCAAGGTAAGAAACCACTTCCGTAGTACATGACAGACAGCTGGATACATACAGCAGCAACCGCAATTCCTGTACCAACTAGCAGTGCAGCACCACCTGCGCCAGCAAAAGCTGCTAGCTCATCGGAAGGCAACACAAATGCAGCTACCAAGTCAGGCTCCCACCCCCTAACAACCCAGTCATATTCTGGTGGCCAAAAATTGCTATTCTGTGGTGCTATGAATTAATCTGGGTGCCTAGGATGATCTCGAGGCTCTTTTGATCATCCTTCAGAAGGCAAAATTTATTTTACTTAAGTATTTTCTTTACCTTTGAAGAAATACAGACACTGAAAAATCTAAGACTAAGCAATTTGCTGAACTTAAGTGAACAGAAATACAGATCTCTTGAGATAGAAAAAATACCTGAAAGCTAATATGGTGCTCCAAACAGAAAACACAAACATGAAAATTTTTGTTAAATTTAAAGGTTGCTTTGTCTGCTAGAACAGTTTGCAGCTAAAGACAAAACACGGTTAAGTTCTGCTTACAATACAGTTTTGGTAACACAGGATAATACATGCTTGTGTAAATTTGAGTAAGTGCTTTCATAGATCCATCCCTGATATGTTTTACTAAACTAGGAATTTCTTAGAATGTACTTTATAAATTAGGGTACACAAAGCATGTATAAACTGATGGTTTCTCAGAGCTTTTCCTGGGATGCTGTTTCTGGACATGAGGCTAATCTACTTTTGGCACATAAAAATTAAGAAGCTAAGTAACTGCATTTAGTTTAGTAATAGAGAATGCTAAATCTATTTCCAGATTTCACCTTCATTAAGTCTGTGCCTTTCTTTAATAAACTAGCTGTGATTATTCAGAGCAGAACCTAACAGAAGTATCAAATGTTCACATGGGTTTATTTCATTTTAGCCTAACCTAATAAAAGGGGGACTACCAAAAATCAGGGAAATACATTTGGAAATCTGAGACCCTGAATTTATGGAGAATACATCTGAAAGCCTGTTGCTAACCCTGACCCTATGACTTATACTGAAACATAAAGTGCATGCCCAGCCTTAGGAATGGACTTCCACTGATCCCCAAACAGTCACAATAAAATAAATGAAAGAGGCAGCTAGATTGCAATATGGCCAGAATGTCAAATTCTTGAATTTTTAGGGCACTCAGTGGAAGAGGCCAGAGAGGATGGACACATAAAACCACAGATGTATTCAGGTTGGTCCTGGTCCCACCTCTCCTGCTCAAAGTAGAGCCAACTCAGGAGTCAGACCAGGGTGCTCAGGGCTTTGTCCAGTCAAGTCTTGAAAACTGCCAAGGATGAAAACAGCACAAACTCTCAGCTTCTGTTCCAGTGCTTAACTACTCTCATGATGAAGATACTGTTGGCTTTTTCTAGAAATTTTACATCCATATTAGCAGCACATCCCTTTTTATGGAAGACAGAGGTAATCTTGTTCTGCTCCTGAGCTCTACACTTCCAATTTTTATCTAGATTTAACATTAAGGGCTGTAGATGTGGGTACATTACATGTATAAGCCAGGGGTATGATAAAAAGAATATCTAAAAAATAATTAAAAAAGGTTTTCATGCTGTAAATTTACATTACATAACTTGGCAATGCAAAGCCCAAAATCAATCAAACAAAAACCCAAACATGTCCAGAAATAGAATTTCTACTATTTTTCTTCAAAAATGTTCACATGAAACAGGAAACACCAATTATAAAATCTAACTTAAAAGTGTCAAAATGTGGCATTGTAGACAAATATTTTATGTTACCATAGTAACACACAGAGGTTTGAGCTACCTACTGCAGTACCACTTACTCTCTTGCCAGTGCCTCTGCCTACTGGAGGATGTGCTTCAGCAGCTTGTCTGATTGTACACACCATCAACTCAATAAGAGCACTCTCCTGCCGGTCAGACATTGCTATGGAGAGAAAAAAAACAAGTAACATCAGTTCTGATGCCTGTGCAAGACATCTCAAAGAAGACAAATCTGTGAACACAGTTGTAAAACACAGGGAATAGAGAACAACGGAGATGATGTCATTTTGTCCCTTTTATAAAACCAAGGCTTTCTTGCTTGCTCTTTGAATTACCATTCACATCATCTCAAAATGGAGATGGCAGAACTGAAAGAAGACCAGAGAAATGTAGTCTGGAAAAAAGTTGAATGAAGGGGAATATAATGAGGATTTACAAAATAAAGAGCATCATGGAGGATGGAGAGTGACTGACTGTTCACTGCACTTCCTCATAAAATAGTCTCACAGTCATTAAGTGTCATTTCTGTTCTTTGGGAAGTACTTCTTGTCACATCTAGAGGATCAAACCCCACTAGGCTACGCAGAAACAAAGAACCGAAGTGGCTAATTTCCTAAGGAAATTACCACATAAATACAATTGTAGCAGGTGGATACCAAAAGGTCAGATTTTGAAACACTGAGATGATGAGCACATCATGCTGGGAGCAGTAAGAGTATATTGGTTTTTCAACCACCTAACCCCTGCAGAGGTCCCTGAAGCAGGAGAATCCTCAAGGATTATAAAGGATCTTGAATGATGCTCATTACCATTAGGCACTCTTTACCACCAACCTCCCTGTCTACCTTGTGCACACAGATCTATTATTACTGAAAGGAGATTTGAAACTAATGGCGAAAGAATTGCCTTTTTTTTACCCTCTTGAGAATTCATTAGGTTTTAACATTGTCTGGAAAAGCCCCATATTTAATTAACACCAGCTGAAATGCTTGTTTATTCAAATTGTATTAGCTATGTAATTTATTGAAATGTTCACGTATACACTAGTTATTTAAACATTCAGACAAGAAGAAGTCCTAACCCTTAATATTAGGGAACCACAGTACAGCAGGCTTCACAAGATGAAAAACAGAGTATAAAAATGCTGCTTTTGAAGCAAAATGCATTAAAAATGGATTAAACTAAAATCTTCTTCAAATATGCTTTCTGAACAAACCACAACATAAATTTCTCTATCACACACAGTGAAAAACCTTTCTAAGGAATAATTAACAATATTGTGCAATATCCATAAAGCATAGAGGTTAAACAAATACCTTCTTCTCCTTGGACTGGTTCCTCCAAGAGCAATTCTGTCATACATTCCCAGTCTTTTAACAGTTCTTGAGAGCTCTCCCATAAACTGTCCACCAAATAGGCTGCATGTTCATGCAACTAGAAAATCCAAAGCAATCATCAGTACACTGTTCTGGTACAAGCAGCAGTTCTTCAACTTTCAAAATCATTTGGCCACAGAAGAGCGCCCTGGGCACGTACTCTTATGTTGTTTGGAAAGAAAATTCAGTTTGAAACTAACTCTGGAAGGTCTTCTTCCAACTGAATGCTGCAACTGCACAACAATGGGGCTATGTTTTAATAGAAAATGGAATAAAACCACACTGAGCTTCTCTTCCATCAAGCAGCTTGTTTGTGAAAAATCTTTCTCAGAGTTTTGATGTAGAAGCCATAAACTTACCTTTCCTCACTTTCTTACTGCATTATAAAAAGGAGAGACAGTGAGACATGACACTAAGAGACAGTTGTAATATATTCGTTTTGAACAGGCATTTAATTTTCATACATGCTGCTACATGCTCAGAAAACAATAGCAGAAATCCTACTGATTTCAGGGGGTATAGAATTAACACTAACTTTAAGTGCAAAAAGAAGTTTTTACGCAAATCAACACAAGTGTTGTAAAGTGAGAAAAATAATCCATAGGCTTCTACTATTTTATAAACTGATCTTTCACTACTGTCAAAAAGTAACAAGCACAATAGGCAGTTCTGATTTGCTTGCCAGACATGGGATTGATTCCTCAACTGGTAAACATCTAAGAGTGTATGGAGGGAGATGTCAGTACATTCACCTCCTCTTCTGTTTTGAACAGCCCTAGGCAAAACATCATGTGTCACAGAGCTTACTGATGCTTGCCACAGGTTCACCTGTGCCCTCTTCTGAATGCACAGTCTCAAATTGCAGTGCTTACATCTTCTAGTCCTATGCAGATGGAAACTCCCAATTCTCTTAACTCTTCATTAAAACTGGAGTCATAATATTCTACTTTGTTTCTAACAACTCTCTCAAAAACAGTAGTATAAAAAACTGGCCCTGAGAGAAAAGCGACCTTGGGGAGCAGCACATGGCTTGCATGGGAAGGCACTTTGCTGATTATGGCTTTGGGAGCAAAGCCGAGTTCCTTTTCTCCTCAGAAGGATATAGACAAGCTTAACGCTATGTAACTCCCACCCAATCACACACATTCAGATTTAAGGTATTTTCACTGGAAAGTACAGTGACCTATTATAATCCAAGTTTTTAAGAAGCTGGAAATAAAAAATACATTCAGATAGCAGACTGAAGGCTCACACAAGTAGTGACACTTCATCCAGGCTTAACTTCTAAGTTTGTAAGGTGTTTCTAAAAAATGTTAATGTTAACACTGTACCTAAATGTCACCCTTCCTTCTCACCATCTCTGACTGTGTTTCTTTTCATTCTCACAGTCAAGTCTCTTGTTCAAGGCTTCATAACAATTAAAATACCCAATTGCAATACCTTTCCTTTTGATTTTTATACAAAATATTTATACAAAATTACCCTCCCCTCTGTCGAGAAACATTTCTGTCATTCCTTTCTTTCAGTCTTCGTTTGCCGCCTATTTATTACCAAATCAAATGTATAATTTTTAAACCTTTCCCCCTCTATCTTCAGAACATCCTGTACCTGACAGTTTATCAAGTTTTCCTTCACTGCCATTCCCCGCCTGAATTACGATGTCTACCACAAAAATTCCCATGTATGCTATCTCTATATACGTAAACTATGGGCACAATCCCATCCTCAATGTGTTCATCAAACACTTAATGTCATCATATATATGCTTGCAGTCTCCATCCTCTGACGTTTTCAATTGCATAAAGCCCTGAACAACCTCATCTAATCTCACAGCTGACCCTGCTTTGAGCAAATTATTTTACTCCATAAAGAGTAACTCCAGAGGTATACTCCTTACATGGTTATCTTAAAAAAGGACCAGTTACATTTCTATGTAGCAATGAATCCTGGCAGCCACCATACTACCAGCAATGCAGTACTGAGTACAGTGGGGACATGCAAGAGCAAAAGAAACCATGAAGAAGATTTTGAGTTGAATTTGCTTGATGGACAAGGAGATGGGGAACAGGGTAGAGGGCATACAGTATTTCTGAAATTATGAAGAAAAAAAAAAACACCCAAAAAACCAAAAAACAACTTGTTACTTTATGTTGATAAATCACTACTTAAGTTCCAGGTTTTATTAAACATGTAAAGGTTAAAAATTATTTTTTTACCTCACTTTCAAGAAAGAAAAGAACCAACATTCTAATAAGGTTTCCATTTGGACTATTTCGTCCCCTCCTCTTTGCTAGAGCCTCTTCAGCTTGGGGATCATGTCTGCTGAACAGTCTAAAAATAAGCAAAAGGAACTATCATATTTATCAAAAAACCATAATTTCTGCAATAATATGATGAGCATTCATTCTTGATATAGTAGATTTGTTCATAAAACACAGTGAAAATATCTCAAGTTATTTCTTTCAATGGAAAGAGGGCATGACCTCTGCCTGTCTGAAGACATGAATTTATCTTCAATATCTTCATGTTCACAGGGATGGAAGAATTTCACACAGGAAGAAAACTCTCGAAAACCTATTTATATTGAAAGATTTTTCAAAGTTTTATATATTTGCATAATTTGTATAGTTTTGCATTTTTAACTTATCAAGTCTTACAATGGTGGTAGCACTTACTCCAGTAGTGCCTTAAGAACTAAGGTTGTATCTTCACTGTAGTCATGCTGACTGGGATATGGTATAAACAAACTTGACATCCCATTAAACAACCAACCTCAAGTATCAGTAGCAGCATAAATGATAAAGCAAGCTACTGGGCAATTATTTGTTTGTTTGTTGGGGTTTTTTCAGGTAAATTATACATTCTCCATTGACTTCCCTGATGCATGGCTAATTCCAAAATACTCTCAACGCTCAAATTTGCTAGCTTAAAGAGATCTCAGATGTGTCTACATTACAGTTACAGCAATGATTGTTTTACTTTGAGAATTTTGAAAACTGTTCCTTGCTTTTACCGTGAAACCACAGTCAAAAGCCAATTAGAAATATGAAACATAGTATTCTGATTTCACAACTATAATTCATTGAAAAGAGAAGGATGAGTTATACACAAACACATTTTAGTTAGACATCACCTTTCCCCCCCGCCTGACTTAACAGATAAGAAATAAGCATCTCTGCGGGTGCTGAAATATCTTAAAACACCCACATCAGGATTGAGTCAGTGGTCCTCTTTATTATTTGCTCTCCTTTGCTAACTACAGAGAGAAAGTCTAATGACTAGCTTACACATAGAAAGTGATATTTAAATGTATAAAACTAGGCGAGATAAATCTCACCTCAAATGCCTCAGGCAGATTGTAAGTTATTTAAAATGGAGCACCAGCTCTTATGTGTTAGCAGGTACCAAGAGAAAATGAGCGTTAGGAATGGGACAATCTTCTCTCAATGCTGTTTACCTTGAGAGACATTTTTAGAACACAGCACAGTATCTCGCTGTAAAGAGAAGTTAGAATAAAGTTTTGTCTTTACACTAAGTACACCAAGGTGCAGATATGTCTTCAAATTCATGTACCTTCAAGGCATTTGTCAAAATTATTTTGTCACATGTTAATTAGCAAAGGAATTTCAGTATATATTTTTACAAAGAACCTAACCATTTCCTAAAACATCATATAGGAAACTAAATGTAACTGAATTTTGTAAATTAACTCCTTGAAACAGGTAATGCCTGATCACAGAGACGAACTCCAGAAATCTACCAATAAAAGCTTACAGTTACAGTGTGGACTTTTAAATCACTAATAAACCACAGAAAATTAGAACACTGGCAAAGGAAAACTGACGTTTTTACCTGATTTTCTTCTGTTGTGTATCTTGGCATGAAAAATTATATAACTGCACTCTGATATATTAAAGAACTCTAATGTCACAACCCATGACGGGAAAAAAGAAAATTACAGCTAAAAGACTTTTAACTGCAAACACTAAAATGAAAAGGTTTACTATTATGTGGCAATGTCATGGTCGTAGTTACTGATGCGGTATGATTAGTATCCATGGAAAAGCTGGCTCATTTCCTTTGGCATAGTGGGTACATGAAAGATGTAACCATGGTGTAATGTACTTTCAGGGGAAGTCAGTGAGTTTAGAAACAAATTTCTTAATTGTTACTACATAAAAACCCCTCAAGTTCACAATTTTGAAATAAGCTGTTTTAAAACTTTGTAAAATTGATGACTGCCTATCAGGTAGACCAACAAGGATGTATAGGCCTTATATATATTATTGCAACAGTAATTCGGCAAAAGCTTTAGGATTTAAACCAACTTTAGAGGTTTGTGCAGCCTTTGTATATTTAGCCCTTGAGGAGTTAGGAAAAGTTATCTGAATTCTAGAGCAAGAAAAATGTAAATTCAGTTTCTTGAAGTCTTTAGGTCTTGAATTTAAAGAAGATAATAAGTCTTTGTTTAAATTAAATACCTGATTTGCTAAATTGGGATATTTCACTCTGTTGCTTCTTTGCCTTTTGATCTTACCTCTACTAGGAACCATTCACAAATCTGGTCTTATTCCAGGGCAACTGATAACTTACTTTTTGTGAAGAAATTCTCCAGCTGCTACTGCAACAGGCCGGTGTGCTGAATATACCAAGTGATACACATTCTCACAGTCTTCATTTGACAGAGCTTCTTCGCTTCCACTGAAAAAGTCAGAAAGTAACACCTGAACTAAAACAAATGTTTAATTTCAATCCCCTCACCTCCCGTAACTTACTTTTGACAGTTACAAGATTGATTTCCTTCATACAAAATCCTAAATGGTTGAACACAGACTTCAAGGATCTTTGGTTCAATTTCCAAATACAGAGATATTTAAAGGGCCTGTAAGACTGGAAGTTTGTCTGATTTCCTTCTCCCAGTTGTATCTATCTATCTATCTATATATAAAAAATATTATGGAAAAAAATGTCATCACTCCTTACAAATCTTGCCCTGTTCAATTACTTAGACCATCACACTAACTACAATGCATATATTGCAAGATGCCAAACGCTGATTATTGAACATTATTAAACTAAAAACCTAGAATGTTACATGAGGAAAATTTAATTGCTTGCTTAAACTTATTGACTTCTATCGCAATGTCTGTTTGCTTTCAAAGCTTTTAATTTTTAAAGTATTCAGATCTGGGACTGGGAAAACCTGTTTCAGCTTCCTGTCCTACTCCATTCTCAGAAGTTAAGTCTTTTCACGTGACAGTCCATGCGCTCTTGTGCACTGTGGCAAGGAGGTGTCTCCCTGCTGGCCTGGAAAGTAGGAAGGCATATTCCCAATTCTAGGTGCTGAAAGGGCCAGGCCAGGTCGATGAAACTGCTTCAGCAATGGGAGAAGGCACAGAAATACTCTGGACACAGGCAGTAGAAAACTAAACCCGATTATGCCACAAAGTGGGGACACAGAACTAGCACTGTGCATCCACCAATCAAATCAACACATAATCACTTTAGGATTGAATTATTGTGTGCATTTAGAATTATAATAATGCTGATACAATAAATTGTCAATCACTTTTTTACCGTAGTTACTGTGCTGACTAAATACAGACTTAATTTTCAACATCAAGGAACAGAATCTGATCATAGCCTGCTGTGCTGGATAAAAGATGATGAAAAATTTATTTTCTAGAATTCTTTATTGACAAGAACAAGCCACCTTTTACCCTTGTCTTGGGTAAACAACACAGTTGGGGCTTCTGCAGTTTCCGAGCTCAAGGTAGATTTTGTGTGCAAGTTTTCTGAAACTCAGAAAAACTTCAATTTTTCAGCAATATTCTTGAAAAATGCTATGAGCCATGGAACAATGATATTCCATCACTACTATCAAAATATCACCACTGTCGCATACAGGGATATTATTTCCCTCTCTGTTTGGTCAGCATTCATCAGAAACATTTATGTATCAGGACTCTATACATCATTTGGGTTCATACTACAAATAATTTTTAATTGGTCATTCCCCATCACGATTGTTCATGACACCTTTTTGGAGTTCCTACCTGACAGAATATTGCTCTGTGCTGTTCAACGTGACCCATATTCTTCTGGTGCTAAACGCATTAGCTCTGTTTTCACCATGCAACCAAAGAGAAAACAGGACAGAAAAAAAAAGGTGCACTGGACAATTCCTGACCTAAGATCATACTGTGTTCCCAAACATTGCTTATAATGTAGGGAACGGATGTGATCTACATCTCATTTGTGATTGTATTTGTTATATTTACTTTAAAAATGTAACAGTATGAGATTTCCTTTCTTCCTAATACTACAAGTGTAATATCTGTAAAGGACAGTGACTCATAAATAAAAACAATTAAGTCCAGACTGCTTTACTAAGAGGAGAAGCTAGTCTAATCTTTCATCCAAATTCTGCATGTCCAAGAACGTTCTTCAAAGTAGAGCCACTGGGTATAAAGTACGATGCAGAAATTCTATGCATCTGTTTGTAAAACAGATTTTCTTTAACATATGTTTTAATGAATATGTAATAAAAGCTTAGCAGTGCTCCTCCAACAGCACACTCATAAGGCTGCTGTGGACAGGCTGGTTCAAACAATCAGAGCGTGGGATGATCTTTAGACTGGATCTTTGCCTCAGGGAAGCCACTGCATCTCTGTAAGAAAAAGTTGGGGGCCTGGAAGCATGTCTCCTCATGCATGGCCAAGTGTTTAAAATTGAAGCTACCACTGCCACCTCCACATAACCCAAACAAAGGTGCTGAAGTTAGGATCTTCTCCCTGTCAGCTTATTTACCAGAGGACTCTCTTTTCAGCTGTGTCAGGTAATCAAATCTCATAACACTGGATCTTTGCTTAGTACTGCCAGAGTTATTTTAGCAAATATAACCCACAGATACTTGCTTTGGGGAGGACAATCATTTTGCCCTTGGCAAAAGGTATAAATGCCCTTTGGCATTCTTCCACAACAATGTGTGCTGTAATAGTCTCAATACATCAATACATTTTTATAATTTGCCTATTGTATTTTCAAGAGATGGAGTATCTTATTTAGCTTCATGACCATATTATTACATATTTTGTTCGACTTCATACTAAGTATAAAGTAACAGATTCACGTCATTACACAAGTCATACTAAGTATAAAGTAACAGATTCACGTCATTACACAAGCAAAGAAATCAAGTCAATTAAATATTACTGGCTTAGGTAACTTTCAAAGGGAATATACTGGTTTTGAAAAATACTCACTGAAGTATTAGCGTGACTAATCGAATGGCTTCCACAGCGACATCATATTCCTTATCCAGTGTCATTGATACAATGCGATCCTGAAAAGGAATTTTATTACAGTGACAAAACAGAAACACACAAACAGCTATCAGATGAAGAATTCTATAGATTACAAAATAAATTATCTTGGGGAGAAAGATCTTTCAACTAGACACGTGAAAGCCCTTTAATATTATTCAACCATTTAATGTACATCTTAGGAAGCTGTATGCTATATGCACAATGAAAAAATAGGCAATTACACAGGAATGAGAACAAGTGCTTAACAAACAGTCCTTATCCTTGTCTGTTTTCCAGAGAACAAGCAAGGAGAATTTGGAATTAAAGCACTGTTCTGGACTGGTCTTACTTAACAGTTCTTTCCTGAAAAGGAATGTACTTGGGTTGGATGGCAGCAGAAAAATTGCCCTGCTTCATTCCCCTGAAAACAAATAATTTCAGAGCAATGAATGCTGCATATATGCATATTCGGAAATACTGTGAAGAAAATCACCCCTGAATATATGCATCTGCATATTGCCTATAAAGTTGTGGCCTTCATATCTGGCTACGTCTTAAGGTTTGAAGCTGATCTCAAGAATTACACTACAGACCCTCCACAGGAAAGTGGGAAGTTCTGTGTTTTGGCTTTGTATTTTCCTATACTCTTTCTAGTGGAGACAAACAGACCACTTTCCAATCTAAAGTAATGATTTTATAACTTCTAAGGACCCTGCAGTTATAAGAAGTCTCCTTAGGGTTTCTTTCTCCTTAGTTCCAGCTTGCTTACTGGCAACCAAAAATAGATGTGATTAGTGTATGTTGTCCTCCCTATCTGGGGAGAATTTCTATCCATCCATAAAAATGCAATATGTGTTGATGTTTTTTGCTTGACTGAGCAATTTAATGACAAGAAATTGGGCCATCTGAAAATAAAACTTGATCCTTCTGGCTTGACCTGCTTCAGGAAGGACTAGGTACTATATGACATTTTGGGATGTGAAAAAATAGAAGTGAGGGACAGGAAAAGAAACAAGGGATGTGTTAGGAAACAACAGCAAAAGTCACCAAGAACAAATCAGGACAAAATAAAGGTGTTCACTCTTTTCTCTACTATTCCAGGCACTTAAACGCTGAAGGTGAATATCAAGCAACTGATGCTTACTTCAATATTAGATTTTAGGAATATTATGTAAAGAATGCATTGTGGCTGTCTCAAGTGTTACCTTTCAACGAAACTAGGTCTGTAGAGATACATTGTGTCACTATGACTGAATGCACCTCTAAATCACCATCAATTTCCTGGGAAATTTGATGCATTTAACTGTTATACCTAGACAGTTTTAGAGACCGTGAGAAGTCCTTTAAGAGACTCAAACAGTGAAATAACTTTCGAAACAGGAAATTCTGTGTATGGACGAGAAAAAAAAATTGCTGTCATTTTTTCCTAAGGTCCTGGCCAAAGAACAACAACAAAATCAAGAGAAGGAACAGCCAGAAATATTGATCTTAAAAGTTTCAGTGGAATTTCATATACTCCCTCAAAGCATATCTTAAACTCCAGGAGGGAACTAGCTGCACATGAAGAAATAAGCACACAAGTATAAAACTCCTACATCTCTGAAAAAAGCCTGGAAAGGAAGGGATTTCTCTCCTGCCTACAGAGCAAGAGGTACTCTGAATTTGGAGTAATTTTGGACTTTGAAACCAACTAATGCAACAATGTTTTCTTATCCAAAAAGACTGTTTTTGCCTCTCAATTTTCCCCAGAAACATCAGGCTTAAAATAAACAGTGTGGATGCATCATTTCTTATTTTCAGCCTTGGTGCCAGCATCTTTGTGTGATGGCACCTGCCAGCCAGGCACCAAGATCCTTGAAAATGAGACCTGAACACCTAATGCCTCCGGAAGGTGTAACTTCTGTGGTTTAGTAAGTTACAAACCCCAGCTGCTCAATCTGCTTTGACAAACATTTCCTGTACTACTGTACAGTGGTAGAATAGACTTCTATATATAACTTGAAATATTTATTTTCACTGTCTATTAAGATCAGTTTGCAGTTATGTATTAGGCTGTGAACAAGGCTGGCTGAAGAGCAAATCTCTCTCCTTTTGCCTCTCAGGCCATGCAGACAGCACTCTCCTGCAAAGGGTCAGGGATGAGGGACAGGAATTAAATGGATGCACCTAAATCTGCTGGTGTCTTGACTTTGACACTGACTGCAAAAGAGCTAATTCACATCCTTCCCATATGGCTTCAGTTAATGTTTGTATTAGACAGGAATTCTTGATGGAAAACAGAAGTCTCCTCTTTGATGGAAAAAACTGTTTTTGACAGACAAAGCTTATTTTCTAGCATATCACCTACACAAACAAATGTTGGAAAGAACACACATCTTTCCGTTGGAGAAGTGACACTGTCAGATCCTTGTCACAGCGCTCTGGAAGGTGGTGAAATATAAACACCCCAGTACAAGTCATTCTGGATCAAATTAATTTATACTTTGAACATCTAGAAGATCTCTAGAGAGATTTCTCTTGACAGTTTGAATGGATTGAGCTGAATACCAGCTGAACTGTGCAGGTCGATTGAAGTCTGATGAGGAAATATAAATAAGCAGCATTTAGGTCAATTATTTTTCAGGGGGTGGTGGTAGAGCTTGTGGTGGTGAGGCATTTAAGTAACGTATCACAGATTCAAAACCCATTAATTTGAAACTTTGCTCCATCCTGGTGCCAAAGGCTGCATCCTTGTCAGCACAGCTGCAAATCCAAGTGCAGGCATTTGGGCAGTGCCAGCTTTTTGTTCTCTTGATGTGGCTGGAAACTGAAGCTGATGTTAAACATCATGTTAAACATATCTGTTCTCTAGGCTCACAGAGACTTTGAACTCACTTTTTTTCTCTAATTTATTTCATAATGATACAGATTTCTGTAGTAAAAACAGCTTTAATAGAACTGAAGACGAGGATTCCTAACAGGGTTCCCTTTTGTCTGAATCTTTTTGACAGAAATGAAAATTCCTTGTGTCATTCTAAACCAAGAAGAAATGCACAGGCTAACCTAACTTCTTCTAACAAAGAAAATTGTCTATACCCTGAAAAAGCCAGGAGGAAATATTTAGAGGTTTCATGTTCCTGTAGTTTTTTGAAGTACATTATTGAGTAACTATTTCCCAAAGTGCCTCCAATCGTCTTGAAAATTTTTGCTGATGGATGGGACAGGTTCAGATTCAAAGCAGCATTTTCTCTTACAAATTATAGGAGGCTAAGAGAGAAGCATCCAGCACATTTTCTAGTAAAGAGAAGCAGATATAGAGACCATGAGAGTTTTAGTGGCCTATTTCAAAATAAATCGAATTACAGAAGGAGCAAATATAAATAAATCTGTAAGTCTGCACAGATAGAACAAGAAAAACAGCAGGGTTGGAGGGTTCTCTTTTCTCAAGAGTTAACCAGTATTTCTGGTTGTCCTGAGATGATAAGCAAACCAAACTTACGGAGGCATTACAGAAGTAGTCTGAGGTCTGAACCTGTTTGCCAGGTACTCTTTGATGACAGGAAACTTGTCTTTACTGCAATAGTCCCAGAAACTGACTTTATAACATTAGAAGAATACAGGTGCTCAAGTGATCTCACAAAATGATCTAGTTTCATCTCCTAAAGTCAACCATACCAAGTTCATTCCTGACATATTTATTTAACCTTCTTCATTTGAGATTTGTAAGGGCAGATTATTAATAAAGAGTCTGTTCTATTATGTAACTATCATTTTGGACAAAAAGCCTTCCTTAATGGCTAGACTTTACTGCAGTTTAAGCATCTTTTTTCTCCATCTCAAGTGAATGTGGTAAAAGGCTGATTACCTTTATGTTTTTATGCATTGTTTACATACAGGGAATATATGACAAGTTTTCTCTATTTTGTGCTTTCCTAGATCAAACTGGAAGAGTTAATATTAACTGCAATGACAGACAAAACCAGGGAAGCAATATAAAATCTACAGTGAGAAATACAGTAGGTATTTATGAGTATTTAAATCTCTACTTCTTTTCTAAAGAGAATTTTCCTTTGGCATTATAATCATGATTTAAATGAAAATAGATCAGTCATCTCCACTTCTCTTCTACACAGAATTTGGCATCAGCATTATAATCATTATTTAAACGAAAATAAATAAAATTAGTCTTTCCTTGGAGGGTAAAAGTTGCCAACTGACATGGTGACAGTGCCTGAAAGCTTTCTTCACAGAGCATCCAAACAGAAGCAATGATGGTATTTCTATACTAATCTCTCCAGATACTTGTGAAGTAAAGCAGTCATGCCACAAAGTGAATTAACTGCGACATTCTCATCAAGATATTAAACAAAGAGTCAGTGTGTTTGTGCTAGTAAGAAACTGCATGAATTATACTCCTCCAGTACTTATCTCCTAAACAGGACAATTATGCTCAGGGGTTTGTCTAAAAGCACAATGTAAACTCCTGTTGTGCAGCAAGGTATTTCACTGTGTAGAATATCATGATGCAGATCAAAGTATCTCTTCCTCCAAACACAAGAACATATTCAACTAAAAAGCTGTCTTATAAACAATCTTTTGTTACAGGTTGTTACTTTCAGATGTATTTTAGATTGTGTGAAACGCCCAGTACACGCCCTTACAATTCAATAAATCTAAAATTAAATAAGTACTAGCAGACTGAATAATGACAATATATAAACTATCAATAACACAAACAGATAAATAATCATCCTGGCCAAGCCTGACAAATCTTACAAGATAAACACTGTAAGATGAATTCGGCTTAATCTCAGCATTCAGTAATACAGTTTTACTACTGCAGTTACAACCCTTGTCACAAACAAATGAGTTTATTTTTGCATTTAATATACATGACTCAAACACCGCAACAGGATGAGATAGATGATACTTTTATTTTCTGTACTCCTTCCAAAAATTGTAATCCTCTTACCTTGAATCTATTAGTGAACAGCTCCAGTTTTGGAAATAACTCTCTGTTGGTATACAGACTCTGAAGAGCTTTCAAACACTTCAACCTCACTTCACCTTGCTAAATAAAACACACTAAGATTAGCTGATAGAATACCCTAATTAAATGCACATGAATATTAAATAATATCATACTGTAATTTGTTTAATGTACATTTAAAATTTTATGCAAATGAATTACCAAAGCCAATTTGCAATTCAGCTAAAAACCAAAAGCCACATGCAGCTGCCTACATACAATGTTAATTTTCTCCCTATTTGCATATATAAAGAATTTAATGTGCCATCACTTAAACGTCTATTACTGTTTCCCTTTCAAGTAACTCCACAAAAAGATACAGAATGTGGCAAGTAAATACAAAATAAAGATGTACGATCTCAAGGTGGTTGGTGAAGACAGTGTGGCTATTTATCTTTAGGAAAGAGACTACAAGTAACTTCTGCTTGATATCTGGTGTTTATAATCAATGCACAAGTGTTCAAAATGACTGAGCATGGGCTGCATGTAGCCCACTCAAGCAACTCGGCCGTCTCCAAGCATTGTCTTTGCTTCTCCCAGGGACAGGAGTACACACTGGATTTATTATTCTGAAATTTTCTACATCCCATCTCTCATAGGACAGGCACATGTTGAAGGATGCAAAAGGCCTGAGACCCTCCAGTGGGGAGCAGGCTGCTGCCACAAGAACAACACATCTAAGCCACAGCCTGAGGAGCCCTTGGGAAGAAGAGCAACTTGTGTCTGTCTGAGTTGTTCTGATGGCAGCAGCACATTCCCAGCTGCTCCTTAGATGGGGTTTGCTTTGATCTGGTGGGCTGTAGGCAGGAAATGTGGGTGTCACCAGACAGTGCGTATGGGTCAAGGTTTGTCACCTGTAGGAACAGCTTCATTTCTGAGCCTGTCTATTCTATAATCAAGTCTGTATTTAAAAGCTAAAAACTGAAAGAACATTCAGAGACTGACATAAAAACAGAACCTAAAAATAATTTAAGTTTCTTTCCTCCTTCCCACTTATTTCAAAAATTGAAATAGAAGATAAAAGAAGGACAGAAGTTGAAAGGAGGATTTTCAGAAGAACTTTTCCTTGAAGAACTATTGTTCCTAAGAAATCATCTCCTTGTACGTGTGAGGAGTCTCTGAGCACTCATGCTCTCTTCTAGGGAACTTTTTGACTACCATTGCAGAGAAAGTCAATGAGATGAAAGTTAAGTTTAAAGGACTTAGCATAAGATCTTTCAAGGCACAGAAAAGAACTTTCTTGAAGAAAAACTGTATATGGATGTGATCAACTGCTAAAAAAGCACAGAGAAATGCTGTTTGTCATTCTTCTTTTAATGGTACCTGTGTTGCAGTACCAGAAACGGTGTTTCCTCTGCTGTATGGCATTCAGAAAGGCCAGGATCTCTGGAGTCATCACTAATCATTAGCAGAGGATGTAAGCCTCTTATGGCCTTAGTTTATTTAGCCACAGAGGATCAGTATCAGTTTTGGCATGTGATGAACACTACAGAGCAACAGTGAGGTAGCAGGTTTAGTTACAAATCCACTGAAGACTGTCCCGTTTGTGACCAGATTGGCTTGTTATTCAGCCACTGCTGTAGTCCCAAAATGCAAAACTCTGAATTGGTTAGGTACAGAAAAAACTAACAGTGCCAACAGCAATGAGACTTGAGACCTGTGCAGATAAAGTTTGGACTCCCCGTGGAACCCAAAGCCCTTGTGGACTTCACCAAACACTGTGGATCAACGGTCCTAGAGTTAAGTTCAGGCCTGATACTGAGGGTCTCTAAGTCTTAATTGAGCAAATCAAGCAAGGTAGATAGGAAGTGCACCTGTGAACGTTTGGTACTTGCGTGGCTTGCCAGGAGACTGAAGCCAGATGCTAACAAAAGCATACTGAACCAGGCTACTATCCTCCTGCCGCTCACCAGATATGAGGCAGAAGACAAGTAGTGACTGCAGGAGTAGGTGAGCAGGAGAGAAAAGTTGTGTTACACCTGGTCCCTCTAGCTGAGGGCAAAGGCCCAGCAGACACGGAGGCAATCCCAGGAAATGACTGCCTTTCTTGGCAGACAAATGATAGAAGGACTTTCTCTGATAGCAAAAAGGTCTATTTTTTAAACTGTTGTTCAAGGAGAGAATTAATCTCTTTGGAGAGGGAAGAGCCCCTGCATGTCAGTCAGCTTGCTAAACCTGTTATGAAGGTTTTAAATTAGAGTCAGGAGAGATTAATGACAGGAACCCACGAGGAAGCATAAACAGCAATGACCTGGACAAGAACCTAAGGCAGGCAGAAGTGAAGTGTACATGGATATACTGCACTGAAGTCCAGAATGGAGGAGTAGCAATGTGCCACAGACAATCAACATGCTAGACACAAGATGTTTCTTCAGTAACTATGAGAATTGCCCAAGTAACATGAGCTTTTAACACCCCAAACACTTCTTGGGGAAAGAAACACAGCAGAAAAGTCCTATCTAGCAAGGAAGTAAGTGGGTGGGAATGCTAAAATTAGGGTAATTCCTAAGAAACTTATGCCAGGGTAAAAGCTGCAAGCAGCGATGCAAAGCAAGGACAGGAAGAGACTTACTAAACTAAGAGATGAACTTATTTAACTCATGAATTAATTAGGAGGTCAAGCACAAGAGGAATACAAAAACCAGAAGGAAGATAAAATAAAAAAGGCCTGGGCAAAGTATGGAATGGACACAAGAGGTAATGAAGAAAACTTTCTGTAAATATGTTTGTAGCACAACAAAGAAAAGTTAGTTTGCTTTGAAGGAAGAGGAAAAAAGTAATCATCACTTTTTATGTGCATGGTGGTAGGAAAAGAAATAATAAAATTACAACACAGACTATTTAGCTTATGTGAGGAAGAACTTTTTAGTGGCAAACACAGTTAAGCACTCAGACTGCTACAGAAAGCTGTAGAATAACCAACACTAGAGGTTTTTTTAGCAAATATGACTGTGAGAACCACAGTGAACTCTATCTTAAGCAGGGAAGGAATAAACAAATATATTTCCCAGACTAGATTTTAGCCAGATTTTTTGCAATTCTAAGCTTAAGTTCATAGAGAGTATGAGTCAACCTAAGGCAGCAAATATTTGTGGCCACACAATACCTTTAATTCTGTTAAAGAAAATGAGCATCACTTTCCAGCTATTTTTGTGTAGTCACATTTATGCTTTTCAGCCAGAAAGAACATATCTGAAAGGAAAGCCTTGCCATTTTCTAAGTAACAGACAAAATATTTGCATTATCAGCATTCTAAAACTAAGACCTTCCATTCTCCTGAGTTTCATCTTCCAGAAAAATATACTTACTTGGGGTTTTGTCCAATTTATAGTTGTGACACTTGAATATTGCAAAATCCTGAATTCATCCATACTGTCATCAGTTCTATGCATGCCTCTTTCTCCAGTCTAATTATTCCTGTAATTCTCCTTCTCTCAAAGCATTTTACATAATTATTTATATTTTTTATTATTTTTGTTATATAAAATTCTTTTTCATGAATGAGAAATGCTTTGCATCAATACTTAATTGTTAATGCTTTCTTTTATTTACAATTTGAAATTAGAACCTAAAACAAAAACATCAAATGTTTATCAACACTTTAATAACAAACAGTTCTCATATTTTCCCTATTTTTGTTGAGATAATCCTCCAGACACTTCTGAGTTTTGAGCACAAAATTGTTACCGCTGCTAATGAAGCAAAAAGCAATACATACACCTTTCATGACAGCAGTGTGGGGTAGTCTACATTTGTCTGGGAGAGTCATGCTCTACTCAAAATTCCCTTTAATATGGCAGACCTGTGAAAAAGAATCCATCCTGATGGAAACACACCATTATCATATTTTTTACATGCTAATCACAGGACTCGAAGCACTAATCTTTAACTCTTGTGTAAGTCTCACAGTGATCTGTAGCCTGGCCTCAAGCCACCTTAGATTCTTATTAATGTTCCATACAGTTGATACTTTTGAGTATTAATTTGCCATCTCCCAATGAGAACCAGACTTTTCTTAACATTCAGGGATACCACAGCTGCAGAAATGGTAATTAAAGGTGCACTGCTATGTGTCAGCTCACACGCCAGATGAAGGCTTAGATCACATAGAGACGATGACTTTTTGAGCCCCCAGAAACACAGTTTTAAGTATTTTTTTAAATAGGTGGGTGGTCAAGAGAGGCAGCAAAGTAGTTTCTCTCTTTTCAACCTTCATGTTTCTTATTTTGGATTTTTCCAGTTCTTTTATAAAGAGCAGGGTATCCTGCTCTTTTTAAAAATTTATCAGGTTTTAATAATAGATAATTAATTTGCTCAGCTCTTTGCTCTACCATATTTCTGCAGACTGCACTGTTTGTTTTTTTCCTCTTGCACAGAAAAATGATCTAAATTACTAGGTATCTTCAATCCCACAGTTTATGGGATGACTGTGATATACTGTGTTGCATTTTGATGCTCTAGGGTGGTGTATTTTGAGGTAGTCTGCTGCCTAATGACAGAAATAGTTACACTGCCAGGGAGAAACAGATGAAAACGTCCTGCAGCACAATAGTACCTATGGCAGGAGTATTCCTGGCAGGAGCAAGCCGTTGTGCTCTGTCTGCATGTGCCCACTCAATACCATTTATGAAGATAATGTATAATATCTGATGTATTTTTTTTTTATTTTCTCAAGCTTTCCCAAACCCTAGGAAATCAGGTACCAAGTATATAAAGTTAAACATTCCCAAGTTTGGAAAAACTAGTTTCAGTTTCTATATAATCTTAAAAACAAGTTCTATTTTTTTCATCCTTTTAAGTTAGGATGCCATCACAATGAAGTATTCAAACACCATCTGTTCCAGAGGACCCTGGGTTCATTCCTTTCACAGAAACAGACAATGAGTAAAGTAGTGGCACACAAAGAAAGAAAAGGCATTTTTCTTATGTGTCAGGAACTGGTGTAAGAATCATGATTGTCTAGACACCTAGAGACACAATTATGGTTTCAAAACAATTCCATGTGTCAGTGAGGCAGGTGAAAATTAAGACTGGATAGTCTGATATAACTTTTTTTTTAAAAGAGGTTTCTTTATGCAATTATATTATAATGTTATATATTTTTAATTTATGCTCCCAGATCAACAGGAATGAAAAAGAAGCTTAAAAGAAGAGAAAGGCAGAACTAGAAACCCATATTCAAATGAGAAAGTAATCTATAAAAACCAAAAAAGCCCTATAGACATTCATCTGAAATCTGGGAAAGAGATAGGATTAACAGATAAAATATACAGATTTCCCAAATTAGAGAACTAAACTTCTGCATCCTACCTCTGAAAGACTACACTGGATCTACTAGAAAGAAGTGCAAGAACTGTGCCCTCCCTGTGGTTTAATTTGTATGTCTTCTAAGTAGAGTATGAAACTGATCATGAATCTTTTGCACTGCTGCCTCCTCTCTTTTTTGTAGTAGCAAGCTTCCGGAGAAGTTAATCATTTTGGGGTGACTTCTGTTCATATGAAATGGAAGTACCTTATGATTATTGCCTTAGCCTTCATCTTTTCCATATTTTAAGTACTGATCATAGCAAAAATTATCTCCTGATCAAAGCAAAATCAAGAAATTTAGGTATCAGCTGGCAAGTTTTTCAGGTTGTGCCAATGAAAACCACACTGTCAAGGGATCTTGTACTTTTGGAGGGTGTGCATTTTTAATTGGTTCTTATTCTGTCTTTTTCAATATATTCTTCCCATTGCACCTCCTTCCTCCTTTCTGTGCTTCCCCAAATGTCTCTTTCTCTTTTTCATGCTTTGACACGTGGCTCACCTGCCTCTGACTCTTCCCCTATTCTACTTAAAATCTGTCTCACTCTATACATTAAACATACACTATATAAATAAAAAATATCACATATCATGTATACCAGGATATTAAACAGATTAGCTAGTGATTTAAAGACTTGGAACCCCAAGGCACTTCTGAGGCCTATAATGAAAAATATTACAAAGCTAGTAGAGGCAGGAGAGTAGCCTGATAGAATTCTTCTGTGTCTGGTTCAGATGGAAAACCATTTTTTTTTTTTTTTACCATAACATTGTAATGTAAAATTTGTTTGATATGAAGAACATTAAATTTAAAAAAGCTGAGGTATAAATATATGTTAAGGGTGTTAAGGGTGGAGGCCGATGACTAGACCCTGGCCTGAGGTTAAGCTAACTGAAGAGGATGTGAGAAACTATTGGACATGACATGGGAAACTGCTGGACGTGACAGATAAGAGTGTGAGAAGCTGACACCAGTCACAGACAGTGCTGTAAGCAATAGCTGGATTTCACAGATGGTTAAAGGGAGTTATGTGAGAAATGGCTGGACGTCACAGATACTAGAAGCGGACTGAGAGCTGCAAAGTGCAACGCTACTAGATTGTGCTCTCCCATTGGAAGTGCTACTTTCTGGAAGTTCTGCAAGGATTAGGAAGTGCTCCAAAAAATCCACTGCAATTATTCAGGGGCTAATTTATTTTTAATTAAAAGCCCTAGAGTAAAATAAAGTCCTCCACCACACATAAAATCCTAATCCTCCAACCTGAGTTGACCTCCCCACTGATTTGATAACTTGAAGCAATGATCTCTACCTCCTGAAGCATGCCTACTAGTGAGGCACACCAATGTTAAAAATGAGATACACAGATGGAGCAGCAGCTCTGCCCCTCAAAGCACTGTGATAGCTATGTTTCCATGTCCAAGCTTTAATGATAGGAAGTGTAGTGTCTCTAGAGTAAACAGTGGTCATGGTTGATTGTAGCAGTAAGCAAGATCTTCCTCCTAATCAAGTTTTGTAACAATGAGATGTAATGTAAAAGTTTGGGGAAAGTTTGTAAAGTAAATGTTTGAGAACTACAGGTTTAGAGAGGGAAGACATCACATATCTAGTATCTAAAGCATACAGGGTACTCTTAAGTAAACTGCTAGTGAAAATCGAAGTGAGATGCAGATCCTTGTCAGCTATAGCTAAAGCAAAAGAACCAGTGGCAGCTAACTTCTTTCATTAGTGAAAGCTAATGTCTTTCTAACTGATCTTGTTCAGACTTCAGCAAAAGAGTGACCAAGTCATATCCTCAATGTTAATATGCTGTCCGAAGTTATTGAAGAAATCATCCTTTTAAAGAATCAGCTGTTAACTACCAGTTATGCATGTCATCAGAATGAACTTGCAAACTTTTAATTTTTTTCCAGCAGTGCTCCTAGAAAAAAAGAATAGTCTGAATCAGGATGCTGGAATTTAATGAGCATTTCAACAGTACAGGTGGGTCTAATCTTCTTTCCTTGGATAATGTTGGCAGAAGAGTTTAGAGTAACACAAGTGTTTCTAGTGGTTTTGGTGAGAGTGGGAGGACAGCTAGTCCCAGTTGCTGCACAGTGTACAAAAACCCCTACACAGTCAGAAGTGCAAAGTCCTGTTCTATTAGCATTAGGAATGGGCTACTCTTGCTGCAGGAACTGAGTGGTATTTAGGCCTGTTGCCACCCAGCAGAGGCATGTTGTGGATACCATCAGTACTAAGAACTGTGGTGAGACAGGAAAGAACTTCTGCATATAAATCTTTTTGCTTCCACCTGGTGTTTCAACAGTTGTTTGAAGAAAAAGCTCAAGAGAACCTTGAAGAGATTCTTCAAGGGAAAATGAATTGATGAGAATTCTACTGGTTGTGGAGCCAGTGACGTCTGTTGGGGACCCAGAGATGTTCTATTTCCTCTAACTATTGGGCAATATAAATGGAAGACACATCTGGAAACCTCTTTTTCATTCTGCTTCAGACACAAAGGTTCTCAGGGATGATCTGAGGAGACTTCTCTTTCTCTTGTAATCAGAAGAAAAGCACCACGGAAACATTTCTATTAAGATATTCTAACGGAGACTGAAAACACAAAAAGCACATGAACCAAGTGTGCAGTCTAGGAGTACTGTATCCTAATTTAAGTGAATACCTTGAAATAAGCTGCTTGAAAGATAAATAACAGGCAAGAAAAAAGAACAATCTCTTTATAAATCAAAGATGATATACTAAACATGTCTTGGGTAGTATAACAGCAGCAATGTACAGTACACTCTGCTACGTACAGTAATACACAGTACTTACCCTGTCATGTAGTGTCCAACCAACATATTTTAAATAACTATCATTCAGGAAGGCATCACTGTACATTTTCATCCAGACACCAATTTCTTCAATACAGACAGCTCTAATCTCAGCAATAGCATCACTAATAGGAAAAAAGAAAAGTATTAACCAGATTACAGACACATATCATTTACTTCTCATTCCCATTGCCCTAGCTGTAAAATTTTACTTTTACTTTTGATGAACTTCACTATGTAGGGCCTGTCACTGTTCTTACTGCTGTCTCACTGACCTTCTGTTCCTTTACGTCCTTGAACTCATTGATCTATCTAAAAATTTCAATATTTCTACATTCAGATATGGTATTTCCATTATCTCAAAAAATCCTCACCCTAGTTTGCTTTAGTCTCTTACTCCATCTTTTACCTCCCTCTTTTCAAACAGAATTATGAATTGAAGCTACAAACCTCCTCTAGACAATCATCTCTGAAACATCATCACCAACATTTGCTTAGCAGGCTTGACTCTCTCCAGCTAGAGGTGTAGAAAAATTGCAAGGTGGAAATAGTTCTTTGGTTTAACCAAAGGAGCCCACCAGAGGGGCAGAATGGGATTTGGTACATAAACAGATCTTGTTTCATGCACCGCATGAAAGTCCCTATAACAAAACCCAGGAGAATGTTTACATTTCAACATGAGTTTCTTCCAGTTTTCTTGCTTTTTGCTACATTGTGACTGTGGCAAGTGATGAAAGAGGCAAAGACAGATCTCAGGCAGACTTATCAGCTGCTTATTGAGGATGGGCAGCAGGAAACTGTCTGGAGAGATCACCTAAGGAGATCAGGGATGGAAATTATTTCAATCTGATTGGCACTTTCCTGCATGACTGACATAGAGCATGGCATATTTACTAATAATGAACGATGGCTAAACAATGAAAAAAGGGACTGGGGCCATCTGGCCCTTTAGTAATTTCATCTCTGAGACATCTGTTACTATGAGAAATCACTTGTGCCACTCCAGCTGGCACTGCTTCACAGTTCAAAATTTCAGCTGTAATGAAAGAGGAACATAAAGAGCTACTGTACAGAAGAAGGTAAAGTCTGGTGCTTTGCAAACACCGGCCTTGCTTATAATAGAGACTCTTGTTCTGTATTTTTATTAAAAAATCTTTTTGGAAAAGCAATAAACATAAATTTAATTCTAAACCAGCACAAACAGAGCCCCCAAATGAAATCTAATTTATGGGGGTGGGGTGGGGTGTGTGTGGAAATTCCAAGCTTCAAGCAAGAGAATAATTGCAAAATAAGAGAAACTATATTTTTCCTAAAGTCTTCAATTTTACAAAATATATGTAAAATGCACTCAATCTTATGTTCAAGATCCTTCAGACTGGTCCACCTCAGTAGGAGCCATTGTACTGTATATGATCTTCCAGATACCAAGGTGAAAACCACAGTTCCTACATAAACATGGCAATCAATCACAGTATTACACGACTAGATGTGAAACTTCTACAGTGAAGTCTCTGTTTTTCCCATTCAATTTCAAATTATAGGGAGGAAACTGTACTGACATAACAGCATAAAACATGCATTTAAAGCTAATGTATGAATGTGAGGGGAAAATTTGTAGGAATGCCATCAAACCACTATCATTGTCTCTCTTCGTCTACATGAAACACATTGATTCTATCAACTTCCAAACAGAATCATTAAAACTGGTCTGTCAAACTCCCTAAAGACTCTATAACCTCAAAACCAAGGTAAATGTCAGTCCACAATGTAGACAAGCTGCATTACAAGAAGAGTAGGACATTAAAGAAGCTGTTCCTACCAGGAATTTCTCAAACAGGTTTTAGATACTGTAAGGATGAATGTGGTAAAATATTCCATTCAAGGGTTGGCACTATAAAAATGGTATTCATTAAGGGGAATGCAGCCACAATGAAGACAAGGTTTAATTAAAACTATGAAGTTGTATATTACTTCACGCTAAACTATATTAGCAATTCTCTTATATGGAACTATTTTTAAACTATTTTTAAAACAAAATATAGGCGGAAGGAATCAGAATGCAAGACTTAAAGAACGATCTAAAGGATCGGTAAGTATGTATCTCAAGAAAAAGAGGGGGAGCCACATACGCAGCAACAAAAAGTATCCATGAAGACACTTCCACTAGGGGATGATAGCTTTAGTCCTCACATCCAAGTAGGTTATTTCACCACCTTATAAATTTACTAACTGTGAAGCATTTTGGAAGGATTTAATGGCAATCCCAAAAAGAACCCAAGTGTCAACAGCTATTTAATCATGCAGCACAGCCAGCCAAAAAAACCAAGAAAATTTATCTTTTCTGTAAGAATGCATTCAAGCTGCCCTAGACAGACAGTGAAAAACTGATTCTTGATTGAAAAGCTTCTCAGGGACCCCTAGGCACTATGGACAAACACTCACTCCAAGCTGCTATTTATAATTAACAAAAAACCCCACCCCACCCCCTAAAAAAAAGAGAAAAGAAAGAACAAATCTATTCAAATAATTACACGATTTAGTATAATAAAAATTTAACATCTTTAGTATAATTGAAAATGTGAAAGAATCATGCATAAGACATGTGAGACTAGCAAACAGACTCAAGTTGCTGGAAAGGCAGGACAATTTGTGAGATACCAATTTCCCACTCCACCACCACTGTATTACTGATAAGAATTCCTCTTCTTGCAGGAATCACTAACACATATTCCATGCCCATATGATGCTGTATAAAATGCAATATAGCCAAAAAGCCTTTATAACTTTGCTATGCATGTGATCAATTGCTTGTTATTAAACTATAATTCTTTTCTTACAATTTTTACACACTTAAATATATTTTAGCTTCTTGTCATAGTCACTAGAAATTTGTTTTTGAAAATATACACTATTTGTAGATGACACAAGAACACAAAAATAATAATCATACCAGCATTGGAAGTAATTATAAATTAGCGACATAAGTTTGTATTACTTGCCAAATGCTTCTAGAAATGAACAGAATCTAGTCCAGCATGGAATCCAAAACTAATGCTGGATCTACAAATATTAGACATAAAATATATTTAATCTTCTTTTCAGCAAACTACAAAGTAATTTCTATGCAGTGAATAGGAAACACTTAGCAAACTATTTGCAGCAAAATTCACAACCTATATTCCTACTCTTAGTAAAAAGACCCTGCATGATGCAGCTTCATAAAGAGATTTGACAAAAAGGGATCAGGTAAGAAATTCACTGGTTCCTTTTAAAATTTTGGGTTTACAAGGCAGGCCCATAAAACCTAGGACAAACCATAGCAAACAGTGTCAGGAAATAGGCTTTACTAGTTGATTGTTTCTCTGAAACAGTGCCATTTTAGCATATATTTCATGCTAAATTACACTCATGTATTCTGATTAAGGCCAAAAGTAATTAGGAACCTGAAACATAGAGTCTATAAAGGATAATTGGGATATGTCAGGTGGAGACTGGTATGCTCTTCAGGGTCTTGCTGAAGTGGTTGCCAGTTCCAGCTCTTGGGTTCTCTCAGTCTGTTGTCTGACCACAAACTCATTTAGATTAATCAAGACCAAAACTGAAAGCAATTTAAGCTAACCTGGCTGATATACACTGAAGTGGATGCATAAATCCTTAAAGCATTACCAGTGTTCAGGGAAAACACCCAAGGCAAGTGATGGAGATGACTAGCAGAGCAGTAACTGCTTCAAGACTTCTTGGAAGCTCCTAAAGAATGCCTGGCTACACTCTTTATTGTATGTTTGCATGCCTGATATAACAATTGGGAGTTGTTGCCTCTCACATCTTGCTCTTAAGATAGAGAGAACTACAGATAACCTTCAGAAGAACATGATATTACTCAACATGCAAATTGGATATGAACAGAAAAAAAATATGTTTTAGTCAATGGATTTAGATAAGAGTTAGTCTATGAGAAAACTTTCTAACAAAGTGCCGTGGTTTAACCCCAGCCAGCAACTAAGCACCATGCAGCCTCTCACTCACTCCCCTCGCATCCAGCGGGATGGGGGAGAAAATCAGGAAAAAGAAGTAAAACTCGTGGGTTGAAATAAGAACAGTTTAATAGAACAGAAAAGAAGAAACTAATAATGATAACACTAATAAAATGACAACAGCAATAATAAAAGGATTGGAATGTACAAATGATGCGCAGGGCAACTGCTCACCACCCGCCAACCAACACCCAGCCAGTCCCCAAGCGGTGATTCCCTGCCCCCCACTTCCCAGTTCCCATACTAGATGGGATGTCCCATGGTATGGAATACACCATTGGCCAGTTTGGGTCAGCTGCCCTGGCTGTGTCCTGTGCCAACTTCTTGTGCCCCTCCAGCTTTCTCACTGGCTGGGCATGAGAAGCTGAAACATCCTTGACTTTAGTCTAAACACTACTGAGCAACAACTGAAAACATTAGTGTTATCAACATTCTCCACATACTGAACAAAACATAGCACAGTACCAGCTACTAGGAAGACAGTTAACTCTATCCCAGCTGAAACCAGGACACAAAGACAGAAACGAGGGTTACCCACCTGCCTTTGGCATTCTTTGAGATGGAATCTCAAATTCCCAGTCAAGGGACATGAAATGCTGCAGCTCTACAATAACATACCATTGCCAGTTGGGCCAAACTATGCCTGTCTCTGGGGCTGCTTGATATTTTGAAACATTTTGAGTATGTAGAGAAAATGTCTTTTCTACCACTCTCTCATCTCTGGACCTGAATTAGGACCCCATAAGGGAAGAAGGGTAAGAAAAATAAGTGTGCAGAGCCCAATTCCAAAATTCACAGTGGTGAATGCTCGCTGCATATCCCACTCATGGGAGGGGGTGGTAAGCAGCACTCGCATTTCTAAGTAATTCTACAGAGTGCTACTTAAATAGCTATTTCAATAATGTGTTACTAAGCTGATTATCCAACGTTCTTGCCAGACCAAGGAATTGTATTGTTTGAAGGCATGACTTGAATTTCAAGATGTAGCTCTACGTATCCCTAAAACCAGTGTTTCTCAAAGACTCATCATACTAACACTTTTGCTTATATGAAGTATGGTACATGGCTTTGTGGGAAAGGGAACAGTATGTGTTTTTAAACTTAGTATTAAGGTCAAACTCATTTAAGTACAAAGATGTAACTTTTTGCCTTTCTCTTTTTTTTCATGCCTATTACAGTCTCAGTAGTTTCTATCTGTTTTTTCAATATACGTAAAAATGTAATGAATTTTCTTGCTACCTAAGATATATGTTTCACCTCCTTGGGATAACACGTTTATGGGGGAGGGAAAAGGATTTTTCTATGGTTTTGTTTGGATTTTCATTTCCCTGTACTGACTGGTTTTTGCTCGTCGCAGTCTCACCAGACTTCCATCTAATATCCCCTCTCACATTTTTCATGCAACACTCTTGTTTCCCAGAGTGGAACTCGCATGTAACTTGTCACCACCATCCTATTTACTCAGTAGGAGGGAAAGGAGCACCGTGAAAGGAGACAGAAGCATCTTCTCCATAAAGATGGTATCTAGATTTGGGAAGTTTTACATTAACTATCAGTACTGCCAAAATAATACCTTGGGACAGGCTCACTGCATTGCATAAATTCGCAAAACCATCATGCCCATCAGTCTGAGGATCCCCATTCAGGTCTGCCAGAAGTTAAAACTGTAATAGTTGTGTTTTGCTGGACATTCACACCTGGAGCATAGTTCTTCGAGCATTCAAAACAAAAAGGTATTATGAAGTAGGACTCACATAAGAATTCTCTGAATCTTGCCCTCTGAAAGGGAAATGTGTCTGGATGCACATTGCTAAGTCAAAAGCAAGGAAGTAGCAAAACCAAAATATTGACATCTCAGGTGACGGTTGAGAGTGATGAACATTTTATAAATACTTGTTACATCTGAGAAGCTATGTGGCAATCATATCAGATTCAAAGTAATCTCTGATATGCAGATACAACAATTGAAGAAATAGGCCTTCCCTCCTTTTTTTTTTTTTAATATGCAGGTACCCAGCAAGCAATTTTCAGCTTGTTTAACTTCAGACAAAAAAAAAGGTTACTTTTAAGATCCCTGACCTACCAGTATATAGTATCTCATTACTACATAACAAAAGTATTACTCATAGAGACACACAACTGGTTATTTTGAGATTAGGATTTCTGAACATCACCATATCCAAGCCCCTACACATGCCTTGTACAATCAATTTTTGAGTATTCCCAAGGACTGATATTCTACAGCCTCTTTGGACAACCTGTTCCAGAGTCTGATTACCCTCGTGGCCTTGCAGTGCTATTTACCACAGTCACCACCTCCACTGGTTCTATACTCACCAACATGAGCTCAGCAACTTGACTCTAACTGAATTTACTCTTAAGTCTCCCCTTTTATGTTAACTCTCAGTTTAAGACATGATAAAAAAATAATCAATAAACAACTAAATGTGTTATAAAGCAACATAAAAACAGTCAGAAAAAGTGATTCATGAAAGAGATACGGAAATATGCAATGAGGTAGGAACATCTGCATGTTTATTAAGAATACCTCAATTTTTGACTACATCTGCTGTTAACACTAGACTAACTTTACACCTAGAAAATTGTTTAGCTATTTCTGCAATTATTATTTTTTAATGTGAGAAGGGAGCATTGAAATATTCCAGTAAATTGGAAGCCAATCTACAGAAAGAAGATGTAACCTCACTGCAACACTAGCTTACTAGTATGAAGACAGCTACATTCTGAGTGAAACAGTTTTTGGTGGCTTTTTATTTAGATCAAGGACTTGCTATTTAAATTACAAAGGTCACTAAGCATGAATCACTGTGGCAGAGTCTGAATCATATTATGGAAAGGGATTTATTCTCTGGGAATAATTAAAATAACATTCTTTTGAAATCATTACCACTTGTGCATGGTCTAAGGACTGTAAAATGATGTCAACTTTATAAATAATTTGAACTATTTGAGAGAAGGAATGCTTCAGAAACATTATGGAAGCAAATAAAAGTTGGAAATAATTTGCTTTTTTCTCCCCACTTCAGCCCTGGTTTTCTCATCAATCAGCTGGTTTTAATACAGGTATTTTTTTCCCCCTATATGTTCTCGCACAGCTGTGACTGCAGAAATTTGAATCTATGGTATCTGTTGTCTGCAGATTACTCACATTCGAGTACATGTTGTAACAGACTGTTTTAGGAGCTTCACAGAACTTAAGGAAGCCAAAGAGATGATGAGTCCTCACAGAAGTGGCTCTTGGGGGCAGACTTGGAAGAAGTTACTTCTTCTGACCCTCTCTGAACAGCACAGAAGCGGTGCCACCCACCTTGCTCAGAGCACACCACTACTTGACTAATATCAGCAAATTCTTCAGTGGCCTAACAGTGTCAGCCTGGGCATCTTTTTTCAGGGCATGGATAATCAGAGTTTATTTATTTGACCTCTCCTTTGTTACAGCAATATCAGCAAAATCAGGCTTTTACTAATGGTGGCAGGAGGCATGAAAAGAAACCTCGATTACAAAAGGAGGATTTAAAAAGAAAGAAAGAAAAAAAAAAGAAACAGCATGCAGACCATCAAAAGGTAGAGTCTTTTTCCAACCCCACACAAGAGCATGAGCTACCAGGAAAATATTTTAAAGTGACTTCTTGTTTGATAAAATCCACTAAATTCTGAAGGGACAAAATGGAAACACTCCTTGCATTTATTTTCTTCAGCTTCATTACCTACATGCCATAAAAACTGCTGTCATACCAAAATCGTCTGAGTGCTATACTGAGCTAATATCCTAATTTGGCTGTTGACTCTGTATACGTATTCTTCCATTGCCAAGTAGCTCAAGGCTTACTGACCATAAACTATAAATTTTCTTTCAAGTATCATGCTTGGTTACTGAAGATACATACTTCAACTCCACTGTGTTGTTCACACTCACATATTTCTTAGCACGAGCCCCTTCCAAGTTTCCTGCATGCTTTTCTCCGTAATTACAATAATCCCTCTGCCCAACTGAACTATGGGTTCCTCTTCACCTTCTAACCCTCTTCTCATACACCGTCTTGTTTTCTGCCGTTTGTCTAAAAGATTTCATAAATGATAAAGTTTTAAACCACAATTTAAATCTGAAAGGTTAATTGCATAGTTTAGTATCCTTGAATTTTATCTTTTGACTTCATAAGTCAATTAACATTTAACGAGCTGGTTGCACCAAGATGCTGCAGATGCTCTGATGTATCTTGTGATGCAAAACAACCCTAAATCTATTTTAAGGTTACTGCTCTCTGATAAACCACACTCCAAAATAGCATGCACCACTCCAAATCCAATGCTTTGTGCAATTCTAAAATAAACAGAAGCGCACGCATGTGCACACTGACACACACACGAATATATACAACGTGCTGTGGTTTTGTATTCACAAGACATAGCATATTAACTATTAAAAAACCCCTTTGTGATGTGCTAACACCACAACTACTTTTTAACGTTCTTGCTACAAACATCCAAAACAATTCACAAATGAAAAATACATGTTAACTGGAATCAAGGCTTTTGATTGCCTTTATGTAATTTAAGGAGGAAAAAGCCTAAAGTAAAGTTGTAGCTGTGGCTAAAGCATATATGGTGCAAACATCAGAAATTTGCTGTTTACACCTAAGACCTACAAAAGGAAATGCAGAGTAGAGGTCGTCAGTAACCAAAACTGCCCTCTTATGATATGCAGTGATCATATGATTATTCTTAAGATATGTCATGTTTGTGCTCCCACCTTGGACAATGTTTCTTTTCAAAACACAAAGATTCAAATTCCGTGTCTCCCACAAGTCTTTAAAGCTGTTTTACTGAATTACAATAAAGTTGTGTGGATTGTCTACTGTGCAATGAATAGCGGTTAAACGTATATTTTCTTTCATAACTTCAGTATTTTTGATACTGCTTTTGTGGCATCTAGAATATTACATCAGAACAAAAATCAACACAGAAATCGCCCTTGACATTATTTTTGATCATACTTTGTTAGCAGAGTCTACTGTAGCATGCATTTTCTTACCGGTATCTATGAACAAATATACCCTTAAAAATAGAGTTCATCATATTTTCAATTTCATCTTGGTTTTCTTGTAGCTGGAAAAAAAAGCAAAACAAAAATAAATAAAAGATCACTGCTTATTATAATTTGATATTCTACAATTCCTTATTGGGAAACATTAGAAGACCATGGAAGAGCACTTCGAGGTATTAGTAGATTCACCATTTTCTACTTCTCCAGCACATGCCTATATTCCGTGAACATACATACATATATATACATATATATGTGCAATGCCTTAATGGAAGAAAGTCAACATTCTCTACAAACATCAATTAATTTATTTTCAAATTAGTCCTTTGAAGTGGTCATCACCATTTTTTTGCTACTGAAATTTAGAAAAGTAGAGACTATGTGTTCAGTACTGTCAGCAGTCCTGTATTCATAGTTAAATAGAACTGTAAGTGAATGACAGCTGCAGAAATTAAGCTGGTTACAGATCAGGAATCCCCTCCGAAAAATTCAATGTCCTATTTAAGGGAAATACTTAAAGATGTTCTCAATCTTAAGTATGAGTGTCAGTTGCTTTAACTTCAGCGCCCATGATAGCTTAATTTCTGAACCAGGAAGCTTTCCAGAATCAGGGCATGTGTGCTTAACATTGGAGCACACCTGACATCCAGGCCTTAGATTGCAAAAAACCAAACCAAACCCAAATTAAAAAGGTGTTATAAGCACGTTTTTTATAAATAAGAGTGTTTTTATAAAAAACTTAATATTTCCTGTGTAGTATGAGCACATTTTCTAAGTACTATGGAAAGCTTACTTTGTGTCAATGAATATGTTAACACATCCTAAAGAACATCTTGGAATCAATTAAACTATTCTCATACTGTCAGCTTTTGTACTAAACTAAATAAGTATGAATTAATTACACCAAAATGCAGTTTTGCTAAATAAGATGACACTAATTTCATACAACTTTTGAAGCAGAACTACTACTACACTCAAAGCCATCGTTCTTCCATCAAGGTGTTTCTTAACGTCAAAGCAGAATACCACAACACGTGTGAATGCAAATTTTTCCACATTTTCAGTATGAAAACCACAACAGAACCTTGCTAGTACAGAGTGCATAAAATAATAAAACCCGTATAATCATGGACATACATATTTAACAGATAAAACATCTTAAAGCCAGAGGCAGAATTACGATCAGCTGTTTCAACTTCCTGCATAGCATGAGCTCATAAACACTTTCACCTAGGGGTTTATATTTTTCCAGCTATGTTTATAAATATTTCTACAGTATCTTCTAGATGAGATCTAAAATAGCTTGCAAAACTCAGTAAATGAGGTCTCCCAGTTTCCTAAAATGTAAGGAGCTGCTGTCTCCATTTTGCATGTGGGGAAACTGAGGTATTGAGGGTTCTTCACTAAATTGTCAAACATCTGCCAAAGAAATTAATTTCATAGTATAAGGGACTATGTACAAAGGGAGAAGTCGGGTGCACACCACCTCTGCATGTATTAAAGGCCTGGTACACAAAACAAGCATATTTAGACATGGCTTCTGGGACAAGCACTATTTTTAGCATCAGCTCAACCCAAATATGCACAGACTAAATGCATGTTCAGGAATGCATAACTCAAAAAGGAGTGTGACATTCTAATCAGTCCTCAGTTGGTTGACTTCACAGGCTAAAGGCAGGCAAATATCCACAAAAACACGGGGCTAGAGACAACCTAGCACAGACTGCGGAGTAAAATGAGGGTGGGGATGAACCAAGAAGCCTCGGCAAAATCTAATGAGGCCCTGAAAGGGAAAGAGGAAGCTCCTGGAGAACTTTGGATATGAAACATTAATATAAAAACACACCACAGAAGACAGGTAGGAGAGACTGAACTTTATGAGCCACAAGAAGGTTAGGATACTGAAGAAAAGTGTACTTTGACATTTCTTTGAATGAGAAGTTGAGCAGCACCATACAAGACTAAGTGGCATAGATGAGGGTACAGCCTGGGTGGCTTCCTCCTTCTTTTCCTGCTTTTCTACAGGGAATTTGCAGCTCACTATAAACATGGTAAGTTATCAGCTCTATAACTGATATGGGGATCCAGGTGCTGGGGCAACAGTAGTGGAGAAGGAGAAT
This sequence comes from Astur gentilis, assembly GCF_929443795.1. Classification (NCBI taxonomy): domain Eukaryota; kingdom Metazoa; phylum Chordata; class Aves; order Accipitriformes; family Accipitridae; genus Astur; species Astur gentilis. The sequence goes on from NC_064885.1 coordinate 16,469,257, forward strand.
CAAGAGATTCAGCAGGCCCGTGTGAGATCCCTTTTACTTTTGCGTGCTAACATTGAAAAGATACAATTTTCAAATGTATCTTAGTTTCAGTAATGAATTAACAATTCTTTGAAAAATATGAATTTTCTCTAAAACTTTAATTGCCTTTTACACTTTCAGTTTTTCTAGATCATGTACCTGAATTTGAGCGCTTAACTTCAGGCATCTTGAGAGTGCATTCGTGTCTCAGGATTCCTGCTCTTACCAATGCAAAAGTGATTTAGCACCCCCCCCTTAAACCTAAGTAAAAATAAGGGAAACGTTCTCTTCTTGAGTCTGCAAGCATTTTGAGAAGCTCAAAAAGACATGTATGACAAACACAAAATTTGAATTACTACTGGCAGCAACTAAAACACAACTTCCTCTATTTTGTGGTGGATTGTTACATAAGTCACACAGTTTAGTTGAAAATCTCATTGATGAGAACAGAAATTCACGCACTGCTGTCACATTAGGTATGTCGAAGATGACATGAGAATGAAACACTTTGGAGACAGTGTTCCATCTCTTCTACTTCAGATTAATTTGCCACACTTAGCTTGCGAACTGTCCCTATATAACTTCATGAATATAAACACATGCCCATGTATGTGCCCATGAGGGTTTATTATGATGGCACTACATCAAAAGCATAAACTAAGAAAGTGCCAGCACAGGATACTATTGTAAATTCACAGAACCATTATGCCATCTAAACCAAATAAACACCTTCTATACAGAGCCCTCTATATGCTTAACACCATGTATCTGAGGACTTAATCACCACCAGTCTTCCCTGGCTTACTCCTATACAACATTTTGATTAGTTTTAGTGAGTAGTGATCTGAGAGAGACTGCACAGACATATCAAAAGTTAAGATTTGCAAAATGCTCATTCTTCTTTCAGGGTTTCACAGCTCCATGCTAGCCTGGGTATCATTGCTTCAAATTATATATTGCATCTCCAAAAGACATTGAAAAGAACAGCTGAAGGAATGAGTATAGAGGATGTCCATCGACACAGAGATACTAAACCCAGTTAATCAGTGTAATTAGTGACTTTTTCCTTCTCTGAAAATTCAAAGCAACAATCAATAAATCTGGAATAGGAACTGTTCTCCAGCTATTGTAACAAAGCAATTTTCCTTTTTAAAATGCTCTAAGGCTGACATTGAATTTAATATTTAAATTAAAATGTTTTCCATAAAGTTTGGGCAGGAGAGATTGTTCTTGCTTTTTACATTAATGCATGATTTTTAAGAATTATGAAAGCCAAATAAAATTGTGTTATGGATTGTAGGGGTAAAATAAAAATACAAATACGTTAATTGTAATTATCCCCAGACAAAGGCTATAAAGTCAAGCAAATCTGAGTCAAAGTTATACCTAAAAGAATCCAAGGTGCATGCAGATAAAGCACCCAGACATCCTTAACCTGCCATGGAGTAAAACAGTGGTGGAGGACATATATTAAAACCTAATATATTAACATTAAAACTTTGAATCTAAGTCATATATACTCCAATTTTTCAATCAATCTTACAAATTTTACATGGCATCTTTACAGATTATGGCTGTTTGGATGTATATGTATTCATTTTTTACTTGTCATCTTCACATTTCTTTTAAGTACAACTCTAAAACTGAATTTCCTGGGATATAATAATTTACTTAGGGACGATTACAGCAACCTCCCGATGATTTTGCTCACCTAATGCCAGACTCATACTTATTAAAAGCGACTTTAATGTCTCCCTAGCTTCTTCTCCCTGAGAGCAGGTGCTATAGCCCCTACTACAGTGTTTCTTGAAAGAAGCTACAAAAAGAAGTACTAATGAGAAACTAGGTAATAATTGCAGTGATCAAAGGGAGAAATGGGCAGTGCAGTGAGGGACTACATGTGATCCTGTTTTGAAAGTCTTCTTCCATAACCAAAATATTTACTACTTACAACTTGAGACTGATTTTCTTCCTGCCTAGTCATATACACAAGCCTGAGAATAGAAATTACCCTGTGCGTGCAGAACAGCACACAAACTCAACTGAATGTCTTAATACAAGATTTAAAAATGTAGCCACAGTAATATGCTTGAGATCACACAAACACAACTGCAGAACTAATCTTTTGTTTCTTACTATGGTACTCAAGTTACAAACCACCCTGGACTTCCTGTTGGAGGGAATACACATGAATCAGGAAAAAAATTCATCTTTTCACTTGCCTCTTTTCTTTTCTGAAGCAGCAGTTCCAATCTTTCATTAGCTCTTTTGCCAATCATTTTGTTTCTCTCAGCTTCATACTGCCTCTGTGTATTATCCTGATGAATGCTCAGGTTTAAGGCAACATTCACAAGAGCAGTCATAAGCTTCATAGCTGCAAAGGCAGAAGACAGAATATGACTCTTTACCTGTAGTCACAGTTAAAAAATATTGCCTCAGCAGATCCATACTCACAGAAAACAACTTGACCCTGACACAAAGCCATATGGAAAGGCCCTTCCCACCCAAGCAATACTCAGGTCACTTGGCTGATCTAAAGATCAGAAAAGAGAGTGTGTATACCGCATTGAGCTCCCGGCAATGTTCTTTGTCATCTTCTCCAGAAAATTATGCAAGTTCTGAATGCATAGGTCAGTGAGCAAGCATATGAATCTGCAGGATCAGTGTACACCACAAAGCTTGTTACTGTGGAATTACATACATTTCTCTACTAAGAAACATTAAGTATCATTGTAGATGCCTCCATGCTATGGGTAACTCTTAACCAATAGCTACTGAAGATTACTCAATTTACAAGGGACCACTGCACTGTTTCTCTGAAAGTAAGTCTGACACTGCTCTGAAGTAAAGTGTATAGTTGTATAAAAATACAATTAGAACTTTATGTACCCCTTTATATGCATTTTCACACATGCTGGATATAATATTTTTCATGTATATTTTTCTGTCTTAATTTATGTTTACAAAAACATTAATAAAGGTCTTTCCCATGTTCTGTGTGGAGACATGGCACATCACGTTTTACAATACTGAAAAAACAGCAAAATAACCTAAGAACCTATCACATCCTCACTGACTAAATACGCAGCATTGTCTTCAAGGTAGAAAACCAACTATACAAATGAAGAAGTGAAGCTACTCTTATGGTAGCTCTGTCTTATCTTGCTATTGCTCAAAGCTGGTAACTCTAGAAGCACCTACATATACTTCTTGCCTTATAAGTTTCTTACTATAGTGAATCATTTCTCATACAAATTGGTTAGCACAGAGGAAAACTGAAAACAAAGTTTTCAAAAACACTCCTTCAAGAATAAATGCAATTCTAAATGTAGATCTTCATGAACTTTATCAAGACTGAGCTCCATGGCATCATGCTGACCTCTGCTCTGCAGGATAGCAACTTCATTAAATGTGCGACGAGTAGCTTGAAGGAAATTTGCAGAATCAAAACAAAGATCTCAAGCTTGTTAAAACAAACAAACAAACAAATAAATAAATGGCATGTATTATCACTGGAAAACGCTGGGGATCTTTGGCAGCTCCTATTCCTAATGTAAGCACTAGACACATGTATATCTAATGCGAGAAGCCATCAGTGGCTTAAATAACCAAAGCTAGCTGTGATGAACCTTGGCTTTACATTTGCTTATCCTTGCTTGAAGTTTCTAGCTACATAATCCATTTCAAATGATGGCAACTATTTCTTCCACATAGCAGAGGTCTTGCATAACTTCTCTAATGTATGGTGCTGTTTCCTGTCTTTTCCTTCAAGCCTCTCATACTTTCCAAACATCTGTCCTCCACAAGGATGAACCAATCAATAAAAGAGACCGGAGTGCATACCTCACTCCATAATCTCTCTCCTGTGAAACAATCAACCACAATCTAAGCAAATAGCAAATCAACATCACCTGGAATTGAAGATAGTATCAGCTGGAAAGGAATACAGTTTCCATCTCAGCTTAAATAATAGGTACAGATTTCCAGCAGGTTATCTGCAGCTCAAGTAGTGTTTATCTTTGAATACTGAATAGGTAGAGCCAAACTCTAAACCTGGAAATTTACATCTACATAACTCATGTTTCCACCATCCTGTTACTGAGTAAGGTGAAGAATGCAAGGGGATAGGTTTCCAAAAGAGTTCAGCCACTGTGAGTTGAAGGTTTTGGTTTTCAATTTTAAAATCAAACTCCAATCAAATCTGGATTTGGTTTTTCAGTATCATTGGAAATCTGCCTCTTATCGATTCATAGCACAAGATGAAATTTGAAACAAATTCTGATTGAATCTGTTGGACACTGGCTATTACACTTGGAAATCTGAACAAAATTATAAGAGACTGATTGTGGAAAGACTAACTAATAAAAAACAAATATTGGCAGTAGAAATATTCCAATTATGACAAATGTCTCCTATAAAGGCTTCAAATATTTGGCATGATCTATGAACAGTCTAGGAAGAAGAATCTTCCTATAAGATGTATTTCAGCACATGAGATGAGCAGAAAGATATCACCTGACATAATAAGTTTTAGACACCTACATCCAAGCTAGCCATCCTAGTACTGCTTTGCAATTGGAGAAAACCAGTTAATCCTAGAGAGCAATTCACCTATCTTATGAGAGATATCTCATATAGGGCCAATGAAATACGTTCTAGAAAAGCCTATTTCCATCTAATGATATAACCAGTGCTTTCCTCAGATGTAGGCAGGTGTGTTGGAAGGTGCATTGCGGCTAAGGTAGAAAACAGTGAGACATACAACTATGGCACAGTGCTCCCAAACTTAATGCTTCTCAAGAGTGAAGGCACAGATTTTATTTTTCAGTGGACTGAAATTCTTTGATAATACAATTTTCTTGACACTTACTTAGAATAAATTTGTACTCTAAAATACAAAATTATGAAGACATTCTATACAACAAACGAACAACTAATAACAAAATACAAGACATAAGCATGCCACTTTTGATTCACAGGATCACTGGAAGCCCTGGGTATGACAGGAATCTCTGAGATTAAATGGCTCAGCATACTCCTTTCCAAACAAAAAAGTGTATTTTAAGTATAGTTATACCATATATGGTACTTGGATTTGATCAAGCTTTCCGGAGTTCTCAGTGCTGGTCAAATTCAACCTCAATCAAAATTAGGAGTAATCCTCAAAGTGGCTAAATAGTAGCAACTCCTTTGAAAAAACTCTTCTCCGCGCTAGCTTACTTACCAGCTAATGTACTGGTGTGCCTGAAAGCTCGGACCTGGGAATCTGACAAACCAGTCAGAAGAGAGATCACTGTGTCCATCATGTATTCATCATAAATGATGCTATACTGACACTGTCGAATGAGCACTCCAATGAACTCGCAGAAGTTGGATCGAAACTTCTTCCACTGTGGCCCAGGCATCGTAAGTGGATAATCACCACTGTCCTGAAGAACAAGAAAATGAAAATATTAAGTATTAAAAGTCTCCTTATTTAATTTATTTTGATGTTGTTGTAGCCATCATGGTCTAAGTTTTTAAGCTAAACACTTTCTACTTCAAGCCAATGGAGACTAAACAAAACCAACAAATTATTCTTCAATAAACGAAGAAGGCTGTTGGCACGAAACCACTTTTTCAAAGACTTCATTGTAACTGTTCTAGACTTGCAGTATTAGCTCTGTATAGTCTAAAATGTGCATCAAGACTCAATTCTTTTCCTTGTGTCCTGGGTTGGGAAGTAGGGGGAAAGGATGAGTGTCATGGTTTAACTCCAGCCAGCAACTAAGCACCATGCAGCCGCTCACTCACTCCCCCCCAACCCAGAGGGATGGGGAGAAAATCAGGAAAAGAAGTAAAACTCGTGTGTTGAGATAAGAATGGTTTAACAGAACAGAAAAGAAGAAACTAATAATGATAATACTAATAAAATGACAGCAGTAATAATAAAAGGATTGGAATATACAAATGATGCACAGTGTGATTGCTCACCACCCACCAATCGACACCCAGTTAATCCCCGAGCAGTGATCCCCTCTGCTCCCCTCTCCCACCAGTTTATATACTAGATGTGACATCACATGGTATGGAATACCCCTTTGGCTAGTTTGGGTCAGCTGCCCTGGCTGTGTCCCCTCCCAACTTCTTGCGCCCCTCCAGCTTTCTCGCTGGCTGGGGATGAGAAGCTGAAAAATCCTTGACTTTAGACTAAACATTACTTAGCAACAACTGAAAACATCAGTGTTATCAACATTCTTCACATACTGAACTCAAAACATAGCACTGCACCAGCTACTAGGAAGACAATCAACTCTAACCCAGACGAAACCAGGAGAATGAGAAAGGACTATTTCTAAGTATTTAAGGTCAAAACCTAAAGAAAGGCTTGTGTGATTGAAAGTTTGTGTCATTCTCCATCCCCACTTCAACTCCACATTAATATTCTAATCAACTGAATGCCCCTCCCCACAAACTTTGCTTTACTCAAGTTTACAGTTGAGATCTTATCAGAAAGTCAGTACTGCCCTTTTATTAATCTTATAAACTTACCCTTTTTCTAGTGGTAAAACCTGCCTTCTGATAGATGTAATGGAAATTTTACTACAGATTCATATATCCCATACAGTTTCATACACTCCCATCTTCTAAAGATTATTGCAAGACTGGAGCAGGGATGTGAACATTCAGTTCATTTAAGTTTAACTCCTCTCCAAGTCTGCTCTTTCTGTTCTCACTTCAAGCAATATTGCATTTCAGTGGGACTGCCCCCCTCCCTGCATTAGAAAATGCTTTTTTCCCCTTCAGTGAAAAAGATTATCTTTAATCTCCCTGGTCACCTGATTTGTAAGCCAATTCCAGATTATCCAAAATATCAAGGCAATAATGCTCCATCCTGAATCTCTCCGCCAAGATAAGAAGTCAGTAGTATCAAATTTAAATCCATTTGTACATATTTATTCTGTGTTATTGTGAAGAACAAGCACTTCTGTTCTCTTGGGACTTGTCTTACCACTCAGACTGAACCATATAAAGCCAGTAACGTAAGTGTCGAGGAGCTGTCATCAAATAACCTCTTACCTAAACTTCATAAAAAATATTCCCCTGCAGCAAAAAACCCTATCAAATTTAACCAAATCACACACATTTCAATCATACTAAAATAACAATTAAAATTGCAAAGACAAGTGCTCAAATATTAGAAAGAGACAAAATTATAAGGCACTCTTAATGACCTTACTCTCTCATTCATTAAAATGGTGAATGACGTGATCTTAACAAGCAATATTTTTACTTCTAATTTTGAATGGCCAATCTGAGAGAAATAGGAGCCTTGGTTTAAAAAAACAATTCAGAGGGTTGTAAAGCTCCTGACATAAAGACATCTCCTAGCATGTTCAATTGTAGCTGTGAGTCCTCAGAACTTCTTTGAATTAGATCAAAGCGTTTTGTAGTAGAAACCCAGATAACACAGTCTAAAATATGTAGCAATATCATTAACTGTGCCATGTGTTTCAAACTGTTCTTTGTCTGTTTATGCCTAATGCTCATTAGTGAATTTTAGTACAGTACAGTGTCTTGCCATGTAAATACAAGCCCTGCATTAGTCTCATATTTATTTAAATTTAGGAATGAAATTAAAATGCTAAAGCTTTATCCTCAATGTTTTCCTGACAGTAACTCCATATGAATACCTCAGACTCCTCTTCTTCTACCTGCTTATACCTTATTTTCACAAACAACCTCCAAAGTCCCTGCCTGCACAGTACCTGTGGGAACTCTGCATGTGAACTTACATACATAATATATGCTTCCTAGATGTATGTATATGTAATTTTTGGAATAGATCCTCAGAACCTCTAGTGCTGTGTGTAACTACTCACATTTATATGATGTATTTTTAACCTACAATTAGATATTAGACAGTCCTTTCAAAAAGCATGTGAAGACTGCACCAAGAACATCTCATCTGGCTGAAGTGGGAAGAATAAATTTCGAATAAAGCCACTTTATTCGATCTTTTATTCTTGATACCAATAAAAATGTCATACATCAGTGACACTAATATGTGATATTTGATGGTGCAATGGTTAGAAAACTCAAACTAAAACAAGTTTTTGTTCACCTGCTTACTCTAGCACAAGAATTATGAGAGAATTGATCTATAAAATGCCTGTACTCATAAGCCAAGCACCCAAATAGTGCAGCAGATGGATGTCCATGGAATTTCCTGTTTCAAACTGAACCTGTTATTTCCATCATTTCAGTCCTGCACAATTGTTCCTCCACCCAAGATCAGGAAAATCAGTGCTTCAGTCCCTTCCATAAATGCAGAAATTAGGACCAGCAGCCAGCTGATTACTGCAGCACTGACAGAACAATGCGATGATCTTGAAAAAGTAAAGAAAGTAGCAAATCTGAACATCTTCAATGGAGATTAAGATATTTTCTGGGCAGTATAATGTGCTAATGAACAGATAATGCAAGATTTTATCCTAGTTAATACTACATTTGTACTTTTATTTCCCTATTATCTCTAGGCTTGTAGAAATAAAAATGGCAAGTCTAAAGATGACAATGAAGGTAGGTTGGGCTGGTAGATTGGCCTAATTATTTTGACAAGAGCCTCACTCTCTCCTCCTCCTTCACTGCCACACAGTCAGACCATTACCTTCTCATGGACTGACATTGGATTTAGGTGCATGAGAGGACAGCAGCGCAAGGGAAATGTTGTGGTGGCAACAGCCCTCAGCAAGTGCTTTGTCTCAGGATGACACAGAGGGGATGGACATAGTGAGTCCTGGGTACTGGAAGAGGTACTACAGGTGAAATGCCAACAGTGATATTTAGAATGAAGAATTGAGGGTTGTTCCTCAGCTGTGTAGAAAATGGTGGTGCTTTACTTAGATAATGTATGACCACCTGGTCCAGCCAGCACTGTTGGTCTCCTCCTGGCTCCTTTCTTTTATTGCTTACTAAAAATTCACAAAAAAAAAAAAAAAAAAAAAAAAAAATCAGTGGCAGTATGGACTCAGGGAAGCAGTCTAGTCAATCTGCACAGAGTCAGGGAGCCCAGCCAATGGCACTGCTGAAAGGAGGCAAGAAGTAGATCTGCCTGGGTTCTCTTCTCCCTTCCCCAACAAGAAAAGAAAGGTTAGGAAGGATCATGCAGATCTGCTGAATTTAGCTTGAGTTGCCTTTAGTCAAAGGACTGTCAGTGGCAAATAGCGTCTGCTCACCTACAGCTCTCCCAGAAACAAATGATTGTTGTTCTGAATCTTGAAATGGTGGACACAAAGCAGAGGGCCAAGAAGTGAGCTAACACTATGCCAATTGCAACTGCAAGTTTACAATCTGCTGAAGACTGAAAAAGATTTTGTTTGTTTCATTATGTGTTTTACCCTGAACAGTCATGTAAGCTGCTCTTATTCTCAAAGTTTGTATTTTTTGTGACTATGACATCCTTTTAGGCACAGACCAATCTGAAATATTATGACTAGCAATATGAACAAATAGGCCATATAACAATTATAAACTCACTATGCTGTGACGATCTGATATATGAACAGTGGTTGAAAACTGCACTAAACTCTAAAATATTTTCCACTGCTAACAGGGTATGAGTTTATTCCAGATTTCAAAGTATTGACTGGGTTGTGGTATAAAACTACCAATTTCACGTTTTTATACCAAACCCCACAATTTCTTTCACAAATCCATTCAAGTGTTAAGGCAGAAGCTAGAATGGAAACTTTCTGTTACAACTGCAGAAGTTCAGAAAAGTTTCAGGTAATGGAGAATGAAAGGTTATGTACTAGTAAGTAATTCTTTGAGATATGTTACTTGTATGTACATTCATACTGTGCATAAGGAAGAGAGTTTTCTTCTCCTTTGAGAAAAAACTTTGACAGTTTTTGAAAAGGTTTTTTTGAGACATACTTTCTTCTGTCAAGTGTGGGACAATCCTCCCTTGGGCAAAATCAATGTTCTTTGCCTTCTGGACAGTGCCTTGGCCATTCTATTTTGTACAATGGGGCTAGACTAAAGATGATATCCAATTCTGCTTTCAAACTACACTAGTAAAAATTCACTGCATTTTATTAACTTTGGTTGGGTGATGTTTTAAAAAGCAACACTATTTCAGCCAGAAAGTAGCATGAATTGATACAAACCTTTTATTTGCCATTGTACACCTACATTTTATTCACTGTACCCTATTCCACCTGTACCCAAAGGCCCTGAGTGAATACCTGAGTACAGCAAAAGGAGCATCCACACGGCCGTAGTTAAGTACATACTTGAACAGTTTGTTGTTCACGGCCATGAACAAGATAGAAATCCTGCAGAATAAAATCGTGAAAAAGAGCAGTGTTCACATTTATAGTTTTCCTGCTTAATTTTTTGAATCACAGCCTTAGCATTCCGTTTTGAATTGGTCAGAAAAAGACACTCCTGTCCTACAGAAAAATCATGTTTCAGCATTTGTTTTCCTCACTATACAAAATGAATACTCAGAATGTTTAAGTTCTTTATACATGAAAAATCAAACAAATTACAGTTTGAAAAATCTCAAAGCTAAAAAGCATTCACCATTAGGAACATTTTCATTTTGACAGAAGATAATCCAATCTGAATTGTAATACACTTGTTTCAAACAAAATGCTTAGATCTTTTGAAAGAGTATTTTTTTCTGTAACACTGTTCCAAAATTGTAATTTTCACGTCAAGTTATTATTTAGTTTAAATTGCCATTTCAAATGAACAAAACATAATTTGCACACAGAAAACAGAGCAGAATGCTGCAAATGCCAAGCCTGCAGTCCTGTCTCGGGAATCTGGAGTTCTTTGTTCTATGATGACAGTTCCAAGAGGTGAACTTCAGAATCCAGAATACCACCACCAATTTCAGTGGGATGAGAAAACTTTCCACAGTTCTTCTTACTGCCTCCTGTAATTAACCTTTCTAATACCCAGGGAGCAGGCAGACAAGGATATCCCTAAAGCCATACAAAGATATATGAGGGTCTACATGGATCCAGACCAGGGCTAACAGGGATCCAAGCTAGTTCTTGCAGCGTCACACCTGGCTAGGCTCTCTTACACCACTGGATGTGAACTTGCTCCATGCTTTTGTGTAATAGTACACTTATGCCCTTAACCTGGCTAATTCACAAACTTTTCTGAACCAGTATTTCAGCACCCAGAGCCTACTCAATCCACAACACTGGCTATTCAAGATGAGCAACTCTAACCAGCTTTTTCAAATTATTTTATTATTTTTTGGTTTTCCACTATTATTCTTTCCTAAAGCTCATGCTGGCTTGTTATTCCTTATCAAATAGTTTAAATTGCTGCTTTGCTTGTCAATGCAATTTCTCATACTGACACATTGCTTATCCACTGGTTTCTTGCCCATTGCATTTTTATTTTAAAACAAAAGTATATTGTAATATATTTCATAATGTTTAAAGACCTATTTGTATACTATACCTCATCAAATTCTTCCGTCATTTTCCTTATGATTTCTGCATTTTGCATGTTCCTGAACATTTCAATTCTTACAGTACCTGTAATGTAATGAAGGAACAAAATAAATTAACACAACCCATTTTTTGTTATCTCAAAATATCAATGTTTTTCTGCTGCTAAATTTACAGCTCAATAATACATGAAAGAGTATATAATACAATAATAAGAGAAACTCATTGAACAAAACTGTCTTTTGAATAAGTGGATAAAACCCCCCTCTGTTCTGCAAAGTGCTATCAGACTAGAATTTAGTAAAATTTTCCATATTTTTACTCTTTACAGCTGAGCAAGTGTGATACACAAGTGAGAGCAATGCAGGACTCGCGTGATCTCTGCAGTTGCCAAGTGTTAATTTTGTGTGCAAAATAAAATGAAGACCATCTTTCAGTTCCACGGCCACTACTAGTAATTCTCTACTTTTTATGTTGGGTCACCTGGTTTACAGATATACCACAATCTCTATGCAGAGACACAGGAGTGGTTTTCAAACGGCTTAGCTTGGAACCAGCATGGCTTATTGACTTCGGCACAGCACTGTGTGAATGGAGCTACAGCACCTGCAGAGCAGAGCTAGCACGACTGCATCGCATGGTGCTCCTGTCAGCAAGTTTTTCCAAAACCAAAAGCTCCAAAGGGCTCAGTCAAGATGTAAGCCAGCTCAGGACCAAAAGCAGCAACTGCATCTACGTTATTCCTTCATTTGGATTATGCCATTACCACCCATTACCTGAACAGTGAAGTTGATAGGATCAACTTTTCATTGTAAATTGAACAAAGCTACCTCAATTGAAAACATAACAACACAATAGAAATAAATGAAAATTCTCATTACTTGATCCTAAAATCAGTCAGTATAAATGAATAAAATATTTTTACACATTATTGTCTTCGCAACTAGACACTGTCTAAATATCCAACCACATAACGCAAATCAACATAGAGAACTTTTTTTTTTTGCTAATGCACGATCTTCTTTTTGCCACTTCACAATCTTCTTTTGTTAATGGAGGAAATGCAGAAAAATTAAGCAAACTGCAGAGCTACAAAATCCATCCCAACGTCATTAACATTACAAAGAGTAAGTCTTCTTGCTTTTGCAAAAAATTCAATTGGATTAATGATACACTGCATGGCTCCAAAAATTCAAACCATAATAGAAGCAGCTTAACAGCTAATAGTATTAGGCCCTGTACAAAGGATAAATAAAGATAATTTAAGTACACTAAATATTATGAGAATGTTTTAATTCCAATATTTTATTCCTTGAAAAACAAGCATTAGAAACATACGCATTTCAAAATATGCAAGCCCAGTTACAGCACACCAATCCTCTATATCTTAGTAGGGGTACTGTTTTACAACACAACTTAAATATTGATTTCTTGAATTGGTTTTGCTTCTTCATGAAATAATATTTACTTGTTATCTCTTTTATACGGGGTAACACTGTGAACCTCAGTTCTAACAATGGTGATTTAAGTTTGTGCATGGCAATTTCTATATTATTAATAAACAATTAGTAATGCAATATATTAATATAAAACAAGAAACCCAAGAGAATGCTACCATATGACAGCTGCATACCTGGTTTATCAGCTTGGAAATCATCTGTAAATGCAGCAACATTTTAATGTTTCCCCCAATATTGAAAGTTTTGTATCAAATAAGTGAAACAGTTTCACAGTACATCTCAGAGTATTGAATAATGGACAGCTATTCTTAGAAATCCACCTCAACTGCATTAATACCCCTTTCTCTCACTGCATGCTGTCATATGTGGCTCTTTGCATTGGTAACATAACCCTTATTGAAAAAGTAACCTATTGACCTTTGTTGTTTTATTTCTTATAGCCCTGATTCTAATTTTATTCTTATCTAGATCTTCTGTTAATAACCCCAAATAGCTTCCACATAATACATAACCATGTTACTTTGTCAGAAAAAGTAAAAACACCATAACTAAAATTCCTTGTTAATGCACTTCACTCAATTCAAATCTCCTTTCAGCTTTGTATAATTCTGTTGTGGTTCTCTGTATCTTTTCTTCCTGAGGATACAGAAAGCAATTATACTGTGGTCACTATTACTCAGTGGCTCAGATATTATTACTTCTTTCTTAAATAACCTCCTGCATGTTACTTCACAGTCAAATTAAGTATAATTTTTCCTTGAACAATTTCTCTCAAGGAATCTGTTTCAGGAGATGACTGCTTAAAACACTGCTTCTGTAATTCCACAAACTTGCAGATGCAGTAACAGTGCTCCAAGAAAGCTGATGGCTCGTACTGGATGCGCACACCCTCCATGTTACTATCAGACCACAAATTGTACACACTGTGCCACAGACACATGGACCCTGCCCACTAAATTGGCCAAGGAGACAGGTTGCAAACACAGGTGGGTTTCTCTTGAATCATGGAAAGGCTTTTTACCTTCCATGACAAGAACTGAGACAGCATCACCTATCTCCTGAGCACTTTAGATTTCGATTGATTGCTGTGCAGAGGTGTTTCAGATAAGGCTGGTGTAGATTCTACAGACATCTTCCAAACAAGCAATGGTCCAGCTCTTTGAAAGGATCAGACAGGGACATACATAGGATGAAACAAACTCTTGACATCTCCTAGGGATGGCAGGGTGGACAAGAGCTCAACATTACCCATGAAGTGTCAGCAGGCATTAAGAGCAGTGAAGATGAACAGCACTTATCAGCTCACTGTCATGTCTCATTCTTTCCTCAACTTTTTATGACATGGAAGTCATGTCAAGCAAAATGAGCATTTCTACTTATCTGGCAGTAGGCAATAGCTTTGGCCTGACTGCTTTTCCTACCACCACCTTTCCCTCACCTGACCAAAACACAATCCTGTCTGTTTTTCTGGGGAACTGATTTAACACTCTGTAAATATGCTATGAAGACTGCTCACAACACATTTCATGGTGTCATCACAACATTTCAACACCGCAATGGTCAACAATGTTCACATTCATAGTTTTTGATTAGTGAAAAGCTAAACTCATTTTTCAAGTGAATCCTGAAAATATAACAGATTTTCTATAAACTATAATTGAAGGTGTGGAATGCATTCCTAAGGTCTCTGCTTTACTCATGCTGCTACTAGTCTTCTATCCTTTTCTAAACTGAGTTTTACCTCTATCTTGAAGCTCTCACTCTGTATTTAGTGAAGAGGATTTAACAAATCAAGAAGCCTGTTCTACTTCAGTAATAAGTTCTCAGTTCAAACTTATTCACACATGTTGTGTTTTAAAAAGGTCTTCTCACTGACATGCAAGTGTATTTCCTTGATGACAAAATTCCAGTTTAACTTTCAGCTAAGACAGGTATCAATTAAATTTGTCAACAATTAATCATGTCACCCAACCCAGCTTTTAAAAGTGAGAAGAAAAAACCCATACAGAGGACACAACATTATTTCAACTAGATGGGAGAAAGACTAAAAGGGCCTTTAAAAAATTGGATTAATAAACTTAAGAAAAAAAACCCAAAAAACTGTGTACAAAACAAGATACAACATTTCAGGGGATATAACATATCACAGACTCAGTGGCTTCAAAACATATATGTATAGTGAGAAGACTAACCAGTTATAATAGCAAGCCCTGCAAAAGAAAAGTAACAACAAAAATCTCCTAGACCTTTGGAAGATGTATAAGCTCTCAAATTTGAGCAACAACCAACCTTTAATACCAGGAGTTTAAGAGGGTAGTCTTTGAATGCAGATTGTCCCATGACTACCTTTCCTCCTGTATTGGCTTTGTGTGGCAAGGTTTTGGTAGCCGGGGGGGGGTGGGGCGGGGCGGTTACAGGGGTGGCTTCTGTAAGAAGCTGCTGGAAGCTTCCCCTGTGTTCGAGAGAGCCCATACCAGCTGGCTCTAAGACGGACCCGCCGCCGGCCAAGGCCGAGACAATCAGCGATAGTGGGAACGCCTTGGTGATAACATTTTTAAGAAGGAAAAAAAAAGTTGGGACGGGGAGAAACTGCCGCGGGAGCGAGGAGTGAGAAGATGTAAGAGAAACAAGCCTGCGGACACCAAGGTCAGTGAAGAAGGAGGGAGAGGAGATGCCCCAGGCGCCAGAGCAAAGATTCCCCTGCAGCCCGTGATGAAGACCATGGTGAGGCAGGCTGTCCCCCTGCAGCCCAGGGAGGTCCACGGTGGAGCAGATCTCCACCTGCAGCCCGTGGAGGACCACACGCCAGAGTAGGTGGGTTCCCAAAGGAGGCTGTGACCCCGTGGGAAGCCCACGCTGGAGCAGGCTCCTGGCAGGACCTGCGGATCTGTGGAGAGGGGAGCCCACGGAGCAGGTTTTCTGGCAGGACTTGTGACCCTGTGGGGGACCCATGCTGGAGCAGTGTGCTCCTGAAGGACTGCACGCCGTGGAAAGGACCCATGCTGGAGCAGTTCGTGAAGAACTGCAGCCCGTGGGAAGGACCCACATTGGAGAAGTTCGTGGAGTACTGTCTCCCGTGGGAGGGACCCCACACTGCAACAGGGGAAGAGTGTGATGAGTCCTCCCCCTGGGGAGGATGAAGCAGCAGAAAATAACGTGTGATGAACTGACCATAAAACTCATTCCCCATCCCCCTGTGCCGCTGGGGTGGGGAGTTGGTAGAGAATCCGGGAGTGAAGTTGTGCCCGGGAAGAAGGGAGGGGTGGAGGGAAGGTGTTCTGAGATTTGGGGTTTTTTTCTTATTACCCTGCTCTGGTTGATTTGTAATAAATCCAGTTAATTTTCCCCAAGCTGAGTCTGTTTTGTCCATGACAGTAATTGGCAAGTGATCTCTCCTGTCCTTATCTTGACCCATGAGCCCTTTGTAATATTTTCTCTCCCCTGTCCAGCTGAGGAGGGGGAGTGATAGAATGGCTTTGGTAGGCACCTGGCCAGGGTCAACCCACCACACCTCCTCTGAAACAGAAGGTACTAACCTGGAAATCAGAGAACACCATCATACCAAATACTACACTCCAGGGGCTTCCTGCATATGGCAATTCTTGTATTTCTACAGGAAGGGAAGCTTGTATGACAGAAACAAGCCACTGCGTAAGTGGTACTCCAGCTGTAATAGCCCACAGTTATTTAAACACAACTAATGAAGACAAATTACTCACTAGTAAATGGACTCTTGAAATCTAAACTACTGACAGTTGGTAATAAATTACATACTATGTAGTATACTAACTGTACTATACAGTCAGTTTTAATCTCTGGCACCTTTATTCACAGAAGCTACACAGCTGATTTTATCCCTCTTATTTTGGACCACCTGCCCAAACTGAGTAAGCTGCAAGAAAAGTGGTGGGAAAATTGCAGCTCAAGACTAAAGTCAGTGGATATAAAGTAAGCCCACAGTGTTCTGCCAAAGAAGGACCTTAAATTCATAGTAACTGATTAGCATCTCTCAACCACACTTATTGGAAAAACAGTAACCAGAGGAAAGATTTATAAAGGCATCAAGATGAAGACACTAGAAGATTTGCACTGGAAAGTATCATATGAAAAAGGCAAAGTGCTCTTCTGCATTAACTGAAAGTTGACAGTTGGGATCAGAGCACTGGGAAGTAGTCTTGACTGTTGAAACTGTCAAGAGAGGGCAAGTTTAATAAAGACTTTGCAAGGATGGATGATTACAGAATCGTTGGATGGGCAATATTTCTTTCCCTTGATATCATTCAATGTGCATTTCCTATACTTTTTTCCCCACTTACCATTTAGATCATAAGAAATAATCCACTTCTACAATGTCCATAAGTGCAGTTTTTAATCGTCTCAGAAGTGTTAGTGACAAATCTCCATATGAAAGATGATAAACAAAGACTGAAGTCAAATCATAAAGAGAACATTATTTCTCACTGGTCAACTTGGGTCACAGTACACTTCTGTAATACTTCATTTACTGTTCCCAGAAGAGAGCTGCCTGAAACTAACCAGAAATTACTCGTGCCAGTAAAAAAGTTTATTTTCTGTGGCTTGCTCATGATCACATAGGAACACTGAAGGAGATCTTACCTCATTGGAATCAATAGGTATTAATCATTAATCTAAATGGAAGCCGTATTGGGAGAGCTGAAGAGCATCCAAATAGATGCTGAGACTTGTAAATCCCACTGGGGCTCCTACCTCTTTATTGATTTCTGTGCTTGAAAACTGAAACACTTTACTGAAACCAGAAGTTAGGATTCTAGAAAGAAGTTAGCCTAGATACTTATTTGAATTTCAGCTTTCGCAGCACATGCAGGAATAGAAGACCCTTTTCTTGATTTATTCTCCAATTCCTCCCGTTGCACAAGACTCTACGTTTCCCAACTTCTGCTACCAATAAAACAGTATTCAAAAGCCAGTATCTTCCTAAAAAACACAGCCCTAATTCATCTGTAGAGCAGCTTTTGATGGTGAACTCTTACTGAATGAATCAGCTAGAATCCCAATGGGAAAAAAAAAATACAGCCTCATGCAATTAAAACCTTATCAAACAGAGAATCACAGGCAACTGAAAAAAGAATTCTAATGGTTCATCCAAGTCTACCGTTGTACAACAAAACCAAAACCAAATATCTGTCAGTTCCCAAAATATGTTCAAATGTATTCTCTGAGAACTCCCTGCAATGTTAACTCCTTACCATTCACCTGATACACAGTATACACAGGAAAACTGTATTCTCTTGCTGCAGTCCAATTCTTTAATTGACCTTCTGCTTATTAATTTACATACCAGAATAAAATTTTGTTACCCTTAATTTTGTTTTACTTATTTTATGCATTGCTCTGATTTTGTCCAACACACTCCTGCAATTCTTGAATATCTACCTTTAATTCTTTGATTTTTCACATTCCCTTTTGATTTTCAGACCACTGCATGGCTCAAACAAGTTGTTCTCTTGCGATAATTCCTATTCTTCCTTTGCTTTAGGTTATTTTGCACTTGAGTCTTGAATACCTTTTTTTGGAACAGGAAGCTCTTCATTTTTTTTTCCTTGGTCATGTTTCCCACGCAGACTTGTGTATTTATTTTTTCAGTATAGTCTCTTCCTATTTTGAAGACCATTATCATTGTTTTGCCCTTCACTTTGCTCTCATAGAATTAGGAATATTAATATTCTCATGACTGAGCTCATTTAAATTGCCATCCCAATAATGAGAATTACCTCTAGAGAAGAGTGTTTTTCCATTTGTATTCTCCATCTTCTGTATCAAAAAACTGTCACCACCACATTGTAAGAATTAATTGGACAATCCTTACCTTGCTATATTCTACTCCTTGATGACATCTTGTTAGTTTAAGTCCCTTCATCTCACAACCTACTGTACATCATACAACTCTATACACTGATTAAAAAACAACAATGAAGCTTTTGTATCAGGCCTTCTTGTTTTCATGCCTCATAGTAGATGTCTACAGCAGAAACTCCCAGCTTCTCTCCCCTTCTATCACTGCCTAGACATTTTCAAGAAAGCTATTCTACATTTCAGAACAAATGTAAATGTTAGACAGGACAAGGATTTAGTGGAAAGCTCCTTTTCCTGAATTTTTAGACCTTGATTTTGCTAAAAAACCTTTCCAAACAGTTTTGTGGAATTAGATAAAGACCAGAAAAGCCATTACAGAGAACTGCATTAGCTCCACTGTGAGTCTTAAGCTGTGTAAGAAACATACGAAAAGAACAGACTTCCACCAGATAGCAGAGAAAAGGACAAATAAAGTAATTTGTTACTTGTCATCATGAACAGATACTTGAGGGTAGAGACATGTTTTTCTGTTGCAGTGTGATATTAAAGCTGAGAAAATCTGCAATGAAATCTAGGTTCTGGAATGGAGGAAACTTTGGTCGTTACAGTCCTTTCATCGCTCTTACTGCCCTTTTGTGCTCTCTCCTCCCAATGCCTGACTGCCACCTACAGTTCCTACTCTGTGCTCTTTACATGTCCAACAATGGCATGAACATATAACATACACAGTCATTAACTGAGACAGAAAGAAGCACAAAGGGATCACTACTAAAGCATTTTAAATTTTACCTCCTCCATAATATGAGGCATAGAAATCTGTTATCGTTCTGGTTTATGTAACTTAAACATAAGCAAGAAAACACTTTTTCATTATTGTAATTCAAAAAATTAGCTGAACTGTTTCTCCTGGCCTTTCATAACCAAATTCAGCCTAAAGGAAGATGTCTTGCCCAGTACAGAAACCTCAATATAATCTCTTAAAGTTTACTAAACGGGAAACTGATCAAAAACAATCAGTAATGTTAATAGTGCCAGCAGCTATAAGGAGTTATCAATAAAGGTTGTCAAAAATGTTGGTAAAGCTGGGAGGACTTAGTAATAGTTTTGACTATCATAGGGCTCACTACATGAAACAGTGGAATTTTAGTATCAAATCCTTGCTATTTCTGATACCCAAATTCAAGGATAATTGTTTCATTTTTAGAGCGAGCCATTCCATATTACACTTCAAAGTTCAAAGTTCTGAATGAGATTAAGAAGTTGATGACTTAATGTATATAACTAGTTTTTCATATGATTTGAACTGTTCATCTCTCTTCAAAAACAGAATGTCATTTAACTCAGAAGGTAACAGTGAAGGTAATGATTCCCTCATTACAGGTATGGGAAGAAATACATTGAAGACTGTCAGAAATTTTTACAAACAAGACAATGATTGGCGTCAATGACAATCCAGTTATTTCCCCTTGCTGGAAAAAAAAAAAAGTACATATTTTTATAGTAAAAAGTGATAGAAACTTAACATCCACTGTAAAGAAAACAAATCCTATGAAATTCCTAAGCTCAAATTACATGTGAGAATTTGCTACTAGCTTAAACTATCCTGGGTGTCAGAAGAATAAAAAAAGGGAAAAATAAAGAATTCAGGAGTGACCCAAAGAACTACATACCATTAAATCTGATTGCTGTGCCAGACTGGAAGGTGATGTACTACAGAACTGGTGGGCCTATTCAAGGGTTGATGTTATTTTTGTGAAGTAATGCTTCACAGACCCCTTGGAGCTCCAGAAGGCATCAATAAGCAGCTAGAAGTCATACATTTATGCAACACATACACATTTTCCAAATCCTGTAATGATCTCCCTCGTCTTCGTTCTTAAAGAAGTTGATATGCAATAATAAAGAAAGTTTTCAGATTAAAAGATAGTAAAGCAAAGATAGCAAAATGGTCAGTTTTCAGAATGGAATGAACCTATCAATAGATCTTTCCAAGCATCGCTGTTGATAGAAATATGCTAAATAGCAGATATAAATGCTTTAAAAGAAAGGATAATAATGAAGCTGACAAATTTTGCTGGTGACAGAGTTATTTGGAGCAGCTAGAATTAAAGCTGACAGCCAACGCTGCCAAAGGATTTCATAGTAATGAAATTGATAAAATGGCAAACAATGCTTTTCAGGAAAAAAGCATGCTAATTCCACAAACTAGTAGCAGAAAAAGAAGTAGGCCTACATAATTTAGTACATCAAAAAATAGGACATTTCATGTGTTCAAGTCTTAACATTTTGATGAAGGAAACTTCCTTACTCTGAGTTTAAGGCAGATAATACTGTTTTGATATGGCTCTGCAATATGTGCATTTGGAAATTGTAAGCTGCTTTTCATCTTGATGTTAATGCCACTGAGTGAGTAACAGAAGCCAAATAATTAATAACCAAAGCCACTAAACTTGCAATCTAGTATTTGTACTGACTGATTTCACAAAATAGATCTTCTCATGCTTTGATGGCTTGAAGTAGAATTTCTCACAAGGCACCCACCTTTTTGTCAGATAACTTCAGACTTGAACAACAGTAAATGACATGAACATGAGTAAAACGCTCAGGAGCCTTTGCTACCCCAAAGGCAGTGCTTTGCTCCTGATAATGTCTTAATGCTTTTGCACTTGGAAGCATCTACAACTGAAGTCATCCAGCAGCCACATCCTGCCCTGTATTGCTTGAATTCACTCTGACTGAATGAGAAGTCCGTGATCAAGGAGGACACTTACGCTTGAGGAGAGAGGGAAAGCACTGACTCCAATGTATTCTTGGGTTTATGCTCCTCTGAAACTTTCCACTTCTCTACTTAGTACTGGTTCCAAGATTCATTTCTGTGACCAATACTCATTGCTGCAGTTTCCTGCACATGTGCTGTAAGGGAACTTTTGTTAAAAAAAAATTCCTCATGGATCTGATGAAACAAAAACTAACATATGGATTTTTGCAAACAGTAATCAGCACGAGGTGTTAGGAAGTGTGCAAATACAAGTCATCGTCAGATGAAGCTTGCATTTGGCAGTAGTTTAGGGTTTACCTGAACTGCAGGTTGTTAAGCCACACTGTGACTGTTGGATTTAATGGCTGCTAGTGGATCTATCATCTCTTAATCCATTTGTACTTTTCAACTCCACAGAACTGTGCATCAATAAAACCTGCAGTTTAGCTCCATATTCCTTAAGAAGGTATCTTATTCTATTTTTAAAGCTGCTGCCTGATCATTTTATTTGATAAGCCTGAGATCTTTTTTTTTGCAAAGAGTGAATAATTGTTCCTCTATTTGCCATTTTTTTTCACTATTGCTTGTTTTTTTCTCTCTAATTTTTGATATCCTTTTGGAAGTGGGATGGTCAGAAATAGATTCAGTGCTCACAATGCACGTGCAATGTAAGTTTGAGAGATATATTTTTTCCTTCTTTCTAATATACATACACATAAATTTGTCTTTTATTTCTAATTCTTAACTTTGCCTCTCAGAGCACTGCCAAGCAAAGAGGTTGTATTTTCAAATTATTCACAATGACAGCAGGCCCCAGGAGCAAAACATTAGTAACTACCGCTTATCACTGCATATGTGGAACCAGACTTTGGCTGCGTGCTGTCAGAAGTTACTCAAATCCAGCAATATAAAAATAGGTAGTTCAGAGGTAGAGTTGAAAGTTAAGTGTTAAATACAACAATGTAAATATTTAAAGCCCATTTAGGTATATCTACTCTTTCAGAGTGCTTTTATCAAAGACTGTTTTCATATCTAGACTCACCCATCACCTGTGCTGTTAACATGCAACAACGTAAGCTTCCCTTTGTGACAAGAGGAGCCCAGTGTGGGCCTAAGCTCTCCCCCTCCTTTGGTGGGGATCTTACCTCTGTGTATAAATACCTGATGGGAGAGTGCAGAGACAATGGTACCAGACGCTTCTCAGTGGTGCCCAGTGACAGGAGAAGAGCCAGACAATCCCAACATGAGCACACTCGTAGAACATAGCTGTGTAAGCATTTTTTTTAGCCAAGGGTGGAGTAAAAATATTATTGCCATTACAGGCCACAGGCATCGTAACTGTGCCTATGTTCATTGCGCACAGCCCTAGTCCCAAGCTGTTAGGCTAGTTATCAACGTTATGAGTACCTGCTGTGTGAACTGGAGCTCGGTACCAGGTGTGTCTTGTTATAATGCACAGTTCAAGTGTGGGATAATATAATAGCAAAGGCCTTGAAAATATGGAATCTGCCTGATAAACTGATTTCAGCTAAGACCAATTGC
Organism: Astur gentilis; assembly: GCF_929443795.1. Lineage (NCBI taxonomy): Eukaryota > Metazoa > Chordata > Aves > Accipitriformes > Accipitridae > Astur > Astur gentilis. The sequence goes on from NC_064885.1 coordinate 16,492,329, forward strand.
TTTGTACCATTACTTTGTACTTACATTGTACCAATATGCTCTCTTTGTACTTTTTACAATATTTCACAGCAATTACAATAAACTCCAGAGCAGTTTAAAAAACATTGATTACTCCTCAAAAGAAAAATAATGGATCTCTGTTCCACCATACTGGAAGAGGCTTCATATACTATAGATTCTTTATTATGCATTCTTCTGGATAGCTAAAAGGTTTAATCAACCAATTTTGAAAGTAATAAATAGATAATTATTATTATTTTAAAACAGATTATTTATTACTGTTCTGTTTCCTATGATTTTTGCCAAATGTTTGTCCACACAAGGACAAACTCACAGCTACCTATTTTCCCTTGAAGTCTAGAATTGTAGAATAATTTCCGTTGGCAAGATTCCTGTCAGCTAGTTCAAACCCTTCCCAAAGCAGGGGCAACTAGATCAGGCTGCCCAGGTGAGTTTTGAGTTATGTCCCAGGATGGTAATCCCACAGCCTCCCTGAGCCCTTATGCCTCCAGTACTTGACCACCTCATGGCAAAAATGTTTTCCCTTATATCAAACTGGAATTTTCCATTTTTCAAATTGTAACTGTAAACTGCCATCCTATTACTATGGAATTGCATGAAAAGTCTGGCTCCACCTTCTCTCTAGTCTCTCATTATTTGAAGAAAACAGGAAGATCTCCCTTTGGCCTTCTCGAGATTGAGCAGGTCTGTTCTCACAGCTTTTCCTCACTCAGGACAGTGAGGACTCCACTGAAGGCCTTCTGGAAATTCAGGCAGACTCTTTTAACCACATCACACTTAGCCACATTTCCTGCTTCAAGGAACTTCAGGCTCTCTTTCATAGAAACCATCCATCAAGGACATCCACTTCAGAAGTCCATCCTTCCTTTCACTTTCTATGAATGTGCTTGTCCCACCTACAAGTTCGCACTGACAAGGCAGCTCAGCAGTGACCCACAGACATTAACGCCAACCTTCAACACCCCTTCACACACGTTTTTGCCAAAGGATATTTTCTTTATCAGAGAAACAAATTTCTTTTTAGTCAATGCCTACATTTCTCCCAACAAATAAAACAAAACTCTATAAAACATGGTACCTCCACTTACCAGGAATTTAGGAGGCAAAAGACAAGCACAGGAGTATTATATAGCCAGGGTCCACCCTCCTTCCCTCAGGCTTTCTGCTTCCCCTAATGAAGTATTGATCCTTTCCTCAGTCCTGTTACTCTTATTTCTAGCCCTATTTCTCAGTGTTTCTCAGAAGTAGTAAAGAAAGGAAGATGAAAAAGAAGTCCTAAAAAAAAATTACAAAAAGATAAGTAATTATCTAAAGATCTTCAACTGATGCGAGAAGCTCTAGACTCCACAAAAAGTAGTATCTCATAAGAAAGAAAACAAAGCAACAACAACAAAAAGAGAGAAACAGAATTCTTTACAGCACTTTTCTTCCCTCAAAGCAATAGGCCAGGCCTTTCTGTGGGCTGTGTCACACCTGGGTGTTGCCAAAGATCTGACAGAACTCGGCAGGCTAAAAAAAAAATAAAAAAAAATAAAAAATGTAAGTCCCCTGCAGCTGCTGAAGGACCACCATGCTCTGCTTCTCATTCACCTGCCTCTTGCCCCTCGAGACAACTGATCTTGCTTTATTTACTTCAAGGAAGACACCGGTAACTGCATTAGATCTTTTCAAATACAGCTCTGAAGAAATACACTTGGTAAAGGTCCTCTACAATTTTACTTAAACTGTTTGCTGCTCCAATATGTGGAAGGAAAGGATGAGACATAAAAGGAGTGTCTGCATTTGCAGCATCTATACAGTGTCAAATATTATTAGCAATGGCACCACCAAACACACCAAAATCTCTCCACGTTTCCCAGAGCCAATCCTTACTTTTCAGAATTCCTCAGTCATCACTCTGAGAGCCACCAGGCAACACTGACTGGTATCTTCCCGTATCATTTATTTGATGGAAAAAAATCAGACATGTTAAAAAACAACAGTAAAATAGACACTTTGTAAGCACTGCAAGCAGAGCTGCAGCAGAAAGCTTTAACAGCTGATTTTATGAAAGCTAGCATGCTTCATAAAATGAGACTGGAGACACAGAAACAACTTATATCTAAAACATTTAATTTCCCTCATTAAATGAAAGTCACCATCTACCTGAAAAGTTTCTATGCTTTATTAATCTGAAAGAAGGAAATGAGACTTGTGTGCATTTCTGTCTGTAAGCATGCTGCTTAATAAATTCTGAACTATTTGTTTAAACTGAATCTGACTGATCTTGAATATAAAATGCCCCAATAAATTTTACAAAAGCAGGTAGTTGAATAGAAGCCAAAAAGGTCATTCAGGCACAGTATGAACCATGACCTCAGTCTCTGTTAATCTCTCTCAGCCTCTCACTGAGGCTGCTGCTTCTTCAAAAGCTTCAACTGGAACACACCAACCTCTTGCCCAGCAGCATCCGTCTATATAGCTTATTGAATTTCCAAAAAGTTACAAGCTTCTTCCAAATCTTTTTTAGAGTTACATGGCATTCAGAACATCTCTCATAAAGAGTATCTGACACTTCATGAATACGTTCAACAGCTTTTGTATAATTCAGTAAAGTTGATCAACACAGATACACTAGAAATCACTCTTCATTAGTTCTGCTTCTCATGAAGTCACTTTAAATAATTTAGAGTATATTAAAGACTAAAGCACTTACTGACCACGATCTGTGAAAAGACAACGCAAAAATTAGCTGAGCTGGCTCAAAAGCAATGCCTTTATCTTTCTCTCCTCATTTAAAAGCATGCAAGATGAGTGAAGTTCTTCTTTCACATTTTTCCTGCTTTGCTAGGAAAAAAATTTGTTTGCTCTTATCTGTTAGCTCACTCCAATACCCTTTGTACTTTTTTGACTATCCAAACACATGTATGGAGGTTTTTCTTTGTCTAAGGAAATAAAAAGATTTTGAAAAATCAAATGCAAAAAAATACATCATCTTTGTGCTTAGAAACTAAAGCAGAAATTAAGAAGTGCCAAACAAGTGCTCTGTGCACTCCTGATTTAGTCTCTGTGTGTCAACTTTGATGAGTCACCAACTTACATGGTTATCTATTATTCTGTCTAGCTTCATTAGCCACAGAAAATAGAACCATTTTGGAATCAAATAGGGGCTGTGTAGGTGAAGTTATTGTATCTCTGATGTGTGCAGCTCTTGCTACAGTCAATGAACCAAGTAAGGAAGTGAAGGAAGAAAGAGGATGGTCTTACAAGAGGAATTGATTAGGATGCTGCAGACTGCTATTTTCTTTCACTTCTGAGTTCCTGTAAGAGTCTGGATAATTTAAACTATTTCAAAGATGGTCCATAATGGCATATTCTCCATTTCCCAGGCATCTACCTTGCAGTCTCATGGATGAGTTTACAGAAATGCAGTGCACAAACAATTGTAACTGCATGTACACTGACTGTAACACTGTCCTTCGGGTATGTAAAAAACCCTAAACTTAAGAAAAAGGGGAAAAGCTTGAATTAGCCCTTCCTTACTGGAGAGGGTAAAGAAAAGGGCTTAGGCTAGAGTCCTGCTTTTTCCTTATTGCAAATATATAGATATTATACAAAATTAAGAACTCCAAGTTTCCAGTCCATAAACTTTTCTTTAAGAAATCTTCTAGGTACTCCAAGCCTAGTCATTAAGCAATTTGAAGAGAAGGAATAGGAAATCAATAACAGCTATGGTGTAAAACATGTAACATGTTATCTGAAAACACCTCCCCACAGGGAGTGGCACAGATACTGTACCTGCTGTCTCAAAAGCTTTTTGTATCAATGACTCTGTGCCTGGATTAGCCATTTACAGAGCAGAGACAAGATCTTTACTTTATTTGCAAGGGGTTTACAAAGAAAAACTAGATTAAAACTTATAGAAAAAAAGCCCTTGAGGAAAACTTTTTTTTTTTTAATTGGAACTTGGCTACTATGGAAGAATAAGAGGAAGCATCATATTAAAAGTGAAATTAACACAACACAATGAATAGTTGCTCAGCATGTTTTGGCATGGGTAAGAGAACAAGAGAGCATGTACTAGAGCCAAAAATCTGGCTAGAAGTCTGGATATGCTTGTAAAAAATATAATACAAGAGGGAACTGTCACCTCAGAACTGAGAAAACAAACTGCTGGAACACACACAGATCACAAGAAGTGTTGACAAGACAAATATAAGTGGGAATGTGGAAAAAGGAGCAGAAAACTGAAAAAGCTCAACATAGAACTTGTTTCTCAACAGTGGATGTCTAGGATTCACGAAGAAGTATTTGAGAACAAAATGTAAAAAAAGATATACCTATGTAAGATACACCAGAAAGACAAAACTTTATGTAAATGATAAAGCAGCAAGTACTAAGAAGAGTGCTGAAAGACAAATAGTAATAAATAGCAGATGAAATACAAGAGGGAATGAAGAGTTTGAGTACGTTAACACAAAGATAGTGACCTCAAGGGGAAAAATTAATCAAGTACCACCAAGGAAAAAGGAAAGAAGAAAAACACAGAGGAACATTGCAAGTAAGGCAGGGTTAATCTGGAAAATGGCTTAAACCCTTATTTACAATCTCCTCTCTGATTATTTTGGATCCTCTACCTTACAAATTTTAACATCAGAATTAGTTGAAATGGTGTGTTTTGCTAAAATTAAAAATGGCCCCGTAAATACATCAAGTATTCTCATGCCACTAATAATATTCTTTGTAGATCTCCAAATGCAAAACACCACTTATGCATCCAAAGAATAAGGCAGCCACCTTACTCCTCTGGTTATGTCTTACAGCTTGGTGGAAAAATCCTTAAAGTGGAAAAATACAAAGCAATACTTGGGTAAAATAAAATATTTTAACATAACCTTCAGCTAATGTTTTGTTGTTGGGTTTTTTGGGGTTTTTTTTAGAAACATTTAGTTTTCTCAATATTTTGTAACAAATTGCTCAGAATGTTGGGGGGGTTCTTCCTTATTTTTTTTCCCCCAGCTTTCAGCACTTTAGGCAATCTTTCCTTTTAAGGTTTCTCAGTGCTCTCTCTCCCCCCCTATCAGTTTAAGTCTGGAAGTCTTAGTATCAGGATGTCTTTACTATAATATGCTGACATTTTTAAGTTTAACCATAATGCTGAATCTTCTGTACAGTACCCATTTTTTTGGCATACCTGCATTCTCAGCCATAACTCCATGTCAACATAGACTGTCTAGTAGTTACTTTGTTGTCCTTCGCACATGAAATTTTCCTTGAAGTCCACGATAAAAACACCAAAGACTGTTATACTATGGATCAACTGCTTGATGAGAATATTGAAAAATTGTGTTACATTTTTAATTTATGCCCTGTTCAGCAGTATAATCTGGCTCTATCATTCTGCAGCACCTTAAAGCAGCCCCACAACATACTCATCAGAGAAAATGAGTATACTGCTATTTTGGCTGTTGAAATAAAGCTAAACCACTGGGATGTACACCTGTCTGCCTCTCTCTTCTGCTTCCTAAGCTCATCTATGTAGATGTGCCCCCACAGAACACATTCCTTTCGTGTAATTTTCAGAATTCGTAATTTCTTCCTTTTGCCTTATACTTTCCTGCATTTAAAGGCACAAATTTACCTCTTCATCCTTCACTCAACTGTTACAGAAGTTTCAGTTTCCCCTTCTCTTTGAAATTTCCCTATTAATGAGATCTCATGCATGTAATTAATTTTTTTCTAGGATATTTAGTACTTTTTTGCTGTTATTACAGGCTGATAAGAACTAAAAAGAAATGCACTGAGGATTGCCCATTTTCAAAATGCCTACCACCTCACATTGTTTCCATGAGATTGAAGTCTCAAAATACCGACAGGTTAAATGCATTTGTCAAAATAGTGCAATGTCCCTCACTGTTTCTAATCAGAATGAACTGCAAGCTTTGCTCAACACAGGCAGAGAGGAACACTACCAGGGGGTGAGGAGTGCAGATGCTCGCCTTTCCCAAGAGCAGCTTGTTGCCTAGTCTTCCTTCAGAGCACCAGGAAACATTAGCCACTTAGATCACTTCTGTGTGTATTTCCCTGAAAGCAAGCTAGGGGATGTTCATCTGTGCATGTTAAATCTAAATCTAAGCCCTGCAGTTTATCTCTAACTTGTCTTACATCTTCACAGCTCAGTACTAAACCTGGTCCATAGTATTGCTCTTGATTTTATAACCTACCATAATTGGAGCAAAGCCAATGCAAGTAAGCTCAACTACTAATACTGTATGCTACAATAAATATACTTTATAATCAAAACATTGTACTATACTAATATGCATTATAGTGTGCTATACTAATATTACTCTAGTACACAGTTGAAATCAATTAACTTACTTTGAGTATGTTAAAATTCTTCCTACCTTCCCCAACCTGTGATTACTTTTTCTCCCTAAAATGTATTCAACACCTCTGTAATCACTGAGTTAAGTGCACTAAGCTGTCATTCATGCACAAAACCACTGTCAAAACTAAACCCAACTTTAATTTTATATGCCAATTAAGCAGATAAAAGAAATAATTATGTCATTACATACATAATATGCAAAGTAGCAGTACAAAGTAATCACTGGCCAAAGTATCAGACAACCAGAGCAATAAAGTAATACACCGAGTTAAACTAACTGAGAATTGTTATAGGCCACCATGTCTTTCTCAAGACCAAACTGCTTATATCCAACAGTTATGACTCTACTCTGATAACACCTTGTGAACTGCTGAACCCAGCCACTGCCCCTTACCAGCAAACTGTTTACATCAAGGCCTCATTTGAATGCAGATATCTCAGAAACTTAGGGTAGAAGTTAGTTGTCAGAGCTGAGTTAGCAGGTAAGAACCATGGGACCTATGATTAAGTCATAAATACCATATGAATGTAGTTTCACTCTTAGATCTTCATTGATGCATTTTTAATACAAAGAAATAACTGGAATGAAATGAAAGAGTGGCAAAAAACAGGTCATGAGAAGTCTCTACAAAATTCCATGTGGAACAGAGAAGATGTATATGGAACAATTTGTTATGTCTCAAAAAAAATCCCAAGGAAGTAGCCCGTGAACTACCAGAGAGCTAAATAAAGTGATTTTTCCACACAGCACATAACTGAAGTATAAACCTACCGTTACAGGCTACCATGGAAACCAGAAAAAAAAATAAAAAATGTTGAAAATCAGGTATCAAACAAATCTGAGAGTGAGAACATCCTTCACTGCTATTAGACAAAAATGGTTTGCAAGTGCTTATAATGGGCCTGGGCAGGCACCTTTGACGTTTGCAACGTTCTTCTGTAAGCAGCTACAAGCGGACCAGACAGACGGGACATACAGAGTGTTTAAATATCATTATAGCTCAAGTGTACTCTCCCACCACAAAAAAAAAAAAACCAAAAGTCTCTGTTTGACATCAGTATAAGTAATTCCAAATGTACACATCATAAATTAAACTCTAAGCCATGGATTTAGTTATAAATTGTCAAAAAAAATATTCAATAGTGAGACATCATATGATATAAGGGAGAATAAGCTGTACCAGTACAACACCAGTAAATCAAATTTCTCCATCAACTACAAGCCTTCGCTATCTTGAAGCTAGCCCCAGAAGACTGGAGTCTCCAGGGAAAAAAAAATAAAAAAAAATTACATTAATAACAGAACTTGAGAACAAAAAGCAAACTAACTTAGCCAGGTTATCTGCATCATTATCATTAAGATTAAGCCTTTGTAATTCAGATAAAGAATTCAAGATCATTTGAATCTCTTATGATTCCTTTGTTAATCACAACTTAAAATTCCAATCTGTTCCTGAAATACCCACAAGTGGCACCAGGAATTGGCTGGCATGTATTTTCTTCTGTATATTAATGGAAAGGATTACATCTTCTGGAAGCAAATTCAGTGGTGATTGGTTGAAAAAGACAGTTCAACAGCTGCTTGGAAAATTACACATCAAAGTGCTGCCAATCCATAAACTCGATCTTCTCACAATTCAGAGCAAAAAGCTACTCTATCACTGGTCACTTACTCAACTCGCCATATAATAAAGCAAGATATAAAAACAAACGTATATCTTTCCTCTGAACCTGAAAAGAATGTGGTTTGCTGATATTGTAACAATGGTGCATACTAGGATGATATGATTTCTAGTCAGGCATAATAATTGAATTATACTTTTCTTCTTTCTTTAAATGCAAATACATTAGTGTATGTGATTCTCTACTTTGAACTGCAAAAATCAGTGAAGATTTTTGTTTTGTTAGGCCATAGTTTTAGAATAACCACCTCACTGCAGATCAGAAGTAACTTGTCTTCAAAGGCTCTAAAAGAATTTTAATGATTTCCACTATATTCCCCACTGATGCTTGCTTCACAAGAACTGAGAATCTTCAGCTGGCTCTAAACTGTAAGTAAAACCTTAAGACAGGAAATTCTTGTTACAAGACTTGGGGTTAAGAGTAGAAAGGTCACTAAGCAACTTGACCGGCCCACCAACCGTTGTCATTTCCATTCACCTACAGTTTCAGAATCCCAAACTGACACAGGTCACAGAATCAGAGAGGCTGATTTACAGTTGCAGTTAGGATGGCATGGCATTCAATGCCTCTTTCGGTTATCAAAAAAGTCTGAAGGGAATACTTTGAGGACTCAGCTTCACAAAATGAAAGTTGTGTAAGCAATATCCTTGGAACCAAAGGAGCTCCTTACAAATACACTGTCATACACACAGCCACTTAGTACAGTATAATTCAATGGGACACAGCTTTAGCTGCCAAGATTCTCTATTTCTTTCAGTTCATAACTTTGGAAAGAAAAAGAGGACTCGATAAATCCAGCTCTAACTATAAGAAATTACTCATGTTCTTATGGGGATCCATGGAAATATACCTGACCTCACCTGGTGTGTTAAATTTTGCATTTTTTAGTCTCCTCCACCTTAAGGAAAAAACTAGCTGTCCAAAAGGCAGCTGGTGAGAACACAGGAGTAACACCAATATTTTGTTAATCTTAAAAGATGCTCTTTTCTTGAAATGTATCTGCCTCATCTTCATCAATGAAAAAAAAAGTCACTTTGAATGGCTAATTAATTAAACTGACTTGAAGAATATAAGATGAAAATCAAAACAGGGGGCAAAAATAGTTTGAACAACAACAACTGAGTAGAAAATTGCCATGCATTTATGTCACCGCAAATTGAAATTCCATTACAACCACCTAATCCACAAAACTATTTTCTGCTAAACTATTTGGGAAAAAAGGTATTTATTTCCATCAAATATATATATAATCTCCTGTTATAGTTCTCAATTTAATAAATATAATGCTACTTAGCAGCACTGCTAGGTCCCTTCTGAAATGTCCTTATTATACAATCACATAAAGTCACTTGCATGATATTCCATTTCTCTATATAAACCACATGATGTACTTATTAATCAGCTGTGGTCTCCCAAGAAAATTTAGTCCTTCCTTGGAACAGTTGGCCATATAACATTTTCTCAACAGCTTTTATGCAGAACTGCTTTACCACATTACTTTGTTCTTATGTTTAAGAGATGCCAGTACACTGCAACAATATGGCTTTCTTTTAGAGAGAATGCAGTATGTTCCATTTTTCTTGTAGATACCTTATTTAATTAATTAATTTTACTGTTATCCACCTATCCACCTTCCTGGACTCTAAAGTATTGCTCCCACCTCTGCTCCCAGAGGCAAATTAAACCTCTGTAGAACTGTTCTCTCTGGAAGAAAAACTGTCTTTAATAAAGGTTGCATACTCTTGCCGGTACTTCAACAATTGTATTCCTAAATTGTTTCCAAGTCTAGGAGTGTGATCTGATCAGGTTTCGATTCACAATTCATTAGCTTATTTCAGGATCTCCTTTTTGGAGATTTGTGATAATACTTCCAAAACAATTTTTAGGACATCAGTATATTAGCTTATTTTGTTGTTGGGGGGGTTGGCGGGTAGAAGGACTGGTTCTGTATCTGGTTCTGCATCTGGGTGACAGAGAAACTTTTGGTAAGAGGGGCTCTGCAGTTAACCCATTTACAGCCCTGCATAGTTGTGTAAACAGAAGCCCAATTCAATCTCTAAAATAAAACTGTAATTTGATTGAGCTGCAGCATGTAAGTTACAAAGACATTCACAACTTCCCTTAAAAATGCTTGAGAGAGAATTTGCTGCATTTCAAATAAATCTGTGCAAACTCTTAATGGCCTTGTGTTCAAATATGGACCTCCACTTCTCATACACCACATCTCCTGTGATCATTTATGTATTTAGTATCCTTTTGCTTGAGATCCCTATCCATCATTATCTGTAGTAAGAAATGATAGAAAATAAATCATTTAGTCTTTCTGAAACTTCCAGTATTCATTAACTTCTCTTTCTATACATTAATAATCCATGCAGATAATTAATTTTCAGGTAGGTATCTTATTTCCAACAGTTTTAAAGAACTTCTTGCTATTTGGTTTTACTAAATTTCAAGAACAATCAATTCATAATGCCAACAATTCTCTTGAAATTACTGTCATTTTTTGTTTATGTCTTATAAATTTCTCACCACTACCTCTTATCACAGAGCTACCTGTATTACTTCGTGGTTCAGTTCATATAGCTGGCTAAATATACCTTGATCCAGAAGTCTGTGCTGGGAATAAACATGGTCAAAAGGAAATGTATTCTTAACGTAAATTAGATCTGAAGTAAAACTTGTTTTAGTGGTTTAATCCTTGAAAAACGGGATCTCATAATTTCTAGAGTCTAAAAAAAAAAAAAAGGTTATTTCAACTAACAACATTATTGGCTGTATCTATGTAGTTAAAGATTAGCTACAAAAAGTTTTCATTCCCAAAAGTTGCTAAAAGTATTTCTAGGCTCTTTTCCCATTATCACAGTTTCCTAAGTCACAACAACTTATACGTTATCCAGAACACTTATTTCAATAACAATGAAATAAACAAATCAACAGTAGAGATTGTGGTAAATCTGACAAACTACATTACAGGTATTTCAAAAGATGATGTTATGACTTTGTAGAAGCTTACTTCTACAACAGATGGTGCCTATTAAACTCCACAGACTACTGCTGAGAGAAAAGGCTTTCTAATCAGACAAAGGTGTTTTAACCTCATAACTCCTGAGTTCATCCCTTTACAAAATGAGGCAGTTGTGAACTGAAAAATCAGGATCCAATGCTACAGGTGGAGAGTAAGAATACCAGTTGTTCTAAGCTGAAATGTAAGCTAATGGTGCTAACTGAAAGAAGTGCGAAACTCTCCACTACTCACTAGGTGACAGTTATCCAAGAACTGGGTTCAGCTTTGCTGGGGGTTATCAGCTCCCTGTTTAAAAAAGGGTACAGAGACTGCTGGCAAGGGAGCTCCTCACTGTTCCTGCAAGGTCCAATAATAGTTTTGTATGACTCCCTTTACCACCCTTCTAGGTACCCAGAAACATTCCACCATGCTTCTTGCTCAATGCAAATAAGGAAAATGATGACAATGTGGAGATAAAGGCCATTTGCACCCGTCTTCCCTGTAATAGCTTTCACTCTAGCAGTGCCAGAAAATGCCATAACTTCCAGTTAAAAGGCGGTGAAAAACTGTAAAGCTCAGCTGGTCATGGTTTAGGTTACAGATGCCCGAGGCGTTATGATCAGATTAATATAAATAGGGAACGAAGTAAGTGGTAGTGGAATGTGAGCAGGATTGTAGCTGTTTAAAAGCCCACTTCTTCTATTTCCAAATTTAGATGTATCTTCTTTGAAACCCAAGCTGCTTTTTTCTTCTATATCCAGCTACTGTTGAATGCTTGCACATTAAGAGAATATTGGATTTGTTTTAACCACTTTCTTTCTGCCAGAGAATAAGGCTTTTTCATTAGGATGTAGAACTTTTTAATCATCCCTGTTTTTTTCCTCTTCAAAAGTAATTACCGCAGTGTGTACTAGCATCGCGCTTAATAAATCGATGGCTTCCTTAATGCAAAAGGGAGAGAATTGTGATTACAGTGTAGGCTGAGAGAAATGTCATTTTTGGAATTTAATTCCTACCCTTGGTCTGGAAAAAGTCTGACTCAACCTTCAGCAGAATTCACATCTTTGGAAACACTTGAGACTTGAGGATCCTTCCTATTTCTAATCCAGTAAAAAAGTGCTAAGATCTAGCGGTATATGATTGCTTTTCATAATTAGTTCCTGTCTTCACAGAAAGTACGATCTATGTCATCTAAGAAAAATCCAGCAATGCATCTAACGCATAGGTAGAGACAAACTCATGTACAGGCATAATTTGCTCACAAGTCTTAGAACAATACTGTCAAAAAAAATCAAACTAATGTTTTTTCTTATTTGCTTAGCACAGAGATGTCTCTCCTTTAACAAATTTGTATTATACAGAAAACAAACTAAGCATAAAGAGGAAATGACACAGATCTGTGTCTAGTAGACAGCAACTATTCTGAATTATTAACATCAAGAGGTATTTATTGCTAGTCTCTTAAAAAGTTGTAGCATTAAAGCATACTTCTCAAATAGTAACTTTGTATTCACAGGAGTATTACCATTTTCCAGATCGATATGTATGTCATTAAATGAATATAGTGGAAAACAAGCAGTAATACTTGAAAGCCTTACACAATTTATCTCCAATAAGCAGTGCCAAAAATAATTTTACAAGCTATGAATTTACTAAGTAGTACACAGGAGTAGAACGTGGACTTTGTTCCATGCTTACAAGGAGCGCTTTCATTTTCAGCTGAGATCTGAACATATTATACAGAACTGGCAGTGCAGAACTTGCTCTTAGACTATCATTTCAAAAGTAATTTGTCTTTCCTTACATTATAAGTTTGCTCTAAAATATTCTACTATCGCAAGTTCTGTCAATTAATTATTTGAAAGTTTATATTAATTCTCATATTAATACATTAGTTAATAGCTGATTTTAAGCCAGTTTATTTTTGATCTTCTGTTGTACATGAAACATGAATAGTTCAATATATTCAGGTAGTAAGTAATAAAGACAAATATGTTTGGTTTAAATTACTGTCACTCCTGTTACCAATTCATAGGGTGAAATCTTGGACTGAAGTCAGACCTCAACACAGCAGATATTTCATTCAGATTTTGAAACCACAGATCAGTATGCCCTTCATTCATGTCTCCTGTACTGAAAGGTCAGCAAGTTCCTGATTTTTTTTTCCCACTAGTTTTTGAAAGTAGTAGGATGCACCTTTTGGGAAAAAGATGCCATTAGTTTACAAGTGTCTACAAAATGTGACGTACTACTTCAAATCTTTTTTACACTTTCAGATCTGAATTTTTTTTTTTTCCAAGGCTTCCCATCTCCAGAAGGCTTAGGGAGATGCAAAGCTTAAAAGAACCAAAAAAATAACTTTGTACCTATTTTTCCCATAGCCAAAGAAACTTCGAAGAGCTAAAGAATAGAAAAAAAAATAGTAATGAAGAACAAGCACATGAGATGAAAAGTACAGATACCATTCAGCAGCAAATAGGAAGAAACAGTGAAAACCTTTTTGGTTTAAAAAGAGTACATACAATGAAAATAAAGCTTTAGCTTCAAGAATGTCAACAAATATCAACCATTTGTATTTCACAAAAAATTGATTTCGATGTAACCATATTAATTGTCGAGTGTTTGATATGAACCTTTTAACCTTACCTATCTTCATTTAAAGAACGAACTGATGAAACATATAATGCATATCTGGTAATCTGATTTATCTTCCACCCAAGCCAGTTAATAATTGCATCTTATTTTCAGTTTGAATTTTATAGGCTTTCACTTCAAGATAAACACACTGTAAAAATTACCTCAAGACTCAGAAATAAGAAGTAGAAAGTTCAGATTTGGTTTATCTACACCATACATGAAATTAAAATTAAAATTAAGTCATTTCCATCTTTCAGACTTACCTTCCCATTTTTGAATGTGGTTAACAGCATGTTTTTAACTGCATCATATAGTTATTGGAGGTGTATTTATTTCTGTATACTATGCATACAAAATATTTCATAAATCCTTGATACTACTATGACTTAAATCATGTATGAGTAAGTATAAATTTTTTTTAATGTGTATTTGTCCTTTACTTTGCAACTTCTCCCTCATACTTGCATAATAAAGAGATTTTGTTGAAGAAACTGTGCAAAACCATACTTTATATCCTTAATAAAAATACAGGCCCCAATGCAATGAATAGCATTATTTTCTAATTTGTTCAAAATACTAATGTTTATGATATCAACTTCTTATTAATAAATGAATGACTGAAAAAATAAAGCCTTTTAACACATGCCAAAGTCAGCAACATTCCTCACGAAAAATCTGCAGTTCATATGAAACAACCATTTGCAGGAAATTATATTTATCAAGCAGTCTTCTTTCCATGCTCAATAACATCCATCTGTATAAAGCAATATTATTCCATCGATCACAAAACAAAACTGCATAGAAATAAATGACAAAAGACTAATTTCTTTTTAAACCACTACTCTACTTACAATGTTACATCCCCTATTAAAATATTATTAATAAGAGTAAATAACACTGTTTCCTGGCTAATTTGCTTTCTGAAATCCTGTCCAACAGCAAAGCAAGCAGTTGCTTGCTCATTTCTGTTGCCAGACCATCCAATAACCACTTTACAGTGCTTTTTCCTGGTTTTAGCCTTCCATCTCCTTCAGCAAAACAGAAATCTATTAGCTTGCCCTTAATTAAGGGCATAGAACATTAATAAAAATCAAAATGAGCATGCATCCTGCATTCAAACAAGCTAATTCATAACTCCTGCACTTGTTGACTCAGTTTGCACCATTCAATCACAGAATTTTTCAGAGGATCTTACTACAATAGGTAAGGAACAACTAGAGATTCAAGGCTCAAGCTGGAAGAGAGTGTGGATCCTCAAGAGCCTGATTCACAAGGAAAAATTCCACAAAGATGTCCTGCTTTAAGCATCGGGCAAAAAGTTCATACACAGATTCCTGCTTACTCACAACTGAAAAAACCCAACCCTAGACACCAGTAATCAAAGTTGACAGGTGGCAGTTTGAACATCTGTTCATTAACATTTGATTCCACACAAGAACCTAAAGAGAAGATTTTTGAAGGGAATAATAAGATACAAGAAACACCATATAAAAGAAATTCACCTGCTTCCTTCACCAGCTACTCCTAACACCAACATCAGTGTGGCAAATCACAAAACTACTTAAACAGAGCCCCCCTTGTAAGCCAGAGAAGGCTACAACACTGCTAAGAATTTAACAGTAAGGGAGTTTCACCAGTTTTGTTCCATCAGTAACTGGTGTCTCAGAGCTGTCTGACAGAGAGATGTAAGGCTAGCAGGGGAAGCAGTGCTCAAACCACTTCTGAAAATCTGCTTAATAATTTACAGGCTTGTGGCTTACCTATCAGAAAATAAATGAGAGGGAAGGAGAGGGATGGGAGAAAAGGAATGGGAATAATTTCACTATATACTTGAAAGCAGTCAAGTAGTTCTCAACTATGTGAGAGACCTTTTTCCCCTGCAAAAGAAAGCTTTTTGTCTTACACGGACTTGATGGGGTGGTTTGTCCTTCACAGCTTAAGAGGCTGTTTCAAGCACTAATTGCTTCTGGTTAGGAAAAAAAAATAAAAATTAATTCCACAAGCATGGCTCTGCGCCTTTAAAATGCAGAAAGGTCAGAGTGCTTGTGGGGTTTTCTGTTTGTTTTACATCAATAACAGAAGGCAAAAGCAGGCAGCAATGCACATACCCAAGTCAGCTCTAAATCCATGGAGCTCCAGAAATGGAAACAGCCTGGTTGTCATAGCAGCAGAGCATGATACCTGAGCTAATTACTCAGTCTGAGAGGCAGAGCTAATTAGCCCAGATGCAGCATCATACTGACACAGTTATAATCCTTCTGGGACGTGGGCACGCATATTGCTGATTAGACATTTCAGCTTGCTTGCAGCTAGCTCAAAGATCTCAGAATACTATGCTGTGCTTTACTTTTTAGTACTTTTAAGTGTTCAAAAAAAGAAAAGAAAAAAAAGGAAAAAAAAAAAGCAAAAATATGTTCCTACAAAGAAGAAAGCAATGGAAAAGAGCTCTCAAAAAACCCCAGAAAACTCTGAACACTGATCTGCAACTCTTCTGCAAGAGAGGAGGAGGATGCCCATATCCACAATGCTACAAGCCAAACTACAACATTTGAAATGTGAATCTCAGTAGTATGGATACACTACTACCCCCAGCCAAGTGAAAGTTATTTAAAAAATCGGTTTATCATTATGACAACCTAAATTCAAAAAGTTCCCTGTTACCTAAAAATGCAAGATCCTAAATTAAGTTCCTGACAGAGAAGTAAGAAGGTAAATACAACACCACCTGCTTTACAGATTGTGAATACTGTGGAAAATAAATACCTACTACCAACAAACCAACCTATTTTTTTTCCAAGGACTGGAAACAGCATTTATTTGCTGGTCTTCCAGGAAGAAAAAGCATTTAAAAATTAACATTTTCATCTTTCTAAGGTACTATCTGATACAAGATCCTTCCTCTAGAAGAAGCAATGCATTTTGTAAAAGTAGGAAACTAAAAGTGAATAGGTGAATTTATCAGTCCTTGTTAACCACTTTTCTGTCACAGAAATACAATGTACCATCATGGAGAAGACTACACAGGCAAACTGTGAAAGACAGGGATTTTTGTGGGTATTCTTGAAGAAAAAACCAGCAAGATAAAGGAAAAATTCTGTAAGAAACTATTTTCACTTCTTTGTAATCAAAATCAGCAGAGGCAACAAATGTACAGATTGAACAGGCAAATTAGTGGAAAGATGGCATGAATAGTGATTTTTAACTCCCATGCAAATCTAGTTGTTGAATTGAGATGCTTTTGGTAGTTCAATAGGACAAACTTCTAATTTATACCAAATGATCCTTTAAAAACCCGGAAAGATTACTGAAGTCATGCTAAAACCAAAATCTCTCATGTTTTAAGGGACATTACCGTATAAACCAGAACACATTCTATAGAAAGTAACTGATTAAATAGATACCCAGAAGAGTTGACAAAGGACAGACGTGCTTAAATATTTGGTTTATATTTATTCAATTTTAAGTTGCACAGATCTTTAAAGTTCACCTGAAAAAATTGTTAATTTTACAATTTTTTAATATTAATAATTTACATAAAATGCCTGCTTATTCATATTTACAAGAGACCACTTCTCATTTCAGGAACATCTCTCAGCAAAGCTGGAGGATGCCAAGCGGTTCATTCAAGCATATGCACTGCCCAAGAGAATGGGATAAATACATAAAAATCAATGTTTCTCTAAACAGAAAGATATTTTTGTCAGGGTCAATACTGTTGCTAAATAAAACAGTTTGGTGCCTAAATTATTTCTAATTTAAGTCAGAAAATAGGTACACACTCTTCACCTGCTTAAAACTTTTGAAAGAAAAGTTAAGCTAAGTGTATTTTACAAATAGTTAGATATCAAATAATTCTAAGCACTGTTAAAATGGTAGATTTATAAACCTAGCACCACTTTCAAAGCTTCCTGAGGAACCTCCTCCCAAGCTAGTTGTCCTCCTCCCTTCCATGTTAATGATCACAAAGTTAGATATATTATCACTAAGCATTTAGATCCAACATTGGGAAAGAAGGCCAGAGAATCTGAGACAGTGTTAGTGGAGCAAACTGAAAAGAAGAAAATTAAGGAATATTAAGGAAGATAAAGCAATCATTGACATTCATGAGGAGCTGTTATTTATCAGAAATGGAAACAAACAAGAATGTCAACAAAATCTTTAAAGGGAAATAAAAATGTCCTAATAGACCATATAATCTTCCCATGAATAAGAAACTTGGTCTTACTCACAAAATACAGAACATCCCCAGATTTCCATAACCCATTTCCATTAAGGACAATTTAGTATGCATTTTACCCTAAGTGGACTACCAATAAAATCCACTCAAGTTATTAATGATTCTAGAAAACAGGCATGTTACTGGAAATTGGAAAGAACAGAACTGTCTGCCAGGATTTTAACCCTGTTTTACAGCTGTTACTGTACTCACTGCAAAAATTCCAACACAGAAATAAATCCACACATACTATAAACTCAGGGGATAAGTCATTTGTGCTTCCTTCCTCCTATCATTGCTGTTCAGGACCAGAAGGCTACTAAAGCACAAGATATCCCTGAGGGTACAAAGCAGAGTACTGAAAATGGATAGAAACTCACCTTTAAAAAAAAAAAAAAAAGTAAATGACATCAGCCACTTGAAGCGCTGCTGCTTCACAGCCAATAACAGAAAGCTTTTCTGGGAAGCAATTGCTTCAGCAGCATATGGTTGACAGTGGGCATTCAGCCTGCATCAGTCAGTAACAAGAGGTTTAAAAAATACAAATCTTCTGAGATTATAAGACTGCTACTTTCTCTAACAAGGAGAACGAAAGGAAGTAGAAATTAGAGAGCAGCAGGGGAATGAAGATATTTATGACATGCCTCCACCAAAAGCTTGCATCAACAAGAATAAAAACATATGGCCAAGGATCCCTTTGGTTTAATGCAGCCCAAATTCTTAGAAAGAAGCTTGTGGTTGGTTTTTTTTCACATACGCCTTTAGAAGAGTGTTTAAAAAAAGGCAAACAGAACACAACTACTTTCACATAAGCTGCCAAATAAATCTGAAAAATATTTTAGGGAATCTGTGTGAACAGTACAGACATTGACACAGGCCAGTGATCTAAACCCTAATGAGCTTCAGCCCTTTCACAGAATGCTTCCAGAGCTTCAGTCTTTCATGTCATCCACAAAATAAGTTTATTTCCTTAAGCTATGAAAAAGGGTTGCTGAAGCCGCTGACAGCTCACATTTCTCTGATGCTGTACTTGGGACTTCACCTTACACTTAAGAAGGAAGAAAAGGGACTTCTACCCAGATCATTTGATGTCTAAAGTTATATTCCCATATCAGTTACAAAATGAAGAATTTCTGAATTGTGGGTTATTTTCAACTCTACTCAAAGCAAATTATAGGAAGCATCAGGAAACAGTAAAGCTTGGTTCTGGGTGCTACAGAGAGAGCAGAGCTCTATCATTCTCTTTTCAAGGCTGAGTTAACTAAAAGATGACAACACATGAAAAATTCATTAGAAGGTACAGTGTGGCAACAGAATGCTAGAAAGACTGACTGCCACATGCCTGGTAATGGAGACTGCTTAAAGAGGATATAAAAGGCAGGCCACTTGATGCTGACTTGACAAAGTGTTACAGAGGAAGAAATAAGATTGGTGCTTCATCCAGAAGAAATCTTTCTTGCTAATCAAAGTCAACTGAAGCCTGATCCCTTCCTCTTCAGATTAAAAACCCATCATTTTCCTAGAAAGAAAGAAAAAAATAGCAAAGTTAGGGTATAGCTACACCTACTAATTCTTGTAATAAAAAGGGGAAGGAACAGAAAGGGGAAGTAAAGATACGCCTACCTTGATTAACAGATCTTTTGTGTCCTTTTGCTGACGAACAGAGTGCCTCTGTGAGGATTTGTACACTTTAGGATGATGACAGGAAAGTGAGAAAAAGAAAGCGTAGGCCCTTGACAAACAAGCTTTAAATAAAATTATTCTTGAATGTAGACAATATTTCTATATAAACCATACATATGAGGAGTACCAATCCATGTGCCTCCCACATTTTTACCAGCATTTGCACTAATACACGTTTGTATGACTGTCAGATTTATTCTATACAACTTGTTTCCAACGTTCTGTACCTCGACATCCTGAACACTGGATAAAGAAGTTGATTAAATCCAGAAGTGCTATGTCCCTGTCTTGTTTATATGATTCAATCCAGTCGTCCACCACAGACTGTCAAGAAAAAAAGAATACTTATCAGAGACTCTTAAAAAGTATTTTATTAAAGGCAAATGACTTATTCTTTTCAGAATATAATTTTATAACTGAGCATTTATTTTGCATAATTATACATGCGTACAAATTCAGAAATCTATACACCTTCTCTCAGGGTGGAGACAGAACAAATATTGTTGGAGAACAGAACTCTATGGATCGTTTCCTGGTATTATAAACATATAAACACAAATTCAAATTGAAATTACTGTAATTCCTCAAAACTCTACTTACAGTATTTATCCAGTTTTGAAATTGTGTTGAAAAAACAAACACTGTGATTCCATTCAGAATGACCAACATGTATTCCCAGAAAACTGATGAGTAGGAAACACTTTGGGATAAAAACTGGATTTATATTGCATAGTGAACATCTCAGAATTTATAAAGGCCAAAGTAGTGTATCAGTCATTCAGAAACACTGTACATAGTTCAGGAAGACAGAATGCAATGAGGAGTACTTGGTAAATAAAAATAATACACAGAAGTTGTTCTTACAGTGTTTTGGAGTCAATAAGCCACCTGAATCACAGTATATGAAGCTGAGTCACAGTTTCAAACTGCACTCAGAACTATAAGAAGCCAGGTGATATTTTTATAATCCCTGATACACAGGCATAGCACACAGTCATTATTATGAATAATATCAGGGAGGAGGACAGAAAGCATACAGGTGTCAAAAACATTTGTCATTGGTCATACATTAATCTCCAGGGACAGAAAATGTGCCTCAGTAGCTTGATAAGAAAGGGCACTAAATGAATATTGCCAATCCAAATGAAAGTGCAATCAGCATCAGAAACAGTTAATGACAGATATACATGAGCTGAAAGGAAATGTGGCAAAGCCTATAGCTGCTTCCCATACAGATACTTTACCCTACAGTTCTGACTACAGAAACCTATCAGAGCTGCACAGACCCACAACTTTTAAAACTCCAGATGTAGGTGAAATGAAGCAATGAGGACAAAGCAAACAAAAGAACTATGGAAAAGTTTAAAAACTCTTCTAGAAAAGCAAGAGGGTTGTGTGAGGTCCTTCTTCAGCCTGCTTCATGCTTAAGGAAGACAAGTATGGCTTCCTTTCATGTCACTAAAATACAGCATTCCAAGTTCCTCAGTTACATAAACATTGAAAGTAAGGAATTATGTATATTTAATGTAACCAAATACTATGTTTTACTTACTTCATTACTACGTTTTACTTATTTTATGAGGAAAAAAAGAAATCTTTACTGTTCCATACATGTGGCAGCATTCATTAAGAGAAGCCTGATTATGCTATCAGAACGCACCTTGCAAATGGATTATTTTATCTTGGAGAGTTCAGGTTTACAATGAATTTCTGTAAAATTAATTAAAAAAATCCTGAACAGACACACACACCAACAACAACATCCCCATGCAGCCGTGATGAAAATGAATTAACAGAAAAGACAAAATCCAAACAATTCAACCTCCTAAAAAATTTGGCCTCTTGCTAAACTAGTAGATATAAGGATAGGATCTTGAAAAATCCCTCTGCAGTTTCTAGCTTATCCAAGTGCAAACTCCCCCGATCACCAGCGGGACCTTAGCAAATCTATAAGACAAGGGAAGCAGCAAAACAGTTGTGTATGTACTAGAGACATACACAACTCTGAATTGAGCCAAAACTCTCCATGTTTAACACAAATCCCTATACTTGTTCTTAACCCAAGACAGGATGAGACTTACCAGTATTACCATGTTATTCAACAATCAGCATGAATCTCTAAACATTCAATTTGCCAGGAAACTAAATTTTTACAGGTTTTGTCTACTAATACACACACTCATGCATGCCCAGTAGGAGAAGCAATCTTAGGAAAAGGTCCATCTGTTACTTAGACGAAATGAAAAAGGAAGTCTTGGCCTCCAATTAATCTTAACACAAGTTGAGGAAAAATGAAGCAGCAGCACAAAACCAGTTATCTAGAATGCTTCACTGTTATTTCATAATGAATTTAGACCTGTTCCTGTAAGTATCAATCATTTCAACTAATCAGCAGAATTCTCCAAGGCCTATAAAAATCAAAAGGTAGCCAAATGTAAAAATTATTTACTAAACCAAATATTGACAAAACTTAATGACCAGACTGCTGGTATACTACCAACTTAAAAGATTTGTTTGAACAGCTGTATTACCGTAGATATGAGAACAACATGCACTTGCCAGCAGCTATTTTTCTCACTGAAGAAAATAGCAGCTGTGCTGGGTCAGACCACAGGTTCACCTGCCCAACAGGGCTTATAGATTTAGGGAAAAGCATAAGAACAGGGCAAGAATACACTGATACTTCCAAGTTACTCACCCAGACCCTTAAGACCCTAGCATATTTCTTCTCTCATGAATGTGTCTGCCGAAACCAGAAAGTTTTATACCTATATCACCTTGCAGCAGTGTTTCTCAAGGGTTAATTATTCACTGCAAAAAAGGAATAATTGTGTTGTTTTAAACTTGCCAATTGCTAGATCTATTTGATGTGACCTAACTCTTATGGAAGATGAGGAAACAAACTTCAAACCCCTATTTGTATTTTCCATGCTTCTGTCTGGTCACCTCCTTTCAGGTAGGATAAACCTACTCTGTGCCATGTGTCCTGCACAGAAATGCTTCCATGTCTTTATCTTTTCTCACTCTTGTCACACATCTCTTACCGGTTTCTGAAGTCTACTACATTCTTCCCTGAGCCTGAAAAATCTCAGATGCTTTTCCTGAGTCTTAATAACTAGTTCACCAGCATCTGTGCACTGCCCACAGTCTAGTTTCACATAAAACATTCCCTGTACAAGCAAGGCTGGCCTGAGAGACTCCTTTCCACATTCAGTCTTACTCCTGTTTCTTGCTACAACATACTGCCCCTTCAGCTGTACCACTGCAACTGTGTCTAAACTGTACTATAAATATTACCAGTGAACCCATCTGGACTAAAAAAAAGGGGGAGTAGAGGGGAGACACCTGCAGGAATATCTTTCAATTTTGTTTCTGCTTCTTTTCAACTATTATTTAATTGATTTTTGCAGCACTACCTTAAAACCATAGCATCAGTGCAGCTCATCTCCCTTCTGATACGTTTTGTCTCTTCATACAAAAAGAATTGTGAGGCACATGCTATGTCCTTGAGCACTAAGGGCCCACTCTGTCCTAACTAGTATAGTAGTTGTATTTTCAACTCAGAATCATAATGCAATTCACAAAAAAATAAAGACAAGCAGCTGATCTCAAGACTCACGGACCAGACGTGAGGCAATGCAGAGTCTTTAGTGGCAGCGGTAGATAAAGAAAGCAGCAAAATCAGAGCGAAGGTTCTGAGCAGGGATAGCAGACAAAGACTGCCTCCTGTGTCGTCTGGACCTAGCAGAGGATTGACAAAGCTTTAACTAAAATTTTGAATGTTTGGGTAGGATTCATTTTACCTAACTTCACATGCACTGCCTGTGTAGTCACACAAAGTAGTCACTCCCTTTATATTCAACATAGTGTGTATGTGTGTGCACGCATGCATACACATATATAGTCAATATATTGTCAGTGGATTTGTCAGCATAATTCATCTGTCTAGAGCACAGTGAGACGAGATGGCTTCTTCTTAAAAATGCTCATGATTACACTAAGTAGATCTCCACTGATTGTCTGAGGAGCTTAGGGTAACAAGTCATGTACAGGCACCTGACCTGTCAACATCAGTACAGAGTCACACAAATTGTATTCACTAATCCCTAAAAATGAGAGGGGTATTTTCAGTGTATCAAAATCAAAATAACACCCACAGATCTGCATCATTCAACTCCTCATGCACATTTGGCATGCTTGTTGGTAAATTTTTTTTTTAGAGATTACAGTTTAAGGCAACAGGAGATAATGAAGCCAGACTACATATGCTACAACAGTTGGAACTTAAACTGTTGACTTTTAATGTAACAGAAAAGAGCTATAAAAAGTGAAAACACTAGGATGAAAAAAAAATAAATTATACACATCAGACCTAAAATAGAGACAAGTATCAACTGAACCAAGAAAAATCAGCAGTAATCCAAACACCAGGAAAAAGGTCAAATACAAGTGAAACAAATCAAACAGGCAATAGTGTAGCAAATGGTGCAACAAGCAATCATTGCCAGAAAAGGAATTATTTTGCATAAACATGCACAGAGGGAAAGACTCCTATTAAAAACAAAGATTTCTAACCAACAGTGCACAGGTTACAGAAAACCCTCCAGAATGATTTTATCCTATTAGCAGCCTCCATGCAGTCACCCCACTTTCAAGAGCTTCTCAGATATAAGCAAAGAGCAAACTCAGGGCAACAACCCACATATGGTCACCATCTTGCCAGAGATATCCTGCCCTGCCCCCTCTCTGTCATCTATCCCAAACACAGAATTGATATTGCAGTGAAGGCACATGTGGTGACAGGAGGAGGGAAGGACCAGTTAGACCTTTGGAAAGGAGGTAGCTACAAGTGGGCTCCATCCACCAGAAGAATTCATCCCCACAAGAGTCTTGTTGCCTACTTCTGCAAAACACTTACAAAAGATGGTAGGAGTAGACTGCATGAGTCATTCTGGTGGTACCCATCTGCTTCCAGAAGTTTTTTTACCTTCAGATGCAGCAGAGCGCATGGATTTACTATAGGAAATGTGCACTTGCATGCTGTGCATGAAAAACATGATAAATTCAACATTCCTGGGAAGCACAAGATCTACAGTACATGTGCTACAGCACTCTGCCCAGGTGCAGGAAATCCATGCTTTTGGGATTCACCAAATTCAATGCACGTGCAGAAGGAAAAGGCTCCCTTGACAACAAGGTTATAAAGCACAGCAAATGAGAAATTGCGCAAAAAACTCTGTAGCTTCTCATCTTCTTTACCAGATTGGAGTAAGGCAAGGAGTATTCGAACTAAATTTTAAGCAAAGTAAAAAATTATCTAGCTCAGTTACATAAAACCTCAAGATTACTCCAGTAACACCCACATGACCCTCTTTCACTCCCTGCTGTCAAAACCCAGCTATTCATGCATATAGACATACACACATATATATGTACATATATAGAGATATATATACACATAGATGCACCACATCTCTGTGTCAGTTGGTGTAACAGGTCCATACAAGTACACGTTACAAAAATGAGACTCTTAAGCATTCTTTTTAAAATGTGAAAACACTTCTATTCTTACGACAACTGAGTGAAACATCAAGGTCTTCTGCAAATGGCAGATGATGTATAGCACAAATACATAGTCAGTACAGAGATTTTCAAAAGCCCATAACAGCTTTCAAGAGAATCTCACAGAAATTAACTCTCTAGTGAATCTGTTTTAAGAACTACCATGCAGCATAATTTGAAGAATATGCCAAACAGGAAACTCTATAGAAATAAGGAACTTATATAAAGTCAAGCAAGCAGCAGAATAGATCCATAGTCTGAGTAAACAACTTAAAATCCATCACAGAGACTTGCAGATATATTGTCTTTCACATCTCAAAGTCCGCTAAAAGATAAATATGAACATTTTATAGTATTGAAGAGAAACAGCAGCTCAGATTGCCAGTAAAAGCGAAAGTCTGATGCAATGAATGAAATAATGAAGCTAGTTATCTTATTACCTCCTGGAGGCTTTACAGCTATGAATCCATTTCATACTCCTTCAATGCAAGAACATTACTACATTTAGGAGCATTAAGTACTGGAGGAACCCAAGGGACTAACTGCAGATGATACTTTGCCAGCTTGTGTAAATTAGCACAGTCCCACTAAATATTAACGAAAGTTTTTTTCAAAAAAAGCTATTTCACAATTTAAATTAAGTAACAATCTGGCAGCAGGGCTACTAACACAAAGTGAAAACAAATGACGTTATATACAAAGTGCATGTTCAAGTGTAGTCAACTGTAAACCAAGGCAAATCAAATATAAAGAACATTTAAATAATTTGCCATTTCATACAACTGATCCTGGACGTGCTTCATTTGCAGTGAATATGACAGAAAAAAAAAATGACTCTAGAATGGGTGTGCAGCATGTTTACATTAGAGGTAGGAAAAAAAAACAAAATCAAAGTTTATAGTATATCTTCTGCCAAAAACCCAGTTACTTAAATGAAATTTGAAGCTTGTTAAAACAAAAGAGGAATGCACAGTGAAATTAAAGATTTTAATTTATCTGTATAAAGAACAGCCCAAAGAGAAGATAAAAGCTAGAAAATATGCTTTAACAGACAGTGAGAAGAACTTAGAGTACACTGAAAATAGGAACACAGGGAAAGAAAGGCAAGAAGTGAAAGGCCTATAATGCTCTGTGTGAAAGGTATTTTTAAGTGAATCTGTGCAGGTTTTTTTAAAAAGAATAAAAGTCTTTTAAGGTTAAATTTTGTGAAGCCTGAAGTAATTACACAGGTACTGAGGAGAAGGTAGTTCCTAACACGTCAAAGTATGTGCAATTTAAGACTGTGCATTAGACTTGAAGATGACTGGTTGCATTCCAAATTGCAGGCAGTAAGTCTAATATACACTCATTGAAAAACCTAGTATAAGGTTGATAAGTAAGAATTGTAGATTGAGAAGCTGCCATTTATTCTTTTTCCTCAAAAGATGGTCATTTTAAATTACGAAGGAGTTCACACTTTACTAACACCTAGCAAGCACTTTCTGAAAAGCCTTCTTTCAAATGGATTAAAATCATAGGAACTACTGAAGACGAGCACTCTTGCCACAGCAGATCTGCACTGCTCAGAGCTGCATTTCCTCGCCTGAGTCCTCAGAAACGATGGGTGGACCATCCAACGGCCTCCTACCAAGTAGATTGTCTACTGTGGTACAGATTTTTTGTAGGTGCTAATCTCTCACAATTTCCAAGGGGCTGTGTCTGTTTAAGCTGGGCCAATCATGGGCACAAATGGTTCTGAGATACTACAAAGCATCAATACTACTCATATACGTTGAACATGAGAATTAAAAAATCCTTAGAGGAGTGCAGAAACAAAATCAATTATTCCAGTAAGAGACCCCCCCATCAATTTATTAAAAAACACAATTCAAGTTCCTTTGCTAGCACAATTTGTAAAGGGTTCACAGATCAGCTCAGACACTTAAAAAAAATGAAGACATTCTGGAGAGCAAGAGACTTCTCCAGAGGTAAGTGTAATGGGTATTTTTAGGTACAAATGCTTTGACACACTGCACTACTGGCACATGTGTTCACATTAACAGGAATATCATCCTACATCTTACTACATCACAAGGGAAAAGAAGTCTTGTGTGATGACTGCAGAATAATTCATTTGGTGTTAAGGGATACCCTTCTAATTAATTAATTGTTCATCTGACAGCTAAATTGTTCCTGGTATAACAAGAGTGAAAACATGTACCTAGTTTTGGTTTTGTTTTTCTTTTAGTTCAGTAGCATACAACCAAAGGGAAAGCAAGATTAGGCTGCAGAAGAAATCCATCTAGCAGTATGAAAATTAAATACTAGTTTAAATGTCAATAATAGTTGCCGTTATTTTACCCTGTAAACTTTAGAGAATACATGCTTAAACTCCAAAGGAGTTTTTGAGACACTTTGGGGAAACCCAAAGTTATTACCCATCCTTCAAGTCAGTGAATACAGCATTGTTAAAATACAACAAAGGACAACTAAACTAAAACATGCCTTTAATACAAAAACCATGGATAATACTTAATATTGTATGTCTGTATATTGTTAATCTTCAAAGACCTTCACTCCCAGAAATAGCTGAGGCAGACTCAGAGACACTATCCAGCAAAAAGGACTTCTAGTAGGGAGAAGAGACAAACTCAGGGAAGAGAAAGCCATTGACGCTACTGAGAAGACGGACACCATATTCACCCTGAGCTGCAAACAGTGACAGGTAGGGAGAATTCCCAAAATACATTTTTGCCTTCTTACTCTCTTTCTTAATTGCCATTGTCAGAGACAAGATATTGAACTTTTGGTGTGATCCAGTTACAGCTGCTCTGATGTTTTTAAGTTCAAGTATATATGTAAAAATATATATGTAATTCCTCCTAATTAAGGTAGATATGGTAATGGTTATACAGTCATTCTAAGCAAGAGTAAGTGTGAGCTGCTGCCAGAAATGAGCTGAATCAGGGAGCTGATCCAGCTGAAAAAAAATCCACCAACATATCAGGTTCCAGTTAAATCTATTTCTTGGTGTGACTACAAAACACACAAGAAAAGTGTAAAAAAAACATCAGCTGTAGGTGTGGGAAAAGGTGGGACCAATATTTTCAACAGCAGCCTTGGTTTATGCAGGATTAAAGCATGCATGTAACAAGTCTTTCTAACCAGAACCACTGGAAGGACTAAGGAACATTGGGATTACCTATACTGCATAATGATTACGTGATTAAAATAATTGTGAGATAAAATTCCAGGGAGTTGAGAGAAGTAAGCAAAGCAAAGCTTAATCCATGCACAATGTGTTAGGAACCAGCTAATAAAACTGAGCAGTCACTGAGGCTTGCTCTATCAACTTTCTTCCCTGGGAGAAGTCAGCCAAAGGAGTAGCCTCGCTCTGTGGGGAGGGGGGGCACCAGATGCCTTCTGCAAGGCCAGTGCCACCTGCTGCTCCACATTCACCAGCCCAGCTCCTCGCTGCAATGACCAAGGTACCTGTGACTGCCAGGACAAGGAAGCAGCTACTGCAGCGAGACCTGAGGAGGAACGATGATGTTCACAACTTTGGCTCTGCCTCTACAGTTGCTAAGGTTGGCCCCCCGCAAATTCTACTTAACTGAAACCAATACCACTATACCTATAAACAAATGCGGGTTGTAAAAGAAGGTCTTGGCTTAATACAGGAATGGGTGTAATTCCATGGTCTGAGCTATGCAGGGAGGTAGTATACAGACCATAATGGTCTATTTTTGTCCTAAATGCTATGAAAATACAAAAATTAC
This sequence comes from Astur gentilis, assembly GCF_929443795.1. Classification (NCBI taxonomy): domain Eukaryota; kingdom Metazoa; phylum Chordata; class Aves; order Accipitriformes; family Accipitridae; genus Astur; species Astur gentilis. The sequence continues at coordinate 16,521,266 of NC_064885.1, forward strand.
TGAAATTATACAGGATATGCCATATTAACAAGATGCATGAAGACATATCAGCTCTTTGGAAGAACTGACTATCTTGCATTTCTTGTACAGATCATCAAATCTCAAAGTGACAGAAAAAGATACTGGACGTACTAGGAATTTCAATCAGAAAATAATTTCAGATACAGATGTTGATGACTAAACATCATCCAAACCCGATATGTTATGATAAAAGGAACTGGCAACCACACCAGTAAAGATGCTACCACTGAAAGAACAAAAAATGACCACTGCTGAAAGTGGTGAGAGTGTTTCCCTTACCTCTTTCATATTATTTCCAACAGATCAAACATGTAATTACAAGGATGCATACTCTTACTTTTGCACCTCAGCCTGCAATAGACAGGTGGATAAATACTGAAAAATCAGTATAATATTGAAAATACTGTTAACATTCCAGAAATATTTTAAATTAATATTAACGAAACATTTTTGATCTTATCAGATAGGCAACTGAAGGGAAAAAAGGTCTCATGATGCTCCTGCTCTGATACTCAAACTTTCTAGCCAGTGTAATACTGTGAGCAAGAATCACAACTTGCCAACATGAGCCCCGTAGGTGCAAAGATGACAAAAATCTGAGGAACTGAAGCACAAGAAATAAAAAAACCTTCCTCTCATGACAGGGTAAGCAGTGCTACAAATACAGCTTTACTTGAACAGGGAGGGAACCTTAAAGGACCCAAATCCATGCGTGCCAAGGTGTGCAGACAAGAACAGTGAGGAACCACATACATTCTCGATTTCTGGAGAGACAAAAAAGAACTGGTGGCACAATGAAAAATTCCATTTCAACATACTAGAAAGTTTTCTTTCAATACATATCCTAAAATGCTTGTTGGTATATAATGAAGTCATATTTACTCTGAACCATGTCTAACTGACACCAAGATTACTTTTATTACTGAGCATAAGCAGAGGGATCAAATATTTTTTTCAAAATCAGCACCTAATCTGTGGTGAACTGCTAACTTCAGTTAAGGGTAACTTGTAATACACATAATATTACAGAGTAATCAAGCTGTAGATCTGTTCATGTTTTGGTATTTAACTCCTCTTATGATTACTGATTATTCTCTCTGATGTTCTGGGGGAGGCACAAATCCCCTTTGCACACAAGAAAGCAGAACACTTCTATACTTAGTTTGACCAACACAGAAGTACAAACTTCATTAGAGCTTATTGGTCATAATTTACTTATGAGAAATTTTCAGACTGAGGCCTAAACAAAATTTAACATCATCACACGCTCTTTATATATTTCACTGCCGGCTTAACCCAGGGTCAGAGACCAATGCAGAAGTGCCTATGAAGATTTAAGCTACAAGTCAGCCTCTGTATTGGGGGCTCAGCTGGAGCAGTGGAGGTTCACCCACACCCTTCATTCCCATCAGTGTAAACTCAGGCAGTTCAGCACATGAGAAATGGTGATATAGTCTGTTCTGCCTGTGGAGGTTTAGAGTGGGGAAATAGAGTGGGTATAGCTGTCTTCATAAAATCATTCAAGGAAAAAATAAATAAATGAAAGAGACAAATGATAAAAAGTGGAAGAGTATCATGTTTGCCTAAGAAAAAAAAACCAGAGCCTGAAAAAGCTCTATGAACAACCTTAATGGACTAACAAAACATACCTGCAGAAAACACGAGCAGCAGGTCCTATCACGCTTCATACACAGAGAGCTCCTGACAGAAAAACTTCTGAAGCAACTAGCTACAAAAGGTTACAGAGCAAATTAAAAAACGGTGACAACAATCTGATACCAACTTAATGTGCGTATCAAATTGATTTATATAGCTCAAATGAGACCTAACACTGACATAACTAGCGCTTCATAAGAGAGGCAAAGATTTATATGCAAGGAGCAGCTCTGAAATTATGTATACTTGAAATACAAAATATTAACCTAGCCTTGTTTCCCTGGAAGAATCAAACAGCAATAAGCTTGAAGAGAAGTAGTAAATGAATCCTGCTATGAGAAAGAAAATAGAGGACAAACTTAAATTTGAATTCAGCTAAAGACTTCCATGAGTTGGCAACGCAAAGCCAGAAAAAACTAACAACTGAAATGCATCCTGAGAGCAAACAGCAGGAGCAGATAAATCAGAAATGAAAGCATGTGATTCCCATGTAATCTCAGAATCTATCAATTTAATTTTTCTGGGTTTTCATTGCTGGAAGCAAAATTAATAGCGCTATAGAAAAATGTTGGTTCATATTACAGGGAAAGAACTAAAAATATTGAGAAATAATAGTTTCTAACAAATATAAATATATGGCATTTGTCTGAAAATTTACAGTACTGACAAAATTGCTAAAATTGGCCACAAAAAACCTGCAATGAAACTATGAAAAACAAAAATGCCAAGTATTCCTAATTGCCACATCAAAATCCCTAAGCTATTATGGAAAATGAAAAGTATAAAGACTCTAATAAGTTTGGTTTACAGAACATTGGTTTCACATGAGATTGTAGTCCGGAAGTACAAGTTAAAAAATATTAAATCACATTTTAATTTCAGCCTCTTTCCCACTATAGGGTGTCTGTCTGTCTTTGTTTTTTTTTTTGGGGGGGGGAGATATTTTTACCAGTAGTAAAATTGCAAAGGTGCACAAGTGACACATACTCTTGAAATTAGAGCTCAAGTCATTTATGCTTGTTTGCATCCCAGGCCTATTTGCATATCATTTCTCCACTGCTTAAAATGTGCTGTCTATTTCTTTCTCATATATGTAGGCTGAACAAATTTTAAGCAAGTGCATGCACATGTATATATGCACATGTATATATACACAAATATACAGACACATACCCACCTATATATGCATATACAAACACTAAATTTCTCAAAACAATTCCTTTATATTTGAATTCCAAAGGTTTCTTAATACAAACATGCAGACAATTTCTTTTTAGAATTTCATCTGCAGAAGACTTCTGATGGCATCTCTTTTGAAATACATGAAATGTATCAAAGTCAATTACACACACACAGAGTAATCAAATATCAAAGCAATCACTCATTCCTTTTAATTTGGCTCCTGCAAATATCAATAGCTCTAAGACAAACATACTACCTAAAGCATATTTATTGTATGTTCTGTACCACAGTAAAACCAGAAAATAGACTCCAGATGTTTCCTCAAATCCTGCCAAAAACAAAATTTGAAAAAGCATTGAAAACCGAGCAAAGTTGGATGCCCTGACTTAAAACATTTAGGAAGAAGGAGCACAAGGAATCTGTAGCTTTATTAGGAGTAAATTTGTTCTGTCTTCACCTATTAGATAAGAAGGGTCAATCCTGAATAACTGTAAATACAGCAACTATGAAGAATAAAAATTATCATTTTCTTCCTGTTTATTACTTCTTTTAAATTATATCTCAGACCTTCCACAGATTTGAGACTGTGAGAAAATTTTCAACAACTTTCACTCATTTGGAAGGCTAGATCCCTTTGGGAGTTAATTAGACTTAGCTTCTAGCTACACTAAAAGTAATACTGAAAATGGGACTTGGCCCCTAATTTTCCTAATTTGCAATTTCCTCATGTTAGTTAGCACCACAAAGTCAAAACAAAGTAACTGATATTGCAGAAGTCCTGTTTTGTTAAAACACAAAGTAAAGGAGGTTTCCTCAAACAATCCTTCGGTAGGAATGACTGTAGGCTTTGCACTGCACCAGATGAAGTGTTTTGGGCCCATTGTTTCTCATTTGAGTGCCAAAAACAATAACTACAGCACAGTAGCTTACTAAAAGCATGCAAGTACTGTCAAAACCAACCATCTATAGAGGTTCTTGAGGTGGGGACTCATCTGGCCCAATAGATCCTGTAAGACCTCTGAAATTGATCCAAACATAAAGGAGTAAGAAACACTTCCAGAGGTAACTCACTACAACTATCTTAGATACTTATTCTACAATGAAAAATTTGCCTTCAGGATGTGTCCATCTTTGCCCCTCAGGCACAGAGGAAGTCTAGGCAACTAGTTTAGTGTTCATCTGCTGCTCTGGTGGGGACAGCAAGAATGCAAGCTGCAGTGCGAAGTACTCAAAACTGCTTGTGTCAGCAGGTATTTATGAAAAAACAAGCAAACAAAAAAAGCCTTGGATCCATCACTAATATCGTATACTTTTTCCTCATATAAAACTAATTACCAGATATTCTTTAATGGACTGCTTAATACTAACATGCATTTTCAATTTGGAAGTAATGAACAAAATAATTGGAAATTTGAAATACATGACTTTCTGATCTGTCTCTTGTCTTTCAGAAGTATCAACTCAACCAAAGCACATTCTGTCCCTTACTTTATCATACACAGACAGTCTATTGGACCAATACAGGTTATGAAAAAATACAATTGTTTACAAAAGTGTAGCTTAGACTGAACTCCTACAGTCAGGATATGCTGAATTATGTAGGGGTAACACAGTTAGTTATTTTACCTGCATAGCACTCTTTCCCAGCTTAACCACCTCAAACAAAGTGACAGGGTCCCCTTCTCCATTCTGCTGAGGGTGGCCATTAGCTCTTCCACGACTTGCTCCTCTAGCCCCAGATTCAGAACGACCCTTGTCTGCTGGAGACTTCCGAGGTTTCTTAGTGGCAGACTGGGCAAAGAAAACCAGCAGAACAAAAATTTATTATAGCTATATCTGAAATCACTCACTGTATCTTTATAAATTATACATAATTTTTACACACACATTTATACACTCAAACATGTATATACACACAAGTATCACAGAATGAGCCAGGCTGGAAGGGATCTCAGGTGGTCTCCAGCCTGACCTCCTGCTCAGAGCAGGGTCAGCTATGAAATTCAACCAAGTTGCTTAGGTCTCTTTATCCAGTCATGTACACATATTTTTATTTATCAGTAGTTGTTGAGGAACAACTTAAAAGCCACCATCATGTCAAGGTAAGCAGTGGTGAATTTCCAACACTGAGTACCAGTTCACATGAATACCCATATTAGCCTTATTCAATACAAACAGACAGTTGACAACATGACTAAAACTAGATAAATAGTAGCAAATTACAGACAGGACAGCAAAAGTGTTTTATGCTGGCACAGAAAAACTTTTAGAATAACTAATGATCTTTGGAAGACAGTAACTTATTAAAAATACCCTTGTCATGTTAACGTTCATTTTTCTGTATTTTATTTTTTATACAACTTTTATAAGAAACTGTGTACATAAAAAGTCAGCTCTTCAACTCAACTCAAAGTAAGTCACTGATTTTATAAAGCCAGATTTAATAGATCATCATAATAGCCCCGTGCTCCAAAATTTTATGAGTTAAAACATTTTCCCTGTGAATCTAAATTATTTAATGTAGATTTTCTCTAGATTTTTCAAACTTATAATCAGGTGGTATAGATCCCACTTGTGAGAAGTAACCTAGTGAACAGTTTGCTCTTAAATTAAGTCACCTTAGGAAAAAAAAAAAGTTTCTGGGAAAAATAACATAAGATTCCTGCTATGATCTTACTTCCATATTCTAGTCTTTCTCTCTACTGTGAGGCAGACAAAAGCATAAGCTGCCACTTTCCACAGAACAATGAACCTATTTTGAGGAATTATGTTAAAGAAAACAACACACAAGCAACTCAAAGATTACATTTAGAACAATATCCTCATGGTACCATTTCCTTGAGCATACTGTCAGCCAGTTTCTATTAAAGCTTTTAGCAAAGAACATGAAGTCAACATTTTTGGTTGCATCTTCCAATTGCAGACACATTAAAAAATTTTCTGCAGAGCTAAGGGATCTAATTTCTGGAAGAGAGCTGGTAGAAGACAGACCTGCAGTCTAGCTTCCCCCTTACTTCAAAAGACATCACTGCTGGTGGGGCCAGAGAGCTAAAGAAAAGGGCAAGGTAGAGTGCAACTGCAACTGCCTATTGCAAATATTCAATTAAGGACATGCATACAAATGCAAGCTAGAAAGCTTAAAATAATGGTACAATCTCTGTGAAAACATTTTTGGATAACATCTGCACTTATGATCAAAAGAATATGTGTTCTCCCTCAATGAATTTTTAAACATGTGCAAAGCTGCCTTTATCAGCAAGAAAGCTATCAATACATTAAATGTTTGAGCTCTACTGAGCTCCAGAGACTCATGATCACTATTTCATAAAATGGCAAAGAATCAGAAGTAAATTGAATCTTTTGAGATACGTAATCCATGTGCTTATTCAATCTGGGTGACAGTAAGGCATAAGCACTTCAACTAGCTACAAGTACTGCTAAATGAAAGCAGGAACGCAAGTTGATGCCCTCACAGAAGCTAATGCAAGCCCCTCTATACTCAGTTTTTCTCAACATGGCATTCAAAGAGAGACATTAAACACTGCAAGGATGAAGTGAAAGCAAGTAGGAGATGGACATGAAATGCACACATCCAAAGACACCTCGTTACTGGAAAGCAATGAGAAAAGCCACCTACACTGGTATGAGTACTATGGACCAGCATGCACATGCCCAAAATGAGTAATCACAAGACATGTAAATGCTCAATTTAAACTCCACCTTTGTTAGGTATCCTAGGGAAAGGGGGGTGCTTTGACCAAGACTCATAGTTTGAATTACAAGGGTGAGAACACCAGTGAGGTCTCAGAAGAGGTACAGAAAAAAACAACAGATGTACTTTTGACAGAATTACTGGACAAACCCCAATTCTTCAAGTCCAAGTAAATATCTCAATATCCCGGACCTGAATTAACACCAGATACAGCACCGAGTCTACTTGAATAAAGGTTCTCTCTGATACAGATTTTGTTTTGACAATGAGAACATCTCTCGCAGCAAAGAAACCAAGTCTTTCATTCAACAAAAGCCATTCTGCATCCAAGCTGGGGTACCTAAATCCAGATGCAGGATCTGTATGGAATCCTGCCTTAAGAGACAAAACAAGCAGACAAAGGATCCTCCACTGAGAAACTGAAGAAAATCCAAAACCAGAACTTTCTGAGTTAGGCAGGGATTAACATTATGTTCAGGTGGAGAGGCACTGGAGGACAGGTGTCCACCAGACTTCCACTGCAGAGCACTTCAACCCCTAGGCATCTGACAGGAAGCCCAAACTCAATCCCACTCCAGAGTGCAAATATGAAAGCAAGTCATACATAGGTCCTCCAGCCTTGAGAAACTGCCTGGTACTCTAATTACAAAGTCTTGCAAGCACAAGGCACAGAAGTGAGGAACTGGCATTATCTTATTCATTAACATACAATGTTATAATGCTGTTGTCAGACATTACTTGTATGTACTGTCCCTGAATTTACAGCAAGAGACTTTGCAGGCCATCTTGACAGATATAAGCTTCATACAGGTTCCCACCTCTGAGTACAAAGTTGAATAGGTAACTCCATTTCAAGAGGAAAATTTTTCACAATGAGAACAATTAGCCATTGGACTAATCTCCCCAGGGAATTGGTAGATTCCCCAACACAGGACACTTTTAAGATTCAGCTGGACAGGGTGCTGGGACATCTTGTCTAGACCATGCTTTTGCCAAGAAAGGTTGGACCAGATGATCCTTGAGGCCCCTTCCAACCTGCTAGTCTACGATTCAATCCCAGGACGGAGACATCCAACACCACTGAAGCAAGTGAAGGAAAAGCATGGACTGGTACATCCACGGAAATGCAGAAAGGACTCCTTCATGACACAGAATACCCGTGGAATATCTGCAGACACAGGGCGCTCTTGGAAGTTGCAAAGTCAAGGTACAAATCTTGAAATTATGTTTGGCATAAGCCCTACATCCCAAAAGAGAGATGCTTGCATTAACTGGAAAGGGTGGTCCTTCAGCTCAACACAAAAAAACACTGTCCTCTAATGCCATGAAGACCTTCCACATAGAAACAGCCCTGCCCAAGGATGAATGTGGCTCCAGTAAACCTGTCAGACTATCACTCACAGGTGTAAAATGTGATATTTCCTAAGATCAGAGTGAATTTGTAGCAAGTCTACTCTTGTGAGAATCCACCAAATGGTCATCAAGATACAGGAAAAATAGAACTTCTGCTTCCTAATAGGAACAACAATTGTGGTTATTGCTTGTCCCTTTACACCTTTTCAGCCAGAAATTTCCTGCCTCTACCTAAAGGTCCCTTAAATTGACAGTCATGCATGGGTTTTGGGTTTTGGTTTTTTTTCTTAAGTGTCAGTCTGTCAGAATCCTGAGGTGGGTAAGAACTGAATGTTTTCCAGACTCAACACTGACTTTTCTCCCATTTATGAAAGGGATCTCTGAGAAGTCATGGCAAAGGCAAGCTGGTTAGCAATACTGTATCTAAATGTATTCATAAATCCTTCTACCAACTTCTGTAGTCCAGGCACCTGCTGCAATGGCAGAGTTGACACTGAGGTGAATTAGGACTACTAGAGGGAGGGATAAAGCAGCATGACAAGGTAAGAAAGCTTGAGGCTTTTTAATCACACACCAAGAAAGGTGCTCTTTGGAGCTGTGAGGCTGCAACAATTAAATCTGTGCTTCGACTCTGAGACAGTCAGACTGGTGGCAGTGTCAAAATGGACAGAGTTGCCAAATGAAAACAGAAGTTACTAATGATTTTTCAGATGTTTGCAGTAGATTCAACTGACAACAACTGAAGCTGAGGATTTATACACACCAGTATTAGGAAATTCAGACATTCCAGAACGTGCCACAGAAGCAACTCTAAAATGGTCATATTGATGACCTCATAGTTTACCTGTTGCTTTAAGGCTTAAACTAAGGCAAACAGGCAACAAAATACTTACCTTGACTGTAATTAAACTAAAATGATGACAATTCAGATTTTTGTAATAAATTAGCTAGATAATACTTTTCCTTTCATGTTTTTAAAATGATAGTGGGAAAAAAAAGTGACCCACATTTGTAAAATCAATACAGTGAAAGTTAATTCACACTACTAAAAAAAAAGTGAAAGTGTCTTAACATTTTCCATTAACATTCCCCAAGTTGATCTGATGCATTTCACAAAGAACTAAAGACAGTAAAAGTGTTACAGGTCAGTAATCACCTAACTCACCATCTTAAATGACAGCCTTTATATGCATTCATACTGTAAGTAATTTAAAGCAATACCCCACTTCCCAAGAGAGCGGGAAGAAACATTTTAACCTTCCACTTGAGTAAGACTGAAGAACTTGCCTCTCAAAGGCATCATACTCTTGAGAGGCCTCTGCATTATAACCTCATGTTAAGCGGAAGAGTGGTCATGTCTGAGCTCTTTTTGAATTAATCCCGATTAAAAAAAAAAAGGCCACCGCACACTTCCTAACATCATCATGGTTATCTAGGGAGAAGTTCTTGGATTCAAATTTTCAAAAAAGTCCTTTGGACTTTTTTCGTCATAGAAACAAACGAGGTGCTCCCTATGAAAAGCCTCACCCTGCAAATAAATACAGATGCAGCTCTCCTAACATCCAGCACATACCAAGCTGCTTCAACTGTAGCACATGCAGTTTAGAGCAAAAAAAAGCAGAGGCAGTGTTGGGGGGTGGTGTTGCTTTTTTCATCATCATCATTTGAAAACCTAGAAAGAGTTCTAAAAGTCATCTTAAAGAATCAAGAGAGTCTGCTATAAATGCCTGAATCACTTCAATTATTCTAGCTGAGGCAACTGCTACCAAAAAAACAGACTACTTCCACAGAAAAATGAAAAGTAGATTAGATTGCCAAAAATACAAGGACCATCCCTTCAAAAGCTTAAAAGGAAAACTTCTAATGCCATTAGGATTTCACCACCAGGAAGCTACAAGTGGCAGGACAGAGAAGTCTTCACATACTGGCTGTATGTACTTTGCATTTCCACAGAACTGCAGAAAGACTCGCTTCAGTTTTAAGGGACAGACCTAAAATATCAGGGAAGCAAGAAACAGACACTGATGTAAGTGACACCAAACCACAAACCTCGATTACTATGAAAAGAAATTTTTCCAAGAGGATTCCTTCCTACCATTAATCAGGACGCATATGATATGGAACTAGAAGAAAAACTCAATCCCCTGCAGTATCTAACATCCATGCTACAAGACTAAGTAAGGCTAAGAGTCTGCTGCAAAGATAAAATTTCACATATGAATGCAAAGATAAGGTATTGTGGTCTATTTCCTCCATACCAAAATATACAAAAGGACCTGAAAGCAAAACTGTACAGTCTACACTGGGGACAAAAGGATCAGAAATGCCTTGTTCCATCTTGCCTTAATAGAAGAATCTGAGGAGTTGGAGAAAGGCATGCTGTGGCCCTGAGCATGGGATGAGAGAGACAGCAGAAGAGATCTCAGAATTGCCACCTCTGGAACAGAAAGACTGCCATTTCTTCTTGTCCTCCGAGCCAAACAGGCTAATCTGTCTACTCCTACTTCAAAGCTGAAATATAGCCAGGGATCTCTCTCATTCCCCTCAACCTCTAACAGCTGAGGTTTAAGCCAAGCTATTCTGAGCTCCTGGGAAGGTAAGGCCAGGTAGGTTAAAATAAAGCATTCCAACAACATTGAACAGAAAGCACTGATCCAGGAGAGGAAACAAAAAAGGACAGGATAGATAATTAACTGATCTGAGCCCGAGCTCAATAATGTGAAAGCTGCGTTGCATCATAAGCCCTTGGGCTTTCAAATCCCCTACCTAGAACAGGAGAGCGTATCCATACCCGTGTACTTCAATAATGCAGGAGACAGAAAAGGCATTTTTGTCCAATATTACTCAGCAACTTCAACCAGAGGACTGTTGTAGGTGACTCCTTAAATACACCTCACACCATTCACTAAATATATATCCAGATAGTATCCTCTCATACAGTATCACATAAACACATGCACCAAAATGTCCCACTGACTGGAAAGATTCACCTCTTGGGCAACTGTTCCGCAGGCATCTATCTGTCTACAAGACTCAGAGTTTAGAAGGGGACACAGGCAAGGGGGAGGCCAGCCCTAGCCGTTGTCAATGCTAGAACAGGACATGGTGCAACTCCTGCTAAATTCACTGCAACGGTTGGTGAATTCAGGACAATCAGATTAGATTGAGAGTTGTTTTGAAGAACCAATGCACTTAATCTCTTTACAAGTTGACTGTTCAGTCTACTCAGTCAAGTACTCATCAGTCTTACATAAGTGGAGAGGCAACTTCCAAAGCAGCATTTTCAGGAACGGAAGGTTCCCCAAAATATTAAGGTTCTCTATAAACTGAAGTGGTATTTGCTATAAATGGCAAATTTTCAAATGAGGACCATCTCCTTACAAAAGTCTCAAATCTGCAGAGAGGAATATCTGCCTTCGTAAAGAAGTTTGGAAAATCCTCTAGTAGCAGTCTATCTTTCTGATAAAAGATCAAGTCCATTCTATAACACTACAGCAGAAACCTATTTAAAATAAATACATACATACAAGTATTTGATGGGAGTGCATTGTGGCAGCTCTATAACAGAACCATGCAGCTAGACTAAACAGCACAGAAGAGTAAACTTTTTTCCCAAAAGAGGTCAATATGTTTATGGCAGATGTGTCACTGCTGCTGTGATGGCCTAAGGAAATACGCAAATCAGCATTGCAGGGAGGAATCAAATCTTACTAAACCATAATATTTGGGGGGGGGGTGCTGCGGAAAACAAAAACCAGAAGAGCCTTTGGGCAGAAAAACCTTTCTTTATGTCTGTAACAGAAATGAAAAACATCAAAGCTAGGTAACAGTGGAGAAAAACAGCTCTGAATTTAACTAAGTATTTTAATCTGTTTCAGATCTGAGAGTAAAGGTAGGTGGTACCTGTGGAAGAAACAAAACTAATGTTAGCAGATGGAAGAGTGGGGGAAAAATGTCAGAGCTGCACCTCCTGTAAGAAACAGAGAATTCACCTGTGGAAAGTGGATGAGTTAGCAACATGGATAGGTGAGCAATGTGGAGGAGTAGAAAGAATGAAAGACAACGTTTGCAAAGTCAATACCTCAATTACTAAGTCCATGACTTTTAATACCAAATAATGTTATAAATTTAATTGCCTAGATTAGACTTCCCAAGGTGTTTGCACTTCTCAAGGATATTAGACATTGAGTGGCTTTTTCCTTTTAGATCATTTTTTGGTAGAAGAACCTTATTTATTCCTCTCTGTTGCCGCAGTACCAATTATGAAGGCAGGATTTGATTGTGTATCCAATCATATACATTTTGTCAAGTCACCCAAAAAACTGTAACAAAATGACTGAATTTGTGGATAAGGGGAGAGCAATAGATGTCATTTTTCTTGACTTTAGCAAGTTTTTCAACAGTCTCCAACAATATTCTTGTATTCCCAGGTTGGGATGTTGTGATCTGGATGAGTAGACAGCTAGATGGGTGGACAAGTGGTTGAACTGTTGGGCTCATAGTGGTTAATGGATCAGCCTCTACCTGGAGGCTAGTGATGATGGAGTATGACAGAAGTCTAACTGGTACACGTCCAGTTTCCCATCTTTATCATAGTCAGAGGGGGTGAAAGAGTGTGCTCCTGTCAAGTATGCAGATGACATCAAACTGGCAGGGAAGACTGCTTGATGACATCGAGGGCAAGACTGCTATTGACAGTCTGGAGGACTAGGCTAAGAGTACACTCAAAATTCAACAGAGACAAATGCAAAGACCTGCCCTTGGCAGAGGAATAAATCCCTGCACCAACACAGGCTAGAGACCAGCTAGTCAGGGAACAGCTCTGTGGAAAAGGACCTCAGGCTCTTGGCAGGCAGCAAACTGGATATGAGACAGCCATATACCTGAGCAGCAAAGGCCATCAGCACGCTGGGCTGTACAAACAGGAATATAGCAGTACACCAAGGAAAGTGATTACACCCTTTTACTCAGCACTTCTTAGCCCATTATTTGGAATGCCATGTTCAATTTTGGCCCTCTCAATGCGAGAGAGGTATGTGAGAACAAGTTCAGCAGAGGGCTACCAACATAGTGGGGGGGGGCTAGGAACACTTCCCCTGGGAGGCTTTTTGCAGTAGCATACAGTGGGAGGAAAACTGACAGTAGTCATGAACTGAAGCAAGAAAGGTTGTGGCTGCCTACCAGGGAGAAATTTTTCATGAAAGAAAATGAAACAGGTTGCCGAGAGAGGCTATGCAATCTCCAGCCTTGGTGGTTTTCAAGACCAGACTGGAAAAGCCCCAACCAATGTGGTCAGATCCCAAAGCTGATCCTGCTCTGAGCAGGAGGTTGCAGTGAGACCTCCTGAGGTCCCCGTCAACCCGATTCCGTGATTGACCATCATTGTTTTTCTTCTCTGAACTTCTTCCAGTCCTAATATACCCTTTCTGGAGATTTTGGGGCAGAGGTCACGAGGGGAAGAGAAACTAGAATTGTGCAAAGTATTCCAAATTTTGGCAAGCCACAGTTTTATAAAGGACACAGTATTTGCTTTATTCTCTATTCTCTTCCTCGGAGTTTTAAGACTGGCTTTGGGGTTTTTTTGACCCCTATTGAGCATCAAGATGATGCTTTCATGGAATCATCACTGATAACACTAAGTTCTTGCTCCTTAGCAGCAATGGTCAGCTCACAGCCCATCATTTTATGTATGAAACAAAGGCTGCTTCCTCTGTATGCTCATCACTTTACAATCATGCACACTTAATGAGCCTGGAGTTGTTCTAAGCAAATGAACAATTGCTCCTGTAGAAACTTGACAGCAGGACTAGTAGAGTGCTTCAGCAAATATCCCCATAGGAGCTACTAATAAGCTCAGAGGGATGAGAAACACCTTTTGTAACATTCATCTTTCCTTTCCAGTGAATGTGTGGTGTGTACAAAATACCACTAGTGCTGCTTTATTTCCTACACTCTGACAACCTTCTGAATTAGCAATCAGGTTGCATCACCCTCTTTTTTATTAGATCTGCAAAAATTCATAGATTTACTAAGGAGATATTCTGAAGATAATTTCTGATTTTGCCCTTTGTTTACAAGTTTATATGAACAGATGACCTGGTTCTCTTTACATGCTTCTTTAAAGCTTCATGTAAAAAAGCTCCATGTTTCTGATCAAATCTGTCCATTTGATGAAGAATATATGCCATCACAGGAAACACTGTTCAAAAGCTTTCAAAAAGCCAACATGCCCTGAAAAGCCCAGGATTTAAAATGCTGGCTGCCAAAGCAAGTCCAGAAACTGTGATGCAAATTGAAAACCAATACTAAGGAGGAGTTTGCCCCAGCTTGACCAGCATGCTTGAGACAAACGCATGGTTCTGTCCATTCTTTTAGCCTCAATAGCCCACAGTTAAGGAGCTAGACTTAGGGTGGAAGGTCTTAGGGCAAAGGAAAAAAAAAAATCTACTCCTGAGAGAAAGAGAGAGGGAGAGAGAGTACATTCATACTGTGAGTCTACTCGTGGACAAACACTAAGAGAAGAAACAAAACCATTAATAACACACAGAAGTTCCCACCAAAAATCTTGTTCTACAGTGTGTACTTCAAGTGGTATAATAAAGAAAACTAGATCTGATGACCCTGAAGAACTAAAATGAAGGACAACATGACACACAGAACTTTTTCCGTATTTTCCAATAAATTGGCTATTTTATAAAATAAATGAAAATAAAAGAGAAAGCCTCCTTAAATACTATGTGTAATAGAGAATTGTTTCTGTATGTTCCCATTCATGGGACAGCAATGGGCAATGACTACTGAAGAACAGAAAATCCTATACAGCAGACAGCAATGTTGTCTGCTGCACTATGCTAGAGACCAGGTTGAAGCTCCCAATCTATAGGTAAGACATAGTGTATGTCAATTACATGAATTTTTAAGATGTGTTAATAGATCTTCTGAGGCATTTAGTTAATACTATGCTGCAACTCTTCCATTCGCATTAAGAGATTATCCGTTACTAAAAGGATGGCTCAAATGTCATTTGTCACTTAAAATCCATTACAACTTTCAAAGCAGAAAGTGGTCATGCTTACTGAGATTATTCTCATGTCTGGAAGAATGTTGTAATATGACAATAATAACAAAACTGTAATGTTCATGTAAGTAGCTAGCGAAAGAAAAAATAATAGCTATTATGAGCTCATATTTATGTCCCTTTTTAAACACTCCAAACATTGTTTGTATATCAATCTGATAAATATTTCATATTACAAGTCTTCATAAAGTTTGACATAGGGCTCATTAAAAGCCTATTTATGTGACCACAAGACGATTAGATGAAAAACAGTTTGCAGTCAATTTTAAATAGATGCATAACAAAACAAAACTAAATTACACATACTGGAGGCCTGCCAGGACGGCCCCTTTTTCTTTTTCCTTTGACTTCTGCTTCTTCAAGCTCACTGCCAGCATCTGAATGTGCAGTAGTTTCATTTGTAGAATCCCTAGGGGGGGAAAAACACTAGATAAATTAAAATGATTTGAAATCAACAAGTAATCTATAACTGACTGATTAAATATTTAGTCCTAAGCCAGAAAAAAGAGGCAGCATTAAATGGCTTGCCACATTTATTCTGCAAACTAAGGAACTAAGCAATGCTAGCCCTGGCAAAAAGCCTTACCTTTTTATGAGCTAGAATGTCATTTTATAGACTGGAAGTTATTTAAATTAACAGCTTCTTTTGAAACCGTGTTACACTTCAAAATCTGGCTATATTAAAGAGCACATTCTCAACATACCCATCCCACAAAGTAGTCACTAGTATCAACTTTCTTTCACTCTTAGTAACTACTTCCAAGCTTTTGTTTCATGCTTTCAAGACCATGAGAAAGCAAACTGGAGTCCAATCCAGCTATCACATCATTACAACAGTTACACAAGTTCCCACTCAGGTCACCTCATGTTTCTAGTCACACTTGAAGACAATGGTATTGTGCAGCTGTTAATAGAGAGAGGATTAACACTGACCATGAGGCACAAACCAGAGAACTCACTTTGATCTGCAGACATTTATGATTCTTGCAGTTAGAAAAACTTTTTCACTTGTACAATGAAAAAACCTTGACGTTGCTCAACGACTATTAGCAGAGAAGCCCACAGTATCGTTTTTCAATCATTCCTGGTTTAGACTTAAGACCATACTAAGTATGGAAAAAAATTTACCCCAATTTTCACTCCCCCTGCCCCCTCCCACCCCCCAGCCAGGTGCAGAGGTACCTCTCTGCCTTCAAAACAGACCTGGCTGCTTGAAGAAACCCAGATTGTAATTGATCTTCTAAGACACTAGATTTTGCCCAAGAAGAGCCCACAAGCAAAACCATACCTGTTACTGAGGTGCTTTATTTTTAGTTTGCAAGATCACCAGTGCATGAAATCTCGGTAAATGAAAGAGTAACTGTAATAACATCCTAGATTACTCAAAGATTGGTCAAGCTTAGCTCTAATCAGAGATTTCTTTAAATCCAGTATCATTTCCTTGAAGTGAAAGGAGTTAAACTGCTGTAAAACTTGTGCAAGGGGAAGGTGAAAATCACAGCTGTTCCATTATTTTATACAGCCTCAAACATAAAAGGTGGCATTAGTGATCTGGTTTACACAAACCAAGAAGCTTCAGCAAGCCAAGATCTACACAGACCTTCCACATTGTCTGGGATTTTATTTTTTTATTTTGTTTTATAAATCAGGAATACTTCACCAATTTGCTATATCACCAAGAAAGCTATTTAGTAATGCAGAAAGATACAAACATCATTGTATCAGCGTCAAGAATGTTCTGATAATTCTCTTTACTGAAGTTACTGTATTGTTCTAGGTCTGCTCTAACCCAAATAATTCTGCAGAACTATGATGAATTTCTAATTTTAAGATATTATTTTCCAACCTTTTCCAATTTGCAAGCACAAAGCCACCAAGGGGTGAACAGAATCCTTCACAAAAGCCAGAATGAGGTAAAACATATATGAATCTCCTTTTCTGAAAGTAACTTCAATGGATTATCTCTAAATACCCTATGTACCCCAGAAAACCAGGCACCCTAGATTGAAAAACAGTAATCAAGTACGTTTGAGTTCCCAAATTATACACTTGTAAACAGTATCTCTATAAAACACTGAAAATGCAGCTTTGTTGTGATAAAATTAAAGAGAAGTAGCTTTTCTGCTTCATAAAATATGAAACTTAAAAAACTCAGTATCGAGCTATGAATTTGGAAAAAAAAATTGTAAAAGGCCTAAAACTAAAAGATATCCCATATATAGTTCAAAATTATTTGGTAAAATAGGGCCACACTAGTGAAAAGCAATGCAGTGAATACAGCTGAAAACAATGTCTACGCAGATGGAAGTATCCAGCCTTTACTCAAAGACCAGCCATCACACTGCAATTTAATTTGACAAAAATGTGTATTGCCTCACGAAAAAAAAAATTTTAAATAACTTCTGAATACAGAAGTGAGGAACCCTATAAAAATATCTGCTGCTTTCCATTGCTGTAGAGAAATTAAAGCCATTCTTTCTTGCCCTCTGTAGAAAAAATTAGCTTCTCTCTGGTCTACACAGGCCCTTAGTGGAAAAATGTTAGGCATGGTGTGGTCTAAGCAATACCCCTATTCCTGGAGAAATGTTACAGCTTTGCTAGCTTCCAAAACGGCACCTCTAATATCATCAGGATAAAGGTTTTACTCTGTTAAAACCAGATTCATCAGTCCTCCTAGACAAATGGCTCAAAACACTTCACTTGAAACTCTAGAGCTGTATAAATAAATTTAAACTGTACTACTATTTTGCATGCACCTAGTCCACAGGGAACCTGACTTTGCTACAGCCTCTGCCTGGGTCTAGCAAAACCTACTGAGATTTATGTATTTAGGTCTGGAAATTTCAATTGCTTTGGAACACTGCATATATAAGGAACAGTTTAATTATTAACCACCTTCTCTTCTTTGTCTTAGACTGTTGTCTTAAACCTGATAACCATGCTTCTCTAATATTTTTCTGGTAGAACTTCTCTGCTTTGCTGGAAGCCTTTTGGAAAAAAGACTCAATGAATCAGTATTAAGGGTGAGATTCATCTCATCTAAATTTGATACATATACAATGCAGAAAACAGAAATTCTTAAGGTGCAATATACCTCACACTAAGGTCAGTGTCCAAAATTGGTCAGTTTAGGTTTTACAGATTTTCTTTTCTCTCCATTGATAGTAAGGTGATCTAGACAAGCAGCTCAAATATAAATTTTTAAAATTAAACAAGATGAATCTCACCCTAACAGTATGTGAGGCAGAGGGGAGATTTATTTCCAGCAAAGAATATAAGTATGTAAGGAGTAAGGGGAAAACGTCAGAAAGTAAGTTCCATTCAATCCTCACATTATTTGGAGCAGGGAGACAGGATCAAGGACAGCCTACAGTGCTTGGCTGATTGAACACTAAAATAAATATCATTTCAAGCAGCAGAGAATTCTGTCTGAATCATGCAACCTCTGCACAGAAAGGCCCTTCCACTGCGGCCTTAAGTCTCTTCAGTTTGGGAGGTAGTGCTTCTTGCTTCTGTCAAAGCTTTACAGCTGCTCTGGGTACACACACACATGCCCCTTTTCTCCTTATTTCTGAACTCAGACGATGAGTAAAGCATCTCTTAACTCCCTGCAGTTCTGTCAGGTGTTTAACATTGAGAAGAGTATCTGGCCAGCATGGATCTCCCTCATTCCCTACACATATTGCAGAAGTGGTAGGAAGTAATTTATCTGGTGGCAGTCATCCACATCTTAATAGACCAGAATTATCTTTATCCCTATTTTACATGTGTGTGACTAGTCACCTGAGGGGAAAACTTAGGCTTAGTCACAATTTATCTTTCCTGAAGCTGTTGGGAGGGAAAATAGTCTGGGCCTAAGGAGACCTGTCTCTTCTAACAAGAGGAGACGTGGCAGTGCCCAAGGCTAAACCTTCCCTCTCCAAAGACACCTTTGACATGAGAGAGACATAAGAGAATTTGGCAGAGTGTGGAGACCTACAAGATTGGGGTGGGCAGAGTAGAGCAGACAAGTAATAAACCCCTTTTAGGGGCTCAAATTTACCCTGCTTTTCTTTCTGGTTTCTGTGTTGGCTAAAGCATCTTAGAAAACTGACAGTAACTCCAGGATCCCTCCTAAAAACTCCAGATATTATTCCAAAGTTATAATAACTAGCCATTGAAACTAACCATATGGTAATGAAGAATTAACAGATTACTGGGCAGCCCTTTATCATGTCATGCTTCTGCAGAACGTACTCCATAGACACAGTAAATTTCACATCTCTGCAAAATAAATCAAAACATATTTACCTTCCTTCTACTATTACATAGAGCCCTAGCTATAGAGCTTATACCACCCCCCCTTAAAAAGGCACCACACCAAAAACCTCTGTTGAGGTATCAGGTTTTGTAAATAAAAATGCTTCTATAAGCTTTTATTGGTGATGCTGAGGTGGCTCAAGGTTCTGGCAGAGATAAATTCAGTAATTGCTACCACCAGACTCAGCCTTGTGAAAAAAAAAAGCATTCATGAAGAAAAATGGCTAAATGCACAGGCTCATGAATCATGGATGAATCAGCTTTCATGGTTGATCTTCAAAATCTAAAGAGGAACATGCCTCACAGCAAATATGAGTCATCCCATTGAGAGACGACTCATAACAGTCAGTCACCCAGGTCAAATACACCAGAGGGGTTTTTCCCTACATCTGAAACACCAATAAGTGAAATCCTGTCTTCACTGCATTCTGAAGCCACTTCTATGAATTCAGAAACATTAAAGATTTCTCCTTTCATGTCCCCTCAACAGAGAAGAATGTGGGAAGGAATATTTGATACGGTCCTAAGCAAAGTACATTAATACATCAAATTGACTTTAGGACCTTTTGTTTAAAGCGGGTAGCCAAAAAGATTAAAAAACATTACAAAAAATTAGAAATAAGGCATAGGAGTGGTAGATTATAATAATCCTTCAAAGCTGCTTATTTAAGAGCTAGAAAGAAAACCTTGGCTTTCTCTATGTGGAACCGGATTGTGGCTTTCCAAATCTAAATGTGTGAAGCTAATACCCCTAGGCCAAAGATTGCTTCAGGTGTTCTCACCCTCAAGACTCCTTTCTGATGAAAGTCTGGTTGGGATCTACTGAAGTAGTGGTTATCACTTTCTTTGATACTTCGTCCACACTAGACTTAATGTGCTGAGCCCTCAGAACAGTCTCAAAACCATTATGTGCAAATCCTACTGATTTTTTTGTAAAAAGACAGACCTCCTCTTGTTTATGAGCAACCAAAACTATATGTATTACTGATGATGACGTCACCAACACTTCGCACAGCGGCATTAGATGATTCCCAGCTCTACCAGAAAAAACAACATACATGTTTTCTTTCATTTTTTAACGTTGCATAATAGTGGTGGCTCACAATCATCTTCTGATTAAAGAATATGCTGACATCTTTAATGTTCCTCAGGTTTTTCAGCTGGTGTGCAGAGTTACCAAATCTATTAATACGCAATTTTTAACCTCAAACTCTACAATATTTCATTCACTAGTTAAGGCCATCTAGCTTCTTGACCTGGGAATAGGAATATCCCTTTCCTACCGTTGCCATGACAGAATCACCCAGCTTTTTGTCCTTGGCACATTTCACAAGCACACTCTCACTTCTTGAATGTGGCACATCCAGGAAAACAGAAACCAAGAAAAAAATTTTCCACAACTACCCTCAAAGCTAACCAGAACCCCCACCAAGGGCTGACATTCCCTCCTCAGTGCTATCCATCGGGGTCATCCCTGTCTTTAGCCATATACTCACACACAGCAGAAATTAACTTTTTTTGAAAAAGGTTTTAAAAATGTAAGAAAAAAATGCAATGCAGAGCATATTATTATTATTAAGGTCAAATAACTTTACAATTGTCCAAGCATTCAGTTTCTTAAATAAAGGCATTTGAAATCTTAGCTTTGGAACACCACTTGATAAACTGAGGCACTTGTATACCCTGTGACAATTCCTATTTTCATAGGTTCATTCCAAGCAAAAATACCCTAAAAGTCAGATAATTACCAAATGTATTTGGTCTAGGTGCCCAGGAGCTGGCAGCAGGGCCATGAGGTCTCTGTGAGTAGAGGCCGGGGCTGCCCAGTGCTGGGCACAGCCAGTTCCAACGGCACCAGGGCAGGGCATGACACAGCTGGGCCTGTCAGGGCAGCCATAGGTGCCTCTGTGAGAGCTACTGAAAAAAGGGCCAAATGCCCTGAGGGACAAGGGACCAGCCCTGTGAGCAGCAGGAGGAAGGAGAAGGTGCAGCCAGTGCCCCGGCACAGACTCCCCCCTAGGTGCACCTCTGGGGAGCTCACACTGGAGCAGGTACCTGCATGCCGAGGACCCCATGCTGGGGGGGCAAGTAGAGGGGTCAGGAATGAAGGGATGAAGCTGAACCCAGGAAAAGGGCAGGGGGGAGAGGGAACACATTTTAGTTTTTGTCTTTGTTTCTCACCATCACCTGAATCTTTTTTAATTGGCAATAAATTAATTGTTCCCAAGTCAAGTCTGTTTTGCCCGTGAGGGCAATCGGTAAGTGATCTCCCTGTCTTTATCTCACCCCATGAGTTTTTTTATCTTGTTTTCTCCCCATGTGCTGTTGAGGAGGGGAGTGAGAGAGCAGCTGGGTAGGTGTCTGGCAGCAAGCCACAGTCAACCCACCACATCAAATAAAGCTCCATTTTGTTCCCATTTCTAAGATTCCTTTCTTAACTCTACTTGATTTACTCTCTAGCTTCTCTCATAGACTTCCACTCTATTCTTTCCAATAGTTCACTTTACCCAGCACAGTTATGTTCCCGTTTGTATAAGCCACTCCTATTTCCCAGCAAGATCAAAACACGCTAATGCCACTTGCTGTCTTCAACTGCAGAAGCCAAAGGCATTTTGCACAATAAATACAGCTCATTGTAAGAAAGAGTACACAACTGGAATACACAAATATGGTCAATTATGACTAAAACCCATACACGTGTCTGAAATCTCACAACATTCAGAAGCATAAAAGTAGCAAAGATCTTGTTTTGCTTTTCACAGCAAAGTTAAATCTCCATACATATAAAGAAATATCTTTTAGATTAAGTGTTTTGATTTTTTTACGCAGTTTGTCAGCATATGAAAACACAGGAGGCCTAGAACAGTCATAATAATCTGCACTTCTCTCAAGCTTGTGCTTTATCCTCACAATCACCTCTCTGTTTAGTTCAACCTTTTTAAAACTGAAGATTTCAAATATACAGAGAAACATATACTCACTGTAGTACTGGCAAATCTGAAGTAATCATTTTTGCAGCACTCTTGAAAGTAAGAGCTACATAGAACTTCTTCTCAAAGTTATTACAAGACAACTACTTGGAAACCTCTTTCATGAAAAGAATGTCAAAGTCCAGTCTGTAAAATAGAGAAAAAAATTGTTAGATGTGATTCCAAAATAGTCATACATTGAATAAAAAGCACTGTAAACAAAAATGGTCAATTTTGAAGTAGCATCACTATTAAACCACATGAAATTTAGAATGGATACCCCCAGGACAGCTTAATCATATTCTTGCATTCAGTTTTTACTATTCTGTTTAGGCAACTTCACTTTTTTTTTCTTTTTCTTTTTTAACTGCACAAAGTATTTTGCATTACCTCCCATATTTGTTTGTGGTAACTCTAATGCAAAAACACAAGCAGAACTCTGAGAAAATTTAAATAAACAAGATAAATATATAAGCCTAAGCAATCAGAGAATGCGACGATCTAGATTTAAGGCATTTATTTTCTAGTCATACAACAGATTAAACTTGCAAGACAAAAGTTTGGTTTCATGAGAAAGAGTCTTTTCTAGTTTTGAATCAAGACAAAAGATCTGCACCTAAAATCATACAGGTTTTAATAAAACAGGTAGAAGATAATAGTTCTGACAACTTTCCCTTCAATGGAACTACACCTATTCAGTCAGACTCACTGGTTCACAGTTTTATGTGACTCAATTTCACAGAATAGTCAGAAGCTGTGCAAATGTCTAACTGCAACAGAAACTATTTTAACCTGATCAAACCAAAGTTGTAAGTTTAAACAATAAACTAGACTTCATCTGTGGTACCACTACACCCACTAGTAACATCTCTCTACCCAGAAGACTAATCAAGGAGTTGACTAATGCCAGCAGATGTGACTATCATTCAATAATGGCACAGTGTGACAGATGCAATAATCTTTGATGTAATAAAACATATGAGAAATGCAAGTTCTGGAGAAACTAAAATAATTTCTTTCATTCTCCCCTTTTACAGATCCTGGGGTAATATAAATATCCACATGGAGGACTGCAGTTGAGCAATGGCAGTGAATAGCAAGGACTTAACTTCATATTTTTAAAACATGGGATATTTTAAATCTCTTTTATTTAAATATTTAATTTCTTCTCAATGGGCAGTTTCTTCTGTGCTCTAGTAGCCTTGCACAAGACAGCAGGAAAATCAAGCCAGGAAGAGGTAACGTGACCTGCACCAAACACAGTATCTAAATAAAACTGCACCAGTCTAAGCAAAACAGTACAACATGTAAAGCATTATTTGCCATCCTACTATATGCACATCAGTATTTATTTACCAAAACCATAACTGTACAGCATGAACAGACTTTTCTGCCTCTGGTTATTACAGTTCCAAATAGACTCACAGATGCATACAACTAGTTCTTCCAGTACTTACTACTTTGCGCCACCAACAGTTTTACTTAAAATGTCTCATCAATAAATTTAAATTTTTCACTATATACTGCCATCTCATTGGCTGTTTTTTTTTCTAAGGTATCATTAGCAAGCCACTTTGTTGCAAAACTAATGTTAACAAAAGAGAAGTTTGTTTGGAATTAAAGGTATCACTCTAACATTAATAGTTTAAAGGGGGTCATTTTCCACAGCCAGTACACCAAGTAAAAGCTCTCCAGTTTCACTATAAGACACACGTTTGTCCGAGTTTGTCATGAACTAAAATGTTATATGACATGCCATTTGTGCTATTTCCATAACTTGTTTCCATTAACAGTGTTTCTTCATTAGAGACACTAGTCATTACTATGTTTTAAAGGATGCAATTACTCTTAACAGGAGAACGACACACCCATACAACAACATAAAGCAGCCATTTCAGGCACTTGTAAGAATTTATTATAAAGAAACATAGCATCAGACTGAATTAACTTTTGAGTTGATTTCCTATATGAAGAAAAAAAGGGAATGTTCAGATCTCTGAAACTGAGAGGTTCACTACGATCGGAACAACATGCACTCTGGTGGTCACAAAATACTATTAGTATTTAGGTATAACCTAAAAAGAATATTTAATAAAATCCTGAAACAGAAGAAGAAAGCTTTTGATTAAGTTTCTGCAAGTATTTTTTCTTCCTGCCACGACAATTAGATGTACACATTTTTGTAATACCTTCCCTTTGCTTAAATCAGAAGAAAAAAGTATATTTTTTTTGTACACACAAGCACGCACGCACACACACTCTTGCATATGCTAACTAGATCTCAGAGTAAACCTATCCATTTGGGATCTTCAGATTATCTAATTCTAGCAGGATAATAGGCAATAATCTTCCTTTTCGGAAGAGCTTTCAAAAGAAGTTCAAGGAAATTTGTGTGCGTTTCATGTGAGAGATTTTCCACAGATGTTTAAGGCAGCCTGCACAACTTATGTGGAATTTCTTTTTTTTATTTTCTTTTTTAACCTAGTTATCACCCTTCATAACTGGTGTGCTGTGCATGCTCAGATATAGCAACCAGCAGCATACAACTGTTCTAGGGAAGTGCTTTCACACACAAGGAAAAGTATACTTACTCAGAGATAACTTACTTGAAAAGCAAAATACTGGTCTAAAAGAAAGTATGTAGTGAAGGGTATGAAGAGCGAAGAGCTATTTCATTCGGAAGCAACTGAAGAACCAAGGAGGCTGGACCCACAAACCTGACACACAGGGAACTGCAAGGTCCTGTGGTATTTTCTCACAGTCCCTATGCTAAACAGGAAACTGCAAAACAGTGCTGGAAAAGACCCATCTGTATGTGGTTAGGTCCAGGCTGGACCATCTAGAAGATGACAAAGTTGCCCATCTACTGTCTTGTGTTAATAAAGGCACTTAACAAGTGTTAAGCCAAAGAGTGCTAAAATGTAAGAATTGTCAATACTGATGAGCCAGAAAATGAACAGCTCAGCACCAGAAGCCCAAAAAGAAAATGCACAATCTTGCTTATTTTGTGGGACTGACCAGAAGTTGAGTCCTACACTACATGGAATTGCACCACCCCATTACACAATCCATATCAGCCATATCCCTCACACATGTCCACTACAGTCCTGCTGGCTATTATATATTCTGGATAACTCAGATACTCAGCTGAAGTTAGCAAACCCTTAGCAGTCTTGGGATAACTGCCTTGCAACTTCCATCAACAGTTACATTCCTCTATGCTCACAGAAACACCACCACTTGCTTCCAAAACTCAGTCTTAAATTATTTATCACCCATGTTACTCAGGCTTGGTTTGGAAATAAAATAAGGCACTATAGTGACTAATGAAAAGCTGTATGTGCTTGGAACAGTGTTCTCAATTTAGTCATGCAATTAAATTCATTTTGACAACTGTGAAAAATCATTGATCCTTACAGACTACACAAATGTGAGCTTTCACATTTTTTCTGGTTTTAATAAAAGAAATACCTGTTTCTTAAAGATGATGTACTTATAAACAGGAAAGACAAAGTCTCCTCCTTTCTGTCTCATTCAGACTGAGAATAAAGCCATTGATAAAAAAATCCTGAAAGCTTGAAACAAATTCCCATTTTGTCACCTTTATCCTGGGGAAGAGAAGAGCAGGGGGAGGAACACTTCATACTTCTGCATTTTGGGTTATTTAAACTACAATAAACAAAATACAGCTGAAGTTGTCCTTTAAATTGCAGTCAAGTGCTTCTATTTTAGGAGTTTAAAAAAAAAAAGTGATGTTTTCATTCAATCCCTATTTTAATGACCTTAGCATGTTTGCAGCTTTTTCAGCCGGCACATGTATATTTTAAGGTGACAAATTTATGCTGGCATAGTTAAAAATGACCTACAGACAAATATAAAGCAGGCACTAGAAGACACATACAATGGGAACACAAGTAAATATTTCTCTTTTTTGCTTCTGTTTTTTAATCATGCACAATAACCAGGGCAGACTTAATGACCATAATATAAAACTTCTGCTTTAAAATAAATAAAGGCCTTTTGGGGGAAGTTGTCAGTTTTATGATAGTTTTTCTTAAATAAGTATCTCATAATGAGCTTAGGTTTAAGAAAGGCTCTACAGTTTTACAACAATGAATCTGATACATGCATTCCATCAATACTTTCTGAAGTCTCTACTAACATGAAAAGCTACCCATATTTTTTGCAGTCTTTAGGTTGTTTGTTTGCCTCTCTGGTGCTGAAGTAATCTACCCATTTTAGCCAAACAACAAACAAACAGATTGACACAAACCCTGAAAGCTGACAGAGTTGTTCCAAGCAACTACCTGGTTGCAACAACCAAATCAAGTTCAACTAACCTTATAAAGCTGAACTCAAAACAAAACAAGCAAACAAAACCCCCCAACTCCTCAATTTAGCAATAAGATTTACATCATTATTAATTCCATTGCCTAGAAGATATCAAAAATAAAAGATAACTGGTATTTGAATGACTCCCACTCAAAACCCTTTCCTTGTTGACCAAGTGACCTCGTTCTGTCCAAGTGCAAAATATATTCAAACAATGGCTCCTACTGATGGAGCAGTATCTTCTACTACTTAATTGGTAATGACCATACGTCACAACTTCATTCTCCATTTAAAATTATTTTGCTTTCTCTCTGGTTGCTCCCTGCTATGTCTTTCCTTGCAAGTTGAAAAATGGTAAAGCAGTACACTTCTCCATCCCATTATGGCCCAAAGGAAATCTGAGAACTCCAAATGTACTGCCTGTATAGACAAGAAGCTAGAATACACAATGGTGTGCCATGCCATTACACAGCACCATAAAACAAAACACATAAAACTCAAGTTTTTCATGTTCACTTTAGAGACAAGATTTGTCCCCTCAATATTCTTGCCCAACAACAGCGTTTGACAGCAGGAAAAGGCCTGCATCAGCAGCAAACAACAATCCTGTTAGAAGGCAGCATGCTGCACACTGAGACAGAGCTCTAAAAGCTTTTATCAACAAGGTGAGAGAGAAAAGAGGATCTTACATGCAGACAGATAAATTCTAGCCTTTTACTGCTTTATCTAACCCCATGCATGGCCTTGAGCACACCACTTAAATCCTTCCTGCCCAGCTATCCCACCTCCAAAGCAAAAATAATATTTAGAAATTGGAAGTGCAATTCTAAATCCTGCAGAACTAGAAAAACAGTCATCAGGAACTAACCCTATAACAAATTTACCAAATGCTGTGATACATTCTTCATCACTCAGGAGTTTTTGTTTGCTTTGGATTATGTATTTCTATAACCATATGTTACTGTTTCTGCTACAGGTTTGGAACAAGAAACTGATTAATTCATGTTGACCCTGCAGCCACTTGAACTGAAAGCCAAATTAAATCACATCTTCCAGCTCTGATATTGAAAATACATAGCATCATTTAAGGCCAAACAAGACATAATGCTTATTTAGCCTATCTTTAAGATAATTTCATTGAAGTTCTACACAAAATCTAAATTTTACATTATTACATTTTAATAAGTATTTAAACCAAGATTGAAAGTCCAAGTGATAGAAAAATTAACACTAAGCACTAGTGAGTTCCTTCAATACTTGAAGTACATAGCAAACTCTGCTGATATGTGGTCTGCAATATTCTTAATCCAGTCTAACCATGATAGGAGATAATACTAGGATCAACTAGGCTAGTGCAACATGGCAATGCTTCATTTCCTACAACCTTCAGAATCATACTGGACACTATTATTAGTATGCCACGTCCCTCCCCCAAATGTGTGTCTCTGCTGTTGCTGTTATCCGTTTAATACCCAGTAGGACCTGCAGTTCCCAACCTGCAAAGGCACGTCGACAACAAAAGCAAAAAAAAAAATAATGGGAGAGTTGGTTGATACACCAGATGCATGTGCTGCCATTCAGAGGGATCTGGACAGGCTGGAGTAACGGACAAACAGGAATCACATAAAGTTCAGTAAAGGGAACTGCACAGTCCTGTACCTGGGAAGGAACAACCTCATGCACAGGTTTGGGACCAACCGTCTGCAAAGCAGCTTTTCCAGAAGAGATCTGGTAGACAACTTGAACGCGAGCCAGCCATGTGCCCTTGCTGCAAAGGCCAACAGCATCTCCTGGGCTGCTTTAGGCAGAGCACTGCCAGCACATCGAAGAAGGTGACCTTTCCCTATATTCAGAGCTGATAAGACATATTTGGAGAGCTGTGCCCACTGCTCGGCTCCCCAGTACAAGAGCGACATGGACATACGTTGTTCTGCAGTAAAGGGACAATTCTGAACAGTGGCACACGGTTTGGCTAGGTTTCAGAACGATGGAGTCATCAGAACAGCAAGCTGAGGATGGACAGTTGTTTTTTCCTCAGAAAATGTCAATAAGAAGTTAATACATTAAAAAAGGGAAGCAAGCTCACAGGGCTAATGTGTATAATACAAGAAAAACAGGAGGCCAAGAACAAAAACACGAGGTGTACACAAAATTGAAGTATTTAGTAGATGTCCGTTATCAGACTAAAGTTTCTTTTTTTCTTTCCATTTTTAAAGATATTTCCACATGTGTTATATATATACACACATAGGAACAAGAATTATCTCACAGCAACCCCTAACTGTCCGTTTAACCTTGCCTTCAATTTCAGTTGTCCCCTCAGTTGCACACTACAGTTGCACCAACATGTAAAACTGACTCTACAGGCAAAACAGTTGTTGCTGCTTCCTCTTACCAAACACTTTTAGCCTAGAAAGGTCCTGCCCAGTCAGCCAGAAAAATAATCTGAAGTCTCACTTTCTAGTGTCCAATATTATCCTGTGCTCTTCACAATTACGAATGCAAGACCTCACACTGAAAGGTTACGCAAAGCACTTCTTGCAGAGCTGTGAATAAAATTCCTAAATGACAAAAACCTCCAAGTCATACTACCACATTTCTAGACTTAGTTTTCTGTCTCAAAATGTGTGAACTGCCAAAACCAATCAGTTTTTCCTGTATCTTCTGCTACTGCTTCCAGAAGGTAGCAGCTAATTCCTGTACTGTGTGTGTCTGTGCCGAGGCGCTGACACTAGGATTACACAGGAAAGCTGACATAACCTTTTAACCATGGTTATAATAGCGTAGTTGATTCAAATGTCACACATCACTCAGACAATTTTGTTTGATCATCTCCAGTGTTTACTTCACTAGTTTTTAACCAAACTATCATATACTGCTTTCTTATAATACCTAGGACAGCTAATACTAAAGATACTAATCAAATGCTTCGTGCAAATGACTACCTGTATATGGTTTGCTCAAGAACAGAAATTTTATCCTTTTCAATTTGTAATTATTGGGTTTTTTTAAATAAAAATAAATTTGATGGACTGAGCATATGAAAACAAGATTGCTTTCCCTTGTTATTCTTACAGATTCTTCAGACATAACTGCTCCTCACTCTAAGGGCACCCAGTGAGACACTTGACCTGATTTTCTGCAGCACTGAGCATTCACAACTGAGATCACTGGGGGCTACGGGCACTCCGTCACTCCTAAGGGAAATAATTATGGTTTGATCGCACAGAACTAAAAGTTACGGCACTGAGTTCTAATGCTAGTCCCATTTCTGGATCATTAAGGTCTAAATTAACAACTTGCTCCTTGCCATCTGTTCATTAGGATAATACCAGCTATTTAGCAGCCTCCTACCTGCTTCAAACATAAAATGCACATAATAAAAAGGGCTCTAGAAAGTTAGGTTCTACTATCCTCAAACTGTGAGCATGAGTAGATGGATCCTGGAAGTCTTCTACTTTTCTGCACTTGTATTTTCAAGAGTCAGAAGGATTCTTGAGAAGATAAACTCACCCATCTTTTTAAGATGATGCAAGAGCATTGAGAGTTCACAAAAAAGCCCATGGGACAAATTTAAAGTTGAGAGAGATTTTGCCTATCATAGCAACTGTGGAATCACCCTCCAAACAAAAGACTGAGCAATCAATGAAAACTTGTAAAAGACTGAACAATGAAATGGACAGCGTAACTGTTCACCATAGTTATCAAGACAATGAAAAATGCTTCCCCCCAAAAAGGACCGTCTCTTTCAGGTGATTTCTTAGTAAGCCAATTCAGCCCACTAAAATGGCATAAAACTTTTCTGGGTTTTGCAGAGTTAATTTTAGTGGGCCAAGCCAGGGTTCCAGGAGGCTCAGAAACACTCCTGCACAGGAAAGCAACAGGAGAGTACTGCTGGACACAGACAGGACTGAAGGAGGATGACTTCTTTTCCAATATGTAAAAACTGCTCCAAAGGCAATGAAGAGGGAGAATAACTCTTGTTCTCAGTGAGAATAGGACAAGCAACAGGTTTAAACTGCAACAAGGTAAGATACTGAGAAAAATTTGATAAGGACTAGTGAAGCACTTAATAGTTTGTTCAAGCAAATGTGCATTACCCACCACTCAAGATTTTTTTCTTATCCCAAATAGATGGGTCACACTTGTCATGTACAACAAACATAGCAAAGTTTGTGGTAAAAGCTTATTCCTAGGAGATTGAAACAGCTGGGGAAAAAACAGACAAGGCTTTGGGAACACAGCCTGCTTTGGGTCTGAAAACATGGCATACCTGTAACTGTGCCTGCTGGAGGAAAAAGGGTGAGAACTACACGAACTCTTGATATCCCTTCTTAACCACCACCACCCCCTCCCCCATTTCTTCTAATGTTTCTGTGACTTTACCCTCAATCAAATCCATGTGTGCCAATAATTAAAATTAAATCCAGTGATTAAATACACACTCAAGCACTTCAGTGAGTGACTGCTTATTCCTGCAAAATAATCCACGTCTAGAGGAAGGCAGGAATCCCTGGTGTAGTCAAATACATTTAATGGTCACACAGGCTTTGGATTTTCATCTCTGTACAGCACAAAGCACAACAGGCCAAGAGCGTACACAGTCTACAGGCACACTAGAAGCAGTGCTAATAGATTTTTATGCTACCACAGAAAAGTGTTTACTCATCTGTAATTTTTCTCAGCAGTGGACATCTGGTGTTCTATTATTCATTGCATCTGGAAAAATGCCAACAATAAAACCAATTTTCACAAAAAGCAGCAGAGCCTGACATGCAGAATGCTGGAATAAAGGAAAAAAACTCAGAATGATTCAGGTTTTTGTTCTTTGGGCATTTGTTTCTTTGTCTCCTCTTTTTGTTCTTCCTCATATGGGACTCTGAAGAGAAAAGCCAAGAAGAACTGCAGAACATTTTGTCCAGATTATCAAAGAAAACATGCATTTTGAAGTCACATATAAAGTAAAAACTCTGGGAAATTATTAGTTCTGGTACTCATATGAACTTTAGGGGGATGTGCACAAAGGCTTGAGGAAAATAAGGTCACTAAAATAATAACTTCTTTAAGTTCACACAGCTGCTAACCAAGACTATTTAATGGTCAATATAGGAACACTCTTGGATGTATCAAGTAGAAGTAAATGTAGGACCACTCTAAAGTGTAATATTCTACCAATTTCCCAATAGGCACCTTTATTACCCTACCCTCAAAAGAACACAAAGGGATAATGATTCTCCAAAAGAAGGCGGCAGCGTTGAAGGACTACGTTACAGCATTCCCGCCTCTGAAAACTTCTCATTCAGAAAACTAGGTGTCTTGGACTCCAAGCAGCTCCATCTTGGACTCTGAGAAGCAGTTCCATCAATTTCCTAGTTGCTAGACCTGTCAGGATCCCTGTCCTTACAAAGATGTCACGATCCAAGTCCCCCAAAAGGCAAAGATTTCTGGACATAATCTATGTGTGACTAAGGTACTGAAAGCTGCTACTCAGTGTTTGTACTTACTCCAGAGACAACCCTTACAAAGTTTTAGGCCGAGAGTCTTTCAGTGCTATCAGTCCAAGAACAGAAAGATCCCAGAGTACCAGTTTTTCCCAGTCCAGGGACTTCAGCAATGTTCATATGATAAAACCCCGTGGATTCCTGTACTACTGCCTCTCTATTAGCAGGTTGGAGATTCAGCTTAACACTCAGCCTGATGTAGCTAATTGGCACCTGTTTTACTAAGGTTCCTTTCTCAATCAAATACAATCTTCATGTCTGCACCAGGGTATGTAGATTTTTAAAAATTATTAAAACCCTTGTGTTTTGAGCTCCTTAGAAGAGAGGTTGCATTTATTAAAGGGATAAGCAAATTTCCAATAGGCATTACTGTACTAGGCTAATGCTATCTTTCTGCAGTGAGGCAGTCTAAATACCCTTGCTTTTAGTAACCATTTTTAACTTGTACTATCATTAAGTGGACAGGGGTTCCACTGATGCTTTTCATTTAAGCAGAAATCATAAGAAAGCTGACTTCCTTCCACTGTTAACTATTTTTAGCCCAATTAACTCTTTAAATTATTTGCGGGTGGGATAGGGGTGAATCACATTTGCCTTGACATCAGAAGGGACTCCTCAAAAGAGCTCATAGTAGCACAGATCTTTTGACTCTTGATTCTTGACACTCTGCTGGAGTATTAACAGAATATAGTGGTGTACCACGGGAGGGAGTAATTTCCATATCCTTCCTCTATCCATTAGCCAGAATACCTAAATTACAAATACCTGATAAGTTCCTAAAAAAAGTTGGTTGAAACTGAACAAGAGCCAAAAAAAGTAGCAGAGGTAGACCAGAAAAGATTAGGTTAGCCAATAAAGTAATTAAATAGAAATATATATATCAATTAGTTACAGAATCAAACCCTACCTCCCAACCCCAACAATTTTGTGGGAAAACCCAACTCCATAACAAACCAGACAGCCTTTACCTATGTCTTGCACCACTACAATCCCTCTTCTGCGACAATCCACAACTGCAGCCTTCCAGGGAAAAACTACCCAAGCCTTAAAGCCCACCATGTCCTAGATACCAAAGAAAGACCTATAAGTAATCCCAAACCCTGACAATTAGCAAAAGAAGCTGGCAAAACTCTGACTTGATTCCTCTTTGCCTTAAAACTTGTTTCAAGTTCTCTTCCCAGTAAACTAAGCAACCCTATTCTCTTACTGCACGAACTTCTTTATATGCTCACCAAGACTGAGAAGCCAGGCAAGTCATTAATCCAAGTACAAAAGATGAAACAAAAAACATCAGAATGCATTAAAGACTATCTCTCTTTACTACTCAGTGAGCCACTTATCTTCAAGACGAATTAAACTGCATCTATAAACTACACAATTTAAATCACCCCTCCATCAAAGCCATCAATGCTACCACAAATGTATTAAGTCAGATCACCAATTTCTTATTCTGTGATACAATATTTTGCCTTAAGAACTTAAAAGACTAGTAACTCCAGAATCCATATGCTACTAAATACCTTCAATCCATCCTAACCTGACACTGCCTCAGTCTAAAGACACTGGAACAGACCCATGAATATGCTGAAATCCTGATGGACTTAAGGAAAGAGATTCTAAAGAGAAACCAAGCTTATTCTTCTCCTAAAATGTACAGTTGACATCTATTTTGTAGTCTGAAAACTCATATTCTTTCAAAGTCATCCAATGTGTGAAACCAAGCAAACACTTGCCTATCAAACTGTTCCCAGAGCCTACACTGATACCGGTGTTTCCTGTCCACCAGACCAACACACCTACTGTCAAAAAGCCAACAACAACGTGAAATTCAAACAAGCCATAACATCTAGGCAGCATATGAAGAACCACAGCATGTGCTACAAGGGCACTCATCATCGCACTCCTTCACTGATCTAAAGAGAACTTTCCCCAAAGACACAGCTACACAAAAATATATCAACATTTTGAACAAGCTGAACAAACATCGCTGAAATGTACACCAATAGTCACTATTGCTGCTTTTATGTCCTCAATTATTACAAATGGAACAGTTTATGACTTATGTTAGCTATACAGTTAAAACCTCTGCTGGAAAAGCATACCTTAAAATACTTTCCTCTCATCCTTCAATCTTAAAACCACCAGACCACCACAACAAACTTGTGAGGAGAAGCACATTTTTTCCAACAGACACATGTAACCATGTTGGAGGGGAGAATAAAACACCTTGCAAACATGTTTCCCCAGTGACCATAAATGCCTCATACTGCAGTCAAAATTCAAACCCAAGTCCACAGATCCCAGATTAACACAGTTCACCAAAGCCCCAGGATGACTTCCCCAAAACTACACTGGTGAAAAACAACAGCAGGACTAGCAGCAAACACTGAAATAATGGCTTACCAGCAGAACACTTCACAGAACAAAACCATTCCACTTCTAAGTTCTCAAACCTGATCCTAAAGACTTAGGAAAGCACATGGCTAGAAATCAAAAATTCACAATCATTTTAAATAATTGACTTGAAAATGAAAGAGGCTTTACTACACATTAGTTTCCTCCATCCCTATAACTTCTCTCTCTGCCCCACAGACAATACTGATTTCCGTATCCTCCCCCCACTGCAGCAGAGCTCACAGCAATCAATTGCTTTCCACCTGTACTGAGCTTGAGGATTGTGATATTATTTCCAGCTAAAGAAGTGTGATCTAGAAGCTTGTCTACTTTTTCAAAGCAATGTCAACTGACCTAAAAAAATACATTACCCATACCTACAAGCCTTTCCTGATGTGGATTCTGACACGAGGGGAAAAAAGAAATCTAAGGTCTTAAGAAATTAAAGCTAAGCTAAACAGGGTTGGCTACTCACTACCATTCCCTAATGATCCCTGACACACCAGTCGTCTTCTTTCAAGAAGAAATTGGAGAGAAGTTATTACCAAGTACTACGTAAAATTGCAAATACTTCTGCAATAGTCCAAAAATGCAAATATCACTAGGGAAAAGACAAATTAGCACCTGGGAACAAGGTTTATTTTTAGCTCAGTAAATAATCCTGAAGAAAAGCTTTTATCATTTAGCCCTGAAATTAATATTGGTTAGTCAACAACCCTAGGAAGAATCAGCAGGGGGTGAAACTGTCTATTCTTTACTGTTTAAAAACATCTTGCACACCACAATAAATCCATTAAAAATGAAACATTATTGGAAAAAAATGCTTGCAAAAAATAGTATCTCTTTCATTGCTTGTTCATTGCTCCAGATACAGAAATGATGACTGTACAGATGGAAGAAGATAATCGCACTGTGTGAAAGCAGTTGAGAGCCCAGTTCCAAACTGGACAAACGGAAAAAAACAGACAAATGTTACCTGAACTACATGGAGGAGAGGCAAGAACAGAAAAGCCAATGCATAAGCTGGACAAGAAGCTGATTCAGCTTCATTTCCCAAGGACTTCACATCCAACCAGGCTGTTTGCCCTCCATCTCTTGACAATTTTTGAACATGTTGCCAAATGCAAACAGATTTGACAGAAGGACAGGTATCTCAAAAGATTATTTTTGAAAATAAGCACTGCCTGAGCCTAGTGCTCCCATGAGGGTGGAGACAGGGGCCAGATCAGGAGAGCTACTATTTGTCATGTTTATCAGGCACACAGCTCAGAGCCCATTGCCCACATGTCCCACTCTGTGATGCACGACACTGCAATAGTAATGCTACACACAGGATGAGGAACCTGCAAGGACACAGGTAAACTAGTGGATTTACTGCAGTAAAGAACATAACAGGATTACCAAAACAGGCTTCACTAACTCCACTGACCATACAACAACTTATTTGTCACCTTCTTCCTCTTTGCCTTTTAAGACTGTTTTTCCTCTTGACTCAATACAAACACATTTATTTGAAGTCACGATAACAACTCAAACTGTAAAACTATCACCAATTTACTTGGATACCTAGACCGTAAGTTGCGAACACTGATGCTCCTTTTTTTTTTTATTGTATTTTGCATTGCTTACAGAAATATGGGAACATCTGTTTTATTTCTGAACAGCTACTTAGACAAGCAGATGACAAAAACTGTAAATAGTGTGACTGTGCCTGAGCAAGCATCATTCTTTTTCATGCTACTGTTCTGTGAGCTTTAAAGCCTAGGCAAAAGTGCTTTCTTCAAGTAACACTGACAGCAGTCCTTCCTCCTAGACAAGGACGATTTTTTTGATCTGGCAGATACTTACCAAAACAGTTCACTGGACTAATGCAGCTGTTGGGCTTAATGAAATAGCTCAGATAATGCTTAGCCAAAATGGACCTCTTAAAGAGACAAAAGAAAGAAGACATCTTGCCTCACTTGGAAAGGTTGCCATTGGATAAAAGCTGCTCCATGACATTGGTAATAAAGCTATCAGCATAAACTGGCAGACTGCTTTCTTTTTCTAAAGATACCCAAACAGAGTACCTTGTGGTACTGGAAAGCTAGAACAGAGGCTTTTCCAGCAACCCAAACAGTAACCCTTTCCCTTTCCACTAAAAAAAACCAAACAAACAAAAAAAAACCCCAAAAAAACCAAACCAACAACAAAAGGCAGCCAAACCTCTCCCCCCTCCCCAGATCTCTAAAGATAGTTAACCTTCACTGTGAACTGAGAAAGGAAATCAAGGATTAACTACCAATAGACTAGAAATACAGAGTAGCCACAGTGAGATGCCTCACAGAAAACAGGCTAACAGATGAAATCAGGAATACAGGAGCTCTGCTGCACAAACCAACATCTCCAAAGGACCAAGGAACAACCTGAAATCCTGAGGCTATCCTGATACAACCAAAACTCGTTTAAAACCGTGTTGGGGGTTTAGGGGTATCTGGCTGGTTTCAGAGTCTGCTGAAGGTCACAGTTCTGTTCAGGGGAAGAGAATAGCAAAATTAAGGTCAGTGTACAGACCATGTATCACACTATCTTCAACAACTGAAACAGAAAAACGCTACTCGCAAAATTATCTGCTTAGTTACAATGATAGTCTGTAACAGGCCTGCTAATATCAACCCTCTGCTTAGTTACAGGCAGCCTTACAAATCTCTTGCTGGTGAATAAGAAAAAAAGAGAAATTAACAGATGAAAGAAAAAAGCCTCTGGCCTAGAAGAGAATTGTCTTACCTCTACCATCAAATACAAGACACTGAAAATAGAAACAGCACAGTTGTTTAGTAAAACTGAGTAAAACTTAACAGAAGCTCCGGAAGAAAGAAACTGCCATCACCAGGAGCTGAGGCTCTCCAGTGAGAGGGGAAATTCCAGCAGCTGATCCACACAAGAGGTTATTTTCCCCTGTAAGACTTCTTGGCTTTTATTTTTGCAGAGAAGGGATCAGAATATACAGTTTCAAATGTTGCAGAATTTGCAGACACTTTCTTCTGCACTTCAGAACAATAGGAAGAGGATTTTCAGTATCTTTTACACAGTTAATAAAACAAAAATACATATGGTAACTGACAATTGAAACTGTCAGGCTGTAAGAGCAAGAGTGGGAATATTCTGAAGCATTTCCTTAAACAGATTCTCAACTCCCATGAGATAAGAACAAGTTCTAGCTGAAAACTATAACCCCAGGAGTTTAATAAGGGAACATCTCCTCTAGGAACAACCCTTATAGAAAATACACAGATTTCATTTTTCTTGTACCTGGTCCTACCTCCATCTCCCTACAAATTATTCAAATACATTTAAACATTAATCTATAAGCATTGCCTTCACCCTTGAGGCAATGTTAGAGCTTTTCCAAAGTACACAGTACAAACGAGTACATTTAATAAAGCATTCAACAGTCATTCAAATACTAAAAAATGGCAAGGAAGTTCTTTTTTCCAAGGGTTAAATCAACACTTAGCACTTTCACAAATCAAGTTCTCTAAACACAGAGAATGTAACTACATATCAGGGCAGGGCGGGGGGGGGGGAGGAACACCAACATGAAACGGAGATTTTATTTTGCAGTAGAATTTGGGATGAGGTTTCATACAATGGTTGAACCAATCTGATGGGCTGCTGTTGTGAAAAACACAGTCCCTGCTCTTTCCTCCTATTCCTGGCCACATGTCCCTGCTCCTTTCTTTATGGCAGCTTTGATACTGGTCCGGCCCTCAGCAAACCAGTGAATGGAGAGACGGGAGACACTATAAGAAAAGGCAGCAAGCAGCTAAAGTCCTACTTCCCTCCCTCCACTTCTTACCATGATCTCTCACTGCTCCCATCCAGACAGCAGAACAATTCTACCACATTGATTCTACTGCAAATGCAGCATGGCTTCTTTGTTTCTTTTGGAGAACAAGAAAGGCAACACAAAACAAAGTTCACATTATTATACTTTTTTTTTTTTTAAACAACACTATCATTTGAGAAAAATCTAGTAGATTACAATATCATAAAATACTTGCTACACCTGACATTATTTTCATTTATCACAATCTAGAATGCATTACCTTAAGCCATTGATTTTCTAATATCTTAAGGCAGTGTTAATTCAAGACTGAAAATAATGGCCTGGCTATAGGTCGATCATTCTAAAAGAGATGCAATAAAAATAATAAAAAAAAAAAAAAACAAAAAAACACAAAAAAACCCTACCAACCCAGAAGAGACTATTAGAAAATTATTTCAGAGAAGAATACAAATGCAAAGAATTTGGGAGAGAGTCCTCTGCACAGAACTTTTTGTTAAGTTTCAAAACAAACTAAAACCAGAAGTCAGTGGGCAATAGCATCTTCAGCCCCTCTCACAATCCCAGTCACTACCATCCATGCACACTGACTTGAACTGCAGCTACCGTGGTTCCCCCCTCCTGTGGCTGTACTGGCATGTGGCCTTCTGCCCATTTACACAATTCAGGAAATCACCTAGCAATTTTTTAAATTGTTTTCAAGTTGGTTTTATCTGGATCAGCTCCCTGAACTGGCTCACTCCTTGTTCACATGAGCACAGGACTAATGTTAGGGAAAAGACAGGAGCGGCCAGGGGAGAATGAGACCACAAGATTTACATTGGCCTAAAATGCTACAGAAATGTATTGTACCTTCCTGAAAGATCTTACAAATGAGGAAAAAGAAGCAATTTCTCAAAATTTTCACTTCCAGCATGTAATACAGATGTACTTTGTCTTCAAAAATAGATCTTCATGCTCAATAGATACAACACGTTGCTTTTGGATCAATTGAATATGTATTCCTTTCCTAACCAAACCCTAAAGATATCAAAGAGAAAGCAGAATGAGATTAAGACAATTTGGAGTTTTTTTATAATCTTTGCATAAATAGAAAGAAAACATCTAATTATAGCACATGATAGCCAGTTTCTTGCCAATACATGCAATATCCTAAGTAAGCATCTTCTCCACAAAATTATTTTGCCCTGTTTTTGAGGGGAGAGGATGGGGCGGGGCGGGGGGGGGGGGGGGGGGGGGAAGGGCTACCTTCTTTCTGACACTCACATTCCTCATTTTTCTATCAGTATTAGTCTGCATTAACAGCCAAATCATACACACACACTCACACACAACACTGCCAGTGACCTACTAGAAAGTTGCTATAGCAACGACTGCTTTCAGAAATACATGTTGTGCATTTTAAGTGCCATCATAGTGTAACTCATCTGTCAATTAATAACCACGGCTCAGGGTAACACATCACATACGCCGAAAAAAATTAAAAAAAATAAACACTGTGGCTTTATGTCTACAAAAGGAAATAACTGGAAACCCATTGCAGGCTTAGACTCACTACCAAAAAAAAACCACCCACCACACATATTTAGCACCAAGATGTAACTCTTGTATTTCTATTTAAGTGCACAAAATTAATGAAGTATGAAAAAACTTCACTGCATTCTTGAAGGGGAAATCACTCATACATGTCATTAAATATCTAATGTAAGCAAGTTCAAGCTACTTGCAAAATCATCTATAGGAGCATACAGAAAACATAATTTAATTTAGGTTTCTGTTATTTGTTTTGGGTAAAATCCCTGTAATAAGAAACACCACCACTGTATTTTAAAATACATTGAGTAAACCAAAAATTGAGTATAGAGTTTCAACCTCACAAGACTTCATAAAATCACCTGGTCAAGTTTTTTCTAATTAGCAATCAGACCAAGTCAAACACACTGCCTCTTTCTCTGGACCTAGATATCCACCAATTTTTGGTTACTCTACTTGGTGATAACTATTACACACAAAGCATAACCATAGTAAAGGATTACACTTCTAAAATGCCACCTAGTTATTCTCAGAAAGAACACTTCATGAAAATTCAACTATCACAATTTAAAAACTTGACTGTACTGTAGTACTACCAACAGTAGCTTATTTGGCATTGTTTCCTCTTAAAACCCTGCCTTATATTAGCAGGTTATTTTCATGAAAGCGCATGTACTAAATGCCAATTTTTTGCCTATCTCAGCTATGAGACACATCCTGTTCATGGACTGTCCTGTCTGACCTTTGAAAGGCAAGTGCATTTTCAAGTGGACAATATTCTCTCTAAAACCTAAAGGGTAATCAGAGAGTTTTGCAAAGACTGAATCATCAAGTGCTGCCTCTCTCAATGATACAGAAAGAAACAGAGCAGTGGTTTCTCAGCTCCAAGATAACCTTGAAAAGTGTTTCAATTTCCTTTCTAACATTCTCTAAATCCAATTCAAATCATTTTCACACATGACAAAGACAAAAAAATACTTTCCCATTTTATTTTCTGCTTTGGGATAAACATCAAGCTCTCACAGTACCCAGTCTTTCAAAACATAGTAGTATTGATGCTAGCTGAAATCCTTCTAAAAGACATTACAGGTATCAAAATATAAAGTAAGATATACTGCCTGAACTTCTGCATAACTTCAGTAAGCAGCTTGGTCTCAAGCTCTACCAAGTATATCGGGCTGGTTACGTGTACACAACAATTTCTACAGGGACTTTCCACTTGCCCTGGATTTAACAGGGAGGATCTTCTAAAAACTGAAACACAACCAGTGCTTTTAAAAAGATTCGATAAAAAGGACCAACTTTGAAAGTCTGATCCTTATACATGTGTATAAAATATATTGTAAGATAGCTGTGAGATATATCTCCAGGCTCACCAAGGTAGTGAGGCCCAGAGACAAAGGTACAAAGGCATTTCTTTCTCACTGCCATCTGGCAGTCAGTTCATATGAGCAAAGCAGGCAAAAGCACAAATAACCAATGTTTCATTTCTAGTTGCAGTTAATCTAACACTCTGAAGAACAGCAAGAAAAGCATTGCCTTAAAAAGTCACTTTACACATCAAGATGAGAGAAAAAATTTTCCGGCTGCCTGTGGACAGCTGGCAGCAGTCATGAGGCACAGGACTAATTAAACAATATTGTTTAAATATGACAATCAAGTTTGCCTTAACCTTTTCAGTGAGATACTAGTAAACCCAACTGTCAAAGTTTTGTAACAAGAATTTTAAACTGTAATTAACTTTTTGTAAATCCAGAATTTAGCTGATCACAGTTTCATGAATCAAACCTTTAAAATAACTGAGAAAAAGGCAAGATGTCTTAACCTTGAAAGTTATGAAAAAAGTTATACCCATTCCCGGCTAAATTCTCCCCACCCCCACCCCCCTACCCCCAAAAAAAACCCAAACACTGGTAAAAATATATCTGCAATAATAAAAACACCACACTGGGCAGAAGAAAGACCTGTGAAGACCAGTACTTTGAGGCCAAAAGCCCAGAGCAGGGCACAACCAACTGCATGTGTGTAGCCATACTCCCCCAGAACACTCAAAATCCACATCTTGCCAATTGCTTGCATTTACACACATTAGATTTTGTAACAATACTATCCTTGAACATGATACTTTTAATTCCCTAATATTTACCTTCTATGGTTTTTTTCTTATTCAAAAATGTAGTTCTTTCCCACCCCAACACACCCCTCTGAGAATAAACAAGTCAACTTTCATTACCATCTACATTCAGTACTAGAGTTGCTCTCATTTGCTTTCCAAATCTACTTCTCCCCTCTGCATCTTCTCCTTTATTTAGTACAAAATCCCCACTTGTCCTTTTGACATCCACCCTCTGATCTCCAGGCATCAGATGAAGTTCACAGAGCAGAACAACCCCTCAGCAGTCTGAACACCACGACCATCCCCAGCTCTCCACCCACACAGCCAGACCGTACCATAACCAGGTTTTGCACTTCTCCTTGACATCTTCAGGAAGACTAATTTCTCCCCACGGTCCCAATGAAAGAACCCTGATCGTGTAGATCTTGACCGGTGCAGTTTCCTCTCCTTCGCTTTCAATGACTGTGCCTCAAGGACATTCAGCCAGAACAGTAACACTTCCCTGCCAGCAACTAACTTCCCTGCACATCCCTTTTCTCAGCTGACCCAAAGGAAGGTCCCATCCTGTCCTGTCCAGTCCCTTCCCTCGTTCTTGAATCTGTGCCCCCATTTACATTCCTGTCACCAAGTTCAGCTCTACCAGCAAAATCACCTTTGAATGCCTGCTTCTCTACTTTGGTCTCAAATACTTCATGTATTTTCCCAGGCATCCCCTTCTAAGTAGGAAATATTTCCAGTTGAAAAATGATATATTCACAATTTTAGAATATATTCCTACGAAATGTTAACCGTTGCTATGCTGGCAAGAGCACGAAGTTTGGAAAACGAGGGAAGAAGGATGGAGGAGAAACTGGATACCTCTTTCAGCAGTAGCCTGCAGTCAGTTTTGCGCAAGTATACTGTTTAACTGTATTCTTCTTTATCTTCCATAAAACCCTCCAGAATTAATTTGTTGACCACAAACATTTAAGTCTAAGCACTTCTTGCATTCTTTTTAACCAAAATTAGTCTCTACATTTTATCCTGTATTCTGCTTCTGTCTTACTATTTTGAGGAGATGCAGCACTAGTGTTCACATTACTATTTTGAGGAGATGCAGCACTAGTGTTCACATAAATATGTTTTACAAAAACCCACTGTCTCCTTTCTACGTGACTCTGCCATTATAATTAAATATTTGAACTGTGATGCTTATCACAGTGGTTTTTTGGTGGTTCATGTGATTTTTTGGCTCCTATTTTTCTTCAGATGGGAGTCAAAAGGCCACA
This sequence comes from Astur gentilis, assembly GCF_929443795.1. Lineage (NCBI taxonomy): Eukaryota > Metazoa > Chordata > Aves > Accipitriformes > Accipitridae > Astur > Astur gentilis. The sequence goes on from NC_064885.1 coordinate 16,564,506, forward strand.
TTAAAACCAGCTTTTTTATCAGGATCCCACGAACATAATCATTTCTTACTAAATTAATACATTAGTACTAACATGAAAAATTGATTGTTTAAATGAATCCCACGTGGCTTTTTTCCGATAACCTATTTGTTATGTAGATAATTCTCACACTTTAATTCTTAGAAGATACTAGTAATAAGGCTGTGGGACTCACCAGGCTTTCCTTTTATTTGAAGGTTGGGGTTTCTTCTGGTTTTTTAACATTAAACTGAATAGGACTATATTTATTAGCAATCTAGCAATAATTCCCCATTTGTCATTGGCACTGCGTAAAATTCAGTTTACACTGAAGACGACAAATGTCAAATTTTACATGAAACCTCAAATGAGCTGAGTTTTTCCCCAGTAAATGGATCACTGCTCCCAGTGAGTTGCCAAATTTAAAAAAATAATTCTTAAAACAAATCGAGTACTTCTTAAAAGTAAAATATTAATCCATAAAATTTTATACAATATGCATAAAACCTCATTCCCTGTTACACTCATCATTCCCATCCTGCAACCGCTTGCTCCCCAAATGTTACAGGTGAGTGCATCAAACCCTTTTCCCTAGGGAACTATAGTAACAACTAGGAAAAAATGTGAACAGTGAAACCATCTCCTCACCCAGACAAGAAAATCTCTCATCTAACAGTACTTTACCCTTCTACACGGATTTCCCTCTGTCAATGCAGTAAGTGGATTATGTGGCTTTGGAACAGTCAAACACAATCCCACTTTTAAAAAAAAGGATTTGCAAGAACACATCATGAGCTATCAAGTAAGATTTTAAATCTGATCAACGACTTCATAGGGATTTCTGAGAAGGTATTGATGCATTTTTCTGTTCCTTCTGCTCTCCTTCCCAGTTGCTCCGTTTTAAACTGTACTAAAGCTTTTCTTGTATGATAAGAACACTATTTCTGTTTTCAGGAATCACAAACTCAAAAGTCTTTGCTGCTGTCCTGATACACTGATAACAGGGCTCTCTTTTTAGTGTTTGTCCAACTGAGACTGCTGTATACTTACACTTTGCTCATGTTTGTGTCTTCTAGCAGTTTCATGAGCTGTGGAAACAATGAAGCCTGATTCTCAACAGATTACTGTACTATAACCCTGTGAGGATTTTCTAACATGTAACTACAACTTAGATTCTGTTGTTTTTATTTAGAAGAATATGTGTACATGGAAGAGGGATGGGAAAGGGAGATGATATTAACAGATTAACTTTAGCCAGTTATCTACCTTCATGAAAACTGCAGAAATTTGTCTTTTGGATACCACCCCATCCCTTCCAAGTTTGATTGAAATTAGTCACTGTGTTCAAAAGAGATATGCAGTAACTCAATAATCTAATGCATTTAAATAAGATGTCATGTCGTACCGTAAAAACTCTGAACCCTGCCCTATTTAAAAACAAGACCAAAAACTAACAATATAAAAACACCCCAAACTGCTATTGTTTGTCCCCACCTGCATCAGGATTCCCAACACCTCCTCTGCCCACCCTACTGTCCTGGCAGGGACAGGAGCAACTGAAACACTTGCAAAGCCACATTGCCTTAGAAAACCAAACTAAAAATCACGAATCATCAAAAAGTGACATCAAACTGCCCGCATGGATATAAATTACATAGACCAAGAAAAGCCAAGACATTCCCCAGAAAACAGTTGTTAAGATTCTTGGGTTTCCATCCAAGCAGCATATATCTGCTAAAAATCTTTAGGCTCCTTTGCTACCTTAAAAGCATTTGGAATACACACAGATAATTAAATGCATACTGAAGAACTATTTTAAAGGATCAATTTCTCTGTTTCCAAACTAATACATGTTCCTTACTTCAAAGGCTTGTTTGAAAAATCTTCCAGAATTCAACACAGTTAAAAAAAACCAAAACAAAACAAAAAACATCAAATATCCCAGAGCTTTAGTAGCACTAGCTTTAGTGAGCAGGATTTAACACTCATCATTTTGCCCTTCTGAGCTGTTAGACTTTTTGTTTGGGTTTTTTTTTAGTGAGGGGAAGGAAGACTCAAAAATTAGGGAAAGGAGGTGGTACAAGCAATTGTTTCCCGTTGACAAGCATTTTTTGCTTGTAAGCACAGTCTCAAGAAAAGTTACATTATGTTATTAGCTTACAGGTTATGAAACAGAGTACATAACTCTTCAAAAGATTTAAATCTGAGAAACATTTCACTATCTCAGTTGATAAAAATTCAAAGTACATTTGATAAAACTAAAACACCTACTGAAAACATAGCTAATACCCATGAAAATGTTTGGAGATATCTTTTTTTCTCCTAAGTGCAATTTCCTAGGTAATGTCTAGCCCCACAAAACTATACTCCCTGAATAGGAAACAACTAGGAAGTTACAATAAAACTCTCAATGATAAAACAGTATATGAAACACCAGCACGTGAAAGATTGCCTTCTAACAAAGGAATAAATAATAAATTACAGTCTGATAAATGCAGTTGTTCCTCTCGAAGACAGCTTAACCCTACTCAGTTAATTGTCTAATACCTGTGAGACCACTTCCTTTACAAGTAAATGCCTGGGCAGGAAAAGCACAGCTCAACATTACAGGTTTAAACAGACCCCTACCACTCAAACATCAAGACCATAAAGAGAGATGCATACGCAGAGAACACTTATCTCTGTTATACTTCATCCACACTAACATAATCAGATTGAGTTTAAGTCATCTTCCAAACTGATCATCTGTAAACAGGAGATTTACAATTATTTTGCTGTTTAAATAAAGCTTTGACCAATAAGTGGCTTTTAAGAAACCTTAACATAATCTCAGAGAAGAGGAAGCTATTAATGATTTCTCTGATAATATGAAAAGCAGTGACACAGACAGCATCAATGAATGCAGATAGCTTAATAAATTACTATAAAGGTTTAGGATGAGAGGCAGCTTCCTGGTCCAGGACAAGTTGATTTTGTCTCCTGAATGAACTAAGAGCATAATCACTCCCAGAGCATAATCTCTACACATTAATACTCACATTCTAACTAAATCTGAGACTATCCTGAGAAATTATTAAGTACTGTATTGATCACAGTCCTGCTAAGAGAAATGCTAAAGAGTACATTAATGTAGTGTTAAAAAGGAGTGCTCTATGAGCACTGGCGCTATTTTATGGAGAATTTAGTTGAGTGGTCAAGTTAATATCCATTCACTTGTACAGTTATACATAACAAGAAAAAGCACTTTCCCTTTAATTTGAGGAAAACTCAACTAAATCAATAGCTTTAATTTTCAGAAATACTTTTCAAGGTACATGCAGTGAGTATAAAACTTAAGAGTAACAGAGCAAATTAGAACATTTCCAGTATTATTCGTTCAGTGACACCCAACACATTAATTCTCCTACTTTGGGTTTCAAAAAGAGTGAATGGCCATGCTCAAACTCCCATTTAGGGAAGACACTTTAACAGTGAGCTAGAACTGCTCAGAATTTGATACAAATCTTGATTTGTTTTTCATTCTTAAAAAAAGGTGGTCATTAGTAGTCAATGATGCTGACGCCAATCAGCATCAAACACTATCAAAGATTACTCATCAATAAACACAGATACCAATAACCAAAGATTACTCATCAGGAAACACAGTTCATAAGTGAGCCTCTGCACATTCCCCTGCCTCAAAGGGCCTTAGCCCTAACCTTCAAACCTGCTCACAGACTCACCCATGTAAGGCTCTACTGCAGTAGCCCCAACTATGAATGGCAGAAGCACACGCTAGAGAAAGAGCACCAGTGTTTTAGCAGAAAGGGGCAAATCCTGGTAAGACAGAAAAATCCTGATTATCACCAGCGGAAAGCGGTTAAGAAGTCGGTAGCAAGCTGGAAGGTCCCATTCAGTTTACTTAATCCAACTCACTGTCACAAAAAAGACAAGCAATTACCTTACTGGAAGAAGAGACGGTGGATGGCTCAAAAACACAAGTTTGTAAACGTTTTTGGGAAAAGTACCTCTCCAGGTGACAAGATGTAACTCAATACTCAGAATAAGTCACTACAAGTTCTGGTGAGCTTTCGAAGAAATTTGTGAGACGAGAGAACTTCTTGCCAGAGAACTTTCTCCCATTTCCCAGTAGCTTCTTGGATACTGTTTGAGCTTATCCAAAGGTCTGCAGGTTGATGAGGAGTTAGCTTGGATCTTTTCTTACTGCTCGATTAGGCAGTTCCTGCACCAAAAGGGTCATCCAGAGCCAGCTGCTATAAACAGAGCTTCTGTTCGTTTTCTTCAGGGAGCTGCCATTATCTGAGCAGTAGTAGCCCAACAGCTATAGCAAGGATAGTTTGAGAACAGGGTGCCAAAAATCTTTCACCAGCTAAAAATGAGGAAGCTGCTTGATTAGGCAGAAAAGTATAACTTTTATTTCAACCATGATCTCAGAAGTTCTAAAATGGAAAAGCCTCAGAAAATACAAAGCAGACAAAAAATTTAGAACGTAGTTTCTAATCCCCGATCAACTGAAGTATAAAATTTGATAAACATGCAAATGACTATCTTCTCCAATTTTAGCAAGGACATGGGAATATCCCAACTTATACTATATATGAGAAGACGATAGTCTAGTTTCATGTTTCTTAGTTATTTAACCAAATCCAACAGAGAGACAATAATAAGAATTTAAAAGCAGATTTTTTCTTTTACACTTCCCCCTGTGAGCTGCAGCAGGATTTTTCTTTGCTCAACTTTAACAGACTTCATATATTAAGATAGCATCCTTAATTACTGCTTAGAGCTTTTATAAACTTTCAATATACAAATTTTATGGCAGCCATTTTAATACCCTTAATTAGCTCATTCAGGTTTTTTATGCTAAATACTCTAAATTACTAAGTACTCTACCACTGCAGTTTTTGAATATTAAGACAGCTTTTTAATATTATAGATGTGACAGGTTCTCCCATTTAATGTGGTTGAGCTCACCTCCCTACTTCATTATACAGTTCATGTTCAATACAGTCCAAATTGCTAGTGGCTCTTTTCATCATTAATTACATATTTCAAGTCCAACACTACTCTAATCAATTCTCAGCCCATGACCGGCAGGAAAGATAAGAGCAATCTCACCTCCTATTCTTTAACTCAGCCAGGCCTGTTCTACTGTTATTACCATATTCTCCTGTCTCTATCATACCCTGCCTTCTAAATAATAGTTTTCAGTAAGGATATGTTGATTTAACATGCATTTGTAAAATCTCTAGCAAAACGTATTATCAATCTAACCCAAGCCTCTGGACACTTCCAAAGCAGAACATACATCCTAGATTGCCAATTGCCCTTCCCATATCTGGTTGGAAGAGGCAACAAAAGAGAAATGCGTGCTTCAAAAGCTGTGCAACTCTAGAGCAATTTCCATCACCAATTTTTACTTTTCTATATCAAAAATGTTCATAAATCTGGCCTTAATACTGCCAAGGAGAGAAAATGGAACAGACTACCTTTTTAAACTAGCCCCTTTAGGCCTACTGCTCTTTCCGAGGAACACCGGGAATTACTTGCGCATTTCCTATCGAAGGCACCCGTCTTACCTGCAGGCTGAAACTTGGACTTCTCTGTACGCTCAAAGCAGATGTTCAGTGTTTTAAAATATACATGTTGAAAACCACACATCCTTCATAAGTACAAAAACTCCTGAATAGAGAGCTCCCAGAGAATTTACAGGCAATTCCCCATTCGATACATTTAGCAAAAAACCCACCCTTGCCTGCATTTGAGCTTTTTATGCCTGAGGGTTTTTTCCTCTTTATATCTTTCAAAAAAAAAAGTAAAAAAAAAAAAAAGTTGATTTCTGTCTCAAACTTTTTATTTCCACAGGTACCATTCAAAAGCAGAATTGTGAGGAGGACTTAACCTCGTAGATTGGAGTATCATGAGCACATCTGCCACAACACAGAATTGTAATACAATATCTGCCTTCTTCAGTGGTGTAATTGAAAATGTGTATGTGACAGCATTTGTTTCAGTGATACGCATAACTACAGTTTTCTTATACATTTTATGCTATGAGGTGATGACATATCTAGCACACAGTACTGATATAAAATAGGTTCAGTTTTTCCTCCCCTACAGGGCTGCCATTGAAGTCTTCTACCTGTGTTTGATCACAGAAACACCCAGACTTCTTCACAGTAACGCAACTCGTACTATAAATCTAGCAACTAGATACTCAGTCAAGGAAAAGTCTTCTAGAAGAGCATACGGTGTACATAGTGTTACCACGTTCACTAGTTCACAATAAACCCATGCAATTAAGTTGCCACTCTACTGTAGTAAGACTGAAATCAGTTCTTTGCCTGCAGAAGATACAGGCAGACATCACAGAAGTATCAATTGATGAAAGACTACTATTTTCAAAGGCTTGTTTCTGTCCAATAAAACTTGTGGATACTGCAGCTTCTAAAGGAAAACACCTGTTTTAACGCCAACCCTCTGAATGAACAACTGTAATGAACCCCAACGCTGAGCACTCCCAAAACTTGAACCTTCCGCTGCAGTCAGAATTCAGGGAACTCTTCAATGCTTTTGTGCCCATGTTTTATTCAGAAATTAACTGTAGTCAACACAGCCATCTTTCAGTTGTGGAAATATCAGACAGCTTAAGAGAATGCAAAATGAGCCAGTTATTAGTTTCGGCAAAATTTCCCACACTGAAGCTAAAAACATGTCACCAGCATTCAGAGAGCACTGCTGAGAAAATCCTGTATCTTAAGCTAAAAAAAGTTTCACGAGTTCCTTACCAATGGGTACAAAAGTCTCTTCCACGAGTTCTCAATTATTCCTCAAAGGAGGGAGCACTGATTCATTAACACCAGTGAGCAGAAACAAAGTTTCTGTAACAGGAGCGTCCATGTTTCATTTGAAGAAAGAAGATATTTCTAGAACATGAAAACGCAATTTGGCAGCCACACTTGAAAAAAGGTTGTCATTTTGAGTAGCTGTTGACCTTACTCAAACACCAGGAGAATGAGATATCAGATTAATTGCCAAAGGAGGAAAAAAGAAAACAGAATGAGATTTTAATTCACTAGAAAAATAGGAAACTGAACACATTTTAAAGTATAATTTTTAATAGGAGGGGTGTTTACAATTCTTTTTATTCAAATGTGAACATTTAAAAGGATGTTTATTATTAACTGTTCTCTAATGTACACTTTAATTTGTAATCTGCTTGCAAACTCCCAGACTGACAAAGACTTGGATAAAATTAAACTGCGTTCCAGGGAAATGGAAGAGAAAACCGTTAGTATGGTAGTTAGATTCTGACTTGCAGATATAAAATGGTTTCTTGAAATCCACAAACAATTGTCATTACAAGCCCAAGGTAAGAATGAAATGCACATCTGAAGTCTGCAATCTCTTTTCTGAGCAGAGCCCCCAGGTTACAGGGGAAGATGAATCCTTAAGGTCAAAAAGACAATTCCTAACCACAGCAGATGATTTTAAGGACAAATCATTTTGTCAGCTAGCTGGTGACATTCTTGCTCCTAACACCAAACCATCTAGTTCTTTGCTGTCAGAAGCAAGAAATTCTGATCCGTGTTGTTATAACCCATATTTAGTCTTTTAGCTTCCCCTTCCAACTGGCTGTTGTTCTGCTCTATTACAGTGGGTTTTTTTCTTAAATTTCTTACTTTAATTTCAGATAAGAAAGAGCTACAAGTTTGTGATGCAAAAGCACAAACTTTTGGTTTTGGATTTTTTTTTTTTTTGCTTTAAAACTAAAATTAATCCTACCAAGTCTATTAACTGAGAACTCATATACAGCCACTGTGGAAAACCTCTCTACACTACTACCGAGGGGCAGGACAACAGTTTTGGAGCTTGAACAAAGAAAGGATTCTTCAAAACATTGCAAAGTCTAAACAGAACAGAGCAGAAGAGAAACTGGCAGTGGAATTGTGCACTACATGCATGAAACCAGAGTGAAAGATGCCATTAAGACTGAATGGATTTTGATGTACACACATGAAGCTCAAGCACCTTATACACATACAGTGCCAAACTCTCAAGAAATCAGAGAGTAGGGTTTTTTTTTTTCCTTAGGTATTTGAGAGCTCTTAGAAGGCAATGTAAGATATTGATGATTAGGTTCTTCCTAGCCTATTAAGAATGGCAATATCTTAGTAAGATAAGCGATATAATCATGGAGGATACGAGTTTCCCTGGGTGGTACATTTGAAGAATAAAGTACTGATTGTCTCCCAACTGCAATGATAGGGAAGAAACCCATATTCTCAGAGAACTAGCCAAGTTACTTGAGAAATCATTTACTCCTGTACTATACACTGTTACACTTAGTAAAATGCTCAATTAGAGAACAATGCATGCTCCATTAGGTTGAGAGCCACAGTAAGAAATGCGGTTGCCACGTAAGTATAGAATAAAAACACCAACTACTTCTCCACCCTCAAACAAACCTCAGTATCACAATTATTATACATTAGACCACAAACTACTCTCTAACCTGCAGAGATACCTGTCTTCCAACATGCCTTTACTAACAACCACCACCACAGAAACAGCACAGCAAAATACAGCTAACACTGCTGGGGAGTTCCAGCAGTTCTGTAGCTTAACAGAGAGGACCACAGGAGGAAAGGAAGGTTGTTCAATCACTATCCTCTTTTTTTTTTTCACTACTGAAAGGCTTGTTCATCTGATGACAAACCAACTGCTAACAAATTTCAAATTCATTCAATGTGTTTCCAAAAAAACAGTAAAAACTTAGCAGCTGCTAATGATTTGGCAAGTGCAGACAGCATTGTAACTGCTAAGTGAAACATACAATATCCTCTATTTTATTCTGAGAGCTGTATAGAGCACTTGTTCCCTACTGGAGGCATGGCCTGGAACAACCCACTAAGCCCTGACAGGCAGATGACCTTGTGCTCCAAGCAGGAGCCAAACTGCTCATAGAGGAAGCAGCGACAAGGGTGGAGTGAACAGAGGTTAATCAGTCAAAAGCAGATGCTTGGGGGTGACAGGAGGGCAGTAAAGGTGATAGCAATGATTGCCATCTTAAAAAAAAAAAAAAGGTGGGAAAACACTAACTGAGAACAAAAATGCACTAAAAAAAGATAAAAAGATTAGGCATCAACATAAAGCTACTAAATGAACAAAACTCAGTAAAGCCTAGAAACCACAAGCTAGTTCCATTGCAATTCTACATCTTCATCCTACCTTTACCAATAGTCCCAAGGAAAATTAGCTTGTAAAACACAGTAAGAGATATAGTTTCAAAATAAGCAAATAAGGAATGAAATCCAAGTTTCAAATCATCATGCACTTAAAATAGTATAATACCAATTCAGATCTATGTCTGAAGTTATTCACTGAAGATTATACATTAATAGGAAACAAATACTGTTATTTGAAGAAGCCAGGATCCAAATAGTTAAATCTTGCTAATTAAGTCATATCTAGAAGACTGGTTTCAAGGCTCAAAAAATCCCTACTTGGTACAAAAATATACCTACAGTCTGAAGAAACAAAAGCTGCAAATACTGTCCATGCTGGAAGACAGTTGTTTCTTGGGCAAATTTTAGAGGAAGACTGTAAAAACCAGAGACTACATTCACATTAAATGTATCCCTTTTTCATTTTTTTAGCACATATTTTTAAATTTTCTTCCCCAGCTTTTTTCTTTTCTCTTAAAGCTGCTATTATACTTTTACCAAAAAAAAAAGCAAATCCTCTTTCAGTATTGTCAGCAGTAGTCATGACGATTTGTACCATTTTATAGTAACAAAAAAAACAGCATTTGAAATCAAAGGATGTAGAGAAACCGATGTTCCACGTATGCTTTCAACAGCTTGACGCTGAACAAACAAGGCAGCCTCTTTCTTCGCTACTCTTCATGAATATTGAAGACTGCAGCTAATCAAACGACAACACAGACAACTGCATCAGGCAACAACATCAAAAAGCAAAGCCCTGATTCTCCTAGACAAGAGCAGTAAGAAAGCCACAGCTCCTGTTTGATCAAACCACCTCAGCCAAGAAACTAATAAAATGTTTATATTGTACATCTTGCTAACCACATAGGGGAAGCTGTTTTTACTAACGGGCAAATATCAATTTGTTTCACCAGTGACAATTGTGTTCCATGCTGGTTCCCATCCCACTTTTCATTCCTCCATTTGCGAGAAGGATGAACATGCCTCTCTGTGACAGAAACCAAGAGTGAATCCAGATAGGCAACCAGGTACAGGCTAACGCAGGATCTCAAACACTAGGATTGGTTTCAAAACCTTGCATGAACTACAAACAAAAGTATAACAGTAGAGCAATGGAGTCTTGTGAAGAGCTCTTCAAAATAAATAAATGCAGAACAATCCACCTAGCACTAGTAAATCTTCAGCCTTAAAGCAGGATGCCCAATTTGGGCTTCAGGACATGAACTGATAGGGGAAAGTCTACAAAGCAGTGAGCTGGATCAGAAGACAAGATCTATGAGGAAACACTGGGAAACTCAAATATAAAGACACAGTTTGTGTTAGAGAAGAGATCAAGGGGGATAAAAGTGATAGCTCAAATACATCCAGGTACATCAGAAATAGCTGGACATGATCAAATAAAAAATTGAAGTTTACTGCAAAATGTGCCAGCTAAACATTAGAAAAAAAAACAAGCAGTAAGCATATAAAGCACTGGAATAAGCTGCTTAAGAAATGCAGTGGAATTTCCAGCAATTAAGAGATTAGACAAGCATCTGTCAAGAATATTTTAAATTATCTTCCCTCAAGAAAGAGAAAGGGATTAACTCAAGGTCTCTCTTCATTCTTTTTTTGTTCAGTATTCTTCCAGGAACAAAGAAAACCCAGACAGAACCACAAAAGTAGAAGTAAATAACCATTCTAGTACCAGTTCATTGTTACAGTAAAACACAAGATTAGATAGAGATCTCAAAACACTACAGTTTTAATACCCCTTAGTGGCTGTAAAAGCAACATGAATTTGGATTTACAGTTATGTCACTAGTGATTCCAGCAATGCACCAAAAAAAAAAGTGAAAAAATTCAAATAAAATAATTCGATATAAACACACTTTAATAGTCTCCCCAATACCAGTTCTTTCATTAAATAAAGCTTCAACAGTAAAAATCTTTATAGCGTATATTCCCACAACACAGCATGTCCCAGTTAGAGGACGAAGATGTCCAGGTGATAAAGACTTCACCATTTTTCAAAAATACACTACTGTTTCTAAAGAAAAAGAATTACAGGACAAAATAATAATGTATTTCTACTCAAAAGCCAGGTGCTGGAAGACTGCAAAGCAGATATCACATGAAACTTAACCACTTGAACATTTTGGGTAGCAGTCTTCAAGAAAACATACTGCAAGGTTAAATGATTAAATCTGTGTTGGTAATACAGGTAAATTCTTCTGAGGTGTAGAGTAAGGAAAAAAGATTGTAAGGAACAGAATATGGAGGGGGCAGGGTGCTCTCAATTTTTCTCATCACATATGATCAGGATATTTAGAATTAAGGGGAAAAAATGGTATTAGAGCCACTGGGTTCCACTAGTGAGAGCACTGATACCCATGCAACAAATTAAGTCACCAAATGGCTTCCCAGCAGAGTAATCTTCCACTTGGGTATCATAGGAAAATTGAGACATTCTATATATGGGCACTTTTGCTCACCTTTATAATGCACTTTGAAGCACTAACAATTCTGATGTCGACATCATCAGTTAGCTTTGGCAAGGGTTAAAAGAAGTTTACATTGTTCTTTTACTTCATATTCCACTATGACATTTTAAATTGCCCAAGCACAAAAATGTTGTTATATCCTGATAGTTTTACTAATTTTCCCATGCTGGTGTCTGTTTAAGTGGCTCTGGAAGATTTCAGCCAAAACAAATGTTCTCTCCTAAACAAAGTTAGAAAAAACATGTGTTCATTATTTGAGTTTTTAGTGACTTCCATGCTTTGAAGGAAACATGGATATAGCACAAAAGATACCCAATTGGCAAGATCTGCCTTTTAGCAACTTCATGACAACAAAGAATTTGAAGCCTAGTTTTCAAACCCTGGAAGTTATGCTTAGATAGTCTGGTGTTCAGGGAATGGCTTGTGTTTACATAGTAACAGACTTACGTCTGTCAAACTCTTGTCCTTCCTCACAAAGTTGGAAGGATACAGTGGAGGTTACTCTCAATGTGGCACATGCAATCTGTTCCTTATGCAAAATCTGCACAATAATGAAATCTGCTAAGTGCAGATCCACACCAAAAAACATACCCTGTAATCCCAACCAAGCTACCATTTACTATTTTGCAGATGCTTATAAACTGGTCAAGCTATGTGGATTTTTCTTTTTTTTTTAAAGCCATGGAACCGGTGAACTACAGATCTTCACCCTAAAAGTAGCAAAACTCAGCAGTTTCCCACTGAAATCCTTAGGGGAAAAAAGTGTACTTATGGCCAAAAATATTTCCTTAAACTTATATTCAAGAATTAATTTCAATAATTTTTGTTGGAACACAACAAAAATAATCAGTCTGGAGCTAAAAATCTAATACAGGAATTTCCAGTCTGAATGGCTTTTTTGTCAGAGGCATATATTATTGGAAACAAGATTTGAATAACTGCTTAACAATACCCATCTCAGCCACAGACATTCTCATCTGAGCCATCTATAACAGTGTTATAACCAAAGTTCCCCTTTAGGATTAAAAAAACCCCAGCAACTAAAGTCCCTAACTGCCTGAACATACACCTAAGAAAAAAATAGAAACAAGGCTGTTCTACTTGCCATAAAGTTTTGGTCTTTGTTGCTGTGAGAAGGAAAGTCTAGTGAAAGTAAGACGACTTTCAGATCATTTCTAACTTTCCACCAATACGTTCTTTCCTTTCTTCATCGCAGCTTTTTGTTTCCTCAACTCAAGCCTCCATTTCAGGGAACTCTGCCAGTAACATCAGATGCAGGACCTCGCAGGAAGAATAGAACGGTTCTTAAACTAACTTGAGACACACCTTCTTTTGAATCATCTCTGAAAGTATCTGACATGCAACAAATATTAGCAATAGCTTGACCAGAGATTAAAAAGGCTAACTTTTTTATTTTAAAAAACACGCTACTTCAAAGAAAAGCAGGGGAGCTGCAGGAGCTGCAGCTACCTTGCATACTTTCTGTACTAGCTGCCACCAGCATGCAACGCAAAGTCTGGTTCATTCACTCCTGTCACCTCATTTGGTCCAAAGGGACCTCACTGTGCAATTAGTTTCTTCTGGCAAGCTGCAAGCCAATGTTTTTGTACGTACCCATGTACTTCAATTATATATTTGTTACATCATAGCTTAGTTCCATAAGCTTTTCCTTGCGCCACACTCACCTCTGCCAGTAATAGCAAACCCGCACACACATTCAGGATTCAAACAGTATAAACAAATCTAATGGCATTTTGTAACATTTAGCAATGGTGCTACTTGTTATTTACCAGTATGGTAGGTGAAGAGATCAGAATTAGGGAACTACAAGTCAGTGCGAATTGTCCCACACGCTGAATGTTTTTTGTGATTACTGCCACAAAGTCATTATCTTTTGACATAAGCTTGAATGCAAACACAACTTACAAAGGAGCAACATGTTGCCTTCAGGACAGAGACAGATACAATAGTTAAACTGTAGATGTGGGTGTTATCAAAGCATGACTTTAGGTCAAGGAAGTTGTTTGAGGGAAAGACAACAAAGAAGCTGACTGCCAAAAATTTATGGGCAAGTAAGATGTGAAAGAGTTAGTCTTAGCTGTGTATTTCACAATAAAATGAACTACATCAGTGACATATCCTGGCATTACACTGCGAGGGAATCCAAGTTTGCACCAATGCTATGGATGACCCTGGTGAATGGCAACACGCTTGCAAAAGGCCTGGCGCTCCTAACAGATTAAGCCCTGGAAGAAATCTCTAAGGAAATATTCTGAAGGTTTCGAAAAGGATACACTTTCAAGTTTTAGCAGTTTCATAACAATGCATTTGCCTAGGGAAAACAAAACATCTAGGAAATAATGGCAGCTACAACTGGCAACTCCTCCTCCTGCCCCACAAATGTGACACTTAGCTTACCTTGATTCTTACTCCTCACTAATGCCCTTGTCTTATCCCTCTCATAATACAAGCTCGAAGACTACACAGAATTGCGCAGTCTTCGGACGATGTGATAAGATCAACAGTGAAACAAGAGGGGATCGAAAAAGACTTTGAAAAATTGTGGTTAACAGCTGGGGGTGATAGAAATAAGATACCATCTATTTGGGATCCGAGTGCGATTAGGGTAACATCTGAGGAATTGGGCGAGGATGAATTGGCTTCAGAATGGGAACTACCAACTCCCAAAACCATCTTTCCTAAACCTTGTGACTGGCGTAAACAGGAATTTATTAATTGGACCAAGTTACAGTCCCAGGGCCATGGTATTGCTAACTTTGAGAAGGATAAAATCAGTAATAATTGGCTTGAACGCTATAGAGGCATTCCTCACCGAAAACTCCTCACGGCACTACAATTGAGAGCTAACGTGTACCCCACTAGGGAATTCCTGGCAAGGGGGAGACAGGAGTCGCATATAAAATCTTGTTGACACTGTCAAGTGGAAAATGAATCAAGTGCTCATATCATTGGGTACTGCCCCGCGGTGCAAGATGCCAGAATTAAAAGACACAACCAATTGTGCGATTTACTGATAACTGAAGTAAAAAAGAAGGATTGGATCGTATTCCAAGAGCCCATACTAAAAGATGAACAAAATGAGATCTACAAGCCTGATCTTGTATTCGTAAAAGGGGACCAGGTGATGGTTATTGATGTAACAATTCGATATGAGAGTAAACTGCCATCATTGGCGGACGCAGCGGCAGAAAAAGTAAAGAAATATTGCCATCTTAAAAGTCAAATTCAAGAATTGGCAAATGCTAAAAATACTAAATTTAAGGGATTCCCTGTGGGCGCACGAGGTAAATGGTATTCTGGCAATTACGAAGTGTTGAAAGCATTAGGAATTTCAAACTCCCGACAAGAAAGAATTGCGCGATGTATGTCAAGGAAAGCTTTATTTACTTCTGTCGATATCGTACATATATTTGTGAGTCATTCGAGATCTATTGTAAGAACTTAATTATTGTTACTTCAACGTTCTACCTGAACACCAACATGCTCTAAATCAACAAACAGTAATGAGAAATCAGAAAAGTAAGGCATACCAATGGAAGAAGTTTGTTTTACCAGTTTTAATGTCTATGACATTAACAAACGTTTCAACTCCAAGACAAGAGATTCACAATTCAATAGCCACCTCAGGCAATAAGAATTTACATAAGACAACCACGCACCAGTGCCTCCACTCCATAACTCCAGTGCTCTATAGTTGCACCAACACAAACAGAAGTGTCTAAAAACTTTCATTGCAAAGCAAAAGACAAGCAGCTTCTTTGGTTCCTTTTGGGGAGAAAACCAAGTATAACAGTTTAAGATCAAAACACACTAAGAAAAATGCAAGAAGTGGGGCATTTCATTTCCATTCCTTTTCTGACAGTGCTATTAGCATAGGTAATACCTGAAATTTGACTAACTGCACTGCCTGCGTTCCCCACTCACTTGTAACAGTGCAGCACAGTGAGGACATCTTCAAGCCGTGGGACAGGCTCCACAGAACAGTCTCCCTCCTTCTGCTCCACTCTGACGGTTCCACTTGTTACACTACAACTTTGGGGAAGTTTGATAGGACCCAACCACAAGCTCTCACTGCCATCCAATCTACCATTCTCTCTTCCACCTCAGCAAATGGACAGCACTGCCACAATTCAGATTGGCCATTTTAAATGAAATAGTACGATATTCCACATGTCTGTTCCTCTTTAGGTTCTGAACACATCCAGAGTCTTGTTCAATAGCATAATAATTAGTATTCAAAAATTCCTTAAAACATTTTGAAACATGAATTAAATTTCAGCTCCATCTTATCACTTTGGCAGAGAAAACTGTTCCAAATGGAGCTTAGTGAAAGAAAACACATTGAAGAGAATAAGCACCCATGTGACTGGGGAAGGCAAGAGATATGCACAAACCCACAGAAATTATGCCATTTCTTCTGACCCACTATACCAACCCTTTTTAGAGGGATGAGAAAGGACACATTATAGGCGAATTTTATCTGATTTATGCAAATACAAGTAGAACAATCAGCTAGTGCTAAAATAGAAAAAGCCTCAAAGAGCTGAAGAATAGAAAAGAGATGAAGAATAAACAAACCATGATCTGTAACTAAAAGGGCAGAGTACCCAAAATGTTGCAGTGTTTCAGAGAAATCCTTCAAAAGGCGTGGTAGCTATCCTTACCATTCTCTGCTTTCACTCACACTTTCATTCTCAGAGCATTATGTACAGCAGAACACAATTGTTAGAGATTGCTAAGTGCCGTTTGGAAGTAGTCAAAGGAAGGCAGACCCTGAAAACTTCAGCTCTGTACACAAGGATGATCTCTACAGTGGTGACTTGCACTCCCTCTACTATATTATTTGTTTTACAGTATCACTGCAACATGTTGTTTTGTTCGTTTGGTTTTTTTTTAAGCTCAGTATCCAAGAAAAACAGGCCTACATGACTGTATTCTGTGTGCACATCCTTCTCTCTGCCCTTTTCTCTAATTTCCACTACCAATAATTGTCAGTCCCTGGACCAATTTCCACTGACCTCAGGAAAACTGAGATCCCAAAATATACAAGTTCCTCTACATTTTTTAAAAGACTTGTTTATTACAAGAGAGATTCTTAATTCCTCTCCCCCCAAGCAGTGTCCTGTTAAACTAAGGCTACAGGAAAAACAAAATTATTAGACACCAAAGAAGCCACGTGAAAGTGAATCAAAAGAAAATAGCCTTCAAATAACTCTACTGCTTGAAGCAGTGCTTACTCTTCAGCACAACTTATAATTGTGTTTACTCTCTCACCTAACACTTTGTGATCATAGAATCATTTAGGTTGGAAAAGACCTTCAAGATCATCGAGTCCAACCATCATCCATGCCCACTAAACCATGTTCTGGAGTACCTTGTCTACGTGCTTTTTGAATACCTCCAGGGATGGTGACTAAACCACTTCCCTGGACAGCCTATTCCAATGTCTTACAACCCTCTCAGTAAAGAAATTTTTCCTAATATCCAACCTGAATCTCCTTTGCCACAACTTGAGGCCATTTCGTCTCGTCCTATCTCCAGCCACCTGACAGAAGACACCAGCACCCACCTCACTACAACCTCCCTTCAGGTAGTTATAGAGAGCAATAAGGTCTCCCCTCAGCCTCCTCTTCTCCAGAGTGATGCTACAGTCTGGTGAGTCTAACTTGGTAGATCAGTAGACAGCTAAATAGATGACAGCATTTAGACATGGAAATCAACCCCAGTTTTGTACAGGAAAGTCAAGTTCCACAAACCTACGGGAGTTCTCTAGAATATCTGCCTTACCCATGCACCGATGGACTCTGCTTGATAAAGCCTGCTTTAATTTCAAAGAGACATTTAACAATATTCTTCACAAAAGGCTCTTAAAGAAATTAAGCTGCCACGGCAATAAAAGGCCTTGCATGGATAAGTTATCTGGTTAAAAAAAAGGAAACAAAAAGCAAAACAAATGGTCACTTCTGACAATAGAGTAAGGCCACCAGTGAAGTCCCACAGAAATATGAGCCGGAGCCCAAATTGTTTGGGACATTCTTACATCTGGAAAAGGAGGTGAATGCTAACAATTTGCTGATGACACCACGTTATTCATGGTAAGGCAGACAGGACCAGCCACAAAGAATGGAACAATGACCACAGGCTACAGACAGCAAAGCTGGCAGAAGGAATTCAGTAAAGGTAAGAGTTACCCACAGGAATCCCAACTTTACACACACAGTGATGGGCTCCACACTGAACATTGCCACCTACGCTGAGCACACACAGCTGAGTCAATCTGAATCTCCCATCTGAAGAAGCAAGAGCCTCTATCTCCAGAACTATTTTTCCCCAAAAACATTCTTGCTGGGGACCTTGCACCACCTCTAGCAACACCTTACTCCGATGGCCTGGCAGAAAAATACCGCTCCCAAGCAGATGGTTTTTGCCAGGCAGGGAATTCAGCTAGCTCAAGGAAAGGTCAAGCCAGCAGCAGCATTAGCACAAAGGAAAGGGGGAAAAACTGTGCGGCTGTGGAGAAAGAGATTCCTCTCCCAGCTGTAGCAGACTGGAAGATCAGCTTAACCATCTTGTGCAATTCCACTGGCAGGAACAAGCTCTTGTGGTCCTAGTGAACAGATCTAAGAAAATAACAATGCAAAAATTGGTGTATTTATCACTCATTTAAGATGGAATTAATTATCCATTTGCAAATAAAGATTTACTGTCCTCTTTTAAACACTAACACATTGGAATCTTCCTGGTCCTTGGGGATTCTAACCCTAAAAAGGAGGGAGAAACCCTCATGTGGGGGAAAGCAAACATTCTCAGCTTGACATTTGATTTTTGTTTCAAAAAGCACCACCACATGCTATGCTCCAGTATATAAAAAAAATGCATCCAAGATGAATTGATTTTTATTATTTTATTGCAGAAAAGTATTTGACATTTAGAAACATTTCTGACACGTAGGTCTATTCCTATGTAACTCTATAGAAATATTTTTTTTCCTGTGAGCTGAACAATCTGTCAACACTTCTCACTCGGCTAACCTGCCAATATAATACAAGTCTGCTATATGGAGAATTACAGAATATAGACTCATTAGATTTATTTATAGAATAAATAGCACATATTCTGCTGAAATCCTGCACAGCAAGGAACACAGTTGGCTGGATGTTGCCTCATGCTGCTTTCTAGTAAAACATTACTTTTGGGAACCACCTGAAACAACTTGCCTTTCAGCTGAGTGAGGATGGGCTTAAGAATTCAACCTCTTGCTCTCAGTTCTGCAATAAATGATTAATAACTGTGCAACTGGAACTCAGAATACACTCCCACATCAAGCTCTCGTGTCTAATAATGTTGGCAACCACAGCCAAGAGGCCTGTCCCACCAAATGATGTTGTGCAACCAATGCCTTTTTGCTTAAGACTGAGACTACAAATCCACCCTGGACAGGACTAGCACCATAATCATGGAACGAGTGTTTGGCAGCTTGTGGCTAGCCAGCACTCTCCATCTTTGGGTACACAGAGAGCAGCATGTATCAAAGTCAGATGCCTGAAGGGATGAAAAACCTCGTATTTGCACCACTTGTACCAAACATGGAATTACCCGTATTTATAAAAGAGCATTTTCTTCCAAAATAAGGCGGCGTTGAGATTGCATAACATGAAAACAGAGTTACCAAATTTATCAAGTTTATATTGAACCTACAGTTCAAAACAGGATACACATGATATATGTGAGTTTGGGCTCAGTAAAGATATCCCGATTAATCTATTGTCAAAGGCATCCTGCCATCTCAAGCATACTGTTATTATTAAAAAGCGTTTTCCAAAATACTAAAATGCCTGCAGAGATGCAAACAAGAAAACATTGCAAAACTATCAAAACCAGGAGCATAGTTCCTTCTAACATTAGGAAAAGGACCCAAGTTACTGGGTATTCTCTCACAAATGATACACACAAATTGTCAAGTGGTGAAATCATTACCTACATTCAGACCTTCAACAGGACATGTCAGAAATTAGCAAGTAGGTATAAAACCAGAACTAAGGAGAAGATTCCCTCTGCAGCTCCTTCTCTTCAGCTCTTTCAGCCAGCTGAAGGTAGTGTCTACCTTAAAAAAAAAAATAAAAAAAAAAATCAGTGTGGACCTTCCCAAAACAACACTTGTTTTTGGAAGCATATTTTCAGACAGAGAAGTTGAAACAGAGGATCAAAATAATGTTCACTCAAACCCTTATTTTGTAGAGGAACAAAGATATATGTCTTTGTATTCTGATCACATATTCAACACCCAAACCAATAAAGTTAAATCAGTTTGGAGAAGCAAAATATTGCTAAGAATAAAGCATATTTCTAGATGTCCTAGATAGAAACAACAAAACAATTATCTGCTGGTGAATTCAAGCTTTGTCACATTTCTCTTTCTCTTCCAAGAAAGAAAACCAACTCTACTCCTTTCTATTTTTAGCCAAATGAGCAAACAGCGGCATTGCAAGCAAGAGGAGATGGCAATGTGCACTGGGAGTTTCAGAGCTCCATGTGGTAAATTTGAGTGACTAGAAGTAAACCCCCAAAACTTTTAAAAAGCATGAAGTATCTTACAGATTCTGGTTGGCATTTTTAACTCCTGAAGCCAGTACATCAGATTTAGATAAGGCGCATCCTTATCTTGGCACCAGACTTCAGCATCACCTCCTGGTTTTGACTCCAAGCATCAGAAGCCAGAGCCTCACCTGAACACTTGGACACTTCAAGGTACATAATGGGGAGAGCCAGATCTCCAAGAGGCCAACCACTGGTTCAACAGCACTGCATCCAAATTTAGTCTTTCACATTCCTGCAATAACTTAAGCGGACAACAAGTTTTCTGCTTTCAGTATGTCTTGTGTTAACTACAGAACTAGCACTTTCAAATTTTCAGCAGGGTGTTCCAAGTTTTTTGTGCATTTTACCAGAAAACAATTTACAAATGTTACAATAAAGACACATTCTTATCCTAGTAAAAGGATTTTTCTTAGAAAGTCATCACAATTAAGCGTTTCTCTCCCACTGCATCCTTATGCTTCTATGGGCTCACTTGCCTACTAAAATGATATCTAAAATATCAATATTTAGCCACCTTATATCAGGGCAAGTCTTTGCAACACAGGAAAAGACAGGAGAGAATCCAAAATCACCAGTGCAAACTTGAGGTACACGTTCTTCTTGAGGAAAGGGTTCTTTCAAACAAAAAATATTCACTTGCTGAGTTTCTGAATATCCTAAGTAACTCGTTTTGTCAATGCATCCAAATAATTAATGTTCATAAACCTTCTCAACTATCAAAAGGTATACTGCAGTTTCAGCAGTTGTTGCATAAAAATTTGCACAATACAAAGGGCAGGCTATGGACAGAGACAGTAGCTGAAAAGCTTGGAGACCCCAGTCACAAAGCTCTAATGTCAGGATTTCAGCTGCCCTCACAACTTCTGTCCACAGCCTATTGTGTGTGGACGTTTGGCCATAAATGCTGTCTCACAGTGCACTTAGCAACTTCAGCAGGTTTGTAAAATGTTAGGAACCACCAGAGACCATGAGCTGCAAACTGCCACGTGCTCCAGTCCTTAAATACAGGGGTTGTAGAAGAGGTGCTTTGAACCTCCAGAACCGGCACTAACTGTTCATTCAGCTTCAGAAAAGTACCATTTTCCACTACCCCCTCCAACTGCTGTAAATCCACAAGCATGTCCGTCAGCAGTAGAAACCAAGAATTTCAACTCTGTGTTAAGCAGCCAGTAAAAATTACATCCTCTCCAATTAATCACAACCCTGGAGTTAGCCCCTCTGCTCCTGCTCACCCAGAAATCCTGCTGCGTCATGGGTTGGCTTGCCATTTCAAAAACAGCTGCACCCACTACGTGTACTTTCTCAGGCTATCCACCAAAAATTCATCACAGTTGAGTCACAAAGAAAGAAAGAATAAACTGGCCTCTAGTTCCATAAAAGAGCTTCTTCCCATAGTCGGAAGACCTTTTGACAGGCAACCTATACACTGCCTTGCCATCCAGTGATTTCTTCACAGATTGATGGATTATACTGTATAAACGCTCATCGAATGACCTTGCTATCTACAGATGAACAAAAAAACCCTCACTAGACAAGGCAAAACTGCTTTGGATCCAGAAAATCTGGACTAATCCTGCTCCCATACCACCCCTATCACGGAAAAGTTAAGCAAGTCCTAAGATGTCTGAATCCAGACATGAATGTCATCCACCACACCAAACACATGACACAATCTGAGAACGGTTGCATTAGCAGTGTGATCTGGAGGCGGCTTTTCGTTCAACAACTTAATAAACACTACTACTAGACTAACTCTACAGAGGTACGAATACCACAAAATTGTGTAGAACACAACTGAAATCATCAATAGTTATAAAGCAGCCCAATGTAGTTTAAACTCACACTGTCTTACCAGAACCTCCGTTTTTTGGCACTGATATTGGGAGTCGCACGCCTTTAAGTGGCTCTATAGATGCTACCACCACCTTCTTTCACCCAAGTCACACTTCATCTCAACCACTGCTCGTGCTCCCCGCTCCACCCCCAGGAACACCCAGAAAAGCAAAGCGTGGCCACCCACCACCTCCTGGCACAGGGCAGTCACCAAGTCACCAGCACCCATGGCAGAACTCTTCCTACCAAGCAGAACCCTTGTTATTTTTGCTGTCCAACAGCTCAGGACCCCAGCTTGGTGTTCCTGCCTCTTCCCACCGCCCAGCACTGGTCAGGGGGCATTGCCTACACTCGGCTTCTCCCCAGAGCCACGGTTCCCAGCTCCAGTCCCACCACCAGGTCCAACCTACCCACCAGCCACCCCGGGCTGGCACACCGCTTCTCCCACCCCAAAGGTCAGGGAAACACCACCGCTGCGTGGCAGCGGTCCATCCCTCCTTCACAAGCCACGGAGCGGCCTCTTGCCCCCAGGCCAGGCGGGCTGCCCGCCCCACCGCTATCCCTTCGCCCTGGTGCACACCCCGCACTAACAACTCGGGTATAAGCAACAGGAGCAGCGGGGCCGAGGGGTCCCCAGCTCGGGGGCTGCAGCCCCCCACCCCCCCGTCCCCCCGCCCTGGACGCCAGCCAGACGCCAGCGCCGCTGGGGCGGCCCGGGCGGTCCCACCGCCCTCCCGGGGGCCGGGCCCAGACGGCGGGTCGGGCCGGGCCGAGCCGAACCGGGCCGCCCACCGGCTCCCGCAACTTTCCCTCCCCGCGGCCACGGCACCAACGGCACCAACTCCGTCGCCGCCCGCGCCGGCCGGGGGCCCCCGCCGCCGCCGTGCCCCGCGCGGCGGAAGCGCCACCCCCGCTCCGCCCGAGCATCCCCCACCGCCGCCCGGGCCACCCCCGCGGCCCTGGGCCGCGCAGCGGGAGCGCCGCCGCCGCCGCCGCCCGGAGCGGGGCGCAGGCCCGGCAGCGGGAGAGGCCGCCGAGCTCGGCCCGGCGCCCCCGGCAGCCCCGGCGGGGACAATGAGATGGCGGCGAAGAGCGCCGCGCCCGGGGGACCCGTTGCTCCGGCAGGAGCCGCCCCGCCCCGCGCCGCCTCCTCTTCCCTCCCCTCCCCTTCTCCTCTCTCCTCGCACGGGCAGCGCCCGCTCCCGGCCCGGCCGCCGCGGAGACCGAGCGAGCGAGCGGCCCCGGCCCCGCTGCCCCCCGCCCCTCGCGCCTCCATCTTGGATCGGCGCCTCAGCGCCCTCCCTCCCCCGCGCCCCGCTCACCTCGGGCCGCGCCGCGCCGGGCCGGGCAGCACCCCGGGAGCCTGCGGAGCGGCTGACGCGCGGGGTCCGGGCGGGTGCGGGCCGGGGCCGGGGCGGCGGCGCTGGCGGGGGCCGCACTCACCGGAGCCGCAATCCTAAACCGCCATCTGGCGGCATTTCCGACCCGCCAATGGCGCAGCCGCCGCCGCGCGCCGGACCCCCAGCGCCCCCTGGCGCCCGCGCGCCGCCACTGCCCGCCCGCCCGCCGCCGCGCAGGGAATGGGGGGGGGGGGGGAGGGGAGGGGGGAGCGGGGGCCGCCGCGGGTCGGGGTGGCCCCGCCCGGCAGGCGGCACGCGGGCGCCGCAAACGTCTTTCGCGCGAAAACGCCGCGCATGCGCGCCCGCCCACCCGCCGCTGCTGTTGCTGCGGCTGCGGCTGCTGCTGCTCGGCTGCTGCTGCCCGCGCGCGGCCGCGGGGCGGAAGGCGGCCGTTAGCGCCGCTACTGAGGGGGCGGGGCATCGCCAGGGTGACAGGAAACCGGCGGGGGGAGGGCACACGCTGAGGCGGACCTCTGTCGCGGCAGAACGTGGGAGGGGCAGGCAGGGCCGGGCCGGGCCGGGCCGGGCGGGGGTGGCCCCGGTCTCCCTGAGGCGGCGGGGGCGCGGCCCCGGGGCAGACTGGAGCGCCCGCTGCCGCGCTCTGCCTGCGCGCCTGGCCGGGCGGCCTCACTTCTGCGGCTCGCCCGGGCCGGGGCCGCGGCGATGCGGCCTGTCGGCTGAGAGAGTGGGCGGGAGCTGGGGGCTTCCCGGCATGGGAAAGGCGGGGAGCAGGCTCCGAGGGCGCGGCGGCCTGAGGCAGCGGCGCTGGGCGGGTGTTTCGGCACCGGTAAGTGTTTGGGAGCAGGAGCGGGGGAGTCCGGCACCGGGGGGGCTGCAGAGCCGGCGGCGGGGGAAGGGCCTGGCGGCGAAGGAGCCCCAGCAGCAGCAGCAGCCGCCTCTCGTCCGCCTCCCGCCCAGCCGAGGGGCCGGAGCGGGTTTTTTTTCAGCAAACGTGATAGTTGCCATCGCAACTGGTGCCATCCTCCCATCTAAACCTCCGGAGCCCCATCCCCTTTTTCACCCGGCTGCCCCCGTAAGCCTTTCTGCACACACCCCGCAGGCACCAGCTTGCTGCCCTGCCAGGTTTCGTGCCATTTGGGGGGAGATCAAAAGCAGTAAGCTTTAAATAAATCTTAAACCTGTAATCTGTTCTACTAAACCTGAATGTGCCACCTCGTGCTCTGTTTCAGCCCGTCGTAATGTACCATTTAAGGTCTTTCTGCTATCTAGCCAAGGTATTTTTCGTATGCTGTAGGAGACTATATTTAAGTGTTGATGTATTCTCTGTTCTTTCCCCCATGCTTGGAATTGCAATCTAAGGGGGTTTGTTCGGAGTAGGGTTTTTTGGAATGGAAAGTTTGCAGGCAAAGTGGCTCTTCTTCCAAAATCACTTGATGCAAGTATCGCTGCTGCAGAGGTACTAGTTCCAGCAGGCGACAGACGTGGATGGAGAAATTGGAGAAGAGTATTTTTTTCATGGAACCAGACGCATTTGGAGCCCTTATACAGCAAGAGAATAGGTTAGTGAAAGCAAGGGAAATTAAAGGTGTCACGTATAATCCCACTGAAATCACGTGGCAGCTTTAGCAAGCTAGCACAAATACGGGTTGTTTTCTGGGTAGCAAAATGTTATCAGGGATGTACTGACAATTCATGGGGCTTACGCGTAGGGTTTGTATTTGAATCCTGTGAAGGGTGTGCTGGCTCTTCCCTGAGGCAGTGCTGTTGGATGTGACTCGATTAATTTGAAGACGTGGAATACCGGTTTGTTGGTTTGTGTATAACATTTGCTCTAGTGCTTAAGTACTAAAAACTCCTTTCAAATAATTGCCCTTTCCTTTTCTTAAATACCTTTCATTATTCATTAAATTTTAATAAAAACTTGGGTTTCTTTGCATACATTTTAAATAAAATTGATTTATATAGTCAGACCATCTGGCTAAAAAGATAAAGGTCCTCTGATTTTCCAGCACACACCATATCAAATAGTTTAAAAGCGTAGCAGAAATGTAGGCTGTTTCGGTGATAACCAACATTTAATTGCCTGCTGTGCACCTTACGTCGCCTTTTCTTCCCCCTTGGTTCACGTCGTGTTACACTAGTCAGACATCACATGAGTGTACATCCCTTGGCATGGCCAGTTGCCTGAACTGTCAAGCACCAACAAATCTCGAACAAGGTTAAGGTGGTTTAATGGAGAGGGTGCTGAAACAGGAATTGTGGAGATTTTTCCTGCACCTGATAAGGAATCAAAAGAAAAACCTGCATTGCGAGAAGGCAGTGCACTGTGCAGGGAAGTGCTTAGCGAAAGCAGCACAAGTTCAGTCAGTTACATGGTTTTGCAGGGACAGAGTGGGTCTTTAGTGCGTATAATATTCAGGAAAAATCATTAGTCTCTAGTTACCCGATAGAGATTGCTTACAGGCCTCTGGTAATCTCAGTCTAACCTGGTCAGGATTTGGGGGATTTTCCACAGATGAGGCAAAGGAACATCCCTGTGAGGCCTGCCTTTCATGAGGATAGCTGCCTTCTCATTTTCGACTTCATAAGGACGGCGGTTGCCATGTCTGCAAATCTTTCATAATAACATTTCAGTTGGCTGACTGATTTTGACCGATCTGGCAGAAGTTGAGCATATTTTTCTGTGAGTTTGTTGAAAATTGATGGTTAGAATCACCAGTCAGACCTCAAAGCCTTAATTCCTTCAGGCACGGCAAGGAAAGCTCAGCCTCCCACTCCCCGGTAGTCAAGTGACATAAAATCACCTACTTCAACCTTGCTAATAAGAAACCTTGGTGTGTATTCTATTAATGATTTGGGACATTTATCAAATCCATTGTGATTTTTTGTTCGCCCATGGGAAAAAAGGGTTCACACTTTGGCAGTCCGTGATTTCCATGAGATGGTAATTTAAATGGGTGGCCCGGGTTGTCATTTGAATTAGAAACATTTGTTTTGTTATAGAACATGAGAATTATGCACAGTGCCTAATCTTCAGCTTTGTATTAAAATTATGTTTTTTCATAGACAATGCAAATAAACCATTTTATGTTTCCAGATATGAAGAAAAATAAAAACTTCATGTGATCTCCACAAAAGGCACTAGCAGAAAGAGAAGTAGCAAGTTTTCTGCATAGGCTGCGCTGATTTCCCTTTATTTTAAATTTGTGTCTGGGACAAACATAATGGATTTGGGATATGTGCTAATCTCGGTGTCAGTTAAAATTCTCACTGGTTAAGAAAAGCAAGGTCACCAAAGAGTACAAATACTGTCTCTGTGTGAGACTTGGGGTAACATTTATCACATCCTCAATATTTAGTAGAGAAAATTTGGTTTAAGCACTCCTGTTATTTTTTTGTTCTTTGTTACTTCTTGTCTCCTCCCTTTCTCATTTCTCATGCGTTTGCCCTTCCACTTTCCAGCCCTTCCAACTGTTAGCATTCTTAGTGCTGAAGAACACAGGAGGGAATACGGTGTCTGTATAGGACAGCCATTTTGAGCTACGTACTCATGATCTATTGTTTTTCTCCAGAGAGATCTCTGAATACATTGTGCACGTCCAGTACTAAATTTGCAACTGAATTTTGTCTCTTTTCTACACTCTCTTTACATTTGTTGGAAGAAAATGTAAGCTAAACTCAGGAAGCAATAAAGTTACTGTTGTATGCTAATCATAAAAAATTAGTTACTTTGGCTTTGTTTTCATGAACCAATAGTTGCAGTATGTAACTCGGCTGTTTCTTAGTAAAATGACTGAGTTTATACAGGCTACATCCACTGTCCCTCTAATAATAATGCGTGTTTTGCACCTTTTGTCTTCTTTTCCTCCAGCTTATTTTGTTCCTGATCCGTATATTGTGCTTAAATCAAGATGCTCTTAGTTTTTTCAAGATGTGGGGACAGCAAGGCAGAATTGTGAATTTATAACACAATGAAAATGCTAGGTAGGAAAAGCTGTGCTTGTGAAAATCACTGCCTTCCTGGACTTATTCATTGCACTTTGCATTTACGTGTTAAAAGAATCCAAAATTAACAGCTTGAAGAAGTGCAAATAGCAGGCAGTGAGACCGGGGTAGATTTCTGCCAGGGTGTTTTTAAATGTTTGATGGGTTGTTTGAACTGCCCACTGCTGCAGCGGATATGCAGCTCTTGCCCTCTGAATTTACCCTCCTTGGCATTTCAGCTGTTTCTTCTCAGGTTTCTTGCAGTATTTAAACCGTACATTGATGGGCACTCTGGGGTACTCCTCCAATGTTTAGCAGCGTACTGGGTATGCTTTGTTTTCTCAGCTGAGCTCTGCTGAAAATGGGTTGGCAGCAGAAACACCAACAGGCGGAGAGCTAACACAAGGCCTCCTGAGCAGACAAAGGTGTTCCTTGTCCTCAGACCCTCCAACATCTACCAGTCTTCTTGAGTGAGGTATCTCAGGGCTGGGAGCATAGTCTGCCAAAGCAAGAGCAAGGTGGTGCCCCAGGATCCCTCGCCTACTTGTGCAGATCCAAACTGGTGCTGCTGCCTTCCTCCAGAGCTGGGACTCGGTGCCCGCCCCTCTCCCCACTCCCATTCATCCTGATCCCTACCAGGGATTCACTCTGCCTGCAGAAGTAGGCTACAGCTTAGTTTGGGTGTAGCAGGGGGTTCAATAAACACTCAGCCAGTGAGGAAAAAGGAGGAATGTCCCATTCTTATGTAAATTTTTGCCAGGAGACACAGGCGGTGCTTGGCCTTCATGGATTAGGGATGGAGAAAACGAAAAGGCTGAACCTGGCCATGCTATTTTTTTAAGTATTTATGTGAAGAGCTATTGCACTCACTTTTACATTGCCGTTTGATCTGTGGTGTCCCTGACAAACAGCTGTCATGCTGTTTAGCCCAATTGTCCGCTCGGCTGTGGTCTTACGCCTTCAGGACCCAATTGCTCTGGTGCTTCGGTGCTTCCTGCGGAGAAGGACTGCAGGGTTCTCCATACCTGTCCCCAGCTGATACCACAGAGGCCAAACTGCTGCTGCCTGCAGGGCTGGGCTCAGCTCCTGGGGATGGATGATGGGATCAGGAGGATGGGTCCCGCTGGGCATCCTCTTCTCCACAGCACTGGTGAGGCAGGACAGCAGGCATGGGATGGGGAATTATGCTCACAAAGCCACTGCTTGTTCTTTGGATTAGTTCCATCAGTAATTCTAGGAGGTGGCTGAGGACTGGTTTTGGCAAGATGACACTGATTGCTTTCTCTCCATCTGAAGTTTTTTGGGTTTGGTGGGGGTGTTTTTTTCATAACGATGAACCTGGCTTGCCAGTTCGCAAGGAGCATGCCCTCAAAGGCTTCTCAAATTTTTTACTTTGAAAAACAAGCAGAATGTTTCATGCCCCCCTTGGGTATTACTTTCTGTGCTGAGATGATTGTAACCTTTCCCATTTGACATCTGAGAGCATGTACTGCTTCTGTTTAGACACCCGGACAAAGATGGAGATGACCGAGAGGTGTTTTCCCCTTCTGGTTCGGGATTAAATCTCTCAGTCGCAGGTAAGAACTGCATGTGTTTATTTGCTGGGGCAAACAGAAGGCAGAGAAGGTTGCATTTCTCCTGCTGCCGCTTCATTTGGAAGGGCTCTCTGCGCAGATGGTGGAGGGCGCTGCAGAAACAAAGTAATGTCAATGACATCTCCATGCCTGAACTAAACTGAGTCAGCACTGTCACGCTGGGTTTGGGGACAGCGATGGCAGGCTCAGCAGAGAGCTGGAGGGAATTAAGGCCACAGGTGGGCTCCTCATGGGCAGGCTACACGCACCCATGACAGCGGAGACCAAGCTGCATTTGTGCTGGTGAAGGCCAGGCATGTGAAGGGACTGTGCTTGTTTTGGGGGGCTGATGCCGCCGTTGTGACGCGTGTGGCACCGTACATGTTGCTGCCTGTGTCACGGTGGTGCACACAAAGCACAGGCACCAAGGGGAGAGCTTGCACCACTTGTGCAGTGGGAAATGGACCTTCCATAGGAGGCAGAAGGGTGGTGCTTTTGTTGCTGTGGGTTTTAAATGTCTGCCACGGGAAGATCTGGTTTGTGTAGTCTGGATCAGCCCTCTAAATTTTCTCCATTAAAAAAAAAAAAATCAGATTTGAAGAACAAATCTGTTGCAAAAATCAATCACTGGAAATAAAAGGATGTGAAATGAAGAAGGAATTTTTAACACTGTCAAAGTATTGTTCAAATCCATGTTGTTTATTCATGTGCTAACTACGCTGACTTGCTCAGGGATACTCCCCATTTCCCCGTGTTGCTCTCTTGTCAGTTTAGAAACAAGGCAATCACTTCCTCTAGCCAAACTTCTTCTGTGATCTTGTAACATTAGCAAGCAATTAACAGTAAGCATAATTCATAATTATGGGGTATTTACTATCCAAAAAGCTTAGCACTTTCTAATGAACACTTTCTCATTAGAATAAGAACATACTAGAATGCATTATATGTACTATACATAATGAGAATATATGTCATTTTCAAAAATCATCGACTGAAGTTCCACGGTTAGCTTTTAAGGAAATCCAAATGGCCTAACTATCAAAGGTATTTAGCAGTAACTCAGCAGAAAATTAAAGCAAAACTAAGAACTACCTACTAGTACTTGGACTTGGTTGATAAAAATAGCTTATAAACACTACCAGCATTTACATACTAATGAATCTCTCCCTATTCATTAAAAAAAAAACAAACCTGTGCATCTCCATTTTTTTTTCTTAAGACCCAGATGTTTCTGAGGAAATGGATACATCTTCCCAAAAATACCCAGTCAAAAAGCGAGTGAAAATTCATCCCAACACAGTAACAGTGAAATATACTTCTCATTATCCCCAGCCAGGAGAAGAGGGATATGAGGATGTTAATGAAGATACTGGAGTATTTACAGAGGATAGTCCTAAAACAAGACTACTGAATGATGGGAAAAAGAGAGAAAGGACCTTTTTTGGTACAATAGACACCAAGCTTCAGCCAGCACAACTGCCAAAACCTGATAAGATTGGGCAATCCCAGCATTTTCCTGAAGGAAATATACTGCAGTCGAGGAAAATGTGGGTAGTCCTTTTTGGATCTGCCGTGGCTCATGGATGTGTGGCTTTAATTACAAGACTAATTTCTGATCGTTCCAAAGTGCCATCCCTAGAGTTAATTTTCATCCGTTCAGTCTTACAGGTTCTGTCCATTACTGTTGTGTGTTACTACCATGAGCCTCCCTTTGGCCCCAAAGGCTACAGACTCCGCCTCTTCTTCTATGGGGTCTGCAATGTTATCTCTATTACCTGTGCTTATACCTCCTTCTCTATAGTTCCCCCCAGCAATGGGACTATCATGTGGAGGGCTACCACTACAGTGTTCAGTGCCATTTTGGCTTTTTTACTTGTAGATGAAGGAATGGCTTACATAGACATAATTACTGTAGTTGGCAGTGTGTTTGGCGTTTGTCTGGTCATGATCCCCAACATTGTTAAGGAGGAAAACTCTTTGCTGAGCACCTGGAAGGAAGCTTTTGGCTATACCATGACCGTTATGGCAGGTTTGACCACTGCTCTCTCCATGATAGTCTACAGGTCAATCAAAGATAACATCAGCATGTGGACGGCACTGTTTACCTTTAGTTGGACAGGAACGGTGTGGGGAGCGTCCACCATGTTCTTGCTTCAAGAGCCAATCGTCCCACTGGATGGAGAAACCTGGAGCTACCTCCTTGCCATCTGCCTGTGCTCCACAGCAGCCTTCCTGGGGGTCTACTATGCCCTAAGCAAGTTCCACCCTGCTTTGGTCAGCACCGTACAGCACCTGGAGATAGTCATCGCCATGGTCCTACAGCTTGTCGTGTTGCGGATCTTCCCAGGTGCTTATGATCTTGTTGGGGGAGCAGTTATTTTGGTTAGTGTTTTTTTCCTTGCATGTTATAAACTGTCCTGGAAGAATTTAGGAAGGCAAGGTTACCAGGAGATTCTGGATTCTTCCATTAAATGAATTGTGGGTTTTGCTGTCCGATTCTGGCTATGTGACTGCATGAAAGTAACATATTTCAACTCTGCAGTGTTCTAGCGCAGTGGCCAGGTCCTCTCTCTACTGTTTAAATTCACAGCTGATGTAGCAATGTTGGTATTTCCAGACTTCCATGACACGTAAATTTGTTCTAGCATGTACAACCACCAACATACTCTCATATGGGAAAAGGCTATTTGTCTCCAGCACGTAGGGGGGTGAGTGGAAGCACAGGCTGGCCCATGGAAGTGCAGGCCAAGTCGTAGGCATGTTCTTCCTCACCTTCCCTGGATAAGGCATTACAGAGACAGAGGGATTCGCTACTCTCATTCCTGTGCAGTGTGGTAGTAGGAAAATGAACAGTAAAACCATTAAAATGGTCAACTAGAGTGTTCATTATCCTCTGTAACACTTCTTATGCTTTGGCTGTAATATTCTAAATGAAGTAATGCTAATAGTTCTGTGGCTAAAATTTGCATCTCCTGTGTGTACAAAGAAAAAGTCAGTAAAGCTTTTTGTGCTTTGTGGCCAAATGTCTGTCTGAATTGATGCAGGAAGCCCAGACCTCCTGTGGGGGGAAGAGTGCCCCAAAAACTGGATCTCCAGTTGTGCCACAGCTGTGAAGGAGAGGTCCCCAAGAACTATAAGGTCCGTGATAGATAAAAGATCTACCCTGAAGCAGAGCAATATTCTTTCTATGCAACCACTTTTTCTAAAAGAGGTCTCGACCATTCTGCAAGGGAGAAAAAAAAGGAAAAAGAAAATATTGCATTTGAGATTGAGGTGTGAGCAGCAGCAGTAACATGGAACAGCCTGACAGGCATCCAGTGACATTAAGTCAGTGTGCTTGGGTCCTAATGCTTCAGTTAGAAATTAGATTTACAAAAAGCCCCAGGGTTTATGGTTCCAAACAGTATTCCCGGCCATGCTAATGTATGGCTAGTAAAGAGAAAGACTGCTGTCTGAGAATCTGTGTCCATGGGCTCTACACCAACCAGGACCAGCGGGCACCTCCCGCTCCAGTGCTCCAGTGGACTGTGCCTCTATTCTGGAACACGAGCATTTTCTGAGGGAAAAGACGTTGCTCAGGTGACTCCAACCAGGCCAGCTTCCCCCATGGAAAATGCCATGGAAAATACATGTTACTTGGGAAAAAGCCACAGCAGCAGCACTTTTATTCCTACAAATACCCAGGGAGACCAGGTTCCCTGACATCAGTCAGCCCAGCTGGCAACATTCCTAATCCGTGCAACACTTGTGTGCTCCTGTGTCAGTGACGAGAACCACCGCCTGGGCCATGCAGGGAAGACACATTTCCAGGTGCTGGCACAGTTACAGCTGCCCCGACAACTCTGTTCCCTTTAGGAGCACGTGGAGCTGGCAACCGGAGCTCTGCCCACTGTAGGAAGGACAGGAGGAAGGGGAGCAGGTAACGCAACACAGTGCTGGGAAAGCTGTGCCCATCACCTTCTCAGCCAAAAAACCCTTTGGCAGCTTAGGGCCCTGGCAGGGGCAGGGCAGTTCCCAGCCCAGAATCTTGCTGTGCTTCTGTCAACTCCTCAGTTCCCTCTGGGGCAGATGGTCTTTCCTCCTCTGAGGGATTAGACAGTGGGAAAGCTTCCTTTGTGGAAAGCAACCAGGGCAAAAGGCTTCATCTCCTATGGCTTCCACACCTGCTATGCTCTGGAGGGAGTCAAGCTTTGAGACATGCATGCATGCACACAGCCGGCTGCGTACATGCTGGCAAGCAAGAAACACCCAACAGCGAGACTCCTCGAATGCCTGTGCTGTGCGGTGGGGGCGAGAGTCTTCTCAGCAAGCTCTCGATGAGCTGCTCCAGCCCCAAAGCAGCAAAGGCCCCTCCTCAGCATAGCCCCCTGCTGCCTCCAGCACCTGCGCTAGCTTCTCTGCTCAAGCTGTTATGTGCTGCAGAGCCATGCCAGCCCCGCTGTGATCCCTGTGAGCACAAGCTGACATACAGCTAAGCAGTGCTAAGAGCACATTGCTGCCGAAACGGGTGATCCCACTTCCTCCTATTGCCACCACCAGCCGCCACTTCCCCAACGTCTGATCCACGATCACAAACTGCAGGCTGCATCAGTTCAACTTAGGGATCAGGCGCAAAACTAATCCCACCAAAACCTGAGCCCAAACTGACACAGGCAGCCAGCACCCAGGGGCCAAGCAGGGCACAATCCCATCCTGAGAACCTGGATGATGGCCAGGGAGCGATCTCCGGGGTCTACATGGCTTGGTCCTGGTCCAGCTGCGCCACAGCCTGCACTAGGTCCTGCACAACCAGGTCCACTTCTGCCCGGGTGGTGTCTCGCCCCACGCTCAGCCGCAGGGCATTCTGCGCCACATCATAGGGGATCCCACAGCTGAGCAGAATCGCGGAAGGCCTGAAACACAGATAGGGGGCTGAGCAGGTTTAACTTGAAGGCTGAGGAAGCACATGCACCTCCAGAAAGCTTCACCAAGCCATAGGAGGGAGCACATCTGCAAATGCACACCAGGCAAGCCTGCCTGCTTTCCAAAGGCACCTGTTCCTACTGGGCTTGTTGCCCTATGGTGGATCTCACTTTTCCCCTCCAGTGAAGAATCTCTCCCATGTCCTTGTGGGTTGGCAGCTCCACCATGTCTACAGGGCATTGCTCTAGACCAGGCCAAAAACACCTGCTCCCCAAAGGAACCTGGTGGAGACTCAAATCAGGCTTGAGTGGGTGAGCCAGGCATGAACAGACATAAGGCTAACTCTTCCAGCAGTACCAGGCGCTGAAGAGTACTTCCAAGCTCAGCTGAATCACCAAAGCCAGGAGGGACAAGGTCCTTCCAGGCAGCAGTCAAGCGTTCTAGCTGCATTTCCTGCAATAACCTCCTTCACAGCCCTTCAGCCCCTCTGAAAAGCTTTGCACCCTCTTTTGCTCCAGGTGACGCTGCCCACAGCCACCCGTGGTCCCTTTCCCTGTCTTATTTCCCTCCCTCCCCCGCACTGTCCTCCAGAAAGACACTCCAGGCCTGGCAAAGCTGGCTGCTTACCGATCCCCTTTCTCAGAGTGGCAGGCAGCCCCAACGCTGGCGAGAAGCATCTTGCAGCGAGACAGCACCCTTCGCCCTGCAGCACACAGAAGCACAGGTCTCCCAGTGCCCAGGCTCTCTCCAAGGGCCGCTGCCTGCCTCATCTCCCTGCCCGAGCCACAGCCAAGCACCCACTGGTCTCTAGCCACAGGGTCCTGTACGGGGCAGGTGCTTGACTCTGTGGGCACCATCATAGGGCAGCAGTGGGGTAAGAGCTACCTTGAAGGCCTGGGCCCAGAATGGAGAAGTTAGAGGTGTTGCAGAGTCGCTTGGAGCCTGTAAAGTGGCTGTTGAGGTGGATCCTCTGCTTCCCAAAGGAGGCCTAGGGAAATCAGAGGGCTGTGAACCACTCTGGGTTCGCACGCGGCTCTGTCCTGATGAGGAGGTGGCAGAGCCAGAGGGACATACCCACCCTGGCTCCAGGCCCCACAGTCTGCAGGCTGAGACCCTGGGAGAGGAGAGACAAAGGAACTAGGTCTGCTCACCTCCAGCCTGGCCTCCAGGTAATCCCGAACATCCTGCATATGAGCCTTGTAGGCCTCCCAGTTCTTGCTCACCAACTCTGCAGCCTGAGGAGAGAAAACCCAGACAGGCTTTGACAGGGACCCCCCAACACCTCCCTCTGTGCGTGGCCCCCTGGCATGTGAGTCCAGCCCGGGAACAGCCTCCGCAATTACCAGGTCCACAGCGTCCCCCAGCAGCCTCTCAGTGCCTTGCGCCATGTGAGCTGTCTGACTGTCCACTGCCAGGGAACACCTCCCTCCGTGCGTGGCCCCCTGGCATGTGAGTCCAGCCCGGGAACAGCCTCCGCAATTACCAGGTCCACAGCGTCCCCCAGCAGCCTCTCAGTGCCTTGCGCCATGTGAGCTGTCTGACTGTCCACTGCCAGGGCTGCAAAGCCTGCAGCAAGTGCTCCGAAGCACCTCCTTTGACTGGCACCAGAAAGCCCCATCTCCTTTCCTGGTAGTTCACCCACCCTCCCGCACCTTGATTTTGTTGCTTCCAATGACTGGGTAGCACAGGTAGCTGTCTCCGTGCTTGCTCCGCTGAGCAGCACCCCCAGAGAACCACACACCCATGACCATCACTGACTCACCTGGCCAAGGCCAGCGATCATTGGGGTGTTCTCAGTGCTGGAAGGGAAGAGGGAGCAGTTAGTTATTTCTCCAGACCAGAAATCCAGCCTCGGGGCACAGACATTCCCCCCGTGGGACCCGTCACTGCTGGCAGGGGGCCCTGGACACCCCTGTGAGGTGGTTGGGAAGGGGGCAGTTCCACCCTGTGGTTCCTCCTGTGGCAAAGCCTGGGCAGCAGGCTCCCATGGTTCCCACGCACAGATCCATCTCCCTGCGCTGGGCTGCCTGCCCCAGGGCTGGCAGGTGACACAGCTGCCAGCTCAGCTCGGACTAAGTAGCCACACGTGGTTTGGCCACCAGTCTGAGGCCCAGCTCTCCAGGCCACCACCCAGCCACCTTACCCCGGCCGGAAACTCCTCTCTTGTCCCCCTCCAAAGAGCATGGGGTGCAGCGGGGTGGTGGTGCCAGGGCCACGCACGTACAGCGCACCAATCCGCGGGCCATAGAACTGTGGGAAGAAACGGCCATGGTGACCCTGGGGACACTGCCAGGTGTCCCTTTTCTGTACTCCTGCCCAAATCCGAGTGCCCTCCAGTGCTGACCCCTACCCCTCTCACAGGCGCAGGCTGCTGCAGAGCTGTCCCCCACCCTTGGCCTCCTCCTGCTCCCCCTTCCAGACAGGTCCCCCAACTCGCAGGAGCTTTATCACCCAGCTGAAGACTGTCTTCGGAGCACTATCCAGCAGGAAAACTTTGGCCACTGATGAGATATCAAACTGTGGGGGGCACTCAAAGTCTCCCTGGCACCCCAAAAGACATGTCTTAGAGGGCAAACAGCGGCCGGGCCACGTGAACAGGGCCATACCTTGTGTCCCACGATGGTGAGGTAGTCCACCCCCAGCTCCTGCACGTCCACGCGCCCCTTGCCAATCATCTGCGCTGCATCCGTGTGCACCAGGATCCTGGGCAGCCCCTCCGCTACTCTCCACTGATTGAGGACATGGACACGCTGGCTCAGCTCCGTTACAGGCTGGCGGGAGGGAAGAGGACCTGCGTTCCAGGGACCGTTGGCTCCCCCTTACCAAGCACTTTTTTGTGAGGATGTCCCCACCTTGTCCCATTCGTCCCCTCCACCCGGTCATGCAGTCTCACCATGATGACCCCAGTCTCGTTATTGGCCAACATGATGGAAACCAGGCAGGTGGTCGGCCGGATGGCAGCGAGGACGTCGTCCACCTCAGCCCGCCCGCTTTGTGGGGACACAGCCACAAAGGTGGCTTCTGCAAGCCAAGAAACAAGCCCTGAGGTTTGCTGGGAAGCCAGACAGCGCCCAGGGCTGCCTGCGCCCCACTGAGCAGGCAGGTAGAGCTGTGCAGGCAGCTGGTGCACAGGCAGAGAGCACAGCGGCTCTTGGGGCTGCCGTTGGATGCCAACGGTGTAACGCACCCAGCGTGAGGAAATGGGGGCACCACGTGGGGAGTCAGTGCTCTCAGGCGGGACGGACATCGTGGAGCAAGCGAGTCCCTGTCCTCCTCCCCAAAAATACCAGTGGAGAAAACCCCCCCTCGCAAACCCCAATCTGCAGCCAGACGTCCCCGACCTGTCCCCCGCGGTCCCTCTGCTGCTCACCTGCCAGGCTCTCCTTCACCAGCTGCTCCAGTGGCAGGCGGATGGAGTCGTGCTCCACGCTCGACGTCACGATGTGCGGCGTCCCCCGGCCGTCCCCCGGCCTGGCCTGGCTTTCACAGAAGTGCCTGCGGGCGGTGTGGATCACCATGTTGTTTGCCTGAAGAGAGAAAGGCAGAGGGGAAAAGGAAGGCCCAGAGAAAGGGCAGCGCCCTTTGTCTTTGCCCACCTCTGCGGCTGCTCCCACCTCCGTGCCCCCCGAGGTAAAGACGATGTCCTCCGGCCGGCCTCCCACCATCCTCGCCAGGCTCTCCCGGGCGCAGCCGATGAGCTCCTTCGCCTTCCTGCCTGCGGGATGAGACCCGGCAGCTCCTCCACGGGCTCCCGCGGCCACGGGGCTCGGCCCGCCCGCGGCGGGGAGCCACGACACGCCGCGGCAGCAGCTCCCCTGGATCCCTACCTGCAGGGTGGGAGCTGCTGGGGTTGCCCCAGGCCTGCAGCATGGCATCCCGCACGGCCTGGGCCGCCTCAGGGGCCAGGGGGGTGGTGGCGTTGTGGTCCAGGTAGATCCTCCTGCGGGGGCAGGCGGCGGGTGAGGGGGCGAGGGGGGGGCGGGAGCAGGGGGGACGGGACGGGGCAGCCGGGGGCCTCACCCCTCCGCCGCGTCGCGCCGCGCCTCCGCCGGCTCTGTCCCGGCGCCCATCGCTGCCCTCACCGTC
The DNA here is from genome assembly GCF_929443795.1 of Astur gentilis. Taxonomy (NCBI): domain Eukaryota; kingdom Metazoa; phylum Chordata; class Aves; order Accipitriformes; family Accipitridae; genus Astur; species Astur gentilis. The sequence continues at coordinate 16,602,572 of NC_064885.1, forward strand.
GCCCTCCTGCCGCCGCCCCCAGCCTGGCACCACAGGGCACAGTCGTGCGGGCGCCTGCGGCAGGGCCGGGCAGCAGCCCTGCCCGCCCCCCCGCGTCGGCACCGCCAGTCAGCTCGCTCCTGCCCGCCCCGCCGCCGCTGTGCCCGCCAATCAGCTTCCTCTCTCTCCCCTCCCCCACCCCTCACGGCAGTCACCAATCAGCTCCCTCTCCCCTGCCCCACAATAGTAGCACCCGCCGATCAGCTCCCTCCTTCCTCCGTTCCCTGCCGCCATGACGCCCGCCCGCTCGCCAATCCGCTCCCCGCCTGCTGGGCAGCGGCCAATCAGCTCCCGTCATCCTCGCCGCCGGCCCTGCGCCCGCCCCATTGGTCCCCGGCAGGCGGTGCCCGCGGCGCGACCAGTCGGCTCCGCCCGGGGTCCGCGCGGTACCCCTCCTCCGCCCCGCCAGGGGGCGCCAGGGGGCGCCAGCGGGCGGGGCGGGGCGAGGCGAGGAAGGGGCGGGGGGACGGATGTCGGGTCCGCGCGGCACGGCCGCGCGCTCGCTCTCACGCGCCGCTCCTTCCTCCCCCACCGCGGCCAATCCGGGGGCGGAAGGGGCAGGCGCGAGGCGGTGCGTGCACCGTCGAGGCGCGGAGCGGCGGGGGCGGTCCTTCCGGGAGAGGGCGGGCGGGAGGCGCCGTGGCGCTGCCCCTCTCCAAGATGGCGGCGACAACCTCGGCCCGTTCCCCCCGCTCCTTCCTGCGCAGGCTCCGCAGACCCCCCTCCAAGATGGCGGTGAGCCCCGGGGAGGGGAGGGGCCGGGCCGGGCCGGGGGCAGGGCGCGCCAGTGCTCCGCCGACCCCCGCCCGGGGCCCGCGGCCCGCAGGAGGGCCTCAGGCGGGGCGGGCGGCGCCCGGGGCCCTCCCGGCACCGCGCCGTGACTCAGCGCCGCGGGGCGGGGGGCGAGACGGCCGGGAGGCCGCGCCTGCGGCCCCGGCCCCGGCCCCGCTCCCCCGGCGCGCCCCCGCTCTGCGGGAGCCGCCGCCCGCAGGCGGGGACTGGGGAGGGGGTGCCGGGGCGGCGGGAGGCCCCGCGGGCCCGGCCGGGCCCCTCGGTGGGCCCTGCGTCCTTGGCGGGCCCGGGCCTCGCGGCTCCCCGGGCCCCCCTCGGCCGGGGCTAGCGGCGGGCGGAGGCGCCGCGCCGCGGCCGAGGAGCCGCGGGCTGCGCTGCCGCTCGCCCTGGCCTTCCCCCCACCCCGGCCGCCGCCGCTGGGAGAAGCGCCAGTCATGCTGCGGGGCAGGCCGGGCCTCGGCAGGGCCGCGGCGGGCTGCCATGAGCCGTCCTCCGGCGAGGCCTGGGTGCCGCTGGCGGGGTCTCGGGCGGAGGGCAGCGGGAGGGCGAGCTGGTGTGGCGGGGCGGGGGGCGGGCATCGAGCTCGGCCGCTTTAGGCAGCTCCCTCCCGGCGGAGGAGGAGCGGGGCAGTGGTGGGCTGCAGCCGGCGCTGAGGCATGCAGGTCCTGGCCTGCCGGCGTTTGCGGTCCGGCGCCCTGGGCGGTCTTGATTTACTGCAATTTACAACGCGAAGTCCGGAACGCCGTTAAAAACTAATTAACGTAAACAAACACGCCGTGTTAGGCCTTAAGAACCGCACCGAGGAGCGAGATAGGCTTGACGTGCAGATGTTTAGATGGGCTGGGCTAACGCAGCAGCCATCCAACAGTAACGGAGCACACCATAAAATCCCAGATCTTATTGGTCTGAGCACGTTTTCTCAGCTGTTTATTTTTGCTGCAGGGAAGAAAAAAAAGCTTCATTTGACATACTTTCCCCCCCCCCCCCCCCTCATCTTTCAGATCATGTCATAACTACAAGATAAACAAGCAGTGATGGAATCACTGGATACCGAGGTGAGAGCACGGAAGACTCTGGGGACTGTTGAATATGTAGAGTCTTCAGGTTTCACCCAGGGAGTACTGCCAACCAAGAAGGATGTGGTTCAGAATATGCTGTATTTATTGCAGCCCAAAAGAGCTGGCCAGGCCCAGCGGTCCAAGGAGGACGCGGCCCAGTTGCTCGCTGAGCACTTGCAAGAGCACTGGTTGGTTTGCAACTTGCACACCATCGCGACACAAAATATAAAGAAACTTATCCTCAAAATGTATGAGGAGTTCACCAGATTGTATCAGACCAGAAAGCAGAGACAGAACCAGGCTTTTACCGAGCGAGCAGACAAATTCAACGAGAGTTCAGAGAAGCTCTTTGATGTATTTTGTACAGACGGGCAGATGAGAAATAAACTGGAGGAATACAGTGGAATAAAAATGACTAGCATCGAGTGGAAATTTCTCGAAGATCAGAGAAGTGAAAGAAAAATGTACTATGAAGATTTCACAGACAAGCAAGAACTGAAGACGATGGAAAGAAGGCAAAAGATACAATGTCTGGAGCACTTCAGAAAACTTGCCAAGGAAGAGAAGGAAGGAAACAAAGTGAAGGAAGTGAAATACAAAAGTGACGAGCAATCGGATGAAGGCACAAGCGTGGATGAATCCTACCTCGCAGAGGAGGAGAACGGCGGGGCTCCGGCCTTTTCACTGCGGGGCAGAAGGAAGCGCCGGTGCACTGCGACTCCTGCGAGCGCCACCATGCCCCTGGAATGCCAGCATATACGGATGAGCATCAGGAGAGTTAGGCCTGGGTTCTATGAGACTGTGGAGAAGGTCAAAAACTGCTAGCGCATGCCACAGTCGGCCGGCAGAGCTGCTGGAGTATGAGGTGGCAAAGCACACGTTAGGCAAGTTTGAAATCCCACCAGCAATTGGAAGTGATTGTTGTAGATCCCCAAGCCAGAGCTCAGTAACATCCTGGGACACCGACAACGGCGGCAAGGACTAAAAGACATGAATGTGGAAGGATAAGTGGTCAGCAGCTAATGACGCAAAGGCTCAAACATAGCGGATGATCTAAGGTTACGTAGCGTGTAAGCCTCTTCTTCCAAGGTCCCGTCTACATCAGTGGGTTTTTGGAAGTCTCTCACCATTTCTGAGCCAGGGGTGGCCTAACAGTACGAAACAGGACTCGGATTTACTGCAGGGAAGTAACTCGGACTTGTTGCTGATAGAAAATTTGTGTGCTGCAGAGCCCTAGCTCCTGCTGGTTTTGGTGGGAGCAAAAGGTGCTCGGCACCTTTCAGCAGAATTTGGCATTTCTGCGAGGAAGGAAGCTGGTTTTCAGCTTGTACTACCCAGTCCCGGAGAGGCACCCTGTGGTTTTGTGGAGGGATTGCTCTCTCGCTCGAGGAGGGGGAGAGAGATGTAAGGAGACATTTGAGTGATTCTGCCAAAGCATTGGTGATTCTGAATGTTTCATCCTAGATTCTACTTTAATGACGTTTCCTTGATCAGGATAAACCCTCCCATAAGCGGATGAGTTTTAACGTGAAGTCCCTAATCTAGGATCTGAGGTGTGAATCCTAAATGAAGTGGTAATGTTTTATCTTCCCAGGGGGTAAGATGGGGGAAGGATGCAAATTGCATAATTTAGTTTTAAGATGGGAAGAATTTCATAAACTGTTATCCTGTCTTCTTAGGATAAAGGGAAGAAAAAGCTTTCCCAGGTGTGGGTAGCTGTGGTATTTACGGCAAAAGGCACCTGAACCTGGGCTTGTTTTTCCACCCCCTCCCGAGGTCCGTGCAGACCTGTAGGGTGGAAGCGGTTGTTTTCCACCTGGAGTTTGTTTGAAGAAAGTGTATCCCTCTTGCCCACGTACATCCTGAGCAGCAATGTGTCCGTCACTTTGTATACTCACAGTATGAGGGTATCTGCCATTTTGAGTTAGAGTTGCTTTACTGGTTTTTAAAGATGAGAGACTTGAACTTCCAGTGAAACCCAGTGCTGGAGATCTCTCTGGTGAGATTCCCAAACCTTGCCAGACTACACTGAAAACTAAAAGCCCCCAAGTCTCTATATGTCCACAGAAGTTCTCTGGTAGAAAGAGCGCAAACTTGTCTGGTTTTCAAATTTACCTTTCAGTGTGAATGCTGGTTTCCTCACTCCAGTATCTCGGCTTTTCCCCCTTTCTTTCCTCTCCGTCCTGCACATCATTTTACTGACATTAACTCGTGCTGTTTCATTCTTTGGCTTTTGCTCCCTTTAACAATAAATGCATGTATGAATAATTTTGACAGTTCCTTTACTTTCAATGAATCAGTTCCTGGACTGCTTTGAAGTCCTATGCCAAAGGAGGAATGAAACGCAAATCAGCAGCTGGTCCGGTCGGGACGCAGCAGAGCTAGCAAGTGCAAGAGGTGGCAGCAGCCCCGGCCTTGCTGCTCTGGCAGGCTCTGGCGTACCTCCGATCCCTCCCTCCGCCTACAGACAGATCCATCCGGCTCCGAGCAATGCATTGGCTTCCCAGCAACCTTGCTCGTTAGTAATTGCCAGGATCCTTAATCTGTGTCTCCAAGAAGTTCTTCGTGGTAAGTTGCTCCAAAATATTTAGTGAACTCAGTGTATTCCGTAGCACTCGTAGTGTTGTTACGGGTTCAGTAGCATGCACCCACATTCTGCAATGCCCTTCAGCCGCTGCTGCTTGAGAGTTCGCAGCCCTCTCCTCCTCTCTCTGACATGCTTCACTGACTTCCCCCATGCAAATTATGTCACGTTTAAACTATTTGCCTTCCAGCCCTGAGGTGCTGGACTTGAGCCTCTCACTGGGCTTTTACACCAGCAGCTCTGTTTCAGCAGGGAATATAGCCAAGCTCGGACCTCGCCGAAGTAGAATTTTTTTAATAACTGCTGTAAAATCCCCCTTTGTATTTACAAATATAGCTGACATTATAAACGCTCGTGTGTAAAGCAAATCCACCAGGGTTGACTCGAATATGGAACACAGCTGTATAGTGCTTTATGATTTTCAGGGATTTTAAGGTTGTCAAATCTGACTTCCTGTATGCCACAGGGAATTGCATTTTATTCAGAAGCCCCACACTCGGCCTACTAGTTTCAGTTTAACTGATGTGTCTTACAGAAAGTCGAGCTGAAGACGTCAGAAGTCTGCTGTCTTCCTCACTTGGATACTTGGTGATTTGTCACCTTCGCTGTTTTAAAAAAGGAAAAAAAACAGCAAAAAAAGTCCGACCATCTTCTAGGCTGTGATTCTTTTCAAGACATCTTGTACAGGCTGAGCAGTGTTCATTGCATTTAAATCATACTTGTTTTTTTTAACTGGGTTTGACTGTGGATAGAGCCAAGGCCTGGCTCTGTTTCTGCTGCAACGGGGGGAAAATTTCTAAATGATGTATTCTGATTAGTCTTCTTTGGGACCATGGTGCCTTTTTAATCAGGACAGTAAATCTTGTCCCAGGATTCTGTACTTTTGTACGTTAACAGTTGTCGACTTTCCTTTTTTGGTGTGTCCCAAATAAATTAATATAACATACCTCTGGGCTTTTGTTTCTTCTTTCTAAAGGGGGAGGAAAGAGGAAACCAAAGTTAAATCTTCTCTACTCCTCCCAGGCTCTTGCAGGAGCTGCGGTGAAGCGTGCAGCTGGACTCACTCTCAGCTGGACTGCGTGGGGCAGTGGTAGGGAAGCTGCTAGAAATGGGGTCTAGGATGGGAGCCTCTTTTTTTTTTTTTTAACCCAAATATGCTGGAGCCTTGAGCAGCTTAAGGTAAGGGGAGAGGGATGAAACTGCGCATGGTGGCAGCATTTCACTGGAGCTCGGTGTGCTTCAGGTATTCCCACAGGTGGGTTCCCCCCTTCTGCTGCTTGTCTCCTGACTCATGCTGGCATGTGTTGTATGAGGTGAGGGCAAGGCAGGTGGTGTCCAAGAGACATGGCAGGGTGATGGTTCATACCACAGCACCTCAGTGTGGAAGGGAAATAGGAAAGGAAGAAATGCTGGAAAGGGCACGTTTGCTTCAACAGCTTTTCACAGGAGGAAGGAATCGAGGTGCATCCCAGGGGCTACAAACACTTCTGATGGACACCAAGTTGCTGATTTAACTGGGCGTTTGTGGAGAAACATCTTCAGCCTTTGCAGTCAGATTTGAGCGCAAATGGGACTCTCTTACCTTTAACTTTTGTGCTCTGATTTCTGCAAGGCAAGAAACAGAAAAGAGAGGCCATCCTGAAATCCTCCTCTGCGCCCCAGCCTTGGCCCTCATAGCCAGGCAGGGCTTGTGCCGGCCCCAGAGAAGGTTTACACCTCTCTGCAAGTGAAAGCTGACTTCTCAAGGCTGCCAAGGTCTGCTCTAAGTGAGGTACAGAAATACCTGTCTGATCTCCCGGGATGTACATGGCTCGTCGCATGGCAGCTGCTGCTCTGCCCCCTGTGTAGTGTCTCAGAAAGGGGAAGGAACACGAAAAAGACAACCCAAAATGCAAATTACTGCCCTACTGAGTGGGCTGGATGTGGAGAACAACCTGTCAGTGATTCAGAGCGCAGAAATGGTTGCAAAGTTGGAATTTAAAACACATCCGAGCCCAGTGCTGGGGCCTCGCAGCTGCTCCAGGCAGAACCTGCCTGCAAAAGAGCTCCCATAACTGTGGGTGGGTGGGCACAGGTGCAGCAAGTGCCAGAGCCTTGTCCTAGACATGCCAGACAGCTCCACACAGGGCAATGGTGACAAATTGTGGCACTGCAGGTCCAACACTGGGGAAAATGGTTTTCCCAGGAAAGGTGGAGCAGACCTGTAAGGCTGTATCATGAGTGTGCTTGTACTCAGCACCTGTGGCTGGGCTGTGGGGGAGCTCCAGGAGGGGAGGTGAAGCTCCCATTTCGCCTGACACCCATGTTTTTTCCCTGGGGGCGAATGCATCAGGCAGGTGGTGGCAAAGCTGTGCAGAGCTGGGCACCAAAATCCTGGTGTGGGGCACAGGAATGCAGCACAGTGCCTGCCTGACCCCCATCCCATGGCTGCCGGTGCCTCCGTGGGAAACATCACCCCAGATGCTGAAAGGAGCTTCAGGGCAAGTGTTTCCATGGGTAAACACACCAATTTACTAACCAGACATGTACGAGGGTATTTCCTGCTCTTGCCAAGGGTGTTGTCTTGTTATTCTTCCTGAGTTTCTGGACAGCAGCCGCTTCCTCCTGCCACGCCTTTGCAGCCAGCAGATACCGATCCAGCCTTTTAGGACTTACTAATGACTGTGCCTACCTGTACTGCCTTGCTCTGTGCAACAGAGCGTCCCCCCTTGCACCCCTTTCCAGTCGCCCTCAGGTTGTGTTGTGCCGTACAGTGAGTGGCAGGTGCTACCCCATGGTGTGGGGATGGCTGTGCACTGCCACGGCACCCCCAACTGAGCCTGCCAGGCAGCAGGGATGCATCGCCAGTGGGCGAGAGGCTGGAAATTAATCCTGGAGAAACTGCAAATGTTTGGGAATTGGGATAGGAGTATTGGAGCTTTCCCCTTCCCGGCCACCTCGTACAGAGCAGCCAGACCTCCAGACTTTTCTATGCCAGATGCTCCCAAGCAGCCAGTTTCTCCCAGCTCCAAGTTTTTTACAGCTGCGGCTGTCCAGCAAAATCACTTAATTGCCCAATTTCCCAGAGCAGGTGATGACAGAGCTGCGGGCAGCGCCTGCCTGGGTAATGCCCGGGTAATCCCCAGGCTCGCTCACGGCACTGCCATCCTTCCAGCAGGCCAGAGGGCAGTGGTGTGATGCTTCAAGGGGGCTGTTTGCTTGTTCAGCATCTCTAATTGTACACAAACGCCTGTTGGTAGAGTTTCTTTGGCGTCAGTGCTTTCCTGCCAGCCCATAGCAGGTGCTCTGCTGGTAGCCAGGGCAATTCCCATTTTCCTTCACTGTTGGGGCATTACTTCCCACGTGCTCCCGCAGCCAAGTTTCTGGATGAGAGAAGCAGGTGCTGTGGAAAGTCCAGAAATTTTGGGGCGATGGCCTGGCTGACCGCGGGCATGAGAGAGGCAGGGGCCCTCTGCACCAGCACCCAGGCTGACCACCCATCTCCCCAGCCACCCCGCAGGTGGTCACTGCCAGGTCAGGTGTCCTTCACCAGCAGTGGCAGCTAATGTCATGCCAACCATTGATGTCCCAAGCTGGGGAGCAGCCTGACCCCAACCCCAGGGCTAGGGGTGCGGTGGTGCCATGGAGGCAAGTCCAGCCATGCCGCGGGGACAGCTGGTGGCAGGAGGGGTGATCTCAGGTTACATGGCCTACAGAAATGAGTGGGGCTGCGGGAGCCCGATGAGGTTTCCGCTGGTGGCAGCCAAGGCGTATTAAAGGGGAGCGTTGGGGCAGGCGGCTTGGGCCTGGCAGCGTCCCTGCAGCATGGCAGGCCCAGGGGGTGAAGGGGACCTGCGGCACCTGCTGAAGCTGCACCGCACCGAGATCGCCATGGCGGTGGATGATGTCTTTCCGCTGCTGCACGGCCTGGCCGACCATGGCATCGTCCCTGAGCACATCTTCAAGGTGAAGCTGCGGGGTGGGGGGGGACACCCACACAGCAGAGACTGGGGCTGCCTGGTGGCACCGGAACACATGCTGATGGGCCATGGTGGCACCGGCAGGAGACGCTGAGCCGGACGGAGCGGGAGGGCTCCCACCGTGCTTTCCACGCGCTGCTTACCTGGCTGCTGGGCTGCGACACTGCCGCTGTCCGCGACTTCTGGGCCGTCCTCTTCAAGGACTACAACCTGGAGCGGTACACCAGGCTCCGGCCCCTCCGTGGCGCCTTCCCCAGAGGTAGGAGGAGAATGGATCGGGGGACCACCATCCCCGGGGGCTGCGGCAGGCAGGGGTGACTCCTGGAGCTGGCTGTGCCCATCCCCTTTGCAGAGGTGGAACTGGGGCGGCAGCGCCGCAGCAGGCACCTGTCCCCCAGCCCCACGGCACCAGCTCCACACAGACCCCAAGGCAAGAGGAAAGCCCCCGAGGAGCGGGACGGGGCCCGGGCGGTGCAGCCCTCCCTGCGGCACACCACCAGCCCTGGTATGGAGACCCCAAGTGGGATGGAGATGGGGTGGGGCGCTGGGGGTTGCTGTGCCCCCTGATGCCCACCCTCACAACCCTGCAGGGCCCCTGGCAAAGGCGAGAACCCTGAAGAAGCCAGAGAGTTCGGATGCTCCCCACACCCCTCGTGCTGGTGGTGAGTTCTGAACCCCCCCCGGGGCAGTGTTTACCTGTGTGCCCTGTTTGCCTGCAGTCGAGGGAGGGGAGGGCTGCCCGTCCCACTGAACATCCCCCCTGCCTGCAGCCCTGCAGGCCGTGGCCGCCTCAGTGCGGAGAGCAGTGGCTGTGGGCGGCAGTGAGGTGCCTGTCACCCGCGGGGCCGTCGAGGGCATCCTCATCAAACACGTGCTGGAGCCGGGTAGGTGCAGCCCGACCCAGCTGACCTCGTGCCCAGTTTAGCCCCCAAATTCAGAAGCTGCCCCCAGGCAGGGGGGTGGCAAGGAGGGAGCCCTGCCAGAGCTGCTCGTGGCCTCTCTTGCAGGCAGCTCCAAGATGGGCAGCAAAGCTGGGGACGAGCCGTACGCCCTGGCTGTCTGCGAGGAGCCAGGGGCCAGGAGCAGAAGCTGCAGCCTGAAGCCCCCCACCCGGCCCAAGGCATCGCAAAGTGTACAGACACCTCCCCAACCCCCACTTTCACCCCTGCTGTTGCAGCTGCCCGAGTCAGTGGCAAGGGGATTATCCCTGCCTGGCAGCACAGCCATGGTCTGGGGGTGCCCTCCCGTGCCTGGCTGTCCCAGCAGCTTCCCCCCAACCCTTCTCTTGTCTCACCAGCAGAGTGGGGAGCCCCAACTGCTCCCCCAGGGCCAGCTGTCAGCGCCCACCGTGCCCAGCCAGGACCCCGTGCCCCACCAGGTGAGCCCCAGGCATGGCACCTGGTGAACTGCTGAGAGGCAGCGGGTACGCCAGGGGCCATCGGGGTGTCCCTGGCACGTCCCTTTGGCCTGGCAAAGAACAGGCAACCCACAGTCACCAGGCTACAACTGCCCAAAACCAGGCAATTCCTGCCCTGAAAGGGGTTGGTTTGAGTGGTGCGGGGTGAATGACGCAGGGGGAGAGGGTGACGGGGTTGACAGACTATGGGGTCCCCTGCCATCATGAGCCCTGCCACAGCCAGCGTTGCAGCCTGCAGGAGGGGTGGTGGCAGTGACCCCCTTGCCTGCTCCCCCGGGGCAGGAAAACGAGGATGAGTGTGCAGCATGCGGTGATGGTGGTGAGCTCATCTGCTGTGATGGCTGCCCCAGGGCCTTCCACCTTTCCTGCCTGGTGCCCCCACTGCCACGTGTCCCCAGGTGAGCCCCGGCGTATCACAGGGACCCTGCTGCCCCCTGGCTGTCTCTTACCCCCCCCCCACTCTGGCTATGCAGCGGGACGTGGCAGTGCGGCTCCTGTGTGGCGAGCATGGCCGAGCCAGGCCAGCTGCGGGAGGTGGATGTGGAGCGACACCCCGAGATCCCGGGGGAGGAGGCGTGCAGCACCCGGCAGGGCGGAGGCGATGGGAACATCTGCGGCCGCTGCTTCACCCAGATCCCTGCACCCCGACACTGCCCCACGCCCAGTGGGGACTCCGGGTGAGGCCCCACATCCCGACCTTAAATTCTGCTGCCGAGGGGGACCGCCCTGATGCTCCGTGTCACTCCTGTTGGTTGTAGGGTGCTGCTGCTCTGCACGTCCTGCACCTGCAGCCGGGACACAGACAGCCTGGAGAGAACTGTGGTGACCGGAGACCGCCCGATACAGGCAGCAAAGGTCAGTACAACCAGTGCCTGGCCACAGAGAAGGGAAAGGGGCCGGGTGAGGATGCAGAGGTGGGTACAAAGGGCTGATGAGGCCCAGGAGCAATGGCTCCAGCTGGGTGAGGGACGGGCTGACTGTAGCTAGAGGTGAGGTAGTGAAGCTCTGGCCAGAGGGGCTGGGAGCTGAGAGGTGCAGGCAGAAGCCAGACAGGAAAGCGGACAGGACATCTCCTCCCACAGGCAGAGGATGTCTCCCATGACAGCGAGCCTGTGCTGAGCAGGGACGAGCTTGATGCACTCCTAGGTGAGGTACGGCACTGGTGGGACACACACACACCAACAGAGTCCTTCCACAGGGGACCACATCTCTGGTGTGACCCACAAGGTCATGTCAGGCTGTCAGCAAGGTGGGGAGTGCCAGGACAGCCCAGGGAAGGCAGGGAGCAGGATAAAAAGGGACACTGACACCCCTGGGGCTGTCCTGCAGGGTACATGGGACGGGATCCTGCAGTGGGCGTTCCAGAGCGTGTCGAGGCCCCTCGCAGACACACATGGGCTCTTCAACTAGTGGAAGCTACCCTGACGGCAGCACCCACAGAAACAGGCGATGGAGGAACAGACTGCACAAGGCTTGTGAAATGGGAACTACACAGACATAACAGTGCCCCAAAGAAAATGCGATATCATCACACAATAAACACCCAGCAGGTAGTCAAACCAGACAGACTGCTGCAGAAAATGCATTAGTGCAAATCACTTAAAAAAACCCATATACGCAGGATAAATGAGCAAAAACTTTAGAAAAGAAAAAACAAATGGAAAGTGACTTGACAGAGAAAAAAAAACATTTCAGCATAGGAAACAAACAAACAAAAAACACCGATCAGGACGCGGGCAGCAAAAATGCAACTCTGGAGTACACATCACCAAAGGCAGGGCCTGGTACTGTAAAAGTATCTCTGATCAAAATGCTGGCAGGGCCCGACCCTAATTAGCATTACAGATCAGACAAGATCGGGCGTTCTCAGGGTGGTATAGCCATAGGAAGCCATATCCCCAACAAGAGCCCTCTTGAGTGAGGACGACCACGCACCTACCCCACACTACAGCCTCACCGACCCACGCACAGCAGCGGCACGCCTCCAGAACACACACCTGCCCCACCGCGGTGACCCCCGGCAACACCCGCTCACATCCCCACGCAACCCTGCCCCGCCAAGAGCCCTCTCGGGCGACCACAACCACGCTCCCACCCCACACTGCAGCCCCACGGAGGGGGGCTGCAGGCAACACCCACACACACCTGCCTTCACCACGTCGACCCCCTGCATCACCTCTACACATCCCCACGCCCCACATCAAGCCCTCTCGCCTAACCACAACCACGCTCTCACCCCGCACTGCAGCCCCACCCACCCACAGAGCAGAGCGCCAGACAGTCGCAGAGCACACCTGCCCCACCACCGCGACCCCGGCCCTCACCCGCACACCCCTGCCCCTCCGCAACACCGCAGCAAGAAAACAGGGGCCGCCCCGCGGCCTCCGCCAAGGCCAAAAGCCTACAGCACCCGGTATTCCCAGGCGGTCTCCCATCCAAGTACTAACCGGGCCCGACCCTGCTTAGCTTCCGAGATCAGACGAGATCGGGCGTTCTCAGGGTGGTATGGCCGTAGGCAGCCCTGTCCCCGCCAAGAGCCCTCTCGGGTGACGACAACCACGCTCCTACCCCACGCTACGGACTCACTGAGACACGCACAGCAACGGAACGCCTCTAGAACACGCACCTGCCCCACCACGGTCACCCCTGGCAACACCCGCTCTCATCCCCACGCAGCCCTGACCCGCAAAGAGGCCCCTCGGGCCACCGGCAACAGGCTCTCGTCCCACACTACAGCCTCACCGACCCACGCACAGCAGCGGCACGCCTCCAGAACACACACCTGCCCCACCGCGGTGACCCCCGGCAACACCCGCTCACATCCCCACGCAACCCAGGCCCCGCCAAGAGCCCTCTCGGGTGACGACAACCACGCTCCTACCCCACACTACAGACTCACTGAGACACGCACAGCAGCGGCACGCCTCTGGGACACACACCTGCCCCACCACGGTGACCCCCATCAACACCCAGTCTCATCCCCACGCTACCCTGCCCCGCAAGGAGGCCCCTCGGGCCACCGACAACAGGCTCCCGCCCCGCACTACTGACTCACTGAGACACGCACAGCAGCGGCACGCCTCAGGACACACACCTGCCCCACCACGGTGACCCCCGGCAACACCCGCTCTCATCCCCACGCACCCCTGCCCCTCAGAGAGTCCCCTCGGACCACCAACACCACGCTCCCACCCCACACTGCAGCCCCAACAACTCAAGCACAGCAACGCAACACCTCTAGAACACACACCTGCCCCACCACGGAGACCCCCAGCAATACCCGTTCACATCCCCACGCAACTCTGCCCCGCCAAGATCCCTCTCGGGCGACCACAACCACACTCCTACCCCACACTGCAGCCTCACCGACCCACGCACAGCAGCGGCACGCCTCTAGACACACACCTGCCCCACCACGGAGACCCCCTGCAATACCCGCTCTCATCCCCACGCACCCCTGCCCCGCAAAGAGGCCCCTGGTGCCACTGACAGCAGGCTCCCACCCCACACTGCAGCCCCACCGACTCACGCACAGCAACGGAACACCTCTAGGACACACACCTGCCCCACCACCATCACCCCTGGCAACACCCGCTCTCATCCCCACGCACACCTGCCCCGCAAAGTGGCCCCTCGGGCCACCGGCAACAGGCTCTCGTCCCACACTACAGCCTCACCGACCCACGCACAGCAGCGGCACGCCTCCAGAACACACACCTGCCCCACCGCGGTGACCCCCGGCAACACCCGCTCACATCCCCACGCAACCCAGGCCCCGCCAAGAGCCCTCTCGGGTGACGACAACCACGCTCCTACCCCACACTACAGACTCACTGAGACACGCACAGCAGCGGCACGCCTCTGGGACACACACCTGCCCCACCACGGTGACCCCCATCAACACCCAGTCTCATCCCCACGCTACCCTGCCCCGCAAGGAGGCCCCTCGGGCCACCGACAACAGGCTCCCGCCCCGCACTACTGACTCACTGAGACACGCACAGCAGCGGCACGCCTCAGGACACACACCTGCCCCACCACGGTGACCCCCGGCAACACCCGCTCTCATCCCCACGCACCCCTGCCCCTCAGAGAGTCCCCTCGGACCACCAACACCACGCTCCCACCCCACACTGCAGCCCCAACAACTCAAGCACAGCAACGCAACACCTCTAGAACACACACCTGCCCCACCACGGAGACCCCCAGCAATACCCGTTCACATCCCCACGCAACTCTGCCCCGCCAAGATCCCTCTCGGGCGACCACAACCACACTCCTACCCCACACTGCAGCCTCACCGACCCACGCACAGCAGCGGCACGCCTCTAGACACACACCTGCCCCACCACGGAGACCCCCTGCAATACCCGCTCTCATCCCCACGCACCCCTGCCCCGCAAAGAGGCCCCTGGTGCCACTGACAGCAGGCTCCCACCCCACACTGCAGCCCCACCGACTCACGCACAGCAACGGAACACCTCTAGGACACACACCTGCCCCACCACCATCACCCCTGGCAACACCCGCTCTCATCCCCACGCACACCTGCCCCGCAAAGTGGCCCCTCGGGCCACCGGCAACAGGCTCTCGTCCCACACTACAGCCTCACCGACCCACGCACAGCAGCGGCACGCCTCCAGAACACACACCTGCCCCACCGCGGTGACCCCCGGCAACACCCGCTCACATCCCCACGCAACCCTGCCCCGCCAAGAGCCCTCTCGGGCGACCACAACCACGCTCCCACCCCACACTGCAGCCCCACGGAGGGGGGCTGCAGGCAACACCCACACACACCTGCCTTCACCACGTCGACCCCCTGCATCACCTCTACACATCCCCACGCCCCACATCAAGCCCTCTCGCCTAACCACAACCACGCTCTCACCCCGCACTGCAGCCCCACCCACCCACAGAGCAGAGCGCCAGACAGTCGCAGAGCACACCTGCCCCACCACCGCGACCCCGGCCCTCACCCGCACACCCCTGCCCCTCCGCAACACCGCAGCAAGAAAACAGGGGCCGCCCCGCGGCCTCCGCCAAGGCCAAAAGCCTACAGCACCCGGTATTCCCAGGCGGTCTCCCATCCAAGTACTAACCGGGCCCGACCCTGCTTAGCTTCCGAGATCAGACGAGATCGGGCGTTCTCAGGGTGGTATGGCCGTAGGCAGCCCTGTCCCCGCCAAGAGCCCTCTCGGGTGACGACAACCACGCTCCTACCCCACGCTACGGACTCACTGAGACACGCACAGCAACGGAACGCCTCTAGAACACGCACCTGCCCCACCACGGTCACCCCTGGCAACACCCGCTCTCATCCCCACGCAGCCCTGACCCGCAAAGAGGCCCCTCGGGCCACCGGCAACAGGCTCTCGTCCCACACTACAGCCTCACCGACCCACGCACAGCAGCGGCACGCCTCCAGAACACACACCTGCCCCACCGCGGTGACCCCCGGCAACACCCGCTCACATCCCCACGCAACCCAGGCCCCGCCAAGAGCCCTCTCGGGTGACGACAACCACGCTCCTACCCCACACTACAGACTCACTGAGACACGCACAGCAGCGGCACGCCTCTGGGACACACACCTGCCCCACCACGGTGACCCCCATCAACACCCAGTCTCATCCCCACGCTACCCTGCCCCGCAAGGAGGCCCCTCGGGCCACCGACAACAGGCTCCCGCCCCGCACTACTGACTCACTGAGACACGCACAGCAGCGGCACGCCTCAGGACACACACCTGCCCCACCACGGTGACCCCCGGCAACACCCGCTCTCATCCCCACGCACCCCTGCCCCTCAGAGAGTCCCCTCGGACCACCAACACCACGCTCCCACCCCACACTGCAGCCCCAACAACTCAAGCACAGCAACGCAACACCTCTAGAACACACACCTGCCCCACCACGGAGACCCCCAGCAATACCCGTTCACATCCCCACGCAACTCTGCCCCGCCAAGATCCCTCTCGGGCGACCACAACCACACTCCTACCCCACACTGCAGCCTCACCGACCCACGCACAGCAGCGGCACGCCTCTAGACACACACCTGCCCCACCACGGAGACCCCCTGCAATACCCGCTCTCATCCCCACGCACCCCTGCCCCGCAAAGAGGCCCCTGGTGCCACTGACAGCAGGCTCCCACCCCACACTGCAGCCCCACCGACTCACGCACAGCAACGGAACACCTCTAGGACACACACCTGCCCCACCACCATCACCCCTGGCAACACCCACTCTCATCCCCACGCACACCTGCCCCGCAAAGTGGCCCCTCGGGCCACCGGCAACAGGCTCTCGTCCCACACTACAGCCTCACCGACCCACGCACAGCAGCGGCACGCCTCCAGAACACACACCTGCCCCACCGCGGTGACCCCCGGCAACACCCGCTCACATCCCCACGCAACCCTGCCCCGCCAAGAGCCCTCTCGGGCGACCACAACCACGCTCCCACCCCACACTGCAGCCCCACGGAGGGGGGCTGCAGGCAACACCCACACACACCTGCCTTCACCACGTCGACCCCCTGCATCACCTCTACACATCCCCACGCCCCACATCAAGCCCTCTCGCCTAACCACAACCACGCTCTCACCCCGCACTGCAGCCCCACCCACCCACAGAGCAGAGCGCCAGACAGTCGCAGAGCACACCTGCCCCACCACCGCGACCCCGGCCCTCACCCGCACACCCCTGCCCCTCCGCAACACCGCAGCAAGAAAACAGGGGCCGCCCCGCGGCCTCCGCCAAGGCCAAAAGCCTACAGCACCCGGTATTCCCAGGCGGTCTCCCATCCAAGTACTAACCGGGCCCGACCCTGCTTAGCTTCCGAGATCAGACGAGATCGGGCGTTCTCAGGGTGGTATGGCCGTAGGCAGCCCTGTCCCCGCCAAGAGCCCTCTCGGGTGACGACAACCACGCTCCTACCCCACGCTACGGACTCACTGAGACACGCACAGCAACGGAACGCCTCTAGAACACGCACCTGCCCCACCACGGTCACCCCTGGCAACACCCGCTCTCATCCCCACGCAGCCCTGACCCGCAAAGAGGCCCCTCGGGCCACCGGCAACAGGCTCTCGTCCCACACTACAGCCTCACCGACCCACGCACAGCAGCGGCACGCCTCCAGAACACACACCTGCCCCACCGCGGTGACCCCCGGCAACACCCGCTCACATCCCCACGCAACCCAGGCCCCGCCAAGAGCCCTCTCGGGTGACGACAACCACGCTCCTACCCCACACTACAGACTCACTGAGACACGCACAGCAGCGGCACGCCTCTGGGACACACACCTGCCCCACCACGGTGACCCCCATCAACACCCAGTCTCATCCCCACGCTACCCTGCCCCGCAAGGAGGCCCCTCGGGCCACCGACAACAGGCTCCCGCCCCACACTACTGACTCACTGAGACACGCACAGCAGCGGCACGCCTCAGGACACACACCTGCCCCACCACGGTGACCCCCGGCAACACCCGCTCTCATCCCCACGCACCCCTGCCCCTCAGAGAGTCCCCTCGGACCACCAACACCACGCTCCCACCCCACACTGCAGCCCCAACAACTCAAGCACAGCAACGCAACACCTCTAGAACACACACCTGCCCCACCACGGAGACCCCCAGCAATACCCGTTCACATCCCCACGCAACTCTGCCCCGCCAAGATCCCTCTCGGGCGACCACAACCACACTCCTACCCCACACTGCAGCCTCACCGACCCACGCACAGCAGCGGCACGCCTCTAGACACACACCTGCCCCACCACGGAGACCCCCTGCAATACCCGCTCTCATCCCCACGCACCCCTGCCCCGCAAAGAGGCCCCTGGTGCCACTGACAGCAGGCTCCCACCCCACACTGCAGCCCCACCGACTCACGCACAGCAACGGAACACCTCTAGGACACACACCTGCCCCACCACCATCACCCCTGGCAACACCCACTCTCATCCCCACGCACACCTGCCCCGCAAAGTGGCCCCTCGGGCCACCGGCAACAGGCTCTCGTCCCACACTACAGCCTCACCGACCCACGCACAGCAGCGGCACGCCTCCAGAACACACACCTGCCCCACCGCGGTGACCCCCGGCAACACCCGCTCACATCCCCACGCAACCCTGCCCCGCCAAGAGCCCTCTCGGGCGACCACAACCACGCTCCCACCCCACACTGCAGCCCCACGGAGGGGGGCTGCAGGCAACACCCACACACACCTGCCTTCACCACGTCGACCCCCTGCATCACCTCTACACATCCCCACGCCCCACATCAAGCCCTCTCGCCTAACCACAACCACGCTCTCACCCCGCACTGCAGCCCCACCCACCCACAGAGCAGAGCGCCAGACAGTCGCAGAGCACACCTGCCCCACCACCGCGACCCCGGCCCTCACCCGCACACCCCTGCCCCTCCGCAACACCGCAGCAAGAAAACAGGGGCCGCCCCGCGGCCTCCGCCAAGGCCAAAAGCCTACAGCACCCGGTATTCCCAGGCGGTCTCCCATCCAAGTACTAACCGGGCCCGACCCTGCTTAGCTTCCGAGATCAGACGAGATCGGGCGTTCTCAGGGTGGTATGGCCGTAGGCAGCCCTGTCCCCGCCAAGAGCCCTCTCGGGTGACGACAACCACGCTCCTACCCCACGCTACGGACTCACTGAGACACGCACAGCAACGGAACGCCTCTAGAACACGCACCTGCCCCACCACGGTCACCCCTGGCAACACCCGCTCTCATCCCCACGCAGCCCTGACCCGCAAAGAGGCCCCTCGGGCCACCGGCAACAGGCTCTCGTCCCACACTACAGCCTCACCGACCCACGCACAGCAGCGGCACGCCTCCAGAACACACACCTGCCCCACCGCGGTGACCCCCGGCAACACCCGCTCACATCCCCACGCAACCCAGGCCCCGCCAAGAGCCCTCTCGGGTGACGACAACCACGCTCCTACCCCACACTACAGACTCACTGAGACACGCACAGCAGCGGCACGCCTCTGGGACACACACCTGCCCCACCACGGTGACCCCCATCAACACCCAGTCTCATCCCCACGCTACCCTGCCCCGCAAGGAGGCCCCTCGGGCCACCGACAACAGGCTCCCGCCCCACACTACTGACTCACTGAGACACGCACAGCAGCGGCACGCCTCAGGACACACACCTGCCCCACCACGGTGACCCCCGGCAACACCCGCTCTCATCCCCACGCACCCCTGCCCCTCAGAGAGTCCCCTCGGACCACCAACACCACGCTCCCACCCCACACTGCAGCCCCAACAACTCAAGCACAGCAACGCAACACCTCTAGAACACACACCTGCCCCACCACGGAGACCCCCAGCAATACCCGTTCACATCCCCACGCAACTCTGCCCCGCCAAGATCCCTCTCGGGCGACCACAACCACACTCCTACCCCACACTGCAGCCTCACCGACCCACGCACAGCAGCGGCACGCCTCTAGACACACACCTGCCCCACCACGGAGACCCCCTGCAATACCCGCTCTCATCCCCACGCACCCCTGCCCCGCAAAGAGGCCCCTGGTGCCACTGACAGCAGGCTCCCACCCCACACTGCAGCCCCACCGACTCACGCACAGCAACGGAACACCTCTAGGACACACACCTGCCCCACCACCATCACCCCTGGCAACACCCACTCTCATCCCCACGCACACCTGCCCCGCAAAGTGGCCCCTCGGGCCACCGGCAACAGGCTCTCGTCCCACACTACAGCCTCACCGACCCACGCACAGCAGCGGCACGCCTCCAGAACACACACCTGCCCCACCGCGGTGACCCCCGGCAACACCCGCTCACATCCCCACGCAACCCTGCCCCGCCAAGAGCCCTCTCGGGCGACCACAACCACGCTCCCACCCCACACTGCAGCCCCACGGAGGGGGGCTGCAGGCAACACCCACACACACCTGCCTTCACCACGTCGACCCCCTGCATCACCTCTACACATCCCCACGCCCCACATCAAGCCCTCTCGCCTAACCACAACCACGCTCTCACCCCGCACTGCAGCCCCACCCACCCACAGAGCAGAGCGCCAGACAGTCGCAGAGCACACCTGCCCCACCACCGCGACCCCGGCCCTCACCCGCACACCCCTGCCCCTCCGCAACACCGCAGCAAGAAAACAGGGGCCGCCCCGCGGCCTCCGCCAAGGCCAAAAGCCTACAGCACCCGGTATTCCCAGGCGGTCTCCCATCCAAGTACTAACCGGGCCCGACCCTGCTTAGCTTCCGAGATCAGACGAGATCGGGCGTTCTCAGGGTGGTATGGCCGTAGGCAGCCCTGTCCCCGCCAAGAGCCCTCTCGGGTGACGACAACCACGCTCCTACCCCACGCTACGGACTCACTGAGACACGCACAGCAACGGAACGCCTCTAGAACACGCACCTGCCCCACCACGGTCACCCCTGGCAACACCCGCTCTCATCCCCACGCAGCCCTGACCCGCAAAGAGGCCCCTCGGGCCACCGGCAACAGGCTCTCGTCCCACACTACAGCCTCACCGACCCACGCACAGCAGCGGCACGCCTCCAGAACACACACCTGCCCCACCGCGGTGACCCCCGGCAACACCCGCTCACATCCCCACGCAACCCAGGCCCCGCCAAGGGCCCTCTCGGGTGACGACAACCACGCTCCTACCCCACACTACAGACTCACTGAGACACGCACAGCAGCGGCACGCCTCTGGGACACACACCTGCCCCACCACGGTGACCCCCATCAACACCCAGTCTCATCCCCACGCTACCCTGCCCCGCAAGGAGGCCCCTCGGGCCACCGACAACAGGCTCCCGCCCCACACTACTGACTCACTGAGACACGCACAGCAGCGGCACGCCTCAGGACACACACCTGCCCCACCACGGTGACCCCCGGCAACACCCGCTCTCATCCCCACGCACCCCTGCCCCTCAGAGAGTCCCCTCGGACCACCAGCACCACGCTCCCACCCCACACTGCAGCCCCAACAACTCAAGCACAGCAACGCAACACCTCTAGAACACACACCTGCCCCACCACGGAGACCCCCAGCAATACCCGTTCACATCCCCACGCAACTCTGCCCCGCCAAGATCCCTCTCGGGCGACCACAACCACACTCCTACCCCACACTGCAGCCTCACCGACCCACGCACAGCAGCGGCACGCCTCTAGACACACACCTGCCCCACCACGGAGACCCCCTGCAATACCCGCTCTCATCCCCACGCACCCCTGCCCCGCAAAGAGGCCCCTGGTGCCACTGACAGCAGGCTCCCACCCCACACTGCAGCCCCACCGACTCACGCACAGCAACGGAACACCTCTAGGACACACACCTGCCCCACCACCATCACCCCTGGCAACACCCGCTCTCATCCCCACGCACACCTGCCCCGCAAAGTGGCCCCTCGGGCCACCGGCAACAGGCTCTCGTCCCACACTACAGCCTCACCGACCCACGCACAGCAGCGGCACGCCTCCAGAACACACACCTGCCCCACCGCGGTGACCCCCGGCAACACCCGCTCACATCCCCACGCAACCCTGCCCCGCCAAGAGCCCTCTCGGGCGACCACAACCACGCTCCCACCCCACACTGCAGCCCCACGGAGGGGGGCTGCAGGCAACACCCACACACACCTGCCTTCACCACGTCGACCCCCTGCATCACCTCTACACATCCCCACGCCCCACATCAAGCCCTCTCGCCTAACCACAACCACGCTCTCACCCCGCACTGCAGCCCCACCCACCCACAGAGCAGAGCGCCAGACAGTCGCAGAGCACACCTGCCCCACCACCGCGACCCCGGCCCTCACCCGCACACCCCTGCCCCTCCGCAACACCGCAGCAAGAAAACAGGGGCCGCCCCGCGGCCTCCGCCAAGGCCAAAAGCCTACAGCACCCGGTATTCCCAGGCGGTCTCCCATCCAAGTACTAACCGGGCCCGACCCTGCTTAGCTTCCGAGATCAGACGAGATCGGGCGTTCTCAGGGTGGTATGGCCGTAGGCAGCCCTGTCCCCGCCAAGAGCCCTCTCGGGTGACGACAACCACGCTCCTACCCCACGCTACGGACTCACTGAGACACGCACAGCAACGGAACGCCTCTAGAACACGCACCTGCCCCACCACGGTCACCCCTGGCAACACCCGCTCTCATCCCCACGCAGCCCTGACCCGCAAAGAGGCCCCTCGGGCCACCGGCAACAGGCTCTCGTCCCACACTACAGCCTCACCGACCCACGCACAGCAGCGGCACGCCTCCAGAACACACACCTGCCCCACCGCGGTGACCCCCGGCAACACCCGCTCACATCCCCACGCAACCCAGGCCCCGCCAAGGGCCCTCTCGGGTGACGACAACCACGCTCCTACCCCACACTACAGACTCACTGAGACACGCACAGCAGCGGCACGCCTCTGGGACACACACCTGCCCCACCACGGTGACCCCCATCAACACCCAGTCTCATCCCCACGCTACCCTGCCCCGCAAGGAGGCCCCTCGGGCCACCGACAACAGGCTCCCGCCCCACACTACTGACTCACTGAGACACGCACAGCAGCGGCACGCCTCAGGACACACACCTGCCCCACCACGGTGACCCCCGGCAACACCCGCTCTCATCCCCACGCACCCCTGCCCCTCAGAGAGTCCCCTCGGACCACCAGCACCACGCTCCCACCCCACACTGCAGCCCCAACAACTCAAGCACAGCAACGCAACACCTCTAGAACACACACCTGCCCCACCACGGAGACCCCCAGCAATACCCGTTCACATCCCCACGCAACTCTGCCCCGCCAAGATCCCTCTCGGGCGACCACAACCACACTCCTACCCCACACTGCAGCCTCACCGACCCACGCACAGCAGCGGCACGCCTCTAGACACACACCTGCCCCACCACGGAGACCCCCTGCAATACCCGCTCTCATCCCCACGCACCCCTGCCCCGCAAAGAGGCCCCTGGTGCCACTGACAGCAGGCTCCCACCCCACACTGCAGCCCCACCGACTCACGCACAGCAACGGAACACCTCTAGGACACACACCTGCCCCACCACCATCACCCCTGGCAACACCCGCTCTCATCCCCACGCACACCTGCCCCGCAAAGTGGCCCCGCGGGCCACCGGCAACAGGCTCTCGTCCCACACTACAGCCTCACCGACCCACGCACAGCAGCGGCACGCCTCCAGAACACACACCTGCCCCACCGCGGTGACCCCCGGCAACACCCGCTCACATCCCCACGCAACCCTGCCCCGCCAAGAGCCCTCTCGGGCGACCACAACCACGCTCCCACCCCACACTGCAGCCCCACGGAGGGGGGCTGCAGGCA
Organism: Astur gentilis; assembly: GCF_929443795.1. Taxonomy (NCBI): domain Eukaryota; kingdom Metazoa; phylum Chordata; class Aves; order Accipitriformes; family Accipitridae; genus Astur; species Astur gentilis. The sequence continues at coordinate 16,625,807 of NC_064885.1, forward strand.
ACACCCACACACACCTGCCTTCACCACGTCGACCCCCTGCATCACCTCTACACATCCCCACGCCCCACATCAAGCCCTCTCGCCTAACCACAACCACGCTCTCACCCCGCACTGCAGCCCCACCCACCCACAGAGCAGAGCGCCAGACAGTCGCAGAGCACACCTGCCCCACCACCGCGACCCCGGCCCTCACCCGCACACCCCTGCCCCTCCGCAACACCGCAGCAAGAAAACAGAGGCCGCCCCGCGGCCTCCGCCAAGGCCAAAAGCCTACAGCACCCGGTATTCCCAGGCGGTCTCCCATCCAAGTACTAACCGGGCCCGACCCAGCTTAGCTTCCGAGATCAGACGAGATCGGGCGTTCTCAGGGTGGTATGGCCGTAGGCAGCCCTGTCCCCGCCAAGAGCCCTCTCGGGTGACGACAACCACGCTCCTACCCCACGCTACGGACTCACTGAGACACGCACAGCAACGGAACGCCTCTAGAACACGCACCTGCCCCACCACGGTCACCCCTGGCAACACCTGCTCTCATCCCCACGCCGCCCTGACCCGCAAAGAGGCCCCTCGGGCCACCGGCAACAGGCTCTCGTCCCACACTACAGCCTCACCGACCCATGCACAGCAGCGGCACGCCTCCAGGACACACACCTGCCCCACCGCGGTGACCCCCGGCAACATCCGCTCACATCCCCACGCAACCCAGGCCCCGCCAAGAGCCCTCTCGGGTGACGACAACCACGCTCCTACCCCACACTACAGACTCACTGAGACACGCACAGCAGCGGCACGCCTCTGGGACACACACCTGCCCCACCACGGTGACCCCCATCAACACCCAGTCTCATCCCCACGCTACCCTGCCCCGCAAGGAGGCCCCTCGGGCCACCGACAACAGGCTCCCGCCCCTCACTACTGACTCACTGAGACACACACAGCTGCGGCACGCCTCAGGACACACACCTGCCCCACCACGGTGACCCCCGGCAACACCCGCTCTCATCCCCACGCACCCCTGCCCCTCAGAGAGTCCCCTCGGACCACCAGCACCACGCTCCCACCCCACACTGCAGCCCCAACAACTCAAGCACAGCAACGCAACACCTCTAGAACACACACCTGCCCCACCACGGAGACCCCCAGCAATACCCGTTCACATCCCCACGCAACTCTGCCCCGCCAAGATCCCTCTCGGGCGACCACAACCACACTCCTACCCCACACTGCAGCCTCACCGACCCACGCACAGCAGCGGCACGCCTCTAGACACACACCTGCCCCACCACGGAGACCCCCTGCAATACCCGCTCTCATCCCCACGCACCCCTGCCCCGCAAAGAGGCCCCTGGTGCCACTGACAGCAGGCTCCCACCCCACACTGCAGCCCCACCGACTCACGCACAGCAACGGAACACCTCTAGGACACACACCTGCCCCACCACCAGCACCCCTGGCAACACCCGCTCTCATCCCCACGCACACCTGCCCCGCAAAGTGGCCCCTCGGGCCACCGGCAACAGGCTCTCGTCCCACACTACAGCCTCACCGACCCACGCACAGCAGCGGCACGCCTCCAGAACACACACCTGCCCCACCGCGGTGACCCCCGGCAACACCCGCTCACATCCCCACGCAACCCTGCCCCGCCAAGAGCCCTCTCGGGCGACCACAACCACGCTCCCACCCCACACTGCAGCCCCACGGAGGGGGGCTGCAGGCAACACCCACACACACCTGCCTTCACCACGTCGACCCCCTGCATCACCTCTACACATCCCCACGCCCCACATCAAGCCCTCTCGCCTAACCACAACCACGCTCTCACCCCGCACTGCAGCCCCACCCACCCACAGAGCAGAGCGCCAGACAGTCGCAGAGCACACCTGCCCCACCACCGCGACCCCGGCCCTCACCCGCACACCCCTGCCCCTCCGCAACACCGCAGCAAGAAAACAGGGGCCGCCCCGCGGCCTCCGCCAAGGCCAAAAGCCTACAGCACCCGGTATTCCCAGGCGGTCTCCCATCCAAGTACTAACCGGGCCCGACCCTGCTTAGCTTCCGAGATCAGACGAGATCGGGCGTTCTCAGGGTGGTATGGCCGTAGGCAGCCCTGTCCCCGCCAAGAGCCCTCTCGGGTGACGACAACCACGCTCCTACCCCACGCTACGGACTCACTGAGACACGCACAGCAACGGAACGCCTCTAGAACACACACCTGCCCCACCACGGTGACCCCCGGCAACACCCGCTCACATCCCCACGCAGCCCTGACCCGCAAAGAGGCCCCTCGGGCCACCGGCAACAGGCTCTCGTCCCACACTACAGCCTCACCGACCCACGCGCAGCAGCGGCACGCCTCCAGAACAAACACCTGCCCCACCGCGGTGACCCCCGGCAACATCCGCTCACATCCCCACGCAACCCAGGCCCCGCCAAGAGCCCTCTCGGGTGACGACAACCACGCTCCTACCCCACACTACAGACTCACTGAGACACGCACAGCAGCGGCACGCCTCTGGGACACACACCTGCCCCACCACGGTGACCCCCATCAACACCCAGTCTCATCCCCACGCTACCCTGCCCCGCAAAGTGGCCCCTCGGGCCACCGGCAACAGGCTCTCGTCCCACACTACAGCCTCACCGACCCACGCACAGCAGCGGCACGCCTCCAGAACACACACCTGCCCCACCGCGGTGACCCCCGGCAACATCCGCTCACATCCCCACGCAACCCTGTCCCCGCCAAGAGCCCTCTCGGGTGACGACAACCACGCTCCTACCCCACGCTACGGACTCACTGAGACACGCACAGCAACGGAACGCCTCTAGAACACGCACCTGCCCCACCACGGTCACCCCTGGCAACACCCGCTCTCATCCCCACGCAGCCCTGACCCGCAAAGAGGCCCCTCGGGCCACCGGCAACAGGCTCTCGTCCCACACTACAGCCTCACCGACCCACGCACAGCAGCGGCACGCCTCCAGAACACACACCTGCCCCACCGCGGTGACCCCCGGCAACACCCGCTCACATCCCCACGCAACCCAGGCCCCGCCAAGAGCCCTCTCGGGTGACGACAACCACGCTCCTACCCCACACTACAGACTCACTGAGACACGCACAGCAGCGGCACGCCTCTGGGACACACACCTGCCCCACCACGGTGACCCCCATCAACACCCAGTCTCATCCCCACGCTACCCTGCCCCGCAAGGAGGCCCCTCGGGCCACCGACAACAGGCTCCCGCCCCACACTACTGACTCACTGAGACACGCACAGCAGCGGCACGCCTCAGGACACACACCTGCCCCACCACGGTGACCCCCGGCAACACCCGCTCTCATCCCCACGCACCCCTGCCCCTCAGAGAGTCCCCTCGGACCACCAACACCACGCTCCCACCCCACACTGCAGCCCCAACAACTCAAGCACAGCAACGCAACACCTCTAGAACACACACCTGCCCCACCACGGAGACCCCCAGCAATACCCGTTCACATCCCCACGCAACTCTGCCCCGCCAAGATCCCTCTCGGGCGACCACAACCACACTCCTACCCCACACTGCAGCCTCACCGACCCACGCACAGCAGCGGCACGCCTCTAGACACACACCTGCCCCACCACGGAGACCCCCTGCAATACCCGCTCTCATCCCCACGCACCCCTGCCCCGCAAAGAGGCCCCTGGTGCCACTGACAGCAGGCTCCCACCCCACACTGCAGCCCCACCGACTCACGCACAGCAACGGAACACCTCTAGGACACACACCTGCCCCACCACCATCACCCCTGGCAACACCCGCTCTCATCCCCACGCACACCTGCCCCGCAAAGTGGCCCCTCGGGCCACCGGCAACAGGCTCTCGTCCCACACTACAGCCTCACCGACCCACGCACAGCAGCGGCACGCCTCCAGAACACACACCTGCCCCACCGCGGTGACCCCCGGCAACACCCGCTCACATCCCCACGCAACCCTGCCCCGCCAAGAGCCCTCTCGGGCGACCACAACCACGCTCCCACCCCACACTGCAGCCCCACGGAGGGGGGCTGCAGGCAACGCCCACACACACCTGCCTTCACCACGTCGACCCCCTGCATCACCTCTACACATCCCCACGCCCCACATCAAGCCCTCTCGCCTAACCACAACCACGCTCTCACCCCGCACTGCAGCCCCACCCACCCACAGAGCAGAGCGCCAGACAGTCGCAGAGCACACCTGCCCCACCACCGCGACCCCGGCCCTCACCCGCACACCCCTGCCCCTCCGCAACACCGCAGCAAGAAAACAGGGGCCGCCCCGCGGCCTCCGCCAAGGCCAAAAGCCTACAGCACCCGGTATTCCCAGGCGGTCTCCCATCCAAGTACTAACCGGGCCCGACCCTGCTTAGCTTCCGAGATCAGACGAGATCGGGCGTTCTCAGGGTGGTATGGCCGTAGGCAGCCCTGTCCCCGCCAAGAGCCCTCTCGGGTGACGACAACCACGCTCCTACCCCACGCTACGGACTCACTGAGACACGCACAGCAACGGAACGCCTCTAGAACACGCACCTGCCCCACCACGGTCACCCCTGGCAACACCCGCTCTCATCCCCACGCAGCCCTGACCCGCAAAGAGGCCCCTCGGGCCACCGGCAACAGGCTCTCGTCCCACACTACAGCCTCACCGACCCACGCACAGCAGCGGCACGCCTCCAGAACACACACCTGCCCCACCGCGGTGACCCCCGGCAACACCCGCTCACATCCCCACGCAACCCAGGCCCCGCCAAGAGCCCTCTCGGGTGACGACAACCACGCTCCTACCCCACACTACAGACTCACTGAGACACGCACAGCAGCGGCACGCCTCTGGGACACACACCTGCCCCACCACGGTGACCCCCATCAACACCCAGTCTCATCCCCACGCTACCCTGCCCCGCAAGGAGGCCCCTCGGGCCACCGACAACAGGCTCCCGCCCCGCACTACTGACTCACTGAGACACGCACAGCAGCGGCACGCCTCAGGACACACACCTGCCCCACCACGGTGACCCCCGGCAACACCCGCTCTCATCCCCACGCACCCCTGCCCCTCAGAGAGTCCCCTCGGACCACCAACACCACGCTCCCACCCCACACTGCAGCCCCAACAACTCAAGCACAGCAACGCAACACCTCTAGAACACACACCTGCCCCACCACGGAGACCCCCAGCAATACCCGTTCACATCCCCACGCAACTCTGCCCCGCCAAGATCCCTCTCGGGCGACCACAACCACACTCCTACCCCACACTGCAGCCTCACCGACCCACGCACAGCAGCGGCACGCCTCTAGACACACACCTGCCCCACCACGGAGACCCCCTGCAATACCCGCTCTCATCCCCACGCACCCCTGCCCCGCAAAGAGGCCCCTGGTGCCACTGACAGCAGGCTCCCACCCCACACTGCAGCCCCACCGACTCACGCACAGCAACGGAACACCTCTAGGACACACACCTGCCCCACCACCATCACCCCTGGCAACACCCGCTCTCATCCCCACGCACACCTGCCCCGCAAAGTGGCCCCTCGGGCCACCGGCAACGGGCTCTCGTCCCACACTACAGCCTCACCGACCCACGCACAGCAGCGGCACGCCTCCAGAACACACACCTGCCCCACCGCGGTGACCCCCGGCAACACCCGCTCACATCCCCACGCAACCCTGCCCCGCCAAGAGCCCTCTCGGGCGACCACAACCACGCTCCCACCCCACACTGCAGCCCCACGGAGGGGGGCTGCAGGCAACACCCACACACACCTGCCTTCACCACGTCGACCCCCTGCATCACCTCTACACATCCCCACGCCCCACATCAAGCCCTCTCGCCTAACCACAACCACGCTCTCACCCCGCACTGCAGCCCCACCCACCCACAGAGCAGAGCGCCAGACAGTCGCAGAGCACACCTGCCCCACCACCGCGACCCCGGCCCTCACCCGCACACCCCTGCCCCTCCGCAACACCGCAGCAAGAAAACAGGGGCCGCCCCGCGGCCTCCGCCAAGGCCAAAAGCCTACAGCACCCGGTATTCCCAGGCGGTCTCCCATCCAAGTACTAACCGGGCCCGACCCTGCTTAGCTTCCGAGATCAGACGAGATCGGGCGTTCTCAGGGTGGTATGGCCGTAGGCAGCCCTGTCCCCGCCAAGAGCCCTCTCGGGTGACGACAACCACGCTCCTACCCCACGCTACGGACTCACTGAGACACGCACAGCAACGGAACGCCTCTAGAACACGCACCTGCCCCACCACGGTCACCCCTGGCAACACCCGCTCTCATCCCCACGCAGCCCTGACCCGCAAAGAGGCCCCTCGGGCCACCGGCAACAGGCTCTCGTCCCACACTACAGCCTCACCGACCCACGCACAGCAGCGGCACGCCTCCAGAACACACACCTGCCCCACCGCGGTGACCCCCGGCAACACCCGCTCACATCCCCACGCAACCCAGGCCCCGCCAAGAGCCCTCTCGGGTGACGACAACCACGCTCCTACCCCACACTACAGACTCACTGAGACACGCACAGCAGCGGCACGCCTCTGGGACACACACCTGCCCCACCACGGTGACCCCCATCAACACCCAGTCTCATCCCCACGCTACCCTGCCCCGCAAGGAGGCCCCTCGGGCCACCGACAACAGGCTCCCGCCCCACACTACTGACTCACTGAGACACGCACAGCAGCGGCACGCCTCAGGACACATACCTGCCCCGCCACGGTGACCCCCGGCAACACCCGCTCTCATCCCCACGCACCCCTGCCCCTCAGAGAGTCCCCTCGGACCACCAGCACCACGCTCCCACCCCACACTGCAGCCCCAACAACTCAAGCACAGCAACGCAACACCTCTAGAACACACACCTGCCCCACCACGGAGACCCCCAGCAATACCCGTTCACATCCCCACGCAACTCTGCCCCGCCAAGATCCCTCTCGGGCGACCACAACCACACTCCTACCCCACACTGCAGCCTCACCGACCCACGCACAGCAGCGGCACGCCTCTAGACACACACCTGCCCCACCACGGAGACCCCCTGCAATACCCGCTCTCATCCCCACGCACCCCTGCCCCGCAAAGAGGCCCCTGGTGCCACTGACAGCAGGCTCCCACCCCACACTGCAGCCCCACCGACTCACGCACAGCAACGGAACACCTCTAGGACACACACCTGCCCCACCACCATCACCCCTGGCAACACCCGCTCTCATCCCCACGCACGCCTGCCCCGCAAAGTGGCCCCTCGGGCCACCGGCAACAGGCTCTCGTCCCACACTACAGCCTCACCGACCCACGCACAGCAGCGGCACGCCTCCAGAACACACACCTGCCCCACCGCGGTGACCCCCGGCAACACCCGCTCACATCCCCACGCAACCCTGCCCCGCCAAGAGCCCTCTCGGGCGACCACAACCACGCTCCCACCCCACACTGCAGCCCCACGGAGGGGGGCTGCAGGCAACGCCCACACACACCTGCCTTCACCACGTCGACCCCCTGCATCACCTCTACACATCCCCACGCCCCACATCAAGCCCTCTCGCCTAACCACAACCACGCTCTCACCCCGCACTGCAGCCCCACCCACCCACAGAGCAGAGCGCCAGACAGTCGCAGAGCACACCTGCCCCACCACCGCGACCCCGGCCCTCACCCGCACACCCCTGCCCCTCCGCAACACCGCAGCAAGAAAACAGGGGCCGCCCCGCGGCCTCCGCCAAGGCCAAAAGCCTACAGCACCCGGTATTCCCAGGCGGTCTCCCATCCAAGTACTAACGGGGCCCGACCCTGCTTAGCTTCCGAGATCAGACGAGATCGGGCGTTCTCAGGGTGGTATGGCCGTAGGCAGCCCTGTCCCCGCCAAGAGCCCTCTCGGGTGACGACAACCACGCTCCTACCCCACGCTACGGACTCACTGAGACACGCACAGCAACGGAACGCCTCTAGAACACGCACCTGCCCCACCACGGTCACCCCTGGCAACACCCGCTCTCATCCCCACGCAGCCCTGACCCGCAAAGAGGCCCCTCGGGCCACCGGCAACAGGCTCTCGTCCCACACTACAGCCTCACCGACCCACGCACAGCAGCGGCACGCCTCCAGAACACACACCTGCCCCACCGCGGTGACCCCCGGCAACACCCGCTCACATCCCCACGCAACCCAGGCCCCGCCAAGAGCCCTCTCGGGTGACGACAACCACGCTCCTACCCCACACTACAGACTCACTGAGACACGCACAGCAGCGGCACGCCTCTGGGACACACACCTGCCCCACCACGGTGACCCCCATCAACACCCAGTCTCATCCCCACGCTACCCTGCCCCGCAAGGAGGCCCCTCGGGCCACCGACAACAGGCTCCCGCCCCACACTACTGACTCACTGAGACACGCACAGCAGCGGCACGCCTCAGGACACATACCTGCCCCGCCACGGTGACCCCCGGCAACACCCGCTCTCATCCCCACGCACCCCTGCCCCTCAGAGAGTCCCCTCGGACCACCAGCACCACGCTCCCACCCCACACTGCAGCCCCAACAACTCAAGCACAGCAACGCAACACCTCTAGAACACACACCTGCCCCACCACGGAGACCCCCAGCAATACCCGTTCACATCCCCACGCAACTCTGCCCCGCCAAGATCCCTCTCGGGCGACCACAACCACACTCCTACCCCACACTGCAGCCTCACCGACCCACGCACAGCAGCGGCACGCCTCTAGACACACACCTGCCCCACCACGGAGACCCCCTGCAATACCCGCTCTCATCCCCACGCACCCCTGCCCCGCAAAGAGGCCCCTGGTGCCACTGACAGCAGGCTCCCACCCCACACTGCAGCCCCACCGACTCACGCACAGCAACGGAACACCTCTAGGACACACACCTGCCCCACCACCATCACCCCTGGCAACACCCGCTCTCATCCCCACGCACGCCTGCCCCGCAAAGTGGCCCCTCGGGCCACCGGCAACAGGCTCTCGTCCCACACTACAGCCTCACCGACCCACGCACAGCAGCGGCACGCCTCCAGAACACACACCTGCCCCACCGCGGTGACCCCCGGCAACACCCGCTCACATCCCCACGCAACCCTGCCCCGCCAAGAGCCCTCTCGGGCGACCACAACCACGCTCCCACCCCACACTGCAGCCCCACGGAGGGGGGCTGCAGGCAACGCCCACACACACCTGCCTTCACCACGTCGACCCCCTGCATCACCTCTACACATCCCCACGCCCCACATCAAGCCCTCTCGCCTAACCACAACCACGCTCTCACCCCGCACTGCAGCCCCACCCACCCACAGAGCAGAGCGCCAGACAGTCGCAGAGCACACCTGCCCCACCACCGCGACCCCGGCCCTCACCCGCACACCCCTGCCCCTCCGCAACACCGCAGCAAGAAAACAGGGGCCGCCCCGCGGCCTCCGCCAAGGCCAAAAGCCTACAGCACCCGGTATTCCCAGGCGGTCTCCCATCCAAGTACTAACCGGGCCCGACCCTGCTTAGCTTCCGAGATCAGACGAGATCGGGCGTTCTCAGGGTGGTATGGCCGTAGGCAGCCCTGTCCCCGCCAAGAGCCCTCTCGGGTGACGACAACCACGCTCCTACCCCACGCTACGGACTCACTGAGACACGCACAGCAACGGAACGCCTCTAGAACACGCACCTGCCCCACCACGGTCACCCCTGGCAACACCCGCTCTCATCCCCACGCAGCCCTGACCCGCAAAGAGGCCCCTCGGGCCACCGGCAACAGGCTCTCGTCCCACACTACAGCCTCACCGACCCACGCACAGCAGCGGCACGCCTCCAGAACACACACCTGCCCCACCGCGGTGACCCCCGGCAACACCCGCTCACATCCCCACGCAACCCAGGCCCCGCCAAGAGCCCTCTCGGGTGACGACAACCACGCTCCTACCCCACACTACAGACTCACTGAGACACGCACAGCAGCGGCACGCCTCTGGGACACACACCTGCCCCACCACGGTGACCCCCATCAACACCCAGTCTCATCCCCACGCTACCCTGCCCCGCAAGGAGGCCCCTCGGGCCACCGACAACAGGCTCCCGCCCCACACTACTGACTCACTGAGACACGCACAGCAGCGGCACGCCTCAGGACACACACCTGCCCCACCACGGTGACCCCCGGCAACACCCGCTCTCATCCCCACGCACCCCTGCCCCTCAGAGAGTCCCCTCGGACCACCAACACCACGCTCCCACCCCACACTGCAGCCCCAACAACTCAAGCACAGCAACGCAACACCTCTAGAACACACACCTGCCCCACCACGGAGACCCCCAGCAATACCCGTTCACATCCCCACGCAACTCTGCCCCGCCAAGATCCCTCTCGGGCGACCACAACCACACTCCTACCCCACACTGCAGCCTCACCGACCCACGCACAGCAGCGGCACGCCTCTAGACACACACCTGCCCCACCACGGAGACCCCCTGCAATACCCGCTCTCATCCCCACGCACCCCTGCCCCGCAAAGAGGCCCCTGGTGCCACTGACAGCAGGCTCCCACCCCACACTGCAGCCCCACCGACTCACGCACAGCAACGGAACACCTCTAGGACACACACCTGCCCCACCACCATCACCCCTGGCAACACCCGCTCTCATCCCCACGCACACCTGCCCCGCAAAGTGGCCCCTCGGGCCACCGGCAACAGGCTCTCGTCCCACACTACAGCCTCACCGACCCACGCACAGCAGCGGCACGCCTCCAGAACACACACCTGCCCCACCGCGGTGACCCCCGGCAACACCCGCTCACATCCCCACGCAACCCTGCCCCGCCAAGAGCCCTCTCGGGCGACCACAACCACGCTCCCACCCCACACTGCAGCCCCACGGAGGGGGGCTGCAGGCAACGCCCACACACACCTGCCTTCACCACGTCGACCCCCTGCATCACCTCTACACATCCCCACGCCCCACATCAAGCCCTCTCGCCTAACCACAACCACGCTCTCACCCCGCACTGCAGCCCCACCCACCCACAGAGCAGAGCGCCAGACAGTCGCAGAGCACACCTGCCCCACCACCGCGACCCCGGCCCTCACCCGCACACCCCTGCCCCTCCGCAACACCGCAGCAAGAAAACAGGGGCCGCCCCGCGGCCTCCGCCAAGGCCAAAAGCCTACAGCACCCGGTATTCCCAGGCGGTCTCCCATCCAAGTACTAACGGGGCCCGACCCTGCTTAGCTTCCGAGATCAGACGAGATCGGGCGTTCTCAGGGTGGTATGGCCGTAGGCAGCCCTGTCCCCGCCAAGAGCCCTCTCGGGTGACGACAACCACGCTCCTACCCCACGCTACGGACTCACTGAGACACGCACAGCAACGGAACGCCTCTAGAACACGCACCTGCCCCACCACGGTCACCCCTGGCAACACCCGCTCTCATCCCCACGCAGCCCTGACCCGCAAAGAGGCCCCTCGGGCCACCGGCAACAGGCTCTCGTCCCACACTACAGCCTCACCGACCCACGCACAGCAGCGGCACGCCTCCAGAACACACACCTGCCCCACCGCGGTGACCCCCGGCAACACCCGCTCACATCCCCACGCAACCCAGGCCCCGCCAAGAGCCCTCTCGGGTGACGACAACCACGCTCCTACCCCACACTACAGACTCACTGAGACACGCACAGCAGCGGCACGCCTCTGGGACACACACCTGCCCCACCACGGTGACCCCCATCAACACCCAGTCTCATCCCCACGCTACCCTGCCCCGCAAGGAGGCCCCTCGGGCCACCGACAACAGGCTCCCGCCCCGCACTACTGACTCACTGAGACACGCACAGCAGCGGCACGCCTCAGGACACACACCTGCCCCACCACGGTGACCCCCGGCAACACCCGCTCTCATCCCCACGCACCCCTGCCCCTCAGAGAGTCCCCTCGGACCACCAACACCACGCTCCCACCCCACACTGCAGCCCCAACAACTCAAGCACAGCAACGCAACACCTCTAGAACACACACCTGCCCCACCACGGAGACCCCCAGCAATACCCGTTCACATCCCCACGCAACTCTGCCCCGCCAAGATCCCTCTCGGGCGACCACAACCACACTCCTACCCCACACTGCAGCCTCACCGACCCACGCACAGCAGCGGCACGCCTCTAGACACACACCTGCCCCACCACGGAGACCCCCTGCAATACCCGCTCTCATCCCCACGCACCCCTGCCCCGCAAAGAGGCCCCTGGTGCCACTGACAGCAGGCTCCCACCCCACACTGCAGCCCCACCGACTCACGCACAGCAACGGAACACCTCTAGGACACACACCTGCCCCACCACCATCACCCCTGGCAACACCCGCTCTCATCCCCACGCACACCTGCCCCGCAAAGTGGCCCCTCGGGCCACCGGCAACGGGCTCTCGTCCCACACTACAGCCTCACCGACCCACGCACAGCAGCGGCACGCCTCCAGAACACACACCTGCCCCACCGCGGTGACCCCCGGCAACACCCGCTCACATCCCCACGCAACCCTGCCCCGCCAAGAGCCCTCTCGGGCGACCACAACCACGCTCCCACCCCACACTGCAGCCCCACGGAGGGGGGCTGCAGGCAACACCCACACACACCTGCCTTCACCACGTCGACCCCCTGCATCACCTCTACACATCCCCACGCCCCACATCAAGCCCTCTCGCCTAACCACAACCACGCTCTCACCCCGCACTGCAGCCCCACCCACCCACAGAGCAGAGCGCCAGACAGTCGCAGAGCACACCTACCCCACCACCGCGACCCCGGCCCTCACCCGCACACCCCTGCCCCTCCGCAACACCGCAGCAAGAAAACAGGGGCCGCCCCGCGGCCTCCGCCAAGGCCAAAAGCCTACAGCACCCGGTATTCCCAGGCGGTCTCCCATCCAAGTACTAACCGGGCCCGACCCTGCTTAGCTTCCGAGATCAGACGAGATCGGGCGTTCTCAGGGTGGTATGGCCGTAGGCAGCCCTGTCCCCGCCAAGAGCCCTCTCGGGTGACGACAACCACGCTCCTACCCCACGCTACGGACTCACTGAGACACGCACAGCAACGGAACGCCTCTAGAACACGCACCTGCCCCACCACGGTCACCCCTGGCAACACCCGCTCTCATCCCCACGCAGCCCTGACCCGCAAAGAGGCCCCTCGGGCCACCGGCAACAGGCTCTCGTCCCACACTACAGCCTCACCGACCCACGCACAGCAGCGGCACGCCTCCAGAACACACACCTGCCCCACCGCGGTGACCCCCGGCAACACCCGCTCACATCCCCACGCAACCCAGGCCCCGCCAAGAGCCCTCTCGGGTGACGACAACCACGCTCCTACCCCACACTACAGACTCACTGAGACACGCACAGCAGCGGCACGCCTCTGGGACACACACCTGCCCCACCACGGTGACCCCCATCAACACCCAGTCTCATCCCCACGCTACCCTGCCCCGCAAGGAGGCCCCTCGGGCCACCGACAACAGGCTCCCGCCCCACACTACTGACTCACTGAGACACGCACAGCAGCGGCACGCCTCAGGACACATACCTGCCCCGCCACGGTGACCCCCGGCAACACCCGCTCTCATCCCCACGCACCCCTGCCCCTCAGAGAGTCCCCTCGGACCACCAGCACCACGCTCCCACCCCACACTGCAGCCCCAACAACTCAAGCACAGCAACGCAACACCTCTAGAACACACACCTGCCCCACCACGGAGACCCCCAGCAATACCCGTTCACATCCCCACGCAACTCTGCCCCGCCAAGATCCCTCTCGGGCGACCACAACCACACTCCTACCCCACACTGCAGCCTCACCGACCCACGCACAGCAGCGGCACGCCTCTAGACACACACCTGCCCCACCACGGAGACCCCCTGCAATACCCGCTCTCATCCCCACGCACCCCTGCCCCGCAAAGAGGCCCCTGGTGCCACTGACAGCAGGCTCCCACCCCACACTGCAGCCCCACCGACTCACGCACAGCAACGGAACACCTCTAGGACACACACCTGCCCCACCACCATCACCCCTGGCAACACCCGCTCTCATCCCCACGCACGCCTGCCCCGCAAAGTGGCCCCTCGGGCCACCGGCAACAGGCTCTCGTCCCACACTACAGCCTCACCGACCCACGCACAGCAGCGGCACGCCTCCAGAACACACACCTGCCCCACCGCGGTGACCCCCGGCAACACCCGCTCACATCCCCACGCAACCCTGCCCCGCCAAGAGCCCTCTCGGGCGACCACAACCACGCTCCCACCCCACACTGCAGCCCCACGGAGGGGGGCTGCAGGCAACACCCACACACACCTGCCTTCACCACGTCGACCCCCTGCATCACCTCTACACATCCCCACGCCCCACATCAAGCCCTCTCGCCTAACCACAACCACGCTCTCACCCCGCACTGCAGCCCCACCCACCCACAGAGCAGAGCGCCAGACAGTCGCAGAGCACACCAGCCCCACCACCGCGACCCCGGCCCACACCCGCACACCCCTGCCCCTCCCCAACACCCCAGCAAGAAAAAAGGGGCCGCCCCGCGGCCTCCGCCAAGGCCAAAAGCCTACAGCACCCGGTATTCCCAGGCGGTCTCCCATCCAAGTACTAACCGGGCCCGACCCTGCTTAGCTTCCGAGATCAGACGAGATCGGGCGTTCTCAGGGTGGTATGGCCGTAGGCAGCCCTGTCCCCGCCAAGAGCCCTCTCGGGTGACGACAACCACGCTCCTACCCCACGCTACGGACTCACTGAGACACGCACAGCAACGGAACGCCTCTAGAACACGCACCTGCCCCACCACGGTCACCCCTGGCAACACCCGCTCTCATCCCCACGCAGCCCTGACCCGCAAAGAGGCCCCTCGGGCCACCGGCAACAGGCTCTCGTCCCACACTACAGCCTCACCGACCCACGCACAGCAGCGGCACGCCTCCAGAACACACACCTGCCCCACCGCGGTGACCCCCGGCAACACCCGCTCACATCCCCACGCAACCCAGGCCCCGCCAAAGGCCCTCTCGGGTGACGACAACCACGCTCCTACCCCACACTACAGACTCACTGAGACACGCACAGCAGCGGCACGCCTCTGGGACACACACCTGCCCCACCACGGTGACCCCCATCAACACCCAGTCTCATCCCCACGCTACCCTGCCCCGCAAGGAGGCCCCTCGGGCCACCGACAACAGGCTCCCGCCCCACACTACTGACTCACTGAGACACGCACAGCAGCGGCACGCCTCAGGACACACACCTGCCCCACCACGGTGACCCCCGGCAACACCCGCTCTCATCCCCACGCACCCCTGCCCCTCAGAGAGTCCCCTCGGACCACCAACACCACGCTCCCACCCCACACTGCAGCCCCAACAACTCAAGCACAGCAACGCAACACCTCTAGAACACACACCTGCCCCACCACGGAGACCCCCAGCAATACCCGTTCACATCCCCACGCAACTCTGCCCCGCCAAGATCCCTCTCGGGCGACCACAACCACACTCCTACCCCACACTGCAGCCTCACCGACCCACGCACAGCAGCGGCACGCCTCTAGACACACACCTGCCCCACCACGGAGACCCCCTGCAATACCCGCTCTCATCCCCACGCACCCCTGCCCCGCAAAGAGGCCCCTGGTGCCACTGACAGCAGGCTCCCACCCCACACTGCAGCCCCACCGACTCACGCACAGCAACGGAACACCTCTAGGACACACACCTGCCCCACCACCAGCACCCCTGGCAACACCCGCTCTCATCCCCACGCACACCTGCCCCGCAAAGTGGCCCCTCGGGCCACCGGCAACAGGCTCTCGTCCCACACTACAGCCTCACCGACCCACGCACAGCAGCGGCACGCCTCCAGAACACACACCTGCCCCACCGCGGTGACCCCCGGCAACACCCGCTCACATCCCCACGCAACCCTGCCCCGCCAAGAGCCCTCTCGGGCGACCACAACCACGCTCCCACCCCACACTGCAGCCCCACGGAGGGGGGCTGCAGGCAACACCCACACACACCTGCCTTCACCACGTCAACCCCCTGCATCACCTCTACACATCCCCACGCCCCACATCAAGCCCTCTCGCCTAACCACAACCACGCTCTCACCCCGCACTGCAGCCCCACCCACCCACAGAGCAGAGCGCCAGACAGTCGCAGAGCACACCTGCCCCACCACCGCGACCCCGGCCCTCACCCGCACACCCCTGCCCCTCTGCAACACCGCAGCAAGAAAACAGGGGCCGCCCCGCGGCCTCCGCCAAGGCCAAAAGCCTACAGCACCCGGTATTCCCAGGCGGTCTCCCATCCAAGTACTAACCGGGCCCGACCCTGCTTAGCTTCCGAGATCAGACGAGATCGGGCGTTCTCAGGGTGGTATGGCCGTAGGCAGCCCTGTCCCCGCCAAGAGCCCTCTCGGGTGACGACAACCACGCTCCTACCCCACGCTACGGACTCACTGAGACACGCACAGCAACGGAACGCCTCTAGAACACGCACCTGCCCCACCACGGTCACCCCTGGCAACACCCGCTCTCATCCCCACGCAGCCCTGACCCGCAAAGAGGCCCCTCGGGCCACCGGCAACAGGCTCTCGTCCCACACTACAGCCTCACCGACCCACGCACAGCAGCGGCACGCCTCCAGAACACACACCTGCCCCACCGCGGTGACCCCCGGCAACACCCGCTCACATCCCCACGCAACCCAGGCCCCGCCAAGAGCCCTCTCGGGTGACGACAACCACGCTCCTACCCCACACTACAGACTCACTGAGACACGCACAGCAGCGGCACGCCTCTGGGACACACACCTGCCCCACCACGGTGACCCCCATCAACACCCAGTCTCATCCCCACGCTACCCTGCCCCGCAAGGAGGCCCCTCGGGCCACCGACAACAGGCTCCCGCCCCGCACTACTGACTCACTGAGACACGCACAGCAGCGGCACGCCTCAGGACACACACCTGCCCCACCACGGTGACCCCCGGCAACACCCGCTCTCATCCCCACGCACCCCTGCCCCTCAGAGAGTCCCCTCGGACCACCAACACCACGCTCCCACCCCACACTGCAGCCCCAACAACTCAAGCACAGCAACGCAACACCTCTAGAACACACACCTGCCCCACCACGGAGACCCCCAGCAATACCCGTTCACATCCCCACGCAACTCTGCCCCGCCAAGATCCCTCTCGGGCGACCACAACCACACTCCTACCCCACACTGCAGCCTCACCGACCCACGCACAGCAGCGGCACGCCTCTAGACACACACCTGCCCCACCACGGAGACCCCCTGCAATACCCGCTCTCATCCCCACGCACCCCTGCCCCGCAAAGAGGCCCCTGGTGCCACTGACAGCAGGCTCCCACCCCACACTGCAGCCCCACCGACTCACGCACAGCAACGGAACACCTCTAGGACACACACCTGCCCCACCACCATCACCCCTGGCAACACCCGCTCTCATCCCCACGCACACCTGCCCCGCAAAGTGGCCCCTCGGGCCACCGGCAACAGGCTCTCGTCCCACACTACAGCCTCACCGACCCACGCACAGCAGCGGCACGCCTCCAGAACACACACCTGCCCCACCGCGGTGACCCCCGGCAACACCCGCTCACATCCCCACGCAACCCTGCCCCGCCAAGAGCCCTCTCGGGCGACCACAACCACGCTCCCACCCCACACTGCAGCCCCACGGAGGGGGGCTGCAGGCAACGCCCACACACACCTGCCTTCACCACGTCGACCCCCTGCATCACCTCTACACATCCCCACGCCCCACATCAAGCCCTCTCGCCTAACCACAACCACGCTCTCACCCCGCACTGCAGCCCCACCCACCCACAGAGCAGAGCGCCAGACAGTCGCAGAGCACACCTGCCCCACCACCGCGACCCCGGCCCTCACCCGCACACCCCTGCCCCTCCGCAACACCGCAGCAAGAAAACAGGGGCCGCCCCGCGGCCTCCGCCAAGGCCAAAAGCCTACAGCACCCGGTATTCCCAGGCGGTCTCCCATCCAAGTACTAACCGGGCCCGACCCTGCTTAGCTTCCGAGATCAGACGAGATCGGGCGTTCTCAGGGTGGTATGGCCGTAGGCAGCCCTGTCCCCGCCAAGAGCCCTCTCGGGTGACGACAACCACGCTCCTACCCCACGCTACGGACTCACTGAGACACGCACAGCAACGGAACGCCTCTAGAACACGCACCTGCCCCACCACGGTCACCCCTGGCAACACCCGCTCTCATCCCCACGCAGCCCTGACCCGCAAAGAGGCCCCTCGGGCCACCGGCAACAGGCTCTCGTCCCACACTACAGCCTCACCGACCCACGCACAGCAGCGGCACGCCTCCAGAACACACACCTGCCCCACCGCGGTGACCCCCGGCAACACCCGCTCACATCCCCACGCAACCCAGGCCCCGCCAAGAGCCCTCTCGGGTGACGACAACCACGCTCCTACCCCACACTACAGACTCACTGAGACACGCACAGCAGCGGCACGCCTCTGGGACACACACCTGCCCCACCACGGTGACCCCCATCAACACCCAGTCTCATCCCCACGCTACCCTGCCCCGCAAGGAGGCCCCTCGGGCCACCGACAACAGGCTCCCGCCCCACACTACTGACTCACTGAGACACGCACAGCAGCGGCACGCCTCAGGACACACACCTGCCCCACCACGGTGACCCCCGGCAACACCCGCTCTCATCCCCACGCACCCCTGCCCCTCAGAGAGTCCCCTCGGACCACCAACACCACGCTCCCACCCCACACTGCAGCCCCAACAACTCAAGCACAGCAACGCAACACCTCTAGAACACACACCTGCCCCACCACGGAGACCCCCAGCAATACCCGTTCACATCCCCACGCAACTCTGCCCCGCCAAGATCCCTCTCGGGCGACCACAACCACACTCCTACCCCACACTGCAGCCTCACCGACCCACGCACAGCAGCGGCACGCCTCTAGACACACACCTGCCCCACCACGGAGACCCCCTGCAATACCCGCTCTCATCCCCACGCACCCCTGCCCCGCAAAGAGGCCCCTGGTGCCACTGACAGCAGGCTCCCACCCCACACTGCAGCCCCACCGACTCACGCACAGCAACGGAACACCTCTAGGACACACACCTGCCCCACCACCAGCACCCCTGGCAACACCCGCTCTCATCCCCACGCACACCTGCCCCGCAAAGTGGCCCCTCGGGCCACCGGCAACAGGCTCTCGTCCCACACTACAGCCTCACCGACCCACGCACAGCAGCGGCACGCCTCCAGAACACACACCTGCCCCACCGCGGTGACCCCCGGCAACACCCGCTCACATCCCCACGCAACCCTGCCCCGCCAAGAGCCCTCTCGGGCGACCACAACCACGCTCCCACCCCACACTGCAGCCCCACGGAGGGGGGCTGCAGGCAACACCCACACACACCTGCCTTCACCACGTCAACCCCCTGCATCACCTCTACACATCCCCACGCCCCACATCAAGCCCTCTCGCCTAACCACAACCACGCTCTCACCCCGCACTGCAGCCCCACCCACCCACAGAGCAGAGCGCCAGACAGTCGCAGAGCACACCTGCCCCACCACCGCGACCCCGGCCCTCACCCGCACACCCCTGCCCCTCCGCAACACCGCAGCAAGAAAACAGGGGCCGCCCCGCGGCCTCCGCCAAGGCCAAAAGCCTACAGCACCCGGTATTCCCAGGCGGTCTCCCATCCAAGTACTAACCGGGCCCGACCCTGCTTAGCTTCCGAGATCAGACGAGATCGGGCGTTCTCAGGGTGGTATGGCCGTAGGCAGCCCTGTCCCCGCCAAGAGCCCTCTCGGGTGACGACAACCACGCTCCTACCCCACGCTACGGACTCACTGAGACACGCACAGCAACGGAACGCCTCTAGAACACGCACCTGCCCCACCACGGTCACCCCTGGCAACACCCGCTCTCATCCCCACGCAGCCCTGACCCGCAAAGAGGCCCCTCGGGCCACCGGCAACAGGCTCTCGTCCCACACTACAGCCTCACCGACCCACGCACAGCAGCGGCACGCCTCCAGAACACACACCTGCCCCACCGCGGTGACCCCCGGCAACACCCGCTCACATCCCCACGCAACCCAGGCCCCGCCAAGAGCCCTCTCGGGTGACGACAACCACGCTCCTACCCCACACTACAGACTCACTGAGACACGCACAGCAGCGGCACGCCTCTGGGACACACACCTGCCCCACCACGGTGACCCCCATCAACACCCAGTCTCATCCCCACGCTACCCTGCCCCGCAAGGAGGCCCCTCGGGCCACCGACAACAGGCTCCCGCCCCACACTACTGACTCACTGAGACACGCACAGCAGCGGCACGCCTCAGGACACACACCTGCCCCACCACGGTGACCCCCGGCAACACCCGCTCTCATCCCCACGCACCCCTGCCCCTCAGAGAGTCCCCTCGGACCACCAACACCACGCTCCCACCCCACACTGCAGCCCCAACAACTCAAGCACAGCAACGCAACACCTCTAGAACACACACCTGCCCCACCACGGAGACCCCCAGCAATACCCGTTCACATCCCCACGCAACTCTGCCCCGCCAAGATCCCTCTCGGGCGACCACAACCACACTCCTACCCCACACTGCAGCCTCACCGACCCACGCACAGCAGCGGCACGCCTCTAGACACACACCTGCCCCACCACGGAGACCCCCTGCAATACCCGCTCTCATCCCCACGCACCCCTGCCCCGCAAAGAGGCCCCTGGTGCCACTGACAGCAGGCTCCCACCCCACACTGCAGCCCCACCGACTCACGCACAGCAACGGAACACCTCTAGGACACACACCTGCCCCACCACCATCACCCCTGGCAACACCCGCTCTCATCCCCACGCACACCTGCCCCGCAAAGTGGCCCCTCGGGCCACCGGCAACAGGCTCTCGTCCCACACTACAGCCTCACCGACCCACGCACAGCAGCGGCACGCCTCCAGAACACACACCTGCCCCACCGCGGTGACCCCCGGCAACACCCGCTCACATCCCCACGCAACCCTGCCCCGCCAAGAGCCCTCTCGGGCGACCACAACCACGCTCCCACCCCACACTGCAGCCCCACGGAGGGGGGCTGCAGGCAACGCCCACACACACCTGCCTTCACCACGTCGACCCCCTGCATCACCTCTACACATCCCCACGCCCCACATCAAGCCCTCTCGCCTAACCACAACCACGCTCTCACCCCGCACTGCAGCCCCACCCACCCACAGAGCAGAGCGCCAGACAGTCGCAGAGCACACCTGCCCCACCACCGCGACCCCGGCCCTCACCCGCACACCCCTGCCCCTCCGCAACACCGCAGCAAGAAAACAGGGGCCGCCCCGCGGCCTCCGCCAAGGCCAAAAGCCTACAGCACCCGGTATTCCCAGGCGGTCTCCCATCCAAGTACTAACCGGGCCCGACCCTGCTTAGCTTCCGAGATCAGACGAGATCGGGCGTTCTCAGGGTGGTATGGCCGTAGGCAGCCCTGTCCCCGCCAAGAGCCCTCTCGGGTGACGACAACCACGCTCCTACCCCACGCTACGGACTCACTGAGACACGCACAGCAACGGAACGCCTCTAGAACACGCACCTGCCCCACCACGGTCACCCCTGGCAACACCCGCTCTCATCCCCACGCAGCCCTGACCCGCAAAGAGGCCCCTCGGGCCACCGGCAACAGGCTCTCGTCCCACACTACAGCCTCACCGACCCACGCACAGCAGCGGCACGCCTCCAGAACACACACCTGCCCCACCGCGGTGACCCCCGGCAACACCCGCTCACATCCCCACGCAACCCAGGCCCCGCCAAGAGCCCTCTCGGGTGACGACAACCACGCTCCTACCCCACACTACAGACTCACTGAGACACGCACAGCAGCGGCACGCCTCTGGGACACACACCTGCCCCACCACGGTGACCCCCATCAACACCCAGTCTCATCCCCACGCTACCCTGCCCCGCAAGGAGGCCCCTCGGGCCACCGACAACAGGCTCCCGCCCCACACTACTGACTCACTGAGACACGCACAGCAGCGGCACGCCTCAGGACACACACCTGCCCCACCACGGTGACCCCCGGCAACACCCGCTCTCATCCCCACGCACCCCTGCCCCTCAGAGAGTCCCCTCGGACCACCAACACCACGCTCCCACCCCACACTGCAGCCCCAACAACTCAAGCACAGCAACGCAACACCTCTAGAACACACACCTGCCCCACCACGGAGACCCCCAGCAATACCCGTTCACATCCCCACGCAACTCTGCCCCGCCAAGATCCCTCTCGGGCGACCACAACCACACTCCTACCCCACACTGCAGCCTCACCGACCCACGCACAGCAGCGGCACGCCTCTAGACACACACCTGCCCCACCACGGAGACCCCCTGCAATACCCGCTCTCATCCCCACGCACCCCTGCCCCGCAAAGAGGCCCCTGGTGCCACTGACAGCAGGCTCCCACCCCACACTGCAGCCCCACCGACTCACGCACAGCAACGGAACACCTCTAGGACACACACCTGCCCCACCACCAGCACCCCTGGCAACACCCGCTCTCATCCCCACGCACACCTGCCCCGCAAAGTGGCCCCTCGGGCCACCGGCAACAGGCTCTCGTCCCACACTACAGCCTCACCGACCCACGCACAGCAGCGGCACGCCTCCAGAACACACACCTGCCCCACCGCGGTGACCCCCGGCAACACCCGCTCACATCCCCACGCAACCCTGCCCCGCCAAGAGCCCTCTCGGGCGACCACAACCACGCTCCCACCCCACACTGCAGCCCCACGGAGGGGGGCTGCAGGCAACGCCCACACACACCTGCCTTCACCACGTCGACCCCCTGCATCACCTCTACACATCCCCACGCCCCACATCAAGCCCTCTCGCCTAACCACAACCACGCTCTCACCCCGCACTGCAGCCCCACCCACCCACAGAGCAGAGCGCCAGACAGTCGCAGAGCACACCTGCCCCACCACCGCGACCCCGGCCCTCACCCGCACACCCCTGCCCCTCCGCAACACCGCAGCAAGAAAACAGGGGCCGCCCCGCGGCCTCCGCCAAGGCCAAAAGCCTACAGCACCCGGTATTCCCAGGCGGTCTCCCATCCAAGTACTAACGGGGCCCGACCCTGCTTAGCTTCCGAGATCAGACGAGATCGGGCGTTCTCAGGGTGGTATGGCCGTAGGCAGCCCTGTCCCCGCCAAGAGCCCTCTCGGGTGACGACAACCACGCTCCTACCCCACGCTACGGACTCACTGAGACACGCACAGCAACGGAACGCCTCTAGAACACGCACCTGCCCCACCACGGTCACCCCTGGCAACACCCGCTCTCATCCCCACGCAGCCCTGACCCGCAAAGAGGCCCCTCGGGCCACCGGCAACAGGCTCTCGTCCCACACTACAGCCTCACCGACCCACGCACAGCAGCGGCACGCCTCCAGAACACACACCTGCCCCACCGCGGTGACCCCCGGCAACACCCGCTCACATCCCCACGCAACCCAGGCCCCGCCAAGAGCCCTCTCGGGTGACGACAACCACGCTCCTACCCCACACTACAGACTCACTGAGACACGCACAGCAGCGGCACGCCTCTGGGACACACACCTGCCCCACCACGGTGACCCCCATCAACACCCAGTCTCATCCCCACGCTACCCTGCCCCGCAAGGAGGCCCCTCGGGCCACCGACAACAGGCTCCCGCCCCGCACTACTGACTCACTGAGACACGCACAGCAGCGGCACGCCTCAGGACACACACCTGCCCCACCACGGTGACCCCCGGCAACACCCGCTCTCATCCCCACGCACCCCTGCCCCTCAGAGAGTCCCCTCGGACCACCAACACCACGCTCCCACCCCACACTGCAGCCCCAACAACTCAAGCACAGCAACGCAACACCTCTAGAACACACACCTGCCCCACCACGGAGACCCCCAGCAATACCCGTTCACATCCCCACGCAACTCTGCCCCGCCAAGATCCCTCTCGGGCGACCACAACCACACTCCTACCCCACACTGCAGCCTCACCGACCCACGCACAGCAGCGGCACGCCTCTAGACACACACCTGCCCCACCACGGAGACCCCCTGCAATACCCGCTCTCATCCCCACGCACCCCTGCCCCGCAAAGAGGCCCCTGGTGCCACTGACAGCAGGCTCCCACCCCACACTGCAGCCCCACCGACTCACGCACAGCAACGGAACACCTCTAGGACACACACCTGCCCCACCACCATCACCCCTGGCAACACCCGCTCTCATCCCCACGCACACCTGCCCCGCAAAGTGGCCCCTCGGGCCACCGGCAACGGGCTCTCGTCCCACACTACAGCCTCACCGACCCACGCACAGCAGCGGCACGCCTCCAGAACACACACCTGCCCCACCGCGGTGACCCCCGGCAACACCCGCTCACATCCCCACGCAACCCTGCCCCGCCAAGAGCCCTCTCGGGCGACCACAACCACGCTCCCACCCCACACTGCAGCCCCACGGAGGGGGGCTGCAGGCAACGCCCACACACACCTGCCTTCACCACGTCGACCCCCTGCATCACCTCTACACATCCCCACGCCCCACATCAAGCCCTCTCGCCTAACCACAACCACGCTCTCACCCCGCACTGCAGCCCCACCCACCCACAGAGCAGAGCGCCAGACAGTCGCAGAGCACACCTGCCCCACCACCGCGACCCCGGCCCTCACCCGCACACCCCTGCCCCTCCGCAACACCGCAGCAAGAAAACAGGGGCCGCCCCGCGGCCTCCGCCAAGGCCAAAAGCCTACAGCACCCGGTATTCCCAGGCGGTCTCCCATCCAAGTACTAACCGGGCCCGACCCTGCTTAGCTTCCGAGATCAGACGAGATCGGGCGTTCTCAGGGTGGTATGGCCGTAGGCAGCCCTGTCCCCGCCAAGAGCCCTCTCGGGTGACGACAACCACGCTCCTACCCCACGCTACGGACTCACTGAGACACGCACAGCAACGGAACGCCTCTAGAACACGCACCTGCCCCACCACGGTCACCCCTGGCAACACCCGCTCTCATCCCCACGCAGCCCTGACCCGCAAAGAGGCCCCTCGGGCCACCGGCAACAGGCTCTCGTCCCACACTACAGCCTCACCGACCCACGCACAGCAGCGGCACGCCTCCAGAACACACACCTGCCCCACCGCGGTGACCCCCGGCAACACCCGCTCACATCCCCACGCAACCCAGGCCCCGCCAAGAGCCCTCTCGGGTGACGACAACCACGCTCCTACCCCACACTACAGACTCACTGAGACACGCACAGCAGCGGCACGCCTCTGGGACACACACCTGCCCCACCACGGTGACCCCCATCAACACCCAGTCTCATCCCCACGCTACCCTGCCCCGCAAGGAGGCCCCTCGGGCCACCGACAACAGGCTCCCGCCCCGCACTACTGACTCACTGAGACACGCACAGCAGCGGCACGCCTCAGGACACACACCTGCCCCACCACGGTGACCCCCGGCAACACCCGCTCTCATCCCCACGCACCCCTGCCCCTCAGAGAGTCCCCTCGGACCACCAGCACCACGCTCCCACCCCACACTGCAGCCCCAACAACTCAAGCACAGCAACGCAACACCTCTAGAACACACACCTGCCCCACCACGGAGACCCCCAGCAATACCCGTTCACATCCCCACGCAACTCTGCCCCGCCAAGATCCCTCTCGGGCGACCACAACCACACTCCTACCCCACACTGCAGCCTCACCGACCCACGCACAGCAGCGGCACGCCTCTAGACACACACCTGCCCCACCACGGAGACCCCCTGCAATACCCGCTCTCATCCCCACGCACCCCTGCCCCGCAAAGAGGCCCCTGGTGCCACTGACAGCAGGCTCCCACCCCACACTGCAGCCCCACCGACTCACGCACAGCAACGGAACACCTCTAGGACACACACCTGCCCCACCACCAGCACCCCTGGCAACACCCGCTCTCATCCCCACGCACGCCTGCCCCGCAAAGTGGCCCCTCGGGCCACCGGCAACAGGCTCTCGTCCCACACTACAGCCTCACCGACCCACGCACAGCAGCGGCACGCCTCCAGAACACACACCTGCCCCACCGCGGTGACCCCCGGCAACACCCGCTCACATCCCCACGCAACCCTGCCCCGCCAAGAGCCCTCTCGGGCGACCACAACCACGCTCCCACCCCACACTGCAGCCCCACGGAGGGGGGCTGCAGGCAACACCCACACACACCTGCCTTCACCACGTCGACCCCCTGCATCACCTCTACACATCCCCACGCCCCACATCAAGCCCTCTCGCCTAACCACAACCACGCTCTCACCCCGCACTGCAGCCCCACCCACCCACAGAGCAGAGCGCCAGACAGTCGCAGAGCACACCTGCCCCACCACCGCGACCCCGGCCCTCACCCGCACACCCCTGCCCCTCCGCAACACCGCAGCAAGAAAACAGGGGCCGCCCCGCGGCCTCCGCCAAGGCCAAAAGCCTACAGCACCCGGTATTCCCAGGCGGTCTCCCATCCAAGTACTAACCGGGCCCGACCCTGCTTAGCTTCCGAGATCAGACGAGATCGGGCGTTCTCAGGGTGGTATGGCCGTAGGCAGCCCTGTCCCCGCCAAGAGCCCTCTCGGGTGACGACAACCACGCTCCTACCCCACGCTACGGACTCACTGAGACACGCACAGCAACGGAACGCCTCTAGAACACGCACCTGCCCCACCACGGTCACCCCTGGCAACACCCGCTCTCATCCCCACGCAGCCCTGACCCGCAAAGAGGCCCCTCGGGCCACCGGCAACAGGCTCTCGTCCCACACTACAGCCTCACCGACCCACGCGCAGCAGCGGCACGCCTCCAGAACAAACACCTGCCCCACCGCGGTGACCCCCGGCAACATCCGCTCACATCCCCACGCAACCCAGGCCCCGCCAAGAGCCCTCTCGGGTGACGACAACCACGCTCCTACCCCACACTACAGACTCACTGAGACACGCACAGCAGCGGCACGCCTCTGGGACACACACCTGCCCCACCACGGTGACCCCCATCAACACCCAATCTCATCCCCACGCTACCCTGCCCCGCAAAGAGGCCCCTCGGGCCACCGGCAACAGGCTCTCGTCCCACACTACAGCCTCACCGACCCACGCACAGCAGCGGCACGCCTCCAGAACACACACCTGCCCCACCGCGGTGACCCCCGGCAACATCCGCTCACATCCCCACGCAACCCAGGCCCCGCCAAGAGCCCTCTCGGGTGACGACAACCACGCTCCTACCCCACACTACAGACTCACTGAGACACGCACAGCAGCGGCACGCCTCTGGGACACACACCTGCCCCACCACGGTGACCCCCATCAACACCCAGTCTCATCCCCACGCTA
Source organism: Astur gentilis (assembly GCF_929443795.1). Lineage (NCBI taxonomy): Eukaryota > Metazoa > Chordata > Aves > Accipitriformes > Accipitridae > Astur > Astur gentilis. The sequence goes on from NC_064885.1 coordinate 16,653,404, forward strand.
CCCTGCCCCGCAAGGAGGCCCCTCGGGCCACCGACAACAGGCTCCCGCCCCACACTACTGACTCACTGAGACACGCACAGCAGCGGCACGCCTCAGGACACACACCTGCCCCACCACGGTGACCCCCGGCAACACCCGCTCTCATCCCCACGCACCCCTGCCCCTCAGAGAGTCCCCTCGGACCACCAGCACCACGCTCCCACCCCACACTGCAGCCCCAACAACTCAAGCACAGCAACGCAACACCTCTAGAACACACACCTGCCCCACCACGGAGACCCCCAGCAATACCCGTTCACATCCCCACGCAACTCTGCCCCGCCAAGATCCCTCTCGGGCGACCACAACCACACTCCTACCCCACACTGCAGCCTCACCGACCCACGCACAGCAGCGGCACGCCTCTAGACACACACCTGCCCCACCACGGAGACCCCCTGCAATACCCGCTCTCATCCCCACGCACCCCTGCCCCGCAAAGAGGCCCCTGGTGCCACTGACAGCAGGCTCCCACCCCACACTGCAGCCCCACCGACTCACGCACAGCAACGGAACACCTCTAGGACACACACCTGCCCCACCACCATCACCCCTGGCAACACCCGCTCTCATCCCCACGCACGCCTGCCCCGCAAAGTGGCCCCTCGGGCCACCGGCAACAGGCTCTCGTCCCACACTACAGCCTCACCGACCCACGCACAGCAGCGGCACGCCTCCAGAACACACACCTGCCCCACCGCGGTGACCCCCGGCAACACCCGCTCACATCCCCACGCAACCCTGCCCCGCCAAGAGCCCTCTCGGGCGACCACAACCACGCTCCCACCCCACACTGCAGCCCCACGGAGGGGGGCTGCAGGCAACACCCACACACACCTGCCTTCACCACGTCGACCCCCTGCATCACCTCTACACATCCCCACGCCCCACATCAAGCCCTCTCGCCTAACCACAACCACGCTCTCACCCCGCACTGCAGCCCCACCCACCCACAGAGCAGAGCGCCAGACAGTCGCAGAGCACACCTGCCCCACCACCGCGACCCCGGCCCTCACCCGCACACCCCTGCCCCTCCGCAACACCGCAGCAAGAAAACAGGGGCCGCCCCGCGGCCTCCGCCAAGGCCAAAAGCCTACAGCACCCGGTATTCCCAGGCGGTCTCCCATCCAAGTACTAACCGGGCCCGACCCTGCTTAGCTTCCGAGATCAGACGAGATCGGGCGTTCTCAGGGTGGTATGGCCGTAGGCAGCCCTGTCCCCGCCAAGAGCCCTCTCGGGTGACGACAACCACGCTCCTACCCCACGCTACGGACTCACTGAGACACGCACAGCAACGGAACGCCTCTAGAACACGCACCTGCCCCACCACGGTCACCCCTGGCAACACCCGCTCTCATCCCCACGCAGCCCTGACCCGCAAAGAGGCCCCTCGGGCCACCGGCAACAGGCTCTCGTCCCACACTACAGCCTCACCGACCCACGCACAGCAGCGGCACGCCTCCAGAACACACACCTGCCCCACCGCGGTGACCCCCGGCAACACCCGCTCACATCCCCACGCAACCCAGGCCCCGCCAAGAGCCCTCTCGGGTGACGACAACCACGCTCCTACCCCACACTACAGACTCACTGAGACACGCACAGCAGCGGCACGCCTCTGGGACACACACCTGCCCCACCACGGTGACCCCCATCAACACCCAGTCTCATCCCCACGCTACCCTGCCCCGCAAGGAGGCCCCTCGGGCCACCGACAACAGGCTCCCGCCCCACACTACTGACTCACTGAGACACGCACAGCAGCGGCACGCCTCAGGACACACACCTGCCCCACCACGGTGACCCCCGGCAACACCCGCTCTCATCCCCACGCACCCCTGCCCCTCAGAGAGTCCCCTCGGACCACCAACACCACGCTCCCACCCCACACTGCAGCCCCAACAACTCAAGCACAGCAACGCAACACCTCTAGAACACACACCTGCCCCACCACGGAGACCCCCAGCAATACCCGTTCACATCCCCACGCAACTCTGCCCCGCCAAGATCCCTCTCGGGCGACCACAACCACACTCCTACCCCACACTGCAGCCTCACCGACCCACGCACAGCAGCGGCACGCCTCTAGACACACACCTGCCCCACCACGGAGACCCCCTGCAATACCCGCTCTCATCCCCACGCACCCCTGCCCCGCAAAGAGGCCCCTGGTGCCACTGACAGCAGGCTCCCACCCCACACTGCAGCCCCACCGACTCACGCACAGCAACGGAACACCTCTAGGACACACACCTGCCCCACCACCATCACCCCTGGCAACACCCGCTCTCATCCCCACGCACACCTGCCCCGCAAAGTGGCCCCTCGGGCCACCGGCAACAGGCTCTCGTCCCACACTACAGCCTCACCGACCCACGCACAGCAGCGGCACGCCTCCAGAACACACACCTGCCCCACCGCGGTGACCCCCGGCAACACCCGCTCACATCCCCACGCAACCCTGCCCCGCCAAGAGCCCTCTCGGGCGACCACAACCACGCTCCCACCCCACACTGCAGCCCCACGGAGGGGGGCTGCAGGCAACGCCCACACACACCTGCCTTCACCACGTCGACCCCCTGCATCACCTCTACACATCCCCACGCCCCACATCAAGCCCTCTCGCCTAACCACAACCACGCTCTCACCCCGCACTGCAGCCCCACCCACCCACAGAGCAGAGCGCCAGACAGTCGCAGAGCACACCTGCCCCACCACCGCGACCCCGGCCCTCACCCGCACACCCCTGCCCCTCCGCAACACCGCAGCAAGAAAACAGGGGCCGCCCCGCGGCCTCCGCCAAGGCCAAAAGCCTACAGCACCCGGTATTCCCAGGCGGTCTCCCATCCAAGTACTAACGGGGCCCGACCCTGCTTAGCTTCCGAGATCAGACGAGATCGGGCGTTCTCAGGGTGGTATGGCCGTAGGCAGCCCTGTCCCCGCCAAGAGCCCTCTCGGGTGACGACAACCACGCTCCTACCCCACGCTACGGACTCACTGAGACACGCACAGCAACGGAACGCCTCTAGAACACGCACCTGCCCCACCACGGTCACCCCTGGCAACACCCGCTCTCATCCCCACGCAGCCCTGACCCGCAAAGAGGCCCCTCGGGCCACCGGCAACAGGCTCTCGTCCCACACTACAGCCTCACCGACCCACGCACAGCAGCGGCACGCCTCCAGAACACACACCTGCCCCACCGCGGTGACCCCCGGCAACACCCGCTCACATCCCCACGCAACCCAGGCCCCGCCAAGAGCCCTCTCGGGTGACGACAACCACGCTCCTACCCCACACTACAGACTCACTGAGACACGCACAGCAGCGGCACGCCTCTGGGACACACACCTGCCCCACCACGGTGACCCCCATCAACACCCAGTCTCATCCCCACGCTACCCTGCCCCGCAAGGAGGCCCCTCGGGCCACCGACAACAGGCTCCCGCCCCGCACTACTGACTCACTGAGACACGCACAGCAGCGGCACGCCTCAGGACACACACCTGCCCCACCACGGTGACCCCCGGCAACACCCGCTCTCATCCCCACGCACCCCTGCCCCTCAGAGAGTCCCCTCGGACCACCAACACCACGCTCCCACCCCACACTGCAGCCCCAACAACTCAAGCACAGCAACGCAACACCTCTAGAACACACACCTGCCCCACCACGGAGACCCCCAGCAATACCCGTTCACATCCCCACGCAACTCTGCCCCGCCAAGATCCCTCTCGGGCGACCACAACCACACTCCTACCCCACACTGCAGCCTCACCGACCCACGCACAGCAGCGGCACGCCTCTAGACACACACCTGCCCCACCACGGAGACCCCCTGCAATACCCGCTCTCATCCCCACGCACCCCTGCCCCGCAAAGAGGCCCCTGGTGCCACTGACAGCAGGCTCCCACCCCACACTGCAGCCCCACCGACTCACGCACAGCAACGGAACACCTCTAGGACACACACCTGCCCCACCACCATCACCCCTGGCAACACCCGCTCTCATCCCCACGCACACCTGCCCCGCAAAGTGGCCCCTCGGGCCACCGGCAACGGGCTCTCGTCCCACACTACAGCCTCACCGACCCACGCACAGCAGCGGCACGCCTCCAGAACACACACCTGCCCCACCGCGGTGACCCCCGGCAACACCCGCTCACATCCCCACGCAACCCTGCCCCGCCAAGAGCCCTCTCGGGCGACCACAACCACGCTCCCACCCCACACTGCAGCCCCACGGAGGGGGGCTGCAGGCAACACCCACACACACCTGCCTTCACCACGTCGACCCCCTGCATCACCTCTACACATCCCCACGCCCCACATCAAGCCCTCTCGCCTAACCACAACCACGCTCTCACCCCGCACTGCAGCCCCACCCACCCACAGAGCAGAGCGCCAGACAGTCGCAGAGCACACCTGCCCCACCACCGCGACCCCGGCCCTCACCCGCACACCCCTGCCCCTCCGCAACACCGCAGCAAGAAAACAGGGGCCGCCCCGCGGCCTCCGCCAAGGCCAAAAGCCTACAGCACCCGGTATTCCCAGGCGGTCTCCCATCCAAGTACTAACCGGGCCCGACCCTGCTTAGCTTCCGAGATCAGACGAGATCGGGCGTTCTCAGGGTGGTATGGCCGTAGGCAGCCCTGTCCCCGCCAAGAGCCCTCTCGGGTGACGACAACCACGCTCCTACCCCACGCTACGGACTCACTGAGACACGCACAGCAACGGAACGCCTCTAGAACACGCACCTGCCCCACCACGGTCACCCCTGGCAACACCCGCTCTCATCCCCACGCAGCCCTGACCCGCAAAGAGGCCCCTCGGGCCACCGGCAACAGGCTCTCGTCCCACACTACAGCCTCACCGACCCACGCGCAGCAGCGGCACGCCTCCAGAACAAACACCTGCCCCACCGCGGTGACCCCCGGCAACATCCGCTCACATCCCCACGCAACCCAGGCCCCGCCAAGAGCCCTCTCGGGTGACGACAACCACGCTCCTACCCCACACTACAGACTCACTGAGACACGCACAGCAGCGGCACGCCTCTGGGACACACACCTGCCCCACCACGGTGACCCCCATCAACACCCAATCTCATCCCCACGCTACCCTGCCCCGCAAAGAGGCCCCTCGGGCCACCGGCAACAGGCTCTCGTCCCACACTACAGCCTCACCGACCCACGCACAGCAGCGGCACGCCTCCAGAACACACACCTGCCCCACCGCGGTGACCCCCGGCAACATCCGCTCACATCCCCACGCAACCCAGGCCCCGCCAAGAGCCCTCTCGGGTGACGACAACCACGCTCCTACCCCACACTACAGACTCACTGAGACACGCACAGCAGCGGCACGCCTCTGGGACACACACCTGCCCCACCACGGTGACCCCCATCAACACCCAGTCTCATCCCCACGCTACCCTGCCCCGCAAGGAGGCCCCTCGGGCCACCGACAACAGGCTCCCGCCCCACACTACTGACTCACTGAGACACGCACAGCAGCGGCACGCCTCAGGACACACACCTGCCCCACCACGGTGACCCCCGGCAACACCCGCTCTCATCCCCACGCACCCCTGCCCCTCAGAGAGTCCCCTCGGACCACCAGCACCACGCTCCCACCCCACACTGCAGCCCCAACAACTCAAGCACAGCAACGCAACACCTCTAGAACACACACCTGCCCCACCACGGAGACCCCCAGCAATACCCGTTCACATCCCCACGCAACTCTGCCCCGCCAAGATCCCTCTCGGGCGACCACAACCACACTCCTACCCCACACTGCAGCCTCACCGACCCACGCACAGCAGCGGCACGCCTCTAGACACACACCTGCCCCACCACGGAGACCCCCTGCAATACCCGCTCTCATCCCCACGCACCCCTGCCCCGCAAAGAGGCCCCTGGTGCCACTGACAGCAGGCTCCCACCCCACACTGCAGCCCCACCGACTCACGCACAGCAACGGAACACCTCTAGGACACACACCTGCCCCACCACCAGCACCCCTGGCAACACCCGCTCTCATCCCCACGCACGCCTGCCCCGCAAAGTGGCCCCTCGGGCCACCGGCAACAGGCTCTCGTCCCACACTACAGCCTCACCGACCCACGCACAGCAGCGGCACGCCTCCAGAACACACACCTGCCCCACCGCGGTGACCCCCGGCAACACCCGCTCACATCCCCACGCAACCCTGCCCCGCCAAGAGCCCTCTCGGGCGACCACAACCACGCTCCCACCCCACACTGCAGCCCCACGGAGGGGGGCTGCAGGCAACACCCACACACACCTGCCTTCACCACGTCGACCCCCTGCATCACCTCTACACATCCCCACGCCCCACATCAAGCCCTCTCGCCTAACCACAACCACGCTCTCACCCCGCACTGCAGCCCCACCCACCCACAGAGCAGAGCGCCAGACAGTCGCAGAGCACACCTGCCCCACCACCGCGACCCCGGCCCTCACCCGCACACCCCTGCCCCTCCGCAACACCGCAGCAAGAAAACAGGGGCCGCCCCGCGGCCTCCGCCAAGGCCAAAAGCCTACAGCACCCGGTATTCCCAGGCGGTCTCCCATCCAAGTACTAACCGGGCCCGACCCTGCTTAGCTTCCGAGATCAGACGAGATCGGGCGTTCTCAGGGTGGTATGGCCGTAGGCAGCCCTGTCCCCGCCAAGAGCCCTCTCGGGTGACGACAACCACGCTCCTACCCCACGCTACGGACTCACTGAGACACGCACAGCAACGGAACGCCTCTAGAACACGCACCTGCCCCACCACGGTCACCCCTGGCAACACCCGCTCTCATCCCCACGCAGCCCTGACCCGCAAAGAGGCCCCTCGGGCCACCGGCAACAGGCTCTCGTCCCACACTACAGCCTCACCGACCCACGCACAGCAGCGGCACGCCTCCAGAACACACACCTGCCCCACCGCGGTGACCCCCGGCAACACCCGCTCACATCCCCACGCAACCCAGGCCCCGCCAAGAGCCCTCTCGGGTGACGACAACCACGCTCCTACCCCACACTACAGACTCACTGAGACACGCACAGCAGCGGCACGCCTCTGGGACACACACCTGCCCCACCACGGTGACCCCCATCAACACCCAGTCTCATCCCCACGCTACCCTGCCCCGCAAGGAGGCCCCTCGGGCCACCGACAACAGGCTCCCGCCCCACACTACTGACTCACTGAGACACGCACAGCAGCGGCACGCCTCAGGACACACACCTGCCCCACCACGGTGACCCCCGGCAACACCCGCTCTCATCCCCACGCACCCCTGCCCCTCAGAGAGTCCCCTCGGACCACCAACACCACGCTCCCACCCCACACTGCAGCCCCAACAACTCAAGCACAGCAACGCAACACCTCTAGAACACACACCTGCCCCACCACGGAGACCCCCAGCAATACCCGTTCACATCCCCACGCAACTCTGCCCCGCCAAGATCCCTCTCGGGCGACCACAACCACACTCCTACCCCACACTGCAGCCTCACCGACCCACGCACAGCAGCGGCACGCCTCTAGACACACACCTGCCCCACCACGGAGACCCCCTGCAATACCCGCTCTCATCCCCACGCACCCCTGCCCCGCAAAGAGGCCCCTGGTGCCACTGACAGCAGGCTCCCACCCCACACTGCAGCCCCACCGACTCACGCACAGCAACGGAACACCTCTAGGACACACACCTGCCCCACCACCATCACCCCTGGCAACACCCGCTCTCATCCCCACGCACACCTGCCCCGCAAAGTGGCCCCTCGGGCCACCGGCAACAGGCTCTCGTCCCACACTACAGCCTCACCGACCCACGCACAGCAGCGGCACGCCTCCAGAACACACACCTGCCCCACCGCGGTGACCCCCGGCAACACCCGCTCACATCCCCACGCAACCCTGCCCCGCCAAGAGCCCTCTCGGGCGACCACAACCACGCTCCCACCCCACACTGCAGCCCCACGGAGGGGGGCTGCAGGCAACGCCCACACACACCTGCCTTCACCACGTCGACCCCCTGCATCACCTCTACACATCCCCACGCCCCACATCAAGCCCTCTCGCCTAACCACAACCACGCTCTCACCCCGCACTGCAGCCCCACCCACCCACAGAGCAGAGCGCCAGACAGTCGCAGAGCACACCTGCCCCACCACCGCGACCCCGGCCCTCACCCGCACACCCCTGCCCCTCCGCAACACCGCAGCAAGAAAACAGGGGCCGCCCCGCGGCCTCCGCCAAGGCCAAAAGCCTACAGCACCCGGTATTCCCAGGCGGTCTCCCATCCAAGTACTAACGGGGCCCGACCCTGCTTAGCTTCCGAGATCAGACGAGATCGGGCGTTCTCAGGGTGGTATGGCCGTAGGCAGCCCTGTCCCCGCCAAGAGCCCTCTCGGGTGACGACAACCACGCTCCTACCCCACGCTACGGACTCACTGAGACACGCACAGCAACGGAACGCCTCTAGAACACGCACCTGCCCCACCACGGTCACCCCTGGCAACACCCGCTCTCATCCCCACGCAGCCCTGACCCGCAAAGAGGCCCCTCGGGCCACCGGCAACAGGCTCTCGTCCCACACTACAGCCTCACCGACCCACGCACAGCAGCGGCACGCCTCCAGAACACACACCTGCCCCACCGCGGTGACCCCCGGCAACACCCGCTCACATCCCCACGCAACCCAGGCCCCGCCAAGAGCCCTCTCGGGTGACGACAACCACGCTCCTACCCCACACTACAGACTCACTGAGACACGCACAGCAGCGGCACGCCTCTGGGACACACACCTGCCCCACCACGGTGACCCCCATCAACACCCAGTCTCATCCCCACGCTACCCTGCCCCGCAAGGAGGCCCCTCGGGCCACCGACAACAGGCTCCCGCCCCGCACTACTGACTCACTGAGACACGCACAGCAGCGGCACGCCTCAGGACACACACCTGCCCCACCACGGTGACCCCCGGCAACACCCGCTCTCATCCCCACGCACCCCTGCCCCTCAGAGAGTCCCCTCGGACCACCAACACCACGCTCCCACCCCACACTGCAGCCCCAACAACTCAAGCACAGCAACGCAACACCTCTAGAACACACACCTGCCCCACCACGGAGACCCCCAGCAATACCCGTTCACATCCCCACGCAACTCTGCCCCGCCAAGATCCCTCTCGGGCGACCACAACCACACTCCTACCCCACACTGCAGCCTCACCGACCCACGCACAGCAGCGGCACGCCTCTAGACACACACCTGCCCCACCACGGAGACCCCCTGCAATACCCGCTCTCATCCCCACGCACCCCTGCCCCGCAAAGAGGCCCCTGGTGCCACTGACAGCAGGCTCCCACCCCACACTGCAGCCCCACCGACTCACGCACAGCAACGGAACACCTCTAGGACACACACCTGCCCCACCACCATCACCCCTGGCAACACCCGCTCTCATCCCCACGCACACCTGCCCCGCAAAGTGGCCCCTCGGGCCACCGGCAACGGGCTCTCGTCCCACACTACAGCCTCACCGACCCACGCACAGCAGCGGCACGCCTCCAGAACACACACCTGCCCCACCGCGGTGACCCCCGGCAACACCCGCTCACATCCCCACGCAACCCTGCCCCGCCAAGAGCCCTCTCGGGCGACCACAACCACGCTCCCACCCCACACTGCAGCCCCACGGAGGGGGGCTGCAGGCAACACCCACACACACCTGCCTTCACCACGTCGACCCCCTGCATCACCTCTACACATCCCCACGCCCCACATCAAGCCCTCTCGCCTAACCACAACCACGCTCTCACCCCGCACTGCAGCCCCACCCACCCACAGAGCAGAGCGCCAGACAGTCGCAGAGCACACCTGCCCCACCACCGCGACCCCGGCCCTCACCCGCACACCCCTGCCCCTCCGCAACACCGCAGCAAGAAAACAGGGGCCGCCCCGCGGCCTCCGCCAAGGCCAAAAGCCTACAGCACCCGGTATTCCCAGGCGGTCTCCCATCCAAGTACTAACCGGGCCCGACCCTGCTTAGCTTCCGAGATCAGACGAGATCGGGCGTTCTCAGGGTGGTATGGCCGTAGGCAGCCCTGTCCCCGCCAAGAGCCCTCTCGGGTGACGACAACCACGCTCCTACCCCACGCTACGGACTCACTGAGACACGCACAGCAACGGAACGCCTCTAGAACACGCACCTGCCCCACCACGGTCACCCCTGGCAACACCCGCTCTCATCCCCACGCAGCCCTGACCCGCAAAGAGGCCCCTCGGGCCACCGGCAACAGGCTCTCGTCCCACACTACAGCCTCACCGACCCACGCACAGCAGCGGCACGCCTCCAGAACACACACCTGCCCCACCGCGGTGACCCCCGGCAACACCCGCTCACATCCCCACGCAACCCAGGCCCCGCCAAGAGCCCTCTCGGGTGACGACAACCACGCTCCTACCCCACACTACAGACTCACTGAGACACGCACAGCAGCGGCACGCCTCTGGGACACACACCTGCCCCACCACGGTGACCCCCATCAACACCCAGTCTCATCCCCACGCTACCCTGCCCCGCAAGGAGGCCCCTCGGGCCACCGACAACAGGCTCCCGCCCCACACTACTGACTCACTGAGACACGCACAGCAGCGGCACGCCTCAGGACACATACCTGCCCCGCCACGGTGACCCCCGGCAACACCCGCTCTCATCCCCACGCACCCCTGCCCCTCAGAGAGTCCCCTCGGACCACCAGCACCACGCTCCCACCCCACACTGCAGCCCCAACAACTCAAGCACAGCAACGCAACACCTCTAGAACACACACCTGCCCCACCACGGAGACCCCCAGCAATACCCGTTCACATCCCCACGCAACTCTGCCCCGCCAAGATCCCTCTCGGGCGACCACAACCACACTCCTACCCCACACTGCAGCCTCACCGACCCACGCACAGCAGCGGCACGCCTCTAGACACACACCTGCCCCACCACGGAGACCCCCTGCAATACCCGCTCTCATCCCCACGCACCCCTGCCCCGCAAAGAGGCCCCTGGTGCCACTGACAGCAGGCTCCCACCCCACACTGCAGCCCCACCGACTCACGCACAGCAACGGAACACCTCTAGGACACACACCTGCCCCACCACCATCACCCCTGGCAACACCCGCTCTCATCCCCACGCACGCCTGCCCCGCAAAGTGGCCCCTCGGGCCACCGGCAACAGGCTCTCGTCCCACACTACAGCCTCACCGACCCACGCACAGCAGCGGCACGCCTCCAGAACACACACCTGCCCCACCGCGGTGACCCCCGGCAACACCCGCTCACATCCCCACGCAACCCTGCCCCGCCAAGAGCCCTCTCGGGCGACCACAACCACGCTCCCACCCCACACTGCAGCCCCACGGAGGGGGGCTGCAGGCAACACCCACACACACCTGCCTTCACCACGTCGACCCCCTGCATCACCTCTACACATCCCCACGCCCCACATCAAGCCCTCTCGCCTAACCACAACCACGCTCTCACCCCGCACTGCAGCCCCACCCACCCACAGAGCAGAGCGCCAGACAGTCGCAGAGCACACCTGCCCCACCACCGCGACCCCGGCCCTCACCCGCACACCCCTGCCCCTCCGCAACACCGCAGCAAGAAAACAGGGGCCGCCCCGCGGCCTCCGCCAAGGCCAAAAGCCTACAGCACCCGGTATTCCCAGGCGGTCTCCCATCCAAGTACTAACCGGGCCCGACCCTGCTTAGCTTCCGAGATCAGACGAGATCGGGCGTTCTCAGGGTGGTATGGCCGTAGGCAGCCCTGTCCCCGCCAAGAGCCCTCTCGGGTGACGACAACCACGCTCCTACCCCACGCTACGGACTCACTGAGACACGCACAGCAACGGAATGCCTCTAGAACACGCACCTGCCCCACCACGGTCACCCCTGGCAACACCCGCTCTCATCCCCACGCCGCCCTGACCCGCAAAGAGGCCCCTCGGGCCACCGGCAACAGGCTCTCGTCCCACACTACAGCCTCACCGACCCACGCACAGCAGCGGCACGCCTCCAGGACACACACCTGCCCCACCGCGGTGACCCCCGGCAACATCCGCTCACATCCCCACGCAACCCAGGCCCCGCCAAGAGCCCTCTCGGGTGACGACAACCACGCTCCTACCCCACACTACAGACTCACTGAGACACGCACAGCAGCGGCACGCCTCTGGGACACACACCTGCCCCACCACGGTGACCCCCATCAACACCCAGTCTCATCCCCACGCTACCCTGCCCCGCAAGGAGGCCCCTCGGGCCACCGACAACAGGCTCCCGCCCCGCACTACTGACTCACTGAGACACGCACAGCAGCGGCACGCCTCAGGACACACACCTGCCCCACCACGGTGACCCCCGGCAACACCCGCTCTCATCCCCACGCACCCCTGCCCCTCAGAGAGTCCCCTCGGACCACCAGCACCACGCTCCCACCCCACACTGCAGCCCCAACAACTCAAGCACAGCAACGCAACACCTCTAGAACACACACCTGCCCCACCACGGAGACCCCCAGCAATACCCGTTCACATCCCCACGCAACTCTGCCCCGCCAAGATCCCTCTCGGGCGACCACAACCACACTCCTACCCCACACTGCAGCCTCACCGACCCACGCACAGCAGCGGCACGCCTCTAGACACACACCTGCCCCACCACGGAGACCCCCTGCAATACCCGCTCTCATCCCCACGCACCCCTGCCCCGCAAAGAGGCCCCTGGTGCCACTGACAGCAGGCTCCCACCCCACACTGCAGCCCCACCGACTCACGCACAGCAACGGAACACCTCTAGGACACACACCTGCCCCACCACCATCACCCCTGGCAACACCCGCTCTCATCCCCACGCACGCCTGCCCCGCAAAGTGGCCCCTCGGGCCACCGGCAACAGGCTCTCGTCCCACACTACAGCCTCACCGACCCACGCACAGCAGCGGCACGCCTCCAGAACACACACCTGCCCCACCGCGGTGACCCCCGGCAACACCCGCTCACATCCCCACGCAACCCTGCCCCGCCAAGAGCCCTCTCGGGCGACCACAACCACGCTCCCACCCCACACTGCAGCCCCACGGAGGGGGGCTGCAGGCAACACCCACACACACCTGCCTTCACCACGTCGACCCCCTGCATCACCTCTACACATCCCCACGCCCCACATCAAGCCCTCTCGCCTAACCACAACCACGCTCTCACCCCGCACTGCAGCCCCACCCACCCACAGAGCAGAGCGCCAGACAGTCGCAGAGCACACCTGCCCCACCACCGCGACCCCGGCCCTCACCCGCACACCCCTGCCCCTCCGCAACACCGCAGCAAGAAAAAAGGGGCCGCCCCGCGGCCTCCGCCAAGGCCAAAAGCCTACAGCACCCGGTATTCCCAGGCGGTCTCCCATCCAAGTACTAACCGGGCCCGACCCTGCTTAGCTTCCGAGATCAGACGAGATCGGGCGTTCTCAGGGTGGTATGGCCGTAGGCAGCCCTGTCCCCGCCAAGAGCCCTCTCGGGTGACGACAACCACGCTCCTACCCCACGCTACGGACTCACTGAGACACGCACAGCAACGGAACGCCTCTAGAACACGCACCTGCCCCACCACGGTCACCCCTGGCAACACCCGCTCTCATCCCCACGCAGCCCTGACCCGCAAAGAGGCCCCTCGGGCCACCGGCAACAGGCTCTCGTCCCACACTACAGCCTCACCGACCCACGCACAGCAGCGGCACGCCTCCAGAACACACACCTGCCCCACCGCGGTGACCCCCGGCAACACCCGCTCACATCCCCACGCAACCCAGGCCCCGCCAAAGGCCCTCTCGGGTGACGACAACCACGCTCCTACCCCACACTACAGACTCACTGAGACACGCACAGCAGCGGCACGCCTCTGGGACACACACCTGCCCCACCACGGTGACCCCCATCAACACCCAGTCTCATCCCCACGCTACCCTGCCCCGCAAGGAGGCCCCTCGGGCCACCGACAACAGGCTCCCGCCCCACACTACTGACTCACTGAGACACGCACAGCAGCGGCACGCCTCAGGACACACACCTGCCCCACCACGGTGACCCCCGGCAACACCCGCTCTCATCCCCACGCACCCCTGCCCCTCAGAGAGTCCCCTCGGACCACCAACACCACGCTCCCACCCCACACTGCAGCCCCAACAACTCAAGCACAGCAACGCAACACCTCTAGAACACACACCTGCCCCACCACGGAGACCCCCAGCAATACCCGTTCACATCCCCACGCAACTCTGCCCCGCCAAGATCCCTCTCGGGCGACCACAACCACACTCCTACCCCACACTGCAGCCTCACCGACCCACGCACAGCAGCGGCACGCCTCTAGACACACACCTGCCCCACCACGGAGACCCCCTGCAATACCCGCTCTCATCCCCACGCACCCCTGCCCCGCAAAGAGGCCCCTGGTGCCACTGACAGCAGGCTCCCACCCCACACTGCAGCCCCACCGACTCACGCACAGCAACGGAACACCTCTAGGACACACACCTGCCCCACCACCAGCACCCCTGGCAACACCCGCTCTCATCCCCACGCACACCTGCCCCGCAAAGTGGCCCCTCGGGCCACCGGCAACAGGCTCTCGTCCCACACTACAGCCTCACCGACCCACGCACAGCAGCGGCACGCCTCCAGAACACACACCTGCCCCACCGCGGTGACCCCCGGCAACACCCGCTCACATCCCCACGCAACCCTGCCCCGCCAAGAGCCCTCTCGGGCGACCACAACCACGCTCCCACCCCACACTGCAGCCCCACGGAGGGGGGCTGCAGGCAACGCCCACACACACCTGCCTTCACCACGTCGACCCCCTGCATCACCTCTACACATCCCCACGCCCCACATCAAGCCCTCTCGCCTAACCACAACCACGCTCTCACCCCGCACTGCAGCCCCACCCACCCACAGAGCAGAGCGCCAGACAGTCGCAGAGCACACCTGCCCCACCACCGCGACCCCGGCCCTCACCCGCACACCCCTGCCCCTCCGCAACACCGCAGCAAGAAAACAGGGGCCGCCCCGCGGCCTCCGCCAAGGCCAAAAGCCTACAGCACCCGGTATTCCCAGGCGGTCTCCCATCCAAGTACTAACCGGGCCCGACCCTGCTTAGCTTCCGAGATCAGACGAGATCGGGCGTTCTCAGGGTGGTATGGCCGTAGGCAGCCCTGTCCCCGCCAAGAGCCCTCTCGGGTGACGACAACCACGCTCCTACCCCACGCTACGGACTCACTGAGACACGCACAGCAACGGAACGCCTCTAGAACACGCACCTGCCCCACCACGGTCACCCCTGGCAACACCCGCTCTCATCCCCACGCAGCCCTGACCCGCAAAGAGGCCCCTCGGGCCACCGGCAACAGGCTCTCGTCCCACACTACAGCCTCACCGACCCACGCACAGCAGCGGCACGCCTCCAGAACACACACCTGCCCCACCGCGGTGACCCCCGGCAACACCCGCTCACATCCCCACGCAACCCAGGCCCCGCCAAGAGCCCTCTCGGGTGACGACAACCACGCTCCTACCCCACACTACAGACTCACTGAGACACGCACAGCAGCGGCACGCCTCTGGGACACACACCTGCCCCACCACGGTGACCCCCATCAACACCCAGTCTCATCCCCACGCTACCCTGCCCCGCAAGGAGGCCCCTCGGGCCACCGACAACAGGCTCCCGCCCCACACTACTGACTCACTGAGACACGCACAGCAGCGGCACGCCTCAGGACACACACCTGCCCCACCACGGTGACCCCCGGCAACACCCG
The DNA here is from genome assembly GCF_929443795.1 of Astur gentilis. NCBI lineage: Eukaryota > Metazoa > Chordata > Aves > Accipitriformes > Accipitridae > Astur > Astur gentilis. The sequence goes on from NC_064885.1 coordinate 16,669,335, forward strand.
CTCTCATCCCCACGCACCCCTGCCCCTCAGAGAGTCCCCTCGGACCACCAACACCACGCTCCCACCCCACACTGCAGCCCCAACAACTCAAGCACAGCAACGCAACACCTCTAGAACACACACCTGCCCCACCACGGAGACCCCCAGCAATACCCGTTCACATCCCCACGCAACTCTGCCCCGCCAAGATCCCTCTCGGGCGACCACAACCACACTCCTACCCCACACTGCAGCCTCACCGACCCACGCACAGCAGCGGCACGCCTCTAGACACACACCTGCCCCACCACGGAGACCCCCTGCAATACCCGCTCTCATCCCCACGCACCCCTGCCCCGCAAAGAGGCCCCTGGTGCCACTGACAGCAGGCTCCCACCCCACACTGCAGCCCCACCGACTCACGCACAGCAACGGAACACCTCTAGGACACACACCTGCCCCACCACCATCACCCCTGGCAACACCCGCTCTCATCCCCACGCACACCTGCCCCGCAAAGTGGCCCCTCGGGCCACCGGCAACAGGCTCTCGTCCCACACTACAGCCTCACCGACCCACGCACAGCAGCGGCACGCCTCCAGAACACACACCTGCCCCACCGCGGTGACCCCCGGCAACACCCGCTCACATCCCCACGCAACCCTGCCCCGCCAAGAGCCCTCTCGGGCGACCACAACCACGCTCCCACCCCACACTGCAGCCCCACGGAGGGGGGCTGCAGGCAACGCCCACACACACCTGCCTTCACCACGTCGACCCCCTGCATCACCTCTACACATCCCCACGCCCCACATCAAGCCCTCTCGCCTAACCACAACCACGCTCTCACCCCGCACTGCAGCCCCACCCACCCACAGAGCAGAGCGCCAGACAGTCGCAGAGCACACCTGCCCCACCACCGCGACCCCGGCCCTCACCCGCACACCCCTGCCCCTCCGCAACACCGCAGCAAGAAAACAGGGGCCGCCCCGCGGCCTCCGCCAAGGCCAAAAGCCTACAGCACCCGGTATTCCCAGGCGGTCTCCCATCCAAGTACTAACGGGGCCCGACCCTGCTTAGCTTCCGAGATCAGACGAGATCGGGCGTTCTCAGGGTGGTATGGCCGTAGGCAGCCCTGTCCCCGCCAAGAGCCCTCTCGGGTGACGACAACCACGCTCCTACCCCACGCTACGGACTCACTGAGACACGCACAGCAACGGAACGCCTCTAGAACACGCACCTGCCCCACCACGGTCACCCCTGGCAACACCCGCTCTCATCCCCACGCAGCCCTGACCCGCAAAGAGGCCCCTCGGGCCACCGGCAACAGGCTCTCGTCCCACACTACAGCCTCACCGACCCACGCACAGCAGCGGCACGCCTCCAGAACACACACCTGCCCCACCGCGGTGACCCCCGGCAACACCCGCTCACATCCCCACGCAACCCAGGCCCCGCCAAGAGCCCTCTCGGGTGACGACAACCACGCTCCTACCCCACACTACAGACTCACTGAGACACGCACAGCAGCGGCACGCCTCTGGGACACACACCTGCCCCACCACGGTGACCCCCATCAACACCCAGTCTCATCCCCACGCTACCCTGCCCCGCAAGGAGGCCCCTCGGGCCACCGACAACAGGCTCCCGCCCCACACTACTGACTCACTGAGACACGCACAGCAGCGGCACGCCTCAGGACACACACCTGCCCCACCACGGTGACCCCCGGCAACACCCGCTCTCATCCCCACGCACCCCTGCCCCTCAGAGAGTCCCCTCGGACCACCAGCACCACGCTCCCACCCCACACTGCAGCCCCAACAACTCAAGCACAGCAACGCAACACCTCTAGAACACACACCTGCCCCACCACGGAGACCCCCAGCAATACCCGTTCACATCCCCACGCAACTCTGCCCCGCCAAGATCCCTCTCGGGCGACCACAACCACACTCCTACCCCACACTGCAGCCTCACCGACCCACGCACAGCAGCGGCACGCCTCTAGACACACACCTGCCCCACCACGGAGACCCCCTGCAATACCCGCTCTCATCCCCACGCACCCCTGCCCCGCAAAGAGGCCCCTGGTGCCACTGACAGCAGGCTCCCACCCCACACTGCAGCCCCACCGACTCACGCACAGCAACGGAACACCTCTAGGACACACACCTGCCCCACCACCAGCACCCCTGGCAACACCCGCTCTCATCCCCACGCACACCTGCCCCGCAAAGTGGCCCCTCGGGCCACCGGCAACAGGCTCTCGTCCCACACTACAGCCTCACCGACCCACGCACAGCAGCGGCACGCCTCCAGAACACACACCTGCCCCACCGCGGTGACCCCCGGCAACACCCGCTCACATCCCCACGCAACCCTGCCCCGCCAAGAGCCCTCTCGGGCGACCACAACCACGCTCCCACCCCACACTGCAGCCCCACGGAGGGGGGCTGCAGGCAACACCCACACACACCTGCCTTCACCACGTCGACCCCCTGCATCACCTCTACACATCCCCACGCCCCACATCAAGCCCTCTCGCCTAACCACAACCACGCTCTCACCCCGCACTGCAGCCCCACCCACCCACAGAGCAGAGCGCCAGACAGTCGCAGAGCACACCTGCCCCACCACCGCGACCCCGGCCCTCACCCGCACACCCCTGCCCCTCCGCAACACCGCAGCAAGAAAACAGGGGCCGCCCCGCGGCCTCCGCCAAGGCCAAAAGCCTACAGCACCCGGTATTCCCAGGCGGTCTCCCATCCAAGTACTAACCGGGCCCGACCCTGCTTAGCTTCCGAGATCAGACGAGATCGGGCGTTCTCAGGGTGGTATGGCCGTAGGCAGCCCTGTCCCCGCCAAGAGCCCTCTCGGGTGACGACAACCACGCTCCTACCCCACGCTACGGACTCACTGAGACACGCACAGCAACGGAACGCCTCTAGAACACGCACCTGCCCCACCACGGTCACCCCTGGCAACACCCGCTCTCATCCCCACGCAGCCCTGACCCGCAAAGAGGCCCCTCGGGCCACCGGCAACAGGCTCTCGTCCCACACTACAGCCTCACCGACCCACGCGCAGCAGCGGCACGCCTCCAGAACAAACACCTGCCCCACCGCGGTGACCCCCGGCAACATCCGCTCACATCCCCACGCAACCCAGGCCCCGCCAAGAGCCCTCTCGGGTGACGACAACCACGCTCCTACCCCACACTACAGACTCACTGAGACACGCACAGCAGCGGCACGCCTCTGGGACACACACCTGCCCCACCACGGTGACCCCCAACAACACCCAATCTCATCCCCACGCTACCCTGCCCCGCAAAGAGGCCCCTCGGGCCACCGGCAACAGGCTCTCGTCCCACACTACAGCCTCACCGACCCACGCACAGCAGCGGCACGCCTCCAGAACACACACCTGCCCCACCGCGGTGACCCCCGGCAACACCCGCTCACATCCCCACGCAACCCAGGCCCCGCCAAGAGCCCTCTCGGGTGACGACAACCACGCTCCTACCCCACACTACAGACTCACTGAGACACGCACAGCAGCGGCACGCCTCTGGGACACACACCTGCCCCACCACGGTGACCCCCATCAACACCCAGTCTCATCCCCACGCTACCCTGCCCCGCAAGGAGGCCCCTCGGGCCACCGACAACAGGCTCCCGCCCCACACTACTGACTCACTGAGACACGCACAGCAGCGGCACGCCTCAGGACACACACCTGCCCCACCACGGTGACCCCCGGCAACACCCGCTCTCATCCCCACGCACCCCTGCCCCTCAGAGAGTCCCCTCGGACCACCAACACCACGCTCCCACCCCACACTGCAGCCCCAACAACTCAAGCACAGCAACGCAACACCTCTAGAACACACACCTGCCCCACCACGGAGACCCCCAGCAATACCCGTTCACATCCCCACGCAACTCTGCCCCGCCAAGATCCCTCTCGGGCGACCACAACCACACTCCTACCCCACACTGCAGCCTCACCGACCCACGCACAGCAGCGGCACGCCTCTAGACACACACCTGCCCCACCACGGAGACCCCCTGCAATACCCGCTCTCATCCCCACGCACCCCTGCCCCGCAAAGAGGCCCCTGGTGCCACTGACAGCAGGCTCCCACCCCACACTGCAGCCCCACCGACTCACGCACAGCAACGGAACACCTCTAGGACACACACCTGCCCCACCACCATCACCCCTGGCAACACCCGCTCTCATCCCCACGCACACCTGCCCCGCAAAGTGGCCCCTCGGGCCACCGGCAACGGGCTCTCGTCCCACACTACAGCCTCACCGACCCACGCACAGCAGCGGCACGCCTCCAGAACACACACCTGCCCCACCGCGGTGACCCCCGGCAACACCCGCTCACATCCCCACGCAACCCTGCCCCGCCAAGAGCCCTCTCGGGCGACCACAACCACGCTCCCACCCCACACTGCAGCCCCACGGAGGGGGGCTGCAGGCAACGCCCACACACACCTGCCTTCACCACGTCGACCCCCTGCATCACCTCTACACATCCCCACGCCCCACATCAAGCCCTCTCGCCTAACCACAACCACGCTCTCACCCCGCACTGCAGCCCCACCCACCCACAGAGCAGAGCGCCAGACAGTCGCAGAGCACACCTGCCCCACCACCGCGACCCCGGCCCTCACCCGCACACCCCTGCCCCTCCGCAACACCGCAGCAAGAAAACAGGGGCCGCCCCGCGGCCTCCGCCAAGGCCAAAAGCCTACAGCACCCGGTATTCCCAGGCGGTCTCCCATCCAAGTACTAACCGGGCCCGACCCTGCTTAGCTTCCGAGATCAGACGAGATCGGGCGTTCTCAGGGTGGTATGGCCGTAGGCAGCCCTGTCCCCGCCAAGAGCCCTCTCGGGTGACGACAACCACGCTCCTACCCCACGCTACGGACTCACTGAGACACGCACAGCAACGGAACGCCTCTAGAACACGCACCTGCCCCACCACGGTCACCCCTGGCAACACCCGCTCTCATCCCCACGCAGCCCTGACCCGCAAAGAGGCCCCTCGGGCCACCGGCAACAGGCTCTCGTCCCACACTACAGCCTCACCGACCCACGCACAGCAGCGGCACGCCTCCAGAACACACACCTGCCCCACCGCGGTGACCCCCGGCAACACCCGCTCACATCCCCACGCAACCCAGGCCCCGCCAAGAGCCCTCTCGGGTGACGACAACCACGCTCCTACCCCACACTACAGACTCACTGAGACACGCACAGCAGCGGCACGCCTCTGGGACACACACCTGCCCCACCACGGTGACCCCCATCAACACCCAGTCTCATCCCCACGCTACCCTGCCCCGCAAGGAGGCCCCTCGGGCCACCGACAACAGGCTCCCGCCCCACACTACTGACTCACTGAGACACGCACAGCAGCGGCACGCCTCAGGACACACACCTGCCCCACCACGGTGACCCCCGGCAACACCCGCTCTCATCCCCACGCACCCCTGCCCCTCAGAGAGTCCCCTCGGACCACCAGCACCACGCTCCCACCCCACACTGCAGCCCCAACAACTCAAGCACAGCAACGCAACACCTCTAGAACACACACCTGCCCCACCACGGAGACCCCCAGCAATACCCGTTCACATCCCCACGCAACTCTGCCCCGCCAAGATCCCTCTCGGGCGACCACAACCACACTCCTACCCCACACTGCAGCCTCACCGACCCACGCACAGCAGCGGCACGCCTCTAGACACACACCTGCCCCACCACGGAGACCCCCTGCAATACCCGCTCTCATCCCCACGCACCCCTGCCCCGCAAAGAGGCCCCTGGTGCCACTGACAGCAGGCTCCCACCCCACACTGCAGCCCCACCGACTCACGCACAGCAACGGAACACCTCTAGGACACACACCTGCCCCACCACCAGCACCCCTGGCAACACCCGCTCTCATCCCCACGCACACCTGCCCCGCAAAGTGGCCCCTCGGGCCACCGGCAACAGGCTCTCGTCCCACACTACAGCCTCACCGACCCACGCACAGCAGCGGCACGCCTCCAGAACACACACCTGCCCCACCGCGGTGACCCCCGGCAACACCCGCTCACATCCCCACGCAACCCTGCCCCGCCAAGAGCCCTCTCGGGCGACCACAACCACGCTCCCACCCCACACTGCAGCCCCACGGAGGGGGGCTGCAGGCAACACCCACACACACCTGCCTTCACCACGTCGACCCCCTGCATCACCTCTACACATCCCCACGCCCCACATCAAGCCCTCTCGCCTAACCACAACCACGCTCTCACCCCGCACTGCAGCCCCACCCACCCACAGAGCAGAGCGCCAGACAGTCGCAGAGCACACCTGCCCCACCACCGCGACCCCGGCCCTCACCCGCACACCCCTGCCCCTCCGCAACACCGCAGCAAGAAAACAGGGGCCGCCCCGCGGCCTCCGCCAAGGCCAAAAGCCTACAGCACCCGGTATTCCCAGGCGGTCTCCCATCCAAGTACTAACCGGGCCCGACCCTGCTTAGCTTCCGAGATCAGACGAGATCGGGCGTTCTCAGGGTGGTATGGCCGTAGGCAGCCCTGTCCCCGCCAAGAGCCCTCTCGGGTGACGACAACCACGCTCCTACCCCACGCTACGGACTCACTGAGACACGCACAGCAACGGAACGCCTCTAGAACACGCACCTGCCCCACCACGGTCACCCCTGGCAACACCCGCTCTCATCCCCACGCAGCCCTGACCCGCAAAGAGGCCCCTCGGGCCACCGGCAACAGGCTCTCGTCCCACACTACAGCCTCACCGACCCACGCGCAGCAGCGGCACGCCTCCAGAACAAACACCTGCCCCACCGCGGTGACCCCCGGCAACATCCGCTCACATCCCCACGCAACCCAGGCCCCGCCAAGAGCCCTCTCGGGTGACGACAACCACGCTCCTACCCCACACTACAGACTCACTGAGACACGCACAGCAGCGGCACGCCTCTGGGACACACACCTGCCCCACCACGGTGACCCCCATCAACACCCAATCTCATCCCCACGCTACCCTGCCCCGCAAAGAGGCCCCTCGGGCCACCGGCAACAGGCTCTCGTCCCACACTACAGCCTCACCGACCCACGCACAGCAGCGGCACGCCTCCAGAACACACACCTGCCCCACCGCGGTGACCCCCGGCAACACCCGCTCACATCCCCACGCAACCCAGGCCCCGCCAAGAGCCCTCTCGGGTGACGACAACCACGCTCCTACCCCACACTACAGACTCACTGAGACACGCACAGCAGCGGCACGCCTCTGGGACACACACCTGCCCCACCACGGTGACCCCCATCAACACCCAGTCTCATCCCCACGCTACCCTGCCCCGCAAGGAGGCCCCTCGGGCCACCGACAACAGGCTCCCGCCCCACACTACTGACTCACTGAGACACGCACAGCAGCGGCACGCCTCAGGACACACACCTGCCCCACCACGGTGACCCCCGGCAACACCCGCTCTCATCCCCACGCACCCCTGCCCCTCAGAGAGTCCCCTCGGACCACCAACACCACGCTCCCACCCCACACTGCAGCCCCAACAACTCAAGCACAGCAACGCAACACCTCTAGAACACACACCTGCCCCACCACGGAGACCCCCAGCAATACCCGTTCACATCCCCACGCAACTCTGCCCCGCCAAGATCCCTCTCGGGCGACCACAACCACACTCCTACCCCACACTGCAGCCTCACCGACCCACGCACAGCAGCGGCACGCCTCTAGACACACACCTGCCCCACCACGGAGACCCCCTGCAATACCCGCTCTCATCCCCACGCACCCCTGCCCCGCAAAGAGGCCCCTGGTGCCACTGACAGCAGGCTCCCACCCCACACTGCAGCCCCACCGACTCACGCACAGCAACGGAACACCTCTAGGACACACACCTGCCCCACCACCATCACCCCTGGCAACACCCGCTCTCATCCCCACGCACACCTGCCCCGCAAAGTGGCCCCTCGGGCCACCGGCAACGGGCTCTCGTCCCACACTACAGCCTCACCGACCCACGCACAGCAGCGGCACGCCTCCAGAACACACACCTGCCCCACCGCGGTGACCCCCGGCAACACCCGCTCACATCCCCACGCAACCCTGCCCCGCCAAGAGCCCTCTCGGGCGACCACAACCACGCTCCCACCCCACACTGCAGCCCCACGGAGGGGGGCTGCAGGCAACGCCCACACACACCTGCCTTCACCACGTCGACCCCCTGCATCACCTCTACACATCCCCACGCCCCACATCAAGCCCTCTCGCCTAACCACAACCACGCTCTCACCCCGCACTGCAGCCCCACCCACCCACAGAGCAGAGCGCCAGACAGTCGCAGAGCACACCTGCCCCACCACCGCGACCCCGGCCCTCACCCGCACACCCCTGCCCCTCCGCAACACCGCAGCAAGAAAACAGGGGCCGCCCCGCGGCCTCCGCCAAGGCCAAAAGCCTACAGCACCCGGTATTCCCAGGCGGTCTCCCATCCAAGTACTAACCGGGCCCGACCCTGCTTAGCTTCCGAGATCAGACGAGATCGGGCGTTCTCAGGGTGGTATGGCCGTAGGCAGCCCTGTCCCCGCCAAGAGCCCTCTCGGGTGACGACAACCACGCTCCTACCCCACGCTACGGACTCACTGAGACACGCACAGCAACGGAACGCCTCTAGAACACGCACCTGCCCCACCACGGTCACCCCTGGCAACACCCGCTCTCATCCCCACGCAGCCCTGACCCGCAAAGAGGCCCCTCGGGCCACCGGCAACAGGCTCTCGTCCCACACTACAGCCTCACCGACCCACGCACAGCAGCGGCACGCCTCCAGAACACACACCTGCCCCACCGCGGTGACCCCCGGCAACACCCGCTCACATCCCCACGCAACCCAGGCCCCGCCAAGAGCCCTCTCGGGTGACGACAACCACGCTCCTACCCCACACTACAGACTCACTGAGACACGCACAGCAGCGGCACGCCTCTGGGACACACACCTGCCCCACCACGGTGACCCCCATCAACACCCAGTCTCATCCCCACGCTACCCTGCCCCGCAAGGAGGCCCCTCGGGCCACCGACAACAGGCTCCCGCCCCACACTACTGACTCACTGAGACACGCACAGCAGCGGCACGCCTCAGGACACACACCTGCCCCACCACGGTGACCCCCGGCAACACCCGCTCTCATCCCCACGCACCCCTGCCCCTCAGAGAGTCCCCTCGGACCACCAGCACCACGCTCCCACCCCACACTGCAGCCCCAACAACTCAAGCACAGCAACGCAACACCTCTAGAACACACACCTGCCCCACCACGGAGACCCCCAGCAATACCCGTTCACATCCCCACGCAACTCTGCCCCGCCAAGATCCCTCTCGGGCGACCACAACCACACTCCTACCCCACACTGCAGCCTCACCGACCCACGCACAGCAGCGGCACGCCTCTAGACACACACCTGCCCCACCACGGAGACCCCCTGCAATACCCGCTCTCATCCCCACGCACCCCTGCCCCGCAAAGAGGCCCCTGGTGCCACTGACAGCAGGCTCCCACCCCACACTGCAGCCCCACCGACTCACGCACAGCAACGGAACACCTCTAGGACACACACCTGCCCCACCACCAGCACCCCTGGCAACACCCGCTCTCATCCCCACGCACACCTGCCCCGCAAAGTGGCCCCTCGGGCCACCGGCAACAGGCTCTCGTCCCACACTACAGCCTCACCGACCCACGCACAGCAGCGGCACGCCTCCAGAACACACACCTGCCCCACCGCGGTGACCCCCGGCAACACCCGCTCACATCCCCACGCAACCCTGCCCCGCCAAGAGCCCTCTCGGGCGACCACAACCACGCTCCCACCCCACACTGCAGCCCCACGGAGGGGGGCTGCAGGCAACACCCACACACACCTGCCTTCACCACGTCGACCCCCTGCATCACCTCTACACATCCCCACGCCCCACATCAAGCCCTCTCGCCTAACCACAACCACGCTCTCACCCCGCACTGCAGCCCCACCCACCCACAGAGCAGAGCGCCAGACAGTCGCAGAGCACACCTGCCCCACCACCGCGACCCCGGCCCTCACCCGCACACCCCTGCCCCTCCGCAACACCGCAGCAAGAAAACAGGGGCCGCCCCGCGGCCTCCGCCAAGGCCAAAAGCCTACAGCACCCGGTATTCCCAGGCGGTCTCCCATCCAAGTACTAACCGGGCCCGACCCTGCTTAGCTTCCGAGATCAGACGAGATCGGGCGTTCTCAGGGTGGTATGGCCGTAGGCAGCCCTGTCCCCGCCAAGAGCCCTCTCGGGTGACGACAACCACGCTCCTACCCCACGCTACGGACTCACTGAGACACGCACAGCAACGGAACGCCTCTAGAACACGCACCTGCCCCACCACGGTCACCCCTGGCAACACCCGCTCTCATCCCCACGCAGCCCTGACCCGCAAAGAGGCCCCTCGGGCCACCGGCAACAGGCTCTCGTCCCACACTACAGCCTCACCGACCCACGCGCAGCAGCGGCACGCCTCCAGAACAAACACCTGCCCCACCGCGGTGACCCCCGGCAACATCCGCTCACATCCCCACGCAACCCAGGCCCCGCCAAGAGCCCTCTCGGGTGACGACAACCACGCTCCTACCCCACACTACAGACTCACTGAGACACGCACAGCAGCGGCACGCCTCTGGGACACACACCTGCCCCACCACGGTGACCCCCATCAACACCCAATCTCATCCCCACGCTACCCTGCCCCGCAAAGAGGCCCCTCGGGCCACCGGCAACAGGCTCTCGTCCCACACTACAGCCTCACCGACCCACGCACAGCAGCGGCACGCCTCCAGAACACACACCTGCCCCACCGCGGTGACCCCCGGCAACATCCGCTCACATCCCCACGCAACCCAGGCCCCGCCAAGAGCCCTCTCGGGTGACGACAACCACGCTCCTACCCCACACTACAGACTCACTGAGACACGCACAGCAGCGGCACGCCTCTGGGACACACACCTGCCCCACCACGGTGACCCCCATCAACACCCAGTCTCATCCCCACGCTACCCTGCCCCGCAAGGAGGCCCCTCGGGCCACCGACAACAGGCTCCCGCCCCACACTACTGACTCACTGAGACACGCACAGCAGCGGCACGCCTCAGGACACACACCTGCCCCACCACGGTGACCCCCGGCAACACCCGCTCTCATCCCCACGCACCCCTGCCCCTCAGAGAGTCCCCTCGGACCACCAGCACCACGCTCCCACCCCACACTGCAGCCCCAACAACTCAAGCACAGCAACGCAACACCTCTAGAACACACACCTGCCCCACCACGGAGACCCCCAGCAATACCCGTTCACATCCCCACGCAACTCTGCCCCGCCAAGATCCCTCTCGGGCGACCACAACCACACTCCTACCCCACACTGCAGCCTCACCGACCCACGCACAGCAGCGGCACGCCTCTAGACACACACCTGCCCCACCACGGAGACCCCCTGCAATACCCGCTCTCATCCCCACGCACCCCTGCCCCGCAAAGAGGCCCCTGGTGCCACTGACAGCAGGCTCCCACCCCACACTGCAGCCCCACCGACTCACGCACAGCAACGGAACACCTCTAGGACACACACCTGCCCCACCACCATCACCCCTGGCAACACCCGCTCTCATCCCCACGCACGCCTGCCCCGCAAAGTGGCCCCTCGGGCCACCGGCAACAGGCTCTCGTCCCACACTACAGCCTCACCGACCCACGCACAGCAGCGGCACGCCTCCAGAACACACACCTGCCCCACCGCGGTGACCCCCGGCAACACCCGCTCACATCCCCACGCAACCCTGCCCCGCCAAGAGCCCTCTCGGGCGACCACAACCACGCTCCCACCCCACACTGCAGCCCCACGGAGGGGGGCTGCAGGCAACACCCACACACACCTGCCTTCACCACGTCGACCCCCTGCATCACCTCTACACATCCCCACGCCCCACATCAAGCCCTCTCGCCTAACCACAACCACGCTCTCACCCCGCACTGCAGCCCCACCCACCCACAGAGCAGAGCGCCAGACAGTCGCAGAGCACACCTGCCCCACCACCGCGACCCCGGCCCTCACCCGCACACCCCTGCCCCTCCGCAACACCGCAGCAAGAAAACAGGGGCCGCCCCGCGGCCTCCGCCAAGGCCAAAAGCCTACAGCACCCGGTATTCCCAGGCGGTCTCCCATCCAAGTACTAACCGGGCCCGACCCTGCTTAGCTTCCGAGATCAGACGAGATCGGGCGTTCTCAGGGTGGTATGGCCGTAGGCAGCCCTGTCCCCGCCAAGAGCCCTCTCGGGTGACGACAACCACGCTCCTACCCCACGCTACGGACTCACTGAGACACGCACAGCAACGGAACGCCTCTAGAACACGCACCTGCCCCACCACGGTCACCCCTGGCAACACCCGCTCTCATCCCCACGCAGCCCTGACCCGCAAAGAGGCCCCTCGGGCCACCGGCAACAGGCTCTCGTCCCACACTACAGCCTCACCGACCCACGCACAGCAGCGGCACGCCTCCAGAACACACACCTGCCCCACCGCGGTGACCCCCGGCAACACCCGCTCACATCCCCACGCAACCCAGGCCCCGCCAAGAGCCCTCTCGGGTGACGACAACCACGCTCCTACCCCACACTACAGACTCACTGAGACACGCACAGCAGCGGCACGCCTCTGGGACACACACCTGCCCCACCACGGTGACCCCCATCAACACCCAGTCTCATCCCCACGCTACCCTGCCCCGCAAGGAGGCCCCTCGGGCCACCGACAACAGGCTCCCGCCCCACACTACTGACTCACTGAGACACGCACAGCAGCGGCACGCCTCAGGACACACACCTGCCCCACCACGGTGACCCCCGGCAACACCCGCTCTCATCCCCACGCACCCCTGCCCCTCAGAGAGTCCCCTCGGACCACCAACACCACGCTCCCACCCCACACTGCAGCCCCAACAACTCAAGCACAGCAACGCAACACCTCTAGAACACACACCTGCCCCACCACGGAGACCCCCAGCAATACCCGTTCACATCCCCACGCAACTCTGCCCCGCCAAGATCCCTCTCGGGCGACCACAACCACACTCCTACCCCACACTGCAGCCTCACCGACCCACGCACAGCAGCGGCACGCCTCTAGACACACACCTGCCCCACCACGGAGACCCCCTGCAATACCCGCTCTCATCCCCACGCACCCCTGCCCCGCAAAGAGGCCCCTGGTGCCACTGACAGCAGGCTCCCACCCCACACTGCAGCCCCACCGACTCACGCACAGCAACGGAACACCTCTAGGACACACACCTGCCCCACCACCATCACCCCTGGCAACACCCGCTCTCATCCCCACGCACACCTGCCCCGCAAAGTGGCCCCTCGGGCCACCGGCAACAGGCTCTCGTCCCACACTACAGCCTCACCGACCCACGCACAGCAGCGGCACGCCTCCAGAACACACACCTGCCCCACCGCGGTGACCCCCGGCAACACCCGCTCACATCCCCACGCAACCCTGCCCCGCCAAGAGCCCTCTCGGGCGACCACAACCACGCTCCCACCCCACACTGCAGCCCCACGGAGGGGGGCTGCAGGCAACGCCCACACACACCTGCCTTCACCACGTCGACCCCCTGCATCACCTCTACACATCCCCACGCCCCACATCAAGCCCTCTCGCCTAACCACAACCACGCTCTCACCCCGCACTGCAGCCCCACCCACCCACAGAGCAGAGCGCCAGACAGTCGCAGAGCACACCTGCCCCACCACCGCGACCCCGGCCCTCACCCGCACACCCCTGCCCCTCCGCAACACCGCAGCAAGAAAACAGGGGCCGCCCCGCGGCCTCCGCCAAGGCCAAAAGCCTACAGCACCCGGTATTCCCAGGCGGTCTCCCATCCAAGTACTAACGGGGCCCGACCCTGCTTAGCTTCCGAGATCAGACGAGATCGGGCGTTCTCAGGGTGGTATGGCCGTAGGCAGCCCTGTCCCCGCCAAGAGCCCTCTCGGGTGACGACAACCACGCTCCTACCCCACGCTACGGACTCACTGAGACACGCACAGCAACGGAACGCCTCTAGAACACGCACCTGCCCCACCACGGTCACCCCTGGCAACACCCGCTCTCATCCCCACGCAGCCCTGACCCGCAAAGAGGCCCCTCGGGCCACCGGCAACAGGCTCTCGTCCCACACTACAGCCTCACCGACCCACGCACAGCAGCGGCACGCCTCCAGAACACACACCTGCCCCACCGCGGTGACCCCCGGCAACACCCGCTCACATCCCCACGCAACCCAGGCCCCGCCAAGAGCCCTCTCGGGTGACGACAACCACGCTCCTACCCCACACTACAGACTCACTGAGACACGCACAGCAGCGGCACGCCTCTGGGACACACACCTGCCCCACCACGGTGACCCCCATCAACACCCAGTCTCATCCCCACGCTACCCTGCCCCGCAAGGAGGCCCCTCGGGCCACCGACAACAGGCTCCCGCCCCGCACTACTGACTCACTGAGACACGCACAGCAGCGGCACGCCTCAGGACACACACCTGCCCCACCACGGTGACCCCCGGCAACACCCGCTCTCATCCCCACGCACCCCTGCCCCTCAGAGAGTCCCCTCGGACCACCAACACCACGCTCCCACCCCACACTGCAGCCCCAACAACTCAAGCACAGCAACGCAACACCTCTAGAACACACACCTGCCCCACCACGGAGACCCCCAGCAATACCCGTTCACATCCCCACGCAACTCTGCCCCGCCAAGATCCCTCTCGGGCGACCACAACCACACTCCTACCCCACACTGCAGCCTCACCGACCCACGCACAGCAGCGGCACGCCTCTAGACACACACCTGCCCCACCACGGAGACCCCCTGCAATACCCGCTCTCATCCCCACGCACCCCTGCCCCGCAAAGAGGCCCCTGGTGCCACTGACAGCAGGCTCCCACCCCACACTGCAGCCCCACCGACTCACGCACAGCAACGGAACACCTCTAGGACACACACCTGCCCCACCACCATCACCCCTGGCAACACCCGCTCTCATCCCCACGCACACCTGCCCCGCAAAGTGGCCCCTCGGGCCACCGGCAACGGGCTCTCGTCCCACACTACAGCCTCACCGACCCACGCACAGCAGCGGCACGCCTCCAGAACACACACCTGCCCCACCGCGGTGACCCCCGGCAACACCCGCTCACATCCCCACGCAACCCTGCCCCGCCAAGAGCCCTCTCGGGCGACCACAACCACGCTCCCACCCCACACTGCAGCCCCACGGAGGGGGGCTGCAGGCAACACCCACACACACCTGCCTTCACCACGTCGACCCCCTGCATCACCTCTACACATCCCCACGCCCCACATCAAGCCCTCTCGCCTAACCACAACCACGCTCTCACCCCGCACTGCAGCCCCACCCACCCACAGAGCAGAGCGCCAGACAGTCGCAGAGCACACCTGCCCCACCACCGCGACCCCGGCCCTCACCCGCACACCCCTGCCCCTCCGCAACACCGCAGCAAGAAAACAGGGGCCGCCCCGCGGCCTCCGCCAAGGCCAAAAGCCTACAGCACCCGGTATTCCCAGGCGGTCTCCCATCCAAGTACTAACCGGGCCCGACCCTGCTTAGCTTCCGAGATCAGACGAGATCGGGCGTTCTCAGGGTGGTATGGCCGTAGGCAGCCCTGTCCCCGCCAAGAGCCCTCTCGGGTGACGACAACCACGCTCCTACCCCACGCTACGGACTCACTGAGACACGCACAGCAACGGAACGCCTCTAGAACACGCACCTGCCCCACCACGGTCACCCCTGGCAACACCCGCTCTCATCCCCACGCAGCCCTGACCCGCAAAGAGGCCCCTCGGGCCACCGGCAACAGGCTCTCGTCCCACACTACAGCCTCACCGACCCACGCACAGCAGCGGCACGCCTCCAGAACACACACCTGCCCCACCGCGGTGACCCCCGGCAACACCCGCTCACATCCCCACGCAACCCAGGCCCCGCCAAGAGCCCTCTCGGGTGACGACAACCACGCTCCTACCCCACACTACAGACTCACTGAGACACGCACAGCAGCGGCACGCCTCTGGGACACACACCTGCCCCACCACGGTGACCCCCATCAACACCCAGTCTCATCCCCACGCTACCCTGCCCCGCAAGGAGGCCCCTCGGGCCACCGACAACAGGCTCCCGCCCCACACTACTGACTCACTGAGACACGCACAGCAGCGGCACGCCTCAGGACACATACCTGCCCCGCCACGGTGACCCCCGGCAACACCCGCTCTCATCCCCACGCACCCCTGCCCCTCAGAGAGTCCCCTCGGACCACCAGCACCACGCTCCCACCCCACACTGCAGCCCCAACAACTCAAGCACAGCAACGCAACACCTCTAGAACACACACCTGCCCCACCACGGAGACCCCCAGCAATACCCGTTCACATCCCCACGCAACTCTGCCCCGCCAAGATCCCTCTCGGGCGACCACAACCACACTCCTACCCCACACTGCAGCCTCACCGACCCACGCACAGCAGCGGCACGCCTCTAGACACACACCTGCCCCACCACGGAGACCCCCTGCAATACCCGCTCTCATCCCCACGCACCCCTGCCCCGCAAAGAGGCCCCTGGTGCCACTGACAGCAGGCTCCCACCCCACACTGCAGCCCCACCGACTCACGCACAGCAACGGAACACCTCTAGGACACACACCTGCCCCACCACCATCACCCCTGGCAACACCCGCTCTCATCCCCACGCACGCCTGCCCCGCAAAGTGGCCCCTCGGGCCACCGGCAACGGGCTCTCGTCCCACACTACAGCCTCACCGACCCACGCACAGCAGCGGCACGCCTCCAGAACACACACCTGCCCCACCGCGGTGACCCCCGGCAACACCCGCTCACATCCCCACGCAACCCTGCCCCGCCAAGAGCCCTCTCGGGCGACCACAACCACGCTCCCACCCCACACTGCAGCCCCACGGAGGGGGGCTGCAGGCAACACCCACACACACCTGCCTTCACCACGTCGACCCCCTGCATCACCTCTACACATCCCCACGCCCCACATCAAGCCCTCTCGCCTAACCACAACCACGCTCTCACCCCGCACTGCAGCCCCACCCACCCACAGAGCAGAGCGCCAGACAGTCGCAGAGCACACCTGCCCCACCACCGCGACCCCGGCCCTCACCCGCACACCCCTGCCCCTCCGCAACACCGCAGCAAGAAAACAGGGGCCGCCCCGCGGCCTCCGCCAAGGCCAAAAGCCTACAGCACCCGGTATTCCCAGGCGGTCTCCCATCCAAGTACTAACCGGGCCCGACCCTGCTTAGCTTCCGAGATCAGACGAGATCGGGCGTTCTCAGGGTGGTATGGCCGTAGGCAGCCCTGTCCCCGCCAAGAGCCCTCTCGGGTGACGACAACCACGCTCCTACCCCACGCTACGGACTCACTGAGACACGCACAGCAACGGAATGCCTCTAGAACACGCACCTGCCCCACCACGGTCACCCCTGGCAACACCCGCTCTCATCCCCACGCCGCCCTGACCCGCAAAGAGGCCCCTCGGGCCACCGGCAACAGGCTCTCGTCCCACACTACAGCCTCACCGACCCACGCACAGCAGCGGCACGCCTCCAGGACACACACCTGCCCCACCGCGGTGACCCCCGGCAACATCCGCTCACATCCCCACGCAACCCAGGCCCCGCCAAGAGCCCTCTCGGGTGACGACAACCACGCTCCTACCCCACACTACAGACTCACTGAGACACGCACAGCAGCGGCACGCCTCTGGGACACACACCTGCCCCACCACGGTGACCCCCATCAACACCCAGTCTCATCCCCACGCTACCCTGCCCCGCAAGGAGGCCCCTCGGGCCACCGACAACAGGCTCCCGCCCCACACTACTGACTCACTGAGACACGCACAGCAGCGGCACGCCTCAGGACACATACCTGCCCCGCCACGGTGACCCCCGGCAACACCCGCTCTCATCCCCACGCACCCCTGCCCCTCAGAGAGTCCCCTCGGACCACCAGCACCACGCTCCCACCCCACACTGCAGCCCCAACAACTCAAGCACAGCAACGCAACACCTCTAGAACACACACCTGCCCCACCACGGAGACCCCCAGCAATACCCGTTCACATCCCCACGCAACTCTGCCCCGCCAAGATCCCTCTCGGGCGACCACAACCACACTCCTACCCCACACTGCAGCCTCACCGACCCACGCACAGCAGCGGCACGCCTCTAGACACACACCTGCCCCACCACGGAGACCCCCTGCAATACCCGCTCTCATCCCCACGCACCCCTGCCCCGCAAAGAGGCCCCTGGTGCCACTGACAGCAGGCTCCCACCCCACACTGCAGCCCCACCGACTCACGCACAGCAACGGAACACCTCTAGGACACACACCTGCCCCACCACCATCACCCCTGGCAACACCCGCTCTCATCCCCACGCACGCCTGCCCCGCAAAGTGGCCCCTCGGGCCACCGGCAACAGGCTCTCGTCCCACACTACAGCCTCACCGACCCACGCACAGCAGCGGCACGCCTCCAGAACACACACCTGCCCCACCGCGGTGACCCCCGGCAACACCCGCTCACATCCCCACGCAACCCTGCCCCGCCAAGAGCCCTCTCGGGCGACCACAACCACGCTCCCACCCCACACTGCAGCCCCACGGAGGGGGGCTGCAGGCAACACCCACACACACCTGCCTTCACCACGTCGACCCCCTGCATCACCTCTACACATCCCCACGCCCCACATCAAGCCCTCTCGCCTAACCACAACCACGCTCTCACCCCGCACTGCAGCCCCACCCACCCACAGAGCAGAGCGCCAGACAGTCGCAGAGCACACCTGCCCCACCACCGCGACCCCGGCCCTCACCCGCACACCCCTGCCCCTCCGCAACACCGCAGCAAGAAAAAAGGGGCCGCCCCGCGGCCTCCGCCAAGGCCAAAAGCCTACAGCACCCGGTATTCCCAGGCGGTCTCCCATCCAAGTACTAACCGGGCCCGACCCTGCTTAGCTTCCGAGATCAGACGAGATCGGGCGTTCTCAGGGTGGTATGGCCGTAGGCAGCCCTGTCCCCGCCAAGAGCCCTCTCGGGTGACGACAACCACGCTCCTACCCCACGCTACGGACTCACTGAGACACGCACAGCAACGGAACGCCTCTAGAACACGCACCTGCCCCACCACGGTCACCCCTGGCAACACCCGCTCTCATCCCCACGCAGCCCTGACCCGCAAAGAGGCCCCTCGGGCCACCGGCAACAGGCTCTCGTCCCACACTACAGCCTCACCGACCCACGCACAGCAGCGGCACGCCTCCAGAACACACACCTGCCCCACCGCGGTGACCCCCGGCAACACCCGCTCACATCCCCACGCAACCCAGGCCCCGCCAAAGGCCCTCTCGGGTGACGACAACCACGCTCCTACCCCACACTACAGACTCACTGAGACACGCACAGCAGCGGCACGCCTCTGGGACACACACCTGCCCCACCACGGTGACCCCCATCAACACCCAGTCTCATCCCCACGCTACCCTGCCCCGCAAGGAGGCCCCTCGGGCCACCGACAACAGGCTCCCGCCCCACACTACTGACTCACTGAGACACGCACAGCAGCGGCACGCCTCAGGACACACACCTGCCCCACCACGGTGACCCCCGGCAACACCCGCTCTCATCCCCACGCACCCCTGCCCCTCAGAGAGTCCCCTCGGACCACCAACACCACGCTCCCACCCCACACTGCAGCCCCAACAACTCAAGCACAGCAACGCAACACCTCTAGAACACACACCTGCCCCACCACGGAGACCCCCAGCAATACCCGTTCACATCCCCACGCAACTCTGCCCCGCCAAGATCCCTCTCGGGCGACCACAACCACACTCCTACCCCACACTGCAGCCTCACCGACCCACGCACAGCAGCGGCACGCCTCTAGACACACACCTGCCCCACCACGGAGACCCCCTGCAATACCCGCTCTCATCCCCACGCACCCCTGCCCCGCAAAGAGGCCCCTGGTGCCACTGACAGCAGGCTCCCACCCCACACTGCAGCCCCACCGACTCACGCACAGCAACGGAACACCTCTAGGACACACACCTGCCCCACCACCAGCACCCCTGGCAACACCCGCTCTCATCCCCACGCACACCTGCCCCGCAAAGTGGCCCCTCGGGCCACCGGCAACAGGCTCTCGTCCCACACTACAGCCTCACCGACCCACGCACAGCAGCGGCACGCCTCCAGAACACACACCTGCCCCACCGCGGTGACCCCCGGCAACACCCGCTCACATCCCCACGCAACCCTGCCCCGCCAAGAGCCCTCTCGGGCGACCACAACCCCGCTCCCACCCCACACTGCAGCCCCACGGAGGGGGGCTGCAGGCAACGCCCACACACACCTGCCTTCACCACGTCGACCCCCTGCATCACCTCTACACATCCCCACGCCCCACATCAAGCCCTCTCGCCTAACCACAACCACGCTCTCACCCCGCACTGCAGCCCCACCCACCCACAGAGCAGAGCGCCAGACAGTCGCAGAGCACACCTGCCCCACCACCGCGACCCCGGCCCTCACCCGCACACCCCTGCCCCTCCGCAACACCGCAGCAAGAAAACAGGGGCCGCCCCGCGGCCTCCGCCAAGGCCAAAAGCCTACAGCACCCGGTATTCCCAGGCGGTCTCCCATCCAAGTACTAACCGGGCCCGACCCTGCTTAGCTTCCGAGATCAGACGAGATCGGGCGTTCTCAGGGTGGTATGGCCGTAGGCAGCCCTGTCCCCGCCAAGAGCCCTCTCGGGTGACGACAACCACGCTCCTACCCCACGCTACGGACTCACTGAGACACGCACAGCAACGGAACGCCTCTAGAACACGCACCTGCCCCACCACGGTCACCCCTGGCAACACCCGCTCTCATCCCCACGCAGCCCTGACCCGCAAAGAGGCCCCTCGGGCCACCGGCAACAGGCTCTCGTCCCACACTACAGCCTCACCGACCCACGCACAGCAGCGGCACGCCTCCAGAACACACACCTGCCCCACCGCGGTGACCCCCGGCAACACCCGCTCACATCCCCACGCAACCCAGGCCCCGCCAAGAGCCCTCTCGGGTGACGACAACCACGCTCCTACCCCACACTACAGACTCACTGAGACACGCACAGCAGCGGCACGCCTCTGGGACACACACCTGCCCCACCACGGTGACCCCCATCAACACCCAGTCTCATCCCCACGCTACCCTGCCCCGCAAGGAGGCCCCTCGGGCCACCGACAACAGGCTCCCGCCCCACACTACTGACTCACTGAGACACGCACAGCAGCGGCACGCCTCAGGACACACACCTGCCCCACCACGGTGACCCCCGGCAACACCCGCTCTCATCCCCACGCACCCCTGCCCCTCAGAGAGTCCCCTCGGACCACCAACACCACGCTCCCACCCCACACTGCAGCCCCAACAACTCAAGCACAGCAACGCAACACCTCTAGAACACACACCTGCCCCACCACGGAGACCCCCAGCAATACCCGTTCACATCCCCACGCAACTCTGCCCCGCCAAGATCCCTCTCGGGCGACCACAACCACACTCCTACCCCACACTGCAGCCTCACCGACCCACGCACAGCAGCGGCACGCCTCTAGACACACACCTGCCCCACCACGGAGACCCCCTGCAATACCCGCTCTCATCCCCACGCACCCCTGCCCCGCAAAGAGGCCCCTGGTGCCACTGACAGCAGGCTCCCACCCCACACTGCAGCCCCACCGACTCACGCACAGCAACGGAACACCTCTAGGACACACACCTGCCCCACCACCATCACCCCTGGCAACACCCGCTCTCATCCCCACGCACACCTGCCCCGCAAAGTGGCCCCTCGGGCCACCGGCAACAGGCTCTCGTCCCACACTACAGCCTCACCGACCCACGCACAGCAGCGGCACGCCTCCAGAACACACACCTGCCCCACCGCGGTGACCCCCGGCAACACCCGCTCACATCCCCACGCAACCCTGCCCCGCCAAGAGCCCTCTCGGGCGACCACAACCACGCTCCCACCCCACACTGCAGCCCCACGGAGGGGGGCTGCAGGCAACGCCCACACACACCTGCCTTCACCACGTCGACCCCCTGCATCACCTCTACACATCCCCACGCCCCACATCAAGCCCTCTCGCCTAACCACAACCACGCTCTCACCCCGCACTGCAGCCCCACCCACCCACAGAGCAGAGCGCCAGACAGTCGCAGAGCACACCTGCCCCACCACCGCGACCCCGGCCCTCACCCGCACACCCCTGCCCCTCCGCAACACCGCAGCAAGAAAACAGGGGCCGCCCCGCGGCCTCCGCCAAGGCCAAAAGCCTACAGCACCCGGTATTCCCAGGCGGTCTCCCATCCAAGTACTAACGGGGCCCGACCCTGCTTAGCTTCCGAGATCAGACGAGATCGGGCGTTCTCAGGGTGGTATGGCCGTAGGCAGCCCTGTCCCCGCCAAGAGCCCTCTCGGGTGACGACAACCACGCTCCTACCCCACGCTACGGACTCACTGAGACACGCACAGCAACGGAACGCCTCTAGAACACGCACCTGCCCCACCACGGTCACCCCTGGCAACACCCGCTCTCATCCCCACGCAGCCCTGACCCGCAAAGAGGCCCCTCGGGCCACCGGCAACAGGCTCTCGTCCCACACTACAGCCTCACCGACCCACGCACAGCAGCGGCACGCCTCCAGAACACACACCTGCCCCACCGCGGTGACCCCCGGCAACACCCGCTCACATCCCCACGCAACCCAGGCCCCGCCAAGAGCCCTCTCGGGTGACGACAACCACGCTCCTACCCCACACTACAGACTCACTGAGACACGCACAGCAGCGGCACGCCTCTGGGACACACACCTGCCCCACCACGGTGACCCCCATCAACACCCAGTCTCATCCCCACGCTACCCTGCCCCGCAAGGAGGCCCCTCGGGCCACCGACAACAGGCTCCCGCCCCACACTACTGACTCACTGAGACACGCACAGCAGCGGCACGCCTCAGGACACACACCTGCCCCACCACGGTGACCCCCGGCAACACCCGCTCTCATCCCCACGCACCCCTGCCCCTCAGAGAGTCCCCTCGGACCACCAGCACCACGCTCCCACCCCACACTGCAGCCCCAACAACTCAAGCACAGCAACGCAACACCTCTAGAACACACACCTGCCCCACCACGGAGACCCCCAGCAATACCCGTTCACATCCCCACGCAACTCTGCCCCGCCAAGATCCCTCTCGGGCGACCACAACCACACTCCTACCCCACACTGCAGCCTCACCGACCCACGCACAGCAGCGGCACGCCTCTAGACACACACCTGCCCCACCACGGAGACCCCCTGCAATACCCGCTCTCATCCCCACGCACCCCTGCCCCGCAAAGAGGCCCCTGGTGCCACTGACAGCAGGCTCCCACCCCACACTGCAGCCCCACCGACTCACGCACAGCAACGGAACACCTCTAGGACACACACCTGCCCCACCACCAGCACCCCTGGCAACACCCGCTCTCATCCCCACGCACACCTGCCCCGCAAAGTGGCCCCTCGGGCCACCGGCAACAGGCTCTCGTCCCACACTACAGCCTCACCGACCCACGCACAGCAGCGGCACGCCTCCAGAACACACACCTGCCCCACCGCGGTGACCCCCGGCAACACCCGCTCACATCCCCACGCAACCCTGCCCCGCCAAGAGCCCTCTCGGGCGACCACAACCACGCTCCCACCCCACACTGCAGCCCCACGGAGGGGGGCTGCAGGCAACACCCACACACACCTGCCTTCACCACGTCGACCCCCTGCATCACCTCTACACATCCCCACGCCCCACATCAAGCCCTCTCGCCTAACCACAACCACGCTCTCACCCCGCACTGCAGCCCCACCCACCCACAGAGCAGAGCGCCAGACAGTCGCAGAGCACACCTGCCCCACCACCGCGACCCCGGCCCTCACCCGCACACCCCTGCCCCTCCGCAACACCGCAGCAAGAAAACAGGGGCCGCCCCGCGGCCTCCGCCAAGGCCAAAAGCCTACAGCACCCGGTATTCCCAGGCGGTCTCCCATCCAAGTACTAACCGGGCCCGACCCTGCTTAGCTTCCGAGATCAGACGAGATCGGGCGTTCTCAGGGTGGTATGGCCGTAGGCAGCCCTGTCCCCGCCAAGAGCCCTCTCGGGTGACGACAACCACGCTCCTACCCCACGCTACGGACTCACTGAGACACGCACAGCAACGGAACGCCTCTAGAACACGCACCTGCCCCACCACGGTCACCCCTGGCAACACCCGCTCTCATCCCCACGCAGCCCTGACCCGCAAAGAGGCCCCTCGGGCCACCGGCAACAGGCTCTCGTCCCACACTACAGCCTCACCGACCCACGCGCAGCAGCGGCACGCCTCCAGAACAAACACCTGCCCCACCGCGGTGACCCCCGGCAACACCCGCTCACATCCCCACGCAACCCAGGCCCCGCCAAGAGCCCTCTCGGGTGACGACAACCACGCTCCTACCCCACACTACAGACTCACTGAGACACGCACAGCAGCGGCACGCCTCTGGGACACACACCTGCCCCACCACGGTGACCCCCATCAACACCCAATCTCATCCCCACGCTACCCTGCCCCGCAAAGAGGCCCCTCGGGCCACCGGCAACAGGCTCTCGTCCCACACTACAGCCTCACCGACCCACGCACAGCAGCGGCACGCCTCCAGAACACACACCTGCCCCACCGCGGTGACCCCCGGCAACATCCGCTCACATCCCCACGCAACCCAGGCCCCGCCAAGAGCCCTCTCGGGTGACGACAACCACGCTCCTACCCCACACTACAGACTCACTGAGACACGCACAGCAGCGGCACGCCTCTGGGACACACACCTGCCCCACCACGGTGACCCCCATCAACACCCAGTCTCATCCCCACGCTACCCTGCCCCGCAAGGAGGCCCCTCGGGCCACCGACAACAGGCTCCCGCCCCACACTACTGACTCACTGAGACACGCACAGCAGCGGCACGCCTCAGGACACACACCTGCCCCACCACGGTGACCCCCGGCAACACCCGCTCTCATCCCCACGCACCCCTGCCCCTCAGAGAGTCCCCTCGGACCACCAGCACCACGCTCCCACCCCACACAGCAGCCCCAACAACTCAAGCACAGCAACGCAACACCTCTAGAACACACACCTGCCCCACCACGGAGACCCCCAGCAATACCCGTTCACATCCCCACGCAACTCTGCCCCGCCAAGATCCCTCTCGGGCGACCACAACCACACTCCTACCCCACACTGCAGCCTCACCGACCCACGCACAGCAGCGGCACGCCTCTAGACACACACCTGCCCCACCACGGAGACCCCCTGCAATACCCGCTCTCATCCCCACGCACCCCTGCCCCGCAAAGAGGCCCCTGGTGCCACTGACAGCAGGCTCCCACCCCACACTGCAGCCCCACCGACTCACGCACAGCAACGGAACACCTCTAGGACACACACCTGCCCCACCACCATCACCCCTGGCAACACCCGCTCTCATCCCCATGCACGCCTGCCCCGCAAAGTGGCCCCTCGGGCCACCGGCAACAGGCTCTCGTCCCACACTACAGCCTCACCGACCCACGCACAGCAGCGGCACGCCTCCAGAACACACACCTGCCCCACCGCGGTGACCCCCGGCAACACCCGCTCACATCCCCACGCAACCCTGCCCCGCCAAGAGCCCTCTCGGGCGACCACAACCACGCTCCCACCCCACACTGCAGCCCCACGGAGGGGGGCTGCAGGCAACACCCACACACACCTGCCTTCACCACGTCGACCCCCTGCATCACCTCTACACATCCCCACGCCCCACATCAAGCCCTCTCGCCTAACCACAACCACGCTCTCACCCCGCACTGCAGCCCCACCCACCCACAGAGCAGAGCGCCAGACAGTCGCAGAGCACACCTGCCCCACCACCGCGACCCCGGCCCTCACCCGCACACCCCTGCCCCTCCGCAACACCGCAGCAAGAAAACAGGGGCCGCCCCGCGGCCTCCGCCAAGGCCAAAAGCCTACAGCACCCGGTATTCCCAGGCGGTCTCCCATCCAAGTACTAACCGGGCCCGACCCTGCTTAGCTTCCGAGATCAGACGAGATCGGGCGTTCTCAGGGTGGTATGGCCGTAGGCAGCCCTGTCCCCGCCAAGAGCCCTCTCGGGTGACGACAACCACGCTCCTACCCCACGCTACGGACTCACTGAGACACGCACAGCAACGGAACGCCTCTAGAACACGCACCTGCCCCACCACGGTCACCCCTGGCAACACCCGCTCTCATCCCCACGCAGCCCTGACCCGCAAAGAGGCCCCTCGGGCCACCGGCAACAGGCTCTCGTCCCACACTACAGCCTCACCGACCCACGCGCAGCAGCGGCACGCCTCCAGAACAAACACCTGCCCCACCGCGGTGACCCCCGGCAACATCCGCTCACATCCCCACGCAACCCAGGCCCCGCCAAGAGCCCTCTCGGGTGACGACAACCACGCTCCTACCCCACACTACAGACTCACTGAGACACGCACAGCAGCGGCACGCCTCTGGGACACACACCTGCCCCACCACGGTGACCCCCATCAACACCCAATCTCATCCCCACGCTACCCTGCCCCGCAAAGAGGCCCCTCGGGCCACCGGCAACAGGCTCTCGTCCCACACTACAGCCTCACCGACCCACGCACAGCAGCGGCACGCCTCCAGAACACACACCTGCCCCACCGCGGTGACCCCCGGCAACATCCGCTCACATCCCCACGCAACCCAGGCCCCGCCAAGAGCCCTCTCGGGTGACGACAACCACGCTCCTACCCCACACTACAGACTCACTGAGACACGCACAGCAGCGGCACGCCTCTGGGACACACACCTGCCCCACCACGGTGACCCCCATCAACACCCAGTCTCATCCCCACGCTACCCTGCCCCGCAAGGAGGCCCCTCGGGCCACCGACAACAGGCTCCCGCCCCACACTACTGACTCACTGAGACACGCACAGCAGCGGCACGCCTCAGGACACACACCTGCCCCACCACGGTGACCCCCGGCAACACCCGCTCTCATCCCCACGCACCCCTGCCCCTCAGAGAGTCCCCTCGGACCACCAGCACCACGCTCCCACCCCACACTGCAGCCCCAACAACTCAAGCACAGCAACGCAACACCTCTAGAACACACACCTGCCCCACCACGGAGACCCCCAGCAATACCCGTTCACATCCCCACGCAACTCTGCCCCGCCAAGATCCCTCTCGGGCGACCACAACCACACTCCTACCCCACACTGCAGCCTCACCGACCCACGCACAGCAGCGGCACGCCTCTAGACACACACCTGCCCCACCACGGAGACCCCCTGCAATACCCGCTCTCATCCCCACGCACCCCTGCCCCGCAAAGAGGCCCCTGGTGCCACTGACAGCAGGCTCCCACCCCACACTGCAGCCCCACCGACTCACGCACAGCAACGGAACACCTCTAGGACACACACCTGCCCCACCACCATCACCCCTGGCAACACCCGCTCTCATCCCCACGCACGCCTGCCCCGCAAAGTGGCCCCTCGGGCCACCGGCAACAGGCTCTCGTCCCACACTACAGCCTCACCGACCCACGCACAGCAGCGGCACGCCTCCAGAACACACACCTGCCCCACCGCGGTGACCCCCGGCAACACCCGCTCACATCCCCACGCAACCCTGCCCCGCCAAGAGCCCTCTCGGGCGACCACAACCACGCTCCCACCCCACACTGCAGCCCCACGGAGGGGGGCTGCAGGCAACACCCACACACACCTGCCTTCACCACGTCGACCCCCTGCATCACCTCTACACATCCCCACGCCCCACATCAAGCCCTCTCGCCTAACCACAACCACGCTCTCACCCCGCACTGCAGCCCCACCCACCCACAGAGCAGAGCGCCAGACAGTCGCAGAGCACACCTGCCCCACCACCGCGACCCCGGCCCTCACCCGCACACCCCTGCCCCTCCGCAACACCGCAGCAAGAAAACAGGGGCCGCCCCGCGGCCTCCGCCAAGGCCAAAAGCCTACAGCACCCGGTATTCCCAGGCGGTCTCCCATCCAAGTACTAACCGGGCCCGACCCTGCTTAGCTTCCGAGATCAGACGAGATCGGGCGTTCTCAGGGTGGTATGGCCGTAGGCAGCCCTGTCCCCGCCAAGAGCCCTCTCGGGTGACGACAACCACGCTCCTACCCCACGCTACGGACTCACTGAGACACGCACAGCAACGGAACGCCTCTAGAACACGCACCTGCCCCACCACGGTCACCCCTGGCAACACCCGCTCTCATCCCCACGCAGCCCTGACCCGCAAAGAGGCCCCTCGGGCCACCGGCAACAGGCTCTCGTCCCACACTACAGCCTCACCGACCCACGCACAGCAGCGGCACGCCTCCAGAACACACACCTGCCCCACCGCGGTGACCCCCGGCAACACCCGCTCACATCCCCACGCAACCCAGGCCCCGCCAAGAGCCCTCTCGGGTGACGACAACCACGCTCCTACCCCACACTACAGACTCACTGAGACACGCACAGCAGCGGCACGCCTCTGGGACACACACCTGCCCCACCACGGTGACCCCCATCAACACCCAGTCTCATCCCCACGCTACCCTGCCCCGCAAGGAGGCCCCTCGGGCCACCGACAACAGGCTCCCGCCCCACACTACTGACTCACTGAGACACGCACAGCAGCGGCACGCCTCAGGACACACACCTGCCCCACCACGGTGACCCCCGGCAACACCCGCTCTCATCCCCACGCACCCCTGCCCCTCAGAGAGTCCCCTCGGACCACCAACACCACGCTCCCACCCCACACTGCAGCCCCAACAACTCAAGCACAGCAACGCAACACCTCTAGAACACACACCTGCCCCACCACGGAGACCCCCAGCAATACCCGTTCACATCCCCACGCAACTCTGCCCCGCCAAGATCCCTCTCGGGCGACCACAACCACACTCCTACCCCACACTGCAGCCTCACCGACCCACGCACAGCAGCGGCACGCCTCTAGACACACACCTGCCCCACCACGGAGACCCCCTGCAATACCCGCTCTCATCCCCACGCACCCCTGCCCCGCAAAGAGGCCCCTGGTGCCACTGACAGCAGGCTCCCACCCCACACTGCAGCCCCACCGACTCACGCACAGCAACGGAACACCTCTAGGACACACACCTGCCCCACCACCATCACCCCTGGCAACACCCGCTCTCATCCCCACGCACACCTGCCCCGCAAAGTGGCCCCTCGGGCCACCGGCAACAGGCTCTCGTCCCACACTACAGCCTCACCGACCCACGCACAGCAGCGGCACGCCTCCAGAACACACACCTGCCCCACCGCGGTGACCCCCGGCAACACCCGCTCACATCCCCACGCAACCCTGCCCCGCCAAGAGCCCTCTCGGGCGACCACAACCACGCTCCCACCCCACACTGCAGCCCCACGGAGGGGGGCTGCAGGCAACGCCCACACACACCTGCCTTCACCACGTCGACCCCCTGCATCACCTCTACACATCCCCACGCCCCACATCAAGCCCTCTCGCCTAACCACAACCACGCTCTCACCCCGCACTGCAGCCCCACCCACCCACAGAGCAGAGCGCCAGACAGTCGCAGAGCACACCTGCCCCACCACCGCGACCCCGGCCCTCACCCGCACACCCCTGCCCCTCCGCAACACCGCAGCAAGAAAACAGGGGCCGCCCCGCGGCCTCCGCCAAGGCCAAAAGCCTACAGCACCCGGTATTCCCAGGCGGTCTCCCATCCAAGTACTAACCGGGCCCGACCCTGCTTAGCTTCCGAGATCAGACGAGATCGGGCGTTCTCAGGGTGGTATGGCCGTAGGCAGCCCTGTCCCCGCCAAGAGCCCTCTCGGGTGACGACAACCACGCTCCTACCCCACGCTACGGACTCACTGAGACACGCACAGCAACGGAACGCCTCTAGAACACGCACCTGCCCCACCACGGTCACCCCTGGCAACACCCGCTCTCATCCCCACGCAGCCCTGACCCGCAAAGAGGCCCCTCGGGCCACCGGCAACAGGCTCTCGTCCCACACTACAGCCTCACCGACCCACGCACAGCAGCGGCACGCCTCCAGAACACACACCTGCCCCACCGCGGTGACCCCCGGCAACACCCGCTCACATCCCCACGCAACCCAGGCCCCGCCAAAGGCCCTCTCGGGTGACGACAACCACGCTCCTACCCCACACTACAGACTCACTGAGACACGCACAGCAGCGGCACGCCTCTGGGACACACACCTGCCCCACCACGGTGACCCCCATCAACACCCAGTCTCATCCCCACGCTACCCTGCCCCGCAAGGAGGCCCCTCGGGCCACCGACAACAGGCTCCCGCCCCACACTACTGACTCACTGAGACACGCACAGCAGCGGCACGCCTCAGGACACACACCTGCCCCACCCCGGTGACCCCCGGCAACACCCGCTCTCATCCCCACGCACCCCTGCCCCTCAGAGAGTCCCCTCGGACCACCAGCACCACGCTCCCACCCCACACTGCAGCCCCAACAACTCAAGCACAGCAACGCAACACCTCTAGAACACACACCTGCCCCACCACGGAGACCCCCAGCAATACCCGTTCACATCCCCACGCAACTCTGCCCCGCCAAGATCCCTCTCGGGCGACCACAACCACACTCCTACCCCACACTGCAGCCTCACCGACCCACGCACAGCAGCGGCACGCCTCTAGACACACACCTGCCCCACCACGGAGACCCCCTGCAATACCCGCTCTCATCCCCACGCACCCCTGCCCCGCAAAGAGGCCCCTGGTGCCACTGACAGCAGGCTCCCACCCCACACTGCAGCCCCACCGACTCACGCACAGCAACGGAACACCTCTAGGACACACACCTGCCCCACCACCAGCACCCCTGGCAACACCCGCTCTCATCCCCACGCACACCTGCCCCGCAAAGTGGCCCCTCGGGCCACCGGCAACAGGCTCTCGTCCCACACTACAGCCTCACCGACCCACGCACAGCAGCGGCACGCCTCCAGAACACACACCTGCCCCACCGCGGTGACCCCCGGCAACACCCGCTCACATCCCCACGCAACCCTGCCCCGCCAAGAGCCCTCTCGGGCGACCACAACCACGCTCCCACCCCACACTGCAGCCCCACGGAGGGGGGCTGCAGGCAACACCCACACACACCTGCCTTCACCACGTCGACCCCCTGCATCACCTCTACACATCCCCACGCCCCACATCAAGCCCTCTCGCCTAACCACAACCACGCTCTCACCCCGCACTGCAGCCCCACCCACCCACAGAGCAGAGCGCCAGACAGTCGCAGAGCACACCTGCCCCACCACCGCGACCCCGGCCCTCACCCGCACACCCCTGCCCCTCCGCAACACCGCAGCAAGAAAACAGGGGCCGCCCCGCGGCCTCCGCCAAGGCCAAAAGCCTACAGCACCCGGTATTCCCAGGCGGTCTCCCATCCAAGTACTAACCGGGCCCGACCCTGCTTAGCTTCCGAGATCAGACGAGATCGGGCGTTCTCAGGGTGGTATGGCCGTAGGCAGCCCTGTCCCCGCCAAGAGCCCTCTCGGGTGACGACAACCACGCTCCTACCCCACGCTACGGACTCACTGAGACACGCACAGCAACGGAACGCCTCTAGAACACGCACCTGCCCCACCACGGTCACCCCTGGCAACACCCGCTCTCATCCCCACGCAGCCCTGACCCGCAAAGAGGCCCCTCAGGCCACCGGCAACAGGCTCTCGTCCCACACTACAGCCTCACCGACCCACGCGCAGCAGCGGCACGCCTCCAGAACAAACACCTGCCCCACCGCGGTGACCCCCGGCAACATCCGCTCACATCCCCACGCAACCCAGGCCCCGCCAAGAGCCCTCTCGGGTGACGACAACCACGCTCCTACCCCACACTACAGACTCACTGAGACACGCACAGCAGCGGCACGCCTCTGGGACACACACCTGCCCCACCACGGTGACCCCCATCAACACCCAATCTCATCCCCACGCTACCCTGCCCCGCAAAGAGGCCCCTCGGGCCACCGGCAACAGGCTCTCGTCCCACACTACAGCCTCACCGACCCACGCACAGCAGCGGCACGCCTCCAGAACACACACCTGCCCCACCGCGGTGACCCCCGGCAACATCCGCTCACATCCCCACGCAACCCAGGCCCCGCCAAGAGCCCTCTCGGGTGACGACAACCACGCTCCTACCCCACACTACAGACTCACTGAGACACGCACAGCAGCGGCACGCCTCTGGGACACACACCTGCCCCACCACGGTGACCCCCATCAACACCCAGTCTCATCCCCACGCTACCCTGCCCCGCAAGGAGGCCCCTCGGGCCACCGACAACAGGCTCCCGCCCCACACTACTGACTCACTGAGACACGCACAGCAGCGGCACGCCTCAGGACACACACCTGCCCCACCACGGTGACCCCCGGCAACACCCGCTCTCATCCCCACGCACCCCTGCCCCTCAGAGAGTCCCCTCGGACCACCAGCACCACGCTCCCACCCCACACTGCAGCCCCAACAACTCAAGCACAGCAACGCAACACCTCTAGAACACACACCTGCCCCACCACGGAGACCCCCAGCAATACCCGTTCACATCCCCACGCAACTCTGCCCCGCCAAGATCCCTCTCGGGCGACCACAACCACACTCCTACCCCACACTGCAGCCTCACCGACCCACGCACAGCAGCGGCACGCCTCTAGACACACACCTGCCCCACCACGGAGACCCCCTGCAATACCCGCTCTCATCCCCACGCACCCCTGCCCCGCAAAGAGGCCCCTGGTGCCACTGACAGCAGGCTCCCACCCCACACTGCAGCCCCACCGACTCACGCACAGCAACGGAACACCTCTAGGACACACACCTGCCCCACCACCATCACCCCTGGCAACACCCGCTCTCATCCCCACGCACGCCTGCCCCGCAAAGTGGCCCCTCGGGCCACCGGCAACAGGCTCTCGTCCCACACTACAGCCTCACCGACCCACGCACAGCAGCGGCACGCCTCCAGAACACACACCTGCCCCACCGCGGTGACCCCCGGCAACACCCGCTCACATCCCCACGCAACCCTGCCCCGCCAAGAGCCCTCTCGGGCGACCACAACCACGCTCCCACCCCACACTGCAGCCCCACGGAGGGGGGCTGCAGGCAACACCCACACACACCTGCCTTCACCACGTCGACCCCCTGCATCACCTCTACACATCCCCACGCCCCACATCAAGCCCTCTCGCCTAACCACAACCACGCTCTCACCCCGCACTGCAGCCCCACCCACCCACAGAGCAGAGCGCCAGACAGTCGCAGAGCACACCTGCCCCACCACCGCGACCCCGGCCCTCACCCGCACACCCCTGCCCCTCCGCAACACCGCAGCAAGAAAACAGGGGCCGCCCCGCGGCCTCCGCCAAGGCCAAAAGCCTACAGCACCCGGTATTCCCAGGCGGTCTCCCATCCAAGTACTAACCGGGCCCGACCCTGCTTAGCTTCCGAGATCAGACGAGATCGGGCGTTCTCAGGGTGGTATGGCCGTAGGCAGCCCTGTCCCCGCCAAGAGCCCTCTCGGGTGACGACAACCACGCTCCTACCCCACGCTACGGACTCACTGAGACACGCACAGCAACGGAACGCCTCTAGAACACGCACCTGCCCCACCACGGTCACCCCTGGCAACACCCGCTCTCATCCCCACGCAGCCCTGACCCGCAAAGAGGCCCCTCAGGCCACCGGCAACAGGCTCTCGTCCCACACTACAGCCTCACCGACCCACGCGCAGCAGCGGCACGCCTCCAGAACAAACACCTGCCCCACCGCGGTGACCCCCGGCAACATCCGCTCACATCCCCACGCAACCCAGGCCCCGCCAAGAGCCCTCTCGGGTGACGACAACCACGCTCCTACCCCACACTACAGACTCACTGAGACACGCACAGCAGCGGCACGCCTCTGGGACACACACCTGCCCCACCACGGTGACCCCCATCAACACCCAATCTCATCCCCACGCTACCCTGCCCCGCAAAGAGGCCCCTCGGGCCACCGGCAACAGGCTCTCGTCCCACACTACAGCCTCACCGACCCACGCACAGCAGCGGCACGCCTCCAGAACACACACCTGCCCCACCGCGGTGACCCCCGGCAACATCCGCTCACATCCCCACGCAACCCAGGCCCCGCCAAGAGCCCTCTCGGGTGACGACAACCACGCTCCTACCCCACACTACAGACTCACTGAGACACGCACAGCAGCGGCACGCCTCTGGGACACACACCTGCCCCACCACGGTGACCCCCATCAACACCCAGTCTCATCCCCACGCTACCCTGCCCCGCAAGGAGGCCCCTCGGGCCACCGACAACAGGCTCCCGCCCCACACTACTGACTCACTGAGACACGCACAGCAGCGGCACGCCTCAGGACACACACCTGCCCCACCACGGTGACCCCCGGCAACACCCGCTCTCATCCCCACGCACCCCTGCCCCTCAGAGAGTCCCCTCGGACCACCAGCACCACGCTCCCACCCCACACTGCAGCCCCAACAACTCAAGCACAGCAACGCAACACCTCTAGAACACACACCTGCCCCACCACGGAGACCCCCAGCAATACCCGTTCACATCCCCACGCAACTCTGCCCCGCCAAGATCCCTCTCGGGCGACCACAACCACACTCCTACCCCACACTGCAGCCTCACCGACCCACGCACAGCAGCGGCACGCCTCTAGACACACACCTGCCCCACCACGGAGACCCCCTGCAATACCCGCTCTCATCCCCACGCACCCCTGCCCCGCAAAGAGGCCCCTGGTGCCACTGACAGCAGGCTCCCACCCCACACTGCAGCCCCACCGACTCACGCACAGCAACGGAACACCTCTAGGACACACACCTGCCCCACCACCATCACCCCTGGCAACACCCGCTCTCATCCCCACGCACGCCTGCCCCGCAAAGTGGCCCCTCGGGCCACCGGCAACAGGCTCTCGTCCCACACTACAGCCTCACCGACCCACGCACAGCAGCGGCACGCCTCCAGAACACACACCTGCCCCACCGCGGTGACCCCCGGCAACACCCGCTCACATCCCCACGCAACCCTGCCCCGCCAAGAGCCCTCTCGGGCGACCACAACCACGCTCCCACCCCACACTGCAGCCCCACGGAGGGGGGCTGCAGGCAACACCCACACACACCTGCCTTCACCACGTCGACCCCCTGCATCACCTCTACACATCCCCACGCCCCACATCAAGCCCTCTCGCCTAACCACAACCACGCTCTCACCCCGCACTGCAGCCCCACCCACCCACAGAGCAGAGCGCCAGACAGTCGCAGAGCACACCTGCCCCACCACCGCGACCCCGGCCCTCACCCGCACACCCCTGCCCCTCCGCAACACCGCAGCAAGAAAACAGGGGCCGCCCCGCGGCCTCCGCCAAGGCCAAAAGCCTACAGCACCCGGTATTCCCAGGCGGTCTCCCATCCAAGTACTAACCGGGCCCGACCCTGCTTAGCTTCCGAGATCAGACGAGATCGGGCGTTCTCAGGGTGGTATGGCCGTAGGCAGCCCTGTCCCCGCCAAGAGCCCTCTCGGGTGACGACAACCACGCTCCTACCCCACGCTACGGACTCACTGAGACACGCACAGCAACGGAACGCCTCTAGAACACGCACCTGCCCCACCACGGTCACCCCTGGCAACACCCGCTCTCATCCCCACGCAGCCCTGACCCGCAAAGAGGCCCCTCGGGCCACCGGCAACAGGCTCTCGTCCCACACTACAGCCTCACCGACCCACGCACAGCAGCGGCACGCCTCCAGAAC
Organism: Astur gentilis; assembly: GCF_929443795.1. Lineage (NCBI taxonomy): Eukaryota > Metazoa > Chordata > Aves > Accipitriformes > Accipitridae > Astur > Astur gentilis. The sequence goes on from NC_064885.1 coordinate 16,705,575, forward strand.
ACACACCTGCCCCACCGCGGTGACCCCCGGCAACACCCGCTCACATCCCCACGCAACCCTGCCCCGCCAAGAGCCCTCTCGGGCGACCACAACCACGCTCCCACCCCACACTGCAGCCCCACGGAGGGGGGCTGCAGGCAACACCCACACACACCTGCCCTCACCACGTCGACCCCCTGCATCACCTCTACACATCCCCACGCCCCACATCAAGCCCTCTCGCCTAACCACAACCACGCTCTCACCCCGCACTGCAGCCCCACCCACCCACAGAGCAGAGCGCCAGACAGTCGCAGAGCACACCTGCCCCACCACCGCGACCCCGGCCCTCACCCGCACACCCCTGCCCCTCCGCAACACCGCAGCAAGAAAACAGGGGCCGCCCCGCGGCCTCCGCCAAGGCCAAAAGCCTACAGCACCCGGTATTCCCACGCGGTCTCCCATCCAAGTACTAACCGGGCCCGACCCTGCTTAGCTTCCGAGATCAGACGAGATCGGGCGTTCTCAGGGTGGTATGGCCGTAGGCAGCCCTGTCCCCGCCAAGAGCCCTCTCGGGTGACGACAACCACGCTCCTACCCCACGCTACGGACTCACTGAGACACGCACAGCAACGGAACGCCTCTAGAACACGCACCTGCCCCACCACGGTCACCCCTGGCAACACCCGCTCTCATCCCCACGCCGCCCTGACCCGCAAAGAGGCCCCTCGGGCCACCGGCAACAGGCTCTCGTCCCACACTACAGCCTCACCGACCCACGCACAGCAGCGGCACGCCTCCAGAACACACACCTGCCCCACCGCGGTGACCCCCGGCAACATCCGCTCACATCCCCACGCAACCCAGGCCCCGCCAAGAGCCCTCTCGGGTGACGACAACCACGCTCCTACCTCACACTACAGACTCACTGAGACACGCACAGCAGCGGCACGCCTCTGGGACACACACCTGCCCCACCACGGTGACCCCCATCAACACCCAGTCTCATCCCCACGCTACCCTGCCCCGCAAGGAGGCCCCTCGGGCCACCGACAACAGGCTCCCGCCCCTCACTACTGACTCACTGAGACACACACAGCTGCGGCACGCCTCAGGACACACACCTGCCCCACCACGGTGACCCCCGGCAACACCCGCTCTCATCCCCACGCACCCCTGCCCCTCAGAGAGTCCCCTCGGACCACCAGCACCACGCTCCCACCCCACACTGCAGCCCCAACAACTCAAGCACAGCAACGCAACACCTCTAGAACACACACCTGCCCCACCACGGAGACCCCCAGCAATACCCGTTCACATCCCCACGCAACTCTGCCCCGCCAAGATCCCTCTCGGGCGACCACAACCACACTCCTACCCCACACTGCAGCCTCACCGACCCACGCACAGCAGCGGCACGCCTCTAGACACACACCTGCCCCACCACGGAGACCCCCTGCAATACCCGCTCTCATCCCCACGCACCCCTGCCCCGCAAAGAGGCCCCTGGTGCCACTGACAGCAGGCTCCCACCCCACACTGCAGCCCCACCGACTCACGCACAGCAACGGAACACCTCTAGGACACACACCTGCCCCACCACCAGCACCCCTGGCAACACCCGCTCTCATCCCCACGCACACCTGCCCCGCAAAGTGGCCCCTCGGGCCACCGGCAACAGGCTCTCGTCCCACACTACAGCCTCACCGACCCACGCACAGCAGCGGCACGCCTCCAGAACACACACCTGCCCCACCGCGGTGACCCCCGGCAACACCCGCTCACATCCCCACGCAACCCTGCCCCGCCAAGAGCCCTCTCGGGCGACCACAACCACGCTCCCACCCCACACTGCAGCCCCACGGAGGGGGGCTGCAGGCAACACCCACACACACCTGCCTTCACCACGTCGACCCCCTGCATCACCTCTACACATCCCCACGCCCCACATCAAGCCCTCTCGCCTAACCACAACCACGCTCTCACCCCGCACTGCAGCCCCACCCACCCACAGAGCAGAGCGCCAGACAGTCGCAGAGCACACCTGCCCCACCACCGCGACCCCGGCCCTCACCCGCACACCCCTGCCCCTCCGCAACACCGCAGCAAGAAAACAGGGGCCGCCCCGCGGCCTCCGCCAAGGCCAAAAGCCTACAGCACCCGGTATTCCCAGGCGGTCTCCCATCCAAGTACTAACCGGGCCCGACCCTGCTTAGCTTCCGAGATCAGACGAGATCGGGCGTTCTCAGGGTGGTATGGCCGTAGGCAGCCCTGTCCCCGCCAAGAGCCCTCTCGGGTGACGACAACCACGCTCCTACCCCACGCTACGGACTCACTGAGACACGCACAGCAACGGAACGCCTCTAGAACACGCACCTGCCCCACCACGGTCACCCCTGGCAACACCCGCTCTCATCCCCACGCAGCCCTGACCCGCAAAGAGGCCCCTCGGGCCACCGGCAACAGGCTCTCGTCCCACACTACAGCCTCACCGACCCACGCGCAGCAGCGGCACGCCTCCAGAACAAACACCTGCCCCACCGCGGTGACCCCCGGCAACATCCGCTCACATCCCCACGCAACCCAGGCCCCGCCAAGAGCCCTCTCGGGTGACGACAACCACGCTCCTACCCCACACTACAGACTCACTGAGACACGCACAGCAGCGGCACGCCTCTGGGACACACACCTGCCCCACCACGGTGACCCCCATCAACACCCAATCTCATCCCCACGCTACCCTGCCCCGCAAAGAGGCCCCTCGGGCCACCGGCAACAGGCTCTCGTCCCACACTACAGCCTCACCGACCCACGCACAGCAGCGGCACGCCTCCAGAACACACACCTGCCCCACCGCGGTGACCCCCGGCAACATCCGCTCACATCCCCACGCAACCCTGTCCCCGCCAAGAGCCCTCTCGGGTGACGACAACCACGCTCCTACCCCACGCTACGGACTCACTGAGACACGCACAGCAACGGAACGCCTCTAGAACACGCACCTGCCCCACCACGGTCACCCCTGGCAACACCCGCTCTCATCCCCACGCAGCCCTGACCCGCAAAGAGGCCCCTCGGGCCACCGGCAACAGGCTCTCGTCCCACACTACAGCCTCACCGACCCACGCACAGCAGCGGCACGCCTCCAGAACACACACCTGCCCCACCGCGGTGACCCCCGGCAACACCCGCTCACATCCCCACGCAACCCAGGCCCCGCCAAGAGCCCTCTCGGGTGACGACAACCACGCTCCTACCCCACACTACAGACTCACTGAGACACGCACAGCAGCGGCACGCCTCTGGGACACACACCTGCCCCACCACGGTGACCCCCATCAACACCCAGTCTCATCCCCACGCTACCCTGCCCCGCAAGGAGGCCCCTCGGGCCACCGACAACAGGCTCCCGCCCCACACTACTGACTCACTGAGACACGCACAGCAGCGGCACGCCTCAGGACACACACCTGCCCCACCACGGTGACCCCCGGCAACACCCGCTCTCATCCCCACGCACCCCTGCCCCTCAGAGAGTCCCCTCGGACCACCAACACCACGCTCCCACCCCACACTGCAGCCCCAACAACTCAAGCACAGCAACGCAACACCTCTAGAACACACACCTGCCCCACCACGGAGACCCCCAGCAATACCCGTTCACATCCCCACGCAACTCTGCCCCGCCAAGATCCCTCTCGGGCGACCACAACCACACTCCTACCCCACACTGCAGCCTCACCGACCCACGCACAGCAGCGGCACGCCTCTAGACACACACCTGCCCCACCACGGAGACCCCCTGCAATACCCGCTCTCATCCCCACGCACCCCTGCCCCGCAAAGAGGCCCCTGGTGCCACTGACAGCAGGCTCCCACCCCACACTGCAGCCCCACCGACTCACGCACAGCAACGGAACACCTCTAGGACACACACCTGCCCCACCACCATCACCCCTGGCAACACCCGCTCTCATCCCCACGCACACCTGCCCCGCAAAGTGGCCCCTCGGGCCACCGGCAACAGGCTCTCGTCCCACACTACAGCCTCACCGACCCACGCACAGCAGCGGCACGCCTCCAGAACACACACCTGCCCCACCGCGGTGACCCCCGGCAACACCCGCTCACATCCCCACGCAACCCTGCCCCGCCAAGAGCCCTCTCGGGCGACCACAACCACGCTCCCACCCCACACTGCAGCCCCACGGAGGGGGGCTGCAGGCAACGCCCACACACACCTGCCTTCACCACGTCGACCCCCTGCATCACCTCTACACATCCCCACGCCCCACATCAAGCCCTCTCGCCTAACCACAACCACGCTCTCACCCCGCACTGCAGCCCCACCCACCCACAGAGCAGAGCGCCAGACAGTCGCAGAGCACACCTGCCCCACCACCGCGACCCCGGCCCTCACCCGCACACCCCTGCCCCTCCGCAACACCGCAGCAAGAAAACAGGGGCCGCCCCGCGGCCTCCGCCAAGGCCAAAAGCCTACAGCACCCGGTATTCCCAGGCGGTCTCCCATCCAAGTACTAACCGGGCCCGACCCTGCTTAGCTTCCGAGATCAGACGAGATCGGGCGTTCTCAGGGTGGTATGGCCGTAGGCAGCCCTGTCCCCGCCAAGAGCCCTCTCGGGTGACGACAACCACGCTCCTACCCCACGCTACGGACTCACTGAGACACGCACAGCAACGGAACGCCTCTAGAACACGCACCTGCCCCACCACGGTCACCCCTGGCAACACCCGCTCTCATCCCCACGCAGCCCTGACCCGCAAAGAGGCCCCTCGGGCCACCGGCAACAGGCTCTCGTCCCACACTACAGCCTCACCGACCCACGCACAGCAGCGGCACGCCTCCAGAACACACACCTGCCCCACCGCGGTGACCCCCGGCAACACCCGCTCACATCCCCACGCAACCCAGGCCCCGCCAAGAGCCCTCTCGGGTGACGACAACCACGCTCCTACCCCACACTACAGACTCACTGAGACACGCACAGCAGCGGCACGCCTCTGGGACACACACCTGCCCCACCACGGTCACCCCCATCAACACCCAGTCTCATCCCCACGCTACCCTGCCCCGCAAGGAGGCCCCTCGGGCCACCGACAACAGGCTCCCGCCCCACACTACTGACTCACTGAGACACGCACAGCAGCGGCACGCCTCAGGACACATACCTGCCCCGCCACGGTGACCCCCGGCAACACCCGCTCTCATCCCCACGCACCCCTGCCCCTCAGAGAGTCCCCTCGGACCACCAGCACCACGCTCCCACCCCACACTGCAGCCCCAACAACTCAAGCACAGCAACGCAACACCTCTAGAACACACACCTGCCCCACCACGGAGACCCCCAGCAATACCCGTTCACATCCCCACGCAACTCTGCCCCGCCAAGATCCCTCTCGGGCGACCACAACCACACTCCTACCCCACACTGCAGCCTCACCGACCCACGCACAGCAGCGGCACGCCTCTAGACACACACCTGCCCCACCACGGAGACCCCCTGCAATACCCGCTCTCATCCCCACGCACCCCTGCCCCGCAAAGAGGCCCCTGGTGCCACTGACAGCAGGCTCCCACCCCACACTGCAGCCCCACCGACTCACGCACAGCAACGGAACACCTCTAGGACACACACCTGCCCCACCACCATCACCCCTGGCAACACCCGCTCTCATCCCCACGCACGCCTACCCCGCAAAGTGGCCCCTCGGGCCACCGGCAACAGGCTCTCGTCCCACACTACAGCCTCACCGACCCACGCACAGCAGCGGCACGCCTCCAGAACACACACCTGCCCCACCGCGGTGACCCCCGGCAACACCCGCTCACATCCCCACGCAACCCTGCCCCGCCAAGAGCCCTCTCGGGCGACCACAACCACGCTCCCACCCCACACTGCAGCCCCACGGAGGGGGGCTGCAGGCAACGCCCACACACACCTGCCTTCACCACGTCGACCCCCTGCATCACCTCTACACATCCCCACGCCCCACATCAAGCCCTCTCGCCTAACCACAACCACGCTCTCACCCCGCACTGCAGCCCCACCCACCCACAGAGCAGAGCGCCAGACAGTCGCAGAGCACACCTGCCCCACCACCGCGACCCCGGCCCTCACCCGCACACCCCTGCCCCTCCGCAACACCGCAGCAAGAAAACAGGGGCCGCCCCGCGGCCTCCGCCAAGGCCAAAAGCCTACAGCACCCGGTATTCCCAGGCGGTCTCCCATCCAAGTACTAACCGGGCCCGACCCTGCTTAGCTTCCGAGATCAGACGAGATCGGGCGTTCTCAGGGTGGTATGGCCGTAGGCAGCCCTGTCCCCGCCAAGAGCCCTCTCGGGTGACGACAACCACGCTCCTACCCCACGCTACGGACTCACTGAGACACGCACAGCAACGGAACGCCTCTAGAACACGCACCTGCCCCACCACGGTCACCCCTGGCAACACCCGCTCTCATCCCCACGCAGCCCTGACCCGCAAAGAGGCCCCTCGGGCCACCGGCAACAGGCTCTCGTCCCACACTACAGCCTCACCGACCCACGCACAGCAGCGGCACGCCTCCAGAACACACACCTGCCCCACCGCGGTGACCCCCGGCAACACCCGCTCACATCCCCACGCAACCCAGGCCCCGCCAAGAGCCCTCTCGGGTGACGACAACCACGCTCCTACCCCACACTACAGACTCACTGAGACACGCACAGCAGCGGCACGCCTCTGGGACACACACCTGCCCCACCACGGTGACCCCCATCAACACCCAGTCTCATCCCCACGCTACCCTGCCCCGCAAGGAGGCCCCTCGGGCCACCGACAACAGGCTCCCGCCCCACACTACTGACTCACTGAGACACGCACAGCAGCGGCACGCCTCAGGACACATACCTGCCCCGCCACGGTGACCCCCGGCAACACCCGCTCTCATCCCCACGCACCCCTGCCCCTCAGAGAGTCCCCTCGGACCACCAGCACCACGCTCCCACCCCACACTGCAGCCCCAACAACTCAAGCACAGCAACGCAACACCTCTAGAACACACACCTGCCCCACCACGGAGACCCCCAGCAATACCCGTTCACATCCCCACGCAACTCTGCCCCGCCAAGATCCCTCTCGGGCGACCACAACCACACTCCTACCCCACACTGCAGCCTCACCGACCCACGCACAGCAGCGGCACGCCTCTAGACACACACCTGCCCCACCACGGAGACCCCCTGCAATACCCGCTCTCATCCCCACGCACCCCTGCCCCGCAAAGAGGCCCCTGGTGCCACTGACAGCAGGCTCCCACCCCACACTGCAGCCCCACCGACTCACGCACAGCAACGGAACACCTCTAGGACACACACCTGCCCCACCACCATCACCCCTGGCAACACCCGCTCTCATCCCCACGCACGCCTGCCCCGCAAAGTGGCCCCTCGGGCCACCGGCAACAGGCTCTCGTCCCACACTACAGCCTCACCGACCCACGCACAGCAGCGGCACGCCTCCAGAACACACACCTGCCCCACCGCGGTGACCCCCGGCAACACCCGCTCACATCCCCACGCAACCCTGCCCCGCCAAGAGCCCTCTCGGGCGACCACAACCACGCTCCCACCCCACACTGCAGCCCCACGGAGGGGGGCTGCAGGCAACGCCCACACACACCTGCCTTCACCACGTCGACCCCCTGCATCACCTCTACACATCCCCACGCCCCACATCAAGCCCTCTCGCCTAACCACAACCACGCTCTCACCCCGCACTGCAGCCCCACCCACCCACAGAGCAGAGCGCCAGACAGTCGCAGAGCACACCTGCCCCACCACCGCGACCCCGGCCCTCACCCGCACACCCCTGCCCCTCCGCAACACCGCAGCAAGAAAACAGGGGCCGCCCCGCGGCCTCCGCCAAGGCCAAAAGCCTACAGCACCCGGTATTCCCAGGCGGTCTCCCATCCAAGTACTAACCGGGCCCGACCCTGCTTAGCTTCCGAGATCAGACGAGATCGGGCGTTCTCAGGGTGGTATGGCCGTAGGCAGCCCTGTCCCCGCCAAGAGCCCTCTCGGGTGACGACAACCACGCTCCTACCCCACGCTACGGACTCACTGAGACACGCACAGCAACGGAACGCCTCTAGAACACGCACCTGCCCCACCACGGTCACCCCTGGCAACACCCGCTCTCATCCCCACGCAGCCCTGACCCGCAAAGAGGCCCCTCGGGCCACCGGCAACAGGCTCTCGTCCCACACTACAGCCTCACCGACCCACGCACAGCAGCGGCACGCCTCCAGAACACACACCTGCCCCACCGCGGTGACCCCCGGCAACACCCGCTCACATCCCCACGCAACCCAGGCCCCGCCAAGAGCCCTCTCGGGTGACGACAACCACGCTCCTACCCCACACTACAGACTCACTGAGACACGCACAGCAGCGGCACGCCTCTGGGACACACACCTGCCCCACCACGGTGACCCCCATCAACACCCAGTCTCATCCCCACGCTACCCTGCCCCGCAAGGAGGCCCCTCGGGCCACCGACAACAGGCTCCCGCCCCACACTACTGACTCACTGAGACACGCACAGCAGCGGCACGCCTCAGGACACATACCTGCCCCGCCACGGTGACCCCCGGCAACACCCGCTCTCATCCCCACGCACCCCTGCCCCTCAGAGAGTCCCCTCGGACCACCAGCACCACGCTCCCACCCCACACTGCAGCCCCAACAACTCAAGCACAGCAACGCAACACCTCTAGAACACACACCTGCCCCACCACGGAGACCCCCAGCAATACCCGTTCACATCCCCACGCAACTCTGCCCCGCCAAGATCCCTCTCGGGCGACCACAACCACACTCCTACCCCACACTGCAGCCTCACCGACCCACGCACAGCAGCGGCACGCCTCTAGACACACACCTGCCCCACCACGGAGACCCCCTGCAATACCCGCTCTCATCCCCACGCACCCCTGCCCCGCAAAGAGGCCCCTGGTGCCACTGACAGCAGGCTCCCACCCCACACTGCAGCCCCACCGACTCACGCACAGCAACGGAACACCTCTAGGACACACACCTGCCCCACCACCATCACCCCTGGCAACACCCGCTCTCATCCCCACGCACGCCTGCCCCGCAAAGTGGCCCCTCGGGCCACCGGCAACAGGCTCTCGTCCCACACTACAGCCTCACCGACCCACGCACAGCAGCGGCACGCCTCCAGAACACACACCTGCCCCACCGCGGTGACCCCCGGCAACACCCGCTCACATCCCCACGCAACCCTGCCCCGCCAAGAGCCCTCTCGGGCGACCACAACCACGCTCCCACCCCACACTGCAGCCCCACGGAGGGGGGCTGCAGGCAACGCCCACACACACCTGCCTTCACCACGTCGACCCCCTGCATCACCTCTACACATCCCCACGCCCCACATCAAGCCCTCTCGCCTAACCACAACCACGCTCTCACCCCGCACTGCAGCCCCACCCACCCACAGAGCAGAGCGCCAGACAGTCGCAGAGCACACCTGCCCCACCACCGCGACCCCGGCCCTCACCCGCACACCCCTGCCCCTCCGCAACACCGCAGCAAGAAAACAGGGGCCGCCCCGCGGCCTCCGCCAAGGCCAAAAGCCTACAGCACCCGGTATTCCCAGGCGGTCTCCCATCCAAGTACTAACGGGGCCCGACCCTGCTTAGCTTCCGAGATCAGACGAGATCGGGCGTTCTCAGGGTGGTATGGCCGTAGGCAGCCCTGTCCCCGCCAAGAGCCCTCTCGGGTGACGACAACCACGCTCCTACCCCACGCTACGGACTCACTGAGACACGCACAGCAACGGAACGCCTCTAGAACACGCACCTGCCCCACCACGGTCACCCCTGGCAACACCCGCTCTCATCCCCACGCAGCCCTGACCCGCAAAGAGGCCCCTCGGGCCACCGGCAACAGGCTCTCGTCCCACACTACAGCCTCACCGACCCACGCACAGCAGCGGCACGCCTCCAGAACACACACCTGCCCCACCGCGGTGACCCCCGGCAACACCCGCTCACATCCCCACGCAACCCAGGCCCCGCCAAGAGCCCTCTCGGGTGACGACAACCACGCTCCTACCCCACACTACAGACTCACTGAGACACGCACAGCAGCGGCACGCCTCTGGGACACACACCTGCCCCACCACGGTGACCCCCATCAACACCCAGTCTCATCCCCACGCTACCCTGCCCCGCAAGGAGGCCCCTCGGGCCACCGACAACAGGCTCCCGCCCCACACTACTGACTCACTGAGACACGCACAGCAGCGGCACGCCTCAGGACACACACCTGCCCCACCACGGTGACCCCCGGCAACACCCGCTCTCATCCCCACGCACCCCTGCCCCTCAGAGAGTCCCCTCGGACCACCAACACCACGCTCCCACCCCACACTGCAGCCCCAACAACTCAAGCACAGCAACGCAACACCTCTAGAACACACACCTGCCCCACCACGGAGACCCCCAGCAATACCCGTTCACATCCCCACGCAACTCTGCCCCGCCAAGATCCCTCTCGGGCGACCACAACCACACTCCTACCCCACACTGCAGCCTCACCGACCCACGCACAGCAGCGGCACGCCTCTAGACACACACCTGCCCCACCACGGAGACCCCCTGCAATACCCGCTCTCATCCCCACGCACCCCTGCCCCGCAAAGAGGCCCCTGGTGCCACTGACAGCAGGCTCCCACCCCACACTGCAGCCCCACCGACTCACGCACAGCAACGGAACACCTCTAGGACACACACCTGCCCCACCACCATCACCCCTGGCAACACCCGCTCTCATCCCCACGCACACCTGCCCCGCAAAGTGGCCCCTCGGGCCACCGGCAACAGGCTCTCGTCCCACACTACAGCCTCACCGACCCACGCACAGCAGCGGCACGCCTCCAGAACACACACCTGCCCCACCGCGGTGACCCCCGGCAACACCCGCTCACATCCCCACGCAACCCTGCCCCGCCAAGAGCCCTCTCGGGCGACCACAACCACGCTCCCACCCCACACTGCAGCCCCACGGAGGGGGGCTGCAGGCAACGCCCACACACACCTGCCTTCACCACGTCGACCCCCTGCATCACCTCTACACATCCCCACGCCCCACATCAAGCCCTCTCGCCTAACCACAACCACGCTCTCACCCCGCACTGCAGCCCCACCCACCCACAGAGCAGAGCGCCAGACAGTCGCAGAGCACACCTGCCCCACCACCGCGACCCCGGCCCTCACCCGCACACCCCTGCCCCTCCGCAACACCGCAGCAAGAAAACAGGGGCCGCCCCGCGGCCTCCGCCAAGGCCAAAAGCCTACAGCACCCGGTATTCCCAGGCGGTCTCCCATCCAAGTACTAACGGGGCCCGACCCTGCTTAGCTTCCGAGATCAGACGAGATCGGGCGTTCTCAGGGTGGTATGGCCGTAGGCAGCCCTGTCCCTGCCAAGAGCCCTCTCGGGTGACGACAACCACGCTCCTACCCCACGCTACGGACTCACTGAGACACGCACAGCAACGGAACGCCTCTAGAACACGCACCTGCCCCACCACGGTCACCCCTGGCAACACCCGCTCTCATCCCCACGCAGCCCTGACCCGCAAAGAGGCCCCTCGGGCCACCGGCAACAGGCTCTCGTCCCACACTACAGCCTCACCGACCCACGCACAGCAGCGGCACGCCTCCAGAACACACACCTGCCCCACCGCGGTGACCCCCGGCAACACCCGCTCACATCCCCACGCAACCCAGGCCCCGCCAAGAGCCCTCTCGGGTGACGACAACCACGCTCCTACCCCACACTACAGACTCACTGAGACACGCACAGCAGCGGCACGCCTCTGGGACACACACCTGCCCCACCACGGTGACCCCCATCAACACCCAGTCTCATCCCCACGCTACCCTGCCCCGCAAGGAGGCCCCTCGGGCCACCGACAACAGGCTCCCGCCCCGCACTACTGACTCACTGAGACACGCACAGCAGCGGCACGCCTCAGGACACACACCTGCCCCACCACGGTGACCCCCGGCAACACCCGCTCTCATCCCCACGCACCCCTGCCCCTCAGAGAGTCCCCTCGGACCACCAACACCACGCTCCCACCCCACACTGCAGCCCCAACAACTCAAGCACAGCAACGCAACACCTCTAGAACACACACCTGCCCCACCACGGAGACCCCCAGCAATACCCGTTCACATCCCCACGCAACTCTGCCCCGCCAAGATCCCTCTCGGGCGACCACAACCACACTCCTACCCCACACTGCAGCCTCACCGACCCACGCACAGCAGCGGCACGCCTCTAGACACACACCTGCCCCACCACGGAGACCCCCTGCAATACCCGCTCTCATCCCCACGCACCCCTGCCCCGCAAAGAGGCCCCTGGTGCCACTGACAGCAGGCTCCCACCCCACACTGCAGCCCCACCGACTCACGCACAGCAACGGAACACCTCTAGGACACACACCTGCCCCACCACCATCACCCCTGGCAACACCCGCTCTCATCCCCACGCACACCTGCCCCGCAAAGTGGCCCCTCGGGCCACCGGCAACGGGCTCTCGTCCCACACTACAGCCTCACCGACCCACGCACAGCAGCGGCACGCCTCCAGAACACACACCTGCCCCACCGCGGTGACCCCCGGCAACACCCGCTCACATCCCCACGCAACCCTGCCCCGCCAAGAGCCCTCTCGGGCGACCACAACCACGCTCCCACCCCACACTGCAGCCCCACGGAGGGGGGCTGCAGGCAACACCCACACACACCTGCCTTCACCACGTCGACCCCCTGCATCACCTCTACACATCCCCACGCCCCACATCAAGCCCTCTCGCCTAACCACAACCACGCTCTCACCCCGCACTGCAGCCCCACCCACCCACAGAGCAGAGCGCCAGACAGTCGCAGAGCACACCTGCCCCACCACCGCGACCCCGGCCCTCACCCGCACACCCCTGCCCCTCCGCAACACCGCAGCAAGAAAACAGGGGCCGCCCCGCGGCCTCCGCCAAGGCCAAAAGCCTACAGCACCCGGTATTCCCAGGCGGTCTCCCATCCAAGTACTAACCGGGCCCGACCCTGCTTAGCTTCCGAGATCAGACGAGATCGGGCGTTCTCAGGGTGGTATGGCCGTAGGCAGCCCTGTCCCCGCCAAGAGCCCTCTCGGGTGACGACAACCACGCTCCTACCCCACGCTACGGACTCACTGAGACACGCACAGCAACGGAACGCCTCTAGAACACGCACCTGCCCCACCACGGTCACCCCTGGCAACACCCGCTCTCATCCCCACGCAGCCCTGACCCGCAAAGAGGCCCCTCGGGCCACCGGCAACAGGCTCTCGTCCCACACTACAGCCTCACCGACCCACGCACAGCAGCGGCACGCCTCCAGAACACACACCTGCCCCACCGCGGTGACCCCCGGCAACACCCGCTCACATCCCCACGCAACCCAGGCCCCGCCAAGAGCCCTCTCGGGTGACGACAACCACGCTCCTACCCCACACTACAGACTCACTGAGACACGCACAGCAGCGGCACGCCTCTGGGACACACACCTGCCCCACCACGGTGACCCCCATCAACACCCAGTCTCATCCCCACGCTACCCTGCCCCGCAAGGAGGCCCCTCGGGCCACCGACAACAGGCTCCCGCCCCACACTACTGACTCACTGAGACACGCACAGCAGCGGCACGCCTCAGGACACATACCTGCCCCGCCACGGTGACCCCCGGCAACACCCGCTCTCATCCCCACGCACCCCTGCCCCTCAGAGAGTCCCCTCGGACCACCAGCACCACGCTCCCACCCCACACTGCAGCCCCAACAACTCAAGCACAGCAACGCAACACCTCTAGAACACACACCTGCCCCACCACGGAGACCCCCAGCAATACCCGTTCACATCCCCACGCAACTCTGCCCCGCCAAGATCCCTCTCGGGCGACCACAACCACACTCCTACCCCACACTGCAGCCTCACCGACCCACGCACAGCAGCGGCACGCCTCTAGACACACACCTGCCCCACCACGGAGACCCCCTGCAATACCCGCTCTCATCCCCACGCACCCCTGCCCCGCAAAGAGGCCCCTGGTGCCACTGACAGCAGGCTCCCACCCCACACTGCAGCCCCACCGACTCACGCACAGCAACGGAACACCTCTAGGACACACACCTGCCCCACCACCATCACCCCTGGCAACACCCACTCTCATCCCCACGCACACCTGCCCCGCAAAGTGGCCCCTCGGGCCACCGGCAACAGGCTCTCGTCCCACACTACAGCCTCACCGACCCACGCACAGCAGCGGCACGCCTCCAGAACACACACCTGCCCCACCGCGGTGACCCCCGGCAACACCCGCTCACATCCCCACGCAACCCTGCCCCGCCAAGAGCCCTCTCGGGCGACCACAACCACGCTCCCACCCCACACTGCAGCCCCACGGAGGGGGGCTGCAGGCAACGCCCACACACACCTGCCTTCACCACGTCGACCCCCTGCATCACCTCTACACATCCCCACGCCCCACATCAAGCCCTCTCGCCTAACCACAACCACGCTCTCACCCCGCACTGCAGCCCCACCCACCCACAGAGCAGAGCGCCAGACAGTCGCAGAGCACACCAGCCCCACCACCGCGACCCCCGCCCTCACCCGCACACCCCTGCCCCTCCGCAACACCGCAGCAAGAAAACAGGGGCCGCCCCGCGGCCTCCGCCAAGGCCAAAAGCCTACAGCACCCGGTATTCCCAGGCGGTCTCCCATCCAAGTACTAACGGGGCCCGACCCTGCTTAGCTTCCGAGATCAGACGAGATCGGGCGTTCTCAGGGTGGTATGGCCGTAGGCAGCCCTGTCCCCGCCAAGAGCCCTCTCGGGTGACGACAACCACGCTCCTACCCCACGCTACGGACTCACTGAGACACGCACAGCAACGGAACGCCTCTAGAACACGCACCTGCCCCACCACGGTCACCCCTGGCAACACCCGCTCTCATCCCCACGCAGCCCTGACCCGCAAAGAGGCCCCTCGGGCCACCGGCAACAGGCTCTCGTCCCACACTACAGCCTCACCGACCCACGCACAGCAGTGGCACGCCTCCAGAACACACACCTGCCCCACCGCGGTGACCCCCGGCAACACCCGCTCACATCCCCACGCAACCCAGGCCCCGCCAAGAGCCCTCTCGGGTGACGACAACCACGCTCCTACCCCACACTACAGACTCACTGAGACACGCACAGCAGCGGCACGCCTCTGGGACACACACCTGCCCCACCACGGTGACCCCCATCAACACCCAGTCTCATCCCCACGCTACCCTGCCCCGCAAGGAGGCCCCTCGGGCCACCGACAACAGGCTCCCGCCCCGCACTACTGACTCACTGAGACACGCACAGCAGCGGCACGCCTCAGGACACACACCTGCCCCACCACGGTGACCCCCGGCAACACCCGCTCTCATCCCCACGCACCCCTGCCCCTCAGAGAGTCCCCTCGGACCACCAACACCACGCTCCCACCCCACACTGCAGCCCCAACAACTCAAGCACAGCAACGCAACACCTCTAGAACACACACCTGCCCCACCACGGAGACCCCCAGCAATACCCGTTCACATCCCCACGCAACTCTGCCCCGCCAAGATCCCTCTCGGGCGACCACAACCACACTCCTACCCCACACTGCAGCCTCACCGACCCACGCACAGCAGCGGCACGCCTCTAGACACACACCTGCCCCACCACGGAGACCCCCTGCAATACCCGCTCTCATCCCCACGCACCCCTGCCCCGCAAAGAGGCCCCTGGTGCCACTGACAGCAGGCTCCCACCCCACACTGCAGCCCCACCGACTCACGCACAGCAACGGAACACCTCTAGGACACACACCTGCCCCACCACCATCACCCCTGGCAACACCCGCTCTCATCCCCACGCACACCTGCCCCGCAAAGTGGCCCCTCGGGCCACCGGCAACGGGCTCTCGTCCCACACTACAGCCTCACCGACCCACGCACAGCAGCGGCACGCCTCCAGAACACACACCTGCCCCACCGCGGTGACCCCCGGCAACACCCGCTCACATCCCCACGCAACCCTGCCCCGCCAAGAGCCCTCTCGGGCGACCACAACCACGCTCCCACCCCACACTGCAGCCCCACGGAGGGGGGCTGCAGGCAACACCCACACACACCTGCCTTCACCACGTCGACCCCCTGCATCACCTCTACACATCCCCACGCCCCACATCAAGCCCTCTCGCCTAACCACAACCACGCTCTCACCCCGCACTGCAGCCCCACCCACCCACAGAGCAGAGCGCCAGACAGTCGCAGAGCACACCTGCCCCACCACCGCGACCCCGGCCCTCACCCGCACACCCCTGCCCCTCCGCAACACCGCAGCAAGAAAACAGGGGCCGCCCCGCGGCCTCCGCCAAGGCCAAAAGCCTACAGCACCCGGTATTCCCAGGCGGTCTCCCATCCAAGTACTAACCGGGCCCGACCCTGCTTAGCTTCCGAGATCAGACGAGATCGGGCGTTCTCAGGGTGGTATGGCCGTAGGCAGCCCTGTCCCCGCCAAGAGCCCTCTCGGGTGACGACAACCACGCTCCTACCCCACGCTACGGACTCACTGAGACACGCACAGCAACGGAACGCCTCTAGAACACGCACCTGCCCCACCACGGTCACCCCTGGCAACACCCGCTCTCATCCCCACGCAGCCCTGACCCGCAAAGAGGCCCCTCGGGCCACCGGCAACAGGCTCTCGTCCCACACTACAGCCTCACCGACCCACGCACAGCAGCGGCACGCCTCCAGAACACACACCTGCCCCACCGCGGTGACCCCCGGCAACACCCGCTCACATCCCCACGCAACCCAGGCCCCGCCAAGAGCCCTCTCGGGTGACGACAACCACGCTCCTACCCCACACTACAGACTCACTGAGACACGCACAGCAGCGGCACGCCTCTGGGACACACACCTGCCCCACCACGGTGACCCCCATCAACACCCAGTCTCATCCCCACGCTACCCTGCCCCGCAAGGAGGCCCCTCGGGCCACCGACAACAGGCTCCCGCCCCACACTACTGACTCACTGAGACACGCACAGCAGCGGCACGCCTCAGGACACATACCTGCCCCGCCACGGTGACCCCCGGCAACACCCGCTCTCATCCCCACGCACCCCTGCCCCTCAGAGAGTCCCCTCGGACCACCAGCACCACGCTCCCACCCCACACTGCAGCCCCAACAACTCAAGCACAGCAACGCAACACCTCTAGAACACACACCTGCCCCACCACGGAGACCCCCAGCAATACCCGTTCACATCCCCACGCAACTCTGCCCCGCCAAGATCCCTCTCGGGCGACCACAACCACACTCCTACCCCACACTGCAGCCTCACCGACCCACGCACAGCAGCGGCACGCCTCTAGACACACACCTGCCCCACCACGGAGACCCCCTGCAATACCCGCTCTCATCCCCACGCACCCCTGCCCCGCAAAGAGGCCCCTGGTGCCACTGACAGCAGGCTCCCACCCCACACTGCAGCCCCACCGACTCACGCACAGCAACGGAACACCTCTAGGACACACACCTGCCCCACCACCATCACCCCTGGCAACACCCACTCTCATCCCCACGCACACCTGCCCCGCAAAGTGGCCCCTCGGGCCACCGGCAACAGGCTCTCGTCCCACACTACAGCCTCACCGACCCACGCACAGCAGCGGCACGCCTCCAGAACACACACCTGCCCCACCGCGGTGACCCCCGGCAACACCCGCTCACATCCCCACGCAACCCTGCCCCGCCAAGAGCCCTCTCGGGCGACCACAACCACGCTCCCACCCCACACTGCAGCCCCACGGAGGGGGGCTGCAGGCAACACCCACACACACCTGCCTTCACCACGTCGACCCCCTGCATCACCTCTACACATCCCCACGCCCCACATCAAGCCCTCTCGCCTAACCACAACCACGCTCTCACCCCGCACTGCAGCCCCACCCACCCACAGAGCAGAGCGCCAGACAGTCGCAGAGCACACCTGCCCCACCACCGCGACCCCGGCCCTCACCCGCACACCCCTGCCCCTCCGCAACACCGCAGCAAGAAAACAGGGGCCGCCCCGCGGCCTCCGCCAAGGCCAAAAGCCTACAGCACCCGGTATTCCCAGGCGGTCTCCCATCCAAGTACTAACGGGGCCCGACCCTGCTTAGCTTCCGAGATCAGACGAGATCGGGCGTTCTCAGGGTGGTATGGCCGTAGGCAGCCCTGTCCCCGCCAAGAGCCCTCTCGGGTGACGACAACCACGCTCCTACCCCACGCTACGGACTCACTGAGACACGCACAGCAACGGAACGCCTCTAGAACACGCACCTGCCCCACCACGGTCACCCCTGGCAACACCCGCTCTCATCCCCACGCAGCCCTGACCCGCAAAGAGGCCCCTCGGGCCACCGGCAACAGGCTCTCGTCCCACACTACAGCCTCACCGACCCACGCACAGCAGCGGCACGCCTCCAGAACACACACCTGCCCCACCGCGGTGACCCCCGGCAACACCCGCTCACATCCCCACGCAACCCAGGCCCCGCCAAGAGCCCTCTCGGGTGACGACAACCACGCTCCTACCCCACACTACAGACTCACTGAGACACGCACAGCAGCGGCACGCCTCTGGGACACACACCTGCCCCACCACGGTGACCCCCATCAACACCCAGTCTCATCCCCACGCTACCCTGCCCCGCAAGGAGGCCCCTCGGGCCACCGACAACAGGCTCCCGCCCCGCACTACTGACTCACTGAGACACGCACAGCAGCGGCACGCCTCTAGACACACACCTGCCCCACCACGGAGACCCCCTGCAATACCCGCTCTCATCCCCACGCACCCCTGCCCCTCAAAGAGTCCCCTCGGACCACCAACACCACGCTCCCACCCCACACTGCAGCCCCAACAACTCAAGCACAGCAACGCAACACCTCTAGAACACACACCTGCCCCACCACGGAGACCCCCAGCAATACCCGTTCACATCCCCACGCAACTCTGCCCCGCCAAGATCCCTCTCGGGCGACCACAACCACACTCCTACCCCACACTGCAGCCTCACCGACCCACGCACAGCAGCGGCACGCCTCTAGACACACACCTGCCCCACCACGGAGACCCCCTGCAATACTCGCTCTCATCCCCACGCACCCCTGCCCCGCAAAGAGGCCCCTGGTGCCACTGACAGCAGGCTCCCACCCCACACTGCAGCCCCACCGACTCACGCACAGCAACGGAACACCTCTAGGACACACACCTGCCCCACCACGGTGACCCCCGGCAACACCCGCTCTCATCCCCACGCACCCCTGCCCCGCAAAGTGGCCCCTCGGGCCACCGGCAACGGGCTCTCGTCCCACACTACAGCCTCACCGACCCACGCACAGCAGCGGCACGCCTCCAGAACACACACCTGCCCCACCGCGGTGACCCCCGGCAACACCCGCTCACATCCCCACGCAACCCTGCCCCGCCAAGAGCCCTCTCGGGCGACCACAACCACGCTCCCACCCCACACTGCAGCCCCACGGAGGGGGGCTGCAGGCAACACCCACACACACCTGCCTTCACCACGTCGACCCCCTGCATCACCTCTACACATCCCCACGCCCCACATCAAGCCCTCTCGCCTAACCACAACCACGCTCTCACCCCGCACTGCAGCCCCACCCACCCACAGAGCAGAGCGCCAGACAGTCGCAGAGCACACCTGCCCCACCACCGCGACCCCGGCCCTCACCCGCACACCCCTGCCCCTCCGCAACACCGCAGCAAGAAAACAGGGGCCGCCCCGCGGCCTCCGCCAAGGCCAAAAGCCTACAGCACCCGGTATTCCCAGGCGGTCTCCCATCCAAGTACTAACCGGGCCCGACCCTGCTTAGCTTCCGAGATCAGACGAGATCGGGCGTTCTCAGGGTGGTATGGCCGTAGGCAGCCCTGTCCCCGCCAAGAGCCCTCTCGGGTGACGACAACCACGCTCCTACCCCACGCTACGGACTCACTGAGACACGCACAGCAACGGAACGCCTCTAGAACACGCACCTGCCCCACCACGGTCACCCCTGGCAACACCCGCTCTCATCCCCACGCAGCCCTGACCCGCAAAGAGGCCCCTCGGGCCACCGGCAACAGGCTCTCGTCCCACACTACAGCCTCACCGACCCACGCACAGCAGCGGCACGCCTCCAGAACACACACCTGCCCCACCGCGGTGACCCCCGGCAACACCCGCTCACATCCCCACGCAACCCAGGCCCCGCCAAGAGCCCTCTCGGGTGACGACAACCACGCTCCTACCCCACACTACAGACTCACTGAGACACGCACAGCAGCGGCACGCCTCTGGGACACACACCTGCCCCACCACGGTGACCCCCATCAACACCCAGTCTCATCCCCACGCTACCCTGCCCCGCAAGGAGGCCCCTCGGGCCACCGACAACAGGCTCCCGCCCCACACTACTGACTCACTGAGACACGCACAGCAGCGGCACGCCTCAGGACACACACCTGCCCCACCACGGTGACCCCCGGCAACACCCGCTCTCATCCCCACGCACCCCTGCCCCTCAGAGAGTCCCCTCGGACCACCAACACCACGCTCCCACCCCACACTGCAGCCCCAACAACTCAAGCACAGCAACGCAACACCTCTAGAACACACACCTGCCCCACCACGGAGACCCCCAGCAATACCCGTTCACATCCCCACGCAACTCTGCCCCGCCAAGATCCCTCTCGGGCGACCACAACCACACTCCTACCCCACACTGCAGCCTCACCGACCCACGCACAGCAGCGGCACGCCTCTAGACACACACCTGCCCCACCACGGAGACCCCCTGCAATACCCGCTCTCATCCCCACGCACCCCTGCCCCGCAAAGAGGCCCCTGGTGCCACTGACAGCAGGCTCCCACCCCACACTGCAGCCCCACCGACTCACGCACAGCAACGGAACACCTCTAGGACACACACCTGCCCCACCACCAGCACCCCTGGCAACACCCGCTCTCATCCCCACGCACACCTGCCCCGCAAAGTGGCCCCTCGGGCCACCGGCAACAGGCTCTCGTCCCACACTACAGCCTCACCGACCCACGCACAGCAGCGGCACGCCTCCAGAACACACACCTGCCCCACCGCGGTGACCCCCGGCAACACCCGCTCACATCCCCACGCAACCCTGCCCCGCCAAGAGCCCTCTCGGGCGACCACAACCACGCTCCCACCCCACACTGCAGCCCCACGGAGGGGGGCTGCAGGCAACACCCACACACACCTGCCTTCACCACGTCAACCCCCTGCATCACCTCTACACATCCCCACGCCCCACATCAAGCCCTCTCGCCTAACCACAACCACGCTCTCACCCCGCACTGCAGCCCCACCCACCCACAGAGCAGAGCGCCAGACAGTCGCAGAGCACACCTGCCCCACCACCGCGACCCCGGCCCTCACCCGCACACCCCTGCCCCTCCGCAACACCGCAGCAAGAAAACAGGGGCCGCCCCGCGGCCTCCGCCAAGGCCAAAAGCCTACAGCACCCGGTATTCCCAGGCGGTCTCCCATCCAAGTACTAACCGGGCCCGACCCTGCTTAGCTTCCGAGATCAGACGAGATCGGGCGTTCTCAGGGTGGTATGGCCGTAGGCAGCCCTGTCCCCGCCAAGAGCCCTCTCGGGTGACGACAACCACGCTCCTACCCCACGCTACGGACTCACTGAGACACGCACAGCAACGGAACGCCTCTAGAACACGCACCTGCCCCACCACGGTCACCCCTGGCAACACCCGCTCTCATCCCCACGCAGCCCTGACCCGCAAAGAGGCCCCTCGGGCCACCGGCAACAGGCTCTCGTCCCACACTACAGCCTCACCGACCCACGCACAGCAGCGGCACGCCTCCAGAACACACACCTGCCCCACCGCGGTGACCCCCGGCAACACCCGCTCACATCCCCACGCAACCCAGGCCCCGCCAAGAGCCCTCTCGGGTGACGACAACCACGCTCCTACCCCACACTACAGACTCACTGAGACACGCACAGCAGCGGCACGCCTCTGGGACACACACCTGCCCCACCACGGTGACCCCCATCAACACCCAGTCTCATCCCCACGCTACCCTGCCCCGCAAGGAGGCCCCTCGGGCCACCGACAACAGGCTCCCGCCCCACACTACTGACTCACTGAGACACGCACAGCAGCGGCACGCCTCAGGACACACACCTGCCCCACCACGGTGACCCCCGGCAACACCCGCTCTCATCCCCACGCACCCCTGCCCCTCAGAGAGTCCCCTCGGACCACCAGCACCACGCTCCCACCCCACACTGCAGCCCCAACAACTCAAGCACAGCAACGCAACACCTCTAGAACACACACCTGCCCCACCACGGAGACCCCCAGCAATACCCGTTCACATCCCCACGCAACTCTGCCCCGCCAAGATCCCTCTCGGGCGACCACAACCACACTCCTACCCCACACTGCAGCCTCACCGACCCACGCACAGCAGCGGCACGCCTCTAGACACACACCTGCCCCACCACGGAGACCCCCTGCAATACCCGCTCTCATCCCCACGCACCCCTGCCCCGCAAAGAGGCCCCTGGTGCCACTGACAGCAGGCTCCCACCCCACACTGCAGCCCCACCGACTCACGCACAGCAACGGAACACCTCTAGGACACACACCTGCCCCACCACCAGCACCCCTGGCAACACCCGCTCTCATCCCCACGCACACCTGCCCCGCAAAGTGGCCCCTCGGGCCACCGGCAACAGGCTCTCGTCCCACACTACAGCCTCACCGACCCACGCACAGCAGCGGCACGCCTCCAGAACACACACCTGCCCCACCGCGGTGACCCCCGGCAACACCCGCTCACATCCCCACGCAACCCTGCCCCGCCAAGAGCCCTCTCGGGCGACCACAACCACGCTCCCACCCCACACTGCAGCCCCACGGAGGGGGGCTGCAGGCAACACCCACACACACCTGCCTTCACCACGTCGACCCCCTGCATCACCTCTACACATCCCCACGCCCCACATCAAGCCCTCTCGCCTAACCACAACCACGCTCTCACCCCGCACTGCAGCCCCACCCACCCACAGAGCAGAGCGCCAGACAGTCGCAGAGCACACCTGCCCCACCACCGCGACCCCGGCCCTCACCCGCACACCCCTGCCCCTCCGCAACACCGCAGCAAGAAAACAGGGGCCGCCCCGCGGCCTCCGCCAAGGCCAAAAGCCTACAGCACCCGGTATTCCCAGGCGGTCTCCCATCCAAGTACTAACCGGGCCCGACCCTGCTTAGCTTCCGAGATCAGACGAGATCGGGCGTTCTCAGGGTGGTATGGCCGTAGGCAGCCCTGTCCCCGCCAAGAGCCCTCTCGGGTGACGACAACCACGCTCCTACCCCACGCTACGGACTCACTGAGACACGCACAGCAACGGAACGCCTCTAGAACACGCACCTGCCCCACCACGGTCACCCCTGGCAACACCCGCTCTCATCCCCACGCAGCCCTGACCCGCAAAGAGGCCCCTCGGGCCACCGGCAACAGGCTCTCGTCCCACACTACAGCCTCACCGACCCACGCGCAGCAGCGGCACGCCTCCAGAACAAACACCTGCCCCACCGCGGTGACCCCCGGCAACATCCGCTCACATCCCCACGCAACCCAGGCCCCGCCAAGAGCCCTCTCGGGTGACGACAACCACGCTCCTACCCCACACTACAGACTCACTGAGACACGCACAGCAGCGGCACGCCTCTGGGACACACACCTGCCCCACCACGGTGACCCCCATCAACACCCAGTCTCATCCCCACGCTACCCTGCCCCGCAAAGAGGCCCCTCGGGCCACCGGCAACAGGCTCTCGTCCCACACTACAGCCTCACCGACCCACGCACAGCAGCGGCACGCCTCCAGAACACACACCTGCCCCACCGCGGTGACCCCCGGCAACATCCGCTCACATCCCCACGCAACCCAGGCCCCGCCAAGAGCCCTCTCGGGTGACGACAACCACGCTCCTACCCCACACTACAGACTCACTGAGACACGCACAGCAGCGGCACGCCTCTGGGACACACACCTGCCCCACCACGGTGACCCCCATCAACACCCAGTCTCATCCCCACGCTACCCTGCCCCGCAAGGAGGCCCCTCGGGCCACCGACAACAGGCTCCCGCCCCACACTACTGACTCACTGAGACACGCACAGCAGCGGCACGCCTCAGGACACACACCTGCCCCACCACGGTGACCCCCGGCAACACCCGCTCTCATCCCCACGCACCCCTGCCCCTCAGAGAGTCCCCTCGGACCACCAGCACCACGCTCCCACCCCACACTGCAGCCCCAACAACTCAAGCACAGCAACGCAACACCTCTAGAACACACACCTGCCCCACCACGGAGACCCCCAGCAATACCCGTTCACATCCCCACGCAACTCTGCCCCGCCAAGATCCCTCTCGGGCGACCACAACCACACTCCTACCCCACACTGCAGCCTCACCGACCCACGCACAGCAGCGGCACGCCTCTAGACACACACCTGCCCCACCACGGAGACCCCCTGCAATACCCGCTCTCATCCCCACGCACCCCTGCCCCGCAAAGAGGCCCCTGGTGCCACTGACAGCAGGCTCCCACCCCACACTGCAGCCCCACCGACTCACGCACAGCAACGGAACACCTCTAGGACACACACCTGCCCCACCACCATCACCCCTGGCAACACCCGCTCTCATCCCCACGCACGCCTGCCCCGCAAAGTGGCCCCTCGGGCCACCGGCAACAGGCTCTCGTCCCACACTACAGCCTCACCGACCCACGCACAGCAGCGGCACGCCTCCAGAACACACACCTGCCCCACCGCGGTGACCCCCGGCAACACCCGCTCACATCCCCACGCAACCCTGCCCCGCCAAGAGCCCTCTCGGGCGACCACAACCACGCTCCCACCCCACACTGCAGCCCCACGGAGGGGGGCTGCAGGCAACACCCACACACACCTGCCTTCACCACGTCGACCCCCTGCATCACCTCTACACATCCCCACGCCCCACATCAAGCCCTCTCGCCTAACCACAACCACGCTCTCACCCCGCACTGCAGCCCCACCCACCCACAGAGCAGAGCGCCAGACAGTCGCAGAGCACACCTGCCCCACCACCGCGACCCCGGCCCTCACCCGCACACCCCTGCCCCTCCGCAACACCGCAGCAAGAAAACAGGGGCCGCCCCGCGGCCTCCGCCAAGGCCAAAAGCCTACAGCACCCGGTATTCCCAGGCGGTCTCCCATCCAAGTACTAACCGGGCCCGACCCTGCTTAGCTTCCGAGATCAGACGAGATCGGGCGTTCTCAGGGTGGTATGGCCGTAGGCAGCCCTGTCCCCGCCAAGAGCCCTCTCGGGTGACGACAACCACGCTCCTACCCCACGCTACGGACTCACTGAGACACGCACAGCAACGGAACGCCTCTAGAACACGCACCTGCCCCACCACGGTCACCCCTGGCAACACCCGCTCTCATCCCCACGCAGCCCTGACCCGCAAAGAGGCCCCTCGGGCCACCGGCAACAGGCTCTCGTCCCACACTACAGCCTCACCGACCCACGCACAGCAGCGGCACGCCTCCAGAACACACACCTGCCCCACCGCGGTGACCCCCGGCAACACCCGCTCACATCCCCACGCAACCCTGCCCCGCCAAGAGCCCTCTCGGGCGACCACAACCACGCTCCCACCCCACACTACAGACTCACTGAGACACGCACAGCAGCGGCACGCCTCTGGGACACACACCTGCCCCACCACGGTGACCCCCATCAACACCCAATCTCATCCCCACGCTACCCTGCCCCGCAAAGAGGCCCCTCGGGCCACCGGCAACAGGCTCTCGTCCCACACTACAGCCTCACCGACCCACGCACAGCAGCGGCACGCCTCCAGAACACACACCTGCCCCACCGCGGTGACCCCCGGCAACATCCGCTCACATCCCCACGCAACCCAGGCCCCGCCAAGAGCCCTCTCGGGTGACGACAACCACGCTCCTACCCCACACTACAGACTCACTGAGACACGCACAGCAGCGGCACGCCTCTGGGACACACACCTGCCCCACCACGGTGACCCCCATCAACACCCAGTCTCATCCCCACGCTACCCTGCCCCGCAAGGAGGCCCCTCGGGCCACCGACAACAGGCTCCCGCCCCACACTACTGACTCACTGAGACACGCACAGCAGCGGCACGCCTCAGGACACACACCTGCCCCACCACGGTGACCCCCGGCAACACCCGCTCTCATCCCCACGCACCCCTGCCCCTCAGAGAGTCCCCTCGGACCACCAGCACCACGCTCCCACCCCACACTGCAGCCCCAACAACTCAAGCACAGCAACGCAACACCTCTAGAACACACACCTGCCCCACCACGGAGACCCCCAGCAATACCCGTTCACATCCCCACGCAACTCTGCCCCGCCAAGATCCCTCTCGGGCGACCACAACCACACTCCTACCCCACACTGCAGCCTCACCGACCCACGCACAGCAGCGGCACGCCTCTAGACACACACCTGCCCCACCACGGAGACCCCCTGCAATACCCGCTCTCATCCCCACGCACCCCTGCCCCGCAAAGAGGCCCCTGGTGCCACTGACAGCAGGCTCCCACCCCACACTGCAGCCCCACCGACTCACGCACAGCAACGGAACACCTCTAGGACACACACCTGCCCCACCACCATCACCCCTGGCAACACCCGCTCTCATCCCCACGCACGCCTGCCCCGCAAAGTGGCCCCTCGGGCCACCGGCAACAGGCTCTCGTCCCACACTACAGCCTCACCGACCCACGCACAGCAGCGGCACGCCTCCAGAACACACACCTGCCCCACCGCGGTGACCCCCGGCAACACCCGCTCACATCCCCACGCAACCCTGCCCCGCCAAGAGCCCTCTCGGGCGACCACAACCACGCTCCCACCCCACACTGCAGCCCCACGGAGGGGGGCTGCAGGCAACACCCACACACACCTGCCTTCACCACGTCGACCCCCTGCATCACCTCTACACATCCCCACGCCCCACATCAAGCCCTCTCGCCTAACCACAACCACGCTCTCACCCCGCACTGCAGCCCCACCCACCCACAGAGCAGAGCGCCAGACAGTCGCAGAGCACACCTGCCCCACCACCGCGACCCCGGCCCTCACCCGCACACCCCTGCCCCTCCGCAACACCGCAGCAAGAAAACAGGGGCCGCCCCGCGGCCTCCGCCAAGGCCAAAAGCCTACAGCACCCGGTATTCCCAGGCGGTCTCCCATCCAAGTACTAACCGGGCCCGACCCAGCTTAGCTTCCGAGATCAGACGAGATCGGGCGTTCTCAGGGTGGTATGGCCGTAGGCAGCCCTGTCCCCGCCAAGAGCCCTCTCGGGTGACGACAACCACGCTCCTACCCCACGCTACGGACTCACTGAGACACGCACAGCAACGGAACGCCTCTAGAACACGCACCTGCCCCACCACGGTCACCCCTGGCAACACCCGCTCTCATCCCCACGCAGCCCTGACCCGCAAAGAGGCCCCTCGGGCCACCGGCAACAGGCTCTCGTCCCACACTACAGCCTCACCGACCCACGCACAGCAGCGGCACGCCTCCAGAACACACACCTGCCCCACCGCGGTGACCCCCGGCAACACCCGCTCACATCCCCACGCAACCCTGCCCCGCCAAGAGCCCTCTCGGGCGACCACAACCACGCTCCCACCCCACACTGCAGCCCCACGGAGGGGGGCTGCAGGCAACACCCACACACACCTGCCCTCACCACGTCGACCCCCTGCATCACCTCTACACATCCCCACGCCCCACATCAAGCCCTCTCGCCTAACCACAACCACGCTCTCACCCCGCACTGCAGCCCCACCCACCCACAGAGCAGAGCGCCAGACAGTCGCAGAGCACACCTGCCCCACCACCGCGACCCCGGCCCTCACCCGCACACCCCTGCCCCTCCGCAACACCGCAGCAAGAAAACAGGGGCCGCCCCGCGGCCTCCGCCAAGGCCAAAAGCCTACAGCACCCGGTATTCCCAGGCGGTCTCCCATCCAAGTACTAACCGGGCCCGACCCTGCTTAGCTTCCGAGATCAGACGAGATCGGGCGTTCTCAGGGTGGTATGGCCGTAGGCAGCCCTGTCCCCGCCAAGAGCCCTCTCGGGTGACGACAACCACGCTCCTACCCCACGCTACGGACTCACTGAGACACGCACAGCAACGGAACGCCTCTAGAACACGCACCTGCCCCACCACGGTCACCCCTGGCAACACCCGCTCACATCCCCACGCCGCCCTGACCCGCAAAGAGGCCCCTCGGGCCACCGGCAACAGGCTCTCGTCCCACACTACAGCCTCACCGACCCACGCACAGCAGCGGCACGCCTCCAGAACACACACCTGCCCCACCGCGGTGACCCCCGGCAACATCCGCTCACATCCCCACGCAACCCAGGCCCCGCCAAGAGCCCTCTCGGGTGACGACAACCACGCTCCTACCTCACACTACAGACTCACTGAGACACGCACAGCAGCGGCACGCCTCTGGGACACACACCTGCCCCACCACGGTGACCCCCATCAACACCCAGTCTCATCCCCACGCTACCCTGCCCCGCAAGGAGGCCCCTCGGGCCACCGACAACAGGCTCCCGCCCCACACTACTGACTCACTGAGACACGCACAGCAGCGGCACGCCTCAGGACACATACCTGCCCCGCCACGGTGACCCCCGGCAACACCCGCTCTCATCCCCACGCACCCCTGCCCCTCAGAGAGTCCCCTCGGACCACCAGCACCACGCTCCCACCCCACACTGCAGCCCCAACAACTCAAGCACAGCAACGCAACACCTCTAGAACACACACCTGCCCCACCACGGAGACCCCCAGCAATACCCGTTCACATCCCCACGCAACTCTGCCCCGCCAAGATCCCTCTCGGGCGACCACAACCACACTCCTACCCCACACTGCAGCCTCACCGACCCACGCACAGCAGCGGCACGCCTCTAGACACACACCTGCCCCACCACGGAGACCCCCTGCAATACCCGCTCTCATCCCCACGCACCCCTGCCCCGCAAAGAGGCCCCTGGTGCCACTGACAGCAGGCTCCCACCCCACACTGCAGCCCCACCGACTCACGCACAGCAACGGAACACCTCTAGGACACACACCTGCCCCACCACCATCACCCCTGGCAACACCCGCTCTCATCCCCACGCACGCCTGCCCCGCAAAGTGGCCCCTCGGGCCACCGGCAACAGGCTCTCGTCCCACACTACAGCCTCACCGACCCACGCACAGCAGCGGCACGCCTCCAGAACACACACCTGCCCCACCGCGGTGACCCCCGGCAACACCCGCTCACATCCCCACGCAACCCTGCCCCGCCAAGAGCCCTCTCGGGCGACCACAACCACGCTCCCACCCCACACTGCAGCCCCACGGAGGGGGGCTGCAGGCAACACCCACACACACCTGCCTTCACCACGTCGACCCCCTGCATCACCTCTACACATCCCCACGCCCCACATCAAGCCCTCTCGCCTAACCACAACCACGCTCTCACCCCGCACTGCAGCCCCACCCACCCACAGAGCAGAGCGCCAGACAGTCGCAGAGCACACCTGCCCCACCACCGCGACCCCGGCCCTCACCCGCACACCCCTGCCCCTCCGCAACACCGCAGCAAGAAAACAGGGGCCGCCCCGCGGCCTCCGCCAAGGCCAAAAGCCTACAGCACCCGGTATTCCCAGGCGGTCTCCCATCCAAGTACTAACCGGGCCCGACCCTGCTTAGCTTCCGAGATCAGACGAGATCGGGCGTTCTCAGGGTGGTATGGCCGTAGGCAGCCCTGTCCCCGCCAAGAGCCCTCTCGGGTGACGACAACCACGCTCCTACCCCACGCTACGGACTCACTGAGACACGCACAGCAACGGAACGCCTCTAGAACACGCACCTGCCCCACCACGGTCACCCCTGGCAACACCCGCTCTCATCCCCACGCAGCCCTGACCCGCAAAGAGGCCCCTCGGGCCACCGGCAACAGGCTCTCGTCCCACACTACAGCCTCACCGACCCACGCACAGCAGCGGCACGCCTCCAGAACACACACCTGCCCCACCGCGGAGACCCCCGGCAACACCCGCTCACATCCCCACGCAACCCTGCCCCGCCAAGAGCCCTCTCGGGCGACCACAACCACGCTCCCACCCCACACTGCAGCCCCACGGAGGGGGGCTGCAGGCAACACCCACACACACCTGCCTTCACCACGTCGACCCCCTGCATCACCTCTACACATCCCCACGCCCCACATCAAGCCCTCTCGCCTAACCACAACCACGCTCTCACCCCGCACTGCAGCCCCACCCACCCACAGAGCAGAGCGCCAGACAGTCGCAGAGCACACCTGCCCCACCACCGCGACCCCGGCCCTCACCCGCACACCCCTGCCCCTCCGCAACACCGCAGCAAGAAAACAGGGGCCGCCCCGCGGCCTCCGCCAAGGCCAAAAGCCTACAGCACCCGGTATTCCCAGGCGGTCTCCCATCCAAGTACTAACCGGGCCCGACCCTGCTTAGCTTCCGAGATCAGACGAGATCGGGCGTTCTCAGGGTGGTATGGCCGTAGGCAGCCCTGTCCCCGCCAAGAGCCCTCTCGGGTGACGACAACCACGCTCCTACCCCACGCTACGGACTCACTGAGACACGCACAGCAACGGAATGCCTCTAGAACACGCACCTGCCCCACCACGGTCACCCCTGGCAACACCCGCTCTCATCCCCACGCCGCCCTGACCCGCAAAGAGGCCCCTCGGGCCACCGGCAACAGGCTCTCGTCCCACACTACAGCCTCACCGACCCACGCACAGCAGCGGCACGCCTCCAGGACACACACCTGCCCCACCGCGGTGACCCCCGGCAACATCCGCTCACATCCCCACGCAACCCAGGCCCCGCCAAGAGCCCTCTCGGGTGACGACAACCACGCTCCTACCCCACACTACAGACTCACTGAGACACGCACAGCAGCGGCACGCCTCTGGGACACACACCTGCCCCACCACGGTGACCCCCATCAACACCCAGTCTCATCCCCACGCTACCCTGCCCCGCAAGGAGGCCCCTCGGGCCACCGACAACAGGCTCCCGCCCCGCACTACTGACTCACTGAGACACGCACAGCAGCGGCACGCCTCAGGACACACACCTGCCCCACCACGGTGACCCCCGGCAACACCCGCTCTCATCCCCACGCACCCCTGCCCCTCAGAGAGTCCCCTCGGACCACCAGCACCACGCTCCCACCCCACACTGCAGCCCCAACAACTCAAGCACAGCAACGCAACACCTCTAGAACACACACCTGCCCCACCACGGAGACCCCCAGCAATACCCGTTCACATCCCCACGCAACTCTGCCCCGCCAAGATCCCTCTCGGGCGACCACAACCACACTCCTACCCCACACTGCAGCCTCACCGACCCACGCACAGCAGCGGCACGCCTCTAGACACACACCTGCCCCACCACGGAGACCCCCTGCAATACCCGCTCTCATCCCCACGCACCCCTGCCCCGCAAAGAGGCCCCTGGTGCCACTGACAGCAGGCTCCCACCCCACACTGCAGCCCCACCGACTCACGCACAGCAACGGAACACCTCTAGGACACACACCTGCCCCACCACCATCACCCCTGGCAACACCCGCTCTCATCCCCACGCACGCCTGCCCCGCAAAGTGGCCCCTCGGGCCACCGGCAACAGGCTCTCGTCCCACACTACAGCCTCACCGACCCACGCACAGCAGCGGCACGCCTCCAGAACACACACCTGCCCCACCGCGGTGACCCCCGGCAACACCCGCTCACATCCCCACGCAACCCTGCCCCGCCAAGAGCCCTCTCGGGCGACCACAACCACGCTCCCACCCCACACTGCAGCCCCACGGAGGGGGGCTGCAGGCAACACCCACACACACCTGCCTTCACCACGTCGACCCCCTGCATCACCTCTACACATCCCCACGCCCCACATCAAGCCCTCTCGCCTAACCACAACCACGCTCTCACCCCGCACTGCAGCCCCACCCACCCACAGAGCAGAGCGCCAGACAGTCGCAGAGCACACCTGCCCCACCACCGCGACCCCGGCCCTCACCCGCACACCCCTGCCCCTCCGCAACACCGCAGCAAGAAAAAAGGGGCCGCCCCGCGGCCTCCGCCAAGGCCAAAAGCCTACAGCACCCGGTATTCCCAGGCGGTCTCCCATCCAAGTACTAACCGGGCCCGACCCTGCTTAGCTTCCGAGATCAGACGAGATCGGGCGTTCTCAGGGTGGTATGGCCGTAGGCAGCCCTGTCCCCGCCAAGAGCCCTCTCGGGTGACGACAACCACGCTCCTACCCCACGCTACGGACTCACTGAGACACGCACAGCAACGGAACGCCTCTAGAACACGCACCTGCCCCACCACGGTCACCCCTGGCAACACCCGCTCTCATCCCCACGCAGCCCTGACCCGCAAAGAGGCCCCTCGGGCCACCGGCAACAGGCTCTCGTCCCACACTACAGCCTCACCGACCCACGCACAGCAGCGGCACGCCTCCAGAACACACACCTGCCCCACCGCGGTGACCCCCGGCAACACCCGCTCACATCCCCACGCAACCCAGGCCCCGCCAAGAGCCCTCTCGGGTGACGACAACCACGCTCCTACCCCACACTACAGACTCACTGAGACACGCACAGCAGCGGCACGCCTCTGGGACACACACCTGCCCCACCACGGTGACCCCCATCAACACCCAGTCTCATCCCCACGCTACCCTGCCCCGCAAGGAGGCCCCTCGGGCCACCGACAACAGGCTCCCGCCCCACACTACTGACTCACTGAGACACGCACAGCAGCGGCACGCCTCAGGACACACACCTGCCCCACCACGGTGACCCCCGGCAACACCCGCTCTCATCCCCACGCACCCCTGCCCCTCAGAGAGTCCCCTCGGACCACCAACACCACGCTCCCACCCCACACTGCAGCCCCAACAACTCAAGCACAGCAACGCAACACCTCTAGAACACACACCTGCCCCACCACGGAGACCCCCAGCAATACCCGTTCACATCCCCACGCAACTCTGCCCCGCCAAGATCCCTCTCGGGCGACCACAACCACACTCCTACCCCACACTGCAGCCTCACCGACCCACGCACAGCAGCGGCACGCCTCTAGACACACACCTGCCCCACCACGGAGACCCCCTGCAATACCCGCTCTCATCCCCACGCACCCCTGCCCCGCAAAGAGGCCCCTGGTGCCACTGACAGCAGGCTCCCACCCCACACTGCAGCCCCACCGACTCACGCACAGCAACGGAACACCTCTAGGACACACACCTGCCCCACCACCATCACCCCTGGCAACACCCGCTCTCATCCCCACGCACACCTGCCCCGCAAAGTGGCCCCTCGGGCCACCGGCAACAGGCTCTCGTCCCACACTACAGCCTCACCGACCCACGCACAGCAGCGGCACGCCTCCAGAACACACACCTGCCCCACCGCGGTGACCCCCGGCAACACCCGCTCACATCCCCACGCAACCCTGCCCCGCCAAGAGCCCTCTCGGGCGACCACAACCACGCTCCCACCCCACACTGCAGCCCCACGGAGGGGGGCTGCAGGCAACGCCCACACACACCTGCCTTCACCACGTCGACCCCCTGCATCACCTCTACACATCCCCACGCCCCACATCAAGCCCTCTCGCCTAACCACAACCACGCTCTCACCCCGCACTGCAGCCCCACCCACCCACAGAGCAGAGCGCCAGACAGTCGCAGAGCACACCTGCCCCACCACCGCGACCCCGGCCCTCACCCGCACACCCCTGCCCCTCCGCAACACCGCAGCAAGAAAACAGGGGCCGCCCCGCGGCCTCCGCCAAGGCCAAAAGCCTACAGCACCCGGTATTCCCAGGCGGTCTCCCATCCAAGTACTAACCGGGCCCGACCCTGCTTAGCTTCCGAGATCAGACGAGATCGGGCGTTCTCAGGGTGGTATGGCCGTAGGCAGCCCTGTCCCCGCCAAGAGCCCTCTCGGGTGACGACAACCACGCTCCTACCCCACGCTACGGACTCACTGAGACACGCACAGCAACGGAACGCCTCTAGAACACGCACCTGCCCCACCACGGTCACCCCTGGCAACACCCGCTCTCATCCCCACGCAGCCCTGACCCGCAAAGAGGCCCCTCGGGCCACCGGCAACAGGCTCTCGTCCCACACTACAGCCTCACCGACCCACGCACAGCAGCGGCACGCCTCCAGAACACACACCTGCCCCACCGCGGTGACCCCCGGCAACACCCGCTCACATCCCCACGCAACCCAGGCCCCGCCAAGAGCCCTCTCGGGTGACGACAACCACGCTCCTACCCCACACTACAGACTCACTGAGACACGCACAGCAGCGGCACGCCTCTGGGACACACACCTGCCCCACCACGGTGACCCCCATCAACACCCAGTCTCATCCCCACGCTACCCTGCCCCGCAAGGAGGCCCCTCGGGCCACCGACAACAGGCTCCCGCCCCACACTACTGACTCACTGAGACACGCACAGCAGCGGCACGCCTCAGGACACACACCTGCCCCACCACGGTGACCCCCGGCAACACCCGCTCTCATCCCCACGCACCCCTGCCCCTCAGAGAGTCCCCTCGGACCACCAACACCACGCTCCCACCCCACACTGCAGCCCCAACAACTCAAGCACAGCAACGCAACACCTCTAGAACACACACCTGCCCCACCACGGAGACCCCCAGCAATACCCGTTCTCATCCCCACGCAACTCTGCCCCGCCAAGATCCCTCTCGGGCGACCACAACCACACTCCTACCCCACACTGCAGCCTCACCGACCCACGCACAGCAGCGGCACGCCTCTAGACACACACCTGCCCCACCACGGAGACCCCCTGCAATACCCGCTCTCATCCCCACGCACCCCTGCCCCGCAAAGAGGCCCCTGGTGCCACTGACAGCAGGCTCCCACCCCACACTGCAGCCCCACCGACTCACGCACAGCAACGGAACACCTCTAGGACACACACCTGCCCCACCACCATCACCCCTGGCAACACCCGCTCTCATCCCCACGCACGCCTGCCCCGCAAAGTGGCCCCTCGGGCCACCGGCAACAGGCTCTCGTCCCACACTACAGCCTCACCGACCCACGCACAGCAGCGGCACGCCTCCAGAACACACACCTGCCCCACCGCGGTGACCCCCGGCAACACCCGCTCACATCCCCACGCAACCCTGCCCCGCCAAGAGCCCTCTCGGGCGACCACAACCACGCTCCCACCCCACACTGCAGCCCCACGGAGGGGGGCTGCAGGCAACACCCACACACACCTGCCTTCACCACGTCGACCCCCTGCATCACCTCTACACATCCCCACGCCCCACATCAAGCCCTCTCGCCTAACCACAACCACGCTCTCACCCCGCACTGCAGCCCCACCCACCCACAGAGCAGAGCGCCAGACAGTCGCAGAGCACACCTGCCCCACCACCGCGACCCCGGCCCTCACCCGCACACCCCTGCCCCTCCGCAACACCGCAGCAAGAAAACAGGGGCCGCCCCGCGGCCTCCGCCAAGGCCAAAAGCCTACAGCACCCGGTATTCCCAGGCGGTCTCCCATCCAAGTACTAACCGGGCCCGACCCTGCTTAGCTTCCGAGATCAGACGAGATCGGGCGTTCTCAGGGTGGTATGGCCGTAGGCAGCCCTGTCCCCGCCAAGAGCCCTCTCGGGTGACGACAACCACGCTCCTACCCCACGCTACGGACTCACTGAGACACGCACAGCAACGGAACGCCTCTAGAACACGCACCTGCCCCACCACGGTCACCCCTGGCAACACCCGCTCTCATCCCCACGCAGCCCTGACCCGCAAAGAGGCCCCTCGGGCCACCGGCAACAGGCTCTCGTCCCACACTACAGCCTCACCGACCCACGCACAGCAGCGGCACGCCTCCAGAACACACACCTGCCCCACCGCGGTGACCCCCGGCAACACCCGCTCACATCCCCACGCAACCCTGCCCCGCCAAGAGCCCTCTCGGGCGACCACAACCACGCTCCCACCCCACACTGCAGCCCCACGGAGGGGGGCTGCAGGCAACACCCACACACACCTGCCCTCACCACGTCGACCCCCTGCATCACCTCTACACATCCCCACGCCCCACATCAAGCCCTCTCGCCTAACCACAACCACGCTCTCACCCCGCACTGCAGCCCCACCCACCCACAGAGCAGAGCGCCAGACAGTCGCAGAGCACACCTGCCCCACCACCGCGACCCCGGCCCTCACCCGCACACCCCTGCCCCTCCGCAACACCGCAGCAAGAAAACAGGGGCCACCCCGCGGCCTCCGCCAAGGCCAAAAGCCTACAGCACCCGGTATTCCCAGGCGGTCTCCCATCCAAGTACTAACCGGGCCCGACCCTGCTTAGCTTCCGAGATCAGACGAGATCGGGCGTTCTCAGGGTGGTATGGCCGTAGGCAGCCCTGTCCCCGCCAAGAGCCCTCTCGGGTGACGACAACCACGCTCCTACCCCACGCTATGGACTCACTGAGACACGCACAGCAACGGAACGCCTCTAGAACACGCACCTGCCCCACCACGGTCACCCCTGGCAACACCCGCTCTCATCCCCACGCCGCCCTGACCCGCAAAGAGGCCCCTCGGGCCACCGGCAACAGGCTCTCGTCCCACACTACAGCCTCACCGACCCACGCACAGCAGCGGCACGCCTCCAGAACACACACCTGCCCCACCGCGGTGACCCCCGGCAACATCCGCTCACATCCCCACGCAACCCAGGCCCCGCCAAGAGCCCTCTCGGGTGACGACAACCACGCTCCTACCTCACACTACAGACTCACTGAGACACGCACAGCAGCGGCACGCCTCCAGAACACACACCTGCCCCACCACGGTGACCCCCATCAACACCCAGTCTCATCCCCACGCTACCCTGCCCCGCAAGGAGGCCCCTCGGGCCACCGACAACAGGCTCCCGCCCCACACTACTGACTCACTGAGACACGCACAGCAGCGGCACGCCTCAGGACACATACCTGCCCCGCCACGGTGACCCCCGGCAACACCCGCTCTCATCCCCACGCACCCCTGCCCCTCAGAGAGTCCCCTCGGACCACCAGCACCACGCTCCCACCCCACACTGCAGCCCCAACAACTCAAGCACAGCAACGCAACACCTCTAGAACACACACCTGCCCCACCACGGAGACCCCCAGCAATACCCGTTCACATCCCCACGCAACTCTGCCCCGCCAAGATCCCTCTCGGGCGACCACAACCACACTCCTACCCCACACTGCAGCCTCACCGACCCACGCACAGCAGCGGCACGCCTCTAGACACACACCTGCCCCACCACGGAGACCCCCTGCAATACCCGCTCTCATCCCCACGCACCCCTGCCCCGCAAAGAGGCCCCTGGTGCCACTGACAGCAGGCTCCCACCCCACACTGCAGCCCCACCGACTCACGCACAGCAACGGAACACCTCTAGGACACACACCTGCCCCACCACCATCACCCCTGGCAACACCCGCTCTCATCCCCACGCACGCCTGCCCCGCAAAGTGGCCCCTCGGGCCACCGGCAACAGGCTCTCGTCCCACACTACAGCCTCACCGACCCACGCACAGCAGCGGCACGCCTCCAGAACACACACCTGCCCCACCGCGGTGACCCCCGGCAACACCCGCTCACATCCCCACGCAACCCTGCCCCGCCAAGAGCCCTCTCGGGCGACCACAACCACGCTCCCACCCCACACTGCAGCCCCACGGAGGGGGGCTGCAGGCAACACCCACACACACCTGCCTTCACCACGTCGACCCCCTGCATCACCTCTACACATCCCCACGCCCCACATCAAGCCCTCTCGCCTAACCACAACCACGCTCTCACCCCGCACTGCAGCCCCACCCCCCCACAGAGCAGAGCGCCAGACAGTCGCAGAGCACACCTGCCCCACCACCGCGACCCCGGCCCTCACCCGCACACCCCTGCCCCTCCGCAACACCGCAGCAAGAAAACAGGGGCCGCCCCGCGGCCTCCGCCAAGGCCAAAAGCCTACAGCACCCGGTATTCCCAGGCGGTCTCCCATCCAAGTACTAACCGGGCCCGACCCTGCTTAGCTTCCGAGATCAGACGAGATCGGGCGTTCTCAGGGTGGTATGGCCGTAGGCAGCCCTGTCCCCGCCAAGAGCCCTCTCGGGTGACGACAACCACGCTCCTACCCCACGCTATGGACTCACTGAGACACGCACAGCAACGGAACGCCTCTAGAACACGCACCTGCCCCACCACGGTCACCCCTGGCAACACCCGCTCTCATCCCCACGCCGCCCTGACCCGCAAAGAGGCCCCTCGGGCCACCGGCAACAGGCTCTCGTCCCACACTACAGCCTCACCGACCCACGCACAGCAGCGGCACGCCTCCAGAACACACACCTGCCCCACCGCGGTGACCCCCGGCAACATCCGCTCACATCCCCACGCAACCCAGGCCCCGCCAAGAGCCCTCTCGGGTGACGACAACCACGCTCCTACCTCACACTACAGACTCACTGAGACACGCACAGCAGCGGCACGCCTCTGGGACACACACCTGCCCCACCACGGTGACCCCCATCAACACCCAGTCTCATCCCCACGCTACCCTGCCCCGCAAGGAGGCCCCTCGGGCCACCGACAACAGGCTCCCGCCCCACACTACTGACTCACTGAGACACGCACAGCAGCGGCACGCCTCAGGACACATACCTGCCCCGCCACGGTGACCCCCGGCAACACCCGCTCTCATCCCCACGCACCCCTGCCCCTCAGAGAGTCCCCTCGGACCACCAGCACCACGCTCCCACCCCACACTGCAGCCCCAACAACTCAAGCACAGCAACGCAACACCTCTAGAACACACACCTGCCCCACCACGGAGACCCCCAGCAATACCCGTTCACATCCCCACGCAACTCTGCCCCGCCAAGATCCCTCTCGGGCGACCACAACCACACTCCTACCCCACACTGCAGCCTCACCGACCCACGCACAGCAGCGGCACGCCTCTAGACACACACCTGCCCCACCACGGAGACCCCCTGCAATACCCGCTCTCATCCCCACGCACCCCTGCCCCGCAAAGAGGCCCCTGGTGCCACTGACAGCAGGCTCCCACCCCACACTGCAGCCCCACCGACTCACGCACAGCAACGGAACACCTCTAGGACACACACCTGCCCCACCACCATCACCCCTGGCAACACCCGCTCTCATCCCCACGCACGCCTGCCCCGCAAAGTGGCCCCTCGGGCCACCGGCAACAGGCTCTCGTCCCACACTACAGCCTCACCGACCCACGCACAGCAGCGGCACGCCTCCAGAACACACACCTGCCCCACCGCGGTGACCCCCGGCAACACCCGCTCACATCCCCACGCAACCCTGCCCCGCCAAGAGCCCTCTCGGGCGACCACAACCACGCTCCCACCCCACACTGCAGCCCCACGGAGGGGGGCTGCAGGCAACACCCACACACACCTGCCTTCACCACGTCGACCCCCTGCATCACCTCTACACATCCCCACGCCCCACATCAAGCCCTCTCGCCTAACCACAACCACGCTCTCACCCCGCACTGCAGCCCCACCCACCCACAGAGCAGAGCGCCAGACAGTCGCAGAGCACACCTGCCCCACCACCGCGACCCCGGCCCTCACCCGCACACCCCTGCCCCTCCGCAACACCGCAGCAAGAAAACAGGGGCCGCCCCGCGGCCTCCGCCAAGGCCAAAAGCCTACAGCACCCGGTATTCCCAGGCGGTCTCCCATCCAAGTACTAACCGGGCCCGACCCAGCTTAGCTTCCGAGATCAGACGAGATCGGGCGTTCTCAGGGTGGTATGGCCGTAGGCAGCCCTGTCCCCGCCAAGAGCCCTCTCGGGTGACGACAACCACGCTCCTACCCCACGCTACGGACTCACTGAGACACGCACAGCAACGGAACGCCTCTAGAACACGCACCTGCCCCACCACGGTCACCCCTGGCAACACCCGCTCTCATCCCCACGCAGCCCTGACCCGCAAAGAGGCCCCTCGGGCCACCGGCAACAGGCTCTCGTCCCACACTACAGCCTCACCGACCCACGCACAGCAGCGGCACGCCTCAGGACACACACCTGCCCCACCACGGTGACCCCCGGCAACACCCGCTCACATCCCCACGCAACCCAGGCCCCGCCAAGAGCCCTCTCGGGTGACGACAACCACGCTCCTACCCCACACTACAGACTCACTGAGACACGCACAGCAGCGGCACGCCTCTGGGACACACACCTGCCCCACCACGGTGACCCCCATCAACACCCAGTCTCATCCCCACGCTACCCTGCCCCGCAAGGAGGCCCCTCGGGCCACCGACAACAGGCTCCCGCCCCGCACTACTGACTCACTGAGACACGCACAGCAGCGGCACGCCTCAGGACACACACCTGCCCCACCACGGTGACCCCCGGCAACACCCGCTCTCATCCCCACGCACCCCTGCCCCTCAGAGAGTCCCCTCGGACCACCAGCACCACGCTCCCACCCCACACTGCAGCCCCAACAACTCAAGCACAGCAACGCAACACCTCTAGAACACACACCTGCCCCACCACGGAGACCCCCAGCAATACCCGTTCACATCCCCACGCAACTCTGCCCCGCCAAGATCCCTCTCGGGCGACCACAACCACACTCCTACCCCACACTGCAGCCTCACCGACCCACGCACAGCAGCGGCACGCCTCTAGACACACACCTGCCCCACCACGGAGACCCCCTGCAATACCCGCTCTCATCCCCACGCACCCCTGCCCCGCAAAGAGGCCCCTGGTGCCACTGACAGCAGGCTCCCACCCCACACTGCAGCCCCACCGACTCACGCACAGCAACGGAACACCTCTAGGACACACACCTGCCCCACCACCAGCACCCCTGGCAACACCCGCTCTCATCCCCACGCACGCCTGCCCCGCAAAGTGGCCCCTCGGGCCACCGGCAACAGGCTCTCGTCCCACACTACAGCCTCACCGACCCACGCACAGCAGCGGCACGCCTCCAGAACACACACCTGCCCCACCGCGGTGACCCCCGGCAACACCCGCTCACATCCCCACGCAACCCTGCCCCGCCAAGAGCCCTCTCGGGCGACCACAACCACGCTCCCACCCCACACTGCAGCCCCACGGAGGGGGGCTGCAGGCAACACCCACACACACCTGCCTTCACCACGTCGACCCCCTGCATCACCTCTACACATCCCCACGCCCCACATCAAGCCCTCTCGCCTAACCACAACCACGCTCTCACCCCGCACTGCAGCCCCACCCACCCACAGAGCAGAGCGCCAGACAGTCGCAGAGCACACCTGCCCCACCACCGCGACCCCGGCCCTCACCCGCACACCCCTGCCCCTCCGCAACACCGCAGCAAGAAAACAGGGGCCGCCCCGCGGCCTCCGCCAAGGCCAAAAGCCTACAGCACCCGGTATTCCCAGGCGGTCTCCCATCCAAGTACTAACGGGGCCCGACCCTGCTTAGCTTCCGAGATCAGACGAGATCGGGCGTTCTCAGGGTGGTATGGCCGTAGGCAGCCCTGTCCCCGCCAAGAGCCCTCTCGGGTGACGACAACCACGCTCCTACCCCACGCTACGGACTCACTGAGACACGCACAGCAACGGAACGCCTCTAGAACACGCACCTGCCCCACCACGGTCACCCCTGGCAACACCCGCTCTCATCCCCACGCCGCCCTGACCCGCAAAGAGGCCCCTCGGGCCACCGGCAACAGGCTCTCGTCCCACACTACAGCCTCACCGACCCACGCACAGCAGCGGCACGCCTCCAGAACACACACCTGCCCCACCGCGGTGACCCCCGGCAACATCCGCTCACATCCCCACGCAACCCAGGCCCCGCCAAGAGCCCTCTCGGGTGACGACAACCACGCTCCTACCCCACACTACAGACTCACTGAGACACGCACAGCAGCGGCACGCCTCTGGGACACACACCTGCCCCACCACGGTGACCCCCATCAACACCCAGTCTCATCCCCACGCTACCCTGCCCCGCAAGGAGGCCCCTCGGGCCACCGACAACAGGCTCCCGCCCCGCACTACTGACTCACTGAGACACGCACAGCAGCGGCACGCCTCAGGACACACACCTGCCCCACCACGGTGACCCCCGGCAACACCCGCTCTCATCCCCACGCACCCCTGCCCCTCAGAGAGTCCCCTCGGACCACCAGCACCACGCTCCCACCCCACACTGCAGCCCCAACAACTCAAGCACAGCAACGCAACACCTCTAGAACACACACCTGCCCCACCACGGAGACCC
Source organism: Astur gentilis (assembly GCF_929443795.1). Lineage (NCBI taxonomy): Eukaryota > Metazoa > Chordata > Aves > Accipitriformes > Accipitridae > Astur > Astur gentilis. The sequence continues at coordinate 16,748,299 of NC_064885.1, forward strand.
CCAGCAATACCCGTTCACATCCCCACGCAACTCTGCCCCGCCAAGATCCCTCTCGGGCGACCACAACCACACTCCTACCCCACACTGCAGCCTCACCGACCCACGCACAGCAGCGGCACGCCTCTAGACACACACCTGCCCCACCACGGAGACCCCCTGCAATACCCGCTCTCATCCCCACGCACCCCTGCCCCGCAAAGAGGCCCCTGGTGCCACTGACAGCAGGCTCCCACCCCACACTGCAGCCCCACCGACTCACGCACAGCAACGGAACACCTCTAGGACACACACCTGCCCCACCACCATCACCCCTGGCAACACCCGCTCTCATCCCCACGCACGCCTGCCCCGCAAAGTGGCCCCTCGGGCCACCGGCAACAGGCTCTCGTCCCACACTACAGCCTCACCGACCCACGCACAGCAGCGGCACGCCTCCAGAACACACACCTGCCCCACCGCGGTGACCCCCGGCAACACCCGCTCACATCCCCACGCAACCCTGCCCCGCCAAGAGCCCTCTCGGGCGACCACAACCACGCTCCCACCCCACACTGCAGCCCCACGGAGGGGGGCTGCAGGCAACACCCACACACACCTGCCTTCACCACGTCGACCCCCTGCATCACCTCTACACATCCCCACGCCCCACATCAAGCCCTCTCGCCTAACCACAACCACGCTCTCACCCCGCACTGCAGCCCCACCCACCCACAGAGCAGAGCGCCAGACAGTCGCAGAGCACACCTGCCCCACCACCGCGACCCCGGCCCTCACCCGCACACCCCTGCCCCTCCGCAACACCGCAGCAAGAAAACAGGGGCCGCCCCGCGGCCTCCGCCAAGGCCAAAAGCCTACAGCACCCGGTATTCCCGGGCGGTCTCCCATCCAAGTACTAACCGGGCCCGACCCTGCTTAGCTTCCGAGATCAGACGAGATCGGGCGTTCTCAGGGTGGTATGGCCGTAGGCAGCCCTGTCCCCGCCAAGAGCCCTCTCGGGTGACGACAACCACGCTCCTACCCCACGCTACGGACTCACTGAGACACGCACAGCAACGGAACGCCTCTAGAACACGCACCTGCCCCACCACGGTCACCCCTGGCAACACCTGCTCTCATCCCCACGCAGCACTGACCCGCAAAGAGGCCCCTCGGGCCACCGGCAACAGGCTCTCGTCCCACACTACAGCCTCACCGACCCACGCACAGCAGCGGCACGCCTCCAGAACACACACCTGCCCCACCGCGGTGACCCCCGGCAACATCCGCTCACATCCCCACGCAACCCAGGCCCCGCCAAGAGCCCTCTCGGGTGACGACAACCACGCTCCTACCCCACACTACAGACTCACTGAGACACGCACAGCAGCGGCACGCCTCTGGGACACACACCTGCCCCACCACGGTGACCCCCATCAACACCCAGTCTCATCCCCACGCTACCCTGCCCCGCAAGGAGGCCCCTCGGGCCACCGACAACAGGCTCCCGCCCCGCACTACTGACTCACTGAGACACGCACAGCAGCGGCACGCCTCAGGACACACACCTGCCCCACCACGGTGACCCCCGGCAACACCCGCTCTCATCCCCACGCACCCCTGCCCCTCAGAGAGTCCCCTCGGACCACCAGCACCACGCTCCCACCCCACACTGCAGCCCCAACAACTCAAGCACAGCAACGCAACACCTCTAGAACACACACCTGCCCCACCACGGAGACCCCCAGCAATACCCGTTCACATCCCCACGCAACTCTGCCCCGCCAAGATCCCTCTCGGGCGACCACAACCACACTCCTACCCCACACTGCAGCCTCACCGACCCACGCACAGCAGCGGCACGCCTCTAGACACACACCTGCCCCACCACGGAGACCCCCTGCAATACCCGCTCTCATCCCCACGCACCCCTGCCCCGCAAAGAGGCCCCTGGTGCCACTGACAGCAGGCTCCCACCCCACACTGCAGCCCCACCGACTCACGCACAGCAACGGAACACCTCTAGGACACACACCTGCCCCACCACCATCACCCCTGGCAACACCCGCTCTCATCCCCACGCACGCCTGCCCCGCAAAGTGGCCCCTCGGGCCACCGGCAACAGGCTCTCGTCCCACACTACAGCCTCACCGACCCACGCACAGCAGCGGCACGCCTCCAGAACACACACCTGCCCCACCGCGGTGACCCCCGGCAACACCCGCTCACATCCCCACGCAACCCTGCCCCGCCAAGAGCCCTCTCGGGCGACCACAACCACGCTCCCACCCCACACTGCAGCCCCACGGAGGGGGGCTGCAGGCAACACCCACACACACCTGCCTTCACCACGTCGACCCCCTGCATCACCTCTACACATCCCCACGCCCCACATCAAGCCCTCTCGCCTAACCACAACCACGCTCTCACCCCGCACTGCAGCCCCACCCACCCACAGAGCAGAGCGCCAGACAGTCGCAGAGCACACCTGCCCCACCACCGCGACCCCGGCCCTCACCCGCACACCCCTGCCCCTCCGCAACACCGCAGCAAGAAAACAGGGGCCGCCCCGCGGCCTCCGCCAAGGCCAAAAGCCTACAGCACCCGGTATTCCCAGGCGGTCTCCCATCCAAGTACTAACCGGGCCCGACCCTGCTTAGCTTCCGAGATCAGACGAGATCGGGCGTTCTCAGGGTGGTATGGCCGTAGGCAGCCCTGTCCCCGCCAAGAGCCCTCTCGGGTGACGACAACCACGCTCCTACCCCACGCTACGGACTCACTGAGACACGCACAGCAACGGAACGCCTCTAGAACACGCACCTGCCCCACCACGGTCACCCCTGGCAACACCTGCTCTCATCCCCACGCAGCACTGACCCGCAAAGAGGCCCCTCGGGCCACCGGCAACAGGCTCTCGTCCCACACTACAGCCTCACCGACCCACGCACAGCAGCGGCACGCCTCCAGAACACACACCTGCCCCACCGCGGTGACCCCCGGCAACATCCGCTCACATCCCCACGCAACCCAGGCCCCGCCAAGAGCCCTCTCGGGTGACGACAACCACGCTCCTACCCCACACTACAGACTCACTGAGACACGCACAGCAGCGGCACGCCTCTGGGACACACACCTGCCCCACCACGGTGACCCCCATCAACACCCAGTCTCATCCCCACGCTACCCTGCCCCGCAAGGAGGCCCCTCGGGCCACCGACAACAGGCTCCCGCCCCGCACTACTGACTCACTGAGACACGCACAGCAGCGGCACGCCTCAGGACACACACCTGCCCCACCACGGTGACCCCCGGCAACACCCGCTCTCATCCCCACGCACCCCTGCCCCTCAGAGAGTCCCCTCGGACCACCAGCACCACGCTCCCACCCCACACTGCAGCCCCAACAACTCAAGCACAGCAACGCAACACCTCTAGAACACACACCTGCCCCACCACGGAGACCCCCAGCAATACCCGTTCACATCCCCACGCAACTCTGCCCCGCCAAGATCCCTCTCGGGCGACCACAACCACACTCCTACCCCACACTGCAGCCTCACCGACCCACGCACAGCAGCGGCACGCCTCTAGACACACACCTGCCCCACCACGGAGACCCCCTGCAATACCCGCTCTCATCCCCACGCACCCCTGCCCCGCAAAGAGGCCCCTGGTGCCACTGACAGCAGGCTCCCACCCCACACTGCAGCCCCACCGACTCACGCACAGCAACGGAACACCTCTAGGACACACACCTGCCCCACCACCATCACCCCTGGCAACACCCGCTCTCATCCCCACGCACGCCTGCCCCGCAAAGTGGCCCCTCGGGCCACCGGCAACAGGCTCTCGTCCCACACTACAGCCTCACCGACCCACGCACAGCAGCGGCACGCCTCCAGAACACACACCTGCCCCACCGCGGTGACCCCCGGCAACACCCGCTCACATCCCCACGCAACCCTGCCCCGCCAAGAGCCCTCTCGGGCGACCACAACCACGCTCCCACCCCACACTGCAGCCCCACGGAGGGGGGCTGCAGGCAACACCCACACACACCTGCCTTCACCACGTCGACCCCCTGCATCACCTCTACACATCCCCACGCCCCACATCAAGCCCTCTCGCCTAACCACAACCACGCTCTCACCCCGCACTGCAGCCCCACCCACCCACAGAGCAGAGCGCCAGACAGTCGCAGAGCACACCTGCCCCACCACCGCGACCCCGGCCCTCACCCGCACACCCCTGCCCCTCCGCAACACCGCAGCAAGAAAACAGGGGCCGCCCCGCGGCCTCCGCCAAGGCCAAAAGCCTACAGCACCCGGTATTCCCAGGCGGTCTCCCATCCAAGTACTAACCGGGCCCGACCCTGCTTAGCTTCCGAGATCAGACGAGATCGGGCGTTCTCAGGGTGGTATGGCCGTAGGCAGCCCTGTCCCCGCCAAGAGCCCTCTCGGGTGACGACAACCACGCTCCTACCCCACGCTACGGACTCACTGAGACACGCACAGCAACGGAACGCCTCTAGAACACGCACCTGCCCCACCACGGTCACCCCTGGCAACACCCGCTCTCATCCCCACACCGCCCTGACCCGCAAAGAGGACCCTCGGGCCACCGGCAACAGGCTCTCGTCCCACACTACAGCCTCACCGACCCACGCACAGCAGCGGCACGCCTCCAGAACACACACCTGCCCCACCGCGGTGACCCCCGGCAACATCCGCTCACATCCCCACGCAACCCAGGCCCCGCCAAGAGCCCTCTCGGGTGACGACAACCACGCTCCTACCCCACACTACAGACTCACTGAGACACGCACAGCAGCGGCACGCCTCTGGGACACACACCTGCCCCACCACGGTGACCCCCATCAACACCCAGTCTCATCCCCACGCTACCCTGCCCCGCAAGGAGGCCCCTCGGGCCACCGACAACAGGCTCCCGCCCCGCACTACTGACTCACTGAGACACGCACAGCAGCGGCACGCCTCAGGACACACACCTGCCCCACCACGGTGACCCCCGGCAACACCCGCTCTCATCCCCACGCACCCCTGCCCCTCAGAGAGTCCCCTCGGACCACCAGCACCACGCTCCCACCCCACACTGCAGCCCCAACAACTCAAGCACAGCAACGCAACACCTCTAGAACACACACCTGCCCCACCACGGAGACCCCCAGCAATACCCGTTCACATCCCCACGCAACTCTGCCCCGCCAAGATCCCTCTCGGGCGACCACAACCACACTCCTACCCCACACTGCAGCCTCACCGACCCACGCACAGCAGCGGCACGCCTCTAGACACACACCTGCCCCACCACGGAGACCCCCTGCAATACCCGCTCTCATCCCCACGCACCCCTGCCCCGCAAAGAGGCCCCTGGTGCCACTGACAGCAGGCTCCCACCCCACACTGCAGCCCCACCGACTCACGCACAGCAACGGAACACCTCTAGGACACACACCTGCCCCACCACCATCACCCCTGGCAACACCCGCTCTCATCCCCACGCACGCCTGCCCCGCAAAGTGGCCCCTCGGGCCACCGGCAACAGGCTCTCGTCCCACACTACAGCCTCACCGACCCACGCACAGCAGCGGCACGCCTCCAGAACACACACCTGCCCCACCGCGGTGACCCCCGGCAACACCCGCTCACATCCCCACGCAACCCTGCCCCGCCAAGAGCCCTCTCGGGCGACCACAACCACGCTCCCACCCCACACTGCAGCCCCACGGAGGGGGGCTGCAGGCAACACCCACACACACCTGCCTTCACCACGTCGACCCCCTGCATCACCTCTACACATCCCCACGCCCCACATCAAGCCCTCTCGCCTAACCACAACCACGCTCTCACCCCGCACTGCAGCCCCACCCACCCACAGAGCAGAGCGCCAGACAGTCGCAGAGCACACCTGCCCCACCACCGCGACCCCGGCCCTCACCCGCACACCCCTGCCCCTCCGCAACACCGCAGCAAGAAAACAGGGGCCGCCCCGCGGCCTCCGCCAAGGCCAAAAGCCTACAGCACCCGGTATTCCCAGGCGGTCTCCCATCCAAGTACTAACGGGGCCCGACCCTGCTTAGCTTCCGAGATCAGACGAGATCGGGCGTTCTCAGGGTGGTATGGCCGTAGGCAGCCCTGTCCCCGCCAAGAGCCCTCTCGGGTGACGACAACCACGCTCCTACCCCACGCTACGGACTCACTGAGACACGCACAGCAACGGAACGCCTCTAGAACACGCACCTGCCCCACCACGGTCACCCCTGGCAACACCTGCTCTCATCCCCACGCAGCCCTGACCCGCAAAGAGGCCCCTCGGGCCACCGGCAACAGGCTCTCGTCCCACACTACAGCCTCACCGACCCACGCACAGCAGCGGCACGCCTCCAGAACACACACCTGCCCCACCGCGGTGACCCCCGGCAACATCCGCTCACATCCCCACGCAACCCAGGCCCCGCCAAGAGCCCTCTCGGGTGACGACAACCACGCTCCTACCCCACACTACAGACTCACTGAGACACGCACAGCAGCGGCACGCCTCTGGGACACACACCTGCCCCACCACGGTGACCCCCATCAACACCCAGTCTCATCCCCACGCTACCCTGCCCCGCAAGGAGGCCCCTCGGGCCACCGACAACAGGCTCCCGCCCCACACTACTGACTCACTGAGACACGCACAGCAGCGGCACGCCTCAGGACACACACCTGCCCCACCACGGTGACCCCCGGCAACACCCGCTCTCATCCCCACGCACCCCTGCCCCTCAGAGAGTCCCCTCGGACCACCAGCACCACGCTCCCACCCCACACTGCAGCCCCAACAACTCAAGCACAGCAACGCAACACCTCTAGAACACACACCTGCCCCACCACGGAGACCCCCAGCAATACCCGTTCACATCCCCACGCAACTCTGCCCCGCCAAGATCCCTCTCGGGCGACCACAACCACACTCCTACCCCACACTGCAGCCTCACCGACCCACGCACAGCAGCGGCACGCCTCTAGACACACACCTGCCCCACCACGGAGACCCCCTGCAATACCCGCTCTCATCCCCACGCACCCCTGCCCCGCAAAGAGGCCCCTGGTGCCACTGACAGCAGGCTCCCACCCCACACTGCAGCCCCACCGACTCACGCACAGCAACGGAACACCTCTAGGACACACACCTGCCCCACCACCATCACCCCTGGCAACACCCGCTCTCATCCCCACGCACGCCTGCCCCGCAAAGTGGCCCCTCGGGCCACCGGCAACAGGCTCTCGTCCCACACTACAGCCTCACCGACCCACGCACAGCAGCGGCACGCCTCCAGAACACACACCTGCCCCACCGCGGTGACCCCCGGCAACACCCGCTCACATCCCCACGCAACCCTGCCCCGCCAAGAGCCCTCTCGGGCGACCACAACCACGCTCCCACCCCACACTGCAGCCCCACGGAGGGGGGCTGCAGGCAACACCCACACACACCTGCCTTCACCACGTCGACCCCCTGCATCACCTCTACACATCCCCACGCCCCACATCAAGCCCTCTCGCCTAACCACAACCACGCTCTCACCCCGCACTGCAGCCCCACCCACCCACAGAGCAGAGCGCCAGACAGTCGCAGAGCACACCTGCCCCACCACCGCGACCCCGGCCCTCACCCGCACACCCCTGCCCCTCCGCAACACCGCAGCAAGAAAACAGGGGCCGCCCCGCGGCCTCCGCCAAGGCCAAAAGCCTACAGCACCCGGTATTCCCAGGCGGTCTCCCATCCAAGTACTAACCGGGCCCGACCCTGCTTAGCTTCCGAGATCAGACGAGATCGGGCGTTCTCAGGGTGGTATGGCCGTAGGCAGCCCTGTCCCCGCCAAGAGCCCTCTCGGGTGACGACAACCACGCTCCTACCCCACGCTACGGACTCACTGAGACACGCACAGCAACGGAACGCCTCTAGAACACGCACCTGCCCCACCACGGTCACCCCTGGCAACACCCGCTCTCATCCCCACACCGCCCTGACCCGCAAAGAGGACCCTCGGGCCACCGGCAACAGGCTCTCGTCCCACACTACAGCCTCACCGACCCACGCACAGCAGCGGCACGCCTCCAGAACACACACCTGCCCCACCGCGGTGACCCCCGGCAACATCCGCTCACATCCCCACGCAACCCAGGCCCCGCCAAGAGCCCTCTCGGGTGACGACAACCACGCTCCTACCCCACACTACAGACTCACTGAGACACGCACAGCAGCGGCACGCCTCTGGGACACACACCTGCCCCACCACGGTGACCCCCATCAACACCCAGTCTCATCCCCACGCTACCCTGCCCCGCAAGGAGGCCCCTCGGGCCACCGACAACAGGCTCCCGCCCCGCACTACTGACTCACTGAGACACGCACAGCAGCGGCACGCCTCAGGACACACACCTGCCCCACCACGGTGACCCCCGGCAACACCCGCTCTCATCCCCACGCACCCCTGCCCCTCAGAGAGTCCCCTCGGACCACCAGCACCACGCTCCCACCCCACACTGCAGCCCCAACAACTCAAGCACAGCAACGCAACACCTCTAGAACACACACCTGCCCCACCACGGAGACCCCCAGCAATACCCGTTCACATCCCCACGCAACTCTGCCCCGCCAAGATCCCTCTCGGGCGACCACAACCACACTCCTACCCCACACTGCAGCCTCACCGACCCACGCACAGCAGCGGCACGCCTCTAGACACACACCTGCCCCACCACGGAGACCCCCTGCAATACCCGCTCTCATCCCCACGCACCCCTGCCCCGCAAAGAGGCCCCTGGTGCCACTGACAGCAGGCTCCCACCCCACACTGCAGCCCCACCGACTCACGCACAGCAACGGAACACCTCTAGGACACACACCTGCCCCACCACCATCACCCCTGGCAACACCCGCTCTCATCCCCACGCACGCCTGCCCCGCAAAGTGGCCCCTCGGGCCACCGGCAACAGGCTCTCGTCCCACACTACAGCCTCACCGACCCACGCACAGCAGCGGCACGCCTCCAGAACACACACCTGCCCCACCGCGGTGACCCCCGGCAACACCCGCTCACATCCCCACGCAACCCTGCCCCGCCAAGAGCCCTCTCGGGCGACCACAACCACGCTCCCACCCCACACTGCAGCCCCACGGAGGGGGGCTGCAGGCAACACCCACACACACCTGCCTTCACCACGTCGACCCCCTGCATCACCTCTACACATCCCCACGCCCCACATCAAGCCCTCTCGCCTAACCACAACCACGCTCTCACCCCGCACTGCAGCCCCACCCACCCACAGAGCAGAGCGCCAGACAGTCGCAGAGCACACCTGCCCCACCACCGCGACCCCGGCCCTCACCCGCACACCCCTGCCCCTCCGCAACACCGCAGCAAGAAAACAGGGGCCGCCCCGCGGCCTCCGCCAAGGCCAAAAGCCTACAGCACCCGGTATTCCCAGGCGGTCTCCCATCCAAGTACTAACCGGGCCCGACCCTGCTTAGCTTCCGAGATCAGACGAGATCGGGCGTTCTCAGGGTGGTATGGCCGTAGGCAGCCCTGTCCCCGCCAAGAGCCCTCTCGGGTGACGACAACCACGCTCCTACCCCACGCTACGGACTCACTGAGACACGCACAGCAACGGAACGCCTCTAGAACACGCACCTGCCCCACCACGGTCACCCCTGGCAACACCCGCTCTCATCCCCACGCAGCCCTGACCCGCAAAGAGGCCCCTCGGGCCACCGGCAACAGGCTCTCGTCCCACACTACAGCCTCACCGACCCACGCACAGCAGCGGCACGCCTCCAGAACACACACCTGCCCCACCGCGGTGACCCCCGGCAACATCCGCTCACATCCCCACGCAACCCAGGCCCCGCCAAGAGCCCTCTCGGGTGACGACAACCACGCTCCTACCCCACACTACAGACTCACTGAGACACGCACAGCAGCGGCACGCCTCTGGGACACACACCTGCCCCACCACGGTGACCCCCATCAACACCCAGTCTCATCCCCACGCTACCCTGCCCCGCAAGGAGGCCCCTCGGGCCACCGACAACAGGCTCCCGCCCCGCACTACTGACTCACTGAGACACGCACAGCAGCGGCACGCCTCAGGACACACACCTGCCCCACCACGGTGACCCCCGGCAACACCCGCTCTCATCCCCACGCACCCCTGCCCCTCAGAGAGTCCCCTCGGACCACCAGCACCACGCTCCCACCCCACACTGCAGCCCCAACAACTCAAGCACAGCAACGCAACACCTCTAGAACACACACCTGCCCCACCACGGAGACCCCCAGCAATACCCGTTCACATCCCCACGCAACTCTGCCCCGCCAAGATCCCTCTCGGGCGACCACAACCACACTCCTACCCCACACTGCAGCCTCACCGACCCACGCACAGCAGCGGCACGCCTCTAGACACACACCTGCCCCACCACGGAGACCCCCTGCAATACCCGCTCTCATCCCCACGCACCCCTGCCCCGCAAAGAGGCCCCTGGTGCCACTGACAGCAGGCTCCCACCCCACACTGCAGCCCCACCGACTCACGCACAGCAACGGAACACCTCTAGGACACACACCTGCCCCACCACCATCACCCCTGGCAACACCCGCTCTCATCCCCACGCACGCCTGCCCCGCAAAGTGGCCCCTCGGGCCACCGGCAACAGGCTCTCGTCCCACACTACAGCCTCACCGACCCACGCACAGCAGCGGCACGCCTCCAGAACACACACCTGCCCCACCGCGGTGACCCCCGGCAACACCCGCTCACATCCCCACGCAACCCTGCCCCGCCAAGAGCCCTCTCGGGCGACCACAACCACGCTCCCACCCCACACTGCAGCCCCACGGAGGGGGGCTGCAGGCAACACCCACACACACCTGCCTGCACCACGTCGACCCCCTGCATCACCTCTACACATCCCCACGCCCCACATCAAGCCCTCTCGCCTAACCACAACCACGCTCTCACCCCGCACTGCAGCCCCACCCACCCACAGAGCAGAGCGCCAGACAGTCGCAGAGCACACCTGCCCCACCACCGCGACCCCGGCCCTCACCCGCACACCCCTGCCCCTCCGCAACACCGCAGCAAGAAAACAGGGGCCGCCCCGCGGCCTCCGCCAAGGCCAAAAGCCTACAGCACCCGGTATTCCCAGGCGGTCTCCCATCCAAGTACTAACGGGGCCCGACCCTGCTTAGCTTCCGAGATCAGACGAGATCGGGCGTTCTCAGGGTGGTATGGCCGTAGGCAGCCCTGTCCCCGCCAAGAGCCCTCTCGGGTGACGACAACCACGCTCCTACCCCACGCTACGGACTCACTGAGACACGCACAGCAACGGAACGCCTCTAGAACACGCACCTGCCCCACCACGGTCACCCCTGGCAACACCTGCTCTCATCCCCACGCCGCCCTGACCCGCAAAGAGGCCCCTCGGGCCACCGGCAACAGGCTCTCGTCCCACACTACAGCCTCACCGACCCACGCACAGCAGCGGCACGCCTCCAGAACACACACCTGCCCCACCGCGGTGACCCCCGGCAACATCCGCTCACATCCCCACGCAACCCAGGCCCCGCCAAGAGCCCTCTCGGGTGACGACAACCACGCTCCTACCCCACACTACAGACTCACTGAGACACGCACAGCAGCGGCACGCCTCTGGGACACACACCTGCCCCACCACGGTGACCCCCATCAACACCCAGTCTCATCCCCACGCTACCCTGCCCCGCAAGGAGGCCCCTCGGGCCACCGACAACAGGCTCCCGCCCCACACTACTGACTCACTGAGACACGCACAGCAGCGGCACGCCTCAGGACACACACCTGCCCCACCACGGTGACCCCCGGCAACACCCGCTCTCATCCCCACGCACCCCTGCCCCTCAGAGAGTCCCCTCGGACCACCAGCACCACGCTCCCACCCCACACTGCAGCCCCAACAACTCAAGCACAGCAACGCAACACCTCTAGAACACACACCTGCCCCACCACGGAGACCCCCAGCAATACCCGTTCACATCCCCACGCAACTCTGCCCCGCCAAGATCCCTCTCGGGCGACCACAACCACACTCCTACCCCACACTGCAGCCTCACCGACCCACGCACAGCAGCGGCACGCCTCTAGACACACACCTGCCCCACCACGGAGACCCCCTGCAATACCCGCTCTCATCCCCACGCACCCCTGCCCCGCAAAGAGGCCCCTGGTGCCACTGACAGCAGGCTCCCACCCCACACTGCAGCCCCACCGACTCACGCACAGCAACGGAACACCTCTAGGACACACACCTGCCCCACCACCATCACCCCTGGCAACACCCGCTCTCATCCCCACGCACGCCTGCCCCGCAAAGTGGCCCCTCGGGCCACCGGCAACAGGCTCTCGTCCCACACTACAGCCTCACCGACCCACGCACAGCAGCGGCACGCCTCCAGAACACACACCTGCCCCACCGCGGTGACCCCCGGCAACACCCGCTCACATCCCCACGCAACCCTGCCCCGCCAAGAGCCCTCTCGGGCGACCACAACCACGCTCCCACCCCACACTGCAGCCCCACGGAGGGGGGCTGCAGGCAACACCCACACACACCTGCCTTCACCACGTCGACCCCCTGCATCACCTCTACACATCCCCACGCCCCACATCAAGCCCTCTCGCCTAACCACAACCACGCTCTCACCCCGCACTGCAGCCCCACCCACCCACAGAGCAGAGCGCCAGACAGTCGCAGAGCACACCTGCCCCACCACCGCGACCCCGGCCCTCACCCGCACACCCCTGCCCCTCCGCAACACCGCAGCAAGAAAACAGGGGCCGCCCCGCGGCCTCCGCCAAGGCCAAAAGCCTACAGCACCCGGTATTCCCAGGCGGTCTCCCATCCAAGTACTAACCGGGCCCGACCCTGCTTAGCTTCCGAGATCAGACGAGATCGGGCGTTCTCAGGGTGGTATGGCCGTAGGCAGCCCTGTCCCCGCCAAGAGCCCTCTCGGGTGACGACAACCACGCTCCTACCCCACGCTACGGACTCACTGAGACACGCACAGCAACGGAATGCCTCTAGAACACGCACCTGCCCCACCACGGTCACCCCTGGCAACACCCGCTCTCATCCCCACGCACCCCTGCCCCGCAAAGAGGCCCCTCGGGCCACCGGCAACAGGCTCTCGTCCCACACTACAGCCTCACCGACCCACGCACAGCAGCGGCACGCCTCCAGAACACACACCTGCCCCACCGCGGTGACCCCCGGCAACATCCGCTCACATCCCCACGCAACCCAGGCCCCGCCAAGAGCCCTCTCGGGTGACGACAACCACGCTCCTACCCCACACTACAGACTCACTGAGACACGCACAGCAGCGGCACGCCTCTGGGACACACACCTGCCCCACCACGGTGACCCCCATCAACACCCAGTCTCATCCCCACGCTACCCTGCCCCGCAAGGAGGCCCCTCGGGCCACCGACAACAGGCTCCCGCCCCGCACTACTGACTCACTGAGACACGCACAGCAGCGGCACGCCTCAGGACACACACCTGCCCCACCACGGTGACCCCCGGCAACACCCGCTCTCATCCCCACGCACCCCTGCCCCTCAGAGAGTCCCCTCGGACCACCAGCACCACGCTCCCACCCCACACTGCAGCCCCAACAACTCAAGCACAGCAACGCAACACCTCTAGAACACACACCTGCCCCACCACGGAGACCCCCAGCAATACCCGTTCACATCCCCACGCAACTCTGCCCCGCCAAGATCCCTCTCGGGCGACCACAACCACACTCCTACCCCACACTGCAGCCTCACCGACCCACGCACAGCAGCGGCACGCCTCTAGACACACACCTGCCCCACCACGGAGACCCCCTGCAATACCCGCTCTCATCCCCACGCACCCCTGCCCCGCAAAGAGGCCCCTGGTGCCACTGACAGCAGGCTCCCACCCCACACTGCAGCCCCACCGACTCACGCACAGCAACGGAACACCTCTAGGACACACACCTGCCCCACCACCATCACCCCTGGCAACACCCGCTCTCATCCCCACGCACGCCTGCCCCGCAAAGTGGCCCCTCGGGCCACCGGCAACAGGCTCTCGTCCCACACTACAGCCTCACCGACCCACGCACAGCAGCGGCACGCCTCCAGAACACACACCTGCCCCACCGCGGTGACCCCCGGCAACACCCGCTCACATCCCCACGCAACCCTGCCCCGCCAAGAGCCCTCTCGGGCGACCACAACCACGCTCCCACCCCACACTGCAGCCCCACGGAGGGGGGCTGCAGGCAACACCCACACACACCTGCCTTCACCACGTCGACCCCCTGCATCACCTCTACACATCCCCACGCCCCACATCAAGCCCTCTCGCCTAACCACAACCACGCTCTCACCCCGCACTGCAGCCCCACCCACCCACAGAGCAGAGCGCCAGACAGTCGCAGAGCACACCTGCCCCACCACCGCGACCCCGGCCCTCACCCGCACACCCCTGCCCCTCCGCAACACCGCAGCAAGAAAACAGGGGCCGCCCCGCGGCCTCCGCCAAGGCCAAAAGCCTACAGCACCCGGTATTCCCAGGCGGTCTCCCATCCAAGTACTAACGGGGCCCGACCCTGCTTAGCTTCCGAGATCAGACGAGATCGGGCGTTCTCAGGGTGGTATGGCCGTAGGCAGCCCTGTCCCCGCCAAGAGCCCTCTCGGGTGACGACAACCACGCTCCTACCCCACGCTACGGACTCACTGAGACACGCACAGCAACGGAACGCCTCTAGAACACGCACCTGCCCCACCACGGTCACCCCTGGCAACACCTGCTCTCATCCCCACGCCGCCCTGACCCGCAAAGAGGCCCCTCGGGCCACCGGCAACAGGCTCTCGTCCCACACTACAGCCTCACCGACCCACGCACAGCAGCGGCACGCCTCCAGAACACACACCTGCCCCACCGCGGTGACCCCCGGCAACATCCGCTCACATCCCCACGCAACCCAGGCCCCGCCAAGAGCCCTCTCGGGTGACGACAACCACGCTCCTACCCCACACTACAGACTCACTGAGACACGCACAGCAGCGGCACGCCTCTGGGACACACACCTGCCCCACCACGGTGACCCCCATCAACACCCAGTCTCATCCCCACGCTACCCTGCCCCGCAAGGAGGCCCCTCGGGCCACCGACAACAGGCTCCCGCCCCACACTACTGACTCACTGAGACACGCACAGCAGCGGCACGCCTCAGGACACACACCTGCCCCACCACGGTGACCCCCGGCAACACCCGCTCTCATCCCCACGCACCCCTGCCCCTCAGAGAGTCCCCTCGGACCACCAGCACCACGCTCCCACCCCACACTGCAGCCCCAACAACTCAAGCACAGCAACGCAACACCTCTAGAACACACACCTGCCCCACCACGGAGACCCCCAGCAATACCCGTTCACATCCCCACGCAACTCTGCCCCGCCAAGATCCCTCTCGGGCGACCACAACCACACTCCTACCCCACACTGCAGCCTCACCGACCCACGCACAGCAGCGGCACGCCTCTAGACACACACCTGCCCCACCACGGAGACCCCCTGCAATACCCGCTCTCATCCCCACGCACCCCTGCCCCGCAAAGAGGCCCCTGGTGCCACTGACAGCAGGCTCCCACCCCACACTGCAGCCCCACCGACTCACGCACAGCAACGGAACACCTCTAGGACACACACCTGCCCCACCACCATCACCCCTGGCAACACCCGCTCTCATCCCCACGCACGCCTGCCCCGCAAAGTGGCCCCTCGGGCCACCGGCAACAGGCTCTCGTCCCACACTACAGCCTCACCGACCCACGCACAGCAGCGGCACGCCTCCAGAACACACACCTGCCCCACCGCGGTGACCCCCGGCAACACCCGCTCACATCCCCACGCAACCCTGCCCCGCCAAGAGCCCTCTCGGGCGACCACAACCACGCTCCCACCCCACACTGCAGCCCCACGGAGGGGGGCTGCAGGCAACACCCACACACACCTGCCTTCACCACGTCGACCCCCTGCATCACCTCTACACATCCCCACGCCCCACATCAAGCCCTCTCGCCTAACCACAACCACGCTCTCACCCCGCACTGCAGCCCCACCCACCCACAGAGCAGAGCGCCAGACAGTCGCAGAGCACACCTGCCCCACCACCGCGACCCCGGCCCTCACCCGCACACCCCTGCCCCTCCGCAACACCGCAGCAAGAAAACAGGGGCCGCCCCGCGGCCTCCGCCAAGGCCAAAAGCCTACAGCACCCGGTATTCCCAGGCGGTCTCCCATCCAAGTACTAACCGGGCCCGACCCTGCTTAGCTTCCGAGATCAGACGAGATCGGGCGTTCTCAGGGTGGTATGGCCGTAGGCAGCCCTGTCCCCGCCAAGAGCCCTCTCGGGTGACGACAACCACGCTCCTACCCCACGCTACGGACTCACTGAGACACGCACAGCAACGGAACGCCTCTAGAACACGCACCTGCCCCACCACGGTCACCCCTGGCAACACCCGCTCTCATCCCCACGCCGCCCTGACCCGCAAAGAGGCCCCTCGGGCCACCGGCAACAGGCTCTCGTCCCACACTACAGCCTCACCGACCCACGCACAGCAGCGGCACGCCTCCAGAACACACACCTGCCCCACCGCGGTGACCCCCGGCAACATCCGCTCACATCCCCACGCAACCCAGGCCCCGCCAAGAGCCCTCTCGGGTGACGACAACCACGCTCCTACCCCACACTACAGACTCACTGAGACACGCACAGCAGCGGCACGCCTCTGGGACACACACCTGCCCCACCACGGTGACCCCCATCAACACCCAGTCTCATCCCCACGCTACCCTGCCCCGCAAGGAGGCCCCTCGGGCCACCGACAACAGGCTCCCGCCCCGCACTACTGACTCACTGAGACACGCACAGCAGCGGCAGGCCTCAGGACACACACCTGCCCCACCACGGTGACCCCCGGCAACACCCGCTCTCATCCCCACGCAACTCTGCCCCACCAAGATCCCTCTCGGGCGACCACAACCACACTCCTACCCCACACTGCAGCCTCACCGACCCACGCACAGCAGCGGCACGCCTCTAGACACACACCTGCCCCACCACGGAGACCCCCTGCAATACCCGCTCTCATCCCCACGCACCCCTGCCCCGCAAAGAGGCCCCTGGTGCCACTGACAGCAGGCTCCCACCCCACACTGCAGCCCCACCGACTCACGCACAGCAACGGAACACCTCTAGGACACACACCTGCCCCACCACCATCACCCCTGGCAACACCCGCTCTCATCCCCACGCACGCCTGCCCCGCAAAGTGGCCCCTCGGGCCACCGGCAACAGGCTCTCGTCCCACACTACAGCCTCACCGACCCACGCACAGCAGCGGCACGCCTCCAGAACACACACCTGCCCCACCGCGGTGACCCCCGGCAACACCCGCTCACATCCCCACGCAACCCTGCCCCGCCAAGAGCCCTCTCGGGCGACCACAACCACGCTCCCACCCCACACTGCAGCCCCACGGAGGGGGGCTGCAGGCAACACCCACACACACCTGCCTTCACCACGTCGACCCCCTGCATCACCTCTACACATCCCCACGCCCCACATCAAGCCCTCTCGCCTAACCACAACCACGCTCTCACCCCGCACTGCAGCCCCACCCACCCACAGAGCAGAGCGCCAGACAGTCGCAGAGCACACCTGCCCCACCACCGCGACCCCGGCCCTCACCCGCACACCCCTGCCCCTCCGCAACACCGCAGCAAGAAAACAGGGGCCGCCCCGCGGCCTCCGCCAAGGCCAAAAGCCTACAGCACCCGGTATTCCCAGGCGGTCTCCCATCCAAGTACTAACGGGGCCCGACCCTGCTTAGCTTCCGAGATCAGACGAGATCGGGCGTTCTCAGGGTGGTATGGCCGTAGGCAGCCCTGTCCCCGCCAAGAGCCCTCTCGGGTGACGACAACCACGCTCCTACCCCACGCTACGGACTCACTGAGACACACACAGCAACGGAACGCCTCTAGAACACGCACCTGCCCCACCACGGTCACCCCTGGCAACACCTGCTCTCATCCCCACGCCGCCCTGACCCGCAAAGAGGCCCCTCGGGCCACCGGCAACAGGCTCTCGTCCCACACTACAGCCTCACCGACCCACGCACAGCAGCGGCACGCCTCCAGAACACACACCTGCCCCACCGCGGTGACCCCCGGCAACATCCGCTCACATCCCCACGCAACCCAGGCCCCGCCAAGAGCCCTCTCGGGTGACGACAACCACGCTCCTACCCCACACTACAGACTCACTGAGACACGCACAGCAGCGGCACGCCTCTGGGACACACACCTGCCCCACCACGGTGACCCCCATCAACACCCAGTCTCATCCCCACGCTACCCTGCCCCGCAAGGAGGCCCCTCGGGCCACCGACAACAGGCTCCCGCCCCGCACTACTGACTCACTGAGACACGCACAGCAGCGGCACGCCTCAGGACACACACCTGCCCCACCACGGTGACCCCCGGCAACACCCGCTCTCATCCCCACGCACCCCTGCCCCTCAGAGAGTCCCCTCGGACCACCAGCACCACGCTCCCACCCCACACTGCAGCCCCAACAACTCAAGCACAGCAACGCAACACCTCTAGAACACACACCTGCCCCACCACGGAGACCCCCAGCAATACCCGTTCACATCCCCACGCAACTCTGCCCCGCCAAGATCCCTCTCGGGCGACCACAACCACACTCCTACCCCACACTGCAGCCTCACCGACCCACGCACAGCAGCGGCACGCCTCTAGACACACACCTGCCCCACCACGGAGACCCCCTGCAATACCCGCTCTCATCCCCACGCACCCCTGCCCCGCAAAGAGGCCCCTGGTGCCACTGACAGCAGGCTCCCACCCCACACTGCAGCCCCACCGACTCACGCACAGCAACGGAACACCTCTAGGACACACACCTGCCCCACCACCATCACCCCTGGCAACACCCGCTCTCATCCCCACGCACGCCTGCCCCGCAAAGTGGCCCCTCGGGCCACCGGCAACAGGCTCTCGTCCCACACTACAGCCTCACCGACCCACGCACAGCAGCGGCACGCCTCCAGAACACACACCTGCCCCACCGCGGTGACCCCCGGCAACACCCGCTCACATCCCCACGCAACCCTGCCCCGCCAAGAGCCCTCTCGGGCGACCACAACCACGCTCCCACCCCACACTGCAGCCCCACGGAGGGGGGCTGCAGGCAACACCCACACACACCTGCCTTCACCACGTCGACCCCCTGCATCACCTCTACACATCCCCACGCCCCACATCAAGCCCTCTCGCCTAACCACAACCACGCTCTCACCCCGCACTGCAGCCCCACCCACCCACAGAGCAGAGCGCCAGACAGTCGCAGAGCACACCTGCCCCACCACCGCGACCCCGGCCCTCACCCGCACACCCCTGCCCCTCCGCAACACCGCAGCAAGAAAACAGGGGCCGCCCCGCGGCCTCCGCCAAGGCCAAAAGCCTACAGCACCCGGTATTCCCAGGCGGTCTCCCATCCAAGTACTAACGGGGCCCGACCCTGCTTAGCTTCCGAGATCAGACGAGATCGGGCGTTCTCAGGGTGGTATGGCTGTAGGCAGCCCTGTCCCCGCCAAGAGCCCTCTCGGGTGACGACAACCACGCTCCTACCCCACGCTACGGACTCACTGAGACACACACAGCAACGGAACGCCTCTAGAACACGCACCTGCCCCACCACGGTCACCCCTGGCAACACCTGCTCTCATCCCCACGCCGCCCTGACCCGCAAAGAGGCCCCTCGGGCCACCGGCAACAGGCTCTCGTCCCACACTACAGCCTCACCGACCCACGCACAGCAGCGGCACGCCTCCAGAACACACACCTGCCCCACCGCGGTGACCCCCGGCAACATCCGCTCACATCCCCACGCAACCCAGGCCCCGCCAAGAGCCCTCTCGGGTGACGACAACCACGCTCCTACCCCACACTACAGACTCACTGAGACACGCACAGCAGCGGCACGCCTCTGGGACACACACCTGCCCCACCACGGTGACCCCCATCAACACCCAGTCTCATCCCCACGCTACCCTGCCCCGCAAGGAGGCCCCTCGGGCCACCGACAACAGGCTCCCGCCCCGCACTACTGACTCACTGAGACACGCACAGCAGCGGCACGCCTCAGGACACACACCTGCCCCACCACGGTGACCCCCGGCAACACCCGCTCTCATCCCCACGCACCCCTGCCCCTCAGAGAGTCCCCTCGGACCACCAGCACCACGCTCCCACCCCACACTGCAGCCCCAACAACTCAAGCACAGCAACGCAACACCTCTAGAACACACACCTGCCCCACCACGGAGACCCCCAGCAATACCCGTTCACATCCCCACGCAACTCTGCCCCGCCAAGATCCCTCTCGGGCGACCACAACCACACTCCTACCCCACACTGCAGCCTCACCGACCCACGCACAGCAGCGGCACGCCTCTAGACACACACCTGCCCCACCACGGAGACCCCCTGCAATACCCGCTCTCATCCCCACGCACCCCTGCCCCGCAAAGAGGCCCCTGGTGCCACTGACAGCAGGCTCCCACCCCACACTGCAGCCCCACCGACTCACGCACAGCAACGGAACACCTCTAGGACACACACCTGCCCCACCACCATCACCCCTGGCAACACCCGCTCTCATCCCCACGCACGCCTGCCCCGCAAAGTGGCCCCTCGGGCCACCGGCAACAGGCTCTCGTCCCACACTACAGCCTCACCGACCCACGCACAGCAGCGGCACGCCTCCAGAACACACACCTGCCCCACCGCGGTGACCCCCGGCAACACCCGCTCACATCCCCACGCAACCCTGCCCCGCCAAGAGCCCTCTCGGGCGACCACAACCACGCTCCCACCCCACACTGCAGCCCCACGGAGGGGGGCTGCAGGCAACACCCACACACACCTGCCTTCACCACGTCGACCCCCTGCATCACCTCTACACATCCCCACGCCCCACATCAAGCCCTCTCGCCTAACCACAACCACGCTCTCACCCCGCACTGCAGCCCCACCCACCCACAGAGCAGAGCGCCAGACAGTCGCAGAGCACACCTGCCCCACCACCGCGACCCCGGCCCTCACCCGCACACCCCTGCCCCTCCGCAACACCGCAGCAAGAAAACAGGGGCCGCCCCGCGGCCTCCGCCAAGGCCAAAAGCCTACAGCACCCGGTATTCCCAGGCGGTCTCCCATCCAAGTACTAACGGGGCCCGACCCTGCTTAGCTTCCGAGATCAGACGAGATCGGGCGTTCTCAGGGTGGTATGGCCGTAGGCAGCCCTGTCCCCGCCAAGAGCCCTCTCGGGTGACGACAACCACGCTCCTACCCCACGCTACGGACTCACTGAGACACGCACAGCAACGGAACGCCTCTAGAACACGCACCTGCCCCACCACGGTCACCCCTGGCAACACCTGCTCTCATCCCCACGCCGCCCTGACCCGCAAAGAGGCCCCTCGGGCCACCGGCAACAGGCTCTCGTCCCACACTACAGCCTCACCGACCCACGCACAGCAGCGGCACGCCTCCAGAACACACACCTGCCCCACCGCGGTGACCCCCGGCAACATCCGCTCACATCCCCACGCAACCCAGGCCCCGCCAAGAGCCCTCTCGGGTGACGACAACCACGCTCCTACCCCACACTACAGACTCACTGAGACACGCACAGCAGCGGCACGCCTCTGGGACACACACCTGCCCCACCACGGTGACCCCCATCAACACCCAGTCTCATCCCCACGCTACCCTGCCCCGCAAGGAGGCCCCTCGGGCCACCGACAACAGGCTCCCGCCCCGCACTACTGACTCACTGAGACACGCACAGCAGCGGCACGCCTCAGGACACACACCTGCCCCACCACGGTGACCCCCGGCAACACCCGCTCTCATCCCCACGCACCCCTGCCCCTCAGAGAGTCCCCTCGGACCACCAGCACCACGCTCCCACCCCACACTGCAGCCCCAACAACTCAAGCACAGCAACGCAACACCTCTAGAACACACACCTGCCCCACCACGGAGACCCCCAGCAATACCCGTTCACATCCCCACGCAACTCTGCCCCGCCAAGATCCCTCTCGGGCGACCACAACCACACTCCTACCCCACACTGCAGCCTCACCGACCCACGCACAGCAGCGGCACGCCTCTAGACACACACCTGCCCCACCACGGAGACCCCCTGCAATACCCGCTCTCATCCCCACGCACCCCTGCCCCGCAAAGAGGCCCCTGGTGCCACTGACAGCAGGCTCCCACCCCACACTGCAGCCCCACCGACTCACGCACAGCAACGGAACACCTCTAGGACACACACCTGCCCCACCACCATCACCCCTGGCAACACCCGCTCTCATCCCCACGCACGCCTGCCCCGCAAAGTGGCCCCTCGGGCCACCGGCAACAGGCTCTCGTCCCACACTACAGCCTCACCGACCCACGCACAGCAGCGGCACGCCTCCAGAACACACACCTGCCCCACCGCGGTGACCCCCGGCAACACCCGCTCACATCCCCACGCAACCCTGCCCCGCCAAGAGCCCTCTCGGGCGACCACAACCACGCTCCCACCCCACACTGCAGCCCCACGGAGGGGGGCTGCAGGCAACACCCACACACACCTGCCTTCACCACGTCGACCCCCTGCATCACCTCTACACATCCCCACGCCCCACATCAAGCCCTCTCGCCTAACCACAACCACGCTCTCACCCCGCACTGCAGCCCCACCCACCCACAGAGCAGAGCGCCAGACAGTCGCAGAGCACACCTGCCCCACCACCGCGACCCCGGCCCTCACCCGCACACCCCTGCCCCTCCGCAACACCGCAGCAAGAAAACAGGGGCCGCCCCGCGGCCTCCGCCAAGGCCAAAAGCCTACAGCACCCGGTATTCCCAGGCGGTCTCCCATCCAAGTACTAACCGGGCCCGACCCTGCTTAGCTTCCGAGATCAGACGAGATCGGGCGTTCTCAGGGTGGTATGGCTGTAGGCAGCCCTGTCCCCGCCAAGAGCCCTCTCGGGTGACGACAACCACGCTCCTACCCCACGCTACGGACTCACTGAGACACACACAGCAACGGAACGCCTCTAGAACACGCACCTGCCCCACCA
Organism: Astur gentilis; assembly: GCF_929443795.1. NCBI lineage: Eukaryota > Metazoa > Chordata > Aves > Accipitriformes > Accipitridae > Astur > Astur gentilis. The sequence goes on from NC_064885.1 coordinate 16,771,590, forward strand.
CGGTCACCCCTGGCAACACCTGCTCTCATCCCCACGCCGCCCTGACCCGCAAAGAGGCCCCTCGGGCCACCGGCAACAGGCTCTCGTCCCACACTACAGCCTCACCGACCCACGCACAGCAGCGGCACGCCTCCAGAACACACACCTGCCCCACCGCGGTGACCCCCGGCAACATCCGCTCACATCCCCACGCAACCCAGGCCCCGCCAAGAGCCCTCTCGGGTGACGACAACCACGCTCCTACCCCACACTACAGACTCACTGAGACACGCACAGCAGCGGCACGCCTCTGGGACACACACCTGCCCCACCACGGTGACCCCCATCAACACCCAGTCTCATCCCCACGCTACCCTGCCCCGCAAGGAGGCCCCTCGGGCCACCGACAACAGGCTCCCGCCCCGCACTACTGACTCACTGAGACACGCACAGCAGCGGCACGCCTCAGGACACACACCTGCCCCACCACGGTGACCCCCGGCAACACCCGCTCTCATCCCCACGCACCCCTGCCCCTCAGAGAGTCCCCTCGGACCACCAGCACCACGCTCCCACCCCACACTGCAGCCCCAACAACTCAAGCACAGCAACGCAACACCTCTAGAACACACACCTGCCCCACCACGGAGACCCCCAGCAATACCCGTTCACATCCCCACGCAACTCTGCCCCGCCAAGATCCCTCTCGGGCGACCACAACCACACTCCTACCCCACACTGCAGCCTCACCGACCCACGCACAGCAGCGGCACGCCTCTAGACACACACCTGCCCCACCACGGAGACCCCCTGCAATACCCGCTCTCATCCCCACGCACCCCTGCCCCGCAAAGAGGCCCCTGGTGCCACTGACAGCAGGCTCCCACCCCACACTGCAGCCCCACCGACTCACGCACAGCAACGGAACACCTCTAGGACACACACCTGCCCCACCACCATCACCCCTGGCAACACCCGCTCTCATCCCCACGCACGCCTGCCCCGCAAAGTGGCCCCTCGGGCCACCGGCAACAGGCTCTCGTCCCACACTACAGCCTCACCGACCCACGCACAGCAGCGGCACGCCTCCAGAACACACACCTGCCCCACCGCGGTGACCCCCGGCAACACCCGCTCACATCCCCACGCAACCCTGCCCCGCCAAGAGCCCTCTCGGGCGACCACAACCACGCTCCCACCCCACACTGCAGCCCCACGGAGGGGGGCTGCAGGCAACACCCACACACACCTGCCTTCACCACGTCGACCCCCTGCATCACCTCTACACATCCCCACGCCCCACATCAAGCCCTCTCGCCTAACCACAACCACGCTCTCACCCCGCACTGCAGCCCCACCCACCCACAGAGCAGAGCGCCAGACAGTCGCAGAGCACACCTGCCCCACCACCGCGACCCCGGCCCTCACCCGCACACCCCTGCCCCTCCGCAACACCGCAGCAAGAAAACAGGGGCCGCCCCGCGGCCTCCGCCAAGGCCAAAAGCCTACAGCACCCGGTATTCCCAGGCGGTCTCCCATCCAAGTACTAACGGGGCCCGACCCTGCTTAGCTTCCGAGATCAGACGAGATCGGGCGTTCTCAGGGTGGTATGGCCGTAGGCAGCCCTGTCCCCGCCAAGAGCCCTCTCGGGTGACGACAACCACGCTCCTACCCCACGCTACGGACTCACTGAGACACGCACAGCAACGGAACGCCTCTAGAACACGCACCTGCCCCACCACGGTCACCCCTGGCAACACCTGCTCTCATCCCCACGCCGCCCTGACCCGCAAAGAGGCCCCTCGGGCCACCGGCAACAGGCTCTCGTCCCACACTACAGCCTCACCGACCCACGCACAGCAGCGGCACGCCTCCAGAACACACACCTGCCCCACCGCGGTGACCCCCGGCAACATCCGCTCACATCCCCACGCAACCCAGGCCCCGCCAAGAGCCCTCTCGGGTGACGACAACCACGCTCCTACCCCACACTACAGACTCACTGAGACACGCACAGCAGCGGCACGCCTCTGGGACACACACCTGCCCCACCACGGTGACCCCCATCAACACCCAGTCTCATCCCCACGCTACCCTGCCCCGCAAGGAGGCCCCTCGGGCCACCGACAACAGGCTCCCGCCCCGCACTACTGACTCACTGAGACACGCACAGCAGCGGCACGCCTCAGGACACACACCTGCCCCACCACGGTGACCCCCGGCAACACCCGCTCTCATCCCCACGCACCCCTGCCCCTCAGAGAGTCCCCTCGGACCACCAGCACCACGCTCCCACCCCACACTGCAGCCCCAACAACTCAAGCACAGCAACGCAACACCTCTAGAACACACACCTGCCCCACCACGGAGACCCCCAGCAATACCCGTTCACATCCCCACGCAACTCTGCCCCGCCAAGATCCCTCTCGGGCGACCACAACCACACTCCTACCCCACACTGCAGCCTCACCGACCCACGCACAGCAGCGGCACGCCTCTAGACACACACCTGCCCCACCACGGAGACCCCCTGCAATACCCGCTCTCATCCCCACGCACCCCTGCCCCGCAAAGAGGCCCCTGGTGCCACTGACAGCAGGCTCCCACCCCACACTGCAGCCCCACCGACTCACGCACAGCAACGGAACACCTCTAGGACACACACCTGCCCCACCACCATCACCCCTGGCAACACCCGCTCTCATCCCCACGCACGCCTGCCCCGCAAAGTGGCCCCTCGGGCCACCGGCAACAGGCTCTCGTCCCACACTACAGCCTCACCGACCCACGCACAGCAGCGGCACGCCTCCAGAACACACACCTGCCCCACCGCGGTGACCCCCGGCAACACCCGCTCACATCCCCACGCAACCCTGCCCCGCCAAGAGCCCTCTCGGGCGACCACAACCACGCTCCCACCCCACACTGCAGCCCCACGGAGGGGGGCTGCAGGCAACACCCACACACACCTGCCTTCACCACGTCGACCCCCTGCATCACCTCTACACATCCCCACGCCCCACATCAAGCCCTCTCGCCTAACCACAACCACGCTCTCACCCCGCACTGCAGCCCCACCCACCCACAGAGCAGAGCGCCAGACAGTCGCAGAGCACACCTGCCCCACCACCGCGACCCCGGCCCTCACCCGCACACCCCTGCCCCTCCGCAACACCGCAGCAAGAAAACAGGGGCCGCCCCGCGGCCTCCGCCAAGGCCAAAAGCCTACAGCACCCGGTATTCCCAGGCGGTCTCCCATCCAAGTACTAACGGGGCCCGACCCTGCTTAGCTTCCGAGATCAGACGAGATCGGGCGTTCTCAGGGTGGTATGGCCGTAGGCAGCCCTGTCCCCGCCAAGAGCCCTCTCGGGTGACGACAACCACGCTCCTACCCCACGCTACGGACTCACTGAGACACGCACAGCAACGGAACGCCTCTAGAACACGCACCTGCCCCACCACGGTCACCCCTGGCAACACCTGCTCTCATCCCCACGCCGCCCTGACCCGCAAAGAGGCCCCTCGGGCCACCGGCAACAGGCTCTCGTCCCACACTACAGCCTCACCGACCCACGCACAGCAGCGGCACGCCTCCAGAACACACACCTGCCCCACCGCGGTGACCCCCGGCAACATCCGCTCACATCCCCACGCAACCCAGGCCCCGCCAAGAGCCCTCTCGGGTGACGACAACCACGCTCCTACCCCACACTACAGACTCACTGAGACACGCACAGCAGCGGCACGCCTCTGGGACACACACCTGCCCCACCACGGTGACCCCCATCAACACCCAGTCTCATCCCCACGCTACCCTGCCCCGCAAGGAGGCCCCTCGGGCCACCGACAACAGGCTCCCGCCCCGCACTACTGACTCACTGAGACACGCACAGCAGCGGCACGCCTCAGGACACACACCTGCCCCACCACGGTGACCCCCGGCAACACCCGCTCTCATCCCCACGCACCCCTGCCCCTCAGAGAGTCCCCTCGGACCACCAGCACCACGCTCCCACCCCACACTGCAGCCCCAACAACTCAAGCACAGCAACGCAACACCTCTAGAACACACACCTGCCCCACCACGGAGACCCCCAGCAATACCCGTTCACATCCCCACGCAACTCTGCCCCGCCAAGATCCCTCTCGGGCGACCACAACCACACTCCTACCCCACACTGCAGCCTCACCGACCCACGCACAGCAGCGGCACGCCTCTAGACACACACCTGCCCCACCACGGAGACCCCCTGCAATACCCGCTCTCATCCCCACGCACCCCTGCCCCGCAAAGAGGCCCCTGGTGCCACTGACAGCAGGCTCCCACCCCACACTGCAGCCCCACCGACTCACGCACAGCAACGGAACACCTCTAGGACACACACCTGCCCCACCACCATCACCCCTGGCAACACCCGCTCTCATCCCCACGCACGCCTGCCCCGCAAAGTGGCCCCTCGGGCCACCGGCAACAGGCTCTCGTCCCACACTACAGCCTCACCGACCCACGCACAGCAGCGGCACGCCTCCAGAACACACACCTGCCCCACCGCGGTGACCCCCGGCAACACCCGCTCACATCCCCACGCAACCCTGCCCCGCCAAGAGCCCTCTCGGGCGACCACAACCACGCTCCCACCCCACACTGCAGCCCCACGGAGGGGGGCTGCAGGCAACACCCACACACACCTGCCTTCACCACGTCGACCCCCTGCATCACCTCTACACATCCCCACGCCCCACATCAAGCCCTCTCGCCTAACCACAACCACGCTCTCACCCCGCACTGCAGCCCCACCCACCCACAGAGCAGAGCGCCAGACAGTCGCAGAGCACACCTGCCCCACCACCGCGACCCCGGCCCTCACCCGCACACCCCTGCCCCTCCGCAACACCGCAGCAAGAAAACAGGGGCCGCCCCGCGGCCTCCGCCAAGGCCAAAAGCCTACAGCACCCGGTATTCCCAGGCGGTCTCCCATCCAAGTACTAACGGGGCCCGACCCTGCTTAGCTTCCGAGATCAGACGAGATCGGGCGTTCTCAGGGTGGTATGGCCGTAGGCAGCCCTGTCCCCGCCAAGAGCCCTCTCGGGTGACGACAACCACGCTCCTACCCCACGCTACGGACTCACTGAGACACGCACAGCAACGGAACGCCTCTAGAACACGCACCTGCCCCACCACGGTCACCCCTGGCAACACCTGCTCTCATCCCCACGCAGCCCTGACCCGCAAAGAGGCCCCTCGGGCCACCGGCAACAGGCTCTCGTCCCACATTACAGCCTCACCGACCCACGCACAGCAGCGGCACGCCTCCAGAACACACACCTGCCCCACCGCGGTGACCCCCGGCAACATCCGCTCACATCCCCACGCAACCCAGGCCCCGCCAAGAGCCCTCTCGGGTGACGACAACCACGCTCCTACCCCACACTACAGACTCACTGAGACACGCACAGCAGCGGCACGCCTCTGGGACACACACCTGCCCCACCACGGTGACCCCCATCAACACCCAGTCTCATCCCCACGCTACCCTGCCCCGCAAGGAGGCCCCTCGGGCCACCGACAACAGGCTCCCGCCCCGCACTACTGACTCACTGAGACACGCACAGCAGCGGCACGCCTCAGGACACACACCTGCCCCACCACGGTGACCCCCGGCAACACCCGCTCTCATCCCCACGCACCCCTGCCCCTCAGAGAGTCCCCTCGGACCACCAGCACCACGCTCCCACCCCACACTGCAGCCCCAACAACTCAAGCACAGCAACGCAACACCTCTAGAACACACACCTGCCCCACCACGGAGACCCCCAGCAATACCCGTTCACATCCCCACGCAACTCTGCCCCGCCAAGATCCCTCTCGGGCGACCACAACCACACTCCTACCCCACACTGCAGCCTCACCGACCCACGCACAGCAGCGGCACGCCTCTAGACACACACCTGCCCCACCACGGAGACCCCCTGCAATACCCGCTCTCATCCCCACGCACCCCTGCCCCGCAAAGAGGCCCCTGGTGCCACTGACAGCAGGCTCCCACCCCACACTGCAGCCCCACCGACTCACGCACAGCAACGGAACACCTCTAGGACACACACCTGCCCCACCACCATCACCCCTGGCAACACCCGCTCTCATCCCCACGCACGCCTGCCCCGCAAAGTGGCCCCTCGGGCCACCGGCAACAGGCTCTCGTCCCACACTACAGCCTCACCGACCCACGCACAGCAGCGGCACGCCTCCAGAACACACACCTGCCCCACCGCGGTGACCCCCGGCAACACCCGCTCACATCCCCACGCAACCCTGCCCCGCCAAGAGCCCTCTCGGGCGACCACAACCACGCTCCCACCCCACACTGCAGCCCCACGGAGGGGGGCTGCAGGCAACACCCACACACACCTGCCTTCACCACGTCGACCCCCTGCATCACCTCTACACATCCCCACGCCCCACATCAAGCCCTCTCGCCTAACCACAACCACGCTCTCACCCCGCACTGCAGCCCCACCCACCCACAGAGCAGAGCGCCAGACAGTCGCAGAGCACACCTGCCCCACCACCGCGACCCCGGCCCTCACCCGCACACCCCTGCCCCTCCGCAACACCGCAGCAAGAAAACAGGGGCCGCCCCGCGGCCTCCGCCAAGGCCAAAAGCCTACAGCACCCGGTATTCCCAGGCGGTCTCCCATCCAAGTACTAACCAGGCCCGACCCTGCTTAGCTTCCGAGATCAGACGAGATCGGGCGTTCTCAGGGTGGTATGGCTGTAGGCAGCCCTGTCCCCGCCAAGAGCCCTCTCGGGTGACGACAACCACGCTCCTACCCCACGCTACGGACTCACTGAGACACGCACAGCAACGGAACGCCTCTAGAACACGCACCTGCCCCACCACGGTCACCCCTGGCAACACCTGCTCTCATCCCCACGCCGCCCTGACCCGCAAAGAGGCCCCTCGGGCCACCGGCAACAGGCTCTCGTCCCACACTACAGCCTCACCGACCCACGCACAGCAGCGGCACGCCTCCAGAACACACACCTGCCCCACCGCGGTGACCCCCGGCAACATCCGCTCACATCCCCACGCAACCCAGGCCCCGCCAAGAGCCCTCTCGGGTGACGACAACCACGCTCCTACCCCACACTACAGACTCACTGAGACACGCACAGCAGCGGCACGCCTCTGGGACACACACCTGCCCCACCACGGTGACCCCCATCAACACCCAGTCTCATCCCCACGCTACCCTGCCCCGCAAGGAGGCCCCTCGGGCCACCGACAACAGGCTCCCGCCCCGCACTACTGACTCACTGAGACACGCACAGCAGCGGCACGCCTCAGGACACACACCTGCCCCACCACGGTGACCCCCGGCAACACCCGCTCTCATCCCCACGCACCCCTGCCCCTCAGAGAGTCCCCTCGGACCACCAGCACCACGCTCCCACCCCACACTGCAGCCCCAACAACTCAAGCACAGCAACGCAACACCTCTAGAACACACACCTGCCCCACCACGGAGACCCCCAGCAATACCCGTTCACATCCCCACGCAACTCTGCCCCGCCAAGATCCCTCTCGGGCGACCACAACCACACTCCTACCCCACACTGCAGCCTCACCGACCCACGCACAGCAGCGGCACGCCTCTAGACACACACCTGCCCCACCACGGAGACCCCCTGCAATACCCGCTCTCATCCCCACGCACCCCTGCCCCGCAAAGAGGCCCCTGGTGCCACTGACAGCAGGCTCCCACCCCACACTGCAGCCCCACCGACTCACGCACAGCAACGGAACACCTCTAGGACACACACCTGCCCCACCACCATCACCCCTGGCAACACCCGCTCTCATCCCCACGCACGCCTGCCCCGCAAAGTGGCCCCTCGGGCCACCGGCAACAGGCTCTCGTCCCACACTACAGCCTCACCGACCCACGCACAGCAGCGGCACGCCTCCAGAACACACACCTGCCCCACCGCGGTGACCCCCGGCAACACCCGCTCACATCCCCACGCAACCCTGCCCCGCCAAGAGCCCTCTCGGGCGACCACAACCACGCTCCCACCCCACACTGCAGCCCCACGGAGGGGGGCTGCAGGCAACACCCACACACACCTGCCTTCACCACGTCGACCCCCTGCATCACCTCTACACATCCCCACGCCCCACATCAAGCCCTCTCGCCTAACCACAACCACGCTCTCACCCCGCACTGCAGCCCCACCCACCCACAGAGCAGAGCGCCAGACAGTCGCAGAGCACACCTGCCCCACCACCGCGACCCCGGCCCTCACCCGCACACCCCTGCCCCTCCGCAACACCGCAGCAAGAAAACAGGGGCCGCCCCGCGGCCTCCGCCAAGGCCAAAAGCCTACAGCACCCGGTATTCCCAGGCGGTCTCCCATCCAAGTACTAACCGGGCCCGACCCTGCTTAGCTTCCGAGATCAGACGAGATCGGGCGTTCTCAGGGTGGTATGGCCGTAGGCAGCCCTGTCCCCGCCAAGAGCCCTCTCGGGTGACGACAACCACGCTCCTACCCCACGCTACGGACTCACTGAGACACGCACAGCAACGGAACGCCTCTAGAACACGCACCTGCCCCACCACGGTCACCCCTGGCAACACCCGCTCTCATCCCCACGCCGCCCTGACCCGCAAAGAGGCCCCTCGGGCCACCGGCAACAGGCTCTCGTCCCACACTACAGCCTCACCGACCCACGCACAGCAGCGGCACGCCTCCAGAACACACACCTGCCCCACCGCGGTGACCCCCGGCAACATCCGCTCACATCCCCACGCAACCCAGGCCCCGCCAAGAGCCCTCTCGGGTGACGACAACCACGCTCCTACCCCACACTACAGACTCACTGAGACACGCACAGCAGCGGCACGCCTCTGGGACACACACCTGCCCCACCACGGTGACCCCCATCAACACCCAGTCTCATCCCCACGCTACCCTGCCCCGCAAGGAGGCCCCTCGGGCCACCGACAACAGGCTCCCGCCCCACACTACTGACTCACTGAGACACGCACAGCAGCGGCACGCCTCAGGACACACACCTGCCCCACCACGGTGACCCCCGGCAACACCCGCTCTCATCCCCACGCACCCCTGCCCCTCAGAGAGTCCCCTCGGACCACCAGCACCACGCTCCCACCCCACACTGCAGCCCCAACAACTCAAGCACAGCAACGCAACACCTCTAGAACACACACCTGCCCCACCACGGAGACCCCCAGCAATACCCGTTCACATCCCCACGCAACTCTGCCCCGCCAAGATCCCTCTCGGGCGACCACAACCACACTCCTACCCCACACTGCAGCCTCACCGACCCACGCACAGCAGCGGCACGCCTCTAGACACACACCTGCCCCACCACGGAGACCCCCTGCAATACCCGCTCTCATCCCCACGCACCCCTGCCCCGCAAAGAGGCCCCTGGTGCCACTGACAGCAGGCTCCCACCCCACACTGCAGCCCCACCGACTCACGCACAGCAACGGAACACCTCTAGGACACACACCTGCCCCACCACCATCACCCCTGGCAACACCCGCTCTCATCCCCACGCACACCTGCCCCGCAAAGTGGCCCCTCGGGCCACCGGCAACAGGCTCTCGTCCCACACTACAGCCTCACCGACCCACGCACAGCAGCGGCACGCCTCCAGAACACACACCTGCCCCACCGCGGTGACCCCCGGCAACACCCGCTCACATCCCCACGCAACCCTGCCCCGCCAAGAGCCCTCTCGGGCGACCACAACCACGCTCCCACCCCACACTGCAGCCCCACGGAGGGGGGCTGCAGGCAACACCCACACACACCTGCCTTCACCACGTCGACCCCCTGCATCACCTCTACACATCCCCACGCCCCACATCAAGCCCTCTCGCCTAACCACAACCACGCTCTCACCCCGCACTGCAGCCCCACCCACCCACAGAGCAGAGCGCCAGACAGTCGCAGAGCACACCTGCCCCACCACCGCGACCCCGGCCCTCACCCGCACACCCCTGCCCCTCCGCAACACCGCAGCAAGAAAACAGGGGCCGCCCCGCGGCCTCCGCCAAGGCCAAAAGCCTACAGCACCCGGTATTCCCAGGCGGTCTCCCATCCAAGTACTAACTGGGCCCGACCCTGCTTAGCTTCCGAGATCAGACGAGATCGGGCGTTCTCAGGGTGGTATGGCCGTAGGCAGCCCTGTCCCCGCCAAGAGCCCTCTCGGGTGACGACAACCACGCTCCTACCCCACGCTACGGACTCACTGAGACACGCACAGCAACGGAACGCCTCTAGAACACGCACCTGCCCCACCACGGTCACCCCTGGCAACACCTGCTCTCATCCCCACGCCGCCCTGACCCGCAAAGAGGCCCCTCGGGCCACCGGCAACAGGCTCTCGTCCCACACTACAGCCTCACCGACCCACGCACAGCAGCGGCACGCCTCCAGAACACACACCTGCCCCACCGCGGTGACCCCCGGCAACATCCGCTCACATCCCCACGCAACCCAGGCCCCGCCAAGAGCCCTCTCGGGTGACGACAACCACGCTCCTACCCCACACTACAGACTCACTGAGACACGCACAGCAGCGGCACGCCTCTGGGACACACACCTGCCCCACCACGGTGACCCCCATCAACACCCAGTCTCATCCCCACGCTACCCTGCCCCGCAAGGAGGCCCCTCGGGCCACCGACAACAGGCTCCCGCCCCGCACTACTGACTCACTGAGACACGCACAGCAGCGGCACGCCTCAGGACACACACCTGCCCCACCACGGTGACCCCCGGCAACACCCGCTCTCATCCCCACGCACCCCTGCCCCTCAGAGAGTCCCCTCGGACCACCAGCACCACGCTCCCACCCCACACTGCAGCCCCAACAACTCAAGCACAGCAACGCAACACCTCTAGAACACACACCTGCCCCACCACGGAGACCCCCAGCAATACCCGTTCACATCCCCACGCAACTCTGCCCCGCCAAGATCCCTCTCGGGCGACCACAACCACACTCCTACCCCACACTGCAGCCTCACCGACCCACGCACAGCAGCGGCACGCCTCTAGACACACACCTGCCCCACCACGGAGACCCCCTGCAATACCCGCTCTCATCCCCACGCACCCCTGCCCCGCAAAGAGGCCCCTGGTGCCACTGACAGCAGGCTCCCACCCCACACTGCAGCCCCACCGACTCACGCACAGCAACGGAACACCTCTAGGACACACACCTGCCCCACCACCATCACCCCTGGCAACACCCGCTCTCATCCCCACGCACGCCTGCCCCGCAAAGTGGCCCCTCGGGCCACCGGCAACAGGCTCTCGTCCCACACTACAGCCTCACCGACCCACGCACAGCAGCGGCACGCCTCCAGAACACACACCTGCCCCACCGCGGTGACCCCCGGCAACACCCGCTCACATCCCCACGCAACCCTGCCCCGCCAAGAGCCCTCTCGGGCGACCACAACCACGCTCCCACCCCACACTGCAGCCCCACGGAGGGGGGCTGCAGGCAACACCCACACACACCTGCCTTCACCACGTCGACCCCCTGCATCACCTCTACACATCCCCACGCCCCACATCAAGCCCTCTCGCCTAACCACAACCACGCTCTCACCCCGCACTGCAGCCCCACCCACCCACAGAGCAGAGCGCCAGACAGTCGCAGAGCACACCTGCCCCACCACCGCGACCCCGGCCCTCACCCGCACACCCCTGCCCCTCCGCAACACCGCAGCAAGAAAACAGGGGCCGCCCCGCGGCCTCCGCCAAGGCCAAAAGCCTACAGCACCCGGTATTCCCAGGCGGTCTCCCATCCAAGTACTAACCGGGCCCGACCCTGCTTAGCTTCCGAGATCAGACGAGATCGGGCGTTCTCAGGGTGGTATGGCCGTAGGCAGCCCTGTCCCCGCCAAGAGCCCTCTCGGGTGACGACAACCACGCTCCTACCCCACGCTACGGACTCACTGAGACACGCACAGCAACGGAACGCCTCTAGAACACGCACCTGCCCCACCACGGTCACCCCTGGCAACACCCGCTCTCATCCCCACGCCGCCCTGACCCGCAAAGAGGCCCCTCGGGCCACCGGCAACAGGCTCTCGTCCCACACTACAGCCTCACCGACCCACGCACAGCAGCGGCACGCCTCCAGAACACACACCTGCCCCACCGCGGTGACCCCCGGCAACATCCGCTCACATCCCCACGCAACCCAGGCCCCGCCAAGAGCCCTCTCGGGTGACGACAACCACGCTCCTACCCCACACTACAGACTCACTGAGACACGCACAGCAGCGGCACGCCTCTGGGACACACACCTGCCCCACCACGGTGACCCCCATCAACACCCAGTCTCATCCCCACGCTACCCTGCCCCGCAAGGAGGCCCCTCGGGCCACCGACAACAGGCTCCCGCCCCACACTACTGACTCACTGAGACACGCACAGCAGCGGCACGCCTCAGGACACACACCTGCCCCACCACGGTGACCCCCGGCAACACCCGCTCTCATCCCCACGCACCCCTGCCCCTCAGAGAGTCCCCTCGGACCACCAGCACCACGCTCCCACCCCACACTGCAGCCCCAACAACTCAAGCACAGCAACGCAACACCTCTAGAACACACACCTGCCCCACCACGGAGACCCCCAGCAATACCCGTTCACATCCCCACGCAACTCTGCCCCGCCAAGATCCCTCTCGGGCGACCACAACCACACTCCTACCCCACACTGCAGCCTCACCGACCCACGCACAGCAGCGGCACGCCTCTAGACACACACCTGCCCCACCACGGAGACCCCCTGCAATACCCGCTCTCATCCCCACGCACCCCTGCCCCGCAAAGAGGCCCCTGGTGCCACTGACAGCAGGCTCCCACCCCACACTGCAGCCCCACCGACTCACGCACAGCAACGGAACACCTCTAGGACACACACCTGCCCCACCACCATCACCCCTGGCAACACCCGCTCTCATCCCCACGCACACCTGCCCCGCAAAGTGGCCCCTCGGGCCACCGGCAACAGGCTCTCGTCCCACACTACAGCCTCACCGACCCACGCACAGCAGCGGCACGCCTCCAGAACACACACCTGCCCCACCGCGGTGACCCCCGGCAACACCCGCTCACATCCCCACGCAACCCTGCCCCGCCAAGAGCCCTCTCGGGCGACCACAACCACGCTCCCACCCCACACTGCAGCCCCACGGAGGGGGGCTGCAGGCAACACCCACACACACCTGCCTTCACCACGTCGACCCCCTGCATCACCTCTACACATCCCCACGCCCCACATCAAGCCCTCTCGCCTAACCACAACCACGCTCTCACCCCGCACTGCAGCCCCACCCACCCACAGAGCAGAGCGCCAGACAGTCGCAGAGCACACCTGCCCCACCACCGCGACCCCGGCCCTCACCCGCACACCCCTGCCCCTCCGCAACACCGCAGCAAGAAAACAGGGGCCGCCCCGCGGCCTCCGCCAAGGCCAAAAGCCTACAGCACCCGGTATTCCCAGGCGGTCTCCCATCCAAGTACTAACCGGGCCCGACCCTGCTTAGCTTCCGAGATCAGACGAGATCGGGCGTTCTCAGGGTGGTATGGCCGTAGGCAGCCCTGTCCCCGCCAAGAGCCCTCTCGGGTGACGACAACCACGCTCCTACCCCACGCTACGGACTCACTGAGACACGCACAGCAACGGAACGCCTCTAGAACACGCACCTGCCCCACCACGGTCACCCCTGGCAACACCTGCTCTCATCCCCACGCCGCCCTGACCCGCAAAGAGGCCCCTCGGGCCACCGGCAACAGGCTCTCGTCCCACATTACAGCCTCACCGACCCACGCACAGCAGCGGCACGCCTCCAGAACACACACCTGCCCCACCGCGGTGACCCCCGGCAACATCCGCTCACATCCCCACGCAACCCAGGCCCCGCCAAGAGCCCTCTCGGGTGACGACAACCACGCTCCTACCCCACACTACAGACTCACTGAGACACGCACAGCAGCGGCACGCCTCTGGGACACACACCTGCCCCACCACGGTGACCCCCATCAACACCCAGTCTCATCCCCACGCTACCCTGCCCCGCAAGGAGGCCCCTCGGGCCACCGACAACAGGCTCCCGCCCCGCACTACTGACTCACTGAGACACGCACAGCAGCGGCACGCCTCAGGACACACACCTGCCCCACCACGGTGACCCCCGGCAACACCCGCTCTCATCCCCACGCACCCCTGCCCCTCAGAGAGTCCCCTCGGACCACCAGCACCACGCTCCCACCCCACACTGCAGCCCCAACAACTCAAGCACAGCAACGCAACACCTCTAGAACACACACCTGCCCCACCACGGAGACCCCCAGCAATACCCGTTCACATCCCCACGCAACTCTGCCCCGCCAAGATCCCTCTCGGGCGACCACAACCACACTCCTACCCCACACTGCAGCCTCACCGACCCACGCACAGCAGCGGCACGCCTCTAGACACACACCTGCCCCACCACGGAGACCCCCTGCAATACCCGCTCTCATCCCCACGCACCCCTGCCCCGCAAAGAGGCCCCTGGTGCCACTGACAGCAGGCTCCCACCCCACACTGCAGCCCCACCGACTCACGCACAGCAACGGAACACCTCTAGGACACACACCTGCCCCACCACCATCACCCCTGGCAACACCCGCTCTCATCCCCACGCACGCCTGCCCCGCAAAGTGGCCCCTCGGGCCACCGGCAACAGGCTCTCGTCCCACACTACAGCCTCACCGACCCACGCACAGCAGCGGCACGCCTCCAGAACACACACCTGCCCCACCGCGGTGACCCCCGGCAACACCCGCTCACATCCCCACGCAACCCTGCCCCGCCAAGAGCCCTCTCGGGCGACCACAACCACGCTCCCACCCCACACTGCAGCCCCACGGAGGGGGGCTGCAGGCAACACCCACACACACCTGCCTTCACCACGTCGACCCCCTGCATCACCTCTACACATCCCCACGCCCCACATCAAGCCCTCTCGCCTAACCACAACCACGCTCTCACCCCGCACTGCAGCCCCACCCACCCACAGAGCAGAGCGCCAGACAGTCGCAGAGCACACCTGCCCCACCACCGCGACCCCGGCCCTCACCCGCACACCCCTGCCCCTCCGCAACACCGCAGCAAGAAAACAGGGGCCGCCCCGCGGCCTCCGCCAAGGCCAAAAGCCTACAGCACCCGGTATTCCCAGGCGGTCTCCCATCCAAGTACTAACGGGGCCCGACCCTGCTTAGCTTCCGAGATCAGACGAGATCGGGCGTTCTCAGGGTGGTATGGCCGTAGGCAGCCCTGTCCCCGCCAAGAGCCCTCTCGGGTGACGACAACCACGCTCCTACCCCACGCTACGGACTCACTGAGACACGCACAGCAACGGAACGCCTCTAGAACACGCACCTGCCCCACCACGGTCACCCCTGGCAACACCCGCTCTCATCCCCACGCCGCCCTGACCCGCAAAGAGGCCCCTCGGGCCACCGGCAACAGGCTCTCGTCCCACACTACAGCCTCACCGACCCACGCACAGCAGCGGCACGCCTCCAGAACACACACCTGCCCCACCGCGGTGACCCCCGGCAACATCCGCTCACATCCCCACGCAACCCAGGCCCCGCCAAGAGCCCTCTCGGGTGACGACAACCACGCTCCTACCCCACACTACAGACTCACTGAGACACGCACAGCAGCGGCACGCCTCTGGGACACACACCTGCCCCACCACGGTGACCCCCATCAACACCCAGTCTCATCCCCACGCTACCCTGCCCCGCAAGGAGGCCCCTCGGGCCACCGACAACAGGCTCCCGCCCCGCACTACTGACTCACTGAGACACGCACAGCAGCGGCACGCCTCAGGACACACACCTGCCCCACCACGGTGACCCCCGGCAACACCCGCTCTCATCCCCACGCACCCCTGCCCCTCAGAGAGTCCCCTCGGACCACCAGCACCACGCTCCCACCCCACACTGCAGCCCCAACAACTCAAGCACAGCAACGCAACACCTCTAGAACACACACCTGCCCCACCACGGAGACCCCCAGCAATACCCGTTCACATCCCCACGCAACTCTGCCCCGCCAAGATCCCTCTCGGGCGACCACAACCACACTCCTACCCCACACTGCAGCCTCACCGACCCACGCACAGCAGCGGCACGCCTCTAGACACACACCTGCCCCACCACGGAGACCCCCTGCAATACCCGCTCTCATCCCCACGCACCCCTGCCCCGCAAAGAGGCCCCTGGTGCCACTGACAGCAGGCTCCCACCCCACACTGCAGCCCCACCGACTCACGCACAGCAACGGAACACCTCTAGGACACACACCTGCCCCACCACCATCACCCCTGGCAACACCCGCTCTCATCCCCACGCACGCCTGCCCCGCAAAGTGGCCCCTCGGGCCACCGGCAACAGGCTCTCGTCCCACACTACAGCCTCACCGACCCACGCACAGCAGCGGCACGCCTCCAGAACACACACCTGCCCCACCGCGGTGACCCCCGGCAACACCCGCTCACATCCCCACGCAACCCTGCCCCGCCAAGAGCCCTCTCGGGCGACCACAACCACGCTCCCACCCCACACTGCAGCCCCACGGAGGGGGGCTGCAGGCAACACCCACACACACCTGCCTTCACCACGTCGACCCCCTGCATCACCTCTACACATCCCCACGCCCCACATCAAGCCCTCTCGCCTAACCACAACCACGCTCTCACCCCGCACTGCAGCCCCACCCACCCACAGAGCAGAGCGCCAGACAGTCGCAGAGCACACCTGCCCCACCACCGCGACCCCGGCCCTCACCCGCACACCCCTGCCCCTCCGCAACACCGCAGCAAGAAAACAGGGGCCGCCCCGCGGCCTCCGCCAAGGCCAAAAGCCTACAGCACCCGGTATTCCCAGGCGGTCTCCCATCCAAGTACTAACGGGGCCCGACCCTGCTTAGCTTCCGAGATCAGACGAGATCGGGCGTTCTCAGGGTGGTATGGCCGTAGGCAGCCCTGTCCCCGCCAAGAGCCCTCTCGGGTGACGACAACCACGCTCCTACCCCACGCTACGGACTCACTGAGACACGCACAGCAACGGAACGCCTCTAGAACACGCACCTGCCCCACCACGGTCACCCCTGGCAACACCCGCTCTCATCCCCACGCCGCCCTGACCCGCAAAGAGGCCCCTCGGGCCACCGGCAACAGGCTCTCGTCCCACACTACAGCCTCACCGACCCACGCACAGCAGCGGCACGCCTCCAGAACACACACCTGCCCCACCGCGGTGACCCCCGGCAACATCCGCTCACATCCCCACGCAACCCAGGCCCCGCCAAGAGCCCTCTCGGGTGACGACAACCACGCTCCTACCCCACACTACAGACTCACTGAGACACGCACAGCAGCGGCATGCCTCTGGGACACACACCTGCCCCACCACGGTGACCCCCATCAACACCCAGTCTCATCCCCACGCTACCCTGCCCCGCAAGGAGGCCCCTCGGGCCACCGACAACAGGCTCCCGCCCCGCACTACTGACTCACTGAGACACGCACAGCAGCGGCACGCCTCAGGACACACACCTGCCCCACCACGGTGACCCCCGGCAACACCCGCTCTCATCCCCACGCACCCCTGCCCCTCAGAGAGTCCCCTCGGACCACCAGCACCACGCTCCCACCCCACACTGCAGCCCCAACAACTCAAGCACAGCAACGCAACACCTCTAGAACACACACCTGCCCCACCACGGAGACCCCCAGCAATACCCGTTCACATCCCCACGCAACTCTGCCCCGCCAAGATCCCTCTCGGGCGACCACAACCACACTCCTACCCCACACTGCAGCCTCACCGACCCACGCACAGCAGCGGCACGCCTCTAGACACACACCTGCCCCACCACGGTGACCCCCTGCAATACCCGCTCTCATCCCCACGCACCCCTGCCCCGCAAAGAGGCCCCTGGTGCCACTGACAGCAGGCTCCCACCCCACACTGCAGCCCCACCGACTCACGCACAGCAACGGAACACCTCTAGGACACACACCTGCCCCACCACCATCACCCCTGGCAACACCCGCTCTCATCCCCACGCACGCCTGCCCCGCAAAGTGGCCCCTCGGGCCACCGGCAACAGGCTCTCGTCCCACACTACAGCCTCACCGACCCACGCACAGCAGCGGCACGCCTCCAGAACACACACCTGCCCCACCGCGGTGACCCCCGGCAACACCCGCTCACATCCCCACGCAACCCTGCCCCGCCAAGAGCCCTCTCGGGCGACCACAACCACGCTCCCACCCCACACTGCAGCCCCACGGAGGGGGGCTGCAGGCAACACCCACACACACCTGCCTTCACCACGTCGACCCCCTGCATCACCTCTACACATCCCCACGCCCCACATCAAGCCCTCTCGCCTAACCACAACCACGCTCTCACCCCGCACTGCAGCCCCACCCACCCACAGAGCAGAGCGCCAGACAGTCGCAGAGCACACCTGCCCCACCACCGCGACCCCGGCCCTCACCCGCACACCCCTGCCCCTCCGCAACACCGCAGCAAGAAAACAGGGGCCGCCCCGCGGCCTCCGCCAAGGCCAAAAGCCTACAGCACCCGGTATTCCCAGGCGGTCTCCCATCCAAGTACTAACGGGGCCCGACCCTGCTTAGCTTCCGAGATCAGACGAGATCGGGCGTTCTCAGGGTGGTATGGCCGTAGGCAGCCCTGTCCCCGCCAAGAGCCCTCTCGGGTGACGACAACCACGCTCCTACCCCACGCTACGGACTCACTGAGACACGCACAGCAACGGAACGCCTCTAGAACACGCACCTGCCCCACCACGGTCACCCCTGGCAACACCCGCTCTCATCCCCACGCCGCCCTGACCCGCAAAGAGGCCCCTCGGGCCACCGGCAACAGGCTCTCGTCCCACACTACAGCCTCACCGACCCACGCACAGCAGCGGCACGCCTCCAGAACACACACCTGCCCCACCGCGGTGACCCCCGGCAACATCCGCTCACATCCCCACGCAACCCAGGCCCCGCCAAGAGCCCTCTCGGGTGACGACAACCACGCTCCTACCCCACACTACAGACTCACTGAGACACGCACAGCAGCGGCACGCCTCTGGGACACACACCTGCCCCACCACGGTGACCCCCATCAACACCCAGTCTCATCCCCACGCTACCCTGCCCCGCAAGGAGGCCCCTCGGGCCACCGACAACAGGCTCCCGCCCCGCACTACTGACTCACTGAGACACGCACAGCAGCGGCACGCCTCAGGACACACACCTGCCCCACCACGGTGACCCCCGGCAACACCCGCTCTCATCCCCACGCACCCCTGCCCCTCAGAGAGTCCCCTCGGACCACCAGCACCACGCTCCCACCCCACACTGCAGCCCCAACAACTCAAGCACAGCAACGCAACACCTCTAGAACACACACCTGCCCCACCACGGAGACCCCCAGCAATACCCGTTCACATCCCCACGCAACTCTGCCCCGCCAAGATCCCTCTCGGGCGACCACAACCACACTCCTACCCCACACTGCAGCCTCACCGACCCACGCACAGCAGCGGCACGCCTCTAGACACACACCTGCCCCACCACGGAGACCCCCTGCAATACCCGCTCTCATCCCCACGCACCCCTGCCCCGCAAAGAGGCCCCTGGTGCCACTGACAGCAGGCTCCCACCCCACACTGCAGCCCCACCGACTCACGCACAGCAACGGAACACCTCTAGGACACACACCTGCCCCACCACCATCACCCCTGGCAACACCCGCTCTCATCCCCACGCACGCCTGCCCCGCAAAGTGGCCCCTCGGGCCACCGGCAACAGGCTCTCGTCCCACACTACAGCCTCACCGACCCACGCACAGCAGCGGCACGCCTCCAGAACACACACCTGCCCCACCGCGGTGACCCCCGGCAACACCCGCTCACATCCCCACGCAACCCTGCCCCGCCAAGAGCCCTCTCGGGCGACCACAACCACGCTCCCACCCCACACTGCAGCCCCACGGAGGGGGGCTGCAGGCAACACCCACACACACCTGCCTTCACCACGTCGACCCCCTGCATCACCTCTACACATCCCCACGCCCCACATCAAGCCCTCTCGCCTAACCACAACCACGCTCTCACCCCGCACTGCAGCCCCACCCACCCACAGAGCAGAGCGCCAGACAGTCGCAGAGCACACCTGCCCCACCACCGCGACCCCGGCCCTCACCCGCACACCCCTGCCCCTCCGCAACACCGCAGCAAGAAAACAGGGGCCGCCCCGCGGCCTCCGCCAAGGCCAAAAGCCTACAGCACCCGGTATTCCCAGGCGGTCTCCCATCCAAGTACTAACGGGGCCCGACCCTGCTTAGCTTCCGAGATCAGACGAGATCGGGCGTTCTCAGGGTGGTATGGCCGTAGGCAGCCCTGTCCCCGCCAAGAGCCCTCTCGGGTGACGACAACCACGCTCCTACCCCACGCTACGGACTCACTGAGACACGCACAGCAACGGAACGCCTCTAGAACACGCACCTGCCCCACCACGGTCACCCCTGGCAACACCCGCTCTCATCCCCACGCCGCCCTGACCCGCAAAGAGGCCCCTCGGGCCACCGGCAACAGGCTCTCGTCCCACACTACAGCCTCACCGACCCACGCACAGCAGCGGCACGCCTCCAGAACACACACCTGCCCCACCGCGGTGACCCCCGGCAACATCCGCTCACATCCCCACGCAACCCAGGCCCCGCCAAGAGCCCTCTCGGGTGACGACAACCACGCTCCTACCCCACACTACAGACTCACTGAGACACGCACAGCAGCGGCACGCCTCTGGGACACACACCTGCCCCACCACGGTGACCCCCATCAACACCCAGTCTCATCCCCACGCTACCCTGCCCCGCAAGGAGGCCCCTCGGGCCACCGACAACAGGCTCCCGCCCCGCACTACTGACTCACTGAGACACGCACAGCAGCGGCACGCCTCAGGACACACACCTGCCCCACCACGGTGACCCCCGGCAACACCCGCTCTCATCCCCACGCACCCCTGCCCCTCAGAGAGTCCCCTCGGACCACCAGCACCACGCTCCCACCCCACACTGCAGCCCCAACAACTCAAGCACAGCAACGCAACACCTCTAGAACACACACCTGCCCCACCACGGAGACCCCCAGCAATACCCGTTCACATCCCCACGCAACTCTGCCCCGCCAAGATCCCTCTCGGGCGACCACAACCACACTCCTACCCCACACTGCAGCCTCACCGACCCACGCACAGCAGCGGCACGCCTCTAGACACACACCTGCCCCACCACGGAGACCCCCTGCAATACCCGCTCTCATCCCCACGCACCCCTGCCCCGCAAAGAGGCCCCTGGTGCCACTGACAGCAGGCTCCCACCCCACACTGCAGCCCCACCGACTCACGCACAGCAACAGAACACCTCTAGGACACACACCTGCCCCACCACCATCACCCCTGGCAACACCCGCTCTCATCCCCACGCACGCCTGCCCCGCAAAGTGGCCCCTCGGGCCACCGGCAACAGGCTCTCGTCCCACACTACAGCCTCACCGACCCACGCACAGCAGCGGCACGCCTCCAGAACACACACCTGCCCCACCGCGGTGACCCCCGGCAACACCCGCTCACATCCCCACGCAACCCTGCCCCGCCAAGAGCCCTCTCGGGCGACCACAACCACGCTCCCACCCCACACTGCAGCCCCACGGAGGGGGGCTGCAGGCAACACCCACACACACCTGCCTTCACCACGTCGACCCCCTGCATCACCTCTACACATCCCCACGCCCCACATCAAGCCCTCTCGCCTAACCACAACCACGCTCTCACCCCGCACTGCAGCCCCACCCACCCACAGAGCAGAGCGCCAGACAGTCGCAGAGCACACCTGCCCCACCACCGCGACCCCGGCCCTCACCCGCACACCCCTGCCCCTCCGCAACACCGCAGCAAGAAAACAGGGGCCGCCCCGCGGCCTCCGCCAAGGCCAAAAGCCTACAGCACCCGGTATTCCCAGGCGGTCTCCCATCCAAGTACTAACGGGGCCCGACCCTGCTTAGCTTCCGAGATCAGACGAGATCGGGCGTTCTCAGGGTGGTATGGCCGTAGGCAGCCCTGTCCCCGCCAAGAGCCCTCTCGGGTGACGACAACCACGCTCCTACCCCACGCTACGGACTCACTGAGACACGCACAGCAACGGAACGCCTCTAGAACACGCACCTGCCCCACCACGGTCACCCCTGGCAACACCCGCTCTCATCCCCACGCCGCCCTGACCCGCAAAGAGGCCCCTCGGGCCACCGGCAACAGGCTCTCGTCCCACACTACAGCCTCACCGACCCACGCACAGCAGCGGCACGCCTCCAGAACACACACCTGCCCCACCGCGGTGACCCCCGGCAACATCCGCTCACATCCCCACGCAACCCAGGCCCCGCCAAGAGCCCTCTCGGGTGACGACAACCACGCTCCTACCCCACACTACAGACTCACTGAGACACGCACAGCAGCGGCACGCCTCTGGGACACACACCTGCCCCACCACGGTGACCCCCATCAACACCCAGTCTCATCCCCACGCTACCCTGCCCCGCAAGGAGGCCCCTCGGGCCACCGACAACAGGCTCCCGCCCCGCACTACTGACTCACTGAGACACGCACAGCAGCGGCACGCCTCAGGACACACACCTGCCCCACCACGGTGACCCCCGGCAACACCCGCTCTCATCCCCACGCACCCCTGCCCCTCAGAGAGTCCCCTCGGACCACCAGCACCACGCTCCCACCCCACACTGCAGCCCCAACAACTCAAGCACAGCAACGCAACACCTCTAGAACACACACCTGCCCCACCACGGAGACCCCCAGCAATACCCGTTCACATCCCCACGCAACTCTGCCCCGCCAAGATCCCTCTCGGGCGACCACAACCACACTCCTACCCCACACTGCAGCCTCACCGACCCACGCACAGCAGCGGCACGCCTCTAGACACACACCTGCCCCACCACGGAGACCCCCTGCAATACCCGCTCTCATCCCCACGCACCCCTGCCCCGCAAAGAGGCCCCTGGTGCCACTGACAGCAGGCTCCCACCCCACACTGCAGCCCCACCGACTCACGCACAGCAACGGAACACCTCTAGGACACACACCTGCCCCACCACCATCACCCCTGGCAACACCCGCTCTCATCCCCACGCACGCCTGCCCCGCAAAGTGGCCCCTCGGGCCACCGGCAACAGGCTCTCGTCCCACACTACAGCCTCACCGACCCACGCACAGCAGCGGCACGCCTCCAGAACACACACCTGCCCCACCGCGGTGACCCCCGGCAACACCCGCTCACATCCCCACGCAACCCTGCCCCGCCAAGAGCCCTCTCGGGCGACCACAACCACGCTCCCACCCCACACTGCAGCCCCACGGAGGGGGGCTGCAGGCAACACCCACACACACCTGCCTTCACCACGTCGACCCCCTGCATCACCTCTACACATCCCCACGCCCCACATCAAGCCCTCTCGCCTAACCACAACCACGCTCTCACCCCGCACTGCAGCCCCACCCACCCACAGAGCAGAGCGCCAGACAGTCGCAGAGCACACCTGCCCCACCACCGCGACCCCGGCCCTCACCCGCACACCCCTGCCCCTCCGCAACACCGCAGCAAGAAAACAGGGGCCGCCCCGCGGCCTCCGCCAAGGCCAAAAGCCTACAGCACCCGGTATTCCCAGGCGGTCTCCCATCCAAGTACTAACGGGGCCCGACCCTGCTTAGCTTCCGAGATCAGACGAGATCGGGCGTTCTCAGGGTGGTATGGCCGTAGGCAGCCCTGTCCCCGCCAAGAGCCCTCTCGGGTGACGACAACCACGCTCCTACCCCACGCTACGGACTCACTGAGACACGCACAGCAACGGAACGCCTCTAGAACACGCACCTGCCCCACCACGGTCACCCCTGGCAACACCCGCTCTCATCCCCACGCCGCCCTGACCCGCAAAGAGGCCCCTCGGGCCACCGGCAACAGGCTCTCGTCCCACACTACAGCCTCACCGACCCACGCACAGCAGCGGCACGCCTCCAGAACACACACCTGCCCCACCGCGGTGACCCCCGGCAACATCCGCTCACATCCCCACGCAACCCAGGCCCCGCCAAGAGCCCTCTCGGGTGACGACAACCACGCTCCTACCCCACACTACAGACTCACTGAGACACGCACAGCAGCGGCACGCCTCTGGGACACACACCTGCCCCACCACGGTGACCCCCATCAACACCCAGTCTCATCCCCACGCTACCCTGCCCCGCAAGGAGGCCCCTCGGGCCACCGACAACAGGCTCCCGCCCCGCACTACTGACTCACTGAGACACGCACAGCAGCGGCACGCCTCAGGACACACACCTGCCCCACCACGGTGACCCCCGGCAACACCCGCTCTCATCCCCACGCACCCCTGCCCCTCAGAGAGTCCCCTCGGACCACCAGCACCACGCTCCCACCCCACACTGCAGCCCCAACAACTCAAGCACAGCAACGCAACACCTCTAGAACACACACCTGCCCCACCACGGAGACCCCCAGCAATACCCGTTCACATCCCCACGCAACTCTGCCCCGCCAAGATCCCTCTCGGGCGACCACAACCACACTCCTACCCCACACTGCAGCCTCACCGACCCACGCACAGCAGCGGCACGCCTCTAGACACACACCTGCCCCACCACGGAGACCCCCTGCAATACCCGCTCTCATCCCCACGCACCCCTGCCCCGCAAAGAGGCCCCTGGTGCCACTGACAGCAGGCTCCCACCCCACACTGCAGCCCCACCGACTCACGCACAGCAACGGAACACCTCTAGGACACACACCTGCCCCACCACCATCACCCCTGGCAACACCCGCTCTCATCCCCACGCACGCCTGCCCCGCAAAGTGGCCCCTCGGGCCACCGGCAACAGGCTCTCGTCCCACACTACAGCCTCACCGACCCACGCACAGCAGCGGCACGCCTCCAGAACACACACCTGCCCCACCGCGGTGACCCCCGGCAACACCCGCTCACATCCCCACGCAACCCTGCCCCGCCAAGAGCCCTCTCGGGCGACCACAACCACGCTCCCACCCCACACTGCAGCCCCACGGAGGGGGGCTGCAGGCAACACCCACACACACCTGCCTTCACCACGTCGACCCCCTGCATCACCTCTACACATCCCCACGCCCCACATCAAGCCCTCTCGCCTAACCACAACCACGCTCTCACCCCGCACTGCAGCCCCACCCACCCACAGAGCAGAGCGCCAGACAGTCGCAGAGCACACCTGCCCCACCACCGCGACCCCGGCCCTCACCCGCACACCCCTGCCCCTCCGCAACACCGCAGCAAGAAAACAGGGGCCGCCCCGCGGCCTCCGCCAAGGCCAAAAGCCTACAGCACCCGGTATTCCCAGGCGGTCTCCCATCCAAGTACTAACGGGGCCCGACCCTGCTTAGCTTCCGAGATCAGACGAGATCGGGCGTTCTCAGGGTGGTATGGCCGTAGGCAGCCCTGTCCCCGCCAAGAGCCCTCTCGGGTGACGACAACCACGCTCCTACCCCACGCTACGGACTCACTGAGACACGCACAGCAACGGAACGCCTCTAGAACACGCACCTGCCCCACCACGGTCACCCCTGGCAACACCTGCTCTCATCCCCACGCCGCCCTGACCCGCAAAGAGGCCCCTCGGGCCACCGGCAACAGGCTCTCGTCCCACACTACAGCCTCACCGACCCACGCACAGCAGCGGCACGCCTCCAGAACACACACCTGCCCCACCGCGGTGACCCCCGGCAACATCCGCTCACATCCCCACGCAACCCAGGCCCCGCCAAGAGCCCTCTCGGGTGACGACAACCACGCTCCTACCCCACACTACAGACTCACTGAGACACGCACAGCAGCGGCACGCCTCTGGGACACACACCTGCCCCACCACGGTGACCCCCATCAACACCCAGTCTCATCCCCACGCTACCCTGCCCCGCAAGGAGGCCCCTCGGGCCACCGACAACAGGCTCCCGCCCCGCACTACTGACTCACTGAGACACGCACAGCAGCGGCACGCCTCAGGACACACACCTGCCCCACCACGGTGACCCCCGGCAACACCCGCTCTCATCCCCACGCACCCCTGCCCCTCAGAGAGTCCCCTCGGACCACCAGCACCACGCTCCCACCCCACACTGCAGCCCCAACAACTCAAGCACAGCAACGCAACACCTCTAGAACACACACCTGCCCCACCACGGAGACCCCCAGCAATACCCGTTCACATCCCCACGCAACTCTGCCCCGCCAAGATCCCTCTCGGGCGACCACAACCACACTCCTACCCCACACTGCAGCCTCACCGACCCACGCACAGCAGCGGCACGCCTCTAGACACACACCTGCCCCACCACGGAGACCCCCTGCAATACCCGCTCTCATCCCCACGCACCCCTGCCCCGCAAAGAGGCCCCTGGTGCCACTGACAGCAGGCTCCCACCCCACACTGCAGCCCCACCGACTCACGCACAGCAACGGAACACCTCTAGGACACACACCTGCCCCACCACCATCACCCCTGGCAACACCCGCTCTCATCCCCACGCACGCCTGCCCCGCAAAGTGGCCCCTCGGGCCACCGGCAACAGGCTCTCGTCCCACACTACAGCCTCACCGACCCACGCACAGCAGCGGCACGCCTCCAGAACACACACCTGCCCCACCGCGGTGACCCCCGGCAACACCCGCTCACATCCCCACGCAACCCTGCCCCGCCAAGAGCCCTCTCGGGCGACCACAACCACGCTCCCACCCCACACTGCAGCCCCACGGAGGGGGGCTGCAGGCAACACCCACACACACCTGCCTTCACCACGTCAACCCCCTGCATCACCTCTACACATCCCCACGCCCCACATCAAGCCCTCTCGCCTAACCACAACCACGCTCTCACCCCGCACTGCAGCCCCACCCACCCACAGAGCAGAGCGCCAGACAGTCGCAGAGCACACCTGCCCCACCACCGCGACCCCGGCCCTCACCCGCACACCCCTGCCCCTCCGCAACACCGCAGCAAGAAAAAAGGGGCCGCCCCGCGGCCTCCGCCAAGGCCAAAAGCCTACAGCACCCGGTATTCCCAGGCGGTCTCCCATCCAAGTACTAACCGGGCCCGACCCTGCTTAGCTTCCGAGATCAGACGAGATCGGGCGTTCTCAGGGTGGTATGGCCGTAGGCAGCCCTGTCCCCGCCAAGAGCCCTCTCGGGTGACGACAACCACGCTCCTACCCCACGCTACGGACTCACTGAGACACGCACAGCAACGGAACGCCTCTAGAACACGCACCTGCCCCACCACGGTCACCCCTGGCAACACCCGCTCTCATCCCCACGCCGCCCTGACCCGCAAAGAGGCCCCTCGGGCCACCGGCAACAGGCTCTCGTCCCACACTACAGCCTCACCGACCCACGCACAGCAGCGGCACGCCTCCAGAACACACACCTGCCCCACCGCGGTGACCCCCGGCAACATCCGCTCACATCCCCACGCAACCCAGGCCCCGCCAAGAGCCCTCTCGGGTGACGACAACCACGCTCCTACCCCACACTACAGACTCACTGAGACACGCACAGCAGCGGCACGCCTCTGGGACACACACCTGCCCCACCACGGTGACCCCCATCAACACCCAGTCTCATCCCCACGCTACCCTGCCCCGCAAGGAGGCCCCTCGGGCCACCGACAACAGGCTCCCGCCCCACACTACTGACTCACTGAGACACGCACAGCAGCGGCACGCCTCAGGACACACACCTGCCCCACCACGGTGACCCCCGGCAACACCCGCTCTCATCCCCACGCACCCCTGCCCCTCAGAGAGTCCCCTCGGACCACCAGCACCACGCTCCCACCCCACACTGCAGCCCCAACAACTCAAGCACAGCAACGCAACACCTCTAGAACACACACCTGCCCCACCACGGAGACCCCCAGCAATACCCGTTCACATCCCCACGCAACTCTGCCCCGCCAAGATCCCTCTCGGGCGACCACAACCACACTCCTACCCCACACTGCAGCCTCACCGACCCACGCACAGCAGCGGCACGCCTCTAGACACACACCTGCCCCACCACGGAGACCCCCTGCAATACCCGCTCTCATCCCCACGCACCCCTGCCCCGCAAAGAGGCCCCTGGTGCCACTGACAGCAGGCTCCCACCCCACACTGCAGCCCCACCGACTCACGCACAGCAACGGAACACCTCTAGGACACACACCTGCCCCACCACCATCACCCCTGGCAACACCCGCTCTCATCCCCACGCACGCCTGCCCCGCAAAGTGGCCCCTCGGGCCACCGGCAACAGGCTCTCGTCCCACACTACAGCCTCACCGACCCACGCACAGCAGCGGCACGCCTCCAGAACACACACCTGCCCCACCGCGGTGACCCCCGGCAACACCCGCTCACATCCCCACGCAACCCTGCCCCGCCAAGAGCCCTCTCGGGCGACCACAACCACGCTCCCACCCCACACTGCAGCCCCACGGAGGGGGGCTGCAGGCAACACCCACACACACCTGCCTTCACCACGTCGACCCCCTGCATCACCTCTACACATCCCCACGCCCCACATCAAGCCCTCTCGCCTAACCACAACCACGCTCTCACCCCGCACTGCAGCCCCACCCACCCACAGAGCAGAGCGCCAGACAGTCGCAGAGCACACCTGCCCCACCACCGCGACCCCGGCCCTCACCCGCACACCCCTGCCCCTCCGCAACACCGCAGCAAGAAAACAGGGGCCGCCCCGCGGCCTCCGCCAAGGCCAAAAGCCTACAGCACCCGGTATTCCCAGGCGGTCTCCCATCCAAGTACTAACGGGGCCCGACCCTGCTTAGCTTCCGAGATCAGACGAGATCGGGCGTTCTCAGGGTGGTATGGCCGTAGGCAGCCCTGTCCCCGCCAAGAGCCCTCTCGGGTGACGACAACCACGCTCCTACCCCACGCTACGGACTCACTGAGACACGCACAGCAACGGAACGCCTCTAGAACACGCACCTGCCCCACCACGGTCACCCCTGGCAACACCCGCTCTCATCCCCACGCCGCCCTGACCCGCAAAGAGGCCCCTCGGGCCACCGGCAACAGGCTCTCGTCCCACACTACAGCCTCACCGACCCACGCACAGCAGCGGCACGCCTCCAGAACACACACCTGCCCCACCGCGGTGACCCCCGGCAACATCCGCTCACATCCCCACGCAACCCAGGCCCCGCCAAGAGCCCTCTCGGGTGACGACAACCACGCTCCTACCCCACACTACAGACTCACTGAGACACGCACAGCAGCGGCACGCCTCTGGGACACACACCTGCCCCACCACGGTGACCCCCATCAACACCCAGTCTCATCCCCACGCTACCCTGCCCCGCAAGGAGGCCCCTCGGGCCACCGACAACAGGCTCCCGCCCCGCACTACTGACTCACTGAGACACGCACAGCAGCGGCACGCCTCAGGACACACACCTGCCCCACCACGGTGACCCCCGGCAACACCCGCTCTCATCCCCACGCACCCCTGCCCCTCAGAGAGTCCCCTCGGACCACCAGCACCACGCTCCCACCCCACACTGCAGCCCCAACAACTCAAGCACAGCAACGCAACACCTCTAGAACACACACCTGCCCCACCACGGAGACCCCCAGCAATACCCGTTCACATCCCCACGCAACTCTGCCCCGCCAAGATCCCTCTCGGGCGACCACAACCACACTCCTACCCCACACTGCAGCCTCACCGACCCACGCACAGCAGCGGCACGCCTCTAGACACACACCTGCCCCACCACGGAGACCCCCTGCAATACCCGCTCTCATCCCCACGCACCCCTGCCCCGCAAAGAGGCCCCTGGTGCCACTGACAGCAGGCTCCCACCCCACACTGCAGCCCCACCGACTCACGCACAGCAACGGAACACCTCTAGGACACACACCTGCCCCACCACCATCACCCCTGGCAACACCCGCTCTCATCCCCACGCACGCCTGCCCCGCAAAGTGGCCCCTCGGGCCACCGGCAACAGGCTCTCGTCCCACACTACAGCCTCACCGACCCACGCACAGCAGCGGCACGCCTCCAGAACACACACCTGCCCCACCGCGGTGACCCCCGGCAACACCCGCTCACATCCCCACGCAACCCTGCCCCGCCAAGAGCCCTCTCGGGCGACCACAACCACGCTCCCACCCCACACTGCAGCCCCACGGAGGGGGGCTGCAGGCAACACCCACACACACCTGCCTTCACCACGTCGACCCCCTGCATCACCTCTACACATCCCCACGCCCCACATCAAGCCCTCTCGCCTAACCACAACCACGCTCTCACCCCGCACTGCAGCCCCACCCACCCACAGAGCAGAGCGCCAGACAGTCGCAGAGCACACCTGCCCCACCACCGCGACCCCGGCCCTCACCCGCACACCCCTGCCCCTCCGCAACACCGCAGCAAGAAAACAGGGGCCGCCCCGCGGCCTCCGCCAAGGCCAAAAGCCTACAGCACCCGGTATTCCCAGGCGGTCTCCCATCCAAGTACTAACGGGGCCCGACCCTGCTTAGCTTCCGAGATCAGACGAGATCGGGCGTTCTCAGGGTGGTATGGCCGTAGGCAGCCCTGTCCCCGCCAAGAGCCCTCTCGGGTGACGACAACCACGCTCCTACCCCACGCTACGGACTCACTGAGACACGCACAGCAACGGAACGCCTCTAGAACACGCACCTGCCCCACCACGGTCACCCCTGGCAACACCTGCTCTCATCCCCACGCCGCCCTGACCCGCAAAGAGGCCCCTCGGGCCACCGGCAACAGGCTCTCGTCCCACACTACAGCCTCACCGACCCACGCACAGCAGCGGCACGCCTCCAGAACACACACCTGCCCCACCGCGGTGACCCCCGGCAACATCCGCTCACATCCCCACGCAACCCAGGCCCCGCCAAGAGCCCTCTCGGGTGACGACAACCACGCTCCTACCCCACACTACAGACTCACTGAGACACGCACAGCAGCGGCACGCCTCTGGGACACACACCTGCCCCACCACGGTGACCCCCATCAACACCCAGTCTCATCCCCACGCTACCCTGCCCCGCAAGGAGGCCCCTCGGGCCACCGACAACAGGCTCCCGCCCCGCACTACTGACTCACTGAGACACGCACAGCAGCGGCACGCCTCAGGACACACACCTGCCCCACCACGGTGACCCCCAGCAACACCCGCTCTCATCCCCACGCACCCCTGCCCCTCAGAGAGTCCCCTCGGACCACCAGCACCACGCTCCCACCCCACACTGCAGCCCCAACAACTCAAGCACAGCAACGCAACACCTCTAGAACACACACCTGCCCCACCACGGAGACCCCCAGCAATACCCGTTCACATCCCCACGCAACTCTGCCCCGCCAAGATCCCTCTCGGGCGACCACAACCACACTCCTACCCCACACTGCAGCCTCACCGACCCACGCACAGCAGCGGCACGCCTCTAGACACACACCTGCCCCACCACGGAGACCCCCTGCAATACCCGCTCTCATCCCCACGCACCCCTGCCCCGCAAAGAGGCCCCTGGTGCCACTGACAGCAGGCTCCCACCCCACACTGCAGCCCCACCGACTCACGCACAGCAACGGAACACCTCTAGGACACACACCTGCCCCACCACCATCACCCCTGGCAACACCCGCTCTCATCCCCACGCACGCCTGCCCCGCAAAGTGGCCCCTCGGGCCACCGGCAACAGGCTCTCGTCCCACACTACAGCCTCACCGACCCACGCACAGCAGCGGCACGCCTCCAGAACACACACCTGCCCCACCGCGGTGACCCCCGGCAACACCCGCTCACATCCCCACGCAACCCTGCCCCGCCAAGAGCCCTCTCGGGCGACCACAACCACGCTCCCACCCCACACTGCAGCCCCACGGAGGGGGGCTGCAGGCAACACCCACACACACCTGCCTTCACCACGTCAACCCCCTGCATCACCTCTACACATCCCCACGCCCCACATCAAGCCCTCTCGCCTAACCACAACCACGCTCTCACCCCGCACTGCAGCCCCACCCACCCACAGAGCTGAGCGCCAGACAGTCGCAGAGCACACCTGCCCCACCACCGCGACCCCGGCCCTCACCCGCACACCCCTGCCCCTCCGCAACACCGCAGCAAGAAAACAGGGGCCGCCCCGCGGCCTCCGCCAAGGCCAAAAGCCTACAGCACCCGGTATTCCCAGGCGGTCTCCCATCCAAGTACTAACCGGGCCCGACCCTGCTTAGCTTCCGAGATCAGACGAGATCGGGCGTTCTCAGGGTGGTATGGCCGTAGGCAGCCCTGTCCCCGCCAAGAGCCCTCTCGGGTGACGACAACCACGCTCCTACCCCACGCTACGGACTCACTGAGACACGCACAGCAACGGAACGCCTCTAGAACACGCACCTGCCCCACCACGGTCACCCCTGGCAACACCCGCTCTCATCCCCACGCCGCCCTGACCCGCAAAGAGGCCCCTCGGGCCACCGGCAACAGGCTCTCGTCCCACACTACAGCCTCACCGACCCACGCACAGCAGCGGCACGCCTCCAGAACACACACCTGCCCCACCGCGGTGACCCCCGGCAACATCCGCTCACATCCCCACGCAACCCAGGCCCCGCCAAGAGCCCTCTCGGGTGACGACAACCACGCTCCTACCCCACACTACAGACTCACTGAGACACGCACAGCAGCGGCACGCCTCTGGGACACACACCTGCCCCACCACGGTGACCCCCATCAACACCCAGTCTCATCCCCACGCTACCCTGCCCCGCAAGGAGGCCCCTCGGGCCACCGACAACAGGCTCCCGCCCCACACTACTGACTCACTGAGACACGCACAGCAGCGGCACGCCTCAGGACACACACCTGCCCCACCACGGTGACCCCCGGCAACACCCGCTCTCATCCCCACGCACCCCTGCCCCTCAGAGAGTCCCCTCGGACCACCAGCACCACGCTCCCACCCCACACTGCAGCCCCAACAACTCAAGCACAGCAACGCAACACCTCTAGAACACACACCTGCCCCACCACGGAGACCCCCAGCAATACCCGTTCACATCCCCACGCAACTCTGCCCCGCCAAGATCCCTCTCGGGCGACCACAACCACACTCCTACCCCACACTGCAGCCTCACCGACCCACGCACAGCAGCGGCACGCCTCTAGACACACACCTGCCCCACCACGGAGACCCCCTGCAATACCCGCTCTCATCCCCACGCACCCCTGCCCCGCAAAGAGGCCCCTGGTGCCACTGACAGCAGGCTCCCACCCCACACTGCAGCCCCACCGACTCACGCACAGCAACGGAACACCTCTAGGACACACACCTGCCCCACCACCATCACCCCTGGCAACACCCGCTCTCATCCCCACGCACGCCTGCCCCGCAAAGTGGCCCCTCGGGCCACCGGCAACAGGCTCTCGTCCCACACTACAGCCTCACCGACCCACGCACAGCAGCGGCACGCCTCCAGAACACACACCTGCCCCACCGCGGTGACCCCCGGCAACACCCGCTCACATCCCCACGCAACCCTGCCCCGCCAAGAGCCCTCTCGGGCGACCACAACCACGCTCCCACCCCACACTGCAGCCCCACGGAGGGGGGCTGCAGGCAACACCCACACACACCTGCCTTCACCACGTCGACCCCCTGCATCACCTCTACACATCCCCACGCCCCACATCAAGCCCTCTCGCCTAACCACAACCACGCTCTCACCCCGCACTGCAGCCCCACCCACCCACAGAGCAGAGCGCCAGACAGTCGCAGAGCACACCTGCCCCACCACCGCGACCCCGGCCCTCACCCGCACACCCCTGCCCCTCCGCAACACCGCAGCAAGAAAACAGGGGCCGCCCCGCGGCCTCCGCCAAGGCCAAAAGCCTACAGCACCCGGTATTCCCAGGCGGTCTCCCATCCAAGTACTAACGGGGCCCGACCCTGCTTAGCTTCCGAGATCAGACGAGATCGGGCGTTCTCAGGGTGGTATGGCCGTAGGCAGCCCTGTCCCCGCCAAGAGCCCTCTCGGGTGACGACAACCACGCTCCTACCCCACGCTACGGACTCACTGAGACACGCACAGCAACGGAACGCCTCTAGAACACGCACCTGCCCCACCACGGTCACCCCTGGCAACACCCGCTCTCATCCCCACGCCGCCCTGACCCGCAAAGAGGCCCCTCGGGCCACCGGCAACAGGCTCTCGTCCCACACTACAGCCTCACCGACCCACGCACAGCAGCGGCACGCCTCCAGAACACACACCTGCCCCACCGCGGTGACCCCCGGCAACATCCGCTCACATCCCCACGCAACCCAGGCCCCGCCAAGAGCCCTCTCGGGTGACGACAACCACGCTCCTACCCCACACTACAGACTCACTGAGACACGCACAGCAGCGGCACGCCTCTGGGACACACACCTGCCCCACCACGGTGACCCCCATCAACACCCAGTCTCATCCCCACGCTACCCTGCCCCGCAAGGAGGCCCCTCGGGCCACCGACAACAGGCTCCCGCCCCGCACTACTGACTCACTGAGACACGCACAGCAGCGGCACGCCTCAGAACACACACCTGCCCCACCACGGTGACCCCCGGCAACACCCGCTCTCATCCCCACGCACCCCTGCCCCTCAGAGAGTCCCCTCGGACCACCAGCACCACGCTCCCACCCCACACTGCAGCCCCAACAACTCAAGCACAGCAACGCAACACCTCTAGAACACACACCTGCCCCACCACGGAGACCCCCAGCAATACCCGTTCACATCCCCACGCAACTCTGCCCCGCCAAGATCCCTCTCGGGCGACCACAACCACACTCCTACCCCACACTGCAGCCTCACCGACCCACGCACAGCAGCGGCACGCCTCTAGACACACACCTGCCCCACCACGGTGACCCCCTGCAATACCCGCTCTCATCCCCACGCACCCCTGCCCCGCAAAGAGGCCCCTGGTGCCACTGACAGCAGGCTCCCACCCCACACTGCAGCCCCACCGACTCACGCACAGCAACGGAACACCTCTAGGACACACACCTGCCCCACCACCATCACCCCTGGCAACACCCGCTCTCATCCCCACGCACGCCTGCCCCGCAAAGTGGCCCCTCGGGCCACCGGCAACAGGCTCTCGTCCCACACTACAGCCTCACCGACCCACGCACAGCAGCGGCACGCCTCCAGAACACACACCTGCCCCACCACGGTGACCCCCGGCAACACCCGCTCACATCCCCACGCAACCCTGCCCCGCCAAGAGCCCTCTCGGGCGACCACAACCACGCTCCCACCCCACACTGCAGCCCCACGGAGGGGGGCTGCAGGCAACACCCACACACACCTGCCTTCACCACGTCGACCCCCTGCATCACCTCTACACATCCCCACGCCCCACATCAAGCCCTCTCGCCTAACCACAACCACGCTCTCACCCCGCACTGCAGCCCCACCCACCCACAGAGCTGAGCGCCAGACAGTCGCAGAGCACACCTGCCCCACCACCGCGACCCCGGCCCTCACCCGCACACCCCTGCCCCTCCGCAACACCGCAGCAAGAAAACAGGGGCCGCCCCGCGGCCTCCGCCAAGGCCAAAAGCCTACAGCACCTGGTATTCCCAGGCGGTCTCCCATCCAAGTACTAACGGGGCCCGACCCTGCTTAGCTTCCGAGATCAGACGAGATCGGGCGTTCTCAGGGTGGTATGGCCGTAGGCAGCCCTGTCCCCGCCAAGAGCCCTCTCGGGTGACGACAACCACGCTCCTACCCCACGCTACGGACTCACTGAGACACGCACAGCAACGGAACGCCTCTAGAACACGCACCTGCCCCACCACGGTCACCCCTGGCAACACCTGCTCTCATCCCCACGCCGCCCTGACCCGCAAAGAGGCCCCTCGGGCCACCGGCAACAGGCTCTCGTCCCACACTACAGCCTCACCGACCCACGCACAGCAGCGGCACGCCTCCAGAACACACACCTGCCCCACCGCGGTGACCCCCGGCAACATCCGCTCACATCCCCACGCAACCCAGGCCCCGCCAAGAGCCCTCTCGGGTGACGACAACCACGCTCCTACCCCACACTACAGACTCACTGAGACACGCACAGCAGCGGCACGCCTCTGGGACACACACCTGCCCCACCACGGTGACCCCCATCAACACCCAGTCTCATCCCCACGCTACCCTGCCCCGCAAGGAGGCCCCTCGGGCCACCGACAACAGGCTCCCGCCCCACACTACTGACTCACTGAGACACGCACAGCAGCGGCACGCCTCAGGACACACACCTGCCCCACCACGGTGACCCCCAGCAACACCCGCTCTCATCCCCACGCACCCCTGCCCCTCAGAGAGTCCCCTCGGACCACCAGCACCACGCTCCCACCCCACACTGCAGCCCCAACAACTCAAGCACAGCAACGCAACACCTCTAGAACACACACCTGCCCCACCACGGAGACCCCCAGCAATACCCGTTCACATCCCCACGCAACTCTGCCCCGCCAAGATCCCTCTCGGGCGACCACAACCACACTCCTACCCCACACTGCAGCCTCACCGACCCACGCACAGCAGCGGCACGCCTCTAGACACACACCTGCCCCACCACGGAGACCCCCTGCAATACCCGCTCTCATCCCCACGCACCCCTGCCCCGCAAAGAGGCCCCTGGTGCCACTGACAGCAGGCTCCCACCCCACACTGCAGCCCCACCGACTCACGCACAGCAACGGAACACCTCTAGGACACACACCTGCCCCACCACCATCACCCCTGGCAACACCTGCTCTCATCCCCACGCAGCCCTGACCCGCAAAGAGGCCCCTCGGGCCACCGGCAACAGGCTCCTACCCCACAATACACAGTTTGTAATGCAGATACTCAGATTTGTACTTTGTGTTATACTGCAACAGTGTACTGGTATGGTTGTACCCACTTGTCAGACATACTCATCACCATTCTCAGAACATTTCCCTGCACTTGCCCTCCTTGTTATTGTGCCATCTCTGCACCAATTCCACTTTGCAGATGATTCTGTCTTTCCTCATTTCATTTACCAGCCGTCTTCTACCCCTGAACTTTATTTCCAGCAGATGGCAACCTGGCTGTGCTGTTGGTGATTTCACCATGGTTCTACTCCAGTGTCTGCACACCCTCCAAGCCAGAGAAGCACCTTTGTGCTCATGAATCTCCAGGGTGGCTAGTGTCCTGGCAGCAGCTCCCAGCTCTCCTCGCTATTCCGCTTGAGTGGAAGAAGTTGTTCTCCACTATGGATGTGGCACTGTCTGAAGGCAAAGCAGTGTGGGCACAGCACATGCCATCCCTTCCACTTGGCAGCTGTGTTTTCAGGCAGTTTTGGTGTGATACACCTGCAGTGGCCTTCCTGCGCCACATGCAGTGGTGACCCTGCAGCCATTCCATGCCATGCCCAAGCAGGAGGTAGCAGGCAGGGTTTCAGCTAACGGCCTCAGCAGTAATTTTCTGAGGAGGTTTGGTGAGAATGACCTTGCCCAGGAGTATCCGCTGTAGGTCGCCATGTTGTGGTAGGGTCAGAGAGCTGCTTAGCACCCACCGGGAGGTGCGAAATAGCCACGTCACAGCCGCTGGGGCAGGTTCCCCATGATGCACAGGCTCGGGCACGTAGGAGCCATAAGCAGGTGGCAGGTCCGAGCTGATGCTTTCCTCTCCCCCTCCTCCTCGGCGGGTAAATCCCATCAGCAGCTACCCTAAACCGCTACACTCCAGCCCTGATCCCATCTCGGGGGTTGACATCAGCTTCCGATCAGCCAGGCCAGGGTCGGACAGTCCCGGGGAGGGACACCCCTGTGCCCCGCCGAGGCCAGGGAACGGCAGGGATGGCACTGGGCACCGGCCCGGGGAAGGGGAGCGGCTTGGCGGAAAGGGGCCGCCCGTCTTCCATGCTCTCGGGAGAAGGAGGGGGAGGCCGGAGCTCAGCTGAGCTTTGTCCTGGGTTAATTTTAGCCCAGGGAGATAAGAGAGGGGAGGCGCATGGAGGGACTTAAGGGGTCCCTCTGCGCCGGCAGGGGGCAGGCCTGGCCTCCGCCGTCCTTGCAGGCGTGGGGTGGGCTGCGGGGTGCCTGGGAAGCCAGCCTGGCCTGTCTGCTTTCCCCGGCCGCGGGGAGGGGGCGGCCGGACTGGGGGCTCGTCTCAGCCCGGAGAACGGGGTAGTGTAGTCAGCGGCTGCAGGGTGTCTGTGGCCTGTGCACTCCGGGGCCGGCGTCGTGCCGCGGAGTGGGGCGCAGGGGGCTCCTTGGGGGGTGCGTGGGAGGGTGA
Source organism: Astur gentilis (assembly GCF_929443795.1). Lineage (NCBI taxonomy): Eukaryota > Metazoa > Chordata > Aves > Accipitriformes > Accipitridae > Astur > Astur gentilis. The sequence goes on from NC_064885.1 coordinate 16,810,175, forward strand.
CCATGGGGATGTACCTGAGTGGGGGGGGGTCCCTGTCTGGGGTGAGACCGGTACCTGTGGGGAGATAGTCTGTGGGGGTGTACCTGAGCAGGGGCGATTCCTGCGTGAGAGAGCGTACGGGTGAGGGGGTCAGCCTGCGGCGTTGCACCCGACTGTGGGTGTACACGCAGGGGGTACCCCCGGGGAGGAGGGTAGCGTGACCGCCCCACGCGCGGACAAGCCCCCCACCACCAGGGCTGCCGCCGCGCCTCCTTAAGCGTCCGCCCCGTCCCGGCCTCCCCCCGCCCCGTCCCGCCCCGTCCCGCCCCGCTCCCTCTGAGTGAGGGAATAAAGTTGCGGGCCGGGACAGGCGATCCCGGCTGGAGCGGAGCCGAGCGCGGTAGGAAGTCGCAGTGGCCGGGCAGCTCCGGGCCATGGCCTCGGAGGAGCTGGCGCAGAAGCTGCAACGGCGGTTGCAGTTGGAGGAGAGCGGGGCGGCAGTGGAGGGCGAGGCGGCGGCGGCGGGGACGGGAACGGCTGGCAGGGGCGAGGAGGCGGCCGGGGACCAGGCGGAGCGGAGCTGCCTGACGGCCAGCGCGGGCGCGGAGCTGAGCGCCAAGCTCTGCCGGCGGCAGGACATCAACGAGGGGGCAGCGCAGCCCCGGCGGGCCGCCGTCTTCAACCCCTACACCGAGTTCAAGGAGTTCAGCCGCCGGCAGATCAAGGACATGGAGCGCATGTTCCGCCTGTGAGTGGGGTGGGAGCGGGGGTTCACCCCCTAGGGAGGGGGGGACGGGTTTTGGGCTCTGCTTTTCTTCCGCAAACAGTTCCCGAGCTTTTCCCGGGGGGGGACATCTGGAGAGAGCCTGCTTGCTCTTGGCGAGATGTTTGCATTTTTCCGCGGTTTTGCGGTCGGGCTGGAAGAAGCTGCGGCGGGTTACCAGCGCCATTTGATCCCGATATTGTCCCTGTGTGTTTGGCGGGGGGCGGGGGGAGGAGGGTTCGTAGGGTTTGCCTCTGACCCGGAGCTGGGGCTCAGTCCCGCGCTTAGATCACGGCCTGGGCTTGCCTCTACTGTACCCGGGTTCAGGACGATGGCTGTTTGTGGTGGCACCCACGAGCTGTGGCTTTGGGGGATTCTTTGGGTGGGACAGGGGGCTGGGAGAGCGCAGGTGCTGCTGCCCCACACCCTGGGGCACCTGGTGGGTCTGGGTCCTGGGGCCTTGCAGCAATGCTGGGCTGCAGCCACTGGGACCCTGAACATCCCCTGTAGCTTTGCTGGCGCTGGCGGGCAGTGCTGGAGCTCCATCCAGGGTTCTGTTAGCCAGGCCTTGTGCTTGCTCCTTCTCATGCACCCAAACAAAGCTTGAGCACAGCTTCCTCTTGCTTCCCCCTTCCTGGGGGCCGGGATTCCCAGCAGGAAGTTTTGTATTAAAGTCAAGCTGCTGGTGGCAATGTGGAGAGTTGCTGTTGTAAGCAGAAAGGCTTGGCCCTTCCTGGGGCCAAGATCCAGCCTGTGTCTCTCCCCCATGAGTTCTGTCCTGGCTCCTGCAGTTGGGCTGTACCTGGGTAGCTTTGGTTACCTGTGCTCAGGTTTCCCTCCAGCACCACAAAACCTTGCACTCCTGGGGACTGATGTTCTCCCAGCCCCAAGGAGAGGGGTTGGGCAGGCAGCTGCATAAGCCAGCTGGCCGCAGGCAGGCAGGGCTGCCAGACTGGGGGTGAGCTGCTGCCAGGCACGAGGAGGCAGTGCCATAGAGGTGCTACGTGGGCTGTCATGGCAGGGCACAAAGATTTTCTTCAGCTCACAGAGGTGACCGCAACAGGGTTTGTAACTTGCTAGATCCTCAACTTCCTACCTGGAAGCTGCCTTGGGCGCCCTGGAGGCTGGGGTCATTGCGAGGGGACCAAGAGCCTGGTTGAACACTTCCACCTCCTGATGCTGCAGGGTGTTGCTAGCCCCTGCCAGGGCTGTTACTGTGGGAGACAGCGCGATGGGCTTTTGTGAGCTCACCAGAGTTCTTTGTTGCACGGGTAGCGTGTTGGCAGCTGGGCACAGGAAGGGAGGTGGTCTGGGTGAGAATGCTGTTCTGCTCGCTGCTGTGCCCCTTTTGATGACAGTTAAAGGGGATCCCACTCTGCAAAGGGCTGAGACATGGTGCTGTGAGGGCAGAAGGACAAACCATGCTGGCAGCTGTAGTGTTCAAAAGCTGTGGGCAAGAGCCCGAAGCGGGCAGCGGCACTGCCTCAATAGGGATAAGGAAAGGAACAGTGGTGGTTTGGGAAATAGAAAGTAGAAGAGCTGAATTGCAGCCGAATTTTTCAACAATGAGCTCATTAAACGCCGGCCTTGTAAGTGGGAAACCTAGGCTTTGCTGTTGAATGCTAATCAGCTGGTCAATGTAGCTGGAAAACATTGTGTGCCCTGTGAGGACTACTGCAGCTGAGCACCAGCCAGTCATGCCAAAAGGGGCAGAAGCTGGCCTTGCACTCCCCGTGGTCTCCTGTGCTTCTTGGACAGGTGGATGGAAAACCCTGTCCTGGTTTTCACTCTGTTACAGGCATCTGATGTTAGTGGTGGCAGAGGATCTGGTCTTTGGTCCATCTGCTCTGAGTGACCAGTTTCAAGTACTGGCCAATGCCACATGATCCAGGGAGGAGAGGAAATGTTCCCCTTAATTCCTGCCAGTCAGAGCTTGAGTTAATGTGATTAAGGCTTTTATTCTCTGTATGGCTTATTGGCCCTGGGCACCATAACCCAGGGTCTTTCTTACTAACAGTGAAAAATAAGCCTTTGACTGACAAGGATTTATCTTCTCACTGTCACAGTTTGCCAGGCTTCTGCTGTCAGACTTCCCATCCACAAGTGTTTCTTACCAGTTCAGTGGGACCTGTAAATCTGTTATTCAGACTGAACTTGATCCTGTGGGACCTGGGCATGGTGTGGGCTGGGTAAGGGTGCTCCAGCTGGGAAGAGGGAGTTGCTGGTGATAGCGGCTGCTATGGTGTCTGTCAGGGCGTCCCATGGTATGGCTGGTGGCTGTGACTATCTGGTGCCAGGGTGGAAGCAAAGGGCTCATCTGAACATGAGACTTCCCAAAATCCAGTGCTCCATCCAGGTGCTGTGTGCTGCTGGGAGCATCCTTCCAAAACAGAAATGATGCTCCTGCTGCCATGGTTGGGCTCACTTTTCGCTCTCTTGTCCAAGCCTCTTCTTGGCAGCATCCCCCTATTTTGGCCCCATTCCCCTGGAGATGGTGTGTGGGTATCTGTTGTAGGAGCTGGGGCTGTGCAGGAGCCTGTGGGGGCTGCTTGGGTGCAGGCAGCCTTCGGGATGGGTATTTTTTTTGGCAGAGGGACCAGGAAGTCTGCAGCTCGGGCTAATTATAATGTGACCTAATTAGCTGCCTATTCTGACAATGTGTGAGGACTGTGGTAACCATGATAACCTCCCTTCCCCAAGTCTTGTGAGCAAACCCTCAGGAGCTCTGGAGTCTCACAGCTCCCCTTGATGCCATCTTGTCCAGGGAAATGGCAGAGGGGGGTGTGAAAGCCAGGCTGTGAGGCTATGCCTGGCAGGAGTGACCTTTCTGAGGGCGGTAGGGGGGAGGAGAACAACCATCAACTTCATCTGCGCAGTGCGAGGGAGTGGAGAAATTCCAGCCTTGCTATTGCTTTTGTATTTAGGGTATTTCACGTGTTGCCCATGTGTTTCATGACTACCTTGTGCCTGGCTGGTGGGAGAGGCTGTGATGTCTCCTTGCCCTCCTAGAGCAACTTGGGAGCCCCTTGCCAGGTGTCCCTGTACCAAGGGACATGTCAGATGTGCTGCAGCAGACCTGCTTGTTCCAGGACTGCTGTGCTCCCAGTGTGACCTGTGGTCTGTGACCAGCTGCCTCTGGAGTCCCAGTGGTCTCAGGGAGGTCATCCCCATGGGGACTCAGCCACCCCAGGTGCCCAGCACCCAGCCTGGGCCCTGCAGCCTTCTATGCCTCGAGGTCTTGCCCAGCATCTCAGAGGAAATCTTGCTGGAGGAGACTTTTGTCTTGCCATTGTGTCCCTCCAGGAGCAGGAGAGCTCCTGCTGCCTGGCCTGGGAAGGATGGGGCTGCACAGGGCTGAGGAGCCTGTTCCTGTCCCCACCCCGGTAGGGAGGAATTGTTTCCAAAGCTCTTGGCAACAGAGTAGAATATTTCAGTTGGAAGGGACCTAAAATGATCACATCTAGTCCAACTGCCTGACCACTTCAGGGCTGACCAAAAGTTAAAGCTTGTAAGGGCATTGTCCAAATGCCTCTTAAACACTGACAGGCTTGGGTCATCAACCACCTCTCCAGGAAGCCTGTTCCAGTGTCTGACCACCCTCTTGGTAAAGGAATGCTTCCTTGTATGCAGTCTGACCCTCCCCTGGCACAGCGTTGAACTGTTCCCATGTGTCCTATCACTGGATACCAGGGAGAAGAGATCAGCACCTCCCTCTCCATGTAAGGTGAAACACAATGCTCAGAGGGAATAAAGTACTACTTAAAAAGGATTTTGAAATATTTAAGAGGAGATTATTACTACTTCAGCACCATTACTCCGACTGCTTTATTTCAAAGCCTGTTTTAGGCCATTGCAGCATGCAGAAATTACAGATCAAAGTCCAGGTGCCCCCAGTGTGTGGAGCAAGCTCAGGTACAGCAAACATGTACAGGGAGGGCAGGTTTTCTTTCCAGCCGTTCTCAAGAGCCATGAATGTTTACAAACTGCTCTTTGATCCTTCAGGATTTGGGATTTCTTATTCAACTATCCTTCCCTGCCCCCCCTTGGTTTTTTTTCAGGCAGCTGGGGAGGTGACTGCAGAGTTGGTACAGGTGATGCAGTCCTCAGCATCTCCTTTTTCCTCCCTTCTTGGTGCTTCTTTCTTTTGTGGTGTAACTCGCCCCCAGCTGTGCTGTGTAACACCATTACAATGATTGTACTTGGGCAGAAATAATGTGTAACACACTTCTTGCTCTTAAGCGAGTCTGTTCAGCAAGTATTCCTTCTTCCTCCTCCCCAATTTCACCTCCTGCTTTCCTCCCCCAGTATTTCAGCAGCCAGGCACGCTCTGCAGCCTGGGTGGAAGTGAGCCAGCGTGGGAATCTGGGCGCATCCTTGTTGCAGCAGATTTTGGCAGCCACTGCCTATGTCTCATCTGCTGCCAGGAACACTGCTGCGGCGGCACTGCAAAGCCTTATCACGTCAGCTGTGGTGCTCATGGCTGCCTGTGGTGTCCCAGCCGTTGCAGGTGGGGACATGCCATGGCACTGACTTGCTGCTGTAGTTGCCTGTCTGCCTGCAATGTGAGATGTCTTTGCCCATCAGCATGAGAGCCCCTCTGTCTGCAATGTCTGCACATCACTGGGGTGATGTTTGGCTTGCGGCCCCGGGGAGGTCTGAGTCCGAAAGAAGCAAATCTCCAGTGTCATGGCAGGACAGTGGGTGACGGGAGCGGGGGCTGAGAGGGCTGGCAAGGCACCTGAGTGCTGCATACTCTTGCTGTGCCACTTCTGCAGTACAGGATGGGATGGCTCCCTGGGATGCTGGGATGCATTTGGGGACCAAACTTGCCCTGGTGCCCCCCTCCAACTCTGCCTTTGCTGCCTGTTAGGGCTCACTGGTGTCTGTCACCACAACACAGCTGCTCTGCAGGCAGTGAAATGGGTGTGAGTGGTATCAGGGGCTGGGAGTGGTGTCAGGGGCTGGCTGGAGCCCTGGGCCTTGAAAGGGAGCTCCCAAAAGGCAGACAGTGGGGTTTTTGGTAGGGCTAAGTGTGCTGGGAGCATTGGCTGGCCAACAATGTGCAGCCCACACCATGCCCCATTGCACTGAGTGCTTGTGCCTGCAGGGGGGCGATGGAGAATGAATTGTGCCTTCTCTCATGCCCTATAAATATGCCTCTCCCTAAATAGTCTGGCTATGTGGCTCCGTGGCAGCCGAGTGGCTGTACACAGGTCCTAAAATACTCGGGCTGTTCTAGGAGGCAAGGGGGGCAGGGAGGAAATGCAGCAGTTTGCAGGGTGCTGCTGTTGCTCTGCAGGACGGGCACCGAGCATCCAGGGGCTTCAATGTCCCTCTGTCTGTCCCCGATTGCAAGGGACTGGTAACCCAATTTTGGGGTGCATCTCGGTTGCACCAGTTTTATCCTGGCCTGGCGTGCTCAACACCCATTGTGTGACTGGTACAGTGTGCTGCTCTGCTGTGGTGGCCCACCACTGGCAAGACCCCATTTCTCACAATCCTGGCTTTGTGCTGCCTCTCTGCAGGGATGACAAGCCCTGAGGCTGTGACCCATGCTTAACCCTTTCGAGATGGTGCATTTACTCCTGGGCTTAGGGCCAGGACAGGCACTAAGGGATGGCGTTTGCCTGTGGGTAGCGTCCATAGTAGAAGGGTGAGATGAACATTGCAGGCATGTGCCCTCCTTCTGCATTCATCTCCATTATCCAATGCCTCTGAGAGGGGCTGGGAAGTGTCCTGACCCTGGATGGGCAGCCCTTGGTGAGGGCCTCAGTGTAGTCCTGCTTCTGCACCCAGCCAAAGGGCAGTGTGAGCTTGCTGGGGCCCAAAAAAAACCTCCCAATCCCAAGTGCCTCCCTGCCACGATATGCTTTGGTGCTTTATCTGATCAAAGGCACTGCCTCTCCAATTGCCTTACTTTAGAGGAACACCTCCACATCTGTTCTCCCAAACTTAAAGGAAAAGCAAATTGACTATTAAATATTGCACTTATTACACTTCCGTGCAGTCTTGAAAGTGCATCTCTGAGCTGGGCTGGGTAATGCTGTGAATGTGTGCCTTAATTAACTGACACCTTCCTTGCTGTGATGAACGCGCTGCTTTTCTGCCCCGTGATGTCTTCGGACTGTGACCTGGTTTCTGATCCAGCAGAGGTTTCTTTCCTAGTTTTTCAGTGAGCTGTCTGGCCTGGTGGGTTCACAGGTTTGTAGGGTGCAGAGAGTGCAGGCAGACTGGTAGCAGGGGCTGTGTGCCAGCCTGGTGATGTCCCTGTCATTTGGGATCTTATGGGCCTGGGACCCTTGGAAACAGGGAGGCACAGAGAGCATAAAAGCTGCTTGTGGAGGTCTTTGGAAAGCTGTGGAGGCTACCCCAGTTTGGGGGAGCAACATCCTATACAAGTGAAGGCAGGGGCAAGGCTCTTGGCTGCAGCCCTGCCTCACATTGCCCACGGCTGTGAGCAGCTTGGGGCCTGTGGCTTTGTTCGTGCCTTCCTCTGCCACAGCTTCCTCTGCGGCTGTGAGGCTTCTCAGCTGGAAAGGGCTTTCTTCCAGGGTAACCACAACTGTGCAGATCTGTCTGGGACAGCTACAGCCATCGTTTCTTTGGAAGAGAGCTAATAGTCAATGAAAGATGATGGGTGGGAGGATTTGACCAGCTCCTGCCAGCTGGGAAAGCTTCAGTGATGTGCCTATGATTTTTCTGAATGGTTGAAAGGATTTAACTCTGTCAGGGTTGAGATGGTGGCAAGGAGGGCGGGAAGCAAGAAAGCAGTGGCAGGCTGTGCACCGGGGCTGAGCTCAGCCTGGTGGACCCTGCCCCATCTTCCCATGTGAGCCCCCAGCTCTGTGCTGGACCCCGATGGCAGGACCAGGATGAGAGAGGGCTGTCAATGGGCTGTCTGACAGTAGGGTGCCCATCCCTCCAGCCTTTGGACTTTGAAACCCAGTGATGGCCCTGGTGGCTGTGAAACGCTGGTTGCTGGGTGGGCTGGATGCTTTACTCTCACCCGCAGCAGATGTCAGGGGAGGAATTGGTGCACAGTCCCAGGCTGAGCACGGTGGGTCACTACCTCACCATCCCTAAAGCACTCTGCCCCTTGCACGGGTGCGCTCTCCTCCTGCAAGGAGTCCTCGCAGTCCTTTGTGTTCCATTGGGAGCATGGTCCCACTCCAGTCTTGCTTCTAGAGGTGGGCACTGGTTTCCTCTGCCAGTGGTCCCCTGGGATTGCCTTTCTGCTCTGCCTGAGGACACTGAATAAACAGCTGCCCTGAAGCACAGTGTTTGTGTATTATAAAACCATGTTGGAGAGGAAAGATCTTAACAGTTAGAGGGAGTGTATTTTGCTTATGAAGAAAGATAGCTGCTTTCTGCTGGGAGGTTCTGGTTGGTCTCTGCTCCCTGTTTCTCCTTGAAACAAGCAGGAGACATGGCAGTAGCTGGCTCTGGCATGCCTTTGCCTCACTGTGCCAGTGCATGGTGTAAACTGTGCTGGGCACACAAGTGGGCGAGATGGAAATCCCACTGAGGTAAGCTGAGTTTCCTCCATGTTCCTTCTGTGTGGGTGGTTTGGTCTGAGCTCCCCTGAGCACTTCTCTCTCTGATGAGACAGCTCTGAAAGCTGCAAGCTACTTCCCTGAGCTTAATATAGCTTCCCTTCTCCCCCTAAGCTTTGAACTACCCTGTGACTTTATCCATTTGCATGGTTCCTCTTCTGGGAAGATGGGGGATGACGAGTGCTGACCCTTTCCCCTTTGCAACCCACAGGTATGACTCAGGACGGGATGGGTACATTGACCTGATGGAGCTGAAGCTGATGATGGAAAAGCTGGGAGCCCCCCAGACCCACCTGGGTCTGAAGAACATGATCAAAGAGGTGGATGAAGACTTTGATGGGAAGCTCAGCTTCCGTGAGGTGAGGGTGGCTGCAGGAGCAGACAGGGATGTGGCTGTGGGGTGGAGGGAGGAGGCAGCCAGGCCCTGTAGTCTGGCTGTAGGTAGCCCTGTCCCCTCTGTGTTTCTGCAGCTGTGGGGTGCTGTGGAGAAGGAGGCAAGCTTCCCCATGCCATGGGGAATTCAAGGTGTGGAGCTGTGTCAACATCCATTGCCATGTGGCAGTAATGGTACCTGATGCTAAAGCTCTCCAACCTCCTGTTTGCTTTGGGAGCACATTTGAGCCCTGCTGCAGCTACCTGGGAGTGCTGTCAGAACTCCTTGCTGTAGCTGGAGGTGGCATGTCCCTTCAGTCACAAGGTCTCATTGCTGGGCTCCTGCAGTACAGCAGCTCGGTCCTCATTTCAGGTGCAGGGCAAGGGTTCTGCTCAGAGCAACTCATCTCATGGGGTGCAGGAGGCTGCCTCTTCCAGTTTATGTTGGGTCCCTCTCTGCATCATGCAGTGACCAGCCACAGCGAGCTTCACGAGGGGTGGTCACCTCTCTGCAGCAAGGAATAAACATTGTAATGCAGCAGTTTGGTACTGCATGCTGGCTCAGCAGGGACACACGGCAAACAGATCTGTCTGTCACCACTGTGCTGAGACCACTGGGAGCAGTGTGGGCAGGCCAGGAACTGCTGCTGGGTGGAGGAAGAGAGGGAATTTGAGCAGTGACCTGTAGGCACTCGAGGGTACGCAACTCATCTCAGCAGGAAGGGGGAGCCCAGATACCAAAACCTCCTGTTGCATCGTCGCCTCGTCCCAGGCTTTGATTGCTGTCTCAGAAGCATATGTCATACTGTGGCTTTCTAAATTAACCGACAGCCCCTTAGGCAGCAGGAGGGCTATTGCTGCTTGTGTCCTGCACCGGTTGTGAGGGCTGTGCTCCTGTCCTGCCGCCTCCTGCCCCAGGGGATGGCAGTGATGGGCCCTGAGCAGCTGGGCTCCCTTGTTTCTGCAGGGGCTGTGCTCTCACCATGCCTCCTCCAGGGTGGGGGTTTGGTTATGGAGAAAAGGTGCAGAGCTCTCCACAGCTCAGGACATTGAGGTCTTCATTATGGAAATGCCGAGACCTTTGGCAGTGCCTGGGAGGGAAGATGAGCAGCCAGGGCCTGCCATGACTGGCAGGGCTGGTTGGGGTGTGAGGGGTGACTGACAGGTCACAGAGCTGCTGCACCATCTCTCTGTGCTGGCATTTCACACCATCTTCCCCTGCTTTCGTCTCCCAAGGGTTTTGTTGCATTTCTTTTGCTCTAAGAGGGCAGCAGTAGAAGACAGAGGCCAAAGACTGTTGGGCTACAGCACCCAGCCTCTAGAGAGGCGGGGGAAAGACATGTAAATCTGGGAAGTGAGAGCCTGTCTGTTCACACCAGCAAAGCCCTAAGCTGGCAGCTCCTCTGGGCAGGGAAGGAGACGTGCCCGGTCAGAGGTGAACTGGGGGTAGCAAAGAATCCGGTGGAGCAGGAAGATTACTGTGCTCTTGGCCCCGGGTCAGATGGTGATTGCCAAATCACTGTGTGGGCTGGAGGAGCCCTCTGTTTCTCTTTGTGCTTCCTGGGCCACCCTTCACCCTGGGTGAAGAGCTGGGGACAGCCTCTGGGCTTGCCGCAGAGGCTATCTCCTGTGAAAGAGAAAGAGAAGTGCCTTTATCCTCAAGGCTCTGGAAGATGCTGTGATGTCCTGGCACCAGTGGCAGAACAGCTCCTCTTTTGCTGCCACCTGTTTGGAGCACAGCACCCTGCACTGCTGCCCATCAGCTGGCATGGGCTGCCTGTGCTGCCAGCCCTTGGCATGCGGCACACAGCAGCTGGTGCTGTTGTAGTGTCTTTCCAGATGCAAAATGATGGTCAAACACAAGCTTGAGTGGCACATGGGTTGGAATGAGGAAGCATCACTGACAGAGCTCTGGGGACAAATTACATGGCAGCTTTGGCATGTACCCAAAGCTTCCCGTGGTAGAGAGGAGCAGGATGCTTCCCGCCTTGTTGCAGATGTGCTGTGTCCAGCTGCTGTTCGGGCAGAGGACTGGCAGGGAGGCAGGTTTCCTGGTGGGTGAGGAGGTCTGAACTAGCCTGTAGCCCTGTCCTACTCTGCTTCCCATTGGTGGTGACAAGCAAGCACATGGAGGGTGACCAAGGTGATTTGGAGTATTCTGACAACACAAGGAAAAACCCTGGTTTAAATGAGTGTCTGAACTCACCAGGGTGTGACTCGAGCACTTGAGGGCTCCTGTCTGCCTCTCCAGAGAATAACAAGTCCTGACATACCTGCCTGAAGATTGGCTTTTTGTGGCCTGGCCAGAGAATTGGCAAGGACCTCTTTCACTTGCAGTAGGTCACCTTTTGCTGCTGCTTTGAGTAGTGTCATGTCCTCCCATCCCAGCTAAGCTGTTGCCTGGAAAGCAGGCTCGTATGGCTCTGACTTGCTGCTGATGAACTGCTGGCCCTGTTAGGAAGGCTGTCTTCTACCACTGACCTTTGAGTGTCCATCAATACATCAACAAATAACTACACAAGACTCCCTCTGTGACTCAAGGAAAGAAATTTAGGCTTAAAAATGTTAGTTACAGTGAGGGGTGGGAAAAACCCCACCTTTGTCTAATTCCATCATTACCACAGGAAACCAGAGTTAGTTGCTATCATAGTAATGTCTAATTGTAGCTGCTATCTAGAAGCCATAAAAATCCACCCACTGCCCTCCATGCCTGTACCAGCTTAAATGCTGACCCACATCATGTGTTTGTGAGCAGGCTTGGTGCAAACCACAGCCTTGGGTGGCACTGCTTTTCTGGCAAGCTGTTGCAAGGCTGCTTCTGCTGGTCAATCCTGTACCTTCCCTTGCATCCCTGAGGTCAGCACGGTGCCCAGTGGGGCTGTGTAACTGCAGCATCGCTCCGAGACCTGGCACTGTGGGGTAGGTCTTGGATCATGAAGGAAGGACGTGAGAGCAGATACATGTCTTATCTCTTCTGAGGTTAGTGGGGTGGAAAGTGTGTGTCACCTTGTCCTTGAGAACACAGCTTTTAAAGGTACCAACATTATTCACTTTTGCTTCTCTGTTGACATTTCCCTGAGGCTTAGCTGCACATGATGTGTCCTGGGCCCAGCAAGAGTGTGAGACAAGCTGGGAATGGGAGCTGAATGATGATTGCTGGTGTTCTCTAGTTAGTAAGGACTGATGCCTTGAGGGCAAACAACTGATGAGGTGAGCTGCAGTGAGGAAGGATTGCTCCTGAGCTCCTGCGGAAACCACCATGGTGCCCCATAGTCCACCTCGCTGACGTTATGCGGCATCTGCCGCAACTGGTGGCTTAGTCCCTGGTTTCCTTTAACGTAGCCTGCCCTTCCTGGCTGGGCAGCCCTTATTCCACTGGAGGATTGCTGCCCATCCCCTAGTTTCAGGATGATTCACGCACACTTGTACCCATGACTGGGTGTTTCCAGTCCCTCCCTGGGCGACAGCTGTACCAGACCTCAGGACTGTGCTGCCTCCACTGCCCTTTTCTGATGCCAGGAAGCAGGACTCACAGGGTGGAGCAGAAACTGTGAGGAGGAACCATGATTAATGCCAGCCTGGCTGCCAGCCCTCTGTGTCTCCATGCCCGCTGGTGGAGGAGGGGAGGAACTAGCCTGAGCCCAGCGGATCTGAGCAGAGGGAGAGGATGTCTTGGGGAGAATTTGGTTTCTTTTTGAGCAGGATGTTCTGCCCATTAAGCAGAGCATCATTTAATTTCTTACATATGTTTGGAGGGGGAGAGGTTCCCTTCCCAAGCACAGCCTGGTTTCTGGCTGCTCTGTGCTGACCACGTGTGTGTTACAAGACAGTTGCATGAAGCAATGCCTGGTGATACTGCTTCTGTGAAACGGCAGCCAGCGCTGCTGTCATCTCCACACCCTTCCCCATGGGAGGCTTTCCCAAACTCTTTGCGTCTCCACCAGCTTCTGCGAGCAACCTGAAGCAGGCGAATGCTTCAGGGGCTGGCTCAGTGCAGATGCTTGGGCTCTGCTGCCCTCCTCTGGGACAGCTCGGGTTCTCCGTAGGAAGAAGCAAAGTCCAAAGCCTGGTGGTCTGAGGAGCACAGCACTAGAGGTATTTGATGTTCCTGTGCAAATGGATCTCAAGGCAACCCTACGTGGTATGTGCAGCCCTCTGCACTGGACTGAAGTGGTGCAGTGCTGCAACTTTGTTGCTTGTGCTCCTTTTGTACCCGGGTGACTTGTCCCTGTCTCTGTTCTTTCCACACTGTTCCAAGCGTTGGGACACCTCCTGGGGTGGCCAAGAATAGCAGGGAGTTACAGGACATCTCAAATTATGCATAAAATATCCACATCTTAACCAGGAGTTTGGTTAGCAGGTGAAAGGTGGTGCAGAGGTATTTATTTTTATGTAGGCAGGTTTTGTCCCTTTTGTAAAAACAAAAGTGTGCTTTCCTGGAGTGTAATACAGGCTCTTTGTTTGTTTGTTTGCCTTTGGAATTCACTTGCCAATATGCGCTCTGCTGTAGTGACTCCATCCAGATTTGTAAAATGTCTGTGGTCCAGTGCAGGACAAAGGCTTCAAAACAAGTTGCTCTGTGGATGCTTGTTTGAGCCACTCTATCCCAGGGCATGCACACACCTGGGCTGCTGTTCTTTCGAACAGGAGTGCACTGGCACCTCGGTTTGTAGAGCCTGGGGTTCAGGTGTAATCCAGGGCCATCTTTGCCCTGCTTTCGTTGTCATGGGGTGTGATCTGAGCCCCCAGAACACTAGAGAAGCTGGTGGGGGACTTGTGAATACACCATTAGGGTGTGGGGACATAAAGAGGTATATCTGAGCCTACCATACTGTTGTACTAGGCAGGTGGAGAGGTGGCTGCCTACCTCTGGCCATGTAGCAGCCCAGGCTTGGTAGGAGCTGTGCTTCACCAGAGCTCTGCTCCCCAGGAAACCCTCTTTTTCTATGAGATCTGTACCTCTTGTAGGCTAGCAGGGCTGTGTACTGGAGCCAGGGCACTGGAGCACAAGTTCTGTACTGCCACTTGGTTTATATAGACCTGGTTTCCTCAGAAACATTCAACAGAAATGTAAATTCCAGTCCTCTCCAGGCAAATGTCTGTGCTGTTTGCATTTTGAGTTGTTTGAGCCTCAATGAGCAACTTGCATGTTTCCTCTCTGTCTTGCTAGTTCCTGCTGATTTTCCATAAAGCTGCAGCTGGTGAACTCGAGGAGGACAGTGGCCTGTTGACCCTTGCAAAGCTCTCAGAGATAGATGTCTCAATTGAGGGAGTCAAAGGAGCCAAGAACTTCTTTGAAGCTAAGGTATGGTGTGGCACAGAGGAACATGAAAAAGTTCTGCACACAGGCCTTAATTGCCACTGAGACACAGACCCTGCTTGCTTTTCAGTAGAAGATACTGCCAGATTTCTCCCTAGCTAAAAGGATGCGTATTTCATGCCCCTCCCTGCCCCAACTCAGCCATAGCTTTTCCCTTCAAACTTTGTGGGACTTAAGCTACAGCCTTCCTCTGCAGATCAATCAAGACTAGAAAAGCTTAATTCACCATCTGTGCTGTGGGTCTTACCCTGGTAGAGCTGACTGGCTAACCTGTGTCCCTGTGGCTGGGAGCTCTATGGGACTAGCTGGCTGGCTGCTTTTAAAGACAAAAGCATCCTGGAAACTAATGCAATAGGGACCGAGTTTCCCATTTAGCAAAACCTCCCTCAACCAGAACACTCTGAGTTCAGTGGTGAATGGCGTATTTTGGAGTATACGATTTCAGACATCTCTTTCTCAAGCAGCTCTCTGTAACCTTTGGAATCAAAATTTTTCTGTAGGGTCCCAGGGTTGGCAGAAAGAGCTTTGTACCATTCGAAGCTGACAAAGCACCCTTTTTGAAAGGTCTTTTGGAGAGAAAATAATCCTGCTTGTTTATATAAGAAGTTTTTTCCCAAGAGCATAACACAGCTATTGCACAGCAGATGTACTGAGATGAAAGCTGGAAAAATAGCCAGTGAATAAACAATGTCTCTTTGATCTGCAGATTATCTGTGGTGTAGTATGATGTTCTCAGATTTGGCTGTGATTCAGAACTGTTTTCTGCAGTAGTTTCTCTCACTGTATACTCACAACTTATGCTATGCTGCCTGCTTACAGAAAGAATATATGTGACCCACTACTGACGGCACTGTTTGGGTCACTTATTAGTGACTTATTAGTAAATGACCTTTCTTTTGTTGATGTTAAAGTCAAGGAAGCTAACAGGTATTGGGTGTAAATACCCAAGCACTGCAGTGTAATTAATACTTGACCCATCCTGACATTGCTTCCCAGCAGGCACAGGGAGGTCCAGCAAACAGTTCTGCATTGTCATCTGGGAGTAGTTCAGGCTCTGGCTCTCCCTCTGATGCAAGGCCTGATGCTCTTCTATTTTCTTTCTCTCTCTCTTATAAAGGTTCAAGCCCTCTCTTCAGCCAGTAAGTTTGAAGCAGAGATAAAAGCTGAGCAGGATGAGCGAAAGCGTGAAGAGGAGGAAAGGAAACACCGCCGAGCAGCTTTCAGGGAGTTAAAGTCTGCATTTACCCAGTAACGAAGCAGCCAATATGCACTCTGAGATTGCACATGACTTGGTACCTTTCCCAGATCAGGGCTCTACCTGGAGAGAACTGCCTGGATCCTGCCTAAAACTCGTTAACAGCTTCGCTAGCCGCCTTCTTGAAGATCCTCCTGAGTTTCTAAGGGCACAACTCTTGCAGTTACTATGCATTCATAATGATGTGAATCACAAGAGCTGTGTACGTGCTGTTTGCTCTGAACTGTCAGGAACACATTGTCCTGAAGCAGAAACAGCAGGTAGCAAATAATGGGTGAGCACTGACAACTGTCATGTTTGCCTACTTCATTCTTTCCTTCTTTTCTATAAATCCTTTTTCTCTTAACCCCATATTAATTCATTCCTTGCTTGCAGGCAAGTAGTGAGGTCTTGTGTAAATCAGGGTGTACAAAGTACAGCTTGACTTCCTGTACGTTTGTACTGCTGTTGGGTGTTGTCACGCATCCTTGAGTCCCTCTTCTTCCTCAAAGCCCCATGCCACAGGCACTGTGAAAACACTGTGAAGAGAGAAAGATAGTTACTAGGGACATGGATCAAATTAATTATCACTTTCTGTAGCATTTTCTGCCACCCAGCATGTTGGAGAGTCTTCCAGTTTTTCTTCTCTGAAGTGCCATAGTAACAAACATTTCAATAAGAGGTGAGATTTCCCAAGACTTCAAAGGGAGGAAGCTGGTTCTGTCTTAAATGAGGAATAGAAAACTGAGTTGCCTGACCATGTATCTTCTTTCACATTCCATCACATTTCGTGTACTGTACAGCTCCACTGTATTTTCCAGCCTTAGGCAGCTGTATCTGTTTTTAAGGGATATTGCCAGCTGAACAATGCAATCAGATGGCACACTGGGGTTTTCTATTTGGAAATTTGCTCATATCCTGAATCATGCAGGTGACATTATTTGATTTTGTTAGAGCCATGACAGACAACACCAGCCCAGCATACTGAGCAATCCCTGCTGAAGAAGGGAAGAGCAAAGAGGTGATCATGTTTAGCTGAACTGAATTTTGAGGGTTTGCACTATGCTATTAGCCATTTTCTTTAGCAAACACAGGAAACTTGCCCACAAATGTTAAAGTGCCCACTGGTTGTCTGGATATATATACTTTAGGTCATGGCAGGGGAGCTGTGTTCCCTCAGAGACCTCTCTCAAAACATGGATTTGCTCAATTTCTGCCTCTGCTATTGCCCCAGTTAGTGCATTTTTAAATTTTTTTTTTCCTTTCCAGAACAAAACTCACCAGTTGTCTTTTCACTTGTCTGTTTTGCTTCTTAAACTGTGAGCACTAAACTGTGAGCGTGGAATAATAAATAGAAAAAAACCTCTACTCTTTAATGTCAGGTGAAAGAATTGCTAAACAAGTAAACTGTGTGTATATATCTTCACAGATTATATTTTATAAATCACGCTTTTTTAGCTAAATATTTATAATTAAATGTTTTTATACTTTACAACAAAGCAGATAATTTCATCTTCTATTTCTCCTGTTGCTGAAATGTACAAATAAAGCATTGTTATCTCCAGTCTTGCCTGTGGTTTATTTTAGGTCCTTGAATATACCACTTTGTTCAGAAATTACAGTAGTGATCCTCAGAGCTTGCTATCCTGACTTGGGTGAGTGAGGGAAGTGTTCAGTCCCTTCTTGATAGCACTTTCTTTTCTGTACAACAATTCTAGTGTAAAAAGCCCTAATGTCTGCAATTCCTCAGAAAGGAACGTGGCTTTGTAAGTATTTGAAATACTGCCTGCTGCTAAATGCTGACACTTGAAGGTTGTCAGCCTTCCTGTATCTTAAAATAGTCACTGTGTCTCAGCCCTGGTGGTGCCCAAGCTGGGAACCGGGCAGGTTGCTTCAGCTAGATTTCCCTTTGCATTTCTTCTTTCTGCCTTTATAGAAGGGAGAAAAAGAAACATATGTGGACATATGAAAACATGTCCAAGCATCTTGTTTCTGCTGTTGCTGATCTGCTAAGGCCAGGCAGGGCCAGTTTGGCGGGGGGGCTCAGGAGGAGTTTAACCATACATCATTTCAGGTACAATCCAGTGATGAAATGGAAGATGTAAATATTTTATCCAGTGCAGCTCTGCTTTGTATGTTGTCGGCAGTCAATGCATTCGCTGTGTGTCTGTGAGCCCTTGGGACTCAGAGGTCAGGTAAAATCAGAGTGAAGTTCCTTAGTCTCCATTTCCACAGGAAAATTGCAACACTGCAGCTCTTGATTTTCTTTTTCTTTCTTCTCCACAGTATAGCAAGCACTGCTGACTCGTGCTGCTTTGCATGTGCAGCTGGGTGAGCAGCCTGGGGCAGCAGGAGGAGAGGGTGGAAAAAGGGCTTCCAGTGGTTTTATTTTAATAGATTTGAGTCAACTCCAGCTGACAAGTTTCAATAAGGAAATGAGCAGTGTGTCTGTGGTAGCTTTGTTCGGTTCAAATAGGTTTTGTTAGTTGGGGCCTTTATTCAGTGCAGTGAACAGTAAGTGCTTTTGGATGTATATTTATTTTGAAGTTGCAGCAATGTGCATTTTGAAATTAGCTTTGCAAAAATTGACATTGGTAAACCGCTTTCTAAATTGTTCTGTTTTGCTGGCAACTATTGGACTGAATAGCAATGTCATTAGGTTATGCAGAAGTACTAAACAGACCTTGTCTAGCTACTCTCCCATCTAATACTTACTGGCTGACAATACTTCATTGTATTTACACATAATTAATATGTCACAACTGTTGATGCTCTGGCCTCCTTTTATGCCTGATGTCACCACAGGTGGCTCTTAAAGGTCCTGGCAATCCCAACTCTCTTTACAGATACTTGCTGGTACATCAATACCGGACTTGCACTGCTGATGTGCTCCAAGTCGCTCTGTTTGTGATGGCAAGTAGAGAAGTTTGATGAAAAACCTGTTGTTTATGGGTCTCTCCCAGAATGGACAAAGATTTGCCTCAAGTCACTCATCTCCTAGAACGGGAACTCCCTGGACGGTTTTTGTTTAAAGTTTCCCAGAGTAGGAGACATATAGTAGAGGAGTTACTAGCACTTCAGCCTGCACCGAGGATGGGTTCAGCCTGTCTGGATGTGTTTCTCAATGATGCTTCTGTTACAGCAGCCACTGTCACTAGCCGCAGGGGACAGTCTGTGATGGCAGGAAGTCTTGCCTACAAAGCTCAGTGTAAACACAGGAGAGAAAGGGAAACAGTATCATCAGGTTCTTCCTGGCTTGGGGCTCAGGTTTTATCTGTGAAGATTAAGGTGACGAAATAAAATTTTAACCTGATGGGAGCATCCAAATAAATCCCTTGCAAGATGGATTGGAGTCACTGGAGTGCTTTATTGTTGCCTTTCAAACTCAGCTTGCCACATGTGGGAAAGACATGTTAAAATAATTTGGCGTTTCAGAAGTAGCAGTGTATTTGTGGTAGTCTGTCTTTCAGCATAAGCCGTCTGAGGTGACAGATGCATTGAAGTGACTGCATTTAAAAACTACAGTTGGATGTTCACCTGCCTGCCTTGTCTGTTTTTATTATTTTTAGGGATGTGACAAATGAGGACATGGAAAACAGAGGCTGCCAAGAAGACATTGACCCTTCTCAGACAAAATCCCTGATATTTTGACAAACAGGGGAGCCACTTTTTCAAATGACAAAAAGTGGGGGTGGTGAAGGGAAACATGACAGATTCTGCCACATCTTCTGGGCTGCTTTGTGACCATTATTTACCATTTCAAAGCTGTTCTCCATGTTTGTAGCTCCACTACTGTACCATACTGAGGGAAGCAGGCTCTCGCTTCCAAGTCAGGATGGGTGAAAACAATGGGTCAATAGGGAAGGTTTTTAGTTTGTTAGGGATGCCACTTCCCTGCGTGTGGATTTTTAATAGTGAGGATGAATTGGTGCTGTAATCCAGGGCTCTCAAATACATTGTGCCCTTGGTACCCAGACCAGCTGCTGGGGTGATTTCACACCTACACAGCATCAGCTGAAGTCCTGGAATTGAATGCTGCAGGAATTTAACTGCACAGGTACAGTCTTGAGTTTTCATTACAGTCTCCCTGTTCTGCTTCGATGAGTGTTGTGGAGGATTTAAGATGCATCTGCTATTACAAAAAAAAAAAAAAAGTAACCTGAGTTTCCTTGAGGTATTTAAAAAAAAAATGCCCAAGTTCTGCAGATGAGGCATGTTTCAGACACACCTCTTCTTGAATTTTTTGTCTTAATAATATCATGTTTGTGCGAACTGGGATAAAAAAATTTCCGCAAGTGCTAAACTTCTCCCATCTCAGATACAGCTTGTCTTGGAGCATGTGTAAGTATTTTTGAGTGCTCAAACTCACATTTGATAAGTAGCATAACAAGGCACAGCCACTTCTGCAGTCAAGTTGGAAGTTCTCACTGACAGCTTGCAACTCAGGGCTGCCTCTCTCCCTCCCCATACCCTTATTAGTATTGGCTTAAGCTGTGTGACAACAACCAGGGGGATCAAATGCAGTTTATCAGAGACCAGCCCTTTGCTAGAGAGCTTTCCTTTTACACACCAGCCTCCTACAGGAGAAATTTCATTCTAAGATTTTTGGGTGAAGTAGTCCTATGTTGCTCTCAGCTAAAAATAAGCCCCAAGAATTACAGGCTTTCAACCCATTAGTTCAGAAGAATCACTTGTGTTCACTGTTGCACTGTTTTTGGCCAGGGTTCAGTGCACAATGACAAGTATTTATTCACCTAGAAGAGGAGGGAGAAAGCTTCATGGACTGTGGCTGAAATCATGATTGGATTTAAATTGTCTCAGCTGAAAACGGTTATACCTTCAATAGCACCTAACAGCCAAGAGCAGGTTTTTTTGGGCTGAAGGAAGCACATGGGGCTATTCTGCATCATGTACTAATATCAGTTTTAGGACTAAAAATAAACCACTATTTTTAGCTGAAAAACGTTTGCTGTGAGCTCCCTGATTTTTCCATCAGTAAATCTGCAGCCGAAATATGTACCACCTAATGCCCTTCCCCTTTGAGCAGCAGGGGCCTCCTCCAGGCTGTCTCTCCCACAGCAGCAGGCCTGATCCCCGTGGCACGCGTCCTGCCCTCCGTGCCTGCACACTGCCTGTGCTTAAAACCTCCTCGCTTCTCACTTAAGGCAGTTCCTTGTGGCCTTTCAGTGCCACCAGTAAAGCGGAATTACCTACGCGTAACCTACAAGGAGGGAAAGGGGAAGGCTGCGGGTGATAACGGGTGTCCCCCGGGGAGCGCAGGCAGAGCAGTAATTTACGTCTGCGGCCCAGGCCCCGGCACCGAATGGCCGCGTTGCGCCTGGCGCTGTGAGGCCTGCTCACGGCAGGAGGCTGACGCGGTAATTTAATTGTGGGGGGGTGCTCAGGCTGAGGGCCACCCGGTGCTCCGGGAGAGGAGGCGGGGCGGGAGGCGCAGCGGGCCCGGAAGGGGGAAGCGACCGGTCCCCCCCCCCGCCTCCCCGGTACCGCAGCACCCCCACCTTCCCACAGGGCTGTGCGGGGGGAGGGGGGAAGGGGCTGCAGCCTGCGCGTGCTTCCGACAGGGGGCGCCCGCGCTCCCGCGGAGGAGGAGGGGGGTTGGGGGGGACATGAGCGCGCAGCTGCTGGGGGACCGCCTCCTCCCTGCCTGTGCGCGCGGCGCCGTCTCGTCACGCGGGCGGTGCCTGCGGGGCGGGGGAAGTACCGTCGGTCATCCGGGTCCCGCAGTGGAGGCAGGGGGCGGGGCCTGCATTCACGTGACGTTGCGTGGCGGCGCAACCGCCATCTTGTGTTGTTGGGGCTGAGGAGTCGCTGTGGCCGTGAGGGACTCTCCGTTCGGGAGCGCAGGTAACGCCGTCCCGCCGGCTCCCTGCCCCCGCCACCGTTTTGGCCGCCTCCGTCGCCTCCCCGTCGTCGCCCTCCCGCCGCCGGCGCGCTCCCCGCCTGCGGGAGCGGGCCTAGGCCGCGCGCCGAGCACCGGCCTTGCCGGTGGCTCCTGTCCGTCGCGGGTGCCGCAGCCCCGAGGCGCCCTGCGGCCTACCGGGAGGCGAGGCCGTCCCGGCCTGGCGGCGAGGGTCGCGCCCGGAGGGCCTCCCCTGCGCTCCTGGCGATGCGCTTTTGCAGGGTTTGTGGGGCCTGGCCCCGCTCGGGGGTGCGGGCCTTGCCCTCCCCATGCGGCTCCTTGGCAGCAGGTCCCGGCGCGGGGAGACGGTGCCTGTCAGGCGGGGCGCCCGGGGCTCCTCAGGCCCTCCGGGGCTGGAAGTGGCGTCCCCGGCGCCCTCTCTCCTCACAGTAACCCCTGTGAACTCGCGAGTCCCTTGCTAGCCCGGTGAGAGTGGGCATGTGTTCCGGCAGCGCCGCGGGCAGGTGTGCCCTCGTTGAAGGCTGTGTGTGTGCCCCACGGCGAGCACGCCCAGTCCTGTCAGGTTACACAGGCTTGAGGAAGGAGGGAGCTCTTCGAGCACTCGAGCCTTTCTCCCCCCCCCCTCCCCCCCCCCCCCCCCAGGCAGCAGGGTGTTGGGAGCAGCAATGACCAGCAGAGTTTGACTGGAGAGGCCTTGGCATGCTGAAGAGAACATCGATCAGGATTG
Organism: Astur gentilis; assembly: GCF_929443795.1. Classification (NCBI taxonomy): domain Eukaryota; kingdom Metazoa; phylum Chordata; class Aves; order Accipitriformes; family Accipitridae; genus Astur; species Astur gentilis. The sequence continues at coordinate 16,832,004 of NC_064885.1, forward strand.
TGTACATTTGGTATTGATCCAAGACAAGTAGTTTCACTGTCAACAAAGCAGTCTCCACTCTTTCAACTCTGTGTAATTGCACTTTGAAGTGGGACAAGTTGTAGGCTGAACAGAGATGTTGCCAAGTAGCACTTCAGAATAAAACCTACATTTTCCCCAGTAACCTTCAGCTCAGTGTTTTTGGTTTTCTGCTGTAATTGTTTACCTTTTAATTCTTAAGTGTCTGTTTTCTTGGGTGGGAGGGGAAGGAACTTCGGAATTCTGATTATGTTTTTCTGTCTAACTTCTGGCTGCTCATTCTGTTTTCTTGCTTCAGGAGCTGACTTGGGCAAGTTCCTGGAAAGTACGTGTGACTTTTTTTTTTTTCCCTTTTCTCATAACTCTGCTGGTTGCTTCTGTTCTTAAGAAACTTTTTAATAAACATATTAATTTGCTGCTTTGTGAGTAGAACATTTCATAAATGCACAGTGTGATAATTGGGAACCTTTGTAAACAAAATGGGTTGCAGGTGTTGTCAACAAAAGCTTCGTTCTGGTATTTTTGAGCTCTGTTATTGGTTGTTGGCCTCAGTAGATATTAAGAACTTTAGTATTACGAGGTATTGGTATCCTGGCCGTTCGCTTGAATAGACATCCTTTGAACAGTTAGCTGATGCTGAGGTAAAAATGTGTGCCCTAATCAGTCCTGGGGGTATCAACAGGAATGTTGGAGCGTCCATTGCTCCTTCTGCACCCCCTTCACTCTCCAGGCTCATATAGCTATACAGGTTAACTCCTGTCAATGGTCATGTGTGTCTGTGTTAATTTCTCACTGAATGTGTGATTAAAAAACCCAAAAAGATTCTGTCTAATGGTTAACTATATTAAAAAGAAGGTAGAGATTTATCCATGAAAGTTGAATGGCACCTCCAGCAAGACCTGCTTCTTGTGTTGAGACTTTGATAGCCACTTTCCATATCTGACAATAGTGTATATAAAGACTAGTTTTTCTTAATGATGTGAAGAGGTGTTCAGGCTCTCCCAGTCCCTGGATACATGAACATGCGTGGGGGTACCTGGTCACTGCATTTCTTTTAGGATGTTTTCTGAATGGTTTCTTCAGCCTGTCTTTTAAAGAGCTTACCACTTACAATGCAAAGTAGTCATGTTGCAGTGATGACTTTTTTCACAGGGTGCTTACAAAAATAATTTGGTATCACAGTAAGAACTTGGATTCTTGCAAATCTTCTTTTCATGTTGATTTTAAGAGGACTGTAAAATATCCTATTATTGTTTTTTTTCTTGCCTTCCTAAAACTTAGAGTAAATGAAAAATCTGATCTTTATGCTGATGCAAGTGAAAGAAAGGCTTGTAAATAGAGAGTTGAGGGCTTTGCAACTTAATTTTTCCAAATGTTTTACTCCTTTATTGAGGAAAAGATTTTTTTTTGTGTGTAAGAAGACTGTAAAGAAGGTTTGGGTTTTTTTTTTTAAGGAATTTAGACTAAGCACCATTGCATCTCTTCTCTTATGCTTGCTGTCTTCTAAGGCCAGTTGTCAAAGTGGAGTTCAATCATAAACTGGAGTTTCTTATACCTGAATGTAAGAAAAAACTTGGTAGGTCTTTTAAGATCTATAGATACTTCATTTAAAAACAAACTAGATGTCAAAGTCATATGGAATATCTCTTGTGGGCAGCTGACTGGCTGAAGAGGTGGTTTGCTGAAAGATGTCTCTGCTGAAAGATCTTTCTATTTAAGCATCCAAGGGAAACATTGGTTCACAGTAATTGATGAAGATGAGCTAGGCACCTGGACTATGGTCTTTTCCTTCCCCTCTGCCCCCTCCTTTAAAGTAGTTCAGGCTTCCAGCTCTTCAGATTTTTTTTGTTTGTTTGAAATGCCAAGAATATGAAATTTGATGCTGTCTACTTTTGTCTGATCTTGTAAATTCAAGTTACTGTCTAATGTATGTTTCTTATTCTTTCATTAAGGTCTTAAAAATTCCTTCTTGGGGCTTTTTAAGGTATGATGTTACATCTTCTCATAGTCTGATTTAGAAAAAAGTTCCTCTTCTGGGTCATTTTTTCCTCATCTTTCTGTTTGGTGTCTGTCCTGTCCCCCGTCCCCGCCGTCGTCTTCCCCCCGCCCACCCCCCCTCCCCCCCCCGCCCCGGCTTCTGCTCAAAGATGAGTGGAGATAAGCTATATTTAATTCATGATTATACATAGACAGAGCTAAGGGGCAAAGCAATAAAATTTCCACTCACAAATGTAAAAGCACAGGCCTGATCTGCTTTGTCCTTCATCCATAGCTTGTTAGAGATACATAGGATGCTTTGGTAAGGAGAAGCCCGTATCTTTGTTACTGAAAAAGCATTTGTGTTGAAAGGGACTCTGTTTCTTTGTGTAGTTTTCTCATAAATTTATTTTAATTCATTGAGTGACATTTGAAAACCTAGGTGTGTGAAATGCTGCAGGGGGGTTGGTATTTGCTTTTATGGGAACAAAGTCAGTTTTCAGCCTGTCTTAGTCCCTCCTTTCCTCTCTTTCAGTCCTGAACGTGTTTTGGGTGCACAAATGATCTAGCTTGAAAATTGTCAGAACTGAGAAAACTTAGCAAGTTTGCTTAAGGTGTACGTAAGTTATGGATGGAACTAAGAAGAATTAAGTGCTTTTTCAATTACAAGGTCTATACAACATTGGCCCTCTTGTGGCTGTTGGTAGTATATATGTGCTTGTATGTATATAACCATGTAGTTCATCATAGTGATGTTTAATACCATTATTTTTTCATCTTTAGCTCAGATGGTAGTGGGGGATTGTAGCAGACAGAGGTCTTTACATTGCTTTGTTAGAAGCTGAGACGGACATATTTTGTAATCAACACACACTGAGGCAACTTCTCTTTTTTTGCAGAGGGAGGGCTCTCAGTCCATTCTCTCTAAAGGTGGTGAAACATTCCTTGAATATAGAAACTGTAGTGATGGCTTGATGTCTCTGCTGGAAACCAGGCTGCCATTGAAATATTTATGTCCCCTTGCTTTTTGCCCCCCCCCCCCCCCCCCCCTTTTTTTTTTTAATGGGAAGGATACACAGAATTGCTTTGATGCATCTGAGTTTTTTGGCAAGTGTGAAATCCAGGTGTGTTTTCAGGAGTAAGCCTCTCCTGTAGTCCTTAAAGCTTGTAATATTTAGAAGCTGGATATGTATATGTAGACCTCAGGATTGTGGAGAAAAGCAGAAAGGATACCAGGAGCTCTGTAGAGGTAGTAGAGTCTATGGGTCAATGAGAAATTTTGACGGACATTTAGAACATTTGTCTTGAAATACTGCCTTGTTGACAATATCTTTTGGATGACTTACTATTTTTTTTGATTCCTTCAGCTAATTATTAAAGCTGCACATCATGATTTTCTATCTTTTTGGCCATATGTTTTAAAAAACCTAAGCAAATAAGAAAGAATGATTACTTCAGTGGTGGCTCTTGGATATGTAATTTGTCATTATAAACAGATAAATGAGCTTATGTATAACATGTTAGGAAAATAAACCAGTTAGAAAAATATTTTTGTATGTTAAATAGTTGTTATTACGGTGAAAGTAAGCATGATGCATTACACTTTGTGAAGGTAATGTTTTGTTACTGGGTATTTGGTCCTTTTCAGTAGAGAAATACTTCTTTCAGGTTGTGGTTACTATGATTTTTTTTTTACCTCCTGTCACTGACAACAAATTTAAGTACTTTGCATACTGTTGATAGTATTTTATGATAAAGATACTGGTTTGTGTGACTGGGAGATTCAGAGGCTATAGATGTCCATGTGTAGATCAGATTGGGTAAAAGAGATTTGTGGTCTGTGTGTTGTGGCATGTCAGTTCAGATTGGAAAAAAGAGAAGGAAAAGATGCATTTTGTACACTGTGAAAATTACTTTGGGTGAAGTTTTATGATGATGAATGGTTAGCTGAATTTATGTAACTTCAGACTTAGAGTCAGAATGTCATGTGGCAAGGAGTTGGTATGACTGGCAAGTAATGGATATATGAACTGCCTTTTTTTTTTTTTTTGAGCCATGTATGGTAGAATCTGAGGATGATTTGGATTGGAAGAGACCAGCCTTTGGTGGTTGTCTGCTCCAGCCACCTGCTCAAAGCAGGGCTGATGTCAGTGTTAGACTGAGTAATGTGTGTGATAGAAAGTCAGTGAGGCTGATCATGGAAGTAGCATATGGCAGGTTTTTTAAGTAAAAGCATCTAATAACTTGATTTAATAAATTGGAGGCCTAGTTCAACTACCATTAAAACCAGTGGAAGCTTTTACATTAGGCTTAGTTAATGCTGAATCAATCATCTGTATATGTAACTTTATGTTATAGTAAGCTTTAAGAGTACTAAGGCAGGATCAGGATAACATCACAAGTCAGTTTACAAAGATAGATCAAAACAAGTGAATATCTTTAGCGATAATAACATAAAGAGGAGAAAAGTGATAAGCTATTGAAGTATTGTAACTCAGATGTAGTAACAAGTTACCTTCTGACTTCCTGGTTGATGAACACGTGCAATCTGATACACTAATTCTCTCTGTTAGGACTTTTTATTAGATGCTTTCTTACTGTTGAATATTTGTTTCCTGAAGTATAGGATGTCTCAGAACTGCACGAGTAGGAAACCTTAAGAAAGGGTGGAGGGAGAGAATTTCTACAAGCCAAAGAAGGTGCTTATGTAAATGATGTTTAAAAACAAAACAAAAAAACCCCCACAAGACCCCAGATCTGTTAATTCAATGAATGTTTTCAGTGAATGTAGTCTGAAGCTTTGTTCTGCCACTTTGAATATATGTATGGGCTGTACAATGTGTGACGAATGGGAGAGAGGTGCTGTAGTGTGGTTTTGGTTGCATTCCTGTAGTGTGGCAACTGGCTGTGTTGAGGAGCAGGTAGACAGGCTCAGCATCCTCATCTGTAATATTTTGTGGAATGGCACAGACTAAATATTTACCTACCAGCAAATTGTTGATGTACAAGGTAGATGTGGAAGTGATTTTCAGCTGGAAAACAAGTGTGCTGGCAGGTTTTTGGGACAGGATTTGGAATGATAAGTCGTTTGCATTCTAGCCAGTGGCAGGGCCAAGGGTGTGGTCCACTGACTGCTTGGAGCTTAATCCCTGGTGTCTGCCTTTGGCTGGAAGTCTTGTGAGAAAGGTGGAGGTCACACTGCTTTCTGGTGGAAAAACTGGGAAAAGCTTTCACATTCGTTTGTATTCAGGTGAAGCAAGAAGCAGATAGCTCTCCAACCTACCTCTAACCACCAAGTTCACAGTAGTTGGTAGAAAAGGAGGAAAAATCTGGAATTGTGATATTTAATGTTCCTTTATTTTTCTTGGATTTTGTTAGGTGTGCAGGTCTCTTTAGTCTCTCTTGTTATCCTATCCTAGAAGAGCTTCAGTGCCTACTTCTTGTGTTTGTCACTCTTGACTGCAGTGCAACCTGTTGCAAGCTGCAGCACTCCATGAAGCTTTAAATGGATCTGTGTGAGGTAAGCAGAGGGTGGTCGGTTTGGTCCTGCCATTGTAGAATGTCATGGGCAATTTTTGACCAGAAACTACTGAGATATTGAAACACTTTTGCAATGATTTGAGCCAGGAAGGTTATAAGACTTTAGGAGATCTAAAAATGTAACTGTAGTTATAGAGGTGTGGTTTCTGAAGAAGTGGATGGTTTAGACATTGTTCCCTTAGGAAAAACTTCCTCTTGGTGTGTGGGTAGATAGGCCTTGAAAAATTCACCACCTTTACCAGGATAAAGGCTTGGTAAGCAGGAAGGGACTACTGTGGCTCATCTGGCATCTTGTGTAATGTGACTAATGGATTTTTTTCTGATTAATTTTCTGTTTAAACTAGAACATACTTTTTAGAAAATCATTTAGTGTTGACCTGAAAACAACTTACTCTGTTGTTTATCTCTGAATTTCTTCCTTCAGTCCCTTCACTGAATAAATGTGTGTCTTCAGCCTTTTTTACCTGCATAATCATTTACAGCCTGAGCAAGATACTTAAATTTTTCTCAAAGCTCAATAAATACAGCTTTGATGTGGTTTTTTTCCTTGCTGTAAGGTATATCTGTCATGTTCTATCCATTTTCGAACACCTGATTTATCAGCGTTATTGCCTTATGGACAACAGAACAGGACACTGTATCCCTGCAGTGATAAAATCCACTCTATATTTATTCTATATGCCCTTACTTCTATATTCAGTGTTTTCTGTTAGCTGTTCTTTTCAATGTTGTATCATATGTTCCTCTTCAGCTGATTAATGTCATAAATCTCAGATTGGTTTCAGGACTGTGTTTTTCCAGAATAGTCTTGCACTTGTTGTATATGACCTATGTTTTCTGCTTGTGAGTCTTTTGATTGTATGTTTGGCCTTATTAAAGGCATCCTGCTATACTGGACTGAGTAATTGAATAATTCATAATGGTATTATTGATGATGTGTCATTGCCATTATTTACCATATCCATGTTTGTCATCCTCAGGTTTTAGAAGTTATGTGGGTCACTGTTACAGATTCTATAGAAGTAGAGGATAGCTTCTTACCTTTTACTATGTTTTGATAATGTTTTGCCTTCTGAGATGGGTTTTGGTAGATTTTTTTAGAAGAGAAGGTTAAAAGAGAAAATAGGTTGTGATGATTTGAGACTTTTCATGTGGTTCTGAATGATTTTGTCCTTTTTAGCATTCCACTTAATCAAAATGTCCTGCAGAAGTTAAAATTTATTTCACTTAGTTGCTTGAGCAATGAAATTTCTACTCTTACAAAAGTCTTCCATAAATCTGTGTTGGCTGGCCTTAATTATGTCAGTATCCTTTAATCAGTGTTGTCTATTTGAACCAATGATTAATATCAAAGACGCTGGTTAGTATAGCCACCTGAGTCATCCTGCTTACTGCTGTACTTAAACGGTAGCTTGCATACAATCTGTATCATCTTTAATATTTCAAGCATTAGAGAAAATCAGCATTAATTATTCAGTCAACCTGTTAATTTTTTTAAAAATGCAGTTAGTGGCACTGAAATTAACTAGCTCTAGTAGCTGCTTGTGGAATGTTTTCTTGCTTGTGGAAGGTGAAATTTTATCATCTTGATGTAATGTTGCTGTTGCATGATGGAGCACTGCTGTTAAATTCCTGTTCCAAGTTTATTTAAGGAGAACTCAATTCCTTGCACTTAAATCTGCTTGAGTTAAATTTCTGTTGTGTTCTTTGGTTCTTAATTGTCAGCCAATTTCTAGGTTAAAAAGGCTGTTTCAAACCAACAGTAGCAACAGAACTACCTTGAAAGGAAAGGGTACTTTTTTTAAACATCTCTGATCAAACAGTAGACCATTTCAAAATGAAGTAGCTGTGTATAGGAAAGATCAGTGGTATATCTTTTTTCCAAGCTTTACATTTCCAAAGTTAATAAAAAACCTAAGCAAGCAGCAGTGTCAAAGCTATAAATTGCAGTGACAGCCCAAATATTTAAATTTTTTTTGCTTGTAGGAAAGATTAGATGGGCAGACCTGAATGCAGTCATTGCCTAGACTCAGCTTGGGAATCAGTTTCTCTCTCTCCAAAACAGCAAAACACCTGGGTGAGACAGATTGCCATGTGGTACAAGCCGACAAAATTCTATAATGGGAATGTAGGAGTTTAACATTGCCTGAAAATCTTAACTCAAGTGCTCATGAGTAAGGGACAGACCTTAAAATGGCAATTTAATGTAAATCCTGAGGTTGAGCAAAGTCTGGAAAACATGGCAGTTTAGACATTTCAAAGTCTCTGAAAAACAGCTTTTTGCCTAGATATTTATTAGATAGCTATATGTTTTAAAAGACCAGAGCTTGTGGCCAAAATGTGCCACTGCAATTACAGACCTTTAGATTTTTTTTCAACTGAAATGTCATCTTACACATTTTAACACAGCAATCTAGCTGGTAGAATCAAGTTCTGACTTGTGTCTGAAGCAGATGTTTCTGAGAGCTTCAGTAGATTTGCTGGGTACTGAATAGCAAGCTTGAAAAATAGTTTAAAAAAACATGAGCTTGGTAAAACAACCATTGTACCTAAAGCAAACCAATAAAATAAGGTGGATGTTGCTGATAGCAACTTCTGTACATATAATATTACCTGTTAATTGTGAGTGAAAGACACTTAAAGGCTTAATGTTATTGGATTGCATTTTGTGTCTTCTCAGAGGATGGACTTCTGACTTCCAAAGTACTAAGCTGCTGACAAAATAGAAAGGATGTTTTTTCCCTTGCCAGTCTGCAGGTTAATGGTGAGGTTGATGTGTTTTTTTGTCTTTTCAGTCCCACATGCTGTTAGCAGGCTGGTGGCTGCAGTACCACACCAGGAAAATGAGTCCCAGTTCCAGTTTGTGAAGCAGTTCTGTTTTTCCCTAAATATGCAGGAAAACTGCAACTGTTTGTAGGGTTGCACTGGCACCTTGATCAAGGATTGACCTGATTTGAAGAAAACCTTGGAGAAAAAGTTCCCCTTTGAAGGAGTGGTGGGAAGCCCTCAGGTGACATTCTTGCCCAAGCAGTGGTGCTAACTGGACCTTAGCAAAATATGGTCTCAGTTTCTTGCTTCAACTTGAGGCTGTCCCTGTGTGCTCTTTGCCCATATAAAATCTGTGGCTGTGCAGATTCCTCAATCAATAGCCATGAATGTGTAGAAAATCTTGATTTACAAAACTCTAGCAGTTCAGAAAGGGGCTTTTTCCTCCATCAAATTATATCAAGGAGGAAATGTGTTAAGTATATATTATTTTTGTGATTTGCCATCCTTGATTAATAAGGAGGCAGCGTAAATAAAAAAAGACCAAAATTAACATTTTAATTATTAATACTGAAGTTTAGAGCCTAAGAAACATATCTAAATAATAAAGATCTGATAAATGCGTGCCTTTTCCGTAGCCAAAATAGTTAAATTCATGACCTGATTGTTCACTCCCTTTTTTTAATTCCTCACCCTTTTTCTTGTTCCACCCTGACTCTTTCCTCTCATGATGCAAGTGTTGCGTGGTCCACCCCAACTTGCCTTTCCAGTTAGTACAGCGTCTCCTTTGCACACTGACCATGTGTGTTGTGCAGTCCCTGTCAGAGGTTCCTCTCCAGTTTGGCTTCTGCGCCCTCACCTTTTGGCTGCTGCTTTGTGAACCAGCTTAAGCAGCGCATGGATTTTGCTTTCCCGATATTGTCTGCTCCGACATGGCTAAGGGTACTCCTCTTGCGTGCTTGCTTAGCTTTCTTGAGTCTCTGTTCCTCTGCTCCCCTCCTTCCAAATCATTACCTGTTTCCTGAGTGCCTCTTTTTCAAGTGTTTTCTCTCAGCTTTGCCTGTAATTTCTTTTTCATGTATGTTTTATTTCTGGGTTATGTTGCCTATTAGAATAAATTCAGCTGTTACACCTACTCAAATCATCTGCAGATCTGTCTTTTCTGTGGCTTTTTTTCCCTGTTCAGCTACAATTTCATCCACTTAGAGGTGTCTTGCTTTCAATTCAAAATTCATACAGTCAGAACTTCTAGGGAGGAAGTAACTTATCTGAATGCAATACAGAAGAGGAAGCCAGCAAAGATTTCCCAAAACAAAGTGTGGTGGCCAAAACGAGGGACAAGGAAAGCCATTTTGCAGCTCAGTGGAATGAGATTAGTAGGCCTTGAGTATGGTTGTAGGTACTAAAGTGCTTAGGAGTCTAGTAGAGAAAGAGGACACAGTACCCTCAATTTTTGGGAAGTAAACCCAGAGGCTAAAGAGGCTGGGGCCCAGTGGGTCCAAAACTAGTGAACTGCTCAATCCTAACTGGATTTCAGTGCTTTATCCTTGGATCTGATGCTGTTCAGCTGTGTTTTCGTTGCAGTTTAGCATTCAGTGCCAGTCTTTTTGGTATTCCTAAGCTAGCTTTGATGTTAGGAGCTAAAGATCCCAGGTTCCTTGGTGATCCACATGGGTTGATCTGAAAGCTCTCCCTGCTATACCTCCCCAGCAGAAGGATTACAGGCATTGCAGGAAGCAAATGGACAGCCATCCAATTAAGGTTACTAGGAATTGTGTTAGAGGCTTGTCTCTGCCCAAGTGTGCAAGATGGTTTGCTTGATTGGCCCCACGGTATTTTCACATGTGGCTGCTCTATGTCTTCTTTAGGTACCTAACCTTATATTTTGATTGGCAGAATGATGAATGGATATACTGTGAACATTCTAATGAGCTGTTGGCTGCTTCAAAAAGGCAACCCAAATCAGACCAAAATAATCTCTAACTAGGCCTGTGAGAATAGCTGGATATTTTTGTATTAGTTTCTAGTGCATGTAGTGAGATAATCCCATTTTGGTATATAGTGTTAAATAAGTTAATATGGTGTGTAGTAGAAATATGTGAGCTGAGCATTGGTTGGCAGGTTTAGGCTGCAGGGAATTTTACAACTATTTGTGCTCTTATGCCTGAAAGATTTGGGTAAAATCTGCTCAAGCAATTTAGTGTGAGGTTTTTTCGGCATTTTATGGTTTTCAGGCTGTTGATTTATTATTTTTTTTAACTTTCATATCCTTACTTCAGTAGCATGTATATAAGAAAAAAATCTTTCCGTTGTTTGGTTTTGTCATCTTTTTTGCAGTAACTAATGCCCTTTCCACTTCTATCTTGCCATGTTTTGTTTTTCTTTTCCATCACCTTTCCACGCGAAGTATAGTTTGTCAAAAGACAAACTTATGAAGCTTCTTATTTAGTCCTTGGGCCTATTAAGGAACAGAGTTCTGATATGGCAAAGCTCCCTCCCTACCATCTGTCTACCAGTTTCTGTAGGTAATGATAGAAATCCTTTTCTGTTTGGGCTTTGGCTACAGTGTTTTTGATTTTTGAAAAACCAAAACCCCTTCCTCTGCAGATTTGGATTTTGCTGTTGCTGGAAGGGTAGAGGAGCTGTATTTTCTTACTGCAAAAGAGACTTCTCCAGAACTGCCTGGGCTGAACTTGGCTTTGAGAAAGGAAAACTTCATAGCCTTGCCTTAGTCTTGTTCTTTCTCTCTAACACTCTTGCTGTATAGGAACTTGACCTGACCTTCACTAGTGTCTGCAGGACCTTGGCTAATAGGAATGAAAATAGCTGAAGTCTTAATTTGTGCATTTTTTTCTTAATAAAACCAAGAATGAGAGAAGTACTGTCATCTGCCTGCAGATTTAGGAGAATGTCACAGCGTTGGATGTACTGAACCTTTAGAAGGCTGTTTTTCAAGAATGAGCAGTGGAAATTTCTTGAATATTCTGCCACTCAACTGGCAAATCTTTCTTGCTGCACTTCTAGTGTTTTTTTATCCTCTTGAAATTGTCAGGAAGCTGCAATTCTGTTAATTAAGCATTACTGTTCTTACAGAAAAGGATTATGCATCAAATTCTCTGTGTTTGGTTGTCTTGCGGTAGTCACTGATTTGAAAAGGGACTGTTTGTGCAAGTTGTTTATTCAGACACCCAGATCCAGTGTCCTGTTTGAGCTGTTAAAAGAGGAATTTAGGGAAGAGATCTTGATGCAGTTGCTCCTATGTTCGTAAATTAATCTGTGTTGGAGAGCTGAAATGGGTTCCTTGGAGGGGAAAAAAAAAAAATTTCCACATAGTTAACTTGTTTTCACTTCTTTGCATGACCAGAGTGCTTTTGTATTGTGAAGAAATTTATGAAGGACTGTATTAATCCAGTTGTTTTCACAGTAAACATTGTTATTTTTCAGGTTCACGCTTTTTAAAAAAGAGGAATAGAACAGGAAAAAATGGCAGCAGAAACTCAGACACTTAACTTTGGGCCTGAATGGTAAGTTTTTTTCTGGAACCTTGTCTAAAATTTTAAAAGCACATTATGAATTTCTGTCCTTTGGGACTGAATTGATTATAAGACTGAATGGGATATAATGTCTTTGTTGCTCCATCCTGCTTCACCTCAGTTGGTGGCTTGTGACTGAAAGCAAGATTATAAAATTAGCCTTCACTTTGTAAGTTGGCATTGTGTATGAAATGAGTTGGGGTTCATGTTATGGTAATGCGTAACACTTGCATTGCTACCAAGTATCTGAGGGAGGAATAATGTTGATGATCTCAGAGGTATACACAAAGTGAGTGAAGACAACTTGTTTGGTCTTTCCATGTGATACATACTAATAAGGAAGCTCCTAGACCCTCCTTACTGGACTTAAAAAAAAAAAAAATATGCTTGCTTAGTTACAGATTTCATATTAAAAAAACTATATGGAATATGGTAAAAGTGTGCGTTTCATGTCATAGTCTCCTGCATGTGCACACTGAAAAGTGTCAGGAAAAATGAGCTATTGAATCCATGAATCCATGATATTCTGTAATGTTGTCAGCTGTTAGTTTTCCAGCTTGTCTGACATGCATTGTCCTGGCTTTTGCTAAAGTGTAATTACATAGGTGTGATTATTGTTCAGTATTTGTTCCAATTTCTTGTTAAAGTGTTGGTGACTGCAATTACAAACAAGAATTCTGGATGGTGTGGTTTCTGAAGAGTCATGTGATCCTTAAGTGTGTAAATGGGAGTGTGGAGTGGTTATAGGAAATACAATTGCTGCATAGCATGTGGTAAGACTGTTACTGGAATAACATATTCACTTTTGCTGACACATTTTTATACACAACGTAGAAAAGTTGGAGAGTATTCAATAAAGAAGACAGACATGATTTGTGGCCTGGAAAACAATGCAAGAGCTCAGTCTATTTTGTTAGATTGAAAGAAGGTTAAAGAATGACTTTATCACTATCTATAAATACGCCCACCAGGCAGATATTTTATGCAGGAGTGCTCTTCAGTGTAAGAGACAGGCACGATTAGGTTTATTGATGGATGGAAGCCAAAGTAATATTAAAAAAAGAGAAGGGGGACGGCAACTCTGAAAAAAGCACATATTTTAACAGTAACTTGATTGCTGTCATAGTGAGGGGACTTCAGTCTCCATTTAGTTTAAAAACAGTATTAGATTATGTATGAAAGTATATATTATACTCCAGTGAGTTACTACATTTTTACAGGAATAATGGCATAAAATTCTAAGTTTTATAATTATTCTTTTGGGTTGCAGTATAGTCATGTCCATCATGTATGCTGTTGTATCAGTTAATAGTGAAACTCTCAGTCACGTTTGATCTGGGTTGGAGTTGAACATTGTGCTGAGCCATCTAATCCTTTGAATAATACCTCCCTGGGCATTTTTTGTTTGGAAATGGTATGTGAAGAAACTGCCACTGGGTGGCACCAAACGAAAAAATAAGATAAACATTTGCCTTGCAAATTACTCTTCCTTTCTGCTTAAAGAACAATAAAACAAATCAAAGCATGCTTCAATAATTAGGTGAAAGGTAGCTTCTGAATCAATGTTTTAGTTTAGAGCACCTCCCTTTCCAAGGATTTTGTGATTGTTGAGAAGAGTTTTCATCGTTTTACTTGTCTAAGATGCACATCAAGGAGAATGTAGGAAAATGGTCTGGGTTTTGTTTCTTGATACACATCCTTTTGTGAAACATTCCTCAGACTTAAAAATACTGGATATTTTTGTAGCTGAAGAAATCATTGGTATAGAATGAGAATAATCCACCTGTGGAGTGGGAATAATATACAACTGTTAAGAGGTAACCTGCAAGAATCTGAGTAGCTTAGATGTGGGGGATGGGATGAAACTTAATAGCATATTTATCTGTTACCCTAAGTTAGATTACTGCTTGAAATGTCTCTGAAGTAAAGCGTAGCTATTTTGTACATCTTTTTTTATTAAGACACTAACCTAAATGATGTACATACTGTCTGAAAAATGCCATTAATTTAAAGTTCTGGAAAAGGAATTTGGGGTAGAGTAGGATTCCAGAGACACAAGAAGAAACCTCTTTGCAAAATTTACTGTCCTGTACTGTTTGTTAAACTTTGTGAAATATCTGAATAAACTTTTTTCCTTAGATTGTTTGCCACACTGTCCCTAGTGTGGTAAGAATTTCTCTTGTTGAAAGGAAGCTGTTATCATAAATATCTATGGAAGACTTACAACTGAATTTTGTGCAGCCCGTGTAAATAGCTTTGTCAAGGTTTTAGGGGTGTAGCTAGCTTGCTATATAGTCAAGACAAAAGTGTTCTCCTGGGGATGAGTTGAATTCCTTAATATGCTTGTGGCAGTATCTTTTTTTTTTTCTTTTTTTCTCCTGGTAGTGGGAAAAATGAGGGAAGGTCTTTCACTCTTGTTGAAGCACCAAGTTTCAGGGTTTTGAAGTTAGACTGTTAATGTCTTTACTTTCAGTACTGGATTTATTTCATTTGTGTCAAATATGTAAATGTGCAGAGGGATGATAGCATAGGTGAAGGCACATTCTCCTCAATTCAATTTTCATTGTTTTTCTGCTTTATTTTAGGCTGCGAGCTTTGTCTAGTGGTGGGAGCGTGACATCCCCTCCTTTGTCTCCGGCTTTGCCAAAGTACAAACTAGCAGACTATCGGTATGGGAGAGAAGAAATGCTGGCACTTTTTCTAAAGGATAATAAGGTGAGCAGGAAAAGGAAGGTGGCCTGATGTGTGTATTCCTAATGACAGTCTTGTGATTAGGAATAGTTATTTTTTTGTGACTGTGGACAAAGCAATTGTGTATCCCTTGGCAAAGAACTGAAGAGGTCCGATTGTGGAGTTTGTGTGTGCTTGTTTGATCCCACTCTTACTGCATTCATTATGTTTGATTCTTTTTGCCACTGTAGGGGCAACTTCCTCTGCCCCCCAAGAACAAAAAAACCCTGATTGCCATATTCAGTTCCACTGCCACAGATGACTGAGAGTTAAAGTGTCCTTGCAGCTGTGCAGATTTGCTTGCCTCAGTAGGATTTTATTTAATGCAGTGTAAAATAGTTATTTGATTCAGCTTGAAAGTTGGACAATAAATCATATTAGCAGATGATCTAAAAAAGGCAAGAGCTTCCCATTTACCCTGACTTAAGGCAGTTCACTTTAGCAGGTAACCAGCCCAATGAGAGCAGTCCTCTAGTAGCTCACTTCTTTGGGACTCAGGACACAAATACACTTCAGCACCTGTAATATCAAAGAGCAGTGTAGAAAGTCAAGAAATCGCCTCAGGTTTAATTTCAAACAAAGGTTCTCAGCAATACAAGAGTCACATTTCAGAAAGCGCTTCAGGCAAATGATTCACACATTCTCCATCCATAAACATTATTTTTTTCTGTAGATGGTGACAGAGGTAGGTTTATTGTTGCAGCAGGCACATAGTGACTTGGAAGTCTGAATCCCTCTTATTGACTTACCCTCAAGTCAGGGAGGGACTGCAAGAAATTGTGTCAGGTTGTGCCTTTAGCTTTGCAGATAGATGTGCACACATACCTTCATGTTCTTATTCTACGATGACTGTGCTGATGCTTTCCTACAGTGCTGGGAGCCCTGGATTGCTTATACATGGATTCAAGGGCGTTGAATGTCAAAGATTTTTCTAAAGCTGTTAAGTGTGTTACAGCTTAAAGCCATGCTTTAACATGCAGAATTACCCTGCTCTACTTAGAGAAGCTGCAATTTAAACCTTGATGTTATGCTTGAATAAGTTAGCCTGTCAGAGGTCATTGTTTTTTGCAATTTGTGTATGCTATATCAGATGACACTAAGACCTCTACAGTTGTGACTGATTCAGAACAACCTATTAAAACTGTGTGTTACAAGAAGCTCTCAGATGGTTCTGAATGGTCCAAAAGAATATTTTCTCCCTGTGTGTTTGCCAGAAGGGCATTATTATTAGAGTATGTCTTGCTTTTGATAAACATGTGTTTCCATCAATTCCACCTTTTGATACTGAGGACTCTTAACGCTGTTTCTAGTCAACTACTAGATGTGATGTTTTTAAGCTGTATCTTATATCCTAGTCTTTTTTTCACTGTGTTGTCGTCTTCAGTCTTTGGCTGAAGATTAGGCAAAGTTGCATCTGATAAAGGTACTGATTGAAAGCAGGAAGACTTCTGCTAATGTATACCCAAATGAAAAAATAAAACCCTAGGTTGCTTTGCTTCAATTAAAATTGGGAGAAGTCTTCCTCTCTAGTATTGTAAACTAGATATTTTTGAAAACATTTCTTTGTTGGCATAATTAGAGCTCACTTGGCTGTAATTGTAGCTTCTTGTCTACATGCTCAAGGTCACATCTGCTGATGGAGCTTCCTTCTGATGATGGACTGATTAAAAATCAGTGTTAACTTTTTTATATAAATCATCATCATTCTCTACTCAATAAATCCATACCTATAGTTTCACTTCACTTTTTTTGTTTTACTCTTCTGTTGGTTGTAAATTGGAAATGCTGACTTTAAATCAAATACCACCTCTGTGCTATATATGGTAGTTTTGTTAATATATAAATAAAAATTTGGCTACAAAAATGCATTGTAGTTAAAGCAATACTTTTTTTAATTTACCAGATGAAATTTCTCTTGGTTCAGATTTGAGCTGCAGTGATGTGGAAGTTAGAATTCTGACATGTATGATCTTGATACTTTACATATTACAGTTGTGGGTGGTGGATGCTTTGGATGTTTTGTCTATAAGAATATTTTTTTCCAGGGGGTGTCTGTGTGTGTGTGTGTAAACTTGCAGTGGAGTTCCACCCACCCCCAGTAAATGTTATTGGAAGTACTGATGTACCAGGTAGATGGAGACAGAGTTGGCAGAATAAAATTTTTTTTGTAAAACAAAGTATGTGGCATCATCCCTGAAATGGGAATACTTGGGTATATTTGTATGCTGTTTTCCTTTCATACAGATACCTTCAGATCTTCTGGATAAGGAGTTTCTGCCTATTTTACAAGAGGAGCCCCTGCCACCACTGGCACTTGTACCTTTTACAGAAGAAGAACAGGTTTGTATCCTTCTTTTAAAAAAACAAAATCTTCCAATTTTCATTGGTGTAAAGGTAAAATAAAGAGTATACTTCCATTAAAAAAAAAAAAAAAAAAACAAACAAAAAAATTTGAGGTTAGTAGATTTCAGGGAAAGAAATTATGAAAGCATACTGTGTTAGCATAAAATTTAAATTTCACTTATGCTCAATTATTGTCTTAAATTTGAATAAATATTTTTCATACAATTTTCTGTAGGTGGCAGACAGTCAACTTGTTAAATCGAGGATCATTCTCTGTGGAGTATTACCTTATTTTTAAGTACACAGAATTTTCAGATTAGTGAAACTTTTTTACAGTTTTTGGATCACCTTTGCTGTTGTCATAGAAGTGTCCAAGTTGTGTAAGTTCAGTTTTGTTGTCTTCAGAGAAGTGTTGAAGTTTTTTGACTGCTAACATTTCTTAGGAAAGTGCAGTACTCTTAGCTACTTTGTATGTAAGCAGTTGCTCGAATATTTCCTTGTTTGGTCTCTATAGGTATATAATTAATTGGTGAACAAGATAAGAGTGAGAACAGGTAGTTCATGAAGATTCCATTTCAAGGGTGACTTATCTGAGTATTTGAAAGTCCTTGCTTTAAATTTGATTCCTAGCAGAGAAGACTGTCCACCCCCCTCTGGATAAATGCCTCTGACTTTTGACTCTGAATTGATTCCCTCTTTATGGCTGTCAGAATTTATGATTGTGCAGTTGCTCTCTGGTTTCTCATGTTTCTTAGCACTTTTCTTACTTCAGAATACTGTGGTTTAATTTTGTTTGTTTGTTTCTTTTCTAATAGAAAGCTGAGTATTTTTACTGACTTGAGTGTAATTTGATTTTTGCAGGGGTGGGGAATGTTAGTATTAGTTTCTGAAGATTTCAGAGTATCCCCCTTCCTTTGCCCCATGCTATTGTGTTCTTGAATTTTTCATCATCTTTTTACTCCTGGGTTTTCTGGCATATCCTCTTCAGCTTTTCTGGAATTCCTTCCACTTCAGAGTTGATTCATATTTCTTGTGTCTTCTTAGGATGCTGTTCTTTGACATAAGATGCTAATAGTTTAGCTTTTAATCAGCAGTTATATTTAAGTTCATGTGAATACCCTGTAGGCACTTCATGTCACAGTCTTAAAAGGCAACTGAGATTGAGAATATGCTTTTATGGGAAATCTTAGCCCAGCTCCCACTCTGCAGTGGGAACAGGAGGGATTCAGGCAGCGAGCCCAGGAAATGGTCAGCCACACATACAGTAGCATACCAAAATATTGAACATTGGTGTTAAATACCTTTGGACATGTTTTTTTGCTGATCCATAATAGAGTCCTTCAGAGTAAACTACAAGCCTTTTACAGTTAAGGGGCGTTGACTTCTGGTGAGCCTCAAGATACTCTCCAGAGAAGTGATACAAAGTTAAGGCTATGGTATTGAAAATGTGCTGAGTAGCCTCTTGGTACAGATGAGGTGGTTAAGTGCTGCTGACCTTCAGGGAGAGCTGGTCCTCTGCTGCAGTGCCCAGTGTTTCATCAGTCTTGAAAACTTCTGAGAAGTTGGTGTGTACTGTGTCACTGTTTTTTTTTTTTCTGCTCCTTTTCACCTGTAATCCTATAGGAGTCTTCATGGTCAGCTTAAGTTTTCTACAATCTCCACAAAAATCTTAATGTGAAAGAAGTTCATATTCCCTTTTTCAGAAAGTCTTTCCTTTAATGTTTTCTGAGGACCCAGAGGATGTGAACAATCTGGTTTTTCTTGTCTGAAGATCTTTTTTTTTTTTTTTCCCCCCCCCTTCACGACTGATTTGAGATGCCAAGGGAATGTCATTATTTAAACTACCAGAAATTCCTGGTGTTTATTCCCCATGACATAATAAACATTGCTCATCATCAAGAATCATGTTCAGAAGTGATCTTGAGGTGAATATTAATGGCTTTGCTGCTAGTCGTGGTGCAGGAAAGCTCTTTCACCTAAGGCTGATAAAAGAGTTTAAAACATGTTTGTGCCCCCTCTGTAAATACTGAAGGTAGTATTATCCTCTCAGAACTTGAGGAACAGAGGTTAGGGAGTCCTGTAGAGGACAAGCTGATCAGAGTACATGTACTTTAGGGTAGCGTTCAGTTGAAGCTGAACCCATCAGGTTTACTCTAGGCTTGGATTCAGAGCAATTCTTGCTTGCAACCTGAGAGTACACACCTGATAGCATTGTAGTTATATGTGTAGTATGTCCAGGAAGAACTTGTCTCAAGCTGATTTAAAGATGTGTTATCTAGAGATGGATAATAGGTAATGTCAGCTATATGAATTTAAGCTTAAATTTGTTTAGTCCTGTGGAATTTAACTAGTCAGAGGCTTAGGGCTATAGTTTTCCCTATTACATGACATGGATATACTTCATATGGAATTGCTGGTCCTCTTTATACTTATGTAGAATGTCACTTTCCTGGTGATAAGGATGCTGAGCTAACCTAGAGCTCAACTCATTCACCTTGTAGTAAGTTTTTTTTATAGGAAATAATAGATTTGTCTAAGATCTGTTTCCAGGGAAATGTCTTTTGAAGAAAGGAAGGTTTCTGCACATAGTTTTAACAGAGGTTTCTACCACCAACCACAGGCAATATGCGGGATATGTTCCTTTGCCTTTCCTCTCTTGCTCCCCTTACTCCTATTTGCATTAGGAAAGAATTCAGTTGTCTTAATCTTATCTGCTTGTGGATTAAGGGAATCTCAAGCTCTTGCTGAATATAATGGAGGGGTTTTTTTCTCTCCTCAGTGGTTATGTTTCTGATGTCTGTTTCTTGGGACATCTTCCATTTGCTACTAAGGAATTGAGCCCTTGTTTTGGGGCAGCTTTGCTCTTTGGTGTGCATTGTCAGAGGTGGACACTGAAGTAATACACTAATCAATAGTAGGGTGTTTTTCGCTTTTTTTACTTTGCTTTTTTTGTTACTTACTGTGATCTTACCATGTGGATTATTACCACTATGCACATTACAAGGATTGCGTCTTCACCACAGCAAGCTCTACAGAGGGGAGGGAGAATTTGTTCAGAGCTGAGGCAGACAAGTAAAAAAAAAAATTGGAAAAGGAAGTGAGATTACTATTTTGTTCTTACTGGAAAAATAAGGTATCAAAAATTAAGGAATCTCCTATGCAGGACAGTGAATCTGATCAATAGCTTAGAGTCATTTCTATAGTAAAATAATTCACCACTTCACAAAAAAACCAGAAATATCAACAGCAGGAAGGGTGGTGGTTTGCTTAGAGGCAAATGGAGGTGGTTCATTTTTGACTTGCTGTTGAAATGGTTGTTTTAAATTTTAAGAGCTAGCTGGGAAAACAATCAGATTTACTGGAGGCTGACCTTGGTTTTGCCATGCATGACTGGATATTTTTTTTCCCCCCTCCAGTCTACTTAGTTACCAGTTCTCTCTTGAAGGAAGATCTATTTTGCAGGAAGAATGTATCAAGCAGGCTTGTTTCTGAAATGGGTTAAAACTCCTTTAGATGTCTATTGGCTTTGTTAGCCATCTAGATTTTTAATGGTATATAATTGCTTGTGTCATTGTTCTCTGAAGACCTTCAAAGTCATAGTGATTCAGATAAGTTCATGTAAACAATTTGCCTCCTTTAAGTTCCTATCAAGAAGCCCGATGTAACAGCTGTTCGGAGTCCTTTGCATTCTAATTATTTGAAACTTGCATTCAGAAAGTGTGTGTGAATTCAGGTGTGCCTTCTGAACATGCTGCTGAATTCTTTGGCCCAGTTTTCCAACTACTTGTGTTCAGAGAATGGGGCCAGAGTTGGTTATAATTATCCATTCTTTATTGAAATAGCTTTTTCTTTAGCAATTATTTCATGTTAAAATAAACTTGAATTTTACTGGT
Source organism: Astur gentilis (assembly GCF_929443795.1). NCBI lineage: Eukaryota > Metazoa > Chordata > Aves > Accipitriformes > Accipitridae > Astur > Astur gentilis. The sequence continues at coordinate 16,852,804 of NC_064885.1, forward strand.
GTTTATTGTCTTATTAAAATGAGTATCAGTTAAATTTCAGAAGTCTTAAATACACTTGGTGTTCCCCAAAGCATGTTACTCCTATGATAGATACATTTAGAGAAAAAAGACTTATTTCTGTAAAGGAGATTGAATAAAATTGTGCTTAACAAGTTTCTGTGGCTCTTTATGTGTTCCTGCTTTGCTTAAAATGTAAATTTAGAATTGGTATTAATGGCATCGGGTATAGGCAGGTGCCAATCTCTTTTTGCAACTGAATGGCTGTGTTTAAAGCTGCTGATGTTCTAACCACTTCTGTGCTGGAATCATCTGATAAAGGAGTAGGTGCTCACTTGCTACCTTTAGAGCATGGGAAGTTCAGGTAAGTAACTTGGAAGTACTAATATTGACCAAGATACTTTTAGAGTGATTCAGCTACTCATGTCTCCAAGGAATCGTTTTCCTTGTTAGTGTTAGTCAGTTGTAGAGAATTTGTAATGAACGTAAGGAAAACAAGGCTGGTATAAAGCTAAAATTAGGATAATGGTAAGTGTTTCTGGTTTTGTTTTGTTTTTTTAATGGAATTTCACCCTGGCTCTTTCTTCTTCTTGGCAGAGAAATTTCTCGATGTCCGTAAACAGTGCTGCTGTCCTGCGGTTGACGGGACGTGGAGGAGGAACGGTGGTAGGGGCTCCTCGAGGTAGAAGTTCCTCTAGAGGTCGAGGTGAGCTATTAGTGGGATGTGCTGCAATGTATACACGTGATCCAGGTTAAAGCTTATGAAAGATGTTAGATGCAGCTTGGTTATGGCCAGATTTTCTGATGCCCAGTTTCTTTTCCCTTAAAGCTTTGGAATCTTTCCAATAAGGTGGTGTTAGAGAATGAATATTGTGTTTAGTGATTGTTCTGCACATCTGGTACCTGTGTTCCATGCCTTTGTCAGATTGGTGGGTGTGGAAAGCAAAAGGGAAAGGTAGTTTTTAGGTGGAATAGGAAATTGTTTGGTTCGGTAGTGTTAGAAATAACTTATTAAAGGTACAAAACCAATTTATAGGGAAAAGGGAGAAGAATCCACAAATGTATTTGAAACTAAGATTTTAGTAGATAGTGTTGTGTGTTCTGAAAAGTCATTTTTATTTATTAACATCCTGAGAATAAACAGGAGAAAGTTAATGAAAAGATATAATTCAATTTGGGAGAAATTTGAGTCTTGCCATTTTTAGTGCATCACTGTAGTTCAATGTCTCATCCTGGATTGCTTTGAACATTTGCAAATGAGTTGAGAAAATGTCCTCAAGCCATATCACTAGATTGAAAAGAAATTGTTAAATCCAAAGTTTATCTTAGCAGTTTCCTTTCAATGTGCATACTGCTGTGAACACTATTTTGGGGGTTTTGTATATATATAAATATGATGGGTTACATTTAGAATACTAAGATGTTAATAACTTGGAAATATCATCAGGAATAATTCATCATGTAGCCTCTGTCTTTGCAGGTGCTTAGGTGAGGTTTCTCTTTAGGTCCTTTCTAATTTAATTCTAAATGTCCTTAACTGGTGATATTTTCAATAACATTTTCAGAAATCACTTCCATACATAATTAAATGCTTGACCAGAATTTTGCTCTGACTTAATTTGTTCTCTCATTTCTATTCTCATTCCTTTATCCTGCTTTCTTCTTAGCTTACATCTTTCAGATATTTGTAGATTGTCATCTGTCCTCTTGTGGTTGCTTCCTGGCTAAGGCATATACATTTAAACTTTAACAAGGCTATCACTGGATTTCCCTGTCATTTCCCCTTCTTTATTTATCATTGTCTTTTGCCCAAATTCTTTTAAAAAAGAAGTATGTGCACATATATAGAGGTGGGGTGACACTCTTTCTTATACCTTGTTATATTTCTGTTGTACTTTTGAAAGCTGTTGGTTTTTTGCTGTGTTAATGTGCATATTGCATTGCTACCATCCATGTTTCACTTTTGCTAGGAATACATCTTAGCTATTTTTTTAGATGCTTTAAGGCTTAATTCTGCAAATGAAATGAATGCTGCTTAAAACTTGGTGATTTGAGATCATATGACCGCTAGTGTGCTCTCTAGTTTCAATATCAAGATACCATGACCATTTCTAATTTGCCAAACCCTTTATTTTTCTTTCTTTTGTCAAATTTTGTGTTCTTTTTTTTGCTGTACTATGAACCATGAATGTCATCCTTATGCAGTGAGCAGTGGGTTGCTTTTTTAATTGCCCCCACTAGTTTCAGTGAGGTCATAGGGTTAAACATGGCAGAATATGGCTTCTAATCCAGTAATTCTAATATTTGATGTCTATGTACGCATGGAACTTTTGTTTGGCAGTAAAGTTTGATTCATTACACTTTAGTGGACAGAACTTAAAATACATGCCATATTATTAAGACTGTTTGAAAGCTTCTACTGCATATATTCTTGTTTTTTCATACTTCGTTCTTTAAGATATGTTAAATACTAGCTCAAAAACTTTGTAGCAAAATTCATCTTTGTCACTTATTTTTGTTTTCATCCTCATTTCATCTTTCTTAATTGGCATGAATCATTATATGTTGTACTTGTTAGGCTACTGTCATTCTTCTGCTAAGCTGTAAAGAAAACATTTCTCCAGTAAATTTCTTCAGTAAATTACTGAGCTTTCCCTCTTCCATTGATCCTGGTTACTGCATGTTTCTTCCACTCTTCCCCTTTTCTTTCCATGAGCAATTAGTTTGGGGCTTTAGGCTTGATTAGTCTTCCCAAAGTTTCTATATTTAGCAAACAAATTAGGGCTTCTGCCAGGACAAAATCTTACATTTCTTTATAATTATACAAGTGATGTTCTTGTAATTAAGGACTTTGTCTCTAGTAGTTATTTATGAAGAGGTCTGTGTAGGACTGACATCTAACTTACAAAACTAATAAGTTGCTTGCAAGTAGCAAGCTTTAAATGCAGTTCTGTTTTTCAAATTACAGTGAAAAGGACTTAGAATTTCTTTGGAGTTTGTTCATTAAATGAAATGCTTCACTTAACTGTTGGAAAACATTTTTCTTTATTGCATTGCAAAATTGCCTGGGTTCAAGAGGTTATCTGGTGCTCTTCATGAACTTTACATCATTATATGCAGCAAAGCTGTAGCTGATCAAATGTGGGCTTCATCTTTACCAAAAGAAGATTACTGTATTGAAGTGACTTGCACAACAGTAACTTCAGGGGAGAATTTGCATGTATGATTAGATATGTTAATTAAGTTCCCTCACTGAGGCACAAATCACAGAATTGTTCTCAAGCATTTGGGAGTGTGAGAGGGAGTCTGTAACAGATTGGCAAAGGGAAGAACGGATGAAATGCTGCTAAAGGAAGGTTATTATTAGAACTTTAAATGTGACTTCCTTTATCAGTATTTAAAGCTACAACATAACACTCAGTAAATATTTGCTCAATGGTCACCTCAAGTCTTATGACAATTACGTTTAGCTGATGGGAAAATAATTTGTGTGGAAATTGCTTTGGTTTTTGTTTAAATTATTTATGACTGGGCTGAAATACAACTTGGTGTTACTGTTAAAAACCATTTGCAGTGTGCAACTGCCATCACTAATACTGTGTGTCGTGTGCAGACATAAATCTGCAACATTTTAGTTGTGAAGTTATATTCTCTAAAGAAACCAAGTACTTGCACGTGACATTTATTTTCTAATTTACTTGTTTTCCTGGGAGCTCCCTGTGGTGTGCAGTTAAGCCCTGTGCTTTGTGCTGGCAGGACTGGAATGTCAACATTCATGAATAAGAGCCTCAGACAAGGGGAGACTTAAATAGTCCCTGGAATGGGCCGTAAGCTTACAGACACCTTGTTTTGTAGCTGTTCTCCTTTTTGGTTAAGACCCTTATGAAGGGTGCTGTGCTTCCCATTAGAGTTCTTTCCCCTTTGTAATCTGTCTTTGCTGCTGTTGGTAAGTGTGTAAATGGTGTGAAAGTGGAAAGTTCTCATACCTAAACAGCAGTTGTTGAACTAGAGTTATCTACCTCCTCCCACACAGTACTATGGCTATGATCGTAGATCTTAAACTCCAGTCATGCTGTAATTTCAAGAATTTGCTTGTTGTGTTGTGTGGGGGTTTTTTTGTGTAATGACAATAAGAATGACAGTGTTTGCTGCTTCTTGCCCTCTTGCTTGTGTCTTGTATTTTTTGTATTTCAAATTCAGGCTTGTCTGTTTTCCAGGTTAGAGACTTTTGGCTGTTATGATTACAATATCTAGTGTATTGAGGTCCTCATTCTGAGGTTCTTAAGGAATTACTGAAATAACAAATGACAGCTGTTCTGTTCAGTTTTTAAATGGAAGGGTTCATAGACATCTATTGACTTTGCATTCAGTACTTTGTGCAACATCTACACTTAGAAAGTCTGCTCCTCATGTGCCATGCATTTTTTCAGAAGTGGCATTCTATTTAAAATAAGCATGTCATTCTAGATTTATTAGCCACAAAAAAAAGCCAAGAAGTGCAGAAACAGAATGGTGAACAGTGTGCTTATTTGAGCAGTTTTATCCTCTCTGCAAGCATTTTTCATATGCTTTGTTATCAGTGTTAGCTGTGTCCTAGTGTGCAGTTTCAGGTCAGGCTCATCTGTGTAATACTTGCTGAACAACTGACTTTGTACGCCATGGTTTTCCTTAACTAGCTATTTATCTTCTGTAGCTTGGTAGGATCTGTTGTAATGCAGTATGCTGCTCACACAGAGGTCTGCTTGGTTTCTGCTGGAGTTGCACATATACTTCTACTGGGTATTGTTGAATGGGCACATCAAGTTACCACACCTTGACGGTGTGCCGTGGAGAATGCAGTGGAGGGAGGTGGCAGCACAACCAGAGCAGAAGTGGCTTAAATAGGTCATGTCTGGTACTGTATGGTGTCAGTACAGCTGGGACTTGAGTAGCATGGCCCCACAGGCAGCCTTAAACTGAATTGCTGAGATCATTTGTTTCAATCTTTTGCAAGGTTATCTTTTAATTCGGACTACTTCGGCAGCTGAGCACAACTGAAGTACTGATGAACTGTGATGGGGGGGGGGTGGTAAGTGGAGAGGGGTTTCTCAGGCTGTTATTTCACATGCTTTTAAAGGTGCCATAAGCCATGCTGCTATTAAAACAGCTTTAATTCTGTTCTTCCCTTATACAGGACACTTGCTTTATTTGCTGATGAAATCTTCCATATCCCCAGCCTTCTGGCTCTGCTAGTTGTGTGTCTGCTATCAGTAATCAGTGTGTAGTCATGCTTGCTTGCACTGGAAGGGGAGGGACTACAAATGTTGCTGTCACTCACTGTAAAAAACAGAGAAGGACAACCAATTTTGTTTCTGTTGGAAAAGTATATGCAACTTTCCACTTCCATTACCTCAGAGATGCGAGATGAGTCAGTGCCTTTGTTCTGCCTGCCTGTGGCTTTTTCTTGTGAACTGCTTTTGCTTTATTATCTCCTGTGAGAAGAAGGAAGAGAGCTTTCCTGTAGTGAAGAAACTAGGCAAAGATTGCCATTGCATGAGATGCTTAAACTTTCCTGGGTTCTTGTGAAGAATAACAGCTCAAAGTCCTTTTCCAGCATCTTAGGGGACCCATAATGCCTTAATTGAATAAACATTGTGCTACTTTTTATCTTGTATCACATATTTACTGTCTCTTGCCTTTGCAACTTATTTTCCACTCATGACTATGGTCAGCCTTGCAGTAGTGGACTTGCCATAGTGGAGGCTTTCATGTTTACAGTACAGTCAAAGGTCTGAGGCTAATCTTTCCTCTCTTGCCTTGAGTGCTCAGTCAACTCCTGTGTCTCCACCTGAGTTGGTGTAAGAACAGCTACACTGAATCAGGCAAGGGCTCATTCAACTCAGTAGTCTGTCTCCAGCAACAGCCGAAAGATGACACTTTGGCAAAAAAATGACCGGGTAAAAACACAAAAGTGAAGAAGCATCACATATATGCTCAGCTGCTAAACATTTGCAGCTCAGTGCATTATCTGAGCCAGATGTGGTCTCTATGTGTAGTAAATATCAGCTTTATTTTTTACCAGTTTGTCCAGTTTCCATCTGAACTTAAGCATCTCCAGAACTCTGTGGTAAGGAAGGCTGCATTTCTGTGACAAGGAGGTCTGCCACTGAACTGCTTTGCTGGTGCTAGGAACAGGATAGTTTTGTCCAAAGAGGATGTTGAAATCCCATTTCTGAAGCAGAAGGAGAAATTGTACAGACATTAACTTTGTGGCTTCCTTATACACCTTGCAACATGTACTGCCTGATAGAAAATCGGTGTGTATTTGAGGAGCCTGACTGGATTATCTGGGGATCACTTTTCTTTTTCTCTGCCTGGAAAGCTATTCCCTCCCCCCCTTCCCCCCCCCCCCAAGAGATTTGGTATAGAATAGTAGAGAAACTGTTGCAACTGCCTTTATTTCCATTTTTTTAGAGCCTCTTTCCATAAGACACTGAAATGTGGTACAATTCCCTGATGCATCCAGGGGTCTTTAGATTTTAGATATAGAGGCTTGTTATTACTTCAGAAAACTACAGAGACTGGATTCCATTCTCAAGGTGTTTTGTTTCCTGTTTCATTTGGTCGTTCTGTCTTACTCCTCCAGATCCCTGGCCTGGTTTGCACCTCATCCTTTGAGGTATTTGTTTTCTTGAAGCCAGGAAGAGAGAAATATGAAAGGATTGAGGTTTGTGATAATTTCACAGCTAAGAATTCCCTTTATCAAGTGCTTTTATGGTTCTTGGACTTGACTGTAGAGACTGCATGTGTATGTAGGAAAGGAATTGTCCTGACAGCCAGCAGATTGATGTGTTTCACTTGTTTGTCTTTACATGAGATCCTTGAAATGGTAAGTTAGTTGATAAAAAAACCCCTCCCATTTCTTCTCCTGTGGTGCTTTCTGAAGCAGGGTTTATCTTTTGTAGATCTGGAAACTTGACCCCAGCTATTAGTCTAACCAGTACTGGAAGCTATCTTGAAGGTCTGGGGATGTGTGGGGGTGTTGTTTTTCTGTTGTGTTTTTTCTTTTGTTTTGAACCAAACAACCCGCACATACCCAAACACTGAAGGTGTGCTTCAAGATGCTTTACTTGAGGATACATCTGTAACTTTTTGGCTTGAGGCTTGATACTTGGTAGCCACCTACAGAGAATCATTTCTTGAAAAAGTGAGGAGGATAATTTTTATTATGTAGCTATTGGGGTTCTTCATGCTGTCTTGCCTATACCCATCCTGTGATCCTTCTTTTCTCCCCACTGGTCCTGGGGGAGATTTCTGCTGGGAATCATTAGAACTTAATAGTAGTGAAGCTTCCTTCTCCCTTATTAACCTTACAGCAGTAATTAGAGTACATCTGCAGTGCAGTACCAGTATAGTGGATTCCACTGTTCTGATTTTTGAGTGTAAAGTACCTATGTACTATCTGCATGTTGTGTGAACAATGCATCCTTGTTTGGTAATTTCTATTGGGTAAGTATCTGTTTTCTGTGTTTTTCTGCATAGTATTTATTTCGGAATTTTTTGTCTATTCTGTCTGATCTTGTGCTTCTTGATAAGAATTTTTACATAAGACTCTTCAGTCTTTGTTCCTTTTTACCTTTGCCCCAGATAATTTCACCAGGACTTAAAGCTGCAAGATTAGTTCACAGGGACATCAGGAAAAGGAAACCTACCTGAGTCTTTCAACTTTTGTTGTTATTTGTACAAACGCTTGTGTTTTTTGTCTTTTCAGGCAGAGGCCGAGGAGAAAGCGGTTTCTACCAAAGAAGTTTCGATGAAGTGGAGGGTGGATTTGGGCGCGGAGGGGGCAGGGAAATGCACAGATCACAGAGTTGGGAGGAAAGGTAACAGAACTCTAGCCCTTAAAGTTTTTTACATACATCTGCTCAGCTTCCATTTGTGCCTTTTGACTTCATAAAAACCCTTCAGGAAAGGTGATTAGGTGTACCTGAGAGTGGAGTATCTGAATTTCTAAGATGGAGTCAACACAGTAATGTTTCTAGAAACTTAGGAGTAAGTCAAAGAGCATTTTTGTAAGTAATTTTTCTGCTGAGTTCCTAGGAAGAAGGAACTACTTTAAGAGAACATAAATTATGACAGTTGTAGTGGAAATGATGGGTGAAAATATGGATCGCTAAAGGATTCACTTCAGTTTTAGTCTCAACACTGTTGACAGTACTTAAGGTCACATTTCAAAACATATCTAGTTGCTGAAGGCTGTGTGTATATCAGTGTTCCTGAAGATATCAGCTGTCACTTAGACCTTTAAAGATACTGTCCAATCAAGCTCTGATTGCCCCCTACTGAGTAAAAAAAAAAAAAGCCATACCTAAAAAGAGTGGGGTAGTTCCAAAACCTTATTTGAAACTTCTCTTCTGCCTTTCTAGGGGAGACAGACGCTTTGAAAAACCAGGGCGAAAAGATCCAGGTATGGTTTTGTTACTGTATGGGCAGAAATTGGGAGGGAGGAGCAGGGGATGTTTTGGGTAAGGGACATATATGCACATAAACCTTTCTTACTGCTCCAAGTTGATACAAGATTCATGATGCTGTGCCAGGTTACTTAAATGTGTTCTTAAAGTGTTGTTTTTCTTATTTTATGTTGTTTTCACTATTAGACATTTAAATGTTTTAGATAAGAAAAATCTGCAGTAAGTAGGTTCTGCTTATTCAATTAAGATGTGATGTCTACAGCTGGAATTAAATTCCTGTACATCTGTGAAAGGAGCCTGTACTGATTAACAGGTGTGCTGTGGCAATATGCCTTTCCAATGCAGCTTTAAACATTCGTGGGGTGTGCTATTTTGGTACCTAGGACTTCTGGACCATGTGAACTGTTAGGGTTTTTTGAATGCTTGCTAGTGTGAGGTAGATCCCAGCAGCAATGTTCTGAGGTTCCCATGCTGATGCATTTACTGTCTGTCAAATTAGTTTAAGTCGTTACACAAATCTTCTGTTCATTCAGGTTATAATCAGGTCGTCCCCCCTGCCATTCCTCTCCTGTTTCTTAAATGTTTTACACTGGCCATGTTCAGGCAGAATACTGGATCCTTAATTGTGACTCAGTATGTCTGTCTGAATTTTCAGCTGAACTTGGAGTGGGTTGTCATCTTGGAGATAATACACCTCTATTTAGCTAAAATCTGTATTCTGAGAGTGGTAAGAACATTCAAGGAACTTCCCCTCTATCCGTTGGTTATATGGTAACTGCAGTGGTTTTTTGCTTTCTGGAATCATGCATTGATTGGTCTCTGGTAGGAGCTTGCTCTTTCTCTGTGGCATGTTTACACATGCGTGTACCACAGCTGTGCTTAGTGAGAGGTTTTGTACTAGTAAAAATAATTCTAAAAATAACTTGGGATTGGTCTGAGATTGTCCATCTTTATGTGCCAGTAGTGAAACTTTGGACTTCCAGTGTGTCTTTATATTCAGAGACCTCTTGGGGAAAAAAAAAATGAAAATGGGGGGGGGGGAAGTAGTACTGATACTTCAGGACTGCTTTTTTTACAAAAGACAAATGGATGCAAAAGTAATATCTACCACAGTTGATTCAATTTTTTTAGCCCCTTCCTGTTTTTGTGATAAAATTAAAACACTTCCAGATCCAGACTATAGAATGTACCACATTTCTTATCAGGACTGTGATAAAAATATTGCATGTCAGTTTAGGATGAGGTATCTCAGTTGAAATTGAGAAGAATTTACAGTATGTACAATGTCCTTACTGAAGCTGACTTGCTGCCTGAATGTGGGGGTTAGTGCTTCAGCTAGTATAGAGCATGTCTTGCTTGTAGCAACTACTAGTGATCAGGACTTTGGAATGCATCTTCTGTGAACCATTCTCTACAGAAGATGGTGTCCCTGTGTCCTTTGTTGGAAGTCCTGGTTCATTGTGAGGGATGGTGTGCTTATTCTCAAATCATGAACCTCTCTGTAGTACCTGATTCCTCCTCTTAATTCTCTTGTTCTATTTCTCTTCTAGTTTGATCTTACTTGGCTAAAAGCTCTGTAGCACAGTATGATAGAGGTGAGAGACCTGCAATCTTTCTGAAGTTTTAATATAAAAATTTTGGGTTTTAACAATAGTAATTTATGTTTGCATATTGCTAATGAGATCTCTAATGAGATTAATGTCCCAGTGAGAGGACTATTTCTCTCCTCTTTACATTCAAAGAGAAATGAGGTGGAGAGCACAAAATGTTAACAGAAGGTGTTGGTCTGTTTTAACTCAAACCTTGATTAATCAACAGATAGTTACTGTTACGTAAAGGCTTTCCTTTTTGAGTGTGAGATAAGGATACAGATGTGCCAAAAGAAGTCCCACATTAATACCAACCACTAGTATACCACAGAAAGCAGTCGAAGCAGAAAGAGCAAGGGGAGAACTGACATGCAGCTTACAATTAAGGCTAACATGTTTTAGCTGATGCATATATTGGTTTCTGTTACCCTAGTTAAACTCCTTAGTTTAGGTTTTTATTCTCTTAACTTTATTGTGCCTCAGTTTTTCATTGCTCTTTCATAGGGCCTTGGATGAGCTTCAAATTATGTAATTTACTGAGTTGCCAGCTTTTTCATGTTCTTTGTTCTGCGTGATAACATTATTAATGTGATTATTAATAAGCGATCAAATACTGAAGTCTTCTGGGCATTCAGAATGGATTGACAATGCAAGAACCTGTCAATTAAAAGTCATGAGATGAAAGAAGTAATAGACCTTCAACAAAGAACTACTTCTCAAATATAATCAATATATTGTTCTTAAAAATTAATGATTGCTTTTTCAGTGCTCACAACAGTTTGCAAGTTCACATTTGACTGATTCTCAACATAATGTTTCTAGTTTCAGCATGCAGATTGAAGATGCACAAAGTATTTGTGAATTTTTGTTGCAGATTGTCACAGTTCTGACAGACTTCATTGAGAACCCACATTGCTTCTGCAAGGCTGAGGCCATTAGCAAAGAAAATGAGCAAGTTGTTTTCTTGATCATGGCTGTCTTTTAGAACTGCACAAAAGCTGCTTAATTTTCTGTGCAGCCTCTTAACTAATACCAGCTTAGTAGCTGAGGGGATTTGATTAGTTACCAGCAATTACACAGTGGTAGTAAATAATTGTAATGTAGATGAAACAAGACATTCAGTAAGTCAGTTCTGGAACCTGATTTGAATTCTGTTTAATATGCATTTTTTGGTTAGGTTAAGAAGACTTGAATATAAAAAGGGTGTTCAAGTGAATATAAAAAGGATGTTGAATTTCTTTGAATTGCATGTTCCCTTCCTCTGACTGGCTTGTTTTTCTTCCCTACCTCTCTAGCAAGAAGTGCATCTAAAGAAGGTTCATTACCAGCTTGCTCTTGCAATGTTAGAGTGCAATTTTGTTGTATCGGAGCCCATCAGCAATTTTACTAGGCTTGTATTCCAATTTGGGCCATGGCATACTTCCAATAGTTTATCAGACATCCATGGTTCACCAGTTCTCTGGAACTGTAAAAGCAATAGGGCTGTTTTGTCTACCTCTTGTTCTGCAACTGTTCTGAAGTAACTACACATTTGTGTTTGTCTAATTTACTTCTGTAGCATTCTTTAGCTTTACATTCCAAAATGTAGTATTTTAAGGTAGTGTTTAGTGTATACTAAACATGGGTTTTTTCTTTATACTTGCTGTTGTACCCCCTTTTAAACCAAATTATAAATAGAAAATAATTTAAAAAACAGGAGAGCTTAAAAGTCTCAAGTCATTTAGAAACCAAATGAAGCAGCCCACACTTTGATTAGATGTTAAATGAAATAAAAAATAGCTTTGTATAGCTTTGGCTCTAAGCGTTGAGATTATAGTACAGTCCTTGTGGGATTATGCATCTGAAGTTTAGAACATGTGGTTTGTCTGAGACTGGAGCATGTGATATATGGGAAGAACAATACCTCACACAGAATGCTATTCTTTTTTCCTAAATGGTTATTTCACACTTTACACAGGAATCTGTTCTACTGCTCTTGCACTGGTTCTTAATTTGTAGGACTCTTCTCAATGTCTTATATTGGTAAAGAATGTGGAAATAACACTTGCAAGAAATACTTAAAAATTATTGGTACTGATATGAGGATGGAAAAGGGTTCTTTAGGTTGGATATGGGTCAGCATCTAAGAAAACTAGCGATGAAGGCAATGTAACTTGATAGTGTGTTGCTCTTCAAGCTCTACAATATTCATTAATACTTTTATATAAAATTAGATTTTTAATAAGAGATTTTGAGAGTATCTGTGATAAAACCAAATCTGTCTGAGGTCTGGAATGTGAGGAGGCATTACTTGAACAATTTTGGAATGAGAGCTGAATTGGAATGAAAACGCGGGCCTTTTGCCTTGTTCCCCTTTCCTGTGTGAAAAGCTTCTATAGGACTGCTTCCCATTTCCCCAGATCCTCAAACAGAGTAGCCTTTTGCTGACCTTTTTGGGGTTGTGAACACACTTGAGTTAAGAGTTTTAGGGCTTGAGAAGAATTCAGTTAAACGGTATCTCATTAGATAGCTTGAGACTGTTTTTCCTGCTGCTGACCACTTCAGTGAAGGTAAAAGGAAGTGTATTCGGTAGTGTATTATGCTGTTGTCAATGAAAGTTGCTATTTTTGGCATCTTGGTTTCTGGGAAAAGGTCTTTTACCTTTGAAAGATAACTTTTACTTTATTTTGATCCTTGACTGTTCAAGTATGAACACGTAATATGCACTGCTTTTGTTGAGAGCTTGGAAATAATTGTTCATCATTCTGTTTATCCTTTAGCTTCTTAAATTATTTAGGAGCTTCAGAACAGTGTCTTAATTGCAATAGGTTTATGAGGCACTTAAATACAAAAGTCTCATGTATAGTTTGTTTTAATCTTTTATTTTAAAATTGATTCAAGTGTCTCTAAATATTTTTGTGCTGTGTGTACAGGCAAATACTGATGTTAAAAAGCATAAAGTATAAATGGATGCAGTTCTATTTCTTGTGTATATAGTGCATCCTTCTGGGTCAGATCTACTTGAAACAAGCAGCGCAAACGTGAGAACTTGTGGAATGTATGATCCTTTTAAAAAAAGTACATTAATTCATTTAGAATAGTCTGTTTTCCACTGCTAAATAATTTATTCAGTGTTTCCAAATATGAAAAAAATTCCACTGCAGCATTTGTCATATACATCAAGATTTTTTGATAGTGTCTTCAGAGACCTGTCTTGAAATGAGATGTTCTCTTATTTGGCAGAATGGAGAACTACAGTTACTATTTACAATTTTGCTTAATAAGCACAGCAGGGGTGCTTTTCACTGCCATGAGAGATTGGCAGTACTTTCTAAGAGTGAATTCAGCCATCTGAAAACAGATATAACTCTGTATCCCCAAAGAGTTAAGAGAACAGAAACATTAGGATCTTGGATGAACAGAGTTGCTTATCCCAGAACTAATGTATTTACTGAATGACTCCATATTGGTTTTGACTGAGATTTTTCTTTTGTATTGTTGTCCATTTTGTTACAAGCTGGTTAATTATGATTTTGGTCAGCTTTGGGAGTTTTGAAGGTCCCTCAGGGTCAGTGCAGCTTTAATCATAGTCTGGTGAATTCAGCAGGTAGCTCTCTTAATTTCCAAGAATTAGATCTGTGATTCTTCTACCTGATTTTGTCTTGGGTGGTTAATGCAGTCTCTCCTCAATTTATGGGCACACCAGTTCTCTTTACTCTGCATGTCATGTTGTAATCAAAAGGATGGGAGTACAAGAGAAGGGTTACTAGAAGATGGCAAGGCAGGCAAGAAAGGAAGGTTGTAAATGGAACCTGAAAGTTTAATGTAATTATAATTAAAAAAGCACAAAGTTCAAAGTCTGGTCTCTCTATTCTGTGTGGACAGTCTCGGAGAGCTGGAAGCTGTCGGCATGCTGTCCATTGATGCGGATCTCCTTGTCAGTCCTTTTTGGACTCTTTGAGTCAGCTGCAACTGGGAGCTCAGGAATAGTCTTGTCAAAATTCTCCATCTTAATCTGATACTCACCTTTGGCATTGCGGGCTAGCACGGAGGCAAAGCGATGGTACAACATGATCTCTGAGGGGAGGTAGGATGTTCTCCTTTGACATGTTTCTCCTGTGCCTTCCTGCACAGCTGACAGAAAGACGACCAGCTCAAAATGGTGAGCAGCTTCTCTTTGGAGGAGGGCAGCCAGGGGGCTAGATGGAGTGATTGAATGGTAGTAGGTCAGTGGAAAGATGAAAAAGGGACACTCATCTGAAGTAATGCTGTCTAGGTGGAAGTCAACGCTAGTTTGGTGCAGCTGCCCATTCTCTTGTTCTTGGTAAAGTATAGCAGAAATCTGGACACTAGTCAGTGGGCTGGAGCGTGTGTTGGCCACCTGGAACATAAGGTGTGGCTTCCCCTCGGTGTGTGTCACTACGGCAGAGCGGGTGAAGTGGATGGAGAATGCTCGATTCTTTGGTCGGGCAATCTTTGCCACGAAAGCACCTGCATCACAGAAAAGAGCAAACTGAATGTGAGCGCCATGCTGGGGTTGATTCCCTGCAGTCTCTGAGCTCTGTGAAACAGTCCAAAGGAATAGAAGCAGGCCTGGGTGGACATGGTCTTTCTAGTCTCAGCCTGCATGTTTGAAAACTGCTAGGCTGGCATCACACTAACCCATTTTTGTTCAAAAAGTATAGCTTTCCTAAAATGCTTCTCTTTCTAAACTATGTTTGCTTACTAATATTTGGAGAGTGAGCTGTAGCTGTAGGAAGGAGAGCTGTTAGCTTGCCCTGATTTGCTGTAATTGGTAATAGTACCTGATCTTGGTGTGCTACCACTGGAGAAGCTCTTTCTTAACACACAGTAAACTAACCTGTGTATTTTTGAAGTCTTTTGAAATACTTTAAACCTGAAAATTATTTTAAATACCTTAAAATACCTCGAAATAGCTGTGATGTAAAAATTTTCATGACATTAGGTACTGAGGAATACTTAAACACCGAGTTAAAGATCAACAAGAATACTTCAGCTAGACAAAAGTAAACCTTAAAATCAAACCAAATTGACTTTAAATATTGTAATTCCATGGAAAAAACTTAGAGATAGTTATATAAGAAATAAGCGATTGAGAGTGAGTGGGGATTTACCACAAGTATTGTCCAATGAATAGTGGAACTGTCAAGTCCAAATCTTGATATCACCTGATTTGTCTTCTGTTAATGAAAGGTGTTTAAATTCTACTACTACATAGCTGAACTCTCATCATACTTGTAGTGACTTAATTGTTCTTTCAAATATCAATGTGATCACTATTTATTTATAGCTCCATTTCTTAAATCTAATTGTTACACCTATTCTGTTTAAAGATTAAATATGAAGGATTACCTGTGATGAAGGCTTCCAGCATGAGCCCCAGGACCATCTGTATTGCAAGCAGTGCAATAGCACTGGGACAGTCCCCGCTTGGGAACATAGTGCCGTAACCAATTGTGAGTTGCGTCTCCAGTGAGAAGGAGAAAGCAGCTGTAAAACTGGTGATGTACTTGACACATATAGTGTGGTTGTCAGGTGGAGCATCATGGTCCAGCTCCAGGTCCCCATTCATCTCAGCCAGCAAATACCAAAGCACTGCAAAGACTAGCCAATGAATGACAAAAGAAGCAGAAAAGACAAGCATCATCCATCTCCAGCGCATGTCCATTAATATTCCCCATGCATCTCGAAGGTATGCCAGACCTTTTCCTTGGGCACCATTCATCTGGAATGTGCTATGTCCATCCTTGGTCACCATCCTCAGGTATCTTTGGGTCAGGAGGGGAGCACTGGATTTGGTGTTATTGCTCTCTATCATATCTGTTGTCATCTTCTAGAAAAGAGAAGAAAGGAAAAGTGATACAATGCAGCATATTTGTATTTTCCCTAATGTTCACAGTTTTTGACACATCAGCAGGGGTTGAAATACTGCAGCCAACAAAGGAGGGCTTATACATTGCAATCCAGAGAAGATTAAGTCAGGAGCCTGCAAAGGAATTTACCACTGTTTGTGGTAATACTTTGCTAAAAAAGATTAACTTTAAAAATCTTGACTACTTCTCAAATTTTCCCTGCTTAGTTGTTTAAATATAACTTTCATACTTTACCTTCCTAAATTTACATTTGAGTTGCATGCTTTAATTCTTTACGGGTGAGTGGGATGGGATTAGGCATACTGAATCTGAAAAGAAACTGAATTTTGTCTGATTATATCAGGTTTTGTGTCTTCTTTTTAGCAGGCTATAATAGTGTACCAATACTGTTATGAATACTATTAACAATAGTACTATGGAAATAATGTTTATTATTTCTCTAACATGTTTATGTATTTTAGAAGAATGCTGTAATTTACCTAGTAGCCCTTTCAGACTTTCTTAGCTCAGGAAATGTCTGCTCTCTGCACCCACCATGTCCAGTTAAGCAGAATTACAGTATTCAGGGCAGAGCTACTTCTGGGAGTCTGAGGCTGTTTACGTAAGGATCGGGTAAAAAGAGGGCAGGATACCAACACTGAAAATATACTGTGACATAATTTGAAGTCTAGTCTGCCTAAGCAGTGTATTTTTTATTAGTGACCAAATAAGAAAATAGGACAGCAAGTGTATGGGAATTAGGGGGTGGAGATGGAATTGCAAATGTGGGAAGCAAAATGGGTACTTGTAGGTGTTTGACATGTTAGGCTCCTTTGTCTACTTTTAAACCTCAAAACTTGTCAGAGATGCTGAGTGTCTTTTGAAAAGACACTGGCCACTCAAATCCATGAATTTTATAAATACTGAATGCTTAAAGTTCACCTGGGACAGATTAAAATTAAATATGGGCTCCTGTAAAACAGAGATACAAGTGTACCAGCAGGCTAGAGGAATTGGGACTTCCCCTCCCCCCGCCCTGCCCCCCAAAAGTGCAGTCTTGGTTTTATCTTGAAACCAAATAGATCTAAGGATGCTGAACTTTAGAATGAATTAGGAAAGGTACAAATTTTTCTTGTCATCTGTTATCCTGTAAGCCAGCAGTTTTTATGACTGTTTACTTGATCTTGATACCAAATTTTAGTAATTACCAAACATTCGTTTTTGCTTTTACTTGTGCTTAATGCATACTGAAGTGTGAGAATTGACATCACAGTCAATATTTAGCTAAATTTTCAGTTTTCTTTCCTTCTGTAGGTTCTCAGAACCATCCAGTTATTTCTTCTATCCATGCTGTAGTCAAAGGAGGTAGAGTAGGTGATGGTCTGAGTGGAATTTGGTGGGTTTTACCTCATTTTTATTTTCCAATTCCCATCTCTTAGAAGTAATATTTTGAAGTGGCTCCCTGTGCCAGAGAATACAGTGGGCTTACTGAGATTCTCCCGGTCAATAGTACTAGGCTACTTTTCTTGGGGGATTCTGATTGTAGTCCATTCAGTTCATAGTATGACCCCCCTGTCTTCATCTGAGTTTGATCTTTGGTCTACTATATAGATGTCTAAATGACAGTTTTCAGTCTTGCTGCACTGTTACAGAATTTACAATAAGCTGAATACAATTTTAAATGCTTCAGGAACCACATAATTAGTGATGTGTCTGTAGAGCAGAGTCTTTGTGCTAAGATTTAGAAGATGCCTTCTGGATGCTTTGAAGGAGCTGGAAAATGGGCCTGTCTGAATGGTAAGGATGATGGGGACCATGCTCAAAATGAGTTGTGTACAATGTCTTGGTTTTATCATCCTAGAAAAAGCAGTACTTAGAAGAAGCACTCCCTTGTTTGAATAGAGGGGAACACTTACAGAATGAAAAGTCTCTGGGTGTAAACATTGTGCATTCTTGGAAAAAAACAAAACCAAAAAAACAGAACTAGTGTGTCTGTGTAAATTCTCATGGTACTTTGAGGGCAACATCTGCTTCATAGCCTCCAACTGATTTGTGTTTGCAAAGCAAACATATGCTGTGAGAATGAAAGATACGGATTGGTGACGGAAGAGTTTTCTACAGTGTTACGTACATTAAGTATGTTTTTCCTTTTTCTCTCTGTGGTACGTTTTTCTTGGCTGCACTTCAGACCTTCTTCACATCAATGCTAAGGTAGCATGCTTGAGTGCCACAGACTACTCAGAGCAAAATGCTGTCAGTATTGCAGGGTCTCAATTTTGTTGATTAAGGAGCTTTCTAGGGTGGTGATTAATCACTTAATGTTGACTTAAAGCTCTGAAAAAAATTTAGTGAGTGTTCACTGTCAGGTTGTTTGGGGTCTTTTCTATGGGGGAGGATCCATTACTGACAGATTTCAAAGGTACTTGAGAAAGAGAATGTCCATTAGTCCCCAGCAGCACACATCACAACAGTCTGGCGTCTCTGCTCCTTGAGACTGCCAGCAGGGAAATCTGCCTGCTGAGTTTAACCAGGTTACTGCTCTTGTCTCATTTGATATACGTCTCTGATTTTTCATGTTTAGGACTGTTTAAAATATTAGGTATCTAATTTGGTGGCAGTGATAGCATTGGAAGTGTGTAAGCTTGAGTTCTAAAACTGTTGTTTTGCAAAAGCTATTGATGGCTTTAAGAGCCACAAGTCTCAACTTGGAGTGGGAAAAATGGGTAAGAAACTGCTAATAGGCTCTCAGAGCAATGTGGTTGGTTTAGAATAAGAGGTGAAAAAAGAACTGCCCTGTGAGAAATAGTTTACTCAGGCTGGAGGATGAGTCCTCTGTATTTTCAAAAGCAGAGTCAACTTAAGAGTAGATATGACTTTGAATTTAAAAAGAATTGTCTTCTGTCTAAACCTTTCCTTACCCACTGTACTGAAAAAAAGAAATACCTGCTTTCCTTCTTAGTGATAAATTAATGAAGTTGTAAAGTACAATTTGGACCATCTGATCCCTTGCCTGGCATGATCCTTGGTGTCCCCACATTAATCCCAGTTTCAAACAGTGTATGTTTTAAGAAAAACATTTAACTTCGACTTGAAAAGAAAAATTCTGCATTGTTTGTTGGAGAACACTCATCTCCACTGCTAAATACATACTGTGTTTCTAATCCAGATTAATCTAATGTAATCTCTTAATCTGTTATGCTGTTTGTCTGGTTTTGCTTTTCCTGACTTGTGAAACTTGTAGCTTTGGGGTGTTCCTTCTCCCTCCATCTCCCAGTTGATAGCCCTTGACTGGAAAGACATGAACTGTCAGAAATGACTTTTCTAAATCTCTATTGGCATGTTGACCAGTCTTTTATCATGCATTCAGTGTGTCTAATCCTTCTTGTTTCCAGTCTATTGAAAATTAAATGGTTATCACCAACTCCAGTGTCTATGTCAGTTCTTAGCTTTTTTAAAATCTCTTTACCATCATTGTCCTTCATTCCGGCTTCCTTCTTCTTTACACTCTTCGAAGACAAGTCAAGGTAGGGTGAGTACTAACTTTTTTAATCGAAGTCACAGTTTCCCTTTACCTAGCAGTTGGACAGGTTGTAAACTGACCTGGCTTGCTGATGATTTATGTGCAATAAAACCTTGCCTTACAGCTCTAGGATATTGCTTGCATTTCTGAAATTCATGATCTAGCATGCTGATCTCCCACACTTTGCCTTTTTGAGATCTTCCTTGTGTTCTAACACCTCTTTGTTACATTGCTGTTTGGTGCCATCATGTTGCTTTCCTCTTCTTCCCTCTTGCCTAGTCTTTCTCTTGACAGCAGAAGCTCAGCTGCTAACACTCTGGTAGGATTGCAGGGGGACTCTTTTGCAGCAGTGTCTTCATTTTCTTTTTGTTTGCCTTCTCAGTTGAAGGCATTTAAAGTAATGCTTCCAGCCTGTTCATAGCTCAGTACACTAATGCACCTCTAACCTTTTTAGGAGCCTGAATGCCTTTATATGGAGCTGTGTTCAGGGGAGATTTCAGCAGTGCTGCCCTACCTGCCAACTTATAACAAAATCTGTTCTAATTGACTGTGGAAGGGATTTGAGGCAATTTATAGTGCATTTCTTCATTATGACAGCAAAGTGGTCAAGAGGACCTGCTGTTTGCTGGGAGTAACTGCAAAAATGGCTTACAACTGTAGTATAATTTCAAGATTTATTAGAACCCAGGTGGTGCTGGCATGTCCCTCTGGGAATGTGTATGTTCCCTCTTTACTTGGCCTGGATCCACATGATCTTGTACTAGTTTCAGATTTAAGCATCTTCTCTGGATTCTAAGCTGTGATCATTCAGATGTGCTGCTGCATCTGCACTTTGCAACAGGAACAAACTAAGTTTATAATTTTTTTTAAAGGCACTTTCATGATTATTAAGATCTTGGTATTGTTATTTTTAGATTGAATGGCAATCCTTGAGATGCTCTGACATTAGGAAATGAAGGGGGGGGTGTCAGTATTGATGACGTGACTGGATCATATAACTTACATTAAGGGGCAATCTTAGAAATGTAGGAAGTAATTAAGTTAGAATAATTGCTTTGGTTGAAAGCTTATGCTACAGTTGTTAGTAGGATAGTTAAAATTTCAAACATCTTTGTCCTTTAGGTATGGAGCTAATGCCTCAGTGAGATGAATGGGAGTAGTTTGTAAGAAAACTGTTTTTTCTGAGCAGTATGCAGAATTAAGATAACAGTTTTCAGGACTTGTTATGTATATAAGTAAATCTTGTGAAAATCAGAACTTTGATTTGTTGAGCCCAAGTCATACTTTTCAAAGCAAGTGCCACAAAGTATAGGATGCAAGAGCTTGTACTGTGACCTGTGACAGTTTTACTACAGAATGCACTTTGAAAAACAAAAACAAAACCACAACCAAGCCCCCCCAATTTTGGTAAAATGGGAGAGGATGTCTTTTTTTTTTTTATATAGTACAGAAAGCAAGGCTGCTTATATACTCGCTGTAGGGATATCTGTAATGCTCCATTTTGTGTATAATATATTTTCACATAGTAGAGCATGCTGAAAATACTGTGAAGATCCATATGAACCCTAATTCTTGATTATGAAGTAGCATCTGAGTGGACCAACTAGTCTGGCTACCTTTAGAGAAGCAGAAAAACTCTACCAAGGTAGACTTTGCTTAAATGTTGTTTAAGACTTTAAAATATGCTAATATGTATTAAATCTTTATAGAGGAACTTAAATGCAAAATTAAGTATTGTTAATGGAGGAGTAAATTTACAGTTAAGAGGGAGGATTTTATTTCATGTAAGGCTATAGTAATAGAAGTCTGCTGCCATCCATTTTTTTTGAAACTTGCAGTTTTCGAAGAGCAGTCCAGCCCTGTGTGATGTGAACTCCCCAATGGCTTGTTTAGAATGACAATTTTCTAGGACATTGGAGTTCTTAGTCAATGCCTGCACATGGTTTCCTGGGCAGCAGTGTTAGCTCACGGTGTGTTCATAAGCACAGAGAATGCATTGACTGAAAATTATTGAAGGCACGCGATATAATTAGAGATGGTAAAAGCAGACTTGAAGAGGTGAAGCTCTTTTTTTTTTTTTTTTTTTTTTAAATTTGTGATGGAACTGAAGTTAAATGCTGAGTTAAGATGAATGAATGCAGCACGAAGGTGAGGATGACTTTTTCATACCACTTGGCCAGGTAACACCTGGCTACCTTAGCTGCGGGCTTGCAAATGCCCCATTTGCAGAGTGTTGCAGAGTCTTTCCAGCACTGTTTATCTTGAAAGCCTTCTGAAAAAATATCCCATGATGACTTTGATTTTGCTCTGTATGCTGTTATGACTATGGTCAGCTGAGAGCATTTTCTTTTTTGGGGGGGCGGGGGGGGGGGATCAGAAACCATTTTGTTTAAGGTGACTTAATTTAGCAAGCTTTAGAAATAAACTCTGTGTCCTGAAAACAACTTTGATTAAAGAATGACACAGCAATCTCTAATTGTACAATAAGAAAAAGAAAAAAGTTAAGGGGATTTTTTGTGTACTTACCGGTCTTCGAAGGATTTTTTGCAGGAGAAGGGGAATACCTGGGCTCCAGGAGAGGGACTGGGCTGGTCTTGTGTATTAGTCCTAGCACTGGCAAGAAACTTCCCACAAGTGGTTGGTAGTGATCTTTTTCTTTTTTTTTTTTTTTGTTTTTTAAATTAAAAAATGGGTTTGTATGTCTCACTCCTGTGTTTATAGTGCTGGGGGGGGGGGGGGGGTGGTTTTTGTCTGAAGCTGATTTGATTGGTCATTTTGCCTGCAGGGGGGCTGGTTAACTCTGATCATGTGGAAAAGAATGCTGGTTTGTTAGGAGGGTTTCTTTACCCCAACACAAACCCTTAGCAGCCAAGGAGAAATCCTCAAACACTTGGAGAAGGGTTGCCTTCCCCCTCACCTCCTTAATCAGGATAATTTTTTAGGTTTGTATAATCTTATAGTTTTATGTTGAAGTTGAAAAGGCCACAATTCCCCTGGAAAAGCTGAGTGGATGAAGTTCCCATATTGCTGCTGAAAAACACACACTGTTCTCCAATACTTTGTCCCTAACTGGTGTCAACTACTGTTAGTTTAGGTGAAAAGAGAAACTCTTGTGTCTCACTGTTGCGTGTCTAGTGCCACTTCCTCTTCTCATTAGGTCCCAAGCTCCTGAGTGTTGGTGTTAACAGAAAGGTGAGCTGCAGCTAATATTGCAGCCTATGGTCTCTGGAAGGTGTTGCTGAACTGTAGCTTAATGCTGGTCAGAAGATGTAGATCTGGCCACTTCTCTTCCATTTCCACATTGCTCCTTTGTGAAAACATGGAATTAATCACAGGATTTTGCTAAAGCCTAAGAATGAAACCATGCAGATTAGGTGGGTTGCTGATTCCATGCAGTAAACTAAAGCACTTCCACTTAAGCTATTTTCTCTCTTAATTATTAAATGCGAAGGGTTGTTTGGGGAAGATATTTTAGTTGAATGACTATGCAGAGTGGTCAGCATGCTGGATTACTAAACCAAACTCTGAGGACAGCTTTGTAATACAGTAGTATTTCACACTACTTTTTTTCCCTTGGTGAGCTGCTGATGTGAGGGCTTTGATCGAATGTCAGATGTAAGAGGATCTGAGAAACAAAGGCTGTGGTTGTTTGCAGTAAAACTACTGAAGGCCTGCTGGGAAAATTATTAATGTAGACTTTCCTGCTTAGGAAACAAAATCTTTCTTTTTTTTTTTTCTTTAACCTTCCCCCCCAACCCTGAATTACAAAACATTAATTCTTTGCTTCATTAGTATGGAACATTTTAATACATGTTCAGGCATAGCACTGAAAATTGCGATGGTCATAGTGTGACCTTCAGAACCAAGACAAATAATGTAGTGCAAGGGGACTCCCACCACTGTGGCAAGCCTGTAGGACAATGTGACTTGCCCTTCACCCTTCCCTGTATACTCTAGCAAAGTTGAACTTCTGCTACAGACAGCCTCTTTTATTCACAAGTAGGATTTTTTTTTTTACGGTTTGTAGAAAATAATACTTGTATTTTGTACAGTAGAAAGCATATGGTGTCCAGTCACAGGTTTTCTAATCTGATTCAACTGAATGGATTGACAATCTAACACAATCATACAGCAGATGAAGTAACTATAGTACATGATTTCCAGGTATGTGTTACAGAATTAAACTCTTGTTAATTCTTTTTAATTTACTTGTTCATGACAGTGGATAATGGTCAATTTAGCAAAAAAAAAAGGGAGTGATATTGGAGTAGTATGTCTTTGAGACCTACTATTGAGATTGAGATTTTTATGGAGAGAGAGAAAATGTGAAGCTAGAAATGAGTATCAGAACTTCTGATCTCTGTCACTGACTTCAGTTACAACCAGATCACTTCGATGTACGTATTCCTGTAGTGTCCCTGTCATGTCAAACACTGTCCTAATGAAAGGTAGTCCTTCTGTAGAAACATCATCTTAAGGCCATTTATTTTATTTTTCTGTAAAATGAGCTACGAAATCACACATCTAGGCAAAGTTATCTGAATTCCTTTAAAAACACTAGCTGCAAAGTTTTTTTTCTTTTTATCCTCTTCTTGAGGAAGCGTGTAGCACACAGCAGAAAGAAGAGAGCAAGTCAAAACACTTAATAGACTCTCCTAGTTTTTCCCCTCTTTAGAGGAAACAGTATTGCTGTCAATCATCGCTTTCCTGTTTATTCTCTCCAAACAGTGAGCATGACATAGGAAACGTGGACTGACAGCATGGAGAACAGAAGTTATTTGCCATTCTGTTAGTAAGTCCTCTTCAAAAACCCGTTGCCACAGGGCTATGTCCCAGAATCCCAGTCTTGTTCTTTGCAGTTAGTTTCCCTTCAACTCAGTGTTGCACAGCTGTAGGCTTTTTTGGCTAGATACCACTAGGCTCTATCTGAAGTTTTCTGTAAACACCATTGCTGGCTTTGCGACAGACTTGAACAGAGGTGCCCTTTTAATGTTCCTTCTCTTCAGGAAGTCCAGTCAATTAGTCGAAGGCAAAACCATAGATTGCATTTTAGGTTTTTTTTGTCCTTAAAACATTGCCAAATAATGACTCTGTGACCTAAGTAATCTCAGCTGAAATGAGTGTTCTCAAGTCTAGGAACAGTTTGCAAAGACAATATGTTAGGACTCTGGAAGTTATGGATTTAGATATAAGCTGTAGGAGTATTCCTGTATACAGTTTTGTCAGTCTTTCTGTCACTTGGGTAGCTTGATTTTTTTTTTTCTTTTTTCTTCTGATCCTTAACCTGTAACTGGTTTGTATTTGAAAAGAACTAGTTTCTTGGCTGGTCTGTCTAATGTTGACAATCATCTCATGCCAGATCTGTTTTGACACATACCTTGCTGTCCTTGAATATTGCTTGCTGTGGTGTCCTAGTACCAGAAAACTTAAGTATGTCATGATATGCTGCACTTTCTCTCTTAATTCCACTGAAGTGTGGCATTGAAACAGTCATCTGAAGTGACACACTGGTGTACTGCTGTGTTTAGAAAGGTTTCAGAATCATGAGTGATACCATCCTCAGATAAATATAATGCTGACCCCTTATAATCGATTCTTTTCTTCTTTCTTAGATTTCTAATGCTGTAGAACTTAACATCAGAGGGGGCAGGATCCCACTTGTGTCTGATCTCGGCAAGCAGCATTTGACGTTTTGTCACCTCTGTAGAGATATGTGTTTCATAACCCACAGCAGCAGATGGGGATGCCATTTTCTGCAAGTTCAGAATACAAAACCTGACTTCAGTAGTTCAGTTCTTGGGAGCAAAACCAGCTGTCTTAAGGAATAAGAAAACATGAGTTGCCTTGGGTATATCTATAGCATCTATATATCTGCAGGGGGCGAAGAACATAGGGATATTCAGTGCCGAAGTAGACTTCACAATATTCTTTAGGTAACTTTTTTCCAAATGTTTTTGGAAGAGCAGAAGAGAGCCTGTGAGCTGATAGCTTGCTAGTGTTAAAGAGCAGTCTCCAGAATCTTAAAAAAATGTTATTTCATTTAATTGGGAAAGTCTAAAATCTCTTGAATTAATGTTACTGAATGAACATCACATAATAGCTATGAATTTGATTAAAATAATAGATACATCTCTAAAAATAATATTTTTCTAGTCCCAAAATGGCAAATTGGGTAACTTTTTTCTGTTGGTTGCTGTTTTAGCGAGGAAAAATGAGTGTCTTTTGCTGCAGAATTTAAAAAAAAAAATACTTTTTTCTTATAGCATTTTAAAAATAAGCTCAAAGAATGAGGCATATCCCTTATCGTCTGGTCTTAGGCTCATCTAGTCTGTTGGATTGCAGCACTCTCCTGGGCCACTATCTCTGTGTGTTTTACTTTCAGCTGACTTGGCTGTGTAGCTCTGTCTCCTAGTTTTCTACAATGTGAAGCCCATCCAAGGAGCAATACTGAGAGGCTTCCCTGTACTTCCTGTTACATTTTTCTACATGACTTTTTTCAGAGATCTAAAATGGAAAAAAACCCTGTATTTTCCAGACTTAGATTTTTCTGTCTAGCTTGTTGCCTTCCTTTATTTTCTCTGAAGCATGGGAAAACAGAATGTGGTTGACCTTCATCTGCAAAGGTTTATCCATTCCAGATAAGTAAATTTGCCAACATTGCACCTACCAAATGAAGGGAGTTGGGTGTCTCCAGCAAGCTTGTTTTACTTGGAGCCAGTATCACAAGACAGTGTTTTAAAATACATTGTTTTAAAATTTTTGTTCTCAAA
This sequence comes from Astur gentilis, assembly GCF_929443795.1. Classification (NCBI taxonomy): domain Eukaryota; kingdom Metazoa; phylum Chordata; class Aves; order Accipitriformes; family Accipitridae; genus Astur; species Astur gentilis. The sequence continues at coordinate 16,878,982 of NC_064885.1, forward strand.
GCCCGGCAAGTACAGAAGTGGTCTTTAGCCAGATGTTCCCTTCAATGAAGTAAACGTGTATCTGGGTTATATTAGGCTTCATAGCTGAGATTGCCTGTTGATACTGATGATGTACTTTAAATTAGCCAATTTTCTTTAGCTCTTTACATAGAAACAACATAAGAGGGAAGGTATTTTGGTTACTTTTCTGAGGACCTCAAGTAGTCAGTTGTAGTCATCAGGGTGGCAGAACTCTTGCATCTTAAACATTGGTGTGTTTCCTGCCTCTTCTGTCTACTTGATAGGTCAAGGGCCCTGCCATCTTGAAAATTCTTGTGGAAAGTTGTTCCTGTGACAGTGGTAAAAGGATTTCATGTGAACCTGGAGCTTGGGAAACTGGAAACATCTTGGATTTTGTATGCTGGATTGAATTCAACCTGTACTCTCTCACTATAGTCCCTTCCTAAAACAATATACTGTGGAAAATTTTGAGCTGGAGAAAGAAAAAGGGTTTTTTTTCTCCAGTGTTTTGAGATGGTGAAGAAGGGATGTTGTTTTTTCTCCAAGATATATGCAAAGTCTAAAGACTGTGTTTCCTGTCTCCAGAGTGCAGCATATCTATGTAGGAAGAATTTCTGAGTTCTAAAAGGAGGTTTGATATGCCATAGAATTTCAGGTGCTCTGTTCCCTCATTTTTTCATTGACTGAAAAAGCTGCATGATGTGAAGAAAGGGGAATGTAATCTCCTGTCTTTCCTAAACTAGATTCTTAGAAGTGTCCCTTTCTACCCCAGGAACCTTAGTGTGCAGTCATGCTTTATTTCATTTTTCCTGTCTAAGCAAGCAGGCATACTATACAGTCTTCACCAGATATCATCTTATATATCATCTTATATTTTTGGATTTTAAGACTCTAAGAAGGAAGATTAAGTACACCTTTCTGTAGTACTTGAATACGTGTTTTTTTTGTAAATAAGCACACAATTGCAGGTTAACGCTGGTTAATAGTATCAGTGAAGAAGTGGCATCGCCATGGTTCCTCTAAGAATTCTGGTGCTACACAGCTAAACATATTAAAAGAAATACAAAATCCAGAAGTCCTGAAGCTAGTACTATTTATTTTGCTGGTGGTGTATCCTTGTCAGGATGAATCAACAGTGAAAGCAGCATGTATGTCTACCCTGAGTTACCTGGTGTATGGTGTGGATTCTTTTTATAAAAGCATTTACATCATCCTTTTGTGACAGTGTTGCTCTTCATTAAGTACTTGAGGATTTTATATGCTTTATTTTAAATATAATGTAATGTAAATTAGGAACTAAAAGACTATTCTATCTCTTAAGCTTCTGGTAGACTCGTCCTTGAGCTCAAGCGTAGTTGTTCCTAACTCTTAATATGCTGACCTTGGCCCTCCAGCAGATGGATTCACAGGATAACATTAATACTAATATGTTTTTCTTGTTTAATCCTACTTTAAATTTTCAGTCTTTGCTAAAACATTGCAAGAATGCTGTGCATCATATTGGATTAAATATAGAAGCTGTATCCTTTTTATTATAGAAGTAGCAAATATGTTTAGTTTATATAAAATGTGTGTAATGTTTATGGTTTATTGTATTCCCATTTTCCTTTAGCATGAGATTTTTCATGATACAGCAGTTTATTCTTTCTCTCTGCACACTTTGCCTTCTTTCCTTTTATGTTTCCTTATGTCTTTTAAACTGTTGTCTTTTCCTCCTCTGTCTTTCCTGTCCATGTCATAATTTCTTGTATGCTTTGCTTTAATTCTGTTTTTTTGTTTTGGGTTTTTTTTCCCCTTGGTCTTTCCATCCCAAGGTACATAGGGATGTGGAGGTATTTCCTAAATCTGTGTAACATGTTTTCTTCCATTAACTTCTATTCTTCTCCTAGGTTCCTATCACCACTTCTTGTGCATTTTTGCCTCTAAGGGAGCAAGATTTCAACCCTTTTGTTTCTAGGTTCCTAAACATGGGACACATGTTCACTGGCATGTTTCCTTTGCAGTGAGACCAAACTTTGAGGAAGGTGGGACAGCAACAACAGGGAGGAAGCATGAGTTTATACGCTCTGAGAGCGAGAACTGGCGCATCTTCAGGGAGGAACAAAATGGGGAAGATGATGATGGAGGCTGGCGACTGGCTGGGTCACGGAGAGATGGCGAGAGGTGGCGCCCTCACAGTCCAGGTGAGAGGAGATCTGGAGAAAAACGTGGCCATGGTTATAGGGAAAGGGCCCTGGGTGAATCAGGGCATGGGGAAAGCAGGGGAAAGGGAGGTAGCATGAAGTTTGGGACAAAAATAGGTAATGTTCATGTGATTTCGATCATTGCTGGTTTGGCATACGTGGGGTTCTTGGTCACAAAATGATTAGTGTGAAATTATGTGCCCTTTGTTTTCTTTTTAATGTCTTCAATACCCTCACATCTTTAAGGGAACGATATTTTTCAGGTGTGTACTTCTTGGTGTTGTGCTCCAGGTGTGTATGTGCCTGGTAAAATCAGGGGGCTTTTTAATAATACTCTTTTCTCTGTGGCTGTGATGCCAAGGGGAAAGAAATTACCCACATTAGATAGCATATCTAAAGCTGTGGAGTGATACTGACACTAAACCATTCAAATTGTTGGCCTGCTTTCTAGTTTTCCAGATGTGTTTCCAATGCCAAGAGGGATCCTTGGAAAATATCAAAAGATGTTGCTCTATGCATCCTGTAGTTAGTTACAGGATGTCTTGTTTTCCTGAATTTCAGGCATCTGTTTGGTGTCACTTTACCCTTCCCTGGCTTGACAAAGTCAGTCTGGTTCACTTGCTTTCCAGCACTGAATTGCTAGAGTTGCAGGAGAAATACAACGCTGAGCTTGGTATTTGAGTAGTATAGCTGAAATGTAGTTATTCGTTTATTTATTTATATCCTTCTACTTGGAAAAGATCCTGCTAGCCAGTCATACCTGTTGGGGGATCTTGCTTTTGGCTGCAGAAGGCTTCTGGGGAACCAAGGGAGGATTGTGGCTCTTCTACTGTTACATATTCCTAGGGAAGCAAAGGAAGCATGGGACATCTTGGGGGCTGAGGTGGGCAACTTTTTTTTTTTTTTTTTTTTTCAAGTTAAGTCACACTTGTTCTTACAATGGGTCTATCAACCTTTTCAGCATCCCAAAGGACCTTCAGTACTATAATGGTTGTGAGCAACCATTACCTCTGTTCCTAACCCTCTCCACAGCTACATATTACTCTGTCCTCAAACAACTGTTAGCTTGTACTAAAATATAGCAGTGAGCCCAAGGCTAGATTTATAATCAGATGTTTTTTATTTAGAGCAGGGCTAAGGGGCAAATTTTCAAGAATGTAATTTTCTTTTCTCCAATGTTTGGTCACGATTGTTCATTAGACACTGCTGCTTTGTTATATAGTGCAGATGACATCAGGCTAGCTACGATTGTACCTCATGATGATCAGATGCAGCATGATACTCTGGAGTGGAGTGTTCTGCAAATATAAGCCTGCATGCTTTAGCTTAAAAGGAAGCATAGACCTCAAAGTTCAGAAGTTCATTCATGTCTTGAACTTTTTTGGAAGATGTTCTGAGGAAGGCTTTGAAAATTCATCTTCCATCATAGGAAATATTACTGCTTATTTGAATTTTCGCTGTAGTAGACAACTAACTTAACTTCACTTACAAGTTAGTTTTAGCAGGTATAATAAAAAGCCTGTTCTAAGAATTCTGTGAATCTGCAGAAAAGTTGCTAATTTTGCGAAAGACTGAGTTGACAGCTGTATTGTACTAGTCTCTCAGCTTTGGTTAGAGCTGTATTTGAATTCTTCTGTTAGTAGTAACCACAGGACCATCAAAATGGTTTTAATCACATTCTTGCTTTAAACAATGAGTTTAACTCAAATTGGCATGGCTTAAAGTGCTTCTTTGTACTTATGTTGCTGTTAGGTAATAGTACTAATCATGTGTCCTGCTAAAAATAGAGAAATGTCTTCAGAGTACTGTCGTCATTTGTTTAGCTGGACCTTCCTTTGACTTGGCTCTGCATACTTCCTACTAGATTGTATGCTGCTTGGGTTTTTTTTGTCTTTTGGGTGAGAACAGTTTAGAAGAACGTAGCAGTTGTCAGGCTTGAGTTTATCTTGTTCTGTTGTTAAGCAAAGAATACTTTGATTCCCACAGACCATTGTTTTTCCAGCTTTTGAATTCCTCTTGCTCCTTCAGCTGTGTTTACTGCAGGATGGCTGACCTAAATCTGCTCATTTTGTGCTTTTTTTTAATGGGCACAAACGATCAAGAGGATGGACTGCTGCTGCTGAAGCAGTCTTGTGCCCCTAAGTATAGTTTCCCAGATTCTGCTGTCTGATTTATCGTAGCTCAAGTTAACTTCCTTGACATAGTTGAAGGGATCTGTCATGTGTCCATGCTGTGTTTAAACTGTTCTCTCACATGGCTATGTCTCATATGAAGTAAGGGGATCATCTGAGTGTTGGTAGTAAAGTGAAGAAGCAAATCGGTCAGATTTCTCCGTAAAATAGACAAGCATAATGCTTTTTTTTTCCCTTCTACTTAATTCAGAAGGTTGTAAACTTGTCTTTTTTTTGCAGCATGAAAACTGTCTGGATTGCATGACCAGGCTTTTCCAGTCAGAGTTTATGGGGTTTTCTACTTTTTCTACTAATGTCTGTGCACTGGGACTAGAAGTCTCATGAGAAGATATCTTTCCTTGGCTTATACAATGGAAAAGTTGTTTTGCTAGTTGTTCTGGGTAAACGTACCACTGCTATTGTAGATGTGAAATAGGATCTTTAGACTGGGTTAACTATCTGTAAGAAGAATGTGTTTATAGCTTTAAGTTCACTGGCTGCTTCAAAGTTCTCTTGGCTTTTTTTTTTAATTTATATTTTTAGCCATTTTTTTTTAAGGATTTAGTGACTGCTTACCTAAAAAGCCCCTTCTTTCTGTTGTTCCAGTTCTTGCATTCATACAATGATGGCCCTTTAAATTTGCGGAGCAAGTCCATTTTATCAGATACTTACACAAACCTTTTTTGGTCTCATAACTTGTGAATGACGTATAGATGGTTTTGGTTTTGCTTTTTGTTACCAAGTCATCTTTAAGGAATAGGAAGCATCTCTTCTTGCCTAAAACTTTTCTCTGATACAATTTTGTGTCTTTGCTTAAGCAGTTCTATTAAGATCTCTTTCTGGAAAAGCATTTTAGAGAGGCCTGAGTTTGTAATCTCATATAAAGATATTTTTTTTGGTTGCTGTTTTTTTGAAAGGCTTTTCAAATTCATCCTGGTTCACTCCATTTTTGGAATCAACTGCTGTGAATCAAGTAAACTACTTATCTTTTGGGCATTGTGCTTTGTGCTTCTTGAATATCTTGAAGCAGCTAAAGTACATTTGATAATCTTGCTCTAAAATTGAGTAAAATAAAAATTAGATTCATATATAATATATGCCAAAAAAGTAATGTGTACTATTCCTGTGTCTTTCATTTAGTATTTAGTGGTTTTTTTTAGTATACATTAGAAATTTCTTTTCTGAATTAGAGAATAAAACTTTTAAGCGATAAATAGCTATTAGTAATTGAGACTGAAATGTACTTGGATTTCCTGAAGCAGCCAGTATCCTTTCTTTCACTTGTAATGTCACCATAGGTTGCAAAGGGTAAATTTAGCTTAAAATTGTTTCTTTTAACTTGGAATCTTGATCGTATAACTGCTGCCTAATGATACTACGGGACTGAATTCAAAGCTATGTTTGTGTCCTAACTGTTGGTTAAAAAACTTCAGGTAAGAATTTAAGATTTGTCTTTACTTTTGGCTTGCTTTAAAGATTGGCAGCCCTGTACTTCACACCTGAGTTGCTCACTATACTCTAACTAGGCTTTTATAAACTTTTATTGTTACTAAGAAACAAGGACATGTCTGGTCCACTTATCTCTTCGCCTGTCCACCTAGCTCTGAAAATGTGGGCTGTGAAAAGGAGGCTGTGTGTCTAAATCTTTGGAAGCAGACCATGTGGTAAACAAAGTCTCCATGTTCTTAATTTGAACTTTGAAGATACCTGGAATTAACAAAATGCTTAGAATTCACCTTGAAAAACCATGTTTCTGGGTCCTGCAACGAAGAGCTTGTGCTCCTGGTGTAGGGATGTGAACTGTATAAAAATAATTGAGGCTCTTCTCAATGCCTGGTCTCAAGATGGGCCACTTATGGCTGTATAGAAAGTTTGTACTACCAAAATTTCCTCTTTTATACAAAAGCGAGCTGAAGAAAAGATGCTCAGCTATTTGCAAGCCCCAGGGTAGCAAACAGGCAGAGATATTAATCTGTTTATACAATATGGCATTGCCAGGTTCAGGCCATAGCTCTGTTTTTTCCACGCATTGGGAAACCTGACATGGACATTGCTGGCTGTACTGAGGAGATGTCTGCCTGTGACTTTAATCAGAAATGCAGTATGGTTGTTAGCAACCTCAGAAAAAGCCCTCAGATTCCAAAGGAGGTCCTGGTTTTGATGTGTTGATATTTCTGATGAAGAAGGGGAAGTAAACTTAACACTGCTTCTGATGCCATGTCAGTGGAATTTCACTGTCAGGCCTTTTCTTTCAAGTAGACTCTGTTGTCCTGCTTAGTTGCTGGTTGTTCCTAGAGATGCTTTTGTTCTTCTGAAATTGAGCATTATTTTAATGAGATGTTCATATGTATGACTTTAAAAGAAGTCCCTTAGAAATCTGCACCTCCTGCGTTCAGCCAAAGCTGGAGGCCAGGGTGCTGTGGGCAGAGGTGCACAGGGCGTGATGCAGGCATCCTATTCTGAAGAGGGTGCATGAAATAGTTATTACTTCATAGAATCATAGAATACCAGGTTGGAAAGGGTGTTAAATATCATCTGGTCCAACCTTTCTTGGCTAAAGCACTGTCTAGACGAGATGGCCCAGCACCCTGTCCAGCTGAATCTTAAAAGTGTTCAAAAGTGTACTTGAACTCTCTGGAGTACTTACTCCATTAGTGCATCTTCAGTGAGCCTTTGTCTTTGCTTACATATTTTTTGAGAAGTTACTGGTGAACAGGTGGTTGACATCACAGGCCTAAGGTGTTAAAAAAATACTTTAAAGCAGGCAGAAAAGGTGGCATAAGTGCAAGCTTACTGTGCCTTACTTTGTTCCTTAATGACATTAAAAAGGTTGCTTCAGAACATTGATTTGACAGTGTTGCATACCAAAAATGTTATGTATTTGTTTCCAAGGCATAACTAGAAGCATAGATTAAGTTATACCGTGGAATTATTTGCAAATAAGCAGATATGGTATAGTGAAGTCCTTGTTAAACTCTAATCTGTAGTGTTTCCTTGATAAAATATAATCTTAAAGTTCATAGTGTTTCTAGAAGGAGTTTGTTTCATGTTACTTGTATTTGTGAGACAAAGGTGGATTTTTGCATGGTTAATATTAATAGGGTATTAGGGTTGATGTGGAAACATGGCTCATTCATATGAAGCAAATGGAAAAGTTTCTCTGTACTGTGACTTTTTTGCTAGCTATTTGATAAACAGTGAGTGAGACTGCACTGATTGCACAAATTCTGAGACCAAAAAAAGACATTTTTTCTGGAGAAAAAACCATGACCCCTAAAAACCAAGGTGCTTTCATTTTGGCTTTGCAACTTTCTGGTAAAGATAGCTTCTGTTGGTTGGAAAGCTGTTTACAATCCCTTCACTCCCAGTTTGTTTTCCTTAGCAGATAAGTTTTTTACAGTTTAAACAGCACTATTGCAGTCAGAGGATTTTAAGCTTGGCTGAATGAAGAAATCTTCTGAATAGATAAGAAGGAAAAGTAGAATAAAATTTATATTTGAATTTGGAAAGTTCTCCCCCCCTTTCCTTATCATTCCAAGTTTCGGTATTCCGTGGCTAAAAAATTACTGTTCAAGAGTCTTAACAGTCCTTTCAAAGGTGTTTGAAAAGTTGTCAGTCCATTTTTCAAGTATATGCACAAAAGTGTCTCTGAAGGCAGGAGGAAAAACGCATGGGTGGTTTGTTCAGGATGTGACTTCTACAGATTGCCTAAAAGAAAATATAAAATCTTATACATACAAAGATGCCAAAAAGTTTTAAGTCAATGATTGCTGGTAAATTCAATCAGCATCTAGTGTTGCTTGTCTAATTTTGGTGCTTTTAGATTATGTAGCCCAGCTTTCTTCACTTACATGTTTTTTAATGCTCATAATGCAGTTTATAATGTGGGGATATACAGTGGACAATATTTGAAAGTCTTCTGCTTAATGGTAAGATACTCCTGTTCTTTTCCTTGTCCTTTAAGATGCCTGTTCATAGGTGGATTGTACCCTGTAGGGGCTTCCTGAATTTCTGTCACTGTTTGTCATCTCTTCACCCACCCCTTCACCCTTCCAAGTAAGCTACTACCCCTGGGACTGTCTTGTAAAGTTGCTTTCCCCCCACCTTAGACGGCCCTCGTTCTGCAGGCTGGCGAGAGCACATGGAGCGACGGCGGAGATTTGAATTCGATTTCCGGGAACGAGATGATGAACGGGGTTATCGACGAGTAAGGTGTGGGAGTGGCAGCATGGATGATGACAGGGACAGTCTCCCTGAGTGGTGCTTAGAAGATGCAGAAGAAGAGATGGGAACATTTGACTCCTCTGGAGCGTTTCTCTCTTTAAAGGTGAAAAGCTGTCTTGGGCCCTTTGTTCACTTTGAGCAAATGTCCTGTTACATTGTGTGAATTATGGATGGTTATGTTGGCTTTGTAGAAGGTGCAGAAGGAGCCAATCCCTGAGGAACAGGAGATGGACTTCAGACCTGTGGAGGAAGGTGAAGAAAGATCCGACTCTGAAGGGAGCCACAATGAAGAAGCCAAAGATCATGAAAAGACCACCAAGAAAGAGGGAGAGAAAACAGATAGAGCAGTGGCAGGTAAGGGGGACTTCTCATGCATCTCTTCTATGCTGCAGAGTAGAATTTCTGTTAATTCAGTTACGTAGAACTGTGCAATGTTACAGAAGCAGTGGAAGAAGCAGTCCAAACATCTTCACCAGCTACCAGGTCAGATACTCCACCGAAATCCCAGCCTCCAGACCCGCTGCAGACGAGCCTTTTTGAAAGGAAGGAAGAGTCTGTGCCAGAAAGAACGGAAAAAACAGAAGATAAAGAGAATCGAACGGAGAATACACCGCCAGCCAAAATGTCCAACAGAGGGGAAGGTAATAAATTTGATAGATAAATTTAGTAAGTTTCTATTACTTGTGATTAGTCTTGGCCTCTTTTAAGAGGCAAGTGCTGGATTATGGTGATGGAAAGCTGGAATTCACCAACTGGTCTATAAAAACAAGATTTGTTGGATATGCTGTCTCAAGCGCTTGTAGCACACTGCTACTTCACATTGCAACACAGTCTAGCAAAACATGAGCTAGTTGTAGAGCAGATCAGTCTGGACAAATGTATGTCGCCTGGGAATGGGGTATGGTGAAATGTGCAGTTCTGCACTGTTAGAACTAAACTGTTCCGTGAAGTTAGGTTGGGTGCCTGTGCTGTCAGCAGTACCAATGTGCAGTCATACATACAGGAAAATCTGAAAATACTTTTGCTTTGGTGCGGATTTTGAGCTGTTGAAGGTTTTCTACAATAACTTCTTAAAAATCATTTTCATTTATGTTAAAGATAATGAACTAATTTTAACATTTTTCTTTAGATTTGGCTTCTGTTGCTCAACCTTTGCCACAGATTTCTACAGACACAGCTTCTCCTGCTCATCTTTCCCCTCCTGTTTCCAATTCAAATCCTGCTCTGCGGCCAGTTCAGACACCTGTCACAGCTGCTCCAGGCATGGGCAACATTCCCACTGACCCAGATGATGAAGAGGGCCTCAAACACCTAGAGCAGGTAAAACTTCTCAGATTCCTTTGTTGTTGACAATCGTGAGACTGGAGGAATGTGGAATGCAAAAAATATTTGAAGCCCATAAAAACAGAAATGCAGCTGAAACTTTACACTTCACAATGTATGCTGAAAGTTAATTTTTCCCTCAATTTTTTTTGAGAATAATTCAAGCCTGTCTAGTATTTTTCTGAATAAGGGTGCTATACCTAGTGTTAAAGAGCTAGAGATCCTAGTGTTTATTACCACTGTCAAGTAGCCTTACCATTTGCCTTGAGAAACCCTAAAACAGTATGCCCAATATTGTAATAAAAAAAAGGAGGAAAAAAAAAAAGAAACATATACAAAGTGCAGACTGTGTTTATGAACGTTTAGTGACTGCTGGGATGTAGAGCATTTTTCATGCTAGCGCTCCCATACCTGTTTTGTTTCTTGGCAAGTTGTTTGAAAGCTTTACTTGAGCAGGTGAACTGTGCTTATTCAGGATTGTGACAAGGTGGTAGACTGAGGTCAGGGTTCGTGGTGCAGTTACATCAGTCCTTGGGTTGCCTGTAATTCCTGGTATGCTCTTGAGCACTGGGTAGTACAAAGTTGTATTTGTTGCGCTCATTTTCAAATCTGTAAGCACACATCTAACTCTCATTGCTTGCTGGTTTTGATGTCTCCTGCAGCAAGCAGAGAAAATGGTGGCATACCTGCAGGACAGTGCCCTTGATGATGAAAGACTAGCAGCAAAAATTCAGGAGCACAGAGCAAAAGGTTCCTCTATGCCATTGTTCCATGAAGCCATGCAGAAGTGGTACTACAAAGATCCACAAGGAGAAATTCAGGGTAGGTCTGTGCCCTTTACACTTCCTCTTTTGTTTCACAGAACTGTTAGAGTTCTTCACAAAATTGCCACCAACAGATACTGATGCTTGTTTTTACAGAAGCAGCACAGGGTATTTACCACTCTAGAATTAGGTTTTGAAAATAAATCTTCTACCTGTCACTGCCCCCATCAGCTCAGCATGCCTTATGTCCAGAATTATACTTTATTGTGGCTGAGGTTTGCCATCACTTCGTGTTTCTGTAAATTGAGGTTAGACTAAAACCTGGTTTTCATGCCAATAGTTACTCTGATTTCCAGATAATAGTGGAAACAAAACAAGAACGTGACTGTTCAGTAGCTTGTTGAAGAATCAATGAGAAACACTGAAATCAGTTTTCTAGTCTCAGCTCAAAGATGTGAAGTATTTCAGGGAAGGGTGATTTGCTTAGAATCTAGAGCAGAGAAGACAAGTCTTCACAAGCCTGTGCTCTCATATAATGTCAACGTAAATTGTACTTGCAGCCAGTGCATTATTAGTTCATATAATGCCAACTGTTTCATGCTTGCAGTTTTTGCTTAAGAAATCTCTCTCTTTTTTTAAATGAAATTTGGAGCAGGCCTTTTGTATAGATATGTGCATCTTTGTTTTCAGAAGGTACTTTTCTTTTGGAGGTCTTGGGGCTCTTTTAGTAGCTGCCTCCCAAAAATGCAATCAAGCAGCAAGTTCTTGCTGTACTTTGCTAAGTAGTTGCTAATGCTGTTTAGTGTGAGTGACTTCCTCAGCTATGAGCTCTAGATAGGATTTGTGGGGTTGTTATTTGTCAGATCTGTGCCAATCTCTTGCCTGCAGTTATTACACGTCTTCAGGGTTTTCTTCTCACCACTTTAAGTTTAAAGGATGTTAACCATAAAGCATTTTATTTGCTCAGTCTGCTTTAGACTTATGTTAGTTGCTGCTGGTTGTTTATTGCTCAGTGATGATCTAACAGTTTTTTACTGGAGTGAGTACTTCCTTGAATGTGACCTCCAGAAGTAAACACTACCACATAACTTTTTCTTGGGATACTTCTTGTGGTTTTCATATTCTCTGGGAGGAATTGCCTTCTAAAGATAGTCCTTACAGAGAAGGCAAGAATTACCAAACATTCTTGCTTTTCAGAAGATATTTTTGCAAAACTTGTATTCATGTCATTCATGCTCTGCTAAATAATCTGTTTTGTTATACTGGCTCTGTGTCTGTTTGGATATGTGAAAGTAGTATAGGAGTCCTCCTTTGAAAGGAGCGACTGAAGTTTTTCTGAGGAAAAAGAGGAAGAGTGTAGGTTTTGGAGAAAGGAAAGAGAAACTGATTTCCTCATTATCTTAAAAAATGTAGTTGTCCATTCAGAAGTGGATCTGGTTGTCTGCTAAGTTCCAGAAGCAAAACTTCTATAAAACATGTAAATTCCTCTGATTTGAAGGCAAGAGTTGAAACAGACTAAGACTGTTTAATTATCTGTGCAGTACACGTGGGGAAAGTAGTGCTTGTGCTTTTAGCACTGTCAGCTAGCAGATACTGCTGAGGTCCAAAATGGAAATGGCAACTGTTGTCAACCTGTTGCTGAGCCTGAAGTAGCGAGCTTTGCTAGAAGGCAGGGTGTGTATTTGCTAGACCAAGCTCAGCACCACTGTGGCTGCTTGACTTTCATCTCAGAGCTGACTTATCTCCCTCCAATGCATGGTAAAAGCAGTCATGCACTTTTCATTAGGCTATCTTGGGGGAATGCTGTAGCCACTGTAAAGCTCTAGATATGTGCATTGACACTCCAGCGTTGAATGTACTGTCTGTCCAAGCAAGTGGATTAGAGAGACAGGAATGCCTGATGTACTGTGTTACTTTAACAAGCACCATGCTTTTTCCAGTGTGCTCAACTTGGCTTTACTCCCCGCCCCCCCACCCCCAAATATGTATTGGCTGATTTTATTTCAGGTCCTTTTAGTAATCAGGAGATGGCAGAGTGGTTCCAGGCTGGATACTTCACTATGTCGCTGTTGGTTAAGAGAGCCTGTGATGAGACTTTCCAGCCACTTGGAGACATCATGAAAATGTGGGGCAGGGTTCCCTTCACTCCAGGTCCAGCACCACTTCCACATCTGGTAATTATGTGACAGTTACAGTATTCAAATAGGCCTGTAACAAATGGAAATTGAATTACTTATGTGTCAACTGCTCTGTCTTGGAATTGCAGGTGTTCCAAGCACCAAAGTGGAACTCTTGTGTTAAATTACCTTTTTAAGTGGAGAAAAGACACTCAATTTATAAATGTTTGTTTTGCTACGTCAGTGGCTGGAAGGCTTGGTCCTGTGATACATACAAGTGCTGTGTATTTCACAGTCACCATACTATCGGCTTTGTAAATGTTGATTTCTGTCTAGGTATTCTTCTATTTTCTGTCTTTTCAGTTCAGAATGCAACTTTTACATCGCTTGCATTTGCTATTGCAAATACTACTGTTATTATAAATGTTACTAAAATAGAATGTTTTATTCCTAAATGTAGGGTGAGCTGGACCAAGAACGGCTGACCAGGCAACAAGAGTTGGCCCTGATCCAAATGCAGCACCTCCAGTATCAGCATCTTTTAATACAGTAAGACTGCCAGTCCCAGAGATCTTCCAGTGGCTGTGTTCTGCCCTGCATTTTTAATCACCTGGGTTCAGCTTCTTGTCATTGTTTCCTTGGGCAATGGGGCTGGGAGCACTTCACCTCCAACAGCAATAGCCTGCTTCCACAAACACCAGAGGGTCAATATTCTACAGGATTAGGATGGAGTGTGGCTACCTCAGGCACAGAGTCTTTTTTGGTGTCATGCATAGCTACTTTGGTGAGACCTGCTATATAGGTAGCCATTATGGTGAAACTGAATCCCAGCTATCCTTGTAATGCAGTTTAGATCTGTTGGAGTCAGGCAAAGGCTACGTGTCTTTTGAACTGGTGGTGGAGAAGGCAGAACTTTTGGTCTGGTTGCTCAGCTTTTTGAAGATCAGTGGAAGGTAACTGCTGAAGAAAGCAGTTCATCATCCATTTTGCCACAGTTGTCAGTTGTTCAGTTCTGGCCAGTTCCTAATAACTTGTTTTGCAGGAGCTTGGAGAAGAGAAAGCAATCAGACTTGTTCAAGGGGTCCTCAAAGCATGTGCCATGATTATTATTTTTGAATACTGATTGTCAGCTTACAATTTGATAAGGCAAGAGCCTGCCCCTGTACTAGGAGATGCCTTGATATGCTGGGGAAGAGATTGATTTGTGAGGTGGGCAGTCATCAAAGCCAGGTTAATTTGAGCAATCTGTATGTAATTTATAGAAGAAGGAAAGTACCATTGCATAGCTTACAAGAGAAACATTGGACAGCAATAACCAGTTGTCAGAGTTGAGGGTGAAGAGGAATTTGATTCTGCTCATGGTGTCCAATTTGTTGTGTTCTTATCTTGATTCTTTTCAAGGCCCCATTCTGTGGTTTCCTCTAGTATTTAGCATGTACATGATACAGGTCAGTGGGCATTAGTCCCGGAGAATGAACCTATGCGCAACTTCTGCAACTTGGGCATTATATAAATAAGCAAGTGAACAAATACCAGTGATTCTCTGCTTCTCTTTTGAAGACAACAATATGCACAGGTGCTGGCTCAGCAGCAGAAGGCAGCCCTCTCATCCCAGCAGCAGCAGCAGCTTGCTATTCTCTTGCAGCAGTTCCAGGCCCTGAAGATGAGGTGAGTTACCCCAGACTTGAACTGCATACCATTCTTCCTATACTCTTAACTTGTATATAATGATAATTATAATCTTGTCAGTGGTCCATCCTATTTAAGTTTGCTCATATTTGAGCATTACATATTTTAAACATTGTGTGAATATGAAACTGTTGCAGGATGTCGAATACTTTATATATAAAGGTAGCCTTTACCTCAGAATGTTTATGAAAATGATGAGGAAATCTTGTAGTTGAAATCATACCTTTTTGACAGATCTGTTGTGCTGGTAACAGAATGGCTTTGCCAGTTGAGTTCTGCAGTACTAGATGCTTGTTCCTCAAATTAACCTATAAGCAGCAAATGCAAAACTGTAGCAGTGCCTGGCTTAGCCCTTGACTTGGCAGCAGGGATGAGATGAGCAAGAACTCTGCAAGCAACTAGTGTTGTCCACATCATATTTTTGTTTTAAATAGAGGTGTGGAAGGAAAGGAGTATGTTACAAGTTACTGAATCTCATGCGTGTTCAGAGCACTCTTCTCCCTGGAAGTGGCATGTTGACTCTTCCTGTTGGTATTACAGAATATCTGAACAGAACATGATGCCACCTGTTACAAGGTCTGTGTCAGTGCCGGACACTGGCTCAATATGGGAACTTCAGTCAGCTTCACAACCTACAGGTAAGATGCTTAGCACGTGTCAGATTTGTTGAGAAAAATTCATGGATTAAGAGCCAGCATTTTTGAGGTGATTGCTCCCTTTTTGACACTAGGGGAAATAATTTCTTCATCAGTATTTTTTAACTGGTTCAGGCTACTTTGCCTTGCAGTTTAAATTCCATTTGAGAGCTGTGAAGAATATCGTAGTTTTTCTGATGGTTATGGGTTGCCTTGATCCAAAGGGATTGAGTGTCACATTATAAAGGTGTTCTCCTCTGGGAGGAGTTTGAATAGCTGCTTCTTGTGTAGCATTTTTAGGAAACCCAGCCTTGCTTCAGTAATGGGCAAGCCTTGTTCTACAGGAAGGTGGCTCTCTGCTAAGACTGTGTTACCATGATTTTGGTTCATAAAATGTAGTAACAGCATACACAATTTCCCCCTTTTGGTTGTTTTTTGCTGATGTGCTTACTTTTGCTTGTCAATGTTTGTTTTCTTCACTGTCTAGTCTGGGAAGGAAGCAGTGTCTGGGATCTCCCCATTGATACTGCAGCTCAGGGACCAGCTCTAGAACAACTTCAGCAGCTCGAGAAGGCCAAAGCTGCAAAGGTCAGAAACTGTTTTGTACTGTAAGAAGTTGGGATTGCTGTTCTGCAATGTAACTGTGTTTCCTGAGCCAATGGAAGACTCTTAGCTCTTCAGTCTTTAGGCTACTCTGTACGATTTTGATTAGATTTTCATGGAAAACACTATAAAGAAAATAGGGGTTATAGAAACCAGTTATTAAATCCTTGTGGACTGCTGTTTGGAAATCATTGCTGTGGCAGTACTGCTGATGTCTAAAATAGTGGTTATGTTTTTTACACTTGTGATTAAAACCTATTCACTAGCCACCTCTGTTTTAAAATGGGATCATCATGAGCTGTCATGCCAAAACCTGAGTAGGAGCAGGTAGTCAGTCTCTTAATCCTTGCATCTTTTCACCAGAATTGGTTTGGGGAATCGCAAGAGTCCTGTTTGTCGGGGTTGTTTCACACTTACACTAGTATTAAATTATTTTTTTAGTTTGAACCTGTATGATTCTGTACGTTTCCTGAAACTGGCTATTTTATGATGACTGCAAAGCAACTCGCTACTACCTTCTATAGTCAGAGGTTATTTTAAGGAGCTGATGTAGAAAGACTGACTAGAGAACTGGTGTTTGTTACAGAACAGAAATTGTCAGAAATTGTTCTAGACTATTTCAGGAATCTGACCCCAGTAGGCAGCCAGCTGATAGGTAAAATTACAATTAAAGGAGAGCATCTGTCAGAGGCTTCATCGGTTATGTTGTTACTATAATCTCAGCAGAGTTGCCCTAAGAAATGGTGTAGGAATACGTTACCTGCATCTGAGCATAGTTTTATGTGAATTGTAGCTAGAGCAAGAGAGGAGAGAAGTGGAAATGAGGGCCAAACGAGAGGAAGAGGAGAGGAAAAGGCAGGAGGAGCTTCGGAGGCAACAAGAAGAGCTACTTAGGAGGCAGCAGGAAGATGAGAGGAAACGACGGGAAGAAGAAGAGCTGGCCCGCAGGAAGCAAGTGAGTTTCCTCAATGTAGTTCATCTCTAATTAATTTTAATACTTTATAAAACTCACTTTAAGAATCCTGTGGGGTCTAATTAATCTTTGGTAGGTGTGTGAGAAGACAGTTCTAATATTTTTCATGTGAGTATATGAAATGATCATCTTCTGTTCTTGATTTTAAGTTGAAGAGCCCAAATTGCAATCTGAGAAATGGGCTTTGATGGTTCACTTCAAGATAGGTTTCTGTCTGTGAGCCAAGAGGCTTTATTCTGTGTGGAATATTTCTTCCCAACTTCTTGGTGTCAATATTAGACTATAGTTAGTTGTGCAGATATTGTATGTTTAATCTTTAGTCACCACTTATGCAGTGTAGTGTTTTGATATGGGTATGTTCTGGACTAGACTGGAGCTTAAGCAGCTGTTTCAGATAAATACAATGTAGAAGGATATAGTGGAAAAAGTGATGTATCATTTAGCTTTTTCTTCCTTGTTTTTTCTTTTAACTTAGTAAATCATTTATTCAAAAAAATTATCTGGATTATGTCATGGAGTTTTTCAGCTTTGTTTTCTTCAGTTGATATTTGGGAAAGGAAGGGATATAGTTTGGACAAGCAGATTTGTTTAAATTACGTGATCTGTATTGCAGTAGCAGAATGAATGTAGGACTTGTAGTAGGTTCTCAATCTTACAAGAACACAAAATGGAGACATTATTAGCTTGACGTTTCTAGCATTTACTTCTGAATTCGGTATGGAAGAAAGATTAGTTCTTTAAGTGTTGTAGGAGGGAAAGGCAGTGAAAGTTAGTTTTCACTCTGCGTGTGAAGGATAAGGGCAAGCACATTGTTGAGCTTATTCACTAAGGAGTTAGTAAATGCCCTGTAAAGTAGCACGTGAATAATAGGTGAAAGTAATAAATAATTTTGTCCTTTACAATATTTTCGATGTGCTTTGGTAGGCAGTTGTGAAGCGTGTTTCCTGGTTTAAGAATCAGACACTTCTGAGGAAGCCTCTAGAATCTTTAGCTTTATTTCTAAGATAGTCATAGACCTTAATTCACTCAGTGTTTGGGTTTTGTCACTGAAGATCTATTTTAATAGGCTGCAGTATAATATGTAGTTGGCTTTCATGGTATCTTTAAGAATCAAGTCTATAAATGGCTCCTTGCTTTAATCTATTTTGTGTACAGCAAGTCATTATGGTATACAGTGGAAAAGCATCCGTTGATGCTTGAGTTCAAGCTTTACTGTAGCATTAAAGCAATAATATACTCAAAAGTTGAACTTTTGAGTTAAGTTGCTTTAGATCTGTTTTAATAATAACTAATTTTTCAGCTGATCACCTGGTAACTCAATGTGTGTCATCCATGGTGGCTTCAAATAAGTAGACTTGGGTTGTTTCTTTTCAGACTAACAGTTTTGCTACTATGTGTAACTTCTTAGAAATGTCCATTAAATTCCAAAGTTTTTTGTCCACTTTGGATTTGTACAGTAAACAATCTGACTCCCCATTTCTGAGATGTCATGGGAAATAATTGTTTACAGGGAGGAAGCAGAATGGGGTTGAAAATCAGTAACAGCAAGTATCTTAGTTCATTACCAATGGAATAATTGCCACAATGCTTAATTCTGAGCAGTAATGTCTTGAAAAGGTAAAAAAGAGTTTAAGCATTTCTCTGGAAAGAGAAAATAATACTGTATTCTGTATTTTTTAAAAAACAAACGAAACTGGTCTAATACTTGAATCTGACTTCTGTACTGGAAGGCATTGTAGAATCAGGGATGAACTGATTTATTAGCATGGATTTATACAGAGGAGATGATGCTTAACAAATTTGATTAACTTCTTTTGAGGAGATGACAGTGAGAGCTGAGAGGGGTGAAGCAGTAGACTTAATCTGCCTGGACTTCAGGAAGGCTTTTGATGTAATACTGCATAAAAGACTAGTATATAAGGTTAGTAAATATGCTGTTGATGGTGAATTCTAAATAAAAAAAATAACTAATAGAAATTCAATTCTGTAGGATGAAATGTCATACCAAATGTTGAATCCAGTTCTGTTCATAGTTTTCATCAATGACTTGCACTGTAGAATTGCAAACAGTAATGCCCAGCTTGTGTAGCTCCTGTATTTCTCTTTTGTGTCTGGTCTGATATCTTCTATGTTGTAATGATTGATTGCTTTGAGGAACAAAATTTGAGGTTTAATAATTAGCTAATAATTGTGTTCTCTGAATCGTATCTTTAGTGCTCCATTTCAAGTACCTGGTTCAAAGATGAGATCCACAAAATGAAAAGATTTGTAAGCCCTAGTAACGTGGACAAGTAGAATTGTAGGTGTTACTAACTGAAAAAAAAACTGTAATATTTTATTTAAGAATGCAGAGTCTATTGAAATGAGGATTTTCTGCAATATTATAGATAACTTTTAAAAGCCCTGAAACAAGTTGGCTGTACAGCAAGATGTGTGGTTGAAAACAATTACTAGAAAAGATGCTAAAGAATATTGGGATTCTCTTGGAGCAGGAAGTCAGTGGCAGAAAGCTGGAGAGCTTTGAAAGTTTTTGGTTACATGCTCAAACAAAAACATTGAATAATAATAAGATACAGAAGTAAACATTTAAGGCAACCTTTTCTATAGGTGTGAAGAGTAGGAAAAAAGAATTACATCAGCCATGTGATTCCCAGCTTTTCATAATCTTGCAGATTTTTTTTGTTTTACTCATGTTGGTACAACACTGTTCATCTTCAGTTCTCTAGGGGAGAGAAAGTGGGTTTTTTTCCCTTTTTTAATTGCTGTCATTCAACAGTGTCTCTCCTGGCATGCCTGAGCAAGAAAGAGGTCCCTACAGCTTTATTAATGGCAATTCTAGCCTCATTTCCCAAAGAGAAAGTAGGGCAGAGATGTCAATGAACTGCTGTTGTATAGGAGGACTTGGTGACTTTGTTCATCTCTCTCAGGTACTCCATGTTATGTCAATGGCTAGTGCCGAACATCCCCCCAGCCTGGCTGGCGGCTAGGCATCCTGAGCCGAGATCCTGGTGTGTGGTCTCTAGTCAAACAAAACAGACTGGCACACCTCCAGCCTCCTCAGTAGACTTTTCAGTAAAAGAAACAACAAGCAGAAATTTTTCAGCACTTGTATTGGGGACACTTGATTACTGTGACTTGAGTGCATGTGTCCCAAGGACCAAGTTACAAAAATGGTCTAGGTGTTTTATGTGTTGTGCTTGAAGCTTTTGTGAATATGACAAATCAAGGACTTGATTAGTTGAGAAAACAATTCACAGACTACTGTTTTATGTCCAGCTAGTGGAAGAAAAACTTACTGCACTTACATTTTAGCACTAAACCACTTAAGTGACATACAGGAATATGAATTACTTCTTGGCTTGCAGCCAGCACCTCTTCAGTGCCATAGGATTACTGGTAAAAAAAAAAATTTAAAAAATCTGTCTACCGACAGTTATATTGTAGACATCTGAAGTTAGCCAGGGTCAGAGAAACCTGGTCTAGTTGTTCAGTGAACTGTACTGCAGTTTATCTATGCTGTGTGTATGTGAAGGTTTGGTATCAGATTTAGTAAAAGGGTCTTAGATTTCAGAATTAACTTCCTTGATTTACCAGAGTTCAAAATTTATATCTGTGCTGCAAAATTAGTCTCCCTTCATTCTGTGAATAATGTATTGCTTATAAAAAAACTTGTACGATTGCACAGTACTGATTGTTCAAAAGGAAAATGTATTTATGAAAGCTTTAAAAAGTTCACGTGCAAAAAGTTGGATCTTTAGGTTGAGCTGGTAGGATAAGTCAGAAAGTGGAGAGAAGAATAGGAGGGATGAAAAGCAAAGTGGCCTTAACACAGTTGCTGGACATCAGAGATCAAAAAAGGCAGCAAAACCCAAGGGTATTTTATGCAAGGCAAAGTCAGAACTGGGGCGAAAAGTTGCGCAGATGCACTCCTATTTAACAATATACAGGAAGCCAGGTGAAGGCTGCTTGTGCCCTATTCCTCAAAAAATCAAGTAGCAGAATGGAAAAATTTCTGTTTATCTTGATCTTCAGAGCAGTAGGAAAGGGTGCTGAAATTATATTGACTGAAGTAAATAATTTTGCTACTTGCAAAGCAATTTATTGGAAGCTATTTAAATAATTTAGGGATAGCCCAAAACTGAAGTCCTCAAGACCTTTTGTTACCCATAATATTTAAGTAGTATAGGAAAAGCCCAGTCAAAGCCCTTTCATAGAGTTCCACATCTCCGAGACTTCCAGAGGTTACAGTTTTCTGAAGTGCACTGAGCTGCTTCAGCTTATTTCTGGTGTCTGGATATGTGGTTTGAGTTTTGTAGTGCACTTTAGTCAGTGTTCAGAAACTCGTTATAAGTAGGAAAAGCTTCCAACTTACAGCTGACCCCCTCCCCCCCCCCCCCCCCCCCCCCCCCAAAAAAAAAATGATGTCCACACATAAAAATACATCTATATTTTCAAGTACACTTAGTACATATTGGAAAGAGGAGTCTTACCCTTTGTTTTCATTCTCAACACCATTCTTTTTAAAACCAAAGATATGGAATGATTTCATGTGTTCCTTTTTTCATTAAAATAATTAATTTATGTATGAGATGCACATTGTGTCAAAAAACCTGTTAACATGTGGGTCTGGAGTGTTTAATATAATTGTTTTGGTAGTGCTTAGCCTGGAGCTAAGGAACTTTTCTTGAGGCCATTTATCTGGCCAGACCATGTTGTAGTCTGTGTTCTGATGTGATTCATCAATAAAATGGGATTTATAGATTCACATTTTGTTCCCAACTCCAGGAGGAAGCCCTGAGGCGACAACGAGAGCAGGAAATTGCACTAAGGCGGCAGCGGGAGGAAGAAGAGCGGCAACAACAGGAGGAAGCACTTAGAAGATTGGAAGAGAGAAGAAGAGAAGAGGAGGAAAGACGGCAACGAGAGGAGTTAATTCGTAAACAGGTGAAAAATGGCAGAAGGGAACTATTATATTTAATTATGGAGGCTGCCAGAACGAACAGGCTTTGAAACTTGCATCTGTGCCTGAGGCACCCATCAGTTTTGGTGGAGGAAGGCAAAGTTTGTAGACAGTATCAAGTGAAGGAAAACCAGGTTGTTTATCTGTATCCTGATTTCAGACAAAATAATCAGAATCCAGCCTGCCCTTTAGAAATGTGTTGCATTAGTGTTTTCCTTCATGTTTGAGCCTTAAGAATGGCTTTGCAGCATGGTATTTCTACTCCTTTCTTCAAAAGAAAGGCAGACTAGAGTACAAGAATAATAATTTGTTTTGAATTGTCACTCTCTGAGCCTTTATTATAGAATTGTTATCTTTAATATCACCTGAGATAATGAGTTTTGCCAGTCTTTCTGTACTATGCCAAGACTATACCCATTATAAAAGTTTCAGCTTTTTTCTTCCCTTTTCTTGTCTTACTGTTAACAGGCTTTTTTCCCTTGGGGTCAGCTTTAGAAGTCTATATTGGGGAACTTGAGCTTCCAGCCCCCAAATTGATACTGTCACAGTCCCTAAATCAAACTAATCTTGAAACATGATTGGCTTCACATTAACTTCCAGGTCCATTTCAGAATTGCCAGTTGTTATTTAAAAATTTGTTTTCAGGACCCTCCCTTACAAGACATTCATTGCCATTTCTGTCCCACCACACAGTCATCTCCTTTGTTAGCAGAAGCATCTTTTCCTTTGCAACTCTAGTGTTGAGTAACAACAGTAACCATCACAGTCTTTGTCACCTGTTTTCTTCTTTCATGTCAAAACCTCTTCTTCCTTTAATCCTGTCAAGTTTTTTTCCACTGAAAGTGTAGCAGTACTTGACTGTAAGTAGTATAAGCAGGTAGAAGCTCGGACTGAAAGGTGTGTAACTCCTAGAAGGAAAGTGGCATGAAATTAGCTACTCTGAACTAGGGAGATGTCATTCTCTTCCAAGTTCCTTGGTGGAACAATGGCAAACTTATATTTTTAGGTGGTATAGACCATATTATTGGGCTTTCTTGCCTGACAAATGTAAAGGTAACTGAACAACCTAAACAGCACAGATTACGGATATAAAGGTCTCTGTTCTGTCAGAATGTCGATACCACAGAGTAGGAGTAATTTAGATTTTCTAAGTCTTAGACTTTACTCCTCTTTATGTCCTGGGAAGGAAGAGGAGGCTGCCAAGTGGGCACGTGAAGAGGAGGAAGCCCAACGGCGCCTTGAAGAAAGTCGGCTACGCATGGAAGAAGAGGCAGCCAGACAGCGGCTCGAAGAAGAAGAGCGAAAGCGCAAGGAGCTGGAACTCCAGCGCCAGAAAGAAATAATGAGACAGAGACAGCAGCAGCAGGAGGCTTTACGACGGCTGCAACAACAGCAGCAACAGCAGCAACTTGCACAAATGAAGGTAATGTGTCTCTACAGTTTAACTTCCTCCTTCAGTTCAGTGTAGGAAGTAAAACCACAGCTGATTTCAGGGTTGTCTAGACTAGCTTGAGCAGATTGGGGACGGTTGAACTATATGGAGAAGGAAGAGGGTAAATAGTTGACTGTGAAAAGTGATGGGAGAAACAAGAGGAAGATAAGTTACAAAATAAAAAAGGTTCAGTCGATAGAAGCGTACTAGAAAGGGATTCGCAGATGAGTACAGATGTTTATTCTGCTGCAATGAACAAGGGCCAGTGCAAAGTTTCTAAAGTCTGGAGTTCCTGAAATCTTTGAAATCAAAACTGATGGCTATTTTTCAGGCAGTGATGTGTTACATTATTCTTGATACGCTGTGTCTTTGACCCTATGATAATCAGAGCGCAATTCAAAGAAACGTAGTTTATACGTTGTACTTTTTCATACTTAATTGTACCATTTTATACTTTCCAGTGTTTTGTTAAACTTTAAAGGTGGCCTTTCTTTTCCCTTGTACTGTGGGCTTACACTGATTTTTCATGATTATACTGCAGTGGTATTCTCTAAAATGTTTTGTAATTCCTAATGATGTGTTTTTTGGCCCAGCTCCCTTCATCTTCAACATGGGGTCAGCAATCAA
Source organism: Astur gentilis (assembly GCF_929443795.1). Taxonomy (NCBI): domain Eukaryota; kingdom Metazoa; phylum Chordata; class Aves; order Accipitriformes; family Accipitridae; genus Astur; species Astur gentilis. Next base: position 16,902,683 of record NC_064885.1, read on the forward strand.
ATTCAGGAGCTTGCCAATCCCAGACCACACTGTCATTGGCAGAGATCCAAAAATTAGAAGAAGAACGAGAACGGCAGCTTCGAGAAGAGGTAGTTACTAATAGTAATGGAGTGTAACTTGTTAGAGTGGTCTCAACTATGTGACTGTTTAACTGTCAATAAAGTTATTAGAAGGAATGGTGAGGATGAGGAGTGGGTTTTGAAATAGCATAACTTGGGTAAAATCCTACCTTTTGGGTGTAGGTTCAGTAAACTTGTTTGAAGGTTTTTATAGCTTCTTAATACAAGTATCTGAAAGAAGGGAGAACTGTACTCTTTTAACCCTGGGAGTATAATATGTTCACAAAACAATATAAAATTATTTTACATTTGTACTCTTAATATGTTTGCAGATAAGCACAAGACCAGGGCAGTTTGGGGCAGGGGGAGGGGTTGAAGGGGGCAGGGGGAGCAAGTGATTGGTAGAAGAGAAGGTATTCTTCCAAGACCCCAAATGCTTATCTGGCTGCAGTTATGATTTGACAAATTTACTCTGTCCTAGGCTAATAAACAATTTGTGTTTACTGGTTACTTACTGTCTCCCTTTTTGGAGGAACTGTGATGGCTCAAAAAATAATAGGTCAGCCAAACTCCTCCAGGAGAGAGTGATAGCAGTTTAAAACCAGCTTCCCAGCTAGACTTCTGAATAGTAATGATTTTTTGAAAGTATGGACAAGCTTTTTTGTCTTGTACACAACAGCAAAGGCGTCAGCAGCGTGAACTAATGAAGGCCCTCCAGCAACAGCAGCAGCAACAGCAGCAAAAATTGTCAGGCTGGGGTAATGTCACCAAACCAACAGGCACCACCAAGTCCCTGCTGGAGATACAGCAGGAAGAGGCAAGGCAGATGCAGAAACAGCAGCAACAGCAGCACCAGCAGCCGAACAGAGTCAGAAATACTACGGTATGTATGGTATTTATGTAATCAGTATGCAGAGGGAAACAGTACATGACAGTTCTCCATGTCTATTCACTACTGTTCTGCCAGGTCTGGTGCTAATAACCAGGATCTCTTTGTTATGTTTCAACAGCACTCTAACCTGCACACCAGCATTGGGAATTCAGTGTGGGGCTCCCTAAACACTAATCCCAGCAACCAGTGGGCATCTGATCTAGTCAGTAGCATCTGGAGTAATGCTGATACCAAAAACTCAAACATGGGTTTCTGGGATGATGCAGTGAAGGAAGTGGGACCTCGTAACTCGACCAATAAAAACAAAAGCAATGCCAGCCTCAGGTAGGAATTGGGGAAGGAGCTTTTGCAAAGAAAGGCTACGACTCCTGAGATGATCACTTAGCAGTTATAACATCTTCGTCTGTTTTTCTTTTTTTTTCTGTGTTGCTCAGGATCTGTTTTGACAACAAAAATAGCTAATAGGTGACCATTCACAATTTATTTTGTCATTTACGTAGAAAAATTAGTTGGTTCTTAAACAGCGTTCGCACCTTGTAAACTAGCGAGTCTTGTAACATTGTACTGTATACTGTACTGTTCATAAGCCTGGTAACGTATGATTTATTTTAAGTGTTTTCTTTACCTCAGTAAATCTGTAGGTATTACAAGTAGACAAAACAAGAAGGTGGAAGAAGAGGAGAAGCTGTTGAAATTGTTCCAGGGGGTTAATAAAGCCCAGGATGGATTCACTCAGTGGTGTGAACAGATGCTTCATGCACTCAACACAGCCAACAACTTAGATGGTAAGAGGTGGGGAGGAATGTAAATGATCCACTGTAAGAAACAATATTCAGTTTGTTTCCTGACCAGATAGTTCTGAGGGACAGTAATGACATCAAAGTAATGTTTTTAATGCAGTCAGCAAAATGGCATCATTAAATAGTGGTCTGAAGAACTGGCTGCATCATCTTCTCCATGTTTTTTTTTGGGCTAACTAGCAAATCAGTGGGGATTGGAAACAGATTTGAAGTCTGCCACCCAGAGCTCTGCTGAGGTTTTTCGGTGGTCATGGAAGCATTATCAGGCAGGTGGATGAGGATCCAGTTAACTTTTAAGTGCAGGCCAAATTATCATATGTCCCTGTGCAAAGCTTTTTTTGGTGTGAAACTGGTTGGGTTTTGTACTAATTCTCCTGGAGGGCACACAGAGGAATGCCCAGCCTGAGATCACAAACTGATACCTTCTTGTACTACTGCCTCCAGTGTGAACCTGTGCAAATCCTTGTGCTCCAGCATCTGCACGCTGCAAAGTTGTGGTTCTGTGGGACCCATGAACTTGAGTGGGGAACAAGAGCTGCGCCAAGAGCCAGAATCACCTCACACAATTGCAGTGCCACATCTTCCCTCCTCTTAGAGAGATACTAGAAGTTACTTCTTGGCCTCATCTGTGATGTACTAATTACCTTCATCTGGTGTCTTGGGAGAGGCTGTGGCTCTGCAGGGCCATCATGGGTCATACATCCACAGTGAGCTTCTGTGCTTCCAAGGCTACTTTGTGCCACCGGCAGCAGCCTGTTGTCCTGGTGTCTTCCTGGCTCATGATTTGCTTTGCCCTTCTCCGTGTTAAAATAAAACTCAGTGCAACAAAGTTAGTCTAAGGAAAAAAAGATGGTAAAGATGCCTTGCAAGTGAGCTAGCTGTTGAACTTCAGGTCCTTGCAGGTCAGGTCAGCCACTGTGGAGTGTGATCTGTTGTGCTTCAGCCAAAAAGAGATTGTTCTGATGACAGCTCTGGGAGTAGTATTTTTCATTTGGGCCTGGCATTAAATTTGAACGTTAAAGCTGGCAGCGACTCAAGCTGATGGGCTAACATACCCATAGGATTGTCAGTTTGTTTTTCCTTCTCATCGCATTAGCTGCCTTTCTTATCCTTGCTTTGACTGCAGAATAGATGAAGCATTCTGTCATAGGGCTTTACTGTAGGGAACTTGGAAGGGGAAGCTGTTTGCCATGGCTACTATATAAGTGAATATTTGAAACAGAATTCCAAACTTTGTGTTTATTGCATGCATGTGTTCATGTATCAACATGCATTCCCTCACAGTCTGCCTTCTTCTTGCAGTTCCCACATTTGTTTCTTTCCTGAAGGAAGTGGAGTCTCCCTATGAGGTCCATGATTACATCAGAGCCTATCTTGGAGATACTCCTGAGGCCAAGGAGTTTGCCAAGCAGTTTCTTGAGCGCCGTGCCAAACAGAAAGCCAGTCAGCAGCGGCAACAGCAGCAGCAACAGGTAAATCTTACTCACTACAGACCTTAGGAACAGTGTATAGAGACTATATTTGAGTCTGAAAAGGCTGCATTTCTGCTGGATTGATAGGAGGATGAGCAGGGTTTTACAGGCCATGTGAATAACAGAGAATAAAGCAGATTTCAAATATTTATTGCAGAATCAAGTTTCCTTTATAACTAACAGTTGGGGCCAACTGTAGATCAAATAGTGTCTTAACACACTGATCCAGGATAAGCTTTAGAAAGATGAGGTAGATGTGTTGGATGGATGCATCAGTGGTTAGTGCTGCCACATGTGATGTAGGAAGTGCTTTGGGCTTTCTGAATGTTTTCAATATAAATAAACCAAACTTAATTGCACTTTATAATCCTGCTTTGTTTTTTAGGATTCAGTGTGGGGGATGAACCACAGTTCGCTACATTCGGTCTTTCAGACCAATCAGAGCAACAACCAGCAATCCAATTTTGAGGCTGTGCAGAGTGGGAAGAAAAAGAAGAAACAGAAAATGGTTCGTGCAGATCCCAGCTTGTTAGGTCAGTTTCAATTTTTATAAGTTAATGTTTAGTTTGGGAAAAGCCTTGTGGAGTGTAGAATTCCTGTTAACCTTAAATGGGAATATTGAATTTGAGCAGAAAAGGTAGTTGTTGAAGTGTCTTTAGTATTTGTTTCAGTATTACTATTTTAATGATTCAAAAAAACTCTATATCAGTTTCATGGAAAACTTCTGTTGAACTTTCCCTCATGAAAAGGTCTCTCCAATACCTTGGTTATTACCTGGAAACCTTTAGGTAGTTCAGGGATGTCAGTTAAACTGCCTTTCCTCTTTTGAGTCAACCTATGCCTATTTTATTGAATTAATGAATTTAATGAATTAATAAAGCTTCTCGAGGCTTGCCTTTCTTCCTTCCTACCTTTTTATATGAGCTAACCACCCTAGTCAGAAATTATGGCAAAGATTTTATGGGGAAAAAAAAGTCGAAACGTTGTCATAAGTTTTCAGTTGGAGGCAGTGGAGATGATGACATCATTAGTAGTCCCTCTTATTTGTTTATTTTTATGTTCTCTATTTTAATTTTTATGTGAGAATGGTAGTTAACTAGTGCTTATAGCATTGATGGAAAGGTTTCTTTAAAGTGGCCTTTAAGATACAAGGGTATCATAAGTACCTGAGTAGTGAGCATTGTGGAATGTAATATGGCACTGTAGTATTCCTGTAGAATAAACATGTCTACATTTGTGCTGTGTGATAAAAAGGAAACTAGGGTACTGCACTGGGCTGGTATTTGTTGTGCTGGTGCTACTTAGCTCATTCATGTAAAGCAGCCTGGTATTAACCACTTGGAATTCACTGCTTTTTTTAAGGCTCTGACAGAGCCCTACCTTTGTTTTTTATGTTCCCTTTTTGTTCTTGACAAAATCAGTACTCTTCAGTTAAATCAATCATTTCTGCAATGAAGTATATTGAATTTTTCAGTGGAATCCTAACTTATGCCACCCCTAGGTGCCAATCCAGTGTGTCTGATATGGGTCTTCAGTTGAATAGTTTAAAAACCTGCTCATGTAATGTGAAATCACCACATACAATTAAGTTGTTGCAACTGCAAGAGAAGTAGCACATGCAGCTTCTTAAAAATCAGTACACTTATTACAAATAATTCCAAAACCTTTTAGGTAACATACTGCCACGAGAGGGAGCCAGAATAATTTGCTTAAAACTACTGAACAGAGCACTGTTTATCTGTTGAAGATAATGACTGTCAAAGTGGTTTGTTTTCTAGCCCAGAGCAAGCCTACATAGCAGTCTCAAGACAATGAAATGTCAGGTTTGTGTTTAGTAGCCTTACACAGGAGAACTTTCTCATACTCCATATGAGGTTGGTACAACTGTAGAAATTGGATTTCAGTAGGAAAGTTGCATATGATATACTGGGTTTTTTTCTTGTAGCAAATGTTCTTGCTTTTTTCTCACACTTTTCTCATGTGCATCATGTCCTCAGCACTTACGATTAAAAGGTTGGGTACAAGTTTAGGTGCATCTTGAGCCATCTGCATAGCCCTATATACCTTTGTACATTCTCATGTTGTACTCCTGAGATAAAAGACTGTAAAAAAGCATGGAAATATGTGGAATTAACACTAGATTTCATAGGTAGATGTATTTAGATGTTAAAGTAAGGGGTAGAATTGCTCACACCCCCTGAAATGCTGAGCATTTCACACTTGGATTCTGAGTTCACAAAATGTATATTTCTGCCTCTTGGACCCTATAAGTACAGTGTTGATGAGCACTTCAAAGTACCAGTTGACTCAAATGTGCTCCTTTCCAAGATGTTGCTGAGCCATGTTGCCGCTGTGCCTAGACATGCCTCATACTAGCTCTGCAGATGACATCTTGTGTCAAATGAAAGTTGAAACCAGTCTTCTGCTGATCTGTTTTTAAAGACTAAGTGATACTTACCTAAATAAACAATTGATTGTCTTCGATTTATTAAGGGAAAAAAACAGAAACAGTTTGGATAATTATATCTCTAGCCTTACTGAATTTCCCTCTGAGTTTTTATTTGATAGGTATTATTCACTTTTCTTACACATGCAACAGATGTATTGCATCAAACACAATATACCACATCCAGATTTTTAACACAAGTCCTTCTTGGTTTACAGGGTTTTCAGTGAATGCCTCATCAGAGCGGCTCAATATGGGAGAAATAGAGACTTTGGAAGACTACTGAGCATGTGCAAATCAACTGGCTTTTCCTGCATCTGTTAACCATGGATTCTCCATTTTGGACACAGTACTCTCCACCATGCGTTCTTCTTTGCCTCGCAGTGAATCACAGAATCAATCATCTCAAGCTGCTTCCTCTGGCCCCAGCAAACCCTTTCTGCCCAGGACTGCACAGGCGTTGTTCCTACTGTCAGCCTAGAGTCGAGTGGACTTTGTTCAGAGTCCTGGGAGGGTGGGAGATAGGATTCATTCACAACAAGGCTGATTTGGGCAGCAAGCTTTCACTGTGCTGTGATTTCTTCTGCTGACATACCTAGGGGAAAAAAAATATCAATTGGGATTCTGCAAACCATTGCTTCCCTCTCCTGGTTACTCGTACCACATCCAACATGTGCAGTCATGGAGAGAGAGAGAGAGTTTGTGGTTAACAGATGTTGGTCAAAACCAAAATGCCACACAGATACTGACTTCGTGCTCCATCAGGGCAAGAGGTGCTCTCCCAAGCCAGGAGTTGCATTCATAAGCTAACCTTAGAACTGGCAACAGCAGGAGAGGGGTGGTGGTGGGCGCAGTTTAGCTTGGGTTGGTTTGAAGTTGCACACCCCCTGCCAGCCCTTCTCAGCACATTATTTTTGGAGGGAAAGCTCGAGTCTGTCTTCATTAGGTGGTGATGCTGAAGCTGGTGGAGTTCCCTGTTGGCATACTCCAGCCTTCCTGGACAAGTGGGGACTTCTACTCTGGGAAAAAAAGGGGGTGGCATCTCTTCTTTTAGGTTGAATTGATCCCTTAAATGCTACCTTTGGAGGGTTAGGACCAGTTTATTTTGAGCTCTTTTCCTGCAAATTTGTCTCGTTTAAGAGACAGTAGGATCTTTACTGTGTGGATCTTTAGTCTTTGGTGAGGGTGAACACTGGCTTTCAGATATATACCCCAGCAGTCTTAGCTAGTTGACATGTCAAGCAGTGCTTAGGTTAAGGAGCAGAGATGCCCTTTTGTCATGAAGAGAGACTGTGGAGGGCGAAGTTATGTGCAGTGACAGCCCTGCTTATCTTCTACACCTTAAACTATTTCATGCACCTTCACTGGGATCCATAATCTTTAAGTATTTATGGAATCATAACCTTCCTCTCTCACGGAAATATTAATACCACCTTCCTTTCTCCACCCACCCACATGCACACACACCATGAAAGAAAGAAAATGAAAACTGCCAAATGCACTTAGTTTCAACCCCCTGGTCCCATCTCCCATTCCCAGAGGGTTATAACCTGCCAAGGGAGATACGCTGCAGTTCTGGTGGAGTTGTATAAAGGTGACTGTTGTTCTGTCATCACTGCCTAAAGAAAACAGTTCGAGTTGCTCAAGAGCAGTTTGGCTTTGGATTTTATTTCGTTTGGTTTATTCATTTTTTGGGGTCACCTTTCCCTTCCTCCTCTCTCTTCCCCCTGCCCCCAAACATGTACAGTAACTATACAGAGACTGCTGCAGACTTGTATATAGTTTTTGGATCCAACAGCATGGAGAGACTTGGAACTGTTGCAAATCTGGTCTCCCTGTCTCCTTTGCTTTGTAAATTCATAAAAGGGGGAAGAGGGGTAGTTAAAATGTTTACAAAACTTTAAACTCCCTCTGAACTTTTGCCAGTGTGGGGGGGAAAAAGAGAGAACTTAAATAAAACCTGGTTGTATTATATCTGAGAGAAAACTTTCTGCTTGCTTTTGTCAAAGCTGAGTTTTGAGATAATTCCTGGTGCTAAAACTGACCCAAAACTCGACTTGCATCAGTTTTCATCAAGAAACAACAAGCAAATACACAGGATGTGGAACAACTGCTGCTTTATTTCTTCCCTGGTGAGGAATACCGGTGGGTTTTTTTCTCCTTGATAATTTTAGACTTCAAATAAACACCAGTAAGTTGAGATTGGAAAACTGACAAGAAAGCTTTAATTGCACCCCCCTGTACAGAAACATGTGCGTTCACGCTTGTGGTGTTTATGCAGGAGAGATCAAACCACGGTTGGTTTTCTGTTAATACAAACATTCAGCCATTGAGCCTTTTTTTGCCAGTCAGTAACCACCCCAACCATTCCAATTCCCTTCCCTAAATGACAGGGTTTATTTCTCCCCCCAGCGTCAAGTCCACATGGACACCTGGTAGGCTTCCCTTTAGACAAAATCTTATTTTCCTTTTTTTCTACTTGCTGCTTGTTTTTGTGTGAAAAATCCCAGTAAAAGATAATGATAAATGCTGTCTACCATTCACGTGACCACAAAGAATGTGAAGTCATTATGCTAAGACCCAATTTACACAGTAACTTTGCATTATGTTTAGGTAATGTCTTGGAGAGAACAGTGCATGTTTAGGCTGATAATTTGACTTTGTTTTAATATCTTCTTTTTTTGTGTGTGTGTATATAAGGTGTCTGGTTCATAACTACTTTCTGTTTTTTAATGGTATGATCTAATTTCTACAAGCTAATTTTGGACTACTCTATACTGTGTAACAAATAGGGAAAAGCCTGTTAATTTCCAGCTCAGCTGGGGAGCAGGAAAGGAACAGTTCATGGATTGCTAAATGAAAGCACAGAAGTGCAAGCAGGGAAAATGTGCAATAATTTGTCAAACCCGTGAGGACCTTGGTCCACTTCTGAGAGTTTGTAGATAAGACCTGTGGGGAAGATCTTGTTTGTAATATTTTAATATTCTGGCTTCTGTATTTAGTACAAAGGTAAGACACTGGCACATTCAGATTGTATGCTCAGGTGACTGCCCTGTAATATTGTGTGACAAACAGGGCCTTTTTCTGTAGCGAATGTCATTTGGATCAGTAGGAATGGGAAAATTAGGAGCTACAGCTTTGTATCTGCTGCTGGATATATATTTTTGCACTTCCAGCTCCTTTTCAGATGGAACGTGAACCTGGAAAGCTAACGGGGCTCTGATCCAAGTTTGACTGATGATGTTGAATTTGATGCTAGAGATGTCTGAGGTTTCTTTTGAGCACATTTCACCAGGTTACTTCCTAACTTGTCATTTTGCTGCAGGGACAGCGGTCACTCCTCTTTGTTTTTCCTGCTTCCCCTCGCAGCCAGGCACTTTTGCAAAGAACTGCAGCAAGCAGAATGGTTTAAAAGGACACCTGAACTCTATCTGGCTGCCTGTCAGAGAAAGCCAAAAAGCAAAGAGATCTCGTAGCAGAAAAATCTTGATTCTGAAATTTAAGACTAAACTACTCATGTCATATTCTCAGAACATAAAGAACTGACATTGGGGGTGTTTATGTACTTTATTACATGTTTTTCTGAACGGAAACTGTGAAGTATTTCATCCTCATATCAACTTAAAAAAATTCTAGTGACATTCTTCTGTCCTCTGATGATAATCTGGAGTGTTCCCCTTTTTATACACTTCATCCTTTCCCAAGTCTCTATCAGTGCAAATGTGATTTGAAACAAACCTCAGTTTTCTCTGCTGTGAACTTTCTACAAGCCCACTTGGAGGGGAGGGACAGAGTGGCAGAGGGTGGCGGGAGGAGGTGGTAGTGTCTGTGCAGTTCAGGTCCGAGGAGGATGCTGGCCTTGCCTGACAAAGGTGACTCTCCTGGAAGACTTAACAAGATTTGGACAGGCAGTTCTGCCAGCAGAGACCACACGTGGCTCCTAGTTCACCTCTGTAAGTATTATGCCTAGAAAACAAGGATGCCACGGAGCCGCTCTGGCTCTGTTTCAGAGCATTTTAGCCTGCAAACATTGAGGCCCTTGTTCTTTGCTGCACCCACCCTGGAAAGACCACTGCCACCCTGCACGCTGAGGAGAGACCAAAGCCCTTGAGCGGTCTGCTCGGTTTTGGGGTTACCTGCCCCAATGGGTCCTGTGTTATTTCCCATGTCATGAGGTGGCCAGCTGGAGGGAAAGCATTCCAGGAGCATCCCTGTGTCCTCTGGGAAGGGCTTACCAACAACTGCTCGTGTGTGTGCTGGCCTGGCAGGGTGACGGATGCCTAACAGCTTGACTGCCTATGGGGTTTTAGGCACAAATTTTAGAGGGTGGAGCTGCTTTCGGGAGGAGGTGTGCTCTAGAAGTCAGAGTGAGTGAGTCTCTGCTGGGCTTTGCACTCTCTTTCCACTTGCTGTTGTAAAGGAATTTTTTTTTTTTTTTACCTGACTGGACAAAATTTTTATTATACCAGTGAAATTTCCAAGTTGTTTCATACTTTGAAGAATTTTAAGAATTCCTGCCGATGCTTTTCCTGAGGGAAGCCATGCCCTACCACAGAGTCCTTCACCTGGTCCTGCTAACGCTGTGCGGCATCCTGGTCCCTGCTGTGCTGGCAGGTAAGCAGCTTTGTTTGCATTTAAAGCCCAAAAGTATGGGAGATCTTTTACTAACCTGCTTCTCTCTCCTTTCCCTCCCCTAAAAAAGGTCTGTAAGTATTAAGTTATAATTGATTAATGGAAACTAGCTTTGTCATCAGTGGCTGGTGGTAAGAATATATTCTCCATAGTTTTTCCTAAGCAGAACAGCAGTAGCACTTAAGTGACCATTAGTGGCAGTAGATCAGTAAACAGATGGGTCAACACTAGATGGAGTGGTCTCAGCAGCTGATGGGACAGGCTGTCTGTCACCTTGTAATGGTAGGAAGAGGTTACAATTTGTGAAAAGAAACTCTGGCTAAAGCCTGCATGCCAATTTCTGGTTCCTTCTACGCATTCTGCTACAGCAGAGCACTTTACAACAGCTGCTCTAAGTAGAAATATGTCTATGGAAACATTTAGCTCTGTCAAAAGCAGAGGTGTGCATCTAAGCTGAATTTGCCCAGAGCTGGGTGTGCTGAGGCAGACAGCAGTGCTAGGAAGGTACATGGCTCTGACTCTAGTTCAGTGAGGTGATGGGAGGAGGAATAGGTGAGACACCTGTTCTGTGAGGTGCTGTTTTTTAAGGAGATGGCTAGTAATTGCAGCCTTACCTGCTCCTGCCTTTAGCAGGCTGTGCTGGCTGAGGGGAGCCAAGGGCAGAGCCACCTTCAAGGGCTGGCTGGTCTGAGGGGGGTTTTACAAATGAGGAATAACTGGCTTCCAAACTGACTCCATAGATGGGCTCTGAGTGTACATACGGGTGGGCACTCCTATGGGGAGCTGCTTCCCTCAAAGCCTCTTCCTTTAAGCAGAGGCAAGGCTGAAGAGATGGCTCAGGCCCAAGATAATGGGCAGAAGCACAGCGCTTGTTTTCCTGAATTCCCGTCCTTCCTTCCAAGACGTGGTGCAAGGCTGGATTGCAGTTCCCTCCCAGTTTGTTCTGAGCATCTTGCCTAGCAGGGGGATCCTGGCTAGCTGTCTAGCCAATGAAATTATTTTTTTGTAAAGGAGCTTTCACATGGGTGGGGGAATTTATCACAGCGCCTAGCTGGAACATCTGTGGGTGCAAGAACAGGATTACTGTAGCTGGCATTTCCCCCACAGGTCCTCCCCTCGTAGGACACCACCTTGCTGGGAAACCTTTAAAGTAGTGAAGAAACAAGCACTAAAAAGTGGATGTTTTCCTTCTCAAACCCTGAGCTTTGATTTTTGGGTAGTGGAACATTAATTGCTTAAGCATAGTTTCAGTTTGTAGCTTTCTCATGCTCCCAGAAGCAGTGGCAGTGCTCTTCCCCTAAACCAGGTAAGGTCTTTTCTTAAGTGCTAACAGTATTTCACTCTTCTACAGAAAGTGACTCATTTCCAGTGAAAATTTAATCTGTTCCCTCTCTGAGCTAGGATTTCCTTTATGCTATTTTAAGTTTCCACTATTTGGTGCACATTTGCTCTCCCCCCTGCCTTGCCAGCTTTCCTGTGTACTTGCTCTTGGGTCAGCATTGAAGCTGTGGTTTGTACCCTGTGTCACTTCGCTCCTGTGAAATACTCCAAGTTCACTTGATTCCTGTACTGGGTGAGATGCACTCATGCAGTGAGGCCAGTAGCTCTTGACGAGCTTTGTACTGATGAATACAACATTTGGGTCCGGGGACATAGGAGAGGCTCTGTACTTCCTCTGTGGCATTTTAGAGGCTTGAGGTCTCTAAGAAGTTTGTTCTTCTCTGCTGCCCCAAAGCGGGACATGAGGGGACCAGCCTGTATGGTAAGCCATCCCTGGAGCAGAATGGTTTTCTGCTGCATTTGGAGTGGAGAGTTACCTACCCACAATACAGGGGCTTTCAGTGTGTAGTGGAATTTTTTCTGCTTTTCACCCCATTAGAAAAGGAAATTTCCTGCCTTGTGCAGACAAAGAAGGGAAGGGCACACAGACAGCCCTCTGCTCTCTGTGCATACACATGCAGCCCTGCCTTTCTGTAAACAAGTTTGTTTAACATTCATCAGAACCGCAGTGCTCTGTGCTGCTCCACACTCAAGCTCCTGGCGCTCGCACATCACAGGCTACCCTTTGTGCTCCCTATGAAGGCCTCTTTTCATCCCTGCCCTGGCCCTGTGCCCACTGTGGCTACCTAGGGCTGGGCAGCCCGTTGCTGGCCTCAAGAGTTCACGCAGCTCCTGCCCTCCCATCTCAGCACCTCGTACTTTGCGTAGCAAAGCCCTTCACGGTGGGCAGAAGCGGAGTCTGCCTTGGAGAGGGCTGCAGCTGATGCCAGCCATGCAGACCCAAGGTCCAGAATGAGTCTTCCCTTCCTTGTTGGATTTAATTTTATTACAGTGGGGTCTCAGCTACCTAGTGCCAAAAGACTCTAAGTGCTCAAGAGTTCAGCGAGACATGAAGGACCTTGCTGGCAGCTGAGGTTCCCATCTGGGTGTAGCAGTCAGAGCACTTTTGGGGTGCTGGTGGGTTGTGTACCTTGATCGGGCTTCTTGCCTAGCCAGTCTGCTTTCCTGGATGGCGTGGTCAGAGCCCTGCAACTGGAGACAGCATGAATTTCTCCTCCAAGTTACTGAGCTTTTTCCAATATCCCATTTGTCAAAGATGGGCAAACAACCGACCAAGTCTTTAACCCTCTTTGTCCACATCATCTTGGTGCAATAGGAGACAGAGCCGCTTCAAGGACTTTCTGCACACCCAAATCTTCTCCGCTGTTGCTTTCTCCAAACCCAGGTGGCACATAGGCCTAGAGCACAGGAGGTTTGTGAATTGTTGATTTTTATTTTTTCTATCAGCAAAACCAGTTTAAATTCATAGAATGGATTCAGAGCTCCAAGTGAAGTGGAAGTTAGTAAAAAGCCTTTGCAAGGCCTTGGCTTCTGAATCATGTATATTTAGTATCTAAACTCTGATGTGAGCTCATGAATTTCATTGTTTTCAGCTAATGTGGAAGTATGTTACACTGCAGTAGTACATCAGAATGTGTACAGGAGAAAAAAGCAGCAGAGCAGGAGATGTGCAGAACAAAAATGTACAGGAGAAGACCTTGTCCAAGGACATCTTTCTGTAGTGTGTCTTCATTCTCAACAGTAGGAGAGCAAAAGACTATTAGGAAGTTTTTAAAGTTAAGTACTAGAATGTGAGAAGTAGTAAATAGGTTTTGTCAGGCAAATTTCTTAAAGATGTGGTTGTTCCAACAGGTCTGTCCAGACTTACAGCAGCTCTTTGTAGTCCATTACTCAGGCTTGCTCTGCACCAACACTCCTTATAAATTACTGACACTAGTATCTGTTCCTGACTAAGGTTACTGGGTTAGAGGTGGAGAGTGAGGACGATGAGCTGCTGAAACCAGCTTGTACAAGGAAGAGTATTGGTCATGGGTGAGTAGTCTCCAGGGATGAATGCATTAGGCGGCCACATCTGCCTGCCTTGAGGTCTTGCAGTCTGCTGGGGGAGGTTCTGATTGTTCGGGGCTATCTCGAAGGATCTGTCAGATTTGATCGGTTTCCTCAAGAGCTGTCACTTGTGGAGACTTTTCCAGTCTTATCTTTCAGCCACCGAGTATCTGGGGCACTGGCTACCATGTCACTATGCATGGCAGGTCACCCCGCTTTCTTCTCACTAAGCACAGAAATAGCAGTTTCGTCAAGTTCCCTTTGGTGTCATCCCTTCTAGATCTTGCTGCAGCCCATGTAGCTCAAGTCCTGCTGGATCTCTGCATCATTCAGAAAACTCATGGTGTATTTCTTTATGGTGTAGTAACTGGATAATTTCTTCCCTTTTCCTGGCCTCAGTTGTAACTAACCTGTGCTGGAGAGAGGGAGAAGACACAATGCAGTATAGATATTTCCCTAAAATAAGGCAAGGAAGAGGGAAGGAAGAGGAGCTATCTTCCACCTGGCCTGTTGCACAACACTGGAATACTTTTAGTCCCTTTTTCCCAGGCTCCATCTCTGCTCAGTAAACCCCTGATAACTAAGGTTATTCCAAGTCTTTCTCTTAAGTGCTCCCAAGTTCTGGTTTTACCAAGTGGATTTCACTGGTAGCCTGTGAAGCAACAGTTGCCCTGGGTCTGTGCTCTAGTGCTGAGACAGGGTTAATGCTGGGGGAGAGCTCGTTTTTGCCATGGGGTCAAGGTTTCTCTCCCTTCAGAGCACCCGACGCCGAGGCACAAAGCCTCAGCAGTGCTGGGGTTACCCATGTGTGTCAGCAGCCTGGTAGCCCCTCTGTGTCCCTGCCTGCTGCCCCTGCTGAGTTGCTCCAGGGGAAACAAACCATGCGAGTACACCAGGTGGGTTTTCCTAGAGATGGGACTGGTCCAAAGGCTGATGCCACCACAGCTAATGCATGGCTCTCACCCAGATGTTAAACATCTGGTCTTGTGATGGACAACGTGTTTTGAACATGTTTCTCGGTAGTTCTTTATTTCTATGAAGTTCTTGGGTGAACAGGAAAGCCATGTGCTACTTTGCCTTTGATATTTGGGCACCAACCCTTGACTGTACCCCCTCACTTGAGATTGCAATGTGTCTGGGGTTTTTGTAAAAGTAAAAAATGCTGTGCCCTGCCCCAAGGCCACGGAGGTCCTGTGAGACTTGCCCTTTCCCTGTGAAAGACTGCCACCGGATCTGGAGCTGTCACTTAGGCATTTGTTCAGGCACATAGACCGCATCCTCCTTGTTGCAGTCAGGGTGACAGTAACTGTGCAGGTGGGCAGGCCTGGCTGCTCTGGTGCTGCTTTTCTTGTAGTTTGTATTTGGAGCCCCAGTCTCCTGTTTGTGCACAGAGAAACTGAGCCCAGGAGGGAGAGGGACTTGCGGTGCCCACACAAAATGTTGGCAGCAGAGCAGAGAACTGAACCTCCTGAGTCAAGTCCCATGCCTGTACTTAGAGCCTGTCCTGTCATTTTCCAGTCACCCTCATGTCCCACTTAAACATGTGAAACCTTATTAATAGCGTGTGTGTGTTGGGCTTTGGTGCCTAACACACACTCTTGTCCTTCTCCCTTGCCTTTCTTGCTTTTATCAGAGGACTGAAATGGGAGTGTGGCATATAATGCTGCTATGGTAGAGATCTGCTGCTCTCAGCCAGTGGCTGTGGAAGGGAGCAGGCGTGACTTCCCTATTGTTAAAGAAACCCACTGGATGTGGGGGGATGTTTGGATGGGTGGTTGGGCTTCTCAAACAGGCAGGAATGGAGGCATGTGAGGACACAAGCTGTTAGCTTAGGAGGGAAAATCAAAGGCGAGTCTTGGAAAGAAAAGTGCTGGACACAAACAGGTGCTCTCCCAGGCTACAGCGGTTTGCTCCAGAGAGAGCAAACTCTGGGGATGGTGCTTGCATTTGGTGTTGTGTTCCCCCACCCCGTGTGCCTGCTGCAGGGCTCTCGGCATCTGCTCTACCAGCATTGAGGTGCAAGAACCAAAAAGGAGACCCAGCAGTAAGCCCTGGCTCTTGGTGTTGTTCAGATGCAGGTACTTCACTTCATGCACGTCTGCGACTGCTGCTGCTTCTGAGCTGACAACTCCTGTTTAGTGAGGCACTAGACCTGACTGAAAGGAGTTGTGTTTCCCTTGGTTGAAGCGCCGTTAAGGTAAAACCACAAGAACTCAGGACAGAAAATGCATGTTTAGCACAGTCTGCCCTTTCTGTGAAGGTGAACTGAAAGCATGTTTTAATCAGATGAGGGGCGTTAACAAAATACATATCCAGCAGCCATCCAGGATTCTAGCCAGGTCTTAAAAATCACTGAGATCATAAACAGATTAGACAGTTTCCTCTTTACTTGGCTATCAAAAATAAGCTCTGTGCCCTGCTTAGAGAGCTGCAATAAATTTTTCAGGAATTAGATGCACCCGGGGACAGAAGAGACTCTCTGGGACCTGTGGGTCTGGTTAGAAAAAGAGCTTTTGCATTACAGTTGGAAGGAGTAGTGCTCTTCCTCTTCCCTTTGAGAATGGGGAGTTGGGAAGACCCTGTCCAGGTCCTACAGCCTCCCTGGATGGTGCCTGTTTCTGTTAAAGATCATCTGAGCTAATGCCTTTCCCCTGGTCAGATGCGAGGGGTACGCCCAGCTCTTTTGGCTTTGGAGAGAAAAACATTCCTGGGAAATGCAACAATGGCTTCCTCCCAGCGTGGTGTTCTCTTGCCAGATGGGAACAGCTGCAGTGTTGGTGCTGGCCCCGGTGGTGTTGACACAGTCAAGAAGATTGTATCTGGAGTGTAGCTCTTCTGTGCAGAGTTTCTCCACTTGCGAAAGCAGCCTGGAACCAGGGCTTCAAAAGCATTACGTACATTTGGTCTGTGCCTGAACCAACAGCTACCTAATGCCACCATTGGTAACTAAATGGCTCTGGCTCTGCTTGGTTCCTTTCCCTGTTGTTCTAACTACATTTACCCACTAAATTCTGTATTTCCTCCTGATCTGTCCTCTGGTAGCTAAACCACAGGATTTATAGAAGAGAGGTCCACTGGAAATGGCACTTTCTGGAAGAGCCTCCAGATGGGATGCGAGTCTCCAGCTCTGCTGGTTGGTTTTGCAGGACAGGTTAGGAAGGGCCCTGCAAAGGGCTCAGGTGTTTCTGGGGAGCCCTCATGGAGCACAAACCTCTTGTGTGTTCATACCGGGGATGCAAGATGCTGCCTCTGATGCAGTGACCACAGATGTACCAAGCGGGCGAGGACATGGTATTCACAGTGACTCCCGGCTTCTCCCCAGGGTGGGTCAGCCAGCCAGAGCAGGCTGGTGTCTGCCTGGCTTAACTGGCACAGGCCTCAAACCAGGGGCTAATTTGTCTCTCTCATTGCTCATTGGGCCAGACTTGAATGTGGCAGCTGTCTCACTGAAAATCCTGTAGCTTTTGTGGCTGTAGAAAGGACTTTCAAAACTGGTCTAGAACCCTGGTGTGTTCCTGTGTCTGCAGGCAGCCTCAAATAGCTTCAGGGATGGTGGGAGCTACTCTTTGATGTGAGCCCTGTGGTAAGTCCTATCAGTGGGTTTGTACAGGCAGCAGAGGTGAGTGTTTTGGTGTTGGTCCTCCTGTTCCTTTTGATGCAGGGCTCCTATAGGAGAACAAAGTGTGGTGGAGCCCATTAGTGTCAATTCCTCAGCTCGCTCTCCTCCCACAAAGTGCCGGCTGCCTGTGGGAGGTAAGGAGGGCTCTGGTTACTTAAAGCTGGGGCTGATGCGCTGCCACTTCTCTTGCTGGGCCAGGGAGAGCCTGGGACAAGTGTTTGAGTGTCCCTGGTACACTGAGAGACACTGTGCCAGAGCCGGGGTGCCTGGGGATGCCTCTGTGCCTTCCCCCAGGGAGCCCAGGCTGCTTGCTCTGGTTCCTCTGATGCCCTCTTCCTGGCCTTGATAACCACTGTGTCAGTTCAGGTGGGCCCTGGTGCTGGATGCTGTTCGTTTTCCTCCCCCTCCTTTTTTCCCCATCCCAGTGCAACATTCCCGGCGGTTTCGGCAAGGAGCTGTGGAATGTCTCCTGCTCCCATAGGGCTCACCTGAACAAGCTGGTCATTGACAGTGCTCAGCTGAGCCACACACAGACAGGCAGGGCTCTCTGGTTTGGTCCCTGACCCCACAGGGGGAAGAAATAACAGGAGGTGAATGGTAACATCAAACAGAGCCCAGCCCAGCTTTCATCTCCCTGGCATGGCATGGAGCTAGGGCAGAGGGAAGTTGAGGCTCTGGGGCTCCTGTCTGGGGGAGCGGTATCCTGCACAGTGGCAGCGCCTCTGGCATCCTATGCTGTGTAGGTTGGTGGTGCAGGACAGAAAGGCCCTGAGATGCTGTGAATTTGGCCAGCACAGGTGGCTGGCTGGTCTCTGCCTGTTTCAGGAATGTGACAGCCCCTCCCAGGCCAGTCCCATGGGCATCTGTGAGCAAACTGGCTGTGGATATTCATGCAGGGCCTGTTTTTGCACAAGCAGAGGTGGCATGGTTGTGGGGATCTCCCTGTCATCCCCTGGGTGCTGTATGTACACCAGGTTGCCACAAAAGCCTATGGCAGTGTGGTTTCACCCCGGGGCACGGGCATTGCCTTCGGCTGCTCTGGGTGTTGGTGTTCTGCGGAGGTGGTGCCCTCCCAGAGGTGGGCTCTGCCCCACTGGGTTTCTCAGCCCTCAGGTCACCGTCCATCTATCCTGGCACACTCGGCAGGCGGCTGGAGCCCACGGACCTGCTGAGCTGCTGCTGTCACCAGCAGCCTGGCCGGGGCCACCCACACCCCTGAGTGACCATGGGTGCTTGTCTCCCAGCAGAGTACCCGCAGGGCCCAGTCCCCACCCTCTGGAACGAGCCACCTGAGCTGCCCTCTGGAGCTGGCCCCTTTGACGCCGCCACCACCACAGCCCAGCTCTCAGACGCCACCGCTTTCCCCCTGTACACTTCTGAGCTGGAGCCTGAGGACACAACCCACCTGCACCGGCTGGATGCCGGGGACGGTACGTGACTGCGTGATGGGCTGCCAGTGGGTTGCTCCTGCAGCGCCTCGGGATGTCCTCACTGTAGATTTGCTCTTTATGGGTCTATTGCCTTCCAGGAGGCATTTGAGCCTCCAGAGGTGGCCTGTCCCCAGCCCACACTGCTGCAGGGGGGGAAGACTGCCTGCATCACCTGCTCAGGGAAACTTCCCTGCCAAAAAGCCTCCACTGTGGAGTGCTTGCCAGCCCCAGAGCAGCTGCTGAGACCTTTCTTCCTGCCCTGGGTCTGACCCATCACAGCAGTTACCTGCAGAAAGTGCCCTGAGCACAGGCATGGCTCTCCAGGGCAAGAGCGTGCTTAAAGCTCTTTAAACAGGGAATGTGAGCACCTTTCCTGGCTTCTACCTACAGCAAACACCTGCTGTGATGTGGTTCTGCAACAAGCAAAGCAACTCTTGGTGCAGGTGTTTAACAGGAAACCCTGAGCACCAAAGACCCACTTTGTGGCAGCTGTCCTTGTCACCAGGAGCCGGTGAAAGGGAGGCAATGGCTGGCTCCAGCCCCCTGCCCAAGGGCTTGATGCCGCTGGGGCACAGGACCACACCTTGGCTGCATCGGGACATGGGACCAGGGCCACTATGGCCAACGCAGGGAGCTCTGGGGCAGGAGTGTGGCCCGATGCCTGGGGACGTGCTGGGTGTGGGGGTGATCCCCATAGCCCTTCCCATCTGGGACCCACTGGCTCTGCCAACCTCACATCACCTTGTTCTCTGTCCCTGCAGGCTCACTGGGGCCCGGAGCTATCGGTGCCATTGTCATCGCCTCCCTCCTGGGTACGTCTGTGCTTGTGGCCTTGGTCGTCATCACGCTGAGAAAGTTCTTGGCCTCCTGAACTCAATAAAAGATTTTTCTGTAACACAACCCGTCTCCTGCCCTCAGCTGCTCCTGCTCTCCATCTGCCTGGGGCCCCCTAGGGAGAAATGCCGCTGTGGATGCGGCAAAGGGCACTCCAGACTCTTTGCTGGGCAGCAGAGCTGCACCCCAAAAGCACTCCTAGCATGTGGGTCTCCTGGGTGCATGCACACCCGGCAGGCTCAACTACAGCAAGCACTGTTGCCCCCACCATCAGGAGGGACCTGTGGCAGCGAGTGACTTTGAGCTGGCAACAGCTCTTTTGGTCTAGCCTGGTGGTAATGGTGTTGGGCATCACCTTGCACAGGTTTCCTTGGGAAGGGTTGTTCTGTTGGTGTAAACCACCCTGATACTTCCCCAGTCTCACCCTACCCCATGTTCACGTTCAGCCCCACTTCCAGTCCCTGCGTTTGGGCTGGTTTCCCCCCACCAGTCGCACTGGAGGGGACTGGGGAGGAGGCGAGCGGTCTGTGTGTGGGGAGGAAGAAGATGCACGCGTGTTGCTTTGGCACTGGCTCACTCAGCTATATTTCATCACATGGAAAAACAAGACAATGAGAAGTTCCCCTCAGTTTGCTGAGGCAGCCCGGTGGGGGCTGGGGGAGGGGTCTCCAGCCCATGCTTGTGGGCCCCAAGCCTGGCCCTGTACAACACTTGAGACCACTGAAACAGAGCCGTGCAGGGCTGGTTCTGAGGAAATAACAATGGATGTCACTTGGTGCCTGAAAATGGCACAGCCTGTGCCTAGGGTCTGGGCTCCTAAAAAGTCACAACAGAGCAAGAGGGTCTGGGGTGAGTCCTAGGGCTTGGTGGTGGGTTGTGGGACAGTGCACAGCAGGCCTGGGCCCCTCTCCCCCCAGAAAAACGCAGTGAGGAACTGGCATCCTGGCACTGGGGACCCTGGGTCAGCCCCTCCACTAGCCAAAGAGCTGTTTCTGATGGGTAAAGGAGCATTCCTGTGCAATGAGAAACATCCCAGGCAGGGCTGTGGGGCTGTAGTGCGTGGGCTGGGCTGGCCACTGCACTGTGATGCTAGAGGATCTAGGATGTGGTGATTTCTTAGGTAATTTTAAGGATTTCTAGAGCTGGAGCTTCTCTGGGGTTTGCTATAGAGAATTTCTGGCTGCTGCAAGGTTTGGACCCTGAGCTGGAGGTTTGGTTGTACTTGGAAAGCTGATGGTGGGGTGCTGTTGGGGGGGATCTCATTTGGAGTCTCCCCATTAAATGAGCTTGAAGTGCCAGACTGGAGGCTGTGGTCCTTTCCTGACCCCAGCTCTGGGCTGGGCACTGGCAGGTGGTTGGGAGCCTCTGGCTGGTGTGAGCAACCCAGGGACCTTTTCTCAGGGGTGCTACAGGTGGCCAGGACAGGCACAGCCTTGCTGTGGTGGACCTGAGCTAGGCCTGAGCAAGGAACCCTTTTGCTCTCCCTTCACTTGCTGTGCCTCCCACCAGCTTGGTCCTGGGGGCTGGCTGCAGCCCCCCTCCCACTGCAGGGCTGACGCTGGGCTGGCTGTCTCAGGCCTGCGGTGACTGTACAAACAGCCCCCAGGGCAGTCCCGGCCCTCCTGCAGCTGGGTCTGGCCTCATGCTGCACACCCTATGTTGGTCCAAAGACCAGTCCAGAGCTCCCCTCCAGCGGCACCCCAGTGTCCCACTTCCTCCCCATGTTGCCACTGGCATGGCCGTGCTCTTCTGCTCTGTGCGCGTGGCTGGCAGGTGCCTCTGTCGGCAGGCAGCTGTTCTCGATCCCCTTTTCAAACACAACTGTGGCACTGCTGAGCATATCGCAATGCAGGCCACAGCACCTGGAAGACTCTCCAGTGTTACAGAAAGATGCCAAATAATTGATTTCCCTGATGGACACTGGCTGCAGCTCGGGACCAGCCTGTAGTTAAGAGGCCCTGCGCTGTGGCCATGTGTGGGACTGTTCAGAGGTGGCTGCTGTGGGTCTCTCCCTTGTCTGGTCTCAGTGCTGTGCCCTGGGCTTCATGCGATGCTCAGTGCCACAGCTGGAAGGAGTGATGATCCAGCTCTGCTGGCGACAGATGATTTGCGTATATACAGGGAGGTGAGCCTGTACAGGGAGTTTCTGTGTGCAAGTTGTGCGTGCAGCTGGGTAGTGTGGGTTACAAGCATGCAGGCAGCGATCACTGGGCCTCGCACAGCACGTGGGACAACAGCTCCTGGGGTAATGTCACTCGCCTGCTGCATGGCAGCCCGGGTCTGCTGGTGCTCCCGTGGTACGCGGTGGTGTGCGAGGAGATGCTGGGACAGCCACTCTGCTCCATGCATCGGCAGCAGTGAGGAGCAGAGACTGCAAGTGCCAGATCAACCAGGAAGGGCTGTGGTACCAGGCTTCTGCGGTGTCTCTGCAGAGGGATGCTGGCTGCAGAAGAGAGGGTGAGCCGTGGGGCAGGGCCCAGAGGTGCTTCAAGAGGCCATCAGGCAGGCAGAGACGTCGGTCAGGGCTGGCGAGGTTGGGTTGCTGGTGGAGCAGGGCTGGGTATGGAGCATTTTGGAGCATTTGGAAGCAGGTGGAGGGTCTGCCCTTGGCAATGGGCCCAGCGGCTTCACAGCAGGACGGGGGAGGTGGAGTTGCTGGGGCTCTCATCCTAGCTTGGTGCCGACGGGCTGTGTGAGAGATGGTGAGACGGCTCCTCTGCTCCAGTTTCTACCCCTGTAAGATACCACTTTAGGAGGGCCCCAAACTCAAAATGTAGAGATGAGCTGTAAGTGCTCAAACTGGGCAATGTTAATTGCTTAGTTGCATTTGTGGACACATGCCTTTCCCAAGTGGCCTGAGCCAGCCCCAGCTAGCATGTGTGCAGGGAACAGGGGTCAGCTGGCCAGCACCTGGTGGCCTTCAGACTGTGTCTGTTTGGCTTGTGCTCTTTGGGGCTTTACAGAACACCTGGAAATGGGTTATTTTAGCCAGTTCAAAGCACTGATCTCCAGGAAAGGATCAGTGCCGTTGGAAGTGTGGTGGGGAGCCCAGGACCTACAGTCTGTTCAGGGGTGCATGTGCCTGGTCTGCCACACCAGGTCCTGCACTGTGGCCCACAGCACCACCACTACATATTCCCAGCCGGCAGGGTCTGTCCTCTGCCTCTCTCAGAGGCACTCCAGATGCTTGGGGATGCCAATGGTTATTGGCGGTTTCTGCTGCCCAGTTTCCTCCGCTGACTGTCATCCGACTTATGCACCCGGAAACACTCCTTCAAGTTCTGGGCTCGGATTTTGGGGTTCAGGATCTCCTCCCCCATAGAACTGGGGAACCAGCCCCTCTCCTGGTCATGAAGACGCTCCCCAAAGATCCAGCCTAAGCAGAGACAGAGACAGTCATAAATGGGGAAGGACTGGCCATTGCTCCTGCACTGGGACAGTTGTGCTGGAAAGAGCCTACAGACCTGGCAGTGTTTTCTGGAAGCTGCTCAGAAGCCTGTGCTGGAGTAGACCCAGTTGTAAATCTAGCCAGGGAGGCCCGCTTGCCTGAGCAGTGCTGTGTTTGGACAACTGACTCAAGGGATGCCAGCAGAAAGCAGGCACTGCTGCCACTGAGTGCCTTCCACTGTCCCTGATGCCACTGGAGTGGGACCCAGCAAAGCCCCAGTGTGACTGACTCCACCAGCTGCAAGCGTGCCCCAGAGACCAGGACCAGGCAGCTGCAAAGCATCATCAAGATAAGAACATCTGGGTAACATCTAGGTTACATCTGGTGTGGCTGTGCTAGCCCTGCCACAGCCCACAGCCAGTGCCAGGGTGGCTGTGCCAGCATTGCCACAGCTCAGGGCAGCCTGCGTTTGCTGAGTGTTAGGAGGAAACAGTAACTCCCTCCTCCTGCTGTAAGCTCCCTTGGCTGTGATGCCAGGGTCTCTCCCTGGCCAGAGGGTCCCTCCTGTCTGCTCGGCAGCTGCCTGTAAAGCCCACCCTTCCACAGGGACTCCCAGCCCAGCCCCATCCTGTCCCCCATACCATCGTCTGTCTTGTCCAGGATGTTGAGGATGTCAGCCAGTTCTAAGGACAGCTCATCTGGCTGCTGGGCCACGTATGGGTGGACACACTGGATCTGTGGGCAGTCTGCCAGGGAACAGGATGAGAGTGATGGATGGACGGATGGACTGGAACAGAGCCTGCTGCAGGACAGTACGGCTCAGGTGGATTTAGCACCACGAGCTCTGTGAATGGTGTCTCTGACCTGGTAAGAAACCCCATGGACGTCAAGGGGTGCCCCAGCCACAGGGACCAGGGGAGCATTGCTGTGGGGAAGGGAGCTGGGTGCACATCACCATTGCAGAGCCACCCATGAGCAGCTTTGGTGGCAGGGAGAGTGCTGGTGCAACCCAGCCCAGGTTAGAGGGGAACAAGGTCAACATGGTGGAAATGCAAGGGGAGCCCAGGGAGAGGGTTCAGCTTAGGCACAGGCCCCAGGCTTGGGGCTGGACTGAGATCGAGGTAAAGTAAGGTGCCCTGTGGTAGGGGTGAAGAGCTCCTGGTTCCTATGCTGTGTCTCTTACCAACAAGTCTGGATGTAAATGAAACAAACTTGGTTCTCCGGTTCGGGGCCAGTGAAATCATCCAGCGCTTCATTTCGCTCCTGGATAGGGGAGACAAACCAAGGCTGTGAGTGTGAGACAGTCATAGGGACCCCAGGTCCCCTGGCCAGCCAGCCCTGGGCTCCCAATTCCTCCTCCCATGACCCTTTCCTGCCTGCCGCTCCCCCCCCCTCCATGGTCCTGAACTCACTGGTGATGCTCAGTCCCCCTCTTGCATGCACCGGTTGGGATGTCACATGTGCCATAGTGCCCTGGGCCCTGCTGCCCAGGCTGGCTGTCCCTGCTAGCAGCAGGATCCCCCTCTGCGGAGCAGCATGGCTTCAGAGAGCCAGCAGCAGGATGGGGGGTCTGGCATCCTCTGAGCTCTAATCAGCAAAGGCAGCTCTTGGCTGGGCTGGATCAATAGGAGCAGTTTTTCCTGGAGAAAAGCAGTTAGAGGAACCATTTATTCCTTCAGCTGCTGTGCGGGAATGTTTGAAGGGCAGAGCTGATTAATTCACTTGCAGACAAATACTGCGGTATACCAAGGGTACCGCTCATTCACCAGTGCATGAGATGAGACCTGTGTGAACATGTCACCGGATCCAGCATGCTGTTATGCAAAACCTGGGCCTGCAGGAGGAGGGTGAGGATTTCACAGGTGCTCGAGAAGCCCTAGGCCTGGTGCTCCCTTGAGGCTTCCCTCAGCCCCGCTTGGAAACAGGGCAGTTCATCCTCACAGGCTCCGGCTCCTGCCTGGAGGACCAGCTGTGCTCCTGACCCCGAGGGAGCCAGAACTTTCTACCTTCTCAGATGGTAGTTTTAAAGCCTGAATTTGACACACATCTAAAGCCACCGGAGTGTTTTCCAGGAGGAGAGATGCCTAAAAGGGAGATGTGAAGGACGAGTGTTGGCAGGCTGATCTGCATGGCTGGGAATACCTTGTGCTTCAGGGCTGAAGCATGATGCCAAGGACCAGTGAAAACACCTGCAGCTGCAGGTCCAGTGCAGCCCCTCACACCATGAAGATGTGCAGGATGGGCCCTGTGCACTGAGGAGCTGGCACACAGAGATCAAACCAAGGGTCTTGCCGTGCTTGTGGCCCTATCTGTAGGCTGGCCTTGCACACAGCTCCTTGCAGGGCTCTTTGGATCCTGCCCGCAGCCCCCATCTCCTCTCAGCCTGTGAGGGGCCCACCTGTGCTCCAGACCTGTCCCTCCGACTAACTGCGTCCAAATATACTGCCAGCTCCTTGGCAGAGCCCACCCAGGGCATTAGCTGCAAGCTGCCACCAAGCAGGTCATCGTTGCCACATGGGTTCAGAGCTGGGCCATGCTGCAAGAGCTATGGAACAGATGCAGCAGTCTCTATTTGGCACCCACTTATCTCTTCTAATTCTTCAGTTTTCCAGTTTGTGCCCAATACTGCCCCGACCATCCCTGCAGCTCTGGAACAGCAGCCTTCAGCAGTTGCTACATCACATTTCAGTGCACGAGACCCGTTGGCAAGCCGCGTGCTGGATCACAAACTCAATGTGGCCATCTAGAACATGGGACAGGATGCAGAAGCACAGAACTACAATTTCTGCCCCCTGTCCCTGAGCTAAGGCAAACCCTGGCCTGGTTAATCGTTTTCTGCACAGCTAAGTCTCACAGACGTCAAATGCGCATTTGCCCTGCGTAATGTGACTGACATCTCTATTTTCAGTACAAAAGCCACAGTCACATGTCTGGGGAGAAGGTGCAGTTGCCCACTGTGCTGGGGCCTCATCTTCCTGATGGTAGTGCTGTACTGCACTGGGGGGGGGGAGGGGGGGAGGGTGCAGCCCCCGGGGCTGCAGCAGGCCAATGGTGCTGGTTGGGGCTGGTGTCTGTTAAGGGATATGGATGTTGAACATTGGCCTACTGACAGCAAAGAAACATCAAGCTGGGGGTGTGCATCATCTTTAGTAG
Source organism: Astur gentilis (assembly GCF_929443795.1). Lineage (NCBI taxonomy): Eukaryota > Metazoa > Chordata > Aves > Accipitriformes > Accipitridae > Astur > Astur gentilis. Next base: position 16,928,795 of record NC_064885.1, read on the forward strand.
CTATTTACGTGGTGGGACACATACATCTATAATAGCACAGATGCTCTGCCTACAGACCGTGGGTCTGGGAAGGTTTGGGTCAATGAGAAAGCCCTGCTCTGAGCTCCAAAACAATCAGGTCTCTGTTAGCGCAGCTGAATCATTTGCCCAGTCTGAGCTTGTTGGAGTCTGAAGTGAAAAATCAGTGAGCCAAAAAAGCCTGTATCCAGGGAGACAAGGAGGCCCCAAGCAGCAGAAGGGCTGTGTGAGATTGAAATCAGCTGTGGAAGGCGCTGAGGAAGAGGCCTCTTCTCCACCTTTGCCTACACCCAGGAGCCACTTTGCTTCACAGGGCTGGTCTGGTGTGGCCTTCATCTTTGCGAGTGAGCCCGCTGAGCTGCTGGAGTGTGCACAGCATACATCCTACTTGCTTTTAGTTTCTGAATATGCTGCAGGCTGTAAGTCAGTTACGCTCTTGTGCTGGGGCTGATTTCTGATCATTGTGTCCCAGAATCCAAAGTGCCCATCCATCTTCCACTCTAGATGCTACAAATACACTGTACAGGAGAGAAACCTGCCTAGTTCCCTAGTGCCTTTCAGTAGGACAGATCGAAGATGGCCTTGGGAGAGCGATGTTGGGCAGAGAGGTTTGTAGGGCCAGCCCAGCTGCAGCAGTGGGATCCCTGCCTGCCTGATCCTGGTAAGCCTGGAGAGCTGGTGCCCATGCGGGCAGAATGCTGCCCTTGCGTGGGTGTAGGGAGAGAGCACTGCTGACTGCTGGCAAGGTGACTGTTGTACTCACTGGGATGATGCCTTCAGCATGTAGCTGGCCTCCCGGTCATCTGCATTCTCCAGCAGCCTCAAGATGAAAACGTTGGCCAAACTCTGCCCCTGGTCTTCTAACTCCTCTACCCGAAGAAGTCCCCGGGGAGCTGAGTCAAACACTTGGTACTTATCCCTAGGAGAGTTTAGAGGATTAGGAAAAACTGCAGTTATCCCAGGAGATGTTGATTTCAGCCACCCAGAACTGTACTGGAGACACAGACCAGGAACCTCTGCATGGCAGGAGGGTAAAAGATGCACTGCCACAGGAAGGGATGAGGAGGCAGCTATGAAAACCCACCACCAAGCAATAGACCCTCTCCTTGCTCTGCCTTAGGCATCCTACATGGCCTAGAACAAGTTGCTTGCTCTGTCTGAGCTCCCCATGTAAGAAACACAGATGGTGCTCCCTCAGAGGGGACTGTGAGGCTTAATTCATTCCCATTGGTAAAATGCCTCTGTGTTTTCTTGATACAAGCTGCCACAGAAGCAAAATATTTCCAGGTGTACAGACGCTGCGGCGACATGTTTATTAGAAACGTTGGGACTAGTGAGATGCTCTCTACCGGTGAGTCTAGTTAATGCTACAAAGAACGTCCTGTTCTCTGGGACCCGTATGTTTGTGCTGCTGTATTTCACTAGTGTCTAGTTGCACAAGACATGGTCCTAAGCATGATGACATTCTCCTCCTGAGGCAGGTTACACCTTGTCAAATATAACTGCTAGCCTCAGGCCTAAATTTATACCCCTTCCTGCTGCTTAAATTTTCTAGCCTGCTTTCTTAGAAGTTTGGCTAAGTTTGAGCTGTTCTTCAGGCAGCGATGAGTCAAAAATCACTTCTTGACAGGAAGACAGGCCTTCTGGGTCAGCTTACCAGTTGATGTAGCTCACTGCCACTCTGCAGAAACTGGTGGATACATGCTTGCTTACCCTGCTGGGAGACCTGGCCTGGAATCTGTTCAAGTGCTGTTTGGCCATAACTTTTCAGCTGAAGAGTGCTGTGCCATCCATGAAGAGTCAACTGTGCTCAAAGGCAAGGTGACTGCTGGAGGGGGGTGTACAGGTCAGGCTAGGATGCCCTCCCTGTGCCTGGGGGACAGGACAGGGGCACAGCATCACAGCCCAGATAAACCCAGGGGCAAATAGGACTACTGAAGTGCTCTGCGTACTATCCGAATTGTGCACTCACCCAGGAATTTGCCGGCAAATTACCAGCAGATCATTGAAAAGGAACAAGTAGATTTCTCTGAAGAGTTTCTTGGTGCGAAGCGTTCGTGATGTCTTTGGACCGTTCATTTGCTGCAATTCCCCCTGCTTCAGCAGCCAGCGGGAGTGAGAGATGATGGGCACAGACTAGAGGTGAGGAAAAGAGGGCAAAGATCAGGAGGGCAGCAAAAACTCATGGACTCATGTGGTCAAGATGCTGAAAGCAACAAGAGATGTAAAAGGAACACAACCTGCACTGCAGACGATGGAGCAGTGCTGTGCAGAGAGGGCAGTGTGCTCTGCCATCCACACTGTAGCCCAGCACAGAGTATAACAGAGCTTAGACAGGGAAACAATAGGGGCCTGAGAATGAACACACACTCAAGGATGGTGATGCTGGAGTTCCAAGTGCTGGATTTAAACACCAGGCTATGCCCTGCACAGCCTGATCTGTCTCTGAGAGATCCCATGTCTCATCACCTGGGCTGAGCCTTTCTGGCCAGGGTTGACTGACTTTCAAAAAAGTGTATTTGGCCTTTTGGCTACAAAAAAAACCCATATTAAACAGGTTCTCACTGGTTGGGTCTGTCCCAGCCAGGAGGAAATACTGTCCACACAGCCACCAACAGTACTTCTGCTAGAGTTTTGCCATGCATTACGTTAAAAACAAGCCGCCCAGAAAAAAGCACGTCTTGTATCACAAGAACACCACACTTCCAGTCAAGTGACTGAAATATTGGAAAATATCTGCATAGCTGCTACTCTTTCCATCTTCATGCTCTCTCAGTGTTTGTCACGTGCACAGGGACAGAGTCTGTCTTTCTATGCTCTTGTACTCTCTCCAAGAGAGGAGCCCTGCCTGTGCCAGTGCCCAAGGCAGACCTGCTCCAAAGATGAACAAGCTCCTGCCTGTCATTACAGACTCAGCTTTACAAGAGATGAAGGCAGCCTTGTAGCTACCCTAGTCTAGTGCTGTCCTGTGGACTGTGGTCTAGCCCTGACACACTTGTAAAGTGCTCTGGAAAAATCAAATTCTTGGTTGCCCAGTGTGGCTTTACAAACAAATAATTTCAATTTTTTTTTGCTTCTGTTGTTCAGGTACGTAACAAGGTTGCTGGGAAGCTAAATATGCTCCTTAAAGTTTGTGAAGCAGACAGATCTAAGAAGCATCTCCATAGCACTCAAGAAAAGAATTGGCAACTTTATACTCAGCACTGGAGTTTCATGGCATATATTAAATGAGATCTGGTCAGACACCCTAAATATTGATTCAGTCATTTCCTGAGTGGAGCCAAAACAGATCATCAGCAGGTAATTAGAGACTGTACATAATGCATAAACATAGGGATGAATTAAAATGGTGGGACAGTCTTCATTTTGGTATTTGCCAGCTTTAAAGTGTTTTGCTTTGTAGCTTTCATCTTCCTTTAACATAATTTTCAATGTAAAATAATAGCTGAAAGCTGACCTGCGTTTTGAAGAGAGGTGAGAGGGAAGAGCCAGAACTGAGTGCTAGAGCAGGAGCCAGCCACTGCGCACAGGTGGTTTGATGCCAGCGTGTCCCATCTGTGTACACGCACAACATGCTGGTCTCACTGCTGTCCCTGGCCTCTGCAGCACGCATGCACAGAGACCACATGCAACAGATGCTATGCCTGCAGGAGCAGCATCCCCTTCAAAGGCTTTAGAGGGGGACAGTGTGGACCAGGCCACCACTGAATGCTCACTAAAAGGAGTGCAGCTGGGTTACTACTGCCATGTATGTGCACACAACACCTGGATGCTGTTGGTTCACTGTTTGCAAAGGGTTACAAGTCTATACTTATACCTTGATCTTGAATTCCAGTTTCTTCTGGATGCTGATCATCTGCTCTGTTCGGCTCATCTTCCTGACACCTTCATTACATGCTTTCACCACCTGGGAAAAAGAAAGTAGGACGATTTGCCTCCACTGGCCTTAAGCAGGTAAGTGATGATGGACAATACAGAAAGGCCTGACTGTGACAGGGTAAGTGCCCTGCTGTAACAGGAATTGACCAAGCCAAATTCTTCTATCAGCACTGTGTTCGCATGAAAAAGAAAAGGGGGAAAAAAAAACCCCAAACAAAACCCACAACAAAAAGAACCAAACCCAAAAAACCCCAAACACCCAGAAGATGTTATAGCTGCAAGCTGACTATCAGAGGACACGTCAGACAGCTGCATTCAGTTACTGAACCAGACAGTATTAAGCAATACTCCTAGTTGCACAGCAAAGGGAACAGCTCATTTTCCAGGTCTTGACACACTGTGTATCTCATCTTCCTTGTCCCCAACACTTGAAATGAGGTACAAGCACAGTATCACCTTCAAGACGAGAATGAAGCCAAAGATCTTCATTTCAAAGATGCAAATGCTGTGGTTCCGCCAAGCAGGACCGGATGCCAAGGCTATGAAATGTCCCAGGGAAAGAGGCGTTCATCATACAGAGCCCAGCTATGTTCTGAGTACAAACTTTTAACTTAAAAACCACAACCAATGTGCAGGCACTACCCTATTACAGGAACCTTAACCTAGATGCCACTGCCTGTTTCATAAGGAGCAACTCTCTTGAAAACTAGCTAGGTAGAAAAATTATGTTGGAGAACAAGCTCCACTTTGTGCTCTGTTTCTGCTACTCAAAATCCACCAGAATATCAGCAATTGAAACCATGATCAGCTCTTACCTCTCAAATAGGATACCTACAGAGGCAATATGCGCCAGAGGATCTCTGTTGTGATGCCTGTACCTAGCTAGACATTAGGCATCTAAACTTAAACACTTACAGATAAGTAACTATGCAAAGGGAGTTATGAAATTTATCACGTGAGTCACCGCCAGCTGAATATAGAAAAAGCATTTTTCTATCAGCAGTTGTAGTCATCTGCATACTATAGGAACAGCCTTCCTCAGGCTTTCGACCAATGGAAAGACAATTGGCTACCAGATACACCAAGAAGGATTCTGCAAATACTAACTAATGCAGAACATTCTTCATTGCTAAGGTCTCTGTCTTTAACCCTAGCAACAGCCAAAGCGTACACTTCCTAGACTAGTTCAGGGCAAATTCAAGAGCCCATTTGGTTCTAGTAGTTCAGTGAGAAGCTGCAACTGTATCCTCAGGCTGATGCTCTAGCAGTTTTCAACTTCAAATACTTACATTGAACTGCAGGATTCAAGAGATGTTCCAAGCTTCTGATGGCTAAGGGGTTCAAACACTCTGTCTCAGCCCACGTAGCTGCCAGCTACGTCCAGACCATTCAGATATGTAGCCTAGAGGTGGGATTGCCCTGTTTGACCGTGTCAGGAACAGCCCAGATGGAAAACATCCCAACGTCTTCCTGATGTTTTGTGCACAGCAGTAACTAGCACAACTGAATGCCACACCTACCTACCAGCTTCAGGGAAGAGGGCTAAAAGCAGGCTTGAGTACTTCATCAAGAGACTGTTATTCTAGATCAGAGGAAGAAGTGTGCTGTATTAGAGGAAACCTGACACAGTTGTACTCTATAGCCTGTTGCAGCTAATTACAACTCAGTGGGATCCGTCACCTTCAGGTATCTGCAAAAACAGTTTATATTTTCAAAGACCCCGAAGGAAAACATTCTTTCTGCCCTCTCCTACAGCGGAAACATACATGTCTGTTGTTAGCAAGGGGTTCCTTGTCACTGACATCTAAGTGCTGCTAGATTAGTCCATCTTTGAGAGCAAGAAAGACTTAAGAAAAAAAAAATTACTCTTGAAACGCAGCGACAGGATTCAAAGGGACAGCTCCAGAAGCGAATGTAGCTTGTAGGTCTTTTTTTTGCAGGGGGAAAGAGCACAATGGTTTAATCTTAATGGCCTTCAAACTTACCGTTTCCAGTTCTTTATGTGCATCCAGGGCAGTGGTTTCCCTGTCAGACTTCTCTTCCACTTTCTTCAAAATATTCTGCAGGGGAGGAAAGGCTGTGTTAACTCTGATCCTAATCTGACAGCACAGAAAGGTCTTTGCTAGCCTCCGAGTTATTTCTGGCCATCAGCCTAATTACAGGATAGGTGACAGTACAGCGACTCTCACCTCTTAGTTCCTCTTTCTCATTAAAACCTGTTCCCATCTGACCTTATATCTAAAAGAAATATAGCAGGCAGGCTCCTATTTTATAAAAATAATTTAATAAATAAAAAGAGCTAGAGCTGGCACTAACAGACAGTGTTATTGGTAATCCCAGTGGGATAAGACCATTTGGGACTGAGCTGTTTCCTTATCCCTAGAACAATGTCCTCCAGCAACGTTTAGACAAGCTGGCAAAGCACAGGAGGAAGATGGCTGACAGTGGTCCAAGCCACTATGATGGAGGGTATTATACATGGAGCAGTTCCACGTCCTGCTACTGTTCTGCACTGTGCATGTATGTCAGCATCCTATCAGGCAGCTGGGTTGATGGACTGTTGCTACCCCTTCTAGCAGCTCAACAAAGTTCCTCCTCAATTCTTTTGCTCAGTAAAAGCTCTCCAGAAAATTCAATGCTAATTTGGGGATGGTTCTGAGTGACTGAAATCTTTTTTTCATAGTTGTTGAGAATGTCTAACCCTGTGGAAAGGCTTCATCCAGCTCTAGGATTGATCGTGGCTGTATCTAAGCCTCATTTCCAACTGCTGGAAAGCAAAATTCTAGGAGTGATCCAGAAGGCCTTTGGGGGAGAGAGAAGAACAAAACTCTACCTGCACCAGCAGCTTGAGCCGAGTGATCCTTTGAAATGGCAGAATCAGGAAGGAAGAAAAGGACAGGCCTTTGCACTTGGGATCCAGCTCCAGCTGTGAGATCACTTCCCGGAAAGCTGGCTTGTCCTGGCTGAGAAAAGAGAGAGAGAAGGTGAGGGCTTTGAGTGCTGCCCTGCCTGAGACTCTGGTATATGGCTGGTGACCCAAAAGCAGCTTGGTCCCAGAGACAGCATCTGCCTCACCTCTCCCAATAAGAGAGAAGAGGGGAGGAGGGGACTGAATGCTTCTAGGTGTATTTTAATTTAAATCTAGAACTATTTATAGTGTTGGGGGAGGGAAAAAATAGACTTTTAATGTAGAAGCCATGCTAGTGTTCACATGTGTTAGCACATCTAGCTCAGCAGCATATGCTGTGTGCGTAGGTGTGTGTGAATGGGGTGTGTGTCCAAGTAGATGAGTCAGAGGCATAATTATGTATTTTTACACAGTTGGAACTCTGTGACAAGGTGAAATTCACACAGTTGTAAGAACAAGACAAGCCACAAAACAGCTCAAGCTTGGCTACTCCTGGCTGCTTAGCTGGAGGATGGAAATTATTATCTGGCCTGAGAAGGGCATGGGCCGTGCCTGGGCCTTCCCTGATGGTGTTCGCAGCAGACGAGGGCATTGCTGGTCCATGGACACAGCTGCACAGAGCAGCCTCACAAGCCCCAGCTGCCATAGTCAAAGACAATGCTTCCTGGCAACTGCGGGGCCCTGAGGAAGACTTACTCTGCTGGAGTCCTGGCTAGCAGAAACAGCATAGATGCGAAAAGATTTCTAACTGTGCAAAACCTGTCTTTACTGTGTGTGACTCGCAGCATCCAAGGGAAGTAATTGTAAGCGTTTCTTCCTGCTGCAGCAGGTACTTGTGTGATGGTGTGACTCACCAGAGCAACAGCAGAATGGACCTGCGTGCATCTGAGGAACAGCCAAATGGGGAGAACTGTGACACACATCAGGCTTTGAGTTCAGCCAAGTGCTGCAAAATTCTTCTGCTAGCTAGGAGCCTGTGGAAGAAAGTCTATTCTTCTCAATTTGCTTTACATTCTCCCACAGACAAAAAAAATGCTGCCCTCTAAATTTATATCTAGGAATACCTCTATCTCCAACAGGTCCTTTTCAAGCTCAAGTAATCCAGCCTATTGCTGCTTCACTTCTGAATGTTTAGTTAATGGCTCTAGGCACACTGTTTATATTCTGCAGCTATACTGCTTGCCTACGACTGAAGGAAACCCTGCAGTACCCTCTTTTTGGAGAGAATGGTTGGCCAAGCTCAACAGAGGCCCCTTAAAGTGGTTTTTTTGGCCTTAAAAGCTGGAGAACAGAGAAAGGAAAGGATTAGGGCTTGTTACACTTCCCTGAACCAGCTGCTGCTATGGGGAGGAAATACAGTGCAGCATGTGCAATGGGCTGTCCTGAAAGAATCCAGGACATTATAACTAAAGAAAAATTAATTCTCCTGCTCAAAGACAAGCCTGTAGGGCACTCTTTGTTTTGAGTAGCGTAAGAGAATTCCTACTGGACCAAAAGACTTGCTAAACTTGAAAAATACTGCAAAAATGTCTTGGATTGTAGCCTCAGGCCTAGGTAACATCTGTGAGTCTAACACCAGAATGTGAAGAAAATCGTTTTGGTTTTTTTTCCCTTTTAAGAAAATGTTATTGTTCTGAAATAAAAAATCAGTTCTCAACTTTGGGAAGGTCAAATGCATTGCTGAAAAGCTCAGGAAAAGCAGTGGCTGTTCTTGTCATCAGAGATCTGTATTACATTACATACTTGGCCTTTCAATCTCTTGCCTCTACTTGCAGTTTGAAAATACATACATTTCACAAGTGTGTGTCCCCGTGTACACTGTAAATATTTCCCACAGTTGGGAATTGCTGGCTCTGAATTGACTTGGTATGTTACCTGCATACTATATCACCCCACCCTTACTATAAAGCCTTTTAATTGTGTTTTCTTTTTATAGGTGCAGTGAAAAATCAGTGAAGTGGGAAATTGTGTTTCTGTACTATCTAGCCCTTTCTCATAACTATCAAAATTACAGCTATATAGCCTATACAATTTTGCAAAATAATTTAGCATCAAGCACTGGAACTCACAGAAGCTGCTTGTAAGCTCTTTCCTGGTAGGTCTGGTTGGAGACGTAGGTGATGTACACAGAGAAGTGATTAACCGTATGCTGATAGACAATATCACACACATCTGAGATCACGATATTCTCCTCCACCCGCTGCTCGAGGTCCAACAGGAAGCTAGATGAGAAACCCAGCGCTCATATTAATTGTGAACTGAAGAAGCCCCTGGGGTTCAAAGCAATGAATGCGTTCACAGGCTCTTTGAAAAGACAGTGGGTAACACATTGCCCCTAGCCAGCTCCTCCTTCCCTCTACAAATGCGGTTAGCTAAAGCGATGCCATTTAGCTGGACAAAAATCCATCAGGACTTGTCTTACCGCTCACTAACAGCCATGACATCCAGGACATTGGAGAAGAGGATGTGTGCCTCAGACTGGTGTAAGATCTTTTTCAGACGTTCGTTCTCCATGAAGTGAGACACCAACAGATTCAGACTCTTGTAATACGATGCTTCAGAAGTAACCAGCTCAAACATGGCCTGGGGGAGAATCCCAAAGAAGGAAATCAGCAGGTACCTTCTACTTCTATCGTGAGGCACACAAAGTGTTAATGAAAACATCTGTGCTGCACACAGTCATGGACCTTGCACCCACTCTCCAGGCCCAGAGTATGAGGAGAGGTAAGCCCAGAATGGCATTTGCTGTGTTACGGAGGATAGGGACTTGAACAGGGAAGACTTCCTCCCTCAGCCTGGCTCCTTCTTTCTCCCTCCTAAGATGTTCGACTGCATTTCCTTCCACTGAATCTCTCCAGCAGAATTCTCTTTTTTTTCTCATCATATATAAGCAGTCTGATTTTGTGCACATGCACAAATAAAAGCACTTCATGGGCTCCGCCCTTCCTTCTTAGTGTCACTCAGGCTAGACCTGAGGCTGCCCCATGCACTGGTTTTCCCCCCGCCCCATGCCTGCTTGTCATGGTCCTGCACTTTCATGTCCCTTTTGGGAAGTTCCCCTTGGCAGCCTCCATGCACCCTCCAGCTCGCTGCTGATCATGACAGCGCCAGCTTGTATCTCTGCTCGTTGTGGCTTGTTGTGCTACCTAAGAGGGTCTCCTTGCACCCTCTACGCTCTTTGTTTTAGAAAAGCCATGGTGTAGGGGCTGGGGTGTAGAGAATCCAGCACACTGCAGTCCCAGTGTGCAACACATGCTGCTCCTTGGGTCAGAGCTAATAAAAATACATAGCTGTGGTCCTCCAAGCCCCTGTGTGTTCCCTGACCCAAAGGAAATACAGCTGTTACTGTCCAGCTGAGGCTCCCCGGTCAACTCTGGCCATAGGCTTTTCTGACCCAATTCACCGAGGACTAGGACAAGACACAGTAGTCCTTAACTATTACCATAAGCCATAAATAATCTCCAAGTTCCAGCTCTTGCTTCTCCTGTTAAAAGAGAAGTCTCTGGTGCAAAGCCTGGGTTTCTCAGGCCAGGGATGTGGTCTGGGGAAGCAGAAAGATAAATTGATGGTTTGGTTCAGAGATAAATCACAAGTTAATGAGACGAGGATGTAAAACCTTCTGCCCACAGCAGGTCCCGCAGGGCCAGTCCACTATTACCACACAGAGCTTACTTACTCTCCAGGCAAGTGTTTGTCGTCTTTCTTCAGTAGTAGATAAAAAAGGTGATTATTTACACAACTACTGAATCCATTAGTTGAAGTAAGATTAATTGAAGATTCTCACAAGAGTTTCAACATGGTGAAAAATCATTAGATCCTTCAGACATCTCTTGACGAAGGTGCATCTTGGGCTTCTTGTCCTGGGGCTGGACCATGCTGCCGCTACTGAAAAAGGAACCTTTTGGTAGCACAGTGAAAGTCTTGCTTCCTTGAACCTAAAGCTGCTTTGACCCTTGAGCCCAAGCTCCCCTACTCCTCACAGCTCCTCTGCTACACCCTGGTGAGGATGGGGGCTGTCCAAGCAGTGCAGGTGCAAGTCCCTGACCTCCACTAGCTCTCAGAGGCTGTGGGGGGCCAGCTAGAGTCGAGGAGATCCAATGGAGCAGCAGGTACATGCAGTAATTCTTGTGCTCTGTCTTGCGGCTTAGTTGTTCTTTTTTTTGGGTTGTGGGGTTTTTTGGTTTATTTTTAAAGAAATTATTTTAAATTCTCTGCTGATCAGTTTTTGGCCTTTTCCTGGAAATAATCACTATCCATCACAGAAGAACCTGAGGCACAGAGACCTGGGTTATATTCCTGGCACTGTGCTGCAGTCCAAGATCTGGGAGGATGGGCACAACAAGGAGGGACTGTTACTCAATCCAGGGCTGCTAAAATATCAGTTGAAGGGACATTTCAGCTCTTGTGAGGTTGGAAGCCTAGGAAATATTCCTGGTGGGCAGTTAAGTCAAACAGGTGGTCCTTTCCTGCACCAGAGAAGGAGGCTGTGCCTGCACAGCCCCCAGAAGGGAGATAGAGCAAAGGGTGTGGGTAGAAATACACTTGGTCAGTATATGTGGACAGCTGGTGTTTAAGGAATGAGAGGATGGGGGTTTTTTTTTCAAGGCCAGATTCCCAATGAGAAAAGTGGAGGAGTATCAGTTCAGCTTCTCCCAGCAGCTTCACCAGGGCACCCGCTGAACCTGAGAAAGAACCTGTCTCTTCTTCTCTGCATGACTGGCTAGGTCCTAAATGTACCTCTTACAGCTTTAAACTGGACCTTTTTATTCGATAAATGAGAGGAGAAGTGGAAATGCGTAAAGATGCACCAAAGAATAAGACAGGATGTGCTGGGACAGCCTGTCCCTTCCAGATATCCTGGGGATTGATACCACCAGTCATTTTGCACTGCAGCTTTCCAGACACTCCAAGCCAGGAATTTTTTTCTGCAAGGTTTGATTGCAGGATGGCCACGAGAGCCAAGATCAAGACCTGCCACTCTGTCACTGCCTTTAAACCCTCAGACAATTTGCTTCATCTAGAAGGTTGCTTCCTGATCTGCAGAAGCCCCTCTGCCTATGTTTGGAGAAATTAATTTGTGTGTGTTTGCTGTTCACCATAGTGGGGTGTGCCAGACCTGCATGGGCATGTGCAGAGTGCAAGCCATACTAAAGAAATAAAGAAATCCATAGTGAAAATATCAATATACAGGGCTCTAATTTAAAGGAGATGCTAGGAAAGCAAATAACACCTCCCCTGACTGGGACAAGCTTCTGGGAATGTTCACAGCATGTGCAAGGCACAAGTTTCCTAATCTACTTTGGAGATCCAGCTGGTCCTCAGCAGACCCAAAGAACCTACTCCAAGCAGCCCAGACTTCTGTTTCCCTTTTGAATGGTAAGTATGAGCTGCAAACCTCCTAAACTGCCACCAAACATCCAACCATGCGATGCGATAGTGTGGTCTCTGTGGAATAAATGAACTTTGCTAGCTCTAAGCAGTCACTAGAAAAAAAGAGCATGAGCTCTAGCTCTAAGCTGTCACTAGAGAAAAAAAAAGGCATGAGCTTCTGGTCTTGGAATTGCAAAAATAACTAGAAAAAATTTGAACTAAATGTCAATTGATGTAATGCTATCTTCCTGAGTCTACAAATAGTCTGAAACTATCTCTTGGAAACATGACCGACACTGTTCCATCAATCCTCTCGCTCATTAACTTCATGAAATCTCATAGTGACGTAAAAGCTATACTAATCATTTTCATTGCTTATGTTTTGGCAGAGAGATTGAGAAAAGAAAAGAGAAGTGAAGCCTAAAGAAGAAGGAAATGTAGAAGATAAAAAAGGAGAAAAATTAAGAGTCACCAAAGATAAGAGTAAGTAATCCTACAGGCTAAATTCCTATTGAGACAATATGGTGTTTTACTGCATAGAGTGGAAATACCTGTTCCTAATGGCTCTGTTCTTCATGTAAAGCACCAGGTAAGAAGGGGGAATTCTGGTCTAGTCTAGGAGGGATGTTGTTCTGATCCAATACCATGGCATTGGCTGTGACCAGCTCTCACACCTGACTGCTTTCATAGGGCCAGTCTGACATCCATCTGCTAGAAGTGCGGTAAGTCCAGCACAAGAGCTCTCTGGAGGTTTGAAATCTAAGGTTTGCTCAAAGAAGCAAAGGAAAGGAAATATTTTCTGGACATTTTTGTGAAAATGGAAGAAGAGAGAAAGAATGCCTACCTGTCACATGTGCTCTTCCACACAGAGGCCAAGTCACCAGTGCACACAACCACGTTCAAGTCCCTCTTTTGCTTGAGCAAGTAATATTTTCAGAGCAGTAGCTCTCTGATCTAAATTCACACCATGACACATGGTGCAGATTCGTCTGTCTCTGCCCCTTTTTCTAACACCAAAGTGACCTGAATCCAAATAATCCCTGGCAAAAACTTTATAAAAGCTCATACATCTTGGCAAAAATGGTTCAGTTCAAAGATTGAGAATACTTTGCTAAACTATTTTTATTAGGACAATTAGTAAATTGTTTTGGGCAAGTTCCACTCAGCTCAGAATGTCCTAAAACATAGAAGATGAACAGGGTGTAGGAAAATCAATACAGTTAGCAAGCAGAAAAGGAAAAAATGAAGAAACTATACAGTAAATAAAACAAGGACAAAATGAAGAAACTATACAGTAAATAAAAAAAGGACAAACTGAAAGGTAGAGAACTGAACTGGGGAAGAGGAATAAACCGGAGCCACTCCACAAAAAGGCCATACCAATATCTAATTTAAGGTTCATACTGAAAGAAGTTTCACACTGGAAGAAGTTTCACTGATTAAATGTTGTTTCTTCTAATTTCTGGACCGCTATCTCTTCAGAGCCTAGTATCTTGGTGACAGAATTTTTTTTAACCTAAATCACATGTAATAACAGGCAGTGTGTTTTCTCTCTAGTCACTTTTTCCTCCTGCTACATGCATGTTGTCTGTCGTTGACTCCATGTCAGAACCCAAAAAGCATTTCCTTTGGCTTGGTCTTCTTGTACCATTACCTTTTCTAGACAGTTAAAAAAAAGCCCTTGTTGATTCATGTTTTGCTGTGTTCAATGCTCAACAGATGTCTGGATAATTAAAACTACCCTATCAATTACCTAGTCATTTCTGATAATTATTCCAGTAGCACATAATTTTCGTATTTCCCTGATCTCTGTGGTCTGTAACATGTCTTTTGCTTTTTCCTTTGTTCTTCCTTTTTCTGCATTTGCACCCACATTTTTTGTGACACTTCCAGTTGTTTCACATCCTCCTACTCTCACATTTGCTTCAGATGAAGAAGGCTGGTGTGGCAGAGACCATTGCTGTCTGAATTCTGTTTGAGTTCTTGCAGCTAATGGGCCATGCTGCAACACTTTTTTGCTGAAATTGCTGGAGGGTGGATGTGGTTTTTGGTTTGGTATGGTTCTGGGGAGGTGGAGTGGGGGTTTTTGTTTGTTTTGTTTTGTTTTTTTCTTTGTTGTTTTGTTGGGTTTTTTTTCCCCTTCCTGAAACTCCATTTTCTGGCTTATTTGTTCCAATGGGGATAATGACAAATTGCCTTCTTGACACTTTCCAAGCATCCATTGCTCTTCCAGTCAAGTTTCCTGTTTTGATGCTTGAAAAACACCTGTGTCTTGTTTTTTATCTTGTATTGATAACCTGCTTAGTCATTTTCCATCATTGCCAATAAGGAAGACCAGACTCCTCCTCTTGTTCTTGTCTCTTTCATTTTGCAGATTACTGCAGATAAGCAAGTTTTTCTTTGACTATTTAAGCCCTGCTCCATCACAGCTATGGTGGTGTTCCCTTCCTCAACTGTGAACAGGGGTATTTGCTTCAAGTTTCTTTCCATTTGTGTACCGGTATTCCTCCCTGTGGTCTAAATAATACTTTTCTCCTACCTGTCCTGGCTGAAGGGCTCCAAGTTCTTCTAGTCCCTGCGTTTACCACAGCTTTGAAGATAAAATGGGTCAGAACGGTATGATTTTGTCCTTAAGACATTTACTCCAGAATTTCTGCTGCCCTGTACTTCAGGTAAATTCCTCCAGTTCTGCTTCATGGAGCTTTACATTCACTTAATCAAGCCCTTATGTACAGCTTACACTCTCAATTCATATCCAATGTAAGTACAGTTCCAGCGCTGCAGGAGGAAGCAGTGCTTGCTTATAGCAAGGCTGAATTCAACATCATCTCTTTAATTCCATCAGTGATTTCTCCAGCCCTTCTTGTTTTCTGTCCTTGACTCTCCTCACAAAGCAAATTCTCCACTTTATCTATTCAATGTTCAGCCAATTTCACAGCTTTCTGGCTTCTAGCAATTTTATAATCTCTTACTGTGCTAATCCCAGAACAAACAGGAAGAAAATTTCAGCTCTGATAAACTAACATCAGGAGAAAGCACAGCACTTCTTTAAGGCAGCACTGTCCCATCTCCATCTGCTTTATTTCTCTTGTTATTTAAGCAGAGAGAAGAAAATTCAGCACACTTGATGCTGGGGTTCAGCAGCACAGAGATTTTTTCCTTAAGACACCTACAGGTAATGAAAGTAACTAAACAGAAATGGCAGGGTTTGAAATCTATAATGCAAACTTTTAAGCAAATGTTTCTCTGCAAAAGACTCTTCATTTTGAAGCAGAAAGAAAAACAAAAGCTTGTAATCTTTCAGATGCCAGACCGTGTTTTTAACGCTGGCAGTTAGAAGCACTGTGTTTTGCCAGGTAAGCAGAACAAATCTGATATAGAAATAACCACTGCAGAATAAGAACATGGGAAAGCAAAAAATTACTTTAGTCACCTTCAGCCATAACCCTGACACACTAATAGTCTGTGCTGCCAGCCCAAGCTACCCTGTATAAACATGGGTCCCTTCTACTAATGATGTAAGTAATACATCATTACTGCCCATCACACCCCTACAGTTCACAAGATGAGCCTTTCCAGTGTAACAGTGAAGTTAGTTACAGTCTTGGCCACGACTAGGGTGGCATTGTATACACAACGGATTAAAAAATGTTGATTGTGCAAATCCAAGTAAACTTAGGGGGAACTGCTCACACCCCAAGATGTTCTTCAGCCCTTTGGGTACAATCTTATGAGCTGCAGCTGAACAGATACACTGCTGCAACAGTCTCACCAGAAGCAATCCTGGCACAGGAGTATAGTAGGGCTCAGAATCGAGCCTTTGAAGGCCCGCTGCTGGTATTACAGTGCACACCACACACTAAACAAGGCTTGTTCATCTCCACTGCTGGCTAAAAATGCAGTGCTATGCATTGACAAAGAGCACTCACATTCCCCACGCTATCTAAAACAGCAACCAGTTATAAATTGTTGTGTGACTGATGTTGTCATTAATTGCAGCAGCTACCCCCACCTACTGCTTTGATGCAGCCCTATAAATTAACAGCGTATGACTCTTAGTGATGTCATGCACTGTATGGCTAAAATGCAAATATACCTGTACTATTTTTTACTGTTTTGCATAAGACTCCAAGTAACAACATTTGAAAATAAGGAAGTTTATCAATCTCCATCTCTTCCCTTTCCATTAATGTCATCATATTTAAAACAGATTACAGTTAACGGTTGAATTCTTCTAACATTTCTGGTGGAAAGTATGTATCCTGCCAGTAACTTCAGAAGAGGATTAATGTGCAGTGGGAACCAAAAGCTTTATTGCAAGAGCCTCTTCATTATCTCTCTTCCTTTGTAAATTGCTCCTAATGCTGAATCAGAAAAGAGAAAAGAAGTTCTTTTTTGCTACAGAAATGTCCAGCAGCAATAGCATATAGAACATCTGTAGTTTCAAAAAAAAGAGCAAGTGGTGCTAACCAGTGCAACACCGAGAAGTACTCAGCAGGCCAAGGCTTGTCTGTGACTTCTACGAAGCTTTTCATTTTTAAATCTTGATCATTTGACTTAATTCACTCTCGCTCTTTTAAGCAACAACCCGGCCAAGAAACATTCCCCCATTACCTCCTGCAGCTTGATCTCGTCTGGCTGGAGGATGCTGAGGACCCCGCTGCTCCGGATCTCAGGAAGATCCTGCCATAAGTTGAACCTGGAGTTGGAGTTCCTTAGTAAACTGATTTGTGGTGGAGCTTTGCTTTCAGTTGTACTTGTAGCTTCTGCTTCAGATGGGGTTTCCTCGCTGAGTGAATGCTCCTCAGGGTCTGTCTGTGAATCCTGCAGTCGTCTAGTTTCAATCTCCTGGCGTGTGGATTTATCTCGATATTCCTGATACAAGAGTCCTAGGAGGCAACATAATAGGTCTGAGAGGTTACAACTGAACAAAAGAGTAGAAATGTATTGTGGGAAAGGATATTTGTTTTGCATTAGTTCACCTCAGCAAAGGTGAGAGAGATCACTTCCGTGCTGAGCAAAAAGCCAATCATGGCATTCCTATTTCAGCCAGAAGTGGAAACTATAAATGGAAGGCCATTTCTAAATCCAAAGTATTGTCAACAATCTGCTCTCACAAAACATTTAGTAACACAATCAGATGAATCCATGATCAATCAGAAGACATAAAAGAAGCAGTTTGTTATTTAAACCTTGATTTTCTCTGCAATATTATTATGTTTCAAGTTATATAGACTGATAGGTATGTGTAAGTGTGTGTCTGGAAAAGTAATAATGCATATATTGAAACTACTTTAAAGGAGCAATTGGATGGCCATGAAAATCCTTAAGGAAACACTGAGCTGCTGTTAAGGTGCTGGACAGGTGAAGCATTGGGACAACAAGCTACAGTTACTAGTTTGTTTTGGTATTGACCTCATGGTTAGCCTTGGACATGTTGCTTAATTTCTTTCTGTTTTCCTTCTCGGTTTCTAAGATGAATGAAGGCAAGAAATTAACATTCAAAAGGTACCTGAATGCCACAGCACTAAGGAAAAGGCTCTGAATTCATACCATCTTGCAGCACATCAATCACATGAGGTGTCTTCTGAGTTTCACTTACTAACTTCAGGAGCAGACAAAATTGCACAGAATTTGCCCCCACCCCTGATTTTAAATGACAGCACAAAAAAGGTAGGAATCCTGAAATTCCTTGGCCATCTTTAGAAGATCCTTTGTCTCTCCTAGGGCTTTCTAACTGTCCCATTTCTCTTTCTAAGCCATCTACAGGACCCAGAATATTAATTGCTTGAAAATAAAATGTAATTTAGAAGATATGAAAAGACAAGAGAGCATGAGCCTGCTCTGAGTCACTCTCCTCACTCAAACTGAAGGAGCGCAATTTACGTTATCTCCCTTGGTTTATACTTGAATTGCAAAGTTTAATATGAATTAATAAAGCCCCTGATGTTAAAAAACCCCCACAACCCTACTTTTTTTTTTTTTGCCTGAATCTTTAGGGGTTAAAATCTATCTGGCATTCACGATATTGGATCTCAGAAGCAAATTCCATGTGTAATAAGATGAGAGACAACTGGGTTGGGAGTTTGTCTAGGGAGGGCAGAAACATGGATGTTACTGCCTATTAAATCTCTGGGTCAGTTTTCACAAAGCTCCATACCAGTCACTGTTAAAAACTGTATCAGAAATATGCTGGGGAAAAGCACAGGCACAAGGACAGCATTACTGCAGTCTGCAAGTATATCCTGCTATCTGTTCTCCCTGGAAAGATGCTCAACAGTGGATTAAAATAGCAATAAGGGTAGCTGTGCCTAGGAAACCATACAGTCTTCTGTTAGCTTCCTACACAATAACTGAAGAGAGGAGACTTCCCCTGAAGTTTTGCATGCTGCTGCTACTTATATAATTTACCTCTGCGTCAGCTAGGCTTATATGACTTTCCTAAGCATTTCCGCCTGTTATTTAGCATCAGTGAGGGTGCTGAGGATGTAGCAGGGTGGAAAGGCTCCTTCAGGAATGGAGCAGAGAGCCTGCTGAATCGGAGCTGCTTTCAGCGGTGCTGATCTGTAAACTCAGCCTGTGCTTGCAGGCTTTGGTGTGGTAGGGCACTGGGCACTTTCTACCCCACCAAACTGCACTCCAGACAGCAGGACAGGCTGGGAGGTAACACCCTGCAGCAGTATGGACAGCACTTGACTCAAGGGAAAACATGCTGGGAAACTGAAGTATAATCTATTTTACTCATATTGGAGATAATGATACTTCAGTGTCTGACTGTACAGCCATGTTGTGCTGGTGGGTCTGCCCTGCAAGTCAGAGGCAATTAAGGATATTTTGTGTAAGGGGGATTTAGTGTCCCTTGTGCAGATCTGGAGAGGAGCCCTTTAAAAAAGATCCTCAAGACAAATTTCCCCTTTACTTTTAAGGAAATAAAATCCAGACAATGAAACTTATTCTTGTTTCCAGGTTCCCCATCTGACCAACCGAACAGGTAAGACCTGCGGAGCCCTCAGTGGCAGGCAAAGGCAAATACGGGCATGGGGACATTGATAGACCAAAGGCATCTACCACCAGAACTCATTCGGAAATCACAACAAGGTAACTCATTTTAAGGAGGGAGCTGAAGAGAGACTGGCTGAAGCTCTGCCACAGACAGCAATATGGGGAGGAAGCAGAAAAGTGATACCAGAAGAAAGACAAAAGACAGGTAGATGTTGAGGCAGAAGAAGCATAGGAAGAAACTAAGAGGGTTGTGCTAGCAAGGAAAAAAGACATACTCACTATCTTGCTGTAAAAGGTCTATCCATATGTTGGTAAAGAGGTTACAATGGGTACAGCAAAAGCTTAGATGAGAGAAAGGGAGAGAAGCCATGCAAAAGCCTACTCTAGATGAAGCAGGAGATGGTCATGGCACAGGATGGGTGGTGTAACAGATGCAAGGTCAGGGAACAGGGTTTTGACATTGAAAGGAGAGCAATATATCTGGGAACTGACTGAATGTGTAGAAAGAAGCTGAGATTAGTAGTTGAATGTCACTCAGAAGATACAATGCTTATGTTTAGTAAGCGAACAAGTACAAAATGTCAGAGACCTGTACAAGCTCCATTCATTGCTTTATGTCCCAACTGTCCCTACTGCTGTGATCTGGCTAAAGGTTAACTGTGTGGTCAGAGCATTGGCTTGGTGTCACCTGTTGGCTTAAGTGGTTAAGGCTGATCTTCCCAAGGGGTGTTTACATAGTTTGCATAGTACCTAATAGACTTCCCCCTTTGTGTTTATTCCATTTAATTTTGCTGCCACAGTCTCCCTTCCCAGCTCTCTCAAAAACTGGGAGGGGAATTGAAAAACTAGTTACTAATTGTGGAAAATCCTCACCTTAGAGACTTTGCAGTGCTTTTAAAGTAAACGTTATTACACTGAAAGCTATGTAAAATCTCAGGGGATCCAGAGATGTTTTCTCTGAAATTCTCTGCTCCAGTTTCAGGCAAAAAGTCCATTAATGCCTGAAAGGCAGGAGGGAGGGAAAGGAGTGAGTATGTTCCAGCCATTTGAAATGACCTGTCTATTGAGGATTAGCCTTGCATCTCTGGTTGCCAAAACCCTGTCTCCTCCATCAAGGTGCAACAGACCTACTTGCAGTTATACTGATGCATGCAGAGCTATCACACAGCTTCCTTCTGATATACAGCACATAAAAATACATATGAATATAGGTTGTTTTGAAGTCCTGCTGGTTTTAGTATTTTTATTATGCCTCTTAGCAGCACAGTCCCAGTAAACTGACAATATACTGACACATTTGCCTTGGGAGATTAGTACCTACACAGCCAAAAGCAAGTAACAGATCTGGTAACATCCATGCAAATTGTTCACCACTTTCCTCCAGAAGGCCCTGAACTCAGCTGTTTTGTCTGACAGACACTGGGAGGCTGCTGGTTTCACACCAGCCTCTTTCCCCAGCACTGTCCCTGTGGCATCAGGCACTCCAAGAATCAGCCCTGGCTGCCACGACCTGACACCAAACTGCAGCCACTCTCCTCTCAGAAACAGTGTGAGAATTCTCCTTTTTCCTGCCCGGGAGGTTTGCCTTGCTGCTCATGATAGTTATCTACCCAATTTTCCCATGCAAAGTGCTACAGTTCCTCTGGATTCAAGTATCTTGCAGTTTCACTTCCTGAAGTTGAATGTAACTGTTTAAAAACGAAGCTTCTATATTCCCACCATAAAACCTGCCTCAGGATGGGGGTTAACTTTGCAGTTACCCAAACCTCTCTGAGGAATGTCACAATTCAGATGTGGGAAACCAAGAAACAAGCTGTGAAGCTCCTCTCTGCATCCCACAAAAAAACCCAAAACAAACAAACAAAAAAACCCCCACAAGAGCAAAAGCCTAACAGTCTTCTCCTCCACAGCCACCCAGATAACCTCAACTCTGCCTTTACAAAGAGACCACAAATGGTAAAATAACTTACTTCTCCATTGCAAATGCTACACCAGCGGCTGTTAAAAATACACACCGACCCCAGTGCATACAGCTAACATCCAACAGGATGGTTGACCCAATAATTTAATCTTATGCCTTTTTGAGTATGGAAAATCAGATTTCAGCAGAAAGTTGGCTGTTGCCTTAACGATTAACTGCTTTGTAATTACAAGAAGAACAGAGGTAAAGCTACTCAGCGACACCATTAAATCTCCTGCCAGGCAGCGTGCAAACCTGCTGCCCCTAAAACCAGCAAAAAGCCACCGCTAAGGCCATGGTTACTAGGTTTTACACCAACAGAGAGATTTTCCCAGCGAGGACAGTTGGGTTCCCGCAACACAGCTGCCTTACCCCTGCCTGAGGCTCCCTCCTGCCATGTACCGCTTGGGTTTAGATCTGGGTTTCGTTCGCTAAATGCTGCTGGTTTGGGGGGTTTAGGGGGGCGGGAGGCGGCGGCTCGGCTCGGGCGAGGGGCCCGGCCCGCCGCGGCGGCACCTCTAGGGGCTGCTGTGCTGCCGCGAGTGCGGGGAACGGCAAAAGCGACGAAGTTGTGGGAGAGCGCGGCCGTCGGACAACGCCCCCCCCCCCTCCCCCCCGACCGGATCCCCTCCACGGGGGACGGCTCCTTACCGATGTGCTCGATGAGGTTCCTCCAGGAATCGGCCGTCATGGGGTGGGCGGGCGGCGGCGCCTCGGCGGTGGCGGCGGCGGGGCTCTCCTCAGCGGCCGCGGGGGGCTCCCTGGGGGGGGGACGGAGGCACCCTCAGCCGCGGCGGCTGGACGCGCCCCTCCGCCCGCGGCCCCTCGCACCCCTCCCCAGTATCCACCACCCCACCCCGCTCACCTGCCGGGCTGTCCCGCCGACCCGTCCTGGTCGAGGGCGCAGGCGGCGCTGAGTGCCGCGGCCAGAAGCTCCATGGCCGGCGGCGGCAGGCGGTTGCCGAGCAGCTCCGGCGGCAGCGGCGGCGGCGCGGGGCTGGGGGAGCCCGGGCGGTTGCCACGGTAACGGGGGTAGGAAGGCAGAAGCCTGCGCGGGAGGGAGAGGGGAGATGCGGCCGCCCCCGGGGCGCCCCCGCAGCCCCTCGAGACCCTCTGAGCCCCCAAGCCCCCTCAGAGCCTCTCCTCAGACGATCCCCCCCCCCCCGCGTCCCCATGGGTTCTCCCCCCCAAATCTCTAGAGAGTCCCCTCAGAGCCTCCCCTCAGACCCCCTGTCAGGCGTCTCCAGGTGCTCTCCACCCAAATCCCCTCAGAGCCTTCCCAAACCTCCCCAGAACTCCCTCGGGCTCTCCCCCCAAATCCCCGCAGAGCCCCCCCCTCAGGGATCCCCACAGATTCTCCCCACAGAGACCCCTCAAAATCCCCTCAGAACCTTCCCTCGGGCCCCCATAAGCTCCTCAGAGCTCCCTAGCCCCTCGCAGCCCCTCTCCGTGTTCCCAGATCTCCTCTGAGGCCCCACAGAGCTCTACTGAATCCTCGCGGAGCCCCCTCAGTCTTCCCCAAATCCTTTCCGAGACCCCTCAGAGCCTGTTAGAGTTCCCCAACCCCGCTCCCTCAGAGCCCCCCGCAGCCCCTTCGGAGTCGCCCAGGCTCAGCCCTCAGGGCTCCCACACGACCCCTGAGTGCCCCCACAGCCCCTCTCAGAGCCTCCAAAATCCTTTCTGAGCCCTCACAGACCCCTCAGATTCCCCCCCCCGCCTCACAACCTCCGCTCTCAGAGTCCCTGACCCCCTGCAGCCCCCCACCCTGTGCCTGGCACCCCTGCCCACAGAGACCTCCTCAGCCCCCCAGCTCCCCTCCAGCACTCCAACACAGGTCCCTCCTCCTCCGGGAGGCTGACTCCATCCTCCCCAAAGGCCCCCCCAAAAGGCAGCAATCCCTGCCCCAGGGACCCCCCACCTTCACAGGCCCCCCTACCTCCATCCCCTCTGCTCTCCTGCAGAAAGGCTGCTTCCCTAGATTCAGGGAAGCCCCTTCTCCATCCCTTCCCTCCCTCCCCAGCAAGGCACCCTCCCCCAGCAAGCACCCCCACACCCCATCCCACCCCATGCACCAGCCCGGGCCCCAGCTCCTCTCCTCCATGCACAGCCACCCCACAGCGGGAAGGGGGTCCTGCCCTGGCACTAACCTCTCCTCCCTCAGACCCGGGGCATAGCGCTGCCCCCCATCCCCTGCACCTCTCTGCCTATGTGTGGCTGGCGCAGGCTTTGAGGGAGAAAAGGGAGTGGGAGGGGGGGGGTCTCCTGAGTTGCTTCCAGATCTGGTGCATATGGTGCATTTCTTCTCTGGGAATGAAACACTGAGATGGAGGACTGTAACTGGGAAACTCAGCCTAATCCCTCCTGCCGGGCACCGCACCCTTTACCCCACAGGACTGACTGCTATCCGCCTCTCCTCCTCCAGCAGGGCTTTGCACCCAGGTCATTTCCCCCATTTCCCCCTCCTTAGCGTCGCTACTTCCATAAGGATATATGTCTCATTTAGGCAGTAAGTATCTCAGTACTCAATGATCTATATCTGTCTTCGTTCAGGTAATTGTTTTTCTGCCTCAGGGATAAATCCTCTTGAGCTCCAGAGTACAGTTACACCCTCGGATCCGTTCGAGTGCTTGCAGGCAGGCTGGGTGCAGCTCTTCCCTACACGTTAGTAACCCTCAGCAAAAAAACGTCATCTGCACCACATTGCAATTGAGGAGTGAACAGTAGAAAATGCTCAGCTATTCCTCATGTTCCCTTTCTCCCTGTGCATAAATAACCATGGTTTTTTTTCTGTACGTGATAACGTAATTTATGCAACAACATAAACCCCATGTGTTGGTCTCTATGTGTAAAATGGTTCCCTTTTTATCATTTTTATATTGTATTTGCTAAATGGTATATCAGGATAGCTTCCAATCAGCGCATGACTATACATTCAGAAAAACTCCTTCAGCTCATGTGAACTAGATCTCGATCCAGCACACTTGAGAGCTCAGTCCTTAAGTTATTAAGAGGCAGAATGGGAGAGAAAAACAGCTGAAAATGTCATTGAGGACTCAGAGAAGACTGTCAGTCCCAGACTGGGAGGTCGGAAGGACCACACAACTGATCAGAAAAATCAGGGTGAGGGTGAGAGC
Organism: Astur gentilis; assembly: GCF_929443795.1. Taxonomy (NCBI): domain Eukaryota; kingdom Metazoa; phylum Chordata; class Aves; order Accipitriformes; family Accipitridae; genus Astur; species Astur gentilis. Next base: position 16,953,066 of record NC_064885.1, read on the forward strand.
TGGAGCCTGTTTTGCACTCGGAGGAGGAGGAAAAGAGCCTGACAGCTGGGGCTGTATGGGGGGGAGATTGTCATGAAGTAGATGGTCAATATGGGATGAAAGTGGGTTATCAGCCATTAAACACTGGGGCTAGGGGGTTTGAGGATACAGGTGAGTGAGGGGGCTGCCAAAACATTGTAGAAGGGATAAAGCAGCAGAGACTATCTGAAGCTCTGCCTAATGACTGATGTTTTGGTGGCTGGCTGCCAGGACAAGAATACTGTCAAGGGTTTTAATAAGTGGGTAGGATGCTAAAAAGCTTCTTTCTTAGAAGAGGGGAGGGAGGACATTAACTGTACCAAACCTCTTTGTTATCTTGAATTCTGGAAAAGTGGGGATGCTGTTTACAGTTTTCTAAAGGGAAGGACCAAAAGCAGTGAGGACTTCTCCTTAGTATACAAAGGGAAGTCAGTGCATAAGCTCTTACTGACACTGCTAGAATGAATGTATATCTAAATATAACTTCTGGATCTACTTAAAAAGTTTCAGAAGTATGCTTTGAGAGTAACAGATTCTAACCCCTCATATTGCTTCACTCCTAAGGGTTAAATCTGTTGCAAATTGAAATTTCTTATGTCTCAGTCATGTTATGAAAAACATTCAAAAATAGAAAGCATCTTTTCAGGATCCCATAACTGTCTGGTAATTTGATCCAACCTTTCTTCCTTTTTCCTTCAAATTTTCCAAAATAATTTCACTTTTGGTGTGAGATGAAAACCCGAAAGGATCAGTAAAAGTAATAATGATAATGAAAATCTTGGAAGCTATGGGAGGCCACAGCATGTATTTTTGTGTCTCAGATCTGTTCCACTGTGTAGCAGTGACTAATAGTCTACTTTTCCTTCCTTTAGAACTTTTTTCTTTTTAGTTGTAATTTGGTCTTTCAAAAATGTTGCTCTTTCTTCCTTTCCAGGCTTATTCTCATACTTCATGTTGACATACACCTGTAAACAGAACAAGTGCCCGAGAACTACTTTTTCTCCCAAGTGAGGTGACAGAGTGTTCCCAGCGCTCTGTAACCAGAGCAAAAAATTATATTTAGTGAGAAGGAAATATTTTTGTCCTACAAAAATGGTTGTGTTTTTCTAAATCTTGCTTTTCTGTTTGGGGGCAAAACAAAGCTTTCAAAGTTTGTCATGAAAAAGGAAGGCAGGCAAACAACTGATTCTCTCACAACTGTCTGGTGGCTGGGATGTTCACGCTGGGTGTGGGGATTCCAGGTTGGAGTCACAGCTGTGTCATTCCCTCACATTCCACATGTTACTGCCTGTTCCAGGGTGGATCAGTCTCTCTTCCTGGAGCTGCTCTGCTTTCTCTGGTCACTGGGAAAGGTGCTTGAACCTGGTGAATGCCTTATTCACCAGACACCACTTTAGGTGAGTCAATGCTAGACTATTTCTGCTAAGCAGAATAGCTCTGGCATAGCTGCCTGTTTCTTCCTCCCTACTTCCGCAATTATTAGGACTTTGCATGCAGTTTAAGCTGACTTAGCTGCTCAATTCCACTTTTCAGATTTCTACCTCCACTTTTATGCCAATGCTGACGCTCATCTTATTCTTGGTGGGCAAGTTTGGGCAGTTAAACTGGTGGAAAATGATTATTTTTTTTTGGTAGAACTAGCTTTGTGTGTGTCTGGGTTGTCTCACTATAGGGTGAGCTCAATGTGAGTGCCAGCATAGCGGAGGTGGCAGACATGCAGATGGATGGCAGGACCATGGCAGTGCCACCGTGGATTATTTTACACTGCTGTGGAACTGCAGGCTCAGGGAGAAGTTCCTGGTCCAACTAATCTTAACCATCTGGGTAGGAGTTTGGAGGAGGTTTTCTTTTCTCTTTCACCGTATCAACAATGAATTTGATACAGAGCCTAAACAGCTTTCCCCCATATCATCAAAATCAGTAGAATCTCATCATGACAAATCAGTTTTCTGACCAAAACCCCTGTATTTCATCCTATAATTCTCTGTCTAGTTGTAGGGGAGAAGAAAGAATCTGCCTACTAGAACAACATACATTAAAGCAACTAGTTAAAAATCCTACCCCAGCACCACACAAACGGTGCTGCATGCCCTGTGCTCTTGCTGGTGACAGAAGCCATGCAACACCCTGACAGACCAAAGTGCAGTTTTGTCTCTGGAATTCTTAGAATCCCCAAGCAGGCAGGCACTAGAAATGATCCTCACGGCCATCTAACGATGGCCATGCTCTGGTTGACATGAGCGTAACCGTGGTTCAGCTCCCTGTGGACAAAGGATAACCAGTCTGAGCTTGCATACATTCACAAAGAAGGGGTTCCTGTGGTTGCAGACTGTTCCCAGCTTCACTGTACTTCTGTTGGAAAAGCTTTTAAATGTTGGCTGACCTGATCCATGGTTGCATTAAAAATGTGATAATTGGTGTGAGTTTATAATTAGTTTATTACAATTATCTCATTTAAGTTATGTTTGGGGGATGAATTTCCAATCTTGGCTTGTATTTTCAGGCACTAGTAATTTTGAAAAATGGTTAATCATTTGAATTAAGATTTCTTATGTGCACCTAAACTCAAAAGTAATCCTTAGAATAAAGCTGTGTGAAGAGCTTGTTTTTAAAAGACATTGAAATGCATTTTTTTAATATTCTCTTATAGCAGTTTTTAGAAATTAGACCTCCTTGTCCAGAAACTAAAAAGAGAAGAGGCAGTCCAGCATATCTTATTCATGAAAAATTCCCCAAATCCTTCTAGTTAGTGGGAGTTTCACACCAAGAAAGGCCACAAGATGAGGTAAGAAGCACTGTTTTAATCTGAGCTAACAAAATTTGTGGAGAAGTGTGAAGTTAGTAATAGATTTGAATAATGTTATACCTAGTCAAGGATATTTTCATACTCCAGGTTCATGCCGTTCAGGTTTTCTCTGTTCACATGTGATTTTTAGCAGTGCTTTTGACAATGGGTATGTCTGTGCAATTTTTATTCCTGGTTTTTGACTTTTTAGTGGAAGATAAGTGGAACTCCTCATCCCTAATATTTTTAGGGATCCTAAAGGCCAAGAGCACATCTGTTCTCCTGAACCTCCTTAAGCTTTCATCAAAATACCTTAATTATATCTGTTGGGGCTGGCAGCCTTACTGATAACTAGAAGTGTTCAGAACTTCCTATTATCAGATCCTTACCTTTAGGTGCTTCTAACCTTTTGATGCTCATAATCATCAGGGTTACATTTTTACTTACCGACCATCTGCCACAGACAGGTTATTTTTTATATATTAAAAACAATTAGCAATTTCTTATGCTTAGGAAAATATTATTGGATCCCTGTTAAAGGAAAACAGAAAACCTGGCGTTCTATCCTTTGAAAAGCTTTGGTTTCTGTTGAAATAGGAGTTGAAATTCAGCGTTTGCCAGTGCTTTGTCTTTGCCACATTTAGGAAAATCCATTAGAAATTATAGGCTCTTTTCCACTTTCTGCAATACACACAAACTTTAGACTTAGATTTTAGGGTCTAAAATCCCTGCCTGAGCTGCTGGCCATGGAGAGAACATGTGCCCTGCTCAGGGCTGAGAGAAACATTTCTGATATTGCAGCTGTAAAAACTGCCTGGTCCAGTTCTAGGCACTGTGAATAAAGGCCGTTTCTGCTGCATCCTCAGTGATCCTTGTGCTAGGTCCAGGCAGCACAATGAGAAAACTACTTGTCTGAAAAACAAAGAGAGCAAGACTCAAGCATGGAGAGGGAGGGGTGTACTTCTGGACCAGGAGACTCCTATGAAGAGAGGACTCATCCACAGCTGGGTGCTTCAGGAAATGGTGAGTTGGAAAAGGCTGTAAAATGTAGCACTGGAGCTAGAAGGAGGGGTGGGAGAGTAAGTCTGTATGAGGAACCAAAGGGTGAAGAGCCTGGGGAATGGCAGGACACTGAGATGAGCCACAGGAGGGAGGAGAGAGGAATCATGGGTCTGGGAAATTGTGTGGGGAATTACAAGTTGAACCTGATAGAAAAGGAGTGAAACGAAGATATTGGTTGAGGACCTCAGGGTGAGGGTATGTCCAGATGAAGCAGATCAGATTGGGAGAGCTGGAGGGCAAAGCCTAGACCTTGCCAGGGAATGAAACCATGACTGAGCTGAAAAACCTGACAAGAAGAGACTGCGTGGAATAGGTGGGCAGACTGGGATTGGGATCTCCATTGGCTGCATGCTGGAAGGATACTTAATTAGAATTGTGTATGTTAGTGGTTATTATTCTGTATGATCCTGTGAAATATGAGATTTTGACAGTAATAGCATTTTGATACCTACAGTAGCTATTTTTACTGAAAATTTATTAGTTTTTAAAATTCTTCTCCCTGAAAATACTGTTGGTCTTAGACTTTTTAAGATTCAGATTGTACAGAAAGAGGAATAGGAAAAACATTATCTATCTGTATCTATCTATCTATCATCTATCTCTAAAAGAGCAAAAAATTGTTGTAGTGTGACAAAATATAAAGGTTTGGTTAACATGTGTTTGCACCAGCTATTCCTGACTTCACCACTTGCAAATTGAAGCACCATTGTGCAGCATAAAGAAGAGGTGACTGTAAGAAATGTATTTCTAAGTAGAAAGAAACTGCTGGAGTATGGTATAGGACCTTTTGCAATACAGGTTCTAGCCTCTCTAGAGGCTTTCTCTGCTTTTCTAGTTAAATCAGGCCATAAAAGCAGTGCCCTCTGCTGCCCAGGACAAAGAGTGCTGTGCTGAGAGGGATGCTAACCCAAATTCACACAAGCATCTTTCAGAGTGCTATGCTATTTCACATGTGTACTGTTTCTTTCTAATACACGTGATTGCATTAATTCAAACAAGTTAGATTCTCTCGTGCTGCTGAAGGTGACTATTTGTATTCACTGTTGTAGTACTTCTATTCTTTGAGCTCAGATCAAATGTAATCAAATGATTTTTAGATGATCCTCGTTTCTCTGAATTGGAGGTTTCATAACCAGCCTAAAGAAATAGTTTGCTCTGCACTGGTAGACCAATGACCTCGCAGTGAGCTTTGCAACATGAAATTTCACACTGAGTTTCTCTTCCACTGTATCTAGTGGCCCATAATAAGACATACCATTTTTGGAATCTGACTCAGTGGGAAATGGTAGGTAAATAATACAGTTATGCTGCTAAAATATCTGTATTGCATTAGAAATGAAGAGAATTCAACATCGTATTTAGCTGGTAAAATAGGGTAGACACTGATTAGTGAATCTCCTTTCTAGGGTTTGAAATGACTAATTTTCTGGTCTCTGTGGGAGCTGCTTTCAGCTGAGGCTGACAGTTGTGGATGGACACCCTGGATGGATGTTTTTCTGTGATGGCTTTCTATAATCTCAGTCTGCACAACTGCTGCCACTCTGAAGCTGGAAGGACTGGTCACTGTGGGAAAGAGCAGCTTTTGTTGAGTTCAGTTCCTTCTAGGTCTTTGGCTCTGGTTAGCCTGAAAAATGGAAGTTGTGCTAGAAGCTCAGCACTGAAATGTTCACAGCAAGTCAGCTGAGTTGTCAGGAAGCAGCTTGTCATGTGAGGGGTTTGCATCTTTGTACAATGTGGAAGACTAGGAGGGAGCCATAGGATGTTGTGGAGAACTCTAGAGTGCTTAGGGGGAGCTGGGAATCGCACAGGAGAAAGATCATGGGGAAAAAAAATGATTTAAGAATAGTTAGGCATAAAAATGCTCTTAAGAAGTATCTTATGGAGGGCATATGGCAGATTTTGGAACACCAGCAATAATATTTGACGTCATCTTGTTTTCAGACATCAGTGTTCTGAGATCAATGAACTACTCTGCTATTCTCAGAGCTTTGAATGGCACACAGATTCAAGTCACCGGTGGGTTTGAAGGACCCTATGGTCCCTTTTCTTAATCAGAGTGTTAAAGTCCATATCCCTTCTGGGTACAATGCAGATAATGATTCCTCTTCCTGAGCTGTTTACGACATTCCCCAGATGTGTTTGCTCTCTGTCCTAAATCATGTAGCATGGTCATATATGAAGTGACATCCCTACCTGTGAAGAACCCATTTGTGTCAGACCTGCTGGTCATCTTCATGTAAGGAGAAGGGATTGTGCCTGCCCAGCCCTGGCATTTATATAGTTGCTGTAGGATGCTGCTGAACATGAAGAGATGCAGCATGGATGCCCCACTTGGTGTCAGGACTGTGGTGATTCACTCCTGAGAACCCCATGGACCTTCGCAGTGCTGGTCAGAGGTGCCTATACTGTCCTTTCTGTAGAACTGCTAGCTTCTGCTTTCAGAAGAACTCTTAGCTGACAGGTACCAGTTTTATTCTTTTGGGGAAAGATTAAATGCATTTCTTGAGACCAGTGATAATATTTTAGACGCCTTATCTCCACAATGGCCTGTTTTCCCAACAGAAGGGGGAGAATAGTGATTACTGCAAATGATGGCAATATCCTTAGGTTCCTGCAGGCTTTTCACAATGCAGATTTCTACTGGTTCTCTTATAAATTACAGCTGATCTTTTGGAGAAGGGAAGTCCACGGGCTCAGTTTGAGCTGGAACTCTGGTCTCATCCTCTGTCAAATTTCTCTGCTCAGTTTCAAGAGATGATGCCACTCAGAAGCATTGCCTGCTTTTGGCAGACACATGACTTAGAACCTGTACTGACCTGTCAAGCTCTGTGCACAGCAGCACCTTTGATAAAACTGACTCCCAGCACTGGCTCATTGTTTCCAGCTCCAGGGAGAATCAGAATTTTCACATTTTAGAGCTGCCTAAGTGGCGGTGTCAGGATGTCAGAGACTGACAGTGATGATTATGCCACAAGGAGAGGAAGACAGATGGGCTTGACATCGCAGCAGACTGTAACTGTCTAGTTTCATATGCTCAGTTTAATGCCAAAGGGCAATAAATTTTAGCCAGGCCAATTAATTTATTTAAATCCAACCAGACAGTTTGGCTAAAATTTTTTTACTGGAGTCCTCTCCATGAGGAAGGGTGCCTGGAAAGGCAGTATGCATTACACCAGCATAACTAGGCTCAGTAATTAGGACCACATAGTGCAGTATAATGCATGCACCTTTGGAGGGCAAGTGTTTAGCACTTTCAGCTTGATCTTCTACAGTACAAGTAGGGACTATCTCATAGTTATACACAAAAGAGATGAGCAGCTGGAAAGGAAGTTTCAGAGAATACCTCACTTGTATATTAGAAAATGTAAGGCTAGGTAGCTGCTCCCCTCTCTGCCTGGCTGCAGTGTCAAGAGAGCAGGGGTGAGGGTAAATTAATGGGATGTATGTAAACTTATTGGCTGTAGGATCAGAACTTTTTGCTGGACCCAGGTCATTGAGGGATTTAAGCCAAGAAGAGCTACCTCACTGAAAGCGTCTGTTGCCCATCAGTTCTTCAAGGTAAACAGCAAAGTCAGAATACTTTAGAAAGCATCTTTGTAGCTACTTCTTCAGCTATAAAATCCTGTTTTCCATGTGGGATTGTATAAAAGGCTTCAGGAGAGCCCTCTGGGAAGGCCGAGAATGCAATCACCCTTATGTTGGGATGTTCCATAGGGAAATGCCCACAGGCTCTCCTTATTCTCTCAACCAGTCTGTCCACTTTGCTTACACCACTGTGTGATCCTACATCACATTGCCCTTTTTTCCATCTTCCCCACTGTCTTCTTGCTCCCCCTCTTTCCTTCACTGTCTTCTCCAAACTCATACTGATAAGACCCTTTATACCATGATGCTAGTACTATATGGTATATATCATTAAGACTGAAACCAGCACTACGAGTCAAGGTGAGAAGGCATGGATCAGAGCTATAGCTTAGTCCAGCTGTCCTTCCCAAAACAAGCATTCTTGCTCTGACACCACTCTGACTATATTTTTCCATGGAGGCACACTGAATACCCTTCATGTGCATTTCCTTACCTTTGGATCCATAGTTCGTCTAACGTCTTATCAGAGTTTACTGAAGATGGTGATCCTTTATGAGATAAAACGTTCAGAGGCTCTTTGATGGGCTCGTTGTTTTTGAGTGAACCTGTGATACAAGAGGAAGCCAAGACGGTGTTAAAACAGTTGTTTTCTTAAGGGTCATCTTTACTTTTACTGTAGGTAGTGGTTTGCATACACCAAAGGCAACAGGAAGATCACAGACACAAAAATGGCTACATTTTAGCTTGAATTTTCGAACAAGATTGAAGTGTCATAAGCTTACATAGTGCAAGATTGCACAGCCTTTGTCACAGCTGCAAATGCAATTGAGAAAAGGTGAAGGTAGATATACAAAATCAGTTCTTATGTATGCAAGTAGCAGTGTCACCACTTAAAATTGGGTCCCAACATTAGTGATTTTCAGTGCAATTCTTTAAGCAGAAAAGGTTTAGCTGTGTGTGCCTATGCATGCCAATATTTGTTTTCCCAAGTCAGGGCTTCTTTACTGCTCTGCTTTCAGGCACGTAGTGGATGTTCAGTTTACTGGATAAATCAAGGCTAGATTTGGGTGAGACAGGAGCTTTACTTTTAATTGTTTCTCCAATTTCCCTCAGATGAACCTCTGATCCTTTCACAGGGAGCCAAAGTTGTATTAAGTCCATGCCTTACTACTAGGCAGGAGGGGATGCATCTCACTTTTCAAATGAAACCTCCTGTTGTTTGAGGCTTGTTGATAAATGGCCTTGTTGTTTTTTATTAGACATATTTTGGTCTAAGTCATAATTCTGTTTGCATTTCAAACTGGTGACAGCACAGGTAGGTCAATGGTCTGACTGAAGCTGGTTTCTGATGCACCCTTTTAATCAATGCTATGGATTTTCAGAGGGAAAGGGTGAAATCCAGACTTTCAAACTCCCTAGAACAGTGCCAAGGGCTTATGAAATGCTAGTTTGAGTTATTCTCTTTGCCTTTTGAATAGTTTAAACACTTTATCCTTCTGTCAGAGGAGATTGCTTAAAAACACAAACTCTTTTTTGAGTTAAAGCAAAGCATCTATTATGTTTTACAGCTCCTAGGCTTTAAGCCAAGGCTAGGCTGGTGCAAAGGCTGCCTGTATACAAGCCTTTCTCTCTGATGGATTTACATTCTTTTAAATTATTTTTTGTGCTCTCATTTCTTGAGTCTTTATTTTTCCCATTTTGTATCCTACTCTGTATTTTCCCCTGTATCCTTCCCTCTCTTCCTGTCTTCTTTCCCTTTTCTCACCCCCAGTCATTCCCTAAGAAAAATGAGAGCAAGTTAACATTTGAGCTCAAGTCAGACTCCTGGATAGCTGCTGTTCAAATGGGTTTGAAATCAAGATAAAAGATCTCACCCATCCCTTGCTTCCATGCGCGTCAGCAAATGCTGTCAGAAGAAGTTCCTGCTACAAATGAGGTTGGTGTAGAAGCACCCGATGTCCAGTTTCAGGGAGAGGGGGTGGAATCAGTGGAGCAAAGGGAGAGGGTAGCCAAGAGCTGCTTACACAGTCCTAGCTGAATTTAAAAGCGGCAGCTCTGAGCTGCACTTTCTACAGTCATACTGAGAAAGAGCTATTGCTCCTAGCCCAGGTCTTGCTGTACAGACTGGAGAAAAGAAGCGTTCCCAATGTGTCTTGCTGAATAATTGCAGATACGGAAGAAAAAGCCCTGTTTGGAACAGATCCTGTTTCAGCAGTGGTGACACAGAGTGGGGGGTGTAGGAGAGAAGTGCAGGTCAACTTCTGTGGATGCTCTAATGAGCTGCTAAGAGAGAAGCCCTTCTTTTAGCTTGTCCTTCCTCAATGACACTGGTTAGACAGGAGGCATGTCATCCTGTGCTGTTCTCCTAATGCTGTGATGCTGCAGATATATGAAGAAGGTGCATCCTTCTGTGCCGGTCCTGCTGCAGTGGCACCAGCAGGTAACAGGGGAGAGGGCCTCCTCAGCAGCCGTCTGGACGCTGTGATGCTCAGGGAGCAGGAGAGAGAGCAAGTCTCTTCTGTGCTTGCTCTGCAGCAGTGCTGTGCGAAGACAGTGAGAGGACAGCTCTGCTCTGGTCCTGCTGCTGCACTGGCAGGGTGGAGAGCAGTTCTGCTCTGGCATAGGCGATGCTCAGTTTATCCAGAAACCTCATTGCAACAGTAGCAGAATATTAAACAGGAACCCTTTGCTCTGCTGCTGTCTGCTTGGAAACTTGGAGAAGGGAGGGAACTTTCCTTCTGTCTGTGCCACAGGGTTGAATGGGCCTTTATACTGCTGAAATAGCATGGGTCCCTTGGCGAGGCAGGCGGGAGACACCTGTTTTCTTGGGGACATTTCCCAGACCTCCTTTATTTTGGGGCGGAGGATGTCTGTTCTTTGTTTTTGTAGAGAACTTTGCTTTCAGCAGCTGAAGCAGTGTGCTTTACTACTGCATAACAAAGCAATAGCTTTCAGCAGCTTGCATAGCACTCAGACATCAGGAGTTGTATCATTTTGACTCATGCAGCTAGCCAAAGTTCAGAGTCCAGTGCATTGTTTCTGTTAGATTACAATCTGAAGATAGGATAGGTATCTTTGCTGCAATTCCTTTTATTTACAAGGAGGTTCTCTGAACACCTGGGAGATGAAGCAAAGGGCATTTTCTGTGTTCACAGTTCCAGGTCTCTCTCATTCAGCATTTAGATTAAAACCATTTCCAGTTTTTTCTTGCAGCCATTTCCAGTGCTTCTGAGTGTGTTGCGATAGCTCCTTTCCTGGCTCTCTCTTCAGCTTCTCATATCTTTCTCTTGTTTCTTTCACAGACAGCTGCTCAGACAAGGTGCCAGCTCAGTGAAATCCTGGCCTTGCAGTCATGCTCTGTACTGTTCATACTCAGAGAAAGCCAACTCGTTCCATTTCTACTGAAGCCATGGCTGACTGCATGTATGTTCTGGATGGTGTTCCTGTTATTTCAGCCTCCTATTTCAGAGGGATCTTAGGTGTTTCTAACAGCTGTCTTCAATGCAAGGTGGCAGCAACTGCATTTTCAGAGAAGTCTTGCTCCCCTCTCATAACGGTCCATTGCAATTTCTACAGGCTTCCCTAAACGTACTGCTCTGTTTTTGCAGTTTCCTCTATATGCCGCTCAGCTTGCCATACAGTTACTTGTGATCTCACAACTTTTGAGTATGTCCTTTCTGTATGCTAAAGAAGTTCCTACTTCATTGACAGCTTCATGTCCTTCCCTGTTTAAATTATTTTTCTCTTAGAGACCGGAGTGGTGGTAGAGCAGAGACCCACATTTGTTTAGTTTCTCTGCTATGAAGCATGTTTAATCATCCAACCATTTTGCATTTCTAAGCTGAGCAAAGAAGGATGGCACCCCTCTGCCAGCTGTGCCATAGGGCAGGGGTGTTCTGAAACATGCTGACCACTGAGCCACTTTCTACCTTCCCTTCCCCATTTCTAATCTCATTGACTCCTATAGTTCCTAATCTCACTGGAAAAGGAAGCATAATGCTGTTTGGGTCAGTACTTACCTGTAGCATGCCCCATGTGCATTGCCTCTCTCGAAGTCTTTTTTTTCTCTCTGCTCGGCAGCCTCATGGACCGGTAGTACCTGGAATTTCTTTGAATGGCAATGTAATGTGTGTGCAAGTCCCTCTTGTGGGCCACTGGGTTAGCACCTTCTGACTCTTCCTCACCTTCAGAGACTGAACCTGACTCTCTCAGTACCTGATGAGAAAGGCCCTGCCGGAGCCGACCAGCAGAAAGTCTGCGGGCGGCTTCTCTTCCGTGCCCATCCATGGTTTCCAGATCTTGTTTCTATGGCAACTGAGACGATGGATCAGCAGCAGAGCAGCAGAAGACAGGTAGCCTCCACAACTCCATCAGCTTTATTTGAATTAGAACTGGAGACGGATAAACAAAACACAACAAAACAAGAAAAGGGAGGACAAAGTTCTGGTTAGTTCAGAGGCTGTAGTGCCTCATCTGTTTAGGATAATGGGGACTTTCCAGGAATTTTTGTATGAGATCATCATCTTATAAGCCTTATTCTAATGTCCTGAATGTTGCTTTGACGCGCTCAGGGTTGTTCTGCTATGACACATTGTAGTGCTACAGATGTTACTGGAAAAATGTCGTATTTGCTCAGTTGATGACCACTCCCTTTTGTCACTTGTGAGCAGTACATTAGGAGTTGATTTAGAGTGGATATAGGTAATGGCCATGTCCTTGTTTTTGAGGGTGAAAATGTTACGGACTAGGAAGTAAAAGCTGAAGAGAAAGCACTGTTAATCTGTCTATTACCTGTGTACTTCTCCCTGTAACAGAGGAATTAATGCCTTTTACGGGGCTGGGTGTCTTCTAACACTTATTAACAAACTCACTCCTGTGGTGCAGATACGTGAAGAAAAACCCATAACTGTTGAGAAGTGAAGGTAGAAGAGACAAGCACAAAAACTTTCTTTTGTTTCCCAGAGTTGCCCTCAAGTGCCAATGTACCCCCCCAGTGACACAGGGACTTCAGCACAGGGTCCTGCTGCTCTGCGTGTCAGTACATGGACTGTGCTAGTACTCCCAAGCATTTTTAGGAAGCAAATCACTACAACAGCAAAACAGCAGTTGATCCTTCAGCCTTTGCAAGACTGGGTAGAATGTGAACTGACTACTTAAGCATTCGCTCCTGGCTTTGTCTTGTTGAATTCTTGCAGCTGTCAAAGCCTTTCTAAGTACACAATGTGATTTTGTGACTGATGCAGCTATCATGAATAGTAGAAAGAGATGCTGTATAGGAAATGTAAATATAAAATTGACAGTTTGCTGAGAGAAGGGCACATATTAGTGCTATGGATTAGTCATTAGATGCTGTTTTGAGAAGTTATATGTACCACTGGTTTGTTACATTACAGTATACCCAATATACAAGATACTCTAGAAGGTAAGTGTCTCATTTTTTGTTCAGGGTCTTCTGCAATTTCTATGAACACATTTTTGTTGCTTGCCCTCAGGGTCACTCCAGCTGACCCTGTGACATCAGGGACATTTGGGACATTATCTGTGTATCCTCTGCTTTCCAGAATTTTTGACGGCCCTATGTTTTATCCTTATAAAGGGAGGGTCACTACCTGAAATCATGCACTGGGCCTGAGTTGTTCTGCTTCCTGGCTCTACAGATGATAAAGTCTGCTTTCTCCTTTCATAACCTGAACCACAGCATACAGCTCATAGCTGCTAAATTTGGATCCTGACTTCAATTCCGCTAAGACTTTTGGACTGTTTGGAACTGGTGGTTGCTGTGGAACTGTTTCCAGTGTTACTGGAGGTGTATGAAGGACCCATTTGTTGGTTGTGGTGTTAAGTTTGGTTTGTAAATTACTCTGAGGTATAGAGATTCACTAATCTTGTTTCTGTTTCTGTGGCTCAGTGGAACAGCAAAATGTAAACAGCTGCTGTTGGAGACAGCTTGAAAAGAAAGAAGGGGCTATTTCTTTTCCTGTGCTTTTCTTACTGTACCACGACTAAATCCCCAAAGGCTTGATCCTTGCAACTGTGATGGAAGCATTTCTGTTGACTGGACCACGATTAATATTACACCTATAATCCTTCCTAACCCTAAACTCTAACAGTCACTTATTTTATATTTATTCTCTTCTATAAACTGTTTTATGCCTTGCTGCTCGAGGAGATGAACCTGTAAAAATCTCCTCTGTGTCAAAGTTCCTGTGTGCTTTGAGTGGCCACCCCTTGTCCATGTTACTCAGACTGGGGCAGAGACCTGTCTCTCTTTTGTGGCCTTTGCAATGCCGACATAATTTGCAATGCTTAGCAAATTGCTGCTGGTGTTTTCTTGAAAGATGAGTTAAAGTTTTCACAGGAGCTGCTCACCAGTCAGGAGTAATTTCAAACCCATGTAAATCTCCAAAGGCATCATTAGGCAAATAGATGTGCACATGTGTGTGGGGGAGTGCATGCATGCATGGATAAGACTGTTTTCCCCTTTCACTTACCTGGTGAATATGAAAGTACGTGGATGTCATTGTTGGGCTTTTGCAAAGATACTTGGTAGAGAAGGAGCCTTCTGCATGGCTAAGTGAAACCCATTCAGCTGGGTTGCCCAAAGACATAACTACAACCTAACCATTTGTTCAGTAGCCCTGTGAAACCACTGTAGTTACCTTTGCCAGATACTCTTTTTTTGGTCCATCAGAGGAATGAAAGGTGTCCATCCTGAACAGTTAGTTTGCTGTCAGGCTACCAAACAGTCCCTAGCAAACAAGATGTTTGACCAGAAGTGAATATAGCAGTGCATGAGAGAAAGAAAGACTTCCATGTTTTCCAGGAGAGGCAGGGCTGAGGGGGCACTTGTTTATTATGGTGGCTATAAAAAATATATATTTTTTTACTTTTTTCAGTGAAGAGTTCAAGAACAGAATGTATTTCTGAAGGCAATGCTTCTGATTCCAAAATTGATACTCTAAGAAATTATTGAGAAACCTTTACTGATACGTCAATTGAATAGTCCTGGATTTTGCAGTTGCTTTACGTGTATTAAAAACTAGGGATAAGTTTAAAGGATACATTCAAATTTAGTATTACGTTATTCTGGTAGCAGTCAAGCTATTCAGTGACAGAGAATGAATGATTCAAGCAGGTGTGGACCATAACTATCCCTGTCTGAGTATTTGTAGTGAATTTTTGAAGAAGGTATTCACCTTTTATAGTCACAGGTAGGTGAGTGCCAGGTCTTGCATCAGGAGTAACCCATCCCAAGTATATTCACATGTCATCCTGAGATCACGCATCTTGCTGCAGTGTCACCACCTACCTGAATGTGCTTTGCAGGCAAACATATTTCCCCGTAGTTCAAGAAGACCAAAGTTGTAGTCTGTAGGGAAGGAGAGAAAGATGACAACAGTAAAACCAGCAAATGATGCACATACAGCAACACTAGAGATATGCATTTTGACTCACACATAATTCAGCCTCCAGGAATCTGACTGTATAGAAATTTTACTTGCCAATATGAAAAAATGGCATTTACCAGCAAATGCTATGAATCTGTACAAGAGGAGTTGAACTTGGGGTTGTTAGGTAAAATGCTAATGAATATTGTAAAAGGGACTGAGGTTCCTAGAGCAGTGTGGACCAGGACATGTGGATGTGTGTGGGAAACAGGCACCACTGCTGCTTCTGGGAGGGTGGGACTGGATGTGTTTGCAAGGCATGGTCTGGCTGTGGATGCCAACACCTAACTGCTGGTCCCTACTGTACAGAGTGGGATGACAGGGATTCAAAGGGTATCAGGTGTATCTAAAGAGCAACTCCTTTTAATCAGTTAGATCTAATCAAAGATAAGAATGTTTTCAGTAGCAGAAGCTGCAGCCTGAAAGCTGAGATTGCAGCTGCGTAGACCTGGAAGTATTTCAAATGGGTTTAGTCTGGGCAGAGTTTGATCCAGGAGTCTGGAGCAGGAGGTATGTTCTAGCACCAGTTGATCATCTCTCCCTTTTTGCTCATCCCACGACATGCCAGGCAGGCGCAGCTGCACAAGCCATGGTAGAAGCAGACTGTGTGGTCTGTCGCTGGTGTCAGCCCTGGTGGGCACTGGTAGCAGAGGTAGCTGCTGGGGGCTGGCAGCCCTGGAAAGTCAGGCTGGCTGTCTCAGCTGTTGCTGAAGCAGGAGGGGTGCAAGCAGTGCCTTAGCTGCTGGGAAGACCCACCTCCTTTCACCGCTGAACCTGCTGCTCCACACACCCTGACCCCTCTCTCAGCGGCAGTTTTCCAGGTTTCCAGCACAGCAGAGCAGGCAGCTGGATCATGGCCACTTTGCTGCCCCTGGTTAATTTGCTGCCCTGAGTAATGAGCTATTTTGTTTTGCCTGGGACTGGCCCTGAGCTGATAGCCTCTTGTCTCTGGGAGGATTTCTTCCACGTGCTCCCTTCCACCACCATGAGGCAATCATTTGCGTGGGACTTAGCTGGGTCCCTGCACTCAGCCTTCCCTGCAATAGAAGGGATGCAGTAGCATGAGACTAGTGGCTCTGCTTGCTGGTGGATCCAGTGCTTCATTAACTTACTAATTCCCCTTTAAAATGGGGAAGGGTATTGTCTGTCTGAAAAGTGTTATGTACTGTAGTAAGAAGGTATATACTTAAAGTACACTTAATGCTTTTGAAATGAAAAATGCTCAATTTGCCAATGTTATACAATGCTGTTGCCTAGTCTGGAAGGGTAATGAAGATTGCTTATTTAATATTAGAGACAGGCTGAAATCTCCTGCTGTGCAACTTGGGGATGTTTCAAAGCAGGAAATAATAGGTATGAATACAACTTGACTGTATGGTTGTTCTATATAGTCCATACAGTCACAGAAGATGAATTGCCCTTGTCTGATTGTGTAACGTGTCCCTACCACTACCAGGGACAAGATAACAGTATTTATGTGCCTGAGTGGCCACACAAAATATGCAAGGATTGTGTCCCAGCAGAAGGCAGGCAGGTGCTTTCAGCATAGAGGGCAATGAACCCCTACACTGAGTTATTTAGTAGTGTGTTAGTTTTGCCATCACCTTAAATCCATCCATGACTAGATGCCCCTTTAAATTATGTATAGCTCAGTGGAAAATTTTGGGGCTCAATGCAGAAATTAGTGTCTTGGCTGTAGGGTTTTTATGCTGTAGAAAGGCAGAAGGTCATATAATCTTATCTTCCTTTTTATGTGTTGAAGTTGTTTCAAGTGTAAGCCCTATCAGTGACTCCTCTGGAAGGTTTTGCACGCTGAATGTAGGGATGCACCTTTCATATACATTTCATGAACCAGGTGGAGCTCCTTTAAGTCAATATTTTGTCTTCAAGCCCTCGCAGTTAACATGGCTCCTTTAATATTTCTTCTTTAAATACAATCTGAATGTACATGCAAACGCCGATTTTGCTGCATTTTACCAGCTTCTCTCTAAAATGCTTTAACTATTTTGAAAGTCTTGTGCAAACTGATAATTTTCTGCCTCCCACCACCATCATTCCCCCATTACATCCTTGCTCATGTATGAGGCATTGATTTTTTTCCCTCTCTTCCTTGGTTTTAAGTGGAGTGGAATGCCATCTCTAAACTATTTCACTCTGCATCATAATGAGGCAAAACCAGCTCTGTCAGGATGGGGCACAGTCCAAAATCCAGCAGCAGGCCTTACTCATCAGCTGCCGTTCTTGCTCACATGGGTGCCAGTCCTTTAAGGAGTGCCACGCGCGGGTGGGCGCCGCTGAAGGCACTGGGCCTCCACACAGGCTCAGGCCTGCATTTGCATCGGGAGATATTTCTGTCTGAGTCAGGGGAATAGTAACACCCACAGACTCAGCCCTAGGCTCTGGCAGATATAGCTCTCAGCAGATGTAGCTATGAATTCATTTAGCCTCATCAGTGGTTTAAGCTAATGCACAGACTTAAAGCCAGTGTGAGTGAGGCACTCGCATGTATCCTGTTGAGCCACCCGTGCTACAGGGGTATTAACTTCCAGCAGAAGGATGCACAGGCAGCTGGGCATGGTAACACCCTAACCTAAAACGCTCAGGGAACTGTGCTGCCTGACTATATGTATATTTATGTTTTCATTGTTACTGGTTGGGATAACCCTCCTTGGAAGTGTTAACAATCCTGACCCTTTCTTTTAGGTGGTGGCAAGAGACAGTTAAGCATATGTCACTGTCCAAAGCAAGGTACAGGACATTTCACAAAGGAATTTGAACTATTTAGGTGCAAGGCCAAGTTATTATTTGATTAAGGCACAGCAGTGGAGAAAAACAGGAGGAGCATGAGAACAGACTGACCAGAAAGTGAGACACAGACCACAGAGGTTCAGAGCAGAAGCCAGAGAAAAGTAGACAATATGTTTGGGGATGTTGGCTGAAAGAATATCAAATTGTTTGACCTCACATGTTTCCAGAAAACAAATATTTTGTACTTATTTTGTAAACAAGATTGAATTCTATCACCAGTCCTAATAGAACCACTCCAATTTTGAGATAGTCTTTCAGGTGAGAAAGGTAACAGGATGGTTTTACTGCCATGATTTAGTGATGGTACCTTATTTATAGCAAGCAAAGCCAAGAGAGAATTACATAGTTCATTACATGCTTGTGACAATAAAACTTTTATGTCTTGCACCTATGTTACAGAGAACCTGTTTTAGGAACACTTCAGAGACTAAAAATAAATACATTGGATTAATTTAATATAGCCTCCAAAGCCATGTGCTTTAGGCACTGTGAGACCAAGTGAATGGGGCTTGGAGAGAGAAACCAGTACATTTAAAATGGCTAAAAATTACTCAAATGGCCTTGCTAGATCTAAACATGTTTCCAGAATTAAGTCTGGCATTGTGGGACCTTTTAATGGCAGAGGTAAGCATATATGTGTAAACAGAGACATAAAACGAGTGTGTCCTATAAATGGTTACTTACACTTAACAGAAGAGGATACATGCCTTCACACCATTCTCTCTGCATGAAACATGGAGTATTTATAGCAGCTACTTTGTGTTAATTAACTCATATATATCAATTTATACTTAATGAATAACACTGAATAACTGCATATTTTTCTGCTGCCAGCACAATTTATCTTTTTGACTGTTTACTGATTCTTTACGATTGAAAAATAATTATTAAAAGGTGTGCTTTCTTGTATGCCACTAATAATTGTCATCTCTGCTCAATCCATGTATTTTAGAGTGGTCCAGCCCTCCAATCCCATTGCATTCCATGCTTCATTCCCTGTGTCTCATAGTAGACATAACTGTGGGCTAGAGCTAAAATGTTAAAGAATTCCCCCTCTGAAGCTGCTCTACATGTGTGTATATGTACACAGATATATGCATATCTAAACACACATGTGCTTTCTGGGTGTGTAGGGGGAATCAATCTAATTTTTAAAGACTACAGAAGAGTAGAAGTGGAAATCTGCAAGCCTTCTGGTTTTCATTATAAGCTCTTGAAACTAATTAAACAAAAACCTGACCTTTTTTTTATTCCTTTCCTTAAATTAGTGCACATGCAATGGTGAAAGTACATTCTTGCTTGAAGATTTTGAGAGTCCTGAGAAGTAAAATGTCTAAAACTCATCCTTTTCCTCTGACATCACTGACATGTCTCTCTATACTAACAAGAACTCCTGCTTGTAGAGGAACCCCCTTTCCTTTTTCCTGCTGGTTATGATATGTTGTTGCCCCTGATGCCATCACATTCCTTATTTCTGCTTAGAAGATGCTAGTGAAATTGTTGCTAAGTAGCTGTAGTCTAAAACTGAGGTTTTCCAAGCTTATCCATGGAAGGTAGGTGAATAATTAAAAAAGTCACTGCATCTCCTAGGCTGGGGGAAATACATGGCTGTCAACTCAGGGCTAGTTGCAAATCACAGGACATAGCTTCAAAGCATAAGATACCAGTGTACTATGCAAGTATACAAGGTGGCTCTCAGCGGTCTGCCTGGCAATCTCTCCTGTTCTACACGGTTGCATATGCGAGTTGCGAGTCCTTGGTCCTTTTTGCTTGTTCTCTTCTGTTTGGAACGTGTGAAGCTTTCTAGCCATGGAAAGAATATGCAACATAAAGCTTACACTTAAAATAAAGGACTCAGGTATAGAAAGTTTAGTCTGTGATGAAATGGTTTATTCAAGAACACAGTATGACAAATAATGTCCTGGGCATAATGCCTTGCTGAAAGCAGAGAGGTTTGGTAATGCCAGGATACTTAGAAGAGGATGTTAGCTGATGTCTTGGTTGAAGCTTTTCAAGACAGACTCAGGCTCAGTGTCCCCAGGACAGGCAATACCTGTGCTGCTCTTGGGGAAAAATATAATGATATCCACTTCTATTTCTAGATTTGCTGGTTGCGTATGAGACACTTGTTATAGAAGAAATGAGCATGGGTGGTTATTGAACTGCAGAGAGGTAAGTACTCAAAGGGGTTTTTATTTGAAAGCTTCCATACAGAAGCAGGGAAAGAATGCAGCTGATTTTGTTGATCAAGGAATAGTAGAGCTCTCAGTTTTTCCTCCTTCAGTGATTATTGGGTGGAGGGTCCAAGGAGTGCCTGTTTGATGAATCTGCTTGCAAATTTGTAGCTGCAAGGGAGCCAGAAGTCAGTAAGACATCAGAACCCTGTTAGACTGGTTTCTACTCCTTTGAAATTCCAGGCAGGTTTGGAGTGCTGCTGTGCCAGGCTATCCTTGTCAACTGCATCAAGCTAATTTCAGCTAATTTCAAACCTGACATAAGCTGATACTATTATAGCCTGTAACTCTGATTGCACATGTCTTTAGTAACTCAGGAAAAATATTTGATAGACAACTCTGGAAACTGTGCAGCAAAGAGCATCAGTCATGGAAACTTCCCCTTCCAGAAGGGCTCTTTTTAACCCCAGCAGAGGACCCTGGTAGGAAAGGAAGCTTGCAGGACTGCAGCTCCCAATGCAGAGCAGTCTCTTCTGTCCTAGTACTGGCGTACTAGCTCAGGGCTTAGGCAATCACATCCAGAAGCCCCCCCCACTTGCCTCTAGTTTGCCAGCTACAGGGCTAGACAGCATTGCACTGTAGAAAAACAGAAACACATGCAGTGCTCTCTGGCTGCATGTGCATCCACAGTAAGTCTCCATTTTTTTGTCAAACAAGTGACATGGTCTCCTCAAACATAACTCTGTAGCTCACTTTGCCCAAGTGCTATGAAAGATTGGCAAACCTTTCCTTTCAGACCTTTCCTTCTAACAGCAGTGGTTACCCTCCTCTTCATCCCCAGTTTTTAAGCACAGGAAGAGGAAGGCTGGGATGAGGGTAGTGAATCTCATGGCTGTGGCACTGAATCGGATCCTGTGAGAGCAGATGTCATTTCTCAGCTCTGCTGCAGTTCCCTGGGCAATCTTGAGCATGTTAGGGATTTTTCTGGGTCTTAGTTCCCCATCTCTACACTGGGAGTGGTATACTGTAGTTTATGAATACTCCTATATTTCTTCCACAGTCTTTTTTCTTACTTGAGCAGGAACTCGGTGTAAGTACAGGAGCATAACATGAGATAGCCTGAGGGATTCAAAAGAGATCTGGACAATACTGTAATTAAAGAGAAAAATGAAGCAATTTGGGCATTCTCTCTGGTTTGGTTATTTTTCATTTGATATTTCCTACATTTCTGTCCCCAAGTGAAAAGCAGGCATTTTGTCTAGCTTTCTAGTTCCTCAGTGTCCCTGTTGCTCTTCCTAAGTTTTATTTGAGCTGGCTGCAATTTCTCCTAAGAAGAGGTCCCTGTTTCAGGAATTACTCCCTTTTGGAACAGCAAAGTCCATGTTTTGCAGATTGAGTAACCTGCTAGACCTGTTTTTTCATAGACAGTCTGTTTCAAATATTATTTTGGCTAGAAAAGAGAAGACGGGGAGGAGATGAGGTTTATAGGTTGTTTCAGGTTTTACTGAGTCTTGTCAGTTTTTCTTATTTTAGATCTAACGGGGCTGCTTCCATGGGATGCTGCTTGGAAACATGAAATATTGCCTTCTGGCACTGTTGTGGGAAAAATGATAATTGCCTATAGAAATCATAGAACAAGCTACTTCCAAAAGGAAAATTTGAGTGAAAACCCCAGGCATTGGCAATATACTCAGGGACAGATAATGGTAATTATGTAGTTAAAGTATTTTACATTGTCTTGCAAATGTCCTCTCCAAATTATAGCAGTGTGGGACAATGGGTTCTTTATCTCTGGGCTCTTATTTTCTGGCAATTACTTTGGTGTTTCACACATACTCCTGTATTTACAGTTGGTCTTAAAGTGGATTGGATTTATCAGTCCCAATTCCAGTCTGGAGAAAACCAGATCTGAATAAAACTTATGTCCATCTCTTATAATGAATGTCAGCCGATTAGTCCTTTTTGCAGGTTCAGCAAAAAGGTAAAAGGTTTTAATTTTTTTTCATTATTTTAGTGCAATTTCCTACTCTCTACTAGGTCTGCAAGTGGCAGCTTCACTGTAACGGTTGAATCTGTCAATAGTTCAATATCTCAAAAGCTAGTTTGTTCTTATGAAATCTGAGTCCCTGTTTACTTTGTGCATTTTAAAATATACATAACTGCTGGGACAGAGTTCACAGCTACACTGGATACACAGTAATTGGTCTCCAGAGAGTGAAAGATCGTCTAAGGGGAAGGATCAGCCTGGTGTTAGGAGGGAAACAGGCTGCTTTTCATATTTTGTGTCTTTATTTTATTTATATATTTTTTTAAAAGCAAGATCACACCTAAACAGTTGCCAGGAAAAATCACAACTTGCCCTGCCCCTGGAAAAAGGCACATAGTTTGGTTGCTTGGTTGGTTTTGGGGATGTTTGCTGTTAGTTTGTCACATTAATGCCCGTTCTGTGCAGGCTGGGTCTCCTCTCTGACTGGGCTTCCTCCCTGTGGTGGTTTTCATGTCTGTCAAGCTGTGCCAATGGTGTCTCTCCTTTCTGTCAGCCAGTATTTCAACAGTGTCAAGGCTGTGCTCTTTCTGGGTTGCACAGGACTCCTTCAGTGTGACTTTACTTGTAGAGCAAAGTCGGTTCTTTCTCGGGCACTGGATTTGTGCCTTTGTTTGTGGCCTGAGGTTTCTTCCTCAGACCATTCCTCTTCCAGCATCCCCCCAGAGTAGGATTTTACTCACCTGACAATCTGGGGCTGAACCAGTCTCTCATTTGCCATTGGGATGAGGTATGTCCAACAAGTCTGGACTAAACTCCCCAGGTTGTTAGAGATTTGCAATTCAGTTGTGAATCCTGAGGCAGGTGTGTCCTACAGAAGATCCCTGTCCTTCGGTCCTCGTACCTTCTGTCAGTTCTGCTTGAGAGTGAAGTTTCCCTCAGACTTTGTTTGCTCAGTTTCCAGAGTCACAGCAAACATAATTTAAAGGATCAGCTTTCCCTTTACGCAGATAAGTTAGTACAAACATGCCCTGAACGTCCTTTGCACTGCTTGTGCCATAGGCTTAATGACAGGGCATTGTTAAACCTTCCATATAAATCTTTAACAACTGGGTGAAACTTTGGTCCAAATCTGCAAACTCAAATAAGTGGAAAAAGTAAATGGTGTTTGCTTACATTTTTAAGGCCCACTGGCTGAGAAACTGCTCTTGCTTTACTTTATTTACAGCCATTTGTGATGAAAAGACCTAAATGTTTATGAGTATTTTTAGGCTGCCTTTTTTTAATTTCATGTGTGTTCACATACCTGGGCACTTGGGTGGAGATAGCAGAGTCAGCCTGGTTTTATTTTAAGGCTTTTTGTATCTGTTCATCCAAATGCCTGTGATAATTGTCACCCTTGAAGTACTTTGATTTCTTATTCAGGTTGTGCTTATATATGCTGTTCTCTCCACTGGGCTTGCTTGCTATTATTTGAATGTCCCTTTTCTGCAGGGAGCTTAGGGCCCAATGCTTCAAAGGAAGACAAATAAGCCTGTAATTCCTGTAGATACCTATGTGCTGCTATACTTAGAAGTTTTCCCTCGTCCTTGGATAACTCACACGATATTTTTAAGCCTGTAGTTTGAATGACTCTTACAAAAAGGATCATATCGCCTGCTGAAGTTGATGCTAGTCTTTCCCTTAATTTTTTTCTTTTTTAAGTTCACTGAACTTGCCAAGTGCCTTGTTCATCTCAAAATATTTTAATTGGCCACAGCATTACCCTATTCCTTTAAAAATGCAGCTGTATGCCCAGCCTACTCTGTGGAAGGCCAAATGTTCATTGAGTAAAGCTTTGGTTAATACGAGGTCAGTCATCATAGCTTCATGGTCACCAGTGTCAGTGTCCCTTTACATCAGCAGAGGGCCTGGCCTGGGCACAGAGGGCTGTCAGCAATTAATCCTGTAATGATTAATCAAGGTCACCATCAGGCCTATGTGCTCCTGGTCTGTGAGCTAGCAGGACACGGAAATGAGGGATGCACTGGAATTTGGGCTCCTGTCTGTTGCAAGAGTCACTTCAGGGTGAATCTAGATAGCCTTGTGCTTCAGACTTGCTTATCTGAGTGTCCCAGCGCTGGCAGAGTACGTGAAGTAAGGGACTCCAGTTTTATTGCATTTTCCAGTCATTAAATTGCTCCAGTGACTCCTTCCCAGTGTTGCTATTTTGAGGGCTAAAAAAATCCTGCTTCTACAATCCCATTTTTGCCTGTAAATCTCACCACCTCTCTTCCTTTGCTTCCCATAGACTGTGCCATTCATTTTGTTACAAAAATAAATTATTTTTATTCTGTTCCAAAAGGGCGAAGTAAATGGAAAAATGGTGTTGTGTATCATAGGTAGGCTGTTCATTGGATGTTGTCTCTCACAGAGTAAAGAAGCTTCCCTGTGACAAACACACAACTCACCATGGAGTGTCAGAAGGCTTACAGGTCCGCTATGGGGTGATGTTGTTGCCCTTTGGGTTGAGGGAATATTTTTTGGATTTTGCCCAATTCTTTCCATGAGAAGAGGAAATAAGTTGTAAAAGGCTGTTATTTACTGGGAAAGAAACACAGACAGCAGGATTCTTTTGCTTACTCCTCCTGATGGAAATCAAAAGTAACTTAACTGGAGACAATGGAGTGTGAAATGGTACAAACCCAAAGAGTACCTGCTCCTCATACCTGTTGCTCTTACAGCAGATAAGGATAGTGAGGTGCTGGTTTCAAATGTGCACAAAGGCTCATTTCCTTAACTAGAATTGGAATTAAAAGAAAATGGTGAATATTTTCTTGTCCAGTGAACCCTGTTTCCCAAAGAGCTCTGCCATTAGCATTTGCATGTTAAATTCATTATTATTATTATTATTATTACTTTGCCCCCCCCCCCCCCCCAACAGAGCAGAGCTTTCAGTCAGACCCCAGGTCTATAGGTTTTACATTCTGCACAAATGATACCATATTCCCTAAAGTCTGGAGAGAAGCCCATAGTGTTTTAACTGAAAATTTGCAAAATCATGTAATTGCTGTCTCGTGTGGCCTGACTCCATAGAAGCCCTCGATTTTAAATATTGCTGCCTGACGACAGCTGCTACACTGTGCAGCGTAGCAAAAATACTGAATTACCTGAGCTGGGTGTGCCTTTCTAATAGGGCAAGGAATCAATGGATTCAGGTTTGAACATTTTGCAAGGGAAATATACATTGATAATTTTTAATGGACTAGGTATCACTCATTAAATGCAGCCTCTCATTTTCCTACTGATTTCTTTTCACATATGCTCATGAGTATTAGCTTGTGAATTCTTTTTCTTAGCCTTCATTTGCAGCTATTGCTATATCTTTCCTAAGAGGTGGCACCCGAAATTGAACATGGTCCTCCAAATGCAAATGCTCCATTGTTCAGTATTCTGTCATTATATTATCTTCTGCATTATTTTTATATCCTCTTATTAATGCACCCACACAGCCCATTTGCATTTTTTAACCTTTTTAAAAACGTTTTCATTACAACAATCAGATATAAAGGCAATGAAGTAAGCATGGAACAATAGAAGTAAAGAGCTCGATTCTCCTCAGACCTATACCCATTTTAAACTTCACCGGTGACACTGATTTTGATTTACACTGAAAGGAAAGAGAGAATCAAACCTAGCATGTCTACACTGAGACATCAATTTTTGATTGTTAGCAAGGAATGGTTTTGTAAAATAGTTGCAGTACACAACATGTTGTTTGGAAAAAGCACTTTTATCAGGAAGGAGACTTTTTTGCAGATAGAGGACTGCAGTATGGGCTAGTGTCTGAAGAGCAGTTGCTGGAGGCCTGGCTGCTGGCAGTGCTTGGCAGTGGCCATGCAGGGGAAGTACAACAGGGCACCCGTGTGTTGACTGTGTGGTTGTCCTGAACAGGCACTAGGGTTCACCCGGGTGAACCTCACAACAGGACTAAGCAGTGCATTCTTCATTTTGGGAGTAGTTTTAGCCATTCTAGGCTGATACCCTCTGCACAGCCATGTCTGATACCTGCACTGGGGAGTGGGCTGAAGGCAGGGCATCGCAGCTGGCTGCAGAGGAAGATGGGGTCCTTGCATGGGGAGGAAGAGATGATAAGGGGAGATGGGACGTGGCCAGAGGCATGGCCCACTCTGCCATGTGCATGCTGCCAGTGTAGAACAGGGAACCATTGCCACCATAGCAAGCCACATTTGGAACTTCCCACTCTGAGAAGAAATGGCCAACCAGTTCTAAGCTGCAGCTGGGCAAGGTGATTTCTATTAAACAAACAAGCTTTTATGGGTTGTTTGGCTGCAGAAGCAAAGTGTGTGACTCAGAATACCACCTGAATAACACTGTTTTTAGCCAGGGAGCAGAAGAACGGTGAAGAAATCCACAAAGCAATCGTTCATGCCTGGCTTTCTGGCAGACTGCGCTGTAGCAGCCTCTTCGGTGCCTCTCTTCTTTCCTTAATTGCTTCTGTTTTACTTGACTCTGGATTTTCTCCGGGAGTTACTGTTAAAAGTTATTATCTTGTAGATGTCAATGCCATTGTCTCTGGAGGGACTTTTCCTTCACATTGGCTATTGTTTGATTCCAGGTAAAGTAGTGAGATACAAATGCCCTTAGGCTTCTCTTGTGTGTCTCAGTTAAGGGAATACTTTACTTGCCCAGTTAGGCAAGGTCCGTAAGCATGGGGTGTGGTTTTACGATACAGCTAATTTGATCTAATGGATAGCTGCCAGTCAGAGAGGTGAGTCTGCTCCTCCTGTCAACAGCTTCATGCTCCTACTCCCTCTCCTACTGCAGATCCTGCTGTTTGACTCTTGCTGACGCAGTCCAGGACAATGACCTAGCAGAAAACTATTCTTTTTTTTTTTTTTTTTTCTTCTGGATTAGTTTTCTGCCAGACTGACATCCTCTGATGGCTTGCCAAGGTAAGATGAGCACTAGTGCTGGCACAAGAAGTAATACAGGACTGCTCAAGAGAGAGGAAAGACAGTAATACAGATACATTACATTAATTTGGTAGGTTCGTTGAGTGGTTGTAAATCCACACCTTTGCAACTCCCTGTTTGGCTTGCATAGATCAATCAGAACTGCCATCAAATAAGGAGACTTCTCTTCCTCCTTTTTCATTACTAGCAAGATGTATTTGCAGGACAGTTATTTTCATTTTTTCAGCTCACTTCAAAGACCAGAAGCATTAATGGCAGCAATGAAAACACAGTAGAGAAGAGGGGAAAGCAAGAGAAACAGCAAGGAATGGGATAGGAAAGGTCATCTCTGACAGCAGCACATCAGATCAGTAGCACAAGATAGTCATGAAATCATTTGCTTGGGTACTCCCAGCAGCTGCAGGTGCTGCCTCTAAGCCAGCCAGGGCACAGCTGGGAGAAGGGGTGATGCTGTCCTCTTCTTCCTCAGCTGGGACTCTAGGCTCATACTCTCCCCTCTGTTCCTCTGCCTGACTCTCCCCATCTGCTCATTGGCTGCAGCTGCTGGGATAGTTTAGCCCTAGTAACACCTCCACAGAGGCTGCTGGGAGCTGCATCTGCATACACCAGCATGTTATTCCTGTACCACTGCCTGGGAACTCTTGTGTTAACCCATTTCTTCATCCAGGAACAGCATGCTGGTGGATTGGAGGTACATGGAGCTGGCAGATGAATATGTCAGATTATCACAGCACTGTCACCTGCTGGTTATAACCATCTTCTGGATTCTTTTGGCAAACTTACCCAGAAATCAGGAGCGCTCTGAGAGGAAGCACTGGGAGTCCGCATGCTGGGACCAAAGGAACTTTCCCCTCCTCAGTGCGAGGGGACAAGAGGGCCAAGAAATAAGACAGCATGCTGAACTGTATAACCATTAGAAACAACAGCTGTTCCACAGTGCTGTCAATCCATGCAGGTAGAAATATGCTGTTTAATTACTATGATAATAATAGTCTCTCCCTAGTGCTTGTCCAGCTCAAGTGGAACCTCCCCTTATATGCAAAACAGGTTTGCTCTTTATATGTCAGCTTGTGTATACGTGTCAGCTGCTAGCTTCTCTTGGGGATCTGAGGCAGCTGACATTGTTGCCAATATAAATTTTGCAGGTTGGAGACTAGTTGGTAAGACTGTGGTGAGCCTCCCTTTTGTCTAACCCAATAGGAGTGCTTTTTGGGTTTTGGTTTTTTCCCTTTGACGTGACGTCCAGGAGACACAGAGTGAATAGAGGTATTTATTTTTCTTTTTTTTTTTTCCTTTCTGTTAAAAAAAACCCCAACAAACAACTTTTTTGTAAGAGTGGACATTGCTAGGAACTCAAAAGGTAAATACAACATTTTGTAGGTTCAAGTACGAGTGCAACTTGTGTATTCCTCCACCAAACATGCTAAGAAAAATGCTGCTGCTTCATGTATTTCTTCTCTAGTGCCAAGAAAACCTGCACTTTAAGGCATGGGAGCTACTGCTAGGCTGAGCCACATCATTTTAAAAGCAGAACTTGATTAATTGTTTAGGAAAGCATATACTGATCTGGGAGGCTGAAAAATCCCCTTGTAAGTGTGGTATGAAGTTTTTACCACAGAAAAACTTTCTGTTTCTAGTGTACTTAAAAAGTTTAATCCAACTGGCTGCTGGATTAAAGTGATTCCATTTTTGTGCCTTTTCAGTTTTGAATTCTGAATGTTTTAGTTTAAATTTATTGTTTGATAGGTCTTGCTGATAACTCTCCTTCTGACTTTACATTTAGAGTGATTTACTGGACTAAATAAGTGTGTGCTGTCTGGCTTGTTAAGAAATCCCATAGCCTACATTTAGTGTAGGATCTGGTCTAGGGGCGCAAGAAGGCTGGAGATGGAGTGCTCTGATGCTGGGCTTTGGCAGAAATGGGCACAGTCATGCTGTTTCGCTAGGAGGAAAGGCTTGCGCACAGGAATATGCTGTGTAGCAAGAATTTTAGAAGCAAACTGGGTCTCCTATTTCTTAGCCCTGTACAGCTGGAATGTGGTTACTCCTGCCCCCCCCCCCCCCCCCACCCTGCAATATCCCAATGGGAATGTTTTCTTTTCTTTAAGTGAAACAAGAAATGTATCTCAGCATAGCGCTTAGTTGACTTCTATAAGTTTGGGAAACACTGTAAGTCCAGATCTGACATTGAGTAGGGAGCAACCAGACCTGGGTTCTTGTGCTTGCCTTGAAAAGCAGAATTTTAGTTGGGTTTTGCATGTGACTTTCTTGGTGTTTTTTGTTTGTGTTTTTCCCCCAAAACCTCCCTGAATGAGTTTGTTTGGGATCTACCTGAATTCATTCAAGAACAAGCTGCCTCCTACACAGATTGCAGAGCACTCTGATAGGCACCAAGAGATAAGAGTTCAGCATATTACCTCATTTCTGCTGGTTTGTTTTTAAAGACATATTGCCATTTCAGCTTGGATCTGAACATGTTCAGGACAGGTTTTTACAGAAGCTGAGCCCGGTGGAAATGTTATCCTTTTTAGTCACTTTTCTTGGAGATGGTTAAAGCAAGTAAACATGCAAGGGCTCATCCTGCTCTATCGACAAGTCCACGTGAGCTGCCTTGAAGGACAGAAGTGGAAGGAACAAGTATCCTCTCCTGGTGTCTACCAGCACTTCTCCCTTACTGCAACTTGGGCTTCTTCCAGGTATCAGATACATCATAGATTCATTTATTCCCAACTGTTATTTCTTTTGACTTTTCTGGTGTGCTGGAAACAGTCTCTGCTTTGGAAATCATTACAGCTGTATAACTTGCAAACTATGAGTTAAGGTTTCCTCCAGTTTAACCCCCCCCCGCCATGTTTTCACTGTGCCCGTCTTTCTCCCTGTCTGCCCAGTTCTGTCTGGAGGTGAGGTACTGGATCTCAATGCAGCAGCTTCCCTGGTGCCTTGGAGAGGAACTGCAGGTAAACGTCAGTCTCCCTGAACAGGACACTTCTCAAGGATAAGCCTGGGAAATAAATTCAAAACTCCAGTAAATACCAAAATGCAGAAGGGAATACTGGTTTAAAGGCTACGTCATAAATTTCCCTTCTCCTTAATAGCATCTCTGTCCTCTGGAAAGAGGTTACCAGCCATCTTTTTTAGTCCTAGGAAGAAATTACCATATCAATTCCACTTCCCCTTTCTCACGCCTTTACCTCACAAAACTACAGCTAACTTTTCTCTCCAAGGTGACTGAATTGATACAGGTCTGAGCAATTGTTTTCAGTTTGTGTACAGCTCTCCAGTCTCCTGCTTGTATTTCAGGCCTTTGCGTTCCCAGAAGTTTGTCTTTTTTTTTTCCAGTTATAGCTCTTGGTCTTTCAAAAGATACTGCCATGGTCTACAAACTATGTCTTGCTAGTGTCCTTAAATCATGCTGGCTGCAACACTGCCACCTTCTTCCTTGTAGGCCAGCCAGTGCTATTTCAGTAGGGTTTAGGAACAAAGTAGCATCATAGATGCATATAGATCCCTTGGCAATTTAATCTCAGAGGGATTAGTGTGTATGACTTGAATTCCTGCAGTGCTGGAGTGTGAGCTTTTGAACACTCTTTATGTGGCTGTCCTGTTAAATGATTTGCTGTCTTGTCTATGGTTTGCTAATTTTACTTCTCTCTTATTTAGGAGGGTATAGCTAGTGTTTTTGCCTTTGAAAATGGGTAAAGATCAAGAGAAAAATCACTTTCTAAAGCAGCACTTTTTAAATATATATATATATATATAAAGAATTTTAAGTTTATTTAAAGATCCTGCATTTTTGAGTCTGTGTGAAACTCCAACTGTTGTGACTCAAGCTCTGCCTGAAGATCCACGAGGGAGAAGGTAGAAGCAGCTGAATACTGGCTTTAAGTGTGTTTACAAAAGGATGGAAGAGTTTCTCTGCAGTCGCATACATAGTGTGTATGTGTATATATATGCATACAGACATAATACCCACACTGTGTGTAGAGAGTATATATGCAACTGTGTGTATATGTGTATACACACATACTCGCACATCTCCCTGGTTAGTCTCTGAATAGATGGAAGAGTCACTTGGTTCTCATATTTTCCTCAATTATAATTGTGGGTGCTGTGTCCAGAAACCTCAGGCTTGTTTCTGTGGCAGCTATGCCCAGTCTTTTAACATCCAGTCTCTCCTCAATCCCCGTGTGGCAATAAGAGGAAAAGAAGAGTGTTGTGACACCCACACGGAGCATCTCATGGAGGGGCTAAGAGCATGGGTAAGAAATGTCTGCAGATAGTGGGCTCATATGGGAGGGACTCGGGTACAGTAGGCTGCGGTATATCCTCCTGTGGCACTGGTCTCTTGGCTTTGTGTTGAGGGCTTTGTGGGGCCACCCAGATGATCTTTCTTTTCTCTCTCTCTCTTTTTTTTTTTTTTTTTGGCCTCCTTGCCCTGCCCTGAAGCAGGATTGCAATATCAGAATGGCATCATGAGCAGGAATGCTAGAGAACCTTGCAGCACTAGTCAGGCTGACTAATATCCCTTTAAATAATCTCCCTTCAAATAGTCTGGAAGCATTCTAGTGAGCTTCTGTTTCAGGAGCCATGAGAACACAGCCCTGACTGTGGTCTATATAAATAGCCAGATCCATGCTGGTAAGTAGTGAAAAGCACAGTTATTTGTTCTAGGAAGGTATTCCTATTTTTTTTATGTTGTTGCATGGGTAGGTGTGATCAAATTCTGGTAACATTTCTGTATAGTAGCAGTGCTTCTGCCTTTTCTCAGACTGCCATATCCTCAGTGACAGTGAGGAGCGAGAAGCTACCCTTTGGAGATAGACTTCTATCTCCAGTGGCTTTGCATCTTAGTGGCAATGGTGCTGTGGCTTGCTGGGGTCTGTACAGCTGGCTTTAGCTAAAACAGTGTAGTTCAGACCCTTTTGATCGGTGCTGTGAGTTCAAAAATCTCACTGATGTTTATAGCATCTGGAAGGTGAAAGCAAGGAATATTTGAATATTTGCTATGGATCTGGATAGAACATAATGTGATGGTCCTGTCTGAGGAGGATGAACTTAGCTTACCTGTGCTGTCCTAACTGTAATTAGCACTGTAAAAAAAAAAAAAAAAAAAAGTTAACCAAGTCTATGTTAGTTATGCTCTCTCTATAATCTTTTATCTTGTAATACAGAAGAGTAGAAACTATTCTCCAGGTAGGTACATGCACTCTGCAGCTGCATAAGTAATCTTCAGTTTGCCTCCATCTGGTCCTGAATTATCAAGACAGCCTTCAAAAACATACGGATGTGATACATGGCCAATAGCCACTATAGCACTTTCCAAGATTTAGGTAAATAGGAGAATCTTCAACGAAGAGCGCAGCAAATCTTGCCTCAGCCAAGGTAGGAGGCATTTGAATTTCTTACTCATAGTGTATTGTTACCTTCTCCCTGCCATCCTACCCACTCAATGTGTCAGAGGTCTAAGGCTTGATTTTTTAATTTTTTTTTTTAAATCCTCTCTGTGCCCCCCCTCCTTTCTGCTGAGCAGAGGATATTCAGGCCTTCAGTTTCTGTTGCATCATGTCAGAGATTCTTTTTCTTTCTCCATCCACCCCCCCACCCCCACCCCCCCGCTCCAGCTCAGACATAATTCCCCTGGCTCAGTGTGTTTTTACCAGGGTAAACGAGTTCACAGGAGAGGCTTGGTACAAGAGGACAGAGGGTTGAGTGGGTCTGAGGAGAGGAAGAGAGACAATGTAGGAGTGTAGCACAGACCAGTTACATAGGGGCAGCTTCCCTAAATGCTCCCTCATGTTTGCCTTTGTAATGCTTTTAAGTTGCTGTACAGATGACAAGATCTTGGCCTGGCTAGAAGTCCCACCTGATGCGGTGGGACACCATTCAGACTGTTCTTTAATCTTATGGGGGGGTACATCTGGGTACATCTGGGGTTAGGGATTGCCTCAGTGTGTCATTTATATGGGATTTTAAGCTCATATCTGGCAAAGCAGAAGTTCTGTGTTGGGTTTTGGAAACACTATCAACAAAGACATTAATGGTCTTCTGAGGGAAAATACTATAATGTCTGTCTCAACAATCTTCTGAATTACAAAGCAAACCCACAAAAATCCCAGCCTGTGAATTTAATTAAAAAGAAAAAAAAAACAAATTACAGACAGCTTTTTCATTAACTGTATTTAGTGTACTTACCTTAAGTCACTTAATTAAGATCAACCAGGCTGTTCGTGGGGTAAGTCTGGTCTGTGTTGCCAGCTAGTATGCAACATGTAGGTTCTCTTTGGAAATGCACAAGAAAAAGACAAAGCTGAAAGTAGCAGACATTATGTTTCAATGTCGGAAATGTCTCGGTGAGCAGGGAGGGCAAAATGCAGTGGAATCTGCTCTGTCACATTTTGCAGGGCTGTCAGTCAAAATGCAATGCATTTTGTCTTCTTCCCCCTAGCATGATGGCTTCATTTCCTGTCTTGAAGCAAGATACATTGTTCCGGAATGGTACCTGGAGCTATCGAATTCCAGCCCTGCTCTACCTGCCACGTTTCAGCATCATCCTGGCATTTGCTGAGGAACGAGAGGATGTGGTGGATGAACATGCCAAGCTAATAGCAATACGCAGAGGCATGTATGACCCAACGACACACCATGTTCAGGTACCAGTGTGGGGAGAAAACAGGGGAGACTGTCCACCTGTACTGTTTCCCTGTCCCCAAATGAGTTGAATGTGTTTGCACTCTTGCTGTAGGGAGAGGGCAGCTGCTTCTTCACACTTATAGGAGACAAATCAGTTTGTAAGTAATGCATGTGCCATTATAACTGCTGGGATACAACCCCGTGATTGGGCAGCTGTTAGAGGGACTAAAGTGGGCAGGTGCAGCAGATTTTCTGGAGAAGGCTTTGACCCATCATTGCAGAGCTGGGGAAGCAAATAGAGAAATGGGACAGAAGTCCTGTTGTGACAGCAAAGATGTGGAGGAGAGGCAGAAATTGGGAGTGCTACAGGGACAGGGAGGACTGAATTAGCAATCGGTGACTATGTTTTTAAATTCATCTTCTTGGGACTAACTTCTGTTTAAAAAACAATTGAGAACAGCTAGGCTCCCCACGCAAAAGGGTGTCATCTGGTTTGTCTGTGCCAGTGAATTGGCTACCTTATTAATCTACCAGTTATTATTAACAGTTATCTTGCTGGGTGACTGGGGGTGGTGGATACTCTATTTATAATAATTTTTTGCATTTGCAAATGCATTAATGTCGGGGGGGGGGGGGGGCGACACTCATTATATTTTTGTATTCCAGTCCTTCATTGGTGACTAGTTGTCTTAGATTATAGACTTGTAAGAGCTGGAGTCTGCCTAGCAGAAGCAGCTTCTGAGTGTACCTGCAGTGTCATACCATTCAGGTGGCATCTTGTGTAACCCCCTGTAATTCAGTTAAGTAGGGCTCGGATGGTCATAAACTTAGTAATTTGTGTTCACATGCTAGAGTTTCTTAAAATGGAAATATTAAATATTCCAAAAAAGTTAATACTGGTTGAATAGACAAAGATAAGACATGACCAAAAAGGGTAATCAGCAAGTCAGGGTAGAAAAGCTAATTAGTATTATCTGACTGGAAAATACTGCTTCTTTTATGAAGCCAACAACACTACGTAGGAATAATTTTCTAATTGCAATGTTAGTGTTATAAATGTGATTGTGTTATGTGCTATTCATTTAAAGAAAGACAGGGCTTGGAAGAGAGTTATACCTGCTCTGTGACCTCTTTTCTGCATTGGACAACTCGGGGTCCAAATTTCCACACCAGAGTGTGTAAAGCCATGCAGTCAGCTCTAGCAAGGTGCCTCAGTGTAGGCTGGGATGCCCATTCACATATGGATCAAAATGGAGGAATAGGAGTCTGAATGGAAAGGAATTTGTCAGTCTCTAGGATACTTGAAAAGGGCTCAGTTATCTAGATGACTTCCTAAGAAACACTGACACAAGAGAGTGTCTGTACCAGCATACTTTGACCTCTGGGCATGTCTGTATGTCATATATATGTATGTATATACTTGTGAGAATTTCTGAAAATTCAGCTACTGTAGTTTTAAAGTGTCATCAGACACTAGCCCCATAGAGATACAGAGCTATCTGCTCCTCAGTGAGTAGTAATTTAAAAGGACATAACCCACCTGTTTGGATTGTGTCATCCAAATAATTTTCACTTATGTTTGGCAATCCCACTATATTGTCTTCCCATTTCTTGCTCTATTCACTAACTTGCTCTCTTCTGTTCTTCTCATGCTCTTCTGTAACTTTTATCCAGGCACCCTCACACTGTAACATGGATCTGTTTGTAATGGTGTGTTTCATTCTTGTCTCCCTTCACACGGTCTCTGGCAGTGGAATAGCATGGAGACCATTGTCAGTGCACAGCTGAAAGACCACCGATCTATGAACCCATGTCCTGTTTATGATGAGGTCTCAGGGAAACTGATCCTGTTCTTCATAGCTGTCCCAGGAAAGATCTCTGAGCAGCATCAGCTCAGGACAAAGATCAACCTGGTACGTCTCTGCTACGTCACTAGCGTGGACCAAGGACGCACCTGGAGCACTGCCCAGGATGTCACCGATGGTACCATTAGCACTGAGTACAAGAACTGGGCCACTTTTGCAGTGGGGCCGGGTCATGGATTACAACTGCTCAACGAGGCCCGGAGCCTTGTGATTCCTGCATATGCCTATCGTATCTTGGACCCTAAGCAACACCCTACCCCTCATGCCTTCTGCTTCATCAGCTCTGACCATGGGACAACATGGGAGTTGGGAAACTTCGTGGGGGAGGAGAGCGCAGTGGAGTGCCAGGTAGCGGAGGTGCACACCTGTGGCAGGAAGGTCCTCTACTGCAATGCAAGGAGCAGTAGGGGAGCCAGAATCCAGGCTGTCAGCTACAATCACGGGGTGGACTTTGAGAGAGGACAGCGGGTTGAAACGCTGGTAGAACCTCCCTCTGGATGTCATGGAAGTGTTACTGCCTTCCCACCTCCCCCTGGTGCTAGATGCCAAGACAGTTGGTTGCTCTACGCTCATCCTACAGACCCAAAGGGTCGAAGAGATTTAGGAATTTACCTCAACAAAAGCCCTTTAAATCCAACACACTGGACAAAACCAAGCATCCTTTTTAAGGGCCTGTGTGCTTATTCGGATTTGCAGTACATGGGGGTTGGGCCAGATGGGTCACCCTTGTTCTCCTGCCTCTTTGAATATGGAACCCACCAACAATGTGAAGAGATAATCTTTGTAATGTTCACTTTGAAGCAAGCCTTTCCATCAGAGTGCTGAGTCTTGAGCTTTTGCATCAGCATCCCTCTGGAAATCACCTTTGCTGATACTTCTTTTCATTGTCACTTCTCATCTTTCAGCAGAAGGTTTTTTTTGTACTCCTGCTGCACCCTTAGTTTGGCATTGGCTTGTGGCGTCTAGATTATGAAGTCTATTAAACATACTAAAACTGAACATGTGGTTGGTTTTGTTTTCTGTTGCCTGTTCTCCCTTCTTGCCTTTTCCTTGGGCTGCCATTTTAAACATCATGTGCTCAAAACAAGCATGACTTTTGTATAGGGCCTCTCACCTTAAGGCCTCTGATAGACTTGATTAGGGATGCACATGTTAATAGTGTAGGGACTGTGTGGGAACAGAGGGCAGTGATTTTTATGCTGAGCTGTATTTAGTAAGTTGTAGATAAAGTCCTAGAGAGGGCACTGGGTTTACTGCCCTAGATCTGCAGTTACCTTCTTCAGAAAACTGCTTTGGCTCTGGTTAGGTACACTTCTTGCAATCAGTGTTAACACTTGCTGGCAACTCTAGTGTTCAGGGCTTGCTGTCTTCTCATTTCAGCAAGGCCATGAGGTGCCTTGCTTGTGTGATATTCCTTGCCCACTTCTGCAGTGGATTTGGGGCTGCCTTACTGAGTTCCCAGGCCACACCCAGGGACTTATGTCTAACTTAGCCTTCTCCTTACTTCCCATACTGTATGTTCTTGCTCATTTGCCCTTTTGCTTACATGGCACTGAGAAGCTGCAGTTTCTCATGTGTAAGAAAACCACAGCTTCACGTGCTCCAGCTGTTCCCTTTCCCCGGGCAGTCACAGCAGGACCCATGCAGGCCACCAGGACCCGCCCTGCCATGTTTGGGGACAGGGCAAGTGGCAGAAATGGCATTTTGCCTGTATCGAAACTGCAGGATCAGGACAGGTCTGCAGAGGGAGCTCCCAATTTATGGTCAGGAGGGGAAATACTTGGCTGGTCTTTCTAACAAGTGCTAAGCTATGATCGACACAGCAACTGCTCATTGCTGACAACCCCATGTCTTGCAAGCATGGCTGTTGTTATTACAGGGTATCATTGGCATATGAGGCAGTGTGTCAAACAAATAACATTGCCCCACTTTCAGCAAATTGCAGAGGTGCAGGTGTCAGAGGAAGGGGACCTGACCAAGTCCAGAGCAGCATGACAGTGCTCAAGCTGGAAGGCTTTCCAATGTGGACAGATTTTCAGCAGGTTTCTGAAGGAAACAGCCCCAGTTTTGGTGAGAG
Organism: Astur gentilis; assembly: GCF_929443795.1. Classification (NCBI taxonomy): domain Eukaryota; kingdom Metazoa; phylum Chordata; class Aves; order Accipitriformes; family Accipitridae; genus Astur; species Astur gentilis. The sequence continues at coordinate 16,990,478 of NC_064885.1, forward strand.
GCTATTCTGAGTCTATGGTGTGATTTGAAAGGAGGCATTATGCAGTGAATAGTACAAGGGGGGTGACCAGAAATGAATGGGTACCAAGGGAGACACATCAGAGCAGATGGAGCTAGGAAAGCTTTACCCATGCCTCTGGACAAAATTCTGCTTTATGAACTAGTCTGTGCTTGTTTGCTATGTGCTGTATTCTGTGTGTGTGTACAGGGGAATGGCTCCAAGGAAAGTATGTTTGTTTGCTCTGTTAGTGAAGAAAAATATCTTTCTAGAGCGCTTTCAGAACACATCCCCTTTGGGGAACACTAGCAGGTTTCATAGGATCCTTTGCACTGTCACTGCTCAGGTCTGTGAGTCTCTGCTTGCTCAGTGTCTCCATCCTTACCTTTTATTGCTGATAGCTTTCAGGGGTAGTGGGAGAAGGTGCCCTGATTTTTCTTACTATCTAGGTTTGTTTCAGGGCACCTGGAGGCTGCAGGTACCAATGGAGTGAAGAGATCTCATGGCCTTCACAAATACACCTGTAATTTGCTGAGCCCTTCCCAAGCAGCAAGTCAGTAACAAGGTAGGCTGGAGTACCATGGAGTGGCTCAGCTAACCAGTACTTTGTGGGTATTACTCATGTGCTCTTTATATGTAGGCCAGAGTCTAAATACACCTTATGGCCAATAGCCTGTTACTGATACCTCATGAGGGAATGTTATATTTAGACCAGCAAGGCTAACTGCTGTCCTATAGAGTTAACCTCCCTCGTCAGGCATACTATGGAATACTTTTGTTTTATGACATGAAAATGCATATTTGAGAACATTTCATCTGACCAAGCCTGGCAGTGCCTGTGCTGATGCAATGTGCAGGCTGGATATATGTGGGGCTTTTGGGTGACCACTGTGCATCTTGAATGATGCTACAGACAGTATTTATCCACTGGTTCTGAACAGGCTGGTGAGTTCACAGCCAGCTGGTACAATACTACCTGGACATCTGTACCAAACCCAGTTTAGATAAAGTATTTATTGCAATGTCTGAGAGGCAGCTTGGAATAATACCCTAACATAGGGGAAAAGTAATGTTTCCTTTGTCCATAGACTGCCAGGGCTGCAATTTATTACTATTCAACATCAAAATGTGTCCCAGTTCTTTGTCTGTGGCCTCATTCTCTCAAATAAGTTTAAATGAAATACTGCTGCTGCAGTTATCTAAAAGCTTCTGTTGAGTCTGGGTTGGATTTGTCTGACAGAGGTACCCATTATTCTTTTGTTCTACAAGGGTAGCTCTTACATGGTGTTTTGTCCCTACTGTGGGACAACAGTGTAGACTATTTGAAGCACATCCTATTCCTTGTGGAAACCTTAGGACTGTGCTGGCTACATTTGTAGTATCACCTGGCATGTAACTAGTGCAGGCTGATCACTCCCCCTCTATGGCAAACACTCTAGCTCCTGTCTAGGTAACTTCTCTAATCTCTTCTTCCTCAGATCTACTTGCCAGCCTTCTCTGACACAGGCACAAATGGAAAGAAAATGAATGTTCTAAGTATCTCCTGCAGAACAGCTTCTCGTCTCTGTGCAGGACAGAAGAAGTTACCACTGTCCTTTGGGAATCAGGTAGTTCAGCACATGCATGCACTTGTGTGCTGACCACGCAGGGGTCGGTCTTTCTCCAGCGCTGCAGCATTCACATGCCAGCACCATGAGAAGTAAACCAGATGCCATTTCCTCCTCAGGCAGTGTTGCAACTGAGCCATTAGGGATCACAGAGCTGTTTATGTTAAGGGTTTGGAATTCACCTTTTGAGCAGCTGGAGCTGTACTGCGCTTTCTTTTAGGACAAAGAAATACTCACGGAAACCAGCTTGCACATCATCTTATTGCCACAATCATCACATGTGTTTGGATCCCATCCCCTTGTTTATGTCTCCAAGACAAGGAGTTGTGTGTGGCTGGACAGGGAATTGACACATTTGAAGGAAATAGCAGCAGCTTGCTAAAAACTGAAGTTGGTGGTGGGATAGATAGGAGTTAAGTGTTCAGTACACAGCTAATCAGTCTCAGATGTCTTGTACCTACCAGGTCTTGTACCTCTCTGTTAACTTGCAGTAGGTCAGGAGAATCTCTCCAAACACAGTTTTATTCCAGCAAAACTTAAGCTGTGCAGCAGCTCTGTCCACTCTGCGTCCACATATGGGTCCATTGCATAGAGAGCACTGTGAGGTTAAGCAGTGGTTTGACATTCAGAGCTGTTCTGCTTCCTGCTGCAGCTGTGTTCCAGAGAAGCTACTCTAAGTATCAGAAGTCCCAAGGAGCTGGTACAGGTGAGGCTAGCAGCACACTGTGGCCAGGCAGGGCTGTCAAAGGAGCTGCACAGTCCCTTTGCCATATGTAGACACTCTCCTCAGTGGGGAGAATAGGGTTTGTAACCACTCTGTAGCTTATAAGAGCTTACAGCTACTGTCCGTGAAGAGCTACTTCATGGCATTCAGCATCTGACTCCATTTAGGTACCTGAATCCACGGCAGTTTGGCTCCTAAAGCCATATGTGGATCTGGGTGAAGCTGAAGGGCAGGTCCAGCTGAGCTAATTTTGGTCTGTAGACAGTGCTTGCTCGGCGTGGACAGGAAGCCCTGCACATTGCAGTTCTGCCCATTTAGCAGGGTCTTATGCTGGCTGCACAATTTTGAATTGCTGGTGCCCACAGTTTAATCTCAATGGCAGAGATTAAGGTAGACATTGCAGAATAGATATCTGGATAACTGAAAGCACCAGGAAGGCTGGTAGGGATGAATGCTGAGCTGTACTGGTCCACTCTCCCTCTCCATACCCATAAATTCTAGTCTCTCCCACTTTGGTGATAGGCTGCTCTCTCCTACCTTGCTGTCCATGCGGTGTACAGGGGCAACACTCCATACATGATCCAAATACCATGGTTCCAGCACTTGTCCTGGCTCTGGGAGGTGAGGGTTGCATAGGGCTAGCAGTGTCTGTGCCTTTCCTGGGAACTCACCCTCCGTACTCAGAATCCCAGCTCAGCTGCTGATTTTTGGTATAGCTCAAACGTGGATTTGCAGAAGTGCTGCCTTCAAAGGCAGAGTGGTTGGAGGTACAAGATAGGCATCCAAATTTGCCATGCAAAGTGCCCCTGCAGCAGTGTCCTTGCCTGCTGCAAAAATGCCCCTTGTTGCTTTGCCTTGGAGATGCAGCACTGAGCATGCCACACAGCAGAGACAAGGGGCAGATGTACAGACAAAGAAAAGGGAAGTGAAAGCTCCGGTTCTCCTCTCTCTGATGCAGGTTGTCAGACATGGCTTTGATCTATCCTACCTTTGGGGATTTAGAGTAGGAAAGATCTTTGAATCCATCTCACGGTAGCTGATAGGGAGCTTTGGTCACAAATCCCCAGAGCAAATCAGCCTCTAAGTATGCTTCTGAGCATGGAAACATGCAGTGGTAATTATTTTTTTTCAGTTCTTTGAAGTTCCCTTCTCACTAGGACTAGACAAGGCAGGAATGGGGCAGTCAGTGCTAAGTATCTCTAAGTATTTCTGATCAGTCTGAGATTTATTCCCCATGGACACCTGTAATGGATAGGACAGACAGACAAGAAAAAGATGGAAACTCAAAGGGTCTGGCAAGAGATCGTAAATGAGACAGCAGGCCACCAAAGCCTGGGGGACAGAATCAGTGGAAGAACAGAAGAGATCCCCAGCTGGGACTTTTTGATACAGAGTGTTAGGACATGAAGGGGGAGGGAGAGACAGGGAACATGGGCTTGCTAGTTGCTTCAGCTGCAGCATGAAGAGGGAGAGCGGGGGCTGCAAGAACATGTCACGCTCACTCTCTGAGCTGTTTGAGTTGAGGAAGTTGTCCGCGGCTGAGTTTCCTTTCCCTCTCTGTACTACTGAAACAGGAAGCTGGTGAGCTGAAGCTGCCTGATCGTTACACAGAGACACACAGGCAGCTCTGGCAGCTCCTGTACTGGCATTCAGGTTTCCTCCAGCTGCAGCGATGGATCAGTGCTGGTACCACGGCAACATCACTCGCTCCAGAGCCGAAGACCTGCTTTCCAAAGTAGGCAAGGATGGCAGCTTCCTTGTGCGGGCCAGTGAGTCAATTGCTTCGGCATATGCACTCTGCGTGCTGTAAGTACAGCTTTCAACCTCGCGCTTCATGCGGCCACTTTTGTTGCCACTTGTGCAGGGGGTAACACCCTACATCCTCTACAGCACAGAGGCAAACAGCCACTGTACCCACTGGGAAGGTGCAGCCCACATCAGAGCATGGCTGGTTTCACCTGACTGGGCCACAGGGTAGGGAAGGGTTGGGAGCAGGGCCAGGCTGAACAAAACCATATTCTTTTACTGTTGTACTGCTCACACCACTTTTCCCCTGATTCAAAAGGAGAGAATAATGAAAGATACTGTGGCTGTGCTCTGAGAAAAAATAACCTCTTGACCTCTTTGAGCATGTTAACAACTTGGGTCAGGTATTTACATTTAACAGCTCAAATACTGAGCTTGGTATCCTCACAGGCACCTTTCTTGCTCTGGTTCAGTGTGTGTCTGACCCACCTGCTTGTACAATGCTGTGTCCCATTCAGCAAAAGGCTTGAAATAGTTCCTGGAGCTGTGCATGATACGCCCGGCACAGCAGTCATTGTACCTGCATCATTAATGTGGCTCGTGGGGTAAATATTTCATGTGGGAAACAGGGAGAGGAGAGAAGTGCTGACAGCCCTGACCTCCCTGTTCTGGGTTGGAGCTGGGGACCGGAGAGCAAGGCCTCCTGCCCTGAGTTTGTGAGGGGCAGGTGTTATTTCTGGAGGCAGGAGTGCAGGGGCAAGAGGAGATTGAAGTCAGTAGGTGAATTCTGAGGTATTTGACTTTGTATTACAGAGAGATAAGACAGTTGCTCTCTGCTTAGGAGAGATCAAGAGACCCTCTGTGGGACCCTGTTCTGCCTGTCAGATCCTCTTTGCTGCCATTGTGCAGCAGATTAATAGAACTTATGTCATCCTTACCCCACATTAAATTACAAGCAGGTTTCTTGGTGTAGTTTCTTTCTGAAAGTAGATTTCTTGCAATGGTAAAGGCGGTGCTGCTGTTTATAATTCTGGTCTGACTGCTTGTCTCTGAGGTCAGGCTTCTGGTGACAGCACAGTCTGCTGCAGAGGATTCATCTGCAGAAAAGCGTGGGGCTGGGTGACTGCCCTGTAAGCATAGGTGTTGGACTGTCAGAAATCTGTGGCTGGGTAATGGGGGTGTTCACAAAGTGCAGAGATCCTCTGTGCCTGCCTGTTAAGATGTTTGTAATAATGTGGGGAAGAGTTTTGTCTTGCTGGAGGGAGCAGAGAAAGAAGGGTGGCTGCAGATGAATAGCCAGGACAAGCAGGAGGAAGGACAGGCAATCATGTAGCACAGGCTGAGGGCCCAAGTTGCAAGTGGGGGAACATTTTACTAGAATAGACTGTTGCTTCCATTGAGTGTTTCTAGTATGACCCCTTTGATTTGCCTTGTAACCAGTATGTACACAAAATATTTTTTCAGACTGATAGTGGGGATTATAGAAAGGAAAGGTGCTGTAAAAATGTCTACTAACATGCATTTGCTTAAGTTTTTCCATTGTAAATGTTTACACAGCCAACTTTGAAAGCCTTTTGTGACTTGAGAGACATGGAATCAGGAAATAGGAACAATATCATGACCAGGATTTTCTGAACCGGGAGCCAAAGGTTATGTTCTTGAATCCATTCTGAGGTGGCTAACGTGAATGGCTTGATTAAAGAAATGAGGAGTACCCAGCCTTGTCAGCCAAGAGCAGATGGATCTGTGGTGCAAAGGGCTGGTATTAATTACAGTCTGAGAAATGTCACACAAATTTCTGACAAAGTACCTAACAAGCTTTCAGCTTATGCTGGTTTGCAGTTAGTTTGTGAAGAGAAAGGGTTAAAGGTGGTGAATAAGTCTTTCCCTCTGAATGTCATCCTGACAAAATGGGCAGTTTTGCTGAAGCTGAAAACTTCCTCAGAGATGTATCAGTTTCAGCTGTGTTATTTACTGGAAGGTGTTTGAAGTTTGAGCTCATCAGTTACTTCTGTTTAAAACAACAGAGAGGCTGGAGATAAAGAATGAGAGACAGAGGGGAATTGAAAGCCTGACTGCAAAAAGTTTTCACAAAAGAAAAGTGAAAAAGTGTCAACTGTGTATAGATAAGGAAAACAAAAAACCATGAAATTTGCTCTGAAAAAGAAGTGTCATAGTCTGCAAAGCTCTAATATTTATTGGGCAGATCAGTCAAAATCCAGCAAAAGCACTTACTATATCATAGAATGAAATATCGATTTTCTTGAAGAGTTGCTTAGGAAAATAGGGTTTGTATAAATATAGACAAGTAAGGGAGGTGTATTTGCAGGGCCTTTTAAGAGTGCCTCCTTGCCTTTTCTGAAACTTTGAGCAGCAGCATTTAACCTAGCAGAGAGCTGAAACAGTCAGCAAATGCAGAGGGAACGCTCCTCCCCCTGCACTGCTGTCCTCTGCTCTACTGGTCATGCTGCCTCATAAAAGGCAAGAAGCAAAGCCATTTTCCTCCTTTCTCTGTGCCTGGATCATTTGATCTGCCAGTTTATTGACAAGAAATGGGCTCTTTGACTTACCTGGTGGGGAATGCCTGGATCCTGAAATAAAAACTGAGCCTGCTTAGTGTTCACAGCGTGCAGCACCTGAACTGGTATCATTCTTCCAGGGGATCTTCTGTTGGTGGTTCATGTGTGAATGGCTGCAGGATTGACAACATGGCTAGAGGTGACCCTCAGAGGCTAGCTGCAGCTTTAGGATCCCTCTCAGAGGACACAGCCTGTGAGATGACTTTTCCAACCCCCTGTGAGGACAGCCTCTCTCATGGTGCACTTAGCACCATGCCTAACATGGCAGTCCTGTTTAGAATTTCCAGGCACTCCCAATATGCACATCATCACCTGTGCAAATATATATACAGCAGGAGAGGAAAGAGAAAATACAAGCCTTGTCCCCTTTTCTCCTCTGGTTGGTTGAGAGGACAGAGAGATGACAAAGTACTTGGAGACATGTTTAAGCTGAGGCTAATGTTGTATTTACCCCCCCACACAGAGGGCCTGAACAGTGGTTGAGCAGTTCTGAACTCAACCCAGTTTTTAGGGAGGACCTCGAATGTGACAGTAATTGGGCCCACATAACTTGACAGTCAGGACACTGAGGACAGAAAGCCTAAGGGTAGAAATGGAGTAAGATTCCCAGTCTTCTCCATCCACATGCACTAAATTAGGGGACTGCTAAAGAGGATTCCTGCTTTTGATGCTAGGAAGTGCTCCTCCCTGCTCCTGTCTCATCCAACAGCCCTTCTTTCCTTGCACTTCCACTGATCTTACCTGTCCTCAGCTTAAACCTCTTTACAAGTATGACAGCAGCCTCGTAAGGCCTGTGCGATGGGGCACTTTCTGTGAAGGTAACAAGGAGGGTCCTCTTGTGATGCAAGAGCCATTGAGCTGGTTTGTTTATCAGTTTCATAATCTACACACACACAAATTTTCCCTCATCAGCTGCATGAGCAGTTCTGCTTAGCCCTGTTTGCATATCAGCAGGAGGAAATGGTGTAAGAGAACTGCATTGACAGATAAAAACAAAACCCATACCCTTCCTTGGGGTATATACTCATCTGGTGTTGATTGCCCTGGGCTTGGTGAAATTAGCAGTGTTGTGGCAATCCAAAGTAGTTGGGGTTCCTGTCTGTGACTTCCAGCTCTGCACCAGATCCTCAGATATCTGAATGAATAGGTGCCTGTGAAATGGTCTTACGTCGCTTAGTGAAGTAGTACTGAGCTCTGGGAGCACTTCTAATCCTTCTGTGTCCTTTGCATTAATGCCATCAAAAGATACAGGTTCATGTGGCTACATGACAAAATCATCCAAACACCCTGGAAAAACTCAGCTATGATTTATATGTAATTTCTTTTCATTTCCAATTGCTCTTTGTGATTCCTTGTGTAAGGCTGCCTAAAATCCTGGCGATCTCTCTTCCTCTCTCCTGCATGGAGTGGTTCTGAAAGGTGTATGATGGTTAGACTCACAACATAATTGTAAAAGAGGTGAAGATATTTTATTCATCTGCCTGATCTGCCCAGCTGGGGGGCTGACCTCAACCCACATTTCATGACAATTTCACAGGTAATGCAGTGTTTCTGCTACAGCCAGGGAAGCTCTGAGACTGGATTGTGGTCTTTTCCTTTGAGAGGAAGGGGTTGAAACCAGCGTTGTTTGCTGGCCTAAAGCCATATTGTAAGTTTTAAGAGTGCTTTGCAAATCTTAAAAGATTTGATCAATGTGTTGTTCACATGGGAGAAAGGTAAAAATATGTATTTTTTTTAGTCAACACTTCTTGGGCAAGCTCCACAAAGCTCAGCAGCTGCTGAGGAACGTCATGCTTCCCACATGCCACGTTACAGCACTGCTCAGGCTTCTCTTGGGCTCTTGTGCGTTAATGTGGCCCTCCACTGGGCAAAAGACTCCTCCATGCCCCCTTAAATAAGAATCTAATTGAATTTAGCTGGAAAAAAATGTTCGTTATGGCTGATCTACAGATGCACATGTACAGTGTGCATCTGCACCAGGATAGCAAGATGAGTTTTCATTTAGGTTGTTATTTAGGATTTGTGCATGAAAATGAGCCTAGCAATCAGCTGTCTTACTGTGATTTAGCTGAAATCTATAATTTGTTTTTTCCAATACAAGTTGATGCACATACTAGCCCTTCAATTTACTCATTCATTGCTGATTTTGGCCCCGTGTCTTGGATTTCTGCTTTTTCATTCCTTCCTGAGATGCCCACTCTACTGACAGCTTGAGCTATTTGGTGTTTTCTTTCTTTCTGGCCAGAAGAAGAGTTGAATAGCTTGCTCTGAGGCTGATGCTGATACCACTTTCTGCAGTAACATCTGCAAACATGTCTCAGTGACCAGGAACACTTCAGGTTTGTGTTAGTTCACAGACTTCAGGGAAAGAAACAAAGAGAAATGTTTAAAATCCTTGTGCATGAAGCCATCTGTGTGCCTCGGGATCTTCCAATACCTTTTCTCACGGGAGATGTGCCATGGTGTGATTCCCTTCTGGAGACAGTCTAATCATATCTCCTCTGATCTGTTCTAGGTTCCGGAATTGCGTTTATACCTACCGAATTTTGCCCGATAAAGAAAATAAGCTAATTGTCCAGGTAAGCCATGCTGTGTACCACTCGGTCCCACAAAGACACACCTAAGACCACTCACTGCTTTTTTTTCAAAGCAGTTCTAACACCAAGAGAAAAAGGATATAAGGAGTTAAACTAATGCACCCAGCCAGCACAGTGTTGGTCTCCAGTCCACTGCTATGGAGATCTTAGTCTCTGTTCCACTGCTGTGGCCGTCAGCACACAACAGCACACAATTTAACATGTGTGCCTTCAATTCAGTGTTACTGCCATGTTTTATATAACTGAGAACCTCAGCCCATGGAATACCTTTTCCTCTGAAGCCAGCTTCTTATTAATACAATCCAGAATTGCAGCACAATTTACCTACACCTAGAGAATGTAAATTGAGTTGTGGTCTCAGGATCCAGAAAGTACTAGCATTGAGGGCAGGAGTTTCAGACCTTCTGTTTATTCCTATTCTGCTTTAGGATCCTGAACGAGCCACTTCCCCTTCCTGTACCACCTCTCAGCCCTTGTTTTCTCAATATAGATCATGAAACTTAGGATGGGGAGATGGATGGGGCATGGTCTCTTACAGCCCCAAGAAGTGGGCATGGCTTTACTAGGAGGCAGTGAGGGCTGTAGCCCACCCATCCTCTTAGCACAGCCAGTGCTGCATGGGCATTCCCTATAAAATGAAATGGAAATGCCCATGCTACCATGTGCCCCAGTCTGCCTTGCTATTCAGAGTGGGTCTACATTTGTTCCTTCGCATTTCAGATGACAATTAGCTTCCCTCACTAGAATACAGATTTCTACCAACTCCATGTGTGGCTCACATGTACCATGTTGCTTATGTATTTCCTGATGTGTTTTAGGGGCAACAGTTTTTCTTTCAGATCTGCACCAAAGAGGCAGCATATCTGAAACTAGAGTGATCAAGTCAGTGGGAACAGTTGAGTGCTGCCAACTTTCTTTCAGCTGTGGGCTGCTGGTAAGAATTGTGGATTGTGTGTCCTGGGTACACTTTTGGGTGGCTCAGGCTTGGGCTGTTCTTAGGACCCCTACTCAGATGCAGCTCTGCACAAGCACAGTTGTATTGCCACCAAGGCATATTCTGGGCTCTCAGCACTGCGCTCCAGAGGACTACGTGCCCAGAGTCAGCCACCAGCATCAGCACAATGTCCTCACTGGCCTTGCCAGTTACAGCTGGTTTCTCTGGAGCCGTTGAGATACCTCTGCCTTGCTTGCCACAGCACTTCTGTTTCCGAGGAGGAATTGGCAGCAGGACACTATGCCAGACTCGACCTGGGTCTGTATGCGTTACTGTGGCGTCTCACCAAAGCTAATCCATCTTCCCAGAGTACTGAGCAACACCATGCAGAGGAACCTGTGCAAGCTCTGCAGGCTGCAAGCATGGGGGCCAGCACTCAGCTGGAACGAATAACCTGTCATTCTGATCTGGCTCCACACAGTATGCTGCAGGTCATTTGTAGTAATACTCGATTCTTCCCTATCATCTGATATATCTCAGCCTTATTGTCCTAAATAATGTGTTTTGATGTATTGTCCTAAATAATGCATTTTGATGTATTGTGCTGGTGTGATGATGTGTTGTGATGGTAAGACAGGTGTCCAGAAGGTGATACAGTGCTTATCATTATTTACATACCTAGAGCAACTGCAGAGATCAGGATGTCATTATGCCAGACACCTCACAAGGGAAGCACCCCAGGCTGGCAGAGTGCTGGGGAGACCTGAGGCCCAGGCAATGGGTACGACTATCCAAGTACCACAACAGCTCAGTGGCAGAGGCAGGATGGGAGCCTGGTGCTGCTAATGATGTCCTTGCTCTCTGCACTGGCACCATGATGAGGAAGGGAACCTGTGGAACTCTGACTCTGAGTGGGTTTGGGGTATGAGTTTGGCAGCTGCTTTGTCTTTTAGAAAACAAGCACAGAAACGATCATGTGTTGGCTTTTTCACCTGAGGGGGAGGAATAAAGAAAGGGCAGAGGTTACCTGCAAAGGCAGCTATACAACCCCACACTTTGTCCTTACATGCCTTGGATGGGCCTTGGCAAAGCCCTGGTCCCCTCCTCTGTTAAGGAAATGTGATCTACTAGAAGTATACCCAAACTGATGTGTAAGATTCTCTTGGGATCTGTGTTGTGATTGTGAGGCATTTCTCATGTTTATATGTTGTGGGATGCAGAGGGACTATGGTGGAATACCTTTGTATGCTGGGTTGCCAATAGCTGTAGGTTGAATATCAGGAGTAGGCTAAATTAAGTGTGCTGTTAACTCATGTTCTGAAGACACACCATCTCCTGTTTTGTGCTGCTTTGTTCCAGTTCTGTGGGAAAGGCAGAAGAAGGGGGCTGGCTGCTTCTGGCGAGAGGGAGACGCAGTGAGAGTTGTAACAGAGGCTCAGAGCAAAACAGTCTCATGTTGTTGGCTGCTGTTGTTGGTACATTGTTCCAGCTGGGCCAGACTTTTTTGGTTGTTTGTCTGTTGGCTATTAGATAAAACGAGCTACTTCATGTGTATTACAAGATCAGATTTTTGAAAAGAATGGTTCTACTGTGCAAGGACATAAAAGCTGTTGAATAGGAAGGAGTTTTGACATTTTAAAAAATCCCGTTAAAAAGGAAAGAATCTACTAATCCTGTGGAATTAGAACAGGTGTTAAATTAATACAGCAATCAGTAGATGCTTATCAGTTCTGTGTTTATGAAAAAAAAAAAAAACATAGGAAAGATTCAGTACTAAACCCTGAGATTAGCCTGTATTAGTTACAAATATGGGCCCTGATCATGCAATGTGACCTTTTTTGCCTGCACGGTGCTCCTTCCTGAAGGTAACAAGGTTGTCTTCCTGCCCAGATCTGGGCTGTTGTCTGTCAGGCATTTTTCATGATGACAGCAGGTTCAGAAGATGTGTAATATCACAGCTACATACACAGCACTTGTGACATGATGGCTCTCCCTCTGCCACTCTGTGGAGTTTTTTCACCTTTAAAACTGCAAGTTGCTTCACATTTTTTTGAGTCTTGGAGAGTAGATTTAATTTTTATTTATTTTTTTTTTTAATTAGAGCCTGGTCCTGCACCAGTAGAATGATACTCAGTGTCATTTTTTGCATGGTTAAATTAACTGTTCAGGTACAGGTGGCAGAAAGGGAGGTGTATATTTTTGCATTTGGTCTGAAGAAAAAAGTGTTTGCATATGTCCTTCCCTCATTTTGTGGCATGCTACTTGATCTGCCACTGGGTTTCTGCATCTGCAGCAGCTCTACAGCAATTAGCCTAGTCAGGAATCCCTCTTGCCTACCATATCTGCAACCAAACTGGTATCCCCGCAAAACATACCATGCCATAGTGATTACAGTCATAGACTTTCTTCTTTAAACACAATTAGAAATTCTTTCCTTCCTTTTCTGGGACTGCTGAATTTTCTTCCATTACTTGAGACTTCAAAATACAGGCAAAGAAATCTATGGCTTGGATGAATCAAACTTGCATCCTGCTGATGAAAACATATTTAAGGAAGGGGGGGGGGGGTAACAAAAAACCCTTGAAACACAGGATCTGTAACAGCGAGTAGAGATCTTTGTCCTTAGGCTAAGAACAATTAGTCATCAAGATATCTCTGTTAGCCTGCAGACTCTCACTGTAGTAAACCACTGAGAAGCTGAGACAGGAAGAGAGCAAAAACCAGTTACATAGAGATCCAGAAGCAGGGGCACAAGGCTGGAAATCAACTGCCCCTGAATTAGCTTAGGTGCTACCTGTCTGTTGGGCAAGTCACAGCTGGGGTACTTCACTTTCTTCTCTGTAGAACAAACAAGTATGATTTTCCTTTGCTTAAATGGGGAGGAATAGTTAATGCGGAGTTGAAAGTTTGGGGACTAGCTGAGTGTAATTTGTGTTTGTGCAAAGAGGGGTGGAGCAGCAAAGGAGCCCTTGGGCATCACAAGATCAAATTAAACACAAGAGACAAACTAAAGATACTACAACTGTCTTTCTAAGCCAGGCATCTATGGTCAGTTCTTCCCATCCAGATTCACAGAAGATAAAACTTTCCTATGTTGTCACTTAAAGCATCTCATTTATACAACTAGCTGATGTGTCCATATGACCCTCATCACTGCACAATCTGAATTCCTTGTGGTCTTAGCCTCTCCTCAATGAGGGAAAGTGCTCTTGTTCCCATTTTACAAATGGAGAACTGAGTCGCAGTGTGAGGATTGGGTTACCAAAAATAATTTTAAATATTTGTCCCTTGCTGACCTTACCAGGATCAGAGGATGCGTGTGATACATCAGTATTCATCCCCCCTCATTTTAGGTGTGCAGTCAAAGCTGTCACGTAGTCAAAGCTGAGTTGTATCTCTGTAGTCAGCACAGAAGAAACGGGTTTCTGATCTGGGTCAGCTAAACTGTCCTTGGCAGGTCCTGTCTCAGTTGCCTAAAGAGCTCAGAGAACCCCCTTAGGCTGCCAGACTTGGCAGGCTGCAGTCAGGTAAGGAGATTCCCATTGCAGCTGAGAAGACACTGAGGTAAAAAGCTGCTGTTGAAAAACTGTGATACTGCCTTTGCCTAATGCTTTACCCGGTATTGCCTTTATATACTGCAGTTTTAAAAGGTCACTGTCAAGAGTATAACCTGCCTAATGAGTGAGGATGCTTGAAAGAGGTGATGAGAAGGAAGAAGACAGTGGCTTTGGCCGGTCAGTGAATATGGATTGGTACCAGGTAGTGTGGTACCATCGCTAAAACCCTATGGAGTTTGATCTCTCTAGATTTCTGGTTCATCTCAAATAGGAGCTCACAACTGCTGTTATCTGATCGCTGTTCGGCAATCTAGCTGCAGTGCAATCAGTCATTTCTCAGTGGCAGCTAGATTGCATCTTAGTTTATGCTCAAAGTCTATCAGATAACATTTCATAGGTCATTTACAGGATCAAGCACTTACATCATGCCACTCTCTGTGAAGGCTGGGGGCAGATATTCCTGATGGACAGATGTCAACATTGCACAAACAGGTCTGTCACCAAAGATGCCCTTGGTAAAAGCCAGTGAGAGAGAGTCAACCTAGTAGTTATGGGAACAGCTTTAGCTTGTTGCTAAAGGTGTTGTCTCCTTAAGAAACTGGGGCATCTGCTGAGCAGGCTTTTGGTAGCTTAGTGCCATGGACAGATTTTAGAATTGTGTGCTGTATCCTCCTGTGCTGTGCGGCATGGTCTGGCCTCTGAGTTTGCGGAAGCTGCAGCCTCCCATGGGCATGACCTGATGCTTTAGCTCAGTAGCTCAGTCATGTAATGTTCCCATTCTGCGATCCAGAACTTGAACCAGACATGTTTGTCCACCACCTCAGGGCTCAGGCCTCCCTTGCCCAACCACTGCTCTTTCCTTCTACTTCTTGCCAACCTGTTTTTTTTTTTTCTTACATTACCCTTAAGTCTGCTCTCTCATTTATGCCACTAGCTGAGCTCTTGCTTCCAGTTGTATACCTGCCTTTAATGTTGCGGGCTGGCAAAGATCGAGGTTCCAGCCATCCACAATGCCTTGAGTAGTGTTTGTATCTTTTGGCTGCGCCATAGGAGAGGGCAGAAATAGACCTTGACTTGAGCAGGAGTAGGAACCACTTTACATTTTCAAGCAAACCGGAAATTTAAAACAACGCATGCAGGTGAAATGTTTCATTTTGATTTTGAGCTTTTCAGAAGTTATCACAGTGTTGCTGGGATGTTGAAGACAATTTTTTTTTCAGATGGAAAAACTGGATGGTCCTTTTGAAAAAGTACAGATAAGCAATTTTGAACTTTTCACCTTTTTTTTTTTTTCCTAAATTAATGGGGAAGAGGGTGGTTGAACGAAGACCATGCCTTACGTAGCACATGCTCCAACTCCCTTAATTTTTTTAATAAACTTTTTTTTTTCAGTTTTGCTTTGAGCAAAACTGTTTGACCAGCTCCAGAGTTTGGCAATTTCTGTGGCTTACCTTATTGTGAAAAGGAATCACGAAAGCTGCCGCCTTCTCATGCTGCTTAAGAGACTGTATTACAGTATGGAAAACATGAGTAATTTTAAAGTTACTGCCTGTCTTTTTCTTTCCACTTCACCTTCCTGGGCTGTCCTAGCTGCCCAGCTCCTTGACAGAAGGCAGTGGTGTGCATGCATCTTCCTGTGCTCTGCTCCGTGGGTAAGTGTAGGAGACATTAATTTTGCAGTTCTAGTGCCAGATCCATCATCTCTGTGAGCATAAGCACTGCTTGCATTCGTGCTGAAATTCACCATTGCTGCAAGGGCTTTTTAAAAATTACTTACATTTATACTTACTACTTGTTGTAAAGGGAGGGCCTGACCCTATTTACTTGTAGGTTTTGCTGATTTCAGTGAAAATTGCAGATGCCCTGGCAGCACTATTTTACATTGAGTGATTGTCTAGCTCTTTTTTTTTTTTTTTTTCTGGTAATTTTTTCTAGTCTGGTACAAAGCTGCATGCAACAGGAAACAAATGGTGCTATGTGAGCAGTTAGAAGCAGGCCAGCAGCTGTGACTCACTGTATCAACTGACACTGAACCTGTAGGTTACCAGTGTCCTTGTAGCACTGGCTCCCAGAAGGCAGGAGAGCCAATAAATACTGTGTATAGGGTTTCCTGCTGAAACCCCTCCCTCTCCGGCACACTTCTAGAAACACATTTTGGATGAAACATCTAGATTTGTACTCTGTCTGCATATGGCTTGGCTAAATATGCCAGAAAGACCAAAATCCTCTGTCCCAGGACGGGCAAGACATACAATGAGAGGGCTGCCTGTACACACCAGCAGGTCAGCAGGATTGTCCCAGCCTCTAGGCAGAATTTGTTCTGGCTTCTGTTTATGAGTCCTACAGGGTGGAGCTCAGCATAAAAGCTTCATCCTGTGTGCTAACCTGTTCTCAGAGCACAGACACAAGGCTGGCAGCCCATCCTGCCAGCATGATCTGATAAGAGTAGGAGTTTAGGTCAGTTCCTGCATTCCTGGTGTCACTGCTCTTGTCACCAACGTCAGAGGCAGTGTCTGGCTGTGGCACATGCAGTACCAAGTCCTTTGTGAGCCCTTTGCAGAAAGATGCAAAGTTTTTGTCATTCTCTTTGATACTGCACTGTAATCCTAATTTGCTGTGCTGCTCTGACATGTGTGGCCAAGAAAAGGCTTTCTGTAGTAAGGATTTTATGATTTGCCTTTGATTTTGCTGACCTATTGATATCTGATCAAAACCCTTCTACTAGGAAATTGCACTTCAGCTGGTTTCAGTGGGAGATAACACAAAGCAAAATCTTTTGGGTGACGCTCACCCATTCACAATGTTGCAGCCACTTATAGCTTCTGTCAGACAGGTGTGTACTTGCTCAAATTGATGTCAAAACCTCATGGTCTCCACTGAGGACAGGGCAAGCACAGGCCTGCCCAAAATACTGCTTGCAGGCTGCATGGAGACTGTAAGTCATCCATGGTCTGCTTGCAGCTGAGAGGCACTTGGGACTGTTGGCCTCCCTCTGTGTTGAAAGGCAGGAGGAGACCAAGTGTCCCACCAAGGAGGATGCTTGGTGGGCTGGAACACACTGGCTGGGGAGCCATCTCCTCCAGGCAGGCGTATGCCGGTGGGCAGGGCAGTGTGTATTTGGACTGGTGTGCTGCCAAGGTGAGAGGTGTGCCAGCACCACATGGTGCATGCCGGCGTCCCTGGGAGTTACAGGGGGATAATCAACAGCTGCATTGCTGCAGGGGAGGGGAAGGCACAGCAGTGTTGCATGAAGGACAGAGGGGCATGGTGGGGCTTGGAGGAACTATTTCAGTATGAAACAGAGAGGGGGTCACCAAGGGAAAGAGCCAGGAGGTGCAACCCAGTCTTAGGGTGAAACCGAGTGGTCCCAGCAAAGCTTTGGAGTTGGGGACCCAACTGAAGAGTCAAGAGCTCATCAGAGTGCAGAGCTGCAGAGCCTCTATGGGAAAGTGGGATTTTATGCATAACAGTAAATTTCAAGAAAAGTTAATGCTGAGAATGGAACTGATTTCACCCAAGTGAGTCACTACCACAGAAAACTTGCTATGCTTGTGGTGCTCTGTTCATACTGAAGGGCTGAGGTATAATCAGGGTGATTACTTTACTTGGATAGAAACAAGGGTTAAGTGGACAACCAGGTAACATTTAGGAGCAATGTCTCAAAACATGGTTAGGGAAACACATTTCTAGTATGCCCAAATACATAATTATATTAAGCTTCATTTTATTACTGAAAATGGTAGATATTCCAATTTGAATATTTCCTGTATAATTTAATGTTGCTTTAAATCAATTTGTAAAACTCTTTGCAGTCTTTACATGTAGGACTGAAAATAATTTGCAGTCAGACCTTAGCAAAATCTGTGCACTTCATGTTCCTGCAAACTATCCAAATCTGTTTATGCAAGGAAAATGTTTTTTCCGCTGTTGCATCTGAGGTAGGAATCAATATAATGCATTTCACAGGTTTTGAAAAACTGAAAGAAGCAGCATTTAATAAGAGAACTAGGTATTTCCTGAAACATGCACATTCCTGCTACTGAATCTCTCAGTATACAAAATTCTTCATACAAACAAACCATATCCAGCTTTTGTCTAGTTTGAACCCTTCTAGAATGTTTCCAGTTTCCTGAAAATATAAAAATAACATTTAGAGAAGATGGTTTAAATCAGGTTCAAGTGATATTATTATTTTGTTTTACAAGCTTCAAAAAAATGAAATCAGATATTTGAAAGCTTATGCATGCCATGAAGTGAAATCCCTTTTCCTTTTATCTGGATGTACTTTCAGATAAAATTTCACTCCAAAGAGTGAAATGCTGAAGAACATCATCAATTTCTCTTACAGTTTGCCCTCCAATAAATGTGTTACATCATAAAGGTTTCATCATGCTTAAACAACTGAAAATTGCAAATAGGCAGTCCTCACTGAATGTACAAAAGCAACTTCCAGGTGCTGCAATATACTTTAAGATTCAGAAGATAAAAACATTAGGGCTGTTAAGCAGTAACCAGTTTAACAATTACTGTTTTAGAAGAATAATTGTTTCACCATATTATCCTTTTGAAAGGCTTTGACCACCTAGAACCACATACCCAGCAGCTCTTTCCTACCCCGCTGGATCTTTCAGTTCCCGCTATAAGAGCCTGAGTGCATAAACAATTGAGTTTGCTCTTGGCACAAAAGTGGGGCAGAGGCTTTGGCTGGGGGGCAGGAACAAGCGGCTTTCAAATATTAGGTGGGAACCTCAGCCTCCAATGGCAAAGAAACTTTCTCCAGAAGCAAATATACTTTAGGTAGTTCTTGCTGTCCCTCATCCCCCTGCAGACACTTCCACCCCAAATCAGCCATTTCTGTGGGCACATTTTAAAGGGAGGGGTAGTAACCTCTGCTCATGGACTGAGAACTATAAGAAGTTTTGGGGTTTTTTTAAACAGACTTTCCAAATTAGCTACAGTCTGTGCTTGAGAGGTCAAATGTATAACCCTAATTGAGATGAGCACCTTGAAGACACACACCTCAATATCTCCAGGACTAGCAAAATGAAAATTTTCTTGAAATTCTAAACCTCTTCTAGCAGATGAGGAAAAATAATTGAAAACTTATGCAATCAGTATTATCAACAAGAAGATATTCTTATTTTTCACTCATCTGATGGATGTTAGCTTTACTATTATCTGTCACATAGTGTTTAAACCATTTGATTGTCTTATCCTTTTTATATTTTATATTTCCAAAGACTTCTGATGAAGCATCATAACTGAATTTAAAATATTCAGGGATACAACAGATTATTTCTCTTTCAGCTATGTGGTAATGAAGCACCATGTTATATTGCTTCTGTGCTTTGAGGCATGATGGGTCACAGAGAAAAGTACTTATTTTCAGGGAAGTCTTGAGTTGTTTTCTCAAAGAAAGAGAAGCTAATATATTATTGGTGCTATATGAGGCTTTTTTGTCCTGATCATTTAAGATAGGAATGAGTCTTGGAAAACATTGCTATTGAATTTGTTTACAATGAGTTCTTATGGCAAATATCACCATCTGTACAAGATAGTTTCTGCACTTGTTACTGACAGGGTATGCCCTTTCTTCTTTAGAGATATATCTTGATTTGCTTATGAGATGTATCCTTGCAGGCTGCGTCCTCTGTGCGGATGCAACTCATCCAGCAGGTCACAAGTAATGCTTAGGCTCCAGTTAGATCTAGCTCACTTGATCTGCTCTGCAGCCTTAGGGAATGGGACCAATAGACCCTACATGCGCTGCAGCTTATTGCTGATACAAATATAAAATATGAAGATACAATCACCTTTCAATAACAACACATTCAATTTAAAGTATTGTCCTGGTTGCACTTGTTTTAGGTCAGTGTCGTCTGTTCCACCAATACTTTTCAAATTCAAAAGGATTTCAAATTTTAAAAGGATTCAAATACCTTTCAGTGGTTGAAGCTATTTCATGTAGTTTTAAAATACATTTAGAATCCTTTAGTTTTGAGATTGCTGCATAAATGCAAAGCACACAGGACTTGATGTCAAATGAGAAGATTTTTTAGGGAAATGAAACAGACTTTAACAAAGATAGCTCAAATTCAGTCATTTCAGAGTCTCTCAGAGAATGAAGTCACCATGCGACTTTTGGTTGTTCCCAGGTCTTTGCCCTGCTGTCTGACTTCTTTTGTCTTCAATTCGTAACTTCTGACAGAGTTTTCAATCTTGGTTCTTCTCTGAAAGTCTAAGTTCATTCCCTTCTTTTCCATCCCAGGGCTCTAAAGCTCTTCTTTTCCAGTATTATAAAAGATAACATGCAGCACAGCGGGGTTCACCAAACCCCGTGGGCAAAGTCTAGCAAAGCTCTCTATGGACTGGGGTTGCTTTATGTTAGCAAGCTGTTAAGCCTAAATTAAAATTTCCAGATAAGTCTGCATTAGACCTCATTCTCCAAAACTTGACAGGGATGTAGTGACCTGTGTTGTTTAAAAGTCTTAGTATATAAGTGTTCTTTGTGATCGAATGCGGTAGAACCCACATGCAGTAAGCACTGCTTGTTCACAGAGGCACTAGATAGCCTTTCCAGAAGTTTGTCTTCACTTTATGCCACATTCCGGTATGTCCAAAACCAGAAACCTTGGCTTGGGTCCAATTTTAGGGGGCAAAGTTTAACAAAAAATTTGTAACACCACATCTGCTATTTTTATTCCAGAGATGCAGTTCAGGGGAGAACATAGAAGGAGAGGGTTTGAAGGATGGGTTTTGTTTGTTTTTAGTTTTGTGGTTAGCTTTGTTAAATGACAGTGGTTCTTCAGGCTGGATTCTGTATCTGTTCAATTGGCAGGTATGGCTCAGTGCTTACTTATAATTGGGTAAGGGTTTGTCTTACTTATGCAGTAAATGAATGAAATAAGGGACAGTCTCTTGAAAGAAAGGGTGAGTGGTCACCCTTGGTGTCACAAAAATAGAAAACAGTTGTTGTAGCTTAAAGCCTGAGAAATTTTGCAGGCTAAAGACAGGAAATTGTAAGGTGCTCACCCTTATCTGTGCGTTGCTTATGGTTTTTAATTATGCAATCCCAGAAAGTTATGCAGTATAATGTGGTGAATGCAGCTGTTTCACATGCACCTTCTGCCTGCATTGCTTTGCTTCAGCAGTGTATCTTCAATAAGTATAACTTCCTTAATCTTACATTTTCTCTTTTCCACTGGATATTTTACATAATTCATGCATATTTAGTGCTTGGAGTCTGTTGAAACTGGGATTCATTTAGCACCGAAGACAATAGGGAAAGCAGAGAGCTGATTATGGATCCTCCACTGTCTGCCTGCAAAGGTTAGATGAAACCCCCAGAAATGTAGTGAGGATTCATCTGAGCTGCGGGGTCCTGCCCTGCTTGTGCAGGCAAAGCAATTGTAGGCATGCCTTCGCCTGTCTTGCGGACAAGTTCCTTCTCACAGGACTTCAAACCCCACACACTGTTGCCTGGGGATGTATTTATTGCCTTCTACAGAGCAAAAAGCTGAAGCGCGTTTGGGAAGTCCCACCAAGCAGCAAGTATCAGTGACCTGCAATAGTTTCCCCAGCTCAGTTACTGTCAGCAGTGAGCGCTGACAAATGAGAACGATGACCTCCACAAACTGCCTTCAGAAATGATGACAATGTTACATTTGCTGCCTTGGTTGCCTTGCTAGGTCTTGAGGACCTGTGTTTTCAAGCTTGTTCTGGTAATCACTAGAGCTAGATACTTTATGAAGAAATGAAAATGGAAATTTTCATTTAAGTGCTGAAGCTTTTCAGTTGGAAAACCAAAAAGCAAAAGGCTTGTGATAAAATTACAAAAATTGTTAGAAGTAGCGTACTCCAAAACTTTTACTTAAATTCTACCCACACACTACAGAAGTGCTTAAAAAATTGCATCAGATCCCCATGGATCTGCAGTCCTTGCTCATTCATCACCAACTCATCTGACTTGCACCCTGTAGCTAAATTTAATACCAGTCCCTCATGTTCTGTCATGGAACCATACTGTTGTTTGCTTGCTGTTGATGTAAATCTTATTTATTATAACAGAGAAATGCTGAAAGAGTTGGTTGCTCAGGAGGTTTCTCTTGGTGCTATGAGTTGGATCATTATATGCTGTGTTGGTAAAATCTTTTTCAATGGCTAGGTTATTTAGTGCGAAGGACTACCTCAAGTACGTGGTGTTGGTGCTTTCTATAATTGCTTGGCATTCTTACAGGCTTCTATCTAACTATATTAGTTAGATATTTGGCAATTAACATTCTTTTTATGTGAATCATGGAGTGCCGGAGCAGAGTGGGAAGGTGTCCTTAAGTAGGGTATGAGTACATTATTTTTATGACCTATGTCTATCTTGTGTGGGAGAATGCTGGTTCAAAAGACTTGCACAGGTCCTTTACCTTCCAGAACTTCTAATATTTTTTTCTTTAGGATGTAGAATTTTAACAAGGAACTTGAGATAAAAATTTGGCAGCCAGCTATACTCTACTGAGAACTCCTTCCAATATTTCTTCTCTTCAACAGACTCTTAATTTGCAGATGTCCCAGTTCTGCCATGGGAGCACTTCCTGCCTGTGAATATGACCAATCTTAAGGCTGCCAGAATGAAGCCTGAGTGGGATTACATAGAGGAAAACTCTTGAAGGGCCAGAAGAGATCAGAATTGGCAGATATGACAGTCAGGATCTTTTTAAGATTAATTCAAACTGGGCTCACATTCCACACATAGAACTTGTTAAGCATTTGAAACCGAGCATGAGCAAAATGCATTGTGCTTCCTTCACCTTTTCCGTGGCATTGTGGATAGGAAAAAGCGAGATGGCCGTTTTGGCCAAAATTGGATCAGGAGGGACTTCAGGTTTTAATCTAGATTTGCACTGTATCAGACAGTTTGGAAGTGAAGTCATGATGTGCCCTGCTGCCCAGTTAGCAATGGAGGCAAGAATGCTTATTTGTACCTGGTTGACTTGTTTCCAGCAAGCAGTGATAGGATTCATATTTCATGCACATATTGCAAGTGAGCAAGGAAGTAGGTGCTGAACTTCAACAAACGTTCTGTGCACGCTAGCATGAAAAAGAGTGAAAATAATTTAGTGTTCCCATTTTTTTATATGTATAATAAGAAAGGAATTGTGACGCGGTGCCAGTAATTCATATACAGTGTCTCTTAAGTCAGTATTATGCTCAAAGAAATGGAGCTTGTGGTAGAGGCACTATGTAATGGTATCCTTCAGTTGTATTTGAGGAACAGAGGGAATTTTATAGGATTGACAACACAGTAATTTTCTTTTTTTTTTTTTTCCTCTTTTAACTTATTTTGTTTGGATGTCTGAGTCTCAGCCAGAAACACGAGCTAGAAGTAATACATCCTTAGTTGTTGTTAAACTGCAATTCCTTGTTTCCTTCCATGGATAATATCTTTCAGAAATTCGGAAGCCCTTTTTCCCAGAACTCTCTGATTTCCATGATTTTCACCCAAAGTCTTAAATGTAAAAGACCACTGTAGTGAAAGTGACATGAATAAGCAAACTTGAGCGTCAGAACCAAACCGTATGCAGCATGAGACAAGAAAGCCTTCATCATCTCTCATCTCAGAGGAGACAGGGACTATTCACCGTCCATTCCCTCCAACATTATTCACGTTATTTAATTTACAACGGCACTTGCACTGTGCTATTCTCCCAAAAATTCATATGACTTTTTCCATGTGAGGAGGCGCTGCTCAAGCCACCCACTGTCATCCTCTGCCCAGGTTCCCTGGATTCCTCCTCTTGCTTCTTCTCTCATGCTCTGTTCCCGTGCTGGAGACCCTCTTGCTGAGCTTTACCCAGCATCCGAACTCCCCTGCCAGCGCACGGGTTCCCACCACTTACTAAAGTCCATTCCTTTACTGACTCTCCATGTCGCACGATCCTGCCTTTCCTCAGCCATGCACTTGCTCGTCTCCCTTTGTACTCCTAATCCGCTCCATTTCTTCCCAGCCCCAGGTGTTGCATTCAAAATAGAGTAAGTTTCTGGGTGGCTTGTATTTTGGGAAGTAGCTGTTTCTCCCAGCTGTGATTCCTGTCTATGATCCCATTCCTAAGAAGTGCTCCTGAAATTTCTTAGTGCAAGATTTGATCTAAAAATAAATGTTTTCTAACAAAACAAAACTGAAACACAACCAGGTTGCTTCAAAATGCTTTAAAAAATAATTTACCAGGAATTTCTTAGCTCTTAGGTTCAGCTCTTTAGTGCAATATAAAAGCTTGCCTATGTGAGAGCCAAAAGTAAATTTAAAAATGCCACCTAGACTTCCTAGCTAACAGATAGTGTGGAAGACAACTTTTTTCCAAACCAGGAAGGCTAAGAAATTTTTTTTTCAAATCTAAAAGGAAAAAAGTTCCTGCCAGCCTTTCACACCAAAGTAGAAGCGACCTGATTTTCAGCTTCCGTTTAAGCTGGTGGGTACTGCAAGAATTTTATAACTTTGAAAACTCGCTGACTGTTACTGAATGCCTATATATGGGTTTAAATACCTGCTTTAAGGCACTCTAGTTAGAAAAGATTGGCCTTAAGCAATATAACCAGATGACCAGTGTCATAGTTCCTCCTTGTGCCTTGGCTCAGGAAAGGAAAACACTTCCTCTTCCTTCTGAGGGCCCCAGACTTCCTGTGCCATCTATTTATAAAATTGTTGTAATGAACCCCAAGTTAACCACTTCCTTGCCTGGCTTAGTGTTGGCATTACATCTTTTAAATATCTTTTCACTTTATGTCTTTATAGTCCACTTATAACTTCTCTTAAAGGTATCTTCAGAGCTGCTTTTCAACCAACCCATATTCAGACTACCTTTGTCAAGGTGTTCTGTTGGCCAGATAGCATTCCTTGGAGATAATGATGAAGAGGAGACTTAGGTTAGGTGCTGTTGGCCTTTTTACACCAGATGCAAAGGAAGATTAGATGATCTCAGCCATACAAAAACTGGTTGAAAAGTTTGGGTGGATGAATTTGGAAAGGGGATCACAAGATTTAATGAAAGACCAGTGATTAAAGGCTTTAGTCATACCTCTTTTCATGAAATGAAGAACCCAGAAGCCTATTCAGCATGAAGGCGGGAACAAGTTGTAGCTAGTTGTGTTAAACCGTTGCATAGTGAGTGTACAGAAGATGGAAAGGAAATTGATAACTGGAAGAACCTGCAGAATTGAGGGCAGTTTCTGGAGGACAGGAGATACCAAGACATTCTGTGGGAAAGGAGCTTTCCAGCCAAAAGGGCTGGAGTCAGAAGGACATGTGGAAAATCTGAGAGTCCATGGTTTGGGATGCAGTTGAAATGGCTGGGCTGATCATGACAAGCATGAGTGTGTTCAGTTTTACCCGTCATCTTTCCTCTGCACTTTCCTTGTAAATCACATTTTCCAGCTCTTCAGCTGTCCTCACAATTTTTCCTTGGGACTCTCTGGTATTTTTACATGTTTCTTAGAAAGTGATGCCCCAGCTGGACACAGCAGTCCAGCAGAAGAGTTTCTTCCTGCATCTCATATGACATTCCCACTGATAGATCTTAGAAGGACAGGCTTTTTCTGATGCAGTTTTCCACTGTAAAATTGTTATACAGTCTCTGATTCACTATTATCCAGATTCCTTTGTGCAATTCTGCTGTTTTACAGGCTGTTCTCTATATTGCATTATGTTCACTAGGTTTTTCCTTTATGTACGTTACGGCTATCATCAGCACAAAGCTGAGGTGTTGGCAGTGATGCTGGAGGAGTCGCCCGTGGAAGGAGAGCCTGCCCTCCACACCTCTTGCTCCTGTGTCCTGTGAGCTGTGTGACCACGTTTCTGGGTGTGTGGTGTGTTGCCGTGGAGATGACACTTGCCATTCACGTTTCTAATGACTTGAAACAATTCACTTTGCATTAAAACAAGATCTATCCTGTGATAACCCCGAGGAAATAGTTACTTACTAAATGGGGGGGGAGTGGGGAGGGTGGCGGGGTTGGGAAGAGGCGGGAACTGGGTTTCATTGTTGTGCTCTGCTCGGGTGGCTCCAGCTTGCTCTGCACTGCCCTGTCCTGCTCAGTTTTGTTTGCAGTGCCCTGTTCTGCATTTGCTCCCTGTCTTAAACACCAGAGCAAGTTTGCATAAAGTTTAGGCTCCATTTTGCCTGGTTCCTGTCATCCAGTGCGGTTGTCTCTGAATAAACGTCCTAGAGTGCACCATTAGTCCAGTTTTTGCTAATGCGCTCTACAACCAGATGTGGGCCCACTCAATGCCGGTATTTTATTATCCACCGCTGCTTTTCCTTCCCAACTTATAAACCATTGCCACAAGTTCAAGTGTGAAGAAAGCATATGTCCCAGCTACCTGTGCTGCTTTCCTTTTTCATTGTTTGACCAGCCTTTAGGTAGGTCATCTAGTAACCTGAGCGCTAGCTGCAACATTACTGAACCAGGGTTTTCTGTGTTAAACTGATGCTACGTGGGCATTTATCCCTGCAGTCCTGGCCAGTGCTGGGCTGGGAACACACTGCTGCCTGGGGGATGGTCCTATTGCGCTGCAGCTGGTAGCAAACTTAAGGGCTTTTGGATTTGGAGGGACTCACAAGGCACTCATTGCTGGTGGTATCCGAGCACCTTGCAGTTGTGCATCGAACAACGTGACTAAAGCCTGTCAAGCAGGTTTTGTTCTCATCCTTTCCCCAAGGGGAGAAGCAAGTGCAGCGAGGTCTTGCTTTTACTGTTCTCTTTCCCAATTCAAACAACATATAGTTTTGCTGTTCCTCTGTGCAGAGGTAGGCAGCGCAAAGCAGCGTGCCCTGCTCTCTTGGGGGGAGTTGGCAAATTTGGGGGGTGCCTTGAACCAAGAGGAGCTCATTTCATAGTGCAGGCAGAGAGGTTTGTTGGGCATTGTGTTGTGCTGAAGGGGCACAGCCCTTCCCGCATGCTTCCTCTGTTAAGGTCCTTGCAAATAATAATTATAATACAAAAGAAAACGAGTGAGAATAATCCAGCGATCTTTGCTTTCACTCTCTTGATGGCAAAGCTGATGTGTAGTGAGGTGGTGCCGCTGCTGTGGCTTTTGTGGTGTGGGGGAGGGCCTTTGAGCTCCCCCACCGTGAGCGGGTGCTGAGCAGGTTTGAGGCTCCCCCATTCTTCTCTCTGTGCTTGGCCGCGACTGGTCAGAACTCCCAGCCTCACTGGTTCCCCATTTCCTTATTGTAGCTCTCACTGTCTCTGTGCCGCTGCTTGGGACACATGTTCAGTTCCCTGCTGAATTTTGTCAGCAAATATGAAAGTGCTATCCTTTAATTTTACTGTGTGCCATGGGGATTTGGTCCTTTTTGTCCTGAATGGACTTGGGGGGAAGGTGGGCTGTCAGAGGAGCTGGTACCACTGGGGTGGAGACTGCCTCTCTTTGGGAGTGAGCAGCTGGATTTGAATGCATGCAAAGCCCAGCTCCTCAACATGGCCACAAATACTGGTTGTCCTTGAGAGAGGAGATGGTGGAGTTCATCAGGAAAGGTGGCTGGAGGTGGTGGGCTGGGTAGAAGGTGTGCATAATGGTGGGGCCCCTCTGCGCATGCATCCAGCTAGCCTGCATGTGGCTTATGGCCACTCTGTGGAATTTGAGCTGGACTGCAGGCTTCAGTCCACTCTTGAAATGCAGTGCAATGAGTTAGAGGAAGGAGGCCTGTTACAAAATGCTTCTTCTTCTGGTTACCACAGAGACCAGCACAGTTTCGGAGACTGAACTATCCTTGGCAGCAAAAAGTGCTAATTCAGCCTTTCCTCCCACTTACATCAAGGCTCCATTTGGCCTGAAAAGAGCTTTGAAGGGCAATCTGTCTTCTTGCAGGCGCCCGGGGAGAGCAGGAGCTGAGAGGCAAAACAAGGCTGAGAAGATTGGGCAGTGGGGTGGGAGGGAGGCTGTATGGGGGTAGGATGGGGGGCTGCAGGGACAGTCATCAGTCAGGAGGTTCTGAGGAAGCGGGCAGACAAGCGAGGTCTTTGGAAAGTGAAGTAGGAGTGTGAAGACAACTTTGGAAAGAGGAGGAGCAGGGTAGGCTGCAGTAATTCAAGTGGTGGGAGAGAGCACTGATGTCAACGCTTTCCTCCTGCAAAGATGCAGATGGCAAACCCCAGCCATCCTGCTTACCCTCGATGTGTTTTAGGGTCTGAATGTGCACTCTGATGGGGCTGATGCCTTTTTCCAGGTGCCCTTTGGGGTAGCTTAGGGCAAAGCAAACCATCACAGCAAGCTTCGTCTCTCATGAGCTCCAGCCCAGGTGGTGGGCAGAAAGCAGTCCAGGCACATTAAATCCAGAGGATGAACGCTGCCATGGGCAGGGTATGAAGGCTGAGCATGCTGCCATCCTGCAGTCAGTGCTGTTAACAGTGTACTCTGGGCTGCCAGGGTGGACTGCTGATCACAGCTGCGTAAATAATCACAAAACCAGGGATTTCGGAGCAGAGGAAGGTACTGCAGGGAACATGAACAGAGAAACATGGGAGCAACTAGCTGAACTATTCCAGGTCTGTCCCAGTGCAGCACCATGCCTTCAGGATCCTTTCATATGATGGATTAGAGCCGAATGCTTTTTTTCTTGATGTTTTTCCCTAATTCCCAGCCTTCACAGTTGACATCAAGAAGCAGAAGAGTCTGGGAGGACCAAGACACATTTGCATTAATTGATGTAAATCAGAAGTCATTCTGATAAAGCTGAGTTTGTGCTGCTCTAGCAGAGCAGGATCTGGCCTACACTGTTACAGTCCTGAGAAGTTTTAACCAGTGATTTGTTTCAGCACGTCTGGCTTCACAAAAACATAATCCAGTGTTTGCCCAAGCGCTACTTTCATGCTGAATGCGACGTTTTCCAGTGTTCCAGAATAATAAATCTTGATAAATGCAGGAACACCTGGGAGACAGAAAAGGAAGCTGTACAGGCAGAGCTCTCAGAAACATCATACATGTTTGTTATGAAAATGTGTCTTGCTGTGCCTTTAAGGACATGCAGGTGTAGTTAAAAATGAAACGTATTTTTGATGTCAGGCCTGAGGGCACTGAAGGCTTCAAATGTGGTTCAGTATTGAAAGTGCTGTCCTAATTTCTGGCCTGAGATTTTAATTCTTTGGAAAAATTAAGAAGAAACCTTGTTGCTGCTAGGACTCATTGAAGATGTTTTTCTGTGCTCTGCTCACTGTGGTTTATGGCAGCATTTCTCCTGTTTAATCTCTTGGGTTTGCTATATATGCCTTTTAAACAAAAAAGTTCACAGATAGTAAGAAACTAGGCAAACACGAATGGCAGGTAAATAAGCTTGTTCAAACTTATATCAAAATTGTGTGTGTATTAATTTTTACAGCCAATAATTGCAATCCAAAAAGAAATTAAAATGTCCTGCCTGTTAGTCAGAGACAGAATGTTTAAAGTGTGGCTGCGTAACAAGTTACTTCAAATTGGAGGCAAAGCTTTAATTTGTTATTAACTAACTGTGTTTCCTGTGCAAAATCTAGCTTTATGCATGTAAAATAGCGCAAGTCAAGCCTGCCATTAGGGAGATCAGATCTTCCTTTTGATTACCCACTGCTGCTGTATCCCCAGATGTGAACTGTTCCCAGTGTTGCTCTTTAAAGTCAAGAACAACAGTCTTGTGGGGCTGGAAAACATCTACTCTGCACTATTCTGCCCCTGCTGCTTGATGTTCTGCCGCATGTGTAGATGGGGCTTTCCTGGGTTGGTTTCTCTGGGAAAGCCTTTCATCGAGAAAGAGAGCACCTTGCCCGGAAGAGCATGCCCCAGGAAGAGTGATCAGAGCTTTAGTTACATGTTGCTGTTGCCATGGGTTTGGATGGTACTTAATTGCAGTGGTGGAGGAAATGCCGAGCTCTTTCTTCTGGTCAGGATGTCTGTGCTGAGCCATGACAAATCATTTTTCTGTCTTTAGTAGGGCCATTGGTTGAAGTAATGGGGCAGAGCTGCAGGGATGGCAGCTGTTCCTGCCTGGTGAATCCAACAGATTTACTATTTGCGCCAATGCGTAGATGTAATTGCTCTAAAGCTTTGCCTCTGAAGACCTCTAAAACCTTAAGCCTGTATTTGCCCTCTGCAAGAATCTATTTCCTGAGATGAGTGGCCAGGGCTGTGCTAGAAACAGGTTTAGTCACAGTTAAAATTCAGCTGGCAAGCTCAGTGTCATGCCTGATGCGTTCACAGTCCTAGCTGTGTGCTGAGCCTCCTGAGCTGTGTCCTCCCTTTGAATCCTGGAAGGGATGCTAACATCTAGATTTAGACATGTTTATCTTGCAATTTCACAGAAAAATTCTGCGTGGATGCCACAAAATATGATGTAGTCCAGGGCTTCTGTGCTCAGTAAAAGAGGGAATACAAAAATTAATCTGGCAGAATTCTTTGTTTTTAAAGTCTTTCTTTGCTTTGAAGCCAAGCACACTGATTCAAATGAGAGAGCTCTTCTGTTTGGCTTCAGTGAATCTTTGAGGTTCCCATTTTTGCTGACACTGGCTGGAACGTGTGTGCATATCTGTTTCTGTTTGTGCAGCAGGAGTCGTACTGCACAGAGCCTGTGGTCAGATGGGCAGTGAGAGCTGGGCTGGCTTTTTCTGGACAGCAGTAGTGGGTTTCTCTATGACTTTGTTTTTCCTTCTGTGAGGAGCAGTGTTTCTGTGGTAGGAAATCCCAGACCATGACAGCCTCTGTGTTATTGTTTCAGGCATCAGAGGGTGTTCCTGTGAAGTATTTCGAGAACTTGGAGGAACTGATAGAATATTACAAGAAGGAGAACATGGGTCTGGTATGGCACCTCAAATATCCAGTGCCGCGGGAGGAAGAGGAGGCTGCAGATGAACTGGAGGAGGATGCTGGTAAGAAACCCATGATGTGACTTGGTGATGCAGACCCTTGACACTTACTCTGGACTGGAGATATGCAGTGCAGGCAGGGGGATTAGAGCATGTCATGCAGTAAAATGGAGTAGGGCATAGAGAGATCTGAGCTGACAAGAGCTTGAGGCAGTGAGTCATCACGGCTCTGGGGTGGTACTGCATCTGGAACACAATTTTAGCTCACCTGAGGGAACACATTAAGAGTCTCTGCAGAAGTATATTGTATCAGGTGTAGGGCTGACTACTCTGTTGTTCTTCATCTGGATTCAAGCTGATTTACATCCAGCCTTCTCACATGTCTCTGCACCCCCTCCCTGCACTGCATCTGTAGGGCCACTGTCTCAGCAGCAGAGATGCTCCCCTAGAGACTTGGAGCATGTCTCTCTGCAGTGCCACACACCTGCAGCTGCTGTGGGTCTTGGGTCATCTGAAACTCAGGCCCCCTTTTCTGCTCTGATCTAGAGGACATTTCTAACAGTCATAACCAGAGGGCACAGATCCTGCAGTGGCAGACAGTCTAACTCTATGGGTAGAGGCAGATGTATGATGAAGTGTGACTGGCATCATCCCAACTATTTTATATGAAATGTCACTGTGGGTTCCTGACACTCACCATTCTTGGATCGTTCCTTGGCTTTTTCCTTGATCATCCCTTGGATCTATCATTGTTCTCCTGAATCCCAGGGGAAGGCCATTCCCACAGAGCCATCCTTCCTGTCCTTTCTGACGTCTGTCCAGAAATGATGAGCACTACAATAAAACTTGTTTGAAGGACGTAGTCCCTGTGACAGACAAACAGGCATGTGCACTAAAGCAGATTGATGTGCCTGTGTACATTTATGCAATCCAATGGATGTCCAGTAGGAGCTGGAAGATTTTGGTATGCCATTCTTATGAAGAAACAGAACAAAATTTTGCAAAGCTGCTCAGGAAAGATGTTCCTGGGTTTTGGCCAGCTGCACTGAGTCTCTAGCTCTCAGGGCAGGGAAGGGAACTACAGCAAAAGTAATACACAGAGAGGTGAGCAGCCCAGAATGATGTTCTAGCCAAGACTAAGAGCCTTTAGCTGAAGAGATATTAGCACTAGGGCTGGGCTGTTCACATACAGAATTTAATTTTGTTAAGGCACTCTGGTGCCATCGTGCCGGAGCCATGTAGGGCCTATAGATGTCTGGCCATCTCACATGTAGAATTGCAGAGGTGGAAGATGAGCACCCAGATACCCTGAAGATGCACCACCCAGCTGTGCCATTGCTCAGTGCTGTGGTGGCTCTATGTATCACAGTTTCTGCCCAGGAGCAATGGATCAGCTTTGGGTATCTTTTTGTAATGAAAGTTCCACCATTAGGAAATAATCAAACAAAACCTCACAACTCAACTGGTTACATATAAAAAAGTGTTAGAGCAATTGGTATGAAAAGAAAGGCAACCATGACTGGGATAAACAGAGATGAACCCACTCTTCTCCCAGGAGAGGGAGGTATGCTGAGCAGCAGGATGACAGAGCAGGAGAACCCTTTATGCTTCCAACTTGATGGCCACAAGGCAAGGCAGGGTACTCAGACCCTCTGTATTGGATTATGGGGTCTATTTTCTCCATCTGTGTTTGCTTACTTTAGCTGTTCACTTCTTTCCATTAGCAGCTTCTGGTGCTCTTTCCATCATGCCCCTCCATCCATTCTGCCCCAGTAGGAGATCTCCATGATAATGGTAATGATATGGCTGAGGTACAGCTATGCTCTAAGTGTTATATTCAAGGTAACTAATTAACCTTCATAGCTGCTGTGCAGATGGAACGGTCAAACTGACTTGGATGAGATTACACTGCTGGGCAGAGGCATACGCTGCCGGCACACAAGGTCTGAGCCTGGCTGCTCAGCCTGCTGGTCTCACACCCCTGACATCCCTGAGAACAGGGCTGGGCCAGTATTGAGCACTGAGCTTTCCAGCTCTGAAAGCAGAGGCCCTTCAGAAGGGATGGTTTCTGCAGTGACTGCCACTGTGATGCAGATTCTGCCCTGCCTGTGGGTGAAGGGGAGGAGGTCAAATTGCCATGCTGTGATGACTGTGCCTTTCCCTTCCTCCTTGCCAGACCTGGTACCCACGCCTCCTATCCTGCCCCCACGCAACATCCTGATGGCATTGCCGAGCAGCGAGACAAAGGAGGTATCTTCTCTCCCTGAAAACTCCAGGGTGGCAGATGTTAATAAACTGTCCCTTTCTGAGACACTACTCCAGCGACTGCAGTACCAGGACACAAGCAGGTGAGGATGGGAAGTCACAGGGCTGCAGAATCAGCCTTCAGCCCAGCTCTGTGGCTTCTGGGCCTTTCTGGGACAGCTGAGGACCTATTTGATTCAGCAAAACTACTCCTCATTTACACTACCAAATGAAGAACAGAATCAGATTTACAGTGTGTTTGCTACTCTTGACAGTCCAGCTGTCATCTAGAAAAAAATACTTTTCTGAAGTATTAAGATCACCAATAGACTTTCTTCACTGAGATATAGTTTTCTAGTATAAGGGATGGTAATATCTGAGAGAACTTGGTGTATTGGTGTATTAGCCATGTACCTAAACTACAGATTGTATCAGAAAGCACCAGCCAGTCCTCAGAAAGAATAAACTTGTGTGTGGATTTCCAGATGCTCATACTTACTGATTTACTCCAGCTACAGGTCTGACTCACATTGTCCCATGTGCTCCCTGGACATGCACTGAAGCCTTAGAGGAAGTCGCATGGCATTTAATGACCAGATCTGCAAAGTTTAAAAATAAAATAAAATAATAAAATCAGAAGGCATGCCTGTTGGCAGGGCAGTGGGAGGCTGTGAGCAAACAGTGGTCATGCATGGCAGCACAAGTCCTGTTGTGGTGGCCTGGTAGCAGCTGGCTGCCTGGGAGAAACCCGGTTTTGTTCATCTGCCTGCACTGTTTCATCTGATAAGCAGCCAGCTGGGACTTTCTGCATTTGTCAGGGCACAAGACAGCCCAGTTCATCCTTCCTTGTGGTGCTGGAGTCCGGGCACCACAGAGACAAGGAGGAGGGGAGCATCTTGTACAGCTCTGTGGTCTCAGCCCCCCTAAAACTGTTTTGGATTGTTTGGTGTAAAACCATCAAACTGGGACTTGGTGAAGTGAAAAGGAGTCTTCGTGTCCCCAGAGCCCCTGAGCTGCTGACTGTTAACGATCTCACAGCAGCCTGGCTTTACCTGCCAAGGCTAATGATCCCACCATGACTTCGGCAAAGCCAGGCATCACAAGACTTTCCCTGGCATGGTGGTTCAGCAGTCATGGAGGAGGGGATTTAGGGTGGGGAATAAGGAAGAGGAGAAGGTGTCAACAGTGTGTGTGTTATCTATGGTCCAATTCTGAGAACTGCATATTTACACTGAAATCCAAGGCAAACTGTCCCCCATCTCTCTGTGCTGGCAGTAGAAGTTTTGGAAAAATAATAAAGCTGTCTGATATTTGGGAGCAGAGAGAAGAGCTGGCTTTTGACCTGTCTGGTTTTTTCACAGTGTCTCCGACGAGCATCTTAAACTCATCCAGGATTACCTGCGAGTTCACATCATCAGTGACTTTGAGATGGTGCAGACTGGCTCAGGCAGTCTTCCTCAATTGAAGAAACTACTTACACTTCTTTGCAAAGGACTGTTCAGGTAACTAGAGGCTGGTTTTCAGAGTTCAGAGTATAATGCCGTCACGCTATAGTCTAACGTATGTTCCACATGCATGGATTCAGAACCTGTATGTCTGGTATAGGAAATTGGCTTACCCTCAAACCCAATGTATTTAGATCTCACAACCTGTGATTCTGGTCCAAAGATGTGAAATCTATATAAAAAGACATAGCTCTGACAGTGAAGTTTCCCTGTAGGCGGTTTCAGTCAGTAGAGTATTATTTTTTATGCTTTGTTTAGAAAGAAACAAAACAAAAAAGTGCACTAACTGATTAACTGCATAATTTGGTAATGCATAAATGACACCCACAGAATTGTCAAGCACAAGTCGTTTATGGAAACAAGCACATATTGGTGTATAGCTATGTTTTAAACACTGGTTTTCCTTCCCACTAATGCACTGTGAACCTGGAGTGATTCCGCTGATGTCAGTGAAGTCCAGCTCAAATGAAAGGAGAAACAAGTCTAGACTCTACAAATTTTACCTTTCTTATTTATAGACCTTCCAGGTCCCAGATAGGAAAACTCCAGCAGGGAACTAAAACCTTGCAGACCTCCCTCTTTCTCTGGTGGAAGGATGTGATTTCCCCCCGTTGCTGCTTGTAAGCAAACAAGGAGATTAATCCACACTTCCACAGAAATCTTAGAGCACTCTGGCAGAGGGCACATCCACACTTGTATCTGTGGCTCACAATATCCTTCTCTCCAGTGCATTTAGAAGTGAGGCTGGTAGTGCTACTGGCCTGATCTTGTTCTCCTAGAGCTCACCAAGGCTGAAGAAAGGGCTAAAATGAGGGGTGGATACTGTTGATTTGCTTGTCATGGAAGGCAGGGAGTGAGTGAGGTGCTCAGCTGCTTGGGACCACAATTACTCCTCTGAAGCAGTGGGCACTGTGCATGTTTTACCAGGCAAAGGGGGAGGAATATGCAGCTCTGGTCCTTTGGCCAGAAGCCAGCTGCCCACAGACAAGCCCCTGGCAGGACTGAGGACAGGTTGTGCAAAGCTGCCCTTTTCCTTCTGTGTCCTGCTTGAGGGTTTTGCTTCTCTACATCCACAGAGGGGGAGACCCAGGTGGCCAGCTAAGAATAAACCTGAACAGTGGAAACTAAAACCTAAGGAAATCACAAGTGAGAGTTTTGTGTTACTAAAATACCTCCAGTACTGCTGTTCTGATGATGGCCAGCTTTTTCCATTTCCAATTTCTTATTCTACTTCACCTTATCTGGGTTTTACAACCCTACTCCTCATAAATGTACACGGGATGGCAAGAAAGGAGATGAAACAGGTCTACAATCCTCTCAAGTGCCAGGACACCTTTTACATTTCCAGATTTTCTGTAGGTTTTTTTGGTGACTGGACTTTGCAAAGTGTCATCCTAGAACAGAGCTGGGTGAGGAGTTCTGCTGGTGGAAGCCTGCTGAGCACAGGGACACTGCACCACCATGAGCACAGCAAAGGGCAAGCTGCCTGCCCTCTGTCCTTCTGGTGGCTGTATGGAAATGTACGTCCTCTTGCAGTTCTTCCCCCCCGCCCCCTTCCCCAGCATTTTCTCCCCATACCTGCATCATTTCAGTTAGATGGAGCTGCCTTCTCAATTTTTTTTGTGCAGGTCCACAATTGCAGGCTGTTTTCAGTCCCAGTCAGATCTCTCTGAGGAACTTCTCCCCCTCTATTCGAATTGTGCCATGAATCTCTACTATCCAGCCAAACCATTTGCTTAGCTTCAGCTGGCTAATAGTCAGATGCTTGGGTATCATAGTTTTCTGCAGTCTTAATCTCCAAGGTTGTCTGGGGTTTTAGCTTACTTCCCTTATCAGACTTCTGAACTCAGATTTAATCAGCAGCTTACCTAAAAGTAGTTTTTATGTTCCTCCTCTTTCTTCAGCTGCGCAGGGATTCCAACTGAATGTATGGGTAATTCCTGGGCTGCTTCTCAGTGGCTGTGTCCTTTTTCTTAATAATGTTCAATTTCATTATTTTCACAATATTTGAGAATAGGTTAAAAAAACAAACAAGCAACAAGCATAAATGTTAACTGGCACAGCTTGAGCTCTTTCACTGGAGTTGAAGCTCCTTTGAATTTCCTGGCACTGCCAAGGGTTAAGAGCGTGCAGGCAGAGCTGTGGCTGAGCTGACCCCAGCTGTTTGTGAGCCACACTGATTTGCTGTGAATCTGAGGTTTTTGCAATGCTGTATTCTGGCTTCTTCCAACCTCCCAGAGCCCAGCTGTGCCATCTTTCAGGGTTACTGTCAGACACACTGCTGTCACTGTGAAAAATGAGCATCCAAATGACCTTTTGCTGACTCGCTTCTGTGTTTTGATACTGGGCTGTGGATAAGCACTGACTGCCAATGTTAGCAAGGTAGACGGGATGCATGCTGGAGCTGCTCAGTGATTAGGAGAAGAAAAGAGCTTATAGTGAGCTGTGGAGTTGGGCCAACTGTTTGTGAACAGTCTGTGCTTTTGCAGTTCATGTATTATCCATGGACAGGTGCAGGACCCATTTCTGGCCACGAAGCTCAAGCACAGCTGGGCCACAGCAGACCAGGAGTGCAGAGTTTGTGATTTCTTCCCTTCACCCTCCTCACCACTGATCCCTGTTTAATTCAGCAAGGATCAGACCCCACAGTGCATTAGAGACAGTGAAAGCTGCTTTTAACTCTGCTGGAAGCTGCCATTACCTTCTAGGGTTAGCTGTGGCCAAGGGGGTCAGGACAGCCATGGCACATCTTATCAGAGCCTGGGAGGCAATAGGGCAACCACTCTTGGGAGAGGCTGTTCACTCTGGCAGCTCAGATAATAAAAATGAAACAAAACAGACACTTGTAAGGCTGATGGGTACTTTTGTGAAGCATTCAGTGCTAAAACAAATTGGCATATAAGGGTTTCCTTAGTCAGGGGAATCCTCCAGGGCTGGGAAAGCTGACTCATGGAGAGCTTGGTGCCAGTGCAGTGAAGAGCGGGGACTACCCATGTAAGTGGACTTTGTTCAGAGTTTCCTACCAGCTTTAAGTGAAAAACACTAATAGTGGCCTATTCAGCCTGCTACTACCTGAAGCCATCATTTGGTCATCAATCACTGCTCTGCATGCTCCTGTTTATTCTCCCTCACTGGATACTTTGCACGCAGAGGTTTTAAGGCAGCTTTTCAAGCACTTGTGATATCAGCACTTGTGCGATCTTGTGTGGACACACAGGCTTCACTTCACTGAAGTGGACACTGGACACTTCACTGAAGATCACTACATATATTTCCTTTATACTAAACAAAAGGAGTTATAAGTGCAATTAAACCACTTTGTGGTTTTGTTGAGTTTGAATGCCTGCAGATGCTCTTCCCCCGTCCTCACGCACATGCTACATGTTGCACTGTACAGTAAACAGAGGGCAGTGTTCCCATGAGAAATCATTCCCGAACTGCTTCAAGCAGCTGCTGCTCTGTGTTTTCAAGAGATGGCCTACATGTCCCACACTCTTGGTCACAATAAATATCCTCTCATTCTTTTTGAACTGAACTTCACCCAATGCTCCTGCAACTGCCTGCAGCCTCCTGGGCCTGACTCCATGGCTGCAAAAATCAATGGGAGTCTTGGCTCTGGGGCCAGAGCCATTTGCAGTGACACTGGTCCAGGGTGATCCAAAGCTGAATAGTGGTGTTGGAGGACCAAGTTCAGCAGATCCAGATTTCTACAAGTGTCTTGTACTTCTGTGTGCCTCATGGCAACTGTTTCAGACTGAAATTTCAAGCACGAGTGCTTAATTTAGGCAATTAATCATCCATGGTTCAGCACCTGGACAAATATCTAATCTTCAGACAGGCATATTTTCACTTTGGAGCACTTTCCCCAACAAACAGGGAGTAAAATCTGGTCCATTCAGACTTAGGAAAGTGAGGGAAATCATTAATATCCACTGTTGACGAGGC
Organism: Astur gentilis; assembly: GCF_929443795.1. Lineage (NCBI taxonomy): Eukaryota > Metazoa > Chordata > Aves > Accipitriformes > Accipitridae > Astur > Astur gentilis. The sequence continues at coordinate 17,028,731 of NC_064885.1, forward strand.
ACAATGCAAGCATCCTAGTGCTGCTCCCCACTATCACCTTCCTTTTGACCTGCGCTCCCTAGCTGCTCTTTCCGTGATAAGTCTAGTCATTATTGGAGCGTGGCGTCTGGGCCAAATTCATACAACAGTGTTTTGACAAATTAGCATCCTGTGGAATCTAATTGGGAAATGCTGAAGGAATCTTGTTCTAACCTGCAAATGGTTCCCGTTCAAGAGATTAAAGGCTGGCTTTTCCACCCCATTTCTGCACCTAGCCCCTCTTTGTCATGTGAGCTGAAAAATCTAAAAATTAGTTTCCTCTTCACGCAGCATCCCCAGAATCCTGCATCAGCCTTGGCAGCTGCACAAGATCTGTGTAAAACCGAGCTGCTCCTGCCGCGGTGGCATTCATAGACACCAATCTTTGCTGAGGTTTGAGATTTTTGAGTGCACTTTGATCTTTGAGTTGGCATAGTTGGGTTGATGCTGGTTTTATGCAGTGTCCTCAGGTTTGGCACAGACTGGGACATCTTTCTGGGGAGATTTAGGAAGTTACCACCTCCAAAGCAAAAACCGAGGAACAGCCAGTAAGCCCATGCTTCAGCCACTGCAAAGCAAGGTCAGCTGCCTAACTTTAAGCTGCCTTCATTGGCAGTGTCACTAAGGCAGCTGAGAAGTGCCCTCATCACCCATCACACCAAATCAGAGGGCAGTAAGCAGCAGAGTGCAAGAGCATGACACTATGGCGAGAACAGGCCTGGTGTGAATGTGTGCCTGTAGTCTCTGCTGCCTCGCTTTGTCCAAAGAGACCAAGTGCTAACCTACCCAGATACCTGACTGCAGCCTTAGACCTCTACCATGTCTTTGTTCCCAGTGAAGCCTCTAGGACTCTCCCATCTTTGGAATCCATCCAGAAAGTGTTTGAGCAGCAGCTGCACCCTGGTATCCATCAGCGCTCACAAGTAAGTTGGCTAGAAGGTGGGAAAAGGAGAAGAGAGTGCGGGTGGCTGTCAACACGGAAGGAGGGAAGGGTTCTGGTTGCACAGCAGTGACCGGTGGGATTCAGGTGATCAGTTCCTACTTCTATTCTCTCCAGCCTCTTTCTGGCTGCAGTGCAGAGGGCACACAGTGAGTTACATCCCCACAGTTTCATTTATCCCGTAGTCCCCTCTGCCTGCTCTCCCTTCCTGCCCCAGAGGAAAGTGCAGCGAAGTGCCTGAGGACTTCTGTCTCCCCATCCTCCCTCATTGTGTGGGCTAGGACTACACATTTGTCTTTCCATAAACTTCACTCCAGGGTGTTTCACTGCCAAATCCTTCCTTTCCCCAGCCCACTTAAGTCCCATGACCTTCCACTCCCTGCCAAGTAGCCCAGAAAATCAAAAGTCCAGGACTTCTGTATATTGAGCTCTGGACGGGGTCATGCAAACCTGTCCCCCAGCAGCGAGCTGACTCCCTTGCATGCCCAGCTGCCTCTAACTTATGGACAAGGTTTGCAAATTCGTCCTTCCATCCTTCCATACCTCTGCACGTTCAGCCAAACTCTGTGCTCTTGTGCTGCCCATTATGGATTGGATTGGCAAAGGCACAAGTGCTGCTCCTTGCTCTGTGTGCAAGGTGTTCCTGGGGTGAGACTGCTGCGCTTCTGGGCCATGATCTGTGGGTTTGGTAATTATGCATCTATCTCTCTCTTCTTGTTTCTATGTTGCGGTTATCAGATTCTCAGTGAAGCTAGTCCGGTCAATATTGTGTTGAAACTCAACCAGCTGATTTCTTTGCTGTCTTCCATTGAAGAAAAGGTAGAGTTTTAAAGCTGTTTTATGTTATCTTCTTGTTATCTTTTGCCTCTAGTTATGCTTCTTGTTCATCATCAGTGCAATCCTCTGCTAAGTAAGATTTCTTCACTCTGACGTCATTACTCTCAATGTAGTACAGAATCACCAAATGCAGTTTGGTACACATAAATTCTTTTACAGGTGAAAACACTGTTGATTGAAGGTCCTGATTCAACACACCGGCGCTCGCTTATCCCCCCTGTAACTTTTGAGGTAAATGTACTTCTTTAACAATGCTGTTCACAATGTGGAAGGACAGTAATACAGATTTATGTCAGTATCTCAGTTCCTGGGAACTTTGCTGTGCTGCCACAGAGATAACAGCTATTCCCGGATGTTGTTTAGCACCATGCAAATGCTTAAGAGATGTCTAGTGAGATTGGTATAATGACAATACACATCCATAAATTCAGGCAAATGTTGCATTTGTAATACACATGACTGAAGTGTAGAAGATAGCTTATGAAAAATCTCTCTGTTTTCCAATAGGTGAAAGCTGACTCCCTAGGAATTTTCTCAAAAATACATCTCAAGGTTGATGTGGAAATGGGAAAACTGATTATCAAGAGAGCTAAGGATGGTCCAGAAGACAAGTTTTATACCCACAAGAAAAGTACGATGCTTAAGGTCACAAATGCTGGACTAGATTCTCAGTCTCTTGGATGATGGGGAAGGGTGTAGATATTTCTGCTAGGTCCTGGGTGTTGTGCAAGGCTTCAGTCAGTCTAGACTGCCTATCCCCAAAGCAGCCTGCAGAGAGCAGGGAGTCAGTACTGGAGTAACCAACTTTCACAGATTGTTAGACCTGGCCTCCTGGTCTAAATGCAGACAGTTGTAGCAGGACTGCAAGGGAGCAGGTTTTGATAGAAGATTCCCTGTAGAGCTGGTTGCAATAGATCCATTTTCTACTGAAAAGCAAAGTGACTTGAAAAAAAAATAAATCTGCAGGAACATACTGACTTCTGTGATGATTTTTGATGGTAAAAAGCCAGATACTCAGTTTCAGTAACATTTTTCAGTGAATTTCTCCTTGGGGTTTTTGGGTTTTGGGTTTTTTTTGGTATATGAATCAATATCTGTACTGATGAGCAGTGCCAGTTTAGTCTGTGAAGGCCCAATTCAAACAACTTCCATTTTTTTCTGTTGTGTTTCTGGACAGGTAGCTCACTGACATTGAGCCAAACAGGGTAGGATTTATCAGCGAGTAAATGATGCCCTTGGGCTCTCTCCGGCTAGAAAATCAACCTGTTGCTGACAGTGATTGAAAAGATTAGCTTTCATGCGTGGCTTTCTTCAGCTGGTGTTCATAATTACTTAGCTGCTATTTTAGATGGGGAGGAATCACCTTTACCACCAAATGAGGTTTTACCTCCTCTTTCACAGATGGGGAAGAAATATATGTAGGCTGGCTCAGGATACAGAGTGATTGCCTGCAGGAAGCCAAGGCTTCACTTCAGACAGTAGGGCTTGGTATGGACGAGAGCTCCAGGCAGAATGACTTTTGTGGGTCCTCTTCACTTCAGAGTCCAAATCTGTTCCTATAGGGAACAGGATTAAGCAACATTAAAATGTAGTTATGCGGATCAAAGTGAGTCTCAGACATAAAAGTCCATGTAAGTCCTGAGCCTGTGAGCAGGGTCCTGTTAGTTTTGGTGGGATTCTAGCTTCAGTGATTGCAGCTCATGACACCAAGTCTCTGTTTAGTCTTGCAGCTTATCAAGTCCCAGAAGGTCCCTAACAAACTGGTGATTGTGCTGGAAACAGAAAAAGAAAAAACGCAGCGGAAGGAATATGTTTTTTCTGATTCAAAGGTACATACACAATGTTTTTTTCCTGCCAGCCTGGAGCAGGTATCCGGGTGGGAGTGGTACAAGGGGCATTCCTTGGCAGAAAGAGGAACTGTTGAAGGACAGTGGTTGGTTTTGCAAAAATGAAATTTCTCCTTTGTTCTGGAAATGTCCAGAAAGTGAACAAGTGTACTGTGTAAAGGGAGATACCGGAGGGGGCAACCATACCTAGGTGCTGTCACTGAGGCAGGAGGACAGATTGTCAGCAAGCAGGGAGAAGAGGCAAGGAGTCACGTGAGGGTAGCTGCAAAATGATTCATATAGACAAACAAGAGGGAAGTCTAGGCTTTCTTCTGACCAGCTCAGCACTTGTTAAAGTAATGCACAAGCCAAATACCTAAGAAAGTACCACAGGAAAGACAGCTGCTTGGAAGGTTTCGAGGATAGTGGAGAACTAATCTGCCCTTCAAGTGTGCTGGGAGTTTCCTGGTTCAGCTAGTTTTTCAAGAGGTCATACTGGAGGAGTTAAGCATCTCATTAATTCTCTGCTCCTCCCTGTCTAGAAGAGAGAAGGGTTCTGCCAACTTCTGCAGCAGATGAAGAATAAACACTCAGAGCAACCAGAGCCTGATATGATCACCATCTTCATTGGGACCTGGAATATGGGTATGGGCTCCCTTCTGACCTGGGCGTTCCTTCAGACACTTGTCAAAATGTGTGCTCACCTGCCATGATGAGCTCCAGACACTGTGTTATGTAGCAGATCTGTACACCAGGGTTGTCTTCCACTGGGACAGGGGAAGAGCTGATCTCTAGGCTTATTCTTGCATGCGGTTTGACACTTTTCATGGTTCCAGTCAAAGGGCCATAAAGTTGGCCCTGATGGGTACTGAGGGATTCCTCCAATAACAGGGAATTGTGGCTGGCACAAAGCTGGTGCAGCAGTGTACCCTATCCTCCACCTTTGCAGAAAGGGCAGGAGCAATTCCAATAACTGCATGTCAGCTGCTTCTGAACATGGCCAGGGACTGCTCACGTCCAGCCTGGGAAGAAAGTTGAGCATCTGTGATATTTAGAGAAGGGGACAGGGTATAGTTGAGGACAGTGGAATTTAAGTTATATTTCCCATTTTGGAAGAAAAGCCTGGTTCAGCTGCTGTAAGCTGAGCTATCTGTGCTCAGTCATACTTAAGGGATAAGGTAAAGGCAGTGGCAGGCCAGGAGTACAGCTCCTTACCTTTACACTTAGCTAGCCTTGGCCTTGGTAAGCTAATGAAACAGAGGAAGATGGTCAAAGCAGAGTCACTCCTTCATCAGTGAGTCAGGTGGGGTTAACATATTTGTCATCTGTTGTGGTTTAACCCCAGCCAGCAACTAAGCACCACGCAGCCACTCACTCACTCCCCCCCATCCAGTGGGATGGGGGAGAAAATCGGGGGGAAAAAAGTAAAACTCCTGGGTTGAGATAAGAACGGTTTAATAGAACAGAAAAGAAGAAACTAATAATGATAATGATAACACTAATAAAATGAAAACAGTAGTAATAAAAGGATCGGAATGTACAAATGATGCGCAGGGCAATTGCTCACCACCCGCCGACTGACACCCAGCCAGTCCCTGAGTGGCAATTCCCCACCCCCCACTTCCCAGTTCCTATACTAGATGGGACATCCCATGGTATGGAATACACCGTTGGCCAGTTTGGGTCAGGTGCCCTGGTTGTGTCCTGTGCCAACTTCTTGTGCCCTGGCTGGGCATGAGAAGCTGAAAAATCCTTGACTATAGTCTAAACAATACTGAGCAATAACTGAAAACATCAGTGTTATCAACATTCTTCACATACTGAACTCAAAACATAGCACTGTACCAGCTACTAGGAAGACAGTTAACTCTATCCCAGCTGAAACCAGGACATCATCTTAAAACAGTGTGCCCTTGCTGATACGAAACTGATATGGGGCAGAGTGAATATGAAGCCTATTATTTCTGTCCCCATGGGTTGTCTGTATCCTGCATTTGACAGATCATACTCTGACTTACTTTGGTGTTTGATTTGTTAATAAAAGGTGCTGCACCTCCCCCAAAGAAGATCACCTCCTGGTTTCTCTCCAAGGGGCAGGGGAAGACCCGAGATGACACTGCTGACTACATTCCTCATGACATCTATGTGATTGGCACCCAGGAGGATCCCCAAGGGGAGAAGGAATGGCTGGAGACCCTGAGGCAATCCCTGCAGGAAATCACCAGTATCAGCTTCAAAGTGGTGAGGGGTTGTTCCAGCTATTCCACATAACTCAGGCATGTGAGGAGAGTACATGTTGTGCAAATAAATGAGACAGAGGAATAAGTGGCATTTTGCCTACACCTCCTCCGCCTCCCTCCCTTTATTGTCATTGCATTTGGATGAAGGAGAGTGAACTGAATCTGTCTGTGGACTCCACGAGATCCTCCCCTGGAGCTGGCTAGATGGGCACATTACTATAGACAGTGACCCCCACCACTGACAAAGCAGGGACCCTGGCATGAAGCTCCTCTGCCTGCCAGCCTGGGAGCAAGGGGCAGATGCTGAGCACCTGAGTCAAGTGGTGGTAATAGTTTGACCTTCACAAAGGAGGAGACTAAAAATTTCTGAGCTAGCTGTAGCCTAGATCTCACCCTAGGCTATTGTACTTTCAAAACAGGATGTAACAGCACACAGGCACAATCATAAAAGAAACTGAACCTTATTAAGATCAGGTTTGGACATTCCTGAGTTTCAGTGATGTCAAGAAACAAATCTAAGCATACCTGGAAGGTCACAGGAGAGCAGGACTTATGACTTTCATGGTGATTGGGTAACTGTATTTTGTGCAGGCAAGGCAATCCAAGGATTAACTAGAAAATAGTACTAGAAAATAGCAGGTCCTTCCTCCCATCTTTGATTAAAATGACTGAAAGCATATCCAGAGTACAGAAAAAAGGAGAAGTACTACAGAAAGAATCAGGAAGGCTGCAGCTACAGCACAGCTTCACAGGCATGTGCAGAAATATAACCTCTAACCTTCCCATCTCTGCAGATAGCAATCCATACGCTCTGGAACATCAGGATTGTTGTACTGGCCAAGCCAGAACATGAGAACCGCATCAGCCACATCTGCACAGACAACGTGAAGACAGGCATCGCAAACACACTGGGTGAGGAACAGACCTGGTCTTGTCCAAAGGACTGAAATCTGTTCAGTCTGTGCCAATACTGTCCTTGAAATGGAACAGCTCTTTTTCCACAAGATTCCTTTGACTACATTTATGTGACACTAGTGATACTAAAGTTATATCCCACTAGCACTGATTATATCTTACCCTGTAAGAGAGGAAATCTATTTGTGTCTATACTTAGGTCTTTTTTATATATATATATATATATATACACACACACACATATATTCCCAGCAAACACCTTTGACTGGCTATTGGATTGCTCTTTCTTGGGTTTCACAAGGAAATTGCACTTCTTTCCCTTCAACTAATTTTTTTTAGCATCCTTAGAAAATTTGTAACCACAATCTGTATTGTATATACTGATTCTTTCTGTGCTGATTAAGTCAACTTATTTCTCCTCTCCATCCTCCACTTAGGATGTGCCAGGTGCTTTATTATTTTTGCTAGACTCAGCCTGGAGGTTGATTGATTTCTTGACATTTTTGGCTTATCTTTTTCCAGGTAATAAAGGAGCTGTGGGGGTGTCATTCATGTTTAATGGAACCTCCTTTGGGTTTGTTAACAGCCATTTGACTTCAGGAAGTGAAAAGAAACACAGGTAAGATACATCCTCCCCTCTCAAAAATGGATGTTGACCCAGGGTGAAAGGAAGGACGGCCCACCAGACAGTCACAAGCATGTTTTCCTAACCGTAAAAAATTGTTAAATGTCTCCTGGGAGGGCAACATGTGCTAAAGATGCTTCTCACTGTATCACCATTTAAATGAGGGGCTTCTGCTATATGACCATACCATACATGTGCAGATGAAATGGACAGCAAAATGATTTCAGACCCAAGTGTAAATGTCTCGCACAACACTTTTATGACCTGTCATGCAAGCCTAGTACATGAGGAAAGCAGTTCCCTGATCTACAGTGTTTTGGAGAGATGTGGGAAGGCTTTTCCCATCCCAGAATAATGTGCTGAAGGGGACTGTCTGCCTTCTCACTGTAAGCAGTGCTGCAAGCATGGGAGCTGTGGTGTGCCCTGGGGCACAGCTGAGAAAGATCCTGCTAGGCAGAGCATGCTGTCAGGAATACCAAGAGCGAGGTGTGTAGCCCAGAAATATCTCCACGGTGGCTAATTCTCTGTACCCAGCTGTGAAGTGAGTTTCCATGGTCTAGGCAGGTTCTGTGCAGGACAGGACTGGAAGGCAAAAGATCCTGACACCGGTGGGAGATCTGCACCCACACTGGGAGGAGCTGGAGCAGTTGGAAGGAGTGGTTTTGAAAGCAAAGAGGACTTGAAATGAAGAGGCTGGCTTTGCCATCTTTCCCAGTCCAGGACCCAGAAAACAGATGGTGTGGGATTTCTGCACAAGGTCTTTGTCACTGATGGAGTTAACTTCTATGGAAGGGTTCCCCAGGGCCTGGAATACCTGCCAAAGTCTAGTTACGTGTTTGCTGCTGAAATCTGAAGGCAACAATCTAATGCTGGGTTTCTAGGGCATGCAGCTCAGAAAAGCACAGCCCCAGGAGGCAAAAAAAGTGGCTTTAGGACAGCTTTCCAGGCTTTCAATTCAGGTGGAAACAGTCTGACACCCAAGGTAGAGCAGCCCGGAGCTGCTGTAAATGCTGCTGCCCCCTCCTCACAGCAAGCTGCCCCTCAGCTCCCCAGACCACACATAAGACAAGCTGCAGCATGAGAGCTGCACTGTGTTACTGGTTGCATGAAGTAGGTTGGCTCACTGGGAAACACTGAGCATGTCACCTGGGCCTGTCTGCTGAGGTGCAGTGCGACGCAGGGGTGACAAGTTCTCGGCTTCTGATCTGCTCTTCTCTAGATGTTGGGCCAGATCGGTTCCTGCCTGGTAAAGCAGCAGTCTCTGCCAGCCCAGGCATTTAGAAATTGCATGGCTATTCAGTATATCAGGCAGATGTTTTTTGTCTTGACAGACGCAACCAGAACTACATGAACATCTTGCGCTTCCTGACACTGGGAGATAAGAAACTGAGTCCGTTTAACATCACTCATCGCTTTACTCATCTTTTCTGGCTGGGAGACTTGAACTACCGTGTGGAACAGCCCCCAACGGTTAGGGACTCTGCGTGAATCCCTGGAAAGACAAAATACTGTGTTGCTATAGAAGTGCTATCTTTCTCTAATCTAGGGCAATGTGGCAGAAGGAGTGGCAGAAAGAGGGGAGGCAGAAGGGATCCCCAGGGCACAAGTGTGACACCAGTTGAGGGAGAGTAAGGAAATCCCCTTTGCCCTCTCCAAGGATTAATGGACCCAGGAATGCCATGTGGCACACCTGGCTGCTCCAGGCAGCATCACTTCCTCAAACCTCCCAACTCTCCTTCCCTCTGTGAGCAAGCATCTGTCCCTGAACAGCTTGATCCAGAGATTGCCTTTCTGCTCTAATTGGTTAGCTTTTAATGGCTCAGAACAGGCCTTCAGAAACAGGCAAGTAATAAATACTGGATAGGTTTCAGTAGGCTGGAGACAACAGCAAGCCTGGTGTTGAAGTGCATCTGGTTGTGTGTGTGTCTGTATGCTTGTGTAGGGGATGAGTGGACATTTTGATGCCTGTTTCAATAGGTAAATATTCAGCTATGCAGCAAAGACTGGGGCCTCTCAGTGAAGGGAAGGGTGGGGAAGTAGCAGGGGGTATGGCTCTGTGAAACAGTTCAGAAGCACTTGCTGGCTCACTGATAAAGGGAGTATTTATGATAAGGTTTTGCATCATCTGCAGCTCTGCTGTTTCCCTGTTGGCAGGAAGCAGAGAATATTATCCAGAAGATCAGGCAGCAGCAGTATCCAGAGCTGCTGGCTTTCGACCAGCTTCTCATAGAGAGAAAGGACCAAAAGGTGTTTCTGCAGTTTGGTAAGATTCTGAGTTTGTTGGCAGGTTCCTCTCCTGTTTCCAGCAACTTTCTCTGCCAGACTCGATGTGGGGCAGGGTGTACAGAGCAGTGGCTGTCTTTCCCAGATGAGGGTTCTCAATGGGCCAAACTGTAACAGAGCTCTCTCTGTTTTAGAGGAAGAAGAGATTACCTTTGCTCCGACATACCGTTTTGAAAGGGGTACCCGAGAGAAGTATGCTTACACCAAGCAAAAAGCTACAGGGGTAGGTGAAAACTCGTTTCCCTTCAGAAGTGTATGTCAGAATAGGGAAAGTAACTCCTACAGAAGTGATCTAAAACAATCTCTGCATTTTCTGCCCTTGTAGTGTTTTGAAAGGAGTCAATACAAACAAAAAGATTTGACACAAATATATGGTGCTTGGGCAAGTGAATTTCCTGTTCTTTTGTGAACTGGTCCTTTCGCTTCTTCTTGACATCACTTCTCCTTTGGTTTGCAGATGAAGTACAATTTGCCATCCTGGTGTGATCGAGTGCTCTGGAAATCATACCCCATGGTGCACGTTGTGTGTCAGTCCTATGGTGGGTAGATAACATATTGTAGATAGCAAAGCAATCAGTCTGAAACGGAAATGATTCAGAGCAGAGTCTGTAGGATCTCCCAGCACTGCCAGGCACTCAACATAGAGGGACCTGATGTTAAAAGAGGCAGAGTGGAGCCAAATCTTTCTGCCTGTAACCTTACAAAGTTGGAAATTAATTCTGTCATTCTTTTTTATGCAGAATAACACTTAGACAGCTGCAGCTGTCCACCTTTAGGTCACACTGTAGGATCACTTTACACCAGTAATTTCTTGGCAGCAACAACCACTTTTCGTGTGCAGTTACCACCAGGAGCTCCTTACGTGATGGTGCCAGCAGGATAGACCCTGTGTACACAGTCCAGTCTGCAGAGACTGGACCTACAAACATCTCCCTTCTATCAAATCACATTCCAGCAGGACTGTGTGGTACCAAGAGCCTATTCTCTTTCTTGCTGAGAATTATCACAAAAGTGCAGTGCAGGGAAGAGAGGAAGCCCACAAGGCCTGTTCAGAGAAAGACACAGATACTAGTTCCTGAGATTTCATCAACTACATGTAGGACCAAGCATCTGAGTATGATGTTGATGGTTTCCCATGCATGAGATTGAGAAGAGGGCTGTAGGAATCTCTTGGGAATAAGGTGTATTGGTCTGATCACAGAACCTATGATGATGAGGTGTGTGGTCAAATAAGCACTTCAGAAATTCCAGCATCTGCTTTTATACACTGTTCTGTTCAATGGACTGGGCTTGCTGGAACTTGGTGTGTGCTCAGGTCAAGTCAAGACCTTGCTCACTCACTGTTAATCCTGGGCCATGAGTTGCTCTGTAGCACTGAAGTAGCACCAGTGTATTCTTGTGTGATTTCCTGCCATATTAGAGCGTTGATTAGCTGTGCATGTTGCAGAGGCAACCAGGAAGCCTACAAGTGCTTTTTGTACTGGGGGAATCTAACACTGACAGTTGCTTGCAAAATGATATGGTAAAGTTGTGTCCGTTAACCAAATCTTCATGTATTTTGACATAAGAGTTACATTCCTATATACTAATATGAGATTATGTAGAAACACCTTTGACTAGAGACAGTTACCACAGTGACAGTTATGTTTTCTGGAAAATTACTGAATAATATTTCTATCGTAGCAATCTCACTGGAGCACAGCAGAAATGCAGGGCAGTAACTATCTTCTCTTTCTCGTTGGCAGGCTGCACCACTGACATCATGACAAGTGACCACAGTCCTGTCTTTGCCACCTTTGAAGTGGGAGTCACGTCACAGTTTGTTTCAAAGAATGGTTAGTCAGGCTGGGTGCAAGTGTGCTGACTTCACCTTTGGATATAAAATGCAGTGCTTTGTATAAGTTGAAAGAAAAAAGCTGATTCTTAAAGAGTCCACTCAAAAATGCCCTCCCTTTATCTCCTACTGAAAATGCCATTATTTTCCCTTCCTCTTTCCTAGACTCCAAGTACACAGATTCCCAAGGGGAGATAGAGCTCCTGCACTGCTACGCTACTCTGAAGACCAAGTCCCAGACCAAGTTCTACATCGAGTTTCACTCTAGCTGCTTAGAAAGTATGGGTTTGCCCATCTTTATTCTTTCTGTCAAAGTTTCCTTCTTGTTTGGATTAGTTCCCCTTCCTCTTGCTTTGATCTAAATGAATAGCTGTGTGGATCACTTGTTCCAGTGCAAAAAAGGGATGTCCTAGAGATTTGTTGTAGTTTACAAGTCATCCCATACTGTCAGCAATACAATCCAAAACCCACAGCCAGTTAGCTGTAATCCATGCTTACACATGTACCCTTCCACCATTTCTTCCATCTTGTTTGGCAATCTGATCATCTCTTTCTTGAAGAGAAACGTGTTATTCTTGCTTATCACACAGAAAATCTCTACTTAGCAAACACATGATTGATTAAATTTCAAATCATGCCTGCTACAAATGATCAGGTGCTTTCAAAATAAAGCATCTGCATTACGCTAATAAAAATAATTTCATTACCCTGGTTTAAAAAAGAATAAGTCAGAGGATCAACTCAAAGTGAAAGGAAAGATAGTGATTTGATTCTGTAAATGGGACTGTGTACCCACCAGTGCTGCAGATTTTACTCCCTGTCCCTGAGCTGCAGGGCTGAGTCTCAGCTGTTTATGTAATGCAAGCCTACATGTCCTTGCTGTGTTTTTTTTAAGCGATTCCCCATCACAGGACTGCTCCTGTAAGTGGGACAGCATGCCTTCGGTGTATGCTTCATCCCATTATCGCATGTCAGAGCGCTGTGTCAAAGACAGTTCCATAAAAGATTATTTTTTGGCTGTACCAAAATTTGCATAAATTTCTATGGAAACAGTGTATTACAAATCTTAAATTAGAATTTCAAAAGTGTGCTATCTTGAGTGGCGTAGGAAGAGCTGTCATGTTCTTATCCTCCAGTCCATGTATGCACTGAGCTTTTCAGTGCCAAGTTTCACTGTAAAATAAAACCATTTAACAATGCTCCAGTAAAATCACTTGTAAATTTACTGTGTAAACATTCACCCAAAGCTTAGACTTTAAGCTTCTTAATACTTCTAAAATTTGCATCCAAGTGAGAAAATAATTGTAGGCCTTTTGGAGATCTAGCATCTAAAAAGGATTTGTAGCCAAGTTCTTGCTGTCTCTCTTCTAATGAACTCCTTTCTCATCACTTTGCAGGTTTTGTAAAGAGCCAGGAAGGAGAAAATGAGGATGGGAATGAAGGGGAGCTTGTGGTAAAGTTCATTGATGCTCTTCCAAAGGTAAACTGGGACTATGTTTCCATATCCATATGGAAGAGAAGCCTTCCACTTGCATCCCATAAGCAACATTACATCGTTTGCATATTATCAACATTACTTTTAGGAACATGGTTGTGGTCTTGTTTACACTTAAAAGGGACTTTAAGAATGCAGGATGGGCTTAAGCTAAACAGAGTATGTTATAAGCATGAAAATACTTTCTTGTCCATATACTTTCATCTGTATCAGGAATTTTGCTGGCCTGGTTATGTCACTCAGGAGCATGACTTTTTTTCTCACCTTTTTAGTGAACATAACTATGCTGACAAGTCTTTTAAGCAGGCCCTTTTTTTTGTTTGTTTTAGATGGAAGATAAAACAGCTGTCCTAGAGTTTCTTTGCGGTGTGAGGCAAAGTTTCTTTTCTTGGTATTTTTGCGAAAAGTTGACTAAGTTTTTTTTTTACCTGTGTTAAAAAGACCATCAATGGCCAGAAGTAGTGGTCTGTGTGTCAATGTCAGAGACAAGTCCTATTCTTGAGATCAGAGCTGTTCTCCATTTCCTGGTGTGGTGGGAGCTGGAAGAACTATCAGAGCTCTTGGATTTGGAGCAAATATGCATGTCAGTACCCTTCTGAATAGCCCAAAAGAAGAACTGCTGACTTTGGAAAGAGTGCTTTACACTGAGAGATTGGGGCAAGACTCTACAATAAGTGATTGTAACAACAGCCAAACAGATTTTTGGGAACAGACTGTAATCAGAGTCCAGATCACTTCCTCCTAGAGCAATTTTCAGTCTGCACTGTAGGAAAAAAATGCAGCTCAGCCCAGTGTGTTTGATATGTAGCATTCTGTCTGCCCTGCTGGGAGCAGGAGTGGGGGGACTCTAAAAGTGTGTAGCCTTCTTCCACAGATCTCCAAACATCATCAGAGGCTGATCCTGGGGGTGACACGATACCCTCATAGGTCTATTCAGCTGAGTTTTGCTCATTGGGGACTGAGGCACAGGGAGAACTGTGTTCATGTAGACCACCTATTGTATTGACCCACTTTAACTTGTCTTTGTAGCTGACTCCAATTATTTCAGACCCAGAATACCTACTGGATCAACACATCCTGATCAGCATTAAGTCATCAGACAGTGATGAATCTTATGGTAAGTGAGGACTTTTTATGCTCTAAAGTTCTGGATGAGTCAAAATCTACTTAGATTTTTCCAAATCGCTGAAAGAGTGGGAGAGAACAGAAGTAACTCTTACAGACTGAACATCTATGATGCTCTGATTTCTGATTTAGAACTCAAAACATACAAAAATACGTTGTGGGAAATATTTTGTGAGGTAATGATGATTACAGGAATATGAACTAGAAGCAACAATCTGTAGAAGCTTTACCAGTCCTAAAAAAAGGAGTGGCTTAAAAAGAAAGTACTTTATGATATTAAATCAGGAGTCAGTCTGTTTAAATGGGTTTATTCAGAACATACAAATCCTGTTCACTTGCACTTACTTGATGCATTTCTCCTGGCTACAGAAAAGTCATTGTCAGTGCTGCTTGCTCCAAATTCTAACCAGCCAGAGACTGCAGTCCTTGCCCACAGAAAGCTCTTTGCCAAAATCCCATTAACTGAAATGGCAGTCACCGGCTTATTATGTTTTCTTTACCAGTAATGGAAGCTCAGAACCCTGTAGTCACCTGTGGGTGTCTCCAATGCCCAGATCCTTTACATATATGTGAAGAACTGAAATGAATGCACCTGACTTCTCAAGAGATATTACACTCCTCACTGTGATCCAAAGCAGATTCTCTCTAGTCATCTCAGCCCAGCTGGCACAGTGGTAGTAGATGACTGACATGAGAAAGAGATTTCAATGCTTTTTTTCTCAGGCCCAGGCACATTGTCTCCTTGTCATCCTCTAGGGGAAGGCTGCATTGCTCTGCGAATAGAAGCAACAGAATCCTTAGTTCCTATCCATACTGTGCTGACACACCATGGTGAGAAAACGGGCGTCTTCCAAGGTGAAATCAAGTTACAAACATCACAAGGAAAACAGAGAGAGAAACTGTATGGTAAGGAACGAGATCATCTCTGCGATGCTCACTCTAGAGAATATCCATCTCAAAAGATTTCTGATAAGTGTCAAGGAACTGAAAATTATCCTTGCAGTGCTTTTAGTCCTAAAGAGGCAAGAGCTTTTGATGCTGACTGCAAGAAGATGTGAGTATCGTTAGTTCTCAGGAGTATACCTGTACTCTTTCAGAAAGACATAGCAATTCCATTTGGGTTTTTCTTTTTCATCATTCAAGTTAATTCGGCAGACTGAGAGAGCCCCCTGTCTGTCACTGATACTGATATTATTGAATGGTGATACCATATTTTCACTTGCAGTGGCTATATGACAGGGTGCCAAAGCTCTGCCCGCTCCAGTCACCCTGGGGAACATCTGCAAAGAGCGTGTGAGGGTCTCAAAGAACAGTTCCTCAGCTAAAAGATCACCTTGCTTATTTTCACCTTGCTACCTGTTGTTCTCTTTCAGAGTACAAAAGCAGCTTCATGACATTTACTGTTATTGTCAATGGCAAAATGACCTGTATGTGACTGTTTGGGGGATCATGACCTTTGTATATCAAGATACACACTTTTTCCTATGTCAACAAAACATGCAACAACTGTTTAAAACTGTTTCACTGTCATTCTGATAGGCAGAGAGATGGCTTGATACAAGCATTAACACAGAAAACTTAGGGAATCGGACTCTGAATCTGCCAAAACATACATTTATGCCTTTTCTTTCCTTCAGATTTTGTCAAGATTGAACGTGATGAAATTGCTGGGCAGAAACCAAAGAACATCAGCAACTTAGAGCCTAGCAAAGACTGGGATCAGACTAACAGGTAAAGGGCAAGTGGGTAAGTCAGTTACAGAAAACTAGTTGGCTCAATAAACACAAAGCTGGGCTTGCTGTGGGAGCGGTATTCATAGACATGGTGAGCACTGGGAAACTGCCTTTGTGGCTCTCTGGTTGTCAGGGCTGGTCAATGCTTCTATGCCCAAAGCTTCAAAAGCCGAGAATGCATTAGTCAGACTGGGTCCCTGCACCCCACTTAAAAAGGGTCCTTTTATTTCCAACAGAAAGTCAAAATCTACTCATCTGATGGCCAGAGAAGCAGCAGCCATTGCTCGCTATTGGGGGAGTGCTTCCTCTTCTCCAGACAACCTGGGAAAGGAGGATATGTTACGGTAATCTTGCTGCTTTACCTCTGCCAGCTTGGGGTGGGAAGCTGTGCTCAAACTGCCTGTCTTTTCCTTTCCAAGAGTCATAGGATGCTTCTGGTTAAGGCTGTTCTTTCACTCCAGCTTCACAGGTGCATTTCTTTGCAGGCAGCTTCCCGCCTTCTGCCTGCTAGTCTATATGGGTACAGCTCAAAAGGCCAAATGTATCTCCTGTTGTTCCAGCAGCATATTCCTACACTGTGCAATGCTGTCCAGTGCTGCAATTTAGCTCTTGCTTGAAACTGTCCTGCTGCAGCTGTCAGCTGAACTGCTGTGCCCAAAAACCTGTAAAAGCCCTTATATGTGGTTGCAGAAGCTGAGTGCTCTCTGCAGCCTGGAAATGGAAGCATATGCCACAGCCAGAGGAACTATTTGGGCCTGGGCGAGGTGGCCTCGACCCAGCTGCTTCCTCTCCAGTGACCCAGGGGAGGGAGGCACTAACAGGACTCCCACTTATTCTCTGATTCTGAAGCAACAGTTGCAAAAAAAAAAAAAGTAGGTGGTATTGAATGTAAGCAGTCAGTGGGCACTAACTCCTTTGTAGCTGGCAGGGAGACAAAAAATAAATGTATTTGTGCATGTAGCTTCCTAACAATATTTCTTCTTTTCAGCAGCTCCACTCCCACAGACATTAGCAACCCCAACTACCTGGGGATGGCTGCTTTCTCTCAGCAACCCTCTGCAACCAGCCAGCTTAAGCAGATACCTTCACCAGACCAGTCACCTTCTCTCTGGAGCTACGAGCAGCAGCCCAAAGAGACTACCTCCATAATGGGACAGAGTCAGTCATCCTCCACATCACCCTCCTTGTCACCTCTGTCTCCAAAACCAACCCTCCAGCCTACAGTAAACAGAAGCATTTGTAGTCGGAGTCAAGACTACCTGTGAGTCTATGAGTTTTGCACTGGGGCTAGTGCCCTCTCTTCTGTCATTCTGCGCAGTCACTATTCATTATCTGTACAGAGAGTTCAAGGTACAGCATATTCTTTCAGTCTTTTATCTCTACAATTAGAAAAAGATAAGTGAAGGTCACAAGTGCAGATACCACATACTCAAAGAAAACTAGTGTAGTAGCTCCTCAGACTTTGTGAAAGGAAAGCCAAAAATATACGTACAAGTTTAGTTCTCTACCAAGAGAAGAGAAGGAAAAGACTACAGTGTTGACTGTAGTTAACAAGGAAGAAAAGGGAAGAGTGTGGCATAGATCTTTCCACTGGATGGGAAGGAGAGCTCCTTCACATGTCATATGCAAAGTACTTTAACTGAATTTCTGCTTAGACTACTATACAAATGTCCAGCTTGCTATAGAAGTTAGCATCCATGTGCTTCATCCATCACAAGTCTTGATGCAGAATTTCCATCCAGCAATTGAAAATATCCCATCCCTACCCAACTTAGTAAGGTGATGAGGCTACTTGACCCTAGTGCATGTGTCCTCAATCAATGTCCTCATTCCAGACCTCTTTTTCATAGTGACAGCTGCTTTCTGAGTCTAGGCTAGAGTTCACTGGTAAATGTATGTGGCACTCTATAAGCCAGAACTTGCAGAAGTCAGAGCTGCAAGCACTACCTCAATCCATTATGTACCTGACAACACTTCATCATGCTCTCAGCTCTTTGGTCCTGCATGTACTGACTTCCAGAAAATAACATGAAGCAAGGAACACAACTCATTTGAAGACACTCAAAGAACACGTGCCATTCACCCTATTCCGCTCTGTTCAGTGGTATCGTGGCTGATCTTTTAAGTGTCATGGTGGTTCTCCAGATGAAAGCCTTGACAAATCAGGTCGAGTTGTACAAAACCCACAAAACTTCCCTTGTCCCATTGTACAGCTGTGCTGTTGTTCCAGTCTAAGCCTCAATTCAAAGAGCTCAGCTGTGAACGCACAATGGTTGTCTCACCCTACAGTATATAGCTGTTACTTATATATTGTGCATTTGGGTGCATTAAGGAGTTTTATCCCTTCTCTAGGAATACCATGTGGCATTGGTAGCAAGAGGAGATTGACCTAGTTGTAAAATGCTAGAGTGCGATGTGAGCTCTTACATTACCTGTCCAGAGAGACATTTCAATCCTCTCTGCCAGATCTGAGGATTCTTACTAATATTTAAATTCAGATTTGTGCATGTCGCAGAGCCATCAAAGCACTTGGCGGAGTTTGGCTCCATAGCTTATCTCTGCTTAAAGAGAAGCCAAGTATCATTCTGATAAGACTGTAGTCCAGCAGGGAGTTTATGCAATACCATGAGTATCTGCTCTCAGCTGTCATGTTAATAATGATTAAACAAAGTAAAATGAATACACAATTCTGTTCTCTCCGAGTTTAATTGTTATCCTGTTATCCCTTTGCACAGTCAGTGTAATTTTGTCATGCTCATTTCCTATTAATTTTCTCTTTAAATCAGTCAGTGTCTCTTGCCTGCTCTTTACAAGTGTCCTTTTTACACTGCTTTGATGACTGTAGGCCACCTGAACTGGCGAAAATCACAGCAGAACCTTTGCTTCAGGAGGAGGGACAGCAAAAGCCAGAGATGTTTGAGAACCCACTGTATGGCTCTATGGGTTCTAAGGGCAAGGTGGCATCAAAGAAAGAGCAGGACTACCCCAAGGCTTTGCGAAAAGAGCAGCCACCACTGCCTGATCAGAGCTGTCATCTCACAAAGTCACAAGAGCCTGAGAGCAGCAAGACCTCTGGCAAACAACCATCACCACCCTTCCTGGTCCCCACACAGCGATTTCGGTCCTATACCTGCTCCAGCCAATCTGAAGAAAAGAATACAGGTGAAAAGACTCAAGGCAAACCAAAGATGACAACATCATTAGAAAACTCAGCACCGCTCAAAAAACTAGTCAAGCCATTGAGGTCTGAAGTCAACCCAACCACCCAGGGACAGCACAACAAGCCACCTCTTCCCTCGAAGAGCAGGGCAGTGCTGGACATGCAGAATTCCAAGGGCCGAGACTATCGGGACAGTTCAGAGCTGCCACACTCTGGGAAGCATTGGACAGAAGAGGGACCAGTTGGCAGGACAACTACATCGGTGTGTTACTTGTGGGAGTAAGGCAGGGTGGAAGTTATATTAGACTGTGGTGTCACAACAGAATACTACTAGAGTAGTACTGGCTTAATCACTGTGCCCTTGCTCTGTATTTCCTAACCAAGCTCAGAGCACTGTGCCACAAACCTACAGAGCTTGCAGAGCAGGGGATGCAAAGGAGTATCTTAAAGCAATATTGCTGCAGAAGATGTCATGTTGTGAAAACATGGGCTTAGTTTTGTGTGAAGTTTTAACTTCTTCTGGACTGTTTTAAGCTTGATGGCCAGGAGAAGAATGCAAATAGTCAGCTACTTTGTTACTACTTGTTTGGTGCATACTGGATTGTTTCTAAGAACGTCCAAACTTGGCCTGGCTGCACATATCTACAGTATTGGCTAGGAGGTTGCTTAGCTGTAATTAATAAAAAGATGATTAAAAGTAGTCATCTACGGGAAACACTTATCAACTTAGAACAGTCGTGTCCAAAAACATTACTGAACCCTCTGCAAAAATAATCACACATCTACTTTTCTGGGCTGGTGGTGAGGGGGGTTGTTTTTTGGTTGTGTGGTTTTGGTTTGTTTGTGTGGGGTTTTTTCCCAGACTGTCACAAGCTGGATGAGAAAGGAGTAGGGGAGATCTTAGTAAATGGGTTTGGGAGAAAAAGAGAGCCCACTTGAGCAAGCTGGTTTTCTCCTTCTTCATTAAAAATTTTTGAATTGACAATAGACAAGCTGATATCTTCTCTTGTCTCTACAGTGAAAACGACACGGCAGATGGCACCCTAGGAGGAATCCTGATGGGAAGAAAGATGGAGATTACTGCTTTGTTCACATTGATGCCCTCTGGTCTGGTTCTAAAAAGACTGGGGATTTTTATTTTTTTAGGGTGTATCCCTCTTTACGATTATGGAAATGTTCTAGCTGAGAAGTTTATCCTATGTTGCTCAGACCGAGAGGAGCCAGGACCACAATACCAAATGCACATTAGCCTTTTGTAGTGTCAATTTGGTACTTCTATTAGGAGGCAGGTGGTCAAATACATGCATTAGCAAATATTTTGAAAAAGAGGAAGGTACGGTGTAAGGACAAGGAGATGGAAGGTGTGTATTTAAAGACCCCCCCCTTTCTACAAAAGCAAAATTTTTGTGTTACAGAATTCCTATTAAAGAGTGATATGTAAAAGAAAACATTTTGAAAGCGGTACAGCTCCAAAAGCATGTCCTATCCATGGAGCAAGGAGTTAGGGGAGGGTGGGAAACGAGTTTGAATAGCAGATACTATGTCACACAGACAGATGACTGTCACACACTGTCCACGGAGCCAGCTTTGCCTCTACTGTGAGCTCCTAGGCTGCATACATGCATTATTCATGTAGAGTGTGAGGGCTGGCCCTTGGCACTGTAGCTCTTTTTTTTTTCTAGCAGGTAGTGCTTTTGTACCTCTAACAAACAAAGGGAAATATCAGAACTACATGCAGAAATAGGAGAATAGGCAGGGTCCATAGGCAGCCTAGGAGTATAGCTGCCTGAAGGGACAGATAGCAGTCATTCCAGCCTGCCTCACAGCAAGCACTCTGCTTTTGAAGGACAGTGGCTGGCTGGTTTTGTAGCATTCTTAATAGATTAATGCTGACCTTACTGTACACTTTTATTCATTGACTGAGAATGAATAATGTTAACATACTTGTAATTTCTGTTATATTCATCTTAAGTATTAATGCCGTGGTTACAATTAGGCTATGCCTGTTTGTGACTTAATTGTTGCTATTGTTTTCACGTTGATTACTTAAAAATAATAAAAATCACCTTTCTGATCATTCTTTACTGAAAATTCAAAACTGCCTGCCACATGATTCAGCTTTAGTTGGGTGTTACACCAGCTTGCTCAGTGACAGTGGTCCCTGCCCAGAAGAAACACCAAAGGCACCAAGGAGTGCCAGGAAGATGCCACAATGCCATGGCGATATCGTGACTGAGGATGCATCTTTCTGTGTGCACAGACCCTTTGTGGATACAGCTGGTTTAAAAATTCTAGCACCTGTTAGCAGGTACAGTTACTATTTGTATGAATATAGACAATGTACAGTAATTTTAGTGGAGCAGAAGAGGCTGAGCATAGACTTGTGAGAATGGGTGGAAGAGGACAATCTGTAAGGTAGAAATATTTTTAAAAGAGAGGTTTTTCTGCCATGCAGGTTGGAGTTTCAAGGCATCATTACTGAAACACCTAGCTCTCTAACCTACAAGTCAGCAAGACAGGCCATAAGCTTACATTCCTCTTGCTTTATTCAACAGAATCCTCTCTGTGTAATCCCCATAATTCAATAGCTGTGGTATTTCCTTGGCCCTGGGGAGCATTTCACTTTTCTATTCCAGATTCCAGAAGAGCTTTTATGGCCACAGAATAAAACCTTCCTGGAGCAGTGAGCTTTCTGTCCAATATAGAGAGTTAGATCAGTTCCCACTAATTCTGTGGAGTGTTCATGTATGTTTGGAGATGGAAATGTGACAGGCTTTCTACAAAAAGTTTTAACTTAATAATGAGACAGGCTCAGATTTTCTGTGATGCTACTGTTTATCCACTGACTTCCTGAGCTGTAGAAAAGAAAGTATATTCCTCAAAGTTTTAAAAATAAAAGCTTGATATAAAGCAAGGTAGCTTCTTGCAAAAATATTCTCCTAATTGGGAAAACTGCTTAAAGTTGGCCCAGATTTCCAGATAGGCAGAATTTGAGAACACTGGCCTTACTAAGGCATAATATAACATTCAGGTACTTGATCTGGCCTGTCCTTTAGAAAGGCATATTGCTGGGGAAGAAGAGAAGCTCTCTGCCAAGTTTCCAGAAGAAAAAAATACATTACTATTCCCATACTAAAAATGCATTGCTTACCCAGCTCAAGAGCTGGGTATGAATTATCACTTGTGACTCCAAAGAGAGTCTGAGTTATTCTCTATGACAGGAGTGATGGTAAATGCCACCACACTTTTTGCAAGTGGAAAATGTTCAAAAGAAGGCTTTGTAAAGAGGTTTCTGAGGCCTCTGCAGAAGAAACAGTTCTTAGGTGAGCAGCTTATAGAGTGGTAGAGATGAGCTGGTGCAAAAAAGTAGTGGGACACTGTGCAAGTGCTTGTCTTTATAGTAAGGCTAGGTGTACCTTGAGATGGTAGAGTTCATAATGCCAACTGTGGGAGATTGCCAGATGTAAATATTAGAAAACTGAATTTAACAAATAAGTCTTGTGCTTATGGTTGTTTTGTTTCGTTTTTACTTTCTGTCATAAAGCCTTTAAGATGATCTCTACTGGTTTTACTGCCTGTGTCCTGAACCAGATGAAACCAGGACTGAACACAAGCTGCTTGTTTCTCATATGTCCCTGGGCCCACGACTCTCTCTTGCCAAACCAGGCATATTTTTCTGCAGTCTCTGTTATTGCCCAATTAAGTTAGTACAGGCAGAATGAGTAGAAGACATGAAGTGAAGGGTATGAATTGTCAAAAAATGGACTGATTTCCCCCAGATGTAGTACCTATCCACAACCTTCCAGCATCCTTTAAGTTCTTAAAATAGCTGCAGTCTTAGTGTATTTATTTCCATGGAGACCCAGCTGTCAAAAATGCTTTAAGTTCCCAGCTACAGAATGTAATGTCGTAGAACACAGTAACTTTTTAAAACCCCATTTCCTGCCTGCACCTGATGCATCTAATGCAAGCTTACTTGTCCTCTCAACTGTAAAACTATCACAGGGTGCTGTTAAAGTTTTTTGTAGAATGTTGTAGCGGGCTATATATTTCCTTCCTGGTAAAGGTAGGGTCTTACAGAGAATGGCTCAAAGAGGAGGGAAAATAGAAGGAAAAAACCCAAATGAAAATGAGTTAGTCACTCCAAAATAGCAAGGGGATAATTTTGATGTTGTTAGAAATTATGTTGCCTAGACCTCTAGTCTGCTGGGGCCAAGCACTTTTTTTCTATACAGCTTAAAACTAATCATTTAGTCACTATCCTCCCATCTGTTTTTAAAATGGAAGCTTTTCTGAAATCTTTACCACATTTTTCTGTCGTCCTTGTCAATTAAATTCATCCATATTGTGATTTAAGGGATGTGTTGTCCAAAAATTAGTTGATCCTCTCCTGACAAAGCTCCTAATTTTTATAACATTTTCAGGCTTAGACATTTGTGTATGGTTGAACTGTGGGTGTCAGGACTAGCTAACTGACCAAGGTGACCCAGGGCAATTCCCAGAGATCTTCTACCCAATGGCCCCAGATGGCAACAGATTGGTTGGCAATGCACAATATCCAAATACTTATTTTTTTATTTCCCTAATCTCTGCCTGAGAGCAATCCGCACATTACCCTCTAGGAAATTTGCTAAAGACACTCCATCCCTACCCTTATTTGTTGTATCCCTTGATGATAACATAAATCAGAGATACAGCAGGTGGACTGTGCATTTGGAAAGTGTAGGTGATGGTGAAGGCTTCTCTTGATCTGCAGTAACAAGCGACAGTTTGGTGCCATAATATGTCAGCTGCATCTGTGTGATGCTTGTTTTGTTGAGGCTAAGGATTTAATGCAGGGGTCAATGACTTTCCCTTTTTTTTTTTGTGCACAGCTGAAGCAAGAGCTGAGTACAGCTGGAACTGTGTCTCACATTGCTGCTCACATCTGCCACCTAAGAGGTGCTGCAGTCACCAGTGCATTCCTGCAAGCGCCTATGGAGGGGGCTCATAATGCAAGTGCTACAGAATCCAAATTGTCATTTCAATGTGCCAAATTTCCCTACTGTAGAAAAGGTGTTAGCTGTAGAGGTACAGGATGTTCTTTCTATATATATAAGCAAACATCAGGTTTATATTCACATGAATATGAAAAAGATCTTTCTAATTCCACAGTGTGCGCATGATGTTGTTTCAAATGTGGCTCTTAATAAGAGGTATTTTAGGATTGCATTTGTGTTAAAACTTCTGAAGTTTCCCAGAAATTCTTTCACAGTTGAATCCCAGGTTGGCAGAAGAAAGATTTATTTTTACCTACTGTAATTTGCTATATTTTTTCTGATGCATAATGAGATAATGCTTTATCTCATTACACATCACCAAATTTCCCTGAACTTAATGTCCTCAGTTCATTTCCATTACCCTGTTTTCTTAATTTTATTTACAGATCATCTTTGGGCGTTAGAGTAGAGGATCTCCAGAGGCCCATGCAGCCTCAACTATTCTGTGCTTCTGTGATTGTATTTAAACGAAACCATTGAGTGCCAGGGATGGTAATCTGCTACACATTACAGTTATTATTAACACTTTATTGCATTTTTTTCCAAGGTCTGGACTAGATTACATACTGAATAAATCAATCTATCATACCATAAAGCACTAGATTATATCGTAACTAATAGAGACAAAGATGGCACACAACAGACTAGTAAATGTTGGGCTCAGGAAGGAATGAATAACTAGGAATGGATGAAGTAGACAGGGTCCAGCAACAAGCAGAAAGATTGTAGAAAAGCAAGTAGAGACTTTGTGGAATGAGAGAGAATCCAGCAGAAAGGAGGTGGGTAAAAGCTGTCTCCAATAGAAACAGGTCGATGGGAAGAAGGAAAGGCAGCAAAGAAATTGGAAAAGAAACAAGAGACCTTTGCGATAGAAAGGATGAAGAAATTATGTCTGCTCCATACTTTGCAGCAATTTGCATCTTCACTATTATAGCTTGTAAGCACAAAGAAAATGACCAGATGTGGGAAATGTTCCCTCTTTTCAAATGTAAACTCAAAGATACAAAACAAAGCTCGATTTGAAAATGGAGCTTTGATTTTAACTTAGCCCTTGGGAAGGGCACCGGTGATCAGCATCTTCCCAGAAAATGAACATTTCAAGTTCTAAGTCAGAAAGCAGTAAAGGAAGTAACTGAATCTGACCACCAAGCTTCAGTCCAACCTCGCAGTGGGTCTGAAGGGAAATGTCGCATGAGAAACTCTTCCACTCACCTTTGAGCAAGGATCTGTTTCATCACTTGAGTGTCAATCACAACACTGCCATCTCAGCACAGAATCTCTGAAAAATTAGGCTCAAAGGGACCCTAAAGGGACCCATGCAATCCATTCACCATACCAGCAAAGAGTAAACTACAGAATTCTTCACAGAGGAATGTTTTTAACTGGCCTTTTAACTCCAGCGTGGGAGTTTCTCATCTTCCTCAAGCAGTCTGTTTCAGAGCTTCACTAGCCTTACCAGCCCTTCCTCATCTCTAGAGGGAATTTTTTGGTGGACTTTAAGCCTTTTTAGTCTAGTCTTGTCCCCTGTGAACAAGCAGATCAGGTTATTGTCTTCATTTTCTGACACACCGTATTTACATACTGCTGTCATGCTTCCCATCAGCCTTTTCCTCTTTAGAGTAAATTATCCCCAACTGCCCCAAAGTTTTCCTCTGGGTCAATTCTTCTACATATTTTGGTCATTCCTGCTAGGCTACTTTGACACTGTCGATTTTGCTTGAAATGTGCTGGCTAAAGCTGGACACGTCTCCACCAGAAGCCTTGCTCTTGCCAACTGAAGGGGAAGGATCATTTCATGTCTCTTGCTGACAACAGCCCTGTTTATCTCTGAGATAAGGTTTCCCATTTTTTGTGATAGTATGCTGTTGCTGACTTGTGTTAAGCTGGTGAATCAATACAAACCCTAGGTCCTTTTCTACACATCTTTCTGCATTTGCATGCTCAGTTCCTCCTGCCTGGGGTAGTACCTTGCATTTATCACTGCTGAACAGCATCTTGTTTGTCAAGAGAATTTTGAACTGGAAACCCACTCTCTGGCATACTTGCAGGCTTCAGTCCGCAGAGTCTGCAAGGGAAGCTGCAGCTGCTGCGGATGTTAGAGTGGAGCTTGCCATCAGAAACAGAAATGGATTCAGAAGAATGACAGACATCTCACAAAATAGACAGCACCTTCCAGGAGTGCTGACTTTACACAAAGGGCGGGCACAGAGACTCTGAGTGAAATCCTTTTTAAACATGGACTATAGCATATAGCTTTTGTTTTTAGTGACACTTTCTGGCTGACTTAACACAGTGTTCAACTACATTTAGATACTGCTGCTTCTCCATCTCCCTGTTTATTTGTAAGTAATTAAGTACAAACTGTTGTAATCTGGGGGTAAAATTATACCTCTAGAAGGACACTATGCCCCACGTGGTGGAGGGTTTAATCTCACAGCTAGGATGCACAGACTGCACCAGCTTGTGTAGTAGGAAAGCTGGTTGAAGATGCGGCACGATCCCACATATAGGCACACCTGGGTGCAGAAGGAAGTTGTCCCATTTTTTTTTCTTTTTATCCAAGACTCTGTGACCAGTACAGTGCATGCTTGACTGTTCTGCCTGGCTCCACTATGAACCTCTCCAACAGGCACTTAATGTCTGGCTTGTCACCTGGTAAAGAACTGGCCCTCATGGCAGGTAGATCAATAAAATATTTTCACATTAGCCTTTTCTGTGTCTCTACACAATCTTGCATGCTTGGTGCGAGTACCTCTTCCTTCACAGCTGCTAACATCTGAAATTGCCTGCCTGTGTTTCCCTCTATTTGTATCTGCTGAAGAGGGTTTTTTCTCCTTTGCCTTTTTTCCCCTAGATGCACAATTACCTAACCCCCAGTAAGCTTTCTATGGGAAGCAAGGTTTCAACCTCTATGGATATAGAATACAACATACTGTCACTGAAGGTATAGATTTTACTTTTTCACTGTGGTATGAGTTTTCTGAAAATCATTAGATTTGTTAGTTGTCTTTAATTTTTATTCCTGAATTAGGCTGTTGAACAAATTGGCAGATTTTAATGATGGTGGTAGCAGAAAGGCGCTTCAAATGGGGAAAGAAGCCACTTTCAGCCTGAATGAACTGTTTTACCATATGTGTTCTTGTAACTCTTGTTGATATAAAAGGAGAGAAAGATGACAGATGATGACATGGAGCAGGCATGTGTTATTGGAAAGACTGCCAGAAGCTTAAGCTGAATTTAAGAAGAGGAACTTTGTATTGGAGTGGAAAAATAGTTAGCAGGTATTGTAAAAAAAAATAATCAGTATGTCCTGCCCATTACAGAAATCATAGATTACAGAAAGGTAGACAGCTTTAACATAGTGTGATTTGTCTACAATTCAAACATATACAGATGACAATTAATTGAAATTGCTTGCCTTGGAACAGTCTAGCAGTTATTGTAACAGTAAAACATATACAGTGTTTCCAGTAATTTATCTAATGCTTGAGGACACACTTTTTTTTCCCCCATGCCATTTCTGCTCACATCGGTTCTTTTTCCTGCTGTGCTGAAAGAAATAGTGGACAATTATCTTCTCTCCCAGTTTTAGTGAGAAAAGCCTACTGTCAAAAATGAGCTGAAGGATTTTTGTTGGAGAGGCTGAAGGAAAGCAGGTGGTTGGCAATTGAAGGGTAGCAAGAGACTTTGGGGCTGATTTTATAATAAGGCCAAGGTAAAAGCCTCAGGAGAGGAGTAACTGAGTCTGATCCCTGTATTTCTGTATTTTTGTCTTCTCCCATTTTCTCATGCTTCATGTTTGGCTTCCTCTTTGCAGAGGATTAAGATTTAAAGAAGATTTGAAAGGATGAATTTCTCTTAGCACTGCCCTTCAGGAGTTCTGTAACTATATCCGTAGAATTAGGACTTAAGCTTACAGTTATGAGTAATTTTACATTTTTAAATATCTAATTTGATTTTATGATGTATAAGCAGAAAAAAGTAGGCTGTGTGCTTACACTTGGCCAAATTAGTTTTGTAGAGAACATGCATAACCTTGTGTATTGTGTACTTGATAAGACTGAGCTATGCATGAACTGTTATTAACTCGGCCAGCAGCATGCTCTTCTCCAGTGTAATAATCTAGTGAATCATCTATTTTATTCTGTCACAATTTAATAACTGCTTCTTCATTCATTTACTCAAAAGAGAAACAAAACAATTTAGGTAGTCCAAGACAAAAAGTTTTATGAATCCTGCCCAGTTTCAAATTAAATTACAATAATATGGTTACCTGACACCTTATGTTAAGCAGTTAAAAGTAAAGCAAGGAAGCAAGCCGTTACAGATTTTTACATTTGCCAGAGAACGTGTAGTTTCTTCATGATGCTGGACAGGATGTGCTAGTGCAGTGAAGGCTGCCCTTGTAGTTTATGCTGTGTTCCAAATAATTTTTCAAAGTAATCCTATCTAAAAACCCCCAAACCGCACTTCATTTCACCATCCCCCTCCTTGAACAGCTGCCTAACTCAGTAAAACTTCGTGACTGATGCTCTGTATGCGCTGCTGAACTGGAGGTTGTATTGTGGTGGAGATTTGGGGAAAAGACTACAGAAACCATCCAACAAATAGTATTGCAGGTCTCTACCTTGGGCGATGTGGTACATCACCCTTCTGCTAGCTGTGTAGCTTTTAGTAACTATTTAATGCTCATTCACAGTAATAATCTTACTTTAGAAATAAAAGGCAAAGGCATGAATGTTAAAGTCATGGCTGGTAAGCCAGTATGTGCCCTCGGTGCCACATGTGCACCAGTCATTTAGTTCACCAAAGCCCCATCAAAGCGTCACATACTTCTTGGCTCTGCTAGGTGACATAATAACAAAAGCTTTTGTTATTCTTTCAGGGAAGCTATTTATGTATATTATGAGTCATGCTTTCGGAAACCATGTCCTTTCACCCCCCCTTTTTAAAATTAGAAGTTTCAGGAGATCCTAGTGAAGCTGTGTCACTCTCCACACTCCGATCGGTGGAAAAGATGAGCTGCATTAACCGCATCAACTTCTTTGAGTCACCTTGAATTCAGATGCACAGAGGAAGAAGGGATGCTATGCAGGCTTTAAAGAGCAACCCAGGATTTTCTTCCGGACAGGTGACCTCGGTTAGGGCCGCGCTGTCGGGGCGCCAGGCGTTCACCTCCTCTCGGTTCACCTTACAAGGACTGAGTGTTCAACGCCTAACACGCCCCACTCCTGGCCGCTGCCCAAAGCCACAGGCAGCCTTGGAGCCGGCGGCGAGAGCAGCCCCGGAGGCGGGGAGGGCGGGCGGACAGAGGGTCTTGGTTTCTCCCCGGAGCAGGCACTACCGGCCGCCGGGAAGGGCGTGAGCGGGGCAGCCCCAGGCGCCGGAGGAACGCCGGTGCCCCCTTCGCTAACCGTGGCTGTCGGTACTTATTTCGGCCGGCATGGCAGGTGCCGTGCTCCCCCTGAGACAGCCCCGGGCCTGCCTCCCGCAGTGCGGCCCCTGCCCCAGACAGCAGCAGCCACGGCCCGAAGCGGTGACAGCGGCCGTGCGCATGCGCCTCTGAGGGGGTGGGTAGACCCCCCCCTCTTAAAATGGCGGCGCGGGCTAGATGACGTAGTTCGCCGCTCTCAAGATGGCGGCAGCGCTCGGACGCGCTTCCGGGAGGGGGGCACAAAATGGCGCGGCGCGAGGTCCCCCCCTCTGCTCATAAGGGTGTCCGCCCGCCCGCCCGCCCGTCGGTGGAGGAGGCCGACTCCGCAGTTGCAGTCCGACCTCGCCGTGGCTCTACCCGGCGCGGGGACAAGGGTAGTGGGCCTAGCGGCGCCGGAAGGGGGGGGGGCGGTGCCTGGCAGCGGCGGGCAGCTGCTGTCGCTGTTGCGGTGCGCCGCTGAGGGGCGAGGGCCCCTGACAGAGCGCGGCTGCAGCGCTATGGCGGGCGTGGGGCGGCGGCTGCGGGCCGTGCCGCCGGCCGAGCCCCGGCTCTGAGAGGGCGCTCCTTGCTACCGCGCTCGCCTCGCCGCGGGCCGGACGCCCACCTCCCGCCGCCTCCCGGCTCTCCGGCCCGCCTCCCCTTCCCCTTCCCCTCGGCCACCCTTCGAGGGCCGCGGCCCGGGCGGCCCTCGCCGCCGCTGCCCGTTCCCGCCGCGCCGCGGAGATGGCGTCGGGGCTGCGCGCCGCCGGTTTCCCCCCCTGGAAGCGGCACATCGCGGCGGAGCTGCGGCGGCGGGACCGGCTGCAGCGGCAGGCCTTCGAGGAGATCATCGGGCAGTGTAAGTGGGCCGCGGCGGCGCGGCTCTCCCGGCGGAGTTGAGGCCGAAGGGCGCTTTCCTTTCCCCCACCTCCTTGGACAGCGGGAAAGACGCGGAGGGGCCCCGAGGCCTCGCTTGTGTCGTTTTCAGAAGAGTGTTTACGAGATGTTTGTTAGAACTGAGAAATGTTGGCGTTTCTTTCTATGCTCTTGAGGAAAGTGAAGTTGTTGCTTCGCTCAGCTCCCTCACAGGCTAAAGGGAGTTTCTGCTGTGGACAGTGACTGAATGTCTAAATTGTCTGCACAGTTCCCGCTCATATGTTTGTGGAATTGAGAACAATAGTGCTCAATGACCATGTTCATAATCTTGTGTAAAATTTGGAGCTATTCAGGGGCCAGCACTTTCTACCCAGCTCTTACTTGCCCATCTCTCTCCTGCCTCAGTTGTGACAGGAGTGAATGGAAGTGACGGTCACCCAGCAGCTGCTGGCTCACATGCTGAGGTGCTATATGTTACAGGGGAAAAAGCAAACAACCCTCAGCAGGACTGTTCAGTGTTGGATATGACCAGTCCTCTAGCAGGTCTGTTTCCTTGTTGCCATCATTTGAGGGGCTATAAAGAGTTTGAACTTTGAACTCCACCTGTTGTAGCAGATAGCAATGCATTTGAGCAGTCTCGCTATTAAACTTTTGTAAGACCAGTCCCACACAGCATCTGGATTAATGAGGAATTCTTGGAAGTTGTAGCTGAATACCGTCTTAGCCTGCTGACATCAAAGATGAGTGCATGCTAATGTGGTGGAGGCTTACATAATGTTTGGTTGTGTCAGAATAATTAAAGATACTAGATCTTAGCTGGTAGAAGAAGAGGGTGGGGAATCTGGTTTTGCTTTTTGGTTGTCTTCTTAATTGCGTTATTTGCCCTTTCAGATAACAAGCTACTAGAGAAGTCAGACCTTCATGCAGTACTGGCTGATAAACTTCAAGCAGAAAAATATGACATGCAGAGCAGACATGAGATCAGGTATTTAAAATTCCTTTTCTGTCAGTCAGCTGTCTGTCATGCACACTGTAACCTAAACCACTGTTTGATGCATCATGCAAACAACTTCTAGGTTACTACAGTAGCTTGGGATAAAACCAACTGGGAAATCTGTGGAACTAAAAATAAATTATAACTAACTATAAACATGCGATAAAGTTACAATATGTTTACAATATACAGTGCAGAAAGATCTGACCAAGTTTTGGACAGAAATTAATGTATCACAAACTCAAGGTATGGAGGTGGATCAGAACGAGCTTCTGCTTCTGATCTGTTTGCCTTGTTGTAATGCTTATAATGTTTGCCTGGTGTTAGTTCCTGATGATTATGATGTGATGTTTGAAATTTTTCAGTCTTACAAGCATTGCAGTGCAGGGAGAAACCGATGTCTTAGTTTCTTTCAATCTGTGTTATCACATAGAAGGGGAGAATGAAGAAAATCATGATTGTGAAGTGTCAGTCCTAAATAAGCACCGTATGCTAAAAAGAATGTGTCTTCTGCCTGCTTTTAGCAGGACTTTTTCAGGAAACTTTGTCTAATGTGGGAATAGCACTCTAGTGCTGCAGGCAGGGGTCATGCTGCTTATTCTGTTGGCGTTTGAATCCACAGCAAACCAATGTGCTAGTAGTGTGTCCTTTGTCCGGACAGCATTTAAATCCCATCAGGTGAAGGCTGTTGGGTTCTGCTCTTGGTGTAGCTGAAGAAAAGGCAGGGCTAAGTAGCTCAGAATTTCCTACTTCTGCGGGAATTGATTCCTCTGTTGGAAGCTTTTTTCACTATATAATGCAAAACTGCATGTATGTGTCTAATTAGGATACAAAACAAAAATAGTTAAGGGTATTGTGTGCTAGTAAGGAAAGAAGAACTCCTGATTTTACAGGAATTGCAGGCAAAATGTCAGCATTTGGCCAGCAGGCTGGAGTTAATGCTTGTAAAAGTTCTCAAAAACTTTCTGATGACTGCAGTTGTCTTGAACCATCTTTAGGAATCTGATTCTTGTTGAACACCTACTCTGAGGGATGAGTCTGGAGTAGACAAGGATGAGAAGAAATGCACAGAAACGGCATCATCAAAGTGAATACTAAGCTGAATTCTGATACTGTCCTCAGTATATGACATTTTTTTGAAACAGAATGAATTCCCTAACCCTAGATAGCTGAGGAAAAATGCTTTTACTTACCTTTAGGCCAAGGAGTAGTATTTAGTTCTGGCTATAGATGTATGCATAGCCAGAGTTATAGAATGTGTTGGATATTACCACAGGACTTGGCTTCTTATCTGTTTGGATACTTTTTTTTTTGAAATGCAGTGTCTTCTAGTACAGCATTAGTTCAGTGATGTGTTGTTTGTTTTTGAGAAGAGCATTAAGTTACTGATATCACTGAGAACTTTCAGCTTCTGAGTGCATTATCTGTTTTCCCACTGGACTGTTATAACACAGAATGACTGCAGAAACAGATGCTTGTAATTATCTTGTTCTGTTTATGTGGTATAATAGTGATGAACTTAAAATTATTATTTTTAAAAGCTGTAATTTAAAATATAGCTGCTAACTTGCTCAAAGTACGTGTGCGTGGTATGTATATGTGTGTATATGCTTTTAAAAAACTGACTTCTCTTCCTGTCTCTGTGCTTTCAAAGACATGAGTGATAAATGCTACAATCATAGTTGCTTGGGGGTGTTGTATGGTTCTTCTGGTATGTAGAAATTCCAGCTTATGTCACAGTACCACTGTGTTGTAAAACACAATTAAAAAACACCCCAGAACCTTTACACAGTGAGAGGCTAGAACATAGGACAATGGAGAAGCAACTTGTAACACCTACTACTATAAACCCAAGGGCCTGGGAATATACCCTTTGTTCCCTGCCTTTTGGTTCTGTGCCCTGTATTATGCTCTCTCCAGATATCTAGCATCTTCAAGGTCCACCAGCTCCCTCCAAAACAAATTTGAGGTGGTAAAATATTTGTAATTATTCCAGAATTTGGAGAGTGTGCTTTTAAGACTCAGTTGTCTTCATGCAAATTTAAGTAAAGGCTAGTTACCTTTCATTTGAATTTGGATTCTGTTTTATAAATGTACAAAAAGGTGAATCAAGTCCTCAGTAAATTTAATTTTCCAGTACTATATAATGGCATTTTGGTTGGTGAGAAGTATGTTGTGGGGCAGCTAGCTGTGATTTAGTTCATTATGAATGACCTGTATCTCTGATGTAGTATAGAAAATCCAATGAAGGTAATGTCCTGAGACTGTCAAAGGCACAGAAGCAGTTGGAGTCTAGTTTGTGACATCTCTTCTTCCTCTCTCTGAAACTCCAGTCCAGGACATGATGGCACATGGAATGATGCTCAGTTGCAGGAACTGGCACAGCTGAAGATAAAGCATCAAGAGGAGCTGACAGAGCTGCATAAGAAACGTGGCGAGGTTAGAAAGTTCTCCTGTGTTCTATGTGGTCCATACATGGCCCTTTGTGAACATAACCTTAATTTTAGCAAGCTTATTCATCATCTTTTTTCCTCATTTTCTGTACAGCCTTTTTAAGCTCCCCGTGTTGATGATTAAAATAAACCAGAGATGGTTGGTGTTTAAAATTGGCAGCCAGGAGTTAAGATCTTACATTGTCAGCCTAGCATGATTTTTAAGAAGTGCTTAATTTTGTGTTTCATGAATATGTTTTTAACTGTATTTATTAGAGGAGGAAGGGACTGATCCAGTTTAAAGCTGTGCGTGACCACTAGTTCTACATTGAAAAGACTTTGAATGAGTGAGAGAATAGGTGACCGTGTGTAGTTTCATTTGTCTCGCTTTGCAGGACCACTGTTGTAACAGAGTGGACAAAATAAGCAAAGGTTGAAAGTGCCATGGTGTTAGACTGAAAAGGGAGAACTGGTTCTGCCCTGTAGATGCAGTAGGGAGCCCAGGAGTCCTGTAAGATATGAGACTTGGGCCTGGAAGAGAGAAGCTGCTTGCTTTTTTTTTTTGATGGGAAGATGTGGAGGTTTCATTGGCAGAATTGGGTTTTCAAAAACCACAGTGGTGGATTGAATGAGTCCAGGAGCTAATACCTGAATGGCACTGCAGATTTTTATAGGGAGAAGGTGGGAGTCACCTGGAAAAAGTTATCATTCTTCTTTGATCACACCTCACTGGAGTTGTGGAGAATCTCTAGTGTCAGTAATTCTGAGCTTTTCAAAGAGGAGACAGCTTTCTACAGGAGGTGTGCACTGACTAGTCAAAGCACTGAGAATTCCTTCTTTCCCCATAACCTGGTATCCTATGCCACCTACCCAGGCAGGCACTCTTCTCAAAACTCAAGTCTTCCTTTTCCCCAGGCAGCTGTGGCTCTGCATGCTGTGGGGCTTGCTGGGGCCCACTGACTGGGTAGCTGTGAGCTGGTGGCAGCAGCAGCTCATTAGTGTTGGCCTCTGCCCCTCTATTTCCTATGTGCTGCAGAGATCCCACCAGCAACTTTCTTTGTGGGAAAACTCTTCATGAAACCTGTGTTTACAATATGTGAGCTGCATGTCTTCTAAGGTTGTCCTGGCCGTACAGGAAGACTTGTTGCTTGGTTGTTAGTATTCATTTGTTGGTTTACTTACAGAAAGTAAAAATTGCCAAGTATTGATTTTTCTGCTACTTTAATAAATAAATTTTCTTCCTAATATACGTTCTGTTTGATGTGACTTTATTAAAGAAACTTTTTGAAGGAAGAGGGTGAGATATTGAAGAACAGTAACTTTTTGTCAACTCATTTTTGAAAGTGGATTCCCTGATTTAATGACCTGTGTGATAGGGGCAGTAAACAGATCTGTATAGAAAGCTGTGAAAGAAGACCTGAAAGGTATGCTTCATGCTTATAATGTTAGTTTGGTCTGTACTCTCACTGGTTGCTGCTCAGTGTGTGTTAACCAGCTGGTATGCCTGCATTTTGTAATGTAATTTTCTCTTCTCCCTAGCTGGCCCAATCTGTAATTGATCTGAATAACCAAATGCAGCAGAAGGACAAAGAGATGCAGATGAATGAAGCAAAGTGAGTAGGAACTGTTTCATCTGTGTGGTTGGTATGAGACCCAGGCTTTTGGTTGAGTTATTTATTAGTGTTATAATAGTCTCTAGGATTCCTAGCCATGGGCTAAAAATTCCTTTGTTAGGCATGGCATTGTACAAATAGCACAAAGATGATGGTATAGGTCCCAAAGGAGATCCTTGTTGGTATGTGTATTTTGTTGCCATTCCAGGATTGCAGAGTATTTGCAAAAGATCTCTGAACTGGAGACAGAGTGCCAGGAATTGCGTAGCAAACTGCAAGATCTTGAGCGAGCTAATCAGACACTGAAAGATGAGTATGATGCTCTCCAGATCACCTTCAATGCCTTGGAGGAGAAACTAAGGAAAACTACTGAAGACAACCAGGAGCTGGTCTCGCGTTGGATGGCAGAGAAAGCACAAGAAGCTAATCGTTTGAATGCAGAAAATGAAAAGGATTCAAGGTGAGACTGATGACCTCTATTTGATAAACTACTTCCCAATATATTTTTGAATACTTATGAGCGCATAGGATAAAAACAGATTTAGTTTTGATCTCGGAGATATCTGTATTCTTGCACAATACAATGACACTCCAGAACTTTGTGTTCCTCCTTCTGGCCAACGCAGATGCTTTGCAAAAGCTTTCCTGTCTTTTAAATGAAGAAAACATGTTCTTTTGTTTCTTGAGCAACGTTTAACTATGGCCTGAAGATCATAAATCAGATAGAAGCTAGGGTTTTTTTCTGGTATTACATTTGGACTGTTCTTGTTCATCTTGATACTACCTCTAGTTTTACCCTTTTTTGACATAACTACCTTAAGTGTTTTTTGCTTTCTGCTAAAAGGAGCAGCTGCCATGAGACTGAGCTATGTATAACTTGCAAAAATAAGGTGTGTTTTTCCTTGCAAAATAATAATTTTTCTTATTCTTAATTGCTTCAGCTTACTTGCCAGCTAAGAGTACTTGGAGACTAAGAGCTATAATACAAGTCTCATAGTACTTGACAGTTTTGTATTATCTTTAACATAATCATTATTTTTGCAAGGTCTTGCACTCCTATCAAGTCTGCATTCATGGGCCATAAAGGACCATAGGTACACTTCGCCTTATTGCCTCACTTGATTGATCTTGTCCTTTGCTATTCACAGTAAGAAAACTGCTTCTCCTACACTGAGTATCTTGAACAGCAGGATAAAATTAGGGCAGTGGTCTGTTTTTTGGTTTGTGTTTTTTTTAAATCTTATGAAGCCCATCAAAACTGTGCAGGCTTTGGAATGGGATTAAGGAAGTATTTTTAAAGTAATCTTGCTTTTCTTTTCTTAGGAGACGACAAGCCAGGCTGCAGAAGGAGCTAGCAGAAGCTGCCAAAGAACCCCTGCCTGTTGAACCGTAAGCAGCCTTGATTTATAGGATCTCCTTCATTACTTCATGCTTCAGTTTTATGCAGATGCATGATAAATGGTATCTTTGTCATGTCTAAATTTGTTGATGTCGAGGAGCGTTTAAACTTTGGTGTGAAGTCAATGTACAGTAACTCTCCCTACTTGAACTTCCAGAAGAAGGAGCTCTGTTATGACTAAAAATAGACGCTTGGACTATAAGTCTAGGAATGGTTACTACGGTAAATATATATTATTATCTCAGCATAAAAACATTTGTAATGTGGTGCCTTTGGTCTTCAAAATAGTTCTTCAGTCATTAAACAATATACTGCGGACATGCCTGTGTTTTCAGGTGTTAGACTACAAACGTGTTCAAGGATTTCCTATAGGAATAGGTACTGAGTAAGTAAAAGTGGGTGAAAATATATTGATCACTTCCATGCTGGGAGAGATTTATTTTGTAGGAAAAAGATAGATGTGGAGTTACTTTTCCTGGCAAGCCAGTGATAAATATCGCTAGTGTCTTGTTCTTTTTGCTGCTATGTTTACTCCTGAGTGATATTTAATATCAGCTGACTGAAATGGGCAGTTGATGGTATAGGTGCTTTGCACCAGGTTGATAAGATTATTGGCACTTGTGTTAGTCAAATCCAGAAAAACTACACCTGCTGCATTGTTACTGGAAACTGCCGAGACGGTCTTCAGAACACAGTGCCAGAGCAGTGTGCAGGCTTTTTCTTGGTGTCTGTTGTCTTTGTATTGGCATCATGTAATCATGTTGGGTCTCTGTGTTACATGTCCTTGCACATGATGGGAGCAATGTATCTGTTCTGGAAGAAGGCCCACACAAAAGTCTGGAGTGGGTAGAAAGGGTGTGTGTAAGAGGAGTATGAGAGAACTTGTAGCATATACAACTAGTTAGCACAATTTGCTTTGCTGCTTTTTTTTTAAATAAATGTTTAAATGCCTCCGTTCCATTAGTTTATTGAGGTGTGATTCTCCATGACAAGATGCCTGTGACACAGAGGTCAGCAGTACAGTGGACAGTCCTAAGCCGGAGGATGGTCTTCCCAGCTCGTAAGAATAGTGATGTCCCTTTTGTCCACATTATTTGATGTAAACGCACATAGAGTATCTTAGAATATTAAACTCTTCAATAAGTAAGGTTGCATTGAGAGGGGAAACACACATGTAATGTCTGTGGCCAATTTCCCTGTTAAGCTTCTTCCTCTCCATTACCCAAAGTGAGACCTTCCTATCATAGAGCTGAGCTTAGAGGTAGCTGTAGTACAATAGCTTGAATCATTTACTTCCTGTTGTGGTGGGCATAATGGTCTCAGTGTTTCATAAATGAGACACTGAGAAGGTAAAAAGAAGCTTGTTTAAAAAAAACACAAACGTTTTTGATTCCCTCTGATTTTGTAATTTTAGGGGTTTTATGTTGTATAAAAGTGCTGCTTACTGGAGGGGAAAATAGCAGCATTTCAAGGAGTGTGCTCTGGTGTTTTATATTCACTTCAGAAATATGTTAAGTTAACATGGAATGTTCTTTTGCTACATACAATTTTAATAGCTCAAACTTTAGATTTAAAAAAAAATTATCAGAAGAACTTGATAGTGTTTTATTGAAATACCAGCCTGATACTTTGAATCAGAGTATATATTTTCCATAGCCTTTTCATATATACTGTCCTCCAAAATCTTAGAACTTAGTTTGAGCTATATTCTGTAATGAGAGATTAAAAATGGCCCCATGCTCTTCAGTTCTTTTGCAGCTGAGTGTTATCTGATGGCAGGAATCAGTTTATTCCTACTTAAATGCTGAGTTTAAACTTCCTGTTCAGTCAAATGGCATCAGGTTGATAGAGTGTGTGTAAAAATAGTTTGTCCTGCAAAATCAGCAGTGAAGATAAAATCAGCAATAAAGGAAAAAATACTAGACTGTCAGAGCCCATGATTACTAATGGGGAAAAACATTGTAGTATTAGCTGACAGTTTAGCTGGATTAATCTATGGTATTGGAACCTCACACTTTTGCAGTTGTACACCAACACTTCAATGAGGAGAACCAAAAACATCCCTCGTACTTAATGGAGCAGCACCTGAAGTGCAACAGTATAGAAAGTAACAGGATGTCTTTCGTGTGGAAGAAGGAAAGTTTGAACTCTTGTGCTTTTTTTATACTACTTTGCTTTGGAACAACAAAAAACGTGCTATGAAAATAGGGTATCACCTATATTTGGGGTTGCAATAACGCATGTTTTTGCTGTTCTGTAACTGTTCCAGCAAATGTAGTTTACTCAGTAGCGAAGTCTTGCTCAGATGTGGTAGATCATTATAATGCCCTATGTAGTGCTGCAAGCTGAAATATAATACCTGTAGTAAAGAGAATCTGGAAAGGATGCTTGGCAACATAAATATAGGGGGTAAGGTGGAAATCTATCCATGTTGTTGGTGAAAAGTGTAGTTGGCAGCTGGAAAGAAAAAACCTGAAATTTAGGTGCTGCACGTACTTGTTTCCAGACATTTTGTGTTGAATGTAGTATCTGGCAGTGAAGGCTGGATTGGTGTTTGTGTTGTCTGGACCTACCTACATGTTACTACAGCTAAATAAACCTAGATGTGGGTTGAGCGCAGACACCGACAGACCCTGGAACAGTGTTGTCCATTCAGTTCATATACATCACTGGGTGGTTTTCATAAGAAGCTCTCACTTATTGAAAACAAGGTGTTTTCTCTCACTTCAGCAGGGATGATGATATTGAAGTACTTGCGGATGAAACCTCTGACACGGCTGAGGAGACATCTCCAGTGCGAGCTGTCAGCCGAACATCCAGGTTTGTAGACCAAGAGATTTTTGTACCATGTTACTGAGGAAGAACAAGGGGTATAAGAGAGTTGGAACAATGTTGGGAATGTTACTTAGGGTTTTTACTTGCCTTTAGCTGGAACACAGTTTAATACTTCCACCAGAGCAGTATGAAACTCATGTACTGTGTTTTAGATATGCTGTTTTTCCTTTGCTGTTTTAACTAAATTAGTGTCTGAAAAAATTGTGTTTAATCTTAAAATCAAAGTTTTAAAAAAAATAGACAACAACATGGGTATTACAGTGCCTGTTGTATTATGCCCCTGTTAGTATACAGGATATCAATGTGACTTTGCAAATAGCTGGGTTTTGGGATTTAGCTGAATTGCTGAAAATAATCTTCACCTAGATTAAATGCATCTTTTTCTTTCTGTAAAATAGCAGTGAGTGGAAAGTAAGAGGTAGCTGCACGAGAGCATAGATTGATTTGGTTGAAACTTCAGACTTGGCAGACTGTTATATCTAAAACCAGTAATTCAAAGGGTGGAGGTTGAGGGAAATTGAAGGAACTTCACTCACAGATTATGTTCTGAGTTTTAGTTACTGGTGACTTTTGAACTGAAGCCTGCCTTTGGTGTTTTCTGTCTTCGGACTGAGTCTGCAGAGGGGGGAGTCTTTCCAGAGACTTGTTGCTATGAAATGTGTTTGTATTGATCTTTTATGTGGAGAAGCTATTCACAAGGTTTAAACCTGTCCTCCCCTCCTTCAGTAAGCGACTCTCCCAGCCAGCTGGAGGCCTTCTGGACTCTATCACTAATATCTTTGGGTAGGTTAGAACACTTTCACCTCTTTGTTTTGTATATTGGTTTCAGTGTACACCAAAATCTTGGTGATGCAGGGAATACGAACAAATAATTTTAGCCTTTCTTCTAGCTTCTGCCTTTCTTTTTTTTTCTTTTTTTGTTCTCCTCAACTTCCTGTTTCTTCCATCTTGCCGTGTGCTGACCTCTGACCTTTCCCTCCAGTCTGTCTGAGTCTCCCCTTTTGGGACATCAATCTTCTGATGCTGCCAGGTGAAAACATTATCCGCTCTTAGTCCAGCATGTGAATGTATTCCACTGAAGTAACATGGAACCCAGCTGCGTTATCTTGATTAGTTTTCAGATGTTGGTAACACTGGCTAAAACTATCTATAGTTAGAGAGCCAACAAGCCCATCTTTGTGGACAGAATACATGGGGTTTGCTCTTACTTTCCACTGCACTTTGCTCCTTTAGTAGGGTTATTTAAAATAAGTTGTTGGGTTCTGTGGTTAGTATCCAGAATGGAGCCGGTCCTTCTAAGTTAAGCTCTGCATTAGGTGGATGGTCTTTGCTTAAATGGAGCATTTTGCTGCCTGGGATGTAGTGCTGCAACGGTGTTGAGTCTCCCTAAACATAACGATGGAGCTGCAGACTCTCCAGCTGAACTCAGCTGCAGTCATTCCCATATTTATCTTTCCTATTAAAAAAAGACTGCTCCAAAATGAGGTCAGTAATCAGTTCAGGTAACTTATCTGGTATACTATGAAATATCTAAAGCCACAAGTGGATATAGTGTTATATGATAAATGTAAGTTTTTGAAAGATGGGATAAGAGAAAGTTAAAAAAAACCTCCTTCCCCCAATTTTTAATCACTGTACAGAGTAGTTAAATGACAGGTACAGATCTGGATGAATTCAAGAGAAGCAGCATTCACTTCTTGTTTTAAAATATTTGTACTTTGTTTCATCTCAGGAGACGTTCTTTGTCCTCGTTCCCTGCTCCCCAGGATAACATAGAGCCTCATCCAGGTGCCAGTAAAGAAGTGAGAGTGCCCACTACTGCCATATGTGTCTTCGTAAGTGTAGAAGGAATTCTCAGTTTTACCATTCCTTTTGCTGTCTTTGGAGGAAGTGAATTGTATCTGTGTGGGAACCGATTTCCTAACACTTTCTGTTAACATCACCAAACAAGAAGGAATTCTTCATTTGCTAGCGTAGTTCATCCCACTTAATTCTTAGCCCAAATGCTTCTCACCAATGTGCTTGATGTCTGTCTTACTGAGGTCAATGATGACTAGTAAAAGGTCTGAGGGCACAGGGGAATTGCACTCCATTACCCTCTTGGCTCCCAGCAGTCCCTATTCTGTCATGCCATAGTAGAGCTCTGACTGAGGAAGAGATTGCTGACAGTTTGGGATTAATTCAGTTCCAGTTCTCCACAGTGAAGGGAGTTGTGGCACTGAATGTCATCCAACAGAACTGGTTAAGAGGAGCTGGTGGTAGTGGGGTGTTTTCATTTGTTGTGTGTGATCTAAAGTTTTCAAGCTGAGACCTCCTTTATAAATTTCTGTGAAGGGCATTGCTTTTTGAATGAAAGATATTGTGGTAAATTGTCTTGTAATGCAGCTACTTGTTTTAACATTCCACTTCAGCATTCTCAGGCACTCTGATGCAGCTACTTGTTCTAACATTCCACTTCAGCGTTCTCAGGCACTCTGATTCTGGATATGGGTATTTCATGGATATGAAATTACTTGATTTTTTTTTTAATCCAGAGTAATAGAGAGGCTCACTGCAGTATGGAGACTTGTGTATTCTTAGCCTGCCCTGTTACCATCTTCTCTAGTGGCAGTCATGGGGTGGAGGGAGTAGCAATGTTACCTTAAGTGAGAGCAGGGTCATAATTCAATTGATAGCCTGGAGCTGGCTTGAATAGGGAGCATCAGAGGAGGTGTTCATGGCTTCAGTATGTGTTGCAACCTCTGTCCTCCTCTGGCTATATACAGCAAGTACAGTTACTACAGATGTAAATCCTGGCTAATTTAATCATAAAAGGTATTACAAAGCTATTTATGTGAGGTTTTCAAGAACCATGTGAAAGGTTATGTTGTTTTCACCTTTCTCTTGATTTTCTGTGATGTCATCTGAACTTCCAAGAGCAGTGCAGCCTGACTTCCCCACATGGAGGGGCAAACCACAGTAGACTATGCTGACCCCTAGTCTGTCCCATTCCAATTCCCCATCTTGCAGCAGGAGTAGGAACAGCTGTAGTAGAAAGTCTGTCAGACTGTGGCAGTAGAGAGGTGATGCGTAGTTAGCACTGCAATATTAGAAGGAAAATGTCACAGCTCATTTCATGGGAATCCATATGTTCCTTTTGGAGATGATCTGTGTTATGTTTTAGCTCCTGTGTTTGGAGCCCAGGTGGAGTGTGAGGACATGTCTAGGTCCAGGAGAGCATTCCAGGAATGAATGCAAGGACTCTGTGCCAGAGGTTTGGCAGATACAGGGAACACACTGGCCTCACTTCTGGAGAGATGAGTAGAACAGGCTTGGGAAGGCAGAGAAGGTAGTCACTTCAGCTGTAATTCTTGGGTATAGTTTCCAGAGAAGACCTTTGACCAGTTTTGTTCTGAATGGCTCTTCTGCACTTGTAGAAAGATCAGATTTGAAGTGTGGTGACCCCTAAATATGAGCTGGCAGACCAAGTTCAAGCAACAAGTTTCCAGAAAAACTGTTTTTGAAAGCCCAGTTACTGAAAATACTTAAAAAGGAATGCAGCAAATGAATTAAGAATGTGGTACTGATACTGTGTGGGTAAGTAGTATAAAGCTGTAAAATTAACAGGGGGAAAAGAAGGAAGGAATCTTAAAATTCTCATAGGTTTTAAAAGGTTAAGAATCA
This sequence comes from Astur gentilis, assembly GCF_929443795.1. Taxonomy (NCBI): domain Eukaryota; kingdom Metazoa; phylum Chordata; class Aves; order Accipitriformes; family Accipitridae; genus Astur; species Astur gentilis. The sequence goes on from NC_064885.1 coordinate 17,072,026, forward strand.
CTACTAAGTGGCCAACTCAAGCTTCAAAAATTAAGCTGTGAGAAAGCAGGGGTGCCACTGCACCTGCAGATAGGAACCACAGCTTAAGCCTAAGTTCTCTGTGACAGAAGGTGCTGTCACAACTGTGCTGGTACTACTTAATCACCAAAGTAGCATTATCACCAATAAACTAAATGAATGGAATTAACCTGTTATGCTGATTTCTAGCAGACTTTCCTAACTCAAGCCTGACTTGAGTGTTCTGTGGTTGCATGAACTGATTGGATCATGTTCCATGGCTTGCTGTAGATGGAGAAATGAAAAGTTAGTTTCCTTCTGCAACATATCGCCTGTTACTACTTTCTGTCCTTAATTTTTTTGCTGGGGTAACTTAAAAGCCTTACCTTATAAAGCCTAAACTCATAAAGCATAAGGCTTCTGGCAGTTTATTATCACTGTTGAGTCCTTGCTAGTGTTTTTCTTTATGTGCTTTTGGTTTTCCTTTAGATAAGGATCAGCCTTTTTGCTCTGTTTGTATACTGTCAACCATAGTAGAGTTTCAGTCCATGGCTTTGTTTCCTATGTATTGCCGAAAGATCAACAGCTGTGGTTCTGTATAACCTTTAAGTTCTGTAGCTTTCTAATGTGTGGGTGTTTTGGGTCTATGCTAATTCTGTTTTGGGTGGCTGTTCTGTTCCTCCCACTCTTCAGGATGCACATGATGGGGAGGTGAATGCAGTGCAGTTCAGCCCTGGCTCCCGGTTACTAGCAACAGGAGGCATGGACCGCAGGGTTAAGCTCTGGGAAGTCTTGGGAGGTAAACTCTTTTGCTTTGGGGTATGGTGGGATGCTAAACAAACTCATAGTTCACTTTGTGTCAGCTTCTGTTCTAATCTGTTGATTAAGTTTTGTTTGTCTGTCTTTGTGCAGATAGGTGTGAGCCCAAAGGTTCCCTCTCTGGTAGTAATGCTGGGATTACAAGCATAGAATTTGATAGTGCTGTGAGTATCTGCAATATCCACTGTTTGTGATTGGGAATAAATTAAATGAATTCTGTTGTGCAATGCTATCAATTTCCATTCTAACACTTTGAGAAGTTACCCAAGAAATGAGTTAACGTAGTTATGAAAGTAACTGCAAATAGTTAAAAATTGTACAAAAGATCTTTATCTGATATGCTGCAGTCTGTAATTCACATCTTTGCTTTACAGTTCAGAAAATATGCAGCTCAGACATTGGCTGTTATGGGCTATTATGATAAAGTGACAATAAATACACTATGCTTTGTGTAAAGTAAAAAATTAGTCTTCAGCTTCCCACTAAAGCTGGCATAACAGCACGAAAGAAGCAAATACACTGAGGCTTTATTTCTCTGAAGTTTATTTCTATAAGTGCTCTGCTGAGGTCTGTGATGAGTAGTAAAAGGTCTGATTATCGTAAGACTTGCACTTCCATGACCTTTTCTCCCAGCAGTTTCTCACCAGTCATAGCACTGTAATGGTGTGGCTGGCAGATTGTTTGCTGACAGCTTGTGATGTATTCGGTTCATGTTAACCTGAAGTATTGGAAATGTGACTGGGGTCAGCATCCAACAGTCATACTTGAAGGAGTTTGGGGTCTTGGATTGTTATAACTGGACACGTGATCTGACTTTTCTGCTGAGACCTCTTCCATAACACAATGGTTTACTGCATAGACAGTAGACTAAAGCTGACATCATTTGTTCCATTTGGTGATTCTGTGTGCTAAACTTCGTTGATACATGCCCAAAAGGATCCTTCCTTTGGACATTGAGCAGCTCATTAGAGGTTTGCTGGCACTGTTAATCTGCAGGAGAAACTACTTCTGATTTTTGACAAGCTGCTTGAAAACATCTGAGGTGAGAACTGCCTGAGGTGAAATGCTAATGGGCTTTAAGGATTCAGGAAAGTCTTTTGGGATGGGCAGGAGTGCAAGCATGAATCTTGTGGTGTCCATTCTCCATCATGGATGACTTGGAAGAGCCCTAAGCCTAAAGCTATGAACAAGTCAATTGATCTCTCCTTGGACAGATTTAGTTTTTTTAATCTTAATTTAAAATGTTAGATTTGTAATGAAAATTGCAAAAATTGGGCTAATTCCACTCTGAGGCTGATCTAAGCAGTAGGGGTAGATGATGCAGGGCTTTTTCACTGTGAAAAATCAAAAAAGAGGAAAAAAACCTGCAATAGATGAGGGTGAACTGGAACCTGTTTCCTCACTGCAGCAGAAGGGAAAGGAGAATGTCCTTTCTGGTCTGGTTATTGTTGTTCCTTTTATCTGTAGTCATGATTCTACAAATCACTGTCACATTTTGAGAAGAAAAAGCTATAGCCTTTTGAAAGTTTTTACTCTAGCTTTCTTTAGTAGTATATGCTACTGTGGTTTTGGTTTTGTTCTGTTTTTGCCCTTGGCAATATAGCGCTAATATGGTTTTAATGATTTATTGGAAATACTTTGGAGTTTAATTTGCATAATGACTTGCAGAAGTACTTTTAAATTAACCTTGTGTTCACAGGGTTCTTACCTCTTAGCAGCTTCAAATGACTTTGCCAGCAGAATCTGGACAGTTGATGACAATCGATTACGGGTGAGTTTCTTGAAGGCAAAGCAGTGCTCAGGCTATTTCTGTCTTGCATTTCCAGTTTTGTCTAATAGGGACATGGCAATTTTGCAAGTTGGGCATTTACAGAAACTTTGAATAATTCTTTTTGTTAACAGGATCTTTATTTTCTTAAGGGTCTTCACAGCAAGACCTAAAATACAGTATTAGTCTCTGCACAACCTGCAGGAAGCTCCAGTTACTGCATATTTTCACACTACAGCCCCCCTACTAGCAAAACCTTACCATGTAACCTAATACACTTTTGTGGCCCTCCTCTATGGAAATTTAAATGCTTCTTACAGTTTATAGAGAACCACTTCAATGTTTTAGCCTCAGAGAGGACTGCTGACAAAGGGTTTGCAGAAGACAAAGACGGATTTTTTGTTTTAAGTCAGAAGCAGCATACTTGAAAAGGAGTATGCCTATCTTTGCCTGTCTGTTAAAGGCAGCAAGCCTAAAAGTGCTTGACTTTATTCTCAATGTCTTTTGAAAGATTCCTCCTCTCCTCCCAACTCCTTTGTACTCACGTTCTCCTCCAACACTTAGCTCTAGTTCAAAGAAGGATTCACCTTTGACCAAAAGAAAAGTTTCTTTTCAGCTTTCTAAGAGGGTTTTTTATTGATTAATTTTTTTTCCTTAACTTTTAATTTTAGGAAGATATACTTTAGTGTTCTAAATCTTCTGACATTTCACATGTCAGTTACAACCTACAGTTGCATTATAATTTACTGGGTAGTTTTCACTGTGGAGATGGGAGGTGTCATTTGGGAAAGTGAAGAATTCTGCAGCTTCTGTTTGGTTGCAAAACATACTATTAGATGTGAATTATAGTGAATAAAAGTTTGGCAGACTATAGATTACACAGTACAAAAAGTTAGTTATCCCTACAAACATCCACCTGACTTTACAGTATCTTCCTGTAATTTTTTGGTGTCCTTGGTGACTACCAGCTTTTGGCGAGTCCATTCACTGTAAAATAGTGCGTTCTTTGTTTCGAGTGTGTATGGTATGGATTTGTCATGGCTTGCACATGAGCAGGAGGCAGTGACACTGAAATCATGGTAAACAAACTCCCTACTTAAATGTAAATATCTGTACATATTGACTGTGCAGCAAGAGCAGGAGACATGCAGAGTGAAAGTTTAGATCCTTTCTGGAGTTTGTGTCCTTTCTTAAGATGAAGTGGTCTTTATGGGGTGATTAATTCTTTCAGAGTTTTGTGTTGTGTATCAGGTTTGTTTTTTTCCAAACTTTGCTCCTGTTCCTTTCCATTCTTAAGGGTTTTTCTTTTGTATTTCACAAGCCCAGATTGCTTGTGTAATTGGATAGTCCTTTGAGTATTTTTAAAAAATCTAACTATATACCAAAGATTTCTCTCTTGTTTTTCAGTCATGCATTATCTATTTTGTGATTTAGTATGTAAATATTCAGTAATTTGAAGTGAAGGTGGTTCGTGTTCTTAGCCCCACAAAGCCTACCCCTGCAGTTACAGAAACTGCTGCATGGAGTTTTTCTGAAATCTCTGGTGGGCTCAGCTTTCAAGCTTGAAGATGTAATAACAGTTGAGACTAGATAACCTGTTGTATCCTTGAAAGAAGCTGATTATAACAAGTTGAAGGCACAATTTCCATTTTCAGCATGCTTTGACCCCTTGTCCTCATAGGTCCTGCAGGGCTGTGTTGCAGTTACCATCTGTCCATGAAATGTAGGTGTACAGAGTGTTGAAGAGAGCTCACCGGTTCCCGGAGTAGCTAGAGAAACTGTAGCCAAAGGTGACCTGTGTCTCCTAGCTTCAGGGTGAACTCTGTGGTACTTAACACTCCTGCTCAGTGTTAATCTCTGTTTAATTAGGGTTTTTTCCTCCAAGCAATGCAGTAGACATGCAAATTATGATTTAAGATTGTCTTTGAGTTGTTAAATAGCAGAACTAGTAAGCTATGAGGAAAGGGAGCAAGTGGAACTGCAATTTTACCATGTAAATCTCTTGTCCTCAGCACACCCTGACTGGGCACAGTGGTAAAGTTCTGTCAGCCAAGTTCTTGCTGGACAATGCACGCATTGTTTCGGGAAGTCATGACCGGACTCTCAAGCTCTGGGACCTGCGCAGCAAAGTTTGTAAGGAAACCTAACTTCTGTGTTTCATCCATGTTCTGTGCTTCTACTGAATGTAAATGGAAGTCTGACATCAGCCAGGTTATTTTATCTTCTTGCTAATCTAAAAAAAGCAAAAACTAGCAGCTCTGCCATCTTCTGTTGTTATTCAAGTAATTGGATTCTTTCTGCCTGTTACCTGAAATAAGAATAAGAGATCATGTGTATGCAGGAAGCACTGTTAATGCTATTACATTAACAGCAGCTGTGTTCTGTGAGTGTTCTTTGTTTACCAGTCTGGGGGTTTGTCTTCCAATAAAAACTTGGAGTCAGGTCAGAGTTTTTAACCCTGAGGTGCATGGAAATGTCTCTTGGAAATGTACCAAAAACTTCAACATCTCAAATGCAGGAAATGCTAGGATCCAGATTTTTCTTTGGGAAAAACCCCTCATTTCCTTGGCTTTTTTCTTACTGATGGCTCTTAAACCTGCTTGCGTGGAGAGAGAAGTCGAGATTCAAGGTTAGCTTGATACCTGGACTGCAAGCATAGGTCAAGGAGACAGTTTCATGTTGTTTAACAGTAGCAAATTATAGCTGTCTAAATACCAAGTGGAAATAAAGCAGCTGTCATGGGAACATTTAAAGGGATATTAGCCACAGCAAAGGAGATTGAGAAGGGCAGAGAGGTTGTTGAAGGCTTAAGTCAGGATTATTCTAAGACAAAGTTTCTGCCCTGTGGCACTCCTTGGACACTGCTCTGTGTGGCCACTATGTTTGTGTGTGGTATAGTGATTATTTTCTGTCTCTGTTTTCATCAGTTTTTACAGTAAAACTTTTGGTGTGTCACCATTGTTTTATCCTTTTTAGGTATAAAAACAGTGTTTGCAGGATCTAGCTGCAATGACATCGTATGTACTGAGCAATGTGTAATGAGTGGACATTTTGATAAGAAAATTCGTTTCTGGGACATCAGGTAAAACTATTTGAGAGCTTATAGTGTAGGAATGGTTATGGGATTGCTGTCCGAGTATAATCTGAACTAGGGAACTCTTCTTCCTGAGCTGGGAAGCTAATAAGACTGTTTTAAGAGTTGCAGAAGGCCATTGAAAGAGACTTTTGTTACTACTTTTATTACTGTTTGCTGGTTTAGGTTTGGGATTTTTTTATTTTGGGGATGCTGTTTCTTTTCTGAAAAGGCAGTCTGCTTTCTTGTAAGTGTTGCACATTGGTCAGTACTTGCCATTCTAGGTGTTACTTAGTTGTTCAGAGGGTGGGATTGGGAAGAAAGTAGTATCTAACTATTGGCTGGAAATGTTTTCTGCAAAGTGAGCTCTAGCTTGGGAAAGAATCAAAGTGTGAGGATAAACCAGTAATCCTTTTCCTCCTCTTCTTCCACATTGGGACAAGTCAGTTTTGATGCAGTGGTTTGGCTCTGGACCCTTTTTTCTTTCTCTTTTTTTTTCTTCTTTGTCTTTAGGACTGAAAGCATAGTAAAAGAACTGGAGCTGCTTGGCAGAATCACAGCTCTGGACCTGAACTCAGAGCGAACAGAGCTTTTGACCTGTTCCCGTGATGATCTGCTAAAGATCATTGATCTGCGGGTTAGTGCTGTCAAGCAGACATTCAGGTGAGTCTGTTCTCCACAAGAACATTATGAATTTCAGAACTTTGGATTGCAGATTGCATTGGAGTCCTTTTTCAGTATCTCCATGGAGAGGGCAGTTTCCTAACTTTTTTTCTACATGGGTAGTAAAATTCTGTAGTGGCTAACAGCAAAGATCTGCTCTGGTGGATCTTTTCAATTACCTCTTTAAAGAAGATAGCTTGGCTTAGAAGCCTTTGGCCTAAAGGAAATAATTTCTTCAGATGCGACTGAGGTGAGGGTGTATGAGAAATGCAAATTGTGATAAAGGGAAACTGGAGCTTATTCTGAACTATGTAGAAATCCTTACCATGATCTTTAGGGAGAACCTGGAAGCCCATCTTCATATAAATGACTTTTACAATTATCTGATTCTAACTTTTCAGTGCCCAGGGATTCAAATGTGGCTCTGACTGGACGAGAGTTGTGTTCAGGTAAGGTCAGATATAAGCAAGATGTTTGATAAATCTTTCCCCAGCAAAAGTGAGTGATTTCTGATGCTTGGCTGCATTGTCCCAGTTTACAGCTAGAAAAACTGGGGCAGAGTTTGTGATCTGCCCAAGGTTACCTCTTAGTCAAGATGGACTATATCTGTAGATGTTGATCCAGTGTCTTAGAAACTTTCTGATTTCAAAGTGCTTTCACCTCTTAGTGTTAGCAGCTGGTAACACACAACTGTTAAAAGATTATTTAATGCCAGGTTGCTTGCTTATGGAGTTGCAGGTGGAATGTTGATATATGCTGATAAATTTCTGAACTTGCAAATTGTACGCTGCCTTCTGTACCTTCTCTGATCTCGTAGCCCTGACGGTAACTATGTGGCTGCTGGTTCAGCTGATGGGGCCCTCTATATTTGGAATGTGCTCACTGGGAAATTGGAGAGGACACTTGCAAAGCATCACAGGTGAGGGGAAGCTGGCCATACAATGCAAAGCAGGGATCTGGGTTGTGAATCTTGCTGAGCTATGAAAGAACTGTAGTTGCACAGCTTTGCAACTTAGATTGGTGTGTGAGAATTTTTAATACGCAGAGTCTTTGTGGATTCATGGCGGTATTCTCTCAATTGAATTAAGGTTAGGTTTGTTATTGTTCAGCTTAAATTGAGATATGATTCTAATAAAATATGTTTAATATATTCTGAAGAAACTGTATCTCTTAGGCTTATTAAAAGCCTGAATTTCTTGAGAGCTGAGAAAGTGCTTTTGCTTGGATAGTCAGAGTACTATAATGTTTCATTCCAGTGTTAAGTGCTGTTGTGGAATTCAGCTTTTTTGTAAACTTACACCTGGCTTCCATTTCAGTTCTTCTATCAATGCAGTCGCGTGGTCACCAGCGGGTGCCCATGTGGTCAGTGTGGACAAAGGAAACAAGGCTGTCCTGTGGTCTGAATTTTGACTGGATGGAGGGTGAAAGGCAGAGCGTCCAGCGCCTCTGTGTATGGTGGTGCTGGTCCATGGCTGAACAGAATGGAGACCCGAGCCCAGATCCATCCTGAGTTGGGATATTAACAAGCACATGGGCTTCACTTGCCAGAGGAAAGTTCCAAAGCAATGGAGAAGGAGTCTGAATCAGAGACTTCTTATGGCTGTAACTGCACTGTGGCACTCGGACTCAGCAAGGGATTAGCTGTTATGGATGGAGAATGCTACCTAGTCATGCCTTCATATGCAGTATCTATGCGCCAAGTGGAACTGAAGATTCTAGCGGGATTCCTCACCAGACAGCTGTGCCAAATACCCTGTCACACAAATGTATCTACAGCACTTCTGAGTTGGAAATGTTGGAAAGAAGTTACTGTGTATGCTGACTTAATACATGTCCTGTCTCCTGTGTTCTGTTCTTGTGGCCTAGTTCAGGCAGGGGGTGAGAAGATCCTGAAATGTGGACAGTTCCTAGGCAGTCTGAAGTGTTGGAACAGCTTTTAAAGGGTGTCTCCTGTGGCTCTGGCAGCTCTGCCTTTGAGTTATCAGCTCAGTTCAGATCTGCTCTGATCCTGACACAGGTTCTCCAACACTGTCATGTGAACTCTTTGTATCAGTTTCACCTGTTCTTAAGGCAATGGCCTGTTCTTCAGGACTTCTGCACCCTTTTGTTAAAATGTCCTTCAACAGCTTGGGTATCGCAAAACAGGAGATTTTAAATCTTTTTACTCCATGGGCAGTTTGGTTACTGGATGTGAGGAGAGAAAAGTTCAACTTACGCTGTGCTGCTGTGATAAGGAATGTAGTCATACTGTGACTTCAGTACCAGAGTATAGATGTTTGGTCCTTTTTTCTGTTCATCCGTCCTGTCCTGGCGGCTGTCAGTAGAACACAGGGGAGCAGTGGGGTTAAATCCCAAATCCATTGTTTTGGTGCTGGCAGTTCCAGGCCACTTGCTCCCTTCTCAAGCACATGTGCAATATTCCTGTTTGCGCTGGAGCCTTCTTTGTGTTACGGAGCAGTGTCTTGGCTCTGTCCCTCTATAAGCATACAGAACCATGGTGTGGCTGGCTGTGAGTGACTTGGCATAATTTTATACAGCCAAACCTTTCCACATCATCTGGGCCTCAAGACAAGCCACCAGCGTTTTATTGCCTTTTTATTTGCACTTTATTTTCTTCTTTCCTGATAGTGTTTTACTAAGGAGGTATGTTCTTTGGAGGGGCTGGATTAGGGGGCAGCTGCTTTAACAGGCATCTCTCTAACCCAGCCTTTTGTTCAGACACTTTCTGCAGAGGGGAATTAGAGTATATGGGGCAAAGTTTTTATTTATTCAGCTGCCCATAAGAACTTGATTGTAAATAAACCTGTGTTCTGCTTTTAAAACCCCACAATGTTCTGAGTCATTTATTTGTGTGTTTGTGTGTGAGATCTTGTTCTGAATGAGCAAAGAGGGGAACCTGAAATGTGTTTTTGTGCTGTGTTTTCCTGATGAATTGTGGATTTCTGTTCAGCCGCATTGTGGGATTTGGCGTAGAATGGGAAAGAGGATAATGCTCTTAGCTTGAAGGTGGACATCCCGCAGATATAACCTGGTCTTGCCCTGTCTCAAGAATACTGCCTTGAGACTGAAGGAAGCCTTACCACATTGAACAAGTGCCTCTGTCCTTGAAAGGTTGATGTATTCTTGGATGTTTTGGATAAATTACTGAATTGAGGAAATTAGTATCTGTATTTCAGACACTGCTGAAAATAGTTTTTTTTCTGCTGTAATACTTTGACTGCTACCTATTAAGTTTTTAAGCCAGTAATAAGAGTTGCATGTCTCTTTAAAAACACAAAAACCTTGTCAAAGATAATGCTCTGGTTCCTACTTAAGAGTAAGGAAGCAAAGCCTTCAGCTGTTTAATGTACAAATTTCATACATAACTAAGAGCCATCACTGATTGCCCTCCTGTTCTCATAAGAAAAGCCTTCTGTGCAGCTCTTGGAAGTGAGAACTGTAGCAAAAAAGAAAAGATTCATGTTGGCATTCTCTTGCATTTAGAAAATGCTTCATACTTTTTCTTCTGCCTGTTGCTGTGGTGGAAGGTCCTTCTTGTAAAAGGCACCTACCAAGAGTCCAGGTGACCTTGGCTACTGCGGAAAAGCAGATCACTAAATGGCAAGTCAGCATGCTGAAAGATTAGTGGGAGATTAACATAATAAAAACTCTGCAGGCTCTGCTGAGGAGGATCAGAATAGGTTTATGATGTTTATAATTTAGGCTGCTATACTTGTGTTTTTCTACAACACAGACCTTACACGAAGGGCTTTGTTTTGCCTGTTGATACTGTTGTGAAGTAGGTTAATAATACTTGAGGACAATGGCTAGCTAGCCAAGACCTTAAGTATTTTGGATTAAAATTCCTCAGGACCAAGGTATGTAGGAAATTCTAGTGACCAATTTTAGCTTTTTCCTTGCTATGGTTTATAGCAAAATATAGTTTATAGTTTGTGCTATGCCCCCTTTACTGCTTCAACCTGCAGAGGGAAGAAAAGAAAACAAAGGTACCTGCTGTGCAGAGGTGGCTGTTGCGCTGTTCTCTGCTAAAGTTGGAGTTGCCCTTCAAGCAGTTCAGGGAGGGTGTGGGTGGGCATCTTTCTCTGGACATAAGGGTACATTAGGAAGCATGTGTTACGGAGAAGCTGCTTCCCAGCTCCCCTGGAGATGTTTGCAATAGTGCCATGTACCCATACCTCCTGGGCTCTCAGGAGTAGCAGGTATAACAGAAATGCTCATTCCTCTTTTGAAGGACTAATAATCCTGCAGTGGCAGCAGCACAAACTCTTAAGAAAACCAGCTCTCTCCTTTTTGCTTTTGCACTTGTGTGACTGAATAGTACATGTTGATTTTGTGGGTTAATTTCTGGGGTCTCTTCCCTACTTCCTATAACCAGTATCTGGCTTTCCTTCAGCAACATGGGCACATGTGGATTTCCATGTTTTAGGACTGCCTGGTTTGTATATGCCAGAGTTGATTAAACAGAGTAGTGATTAAGCTCTCCAAATAATCTATCTCTAGTTAATAAAATGTTGCTGGAATTTGGAAAACACTGAAAGAGCTGAGGATCACTGGTTCTGTGTTCATTTCTTGGAATAATTTGTGTACCCAGGCCACTATATTCAGGCAAATGTTGGTGATTGTTTGCAAAAAGCAAGCTTGATTTGCGACTGCAACATTGCCTGAGATGGAGGGTGTTGTTCAGGCTGGCAAGTGGAGAGGATATCACGTGCTCTATCTAATCAAACTAACAGATGCAGCCCAGAGGAAAGCTATAGCTGTTTGTGCAGCTTGCAAGCCAAAAATTACACATATTGTGCATAATATCAAGACCAAATTCTTGCGGGGGGGGGGGGGGGGGGGGGGGGAGAGGGTGCTATTCTTGGGACATTCATTAACAGAAAAGCTAAATTGACTAAAATCTGTGTTCTTGTGTCTTATATCTTGGATTATGTGCTTCACTCTAAATTAAGTAGGGGAGATGTACTAGCTAGCAACATGCTGTTTTGGATCAGCATGCCAATGGGATGTTGATGGAGCGATAATAGATAAACTGCTTAGTGATTATGAGAATAATACATGGTTCTCAATGCTTCATAGTCTTCCATAATGACCTCTATTTATAGAGACTTGGTTTGGTGTTTTATAAACTCCTTTTTACATAAATGGCTCTTGCCTGTTCAGCTTCTTATCAGGCTGGATGGCTTGCAACCCTGGGAAGGAGAAGATGGAGAAAGAGCTTTAGAATAAAGCCGCTTTCAGTAACCATCCTGTTCTATGTAAGTCTGTAGTCTACAAAGCATGTGAACATGACATTGTAGACCTCTTCATTGACGATCTGAGCTTCCTTACGTAATGCTTTATGTTGCTGACTTAACCACTTTCCAGTTGAATCTTAGCCCAGGTACAATATTTGCTCTTGGAGCGGGATTAATTCTTGAAATCCTGGATGGACGCAACTAGAGACGTGCTTTCAGATCCCCTACAAATTGTCTTCCTTGTTTGCTAAGAGGTTAGTGATTCCCTCTGGTAGATGCGAAGAAGTATAGGACACAGCTGTGTGGAGAATTCATCTTTCTTCAGTAGTTTAGCAGTTCACGTCTTTGTCCTGTCGCAGCTCCTGTGGCGCTTGGAACACAGCAAGGTATTTAATGTTATTTGCTGGTTTGTTTATTTGTGTCTACAGCATGATTAGGGTATCTGTTCAGCAGCAAATACTATTCTGGACTTGGAAAACCTACCTATACTTATAAACATAGAAGTTCTTAATATGTGTAAAGTCTGTCTGTAATCTCTACCTTATATTTTTTTCCAGTTTTCTAAGGGAGGCATTTCCTTTTTCTACAGTTTGTTGTGTCCAAATAGGCCCTAGAAACTGTTTCTACTCTTGAAACAGTTTCAAAATGGGAAAGAGCAGAAAAATAGAATAGAAGCAAACTCCAAGGATGGTCATACAGTGTCAGACCAATGGTCTGTCTAACACAGTATATTCAGTCACGCAGGTCCAATAGGGAGAAGCGTAAGAATAGGGCATGTGTAGCATCGTCCTTTCCTGATGCTGCTACTCAGCTTCAGAGTCTTACAGGGTTAAGGTTGTGCCTGGATCATCCTGTCCAACATCTGCCAAAAGCCCTTTCCCTGTGAACACATCTAATCCTGTGAATCAATCTGTACTGGTGATTTCCAGAGCCTTCTGCAGCAACGTACCGTACTCTTGCGTCTTGTGTCATGTGGGGAAGTGCTTCCCTTTATTTTCAATTTGCTGTCTGATCGCTTAAGTGGATGCTGCTATCTTACAACAAAGCGAAAAACTAATCTCTCTGCTTTGTGCCACTGAGGTTTTCTGGACCATCTCTCTGGATATCTCTTGTGTCCTCTTCCCCCCCCCCCCCCCCCCCCCCCCCAAAGAATCTTACTCTATTTTTTCATTGGGTACAATCTGTTCCTTACCTCTGGTTATACATGTTACTTTTCTGGGCAGGTAGCTGGACTGTTATATTCTTAAAGTCCATTCTGTTTTGAGTTCAGTGATACCCTGCAAGTAATGGATTGCATTTGGTTCTGATTTAGGAAAATACAGTAGGACCAATGAGTTCTCCTTTTGGGTTTGGTCTGACTCGTACCAATACATACCACCTTTGTAGGTCTTAGATTGAGCATGCTGTATCCAAGATGTGGATATGTGAGGGGTTCTGAAATGGCATAAATGGCATTCTCTGTTGTGTTCCTAATAACTTCTCTACTTATGTCAAGACATTTTTCTAAAGCAATACCGACTATAATTATGCATGTCAGACTATAATTGTGTTTTCTTTGAGTGCAATACGTTTCACTTACCATTATAGAATATATGGTATTTCATCACCTATCCAGTCTGTATCATGAAGCACTCCTCCAGCTTAACATAGCTTTATTTTTGGGAATCCAGAATAGCTTTGTGTCTGTGGGCAGGCTTTTCACTCCTTATCTAGGCTTCTTTCCATTCATTCCAGGATATGCTCAATAGCAAATGTCCCAGGACAGATGGCACTGCGCTGTTGTATACTTGCAATGGTAAAAAAAAAACCACAAACAAAATAAAACCAAAAAAAATGTCCAAAGCAATCCAAACCCTGAAAGTAGCCAAAACCCATATGTATTGATATTCTTTATTTCCTATATTTTATCCTATTATTAATGAGTGAAATGATCTTCCTTCTTATCTCATGACAATTTAGAGCTTCTGAAGACAAATCTTGAGGTACTTTTTGAAAATCTAAGTACCTTGTCTTTATCAGATTATCTTTATCTGTACTTTTATAGATTTCTTCACAAAGTACTCTCTACAAAGATCTGCAAAGACCAAGCTATCCCTTCCCCTCCAGATTTTTTTATTAGTCTACTAAATTTTTAATATGAATTAAAAATGAGTTCTTGGTCTTTTGTAATGTTTCTGAAGAGCTGTTTTTAAATAGATTTTTTTAAATGAGGAACTGCTAAAATGAAAAGAAACCCACCTTCTGTGCTGCGCCCAAGTATCTATTGAAATAGTCTTTGATAAACTATACATGGGAATAGAGTGCTTTACCTACCAAGTATAATTCTGCATTTATCTCGTCCACCTATTTTTTTCTGACATCTTTCCCAGGACGTTTTGGGGCAGAAAAGCTTCATTCACCCACAGTCACATACCCATCTTTGACCATGAGTTGCCCTGAGTCTCAAAAGACGGGGACGAGTGGGAAGAATGCTAGTTCTCCTCATAAACAAGTTGTCTTCAAAAAAAGCACCCGTGACAAAGCTGTAAGTACCATAATAATGGCTTTATATAGATATGAGTTTTACTTGTAGTCAGACTGGAGACTTACTAGAAAGCTCCTTCTGGTCCCGGTTTGTTTTTTTTTCTGAAGAAGGACCATGAACTGTATTTGGCACTAAGTTTGAGATGATGTAAAAAGAGTTTATAGGGCAAGCTTCTTGTATGTTATAATACAAGAGGAAGGCAACTTGTCTCTCTCTCCTCCTGGGTTGTATTCCTGCTGGTAAATGTTTAAAACAAAGCTGATTCATTGTCTTTCCAACCTGATGGCACCAAAAATTTTTGAATCTCTAGTTCTTTGTCCTATGCACAAATTTTTATGTTGTACTTCTGGGAGCTGGTCTACATCAGGTCCTCAATTCTGATGTCCGGAAGCATGTGAATAATCCTCTTGAGTCTGGTGGGGATTGCATGTTTGCTGGAAAAAAAATAAATGTTCCATTTAAAATTGAATTGTTCTGATATCTACAAGACTTGTAGCTCTCTGTTGTGTTTGTGTGTGTCCCCAACGTACAACCATCAACACTTTGTAGTTCAACCATGGCTGTCATCTCCCTACAGCTGACTATCTACCTGGGAAAGCGGGACTTCATTGACAACATAGGGAATGTGGAACCTGTAGGTAAGTCCACAAGGATTTGTGCTGCCCTTCCTGCTCTCTCAACCCTGATTATCCTCTGTTAATCTTTTTTATTTTTTCTTTTCTTTCAGATGGTGTTGTATTGGTGGATCCTGCGATTATCAAGGGGAAAAAAGGTTTGAGGTTTTATGCAACACATGTTTCAGAGATTTAGTCCTCTTTTGAAGTGAGATGCTGATATAGAAACTTTTTATTGTTTTAAGGGTACAAATGTAACTCTCTCCCCCACTGAATCAGCTTCAAGTAATGTATGTTCTTATATATGAAATGAATACTTACTGGGTTATACAACAGTGTTGAAATGGGTTTCCCTGACTCTATTTCACATCCCACCCTGGCTGCATTGTTAGCCTGCTGCATGCCTTACCTGTTATGTGCTTCTTTCCAGTGTATGTGTCCCTGACCTGTGCTTTCCGGTATGGCCAGGAAGACATTGATGTGATTGGCCTCACCTTCCGACGGGACCTGTTCTTCTCTAGGGTCCAAGTGTACCCACCTGCTGACAAGCCAGAGTCTCTCTCCCACTTGCAGGAATCTCTGCTAAAGAAGCTGGGGAAAAATGCTTATCCCTTTTTCTTTACAGTAAGTATCTCATAAAAACCTCTGACCCTCTTCTCCTTACCTGTCATTACCAGGCTGCTGAGATGACTCGGTGATGGACTGCAGACAGGGATTAATAGTGAATTTATATTACGTAAAGTTCCAATTTTGAGTGATGGGCAATGTGCCAATTTTTTTTCTTACCATCCTAAGTAAAGTGCAAGAAGAGTCTAACTGCATGTGAAAAGTGCTTTCCTTGAAAAGGCAAGGAAACATGCAATGGCTTTATGCTAGCAACAGCCCCATATATCCTTGTCTTCCCCATTCCTGAGGGACTGGAATACTTTATACCATTGTCCCAGGGCTCACAGAGGAAGTGCCAAATCCTTTCTCTTTAAAAATTTTATGGATCAAACAAGTAGATGAAAAGCTCTTTACCAGATGTTGTCAACAAGTAACAGCTCATTGCCAAATTCTGATTCTGACAGGATATGCTTCCAGTACTGTCAGTGACATGTCTGCCTTTGCATTCCCTAGGAAGATCCAGGTTTGAAAACCACATGCTCTGATATAGCAACAAATAAGTCTTTGAATGATTCTGCTAAATGAGCTAGTACCTGCCATAATGTTATTAACCACTCAGATACAGTCTAGTGATCTTCAAACTGCTGGACTCTCTAATGGGGTGTTAGCACTTGGTCACCATGAGCTACTCTGCAGCCTTCCCCGTTGATGTCTGGAGTGCCTGGCCCTGCCCAGGCCAGGAGCGAATGGATACTGGCTGGTGGCTGGCTGGCCTTCGTGGCCTTAGTTGTGTTTCTGACAGAGACGCTTTGCTCAAACTTCAAGCCTACGTGAACAGTGAATAATGCTGCTGAGAGCTGTATTGATTATTTTGGATGAGGAGACAGTTGTTGCAGCTTCTACTCTAAGTGGTGCCTCTAGGGCTCTGTTTGATTTTTAGAGCAGGTGCTTCATGTGCCTGGACTTTTTTTACTTTTTCCCTCTCTATCTTCCCCATCCCCTCCCCCCAGCCCCCTTAGCTATTAAAATATTTTTGGAAGAGAGGTACTTCTTCATGCAAGGCAAGATAAAGCTCAGTATATTAAGGCCTCTATCTTAGCCAGAACTTCAAAGGGTTACAGCATTACAGCCAGTGACCTGTTGTCTTCAGGACTGCTTTGTACCTTTTGTGAGCAATATGTTAACTAGGGTATCTGAGTAAAATTGCTTTGGGGTATTTTTCTCTTCTTCCTCCCATAGTTTCCAGATTACCTGCCTTGTTCAGTCTGTCTGCAGCCTGCACCTCGTGATGTTGATAAGGTGAGACCAACGGGACACTTGTGCTTATCATGCTTGAGGAAAGTCAGATGAAAAAGGTCATGTGAATTTATTTGGCTACCTTGAGAGTAGAATAAGGTGATACTGGATTTTACTGTGCTATGCCACAAATGTCAGGAACCTGACTTAAGAGCTACAAGTGTGTGTCACAGTGTTGGAATTTGTCCTCAGAATAAGAAAGGGAATCTAGTCAAATAGCAGCAAGACTACTAAATCTGCAATCCTTGTAGTTTCCTTAAGGGTACCACATGATTTATGGGTTGGCTGCACATAAAATGATTGCAGCTGTCAGGCTACATGAGAGAAAAGGAGACTGGGTGCCTAAAATCTCATAGATCGTTATAAATAGCATGTGTTAAGACCTGCTTCTGAATTAAAACAAATGCAGAGGAGGGCTGGCTTGCACATGTGTGTAAACAAAAACCCTGGAACAAAATTCACCAGATGAGATGTTCTGCAAGGTTTCTGACACCATTTAAAATATTCTTTTTATACTTAACTAGATGCTTCTCTGAACAGCAGAGCTAGACTAACAGCCGGGCAAGGTGAGATGCAGGTTGTAGAATCCAATGCAACAAGGATAAGCTGTGTTTTCTGCCAAGGAATGATATTCTAGCAAAAATTCCCATATTGCCCTGTAGAGTTATCTTGGACTCATACAGATGTCCCATGGTGGTATAAACCTGTTAAAGCAAAGGTCAGCTTGGCCTGATCACTCCCACTCCTTAGATGTTGGGAAAGAAGGTTGACCCTGAATCAGGCATTGACATTACAAAGCCAATTCAGAAATTCATTTCAGAAGCCCAAGGTGGACTGGACAGCTTTGCAGGCTGGTCAGTCTTATAATCTGTAGCATGCTGTGACTTCTACAGCACTGCTCTTATAGAAAGCCTTTTAGGAGTAGGGATGTCATCTATCAAAGGCTGGGAATTAAGCCTCGTTTATCAGAAGCAGCATGTAACAGGTGGATGCTGCCACACCAGTTGGCAGGGATCTCTATTACAATGGTAGGAAGCCAGAATAATTTGCAGTTGGCAGGAGTCTGCCAGTTTCTGGTGGACAGAAAGATATTTAAACATCTGCAGATGTTCTTGGTTTCTGACACTGGTTTCACAGCTGTCCTCTCTCTGGCAGAGCTGTGGGGTGGACTTTGAGGTGAAAGCTTTCTCAACAGACAATGTGGAAGAGAGAATTCATAAGAGGTAACAGAACATGTGTGTCTGTCTTCAGCTTTGCCCTTCCTAAAGGGGGTGGGTGGTCAAGTAATGCACCTTGGTTGCTTGTTCAGCTTTGCCCCACTTGTCAGTGGACTTGGGTGTAAGCACACATGAATGCAGAACTCCTGCCTCTGCCAAGCACAAAGTACCACCATGTTGTCCTCTGCTGCTTCCCAGGAACTCTGCACGTCTGCTGATCCGTAAGGTGCAATATGCTCCAGAAAAGCCAGGACCCCAACCTTGTGCGGAGACCACCTGGCAGTTCTTCATGTCCAACAAGCCGTTACACTTGAAAGCTTGCCTCAGTAAAGAGGTGAGGAGTTTACCCCAGGGCTGTGGACATCATAGTATTGGCATGTCAATATCCATTTTGCTGCCAAAAGCAGCTACTTTGTGTGTTACTCAGATGGTCCCAGCTGAGACTGACTTGTCACAGCACTCAAGGGCTCTAATGTAATTTTTGTCAGTAGCTACTGTCAGGGGAGGCTGAGACCCCATTACCAGATGCATTTGAGGCTAAATAAATCATTGAAGGAAGGGTCATGAATCACGGGGAAAGGTCACCTTGTGTTGTCTGGCCTCTGTGAAGAGATTTAATCTAGGGGGACTAGAGGGGTTTAGGGCTTAGGAGAAGCCTCCTGGCTGGATTTCTGAGCATCAGATTCCTTCTAGGTGTACTACCATGGTGAGCCCATTCCAGTCACTATCATTGTCAACAACAGCACGGAGAAAACAGTGAAGAAGATCAAAGTCCAAGGTACGTTTTTACTGTTGCTTGGGATTCTTTGAGGGCAAGATGACTGAATGGTGAGAGGACTGAAAGAGAGACAGAATTTAGTGCTTGCAAAAGCTTAAGTAGGGAGTTTGGGACAAGTCAGGAGTTTCTGTAAGAGCAGAGCAGAGCACCTTGTCTGCTGCTGTTTCTTTGCTGTTAATCAAGTGAAACACTGCAGCTTTTTTCCTGACTCTCATGGTCACTCTCATGGCTTAATTTCAGGCACCAGTATGTCCCCTCTACTAGTAAAGAGAAAGGGTCTGGCACCTGCAGGGGCAAGGCAGATGCTGTGGGGAAAAAATCCACCTCTTTCGGGAGGCCAGTGGGAAGGGCTTCCCTGTTAATGTGATGCTCTTGCTGACTGTGAATATGCCTAGGTTGCATACAACTTTGCCTGGGGTTTCAGAAACATCTGGTGATGTGAGAAACAGCCGCTTTGCCAGGAATGGTGTAATTCCTCCTGAGGAAGCTGAGGGCAGGGGCTGAGTTTCGAGGTGTTTCAGTACTGTGTGTTTATTTGTGACACCACATGTTTTTTTCATGTGGAAGATACTTTGAGAGCAAGGATGAGAAAGAGAAGAGAAGGCAGAGGTGGAACAAAATTTCTGAGGTTTTTACAAAACTTTATGGCAGAGAAGGCCAATTCAGTGCTGGTCTTGGGTGCACTGTCCAGTGATTCCCAAATATTTTTAGGCTGACATACTTCTGTCAGGCTTAAAAAGACCTTGGTCCCCAGATTCTCTCCTCATCAGGGTTTCAGTCAGAATTACCTTATGTTTTTTTCGGTGTTTTATTGGAGAATATACGCCATTTATTATCACAGTCTCTTGACTGCAGTCTGCTTGATGATGGTGTCTCCTGAATGCAAATGCATGGGCTATAGATATGCAGGAGATACCAGTGACCAGAGATAAAAGTGGACATGCTTAGAGAAGAAAGAGGGAGATCTTTATAATGGAAAGAGCAATCTCACAAGAGAAACTGTGGGTTACTGATTTTTTGTTGTCTCCAAATCAAGGCTGGGTGCCTTTCTGGGAAGATAGACTTTGGTCATTTGTGTGCTGTTGGTCTTTCTCCAGGCCAGGCTGTCTGACCTGGTGGTCCCTTTAGGCTCTAAATGGATGGGTTTTCCTGCTGTCCTCATCATGTCTTCCATTCCTGAGACTCAAGGGGCAGCTGTGTTTCTGATGTGTATGCACAACCGATTGTCTGCTTTCTCCTTTCTCACTCAGTGGAACAGGTTGCCAATGTGGTTTTGTACTCCAGTGACTACTATACAAAAGTGGTAGCTGCTGAGGAAGCACAGTGAGTGAATGCTCTGCTTATCCCTTCTTGCTCCCTCACGCCCTTTTAATTACCCTCCTCCTCAGTAATGGGTGGTAGTCCTAGCTATGGTCTGGCAGTTGCCTGCTGTTACAGTGCTTTCTCCTCTCTTCTTACCTTGCATGTGTGTCCATGTGTCCTGCACCACCTGTACTCTCTGGATGCAGCTGGTCTCTTTTTTGCATAGCCAGCAGGGACCTGGCACCTTTTTTCAAAGAGTGAGGAGTTGCAGAAGTAGTTTGAAGAGTAATTACCTACTAGAAAAACTTAGTAGGGGCTGTGGAAGGCTCCCTGTTGCTTGAAATCTTTAAATAAAGATGCAAGATTTTTCTGAAAGGTGCTGCTGTTTGAGTGGAAATCATGGACGCTCTAGGTTGAGGTCAGCCTTTTTCACACCATTTCATTTGGTTTCTTCTGGCCTTTGAAAGCCCATGAAAAGCTTGAGCCTCTTGACATTGTGGAGATCCAGTTGCTCTTTTGGCCTGCGTGGCATTGGCAGTGCAGCGTTGAAGTTTGCTTTGTGAGCAGGTTTGGACACGCCCAGACACTTCATGTTTTTCTGGTGTTTTGCTCTGTAGCTTAGGGACATGTTTCCCATTGAGTATTGGTCTTCTCAACTAGGATTCATTTTGCCCACATTTGGAGGTCTGCAGCATAGTTTTGACCTTCTTTAGAAGTCTGCTTTAATGTGAAATAAATAATTTTCTGCAAGTGTTTGTTCCTCTCTGCTGATTATAAAGGGAATTTTTTGACTAGTTTAGATGTAGACATCTGCATTGTAGACAACTAAATTTGGACAGATAAATTCCACTCCTTTTGGACAGCTTTGTAATCTGTTTTGAAATTCTCTTGGTTGGGTGTGTAACACAAATCAGAGTGTATCACTTTCCTCCTCTCACCTGTTTCTTATTTTCAGGGAAAAGGTGCAGCCAAACAGCAGCCTAACCAAGACACTGACACTTTTGCCCTTGCTAGCAAATAACCGGGAGACACGGGAAATAGCTCTGGATGGAAAGCTAAAGGATGAGGACACCAACTTGGCTTCTAGTACTATGTGAGTAGAGTTTTAAATGATTCAAGGTGGTGGAGGGTTATAAAGAAGAGGGGACAATGGAGGAGATATTTCTATGAGGAGTTTG
This sequence comes from Astur gentilis, assembly GCF_929443795.1. Lineage (NCBI taxonomy): Eukaryota > Metazoa > Chordata > Aves > Accipitriformes > Accipitridae > Astur > Astur gentilis. The sequence continues at coordinate 17,093,098 of NC_064885.1, forward strand.
TACCTTTAAATGTGTGTCCATATGGGTACATCTAAGTTGCATTACTTAACCTATCATATTCGTTCAGGGTAAATAATAATCATGGATCTGGAGAGGTATTAGCTGTCCCTGAGGCTTGTCTGCTCTATCACTTTCAGGAGAATAGATGTTCACCTAGTTCTTGCTCCAGCCATATATTGTTGTAAGTTGCTGCACCATCTAACACTGCTGTCTCTTTTCCCTTGTAGTATTAAGGATGGAATAGACAAGACAGTGATGGGGATTCTGGTTTCCTACAAGGTCAAAGTGAAGCTTACTGTTCCAGGGTAAAAGTAACAGACTTTTTGCTACATCTGTGTAGAATTGAGAGGGGAATGTGTGTTTCATTGATGAGTGGGGAGAGGGCAGGACAGTCCACCCCAAGAGAAAGGGCACGTGTTGTAGGACGTCAGGCTCCCTCTAAAGCATAAACTGCCTGGAAATCAATCTTGGCCAATCCAAAGAAATTGTCCTGAGTCAGAAGGGTTGGATTACCTTCCTTAGATACTATATGACTTTATGGCTGAAGTATGAACCTCTGGTTTGAATTGCCATTTTTTGTTTCAAAGCCATAACTTGGTTTATGAGAACTGAAGCAAAACTTTGTGTGAGTCTTTATGTTGGCATTCTTGTTCTCCCAGAGCAGAAGGTAGAGGCATCTGCCTGAAAGTCATAAATACTGTAGCTCAGGTTCTGTACTGAGCCAGCTTTCTGGGGGAAGCTGAAGTTATCAACATGAGCTAGTTCCCAGCATACAGTGCAAAAGAGGACAAGGATAACAACTCTCAGTTGATGACAGTCACTGTTTACATTTGCATTTCATTCATCTATCTTTCTTTCTAGTATAAAAATGAGTCAATGATTTGCCTAAAATGTGATAAAATGACTGCTGCCTTATGTGGTCCTCTGATTGCCCTTGCCCTTTGGCTTTCAGAAAAGGAGCCATACCCAACACTTGGTCAGGACTTCAAAAACTTAGACTCTTTCTCCATGGGAAGGACATGAAAAATGAAAATTACCTTTTTTAAAAATAAGTTTATTTGGATGTTATGCTTTGTGACAAGTAGAGAAGAGTATATGAGGAAGGTGATTTCAATAGTCCACTAAAACAGCATTTGGTAGAGCACTGGAATGGAAAGGTACTAAATATGTTTGTGTTTTTCTCCTTGTTTTCTTCTTTAGCATGCTGGGAGACCTCACCTCCAGGTAAATGTAATCTTCTTTTTCAGACCATGCAGTCACAGTTGTTAATTCATCTTTTTACCTTCTTTCCTATTCCCTTTCCCACCTCCTTAAAGGTGATAGAAGTCTGTGCATTCAGCTGTGAAAATGAAGCAATTGGAAAAACATCTTTAGTTTTATGTACATGCAAGTATATTCAAGACATAATAAACCCAGTTTATTAAAGTGGACATGCCTGGGATATTTCTGGAGAAATCAGAGTTTTACTCTTTTTGAGGGGAAAATTATGATTAGAAAAAGATGAAAGAATGGGTGAAACTGGAGTTCAGGGCTTGGGTTGGCCTGAGTTGGGAAGGGGGCTGAGCCAGGCATGAACGGAACTGTGGATCTGATGCATTCTCTCTTCTCCCCAAAGTGAAGTGGGCACAGAGCTGCCGTTTCGTCTCATGCACCCCAAACCTGAGGATAAGAACACCGCAGGTCAGTTATGCCTCATTTTTGCCTTTCTTTGTTAACAGACTCAGGTGAAATCTTACCATTGCAAGGCTTACAGTGATTTGTTCTACAGGAAGCCTTTAGAGTCTACAAGCTTCCAGTATGGGGGCTGCTCTGTATGTATGTATATATATCTCTCAGTCTCAAGGCACAAAATAACAGGGAGGAGGGATGCTAGTATGGGAGAAGGTGGACATGGGTCATGTTCCCCTTTTATTTTTCATCTGTGGCATCACAACTCAAAGCACAGGGGCTTAAGGAAGCACTGCACAGTTAAATCTTGTAACTGCTTTGCAAAATGTCCTGAATGAAGCTGTCAGCAATTCCCAGCCAGATTCCAATATTGCAAACAATCTGTCACAGAAAACACCTAAGACACATAAGCATTGTAAAAAGCAAAATACTTTTAAGCAAAGTTAAGAGGTGATAAAACTGTTCATGATTTTAGAGTCCCTGTTGATGTGGCATTGGCCATGGTCTGTGATGTAGCCTTTATGTTCAGTGGGTATCTGAGAGGAATGTCTCTTCAGAGTCAGGTCAGTATATGGAAGTGTGGGAACTTTAAAGCAGTGTAAGGAGCTAGCCTTCCCCAGGCATGTTGAGGCTTGGGATCAAATACCAAAACTGCAGGCTGTCTTGAGCATCTGTGTTCTCCTCCCACTTCCTCATGCCCTGGCTGACTCTGTTCTCTAATGGTGAACATACAGAAACTGCAAGGTGCTTGCACTAAATCAGAAGCTCCTGTACAGCATCTGAAGCAGCTATTGAACACAAAACATTATGCCAGCATTTCGATGTTGGGGCTGTTACAGATGAGTCATCTTGTCCTGCCCTCTATATTTGGACAGAGTTGCATGGGCTTCAAACAAAAACCCATGGCTGCTTCTGCACTGCTTTCCTTTTTCTTTCTTTCTTTTTTCTTTGGGACCAAACTTACTTAAGAACATGACCACTGGAGGGTGATGGTGGAATCTGTGAGAAGAGTTATCCCAAGGCAGGTGCTTTGGTTCTATGCTGGAACCATTAGAAAGGGGTGACTTGAGCCCTTATTATATGAAATTGTTGGAGGAATTAAGTGTGAGTGATGAGAAGATGGACTCCATGCTCAGTTGCTTTGGTTGGGAATCAGTGTTTGCTAATTATGGATGTGCTGGAGTGGGTAAAGGTTCTTCACTCCTGTAAGAATTGCACTGTAGGAAACTCATGTTCACTGGGAAAACCCCTGTGGTGAGCGGTGCCAGCATGGCCTCTTAGCAGAGACATAGAACGTGTTCATAGAAGTTTTTTGTGCACATTACACCCCCATCAGAGTAGCACAGTGAGTCTAGGAAGGACCTTCAGGACAAATCCACAAGGCCTATTCCCCTCTTGCCTCCTTTCTGGTGTGGCTGCAAAGGAGACAGCCATGTCACTGAGTAGCAGCATGGGACACCCCACAGCCACATGCAACCCAAAGCTTCCTCCAGCTGTCCTATGAGGTGGAAATTGGGTCCTCAGGGTTGGTGCATAGGACTAATAAGGTTGGATCACCTTGGTGAAGCTGCTGTGAAGCAAATGCTTTTGTTGGCATAGCTGTGCCCATGCTGTGGGTTTCCCTTTCATGCTGCAGGCCAGCAAAGCTCTGCCAGCACAACACTGACATTATTGCACACTTGATCATGATTGCAAATGGGTGACTCTGTGGGAGAGTTGCTTTGGCAAAGGTCTTCTGTCTCTTCTGGTAGCTCGTACATACTGAAGCATTTCCCTCAGACTTGCCTGCAGCAATCCCCTTGCCCAGGAACCTGGTGAAGTGCTGGGACTGGCACTAGTGGCCCCAGGAGCGGTGTTTGGTGAGGGCCATCTAGTGTCGGTGGGGAGCCTGGCAGGGCAGAGGTGCTGGTCGGGCAGCTCAGGGCTGCAAAATCTAGAGCTTTCATGGGTACAGAGAAAAGCTTGAAAACTTCAAAGAAGGATCGTCCAAAGGCTTAGGCAACTGTAAAGAATGTTACATTTTTAGAATGGTGTGAATTCTTGTACATGATATTTTTTGGTGTTAACAATGCTGCAACCCCCTTTCTATTACTTACGCTTCAGGCAGATTATTCTGGTAGCAGCATTTGTAATATGAGGAAAAAATGGAAGTCGGTCAGCTCTCCCTTCTAAGATCATTTCAAAGGATGGCTGATATACTCCTTTATATAGTACACTCAAAAGGATGTGGGCAGAAGACTTTACAAGGGAAATGGAGAACTGCAATATTTCTCAGATCGCTTCCCCCAACACGTCCTCTTACCAAAGGCACAGCCCACGTATTGTTTGCTACATCAAAGTCTTCTAGGAGCTCGCAGTCAGAAGACAGCTATGGTTCATGTATTTTGTGCAGATGGAAATTGCGAGTTTCTTACAAACTGAAAAAAAATACAGGTAGTTTCAGGAGCTTATCCCATGGGAAAGCCCTACAAATGGTTAACTTGAGAAATAAATACTTTCTCTTAAAAAAAGATACTGTAGCACAACAGAAAATTCCTCTAAAGCCTGCATAGCTGACTTGAAAACTGTTCTGGAATGTGGTGTCTGAGCTCATTACAGGGAATAAACCAGCCTCCCATATGAAGCTGGTAAACTAAAACTCTTTCCGGCTTTATTGGCTGGTAGTTTTCCATGTACTGTGCCTAATCACTCTTCCCAGTTACAAGTTCATCCTTTTAAAATTTTTATTCTACCACCTTAGTTCATAAACTCTTAGAAATAAAATGTGTTTCATTAATGAAATACCATCTAACTTGGAATCGAGCAAATCAAGACTTAATTGCTGAGATGGAGCTTCAACAAACTGTTTAGACTCTCAAAGGCCCCAAAAGATGGAATTTTTCTTTGTTGGCTTGTTCAGCAGCCTCTGCAGTGGGTGTAGGCACGGGTGCATGCACAGGGAATTTTGAGATCATTCCTTATCTTCTTTTTCCGTTCCCTTTTGTTGTTACTGATGAGTCAGTAGTGTAACCAGTTTGCCTATTGCGCCTCCCTGCTTACTTGACTGGACACAGCTGAGAAAAAGGAAAGAAGTCAAAGCAACCATCTTACAGAGTCAAAGCTAAAGTGGGATTAAAAATATGCCAGGTATTACTATTTATTCCTTGCAGTGGGGTAATATCCTTTTCCCTTCTCTAGCCAAGGTGATTTATGGCAAAAGTAAATAAAACATGTAGCATCAGTATATTGAATCATGCAGGGCTGATTTGAGTGTAGAGAGCCTCAGAAAGACAAGCTTCTGAAGAACATAGTTTAATTTTTTTTAGGGCCAGACTGGGGCAAGGGTGATCAACTGCTGTGTGCTTTATTTCACAGCAGATTGCTTTGCCCTTTTTATTTGTCTGTAAGCGAGCTCTGAGGCATGCATTGTTCAGCAAAAAGCAGGTCTTTCAGAGTGCATGGGTATTGCAGATTGCTTGATCTTTCTTTTCTGTGCCTGGAGGAGACAGAAAAGGAATGGCTTGCTACCTTTCCTTTCCCATGTTTATTTATAGCTTCCTTGTTGGACTTCTTGTAGGCCAGCATTTGCATATTTCATGTGTGCTAGTTTTGCAACTGTTTTTGGACCCATGTGGTTCACAGGTGGTTATTTTTAGGCAAAGCAGCTCTTGTCACATTGGCAGTCTGTCTTTTCCGTCTGTTGACAAAAATGTATAGAGATGTGTTTCTTTTAAAGATGGATTCAAACTGGGCTGTGTCTCGTTGTGCTTCTAAGACCTTTCCTGGTCAGCAGTTAGCCCAGAAGCCTCCTGCTGGGTTTTTCTCAAGGCTGTGGTCTCAGCGTGAGTTCTTTGGTCTGGGGTTTTCCTGCCCTTCTCCTGATGTTTTACATTTTGTGGTGGGCCTGTGTCTTGGACACTGGTTTTTGTTTTGGCTGTTGTTCAACAAATGGTCATTTATCTGCTCCCTTGTTAAACTTGCATGAAAGGGCTGATTTCAAGAAACCTATAAATGCTTTGTCCCTTTAATAGCAAAGCAATACCTGCCCTGTATTGGTATTGTCACTTTCAGAAATTAGTGAATTTTTAAAGCACTTGATTGAATGTCTTGAAAAATAACACAGCCTACTTCCTGCCCCAAAGTTAAGAGATGTTAAAAGCAAGCTTATAATGAAAATTACCACATGCCACAACTTTAATTATATGGAATCGTTTCTGTGGCTGCGTAATAAAAGCTTACAGAAAACCCTCTGGAGAGAGTATGATGACATTCTGGAGCCTCACAGATCCTTGAACACAGTCCCCTCCCATCCCCACCCTCAAAACAATTGCTAGCATGCTAGTTAAAAAAAGAAAAAGTCTATTCATTTTCAGGTTCCTGATAATTTTTCATTGTTATAATTTCAAATAAGCCACAGGACAGCAAGAGAACTATGTGGAGTGGGCCTAATTCCTGCTAGGGTGCAAATGTAGCCATTTAACAAGCATATGGGATGTAGTATAGCAGCCTGAACGTAAAGTAGTGCATCTTTGAATGTAATCTCTACATCTGAGGTATATGTGATGAGCATTACTCTACTGTCACACTACCTCTGTATTGATTCAGTGATCACTTATCTGACAGTAAAGTATATGTCCAACTGAAACAATACCTATTTTCCCCCCTCAACCCTCTACTTCAAAGAAGGGAAAAAGAGCAGACTATTTAAAGAATAAAAATTGGAGGAAAAATGAAATTAGAATGATGCTTTATATGTTGTAAATTTTTAAAGTTCTAAATATTTAATTTTAAATCCATTCCAATCAAGCATGAATGCCCTGAGACTCCAGACTTCATCATGACTTCTGTGAGTAGAGGAAACCATCCTTTCCGAGTCTGGATAGACACTGTCATTAATGTCTTTTCATGATCCATCCTTTAAGGCATTTTGGCTAGAGTGGCCCCATTTGGCACACTTTTAATGCTGACTTTTCCAGCAATGCTAGTTGCCACTTCTTGCCCTTGATTTCAGTGTGTTTTGTGGGTTGGAATTCTCCAGGTAGTGAGTTACCCAGTCACTGAAGCATCCCAGATCCCTGACAACTTCTGTAGAATGATGGCCTAGGTGTGCTTTGCTCCCGACTTAAACTCATGAGAAGTTAGCCAGTGAAGCAACTGTTACTTGCTAAAGCTAAAGTAACTGTGAGAACCAAAAAAATCCCTGTCCCCATTTCATCACTGCAATACAGTCTGTTCTGCTTATTTTAGGCTGTGCTGAAACAGCTTCCAAGGAATCCTGCTAGCAAGCAGGATTTGTTTACAGTGTGGTTAGCAAAGATCCCATTAAAGAAATAAAAGTGCCAAAGGTCTCAGGATTATATTTAGGCAAGGAAGAAATCAGGAGTATTGCCTCAAGTGCATAAACTATCTAATGAGACTATCTAGGCCTTTCTGTATTCTGACCTCGTTTGATTTTAATACCTTCATGTTTATTGAACAAGAACATTGTCTTCTCATCAGCTGACTACTCACATTACAGTGACAGACCAATTAAGACTAACATCATGTCATGCAAGCAGTGTCATCTCTGAGTAGAAGTGTGTGCACAGATGTCTCTCACAGCTGTGACCACTAGCAAGCATAAATGGGAAAATCTGTCTTTGTTTCTCAGCCCTTCCGATGCCTTGGGCAATGTTGCTAGAGCGCTTTTCCATTCGGGAGATGAAGTTTTGCTTCACCAGGTGCATGTATGCACATTTTGAGACTTTCTGGAATTCTTTTTGTATTGCTGCAAATCCTACTGCTTGTCACGTGGTCCTGTCGGTTTATAAATTTTTGCTGCTTTTAGCATCCACTGTTCTAACTACTTAGTGTGTCTTTTTTCCTCCTTTACTACATGCTGATGACTGCAGGGAAGAATGGGTAAGTTTCTTTTAATGATATTTCACATTCTAGCTGCAGTTGTGCATTGACTCTTGGAAAACTCCTCAAAATTATACAAAAAATCCACAGGATTCACAGAGCACAAGTTTAAAGCCAAAGTAAGTTACTGTGGCTTCACAAATTACTGCTATCAGTTAAACAGCAATGACTGACCATGTGATGAAACTAGTTTTAGAGAACATGTTTTGCCTCACAGTTGGAGGGAGGGATGTGTTTGTGGTCAGCTGATGCTCTGTAGCTCTAAGTTTCAGGAACTCAATAGGTTTGACCATGCGCCTCTTTTTTAGTACAGAAGGAATAAGGATGAAAGTTTCACGTTTTATTTCTCGACAAAGACCCTTTCAGGCTGCAGACTATTCAGCTAGCTGATAAATATTTATCTGAATGGACATGATTCAGTACAGATGAAAACCTCAGTTTGTGTCCTGACTTGCTCAATCAACTGCTTTTCATACTAGCTAGAATACCACCAATGAACATGGTGCCTGTGGGAATGTGATCCAAATCCCTTTGAAGACAAAGGAAACATTACCAGAGTCTGCTCAGGCTTCTCCTTTTCCTCCTATATGTTGACTTTAGTCTGCTGGTATAAAAAAATTGCTAACATAATTTTGAAAGACCTGTGTTTCTTCCATTGCAGTGAAGCAGAGCTGGTATTTGAGGAGTTTGCTCGTCAACAGCTAAAAGATATGCTTGATGATGAAGACAAGAATATGCCTTCAACTGATGAGTGACTAGAAGAACAAGCTGCCAGAGAAGCTATGTAGTCTGGCATCAATTAGAAATCTAGGGCCTAGGTTTCTAGTAAACTGCATGTTCTCAGTGCATGCATGGTCTTTCAGGGATCAACCCTGAGATCAGTGGACACAAAATCATGGATCTCTATGGCTTATTAAAAGTTTTGGCTGTAGAAGAATGTAGCAAACTCAACACCTGATGCTTACTTGAGCTATTGGAGGAGGACAGGAAGGCTGCCATGCCATGACTTCTGCTTTCAGGGCTACCTAATAAAAAGATTGGTTGCTTTCACCACTGATGAGAGCTTAAATGATGGTTTGTGCAGCCTGCCTGGACTTACTCGATGTCAAAGAGCCTCTGACTTTGAAATGCTAGTGAACCAAGTCCTAGTCTGAAAGGCTGGCTTGCAGCCTTTGATGATCCACTGAAGTTTCTCAGCAGACTGTACAAAACTGATTTTATTTCCTTTTGGTTGCTTTTGTGTATATGCTTTACCAAACTCATCTAGTGAATGTTCTCGGTGCTTGCACTGTCCCCATGTGTCTTACATCCACTTTCTGTACCATTAAATGTCTTGCAAGTCATCTTCCACAGTGGCTATAATGCTGAGATACAATGTTAGCTTTCTAGCAATGTTAACTACGTTATTAAAGATGAGAAATGTGCACTGTCCATGAATTCCTTAACAAAGCTCCCTATATACAACCCCAAACAGAGAACAGCTAGTCCAGATGATCCAATATTTAATCTAGTTTCCTGTATGCAACAGTGCTTCAAAAGTAAAATTGAGGAAATTATGAGGCAGCCTGCCCTGAGGAGCCTTTTCCAACATCCGTCTGCCAGAGGTCGGTTTATGCTTTAAGACATGAGATTGTATTCTGCAAACTTTGTTCTCTCTTGTTGATCTGGATATTCTCTTTACCCATGTAAATGTCTAATTCTTTCCTGAATCTTACTTATATTTTGGCTGAAGTGAGTTGCGTCAGCTAATTACATTTTGCATGTAAAATGGCTGGTGTTTTCTTTTGTTCATTTTTGCTCTGAATTTGCTTTTCAATGTCTCTGGTTTACATTCTCCTGGGAAGTCTGAATGCAGGGCCTGCATTTATTAATGTAAACCTCTGTTTCCCACGCCATGCACCAGAAAGTGGAGTTAAGAGCTTCCCACTTATATCTTAGTTAAAAACGATGTGCTTTTAACAGAGAAGAAAATGAAGGTGACATTTTTGAGATGTCCGTTTCCTCCCAGCGGGAGCGGGGCTCCTCGTGAAAGCCTGCTGTAAGCATGTTGCACTTCCATCCTGCTTCACACTGCAGAGGCTGTGCAAACTGAGCTTGCCCACTCTCTGGCTTAGGTTACTATTAGTAAGTGTAACAAGCCAAAGCAGTGTGCTTTGGAGAAAAGCGTGGGCTGTGCTCTGGCATTTCTGCAGAATTGTTCTATATACGGGCATTGTTTTTTGAGCGGAGGCTTGGTCATTTGTTTTTTCTCATTGACACCATCATGGCTACAAGTCCTACTTTTACAGGTGGTCTGAAGGCTTTAACCAAACAGCTTTATATGTGGCCTCTAACATGTAAAATAGGTTGGGTTAAAAGTAAAACTTTCTCCTGTTTTGCTTCTGTAAACTGATCTTGATTAAGATGCTAAAAGCAGTTAATTAAGACCACAGTGGATTTCACAGTTCCACCAGTGCTCTTGCCTAATACCACCTGTCAGTGTGTTTTGGCTCCATTAGTCACAGCTGTCTTACCTTAGACAAAATTGCAAGAGGCAGTATGTTTGCTCTGCTCTTTCTAAGCATTGTGTGTTTTGCTGCTAAAGAAACCCTGTGGCTATTTTCAGGTGTTCATGATCAGTATAATTTCTGTGTGATTTCAACTTTGGGGTTGGGGGAGGGTTAGGCATTTGCACCTGGATTTCTGGGAAGGCTTTTCTAATAATTGCCCTAGTATTTTTATTACTAATTTTTCTGATGGCTTGAGAAGAGCATACTGATACAGTAAGGTTGAGCACATTGCTGGTAGTGAATATGTTGGTCTTGGAGAGCTGATATTCAGGAAATCCTTTAAAGATGCTAAAAGGAGGAGGGGGACAGTGTATGACAATATTCCAGTTTTGCTTCAAAGTGCAGCTTCCTCCACAGAGTTGTTTCCTTCAGGGTTCCTGGCTGCTGGACCTGTAAGTACGGGACTAGCAAACTTACTGATTCTTTTTTTTTTTCTTTTTTTCTTGTATGTCAACCTTGTGAGGCACCTCTGCCACTGTGTGACTTTCCTCTCAAATTCATCTGTGGCAATGACTTCTGTAAGCTGTGTAACAAAATCATAGTGCACTCTGCTGCTGTGCAATGGGGAGGAGTTGAAATGGTTATTAAATCTGTTCTTTTGCCTGGCCTTAGGAAAGCACTTTCAGACATTGTCTGTTTAGCCCATGCTGGATGTTTGTTCATTCGCTCAGAAAGCGAGGGCTTTCTGCTGGTTCCTTCAGCTCCCCATCCTGCAGACCAGGCTGGACTTCTCTTCTTTTGCCCTTCAGTCAGCAGGTGCTGACCTCTGTCAGCAGAAAAGAGGTCTCTAGCTAGAACTGTTTGGCTTTTCTCTTTCCTTTCTTCTGGTTCTGATGTTATGTTGATCTTCCAAGTCAGACCTGTAGCCTGCTACTCGTATTTACAGCTGGCGGAGAGCAATCCAATTTCCTGACCCTGTGCCTTTGATGTGGTGGGACTCCATTTGTAGAAAGCCTGCCAGCTCCAGGGGAAGGGATGCGCTGGGGTGTAGCGATAGCATCTCTGAAACTGCTGCTTTTGAGCACAGCTTTTATCAAATATGTGGCCTCTGTGCTTCAGCTGTCTGATAGGACTGGTTTAGTGTGACAAATGCTTCCCCCTCTTACATCTTCATGAAATCCCAGCTGAAACAATCTGTACTGTCCTGCAGCTGCAGCTAATATGGGGCATTAGAGAAACAAGTGCTTTGGGGCTGAGTTAACCTCATGCTAATGGAGGCCACGAGGGATGGTGTGGGGAAAGGTTGAGTCAGGCAAGAGTGTTTCTGTACTGAAAAAGTGTTTAGCAGCAGGAGCCTGCTTTGGTGCTGAGAGAGCAGCAAGCCCCATATGGGACTGAAAGGATGTATAAGATGGAGCAGGTGCGAAGTACCTTTTTGTGCAGGAGGTTGGTACAGCAGGTCTTACCTAGGGGGAGGAGGATTTATCCCCAGAACTTTATTAAATCCGGTGGAACAGTGAGAGTGCTGGAACCAACCACAAGAATGGGGGCTGAGATTCCAGGTTTTGGGCTCACCTTATCAGAGAGGTCTGAGCTGAAACCCTTTTCTCTGGCTCTAACCAGCCACGGGGTTGCTTTGGCCCGGCAGGGGCCAGTGTGAACGATGCTCGAGTGGGACGGCTTCTGACGGTTCGCAACGGAGGGGGGGGGGGGGGGGGCTGTGGGCCGGGCCGGGCCCGCCTCGCCTCGCCTCAGCGGTTCCCCACCGACCTGCGCCATCAGGCGCGAGGCGCGGCTGCCGCCAGGGGGCCCCGCAGCGGCGGGGCGGGCGGCTGCAGAGCGCGGCGCGCGGCTGGAGGGGGCGCCGGCCGCGCCGCGCCGCCCCGCACCGTGCAGTATGGCGGCGGCGGGCGCCGCGCAGCCCCAGGCCGGGGCGGTCGCCGCCGCCAGTGCCGCGGCGGAAGAATCGTCGGACAGCGAGCCGGAGCAGGAGCCGGGCTCCCCGCAGAAACTCATCCGCAAAGTCTCTACATCCGGGCAAATCCGTCAGAAGGTGCGTGCGGCGGGCGGGGGCCGCGGGCAGGGCCTCGGGCTCCGGCACCGCTGCGGCCGGCTCTGCCTCCGCGTCTTCCTCAGCGCTGCCGCCGCCTCCCCCTCCCGCCCGGCACGGCCTGCGCCGTCGCAGCGGGGAGCGCCCGCCGGCGACCCCAGCCCGCCCCTCTGGGAGTTGCCGAAGACCCCCACCCCTTAACCTCCCTCGGGGGCCTGCCAGGGACCCCCGCAACCCCACTCCTCAGGGAGCTGCCTGCAACTCCTTCCCCCCCCTCCCCCGTTCTTCAGGGACCTGCTGGTGACGCCCCCCACCCCCTCCGGGACCTGCCGGCGACCACCTCACACATACCTCGCTCCTCAGGGACCTGCTGGCGCCCCCCCCCCCCCCAGACCGCCCCTCAGGGACTTGCTGACGATCCCCCTCCCCAAACCGCTCCTCTGGGACCTGCTGCTGATCCCCCCAACTCTCGCCCTTCACAGCGACCCCCCCCCCCCACTCCACTCCAGGGACTCGGCCGTTTTCGCGCCCCCCCTTTCCTGAGCCTGAGGTGCCGACGACACCCCCCCACCCCCCGCCCCTCAGAGACCTGCTAACAACACCCCCTCGACAGCTTTTCATGGACTTGCAAAACCCTATATGCTCTTCAGGGATGTCCATAACAAATTCTTCCCCCGGTGGTGGTCAACAGCTGCCCCCTAAATGCCCTTCAGGGTCTGCCAATAAGGCCCTAATTGCATCTAGGGGCTCCTGGAATTGCCCCCAACCACTCAGCAGGTACCATCCCTGAACTGCCTCTCTGAAGCCATGTAGGAACCTCCCCAACTCACCCTCCCCAGTAGCCCAGCTTAGGCCACCTTCTTCCCAGTGCTCAGGTTCAGACTTGCCAGGGAGCTTCTCTGTCCTAAGGGTGATCAGTCAGTGTGCCCAGGCTCAACAGGACCCTGTCTTACCTCTTTCCTTCCTTACTCTCTCCCCCTGTAATATTTTCTTGGAGTTGTGGAAGTCAGATTTGAGCTCTTGACCCCCAGTACTGCCCCCCATTGTCTGATATTTGAACCCCCAAGGACATTCCATTCCTCCCCACCCCCTGGAGCTGCATCTCCCCTTTTTTCCCCCATATCAGACCTCTTCACCTCCCTATGCCTTCCTTGACGACTCCTGCACACCCCAGCTGTATCTCCCTGTCACAATGTTCCCTCCCCCATTATCACTTTGCTAACCCGCCTCCTGTGGTGCTGTTGGACATGGCACAAGTCATTGTCTCATATTCAGAGCTCTGTGTTCTGAAAGGTGCAGCCCTTGCTGTTGTCCCCTACAGTCAGTGTGTGCCTCCTTCTGCATCCTCCCATCCTTTTCATGGTTGCATTCTGTTTTCCCCATCTTGTACTGTACTGGTTTTCCTTTCTGTAGCCATAGTGGTGTTTAGTCTCCTGTCTGATCAAACAGTGATCTTATGGCTGATTAGTCCTTGTTCCCAGCTCTTTTTGCCCTGCTTTGCCTCCCTGGTCAGGTAACAATCCTTTCCACCCCGATTCCTTTGGCCCAATCAGATTTTACTTCTCTGTGGCTCGTTCTGGAACAATAACGCCATTTTTAGGGGCAGTAGCAGTATTCTGCAACTACAGCTGTAGTTCTGTATTGTTACTGTAAGAGAAGATGCAAAGATTTCCTTCAGCCTTAGGCTAGGAACCACCCATAGGGAGTTGCCCTCTCCTGTACTATTTTTACTATAGCTGTATGATTTCTCTTTGTAGCCATTAAAGTCCTGTATAACTTTTGGGACTGTTATATAATATGTTTCTGCTTAGAAAAAACAGGTTAGTTATTTTTCTGCTGTCACCTTCCTGTTGTCTTTGAAGCATGGGCAAGCACAGTTGCTGCTGTGTGGATGTAGAAGGCTTGCTTAGTGCTGATGCTGCTAGCTCAGTGTTGCTTATCTTGTATTTATAGGGAAGGGGAGTAAATATCTCTGCATGATGCAGCGTCTGAAGTGTTATTCATAGGGATCTTTTTTCTGTTGGCTAGTTTGCTCTAATTTCAAACACATAATGTATCATCGTTTTGCTGCTTGTCATTGTTTTGTTACATTGGTCCTAGTTCTGAAAACCCCCGTGACAAAGTACGGTCATACGTGAGGACTGTGCTCTCGCTTCATTACGCATGGCGGGGCTGCTTCCTCCATCTGCAAAGTGCTGCTGACGCTGTCAGTCTTTAAGTTAAGGCACTGAGGGCTGTGTGAGTGAGATGGTTCTCTTGACCACAGTGGGAAATAGTGAAGTCCTCTAAATGGATTGATGTTTAGTGTATCAAGCAGATCTCAGCTGTGCTGTAGCACCAGGTGACCTGATCTAGTCCGTTAATCTGCTGTGAAAAAGCAAGCCTTTTGAGATCTTTTCCTGCACACACAGTGCTGAGTAACATGAATTTGTCTTGCTAGAGATTGGATGAATCTTGTGGTTTCTTAATACCACTTGTGGCAGGGGTCCCATGTGGGAATGGAGAAAGGATGCCATAGTCTGACTTTTGATATCTCCGTGGTGGTGTCTGTGGTAAGAGCAAGGACAATGACTTTCTCGGTGCTGAAGTAGGAACTCTTGCTTACAGCAGGATGTTAGAGGTGGTAAGGTAAAAGGTGCATTGCATTTTACTTTTGTTTGAATATAGCAGAACATGTCTCTTCTTAATCATTTGCCCCGTTTTACATCACTTCCTGCGTCAGCATGGCTGGAGAAAGCCTAAACCAGCCACTTGTACTATGCGAACATAAACATGTTAAGAACAAGCATTATAAACAGATATTGTCTATAGCTATTAAGCCTCCTGTGTGTTAATCTGCAGAAGACCTTCAATTAAACAATGTCAAATCTTCTGAGTAAGTCCAGGTATTACAATATCAGGGATTGACTTGTTCTGTTGCTTGTTGATGTCTTTTTGTCATCATCTTTTCAGCATGCTGCTGCATGTATACTTTTTCCTTGCCCTGAGGGCAAGGAGCAAAGACAACTCTCTGAGTAATCATAGTTCTGATGAGACTTTGAGGAGCTTGCTTCCACTGTAAAGGCAGACCTAATTCTGAATTTGTCTATTGAATGCCAGAGTGCAGACTACTGTAAGCTGTAGAAGCTGTTGGACAGGTCCGTCAGAATGACAGTAGGGGATGCAGGCAGATGTTTGCTGTGCCCTGAGGATATAGATCTTTTCTAACCACATCTTTCGCTGTAGTTAGCTCAAGACCATGCCTGTAAGTATAGTTAAATCACCATGGAAGCTTATTGTTATCACAGCTTGAGTGCAAAGTCTGCTGTAGCCATGGAGTTCCTCAGAATTTACTTGTTTGTCACAGTCACAAACACTTTGAAGATAGGTTTTTCTTCCTCTGGTCCTGTCATCTGTTTTCCCAAGAAATGCTGTAACATAAAGCTGCTTGCTTACAAGACCAGAAAACTTCAGTGAACTTGTTTCTGAGTCCACAGGCTGCTCAACTGTTTGACTGAAATACATTGTTGTGGTAATACTGTGGGGCAAATAGAATTGTTTGGATGTATAGGTACTGTGACTTTGACATGCAGTGTCTGAAGGCAAATCATAGCTAACATGTTTAGCTGAAAAACTGTCCCTTGTGAAGAAGAGGGCAGGGGAAGGAGGAGCAGAAAGCTAAGTGTTTGGAAGAGAAGATGTAAGAGAAGTATGTTTAGCAGTCAATTATTATTATTTTGGGGGGAGAAGATGATCTCATGTGATCAGGTATAGCTGGTAGTGTAACTGTTGTCTCAGCTGACAAAAAAGTAGAGGCTGCCTAGAGTGCTTTATCAGCCATTTTGAGACCTGTCAGACTTGTACCAGCATCAAGCTTCATAGTACAATGCTTTTAGCCCTTTTCCTGGTCTCAGGCTGGCATTGGTGAAGCTAGAGAAACTGTTGGTCAACTAAGATAAAGTATTTTTGAATGGATAGGAATTAGGAAGGAGATGAAATAAAATAAGAGAAGGATGATGTGTGTGAGGAGAGGCAACAGCAGGAACCTCACTGCCACCTTCTAAGCAGCGTTGAGGACTCAGCTGGAATCAGCTGAAGTGGTAGTAGCATCTCAGTTGTCACCTGGCAGGGATGAAGATACAATAATATCAAAAGAGGTCCTGGGAGGTGACGGCATCAAATGGTGGAGCACTGCGCCTTTTATGGGCTCTGGCAGTAAAGTATGCTTCTTCCTTTGTGCTTGACGTTTCATTGCAAACATCACATTACAAACCTCAGAAGGCAGGAGAGTGGATGAATAAGGCCATCTTCTCATTTCATTCATCAGTTAGGTGTGATTTCCAGCGTGCTGGCTTTGGTATGTTGAGATCTCAGTTTGTTTACTAGACAGGATTTCAGCAACGTCCTTGGGTGGCATCAGGAGGACTTCTTGTTTAGACTAATTCAGTCTAACTTCTGTTTACTTTTATGAGCATTTTCTCTGTAATATTTTAGGTTTTATAACCATTTATCATTGCCTTGAACTTTTTAAGATAAGTTTGCAGTATATATTTCAACAGAGTAACAAACAGAGCGAGCAGCTCTCCAAACGTTCTGGGCTATTGGAAGCTGTCTAGCTCCAGTAGCAGAGAGATGCCAGGTTAATTTATACTAGAAAAAGCAGGATAAATTAACTGGTACCAAGCTTTATGCTATGGACAGACTTTGGTAAGTATCTGAACTAGTGAATTTCTAATTTCTATGCTGTGTGTAGCAGCCTGTGGTATAGATAACTTTTGCACTATGGGAGTTTGTGATTCTCTTTCTGATTAGTAGCTTTGAGGTCTGGGAGCCACCCTGAAGCATACAGGTGAGAAAAAGCAGGAGGAAACAAAATGTTTCTCCTTGTTTTCGTGCAAGTTTCCAGACCAGACTAAACTGAGTTCTCAAACGTGGTAGGCAGTGTGAGCAACTGAAGAAACCTCATTTTATTTCTTCTTGTATTGCCTAATATATAAAATGTCCTGTTTATAGGGAAAGTGTTATTTTATTTCTGAAGGGCAAATGTTTTAAGGTTTTCCGAGATTAGCATAAGAAAACTGAGTAGTTTATTCGTTTGATACAAGTATTGAAAGAAGTATTATAAGAAGCAATGCACTTCAGCAAAGAGACAACGTAAAAGAAATATGTAACAAATGGGGAGAGAATTTTAAGGAATTTATGGCTTAATTCACATTCTGTCTGTGGCATCTTCCTGTAAAACATATCAAAATGTCTGTCTGTTTTTGTTATGCTGTCTTCCACCAGGGTGTCTAAAAGAGGACATTTTAGGAGCTTCACATGTCATAAATTGTAGTGGCTCATGCTTTAGTCCAGGTAGAAACTGGGAACACTTCACTTAAAAGAGAGGTAATTGTTGCAAAAGAGAAGTTCTTGTGATTGAATCCAAACCAAACATCTTGAACACAGGTTTAAGGCCATGAATTTTCTTGGATTAACACCACAAACAGAGAAGTTCCTTCTCTAAGCACCGAGGGAAAAGGTAGGATTTTAGGCCATGGTACATAGCTGTAAGAATGTTTCCGTCCCTGAACTCAATCTATGTTATGTTTTGCGTGCTCTTCAGGCTCATCTGTTCTGACAAAATTTGGGAAGCCTCCCAGCACTGTGTTACCACTGGTGTACTGTAAGTTTGCCTCACTGCTGGAGAGTTTTGGATGGTATGTGAAAGCAACAGCTGTTACTTCCTTTTTTTTAAAAAAAAAACACAAAAAAACCAAAAAACCAAAACAAAGCACAAAACCACACACACTTGTAGCTTTTCTTATTCCTTCTAACTGTAGTTCAGGTTCCAAGAACTAAAGAGCTAACACTAAACTTTTCCATGTTTTGAGAACATAGATTTACTTAGACCACATTGCTAAAAAGTACATTGCCAGGCTAGTAATTGTTCTCTCAAATAAAATTAGAGGCAAAATAAAATGGGTATTAACGTTTTTTTTCTTTTTTTTTTTAAATAAAACAAAGTCAAATATTTAGAGTATTTCCCCATATCCAAAACCTGTTATTACAAAAAAATCATTGATATTTTACTTTGGAGGAGTACTGGATTATAAATGAAAACTGTAAAATGTCTATCTCCAGATTGCCTGATTAGGAAAACCAGTATACCATGTAAGATGCTGCATAACTTTACCTTCTTTAATTACAAATCTGATGTGATTCTTTCTAAAATAGCAGATATACCTCCATACTTAAGAGAAAGCAGAAGTGAGATAGAGAGGCTTTTGTATTCCCTATTTCCTTGAAAGCTTAAAGTTTACACTAGATAGTGTCACAGCAGCATCAGGAATTTCAGGGCAAAATACTGTCCAATTGGAAAGCACCTTCCTCTTGGAATATGTTTTTTCAAGGTTTCAAATTCACAAACCATTATTTAAAGGAATTTTTATTAACTTTCTGCTTAAACCATTTGTTCCTTGCTTTTTCCCCACTAAGTG
Organism: Astur gentilis; assembly: GCF_929443795.1. NCBI lineage: Eukaryota > Metazoa > Chordata > Aves > Accipitriformes > Accipitridae > Astur > Astur gentilis. The sequence goes on from NC_064885.1 coordinate 17,111,643, forward strand.
GTTATTGCCTCTTGTTTCACTAAGAATTTATGTAAGTATCTCTTAAAGAAAGAAGATGCTTCTGTTTGGTTCTGCAGCCCTGTGGGACGATTATCCAAGGACTGTTCAGCTTCAGGCAGACAAATAGCTGAGGCAGCAGCAGTGATCCGCATCAGCTGCCATCTTTCGTGGCCCCTTCTCACACGTTTTGTATAAAGCACTCTGAAAAGCAATGAGCTTATTGTGCATGCCCAGTTCAGTAGTGCTGCACCTCCACAGAAGCAGTTCAGTGCTTCCACAGGGTATGGTGCTTACTGTCTGCAGTCCCTGGGCTACACATGGACAGAAAAGCAGTTATACAGAGGAGGAGGTCCAAAGCCTGCTGCACTCTTTTCATCCAGAGAGGAAAAAGGTGGCTTGCCTGGCTAAAAGATTACCACTGCTGAGTTAGGTAATTGATTAATAAGTGTACTCCATTTGGGTTTAGAGGAAATCTTTTTATTTCCTCACAGTCTCATTGCTAAGTTGGAAAATTTTACATCTGACACCTATTCTGATGTTGTGGTTTGCTTTTTTTGAAAAAGGAAACACCATCTTGATTATATAATGCTTGCATCAAGCACATTGTACTTGAGTCTTGCAAGTTTTAATATATTTAGCCATGTAATATTCTAGCGGGGAGAGGCGATACCACCTCAATTTCCCATATGGGGAATCAAGACGCATACTTCTTGTACCAAATGCACAAAATCACACAGGGCATCCCCAGGGGAGCTGGGAACTGAGGCAGGTGTTGCAAGCTCCAGGGTAGTGTCTTGACCTGTGGGATGGTCACCTCTGCTGGTTCTTGAAAGGCAGAAGTGTGGCTGATAAAATAGGGAGGGCATGTTGTCTGCTTTTCAAACTGCTCTATGCTGAGGCAGGTCAGAGCATTATTTTTGAATGTGTAGCTCTATCGCTGAGTTTTTATTAAAAATCGGTATTCTGGGAAATTACACCAGCGCTTTCTGTTCTGTTTAGCTGAAAGTTAACAAAACGGTGTTCCCAGGGCTGTGCTAATCCTCCTTGTTGTTGCTGGTGCTGATCAAGATGTCTTGGCATGGTCAAAGGTATTTGCAGGACATTAAAACAGGGAAAATGGAAAAACAAATTAAAAACTTTGGATTATCCTTTAAAAACTATGTTAAATGGATGAGGAAAAAAAAACTTAAAAGCATAGGTTGTTTAATACATAAATATGGAAAAATCTGATAATGACAATTGTTACAGAGGAGATAAACATAAATTCTAAGATACCTTAAGTATTAATTAAATGGCCGAAGGCCAAAAGCTGCTTTCTGCTCTCAGCAGTGTAATCCCATTAGAATACCAGTTAGAGTAAAAGGATCAGGATTTGGCCCTACATCTACCAGCCACTACCAAATAAGGCTGCTTGCAGAATTCAGTAGCAGAGTTGATGGGAATCCAGACACAGTGGGAGGAAGCTGTCATTCTCTCAGCCTCCTTGACACAAGGGTAAAAGATTTGGTTTTCTTCCTCAAGGTATAACTTTCACTTTCCCATGTCCTGAAGTTTTTGTACCAGTACTTTCTGCCGGCTTTTCCTTCTTACTTGGCCGAGATCTCCATGACATTTAGCAGTATGGGAAGGATGGGGTGGTTATGATTGGGAGGATGAGATCTGCAGCTGTATTTTGGATGTGCTTTCCGTTACATTTGCTATTCTTGTAATAGCACTGATAGCACCTTCCCAGCCTGATAGTCTCATATCAAATGGCCCTGACATGCCCATGGTAAGTGCCTGGCTCATTCTGCCTGCAGGTGAAGTGGATGGGTGGGCTTAGACGGGCAACCCTATTTTTTGGTAATAACTTGGCTCTGTCTGAATGAATAAGAGTGTTACTTAAGCTGTAGTGGTACAGGCTGCAGCATTAGAGGGTTCTGTGTACAATGCTGTGATTCGAAATGAGGTTATCTTGCTGCATTTCAGCAGCAGAGCCATGTGCTTCTGAGTTAATACAGGGGATTCTGTGGTGCTGGTGTGTAGCTGTGTGACAGGCATGTCTCAGAGCTGAAGGTTTCACAGCAGGTAGCGTGTTTTGACTTTTTTTGTGTATGGGGAAAATGCCCAAAGAAAGGGATGTAGTTGTGTATGTGTAATCTAAGAGGGTAGGAAAAAATAACAGCATATTTTTCGTGTTTGTCTTTTAATGTATAAAGTTCACCTTTAATTAGTACCCTTTAAAATTTTATTCCATTCCAAAGTTTTCAGGTAGCTTTTAAACTGTTGTTTTTTTAGCTTTGGTTATCTCTGTGGATGGATTTGAGCCCTTATCTTCAGCTTTGCTGTATAGTTTGCTGGGATGACTTGAGCTTTGTGCTCAGTTCCCCTCTTCTGATAAATGTGTTTGGGAAGGATGCCTGGAGCCTATGGAAAGCATATTGAGGGCTTAAGCAGTTAGCGTGCCAGGAGTTGTCCAGCTACTAACTCATCCTGAATCAGAGTGTAATGGTGTTTTTTTCATTTCCTCCTCTAAGTAGCTAACCAGAGTATTCATCTATTTTAAGTACTTCACTTGGAGCTCTCTAACTGAGCTCATTTTACCAGGGAGCTGTGTTATGATATGCTGGTGTGTTTTATTTCCTTTCCCCTATACATGCAACCTTTCTGCGTGCTTTCAAATTGTTTTTCTTAATTTGTTCACTTTAGATCTATGAGCGCTTGTCCCTTTTAGACAAGAATTATTCACAGTAGTAGCAGCTGAAAATGGTATTGAAAAGAAGCTGGTTCAAAGACCTGTTCTTTGTTTACTGGCTGCAGCATTAATTAATGAAGAATGAAGTGTTTGAGCATTTATCTGTGCCAAGGCAGGTTCTAACTCAAGCCATTTCAGTATTTTATTTGATAGAAACTCCTGGTTTTTATGCTGATCTGGAGACTATGTTTGCATTTTCTGGTTAGTGACATCTCAGCTACACTATCAATGGATCACTGCATGCTGCTCTGAATTCCGCTTGTCCTAGTAGTTGCAGAGAGGCTGTACCAAGACCTGTCGGCCGAGCTCACCCCTAGTCTCTCACTGGGTATGCAGAGTCCAGCTAATTCAGCAGAGCTGGAGGTTAGAAAAGAGGGAGGATTGGGAGGATGGTTGTTAGGGGAGATTTTGCAGGCTTTCCCATGTGCTTGTATAGCAATCTGTGCTGTAACCTGATATGGGTGCTTCCCAGTTTATAAAGCATAGGTTATTAAAACAAAATGGTATTAAACAATGTACACTAAAAGCCTAGACAGTACCCTCTTCATCAGTGGAGAGCTCGGCTTCTGTTGCTGGATCATTGACTCACAGCCCTAGCTTCTATTTTGACATTCGCTTCTTACAGCTGATCTCTGATTTTCTTTTCTTTTTCCCCTCTTCTGGAGTCCTTTTGTTGTAGTGAGTTCAAATAATGTCTTGTCCTTTTGATACCAGTGGAAGAAATCTTAATGCAGTTTTCACTTTCGCAAGATCCAAGTGCATTTAATGTAGAATTCCCCAACAGGACTACACAACCTGTAAAGTCCTTGTGCTCCCCTATAGATCTGTATAGCTCTTTGTGTATCCCATACTTAGAATTGCTTTACTGATCCAGATTTCTCCCCTCCAAGCTTCCTGGAGTTCAGTTCCAGGGTGTGACCACTGTCTGGTGGAAGGATGTTGCTCTCAGATTAGTTTGTTAATCCCTAGCCTTTTGACCTTTCATGTCTTATTCTATGGGGTTGGTTAGATTTATTCCTGTAGTTTTTGTCAGATTTACTGTATTTAATTTGATTTCTAAATAATTATTAGTTCCGTATTTATGACCACAAACAGCTTTTATGGAACCATCTGCTAAAACTGTTTTACCCACAACAAGGTACAGCACTCCAGATTTGTACCTGCCCTAGCGTGGCAAGACCGTCTTACCATGTTTAAGTGACTGCAGATCTACACCCATCTTTTATGCCACAGCTTACCTGAAGTCAGTAACTAGATAAGGTTGCTTGGTCCCTGGGGAACAGCTGCCTGTAAAGTTCCTTAGTAAGCATATATAAAGATAGCCTGTCAGTTCCACATGTGCTTTTTCATTTTGTTTTCTCCTTCTCTGTGCATTTGGTGCTTTTCGTAGTCAGTTACTTGTGTTTGGCATCAGCACCCTGCTCAATGTTTTATAGTACGTACAAGTAAAAACAGTCTGTGCCCTGAAGTTTTTACATTCTGAAGACACATGGAAAACAGAGAAATCCAGATGCTGAGGACTTTGGTATTTAGGATTCTTTAGTTGCTGTTTAGATAGTTTTGAATTATTTTGCTTTTACCTTGTACACAGTTCTTTTTCTGTATTGGAAAGAAATGTCAGTGGAGCAAAATTCTTGTTTCAGATATGCCACGCTGAATAACTGCCCCTGAGAATATGTCATGATCGCAGCTGTAAAATAGGTTGCATTGTTCTTCCTCTGTCTATATCGAACACAGTTTGGAGCCTCCCTGTGCCAAAGGACACTTGCCAGCCTGACAGCTGAGTATGGTTGATAGTTGCCTTCAGTCTGGCTAATAGGGTCTTGTTTTCCAGATTAGGAAACTGGTTATATCAAGGGCCCTACTTCCAAATGGGGCAAGAGGCTTACGCTTCAGGAAAGGATGGGCCACTCCCATGTTTCACATAGTGAGCAGTACTAGGTGCAGAACAAGGGATGCAGTTTGAAAGAGCTGAAATCTGACATGATTGTTCTTAACTTTTTGCTAGAATCGTTCATGTTATCAGTATAGAAAGCATTTCATCTGTGTAGGCTGGCTCTCTGATCTCCTGATGTGGGTTACTGGATACAGAGACACCTCAGAGAAGTAATGCTGCAAAAAAATACGACTGTGTCGTGCTGGTTTTGTGGGTGACTACTGTTAAATCGTTTGGCTGCTTTTTCTTATGAGGTGGGACTGTGTGAGCAGGAAGCAGTGAAGCACGAGGCTCTCTCTGTCTTAAGTCCTTAATTAAAGTCCTCTGAGTTGTTTGAAACCATTCCCACTGAGGTCAGTGGTAAAACTTTTCTTCCATCAGTTCAGGATTAGGCCTAAACCCTGCACCCGTTTTGACAGGAGAAATCTGAGAACATATTTCTCTTTCTAAATGTCAGGTTTTAAAAGGGGATGAGTTCGGGCAAGGATGTGTATTGCTTGCCACAAACTGAATTTTTTTTCTGCAGGAAGTCACTTTTCTTCAAGGCCAAGGATCAATAGTGAAATGCTAGAAATTGCCTAGGCCCTGCCTTTCAGCTGTCTAATCGTGTTCTTAAGACTCTGCTATCCAATGTTGCTTTAAATTGTCAGTTTGTTTGGTAAACTTTTTTACACTGTCTTGTAATATGATAAAAGGGGGTCACTGTTGAAACTATTAACACATCATTTTAGGCTTGATCCAAGAAGATATATAATTTTTTTCACAGTGTTACCTGCCCATGGAGTGGCATGCCACAGGACAGCACGCTGTAGAGAAACTCAGCTGGATAGAAAGCAGTCTGGATAGTTTGATCACAAACAATTTTTATATTTATCCTTGATAGGATGCATGTAATCAAACCTTATGATGTTTCAAGGCAGTAGCTTTTCCCATAGGATCCAATATGACACTAAAAATAGGTATAACTCTTTTTTTTTTTTTTTTTGTTATGGGAGAAGTGATTTCACTTTTGTCTTGATGAATTACATGCCTAGCAATCTGATCAGAGTGGATCTTCAATTAAAAAAGCTACAGAGATGCTGGTGAGCAGAGATAACAGTTCAGCTACCCCCTTTTATTTCATTTGATGTCACTTTGCTGTCAGGTCCTTTCCCCAGTAAATTTTCTTCAGCTGCATTCCTCTGCAAGTAGCAAGTGCTTTGGCTGTAAAATTAAAATAGAGGAGGAGAAAGGTAGTGATGTCTGAATCATTTTATAAAGTAATCTTGATCTTATCTCCAGCCCTTTCCGCCCAAACCCACCAAACTCTTTACTGAGCTGTGGGCCTATAAATAGAACAGCTGCTCTCATGCAGAGATGGGAAGCTCTGAACTAGAGGCTTGTTTTTTCTGAGCAGTGTGTGCATGCGAGAGCTTGCTTCTCACTGGCCTTTCATATCTGAGTTGTGTAGTTGTGAGGTTTTCTATTAGAGAGAGGCTGGCAAATGACATAAACTGCTACTTAGGGAGGGGCAAGGTGACCTCTGGGATTGTTGCCTTTTGGTTTTTAAAAAAAAAAAAAAAAAAGGGTTGTGTTTAAAAGAGGGATGGAGGAATGCATGTCTTGTGCAGAGGTGAGTGAGCCCTGCTGAGGTGAGGGGAGCCGCCTGACGTGCAGCACTTGGGAGCCGAGCGTGGCACGCAGGAGCTGTGGGAGCTGAGGGAAAGCAGAAGCGTTTTCCTGTGAGTTACTGTTCTAGTGGTCTGCGCAAGAGCTTGCGTGACCAGAGTGCTGCTGAACAAGCTTGGGGAGTGCGGGGCTCTGGCTGACTCCAGTTTAAGGACATCTCTGATTAAGTGTAGCAACAGAACTCTGAAGTCTCCTCCTGCAAGTTGCTATTTTTTTGATCAGACCCCTGACTGCCTTGATATCTTTGGGCTTTGCATCCTGGGAGTCTTCCCCAGGATTTTTAATTCCTCTCTGACTTCGGTTCAGGGCTTTGAAGAGTTCAGTAGCTACTTTTTCTGTCTTATTTTTTAATTATGTGTGGTTTTGTCCAAGGAATGCAAAAGATCATTCCATGTTTCTATCTTAATCTGGAAATCTCATGCCACTTTCCCATTTTCTTCCCTGTAGAAAGTGAGCTGCAGAAATGTGTGATTTCTTTAGCATGGTTATTTAGATGCTGTTGCTTTACATTTCTCATTGATACTCAGGTGCTGGAGGTTAAACTGACTCATCAGGTAGACACATATATGCGTATATATATACTCTAGTAGGACTCCGCAGAGTTGGGCAGTGTTATTTGTTCCACTTGGCACATGGGAGATGGAGACATGCAGAGTGAAAATTGCTTTATTTGGATCTTGTAAAAAGTCTGTGGCCTGAATGCACCTTTCCTGGTTCCAGATGAGTGTCTTCAGCTCTGGCCTTGCCTTCAGGGTCGTTTCAGCAAGGGATGCTGTTGGGTCAGTCACTGAATGCCATTTTCTCTTATAGTGAAGCTTCAGATTAAGATCATGGCTGAGTTTCAGATTCTTTGCGTAGTACCAGCTCTAAGTTAGTTTAACATCTTGTTTCTGGGTATCACTATAGTGTGTTTAACTTCTGGACCCTATAGCCAATCCCAGATGCCTTATGGCTTCTTAGAGTGTATTCCTACTGCTGTGTCCCTGCTGTGACTTGGGGAAAATGGGTGCCCAGATGTCTTTCAGCAACCACTTCAGAGTTGTGGGGCACTGATGTGGGAGATGGGCATTTTTTGATACAAGATTAGTCTTCAATCATGCATTTTCATTATGTCTTTTCATTCTGCTGGAAATACTCTGGAGTTCAGTGATTCCTGGTTGAACCAGGCATGCTGAGTTGGTGTTTGCCTGAGCACCGACAGGTATTTCTGCCAGTGTGCAGGTGGCTTTGTGAAACAGAACACTGAAACCATGAGGTTTGGAGTTGGCTAGCCTCGGACTCAGACAGGTTCCAGGCTGCAAGGTAGATGATGTTTCTTTTGGAGGAGATAAGGGAGCTTTTGCCCTTTTACCTTTCTTGCTGCAGTGGAGGACGGTATATAGTGGCTCCTATGGCCAGCAGCTCTTTCAGATCTGGGGGTGTGTGGGTTTCCCAGCTGGTTTGTGAGTAGAGGCATCACTGTGATAGTCCAGGCCCTATGATCTCTCAGGCCAGTTTGAGGATGGCTCAATCTAGCAAGAGAGAAGCATGTATTGTCAGACGGATGTTTCTTCTTGTAGTCAGCATTATTTTCCAAGTGCTTTTTGAGGAAACTTCGAGCTTGGCAAGGGCCAGTGTGTGTGGAAAGTATTGAAATCTGCAGCTGTTTCAAAAAGGAAGACCCACATTAGAAATATATATAGCATTTATAAGCAAGTTCAGTGCCCTGGAAAGGATTTCTAAAATTAACTAAACCCTGTGGATCAGTAAGAGTATTTATTTTGTGCTCTGCAGTAGCCTGGCAGCATACATTTAACACTGTCTTTGTGAATTAATTGATACTCATCCATGACCTGACTCTGTTATAAACCTGAGTTACACTGAGACCTCTGGTATGTTAAAGCTGTGTCATTTTCCTGGCATCAAGATACAGAATAACCTGTCTTATAATATTGTTGGACTATTTGTTTCCTGTATTTTAACTGTGTGTTTATCACATTGGGCTCTCTCAGAAGAAGTGGATTCCCGGGGGCTGTTTCTTGGGGAGAGAAGTAGGTTTCTTGTGGTACTGAGGCATGACATAGCACTATTTGCAGTTCCTAGGCAATACCCTCAATCAGTAATTTGGGCATAGACCCTCAGCTCTGACTTTTCTGCCTTTTGTCTTTCTAAGCTGCAGTTTTTGAAATTATTTTCATGTAGCTGTTGATATTCAAAATCTGTCCTCACTGAAGGAATCAAATGTATTTGATGAAGTAGAATGAAGTGCATGTGGATTAAATACATACCCCTATGTATGCATAGTATGTGAGTGAGCATATGGGACTGTGTATGCTGGTATGTCAATCTAGTTATAAAGCAGTTAAAGAAAAAAAAAAAAGGCAGTGTGCGTAGTCGGTTTTGGCACTCCAGCCCTGGGAAATGGCAGCCAGCCAGAGAGTACTGAGGCAGGTCCAAGACTATTTGAAGAATACCAAATGCTGAAGTTGGATGTAGCTCCTTCCTCACTTTAGTTTCACTCTTCATGCTATGGTCCTGCAGCTTGCCAGCTCTGTGCCAGGTAGATACTGGTAATTTTCAGAAGGCAGAACTGGAGATAGGGACAGGTATACTGTGGTGTGTATGTGCTTGTAATCAAATGCCAGTTAAATGAAAGGCACAATTACCTGCAACTGAAATCTGACCTCAGTGAGTTTAACTGTTACGCTTCCCGAGTCACTGTTAAGACTTTGAAATGCTCATTCAGTCATAAGTTATTTTTTTTGGTATCGTGATAGCACTGGAGACAAGGATAAAACCACACCCCAGTGTGGGTTATGGATTGTGACAGTTTAATCTTGTTAAATTTGCTTGCGTATGTTGAATGAATTTGTTAAGCACTTCCAGCAGAGGGCACTAAGATTATTGATCTCAAACTCCAGTCTTTTTTGGTACGAATATATAGTGAGAGAGCATAAAAGATGCCTGTTAAGTAAAATGTATGCTTCACCCCTCTCCTCTCCTTGTTTTGTAGACTATCATAAAAGAGGGGATGCTGATGAAACAGACCAGCTCCTTCCAGCGCTGGAAGAGACGATATTTTAAGCTGCGAGGACGAACACTCTACTATGCAAAAACTGCGAAGGTAAGGTCTTGACAATACGTACGAGTCCAAGGGAAGAAAATAAGTGGTGGAGCTTTGGAAGCAGTTGTGTGTCTGTGAGAAGGCAGCCCTCAGTAGAGAAAAGAACGTGTGCTCTGTAAGCCCCTGGCTTCAGGTTTTGTAGCTACTAGAAGATCCCTGTGTTTTGCCTCACACTTGGAAGTCCTTGTAAAGTAAAGCATCATGTGGACCTGTGATACTGATTTCTTTACATTTTTTCCCCCCTTGGTACATTTTAGTAGGGAATGGGCTGTGAATCAATAGACACTGAAAAAGAAGGGTTAAAATATGAATGAAAAGAGGAAATGGAGAAGACAAGCAAGGCTAGAATTTATCAAATCAGAGCTGCCATGCATCTGGTTTAGCATGTTTCTAGTCAACGAGATACAAATCTGTCTCCTTTCACAAGAACAAAGCCTACAATTATTGTTTTTTAAATAATTCCTTAATAAGACTAAAGTCATCGTGGTCACTGTCTGAAGACAAGGCAAGTGTGAGCCCCAGTATATGGAACTAGACTTCCGAGTCCTTTATGTTGCTTCTGGGCCTTTCCTTCAGATCACAAAAGGCAGTGATGTACTGTGCTAGGCAGACATACAGGCATGTCCCACTGGGTCTGCTGCTTATACATTGGATTCAATAATTCATTGGGGTTTTGAATTTTTTCTTTCCAGTCCATTATTTTTGATGAGGTGGATCTGACAGATGCCAGTGTGGCAGAATCCAGCACTAAAAATGTCAACAACAGCTTCACGGTAGGATTTTTTGCATTATTTTCCATTCTTCTTGCATCTTTCCCCCACATCTCTCCTCCTTTGCAGAGTTTAAAAACATCTGAACAATCTTCACAGCCTCTTTCACCAAAAAATTTCCTTACAAAATCATAACTCATCTCCATGCACATGGGAAAAACCTTGGGTTACTATGTATAGTGCTAACACTTCACATTCAGGAATTTTCTTACCTGTAAGCTGGGAAGGTTTGAGAAAACCCATTTACACAGTGGGACAGAAAACATTGTTCTGCTGAAGGAGTTAGGGGTGATGTTGATGTTTATGCTGGAGATCTTGCTAAAGGAATTTAGTTTTCCATCCAGGCCTTAAAATATGTAAACTTCTTTCTCTGACTTTATTTGTATGTGGCTGTACGTGTGTTTATATATGCACACGATATAGAGTGGCAAAGCAAAAGGAGGAACAAAAAGAAGTCGCACAGAAACAACTGTGGATTTAGGATACTTGTTAGAAGTGGAATACATGCTAAATATTTGGAATCTGGAAATGTGGTGGTGTCAGTGCTTCATTTTCTCCAGGCTTAGTGACTGGGAGAAAAAATGATTGTATTTCTCAGGCACAGGTGTTCTGCAAACTCCATTTTGGGGAAAATGCCTGGTGTGCAGAAAAAAGCTGTTAACAGCAGCCATGCAGGGCGAGTGTCAAGCAGCATTGCTGTTAGCCAGCTCCAAAGCTCACACTAACCTCCATGCAGCCTCCGAAGGGCTCAAAAGGGAGGAGAGAGGAGAGTGTAGAGAAAGGAGGCAGTGTTGGTCTAAGGCAAGATGAAGGGGGGAGCAATGCAGGTGGAGGGAGGAAGCTGATCCTGTAGGGTGGTGACCAAGACTGAGCAGTGTGCCTTGTGCTGCAGCACTGCTTTCAACATCTAGCAAAGGTTATTTCTGTTAATGTAGCTGTAGCTTTTTGCTTTGCAGTACCTGCGCAAAGCAGCTGTGGTGTCTACCCTATGTCCAGATGAAATTCCAACGCTTTCTCAAAGTTTAAAAACACTTTCTGCATCCATAATTGGACAAGTAGGAGGCATATCTGGGTCTGATAGTAAATATCAATATCAGGTGTTGGCGTGCATACACAGAGAGAAGGATTCTGCAGTGATTTCAGTAGGGCATACATTTTCAAGAATGCAAAGTTATTTACCTTTTAATAAAGCATTTTTTCTTGGGTCTTGCTTCAGTTTTCCCATATGTAAATAAAAACTGATTTTTCAGGTAAACAAATGTACTGTTACTGTTTTGCTTATTATAGTTGGAAGAGACCTAATCGCCCTCAGGGACACTATTGACAAGGACAGGAGGAAATAGTGTGTTTGCTTTCTCAGATTGCCCCATCTGAGTCCAACAGTGAAGAGTTACTTCCATGACTATGGTATCAGGCTCTGCCAGTCCCTGCCTTCCCTAGAGGGTAAAAAGTATAGGATTACTTTGACACTCGGGTAGCAAATACAGCTTGCACTATCTCCAGCTGATCACTGTATCATGGGGCTCAGGTAAACTTCAATAAAAACATTTCTCCTCATAATTTCTATCTACTCTTTCTGACATGGCTTACAGAGGGGGTTGACTGTGGTTTACCATGAGCTATAAAAATACTTAGAAAATCAGAAGGTTGCCTAGTCTTGCTGCTGTTTGGTCTGCCACATCACTGCCATCAGTGCTTTGGATTCCTTGCAGTCTTGCAATTTTCTCTTGGTTTTGTTTGAGAGCACTCTGCTTCCTCCCTGTATCTCCCCAGCTTGGTTCCCTTCTAAAATTCAGAGTTCTTTGATGCATTTTTTTTCCTGTTTCAGATCAGTGGAACTGAGTTTTTATCCTAAATCAAATATCAGTGGGATTGAGTTTTTATCCTAAATGGAAAACATCCAACTTTTGGTGTTGTATAGCAGAGAGAGTTATTCTGGAGTTTTAGATGTTCTGGTTTTCTTTTTGTTTCTGTGTTTTCTTCAGGGGAGACTGGTAGTACTGGATTTATGAAAGAGTGGTTTCTTTCTGAGGAAACTCATCCTCTGTCCAGGCACCTGTACTGCTTAATGTATAGATTCTGCAAGTCAGGTTGTGTGAATGACCTTCTTCTGAGGTACTAACAAAGGAGGCGGGAAACAAAAACAGTAGATAAACCCCTTAGAGGAGCAGTGTGGATCCAAAGCAAAGAGGTAATAAGGGGTGACGAGTCAAAGGAGAAACTGGTGAAAGGGCAGTGAGGAGCATGGGGAGGCAGCACCATGAGAGAAAACCAGAGCATGGAGCCAACAAAGGTTATGTTGCATAAATAGAGGAATAAGTTTAAAAAATACAGCTGCCAGTAAACCTTTTACATAGGACATAAGTCTGACAGCTAATTTGTTTGCTGTCAGCAGGCAGGAGAGCAAGAAAGTGAGTGTTAAGATGCAGACCTCTTCCTCTGAAAAGCGTGTAATACAGGTTCCACTGTTGCTTACTTAGTTGATCTTGCATAGATTTCTTCAGTAAGTATATCCTGTTTGCAACAGGGACAGTTTTCGGGACTGCTACCCAGAGTTAATGTGTATGTGACTATAGAATGGGCTGGGAGCATGTAACTAGGGACATCTTTGAGCTTAAGATGTTGTACAACTCCATCCCCTGAGAGATGTAAGGAAAAGCTTGATGTTTAGCTATTGTTCCTTTAGGTCAGGCAGTGTGGCTGCAGAGTTATTTAGCAGGAAGCCTCTGGGAACAAATCATATAGCAGCCCCACGCCATGCCTCTCTCCTCTCAGGAGGATGGTAGATGTAATATTTGATGGTTCTGTCACATCTCTGCCATCTCTGTCCTTGTAAGTCATCTGTCTACAAGGTAAATTCTTTTGCGATGTCTGGGCTGTAAGTGACTGGTTCTTTCCATCTATACCTGGTGTATAGATCTCTCATCAGTGGATTTTCCTAGGGCTGCTGTCTTTCACAAGGTCTTAGAGAGGATCTGCTGTGGTACAAACTTAATGATAACCACGTTGTCCTGGTACTTCGGACCCATTTATTTTAGAGAGAGTGGTCAGCTTTTAGCCTGGATGCTTGCCATCAGATCAGCAGCATTGGATGGGTGAGGTCAAAGCTTGACCCTGACTTCTGAGCAGAGCTTTCCTAGCCATACCCTCAAAACCTCTTGTGATATCTTAAAAGCAGGTGATTTGGGATCACACTGGGCACATTGGGTCTTCCCAGTGAGACTTCAGCTGTTTCCACAAACAGTTTTTTCTTGGACAGTGCAATTTCGCAGTAACTTGATTTGTTGATGTGCCCGCCTAGTACATTAGCCTGCAGTTGCTTTAGGAGCATTAAAACAAAATACGCAATGAGGACGAGTTCCGTACTCCGAACCTAGAATAGTTTATTCTTTAGATCATGCCAGGAAGCCTGGGTTTTGGAGATACTTCTCTCAAAATGACTGCTTTACCTGTGTCATAGACCTGAAACATCCAGCATGCCCATTCTCCCCTGCGAAGCTTGTAAGGTTTGGGGGGGGGGGCACCAATTGGTCTATTGTCTGTTGCTTGCGCCAATGCTTTGCCACCACAGCTATCCCCTCAAGAGTCTTTGAAAGGACTTTGGGTCATCTCCTTAGGCCCGTTTTGGTAAATATTTTTTGTGGTGAACAAATTCTTACTCCTCAGGTTGCTGTGTTGGTGAAGATCTGCTCTTTTCTAGAAGGTGCCAACTGAATTAAGCCTACTGCCTTCAGTGTAAGTGGCAGAGATGATGGACTGAGTCCTTACCAGTTCATTGACCCTTTCCTGCCTTGTGCAGGACTTGTATAAAGCTAAAGGGGAAAAAAATCTAAAATGTGTGTTCTTTAATACTAATAAAAAACACCTGTCATCAGGTCAACAGGAGGGGGCCTGGGAAGGACATAAGATCTTTCCACATACGTATTTTGTGTTTCAATATGATTCTCACATGGTGCTTTTGTAAATGTTTTCCAGTTATTGCTAGCAAATGGTGGTGTGGCCTTTCACTGTCATTCATGTAACATGAATTACAACATTCACTTTCATTCTTATTCAGAGCTTTGACATCCCATAGGAGAAAGCTTGTCTCTGTGGAGAGAGATTTCTTCTTTCTGACGTTTTAGTGCAAGTGAAGCTTGGTCAGAGCATGTTGTTGAGTGCCAGGAGCCATGCTCTTGACCCCTCCTCCCTAGTTAAAGGCTATTCTGCTGGAAGAGGTGGAGCTTGAACTCCTGAGCTCCTGTAAACCCCTTTCTGTTGGGAAGTACCTCTCAGCTCAGCCACAGACAGGAAACAGCATATTATTACAGTCAGCGCCTGCCTCTCTGCTTCACTGCCGTCAGAAGGAAATTTATCCCACCTCCTTCTTAAGCAGACAGCTAATAAGCTTGTGGCAAGTGGCACATAGTTCAGAAAGACTGGCCACAGAGGAGACTAATCCTATTAATCGCATGTCAAGCAACCTGTTTAGTTGTTTTTTTCTAAGAGAGTAGGCTGCTCTGGACACTAGTTTAGAGGAAGATTGAACGTGAAAGGTAAGAGCAGGAGTCCGAGTTTTCGGGACTAAGCATTGAGAAACATGGCACCTGTGCCAGCATAACATCATCAGGAGCTCAAGTTCTTCAGAGTAAGTTTGCTACAAGCTCCTACTGTTCAGGTGTTCTCTCCTGTGTGGATTTATGTAGATAAGTTCTCCAGAACTGGGGTAAAGGGAAATGTGCCTGCAGTGCTGTAATGCTGCACCCATTAGTTAAGAAATACTGTTTATTAACTGATGATTCACCCTGACCAATGTCACAGGAGAGAGGAATTATTGAGATTAGAGTAGTACCTCTCTCTGAGCACTTGGATGACTGGAGGCGACAATGGTTGTAGTAGGTTGAGGAACCTGGAATTGCTGGTGCTACTGAATGAGAGCATGCTGTCATCTCTAAGCAGCATGGATGTCATTCTTCAGCTGTACAGAAGCCTGAGGTGTGCTACAATTTTTTGTTATTACAGCCTTGTTACTTAGTACTGACTATTCAGCAGCAAAGATGCCAGTTTCTGTCTTGTGAAATTTTATGTGACTTGTCTGATCTCGTTCAGACTGCGTATTTTTGCTGTATTGTCCCAGGGCTTGTTGGCGTTGTGGAGAAATAGCATAAATCTTCATCTTGGGGTAATTAACCTTTCCTAAAAACACAGGGCAAAGAGCTTGAACTTTAACAAAAGGTAAAAAAGTGCTTAAGGGTGCTTCCTGATGGGGAGAGTATGTTGTTGATGTCTGCAAATTCATTTCACAATGAAGTGAAAGTGCTTTTGCCTCTCCTGTAACTTCATGCCAAGTTGAATTATTTGTACTAGTGCTTTTAAGTGAAAATATATCCTTTTTGGCAGAGAGGGCAGTGAAGTCTTCTCTGAAGAGTTTGGTTTTGAAAGAGTGGCTAGAGCTGCTGAAGCCACATGTCAGGCAGAAAGTCTGCTGCTCGTGTCTAGCGCAGGAGCTGTGTGCCTGTAAGGCACTGTTGAAGCAAGAGGAGCCCAGGTCAGAGGTTATTTGTGCTGGTTTGAAATGCAAGCTTTGAGAAAGAGCATGTGACTTATTTTTATGAGGAGGAGGAATATAAGAACTTCTGTTACAAGCTGTTTGCGGAAGGTTAGGCTTGATCTTCAAGCTTGGGCTGATAAAGATCAGGGAAATCTGTGTGGTTTGACACTTGCACAGATTCCCCAAACTGTGTGGCCTCAGCCCTTCGGTAAAGATGGGCTTGAACGTATGATGCAGGGAGTCACTGGGCTTCCCAGTGAGCGACGGGATCTTCCTCCCCTGCTTCCTCAGCACTCAGAAGTGGGCAAAAAGATTTACTAACCTGGGGACGTAGTTACTTAGGAGAGTCGCCAAGTGTCCTGGTTGCTCACCTTGCTCCTTTGTACAGAGTCATGGATTGCCTTGTTAAGGTTTGGAGAAGGGAGAGATTAGAAAAGAGGGACTCGTGAAAGGGATGGTTCTTCCCTCCTCCTTCTTAAATTCTCTTCTCTAAATTGGACAAAATTAGAGTGCACATTGGAAAGTCAGGCTTTGCTGGGGGTTGTTGTCTCTTCCACACACATGTGTATACACGTTCAGGAATTGTACACTCTCTGCTAGTGCTCTTACTCTGTTTATATTGGCAGGTGTCAGAATTTCCCTTATAAACAAGTGAAAATATGAGTAGAGCCATGAATTGCCATGTCCAGAATAGCTCTGCTGTTTTTCCCCCCTCCCGTCATTAAGTGCAGTTCAGTCCCCATTTCCTGTCAGTTTCAAAATACTTTGCTATTTTAGTAGTTTGTAATCCAGACTTCAGTGCAGTTTTTTCTGCTTGAGAAAAGGCCCTTTGGTAAACAGACCATTCTGAGTCACTGTTAGTCATTGAAAATAGTCATTTAAAATCCTTTCATGTCAAAGATTTTTAGGACTCTTGATCCAGCCTCCTGCAGGAGCTGGTCATTAGTCTACTTACACAAAAGAAGGAAAAATCTGGAGAAAAACCATCAAAGAGAGGATAAACATGGAAGAAGAGTTAGAGAGTCTGGAAGAAGTTGCTGTGGGTGGAGAGATCTGGCGATTGCTACTGTATGTTACAGAATGATCTCAGTATACGCTAGGTTTTTGAGAAAGATGAAGCTACTGTAAGAGAAAGAGGTCAGACTGAGCTTTGTGAATTTTACTGTGAGACAGGATAGATAGAGAGCTGGGAAGTAAAGGCGACTGTTTGTGAAGAGCTTTTGTTTTCCTGGAGGGAAGTTTACTGCTTTGAAAATAGCGTCTGTTACTGCCCTTGTGCCTGAACAGTAGGAGCTTTTGTTTGATAATCTCTTTGCACTTTGTAACCTTTGTGCCATGTTGATGTTTTATGTACCTTCCTGAGCAAGACTGCAGATTCCAGTGTCTTCTCCCCCTTCCAGGTGAGGACACAAAGGCAGAACAACCTGTGGTAAACAGGAGGTCATCTGAGAACATGATGGGTTTAGTTTTACATGGGGGTCTGCCTAGAAGGAAGAGACTTCTTTTTATCTACATCTTTACTCTGGTCATTTTGACAGACAGGGGGAGGCTTGCTAATATTTGCAGAAATGAGGTCTCCCTGCTTGTGGTGCTTGTGATGGTTTCACTGTCGTGGTGTTTGAAACAGGACTTGTCTTTGCCTAGTGACCCAGTATGGAAAGCTACGGGGTTCATCAAGCTGTTGAAAGCTATTAATTTCCTTTTGTGCTAGCTACCAGCCTCTTTCCAACACAGCTGAGGTTAGGGGGCTGTGAGGAGCTGTTACTAGCAATAAGCTGTCAGTAACAGGTCATTTTCCTACTGTGGATGAGGTTTTCTGTTGCTCAGTCCTGTGATTTTTTTAGCTGCTAGCCTTGATGTGTATGAGCCCCCTGAGACAGCAGCTCTACCACTGGGGAATGTTGACCTGCCCCTCTGTTGTTCATGGTTTTGCTTCTGTTTGAGTGAGTAGGAAGGTTTCTCTGGAGTATCCTTTACCTTCCCAAATGTGCTGCCCTTTCTGAACAGGGTAGTTCTGTTTGTCAACTCTTTTCCTGGCAGGACTGCATCCTTTGGAAAACAGATGAAGAAGGGATGTATGTGTGCATCTGCTGCATGAAGTGGAAGGTGGGTGGATAATGGAGCTGTGCTAAGATGCTCTGGCACTTGGCATGGGAGCCCTGTCGGTTCCCATTTGGTCCTGCTCTGTCCATGTAGATCTCTAGTGATTAATATTGCACTAATTACCAGAATTGTCTGCATTTCTTAACTGCTAACAGTGGCAAAGATCTTCTTGCATACTATAGGTTTTGACATCTGTTAAGTGGTTGCAAAAGTCCTAAAATCCTCTCCTTGTCTGTGCTCCTCTTACCAATTGCCAAGAACAGGAATGTGCCTTGTTTAGGAACAGAGTTTCCAGAAGCATGTAGGAATGTGACCCTGGTATGAGAGATGATAATTTTCCCAGGCACCACTCTGTCTGGTCTGCTTTCCCGCTGCAGAATCGGGGAGGATAGGGACTGGGAGAAAGCACAGATGGAGGGTCAGCATGAGTTGAACTTGATCTGTGGGCACAGTGGAGCAGCGGTAAGTGTCAATGACAGTGCTCAGAGAAGATGTGCTTGTAATCGCAACCTGTGCAACCTCACCTGGCAGATGAGGTACATATTGCAAGATGAATGAACCTAATAATGTAAAAATGGTCCTAAAGAGGCCATACCATGTGCTTTACCCATTTTCCTATGGAAATGAGCTGTCTTGGATTTTAGAGATTGAGAATTAAGGTAAAACAGCCACATGGAAGTTGGGGATAAAATACCCAGTATAGTGCAAACAGAGGTTTGGGCACTTAGGGCTTTGAGGAAAATCCTGTTATTGCTATTTAAAAAAAAAAAAAAAGAAAAAGAAAAAGGCAGAATTTGGCACAACTATAAGAACATTAACGACTTGTTTTATTTGGTGGAAATTAGAGTTTCCATAAGTGGAAGATGGTCATTTTAGCAGGAAATAAAGATCTTGAACTATAAAAATAAATATAAAACTGGCGCATTCCTCCAGTGTCATATAAAAGCTTCTTTTTTCTTTTCCCTTCAGGGTAGCATCCAGGTTTTCAGGAAGGAGAATCAGTGCAATTCTAGAGAGCTCTAACTGACCTCTGCAGTGAGTTAATGGGGCTGAATTTGTTGGCAAAACTGGGTCAAAGCTGAATTGCAAATTGGAAGAGGGATGTTGTCTGTGGCATAGGGCAAGCCTCAGTCCCCCATGAGTCTAGGCATTGATACTTGTATTATTTCTCTCTTCCAAACTGTAGAGACCTACTAAAATCATGCTGACTTGCTGTCTAAGGCTTTGGTGGCCTGATGCTCAGCTCCAGATTGTTTCAGAAGCTAACATCAATGAGACAGACTTTTAAGATTTTAAGTGTAAAGGACTTGTTTGAGTCTGAAACTCTTATTTTCATTTTCCTTTCTTCTCCCTTTTTCACAGTCTACTTTTTAACCTTATGTATTTACTGAGACAGTAGCATTGCTTAATCCACACTTAGTCCATTTTGCCTTCTGTGAGTTCAGCAATGGTGTTTGAAACGTATAGTGACTTTGCTGGTTTGTGAATCTTGTTGATGAATACAGGCAACATGTTTTAACGTATGCCGGTGTTCATTTAACCACTGCTGTTGCTGGAACAGGAACTGAAGTGGATAAAATGGCTGGGTCCTTGTTATAATGTCACCCAATTTTCCTTCCTGAGTTTTGGGGTTCATGGGATGCAAGATCTTACTCCAGTATACAAAAGCAGACATAGCAGTTGGCTACAGAGATGGTGGACGTTTTCCCCTCCTTTGCCACATGTGATCAAGCTGAAGTTTTTGCCTGCACAAGGACCGTTCTTGCAGCTATTTTATTTTTTTCTAGTTGCAGTTCCTAGGTCTTTTGAGCTCTAGAAATTTCTGTTGTCCCTTGTACCCGACTCATCAAATGTTTGGAATAATCCAGGATCTCTTCGAGGGATTTATGGCTAGCACCTTTGAACATAAGACTGTATTTGAACAGGATGTGAGTAAAAGCAAGCTGTCAGAATGAGCAGGTGTTCTCATACACCCGCTTTTGGTCATTCTGAGAAATGTATTGCATCAGAAAAACTATATTTAGCAAAGTTGTATGTCCTTCCTGCCCCGTCTCCCCCTGCAGCATTTCTTCAGCCAGCTCTGTGATTGGGCCAGTGTGATCTTAACTTGTTTTGCCATCTTTTGTGGTCACTGAGCTCACCATATCTACTCTGATAAGAAACAGTCCCAATGCATGTTTGGCCAGACTGTCACTTTTTTGCTGAGAAGTTTCTGGGTAGCCAGAAAATACTGAAAGAGGAAGTGAGCAGAGATGATAAAGTCATCTTTGATGGCAGCAAGACCAGAGAATGAAGTTTATGCTCCAGCTGTTGGGTGGAGGAAGGTCGCTCAGTACAGCAAAACACCAAAGGGTGAAGTACAGCAGATTTCTATTTAAAATTTGGTCTAATATAAGGAGTCTTTTTTGGACTGCCTTTCTAATACAATTATTCACAGCTGTTCATTGGGGAAGGACATCCAGGGATGTCCAGTCCATTATTAGAATGTGAAATGAGAAATTTTCTTTGGTTGGCTCTGTTGTTTGCCAGCTGGCCTGGTTTGAAATGTCAGTAAACTGGTGTTGCCTTTGGACAGGGGAGTGTGGGTCAACATGAGGGGTGAGGGTTAACAGCTGGTAAGGGGGCATGTGCTGTATGAAGAAGAGACAGAGGAGATGAAGCTAGCTTTTGGAGAAGAGTCAGGGGAGCATCAACATATGCACAAGACAGCCAGTGAAGGCATGGCTTTTTTCAGATTCAGATTTTTTTAGATTTAGAGTGAGCAAGCTTGAAAACTGACTTTCTCTAATAGACTTGAGATGGCTCATCTGCATTGAGGGCACATAACTGTCTGCAAAGGGGTGACCTGGTGGGTAGTTGATCATCACCATAATTCCTGCAAAAGAAATTTCTGGTGTTTTATATGCAGTGAGGAGTTGGTAAATTAAGCTGTGTCCTGATTTGAAATGTCTTTAAGCCTTTCTGCCATTCCCATCCATCCTTATGGCTCTTCAGGATTGATTAGAGGGATTGGCAGCTCCCCCCTCCCCCCGCCCCGACTGTTGTTGAGCTGTTTTGCTGGTCAGTGTTAGGGCTCAATAAAGTCACCATGTAGTGAGCTCTGGGCACATGGGTATCTGGGCATCCAGTTCCTACTAGGAAGTGAAATCTGAAGAACCACACCCAAAAGTTCAATGGCATTTAGGATCAAAAAAGTATGTTAGGTTTTAATATTCCCTTTTTAGGAAGAACAAGCATTTTTAATTTACATAATTGTTCATATCTGGATAAAATTCTGACCTGTTTCAGGGCAGGAACAGATTTCTGCCAATCCCCAAACAGGCCAAAAATGTATGAGATTACAAATAAATCTTAAAACTTTTTATTATGGTTGTTTTTTTTTTTTAACTCCTAGCAAAGCAGCCCCCATCCTAACTCAAAAGCAATCAGATCATTGTTTTTGTACCCTCCATTTATATGAGAACAAGAGGTCACTGGATGACATTACTGCTTTGTAAATTTAGAACAAATAAAAGGAAATGCTACTTCACCTAGTGCGTCGTCATCCTGTGGAATATACTGTTCCAGGATGTTAGTCAAAAGCTGTAGCCGGAACATAAAAAATAGCTGGACCATGCTCGTTTCTAGCCACATTTGCCAAGAGGGATAATGAAGCCTCATGTTCCAGAGCATCGTTTCATCATGGCTGTAGCTGAGACCAAACATCCCAGACTCCTTGGCTGGGAAAGGACAGCTTTTCAAGAGGAAAATTGCTGTGGCTTCTTCTTAAGATAACAAGAATGATTTTTTTTTTAATTTTATTTTTGTGTGTGTGTGTGAGATGTTAGACTGATCATCAGTCTCGTCTAGAGAGCGCAGTGTATGTAATAGCCTTTCTCGCTCTGTTAGTATCCTTCAACAGATGGATGTCTGGAGTTGAAATTACTGGCTTAAGTAGAGGGAGGTGAAACTGATGGGATGAGTGTTTTTCTCTCCATGTGAGTGAGAGCATGTTTCTGTTCATCTCAGTTCTGCCTTTATTCAGGATCAGTGTAGTGGCATGCCTGTTGCACATCAGCCTGTGCAGGTAAGAGACCAGTGTCTGCCTGCAGTGCAGGGAAAGCAGGAGTATCTTACACTGATAAGGTACCCAGTGTTGGCTGTTGTGTGTGTGAGGCTGTATGAAAGGCAAGAACTGTTGAACCACTCTGTGAAGGAAGTGTCCCTATTAACACGTTTCTGGATTCTTAATTATCATCGTTAAAATGTTTAACTGTAACACCACTGCATATTAATCATTAAAACAGGTTTGTATGGTTTCTTAATTTCCCCAAAGAATTGTTACACTAGTTACATTAAAATCTTATCTGTCCTTCACAGTGAAGCCTGAATTGTCCCAATTTTTCCTCCTTAGAATAGGAGTGAGGTTTGAGATTGTGTTCTTTTATTTCCCATCTCTGGTGGTAGCACTAAATCCCAATGCAAATGTTGCTTTAGAACTGACTAATGGGGAATGCTCTTCATAGATTTCTCTTGCACAAAGTTACATTTTACTTGCAGTTGTGTAGTTACACAACAGACCCTTTATTTTAGTTCTGTGGCTCTTTGTCTGGATGATTCAAGTATGAAAATCTTCTTCATCTCCTTATTTGTCCTCTTGTCTTTTAAACTTTAACTTTGTTCTTTGAACAGAAAGTTGTCCAACACTGAATGTGGGGGTTTTTAAGATGATGCAGTTGGTGACTTAAGAAGGAATTAGTAGTTTTCTATATTGGACAGTCTCTCCAGTGATCCAGGAAGTCAGTAGCCTCAGAAATTAATTCTTACTAAAGGAGTGTCAGCATTTCTGTATTTTATGCCAATATTTTAGATTTCATGTCTTCCAGGGTGATTTAAAAATGATACTATATACTTTGCATTTGCCTTTTTTTTTTCTCCTTCAAAATAGAGAGAAAAATAGGAAAAGGGACATCACTGAATAGGATTGTTCTGAAATGGGATCATTATGATAATAATTTAATTTTACCTACTGTTTTAAATTATTTTTCCTGCCTGCCCAAGCGTGTGCCAGTGGCTAGTTGAATGAACTGGTGGTTCCTTATAAAAACTGGCTGGTTATAAAGTGATGAAAGGTCCTTGGATGCTTCATCCTAGGATGTTTGGACTTCACATAGGGTACTGTTGTACATATGCAGTTATAGATGTTCTTGGCTTTGCCACCAGAAAAAAATGGGGCCCTGTGCTGTCTGAACAAATTATTTGAACTTGGTTTTACTTCCAGGGAAAAATATGCCGCTTCTTAGCAGGACTTCAGAGATGCTGCTCATTCTTCTCTAACTTCACGCTGATTTTTGCAGTAGTGTTTCATGCTCTGTAAAAGGTTTTTCTAGGGTAGTGATTCTTACATAGCAGAGTGTTTGATGGAAATAGGGTTAACCACTCACTTTTCCAAGGAAAAAGAAAGATTCCTATGATTACCTTCTTTGGGAATAAATTTTTTCAGAGCTGGAATTATTTAAAGGAAAAATCAGGGAAGAGGGAAGGAGTTCTTCAAAGTTTTATTTTTAGAGAATTGTAAATATTTATTTCTGTTTGCTTACAATTGATACAGATCTGGTCATTATGTCCAAGAGAGAATGTTCCGTGCCAAAACTGTGTTTCTAATATGAATGGCCAGTCCTTGCTTTAGAAAGGTATTTAGCTCCATTCATTGCCTACTTAATCTGCCTGTAGCACCCTTTTCTAGGTATTGGTAATGCCTCTGCGTAAAGTTACTGTTATTGCAGATGAAAGCTGCAATCTATCCAATGAAAAGAAATATATTTTGAAAATTGAAGAGCTTAAAGCAGAAATTTACAGGTGTATCTTTTTGTTGGCATTACATACACATTTCTTAGTGAATGCTCTGAGGCACTTCAGCTAGAAGTTTGATGTTCAACTTGAGAGGTTTTATGTTTAATCTGTTTTATGAGTGATGAGAGAAGTGAGAAACAGGTTGGAAAACAGTAGTTAACAGGGGTCATGTATTGGGGTGATGTGCATGGGTTTTTTAGTGTTCATTAACAAAAGTTTGGTTGCGTGCTTGCAAGAGCCACACGGGCCTCATCAACCTGACACAATCCTAGTTTGTTTTAATCTGTTATTTCGGATGCTAGGGCACAATTTGCTGGAAAAGTAGATGATGTAGACAGTTCTTTTTCATGTACAAAATGTAGAGGGGCACAGGACAGTCTAAGCTGCTGGAAGTTTTTAGAGTTGATATAAAGGGGAGCCTTTTGATTTTTGTTAATGGTGTTCAACCTTAATGCAGCTTTTCTTAAATCCAGGTCTTGCAAACACTTCAGTGTTGGTCTAATTTAAGAAGGCAGTTTGATGGAAATCAGTACAGAGGTGTGCACAAAAGACAGTGTTAGTAAGATAACTACAGTGTGGGGAAGAAAGACTTTTGTCTTAGGAAGAATACGGTTGTTGATTTGTAGTCAAGTCTGGACCCCAACTGAATGAGCAGCCCTCTGGACAGCAGACATGCTCCTCCGAAGAGCTAGGAGCTTTTACTTCTCTCTGCTGCCTCCATCTGACAAAAGGAGAGGGCACTGGCAGTAGGATACACAGAGACCTGTCTGCCTTCCTGGGCTGAGGGGAGCTTCGGCCACCCTGCATGTCTTCTACTGGTTTGTTATAACACTGAATTGTTTATTGAACACAGGGCAACGAATGCATGGGAATTAAACCAAGGTAGAAACACACTGAGGACAGTATTTTTAGAGGAAGGCAAGCTCACCACAACCTCAAGCTGCTAGTGGAACATTTGTTGGAATAACTTTTACATAATAAACGTAGAACAAGTCCTGAGGAGACATGAGGGTTCAAAATACAATGATTTCTCTTCTGGATTGCTTATTTTGTTTGATTTCTTCCCTTCTCCCTCGCCATGTTTGTCAGGACTCCAAACAGGTTTTTAGTATGATGTTACAGGGTATGTTATCTAATTCGTTGATTGCTAGAAACTGGTATATTATGCTGTTAACAAAGTGTTTTAATGTTGTTGCCAATTCAAAAAGTCATTAAGTACTTAAAAGAACACACTTATGCAAGGTCTGCACATGTAATATATTAGCTCGTACTGCTCTGTGCTTGATTTGTGTTGTGCTGTTATTTGGGTATGAGAGATTTCTTTACTTGGTTCAGTATTGGGAATGACAGCTAAAAATCTCTGTGGCTCTGTACATTTATGAAGGAATTAAGGTGTGTTACGGTGGAAGAGAAACATGGTTGAAAGGTGCAACTTCTGTTCTGTTGGGCAGCTCATTGCCTCTGAAAATAGCTTCAATAGACTACACTAGTGAGATAATGTGTTCTCCTGCTGTCTGTCACTGACATGCCCAGAATACACGCTATTAATTTTCTCTCTTCAGATTATCACTCCATGTCGGAAGCTCATCCTTTGTGCTGATAACAGAAAAGAGATGGAAGATTGGATTGCAGCACTGAAGACTGTACAAAACCGTGAACATTTTGAGGTAATAGGAAAAGGTGTTCCTTTGCACTCTGTGCCTCATCTCCAAAATAACAGCTTATTTTGAGATTGGAGTCAGCTTTCAGTGAAGTTAATAGAAGTTGGTTTTATTACTATAATGGGTATAGTATTAGGCCTTCAGTAAAAACTACCCCAGATACACTGAAGTGATTCTCCAAAGAATGCTTGTGGCTTTGTATACTCTCCCTTGGTAACTTTGAGAGCACTTCTCATGGTATGGGTAGGTTATGAAACACAGTTCTCCTCCCATTGTCTTTTCAATCTTCAGTTATCCTCCCTGGTCTAAATCACATCATGCCTGCTTGGTATTCTGCCTACTTCAGTACATCTGTTTGCTTTCTGGGGCCATCACTGCCACTAAAAGAAGCTCTGTTGTGTTTTCCCCGCTCTGATGCTTGTCACCCTGTTGTCTCCTCCCTTATGCTGGCACAAGCATTCCTCTGCTATGCAATAAACCAGTTTGGGGAACTGATCTTGCTGAAAACTTAATCCAACAAAAAAATGGAGAAGGGAAGGGTCAGCTCTCCAGCAGATAAATTCTCTGGGTCATTTCCCTACACACACTTGTAGTGAGACAAGGTTGGGAGGTAGGACAGGAGCAGGAATGAAGGTGTGGCTGCTTCTTTAAGTGGTCACTTCTGGCTTAAAGACCTTCTTGAGTTACAGCTGGTGTGTGTAAACTGCATGTGACCTACTCTTCCCTAGTAAAAGTGTTCTGTTTCTGCCTTTCCTGACTGCTATGTGCAAGTCTTTGTTTTAAGGAAAAAAAGTGTTGGTGCTCTATTTTAGATTTTCCTGTAATACATTTATTTTATTAGTCTACCCAGTATAGCATGGACCATTTCTCAGGGATGCATAACTGGTACGCCTGCTCACATGCTCGGCCAACGTACTGCAATGTGTGTCGGGAGGCATTATCTGGAGTCACATCACATGGGCTCTCATGTGAAGGTAAAGGTGCTAGCTTGTCTCCTGTTTTGGGAGTGCAGTCTTTATGGCTCAATGCCATGTTCCAGAGATAATTTAAGAGGAATGGTGTTAACAGTCTGCAAAAAGATGTAGAAAAATGCTGCATAATAAACTTGAGAGAGCTACAGGCTCTGTATGAGACTAGAGGTCTTTTCTGGACATGATGCTGAAACTTTTTGCTGCTGAATCCCTTTGGCTTCACAGAGAATTATCCTGTAGAAGTCAAGATCAGGATCTTGGCATTTTGTAAAAGGATAATAGAAGTGATGATGTTTTCATGCTGGTTTTAGTGTTGGACCTGATAGTAATATAGCTGATTATTTTTTTTCCCATATACCTGTCATCCCTTATTAAAGTCATGCTTCTGAAGTGAACAGGTATATACTTCTGAGGTATCAGATAGAATATTCATATGAATACTCCTGTTCGTAAGAATGATCACATTGGTAAGAACATCCTGGTGAAGCGAATGCCAGGAGGTTATTCTTTTTCAGCTTTGGCATAGCAGACATGCCTGGCTGCGTAGAGCTCATGCTTCTAGTGTGAATGAGGTTACACCCACACTGTGTAAAAGGATGCAGGAGTGTATGACTATGTAAATCATGTCAAATTTAACAAGGTGATAACTAAACTTTGTACAAGCAACTGGCAAAAGTGACAAGTCAGGAATTAATAGCTAGCTCATCTTACTCAGTACGCTTAGAGCTGATAGTTTTGGCAGCGCTAACAAGGATAGTGTGTGCCCATGCTTTCTTCTGGAGCCAAATATGGTCACTTGGGAAAGCTTTTGGCACAGACTGCCACATTATACATTCTGAGGCAGGATTAATATACTCTTCTCTTCCTCTCTAGTGTGCAAGTTTAAAGCCCACAAGCGGTGTGCTGTGCGGGCAACCAATAATTGCAAGTGGACAACTCTGGCCTCTATTGGGAAGGATATCATTGAGGATGAAGATGGGGTAGGCATTAGTCTTAACTCTTCTAGCCTTATCTTGTTGTGAAAGCACTGGCATGTGCTCTACAGCTTTCTTCACTGTACAAATAGCAGATTCTGCCTTTACGTGTTAGCGATGTGGGAAAAGCCTTTACTGTTCAGAGCATGAGATTCTGTGTGAGAAGTCCAACCAGGGTCACAAGGACTCCTTAATACGAAGAGACTCCTGCTATGGACTGGGGGAGTTGAGGTTAAATAATTGGAGGCATGGGGAACCTGGTCTGAATTTTGTCAAAAGAAAGATAAAAGAAAAGGCTACTTGTCCTCCTTCTTGCACAAGCCCTTTGTTGGTCTTTGTCAACTCAAAAAGTGGAGACAACCAAGGTGTAAATGAGTACCTTAGCGTATGGGGTGTCTAATGCAAGTCAGTGTCTCCTGGGTAGCCTGGGGTGAGTCACCTGGTCTCTTTGTGCTTCAGTGTGGTGTAAAATGCCAAAACAGGTCCTCAGGTGTTTTCTAGAAATTGCCATTGCTGTCCTTAAACAGTGCATATAAAGACTTGCTTCTCTGTATGTCTCAGTTCCACAGTGTATCCTGCACCCTTGAGTTGCACTCTGGAAAGTTCATATTGCTTCTCTCCCTCTGTACCATTTGCAGATCTCAATGCCACATCAGTGGTTGGAAGGAAACCTGCCTGTGAGTGCCAAATGCACTGTGTGTGATAAAACCTGTGGCAGTGTCCTACGCTTGCAAGACTGGCGCTGCCTTTGGTGTAAAGCCATGGTGAGTTGAATAGACTTGATCATTTCAGTAAAAGGATAGTCTTTGATCAGCTCTTTGATGTGTTCTTTTAATGACATTTACTTAAAACGAACTCTCTAACCGTGCTGTCAGTATTTGCCATGAAGGACTTTATTGTTCTTTCTCCAGATGATAAACTGCTTGCAAGAGAGAGAAATTTAAATTTGTGCTAAAAAGTATCACTGTGATGCATAGAAGTAAGACCTGAAATAAGTATCTGGCTTCTCTGCAAGCTCATTTTCTTTCCATAGTGAGCTTTCATAGAAGAATGTAATTACACTAGATATGAATCAGTGCCTCAGGCAGATGTTGGTTTTTAAGGAGCCATTATTTGTCATTTTTACACGTTGGAAAGGTACAACAAAAAAGGACGATAAGGAGCACTAAGCTGTTTTAATAACAGCAATTTCCCTTCCCATTGCAATAGGTTTCTCTTGCGTAACCACTGCAGTGATGCAGATCTTGTTATGTTTCCAGGTGTCTATAATATTAATAAGAGAAGTATCACAAAATATGTGTTTATAATGTGGGGGGTGGGGGCTCAAACCCCAGGCAAAACCCTCTATGTTGCAGTCTTTGGGTACCAGAAATGACCAAAGTATTCTGCTTTGTATTTCCTTTTTTGGGTGGCTTTATTAATCCCTTCTCTTACCTCTTGATGTCCCTCATGTCTCCCTGCTTTGTTTTTTGCTTTCTTGAATTCCCAGCTTTTTTTCTTGCTACTTTTGATCTCTCAACTGAGACTAGGATTTTGAAAGCGGAATACCTGAAGGCTCTTAAAGCCACAGAATCTGTTATCTGGTCCTCTCAGCACTCAAAGTGCTAGTCTCATAAATGCAAATGGCAGAAAAAGTACATAATAATGGAAAGAGGAGCATTAGTAGAAGACTCTGATTAGGTCATGCTTAAAATAACTTTATTGATTGACATTTCCTTGGATTTGCCCCCTCTTCCTTTCTTATTCTTCCTTTCCAGCCTCTTGTTGGGTGACTTTATGAGTTATACCACAGTGCCCAAAAGGGTCTGAATGATTTTCTTTTTTCTCTCTCTTTTTTTTTTTTTTTTTTTTTTTGTGGTGTTTTCAGGTACACACAGCATGTAAAGAGTTGTTGCCAAACAAGTGCCCTCTTGGGCTGTGCAAAGTATCTGTCATTCCTCCTACTGCTCTTAACAGCATTGATTCAGATGGTAAGTATCACTAGTAAGTAGTGCCTTCTTTCTCTTCCTCTCAGTCACAGTCCCTTCAGCTAACACTATTAATGCCAGACTCTATCAGCTGAAAATTCTGCTTCTGGTGTTGCTGAAATTCAAAACTGGAAGACATTGCTGAAGTACTGTAGTGAACTGTTTGCTTTTGCATTCGTTTTATTAACCTGTAACATCAGTGCTTGCTGAGCTGCAGCTGTTAAAATTTATTGAGAATAACTATATTGCAGAAGCAGTTTGGGAAGGTTGGGGAAGCTGAAAGTTTTGCATACTGCTAGGAGAGAAGTGTGACATTTGGCAGCATGAGGTGTGGTTCGTGCTGGATTCAGGGCTGTGCGCATTTGGCATTTACCCAGTGAGTGCCATAAGCACAAGGAAAGTATTAGCTTCTTCATAGCTGTGCTGGGGTGTGGGGTGTTGGGGTTTTTTCTCACTCCATCTCCATGGGCAGCTTCACTTGGCTTCTCTTGGCTTTTCCTCCCTCTCCCTTACCTCTTCCCCGACAGGTTTCTGGAAAGCTACTTGTCCCCCTTCTTGCACAAGCCCTTTGTTGGTCTTTGTCAACTCAAAAAGTGGAGACAACCAAGGCGTAAAATTTCTACGAAGATTCAAACAGCTACTGAATCCAGCCCAGGTCTTTGACCTCATGAATGGAGGACCTCACCTTGGGTAAGCAGATATTCTATGGAAGCACACATTCCTTGTAAATACCAGAAAAGTATGGGTGATTGATTATAAGCTCATCCCCAAATATAACAAGGAACCTATTCCTCAGAGAAGGCTGAACACATAGTAAGTTTGGAGGGGCTTTACCCTCTCTGTATTTAGTGTTATTGATTAGCTAAAACCAAAAATGTTGTTGAAAAAGGTTATTATTGCCATTCATCAGTAACAGCAGGACAGCTTGAGGGATTTTGGGGGGATTCCAGAAACACTCCCCTGGAAGACAACCAAGCATGGAAAGCTTGCATCCAGAAAACTTGTCAGCAAACAGACTTGTAACAGGCATCCTGATGTACTGTTAACATGAATTAACTTCAGTTAGATCAGGTGAACAGACAAATGTCATAGGCAGCAAATTAATATTGTCAAATTGAGATTTATCCAGAAATAACTTACTTGGGAAGTATGTGAAATTTCCATCCCTTAATGATTTTATGGTGATATTGGGAAAACACCTTTTATGAGTGCTTTTGCTAAAGTTGGTTCTGCCCTGGGGTCTAGATGACGTTTCAGGCTTGTTTACCATGTTAGACTAGAATATCTATGGATTAAAAAAAAAAAAGTGAGTGCTGTGGAATAAATTCCTTTAGTGTATTTCTGCAATTCTGTTTAAAAAAAAAAAGTTTGGTCTCTAGTTTGCCCCCTTCCAAATGTTGCTCTGTTGCATTGTATTTCAGTAACTTTTGTCATGAATGGGTGCTTCTTATAATAAGAATCCACACAAGGTGAATTTCCTTCATATATTTCTAAACATGACTCAAAGTCTATCACATAAGACCTGTAGATGCAGTGTGCTAAATCTGGGAGTGTCCACTCTCAGATGAGTGACCATTAGGTTCTGCTCTCCTGAGAACTATTGTGGTTTCTTGCCATAGTGCATTGCAAAACACTGGCCTTTAAAACTGCAGCATGCTCTCCAGGGGATGTGTCTGGCTGATAAATGATTTACAGAAAACTTTTAAAATTAAATATTTTTCTTCTTCCCCTCTGCAGTTGGACTGACTGTAGAGAGGAATTGTGCTTTTAAGCAGGACAGAAGGGAAGGGAGGGAATCAATTATTTTCTCAAGCTGTGGTACAAACTTCTAAAACAGATGCTTTTATATGCTTCCTTAAAAAGGAAATGGTGGTACAGGGTAAAGGCTGCTTCTTGATAATTTAAATATTCTCAGCTGGTGCTAGTCAAACTGTACCATAAGATGTTGTAATTTCTGATAGCCATTTTTTAAGTGTCAGCAATGCTTGAAGAAACAGGGATTTTCATGTGCTATAATGCAAATACTGTTTAGGCAATAATAAAAAAGTAAATATGTACACAATGAAAATAAAAGCAGGCAGTAGCTCTGGAAGATGTTCACTAAGAAGCACAATTCCAAACAGCTTAAGAAGAGGTTGTCATTAGTATTCCAGAAGAGGTGAATAGAGAAATTCACACTTGTCTTGCTGGTGAGTTGTTTGCCTGCTTGCAAGATAGACAAGGCACCAGAGCATTGATTTATGTTGCTTTCCCAGAAGAAGGACTAAAGCTTGTGAGGCTTTACATCCTCTTACAGTTTTCTGCTTACTGAATGACTGCATAAAGTTCCCACTCTTCAAGCTTTGCTTTAATTGGTCTGGCCTTGAGTGCGAAGGCAGTGACATCAGAGCACTTCAAACAGTGACAAGTAACTAGTGTTAGGCTGAACACACCAAATCTGCAAAAAAGGAATTAATTCGATGAATAATCATCCATCACATGCTTGTTTCCTCTTCTGTTCAGACAAAAGTGCCCTGCTTTAGGAGAGGAGTATGTCTAGAACTTCTGTAGCGAATAGCCATTGTAAAATGCTTAGCTGTATTTATAATTCCTTTTAATCATTTTAATTCATCTGTAGTCTGACAGCAGCCCGTATTCATTGCAAAATCAGAGCCTACTTTAAGCAAGTCTGTTGTGTTTATTGCCTAGATTCAATTGTTTATAATTTCTTTCTGCAACAGCTGATTGTTCTTCCCTCTTGCTTTTTTCTTTTCCTTCTTCGTAGTTTACGCTTATTCCAGAAATTTGACACTTTCCGGATTCTAGTGTGTGGTGGGGACGGAAGTGTTGGCTGGGTTCTCTCCGAAATTGATAGCCTCAATCTTCACAAGCAGGTACCTGCCCAAAGAGCTTTGTTGGATGAAAGAATGAAGTAATAATAACGGCATGGGTTGAAGAGGACTTTCTTTGATCATACAGATGTAGTTTGCCCCAGGACTTAAGCCACTGAAAGCTTACCACAGCAGTGTTCTTGCAATAGTTTTCTGCAAGAAGCAGTACTGGACTAACTCATTATTCCTATCTCCAGTGCTCCTCCACAACTCCCTCTTATAAGATCCAGCTTTTGGAGTAGCTCTGAGTCACTCCTGCTCCATTGCCAGCAGAGAATTGTGCTTAGAAAGGGCTGCAGTTAGAAAACTGGGAGTTCCACAAAGGTTATGCTCCTCATCTATTCCCTTTAATTCTCACGGCATAGTTTCTGAGTCTTGGGATAGACAGAAACTTCATTGGAGTCGAGGCATCATACAGTGTTTAATTAGTTTCCATTTTGTCCTGGAGATGTCTATACTAATTTTATATAAAAAGCAATAGCACCACCTGATGGTTAAATAAATACATCTGTAGAAGGGGTTAGTTTTAGCAAGGTGCTCTTCAAGATGGTAGCTCTTTTCTCAATTAACTTAAAAGTAGAGGAAATTTTTCCTTACTTCCATGCTCTTCTGGCTGTTTTCCCCATCCAATTACTTTCTCCTCACCCTGGGACTAGCTGTTTCTCAATGACTAGTCTGTGTAAGGAATCAGTCATGTTACTTGTGGCTGTTTGTGGCTTGTGTACTATTTGAATATCAAGTTTTGGTTTCCTTTTCTCTAATACAGTGCCAGCTGGGAGTGCTGCCTTTGGGAACAGGGAATGACCTTGCCCGTGTGTTAGGCTGGGGGTCTGCTTGTGATGATGATACCCAGCTCCCGCAGATCCTGGAGAAGCTGGAGAGGGCCAGTACCAAAATGCTGGACAGGTGAGTAACCATCACTAACATCCTTCCCGCTCAAGAGTTTTGTGAAAATATCCTTCCAGGAGAAATGGGCAGTTCTTGATTCTGCCCAGCTGCTGGACTTCTTACTAGTGCCAGTTAATGTTTATTCTTTGATAATCCTCTGTCACCCTTTAGCAACAAAAAGTAGTCTGGCTTTCTATGTCAGTGCTGCAGAATAGTAATGAGTGAAATTGTGTGATGTCCAGTGTCCTCTCTTGTGTTCCAGAGTTCTCGTCAATTGAATTTGTCAGTCTTGCAGTCATGATTTCTGTTTTTAAGCTAATCTTTTTCTTGGTAAATTTGAACCACTTTATCTTGAGTTTGGCTTAGAAATGAAAGCTGAATGCAGAAATTGACCTCTTTACCCCTAGTATTGATATTACCTATATATCTTTGTACATTTAAAAATGCTTCTTGTATTTAGAGTTGCATCTTGGTATCTGTTATGTTGAATCAAGTAATGCCTGTAGAATTTCTGAGAGAGGGAAGAAGTACAGAGAAGTTCCTTGTGCTGTAGGATACTTGTTTATAGCATCGTCCTTCTCTTTTCCCCCAGTTCAGCTCCTCTGCAGTTCCGTTGCAGCTCTGTGGCTTCCTTACAGCAGTCATGCCCCTGCCAAAGTGCAATTTGTTCTGCTTTGAGGTTCTAACCTGTTACGTCCTTTGGATAAAGGACGAAATCATCTGCCTTGTAGTGACAAGTATGATGCCTCCTTTTCAACAGGTGGAGCATCATGGTGTATGAAACCAAACTCCCTCGCCAGGCCTCCACTTCCACAGTCACTGAAGATTTCAGTGAGGATTCTGAGGTACCTTGTGAGATGCAGAGGGAAGAGGACTGGGAGCAATAGCCTCAGAACAGATGAGATACGAGGCAGGGGTTGAGCTCAAACGGAGCAGTCCTGAGCCATGACTTGGGTGCAGCAGGAGCTACAAAGATCTGGGGCTTTGAGTATTATGGAGGTTGGGTTACCAGAGTCCACAACCATAATGAGGGATGAGAAGAAGATGCTTTGGAACAGGACAGAGAGGAAATGATTGACTTTTACTTGCTGTCATAACATCAAGTTATTGAAATTGTGGAAAGCTGCATAGCAGTCCTAAAAAAAACAGTTTTAGATCCACAGTTGACTGGAGATTCTAAGAACTGCGCTGATGATGATTTCTAAGTTCAGAATTAGTTTCTTCATCAGATTTCGGTCTTTAATGAGTAACTGAGCCCTGGACCACAGAACTTTTCCAGGGCAAAAAGAACCTGTAGAATGACAGATACTCTCTGGGGACCCAGGGATATACAGCATGTGTTGTAATGTTGGGAAGCAGCACCCCAGTGGCTTGTTTCTGACTGTCACCAGGTGCAGAAGATTCTCTTCTATGAAGACTCTGTGGCTGCTCATTTGTCCAAAATTTTGACTTCTGACCAACACTCAGTGGTCATCTCCTCAGCCAAGTGAGTACTTAGAGGACAACTGCTCTAAGTGAAAGTTGCACGGTGAAAATCCTGAGACAATCCTTGCATGACTTTGTTTTCACTGCCTTCTTTGCCTAGGGTGCTTTGTGAGACAGTGAAGGATTTTGTGGCTCGAGTAGGGAAAGCCTATGAAAAGGCAACGGAAAGCTCAGAGGAATCAGAGGTCATGGCCAGGAAGGTAAAATTGGAAAAATTATTTGGGTTTCTACTTCTGAAGTGGAAAAACTGCTCTGTTTTCAGAGAATTAGGACAGCAGCAGTTCAGCAAGCACTAAAAGAATGAGCTACGCAGTCTACTGTTAGTTCTACTCAAATGTTCTTCATCTTGTAGTGCTCTGTCTTGAAAGAGAAGCTGGACTCATTACTGAAGACACTGAATGACGAATCTCAAGCATCTTCATCTCTGCCAAACCCTCCTCCCACCATTGCAGAGGAAACCGAAGATGGTGATGGGTCAGGCAGTGCTTGTGATTCTTCTAGTGACCGGTCGGTGGGCTCGTCATGTACGGCAAGGCCCCAGATATTTCGTCCCCGAGAACAACTCATGTTGAGAGCCAACAGCCTGAAAAAAGCCATTCGTCAGATAATAGAGCATGCAGAAAAAGGTAACCTGTTAGGAGTCCTGCTTGTGACTTGCTACAGGCTCTTAAGAAGTATAAATTTCCCTTATTCCAGAGGGAAGTAGGGTTATTCATAAAAAAACAGCTGTCCTGAGCTAGAGAAGCTATTCGGTAAGCCTGGCTCTTTAGTTTCAGTATCACCTCTGCCAAGCCCACCTGTTTGAAACATTGCTTTGTAAATGAGCCTGAAGTTCAAGGTGTGTTCTCTCCCATAGGGCTGTTTTAGGAAGTTACTGTCCTCCCACACTCTGTTCATTTGCATTTCCTGTCTGTCCCCACCCATACCACAATTGTGTCAGTGCAACTGTTTGTGTGGCCTTGCTGTAAAACAGATCTGAAAATACTTGAGAAGAAAGTATTTTAAGTATTTTAACTTGGATTGTTTCAGAAATCTCTTTATAGTAGAGCCCAGCAAAACAGTGCGGTGGTACAACTGCAAGAGAGTTCAG
This sequence comes from Astur gentilis, assembly GCF_929443795.1. Lineage (NCBI taxonomy): Eukaryota > Metazoa > Chordata > Aves > Accipitriformes > Accipitridae > Astur > Astur gentilis. Next base: position 17,147,225 of record NC_064885.1, read on the forward strand.
GAATTTCTTAAACTAGCTTTGTTGCTGGGAAAACATTATAATACTACACCCTGATGCAAATCAGTTCTGTTCAGATGTTAACACACCTAGGCAAGTGACCCTCTTCACATCTTGACCCTTATCTCTCTCCAGCTACTCACACCCATAGCTCAAAGCTTCATTTCCTTCAAAAGGCATCTCCCAGATGTTAGTCATAAACTCAGTGGTTTAACTTAGACCAAAGGAAGTCCTTAACACCTTATTACTGGAGATAAAAGCATTGAAGTTGTAGGTGTGATGTCTATGCACACCTAATCACGCACTATGAACAAAGGTGTAGTAAGTCACAGATCGTTGTGATGTTGCTTGGATTTCCAGCACTGCAGTATTGTATAAAACCTATCCTGAGGGTGAAGTTATACGAGGTGATGGAAGTTGAGCAAACAGCCTGCTTCTGGTGAAGTAGAGGTCTTGACCTCACTGCTGCCCCACTTCGTTGCTGCTTACTTTATGCCAATTTGATGTTTGTTGGAGTTCTTTTGGAGCCCAACCAATTTACTTAATCCAGCAGAAGAGTTTATATTTCTGCTGGGCTAGTGGGTTGGATTGCCTTGTGGATAGTTTCGATGAACTCCAGAGTCAGCACAAGGGATCGGAAGAGACTGAAAGAAGGGGGGGTCATCCCCCTGCAGAGGCAGTGAGGTGGTAGGTCAGCTCAGGGCTGTTCACACTGCTGTGCCCTGTGAGGGGTTGCTGGGGAGGAAGGCCTATTGATTACATGCAAAGGAGTTTTCATTTCTTCAGGTAACATGCTAGCATTGAATTCTTACCAGCTCTTGGGCAAACTCCAGTTACGTTTCAAATGTATTTTTTTCAAGTTCTCCAAGCTGTTTTTCCTCTTCGAAAGTATGTAATCTGATTCTTTCCCTTGTTTGTATTGTTTTTTACCAACTGCTGTTTTCTTCTTCCCGATTATATGTAAATGCTGTTTTCAAGTGGCTATTGCCCCAGTACAGCTTAAGCAAACAGAAAATTCATTACATTTATCATTTAATGTCCATCTGTTTAGAATTTCTGGCATCATCTAAATGCAAATAAATGGAATCCCATCACCTGTAGCACAGTTGACATCTCAGGAAGCCTGAGTAGCATTAAAGGTGGACAGTTTATTTAGAGCCTCACTGCTAAAGAGCTCAGCAAAGAAGGCAGGATGCTAAGCAAGCCCAGTTCCAAAACCTCTCCAGAGCAGAGGTTGAGACAAATGGCAGAGGAAAGCTTTTTGTTATTCCTGTTCTTTCCTTTAAGGAATCAGGGCCTTTAGAGTCCCATCCTATTGTTATTTACATCAGTGGAGTTGTTCCTTGCTAGAAGAGCTGTGAGGCACTCACCTACTTTCTCTCTCCTTACAGCTGTAGATGAGCAGAATGCCCAGACCCAGGAGCAAGAGGGCTTCCTCCTTAGTCTCTCAGCCTCTGAAGACGGAAAGGAGCTGAGGAACGAGGATAAAATCTCCCTGCAATCATCACACAGCAGCAGCTATGGAGTGTCCAAGGGGAGAAGCCAGCGGAAAGGTACTGCTCCAGGGCTGCCACCATGCAGATCTTGTCTGCAAATTACAATTCTGTTATTTGTAAAAGTGAGGGAGGTGTTATGTGTATTACCTTCTAAGTTCTGTTTTTCTCTAATTTTTGATTGATTGCTCTTCATATGCCATGCCTTGCATGTTTCTATGCTCTAGTGTGTGCATTATACACCCCACTTTTCGCTACATCTCTGGTGGCTGGTCCATGATCTTAGTGTATGGAGCCTAGGATTTAGAAATTTTATTGCATCTTAGCCAGTAATGAGGGTTTTCTTGGCTTTCAGTGCTTGGACAAGGATAGTCTTTAGCATTTTTCATGTCATCTACCTAATGACATTTCCCTGTAAGCCCCTGCCATCCTTTGCAGATGACAGAGAATGGAAGCCAGTTTGCTTTGAAAACTGTGTTATGTGAGTAATTTATTAGAGATCCCTGACCACTGCAAACATATTTGGAACTTAGATGAGTATTGATTGCAAGCCAAATACCCTGTTTGTTGTGCTGCAGGCACCAGCTTTTTCTCATCTCCATTTCTAATATTTGCATGTGGAGTTCTGGTACCTCCAGTCTGTGAGCTTTTCTGGCTGCACATATGCCACATTTCTGTCTCTTAATGACTGGTTCTGTTGACTCTTTGTACTATGGTGGCTGGAGTCTTTTGCTGTTGAGTGATTCCTAACCCAGTCTTGCTGTTTGGGCTGTGCTGCTATGTGCTGGTCTGAATCATAGGATTATGTTTGTCAATAGCCGTGTTTGTGTTGTGTTTTACAGTGTCCAAGTCTCCTTGTGAAAGACTAATAAACAAAGGAAGTTTGTCACTGGGCAGCTCTGCATCTCTTCCTCCCCAGACAGGAAACCGGGACAATTTGCCAATGCTGAACACAAAAATCCTCTACCCGAGTAAGTGTAACACCCACCACTTCCCATTGAGGCAGCCAACTGGAGTGTGGGTGACAGCAGTGCGGGCTGCAGTCTCCACATGGAAACATGAAATTGTCCTGCCTGATGTCCTTTTGTGCAGGGTCCACTTGGAGAGAAATCCCTTTGTGGATAACTTTTCACTAGGGCTGAAAAGTGGAGACTTGGAGGGAGATGTAATAGTTTGCAGTTTGTGGCTGAGACCTAGACACAGATTTTTATTAACACTGTGCAGTGGCAGAATTTAGATGCCAATTGCAAGGAGATAGTGAGCTCAAAGTAACCTTGAGAAGGCTGATACAATGCTGCTAAGAGAGATTTCTGAAGGGAGCAGCAGTCCCTTCATGTGTAGGCTGAAGTCACTGGAGGTGCACAGACCCAGCAGAATTCCCACCTCCCACATCTTGTGTAGCAACTTCTCCCCATCACCATGGTGCTGTCCTTCCATCTCCCCCCAAATTACTTGTTCAAATTCTTTCTTCTGGAAGGAATTAATTTCCTTTCTCTCTGAGAAAGCTACTGTTTGTGGGTCACCAGCTAATAATTTAAGAAGTAGCAAGCAGTAATTCTTGAGCAACGGAGAATAACTTCAGCCCTCCTCTTCTCTCTCTACTCATTGAAGCAAGGACGTTCGATGTCTCACCTTGGAACAAAAAAGCTACTACAGTGAATACACTCCTATTTCCCATTTCCATGTTTCTGTACGACTGTGCTGGGGGCCTTAGGTGATACCCTGTCAATCAAAAACCCTGCAGGCAGCCCCAGAAACCCTTCTCCTTATCAAGAGAGCTAAGCCTTCTGGAGTGGGAGAAAGCACTATTGCTATTTGCTTTCCACATTGAATGATAAGAGTTAATATATTCTGCTCTGTTGTCTTGTTCCCGAGATTGACGTTACCTGTTTTCTGCTTGTTATTAATCACAGTATGCCCTGTGGTCAATTTTCCTACAGATATCCGTGCCGGCATGTCTGGTTCTTTGCCTGGGAGCTCTGTCATCAGCCGATTGTTGATCCATGCTGATCCCTTTAACTCTGAGCCTGAAAATCTGTGAGTATACCCAGGAGGTTGAAGGGAGGGAGTGGGCGTTGCCAAATGGACCTCAGCAGAGAAGCAGATTAGTTTATGGAGCTGAATAATGGACTGCAGTAGCCCGAGTTAAGTAAATGAATTTACATAGAGTGCCTACATTAGCTTATGTAGTTACACATGCAGTGACACATCTGACTCCTGGTAGAAGATTTTTAGGTTTTAGGTGAGAATGAAATCTAGATCAGTCTTCTCCCTAGACTCAGATGACTCTGGCTTCCAGTTAGACAGAAACCTGTGAGGGAATCACTACCTTTACAACATGGAGGCCTGAGAAGGGTCATGGGCAGGGCCCAACAGGGGAGGCAGTTGGGAAATATGATGTGAAGACTTTCTCAGGCTGTTTCTACTAAACTGTTTAACAGTAAAAATCCAATGATACAGACTTTTAAGTTTTTTTCATGCGGTTCAGTGCCCCTGAGATGAGTAGCTGACACTTGCAAGGTCATTTGTCAGGCTCTCTGTAGGTAACACCTTATATATATCTACATCTATAAGCAATTAGTATTGCTAACGTTTTGTGAGACCTTTTACACAACGCCAGTGACCAGCATCATAGCCCTTTGTAAATGAAGTGTATGCTTCCGAGTATGTATCTGTGGCAAGCGGAGAATTCCACTGCAAATCTTGTGGCTGTGAAGTCTTACAGACAGAGGCTGCAGGCCCGGGACCTTTGCTCATCAGTAGCTACTTTTATGGTTATCCTTGTGGCTTTTAGGCAGTTCCCAGCAGTGCTTATCAGAGCACGTTGGCATATACCCTTCTTGTTCTTCACCTTTTTATGCAAAAGAATACAAGGTGGCCAGAGGGGGCGTGAGAGATGTATACCAAACAGTATGTAGACTTAGGAATGGGAGTTTTGTTCTTTTATTCGGCAGTGAATGTTACACAGAGAAGTGTGTCATGAATAATTACTTCGGAATTGGACTGGATGCAAAGATTTCTTTGGATTTCAACAACAAACGTGATGAGCACCCAGAGAAATGCAGGTGGGTTTGGCTTTGGCTGACCTTTGAATACTGCCAGAAGTGACTGAAACCACTTTATGTTTCTATGCGGTTTTGAAGCCAATTGCATACAAGTGTGCTGAATAAGTATGTTGCCAATCTTGTCTGCATAATCTTCCTTCAAGGCTTGAAATCACAATGGAGGAGATAAGTTACTGATTTATTACTGATTCATTATGCTGTTGTGGCTAGTATAAGATCTTTGAGTAGCTACATTGGTGTGGATTTAGTGCATATTTACTTCATGATCTCACTCACAAATTTTTCTCCTGGGCTAGCTATTTAGCTATGAGAGAAGCGCATCTCAGCTCTAAATGCCATGGAGGCTGATTTTGACCTTGATCTTAACTTAATATAAACCACAGGTTTTGGCATTTTGAATACCTGGGCAACTACAGGATGCTTTGTGTAGCCTGGAATGGATACATTTGCTATACTTGAGCTAATACAGCGAAACACTGTTGATGTCCTGGTGTGTAAGATTGACAAGTTCTGTGCCAGGGGAACCTGTGTATATTTCTGGTAGCGTGTGTTACTCAATCATCTTCGATTCCTACCTGACATGTAAAGGGAAATGGTTTCCTAGCACAAGCCATGACCATTTTGAGTGCTTTCCCCTTTTGGAAGCAAAAGACTTCTGTGTTTTAGGACGTAGGGGGTACCATTTCAATGTGGGGTTTTTTTCTTTTCCTTCTAAGTGAAAACGTAAAGGCCTGTGCTAACTTTTTTCTCTTTTGATTTTCACCCTTAGAAGTCGTACTAAAAACATGATGTGGTACGGAGTATTGGGGACCAAGGAGCTGCTACACAGAACGTATAAAAACCTAGAACAGAAAGTCTTGCTGGAGGTGAGGAATTAGCATGCTCTTCTGTTGCTAAAACTGGGATGCCTAATTGCATCTACCTCAGACACTTTGACATGGTGATTCTATTTGGTGATACTAGGGTGTTTCACTTGCCTGCCTGATACAATGTACTTGCTGCATCTCACCCTGAGCTAGCTAAAAGTGGTTTTGCTTGGTTCTGGAAGATAACTTGTGTTCTCAGCCTGTAAGGGAAGTGTCATCCTGCTGGAAAGTATTAGCTGTCCCCAGCTCAGTATTCGGCATAAATAAGATTGTTATGTTATACGTGATATCTCATGTGAACACCACATTTTAGATAGTGGGTGCAGTGGAAAGCTCTTAATCTAACTCCGCTCTAATGCGCATCAAACTGGAAAAGAAATATTCTTGTATGGGCCACATACAACATAAACAGGTAGCTTGTAGGAGGAGACCCTCATCACAGCAGACTGTGTAGGTGTTTTGGAAGTTTTATTCCCCTTTCTGGAGGAATAAAACGAGCGTTTGCGAAGCCTTTCAGGTGTGCCCTATTCCTGTTTGGGGAAAAGAAGCAACAGTATCCGTCCAAAACTGCCCTCTGCCAGAGGAGCAGTGGTTGATGAGACGCAAATGGATACATCCTACTCCATTAGGTCAAGAATAAACCTGAAGAAACCTGAATTAGTTCATTACTAAGCTGTGCAGGCTGGTTTTTGTTCTTAGAGGATGTACTCTGGCAGGAGGGGCTTTCTCCTGCTGTGCTGAGAGTAATGTTGCCTTCTTTTCTGTACAGTGCGATGGGAGGCCAATCCCTTTGCCCAGTCTCCAGGGAATTGCTGTACTCAACATTCCCAGCTACGCAGGAGGCACCAACTTCTGGGGGGGAACCAAGGAAGACGATGTGAGTATTCTCTAAGGCAATCCAGGAAATGTTTTCAGTTACTTTTGCTTTTGAAGTCATAGCCCCTGAGAATAGTGCTTGGAAGAAGAGGGCAGGGGGCTTGTCTGCATGTACTTTCTCTGTGAAGTGGATAGGATACTGAAGTCTGGTCTTCAGCAGCTTTGCACCCAAGCAGTCTGTAGCAATTCAGAAAAAATAGAGATGCTGTCCTGAGCTTTTGGACTTCTGGGAAGTGCTTTAGATTGACCTTCTCCCCTCAGGCTGCCTGAGAAGTAAAGCCCCTTGAAGACAAAGGGAGTTAGATCCAATCAGAAACATTGTGTTATTTGAGATGGAAAAGTGCCTACTCTTACAAGAATAACTATTGCCTTGTAGCCTACAACCTTTGTGTTAGCTGCCATTGGAAGCACAGTGGGAATATCAAGGCTCCTTTGTCTCCCTCTTAGCTCATGGCAAATCTTCACCTTCTGGCCTTGTTGTTAATTTTATACAGATTAAAAAGCATAATTGAAAGCCGACCCCCAAATCTTCACCGAGAAGCTCTCCAACAGAGCTGTATGTCAACTGAATTCTCTCTCCCTTGTACCTGGCTAGACATTTACAGCCCCCTCCTTTGATGACAAGATTTTGGAGGTGGTAGCAGTGTTTGGTAGCATGCAGATGGCAGTGTCACGAGTGATAAACCTACAGCATCACCGGATTGCACAGGTATCAATTGCTTTTGTGAGCTCTTCTTGCCTCCCCCATCTCCAGTTTGTGATGTTTATGCCAATTGCAGTCAGTAAAGCCTTCCTTTGTGCTCTCTCTTGTGCAAGGAAAGAGCATTCACCAGGGCTGAAAATGACATGTCCAGGGGCAATTTGGGCATGGAAATGTTTGCTAGTGTGCATTGTGGTAGGAGTTAGACCAGCAATTCAAATACAGATTTGTAGTCCAAAGACACAGCAAATGGTCCCAGCTGCACGAGGGCGAGGCGTGCCCTGCCACCCAGGCACGTGTGCCTCTAGTACCACCAAAGCTACAGTACCCAGGGAAGTGCTTTGGAAAGAAAGCGAATGTCTCATGCTTTTGGAAAACCCAATATTTTAGAGCTTCTCTGATGCAATCACTTCTTGCAGTGTCGGACGGTGAAGATCGCAATCCTGGGAGAAGAGGGAGTTCCCGTGCAAGTGGATGGAGAAGCCTGGATCCAGCCTCCGGGTTACATTTGGATTGTTCATAAGAACAGAGCACAGACCCTCACCCGAGACAGGGTAAGAGCAGCCTTGCATACAGTATGTAGTACATACATGTTTTGATGTCATATACTCCTGGAGAGCATGGCAACGGCCACACATGAAAGCTTATTTTTGTGAATGCAAGAAGCATATTTTGCTACACACCATAAAACTTTTTCGAAGGAACATCATTAAAATTGTGTTCACCACTTGGGAAATCACATAAATAAGGTTGTTTATGCAAGCTTATTTTGCTTCCTTTTATAGGTGCCTTGTGCCAACATTTCTTAACACACTTGCATGCTGTTTTTCCCACAGGATGTATGCCTCACGGAGTGCTGTGGATTGTATAGATTCAGCTGTTCAATATTTTGATTTCTCATTATTGTTCAATATGTGGCTTATACCTCGTTGACAAAGTAGAGCAGTGTCTTATGCCTTGTTCAGCAGCGTGTGTCTGTCTCATCTCATAATTTTCAAATACATCTGATAAGTACCGGCACATAAGGAAGCATCCTTGCTGTTTTACTGTATTACTAAATGGTGGTAAGCCAAAGGAAAGGATAAAGGGCTTGTTGTGCTGCAAACAGGCTTTATGGTTCCTCTCAACTCTGTAACTGTCCATGCATTAACAAGTCTGGTTGATAGCAGTTCTTAATACTTTGCAGCATAACGCCCCTTTACCCAGCTTCCAGAGCAAATTGAAGTCCTGTGCAAAGGACTCACCTGCTTAGTAACAAGAAAAGAGAAAACAATGAAGAGGGAAAATGGAAAGCAGCCTGATACAGGGCTGGGGCACATTGCCTGGCAGGAAGTTACAAGTATGATGGTATGAAAAGAAAGTAAAGGCGGGCGTACAAAGCCCCTGTCATGGTAGGACAGGGAAATACCCAAGACCCCTTGAGCTGGGAAAGAACAGTGAGTGTAGATCATAGAATCATAGAATGGTTTGGGTTGGAAGGGACCTTTAAAGGTCATCTAGTTCCAACTCTCCTGCAATGAGCAGGGACATCTTCAACCAGATCAGGTTGCTCAGAGCCCTGTCCAACCTCACCTTGAATGTTTCCAGGGATGGGGCCTCTATAGCCTCTCTGCGCAACCTGTTCCAGTGTTTCACCACCCTCACTGTAAAAAAGTTTTTCCTTATATCTAGACTGAATCCACCCTCTTTTAGTTTAAAACCATTACCCCTTGTCCTATCACCCCTTGATGCAAATGTTGTGGAGAGGAGGAGACGGGAATAGTGATACAGCATTTCCTGGAGGGTAAGAGAGCTTCTGCAGTGTCACACTGAGACTTGGAGGGGGAGTGACTGAAGGAGATGGCACAAGAGAGCAAGGGGGAGCAGGATTCCTGCTGTGATGGTGGGAGGGAGAAAAGGAGAGGCAACCTACACTTGGGTATGGTGGGAAAGTTGGAGTGAAGCACAAGAGTTAGAGGACACACAAGTCCCTAGTGAGCATGCTGTGTGTTGGGCTATCTGAAGCCATGGTTATGATGGTGCCATCCCACTCCTCATTGCCTGCAAACCTGGTTTTGCAGGCATGGCATTGCCGCTGAGGAAGAGGTTCCAGTTTTGCAGAGCAACATTCACCTTTTGTCTTGACTGTGGGCTTATCCTTATTTTTCCTCCTGTCCTTTAATCATTGTTGCACACCCCATCCTTCACAGAGCAAATCTGTCCTATGCAGTAGATGAATTGGGGTCCTCTCTTCATGTCTGCAACCCTGTACCTTTGGTAGCATTTTTCAAATGTGATTTGGGATATTTAGTTTCCTAAACTGAAGATGGAAAAACTCAAATTCCCTCATGTGACCTCATCTGGACCACTGAAGAATCATTAGCAAGGTTGAGATCAGCAGGTAGCTTGCACTGTGCCAACAGCCTGGTTTTGTCCTGTATGAGGAGCAGTAGGGGAAGGGAATGCTTTACCACAGGGCTTCACAGGTATTTGCAGACACAGGAGAATGGCATGTCCCCAGAACCTTGGGTCATTCCCAAAGGCAGTTGTGTTCTAGTGGACACTGGCTTTTCTGATCCGTCTGTCTCCTCTCTCTACTCTTAGTCCTGTGCTCCTTACCTGGTCTGTACTTCTCTCATTTAACTGCCCAGGCCCAGGATCCATGACTACCATTTTCTTCCCCTTTCCCGTCTACCCATCACAGTCAATCTCCTTTGCTTTTCTGGCTGCCCAAATGCTGATTTTTTATTTTTTTTTTTTCCATGAAAGCTTCACACCCCTGCTTGTTATCCTCATCATCTTCTCTGAATTATTTTTCCTATTTCAGTCTTGCCCTCCCATAGTCCCTTCCCTTGTCCAACCTTCTTTCTTGCCATTTCTTGCACTCATTGATCTGTTTGCCCTTGCCTTGAGGCTTTGTGTGTCAGTTTTCATTCTCACCATATCCAGTTTTGATCCTTCTGTATTGGATGTTTTGCTTCTTCCTGTACCATTAGCTGATGCCAGCAGGAATATCAATAAGGGTGCAAGTGGGACAGGTCCTAGCTCTGAGTTCAGCTGCTTGTCCCACCAGTTACTGGGGAAACCCAGTGTGTTTCCAGGTAAGGAGGAGCCTTGAACATTTTTAATTTCCAGCTCTGAGATGTCACAGTAATACTGAAGTGTAGAGGCAGTGTAGCTACTCAAAGAAAAGGCTGCCACCAGTAGGGAATTGGTGGACTTTGCTACTCTGGCCCTCAGAATTGGCCTAGCAATTTTGACTAAAACTAGGCTTAAGCAAAAATTAAGCCAAGGCAAGCATGTGACATGGAAAACTTCACCCCAGACAGCTAGTTAGCAAAGTTAGCAGCAGCTGAACAACTGGGTCCTGCAATGAAAAGTGTCTATACCAGATCTACATGTTTTACAGGCATAGGTGCAGCCTTTTTTTTTTTTTTATAGGAGTTTTGCAAGTATCTTATGGTTTGTTTGCTGTGTTTTTAGGCATTTGAGAGCACCCTGAAGTCCTGGGAGGACAAACAGAAGTGTGAGTTGTCCCGACCCTCCTCTTTCTCTCTTCAACCAGAGATCATGTCCGAAGAAGAATCAACCCAGATCAACCAGTTTGGTCAAGCTGCAGGTGCTCTGATCCACAGGTGGGACTCAGTTTGCTTTTGGTGAATGGAGCCATACTTTGGTGCCTGAAATTCTTGTCCTACTCCCTGTTCCTGGAGATGTGTCTGTTCACTCTTACCTTCTGCAGTGCTGGTCCATATCACTGGGGGTAGTAGCATCATTCATTATGCACTGTCCCAGCTACATGAGGATTAAAGTTGAATAAACTTTCATAGGTCATTGTGAACAAAAAATGTTACTTTCATGAGAAAATATGGATCCTTTAATCCTGAAAGAACCCGTTATCTTTGAATACCAATGATTTTTATCAGAAGTTAAAGAAAGGCCTCTCTAGGAGCTCAGATGACAGGTTGGGTTCTTGTAACCCTGATGCCCAGCAGAGATTTCTGGAAAAAGTCACTGTATGCTCATCTGCTCATCCTTTAGTTGGACATTCAGCTCTTTGGTCTAGGCCTCTGAGAGAAAATTTCCAGACTCACATCAGAGAAGTGTTAATTAAACTGCCATACGTGCAGCTGCCTTTCACATCACTATGGCCATACTAAAATGTCTAGGTTGTATTTCAAACTGATCCCAACTTGTGTGCAGAATTGAATATGCACTTGGAGTTGTGCATGTGAAATCTGCCTTGCTTTGCCTATGCATGCTCACTACAGCAGGGAGAATTGCCCTGCTTTGCCAGAGGCTGTGCCCCTCCCATGCTTTATCCCTGCTCTTGTCACTCAGATGGGTATTAAAAGGAGATACCCAGTCAGAAAAGATCTCCTGCTTTGAGCATATGCTGATGCAATCTGTAATTCTCTCTTTAGCATTCGGGAAATAGCCCAATCCTATCAGGACATGGAACAGGAGCTTGCCCATGCTGTCAATGCCAGCTCCAAGTCTATGGACAAAGTCTACGCTAAATCCAAGTCTACAGAGGTACTTCACTCACTTGGCATCTCCCATTTTGTCCTTGTTCCATAGCTCTTGGTTTTCTTTTCTCATTGACCAAAAGTAGGCCTTGCTTGTCTAAGACTTCTTCCTTTTGACTGCTCAGACCTCTGCATTTCCAGGCTTAATTTGCGCATGCATTGCTTCCCTGCAGGGTCTGAACTGCAGCCTTGTTGTAGAGATGGTGAATAATGTCAAAGCCCTGCATAATGAGACAGAGCTGCTGCTGGCAGGCAAGATGGCGCTGGTAAGAAGCACAAAGCAGGAGTAAAGCAGCCTCTCACTTTCTCTCCTCTCCTCTCCTACTGTTGCCTTGGCAAGCAATATTTTGCTGGTCTTGGTCTTCTTTGTCTTTGTAATAAGTCAGTTTAAATGTTAATCATCCAGAAATTAGGATGGTGTTGCTACGTAGGCATGATGAGCAGTCAGGCTAGCTTGTGTGGAGTTTGGAGCTCAGAAAAGTTGAAAATCGTTAACTTGGTAGTGTCCGGGCAGAGTGCCTGCTGTGCGTTTCCTTTTAAAAGGAGGAACTGCTTTGTTAGCTAGGAATTTCAAGGCAAGGGCGTGACTGTGTGTTCCACCATATGACTTATAACTCTGCTTTGCTTCCATTTCTGATCCAGCAATTAGATCCTCCACAGAAGGAGCAGCTCCAAGCAGCCCTGGCAGACATGGACCTCCAGCTGAGGAAACTGGCAGACATCCCATGGCTGTGGCAGCTTATGGAGCCCTGTGATGAGGAGGTGAGGAGGACCAAGGCTGTATTTCCCTAGCTGTTCACTTTTTCACTAGTTGACTGTGAGTGTTTGACTTCCTGTGAATATACGACTGATGTGAGAAAAAATCATTAAGAAGGAAGCTTGTCTTCCTAGGGCTAAAGAAAATAATTTCCTGCTAAGGTCCCTTGACTGACAAGGGATCGCCTTTCTCTGTTTCCTTTCCTGTCTTGATCAAAATGAGTTCAGAAATTTTTTTTCCTCTCTTACAAGGTCATGGAGCTGAGCTTGACAGTACTTGTTGCTCTTGGTCTGTTCCAATCAATTTATGACTGTTTGCCTGATACTCCCTTTTTGTTCTTACAGAACCAGATGCTGGATTATTCTAAACGCAGCCGCAGTGGCAAATTCCGGCTGGTGACCAAGTTTAAAAAGGACAAGAACAACAAAAATAAGGAGACTCATAGTAGCATGGGATTGCCGGGTACCAAGTCTGCTCATTCATCGTGTCTCTTTGTCACATCAGTGTGGTCACACCACTACCTGTTCTCTGTCTGTCTGTTTCCTCTCATGTTCTCTCCTTCTTCTGTTTCAAGTGCATCTGCATTTTCTTGGAGGGCTATTCTGTCTTTTTCATATGGCAAAGTAGCTTATTGCTCCATTCTGTCTAAGCCCTGATCCCCCAGTACTACACAAATGTTCCTGAGCTGAGACAGGAAGTACCCTCTGAAGCATTCTGCCTACAACTAGACATTGTCAGGGATATTTTTAGGGGTGCTTAGTGAAGTGAATTTGAGAATTTTGGCATTTTAGGTATTAAAATGACTGTGTGGCCCAAGTCCACGTAACTCCAGTCTTTTCACTGCTAATTCTCTGTGATATGGTTAATGATGTGTTTCTCATTGATTCACCCTCAGGCTTTAATCAAGTTTCATGTCTAATTGGCTGGGGATCAGCATCACCACAGGTGCACCCTGACCTTTAATCCTACTGGTCAGTAGATAAAAACTGTCCATGAATCAGCAAATTGCCATTCAAGACATTTCTCTCCAATTGATTTAGTTGATTTTTGGTTTATACTCTCCTTACGAAGACTTTCTTCTAAAATTCAGAAGTACTACCTGTTCTGTGGGCTCCTGGGTCCTGTCCTCTGCCATGGAGTTGTGGGTACAGTCTCATTCTGTCTGATAGGCAGGTGCTTTCTCATTGCCTCCCAGAACTTGGGATCTTTATTATTCTCTTATTCAGAGGCTGTGCAAGAAGGTGGAAGTCTAAAATCTTCCTCTCTCCCTCAGACATGGGGGAGAGAGGTTGCCATTTTAGTTACTGAGCCCAAGTGCTTGTACATAATAGCAAATTAATCTGTGCTTGATTCTTCATGATGTATTTTATGAATCTGTTGTTTTGTAAGCAGAGGAATATCAATGAACTTACTCTTCTTAAACATGGGGGTAAATTTTAAAAAGCACATCCAGTCCCATCAAAACAAACATGCACTTCCTCCTGGCTTTACTGCAGCTAGCCTCTGCTTAAGAGAACAGCTCTTACCTTTCTCTGCCCTACCTCCTTTGTTTGAGACTGTAGGTCATGCTACCAGTCCTTGCCCTCCCCTTGGTTTGAGGCTGTGGTACTGCTTACCCTCCTTCTCTGGCACTGAGTGCTGATGGTGTCCTCATCTCTTGCTGTCTTCTGGGGTTCTGGGTACTCAATGCACTCCTGCTTTTCCATCTCTAACAGTTCATCTCTGGGGAACGGAGGAGGTTGCGGCCTGGCTTGAGCATCTCAGTCTTTGTGAGTATAAGGATATCTTCATCCGGCATGACGTCCGGGGCTCTGAGCTCCTGCAACTCGAACGGAGGGACCTCAAGGTACTTTCATGATTGGCTCATGAGAAGTAGCCAGCTGCATCTGCATGACCTTCTGTGCTGAATGTGCTTGGAAGTGGTCTGCCTGCTGTTCATTCCACGTTCCTTGGCAAGATGAACCGGTTCATTGTGGCCTCGTTTTATTTTCTTACCATTTCAGGTCACCTGATTTTTAATAGCAGGGAGGTAGAACAGTTGAGGGACCAGCTGCCCAACTCTGCTGCAGCTTCCTGGAGATATAATACAGTCCAGCATGCAGATTGCAGATAGTGCTCTTGAGAGTCTCTGATTTTAATGATGGAATGGAAGTTTTCAACCTCTCAGCTACCATACCAACTTTGCAGAATATGCTGTGATTGGGAAAATTTGGTTCTTACGTTGTAGTGACTGGACAAATAGATCATCATGCTCCTTTGTTGCAAGAAAAAAAATATTTTGGCTGCTAGATGGAGAGAATCTTTTAAAATAATGCTTAGTAACCACATTGCACTACTATTCATCTCCTCACCAGGAGATGCTTTCTCTACAGAGAAAAATTGAAAGTGCTGGTTCTTTGCAAAAGACTTGTGTCATCATTCTGGTGACTTGCATATAGCAGAAAAATACTTTGTTGTAAAGTAGCGCATGGCATTTGTTGAATGCCCTTGGATCTTCATTTGCGATTTTGACCATCTTCCTCTTCTGAGGTTTGCTGTAATCTGTGCAGCTGATTGCTCTGCATGCCATCCAGCTACAGGGTGTGTTTGATGTGACTGGTTGGTTCTTCCTGCATGTTTTGGCTACTAGCTTAGGTCCTTGAGATCTGTATGCTCCCTCTGTTCTCTTGCTTCGGCCTTTAACAGTCAAAGCAATTTGCGTTTCTGGCTAATGGTCTGCAGTTGTTTCTCTCCATGACTCTGTGCCTGCTCTGTGTTCATTACCTTGTCATGCTGTGATAGCTTTTTGACACATGGTTTGAGGTTCCATATATAACAATCAGGTTTGTAATCTTTCTGCTTGGTTTCCTCCTCTCTGTGTAACTGGCTGACTAGTTCGTAACCACTGCTTGGCCACCTGGAATTTCCCCCCACCTTTCTCCTAAGGTAAGGTTTTCTCTTTTCTTCCAGGACCTGGGTGTGACCAAAGTGGGTCACATGAAGAGGATACTGCATGGGATCAAAGAGCTGAGCCGGAGTACTTCTGCCAGCGAGGTTTAGCCTCTGTTTTCACAGCCTGTGTCTACCATTCCCCCTAACTGCACAGCGTCACCTCACAGAGCAGATGTGCTCACAACTGTCTCTATTGAACAGCCAGACTGTAGCTGTTCAGAGCTCATATCAACCAAGCATGGTGCTACCTTTCTTCCTGTGGGGTACGGCTGCATCCAGTCAAGAGGCATCTTATCTGCGGTCAGGCAGAGGCTCCCAGAAGAGAACTCGCTTGCTATTTGAAGAACCATGTCCTCCGATGTGGGAAGTTCTGGTTCCAGTGACAACGCAGGCCTCCTGAGAATTGCAACACAGCTACCTTTACTGGATAACTTCATCACATTAGAATTATTCAGGGCAAAAAATATATTGGCCAGTCTTAGTTCAGGAGCATCTGACAGTCTTTTCAGACCCAAAACTTCTCTGCTCATCTGTGTGTCACACCTGTATTGTAGAGCATTTAAGTGGGACAAAGCTTGTCCTTGTGTTTTACTAATCCCTTTTTCATCCACCTGTAGTTGCATGTGATTTGCATCAGAAATTCAAAGCCAGTACAGACCTCTTGCCAATGAATACCCAGTGATTCTCACTCACTTATGCCTTGCAACAAACAATGCATGTATTTCAAACAGCGGTTTGCACCAGTTTGCGGGGTCATCTGCTGGGCCTCTTCCAGCCAGAGGCAATGGTACAACCTTTAGGTTTTCAGGCATCACAAACAATTGTTCAGAAATTCCTGGCAGTAAGAAAAGACAAAATTCTGGAGAACCAAAAGATTACAGGAGATTAGCTCTGACATACTCCCTTCTGAATTCATCTTCAGGAGACCAGATAAAAGGGAGAGGAACGATAACTAGCTGTTTGGGCTGTGTGAGAAATGTAATGTAAAATGGAATGAGATGTGGAGCAATTTTCTCTGTCTTGGTCAGGGAAGCAGCATGACTGGCAATAGCCAGGGGTGGCTTCCTACCCATTTAGTGCCACCTTCATGGCCACAGACAACAGAGATGTTTCTTTACTTCAACTTGCAGTGCAGAAAACTATCTCTGTCATAAAAGATATGATTTATCTGTAGTACTTGCATCTTTTCACCTGTCTTGGTTCTAGTGACTTTTCCACCTTACTACTCTCTCTTGCTGCCTTGCTTCTTCACTCCAAGGTGGATACCAAAAGCTTAGGGTGGCTCAGCCCTCTTGGGTTGTACCCCTGAGAGAGCTATTGTGTGCTGTCAAACATCAGGGCTTCTATAAGGGCACTGAGAGAAGGAGGACTGTTACTGAGCGGATGAGCATCATAATGAAAACTGGAGTATGTTGGTAAATTGCCTTTGGTACCACCAGCAGTGGAGCATGGAAAAATTAGTGCCTCTGAATCAGAGTTCCTAGACGGCCTTCAAATTTCCACTGTATTGCTTGACCTCAGTCAGGTGACTGTTAAAGCCCGAAGACCAGCATGCATAGTTGTATTGCCATGTTTATCACTGCGAAGGGAATTTTGGAACGTTCAGTGCTGTAAAGCTGGAGAAACAGCAGGAATTTTTAATTACTTTGTCATTTTGTATGTATTTATTTTTTTATTATTATTACAGAGTGGCACCTGTCTCGCTATGGCTGCAGACAGAAAAATGGCCACATACACAGTGGCATAAAAGATAATTTCCTGAGGACATCATTCTTCTTTGTTATTTATCAAATTGACATCAGCTCTCTAGTCTAGCAGCAGTCAGTCAAGTTATTTTATGTAAAGACTTGTCAGCTTAAAAAGGTTATGGGCTGATTTAATGTTGTGCAAACTCCATTGCATTCTTTAAGATTTCACCAAGGATTATTCTGACTCTATCTGTCTTTAACTAGTTGTCATTCACCCACATTTCCTCTCAGCCTAGCAAGTGACAGGGTTTGCTCATGAGAAGTTAGCAGAAGATTAAACATGCTTGATCCAGCTAGCAAAATTTCTCTTATAAGTACTGCGGGGACTGAGCAAGAAATATGTTCAGCTTTGCCCTGAATTTGTTTCTGCTATCTATAAATTTTTTTCTTTATCAGTACAGCCCCCCTGCCACTGTATTAAATTCCTGAGGTATCAGATGAATAAGAATTGTAGACATACTGTGTTCTCCCACTTGCTTGTTGAGGCACAGAGTAGCATCTGCATGAGAATGAGGAGAAACCTCCACTAAGGAGAGCTCCAGGATGCAGCCATGCTTGCTGGTAACAGTAAGTTGTAGCCCACTGCCTGTCCCCAGGAGTGTTGCATGGTTAGGACATTCGTGTGCTTGCTGAGGAGAGAGCAGCAGGGAGCACAAGGCAGGTGATAACTCTGAAGAGTCGAGATCTGTGTTTGTTCCTGTACATGGTGAAGAAGCTGTTCTTGCTGTGAAGTTTCTCCAGGCAACTTCATGGTTAAACATGTATAAACAATATGCACTTGCCTTGCTTGCATAATTCCTGGGGGGTTAAATTCTTGCCTCAATAGAAGCAGCTCCTCTCTACTCTTCCTGCTCAGAGTACCAGGGGAATCCAAAGAGTTTATGGATTCAGGCATGTTCCTTAATTTGTGCCAGATCTGTAGAGGCTTGATGGCCATTAGCCATCTGCTATGAGCGATGATGCCTGCACAGACCAATGTTCATTTCTTTTATGATATGTCATGTTGAGGGGTTCAGATCCTTTTTGTGTATGTGCACATTTTATCAAAGGGTTCATAGCCAGTATATTCCTGTCTGTTGCTTACTGGAGGCAGGGAGGGAGTTCTGCCTTCTTTTAGGAGCTAGAAAATGGGATCAGTCCACATTTAACCCGAGTGCCTTTGAATATCTATTAAGGTTTATATCTAATTAAAAGGGTCATAACTCTGTGCATCTCACTGGGAATAATGCAAATTTCTGTTGCAGAGATTTTGTGACTAAATGAGGACAGTTTGTGTCAAACGTCAGTGGGAGCTATCTGCAAAGTAGGGAGCCAGGCTGAACTTCTGGCTACATTATTCCAAATTCCTCTTCTGGCATCTGATATTTTTTTGTGGGAGAGAAACACAGGAAAGACAATTAGTAAAAAAATCTGCTGCGTTGCCAAAAAAGAGACTCTCCTGCAGTCTCAGGTAAAACACCAGCTTGAGAGAAGCTAGAACTGCACGTCATGCATATGTTTAGTCTCTTAAAAAATGCTACTCATGTGAAAGCTGTGTGGGACCTTCTGTTTATCATCCCTCACTCTTGGCAGTGATGCTGGGACAGTGTCTGCAGTGAGCTGGGCATATGGTTTCTTCTGCTAGGAAGAGGTTTCAGTACATTGTCTCACATTCTGGCACTGCCCTGGATGTTTAACTTTAATGGCAGATTCTGGAGATAATGTACCCTGTGTTAGGATATTTCGGTTCAGTGGGAGTGCATGCAATGGAGGCTCGGGGGAGGTTTGGCCCATGAAGCAGCTATCAGTGGTGTCCTGCTCTGGGCTACCTTCGGGAGGGCTGTTAGCACTAGTGCAGTCTTTCTGGTTTTGCTTGTGGGATCTTAGTGCTGAGAGCAGGTGTCCCCCGCTGCAGCAGGAACCTGCTCTTTGCAGCAGAGGGGAGCTGTGCTGCTTGGCGCCCAGAGGTGCTGGCCTGGCCGGGCTGCACAAGAGCTGGGCACCCGGGAGCCTCCAGCTCTGCTGAGGCCTTCAGTGCCAGTCGTGGGAATGTTTCTGCACCCCAATCATATGGAAAGCTTTGTTCATTGTTTTAGTATTATTTAAAAATGTGCATACTATCTATGTGATTTAAAAAAAGACTGTTTACATGAAATATTTTGTATCTTAAGATGTGTGTACTGTAAAAAGCAAAAAAAAAAAAAGGAAAGGATGAAAAAAGATGTTTTTCTACAACTGTCAGCAGTGACTGCATGTCTATATCATCGTCCACCAATTGTTGTTCCTCAGGGGTCTCCCCGCCATTCCTGTGATCCTGTCAAAAGCATAGGGAAGCAAGTGAATCCCTGTGCAGTCTTGGGAAGGTTTTGTGCCTTAAGAATGGGACCTGCTTCCCTGCTATTTATTATGTTAATTTATACAGTGATTACCATGGAAATGTCTCTTGTATTTTTTTGTACATAGTTTACTGTTGATTGTTGTAAATAAGTTTTTCTTGTATATAAAGTAAACATGTTTCTGAGCTTCCAGTAACGATTCTCTTTTACTGATTTTGTTGTGTGAGGGGGCTGCAGTGCCTGTCTGGTGGGAACCAGCTAATTAAAATCTGTGCTGTGATAAAATGCCTTTATCTGGAATTGCATCAGAAGTTCAGAGCTGTTCCTTAGAGTGGAGTGAAATGGTAAATGTGATTGTTGTAGGTTAGTTTTGTAGCATTTCTTTGCATTGGTTTAATTGGCATGGAGTAGAAGACATCATGTAGATTATTTTTATTAGCTGTATCTCTGCAATGAACAAAAGAAGAGATGTTTTAAACATGGTGGTTCTGCTGCTGTTCATCCTGATCATAGCTCCACTGTCTGCAAACCCACAGCTAGATAGGAAGACACTCTCAGAAACTCAGCAGGGTATTTGTTAGTTAACCTCCATGTGCTTGTAGACCTCTAATCGTGTGGTGTGGTGTGACCATGTCTTCCCGGTCATGGCAGTGCATTGCCCTGATGAGACGGGAACAGTTGTTTCTCTATTCTGCTGGTGCCTCTGTGCATTCAGTTTATTGCAGGCAATATGTACAGTAACTGGAAAAGTGAAAGTGCATTTCCAAAAATGTAGGAGAAATGAGTTTTCTCATGAAAGTAGAAATTGACTGCCATAAAATGACGCCTGTAAACTCAAGACTAAAAGATTTGGAGATGTTTGAGTGAGCAGTCCATGGATTGGATTGTGATGAGCTTCCTTTTCCATCTGTGCAGACTGATGTGTTTGTAAGATGCTGACAAGAAACTTTCAGCAGACTAATTTGAACTGAGAGGATGGTCATAGAGTTCCATAGTACTGATGCAAAGTAAATGGAAAGTAACTTATAATGGTTGTGAATATTTTCTATGTGAAAAAGACCTTTGTACTTGATAGTTGAACTGAAGGAATTACTTTGTCTTTGTGTGGAGAGAGTAGTTCATGTGACAGGAACATAAGAAACCGAAGTAATGTTATATACTGTTGCAAGATGAAAATGTTAAAATTGATCATTAAAATATTAGTTACCTAGTCCTATTAATAAGAAGAAAAGAAAAATCTTTGCATTTGCTCACACGTGTGCCAGACCTGAGTGTCAGGCTCTGCATTAAGTAGCATTACAGAAAACATGCAAAGAAAGCAGCAGCAGAGAGACAGAAGATGTGTGTACTCCTCTGATACAGGTAATTCATTTTGGTCTTTTTTTTTTTATTTATGTGGCAGAAGCCAATAGCAAGAAATTCTTTGCCCCACTCAGTGTATCATTACTGGGGTATCAGACCTCCTGATCAGGGCTGCCATGCTCTTGGTTTGACTGATAACTACTCAATGGATCTTGGGAGGGTGGAGCGGGTAGGGAGCGAGGTGTCCTGTAAAGATCATGAAGTACCAATGAGTCGGTCGGTTTTTTGTTTTGTTTTGTTTTGTTTTTAATGTGTTCTGCTGCTGTTTCCCGTTTCGTAAGTGTTGTTGGCAGGGGGGGTTATGTGTTTGGTTTTATTAATGGAGCATAAAGTGTCAGGAGAGTTGAGAAGTCGAGGAAATCTGCTCCCATTGAATGGGCAGCACTGGAAATGAACAGGTTTAGAAGAAGCCCTGTCATTCCTTATCTGTAAAGCAGCTTCAGAGTGGTAAGGGAAATTCCTTGTTGGGCTGCTGTGTGTCTGGTTGGAATGAATAACTGTGCACCCACCAGCTGGGCCTTGAGCAGCTTGAGATGTTTAATTCTCACATGGGCAGAATGAAAAGGCTCTGAGACACAGCGCAAGGTAACATTATGTGTTAATAACAGCTAAAAAATACATGGCAGTTCGCTAGCAACTTCCATCTGAAGAGTTCCAGTATTTTGCTGGCTTACCAAGTGGTGTGGAAGGTTGTAAGTCTTTGTCTTTGCGAGAAAGGAAGAGGTGGGAGAGTTTGCATATGACCTAAAAGACACACCACTTCTGTTGACTTCAGGGTAAAATATAAGTCAGTTGTGGCCTATGGCTTTTTCTCAGGGGAGCAGGGACAGGGGTGATTTCAGGCCTCTTGTCCTTCTTTATGAGCAGGTTGGCTGATGGGCTGCGCTGCCAACGGGAGGAGTTGGAGCAAGTGGTAGGTCTCGCTTTTGTTAAAGGCTGTGCACAGCTGCAGCCTCAGGCAGGTGCAAACAGATACCAACCAGGGAAGTAACAGGCTAGGAGGGACTGTCACAGGAGCAGCTTGCTTCCTGCCCAGGTTGTCAAATTCCTGTCAGCTGCAAACTGGATTCACAGCAGCACTTCCCAGCAGCCTGCTGAGGACATGCTCAGGGCTGCATCCCTACAGAAAGGCTCTCCACAGAGAGGTGTTTCTGTGTTCCTGGCAATATGTTCCTGTGCTTGTGTGTGAGCGGTGCAAAACCTTGGCCTCCAAGGACCTTTTCTTTTAAGAGCAGCCTGAGGAGACTTAATATTTCAGCTTGGTTTCCTAGGGAAGCAGGAGTGGTCTGGTTTGTGTGGTGCTGTGTGTATCAGCCTGTCTTACCCCTTTTAATGCCTGTTTGGAACTTACTGCCTCATTTCAGATGGTTCATGGGGAAAGATGGCTCATAGAACATTATGTTTCTACAAGTCTTGCAAGAAATCAGTGTCCAGGATGAGAGGGAGACCTTGGTATTGCTCTGTCAGGGAGAGGCTCTGGTGTGCGTATAGGAGTTGCTCAGTGAGTTACTCAGATTTGTTGCAAATTAAAAGCTGTTATGGAAGAAGTAGGGAGAATTGGTGGATGTAATACAAGATTGATTGCTGAAGAGCTGTGATTTTGAGGCCTTGTAGCTTTGCCGGCTCAGTTCCTCTCTCTTTCAAAATTTACATCCGTCTAGAATCTCCTTAATTTATGGAAATTTACATTTTAAATTACAATTTCAATTTGGAAAAATTTGAGAGGAGTGATTCAGCACTCCTGGCTAAGAAGATACAGGCTGAGAACACATTTGAGAATTTTCCAGAAGCTTTCCTGTAAAAGAGGCAAACCCAAAGCATTTGGCTTTTTTATACACAGAGAAACAAGAACACTGTGTGCAGTCTGGTGAGCTCTTACCCTTCAGGTTGTAAGGGGGGGATATCTTTAAGCTGTGAAATTTGAAACGTCAAAAATACTGGTTTTTTACTTCAGGGAGGTGATTTCTGTTGATTATTAATGCCTGTTGGTAACAAAGTGTGAATCGGAACTCTCCACAATGTTAATTAAAATGATGTGGAGCCTCTGTCTTGCTAATCTCTTATGAAGTTTCTCTGTTTACTCCTCTTCACCCTCTTCTAGTCCTCCTCAGAAATATTACTTTTTTTTTTTTTATGAAGGGGAACTAGAAAGTAGTGAGCCCAACACTGTAATTGTTTAGATTGAAATGGTTCCCTGGCTTGCAAAACTGGGCAGATCTTGAAGTATCCTGGAGCATCTTCTCTTCAATCCCTTGCACCTGGAGTCATATGAGACTGACTTACCTGAGAGCCCAAGTGCTGGCTTTTGAAATACATATTTCAGCACTCCAGTAGCAAGAGAAATGGGAAAGCAGGAATATAAAGCCCCCAAAACACAAGGGCTGATGAAGAACTAAATTAATTCTCTCCAAGTATCAGTATAGGTTTAAAAAAAAAAAAAAAAAAGTTTTTTGGGAGGCTGACATCTTAGATTAGATGTTTTAGGTTGGCAGTTCATGTGTGTGTCCTAAATTTCCAACCTATACCAAGTCTTAGAAATGAAAGTGTATTCAAAAACTTGTAACCTATGTGGTAGCAAAGTGCTATTTCTAGATAGCCAGGTCAGCTACAGATATTACGAGTAATACATGGAATATATGGTACTACACTTGCTTCTCTCTCTTTAGATTTCCTATTTTATGTTTCCTGTCTTCAGGTGTATTTCATAAACTTTATTTTCAGCAAAAATCTGTTATCATTAATCTCAGTTGAAATTTTCTTGTTGAATGGCTGAATTGAGGATAAAGAATATATATCAGTAGAGCTTAGCAGTGCACACATCTTTCCCAGCTGTGATTTTGGATGCTGCAATCTTTTTTTTTTTTCAGCACAAGTCCCTGATAGATGAACTTTGAAATCTTTGTTTAAAGAGAGCTTGTTTTCAAGAAAGTCCATGGCCAAGTTTGTAAGGGAAAAAGAAAAAAAAGTTTTATAAGCAGTCAGAGCTCTCCTAAACAGTGTCACTGGACATGAGCTGAGATCCTGGGGAGGCCCACCTTTTCCTGACACCCGGTGGCAGTTTCTTGCGACGAAGGACCCCTAAGGACATGTGGTTGCACAGGTAATTTGCGTGAAGATGTCACATTCTGTACTGCTCACAGAGGTGCTGCTGCACAAACTGCTTTCAGAGAAGGGGGATGCACTGGTTTGTACCATCTCCAATGCAAGAAAACTTCTGAAAAGGATTGTGGTTTTTCTCTAAAATGTTTAATGTTCAAAATTCAACAGAAGATTTTGTGCTGCTGAGAGCCAATCCAGTACACCAGAAGGTGCAGTGTGCTGGTACAAGCTTCTTGCCCTACCTTCTCACAGCAGGCAGCTGATGGGGCAGGCACTGCCTGCTCATAGCTCAGGGGGGTTAGTTGCCTTGGCTGTTTTGTGGTGGAATGTTTCATGAGAAAGTAAAGGGGGAGGACTCTTAAAAATAGCAATATGTTTCCCTTTTGGGGTCAAGAGACATCAGCACTGGGTGGTCACGCTTACGAACTAAACATAACCATTTCCACTTGCCAGAGAATCAAAAGAAAAGAAAACAGATTTGAAAAAGGCATGAGTGGGTGCCTCAGCTGTTCCATGTTTCTCCTGCATGCAGGTAAATTGCCAGGCTCCCCCTGAGCACTGTTTGTTTAATGACTAAAAAGAAAGCCCTTCATGTCACTCTGAAGAGTAAATATCTGAAGTTATGGATTAACTAAGTTCCAGCAGAGCTCATGGCAGAAGAATAGATCACACTGATTGACACTGAATAAAGCAGTAAGTGCTTCAAAAGTATTGTGTCCTTCGGGATTTCAAAGTACAGCTTGCTTTAATGAAGCATAAAGCTTGTAAAAAATGTCTGGTGACAAGGGGATGATGTCGGGGCAGACAAGAAGTGTTCTGGGAGAGCTACTGGTAGGTTAAAGGGAACTAGCAAACCAGTCTGGAGGGCCTCAAATTGAACAGCTGCTTTGGAGCTGGAATCAGAGAAAGTCACGGCACAGCAAAGCATTCAGCGAGGGACCTGCTCTGAGAAAAACAAGTGAAGGAGATAGCAGAGCTATCTGAATAGAAACTGTCTGCAGCAGGGGGGTTGTTCTGTGGTTCAGCAGTGCACTCCCCTTCACACCTACCTTCTCTTCTTTAGGTGACTCCTGCCTGCAGTATGTGGAAGCTCATCACCATAGGGGTGCTGCTGGCTGCCTGGTCTTCACGAGTCTGTAGTACCTCAAGTAAGTTTTCATTTTAGAGATCACCTTCACCTTTTTCCAGTTGCTGCAAGTGTGTTTACTGCTCATCTGCCAGTCATAGGGAGTGGCTGGAATTGTTCCCATTATGGGGGGTTTGAATTCCTCTAGCAGAGCTTGGCACACACAGTGCTGGGCCATGATGGCTGCCTGGTCACAGCCCTCATGAGCCCGACAAGCTGTCTGAGTACCACAGAGCAGAGGCTGGAGCTTGCTTCTGCAGCACAGCACTGACAGCTTATGGTTTCTAGAGCAGGCTCTCTTGCTGTGCTAGAGAGGGGCTGTAGCTCTGATAAGTGTTCTTTGGAAAGGACCACTATCAGTTTTCAGCCAGCTCTTTTCCCTGCTTGTGCTTTCACATTTTTGCTTCCAGTATTTTACAGCAATAAAGATGCAAACCAAGTCTTGAAAATCCAGAAGCGGGCAAATTCTTTTCTGGAGGAGCTCAAACCAGGCTCTGTGGAACGCGAGTGCATTGAAGAGCGGTGTGACTTTGAGGAGGCCAGTGAGATATTTGAAACCAAGGAAGCAACAGTAAGTTGTTTTTTTAAGGATGAATGTGGGACTTAAGTAATCAATTGTTTGTTTTCTTAAAGTTTTGCAATCCAGAGCATAAGAGATCTTGCTGTCAGCACTGAACATGCATCAGTCCTGACTCCGAAGGTGTAGGCTTGGTTTTGAATGTGATTGTGTTACAGCAATTGTCAAGTTACCACCTGTATGGGCCACAAAACTTGGCTGCTCATGCATGTCCCACCTGACCTAATTGCGAGGTTTTGGTCCCAATCAGGTAGTCTCAATCCCTGCTAGACCCCATTGGCTCTTCTTGCTGCCACTGAGTTTTTTGCAGTCCTTACAGTCCTTTGCCCTCTGTTGTCCATTCGCCAGTGCCAGCTGCCTTTTGCTGTATCTCCCCAGTCTCCCACCTGTGCCTGACAAACATTTCTCTTATCACTAGGTTCTCTCTCCTTCTCCAACCCTCATATTTTCAATTGGGCATATTGTCAACATCACTGATTCCTGTCCTTTTACACACCTGATCATTGTGTTGGCTTGGACTTTTTCTTACTGTGTTAAGCACAGTAGACTTGCCACATAGGATGAACCAGTCCTTGCTGTCGCTCAGATGCCAGAGTGGAGTGGAGTCTTTCTTCACAATGCCCACGTTTTGTCTAACTGGGCACAAATGAATTGTGCACTCAACAACACAGGTGACTTACCTGGCATTAAGTGACAAGAAAACAGAGAAGCTGTGGGGATACTGAGCGGTTGTGGTGCTGGTGGGTCTGCGAGCAGGGCAGGGTAATATGTGCTGAGTATAGGCGATACATGAACGTCCGGGTTGGCCAGTTTTGTTGGTTTGTAGTGCCAGTCACTATGCTGTCAGGAAGAATGAGACTGACGCTATTGACTCGGGTGCAGTGCTGTATTGGCCGAGACCATGATACACTTTAAATCCCTCACTTGTTAAAAATCTGCTTCTAGCCTTAACATAAGTTTTGTTTCTCCACAGCTAAATTTTTGGAGCAAGTATATAGGTAAGTGAAAGACTTCCCTAATCACTTGTCTGTGTTTCCTCAAGAGTAATTGGTACTTGGCCTTCCTGCTGCCATGTATCACATACTGATTAAAATTCTCATTCTCTCTTACATGGGGTGTGCAAACAATGTTTTCCTGTTCTAACACACAAGCAGCCTTCCTAAAAAACTTGAGGTATATCTGTGTCTGTCCTCAGTCATCTTTCCAGAGCTAAGGCACTGGTCATAAGTGCTCTCTGATGCTCTAACCCTGCCTGACATGGTCCAAAGAGGAGCCCCACCCCTGCTCTTCACTTCCACGGTAACCTGCCTCTGCCCTGTCTGCCTCAGGTTTTGCTCTTTCTTCCCCTTCTGCCCACTCCACTCACTCTACAGCTGTGATTCAGAACCCAAACAACTAGCCTTGTCTCTGGGCCAGCACCATGGAGGTATCACCATTTGGTGGCAGAAACCATGGATGATGCTTGGGAATCTGGGGAGGGTCTGTTCGTGTTGATGTTTGATCTGTGAGCTCTGTATGATTCAGGGACTGAGTTTTCCTGCCTCCGTTTCAGATGGAGATCAGTGTGACCCACAGCCTTGTTCCAATGGGATCTGCAAGGACAATATTGGAAAATTTTCCTGCATATGTAACAAAGGCTGGGAGGGGGTTTTGTGCAATTATGGTAATGTTGCCTTTAATCCACTATAAAATAACATTATTTGTGACAGGGATCTCTGTGTAATAGGGATCAACAGTTTTTGACATTGCACAGTATGCTTGCTTTCTTTGCTAATGTGATTTCTCTTTTGCTTCATGATGTGGTAAAAGGATTATCTGCACTTATCTAAAGCAGAATGAAGTTTGTGTTGCCATGGGAGAGGTTTGGAGATCTGAGATAACTAAATTTTACAAAAAGTACTGGAAATAATTCTGTAAAGCAGAGTTTTCAGTTACTTCAGAACTGTCAGTACAGGGATGATGGTGGGGGTTTTTTACAATACAGGGTGAAATACTGCAAATATTTGTTTACTGCAAATATTTGTTTGTCATTACTGTGACAATTTCTTCCTTGGACAAAAGCTGGATAGCATATTTAGGGATGAGCATGTATGTCGTGTATCATCAACACTGTGCACTGTCTGACTTGCACTCAGTGACTGAATTTTCTGTTTTCCAGTCTACCTGCCCTGACAGTAATCTCTGTTTTTCTCCATCTCCCCACTGTCTTATTCTGGACCAAGGTCTGTTTGGTGTCTCAGGGCTCAAGTGCCATTAAAGCCCACAACTGTCATCCCAAATCCATTGTCAGCTGTTGCTCACTTGAATGACAATGTCGTTTTGCCACTTTACCTTCCTGTGACTCTTTGGCTTTCCAACTTCTCATGTCTCTCTTGCTGTTCATTTTTTCCACAGAGGTCAAATACACCAACTGTACTGTCAATAATGGAGGATGCGAACATTTCTGTAGGGATGACCCTGCCAACCAGTGCCGCTCTTGCAGCTGTGCATCTGGGTATCAGTTGATGAATGACCATACCATGTGCGAGCCTGTAGGTAAGAGGAGGATGTTCATAGTTGAGATTTGACAGGCCATTATTCAAACATGAAGTAAGAGGGTGTTATGGGAGAATTGTCTGCAGTGCGCTTTGTACTAGTTTTCAAAACATCTAATCCATGCAGAGATACTCTGTGCCTGCATTTCCCAACTTCATACCCACTTTATGGCCTTTAACCCATGTTTGCATCATGGAGACATATAGGGGAATCAGGAAACTGCCTCCTCTGCAAAGCATTGAGGGACTTCCATGAAACCATTGAATAGCATTGCCTCGGTTAGAGAGACGGAGGGAGTGCTTTAGAAAGAGGTTTTGTATTGGGTGATCTGATCTTCGCTAGTTAACTTCTTTGCATCTCCTGTAGTGGAGTTCCCTTGTGGAAGAGTGAAAATGGACTACATTGAAGCCAAAGCAGGATTCAATATTCGGCTCATTGAGGGAAAAATAGGAAGAAGGGGAGGCAGCCCTTGGCAGGTAAGGAGAGATAATAGTTTAGGCTCTTCCCAAACAGCTCTGCCTGCCTTGCTGCTCCAGAAAGGCACCTACATTACTAGTGGTGGTGTTACGTGAAGCTGAAATTCCTTTAGCTTAGCTTTTTCAAAAGCAACCCAAAAGTTGGAGTAACAGAAAAAAATAGTTTACTACCTCTTAGGACTCTTGGCCTTGTCACCGTTGCCAAGTTGTTTACCTTACCTTGCCAACAATTTCAAGAGAAAGAATAGTGATGACACTTACCTACTCTGTTGCTCCATCCTGGGGAAGGCCACTTAATCACTGCAGCTCGTGCTGTGCAATGCATGCTCCAGCTACTCTAACAGCCTTATGGTGCGAGTGTGAGGTAATCTTCTCCCCCTTTCTGCATGGATCTGTTCTTATAAGCCTCATCTGTCATAAAGTCAAGTTAGCAGATTTAATCACCAAAATACGCCATAGCTTTACAGAGCAGGTTGGGACATCACAGAGAAAGGGGAGACCTCACAAAGCTTGTCATGAAACCAGTGAATGCATATAATCAGGGCCTGGTTCTATTTGACATTAAAGGCCCTTTTACACCATAGCATGAAAGTTGGAGCCTGAGATGATACACTATCTCTGGTGTGCTGTGCACACAAGAATAATCCCCTCATTTGAGCTCTGTGTTTCAAAGCTTTGAAGTACCAAAGTGCTTCTTTGCAGTGACCAGCATTGTGATTTGGATGAAGCCAGCCCTCATTCAGGAAGAATATTCAAAACTTTTTGTAAGTGTTCCATTCATTGTCCTTTTGTCCCACTGTAGAGCTTGGCTTCAATGAATGTGATGTGCTTTGGTGCTTGATGCGTCTGGGCATTTTGCAACCACAAAGACGACTGTGTACAATATTTTGTGAGCCGTGCTCCATGCAGCATCAGACCTCTCTTTTTTTGTTTCAGATTATGCTGCAAAATAGCAAAGGGAAATTTCTGTGTGGGGGTGTTCTCATCCATCCATCTTGGGTCCTAACGGCAGCACACTGCACTGAGGCAGAAGAGGGGCTCAAAGTAAGACTTGGTATGGAAAAAAAGCCTGTCCCTGTTTTTTTAAATACAATTCTTTCATTCCCAAGGTTTATCATCTCAGGAGAAAGCCAAGCAAATTAGGAAGACAAAAGTCCTTCTCGGTTGTAGGAGTAGGTTGTCTAGGAAGTACTTAATACGTACCTTAGCACAGAACAAAAAAGTTTAGTAAAAATCTGATTTCATCTGAGCCACTATCAATGTTACTATGGAAGTGAGCTGTCTCCTGAGCACTGCTGCTTGTCTATAAAGTAGAAAGACTTGTTCTCTTCTGCTTGTGTTTTTCTGATGATGAAAATATTCAAGGTCATCCCAATACTGAAAAAAAAAAAGTCTTGATCCCAGGAGGAGAATGTCACAGTGCCTCTTCCTGCCTTTTCATACGTTTGAACACCATTACTTAAGAGAGTTTCAGTAGAGGAGAGGTGCTACAGGATGGCAACACTGCCTTTACTGGCACTGCTGCTCTTAAGTGTGAGAAAATCTGTGTCAAGTACAGTACTGCTCCTGAATTAACAGACAAAAATAATTAGTGATCCATTCACACTTAAGTAGACTTTTTTCGTTGTTAGTGTTTTCTATCTACCATTGGTGACAGAGGCATAACAACTCAACTGCTTGCTTTCACCATTAGTGAAAAGATAGGTTGTTCTCAGTAATTGTGGAGAGTCTTGCAAATATGTTGTCGGTATACGTAGCCTTGAAATATATTATCTGTACGTGTGTTCTGTATATACTGTGGATGTGCACATGTTTGACAACAGGGACAATAAGGCACATATGGATGGATGTGTTTATGTACATCCTCCATTGTTCAACATAAAGAATGAGTGGAAAATCATGCAATACAGCCTTGGGTCCTTAGTGCCAGAATATCCACCTTTTCCACAGAGGGACATCAAAGTAGAAGTGTGTGTGGTAGTTTGGGAATATGCATACAGACCACACATCTCCAAGCACTTCCAGTTACTGGTAAGTCATTTTCTTCCCTTTTAAGTGATTGCCAGTATGTATATTTAGTTTTAGTGAGGCCCAAGAAGAAGAAACCTGTGCAGTTTGCTTGGTAAAGGATCTTGGAACATTTTAGGGGGAAAGCAACCATCAGATGGGGTGTCTTGAATGCTCTGCAGTGCTAGATGTAGCTTTGAGTGTAACTTCAAGGGATTAGGTCAGTGGGAAAATGGTAACTAGGGGAAGTATTGAGGCTGCACTTGAATTACTTAGAGATCTGTGTAGTCTGACAAGCTTTCAGCTGGGACAGCCATGCCTAGAGATCTCTCTGCAGCAAAGAAAGAAGGGGTGGGATCTGTCAAGAGAGTCTTGTGCTGTCCAAATAAAAAGTGATTTCCAGTGGGTGAAGAAAAGAGTCAGCACTTGAGAACCCTGATTTGAGAAGATTTTTTTTTTTTTTTTTTTTTTTTTTTTGACTTAAATGAAACTCAAGAGACATCTCACATAGATTTGGGGTGAGTATACAGAGTAATTTATAATGTGAGGATGATCAGCAATAGGGACTCAAATTTCTCTCACTCTCCTAGCTACCCAAAAGACCTTTCTTATTAATAGAGGAAGAAGCAAGTGTGTGGTCATGGACTGAGAGCTGTGAGGCATGAGAAGAGAACCCTTTTCATTCAGTCTTGAGCAGTATTGCTGTGGTAAGATGGAAACCACAGAAGGGTCCTTTCTGGGGGTGGGGGGAGGGGGACAGGGGGTCCAGGACTGAGATGACTACAGACTGACACTTCACCAAGAGAGAAGAGATTCTTCTCTAAATGATATTCCAGGGCAAGCAGAAGGGAACCTTTTTAAGACCCAGCCTAACATCATCACATGGTTGTCCTTTTACATGTATCGTTTGGGCATTTTACTGCCACCAGAAAAGCAGTTCTCATCAGAAGAACCCTAAACACTAGAGACATGTAGTGAGATACATGGAAGAGTTTTGAATGGAGACATTGCCGTGTCTGTGGGGGCAGGTGTGAGCTCCATGATAGTGGTGAAGGTGTTTGTACTGAGACTGCAGAGGTGATACTTGACCTGCTTCTGTCAGGCTGGGGTACCCAACACTGTTCTGGACTCATCCCAGTGTAGCTCTCTGCTTGCCATACCTAAGAGCAAAACTGGAAGGGAAGCTCACATCTGGGTTTGCACTTAAGAGCTTGGGGAGTAGTTCTGTAGCAGGACTCACATGGCTTTCTAGTGTCTGAAGTGAAAAGTTAGATCTCAGAGTAGCTGAAGTTTTGGAAGATGGATTTGAGAACAACCCAATTTTCCTACTTGTGGCTCTTGTTTCTACATCTCCAGTTTAAGAGCATCCAGAAGTGTGTTCAGAGCTCTAAGAACACAGAGCAGGTAGGTGAATGTAATGATTCAATTCAAAATACCATCTCTCCCTTCAGAGAACAGGTCTTACACTTCCTTGTTTATGTAGAACTTCACAGTTAATATTTTTCTGCCAGCAACGAGATTATGATGCTACTTATTGCGTAGAAGGAACTAGATGCATTTCACAGAGCCTCTAGGTTTGGTACATCCAGGTGTGGATAGGACTTGTGGATTTTGAAACTCTTGGGGTGGATAACTCAACTGAGAAAGGAAGTATTCACTACCAGAAGTCAAAAGGGTCTTCTCCTGGGCTGGAGCAGGGGGAGCTGTTGCTACAGTAGCACCGGTGCGAAAGCTGTCACCTGCTTGTTCATAGGTTTCTTAGAATAGAGACAGTTCATGGCCATGCTTGTTTACAGAGCAGAAGGTATACTCCTACACAACTAAACTGCCTTTCTCAGAGGAGATGACCTGACAGCGTTCAAGTCCGGAATTACTTCTGAGGCCTAAAGCAGAGGTTTGTATCTGTGAAGACAGGAATAAACCCCTGCTCCTTACCTGCCAGTCAGCCCCCAGCCACAGTGGCTGCAGAGCAGGTAACAGGGAAATGTGCTCCAAGGGTGCTACGAACACTGTTGCCACAAAGAAGAGAGGTTGTGATAGCAGAAAAAAACAGATTTGTGAGTGTTGGCTTGATAATAGCAAGTCCTTCAGGCTCTGGTACTATTTAATACAGGTGTCCCCCCAGAGCAGTTTGAGCTGTCTTCTGTGTCCATGTATGAAACATCCATTGGCTGTCTGCAGAGGAGGAAGAGGAGAGACTGAGAAATAATTGGTCTGGAAGTCCCAGATCCAAAGCTGGACTTAAGGGGTCTTTGAGGGTCTTCTATTTCTGGAACTACTGTGGATCATAAAGTCCCTATGCTTGGAGACACTGACCCTTTACAGAAAGAAAAAAAAACCAAAGAGCTGCAATACCTCATTGACAGGCTCAAGCACAGGGGAGCTTACACCAAAGCAATTGACTTCAGAAGACCTTGGTCATGCAAAGTCAGAGCAACTTGGCTTTAGAGTTTGTATCTGGAGAGATTCAAATAAGACTGAAAGAAGGCAAAAGTTAACAGAGGGGTCGGGGAACAAATTTGAAGGACAGTATTGTGAAGCACACATTTGAAAAGGTGGTAATGAAGTGCAACTTCCACCTTGCTTATAGAGACTGAGAAGGAAAGGACACTTCTGTCACACACACGCAGCATGAGGAGAGATGAGGTGTCAGCCTGGATGTCCTGCCATCTCGTGTGCTTGGATGTGTGCCTGCCTGCAGCTTGAATGTGCATAATGGACAGTTCCCCAAAGAAGTGTTTTTATCAAGTACATACTGAAGTAGGCCTTGATATGAAGCTTAAATTAACCAATAGCACAGTTCAGAAATGTGCCAGCCACTGATTATTCTTGGGGCTATCTCTTCACATCCTATCAGAGCAATCTGTTTCTGTCTTCTCCAGTGTATCACAAGAGACTTGTTCTTGCCTTTCTGGCCCTTTTCAACTTAGTTTCCTGCTTACTGTTCCATAACTGCTTGGCCCACAAAGTGGCCATGATCATGTAGCAGAAATAACAACTGAGAAGTCTTAAGTAGTCAAAAATTCCTTAAAATAGAGATGCAAGATTTCAGAAGGGAATAGCCTTACCAGTCAGTCGTCTTTATCTTATAAATACTGAAGTTCAGTCATTCAGGCACTGGTTATATAGCATAAAACTCATGTACTGTTGTAAATGTCTTGCTTTGCTGTATGCTTGCTCTCCCAGCTTTCAGTGCTGACTCCAAGAAGATTGTTTTGCTCCTGAAGAAGATCTCTCAAGTTGCACAAGTGTACTGTAATACCAACACAACAGGGCAATACATAGGCATTTCAGCTTCTCAGCCGATGACCATACTTCTAGGGTACTAATTCATTTAGTACTGTATGTATTCATGATTTACATAAATATGGAAAGTTTACAGATTAGTCCATCTAGTAAGAACACTGTTAAACCTATAACATAAAATGAACAAATGTCTATATCATAAGGGAAGTAAAAACATGAAGCACAGTTCTAAAGAGCAGTGTAATCCAGATGCCTTGGCATTCAAGGTGAAGGAAGATTTGGTAGCATCTGTCATCTTCTTGTTTGCTCTTCCAGGTAAATTCCACCGTCTCCGTACTGAGGCAGATGAGCAAACCATTTGGGTTGATAAATGTGTGAGCCACGAAAATTACACCAAGGAGACCTCCGATAACGACATAGCCATGCTGCACTTGGCTGAGCCCGTGATGTATAACAAATACGCGCTCCCTATCTGTCTTCCCACCCGCGACCTGGCAGAACAGGAGCTGACAAGAAGTGGGAAGCAGATGGTGGTAACTGGCTGGGGCAGCACAAGTGATGCTAACCACAATTACTCTACTTTCCTCAGTTATATTCAAATCCCCATGGTTCCCCGGAATGAGTGTGCCCAGGCAATGAGATTTGCTATCTCTGACAATATGCTGTGTGCTGGGAGCTTAGGAGACAAAAAAGATTCCTGCGCTGGGGACAGTGGAGGCCCTATGATCACTAAATATAAGGATACTTGGTTTTTGGTAGGACTGGTGAGCTGGGGTGAAGGCTGTGGAAGAAGGGAGAAATTTGGAGTCTACACCAAAGTTAGTCAGTATCTTGAGTGGATCCAGCACCACATAGATGAGATGTCAGCTTCTTGGAAGGGTTGATTCTGAGAGTCTGCAATATTGTGGCTATGTGCTAGTGACAGTATGCAGTGTAATGTACTGTCAGACCTTCAGTATTAAATATTGAGTATATGTTAACCTTGTGTACTGTTTTCCTTGGTACCTATTTTTTTTACTCCTTCCTTTTTTTTTCTTTTTTTTTTTTTTTACATAGGTTAGTTTCCAGGTCATGTTGTTTATTTGTAGCATGGTCATACTTAGGCCATACAGGCAAGAAATAATACCCTGTTATACTGAGAAGTTGTACAGCATTGTAGAAAATAAGATAGTCCATGGTCAGACAATTCCATCTTTGAAGTGTAAAATGACTGAGTTGGTTGGGTGGGCAGGAGGAGGGGACGGAGAAAAGTGTTTTGCCAGTCACTGTACTGATACACTTCTGTCATTTCAGCTTTACTGTAACATATTAACCACAGTAACTGTTTTGGTTTGCTCTGTATTTGTATAACTTTTCTCTCAATGCAATGAAATTTTAATATCATCATCACTGCCTCCACTCATTCACATTTTGCTCTAGTGCTCATAGATTAGGTAGATTCAGCAGGTCACTAGAATTTCTCCGTATCTTCTTTGCATACTCAATGCCTGATTTTACCCCCCACAGACTTCCGTAAAAGTCAGTGGGAATTCTGGTGTTATTTAAAAAACAACAAAAAAAATAAAGCTTTAATTCCAGGCTTTCACATGCTCTATTTATCCTCAGATCCATAAAGCTCTTCAAATGAGCAAGCTAAGCAAACACTTTTGTTCATTCCTATTCTAGTGAATGCAATCAGCTGCAGACTATATTAGCATTACTAATACTTGCTGATAAATATATGTGTGTCTGTGTGTTTGCATCTGTATCTATATGTCTGTGTGTATATCAGTAAGTAAAAGAAAGATACATAGCACCAATAAGTTCATAGGAAGTAGCAATAGTCAAAATGAAGTTTTGTATCACAATTTATACTTGTTTTTAATCTTAGCACTTCAGCCTGCTAAATTAATCTTGTAGAAAAAGAAGTGACACTAACTCTGCTGTAGTGATACATGTTTCCAACATCTCAGTCAAGATTTGGACGATATTTGGATCAGTGAAGAACTTCAGTCTGCTCTTGTGATGAGACTCTTAAATGAAAACAACTCAGGTACAACTAAATTGTATTAGGATTTGTAAAAAATTTAATATGGTGTCAGCAAAGAGGTTTAATACCTCTTAAACTTGTGGACTTAGTCTTGTTGACTTACAAGGTGCTTATGTGCTTATTAAGGAAGTGCTGAAGTTGATTCATGCATTAAAGAAGTAACAGTCAGGCTAAGTGCTTCATGTTGGAGGTAAGCTGAAACTGAAGAGTACAGACAGCCATCTCTCTGTGTTCCTGTCTCAGTCTCTCTTTTTCTCTTTTTTCCCCTCCTCTTTTTTATTTGGGACTGGATTTAAGGATCAACAGATGTTAAAGAATAATGCTGTGAACAGCAGTCTTCCAGCTAGGGCCTGCACCAAGAATACCTGCTTCTAAGAAGGCTGACGTTGCTAGTCATTGAATTACAAGGAAGAACATTATTGTGTTCAAAGCCAGTAAAACATGGGTCTAATTAAAGGCAGAAATTGTAATGTCATTGAGCAGCTGTGACTATTACAGGGCAATATCTGCCTTCCTGCAAGTGACTGCTATGAATCCTCCTACACACTCACAGCTCTGCATATTTCAACAGAGGTTTACAGGGCAGCTTGTGTATCTTCCAGATCAGTTGGTCTTACCTACTGAAAGCTGATGGAGTGTCAGAAATCTTCTCTTAAAAATTCCAGATTTTCCTGAAGAAATTTGTTGCAAAGAAGTTGCTTTTATTGTTGGAGGATGTTTTTAAGGAATTTTTTTTTTTTAAATGCACCCATCTATATGTGTAGAAACACACACACAATTTTCTTCTGATTTTGGATTTCAAATGTGTTTCATAGAATCCAGAAGGTTGTCTCTTCTCTGTCAATATTTGTGACTGGTTAATGATCAACCTCTTGACCTCATGGCTGTTCCTGGTGTACTTCCAAATCTCTCTCCTGTCTTCCCCTAAAAAAATAAAGAAATAAGTGAGTATAATTGCATGGTTCTGTGTAAAGTGAATGCATTCTGGATCCTGCATTTTTGGAAAAATGATACAGGCAGCAAAGAGGTATGTGCTGTCAAATCCTGATAAACTATTTAGCCTGGGAAGGTAACATGAAGAAGTACAAACTTCTGTCTTATAACTTTTACTGCCAGGTACGTGGTAGATGTTTCTTCATTGGGGTTTGTGCATATGGTCTTACTTGACAAGAGCATCAGTAATTACACAGCAGCTGCCATCATTAGAAACTGCTGGCTGAAGTGTGCAGCTCAGCCCTAGCCTGGGATCCTTCGCAGTTTAAACAAGGCTGTTGCTGGAACTGGCTTCTCACTTCAGGCCTGATCCATGCTTCCTGTGTTCAGCATAGCTTTTTTTATTACTTTTGTGGGCTTTGGATCAGATCCTGCACCACATCCTGGGCTCGCGAACTGTTGCGATTCCTGTTGTAGTGTACAGCATCGGTGTGGCGTGGAGGAACAATGGACATCAGATCAAAATGAACAGGGTAGAATTTGTTTTCTTTGCCCCTTCTCTTGTCCTCTTGCTTCTACTTCTTAATCTTTTTTGCAGGCTAATTCACCCTTGTTTTTGTGACAGTATACCAATTTCATCCTTCTTTTCCCTCTGAAGGAAATTGGCAGGAAGTCAGAGTGTTCTGAATGCTCACTAGAATGGAGAGCAGTTCCTCACTTGTAATGTTTCTCCTGCTGATGTGCTCGATCAACAGCAGCTGTCCATTTTCATATTCAGGTAGGTACTTCTGAATTACTTTTTAAACTTAATTGTCTTACGGTGGCAGTCTTGGCATTTAAACTGAAACTACGTTCCTTTTTTGAACACAAAGTCCTGTGGGTTGAAGAAGCACTTCCTGAAATGCACAAGAAAAAAAAATGAATATTTCCAAGAGAAATGAGCCTTTCTTAACTTCCTGCTTAGACCACTATCCTGTTGAAAAGTATTCTCCTTGTGACATTGAACCCAAAATCTGAATTATTTTTGCATGACAAAGTTTTTCCAATTTGGGAAGCTATAAAATTAAGCACTTTCAACATGTGCTCTCGGACCTTACCGTGATTTTACTACAGCAACTACACAAGGTTTGGAAATTACTTCAGAGAGGTTTAGAACAGGAGTGTTAACAGGATCTCGCGTATCGTTATGGCTGTCCTTGCAGAGGAGGAAGAGCAGAAGTAGAAGTGGTCTCTGCAGACCAGAAGGCTTTACAACAGGCATACAACCCCCTCTGTGGGGGTTACCAGCTTACAATAGGCAAATCTTTTAAAGGTGACCCCAGAACTCAAGAGGCAGCGAAGGGCAATTTTACTGATATAAGTGAAAGACATTTTCCCCATTACCGGACAGCAGGAGCTGTCCAAAGCTTTTCTAAGCTAAGAGGTTTTGTGGGCTGTTTCTAATTGCCTAGAAATGAAGCAATTTAATATTATTCTAGAATTTCGGTCATTGCTATAGATACTGATCCTGCAGCTGCAAAGAA
Source organism: Astur gentilis (assembly GCF_929443795.1). Lineage (NCBI taxonomy): Eukaryota > Metazoa > Chordata > Aves > Accipitriformes > Accipitridae > Astur > Astur gentilis. Next base: position 17,185,394 of record NC_064885.1, read on the forward strand.
ACGTGTCTTTATGGTCCATCTCCAAAACTGGGTTCTTTGTAAGAGGTTTTTGACTTGTCTAGGACACTAAACCATGACTTGGAAAACAGAGTACTGTTAAGTTAACTGCTGTATGAATTTTAGTAGGCTTTGTCAGGATTACAAAGCGAGCGAGCTTCTTAAAACTTCTTAGCAGCAGTTTTTCAGTCAGATGGATGGGTTTTGGATATAGGGCCACACTTCTGGAGATTAAACAAAAACCTCCATCTTCTCTCAGTAGTGATGGCATGTGGTATAAGTACATCCACAAGGACTGAGTGAGCCTTCATTTTCCTTCAGAGCATCCTGGCTGGAAAATCCCAGGAGCACTGTCCTTCAGCTAGAGGTGCCATAGCAAAGATTTGCTATGGAGCAGCAGGGGTATGTGGGGAGGACCTTACTGCCATAGTCCCTCTTCTGGCCACTCCTCCCTTAATTTATTGGCAGTAATAGCTCTTAAGACATTGCAGGAGGAAGGCAGATAGCTTAGTGAAGTGAAGTGGAGGTGAACTAAATGTAAGTACAAAACTGACACTCTATGTATTTCTTTTAATGAAGGAGCGGTGTCTGTCCTATTGTGGGCACAGTAGCTACCTGGAAAGCACTGTGTCTCCATTACCGAGTATCCAACAAAGCTGACACCAAATAGCAACTGAACCTCTCCTTTCGGCTTTATCCACGTGGACGCACAGTCTGGCAACTAATTGTTGTGAATCAGGATGGTGAGGCAGAAAAATATAACCAGCTTCCAAAGAAGAAGCTGCAATACTCAAGAGTCTTGTGGAATAAAAAATTATTTCTGCACTAATCTGCAAGTCTCAGTAGTGAGTTTTCTGATCCACTAAAAGAAAGCTTAAACTACTAGCGTCTTTTGTTGGAACACAGACTAATTTTATTTTCCTTTGGGCTGTTTACATAGATTCCCGCTCCCCTTCTTTGTATTGTTTCCTCAACTGAAAGCATGCATGACTGTGACTGTAATGATTCTGGTTTGTTGTTTTGCAGTATCAACTGTTCAATTTTGTTTTTCTAGTGTTTATGAGAAAAGATGAAGCACACGAGGTGCTGAAAGTCCATAAACGTGCTAACTATTTTCTGGAAGAGATTCGTCCAGGGAACTTGGAGAGAGAATGCAATGAGGAAAAGTGTTCATTTGAGGAAGCTAAGGAGATCTTCCATTCACAGGAGAAAACGGTGAGAAACTCTATTTTAGGAAAAAGAGAGGAAAGTTAACAGCAAGCTGTAAGTAATCCTTCCTGAACCACCTGGCATGGCTCTGGCAGGTGTGTGCCTATGGATTCTGCAGCTTGGTAGTCAGAATGGGTCACTCAAGGCACCTGTGAGATCTCACTTTCTAAGGGAGTGCTCAGTTTGTTGTGTAAATGTTAAACAGAACTCCCTACAAGTATCCAAAACCTATTTCTGTGAAAGCCTCAATCCAGCAACGTGATTCTGACATTTTCAGAGGCCACTTGCTTGATTGTCCCGGTTTCAGCTGGGATAGAGTTAACTGTCTTCCTAGTAGCTGGTATAGTACTATGTTTTGAGTTCAGTATGCAAAGAATAACACTGATGTTTTCAGTTGTTGCTCAGTAGTGTTTAGACCAAAGTCAAGGATTTTTCAGCTTCTCATGCCCAGCCAGCAAGAAGGCTGGAGGGGCACAAGAAGTTGGCACAGGACACAGCCAGGGCACCTGACCCAAACTGGCCAACGGTGTATTCCATACCATGGGACGTCCCATCTAGTATAGGAACTGGGAAGTGGGGGGCAGGGAATGGCCGCTCGGGGACTGGCTGGGTGTCGGTCGGCGGGTGGTGAGCAATTGCCCTGCACATCATTTGTACATTCCGATCCTTTTATTACTACTGTTGTCATTTTATTAGTGTTATCATTATCATTATTAGTTTCTTCTTTCCTGTTCTATTAAACCGTTCTTATCTCAACCCAGGAGTTTTACTTTTTTTTTTCCCCGATTTTCTCCCCCATCCCACTGGATGGGGGGAGTGAGTGAGCGGCTCTGTGGTGCTTAGTTGCTGGCTGGGGTTAAACCATGACATTGATCAGACCCCTCCAAATACAGAGAAGAAGCACCTCACTCCCAAGGCCCAATAGCATCCAGCTGGGAACCAGGGCTGCAGGCGTTCAGCCGCGGACCTTCTGCTGAAGCAGGAGTTTGAACTGCAGTTTTAAATAGAGGTGCCTAATTTCTCTTGGTCTAGCCCAAGTTGCTTAGGTGATGTCTTCCATAGCAGGTAATGCAGCACAGTAGAAATGGCTCTTCAGAGTGAAGCAGTTGGTGCTGGGGACCTTGCACTGACAGGTTTTGTGGGGAGGGGGGTGTCACTTGAAAATCCTAGGCTGGTGCCACAGTCCTTTCACTGGCTGCAGCGTTTATGGATCTAAGCTTTCTGTTTAATTTTCATTCCAATACAACCCAGTTTATGTGCTCTGTGGCTGGCCCATGATGCAAATGAAAGTGAGCTGCGTAGTGATGATCAGCAGATCTGCTCTGAGAATGTATTTTGTGGTTCTACTCAAAATGTTAATTTACAGGCAGCCTAAAATACCCAGTTTTCTAAATTATTTATTCAGTAACCATTATGACCACTTATTGCCTGTTTTCTTCATTTGTGATTTCTTCTTGCAGACGGAGTTTTGGTTCAATTACAAAGGTAGGTAAAAAAAGAATTTTAAAAAAATATCTATTTTTTGTGTCCCTTCTGAGCACAAAGACTTATCTGGCAATTTAAAGCCAGGCTTCTCTTAATTCCTGGAATTACACTAAGCTTGTTTCTTCTTAGGTTTAAATCCATGTAGTACAAATCCCTGTAACAATGGTGGAGTCTGCAGAGTAAGACACTACAATTACTTTTGCATCTGCCCCCCAAAATTTGGAGGAGACAACTGTGAAAAAGGTGAGTCCAGGAACAGACACATTGAAATTCATTGTAAAGGAAGGATTAAGGCTGGAAATTTGGTCCTTGGATACTTGAGCTGAACCTTTGCACAGGCTTCTCACTGAGGTTATCAGTGGCGACTTTATCTGCCTGATACAGAACTGGTTGGTTGTTTAAGTTTCATACATTAGAACAGTAGTTTCTTACATGACATGTTGGGGCACCGCCACTCTAGGAGGGGAATCGCGCTGTGACAGGGGCTGTAGATACTTCTAGCTCTGCTGTGGGGAAGAGGAGGGTAGCACCACCTCCTGTCATACAGCAGCTGCAGTTCTGGGCTCTTGCACTCATCTGTGCAAGCCCTGAGGAAGGCACGTGGCCTTCTCCCACCTTCCCCCAAGAAAGCAGAGGGATAATAAGTCTAGTAACTCCTGCCATAGACACCTGCACTGGAGATTGTTCATGGTGAGGCCCTGTTCTCTTTTTCATTTTATGGAGTAAATGCATCAAATTAGCCAAAGCTTAGTGTAAACCAAAACAATATTGTATTTCTGTTGTAATATACAAATGATGAAAAATGAAGTAAAAAAGCTGCCTCTTACCAGATTTTTGGTCCTCTGAAATACAGTATCTGGTTTGCAAATGACTGAGGCATGAAATTACAGCAAAAGCCAAACTGACGTGGAAACTATGAATCATAATTTTTTTTCCCCCACATGCTTTTATTGACCTTTTCTTTTTGCAGTGAAGCAATTAAACATGATTTTTTTTTTAATGTGACAATGTATAAAAAACTCGGTCAATTTCTCGTAGATTTGGCCCCCACCAAAACACCTAGTAGTTTAAATCTGTCATGATATAAAAGATAAGATGTGCAGATGGATCACAAATGGATGCATTTAGAAGTGTTTGCTCTTCCAGGCATTTTCTTGCTCCTGCTCTACAGGCAGACAGGCCTAGAGCCCAGCTGTGGCCTCAAGACAAAGCTGGCAAGTAAGAAAATAGTAGAAATGGGCAAAGAACAATAGACATAAGGCAACATGTTTGGTTTGCTACAAGTCAGCATGGTTTTCTGGAACTGTAAGAGGTAGTTCCTTCTGTTTCCCTGCAAGATTTCAGCAGATTTTTTTCCTGCTTTCTTTTGTATAATAATAGTGCTAGACGCTGCTCAGGGGTCCGTGCGTAGCAGTAACCAAGTGAATGCCTGTGTGTTTCCATTGCAGAGAAGTTTGAATGCTGGTATAAGAATGGTGGGTGCTGGCAGTATTGCAGGGACGGCAGCAGTGCCTTTCACGTGGTGTGTTCCTGTGCAAAGGATTACACCCTGCATGAGGATGGGAAGAGATGTGTTCAAGCAGGTAAAGCAGGGTCAGCTCGGAGTTACTTGGGGTAAAGAGCAGATTTGCAGGCACTGTCTTTTCCTCTTCACTAGTTGCAGAAGAGCTACAAATGCTGCAGCTACTGCAGCTTGCAATTAGTGTGTGGAAAACATCTGTCTTATTTATAATGTTGTGTTTATTTTAAATTTTAAGGCTCTTCTCAGTCAGGTGTCTCTGTAATCCAGTGTCCCCATACTGGGTAAAGGAGCAGTAGTACAGTCTGGGGTGGGCCTCTTCCTCCTAACAGCAGCACAGGCTTGGATAAACTGAGTTATGAAGCTAAACCGCAGTGTTAGGAAGCAAGGGGACATGACAAGCATCTTTAAAGCTTTGTGTTAAAGTGTCCTGTTGCAAGGGGAGAGCTGGGTTTGGATTCTGTCCTGAAGGGAGTCCTTGGCGGACTGCTCCCGGAGTAGCCAGCCGTGGCTGATACCTGTGGTTCAGAAAAGGCACGGCTGTGTGCTCTGTTTCTCGGTAATTAGCTCTAGACGCCTTGGTCAGATGATGGCGGGGGTGGGTGGTGAAAGCGAAGTTTGACATTTGGACAGGAAAAGTGCTACTTTTGTGTTAAAAGTCCGACATGACACCACACACCCTAAACTCAAATCTTTCTTGCTGTCTTTCCTCCCTCCAGCACCATTTCCATGTGGCCTGATTAAAGCCAGGCAGGCTCTGGAGGAACAGCGGCTGGGGCAGAAAAGGCTACCGAGGGGACTGCGTGAGCACAGGGATGATGATGTAGCCAAGTGGAATGAGAGTATGGAGGGTGCAGTTAGGCAAATGGAGCTGGAACAAAGTCCTGTTGGGGAAAATGGGCCCTTAAAGGATGCCTTTGGGCAGAGCATGCACATGGAGGGTGATGCTGGACAAACTGAGGTGGCAGATGCTTCCAGCTGGAACAAGACCCTGGTGGACTCCATGACGCAGAAACCACTGGGGGATGGTACTGCTGGGCAGGAGGCAGCTGTCCCTGCACAGGACGAGGCAGTGGAGAGGACTGTCAGGACTGGCAAGCCCCGGAGAGGCCTGGTTCTGAAGACTGAGCCAACCCCAGGCCCTGCATGGCAGAACAAGACCATGGCACCTGCTGCTTGGCAGAAAGAAAGGGTGGAAAATGCTGCTGGGCAAAACCAAACAGGGGAAAGCGCTGCCCAGAGCAAAACAGGGCCCGTTCAGACCATGCGTGATGGGCTTAATCAGAGCAGTGACTGGGGAAACATTTCAGCCACACCTCAGTTCGTCCGGGTAAACATCAGCTCTACCTTAGAGCACAATGACTCCAGGATAATGGGGGGAACTTTGTGTCGTCGTGGTTATTGCCCCTGGCAGGTAATGTTTTTCTTCCAGTCTGGCCATAAATACCACACCTGAAATGCTTTCTTACTTTATCATCATCACCTCCATCTGGAGCAGAGTTCATCAAGCATTATAAAGTGGTTTTCCAGGTCTTTTTGATGATACATATCTTAGGTTTGTGCACTTCAGTCATCTCAGCTTAATACTTTCTTAACTACATCAATCCAGTCTTCTCCTGCTCTGTTATTCAGGTTCTTCATTTCTAAATGTTCTTGATGAGAAGCCATGCTTTTGAATGGCTGGTGCTATTTTTCACAAAAAATTTTCTATGACCAGGTAAGATTCTTCGTTAGAATGCTGAGCTTTTTGTACTTGTTACAGTAAGGAAGATAAAACAGAGGGCTCAAATGTGAAGGTGAGTGGCATGTGGCAAGTAGGGGAACTTCCCTGAAATGTTTCTTTTATTTCCACTATCTTGTTTTGGTTTTTTTCATCTTGGTTTTGGGCTTTGTGTGTGTGTGTGTGTCCTTCTTTGTTACTAATTTTCACTTATTTCTATTGTCTCTGTTTCATCAGTGTACTATTACTGTTTACAGGCATGTGCATAGAAATTTAACAGACTGATCTAAAAAAACTCAGGTTACCGTCAGTCTATTTTATTGCTGTCACACAAAAAGATTTTCCCATTCCACACCTCAGGAGGTATTTTACAGGTGGAAAAAACAGTACACTGACCCTGTGGGGACCAACCATGCAGTCATTGTGCACTTTTGCAAGCTGAAATGTCACTACTAGTGAATTGTATGGGTTTCTGCTACCTTACACACTTCTAGGGCGAACACCAGCTGCCTTCCTTCTGATCAAGTGAGACCTGATTTTGGGTTGCATGAAAGGGAATATAGCCTGAATGCTGCCTGCCCTATACAGTTTCTTCTTGAAATAAAGTGTTACCATCAAGGAAGTTTTAAATTTTCATTGCATCAGGCAATTCGTAATTGAATCTTGTATTATATATTCTAATATTATTTTTTCTAAAAAATTCTAGTTCTTCATAAGTTAAGACAGAATTTTCAGGTAATTTTGCAATGTTTTGTTCAAGCACTACTGAATAGAATTAAAAGCATCAGTAGTACATTGAATTAAGCAAAATGGCTTATGTAAAACATACTCCGAGAACTAGACCAAGGTAGGAGGCCAGACTGTGTTGCACCTTCTTCCACTATTTGTTTATTAACTAACTTCACTGAAACTGCAGAGTACCAAAATTTAAGTTTTTCCTTCAGTTTAACACATGAAGTAACAGGTTCAGGGAGGAGTTTAATTGAAGAGATGCTGAGGTATTAACAGGGCTTATAATTCTGAATAGACAAGACAAACATCTAACACCAAGCAGTGTGTTTTTACTTCTCCATTTTCTACTCTGTAGATCATTTCAAATTTTATTACCAATAAAAGGAAAATAAGTTTCTGACTCTCCACTCGTACTTGCACTTACACTTGACAACTAGGAAAGTAAAAAATTCTTTTCTGTCCCTTGTTCATGTAGAAAAACACCGCGCTCTTCTTTTTTACCCTGAGTACCAACGAAATACACCTTGTGTTACTGTTCTCCCCTACCCCCAAAAAATTTGAAGCCACATGAAAAAATCAGTCATACTTGTTTCCTTAGAAGAATGCCAGTCACCGTAGCTCTAATCCTATTTGGTTTTGTCAAGCTTAGTTCATAATATTCTGCTCCATTGTCACAGATGTGCAGTCATTTTATTGCCATTTTGGTATCATCATGGTGCACTATAGTCATTATTGTCAGAAGTGTTATTTTCAAGATACAGAGCCTGCAACTGACCAGAGTGTGAGTGACAGTGTGCATACATACCCAACACAGCCTTGGTGACATGTTCTTCCTCATCTTTCATACAGGTTTTGATCCGGAATAGTAAAGATACTGGTTTCTGTGGAGGGAGTTTAATCAGCAGTCGCTGGGTGGTCACTGCTGCTCACTGCCTTGATCTCATCAGACCACACCATGTTACTGTAGGTGAGTGCAATTTGTACATTGTATAAACAGGGGGTAATTGCTTACTTAAAATACGCTTTCATTGTACATGAACACAGTAAGCTACAGGTGAGATACATTTTCTTGGCAATGGGTAAGTGCAAAGGGGCTCCAGCTGGTCCTGTTTGTTTTCGGGGAGAGCCTGGGAGTGTAAGGCACAGATTTACCTTTTTCTGTCACCCATTTTGACAAACTCATTGAGCATAGAGACTGAGTGCTTCTTAGTGTACACTGCAGAAGGAAGAAGGATTCCTGTAGGTGACAGTCTGCTCTGAAGCCAGTTTTGTTTTTTTAATCAGCCTTAAGATTAGTTTCCTGCTGTGCTACCTGCTCCTCCTTGCGTGTAACTGCCTCAAGAGCAGAAAGCCCCTCTCCCTTGTAATAGCACAGGTTACAATAGCAGGAACTGGAACCGCTTGCAGCAGGAATGCTGCAATAAACAGTCTTGTGCTTGGAACCTCCAGGAGAGAGACGTGCAAGAGGAGCAAACAGAATACAGCACTGGTTAACTGACAGGAAACAATTCTTCAGCCTTATCTATGGCTGCATCTTAATGCTTAGTTCATGCACCTGAGGGGGAAAATGCCAAGTCCCACGGAAGCTTAGACAAACTGTTCAAAATACAGTGCTTACTACAAAGCACTGATGGTATTTATGGCAAAATCCTTACCCCAGAAGCCACAATCTCTGTAAGTATCTATTCATCCAGTCAAAAACCTTGTCGTCCCCTTAAAGGACAAACAGGTAAGCTTGATTTGCAGGATCAGATCAGCAGTGTAACAAATTATTGTTACAGAGCACGAGTTGTTTTGGTTGGTGCCTTCTTGGGACAGAAGGTCAAAGCATTAATTCACTGGCATTCCTGTTCCCCCATGACAATATTGTGCAGGCTGTTTAGTTTGCTTAACATTTTAACTTGTCATGACTGCAGGAGACTTCGACAAATACCAAAGAGAATTCAAAGAACAGAAGATTGGTGTGGAACGGACCTGGACACATCCACATTATGATTCAAATCACTACAACAGCGACATCGCCTTGTTGTACTTGAGCAGTGATGTTATTTTTAATGAGTATGCAATTCCCATCTGCCTTCCAAGCCCTAACCTTGCCACCCTGCTATCTGAAGAAGGAAGAATAGGGATGGTAAGCGGATGGGGTGCCACTCATGACAGAGGTTCGACTCTGCGCTTCCTCATGAAAGTCTGGCTGCCCATTGTGAACATGGAGACCTGTCAGCGGTCAACACACAGACTCATTACTGACAACATGTTCTGTGCAGGTTACAACACTGAGGTTGCAGACACCTGCAAAGGGGACAGCGGTGGCCCTTTCACAGTGCCTTACCACAACACTTGGTTTCTCTTGGGGATTGTAAGCTGGGGGGAGGGCTGTGCTGAAAAAGGAAAATACGGTGTATATACGAGAGTGTCCAGCTACCTCCCCTGGATTCAAGAGATTGTGGAAAGTGTAGCAGATTCAGAAAATGTTGCCATTAACTTCTCTAAATACCACTTTTAAAAGTGGGGACAACTCTAACAGACTGTTTCAGTCTAAGACACAATGCAGTTCCTCTGCCTTAATGGTATAAAATCAATATGATTGTTGAAGTGATTTTGAGTCTGTTTACCACAAATGGTTAAATTGTTCATTCAAGTATTACTGAGTAAAATACTTCTATACAATAAAAGAACTATTCTGCAACTAACAAAGGAGTAGTCAACTACAACTTTTCCTAATGTAAATTGGGGTGGTTTTAGAGAAAGAAAAAGCTATTTGGCAAACAGTCATCTGTGTGAATGAGGTGCTTAGAAAAGGAAGTGCATTGCTGGGAGTGGTGTCTGTCCTCCAGTTACAGCACAGCATGCCCAACACAGCCATGAGGGATTTGTAAAGTTTTGTCACTGAGTACTACCACTACCTCATATACAACTCTGTTTACTAAAATATGAATGTTTTCTGATACAAAAACAACATATGGAATATTGGATTAAAAACTGCACTGGATAAACTGTCCGAGAGGGAACCCACCCAGCTGCAGCTGGAACACAGAAGGACTGTATGGTAGAGTTCTGAAAGAAATAAATTACTGGGAGTTGAGGAACCACCATCTCCTGCCCCTTGAGGGGTAGCCCTACTTACTTACAGTGCAGCTCTGCTGCAGCAGCTGCTGAGGAAAGGCATGAAGATGGGCTATATGCTTCCACCCCTGCTCTGGGCAGAGTACTACAGCAGTGGAACTACAAACACAGAGCTGCAGAAGTAGCAAGTAACAGAACTGTCCATTTTTCACTTTTTTCTAAGAAAACACCATTTTTCTTTATTCTGAAGAAGCTGCCCACCCCACCATGTATGCTATTTCTCTTGCCCAGTTTTTGATGAAAACCAGTAATTCAGACATTAAATATTTATGAACACACTCGATGAGGAAAAAGCCAATGCACCACCACAGCATGAAACAACTTTTCTATCATCCTAAACCAAAAGGAAGATTGATCTTGTGCACCAAGCCATCCCTCCAAGAAGTTGATTTCCCCACACATAAGCAGCTTTGCATACTTAAAAGTGCTCAAAGCCAAAAATGCAAGTGAAATAAAATACCAGATGCATAAAAATCCAACTAATTATCCCATTTAAATACCTACATTCTACGTTGTAGAAGTGCCCTTCTCTGCTGCTTCCTTCTGCTAAAATTAATAGGTGGTCTTTCTTTGTGACCTATGCCAAAAGTTTTGATTTTGTGACTTTTCTTACAATTCACTATGTTTTAATTAAAAAAAAAAAAACCAAAACAAAACCCAAAACACACACTCACACCAAGAGTGGTTCTGTTCCTCAGCTTTGTTCAAAGCCTTGTAAAAGTCCATTACCATGTCACAAGAAATGGAACCTTTTGGTTTGCCTCAGAGAACACATGATGATGCTGAGCTATTATGATTAACTTTAATGGCAAGAAACTGTATTAGGACTGCACAAGACCACAAGGGTCAGTACTTTAAGGAATTGGCTCTTAAGGTGTAAATGTAGATCACAATCCCAACTGCAGTATCAGAACTACAAAAACCAACCCCCCCCAAAAAGCCCATCCTAACCCATAAGACAACATTCAGGGCCAAACAGAACCTGGGTATGACCAGCTCTACACCAGTCACTTATTTTTCACATAGTTGCACCTGCCCCTACAGCAGTAAGGAATTCCCTGTCTTTCAATAAAGAATGGGGGAAACTACCCCCTGGGAAACCCTTGAAACTTTTAGCATGCTAAAAACACACACCTGAGGTCAGTTACTGTCATACACAATATCTGGCCAGAGGAGGTGAAGTAGTCTTACAAGCAGAATTCCTTTAGTAGGGTCCATGCAGCACTGGCATCCTCCTTCAGGTTTTGCTTCAAGTTCATGACCCAGCATACAGCTTTATTTTATTGTCAGTCCCCTTCAGCCTTACAGGAGCATATTTAAAATGCAGCCATCCGCTTACTTACGTTATGATGTCCATTACCAGTGCCAGCAGATGCCAGAGATAACAAGCACCTCTAAGTCAGCCCACACCACCATCCCTACCTCAAAGAATTCACAGCACTACAGAACTCAAGGCTGTGCACCTCTAGAACAAAGGTGACTTTCTTACTGAAATGCCAACTACCAGTTATCCATGCACGGAGAAGAGCCCTCTTCTTGCAGGCAAGCTCAGCAAACATTTTTCAGAGATAAGAGGTAAAGAAGCAGAGGGACCAAATGGTACTCTGCTGTCTTTCTGTACCACCAGGGACAAAGAACTAGCAGCATTATCCCCCAACACAGAGATCAGAGCCTTGTCCTTGCCCTGGTAAAAACCTTTCAGATAATCACTAGTAGGCTACAGAACAACACACATTTGAACTACCCAAATACCAAAGCAAAAGAAAAAAGATTTACATGGCTTTCAGCTCTACAGAATGGACTCACAGCCATATCAAGCCCTGCAGCAATGGCTCCACCAAGCCAATCTGAGTGCTGCATAAAGCACCCAAAAAAGAAGTGCTCAGCAATCTGATATTCCATCTTCTTGAGCAGTCTCCCTAACCTCAATTCCAAAGTCTGGCTTACTTAAAAAATAATCACCTATTCTATCAGGTGTCACAGAAAAGCCCATCAGCTGCAGCCCTTTGTTCTCCAGTAGCAGTCACCATTGAAGGCTTTGCCCTTCGCATGGAGGATCAATAGTAGTGCAATTCTGCTGTCTGTCTTGCATCAAGCATTTTAGGTGGAAGGTGCTGGAATTCTCAGTGGTTGGTCTGCTGGTCTTCTCTTGAACTTTACACATCACGCTTTCATGAAAAATGAAATCCTTTGAGTGGAACATGGTCAGTATTTCTAATCAAAACCAATACATGTAGATCTCCAAGACAAACCGATTAATAAAGCACTGAATAAAGAGGAAATGGACAATGATAAACAGGAAATTAAGGTAGCAGCTCTTCCACATACAAGGTGGTCCACATATACATTCTCTTGAGCAATCAACAGACAGCCCCCCGAAAAAAACAGAAGATGTTTTATTGTCTAAAGTGTTGCAATACAACAAAGACGTGATCTGTACAAAGGACACAATAGAGCAAGTTTAAATACAATCAGGAGAAAGAAGTCCCCATATTCACAGTCCTTGGACGACATCTTATACCAGAACCCGAACCAACAATTTAAAGATTCACTAAAAAAACCCAAACAAGTTGGTAAAAAATTTAAAGGTCTCCAAAGAGTCTATGGGTGTATTGTCTTACAGCAGAGATCATGGGGTATTCTGTGAAGGGTCACAATGGCATCTTATTGCCCTCAATGCTGATTTTCACTGCATGGGCTGATCTGCTTTTTTTCCTGATATCTGTGAATTTCCGCATCTGTTTGTCCAGTCGACTCACCCCTTTCTTAGAGGTCCCCTGGAACTTAAAAAATAAGACTTATAATTACCACTGAAAAAAAGCAGACGTCCCAGAGGTTCCAGGAAAGCGATGCATGCAAGGTTAAACCTACAAGAGGGAGCTGATGAAGCCAGTGGTTCCAACTTGGGGGTGTGTGTGCACACGCATTCTCTCCCCACAAAGTGGATAAATGGTTCCCCCAATCTATGCATCGCATATATGGAGGTAGTTGCACTCACAAACATCACAGTAAAGCTTTCACATTACAGGGATTAATAACGATGGTAGTTGTTCATGTGCCAGCTGAATATACAGTTTGGAATAGTTTTCTGTCTATATTGGCTGGAGTTTAGCGTCAGAAATATACTGCACTATGGTGTCATACACACAGGCTTCCTGTGGGGGGAAGATTTTTAGATATGAATACACTTTAATTGAGGCAGACTGAGTTGACACATCAATTCCAAACTGCAATTTATTTTAAAGGTCATGTTTAGTACTTATAAAGCAAGATATTATTGGGAAAAAGGGGGTGCAGAGGGAAGCAAATAAATGCCTAACCTGACCGTACAAGTTATTAGAAGAGTTATTGCATTTCACCCCTGAATTTTAACTGCAAATGAAAAAACTAAGATGACACAGCAGTTATTTTGCACAGATTACAGTGATTCTGTAAAGAAACACCACTGAAGACAAACAGCAAGGACGTTCCAATCCATAGCCATTACTTCCCAAAAAGCAATTTCCCCTAACTAGACAATGGAAACAATAAATGATGAAAACTTCACACCTTTTAAGTTTGGGAGAAACAGATATATCCACAACATGCTACTTAATATCTGACAAAAAAATATCCATTAGGAACTGAACCTCTTGTTCCCATCACTGAGGAAGGCGCTCCTGACACTGATTTTAAATAAACTTTATTCATGAAACTGTTTGCTATTCATTGAAATTATATCTGAAATTTCACAGTGATTTTTAAAAAAATATCTTTTTGTAAAACAAAACAAATAAATATGAAGCTTAAACTCAACAGTTATCTATCATTTGTGCTAGCCTCTTCCTGTCACTATTAGGTTGTGACAGCCCTGCTCACAGAACTGAAATGCAAACTAGAAATTATCAAAACAATTCCCACATTGATGTATGTCATCAGTTGACTTCCCTCCACCCCACATTCACAGCAGGGGATTCTTCTCCCCTGGTCTGCAGAGGTCTCATTCTCTGCCTCCTATCAACACCCCCTAAAGTCTCACATCACTCAACCTCCTTGAAAGAGTAGGTGTGAAAAATACCTTACACTTTGGACCAGCCACAGTTGTTGGTTTACAGTGACATGAAGCCCTACACTAAGGGCTAAGAATTTCTCTGTGTCAGTTCAGGTAACCTGGAGAACCTGATGATGTCAGAACAGCTTTCAAAACCACAGGTGGTGCAAAGCTATTTTTGAGTACAGGTATTTTCATTTAACACCTTTCATTTGGGTACCCTGAACCTGTTGAGGCAGGTATCACGGCAGACATTACGCGCTACAGCCTGTTTTTTCCTGTACAAGTTACCTTTTAGGTCACAGTACAGACATGAGAGAATACAAAGAGTTTTCCAAGTTTAAATTAGGGTGTAAACACTCCTTTCCTGTATGTGCAAACTGCCAACAGCTGAAGCACATGCACTGTTCACACCTCCCTTGAGGGATACCTCTCAAACTTGGGGAAGGCAGAGTGTCATGGCTACAGGGGCATCCTGTTGCCTTCAATGCTGAACTTGATGGCCCGATGCACTTTGCTGAGTCGTTTCTGTTCAGCAAACCGTCTCTTGTGTTTTTCCAAGCGACTAATACCTCTCTTAATAGTCCCGGGCTAGAAACAATATCTCAATTAATGCACAGAAGGAGAGATAACAGCAGAAAGCACAGTAATTATTACTTCTTCCATTTACATGTGTTCTACCATGTACTACTCTGCTTTTAAATTAAACTGTACAAGGTAGATGGATGAACCAAATAAAGCAAGGCAAAGGCCTCTACTGAAGCTATTAATGTTTACCAAAACCTCAAAGTTTTCCCAAACTGTCATATTATCAGAAGAACATGATACAAAAACTCGGAGAGGTATAAAAGTATCAGTGACACACTTATTGAATTGCAGCTTTAGTTCAAAATGCTCTAAAATGAGAGGCCTGTAATCAGATTCTCAACCTAGAGAGAGACTCAAGAATAGTTAACATGAAAATCTCTTTTTGGTTAGAGAAGCAATGATACCTGAGTGAAAGTATTTAATGAGCTTTGAACAGCCCACTTAATAGCAGAACTGTCTACTCAAATTAGAAGAGGCACTTAAAAGAGCTACTGTATTGTGCAGTAACCACAGCCGTAAGGTGACAGATGCCCAGGCTTCATCAGAGACAGCTTAGGCACAGAGTCACTAAGCTATCCCCACACAGCAGTGCTTACCCTGGAGGACTCCATCTCCACATTCCACTTTGGCCTGACTACATAATCCTTGTTGGAGGGCATTGGCACCCTTGCACGGGCACAGAACCCGGGATCTCCAGGTCTAAGAGCTCTGCAGAAAAACACATGTGACTATTAGAGACAAATCTTACACAGAAAGAAGTACAAGTGATATAGTGTGTTCTACCTCTGAAACACACTGGATAACCATTGGCTCTAAAACCTCAAAACAAATTGCATATTGTTAGTACCACTGAAGTACTTTTTTCTAATCAAAATTTTTTAAAAAAATCCAACCTACTTTTCCTCTCCAGTTAACACTTTCTCCAGGTCCCTGCGGGGAGTCTGACCACCAGAGCTGCAAGAAAAATATAATTTTATAGGCAACTATACACAAAGAAAGATAGTAATTTTAAAAGACAGTCAAGTGTGATAAAAGAAAAAAGAGAGGTCATAACTTATTATCCTTTTATTTCCCTTTATATTTACACACCACTTTGTTTTTCTTGATAGACTCTTAGAAAGAAAGAAGGATTTCATGTTTCTGCCTGCTACTGCTACCTGCTTAATCTCCTTCGCTGAGGCATCTGTTCCAAATCTCTCTGTTCCCTCTCTTCTCTTGTCATGCCTTTGTAGTTTGAGGTAAGGCCAAAGATTGGTCGAGACCATTCATCTATTAAAAAAAAAAAAAAAATATCATCAAAACAAAACAACAAAACCAAACCAAACACCAAAACTGGTTAACAAACACTAGGCCGCTGAAGTTTATCTCCAAACCACTCTGCTTTCAAAGTTTATGGCAAGTATTTAAGCTTCCTTCCAACCAAACAAGTTATTTCTGAGTCCTTAATATTTCACGGAAATCCATCCTTGTAGACAGTAAGAAAGAGCTTTCATCCATAAAGTCTCTGGCTGTTGCCCGCTCTTTTAGAATCTCTCCAAGCTCTTAGAATACTTAGTGTCAGGAACTCCTGCACAGCACAGTGTATGCTATTTTAGAAATACGCAAAGCAGTTCCTAAAGAACATAACAAGTTTATAATTAGTTTGCAGTCATTCAGGATGGAATAAACTACACGTGGACTACAGCTGTTTAAGAAGCAAAACTTTCCATCACCCAAGATCTCTCTAAAGTCCATGGAATAAACAGTCTTCTGGCAGCACCTTCCTGCCTTTGTAGCATATACATGAGGTCTGGACAACTAGCCAAGAGAGAATCTGGGCACAATAAATACCATCCTCTGGTTTAAAACAAGAATGAAAGAAACAGGAAAAGGTGCATGCAGAAGTTAATGTAACAGTGTTTGTTTAGAGCTCTACACACAAAGCAATGAAACAGATTAGTGGGATCCCTACGTTGCAGAATTAATTCTACTACAGACAATGGCAAAAAACATGCAACAAAGATTGACGCAGAAATTAAATTATCAGTGAATCTCACTGACTGGCAAGGCAAAGGGAGGTTTACATACTGATTAGCTTCCCTGCCATATCCTTGTTCGGTCTTGACTCTTTGGGGTGTTTGTAGAGGTACATCACAGCTCGTCCAATGCCACTGTGCTTCAGAGTCTCTTGGCTCACACTGGGCAGCTGCAGGGCAAAGGAAAAGTCAGAACACAGCAAAAAATTATGTCTGAACAGTAATGGTGTCATCGAACTTTGCAAAAAGACAAAAGCCCACCTTCACAATAAGCTTGAAAAAAATGAGTATTTTTCATTGTCCCAATAGGAACTGGTTTAAGTATCAAACACCAAAACCTAGAAATTTGCCTTAACATTCTTGGGTTTTATACACAAAGTAAGTTTCCAGAATTCCAAATGCTCTTTTGCTTATATTACCCAAGAATTGAGTTATTGCCTTCAAAGCATTAATTTTATAAAGATAAAAACTTAGGTGGCAAAGGCATTCAAGTAATCAGCTTAGCTACAAATGCTAAAAGTGTACACTGAGTATGATGGGATTTTTGTGCACCGCACACTTTAACAGGCCGGAAAAGAGAAGGGACCACAGGAGAGAAAAAAAACCTCAGGTATACATAGCAAATGACTCATCACTAAAATTTGCATATAAACCTGAAACAGGCAGGCAGGGCCAAATAATCTAAATTCAGGCAGAACTCTTGCAAATTCTTAGCAAGGAGAAGTATTTCCAGAGCTTCAGTTACATAAAGCCAGCTAGTGGTGCTGCAAGAAAAATTTCACTTCTTCACTATCAAGGCTATGCCATGCTTATTTTCTGAAGGCAGCAAAGACAAATTAAAGTGACCAGTCACACTATATAAGCCACTGAGAACGAGGGACATTAAGTGACTAAGCAGTTTAGATTTATCAAGAATCTAGGAACACCATAGCATGTAACTTCCTGAGAGAGGGTAGAAAATTTCATGTCTGTAGTTCACCCGAGACTCTCAGAAATGTGTTCTGGCCTGCTGCTAGCAGAGCTATTCACTTTGTTGTGAACATGGGCAAAGTTTTCATTAACAACAGTTAAGCACCTGAGGCTCCCTAGCCAAATTTTGTTCAGCTAGACAGCATGTCTACAACATAAGACTCATTAAAATGACGCAATTTTTAAACAAACACATCTATTTTGCAGTTTGCTTCCTTGTGTATTTTACTGCACAGTCTATTGGTAGCAGCTGCAGTACATTTATCACCAAACATTTCCCTAAAGCACATGATTGTAAAACCATGGAGAAGCCACAAATCAAATATGGTTAAAAGTCAGTTTCAAACCTCTTGCAGGATCTTCAGAAGCTCCTCTCGTATCTTTAGTGCTGGCAGACTTCGGTCTGGAAGAGGAGAAAGCCACTCTTTGATAGCAGACATAACACCACTATCAATGAAAGTCTCTTTGAGGTCCTGCCTAGAAAGTTTAAATTAAAGAGAAGCCACAAAGTCATATAATACATCAAAATCTTAAGATGTGATGTTCCTTCAGCACAGCAGTGCATTTGAGTTTGTTTCATGTTAAATTAACAGGTAAAATTACATAGAATTTTAGGGTTTTGAGGCCACCTAGCTCCAGCATTTACTTGGAAGAAAAAAAAAAAGTGTTTCACTGCATACTCAGTACAACAGTAATGTCACTCCATGAAATCCACCAAATTCCCAATATTCCCCAAGATGATAATTAACTGGGAGAATGATAACTCACTTTTTGAGATGCATAACTACAGTTGGTAGCAAAGTTAATTTCTTTAGTGCTGGTTTCTTTTGTGTATTCAGCTGTCGATCCTCCTGTAGGAAGTTGGAGAATCAATATAAGTTAATCAAAAGAACAAATCAGCAACTCCCACCCTTTACAACATTTACAGGAAAAAGATCAGTCTATTAAACAAGAAGCACAACTTTGGCAGGATTACAGTAACTTTGTACCGTGCTCCATCTTCCTACAGCCCCAAAACACATTATATGATGACTTCTCTTAAAAAAGGGTCCCCACCTTAGTCAACATTTTCCTTAAAAGCATCACATTAGGAGATTCCCCCTAAAATTGCGGGGTTTTTTTCTACTTCGTGATTTAGGTTGATTGCAATAAACTGGAGGTCTGCAGAGTCCTCCATGCTAGCTATGCACAGATAACTTAGAAACTTTGTTAGTAAAATCTCACCTGAACAACAGAAGACTAGCTAACCAAAACAATGGTAAGTGAGAAAATGAATATTCACTTCAGCTAAGAATGTAACTGGATAACCTAGAGGTTTGGAATGAAGCATGGTGCAAGTAACATAAGAACATACAAATGCACATTGTGTGCTAAACTGAAGTCTGGGTTTCAAAGTAACTTATCACCCAAGGCCTTAATGTCACTATCTGCTCAGCACTTGGGCTCCCATGTCAAAATGACCCATTACAGTCAATAGATTTATGTCCAGCTGTGGCAATTCCTTTCCACTCAATCCACTGAAGGCTCTTTTCTGCACAATGTTTTTTTTACTGCAAGGGAAGAGATCCTTCTAATGCCCTTCTTCTCTTCTTCATGCCCTGGGATGGTTTGACAGGCACATACATGCCAGAGAACTAAAGACACCACAATACTGGAGCTCAAATCTTCCTTCAAGCATTTCAAACTTTAAGGCTTCATTTGAAACATTTGGCTAGCAACTTGCCCAAGACTTCTTGGTCTTGACAAGAATGTCTCGGTTGTCTCCCAGATTGCTATCTCAGTCTCCCCTTCCTCCCCAAACACATTATCCTTGTTATCTTGTTTTCAGGAAGATTCTTTTTTTTGTTGTTATTTGTAAGATTTCTCCTTCTAAAGTTCTGTATATTCCCCCCCAATTGGTTTTAATGAGTTGCACAGTACTGTTCCTTAATTTTATTGCTACTCCAGAAAAAAAACAACCACAACAGAAGATACCTGACTGTCCTGGTTTCAGCTGGGATGGAGCTAATTGTCTTCCTAGTAGCCAGTATAGTGCTACGTTTTGGGTTCAGTATGAGAAGAATGTTGGTAACACTGATGTTTTCAGTTGTTGCTAAGTAATGTTTAGGCTAAAGTCAAGGACTTTTCAGCTTCTCATGACCAGTCAGCAAGAAGGCTGGAGGGGCACAAGAAGCAGCTGACCCAAACTGGCCGAAGGGATATTCCACACCATGTGACATCATGCCTAGTATATAAACTGGGGGGAGTTGGCCAGGGGGAGCAGATCCCTACTCGGGAACTAACTGGGCATCGGTCAGCGAGTGGTGAGCAACTGCATTGTGCATCACTTGTTTCGTATATTCCAATTCTTCTATATTATTATTATTGTAAATTATTATTATTTTTTATTTTCTCTCCTATTAAACTGTTTTTATCTCAACCCATGAGTTTCACTTTTTTTTTTTTTTTTTAGCTCCAATTCTCTCCCCTGTCCCACTGGGTTGGGGGGAGTGAGCAAGCAGCTGCATGGTGCTTAGTGGCTGGCTGGGGTTAAACACCACCACTGACAAAAGGCAAGACCCCTATGTACCTTGCACGGTAACATATTAAGCATGACTCCTTGAAAAAGGCAGTCGGTCAAGGCAGAACTTCCCATAATTCTGTTGCACTGCCATCATTTACCACAGTACTGTCATTCAAACAGTTTAGAAAAGGGTTCGTCTCAGGAAAAAACACCAAAGTACTACATATGCTAGTAATTGTATAATGAAATTAAAACATAGTCCCTTTCTCAGTGTTTGATATACTTATTCATGTAGTTTACAGAACACACATACATCCCTTTTTATAGGACAGCTGATATCAGCTGATCAAAGTTTAGCAAGTTAACTAATATTAATCTTTAAAATGAATAAATATTTTCTCCAAATTTCAACAGAAGAAATGTTTTAATTCAGAACAGCAAAACATTTAAACAGTTATTTAGATATTGGTAGCTTTCCATAGCATACAGATTACTCCCCCAGAGTACTAGCCAGATTTCTCTATTTTACTGATCACGAGATTTTCCCATAGAATGAAAGTGGATTTTAAGGTGTCTTTGGAGCCTAGAAAACTCACCTCAGCAGCTTCATTCATCTTCACAATCATAGCACTGACCACGTCATCTGCATCACTAATAAAAGTTCCACCATCACGATTTCGTCTACGCTTGCCACTCATGCTCTTCTTTCGTTGCAGCATCATGTCAAAATCTGACATGAAGTCCATACTGAAATGCAAGAAGAGAGTTTCCTGATGGTCAGAAGAGGGTTGATCTTACTGTCTTTGTAGGAAATAATTTTCTATTTCTGTACGTAACCTTTCAAAAATTCTCCAATAAGTCTACAAGCATTACAGCTCAATGTCCCTGTAAGTCAATTAGTTAACCTCAGCATACAAGCTGGGAAACTAGCAAAGGGCTTCAATGGCTCTGAAATGCCCTCAGAAGTCTGCAAGACCTTGCTGAAATAGCTAATGACATGTAATATGCAGGGTTCCAACCATGCTAAAGCTGTCACTGAAGCTGAAAAAGATTCAGCTTTCCTGTACTTGCAATACACTGCTCTGATGCTACTGGAGCAGACAGAAAGGAAACAGAAGACATGCTGATGGCAAGTCTTGCCATACCTTAACCCTTACACCAGCAGAGAAACACACCTGTGACTCCAACACTGAACTGCTAAAAGCAGAGTTAGATGCTTGTTTGATTAGATATTAATTTCACTCAGGTTTTGATGCAAATCATGAAACACTGTTCTCTCAAGCAGCACCACAGGTAATCTGCTATGGACTGCCAAGTGACTAAACTGTACAAGCTGAGAGAGGACCTTCTGTCATAGTTTATGAAAACACACTTTCTATGGAAACATAGTCCGATGCCTTTCTGAACTAGGAAGTCTAGCCAGTCTTTGGAGGAGCTCTTTCACTAAAATCTTACTCCTTTGTTAATAGCAAATGCATGTAACACATCAACTTACTGCTTCCCTCTTTTGATGTTATCATCAGAGTCCGATTCATCTGCTGTCTCCTTCATGTCTGCATCACCTTTCTCTTCCTCCAAATCTTCCTGGTTAAAACCCTGATGGGTAAAGACAGTGCATATCAGTGTATGGATTAAGATTGAGCATCTACTCAGGCACCTGACACCGATACTCGAAATGCTTCAGATAGGTCTGCAGAGGATCTAGAAGAAAGAGGAACAAAGGCTTCCTAATTCCACTTGTGACTTTCACACCAATAACTCCCAACAGAGGAGCTGTAAATGTTATTTCATGCAAAGACTACCTCAGTGAGTCCAGCAGAAAAAAGCTTCCCTCCTGATATAGCACATCCTTGAACATGAGTTCAAACCCGAACAGTCATTCTGCAGTACCTTCCCATGAAGATTATATCTAGCAAGTGAACAAGAGACATCCACAATAACACTTACTGTAAATTCCTCCTCCTCCTCATCACCAGATTCTCCAAATATATCCGCAATCAGGTTCCTGTAAAGGTAACAGTAACATTTATCTATTTAGACTGCAACAGTGAGAACTGCATTTTCTGCAAAATTTCTGACGACTGTGTGGAGATCCACCTTCCATTCCGCCACCTACTACTGACCTTTCTCTTCACACCACCAATGAAGGTGGATAATCATTCTCTGGTTGGGATTCATCCATTCTCCATTCACAACCAGTCTCACTACATGCAACCCTGAAGGAATTCACTTACTCTTGTTCATTTCCAGATTCACTGTCACTGCCAAACAGATCTTTCTCTTCTTTTTTCTTCCCAGCATTCTCTTTTCTTTCTTCTTCTTCCTCACTATCTGATACAATATTTTTCTTCCTTTTGACAGATTTCTCTGAAGCAGCATCACTATCCGATTCTTCAACATCAGAAAGGATTCGTACTTTTTTTGCAGCTGCCAACAGAAAGGAGCATTACTACATGTCCTAGTAACAGAGGTGACAACTGGTACTCTCAAAAAACTATTCTCTCAAATTCAATTTGCACAAGAGGAAAGCTGACTAGGCATCCTACACAAAATCACTGCCATTTCTTAAACACATCCATTCCAAAGTCTGTTTTATTAAATGAGTAACTGAAGTTTCCGTACACCACATCTATCCATAAAAATTTGTAATTTCAAAACTGACTCTCACCCCCAGTATATGAAAAAACCCACAAAACCTAACAAAACAAACCAGAGGAAAAAAAGACTAGAGAAATTATAAGAAGTAGAGAAATGTCTAACAGGAATAACCAACATGACAAAAGATGCCAGTATAAAGCAACATTGCTGCAGTCTTCTACTTCTGTTAGACCTACTTATTACTCAAAAGTATTAGATATACATTCACACAGAAATGCAGATAGAACAATAGCGTCTACAAATGCAGTTGTGCTCCAAAACCAAATTTGTTTTATGGTTTCATATTTATCTTAGATGCTTTCTTCACATAAAAACACTGATTTAACCCTAACATTACTGCTTGTCGCATCACATTTTAATTTTCACACTATAGTTCCTTACGTGTTTTCTCACTGTCATCCTCACTGTCAGAAAGGATAGCTGTTTTCCTCTTCACTGTCTTCTCCTCCTCCTTCTCTTCTTCATCACTGTCTGGTATCTTCCGCCTCTTAGGAGCTTCCTCTTCACTGTCAGAGCCCTGAAATCCTTCCCTTACTTGTTCATTATCTGAATGATGAGAATCATTCTGCACCTCCTCCTTCCTGTCCTCCCCATCACTATCCTCAGACTCTATTTCTTGTTTCTGTCTGGAAACATCCTCACTCTCAGAGTCGCTAGCCGGCTGTTTGCGGAGTTCCTCACTCTCCGAGTCGCTGGCTGGCTGCTTCTGGAGCTCCTCGCTCTCTGAGTCGCTGGCTGGCTGCTTCTGGAGCTCCTCGCTCTCTGAGTCGCTGGCTGGCTGCTTATGTGATTCCTCATTTTCAAAATCACTACTGTGATCCCTGTGAGGTTCTCCATTTTCAGAGTCACTTGCTCGATGATTTAAGGCATCTTCATTTTCAGAGTCACTTAAATGCCGATTTGGATGGTCCTCCGTATCAGAATCACTGTCTTTACCTCCATGAGCTGCTTCGTTGTCTGAATCACTTACATTGTGATTTCGAGGCTCCTCATTATCCGAGTCACTGTCTTTTTGCCTTGGGATATCTTCATTTTCAGAGTCTGTCATATGAGGCTCTCCCATTTGCCCATCATCTTCTGCATCACTATGTTCATTCTGAAAAAGAAAAATAATCTCAGGCGACTAAGCAAAAAAAAACCCTTAAAAAGTAAACAAAAAATGTTCTGAATTTTTCACTTGTCCTTCCTCCAATTTGATTACCCAAGGTACTGCAAACTGAAATAACTTTCTACACAGAAATAATTAGACAATTTGCATCAAAGGACTATCAAATACTTCAGATCAAGAAAAAATAATATTAAGAGATCAATGGGAGTCTGTCCACCCTGCAGCTCAGTCATATTTTGGAAATGGTAACAGAATTTTAATAACACTCAAAGATGTCTAAGAAGCGTCCAGTCCCTTGAGTGTAAATGCTTAGTGCTTTTATTTTAAAAAGACACACCTTCAAAGTTATTTAGTCCAAAATCCCAGTAATAAGGCAAGAAACAGTATCTCGCACTTGTCATTTTCTTAAGATCTCAAACAGATGTTTTTTGTATGAAATATATTTTATTGAAACTGTACATGCATTACTTTGCAAGTGAGGCTCAAGAGAGCTTGTGCCCTTTCCTTCTTTGCCAAGGAAACTTATTTAAGAACACCTCAAGCCCAAAAGCCTATGAAAAAACAGCAATAAAGTTTTAGTCAGTTTTCAAAGTATTATTGTTAACCCGTTTTGTGTTTCAATGTATAAGAATCTAAGAACAAATTCAACACTTCTCTGCCTTAAGCCGGTAACTCCCATGCCTATACAGACATCTGAGATAACCTATGCACAAATATACTGATCTTCTTAAAACTTTAGAATCAAAACACAATCCTTTATGTCTTTTTCTCCACAGCAAAAAATACTGAGCCACACGCTCCATTTTTGGAAAAACCTTTCACAAGCCACCTACCAATATATTACTGACAACATCTTGTTTTATTTTTCCTACAACATCTAATTTCTACTTGGAAAAAAAAATAAATCTCAATTGCATTTACCTGAGAAAACAAAATTAGACTCTTGAACACTCATTTCATTAACTCAGTACACCTCTCACATTCACTGTCACAATAATCCCATTTTCAACTGAAAAGAACAATACTGTAAAAGAACTTCTTTTCTACATACTCAAATCCAATCTTCAGCCAGGCTTTCCTCAGGGGTGATTTTGTCTCAGCTACAGACTCCTTCCACTAGCATATTTGCAAACTGACTATTTACTGTCCTAAGAGATGCTGTAAGACCTATATGTCCTGGAGCTTCCAAATCTTTTTCGTCAGCAATTTAATTTCCTTGGATAGACAGACTTATTATGTATTTTTATTTTCTGTAGTCATTCTACTCCCACATTCAGAGCCATACAAAATAATGCAGGTGTATCTATCCTACACCTACAACAAGCAATACTATTCACCTTTAAAATGTATGATTAAGAAGGAATTTTAAATAAAATTAATTGCTTTTAGGAATGACTCCCTCCAGAATTATACTAAGTGGTAAATAACATTGCTTTTTAAGATTTTGGATCTTACAAATTTATTCCCATTTAGAAGTAGTAACTTCCAAACTACTGATTCACTAACAGTTACTGCACAATGGAAAAAATCTGGACTATATAATTTTAAAACGTGCACTTCAAATACAACTTCACTATTTCCACATTACTTAATGCTAGCTACAAAACAGCTGTTGTGATAATCGGAGTAGTTTTATCTCTGCTTGTCCCTGTCTCTACAGCGATGCTAGTCTTTTGAATCATGCTGGTGGTATTATTCCGCATTTCTCATTTCTCCTTACAGAAAGGAAGCATGGTTCTGTCAAAACCTGAATTTGGAATTTTAAAGAATAAAATACGAAGATTAAGAAGTTACAGAATGGAGGATGCACAGCTGAGGAACACCACACACATTCAACTGCTCTCAGCTTGTTATGGGATTTTATTTACTTCTGGTTTTTCTTACCAAAAAATTAATTGGATTGCCCTCTCCTGCCCAGTATCTACCACATAAAGTAACAACATGTATATGTGATGTATTTTCTGCAACTGTATTATTTAAGATTAAAGAAAACTGCAGCTGCAAACAGAACAGGAAACACAGATTTTACAGCAGTGTTACAGGTAAGGTCATTGAGAAGTACTGAAATTCAGAGGTCTACACTGAAATTGATGCTTATAATAATAGAAATTCTTTAATCCATATTTTCCTACCATTTAATTTTTGGTGGGTTTGTCTGTCTTCTCTTGATTTCAGAAGGCTAATGCTGAATAGGTACTGATACTTATGTCAGCATAGTAAGTAATGTTTTGCTAAACAAACCCAAAGAAAACAATACAAATACTCCTGTTTAAACTGTTAGGCTCATCACCTTCCAGACTGCCAGTCTAAAAATTCTTTGGTGAACAAGTAAACAAAACTAAAAAACAACTAGAATCCATGATTCTTAAATATTTCTAAGGTCAGAAGTGTGGCTGCAGGTTATATATCCACCTATTCAGAACACATTACTAAATTACAAGGAACTTCCTATGCCAAATACTCAGTAAGAAGTCAGTACAATTACACAGCATTATTACTGAAGCACTTTATAACATATTGAATCTCTAATCTGTTACTGCAAACCAGCAATCACTCTTGAGAATGAAGATGTTTGGGGAGGGAGAACAGACATGCATCCTAATTAGCTCACACTGTATACACAGTGCTCTGCACCACAGAATCCCAGTGGTTACAGCAGCTGAACTCTACTGTGATAGAATCACCTACAGAAAAACCACTTAGAAAATACAGGTGCCCATACACAGATTGGGCAGACAGGCACCATCTCTTCTAGTCCCTAGTCTGGAAAGCTCAACCAGAGCTAACCCAGAAAGCACACAGTTATATTAGTCAAGTCAGTAAGCCCCGCAGAGAGATGACACACACTATGTCAGACTCAGCACATTAACATTAACACTGAGCACATTAACACTGAGCATCTTCTAAAGCAGAGCTGAGACAGAGCTGACTCGCTGAGACCCTACACAGCACAGAAAGGCCGTGTCCACAGCCATCAGCGCAAAGGTCTTCTGAATACAATTAACGAATCTGTGAACATTTTGAAATATACTTGATATAAAAAGTGCATGCAACTTTACAGTAAGACAACTAAACTCTGTCGCATAGTCTCCCCTCCACTCCCCCCCCCCTTTTTTTTTTACTAGTTCGTCTCTAAAAAGATGTTTTCAAAGAAATCAAGTATGTAATTTTGGGGGCTCCTATTTTTCCTTTTCCAAATACTTAATAAAAATAAAGATCAGACATCCTCAAAAACAAGTAGGTCTCAGGTAATTGCTACTGCATTTTTCTCTAATTCCTTTGCTTTCTTTTCTTCCTCCTCTTTATCTATAAACACTTTGAGATGTCCTTTTTTTTTTTTAACTGAAAGAATTCTATAACATGAGGCTTTAGTACAGTATAAAATAAGGAATACATCAAAATCAAATTTACAGTGTTATCCTTCCACATAAAAATTTCAGTTAGCAAGTAGTTTATTGGATCAACATACAGCCACTTTTAAGAGGTAGTACTTTGATAATTTAGTGAGTTCAACAAAATTGACCCATCTAGTACAATCTCATGAATGACAATTGTTAAACTAAGGGATACCTAACCATCATAGGCAGATCAGTAAATTTCTCTTTTTTCAGAAATGCAAGATATTTGTGTATGTTTGTTAACAGTCACAGTCAAACCATAACTTAGTTCATGAACACAGCAGCGACTTGGTGAAAGAATCTGTCATTAAAGATTTCCATATGAGCCTGACTTGTACAAACACTGTAAATGTGATTTCATATTCATTACTGTACTAAAACTATGTGTTATCTAATTTATTTGTCTAAAGCAGAATTGGTAAGGACATCAAGGAGAACATTTATAGATAAAGTGGGACTGGGGGAAGGAAAGCCAGAAAAGAATTGTGGAAAAGAAAAACCCACATACCTGAGACCTACATAAGTAATTCCTCAGGATTCCCCTTTTCTTTAAAGTTAAGAACCTGAAAAAAAAGTTTGAAAGTTTAAAACTTTACTTCTTAACATCCGAGTTCTAATTTAGAGACGAAATAGTAATTAAATAGACTTAACTGATTAGGCTGTCTCAAAGGTTTTATTACCTTTGAGTGTCATTCCTCCCACATATTCCTAAAGATGAAAGAAATAAGAGGATGAGAGAATATTTAGGGTAAATAATATGATAGATCACTGAAAGCTACTCCTTTCAGAGACAACTGTTCCACATTAACGTTTTTTTGAGTTGCATTTTGAATTTGATATAGGGAAAACTAAGAATGTAAGACTCATAACAAAACAAAATACTCAAATGTTTATGATTTGAACTGAATCAAATAAAGCATTAAGGCTTGAAGGTTCACATTTACTATTGGACAGAAAGGTGATTTAACTCAGGGGGTTTTTTTAGTTAGGGTTTTTTTGCTTTTTTTGGTGGTTTTTTTTTTTACATGGACTTTCTGAAGTATTTTATCTACAGAGGAATATTCAACAGCCATCACAGAACAAAGCCCTTAAAATAATGCAGGCACATGAAGAGGATCAGTTAACAATGATAATAGGCCCTAGTACTTTCTGGTTATTTAAATCTGAAAAAGACATGCTGAAGATGTAAGTAATAGTCAACTACCTGCTCTTTAGGCCAGATTTCCAACTACTTTGCCACAGTAAGTAATATTAAAATCCCTAAGTATAGAAGAGTAAGAACAAATGACAGCAGAAATGACATATACAGCAGAAAAGGCTTAATATTATTGTAGCAACAACATGACTCTCCATGCACTCATCATCATATTTTTTTCATTAAAGCAGAATTACTAAATCTCTTTGAAAGACAGTTATTTCTCCCATGCTGAAAGACTTATTTTCTCCCACACTGAAATCCTTATTGTCACAATAAGAGATGCTGCCTCACACCAAATCAATTTCTTCCACTGTAAATAACGCCTTTTAAAAAAAAAATAAATTCCAAATCTGATTTATACTCAAATTCAAATACATGGGAAGAACTTTCATTTTATACAAATATAAAATCTTCATCTACTTTCTAACTCTGAGGGAAGTATGAATTCAATAAAGGGGTGGAGAAAAAGCCAAGAGGATTGCAAGTTATACCATGGAAGAGTTGAGCCTTTTGACACATCAGCCTGCTACAGTATATCACATCATGCATTTTAAGCTGGTTTTAAAATGTATAACCACTGAAAACCCAGAGTCAATCCTGATCTTTACAAAAGAAGCAACAAAATATGCTGAACAGAATGACATGGCTTTGACTACAGTTTTTATGAGTATCAAGAAGTTCTCCAGAACTTTGCTGGCAGAAGACATGAGTTCACAGGCCAAAATTATTCCTTCCTAGTAAGACCTGAAGTAATTCTATTTCAAGTCACAAAAAAATCCTCAAAATTAACTCCAAAACTGTCCTAGAAATCTAACCAGAACCTTCAAATTTATCAGAATCTCTTCTCAACCAAAACAGTCAATCCACAAGTGACTCTCCCCCAAATACTACCCTGGATCAAAGCACTACCACCCTTTTCATGGTGTAGGGTTCTTGAAGCAAG
This sequence comes from Astur gentilis, assembly GCF_929443795.1. NCBI lineage: Eukaryota > Metazoa > Chordata > Aves > Accipitriformes > Accipitridae > Astur > Astur gentilis. The sequence continues at coordinate 17,214,592 of NC_064885.1, forward strand.
AACATCTTCAGAGGAAGAATAGATCCCGTTTAGGAACCTTAACCTACTCCTGCTCCACATGGAGACCTGCTCCTTTGTGAATGACAAGGTGAAAAACATAGCACAAAACAGACTTGACAGTCAACTCTCACATCCAAGAGGAAAGACGGAAGTGCATTTATTCTTGGGTACAGAAATCTGTGCCTCCATAATGTGTGGGTTTACATTACTGTGCAGAATTTGAGGTAAAATTCCAAATTCCTTATAATCCACTGCTCAGAATTTCAAACCCAAAGAGTTTATCTTCTTGCAATTGAGTATAACAAAATTCAACTTCTTCTAGTACAGAACAGTGAATGCTATTACAACAATTAAGAAGAAAAATAAAAATGACCCTATCCTACATATTGGTCAAGAGATTATCTAACCCATTTCTTTCTGGAAGTAAAGTTTTGCCAGACAGGACCCTCAAGAACAACTAAATAAACACATAAGTCTCAGTTAAGAGAAAATGCCTCTTTAAAAAAAAAAATAAAATAAAATCAATTTTTAGAAGGGTAATCTTTATCTAGATAAAGTTCCAGTAGTACCTCTGAATGGTGCCCTACACTTCCATTCTCAGATCCAGAATGCTGCTCATTTCCTTCATCTTCAACATCAGATCCTGAATCTCGTTCGTCTTGCACTGGAGTAGCTCCACCATCATCTACTCCGAAGTTAGGAAAAGAAAAGTAAAACTCAGTGTCATCTCCCAGTGTTTAAAAGAGCACCGACAGTGATGATGAACAGGGAGCCGGGCAGTGCTACGATCAGACTCTCGTTCTGACAGTGCACAAATACAGAGAAACGGAGAGTATCTACTGGGAAGGTTTGGAACAAACCCACCACAGACACCCCCCCAAAGACATCACAAAACTACTTATAACACGCAGGCAAGCAGTGACTGATAATACTCATCAAAACATCGAACTAATAATAAGGCGGCCGCTGTGCTGCGATCACGCCAGGGGACCCGGCCCGGCCCTGCCGATGTCACCCCAGAGCCCTGCGGAGCCGGCTGCTGACTACCGCCGGGGCGGAGGCGGCGCGGCCCGGCCCGGCCCCGCGCACCCTCGGCGTAGCGGCCGCCGAGATGGGGTTCCGGGCACAGCTCCGCCGCCGCTACGCGACACCACGGCGAACGCCGAGGGCCCCGGGAGCCGGTAGCGGCCGCCGGGCGGACAGGGCAGGGCAGGGCAGGGCAGGGCGATCCCTGAGGGCCCCGCCGTGCCCAGCACCCTCCCTCCCAGGGCCCAGTGCCCCAGGCGTCCCTCCCACGGGGGACGCTCCCGCGCCGGTACCTGACTGGTCCCCGCCGTAGTACTCGCTCTCCATGGCGGGCCGCCGGCCACGCCTCCCCGTCGAGGCTCCGGGGCCTGGCGGCAAGGCGAAGGCCCCAGCGCAGCGCTCGCCGCTAGGGCCCGCCGGCCTCCAGGCGCCGCCGCCGCCGCCCGCCTCGCACAGGCCCAAAATGGCGCCTCTCCTCCGAACGGCCGGCAAACCCCCCTCCGCCCCGCGCATGCGTTAAGAACGGCCGCCCTCTTGCCCCGCGCGCCCGTGGAGGGGGAGGCTCTCGCGAGGCTTCAGGGGGGAGCTGCTGCCAGGGGGCGCCGCGCGGGCGGGTGAGAGAAGCTGTAGCCGTTACAGCGCCCTGCCCAGCCGTTGAAACGGGTTCCTGACAGCCTAATGTTTGGAGAGACTAAGCTCAGGTGTTAGTGGTGGGAAACGGGAGACTGTTCGCTGCTTTCATACGGGGTCTGATTTAAACCTTTTTTTTTCTCTCCCCTAAACATTTCTTTGCATTTTTTTCTAGAAAATAATTTGATTTTAGCTTGCTAACTGAAGTGCTGGGGAACCTGAAGGAGCCTTTGAGGAAAAAAAGGCTATCTTGAGCCCTTGCATCAACATGGGAAATGAACAGCTGTACAGAAGTGTGAAATTGTTGTTATTTTAATAAAGATGTTTCTTTGTATGAGCCATATGGGAATGTCCGAGAGACTAAACCCCAGAAAATGTCACATGACTGCTTAAACCCGCAGCCCTGAACTACGCAAGGGTTACCCAACATCTCCACTGGTCAATCACAGGCACATCTGGTAAAAATGCTTCCTATACTGGTATAGGATGGGAGATCAAGAATTTCATCTACTGCCTTGAATAGAAAAGATTTTACCATTTAAGCAACAGGTGAATTTATCTGCTCCCTGCAAATCCAGTTAGCAAGAACTAATGTGAATCTCTACAAGGAGGTAGCAGAGCAAAACCACAGTTCAGGCACAGGTACGCACAGGGGCTCTGGATGCCACGATGCGGGTCAACAATTTTTATGTTGCTGCTGGCTGAGGAGGGGACCCGCAGCTAGCTGTGAAAACTGAGGGCTAGTTGTCTCAATGAATTTAGGTCTGACTGTCCTAGCTGAAGCTGCGGTTCAATCTAGTTCATGTGTGGGTGGTTCCTCCAGATTTAGCCTTCAGAATCGACTGAAAGCTAGTCCTGAACTCCCCTGTAATTGCTGACTTCTGGAGTAAACACAGGGGCAGAACAACCCCTGTCTTTCTCAGGAATTGTTATATTCTGTTTTAGTAACCTCTATCCTCTGAGCAGTTGCATTATTCAATTATTTGGCACACCTATGATACGTCAGCAGAGGATTACTAGGGATGACTTCTGTCATTGATGCATCATTTTAAAATGGAAAGCATATGGTGCTGGTCTGCCTCTTTTTTTCTGTGGCAAACAAAACATCTTCATTTTCTAAGAGGGTACAGGTTGATGTGTGACAAATAGAAAACTATTGAGACAGTGTCATTTGGGATATTTCTAAACAACAGTGATTTTTATAATCCTACATGCTACACTCTTGTTCAGGGACATCAAAATTTAGTAAGTTGAGAACTCTGGTCAAAATGAGTCAGTATTTCTTCTTGTGCTAGAGGCACTTTAGAATGGATGGCAGAGAGGTTAAGCCATTATAAACTAACACACTCCAGCAGCAAGCACAGTTTTAATGCAGGGAGTTCAGTGTACAGTGTTAAAACAGCTGAACTCTGAACTGAGTCAGTACTCAACATCTTCTACTGTGTTTCACTTAGGAGAAGCTGGCAGCAGAGCCAGATGTTTGTTGGATACAATCCTACATTCTTAGCAAAATTGCAGAAAACCGTTTTTTCCCCCACCTGAGAGCAGCATACATAAAACATATAGAGAATGATGTCTCTGTTTACAGCTCTATAGGTCTTTTCCACATAGGCCCAAAGGTCCCTTAGTGATCCTCAGGACCATGCTCTTAATGGTTATCACATCCTTTTTTCCCACTCCTATATGACTTTTACTGCTTTTAGCTCTTTGCACTGTGTGGTTTCACCTACATCTTTTCTCAAAGGAGCAGGCCCATGTGCCAGTATGTGATGGGAGGCTCCCATTGTTTCACTTATGTGATTTTTGTAAAGCAATGTAATGGTTTTCTACAACTGACTAAATAGAAGGCAGTATGACAACTTTAACGTGACCCATTACAACACAACAATTAAAGTTCCCTGCAGACAAAGCACTAAGGTAGGAAATAACAAGTTGGGAGTAATGTAACAGAAAATAATGGACAAGGGGAAACATAAATAGAAACTAACAAAAAAAAAGATTGAATATTGTTTACCAAGGTACCTGGAACTTGTACCAAAGTGCCCAGAAAACAAATAAGTCTATCACATACTAAAGTTCCAAGCAGGATCAGAGTATGACAATAGCCTTCCTTGGAAATTAGTCATTTATATATATGTGTCATGTTTTGCAGTGATGGCAAGCCACTGTCCCAAATTCCAGCTGTGCTGAGGCTGCATTGATGAGAGAATAGAGAATTTCTGCATTTACTGAAAATGGAAGGAGGCATAGAGGTTCCTTCCTAACAGTTATGAATTCCAATCCTTCTGAAACAAAGCCTCCTAACACTGAGCCTAGTGTCATGACATGCCATATACACCACACAAGAGAGGGTGCACCTGTGTCTTAAGCAGCTTCACCTCAGCAATGCTGAATAATTGGGCATCAATTCTGACACCTATTCTGCAGGTAACGTGTGTGCGTGCACTAGCGTGCGCACTAGCATGCACACTAGCATGCATGCTTGCATGCGCATGTCTTTGACCCTCATAAGCCAGAACTTGGCACTTACCAGCCTGTAATATACTCTTGTAATACCATCTTGGCTGCATCCCAAAAGGAAGGATGGAGTGACACTTAGACCATAATGGGATTGCACAGTGGGGGAGAATGACCTGCCTTCTAGCAAGCAGAGTAAGCAGTGCCCATTTGGTGTGTGTGAAGGTGTGTAATGACACAGATACCAGAGCCCCACCAGTCTCCCTCTCTTTACAACATCATGAACTGGCTGGAATGAAATAAGCCTTTCCCTGAGGGACAGAATGCTCAAGACAACCAAGGGATGCACTTGGAAATCCTTTACTGGTATGTACTTCTTATTTAGTTTGCTTTGTTCCCTGCAGTGCGCCTTTCAGAGTTAACAGACATCAGTGACTTAAAGCTACAAATCTGCTTAGAGGAATGGAAGGAGGTTAGCGTAGACAGGAGGGCTTCTGAATGAACAGTTTAAAAGACAAGTTGTTATATCCAAACCACCGCCCTTCAGAAACCTCAGAAAAAAACCTAGTTTAACATAAAATAATGCTTTGCATCTAGGACTCGGTGATGCAGAAATGACAAGGCCACTTTGATTTAGCTGGAGAGGAAATGTGAGAGGTAGTGCCATGTGCAAATTAAACCCTTTTGATCCTGACATCAATCTCTTAATTAGGAAGCTGTCAGGAAGAGGCAGTTTTGTTAACACATGTCTACCCGGTCAGAGCTGTTGCTCTTAACAACAGCAGGACTAAATTCACCAGGGATTTTCCAATTTTAATTTGTTGCTTTTCTCAGTGTATTATTCATCAGCATAGACCATACTACAAATTACCCCTAATTACAACTACAAATGTGTCTATACCCCACATAGTCCCTCACTAAACTCTGTCTTCAGCAGTACACAGAGTTGCTCACCCCTGGCAAGCTCCTGTCTTTCCCCATTTGCACAGCTCAGTGACATCCCAAACCTGAGCTACTCCTATTCACTCACAGGCAGTTCTCTGAAGAAGCCTTTAGCAAGGCACCTGCTCATCTGTCATTAGGTACATGTGCTTTACAAAGCATCTAGGCTGCTTCCACTTCATATATCAAGTCTCTACTCCTTCAGCTTATGTTTTCTGGCTCTTGAGTATGTCTAGACTTAACTGTGGAAATCCATCTTCCTTCCAATATGTATTTCAGCCATCCAATGAGTTGTGGTTTTCTTTCAGACTATCTTGAGTTCCCTATGTTTCCATCTCATACAGTTTATATACTGTACTAGGGCAGAAATACTGTACTTCTTTCTGAAATAGCACGCTCACTGCGTCTTGGGCACAAGTGTTAAAAATGTATATATTTTTAAAATGAGATTCTCTGCCCCAAAACACACACCATTTGGAATTTCAGCAGGTATGTTTCATTTGCTGAAGAAATATGCATGGCAGTTTTTTCCCTGTAGTCTAATTACACGAAAAGTTTTGGGTTTAGATACCTGTCTTGGTAGTATAAAAGTATGTACTTTGATTTATTTGCCAATATTTGACCTTCGTCTAATAACATCAGTACTGAAATTTTGTTAATCACATACAGCATACAGACTTCTTCTAAAAATTGTTGTATAACGAATAAATCTGCTAAAGAATTACTTTGAGGAAAAATCCTTGAATAAGAATTATTTGCACAATTAGAAACGTTAAGAAAGGTCTCCTCTCTGCTTTGCGGTTTCCTGCATTTCTCTAAAAGTCTCTGAGCCCTGAAGGGCCTGTGCTCTATTTCTGCACTTGTAGCTTCATTTCTGCTATAAAACTTAAACAAAACTCTCAGGTAAGGAGGCTAATATTAAACCACAAATACGTAATGTGGTTAAACTCACATTACTCCCAACTATTTATTGCTATGCTTGAATGATTACCTCTGATTTGGATATGGGACTACAGCAGGAGCCCCAAGAATCTGTCTCTGACATGGAGGCTTTTTGTTGTCCTTCCTATCATGCAGCTACACTGAACCTAGGAAACAAGAAAATAAGAATTAAGGTATTAGGTGTGTTAGCTCATGTTCACAATTATTGCACATTTTCATTTGCATGTTTAATAAAGGGCATACAGCATAGTGTGTAGTGAGGCAAGCCACCTGTTGTGTACGGTGCCCTGGAGGAAGGTTATACAGTTGGGTTAAGGTGCATGGAAAAAATCTTGTCTTCACGGTTTGGGCTCACCATTAGGGTTGAAATGTGCCTGACTCCTGGGTCCTTGCTCTGGATAGAGAAACCCTGTATCTGCCTCTGTACAGGTACGTTACACTTCCGTTTCTTTCCCATACATCACCTCTAGTGCTGGAATTCAACAGGATATGCAAGAAGGACACAGGATTACAGAGATTACATGTGGAGCGACCAGAAAGAGGGAAGCTCTTGGCCATCCTGTCCTAATTTGGAAAGAGAGAGTCAGGCACATAGGGAGTTAACATGCACCTAGATACTGGAACACGGGGACAGAGTGTTTGCTGGGAGATAAATTAATGATAACAAAACCAGGAAGTTTTGTCCCTTTATATACGTGTGTGTATCAATTTCAGTTAAGTGTCATGAGTTTATTTTGCTTTGAGCTCTAGGTACTGTGAAACACTCCAAACAGGACAAAGGCTGATGGGCATTTTCTGACCTTGCAGAAAGAGCTGTGCAAAACCAAGGGGAGAGATGAGAGATAAGGGCCTGATTTTCCTCTTATCTAGCAGGGTGACTCCAAGAGAATCCCAGAGAAGTCAGTGGTGTTGGAGCAGCGTAAGACCAGATGCTAAAGGGTTTTCTTCTGGGAGTGCTTTCCAGAAACCTGAAGGGATTCAGGCACAGTGGAGAGATTGTAGTTTAAGGTTCACCCAGGCAAGAATTAGCCTCCCTGCTTACTGGAACACCTGACATGGAAATGACATATATGCGGAACTGGGAGCAAAGTCCTGTAATAAATAACCATGCTTCAGTCATTTCCTCCTTTGTGCAGGAGGGAACTGGCACTTGGTGAGGGATCCCTTAATAGCACCGGTGCCCATTTCACCTTCCTTTTCCTTCTTACTCCAATGCTTATGAAAAAGAGGGAACTGGGTGCAGAAGCCAGACAGTGAAGATTTCTTCTGGAGAGGTCATTTCCCATCCTGTGGGGTGCAATTTGGTTTATGGTGCTGCATTACTTTGGAAAGAAAAGCAACAGAGCGAGCCAGGCATTGTCAGAAGGCAGCCATTCAAGCAGGTGGGTGGTTGGCCACTTATGACTTAACTGGGAATAAGCATTTTAAATGTTGAAACTGTGTATCCCAGGATTATGTGGGATCTCCTCCCTAGATGTCCATTCTTGGCTGCTATCATAGAGTGGATCTGGAGCTAGCTATACCTTTGATGTGACCTAGTATTGCCGTGCTTTGTGTTTGCATGTACCACTCCCTCTTTGTTCTGGGTAGACATTTCTGCTCTGTTGCAGTATTCTGGTTTCTGGCGCAGGTGAGAAAGTACCTGTCAGTTGTGAGCCACTGTGGCTGACCATGGCCCATCTTTGGCCTTTGTTTGCTATGTACCATGCTTTTGTACCACCTTGCATCGCTCATAGTAACAGGTCATCACATTGTTGAAGTTAATACGCAGACCCAGTTCCTGAGTCCTGAATAAGAACATGAGGACTTCACCCTAAGAATAACTGATTATGAAAGACAGAAGTTCCTTTTTGAGAGAGTGTAAGAAAACAACAGGAAAAAAACCAAGTAGCCAGAAAAAGAACAGGTGCATGTTGCATTGCTAAGTTTTCATAGATGTTGTGCTACAAAATTGACAATTGTCTTAGTTACAGATGAGCTCTGGAGGTTGCCCTAGTCTCACAGGGAAAATCAGTTCTTAATATAGTCAGACCGTGTTGTGTTGGGGACACAGCCCTTGCAGTTCCTTCATGTGCCAGCTTTTGTTATTAAGCATGACATTCCACTTCTCTTCTTGTTATTGGGTCACCAATGTGAAAATTACATTTAAAATTTCTGCTTTAAAATGTGTTAGCATTGGACTTCTACATCAGCAGTCCGCCATCTCTTGAAGTTTCTGTTTATTTTTCACTTTGGGATCACAATACATTTTGTAATTTTGATAATTAGCTATTTTCAGCATATCTTATGATAACTTTAAAGTGGTAAGTCATTCTGGGCTTGCTTGTAAACTCTGTTCAATCCACACTCCTGTATAGCCTGTTATAGCCACACATAGGGCACAAAGATCATGTAGCTTGTCAAGCACTTCCTACTTTCCATTTTGCTACCCCAATCGCCCTCCTTATGGATAAGACATTGGTGTAACCCACAACAGTGGCGGTATCTTGCATACAGGAGTATAATTGCTCCTTCCGTTTAGTCTGAAGAAAAGGTTGTTTATGCAGCCATCGATTTTAAATAAGACCATGATTTTTGGAAGATATTTATACCTTCCCAAACAACATAAGTAAAAAAAGGGGGCAACTATAGGAAAGCAAGTGATAAAATGAGCCCTAATTCTCTCACTGCAATTTTTCTTTTAACATTGAAGTTTATTAAAACAAGAGGGAGAAAACAACAGTAACCCTGAACTTCACCTTGAGGGTTTTTTAATGGTAATCTTCATTTTTCAAGAGCATGAATTTCCAAAAAGAAAGTGGTGACTTGAAAGACTTTTCTGATAATTTAGTTGCAAAGTTCTAAACCTCAGAAACTTGTATAGCTCCGCCATAAAATGAAGATAAATCATAAAATGATTTAAAAGATTCAATAAGAAAAGTAATGAAATTTGGGTATCTCTCAAAAATATATACTATACATATTACACAGAATTCTAAATAGTTATCAAACATTTTAAAAATAAGATTTTAAAGCCTTTACACATGATAGAAGAAATCTCAAGGATTTCAGTGAAATTATTGATGAAGTATCCCATTAATCACTAATATTAATGGTACTGCAAACTGGGATTTTGATCATTATCTGTATAGCACAGGTAGAAAATAGAGCTTCCAAATCAGTTAATTTCTAGTTTTCTTGTTTTGCTCAAAGTTTCTAGAGAACCTATCCAAAACTGAGGCAAGCACAATTTAGGGCCAGAATAAAATAACTTCTCAAAAGGCTATTAGACAACAAGAAATGTAGATTTGAATGTCAAGATAAAACCAGAACAGGTGTCTCTCTTCTTCATGGGGCATGTTCCGAGAGATCATGGACTTACCTGGAATAAGTGCCAAAGATTATTTTCTGGTCCTGTAGTGTCCACTCATCTTGTAAAGTGGTTTCCAAGCAGTGTGCTGTCAAACAGGAACGTGCAGAAGGGATGCAGATGGTTTGATATGTCCTCATTGAACACAAGTTGTAAAATGTGTTTGAGATAAAATGCTAAGAAAACATTATTAATAATAGATCATTAAAGGGTAAAAATAGAATTAATTTTTGGTCCAAGGTTAGCATTTTATGAAGCGTTTTGCTTATTGCAAGCACTTCATTCTTGTTATCAACTCTGAACTGAGCCTTTTCTCTGGGTGTGCTGAAACAATGGGTAGAGGGAGAGATCCTTTAGAGGAATGGAGGGAGCAGAATGGGTCACACAGCTGTGAGGAGTTTGTGAATATGAGGCTGTGGAGACCTGGGCTAATAATTGATGTCTGCTGCACACAGAAGCTACTGAATCCCAGGTTACTCAACAGCCCTAGCATGCATGGATCACTCCTGCTAGTAGGAAGAGATAACAGGTAAAAAATCCTGTCTGGAACTCTGGAAACATTTAAAGAGAACTTAGCAAAGAGTCTTTGCCCGTGATTTCCTGCACACAGTAAAACACATATAGCAGCCTTCCTGCTGTAGCAAGAGTGGGAGCCGGCAAGTCACACCTAGTCCTGGAATCACTCCCAAAATTCAGCTGCAGTAGCCTATGGGACAGGAAGCAGCTTCTGAAGACTTTGGTTCCTTGGTTGTTCCAAGGATCGCAGCCTAAACAGCATCAGACTTTAATCAAAGCACTGGTGTAGAATTCTGGCCACCAGTCTTTTCACTGTTGTGTTCTTGATAGTGAGCTCCTAATTTTATTGTGGTTCCCTCCAGTTCCTTATTTTCCAGCTCATGCCTTCTTTGCAACCCCTCCTATTCCAGCCAAGGAAGGCGAACTCTAAACCTCAGTTTCTCTACAGTAGTAGGTTCAAGCTGTGAGGGTCTGAGGGAGCTAAGCAGCTCAGGAAAGTATGAGTTTGTGTCACTGGGCTAGCCACTCATAGGAACTGAACTGGTGGGTTAATGGGTGTGCCAAAGGTAACTATTGTGCATCAAATTACATAGCATTGTGGGGTCTTTTTATTTGTGAGCCAAACTTGAAATTCAGCCAATAAATGTGCCTAGCATTTGATTGAGGGAACTATTCAGTATGAAAATGTGCACAGTGACCTCTTCAGGGTTGAGAGCATCTCCAGGGTTATGTGGTAGAACTCAGAGCAGACCACCACCCCAGTGCTGCAGGTTCTTTGCTTTGGGTAGGTGGTTTCCTTGTTTCTACATCTCTTCTGCTTTAACAAAATCCATAAGCAGAATTATTTTAAGGCATTTTTCTGTTATTTTTTACATGGAAACATCTCAAGGAAACCCCACTGTCTGTTCTGATCAAAGCCTGAGCCCTTCTCTGGCCTAATGTTATGTTCTTCTTGGCACTGCAGGTTACATACAGTGATCTGAAACATAATGGTCGTTTTCAGAAAGGTAAGTCCTATTCTTTGGTGTGATTTACTGATTAGCCTGCGGCCGAAAGAGGAGAAAATTACCTTAACATCATGGTTCAACTCAAAAAGAAAGTAGCAATCACCCAGTATGAACAAGGTATAAAATCATACCAATAAAATAATATCAATCTAGTCTAGAGATGCAGAGGTGTCTTGCCTAGCCTGGCTGTGCTCATGCTGAGCTGGTGACCTCTGTCACAAGGTGTGGCACTGAAACTGCACAGATTACATCTGGAGTTTTATTCAGTGCAAACAAGAGCTGTTAGCCTGTAATATTCCTCATAACCTTGTGCAATGCTTATAGATGCTTTACACTACAGTTGTTTGGTTTTAAGTGTAAGCCCATAAAGTATTTTGAGAGGAAAACCAAATAATATTTCAGTAAAAACCTTGAAACTTTGACAGTAAATGCTGGAGTATGTAACAAAAATTGTATATGACAAGACACTCAGCTAGAAAGCCAGTTCACACCCATTGAAGATCTGACCCACAGATCTGAGCTTTGTTCAGTTTTCATTCCAGCCATTACAGTAAAGCTTTCTGTTTGCATCTGTATTAGTGCCTGGAGCAAGAGAAGGTATTCCTGGGGGCTTGGAGTAGGGAAGTATAACCAAGACAGTAGCACAGGCAACACCAAGTTGCTGTTCATTCCTAGGACAGGGCAGCTGTAGCTCACAGAGTGAGCTCCACTGACAGCAGAGCAGTTCTTGCTTGCTTGCTCTGCAGAGAGGCAGCATATTGCCATGCCTCTACAAATGTGAATAGAAGAGCTGGGCTGAATAAAGAATGCTTTTTTTTTTTCCAATGAGAGATCATGTATGCACTTAACATTTCTACGTGATTTTAGCTATAGCAGAAAGTATATCTGAAAACTCTTGGAACAGAGCCCTCTACATTTCCAGGCACCTAGTCTGTACATCTGTTTGTTTATTTTTCTTTTTCCTGGTAATGACTGTGTTTTCAAGCATCTCTTCTGAAAGAATACCATAGCTAATGTGAGGCTGCCAGGGCACTTTACCAGCCTTCACTGTGCCCTCCCACTGATCTGTGGGAGGTAGTGGATCTGAGTAATTGCTGTCCTTGTAAAAGGTGCTGCCTCATTTCTTCTTGTGAGATAGCTGGGTTTGATGACTTGTCCAAAGTAATTTTCCAGGTCAGCTGTGGAACTGGGAGCAGAACTCAGAGGTCCCAATACTATAACCGTTAGACTGTACTGCCTGTGAGCAGTAAGAACTTACCCAGTTAAACACTGCTAAAGAAATCAAATCACTAAAAAATTAAGACCAAGAGATGTATGCCTGTAGGCTACATGGCATCAAGTATGTCACTGTACTTGACGATATCTTTTCTTCTGCCCAGGGTGATCATGTGTGGCTGGACACTCAGCTAAACAGTGAATTTAATGTCCCCATCGGGGCAGTTGTGAAGGACTCTGACTCAGGACGGATCTTGCTGGAGGATGATGAAGGCAAGGTGGGATACACTATAACTTTCTCTAAAGATGAACATAAAATTTAAAACCACAAAGTACAAAAGTATGGCCCTGTTGGGTCAGATCAAAGCTCCATCTAGTGAAATGGTCTGACTTTGATAATGTCTGGTAGGATATACTGAAAGAAAGAATATAAAAATAAGCAAGTATAGGGTGATACCCTAGTATCTCCAGGTCCCAGCACTATGAAGTCTCAGAGCTCCCTCAGCTAGAGGTTGTATCTACTTAGTTAAGGAAAGGAAATGGACAGGCTCCAGTCCCTAAATCTGGTGGAGCCTTAGGTGAAATCATGTTCCCAGTGAAGCCAGTTGGGGTTTCATCCCTACCTCATACAATGTTGTGGCTGTGATGACCTGGCAGAGCTGCACTCTGAACAATGCTAAATTTGGCGATGTCCAGGACCCACCTGAAAGGCTTCATCCACTGTTTTAAATCATCTGGTCCTGGGGAGCAGCAAACCAGTTAATTTCTGTAGCTTAGTCAACTGTTTGTTAGAATATGCTACTTTGAGCATCGATTATACTAAAGCTCGCTCTGGTCTAACATGGCTCTCCTTTGGTTTCCTCTGGGCAACAGCATAACACATTAAAGCTGATGCCTTACCTTTTTCAGGAACACTGGATCACGGCTCGGAACATGCACATGGTGCGACTGATGCACCCCTCTTCTGTCCAGGGTGTGGAAGACATGATCTGCCTTGGGGATCTCCATGAAGCAGGCATGGTGCACAACCTCCTCATCCGCCACCAGGAGCACAAAATCTATGTGAGTGCCAAGGTCACCAGGCATAGTACTTTCCAGGAACAATGTCTACTACACATTTAGTGGAGCCACCTGAGCAGCCTGCAAGCCTTTCACTTATGGGGCTGTCTGCTTCCTTTACTGATTGAGGGTGCCAGGGAGACACAATGTATTTTTTCTCTTCTTTCATTCAAGTACTTTGGCTGTGAAGAAGAGAGCTAATAGCAGTCTCTGAAATCACAGAGATATGCATAGGTAGTGACCCTGCTTACTTTCTCCTAGAGTGATCATTTCCACCAGTGACTGACAGTTAGCTAAATCCAGCCCATGTTACAACTTAGTGCTGCTATTACATGCAGCTGTGACCCAGATCAATCTAACTAGAACACAGTGACATGATTTGGATTATCCTCCAGTCCAAGTCAATATTTACTTGATTTTGATGTAATAAAATAGATAAAGAATAAATCTGGATATTTAGGACACCTGGTTTCATTTCTTGTCCATTACAAGTTTTATCTGTGACTGAGCAATTTGGCATTTTTAGCTTCTTTGTTCCTTAGTTCCCAGTTTGTAATATGATAATAACATTCAGGTTTTTCCATGCTTTGCCTCCCATATTATATATACTATAGGACTGGTGTATAGGACTATATACACTGCCTCTTACAACACAGATGTGGTGATGTTTAGTGTAAACAAGGACTGATTTTATAGATGCTGCAGTTATAACTACCAAGATGTGTGTATAGACCTGTTATATTAGACACTAGCAGTCTGCAGGTGTCTTATATAGAAGTTCTTGAACAATATTATTGCCTTGCATTTCTACAGCCTTCAACAGCCTCCATTTCAATGGTGCTGTTGTTTACAAATGTTACTAAATGACTGCATGAATGACACAACCATAACTTTGCCCATTAGCAAAGTTCAGCTACATCTGCACTAGACCAAAAAAGCAGCTTAACAAAACACTATAAAACAGCATATGATAACACACAAAACTGCCAGGTCAAATTGGACTTTCTTGTGCTTTAGCTTGAGACAGTGAACTGAGCTGTGATTTGGCAAGGAGATTGTAGCTAGCATTCTTCCTTTTACAAAAACCTTCACATCCTGGGATATTTAATAGCAGCTTACAGCGAGGAACCAGGCTCAGCCTCACCTAAGTGCTGCTGTGGATCTCCCAGGCTTCCCACCTGCCTCTGTTTAGATTTATACTGTAAGTGGCTTTGGTTGTATTCTTGTTTGCAGGTTTGCTGCTAGAGGTAACACTCATAAATGTTTTCCAGACTTACACAGGATCAATCTTGGTAGCAGTGAATCCATACCAGCTGCTGCCCCTCTACACAGTCGATCAGATCAGACTGTACTTTAACAAGAGGATTGGAGAGCTACCACCTCATGTCTTCGCCATTGCAGACAACTGTTATTTCAATATGAAGAGGAATAAGAGGGACCAGTGCTGTGTGATCAGGTGACTGGACTCAGAGGACAAGTAGCAGAAACCAAGTCTGGCATGTTTTTGAGGCACCTTTCTGGATCCGAGAGACCTTCCAAATGGAAGGGCACAGATAAGACTAGAGACAACAGGAAGGAAATATTTTCTCCCCTGCTACTTCCTTTTCAGTTAGGGCTGCAAAAGTTAGAATGTAAGCAAGGGATTTCGGAAGTCCGTTGTTTTCCCCCAGAATCTTTGAATGTGGTGATACATTCTGCACATGGTCACTACATATAGAAACATAAAATATGAGCCTGTGTGATGTAAGGCTATGTTTTACCATGGGGACATGATAATTACATTACATGTATTTTCTGAGAATAGAGATTTCCTGGAGAGAAACAACCTCTGCTAACCTGAAGGTGGAGGGAAGCTTTCTTCATCCTATAAACACATAACATGTATCCATTTTCTGTTAATCATCAGTGTGAAGAATCAGATAGTCTCATTGCAATAATATCTAATTATAGCTGAGGCAATTCAACTGATCTGCTAAGACTAGCATTGAAAATCTGGTAATGTGTTAAAGGATAAAAGCAAGTGGTCATTTAATTTGCACTGGTATAGAATATCTTCCATGGATTTGCTTGTTTTTAATCAGTGGGAGAATTTAGTCCTCAGCCTAAGTCTAGAAGACAACTTAAATTTTAGCAGATAAGATGATGAAAGACAAATTCTCCAGCCCTCCATGAAAGACAGTCTGATCTGCCCTCACAGGGTTAATATAAGTGGGATTATTTTTTTTTTAAACTTGGTCTGCCATTTTGCCAAAAAAGAAGAAAGGAAGCCTGTCATGGTCTTGTTTCTTACTGCAGTGGAGAATCTGGAGCTGGGAAGACTGAAAGCACAAAGCTAATACTACAGTTTTTGGCAGCTGTCAGTGGCCAGCATTCCTGGATAGAGCAGCAAATCCTAGAGGCCAACCCCATTCTAGAAGGTGCGTTATTTAGCAAACATGCCTGATTTACCACCTTTATCTCAGGATTTTTGTATCAGGACAAAAATTCAGAAACAGATCTTTGAACCATTGTATTTGCATAACTGCTAAAACCCCTGAAACACTGGTGATGCAGGGTAGAAGTGCTCTATACTTTTCTGCCATGTCTCCATGAAGCATCTCCCACGCTGTAGGAGGAGGTGCCACTATAGTATGTAACCTGGAACTGCCAGGAGAACAAGAGTCCTTGGGAATGCAGACCCCAAGGTAAAGACCCCTGGTTTAACATTCACACTAGATAGTGGCAAAGTGACTGGCCAAGTGTGGATGTTTCTATAGGGGAGCTCCCTGAGACACCCATCTTTCTCTGTAGAGGGATCAAGTGTGTTCCCAGGAAGTCCTTCTGGAGGTCTTTAGAATTGCCCAGCTCTGTTGGCTGGCCAGATATAGGATATGTTTGGATCATTTGAATATGTCTTTTAGGACCCAATTATCAGGATACACAGTATCCCTGTCTCTCTCTTTAGGAGGCAGTCTGAGACCAGACATTGTTCAGGGCTTATCAGCACTGTCATTTGGAACACAACATGTAAAATACCAGCAGCAAAAAAGGAAGGGCATAAAAATAGACCTGATGTTCATTAACTGCAATAATCCATATACTGTCTCTGTCCCCTGCCCATCAGCTTTTGGAAATGCCAAGACAATTCGAAATGACAATTCAAGCCGCTTTGGGAAATACATTGATATTCACTTCAACCACAACGGTGTAATAGAAGGAGCCCGGATAGAACAGTTTCTCCTGGAGAAGTCCCGGGTTTGCCGGCAGGTGAGGGCACTGGCAGATGTACATTTTGCCTGCTCCTGTGTTACAAGCTTATGCTGACAAGGTTGTCCATTGGCCTATTTCTTTCTTTTAGGCTCCAGAGGAGAGGAACTATCACATCTTCTACTGCATGCTAATGGGGATGAATACAGAGCAGAAAAAGATGCTGAATCTGGGCACTGCTTCAGAGTACACTTATCTCACAATGGTAATAGTCTCTGCTTTCTTCTCCATTATCCCTGTGCCTTTTGATCTCTCAGCGAGTGATTACAATCAATCGGAGCTGCAGATGGGTAGTTACCAAATATGAACAGTCCTTTCCTTAGTGTACCAGAAGCAGTAACATCAAAAGTGCTGTTAGCCTCAGTTTCAAAGACTTATTGTAATGTCTGCCAGTGGGAGGCAGCTTGTGGCTGTTCAAAGCTATCTATCGAAGTCAGACTTAAGAAACATAAAGGACGTCTTAAAGTAGGTGGGAAATAACCCCTGCTTTCACAGGCTCTCAGATTTCAGATGAATGCAAGGGTTCTCATGCCAGGGAGAATACTAATCAGGTATGTATACCTTAGGGGAAATGAATAAGCAGAAACAGTGCCAAGAATCCTAGTCCTTATATCTGATTAACCTTATATACATAATGCAGGAAGCTGGCATTCAATCTAACCTCCCCAACAGCTGATGTTAATGTCCCTGTGTGGGTTTATGTTGTTATTGTGGCAAGAGTGGTATGTTCATAGGTGAGATTTTTGAAAATAGTTAATTGGTTGGTTTAGGGCATGAAAGCCTTTGTGAATATCCTGTTCTTTAGGCTGTGCAGATACCTCATATTAAATATGTCAGCTGGTTTGATTTGGGCTGTTCTACAGCTATGGAGAAAATGGGGCTAAGTCCTGCCTCTGCTGAAGTTAATGGGAGCTGGGTATCTAGTTTCAGAGGAAATTAAATCAAGCCTATAAAGCTTTTTTTGGAGTCTCAAAAGCAAAGCAATTAAAGTTGCTGGAGATGTTTTCAAATTTAATGTTTTCAAAATAGCAATGATCTTGCAGCAAGAGCTGATGACTGCAATTCACACATTGGCCATTCCATAAAAAGGTCTGATGTTCCCTGGGTCAGGAGTAGGGCAGTATAATACAGAGATAGGAGGATTAGATTAAAGGAGAACACATCCATGGTTTTGTTCAGGTCAGCTGTTGGCACAAGCTGACATGTTTACATGCTGTAAACTGAAATGTCTAGGAATACTTAATTTTTTTTATCATCACACTATATTGTTGGTAATAACAAGGATTAGAAAAAAAAAACACATTTTCCCATCTCCATTAGGGCTGAAAATAGTTTCTATCAAGAGCAGCATCCTAGGACTTACTGTGCAGGCTTTGTTGAGAGTTCCTCTGATGCTGCCTTGGATGCTTCCATCTGTCTTCCACTAGAACCTAATATTCTTATTTTGAGATTTGCCTTCTAGTACTGATCCAGTCCTACTTGCTTTGGTTTGGGATTAGGGCTCTTAATTGTCCACTGACAAGGCAGAGAGAGGAAACCAAAGAAACAGACATGGCCTTGTAAGTGTAGGTAACCTTGTCAATCTTTTTTGTCCTTCTATGTTCCAGAGCAGCCTTCCCCTCAGCTTTTCCTTTTGGCTTCTCCAGTATTCAGTCTAGCCCTGGAAAAATGCATTATTTAGCCCTCTGCTAATGGGTTCTTCTTGAGAGTGGAGATGAGGGAAGAAACAGCCATGGGAAAAGCATACAGAAAGTCTAAATAGGTTTTTACCTTTTGTCTTGTGGCAAGTGGCTCACAGGGTATCCACATTGTGTACAAGGGTTTGCCAGCCTGCAGGTCCTTTCTTCCTTGTACAAGTACCGGGAGGATTTTCCTTACCTGTGGGTGTGGTGTTTTGCAGGGCAACTGCATGTCCTGTGACAGCCGGAATGATGCAAAGGATTATGCCCACATCCGCTCGGCTATGAAGATCCTCATGTTCTCAGATTCTGAGCACTGGGACATCAGCAAACTGCTGGCTGCAATCCTGCACCTAGGGAATGTAGAGTTCGAAGGTAAACTCAGCATTGTCTGCCTTTCCTCAGACTTGATAGTAAAGGCCTAAAGGTGCTGCCTGCTTCCATCTGTATGGATTAGGTTGTGCTGCTCTGCCCTGTATAAACAGATGAACAGGGTTGGAAGGGCAGGCAGATAAGCACCATGAAATTCTGATTTGTGACTCTACTGCCTAGTCTTTTGAAAAACATCATCTTACTATTATTTTGTCATGCCGTCAGGTTTCCATGGTTATAAATAGGCCCTTATCACACAAACTGAAACAACAGATAATATGCCATGTTAAATTTGCTGATTGTTGTGCTACGCAAGCCAGAGGACACAGGTAGGAGCTGAGTGACGTTTTCTGTGGAAATGATAGAAGTCATTCTCCTGGCTAAGTCTGGTGAACACTCACCTGTGTAAGGGCACTTCTGTTATGGCACAGGTATGGTATGAGACACCCACCAGCAGGATGCCAGAAGCTCTCACTTTTTAGCAAAGAACTCCTCCTCACTTTGTGATACAGAGGGCCCAATACAGTGATGCCAGCTTGATTCTTTGGAGAATGCTGGCTGCTAAAATGAGGGATTTCTCTCAATCCCTTTTGTTGTCTAAATTTCCCACAAGCCAGATACACAGAAAGAAACATTTTCAGAAACACATTTTCTTAAGTCAGATACCACTTTCCCAGATTCCCAATAGCTACTATTTAAAATGAATAACCTTGTCAGTTTTGTTGCTATTTTTAGCCTGATGTTCTGGATTTGTGAGGGCCCCATACATCCCAGGATCCTTGGGTGAAATCAGGACCCTCCTTAGTAAAATCATCAAACCCAGGAATTTCAAAAGAGAACTTACTGCCTTGCCACATTCCCAGAGCTACAGGGTTACAGAAATATGGCTGCAATAACAGCACAGACCCCACTGTAGCAGAAATGATTCACCCTGAGATTGACTGTTTCCTCATTGTAGCGGCCGTGTATGACAACTTGGACTGTTCTGATGTGATGGACTCACCACACTTTTCAATCGCAACCAAATTGCTTGAGGTAATGGACTCTCATCTTCTCCTACTAGTTCTCTCCTTCACCCTTCACCCTTCATCTCCCTGAGCACACTGACAAAGAATGTCCCTGTGGAGTATTTATGTATGGATACACATACAACAGGCATGTCCCCTTCTTCCTGCTGACACTCAAGTGATACTGTTGCAGATGACTCTCTGAGCTAGGAGATCTTTAACTGGGACATCAGGCCACCAGTGAATGCTGCTGGACAGCCAGTTTGTCATGGCCCTCTTGCTGAGACAGACATTGCTAGATCTCCTTTATCCACCTGGAACAACCAGGTTGCCATAACTGTTCTTCCAGGTGGACTCCAGTGAACTCCAGAACAGCCTCACAAACCTCTCCATCATTGTTCGAGGAGAAAGTGTGTCCAGGCCTCTGAACATAGTTCAAGCTGCAGATGGGAGGGATGCCTTTGTGAAGGTACTGGTGCATACATCTTCTCTGTTTAAAGATTGGGGATCCTTTCAGAGCTGTCTGTCTTACTGGTTGAGTAGCCTTATGCGGCAAACATTCACCTAGAGGGCTCTGGTCCCTCGTAGGTTTCAGGCACAGTTTGACAGTACTTTAGCAGCATGATAGCAAGCAGTAAGCTATATCTAAAGGCTGTAATGATGGGCTCTAATTCCTCTTTAATTTTTTCTTAGGGTATATATGGACGGATTTTCCTGTGGATCGTGAACAAGATCAACTCAGCCATTTTCAACCCAACTTCTCAGAAGCCTAAAGACAGTCGTCAGTCCATTGGGCTGTTGGACATTTTTGGGTTTGAAAACTTTAGCAACAACAGGTAGGAGGGTCTAGATTCATTTCCACTGGGAAGCAGAAAAGCAGCTGGTATAAAAAGAAAAAAATGAAAAAACAAACAGACACACACTTTTTCATTATCATCTTGATTCTTAGAAAAGCAGTGAAATTTTCATCACTGAATTTTCCCAATGATGATCACGCACAGGTTCCATTTTTCTACAGTCTTGGTGATGTTTCTGCCTCCTGCCCCAACCTTCATTTTGGTGCAGCCATTGCTGCTGTTGTATGGTACCATATCAATAGTACTCCACAAAACATCAGCACATATTCTGCAGTCTTTTCCAATCCATTTCAAGTGATGCATCTTGCTTGCTTACAACATGATAATATTCCTCACTGACTTTTGGAACATGGTCTAGGATATGTTCAGCCCATTGTCTATCTTTTGTGTTTTCTCCTATTATTTTATGCTGTTCCCGAAGGTTGCAATCCACATGGGTCCTCACTGTGGTGAGCACTCCACAGGCACACACAGTGCGCCACAGCAATTACCAGGTGCAGCATTCAGGAGTAAGAAGTGGTAGTGCCGGTGTAAGTAAAAACACATCAGACACTCATACAGTCAAGCTATTTTCACAGTTATATGTTCCCCTTTATTTCTAGAGTTTCTTGAAACACATACAAGATCTTTCCTTGCTTACTCAGCAACACTCAGTCATCAGTTGGCTCATTTCTGCTTACCTTTATCATAGCAGAAGATGCATCCCTTATATTGCTAAGATTGGCAACATGCAGTGGTGATGATCATTAACACTGTGGAATATAGCAGTAGTATATCTGGATATGTATTTAATACAGAGAATAAACAAATACCACAAAGCAGTGCAGCACTAGCCAATGATGATCATGGGTTCCCATCTTGTCCCACACCAGCTTTGAGCAGCTCTGCATTAACATCGCCAATGAGCACCTTCAGCAGTTCTTCGTGCACCATGTCTTCAAGCTGGAGCAAGAGGAATACCTTGCGGAGCACATTGCCTGGAATAACATTGACTTCACTGATAACCGCCAGGCTCTGGAAGTCATCGCGCTCAAGCCTATGAATATCATCTCCCTCATTGATGAAGAGAGCAAGTTCCCAAAGGTAAATTTCTGGTTTCACTTGTAATGCCTGGCTTTGCACAGAGCTTACAGATAACGCTTGGTTCTACACAGAGAAAAGTGCAAAAGTGGGTTTTGGATACATTACGAGAGGCAATGTCTTCTCCCCATAGATGTTTCTATTAAATTAGCTTACTATACAAATGCTTCATTCTCTGCTGGAATGTGCTCTTCCTGGTACCTTGCTGTTGAAGCTCTTACAGCTGTTCCAGACAGAGAAGGAAGGAGTCTGGATCATTTTATAAGGGCTTCTTAGGAAATCTTTGAATTTGTATATTGTTTGAGTATTGTTCTGCTGTTGGTCTGGGCTGCAGCCTGCTCTTTATTCTCCTGGATGACAGACCTAGTTGAGCAATGTCACCATTGTGAGGAACTGTAGGGGAACTACAGGCTTGTCAGTCTGACCTTGGTGCTGGGGAAGGTTATGGAGCAGATCACCTTGAGTGCCATCATGTGGCATGTACAGGACAACCAGGTGATCAGGCCCAGTCAGCATGGGTTTATGAAGGTTTTCTGTTTAATATCTTTGTCAATGATCTGGACAAGGGGATCAAGTGCACCCTTAGTAAGTTTGCAGGGGACATCAAGTTGGGCAGGAGCATTGATTTTCTTGAGGGTAGGCAGGCTCTACAGAGGGATCTGGACAGGCTGGATCGATGGGCTGAGGCCAGCTGTATGAGGGTCAACGAGGCTCAGTGCCAGGTCCTGCACTTGGGTCACAACAACCCCACACAGCACTCCAGGTTTGGGGAAGAGTGGCTGGAAAGCTGCCTGGCAGAAAAGGACCTGGGGGTGTTGGTCAACAGCCAGCTGAGTATGAACCAGCAGTGTGCCCAGGTGGCCAAGAAAGGCCAATGGCATCCTGGCTTGTATCAGAAATAGCATGGCCAGCAGAGGCAGGGAAGTGATCATCCCCCTGTACTTGGCATTGGTGAGGCTGCACCTCAAATACTGTGTTCACTTTTGGGCCCCTCACTACAGGAAAGACATTGAGGTGCTGGACCGTGTCCAGAGAAGGGCAACAGAGCTGGTGAAGGGTCTAGAGCACAGGTCTTATGAGCAGCGGCTGAGGCAACTGGGGTTGTTTAGTCTGGAGAAAAGGAGGCTGAGGGGAGACCTTATCGCTCCCTACAACTGCCTGAAAGGAGGTTGTAGTGAAGTGGGTGTCAGTCTCTTCTCCCAAGTAACAAGCGACAGGACAAGAGGAAATGGCCTCAAGTTGGGCCAGGGGAGGTTTAGATTGGATATTAGGAAAAAATTCTTCACCAGAAGGGTTGTCAAGCATTGAACAGGCTGCCACGGGAAGTGGTGGAGTCACCATCCCTGGAGGTATTTAAGAGACGTGTAGATGTGGTGCTTAGGGACATGGTTTAGTGGTGGACTTGGCAGTGCTAGGTTAAAGGTTGGACTCGAAGATCTTAAAAGTCTTTTCTAACCTAAACTATTCTATGATTCTATGAAATGTTATTCTGTGAAGGCCAGGCGTCTCAAACAGGAGAGCAGAGATGAAAGTAGCATCTGATCTCAGACATCCCTGCAGAGCATTTTCATAGTCTCCAGAGCATGGTGAGGCTAAGCAGGACTGATGGTCCAGGAATCAGATGGTTAACGTGGCCTTGTCCAGAAAAGCAAGCCCCTGCCTCAGCTCATTTGTAGTCCTCAAGTAACAAGAGGATCATGTACAGGCAGACAGCTTTCCCCTTTCTTCCCTAAGAAGAGGGTGGTCCTGCAGTCAGGAGAAGAAAGCATCTCTTCTATGGTTACCAGAGCACATGAGTTCTCAGATAGCACAGCACTCACTATCCCCTAGGATGGGCCAGTGAGCAGAGCTAGCCTCACGTGCACCACAAGGGGATGAGATTGTGATGGCATCCCTTGAAGAGAAGCACCCAGATGACTGCCTTGCCTGTGGAAGTCATGATCTGGGCATGCTGACTGTTATCTGCTCAGGGCTGACTTCTTCCAGGGATCTCTGAGTCTTGCACCAGTTGGGGAGTGAAAGAATAACTGTGCCTGCCTGGGAGAAGGAGCATGCACCCCTTAGAGCATGACTAGTTAGGATGGCATAGGAAGGGGGGTGAGGGGTTGAGGGTGGGGTCTGCTTGTGAGGTCCAAACATTTGGGAAATTCTCAGTGCACCTGGTGATGTTAGTAATATTATGGGGGCTTGTGTACAGCCCTAAAATACCAGGCCTTATGCTCTTGTGGTGTATTCTGTCCTGATGCTTGAGGGATAAACACTTGTGCAACTACATTCCTCCAGATCTACTACATAAATAAGAGGCAGAATTTGAGATTTTGTTATCTTTGAGCACCACTTCTATTTGTTTGCTGAGCATAGGCCAGTGCTGGGGGAATCTGCTTAACTGTCCTTTTTTGCCCATATTTGTTTCTAGGGCACAGATGCCACCATGCTCGTCAAAATCAATTCCCTCCATGGCAAAAGTAAAGTCTACATCCCACCTAAGAGCGTCCATGACACCAAGTTTGGCATCAACCACTTTGCTGGGGTTGTCTTCTATGAATCAAAAGGTGAGCCTATCTCTGCTGGATATGGAGGGTGAAAAGAAGGGCATGACGTGCCCTGGATGTGTGGCACTCCAGGGTTGTGTTAATCTGAAGTCAGATCAGGTCAGGAGGATTACTCTAAACTAATCTACAAGTTACTGTAAATGAAGTGGATTTTAGCTAGGCGGAGTAGCACTAGAGCCAGCAGGCTGCAGAGGTGACAATCTGATTTTGTTTCTATCCTATAGATTTCCTGGAGAAAAATCGGGACACACTGAGTGCTAATGTAATGCAAGCGGTTCATTCCTCCAAAAACAAATTCCTGAGAGAGATTTTCCAGGTAGAAACGACCCCATCTAGTCTGGGACGTGGGACCATCCGACATCTTGGAGCTGACCAAGCCTACAAGGTTGGCTTACTGGCACTGAGTTGCAGAAACAACTCATTTATCCTCTCCCTCCATAAGGCTCTGGCTGTTCTTGAGCTCCTCTTTCTTTTGCACTGTCTCTGCAAATCTCTATCCCTTTCATTCAACTCATTTCTGCAAAGGAGTCTGCAGGAAAAGTTGGGTCTGACATTCATGCTATAAACAAGTGTAATGTCAGCCCTGTCTCCCAGGACTGCATCCCTGGACACCTGTGTAGCCATGCCTGCAGGCTATCACAGAAGCATGAGTTGTGCTACCTCCCCACATGCTGTCATCAACTGGGTGGGTTTGCTCTTCCTGGGCATTCATACTGCATCCATGTTGCCAGGATGGGTGTAAATTAGTAGGAGAAAACTGTAGTTCAAAAGGTTCCTTGGAACAGAACAACACACAAAACAAAGACCCCTCTGCAAAGCCAGTACTTGTCCAGAAGCCAGCAGCTAAACTGCTGCCATACTGCACATGTAGCCAGTCTGCTGGGACCGTAACACCAAGGGGTCTGACTGGGCAACTGGCAGGTGGATCCTGGCCTTTTCATTCTTGCAGAGGGCTGACAGGTTAGCACAAAAGTGCAAGTAGGTGTGCTGCCACAGAAAGATACTGTCTCCTGCTCCCAGTGACACCTGTAGACACAGTCTTATTGCCCTACGTATTGCTGCAACTTTGTGACAAAGTTCATGATGGCTAATTATCACAGAATCATCTGTGCCTAGGGGTGTAGGGAGCCTTGTCCTCTGCCTAGTGAAAATGAGGTTGTAAAGTGCAGTGGACTAGAAGCAGTTCAGAGTTCAAGTTCTCTGCCCTGCTGCAATTTTCACATTCCTTGATTTCTGAGCATTTAACTATGCAGTGTCATCATTCTGTGAGGGTACTTTTGCTTTTAATGTTTGTATCTTTGAGTTTTCCTGTCAGGGTACTGAACAAACAGTCAGCTTGCTATCCTACCTGTTATCTCTCTGTTCTCCTGGCATTGTTTTCTGATGCTGTCCTTTCTTCCTCAGTCTTTATCCCAATGTGGCTTTCTGCTGTCCAGAACATCTGGCCATGCACAGGTAAACATCCTGGGGGAGAAGAATATCAGGAGTGGTACAAGCAGCAGCAGACAACTGGCTTAGCATCTCTTAAATGCTATGAATACCTCATACTAAGTATCAGATCTATCTACATTGCTCTAATGCTCTAATGGTTTTTGCCTCTATATAAAGGTTGTGTTATTGAAAAAAACTCTCCTTACATTTAGAAAGTACAGCAGCATGTCAAGAAAGGAGATACTAAATGTGGGCTACTGCCCATTTCAAAATGCACAGAAGTTAGCTGAAATACCCCTATTAATTTCAAATGCATTGGGCCACCGTTGGGAAGCCTAAGAAGTAGGCTACAGAAAAGAATAGTGAATGAAGTGCCAGAAAAACCTTTGCTGTCCTGAGGTCTCAGAATTGCTCTCCTGACACGCCAGGGGAGAAAA
Source organism: Astur gentilis (assembly GCF_929443795.1). Classification (NCBI taxonomy): domain Eukaryota; kingdom Metazoa; phylum Chordata; class Aves; order Accipitriformes; family Accipitridae; genus Astur; species Astur gentilis. The sequence goes on from NC_064885.1 coordinate 17,240,396, forward strand.
GTCACCATGACTTCAACAACAAATTCAACTTTAACAATGTTATATATGTGCGATCATCAGGGCACGGGCTTCAGACTTGTGTGGCCATCCCACTGATTTACTGATACAGCAGAAATGCCTCTAAGATCTGCGAGTGCAAATTGCTTTTAACTTTTTTACAGCTTAAACATGTATATACTGTTATCATATCTACTTCAAACAGATGCTCGCTAGCCCCAAAATGCATGAGAGCTGCTATGAGACATTCCCAGGAACTGTTTTCCAAAGGCATGAGTGTTTGGTCGCTGGAGGGCAGCATTGCCCTGTAGTTAAAGCAGAAGGTGGCTACTTGAGTGTTAAAAAGGGCACTTTAAACGTAAGAACCAGCGGAAGGAGGTACCGTAAAGACCATGGAGGTGAGGGGAGGACTTTAAATTATTTACTTGGAAAAAACCCACCCAAAATCCCACAACCCACCAAAACTCCCAAAACAAACAAACTAGCTGTATTGTGCTGCAATGATTAGCTCCATGTCTGTATGTGAAAGGCCAGTGGAGTCCTTTTTTTACTTGGAATCTGCACTGTTGTCACCTTAATTTAATGTGCCCTTAAAACCTACCAGGAGGTAGAAGCTTAGGCCTATTGTGATGATCTGTGTGAAAAAGACATAGGTGGAACTCTGCTTTCAGAGAAGCTGGGGAGATCAGGAGCTAACTGCAGCCAAGTGCAATACCTCTGGGGTTACTCTATTGCAACTGGGAGCAAAATTCAGCCCAGGAGTGGTGAGACACAAAGTACTTTATATGCAGCCATAAATGGAGTAGCTCTTACCTTATCTTCCAGTAAAATTTGCCTTTTCACTGCTTACTGTAGTATTAATGAGAAAGACAATCCGTCATTCTAATCACTATGGAATGAGCTGTTCTGGATCTTTAGCATTCCCAGTTAGCTATGAGATGGCAGCAAAATATCTGGCTGGATGTTATTATTGCTTTAGGATTGGCTATTTTTCACCAAGCTTTCAGGTACACATCCATGAATAATAGCTTGGCACCCAGGCCCTACGCTAAATGCAGCCTTGGCTGGAAGAGCCAGACCTATGCGGGATCATGTGGGTGGAATTGCTTCTACCACAGCCACCCCCACTGCTGAAACTTCATATCCAAGTAGGGCAAGTAGCTCAGTGGGGTTTCTTTGCAAGAATAAACCCAAATTAATAAGATACAGGTGGCTGATTTATCTCCCATGTAAGTAAATAATTTTTTTCCTGGCAGTTGTGTGATAGTGTTACATTGTACAAAAATACAAAGATGTATTAATTGGCCCTCTGACAGTGAATGATGTAGCAGTCAGCATGTGCTTACCCTTCCCAGGGCTTGGATACCACCAAACGGCTCTCTACTCTGGGAGGACAGTTCAAGCAATCCCTGGAAAAACTAATGAAAATCCTTGAGCAGTGCCAGCCATACTTCATCCGCTGCATCAAGCCAAATGACTACAAGAAACCGCTGGTAATGTCTTAACAATATGAGGTCTTACCTTCAGTAAACTTTTTAATGAGAAAAAGCTGTCAGTTGCTATGTAGAATTTTATATCTGTACTTCAGGCAAGAAGAGCTGGAGTACAGGCTATTATTGTAATAAAAAGATAGGTAGGATAGAGCATTGTTAATTTACAAAAACATCTCTTAAAAGCATCATGGAGTAATAGATGGCAAAAAAGCACAGAGGTGTATTCCTGAGAGGAGTTGTAAAAGCCTTTCCTGTAAAGATAAAGACAAAACTGGAGAGTTTCTAGCCCCTCAACAAGGGAACAAATGAAAAACATTAGGATCCAACAATGATCATACTAATGAAATAGTGAGAGAGAGAGTAGGAGAGCTGTTGGTGTTTGAGAGAGGGGTGATGTGGCTTGATTTGACACTACAGGAGAAGAGGAGTGAGTTTGTCATTAAGACGCTTGGCTGGAACTTGGGAGATCATGACCCAGTTCTACACTAAAACCTTGTATGGTGTTGGTCAAGTGAATTAATAATTTTTTTAAAGTACTGCATGTGACTTAGTGAGCCTAATTTTAATCTGCATTACAAGAAACTAGCAGCATGTTTGCTGTGCTTTGCATAGGTATGCCCAAAGGGCCTAAGTGGCTACTGCAGTTGTTCACACCTGCCAAATGATATGAACAATTTATTATTAATCTGAAATTGCAGTTCTAGAATTGAAAGTGTTGCTAAAGCCAGACTGAAGTTAATGGACTGTTTCCACTGCTGATAAACACAAATTTGAAGATCCTTTGGGGTGACTTGTTTATGCCTGTAATTAATTAATCCAGTGCACTAAAGAAATAAGAAGTGCAATTTAAAAAAGCATAGTAGGCCATTTTGCAGGCACTCTGAGGTTGGAGGTTAATAGATATGTTCTGAGGAGTGCTGCATGTGTACCTTCTTTCAGTGCTAAGTCTCCTCCTTGTCTGCTTGTCCTTTCAGTTGTTTGATCGGGAGCTGTGTATCAAACAGCTGCGATATTCAGGGATGATGGAGACCATTCAGATCAGGAAAGCTGGTTACCCAATTCGCTACAGCTTTGAGGAGTTCTTTGAGAGATACAGAGTTCTCTTGCCGTGGTCTCTTCAAGAACAGGTTTGTACGCAAAAACTTGGTTTAAGGCTAATCTAACTTTTCCTTCTGGGGCTTTAGTCTTTCCCACAGTAGAAAGTTCTTGGATTATTGCTGGCATAGCTGAGAGAGCTGTCATCACAGGAACTGTCATCACAGTAACTGTAGCTGAATACTTAAGTACTCACTTCGACCTCAGCTGAAATGGTAGAGGTGCTTTTAGGTCCAGCTATCCTTGACCTGCTCCACAGACATCCCAGGCAGGGTGACATCTCCACTGCCCTCAGATGTTTCTTTTCCATAATCACACACTTCTGAGGTCTCTAACATCCTCCTCACACTTGAACTCTGGAACGTTTGGCCATGCAGTCCTGTTCCTCCTTTTCTTGACCATTTGAGCGGAACCACTTTCATTCATTATACCGTCAGCCCAGAGGTCTGTAAGACCTCATCTGTTTCTGTTCTTTGCCCTTTGAAATGCAGGGCAATAGATCCTTACATAGTACAGCTGCTGTTTCACAACCAAGCCCTAACATGATGATGCTTTTGCACATCAGCTGAAGAATGATGCTCGACAGAGCTGTATCTGGATCTCCGAAGCAGTGCTTGGCAAGGATGAAAGCTGGCAAGCTGGAAAGACCAAGATTTTCCTTAAAGTAAGTAAAAAGGACAGTTTATTGTTTCTTCTCCTGAAAAAACGGGTGCTTCACAGTATAGCTTGATCTGCTTGTACAAGAGTGGTGACCTAGAAGGACTGGGTTCTCTTACAAACTCTCTCTTGAATCTGAGGCTGGATCTTTGTTCCTGAAGGCCAAGTAATTTAATGGACACAGCTTGGTGTGGGAGATGCTGATCCTGTTCCTGTGCTCCAGTGTTGCAGTTGAAACAGCACAGTGCAGTGTATTAGTCTCTGCTCAAGCCTTGAGCATAGAAAAGAACTGGATACCAGCACACCATTGCAGGGGACCTCCTTGCCTGTAGCATACCCCTAGGTAAAAACAGTCTTACTGCAGGCAGATTCTCTGTTTGTTTATGGCTATTGCCAGACATGGTGTGGTCAGGTGGTGTGCTCTCTTCCTACTGCAGTTCCATAAATGCATTTTAATCACAGCTTGCATAACATCATGCTGATTTTGGGCCTTTTTCAGACCATGTGTCCAGTTTTCAGAAGTCGTGGGGGTGTCTGCTCAGCTGGCATATCCATACTTTCTTTTAATAGGATCATCATGATACAGTATTGGAGCTGCAACGCCAAAATATACTCACAGATAAGGTTCTTCTTATCCAGAAGGTGATGAGAGGATTGAAAGACAGGTGAGTGATCTTACAGAAGGGAATTTGCTTTCATTTGAAGCAGTAATCTTTGTGGTGCAGTTTAACACATTCTGTAAAGCATTTTTGAGTATGAAATGTATCAGTCCATATCTTCCACTAGCCCTAAATTCAGTGCTTCTCATGTAACTGTGCACAGTGCATCTATGCAGATTTTGCACAAAGATTTGTTCTGGCTCAGTTTCTTTATTTTCATTATGCTTTTCAAAATGCAGGGCTGTGGCACATGCAGCTTGTATGAAGAGGAAGGGCTGGAAGGAGGATTTGCACTTAGTATTTCTAGTAAACAGTAGGCATCTGGAGCTCAGGAAATCCCCATGGAATCTGTGTCCTTCCCAGAGCTACAAGAACTCTTATTTAGGATGCTTCTTTGATACAAGACATAGAAAAGAATCAGATAGAAACCAACTAGTCCTTCTCTTTGGCAAAGATGCACAATTCTTGCCCTGTGTCTGGTTTAGTTTGAAGTATCTTTGGAAGTGAACTTTAGTCACTGTTAAGTAAATGTTTGTCCTCATTAAATGCTTTACATCGTGATTTGTACTTATTAATCTTGTATCCCCCAACCAGAACCATGGCAGAGGACTGAATCTTGGTTTGGTTTAGATATATTCCTGACAGTAGAGAAGCAAGGACTAAAAACATATGCCCCCAAACTTCCCCCTGTTTGTCAAACTCTGCCTGCTATCTAGCAGAGTATCACCTCCCTCTAAAAGCCTCACCTCACTTTTATTTTTAAACCATCAGAGCTATGTGCCACTTCTGACAGCCACAGTGTGACAGCTTTTACCGTGGGAAGTTCATCTTGCTCAGATGGGCTCCTAGTCCTGGCAGTGAGGACAGTGGGGAGTAAGTTGTCATCGGATGGGGGAGTTATCCAGGCTTGATGCGAGGTCTTTTTCAGTTCTTACAGAGCTCTCCTACCACAGCAATGAATTTGGTCTGCGGTTGCAATGAGTATTTTTTCAGCATTAAGGGCAAAGTCAGCTCAGATGTATCAAGGTGGATTAGTAATACTTCTATCTCATCCTTTCTACTAGCAAATGAATAGCAAAGCAAATAGGAAAACACTTTGTGAGCTCAACTGATTCATGGTGCTGCTTCACTTGCAGAATGAGCTGAGCCTAGGTGAAATCTCCTAAGGCCTTCATTTACAGAGAAGGTCAGGCAAAACAGCCTATTCTGCCATTTCCATCAGCATGGAGAACATGTAAGCAGACAAAATGTTTGAGTGAGGATAATTTTGAAGCATGTTGTACAAAAGTAACCGATCATACTGACCTTTCTGCTGCAACATAATACTTTTCTTGGGCTACTCAGAAGCAGGAAGAACAACCCTTGCTGACCTTCAAACTTGCCCTGGCAAAACGTCCACTAATCATGGAGCCATTTAGGTTGGAAAGGCCTTTAAGATCACTGAGTCCAACCATAAACCTAACACTGCCAAGTCCACCACTGAACCGTGTAATTGAGCTAGTTCGTTTAACAACAGCTTTCCTGCCTCCAGTGTTCCTAGACAGCAGACAAGTCTGAGATCAGACTATAGACATCCCATAAAAGGAAAAAAAAATGCCACCTTACTCTTTACTATTAGCATAAGAAGAAGCAGAAATAACCTAATGTTACCTCACTTGTCTGTCTGCTTAGAAAGCGGTTTCTGAAACAGAGGAAGTCTGCTGTAGCCATTCAGTCAGCCTGGCGAGGCTACTGCTGCCGGAAGGATTTCCGAATGGTAAGATGCAGGTGTATATACAAATATATATATATTTATGTATATATATACTTTTTGTGTATGTGTTTATATACTATGTCCTGCCGGACCGAGTGGAGTATTAGGAATGAAGATATTCACAACTGAAAGGAGGAGGGGCAAGATGGCAGGATGTAAAGAAGAGTGTAAAGTCCAAGGAGGGCTCTGGGACCTCTCAGGGCTTGCTGAATCTGTGATGTTTCTACTTTCTGGTGAAATAATAACCCAACTAACCTCTGGCAGGCCTGGCTCCGGTGACCTGACATATGAGTGATCCCACACTTATAGTCAGGAGTCCAAGGCTAGCATTTGTGCATCACCACCATGCTGTGAGCAAAGTGTCTTCCACAACTGTTATAGGAAAACTGGTAATCTGTAAAAAATTATCAGAAAAAACATTATATCAATCTCACATTAGTAAAAAGACTGGCTGATCTTCTATAGATGGTGGGTTTTCTGGGTAAGGACAGCTACACTGTATCGGGAGCACTCACATATTGTGTATTCGTGTGGCAAGGATTATTATTAATATATCCCATACGTCCCATTCATGAGGGGCAGGAAGGGAAACTGCCAGTTTCGGCCAGAAACATTTTCTATTCTGCATCAGTGATGCAATTCCTGTCTGAAGAGCCAGGCTGTTGTCCCGCACTCTGCCCAATCCTCCTCTGCTGCTTGTCTTGGGATTGTCACGCCCATCTCTCCAAGCACATGCTTTTTTTTATCATTCACTTGGCTTCATTTCTGCTTTCTTCCTTCCCTTGTCATAATCCCAGGCTACCATTGTCACTTTCTGGAGCCACTCCCTAGAACAGGTCCCCAAAAGAACTCTATATAATCTAGTTTTAAAAGCCTATTACTAGCAGAAAATAAAGCATGAAGGTCAGTATCACATTAGCCCCTTCCAGTGTCTTTATCCAGTTACCAAATTTTTTTTCCTCTACTCATCCCAACTTACTCCCAGTCTCAATGGTTTTGAACCATAACCACTTCTTTTTTCTCCACCTCCTACAGGTAATGCTGGGTTTTGGGCGCCTGCAGGCCCTCTACCGGAGCCGGCAGCTTGCTAAACAATATGAAGCAACCAGGGCTCATATCATTAGGCTTCAAGCCATGTGCCGCGGTTATCTAATGCGTCAAAAGATAGCAGAGCAGAAGAAAGCTGTACGCATTATACAGGCATATGCAAGGGGCATGTTTGCTCGCCGAATCTACCAGAGGATGAAGAGGGAGGTATGGTCACAGATATCTTGTGAAGGTGATGTTTCTATGAAGTTCTGATTTAATGACCAGCAAGTGTTGCCATAGCATAGCACTGGATGTGGATATTTAGTTTGGGATATTTTATTCTGAGCTCGTCATGCATGAAAGCAGAGTTTTAAGCTGACCGATTTTGTTTATGTTTGTTTTCTGTGTTCATTATCATGGATCAAAACTTCACTGACAGAGCTGAAATGTTTTTGACAAAAGGGAGGAGAAAAGATAAGATGCACCTGCATATCAGTCACTCCTGCAAGGGAAGATCCATTTCTCCAGCAAGGCCTGATAATGTCACTTAGAGATCCATTCAAAAGGGAATCCTAATGCAGTGTGTCTTGGTATGCGCTGCCAGAGAAAATCCTGTACTTACTGCCTTGGTGGTCCATAGCACATGGGAGGCCTTTCTGTGACTTCCTTTCTGTATTAATGCTGTACAAACAGGACAAAGCCAGTGTGCAGATTTCTGCCTGTGGCCTGTTCCCTAAAAGGCCAAATTGAGAACTGAGTCCTTGTTGGGATAAAGTCCTGGTGTGGACATGTTGTTAATAACAGAACAGAGCCATCTCAGCAGTTGTGGAAACAGTCACAGAATGGTCCTGTTGTCCACAAAACAAGTGCAAACTGGAATCCAGGAATATCTGCTTAGAAGAAGAGAAACATCTCATCCAAGTCCTTGGACCAGTGAAAACAAGGGAAGAAGCTATCAGATTAGAAAAGGTAGATATGTTGGCGGAGGAACACTGAATGCTATGTTCCTTGGCTGACAAGAGACCTTGACCAGCTCACATCTGCAGACTTGCTCAAAGATCTCAGCACTGCTATATTTTAATAAAAAGCAGACATAGTTGTAAACCAATTTGTAATGATGCTTTAGAAATGGCACAAGGCAAACACATGCACATTTCTGTTTGCAGTATGAGCTGGCACTTTAGCCAAACATGCACAATGCTATTACAGCTCCCTGACACAAAACATTTTTAAATAATATGGGGTTTTCTACTGTTAGGAATTCTGTGGTTTTCCTGTATTGTCTCTTGTTGATAAAGTTCTTGAAAAATGGCACATCATTACCAATAGGCCAACAGTCTATAAGGACAGCTGTAAGAGAAGGCCTTTTGCTGCTGTGCTAGGTCTTTGTGACTGCTTAGCACAAGCAACAGTTGACTTCACATTCCAACACTGCACTAGTCATAGGGACCTCACTGTTATAACACCTTTGTAATAGTGTTTCATCCTAGCACTCATTCATTCTAGCAGAGTGATGTTCCAGTCATGCCTAACTAGCTTCTATGTTTAAAGGAACACCTGACTGCTCTGGAGAGAGAGGAGCCAGAAGCAAGTCACAGGAGGAATGCTCTTGCCAATAAACCAACAAATCATGATGTTATCAGTGACCAAGAAATGGTGGACAAAATTTTTGGGTTTTTACCTTCTATGATCGGAGGCCAAGAAGGACAGGCTCCTCTGGGTTTTGAGGTACAGAGCTGCAGATTGATAATGGATCATGTTCATCCTTTGTCTAAGTCCATTGACTGTTGGAATTCCATCAGTGGTCAATTCTGTTTAATGAACTTCTATACAGTGAAAGAATCACCCAAATTAATCATGCAGACAGTCTCTTCGGGATCTACTTTCAGAGATCAGTTCCCAAAAGTTTTTGGTCACGTGCAGTTTGGGGACTATGTGTCTTTAAAAGCTACTGCACATTTGTTTCTTTAGCCCAGCAACCCCTCCCTAAATAGTGCCATTCTCTGCATTTTGGCACCAACCACATGTTCTGCTGACAGTGCTCTCAGTGATTTTTCTGGCTGAAACAAGCTGGAAGTTTATGACCCAAGTTATCCCATATTCTTAAAAGCAAAATTTGAGATATACTAGTCCTGACAGCTGTGGAGGATGGAATCAGGTAGGGAGGGGTAGGCAGAGTAGAATGGTCTGGGTTAGTGCAGGATGTGAGCAATGAGTTAACACCTGGATTTTCCATCAGCAATGTTCTTGCTGAAGACCAAAACAGGAAAGGACAAGCTCTGCATCCCAGTGATCTGTTGGTAGCAGCTGAAAATGGCTTTGGGGTTAGCTGGGTAGCCAAATTCTGGGGGACCTATGTCTGAGAAAAAAAAAAAAAAAAAAAAAAAAAAGAAAGTAAATTAAGAGTATCAGAGTATAGGGAAAGAAAATATGCTTCTTCATCATGTTTTGCACAGGACTTGGAAACGAAATGTAACAAGCTGGACGAGGTTGACCTGGACATGGTTCCCATGAGTGTGGAACTAGAAGAAGAAGCAGATGGCTTGGAAGAGTACACCTTCCCAAAGTTTGCAGCTACTTATTTCCAGGGGTCTTCTACACATACACATATCCGAAGACAGCTGCGGCACCCACTACTCTACCATGATGACAAGGACAATGTCCTGGTAGCTTGCTCCTTTTTGTTGTTGAACCTGCTCTCTCCACAGCCCTGGCTTCTACAGCTCCCCTCATCCTTGGGTCCCCCTGCCTCTGGCACAGCACTGGGAACCACAGATTTTAGAGCCAAGCATATAGTCCTAAGCACTTGTGTGAAAGTAGTAGTTCCCATCAGCATTTTTTGGCACTTTGCAGGCAGGCACTTCAAACAGGTACCTGCCTGACACAAGGTCTCTGGTCACCTTTAGTCTGCCTAAAGAGGGAACTCTGAAGTTTTGACTTCTCCAGATACTCTTTGGGGGCAAAAATGGAGTGAAGAGAAGAAGCATCAGAGCTCACCCATCTCTCTCCTCTTGTTAGGGTTGCTGGTCTGTAAGTTAGGACAGAAGGGGGAGGCCCAGAGGCTTCCAATTTTCCTGTTGAACCATGGGGGGACTGAGGAGGGGAGTTCTTCTTGATGCTAGGCAGCCTTGCAGAATGGAGGATCCCATACTGCAAAAACTTTGGTATTACTTGGCTTTCCAGTTCTGGGCATGCGGGCTCCTGGAAGAGTTCACTCCACTGCTTATCTCTGCAGGTGGGTAAATGCAGAGTGCAGTTCAGCCAAGGTTTCTCCACCTCACTCCAGCTACATCACACCTGCAAGGTGCCAGTAAAGGGAATGGTGAGGGCTCAGCAATCACAGAGCAAATTTGACATTCCCACTACAGCTGCACCCTTCTCCTTTAGCATGAAAGTGTGAATGTTGCTTTCATGTTGTTTGACGTGAAAGTAAACTCCTGGTGTAAATGGTGGGAAGAGATGGGAATTTTAACAACTTGGGCTGGGTAAAGGAAGAAAATGCTCTTATCTAAACAGGCAGAAATGGTATGAGGTCATTGGTTCTCTTGGCAGTGTCTGACTGTGCTTTCTGCCACTACAGGCTTCTCTAGTTGTGTGGGTTATCATCCTGAGGTTCATGGGGGACCTGCCAGAGCCAGCAATGTTTGCCAAGAATGCCACCACCAAGAGCATCTCCGTGATGACACAGATATATGACACACTTGGCAGGAAAAACCAGGTCCAGTTCAGGAATGACAGCCCAAATATGGTGAGAGGAGCAGGCTATGTTTGTATTTTCATTTGCTTTGCTTGGTTTCTGTGCTGTTCTACCAAGAGTGAGAATCATTTCATGCTACTGTACTTGAAATGCCAGAAGTGCAAAAGTGCCCCTGTCAGTCCTGGAAGGACACTGCAGCTCCTTCTGGCAGGAGGGAGCAAACAAAAACATCTCCATTTGAGCATCTTTCCTTCCTTAATGAATCATTCTTGCTGTGCATTAAACTAATTTCCTATAATGGTACTGTATGTTGTAGAGAGACAGCAGGAAGGATAACAAAATTTCGAAGGGGATCTCTTCCCTGAAGCTGAAACGGTCATCCAAGTTGACAGGGAAGGTAAGAGGTGGAAATAAATTGCTTCCCATAAGTCTTCTTGCCTGGAACCCTGTCGTCACCTTCTGACAGATGTTATGTGACAGCAACCTCCCAGATGGGAACTTGTTCCCCTGCCAAGCCAGTGCAGCCCTGTATATGGGATACCTGGTGCACTGTTCTTCTTTTGAAACTATCCCCATGTGCACTGCTGTCATTCATTCTCTGGCAGATTAACTCCATCCCTCCCTGCTGGAGAGTGACCCCTGCACAGAGGCAACAATTTATTATTGAGAATTTCTGGTATGACAGAACAGTTTGCCCAAAGCCCTGAGCAGACTGAGAACCACCATGTGCTTAGGGCTGTACAGGACGGTACAAGAAAGTTCTCCTAGCCAGTAATAGCACCATAACACTGCATTTTATGAGGTAGCTTGAGAATGAAGGGGAGAAATATGGCCTGTTCCTAACTGCTCCTGCCAGAAATATTGGGAAGGAATGTCTCTCATTTCTGGGAGAGCTGCCTAGTAAGAGGGAAGGTTTCTAGAGCACTCTGGGGTTCTTCTTGGTTTCTTTCAGGTGACCCACCAGCTGAGAAGTGGAGAAGAGGCTTTCCAAGAGGACAGCTCGATCTCTGAGAGACCTATGTCCAACCTGGAAAAACTGCACTTCATTATTGGCAATGCAATTCTGCGTCCTGCCATCAGGTAGGAAATTTGTACCTCCTTTCTAGGACCAGGCACGGATTTAATCAAGGAAATCCAGCATCCCCTTTCCACAGTTCCAGGGCATTTTCCAAATCCTGGAAGTGTCTCACATTTACCTATGGGGATTTCTGACTGAAAGCCCAAGCTAGTCACATAGGAATGAGACTGTAGGCCACACAACTCTTTGGAGAATGCTTGACCTTTATCAGAGGGGACAGAGAATGACTCCCTTACTGCCTTTTCTGGTATCTTCATGTTGTGGTTTAGGTCAGCTGCCTCCATGTATGGCTTTCTGAATACCCCACAGATACGCAGTGGGGCAGAGCTCAGGGCTGTAACACAGTAACACTTGAAGGTGGAACACAGCCCTAGTATGAGGGAGAAGAAACACTCAGAAGAATAAGAAATATGGAGTTAATGTACACTAGGTGTATGAGAGGTGTGCATAACCTCAGTTTCCCAACAGCCTGTTGTTGAGCCCTCAGGCAATGTCCCCAAGTCAGAGACAGTTTAAGGTCTGGTTTGCTGACTGTATCAGCCACTAGAAGAAATCCTGCTCACAAGCGGTGTGAGGGTGGACCTTAGGCGAAGTATGGTGTGAGGATAAGAGGTGGTTCTGACCTGACCCTGTGAATTCCCTCCTCCATTTTAGCCCATTTTAGCTTATGCAACACTTCTCTGTAACAAAGCCCATAGGCACAGGCCCTGCCTTGACCTCAGTCATGGGCCACATTCCTCTCTACATAGGTGCTTTGTTTTAGTCAAGATGCTCCCCGAAGCAGATCCTCAGCTGGCAAAAATTGCCTTCAATCAGTGTATCGTAACAGCCACAGGCTAAGTATCTACTCCCTCAGTCTGTATTTCATCGTATGTCCTATCCGGGAACAAAAACCTCACCTACTTTGTGTCCTCCCACATCAGACTTGCCAAATGTGTGTTCCAAGAGTCCAGAAAATTTAAGATTATTTTTAAATTGCAGTTTTGTTTGTATACAGAATTTTGCATCTGTTTCCCGTATGTCCTCACTGCAAGCAACTTGCATTTTCAGAAGCTCATTCTGAAGCACCCTTTCCTCCATTCCTGTCCAAGGACTCACTCCAAGTTTACTAAAAATATAAAATTAAGCAGGGTGTCCTCCTGTCTTTATCCCCAAATCCACATATAAGCAGACAGACAAGAGCCATGAGATACAAACCACATACTGTAGAGGGCTTAGACCAAGTTTCACATGTGGAGGGACAGCAATGCCATTTCACAGCTGGATGACCCAGCAGTTGTTATCCCTGCACAGTCCCCTGCTTGTCACAGGAGGTAATCCAGCATGAGAATTGCACTTGAACTACTCGAGTGACGAGGGCTGGCAAAGGGCACTAAGTATACCTTGAGTCTTTCCCTGCCAAAGCCAATGACTCAGTTATTTCCTATGGTACATTACAATTGGTATCCTAGCTAATGGGTTAAACCTAGTTCAGATCTACATCATGCTGCAATCATGCCAAGCTTGCAGTGGAACCATAGCCAAAGACAGGTCAGACAGTGAATTATTATCTGTTGCTTTCACATGTTTTATTACAGAGATGAGATTTATTGCCAGATTTGCAAACAACTCACTGAAAACAGCAACAGGAGTAGCTATGCTCGAGGCTGGATCCTTCTGTCACTTTGCCTTGGTTGCTTTCCTCCTTCAGACACATTTGTGAAGGTACGCTGCTAACTTTTCCTACAGAAGCTTAAATGCCTTAGCTGATCTTGTTTCTTGGGTATTTTGATGTTTTGAAACAGACAGCCACATAAACTGTTTGGCTGCCATAGCATCTGGTGCTGTGGTTTCAGCAGAAACTGTCTCATCTCATATGCTTATCTGGGAATTTAAAGAAATGATTGCTGTACTCACATTTAATTCTTTTTCATTACACGTCATACAAGTTGGATTCTGTTGTTGATCGCAGCCCTCATTTTAGATCTGTAATCTGCAAAGAATCTGGCAAATTTTAACCTCTCCAGTTCTGCCTTTCCAACATTTAAAAGGTGTCTCCAGTTACAATCCTAGTGATTAAATATACTCAAGACACCAGTATAAAATCACCCCCATATTTTACCAGTTCTTACCTTACATCTCCAAGCCCTACAAAATCCAACAGAGATTTGGGCTTTTTCATCATTCATTAATTTTGAAATTTAAATGGATGATAAATCCACTTCACCAGAGGAAAAAAAACCCCAACAACCGGTGACTCCAACTTGACGTCAGCCTTCCTCCTAGATCTTAGAGGCAAACAGAATCCATAGATATTCCTGAATCTTCAGCCTTGCTTTATTGACATCCTAGCTGAAATGATTACTCTAATCATAAATGCTGCTAAATGGACACTACTTGGAACAAACAAGACACAAGCCATACACATGTTTTGACACCAGTCTTCATCCAAAGACTGTGAACCGTGCAGAATTTGTGAAAGACGTGACTATACCCTATCTCTAGGAATATTCTTAATCATTAAAATACCCAGGTGACTGACCCATGCTTGCACTAAATATAGGTATGTAAATACAAGTCCATGCTTACACCATGTCATCCAGATACCAGAGCCATACAAACTCCAAAAGCTCAGTTTATCCAACCCTTCTCTTCCAATGTCCAGTCTTAATCATGGACTTCCACTATTGATATTGCCAGAGAACTTAGTAAAACTACAAATAACCATCATCATCAATCCTAACCTGCAATTAGCCCTCTTCCCAGCACTTTTGTTTATACAGAATGTCACAAGACTTCAGGCTCTTCAATTGGAAACACTAACCCTTGCTCTAACCTAGTCATAAGAATAAAGTCTCCACTGTCTGATATTTATCGTGTAGTTAAAGATGGTGAATAGACTGACACAAGTCTTCCTCTTTAGACTAAAAGCTCTGCAGAGTGAGGGAAAACTTGGTGTCTCAAACACTAATTCCAACCCTAACCTTTAATACTTTCTGGTGAACTGTAAGCTGACTGGTCACTGTAGTCTAGTATATCAGCTGCAGAAGGTTTCTAATGTTTTACGAGGATTAGTATATCCTAACTCTGTCTTATGCTCTATGCATATAGTACCTGTTGAATTTCATCCACCATGGGCCCACAGGCTATGCACCATATTGTGCTGAACGTCTGAGACGTACCTATGTCAATGGAGCACGGACTGAACCTCCAAGCTGGCTGGAACTTCAGGTAGCAACTCCCTTTTTGCTTAATTATATTGATCTGTGTCATTTTATACTGGATTGCGTTTACTAGCCTGTGCTAACAGATCTTCCTAAGTCCAGTCATGGAAATCAATTGCACAAGGGGATTAAAGCCAGCTGCCTTGGTCTGGGCAGCTTCTTAGATATACCTCTTCTGGCCATTCAGTTAACCTAAATCCAGTGGAGGATGTAATTTAAAAGCTGCAACACTTGATTTGCAGGGAGATAACCTCCATCCATTCAGGAGCCACAGGCCAGAACCACCTCTGGGGGAAGCTCTTACCATCATTTGTGGAAAGCACTGAGTAGGGCTTATGCTTTTTAAAATGGAGGGACGAAGTGTGTATGATAGGACTATATTGCCTTCCCTCTTCCTTTTAATGTCACCCTAGTAATTAGAAGTCGCACACACACGCACACATGGGCGCACACCCCCTTCAAGTGAAGACCTCAGTTCAATTCCTCCCTAAATCTGAGAGACCCTGTTGCCTAACACACATCTCCCTGGGCAAAGTACTTGCTGCAGGCCGCCTCTCCACTGATGTATGTAAGGCTGTACCCAAAAGTCATCAGGCCAAATAAGGCTCACGAAAAGTCTGTCAGTCCACACTGTTATGTGATAATCAGTTCCCCTGAGTTGTGGGGAGCAGAGAACTTGGGTCCAGTGCTGCTCCAGGTTTGTAATTTATATTTAAGACTCACCATGCGTTGAAGAAACTGTGTGGGTGTTGGAGATTCACTTAAAGATTGTTGACTAGGGTGTACAGTGTGTGGAGCTCTTAAATCTAAATGCTGTCTTCATTCTTCACAGAAACGTAAGGTTTGCCCATAATTTGTTTCTCTCATTTAACTCTGACTTACAGGCAACAAAGCAGAAGAAACCCATTATGTTTAATGTCACCCTGATGAATGGCCAAAGCATCACTGTCCCTGCAGACTCTGCTTCCATTGCCAAAGAGATCTGTCAGTTCATAGCAGATAAAACCAAACTGAAGGATGTGTTTGGTTTTTCACTCTACATTGCTGTGTTTGATAAGGTAAAGTGTAGAAAAATAGAATGAAAGCTCCCTTCTCTTTCTGTGGAGTTGATGCTGTCCACCCAGCCTCACTGAGGACTCCCTCTGACTCCTGGCACCCCGTCCCAGTCCTATGCTCAAACCAAATCAGTTCTGAATCCCAGCTGAATCTCAGGACCTGATAATCCTATTCTACCTTTCTGTTGGCTAGCCTCTTAGCAATTCCTGCTGCAGGCCTGTAAGGTTTCCTTTGCCAGGTCACATAATTGACTAGTGTCCCTGCTCCCATGCATGGGCAGTGCAGCGCTGTGGTCTCCCACCATGTTCTGAGATCCCACTTGCTCATCATGCATGCAGCACTGCAAAACTGCTGGAGCAGGGTGAAACTAGCAGGTCTCACATGCTAGGAATCTGTGCTCAAAGACACATTTCCCACCTACATTGCTGCATGTTACTTTCTTGTTCTGTGTTACAGTGCTGCTGATGCAGCCCCTGTCATGTGGCATTGAAAGCCAAGGTCCCTGTCAGGGCTGCTGCTGTTAGCTCACATGGTGGCATTTTAGCCTCTCCTTCCCTTTGTGGTTTTTTTTTACAGTAATACTGTACAGTAATACTGTACAGACATACACAGCAGGATGCTCGGTTAGGCATCAATAGCAATGAAATTAATTCAGAGATGGCATTTTTGTTTAGATTACAGGAACACTTGTATGTGCGCTTAAAGGCATATACAGGGAATAAGCAAAGTACAAGGAGACAAATAGAAGATCACAAACCAGAGCTGCTTTGTCTTAACTTCCAACTTACTTTTTCCAATACCATCCCTGTGCATAAAAATACACACATTTACCAAAGTACAACTTGTACATCCATCTGCTTACCTTTTCAGAGGTTTTCTTGCTGTCAGGAGATCAGGAGCTTTGGGTTTGTTGTCTTTCACTCAGATACAAAACAGGCATGCCAGTAAATGCACTGTCCCTTTGTTCTAGGTCTGGTCACTGGGTGGGGGACGAGATCATGTTCTGGATGCCATCTCTCAGTGTGAACAGCTAGTGAAGGAGCAGGGCACACATGAACGCAATGCGCCCTGGCGGCTCTACTTCCGGAAGGAAATCTTCACCCCCTGGCACAATTCACAGGAGGATCCTGTCAGCACTGATCTCATTTACCATCAAGTCATTCGCGGCATCCGCTTTGGAGAATACCGTTGTGAGAAGGTGGGTGTCCTTATTCATACTCCTAAAGAGACAAAACTATATTAACATTTCCCACATTAAAAAGCAGGAAGATGAATGAAGTTTCTAGTGGCTGTGAACAACCTTTCCGTTCTTAATCATAGAATCATGGAATCATTTAGGTTGGAAAAGACCTTCAAGATCATTGAACCATGCCCACTAAACCATGTCCTGAAGTGCCTTGTCTACGTGCTTTTTGAATACCTCCAGGGATGGTGACTCCACCACTTCCCGGGGCAGCCTGTTCCAATGCCTGACAACCCTCTCAGTAAAGAAATTTTTCCTAATATTCAACCTAATCCTGCCCTGCCACAACTTGAGGCCATTTCCTCTTGTCCTATCTCCAGCCAGCTGACAGAAGAAACCAACCCCCACCTCACTGCAACCCCCCTTCAGGCAGTTGTAGAGAGCGATAAGGTCTCCCCTCAGCCTCCTTTCCTCCAGACTAAACAACCCCAGTTCCCTCAGCCGCTCCTCATAAGACTTGACTCCAGGCCCCTCAACAACATGGCTGCCCTTCTCTGGACACGGTCCAGCACCTCAATGTCTTTCCTGTAGTGAGGGGCCCAAAACTGAACACAGTATTTGAGGTGTGGCCTCACCAGTGCCAAGTACAGGGGGACAATCACCTTCCTGCTCCTTCTGGTCACACTATTTCTGATGCAGGCTAGGATGCTGTTGGCCGCCTTGGCCACCTGGGCACACTGCTGGCTCATATTCAGCTGGCTGTCAACCAGCACCCCCAGGTCTTTTTCTGCCGGGCAGCTTTCCAGCCACTCTTCCCCAAGCCTGTAGCGCTGCATGGGGTTGCTGTGACCAAAGTGCAGGACCTGGCACTTGGCCTTGTTGAACATTATACAATCGGCCTCGGCCCATCCATCCAGCCTGTCCAGATCCCTCTGTAGAGACTTCCTACCCTTGAGCAGATCAATGCTCCTGCCCAACTTGGTGTCATCTGCAAACTTCCTGAGGGTGCACTCAATCCCCTCAACTAGATGACTGATAAAGATATTACACAGAACTGGCCCCAGTACTGAGCCCTGGGGAACACCACTTGTGACCTGCCACCAAATGGATTTAAATCCATTCACCACAACCCTCTGGGCTCGTTCATCCAGCCAGTTTTTTACCCAGCTAAGAGTACACTTGTCTAAGCCATGAGCCGCCAGCTTCTCAAGGAGTGTGCCATGAGAGACAGCATCAAAGGCCTTACTGAAGTCCAGGTAGATAACATCCACAGCCTTTCCCTCATCCACTAGGTGGGTCACCTGGTCATAGAAGGAGATCAGGTTGGTCAAGCAGGACCTGCCTTTCGTGAGCCCATGCTAGCTGGGCCTGATCCCCTGGTTGTCCTGCATATGCCATGTGAGCGCACTCAAAATGAACTGCTCCATAATCTTCACCGGTACCAAGGTCAAGCTGACAGGCCTGTAGTTCCCTGGATCCTCCCTCTGACCCTTCTTGTAAATGGAAGTCACACTGGCAAGCCTCCAGTTGTCTGGGACCTCCCCTGTTGACCAGGATTGCTGATAAATGATGTAGAGTGGCTTGGCAACCTCCTTTGCCAGCTCCCTCAGTACTTTTGGATGGATCCTGTCTCGTCCCATAGATCTGTGAGTGTCCAGACGGTGTAGTAGGTCACTATTTCCTCCTGGATTAAGGCAGGTATATTCTGCTCTTCATCCTTGCCTTCCAGATCGGGGGGCAGAGTACCCTGAGGATAACTGGTCTCTCTATTAAAGGCTGAGGCAAAGAAGGCATTATGTAGCTCAGCCTTTTCCTCATCTCTGATGGCAATGTTCCCTTCTGTATCCATTAAAGGATAGATATTCTCCTCGGCTCTCTTTTTATTGTTAACATATTTGTAAAAACATTTTTGTTGTCTCTTACAATAGTGTAGATGGAGTTCTAGCTGAGATTTTGCCTTTCTAATTTCCTCTCTGCATGACCTTACAAGATCCCTGTACTCTTCCTGAGTTTTCTGCCCTTTAATGACCAATTCCTGTTCAGGTGATTGTACCAGCTGTCACTCTGCCACCTGTAATTAATACATTTTTTTTTCCCTGCAACTTTCAGTTCATGTGGCAATTGGAGGCATGTCCAAAGGGGCAATTTGGGTCCTTTTAAAATATCTTTGCTAATAATGTCTTTGATGCTATGATTGTGTGAAGTTAATTTCTCCTTATGCTGTATGACTGTCAAGAGTTATCCAGACAAAAATGGAGAAAACCCTATTCCTAAACTGGCTTCAAGGTTAAACAAGGCTATCTGGACTCTGTGACATATTTCTAGGCCTCTTTTAATGGATTAATTGTTTCAGGAGGAGGATTTGGTGGAGATAGGTGCAAAATATTGTTACATCCAGTTTGGAGATTCCATCCACAATGAACTTGTGCAGAAGGTGCTCCATGACTGTATCCCAGTGAAACAGCTGAAGTCCAAGCCCCTGGAAAAGTGGGTGAGCCTTATAACCTATGCACATGCTAAGGTAAGAGGTTTGTTTGGCACTGCTGGGTAACCACTCTCAAGCACCAGCTTCTGCTTCTTTCACCATTTCCATTTATGAATAGTCTGTTGGGGGAAGAAGGAAAAACATCTCAGTTTGTATATCCTAAATAGTTAATTAGGCCTGGGGGAGTGGGGCCTTTCCACTCACTCTTCCATGTAGGACTCAACAGGGGCAGGGGGCAGAATGAAAAAAGTATATTTAAATCTCTGAATAGGGTATCTTTTAAGGCTTTTTATCTCCCATCTGACAACTGAGTCAGGATGGGTATGAGATGGAATATTGGTTTTGATCTGGAAATGGATTACCTGAATTATTTCCCTGGCACCCAAAGTGTGTTAGATTCTGAACAGATCAGTCAGTGGGAATTTGAGGGAAATTTGGAAGCCACATGCCTGTGGGCATCCTCAGCTGCATGTGGCTTGGGCCCCTGGAGGCTGTTTCTGATTTGACTTTCTCCAGTTACCCTTGACACCAGTGACAGCAGAGGACAGCAGGGAATCTCTGGGATCAGGCCTGCTCTTTATTGTCTGCAGATCACTCAAACCAGATTTTACTGAGAAAACCTTGCATATCTTTTTATACTGCAGGCTCCATACACGCAGGATCGTCTGTCCCGTCAGACTGTGAAGGAACAACTTGTAGATTTTGCTCGCTTTCAGTGGCCTTTGCTTTTTTCCCGATTCTTTGAAGTCACTAAGTTTTCAGGTAATCTCTGGAGCCTGGGAGTAGAGGACAGATATAAGATCAATAGAGAAGGACTTGTACAGCATTGATAAGTTTTTTCTGCATTTTCAGGTCCCAGCTTGCCCAAGAACCACTTTATTGTTGCCGTAAATTGGAAAGGTATCTGCTTCTTGGATGAGTCAGAAAAGCGGCTCCTGGAGCTGACCTTCCCAGAGATAACTGGCATCCACACCAACAGGTGACTGCCCCAGAAAGACAAGATCTGAGGAAGGCATCTCTGCCCATACTCAGAAAGGGTTTTCCATGTAGCAGGGAGGTGTACTTTCTCTGCCGTCCCCCTAGGTGATTTGATCTGAGCCTGGAAATGTGGTTTAGTCTAGGTCTGGGAAACAGAAGGGGACAAGTTGTGAGCAGCCTGTAAAGGAAATACTGAAATGGATGAATCTTCCCAGCTGATGGAAGGAAAGATGATTGTGTCCAGTCAGAAAGGTATAAGGAAGCACAGACATGCATCAAGACAAGAATGGCCCAAATAACTAAGATAGTTAAGCCATCGTCTATTATGCATGCTAGGAGTTCGTATACTTCTCAGGTGTGATGGACCTGAACAGGATAACTGAGGGAAGAGGGTAACCATTGGCTTGCTCAGGGCACATATCCTTGCATCAGATCACTCAGAGAATAGGGTCTTACATACACAAAAGTACCTCTGTGAGGACTGTCACAGATTTAATTAGTTGCTCAGTTACTCCAAAAGAAGGGTGTTCTTTTGTCTATAATGAAGTACTTCTGTACAAAACATGGTGGAATCCAGAGTGAACCTGAAACACTTCAGTCCTTCACACCTACCAGCTCATGAGAAGGCAAATTTATAACTACCAACACTCACTGTAAGGGAGTTGTCTGCAAGGAGGTGTAGGTGCCTTGGATGTGATTGCAGATGGGTCTGTAATTTTTTCAGATGCTCTGGTAACAATCTGTTCAATAATACATAGGGCAGTGAAGTCATTTGGACAGAGCTGCACTCTGATCACACTTCGTGGCGAGGAGTTTGTCCTGACATCTGTAAACAGTGTTGTCATTGCTGAACTGGTTGTCATGTTCCTAGAAGGACTGAAGAAGAGATCACGATTTGCTGTGGCAATGCATGAGAAAAAATCCCAAGGTAAGTCTTATAACTTTTCTACAGGCTAGGGAAGAAATCTTGAGAGAATCCACAGCACTCGTTTGAAAGAGCTCAAAGAGAAGAGGGAGAACTTGAGCAAGAGTCCCTTTGCTCCACGAGGGATGCATAGTGATCAGCACAGCAATACAGAGCATAAGGCAATGTGATTCAATACTTTGCATACAAATTAACTTTCCTTCCTCCTACTACTTCTTTGCATATTTTATTTAGACAGTACAGTGTCCAATAACTCAGCCTTCTTGTAGTAGGAAGTTGGATCTGGGCTCCCTGGAAATACTTTCCAGAAAAATTTCACAGAGGTGGTAAACTGGAATTTTCTGTGGAATATAGTTGGCTGGAACAGAGGAGAGGGGATTAAATTGTAAACATTAACTTCACCTACTTACAACTACTTTCTTTCCATACTTTGCTGCCAGTTCTAGACACAAAGTCAGCATCCATTTGGAACAAATGGATTTTTGCCATTGCCCTCAGTGGATCAAAATCAGCCTGTCAGAGGAAATTTAAGTGATTTCTCTGAAGTGTTACTGGATAATTAGTCATATTTACACAAATCACTTTCTATTGCTAATTGAATTCAGGCCTTCAAAACACAATTCCCTTGTCTTTCATGTTGCAATCCTTTTGCATTTTCCTGGGCTGTCAAGCCTGAACAGTACTCCCTTATTCTGTTTTCTAGAAGATCCTGCCATCCTGTCCTTCAAGAAGGGAGACTTGCTAATCTTCACCGAAGACAAAAGGCTGGATGCAAACTCTGGCTGGACCTGTGCCCAGAATGAAAGGACAGGCAAAACAGGGAATGTATTTTTGGAAGAGATCTACGCCATTCCTTCTCTCACAAAACCCTCTAGTCAAGTGCTGGTAAGAAAAGCTGAGCACTGTCTTTGAAGAGACTGGAAGATAAATTATAATAACAGTGTTAAATATGATTAAATTCATAACTGGAAGTTAGTTGTTCCTCCAAAGTCAGACAAGTTCTATATCTCCCATTGAAGCAAAGCATTTCATTTTGTCCTGTCTGAAAACAAAATTAAACCTAGTCCAAACTCTAAGGAGAAGACTGCAGTTGCACAAAAGCAATGACTTCCAAAAAAATGGTCCATTCACCATTAGGGATTTCAGTGCCTGGAATTGGTAGCAATTAATGGAAATGGGTGTGCAGTTGAATTTTCCTGTATTCATATTGGGCTTGACTGGGCTCAAGGGAAGCTCTAAGTGCAGCAGGTTACTTTAAAAGAGTATGCTCTTTGAGGGAGTCAGGGTTTCCCATTGATCACTCTGCTAACAATTTTGTCTCCAGTTTTGGAGATTCACTATATTAGATACTGGGCTAACAAGTAAAAAGCTGAAAAAGTGGGGGAAAACCACACTAGTGATAAGCAGGTGCATTTTTAACAAGTGTTGTGCTTTGGATAATCACATACATTTTGATGGCCACCACTGTTGGGACTATGCAAATTACTTCCTTGAGTCAACTATTCCCAAGTCTTTCTTGAGTCTCTGAAGATGCTGCTTAGGGGACAGAAGGTCTCCTGCAGCACAGAGTACTCAGAGTACATCTGCACATACATGCTGAGTAACACCTAACAATCTGTGCAAAGACCTGTGTCCATGTGACATCTCTATGAGGCTGTGTCATTCCAGAGCTTGCTGATGATGTCTCCAGACCAGAGGAGGACAGCTTCACAGAACTCCTACGTGGATGAACCTGATGAGGAGGATCTCAAAGTGAAGCCTTACACCCTGGAGGAGTTCTCCTATGAACACTTCAGGTGAAGCTCTCTGTGTAGTGTGCACCCTAGGAAAGTTCTTGTTGATCTTCAGTGATCCTTAAAGCCTAGGACGTAACAGCATCTCCCATTTCTGATTGGGTTTCTTTTCTTTGTTCCCTGTAATTAAGTGTGACTTTGGACGTGCAGAGATTCCGGCACATGGCCTACTTGTATCTTTTGTCTGCAGAAATGCAAAGGGAAGGGTAGAAGAACCCCAGCTGGACTTATTTCTTTCCAGGAGGCCCTATTCTTAGTTCTCACCTCTTCTTCAGCACTTACCAGCTAGTGAGCATACATAACATTTCAGGCCTTGGCGAGTAGGTGAAAAATTAGTCTTCTAAATCCTCTCTTCTTTTTGCAAGCCTTCTCCTTTCTGGATCTATAAGAAACTACATTTTCCTGTTTTTGTTGACCTGCATAATCAAACAAGATAGGAGATCACTGTCTTGGGAAAGAACATGCCTAGAGATAAGTCTTTGTGATAATGACCTCCTATGTTCATAGCAATACTGATTCAGTAATTTTGTTTTGTCTGCACTTGTCTTCATTCAGGACTCCTGAGAAGGAATCCATCAGCAAAGCTGTTCTCCAGAAATCCCGTGGGCGCAGTCAACTGTGGGCACACTCTAAGGAGCCCTTGAAACAGCCCTTGCTGAAGAGAGCATGCACAGACCCTGATCTTCGGGATTTAGCCTGCCAGGCCTTCATTGATATCCTTTGACTCTTCTCTTTGGGACCTGAGAACACTCAGGGGAAGGAAGAGCTAGCTACCTCCACTAAACTTGCCTCCATTGAGATAATACCGCATCCACATTATAGGGGATATGTTTACATCAAGGTGGGGTATCAACTTTGTTTCCCTTGTCTACAGAGGAAAGGTTCCTGTTCCCTCCAAATGCTCCACAACTCCTGATGGCTCACTGAACTCAGAATGTGGCTTTAGGAGTGGGTGAGATTTACTGCATATGCTCAGAGCAAGCAGCTAATACGCTACAAATCACAGCCAAGCAGTGACCGCTGCACATGGAAAGGGGTAGAGGACGGGTGGGGAATATGTTCCAGACTGTCCTCCCAGTATTTGCTACTTAGACATCAACAGAGTCATTAACATGTTAGGATCCAGGCTCGACTTCCCATTTACCTTCCAAAATTGGCCTGCTTTTGTCCTTAACAGCACATTCACCCATCATGAAATTCATGGGAGACTATCCCTCAAAACAGACACACTCCTCTGTGGAAATCACTGACCAGATATTTGTAGCAGCTATCCAGGAGGAGGTCCTGCGGGATGAGATTTACTGTCAGATTATGAAGCAACTGACTGAGAACAGAAATAGGTACTTAGCCGGGTGCACACACCCTGCTTCTGCAGACCCAGGGCTCAAGTACAGCTGGTGATCAGGAACCCCTGCTACACTTGTGATGGGGTGGGGGCAGAGGGGAAGGATGCCCAAATGTTGGAGTGACACCTTCCCTTCCCCCTTTTTCCAGGCAGTGCTGTGGGGCTTACCTTTACAGAGCACTCAGGACCACTGACTGGCAGTGAGAGGCCACAGGGCAGGACTATTACTTGTCTCCCTTGAGCTGCTGCTTTGCTCCCATCAGCATTCAATGCTCATGTCTGTGCAGTATTGTGCGAGGCAAGCAAGGTGTTACTGAAGCCCTCTTACTCCCAAGGCAGTCTGTGGAGAAAATATGGCACTGCATAGGATTCTTGCATGCTTTCAGTCGCTGCTCTGCCCTCCATTTGTTTTAGGTTTCCCAATGACAATATTTCCCTCCTATAAGCACATAGTTCACACCAGATCTTTTACCACCAGTGAATACCTTTGAGTAGTTATATTAATTAGGTTACACAACTGCCTTGCAGAATAGGTTGGTTACACAGGTCCCTGCCCATGCATAAGTCTCCAAAACAGGCTGGTGTTTTCTTCCCCACTCATAAAATGGTAATTTGACCTACTTCCAGGGGAACTGAATTGCAAAAAGAAGCTTAAAATAATACTAATTATTAACAAAATGGTTTGTCTGTTTCTAGCTGCATTGTGTCACTGCAAAAGTTAGAGAAGGAGCTTCTATTTGCTTATTTTCTTTCTTACTGTTCCACAAATATTAAACTTAGTGGAACCTTTACCATGCATGTAACTATTAAATAGTAAATTTCCTTGTGTGCAGTAAATCTTACAGGCTATTTAATGCATAGTCTGTAACCATGGTGCCAGTGCCATGTCTGATGTACTCTACCAATTTAGTCCCATGGGTCATTCACTGTTTTGAGAGGGATCACTAGTGTGGAAAAAACAATGCTTGAAAGGTGGCTATTTCCATATATTTCCATTAGAACAGCCAGAGCAACAAATCGTTCATCCTTCCCAGGCTACTGTGCTGTGGACCATGTCCCACTCTCACATAGACATGAACACCACTGATCTATAGAGTATAAATGGGATGAAAATAGTGTGTCTTCCTCTGCAAAATTAGAAAAGTAAATGGGAATAAAGAAGTTTGTTCTGCTCCTGGTGTTGAAGGTAGAATGACTGACCACCTCCTGGCTGCAGAACCTTTCTTCCTGGTGAGGGTGAGATGCCAGAAGAACTTCAACTAGCAGATTTCACAGGTCCAGAGGCTGAAAGAACTGGCTTTCTGCCTGAAAATTGTATAAACTTCATCTGGAGTGTTTTAGAACTGTAACTACCTCATTACACAATGGCATCCACATGCTCATGTTTCAGAGCAGGACCATGTGTAAGGGAAAGTCGATTGCATGCAAAGTGCTTGTGCAAGCTGGCTAGCACAGAGGGCAGGTGAATACAAACACCTGATAAAGCACAATCCAAATACATGTGAGCTTGAACAGCAAATTGACAGTGGCTTTCCAAGAGGGTGGCACCAGGATCACTGCTGCCAAGATGACTGTTAAACTGGAGCTTGTATTTATTCATGAGATTTGCAACTGTCATGAATATTCATCAACCAGGATTTAGCATTGTCCTCACTTACAGGCTGTAGTTGTTGCACAGAAAACGGCTGCCAGATCCTGTGTGAAGTCTCTGTTGATTTGCAGCTCTCTGCTGAATGGCACAACATACCATATGTATGAGCGTATGAGTGTGTTTCTCTTCTCTGTAGCTGGTGTGTGGTCAAACAAAGAATTTTATGTGGCTATAGCAGAACCGTTTGCTTTGTGTTCACAGGTACAGTGTGACCAAGGGCTGGCAGCTCCTTTGGCTCTGCACTGGCCTGTTCCCACCCAGCAAGTCACTGCTGAAACATGCCCAGAAGTTCATGGAGACACGTCAGAAAGAAACACTGGCCCTGGAGTGCAGTCGGAGGATTCAGACAGTGATGAGGTAAATGATACAGCATATAGCCAGCTCAAAAATCATGAATCAGGCACCAAAAAGCTCACAGGCTAAAAAGTTGAGGCTCTTACTTTCCTTTCCCTCTTCACATCCCTTTTTTTTTTTAAAGTGATAATTATTTTTAACTCCCTTCCAGACTTTGAACCACTAAGAGAGGTCTGTGTCACAGTTTCACGTTTTTCTTTCATAGAGTTAGCAACATTTTTAAAAGTTCAACATCATACATAATCACTTGACTCCCAGAGCTGGGTATTTCAAACATCCTAAAGGGCATGCAGCTTGAAATGAAATCCTGCATTGTCATTGATGAGGACCTGACCTTTCTTTCCTTTGGTGAGGCAGCATGTCCTTGTCCCCCTTATGTGTGCCTGAGGATCAGTCTTGAGTTTGCTGAATGTCGGTAGCACAGAGCTGCAAATGTGCAGCTAAAAATACTAGGTTTTACTCATAGTGGGGTGGCACCACTGAAGTCACTGACATTTGCAGAGTGCTAACGTGGCTCTGTTGGTTTTCTGACGGTGACGCAAGGCAGATCCATGCTGGGAAGAGAGGATCAACACAATCGATTCCTCTTCTTTGAAGAAACCCAAATGAGCAAAGCCCTGACACTTACATGGCTGCTCAAAGCAAGGCACTTCTCAGACTGCTAGGCATTACCCCAGTCCTGGTGAGGGTTGAAGCAATAAGGCCTCCAAACCACAGTGCTTCCTGACCTTCTGAATGACTTGTTGGTATAATGAACATGACACAACCAGAGAGAGTAGAAGGGCTACCAGAATTTCAGGAAGGATCAACTGAACTGTAGGGGGAAGGTTTCCCTAGATTCTGCCAGGCACTGGAATCACCCAGCTTGTTGGTCTGAGAACACAGTGCTTTGGCATCAAGGTTAATGCCAGCCTTCTCCCTTTTGATCCTGCTGTGAGTTACCACCTGCCTGCCACAGATCTCTTCAGGAAAGAAGCTGCCTAATGATTTCTCCCTCCAGTTCCTCCATCCTCCCCCTTCTCTTAGGCTGGGCCCTGCATTTGGTCTATGAGCTCTGTGGGTCAGGCTCAAGGGGAATGCTAACACAGTGGCTGTCCCCCTTGCAGTGGATGGGTTTTGGCACTGCTGGGAAATGTCACTGCACATTGAACTCGCCTTTGAAGTGCCTGAAAAATGCATGATGAGGAATGCTATTCATTGGTTTTTTCTATGGAGAAGACTGAAAATTTCCTGCCTCCCTATATCATGTGCTATTCATGCTCTAAGCCCTGTTGAGCTGTACAGAGCTTCTTTAGAGTGGGGAAACACAGAGGGAAAAGCAGAATGGGCTGTTTGGGAGAAGAATTCTATCTGCTAAACTGCCTCAGATCTGGAGCCTGGGGGATAGGAAGAGGAACAAAGACAAATGTTGTTTTCTAAGAGTATTTCTTTTCCTAAGATTGAACCCGCATCTCTTCTAAATAGAATAGAATAGAATAGAATATTTCAGTTGGAAGGGACCTACAATGATCATCCAGCCCAACTTCTCCCTGTTAAGTAACCTACTCTCTTTGGAAAGGGGAGAGCAGGCAGCTCAAAGGACTGACCTACAATATGTGGAGTAGAAGCCAGCTGAGCCCTTGAGTACAATTTTTCCTCCATAAACAGCTTTAGAGCTTCATCCCCAGACTCCTGGCCAGGGAACCAGTGAGCACCCTGATGGGTGTTAAGCAGATCTTGCCTTGGCAATGAATTCTGAGCTGAGGCTGCAAGGAGAGATGGCCCTGTGCCTCCAGCCAAGCTGCTGTGTTTCCTTGGTCTCCTATGGCCTCCCTTTACAGCAAGTCCAGGAATAGATGACTGAATTGGGTAGGTCCACACTCCTTACAGTGCCTGCACAGTACCAAAGCACATGCTGTTCAACTTGGTTACAGTCAGGGTTTTTTTTTCTCCAAATGTAACTGCCACTTTATTTAATAGAAAAAAATTAGTTTTCAAAGCCATACAACTAAAGCTGGATGCCAGAGTAAGCTCTCTTCCTGAGAGATTGGCCCAGTGTGAGAGAGGAGTTTGGCCCATAAGCTGTGGTGTACAACATCTCTAAACAGCCTGCTCTGTGCCACCGAGGGCAGGAAAATACCAGCCCCAGAAGGTAATGTGCTAGATTTGTCCTCATTTTAACTGTATCAAGGTTTTTGCATGACTCAGACTTCAGGGCCAGTTCCTTTGCTTTAAAAGACAGCTCTGCTCTGAGGTATAATTTCAAAGAACTGGGATTGTACAGCTTAAGCACCTCTTAAGTCAGTGATTAAATGTCAGCTCTTATATAAAATGTAATGCTTCTAGTGGCCTTCCAAACTTTTCTGGTACTTGGCTCCTGAGCTGTAACTCATTTTGTGTCTGAATGCATATCTTTTTGCTGATGCAAGAATTAAATAAAATGTATGTCTCCTTGTAGCCACTATCTTCACTCTTCAATAACAGTAAGGAAAAATGGTGCTGAATACATAGAAGAGGTAATGGTACTGGCTAGGAAGGTGCCTTATTCCTGCAACCTCCTTGCAGAGTAGAACAGACTTTTAATATACAGGCTAATAAGACCCTCAGTTTCTTGCTTTTATTACACTGAATTTGCACTGAGGTGAAGGTCCATTGGAGCCCACTCCATCACACATTTTGGATGGAGTCTGTTGTTCAGACAGAATACTGTTGTTCAACTCCTCAAAGATTAAACATGCAGCACTGATCTCTCTTATGATGGTGGTGGCATTTTCCAGGAGTGGCTCCAGGAAGTGGGCACCTCATCCTGTGGAGGTTGAGGCCATCTTACAGAACAACACTAAGATCTCACACAAGATTTGCTTCCCCAATGAAACAGAACAGGTGAGAACTTGTTTTCCCAGCCTTGACCATTTTCCCAGCCATGATGTGTTCATGCAGGAGCACATTTCATGACATTCAGTGTTCTAATTTCTTCCTGTCCTCTGTGTAACAAGAGTCTTGTTATCTCATAGACATTTGATGTGGGAACAAACACCAAAATCCGGATTCTGTGTCAGAACATAGCTTCCAAATTACAGCTGAGCTCCTGGGAAGGTTTCAGCCTCTTTGTGAAGATTGCAGACAAGGTAACTCTTCTTGACTATGGCAGGGTAGCCAGACTCCCCGCTCCTCTCTTACTTATTTACCAGGCCACTTAAACAACCATATATGAAGCCAAGCAACAGAGTAGGTCATTACTGCTTCTGTCTTACTGAGGGGATACAACCTAGGCTCAAACTTTTAGCACCTGAAAATTATTTTGAGTCTCTTGAAGGGGGCTGGATGGAGATGCAGAGTTTCTATCAGTCTGCTGGTTAAAAGCAGAGGAGACAACCGCTTTCTTGCAGCTGCTGGGATGGTAGCAAATTCCATGTTGCATACTGCTGGATTCAGCCCTTTTCCACTCAGGCTTTGCCCAGGAGATGTGCTGCACATGTACAGTACCCTTTACTATTAGGGACAGGAGTGGCTGACCAGCACCAGTGGCTGACCTTGCCTTGCCTGAGCTGAAGCTTGGGTTGGCTGCCTTTCTGAGGGGTCCTTTATCTCTGGAGCTGTGATCAAGGCAAAAGCAGCACTGATTCCAAGCACGGGGAGTGTCTGATGTGCTGCATTCCTGAAAAGAGGAACCCAGTATGTGCCAGTATTTTACAAAGAGGAGATGGCTAAGAATAAGGTAGGCATCTTTAGCTTGATGTCAATAAGCAGGCTGGAAAGAAAAAAGGAACAGAAGATGCAATAAAAATCCCTATATGAAATGTACATAATTTGAGCCTTCCTTCTCCTATTTCTCTACTTCTTTCCCCTTGCCTCTGTTTTTCCTGCCATAATTGTGCTCTGTCACTGTAGACAGGGAAAGAAAATTCAGCCTTATACTTAGGTATGTTGGCACAGGCAGTGTTTTATTTGATCCACTCCCTCCTTTCTCCCCTTCATTGCTTGGCCTCTTTTTCAGGTGATCAGTCAGAATGAAGCAGACTACTTCTTTGACTCACTAAGGCAGGTGACAGACTGGAACAGGAGGAACAAACCAGGGAAAGATGGTAAGGAGAAAGCCAGCATGACGAAACTGCATGAGACACTGTGTTGAACTGGGAAAGCAGCAAATTTATCCAGTAGGATTTACTCCATCTTGGGAAGCATGTGGCAGAGCATTATATCATTTTTGTTTGTACATACACAGTTACTGCCTGCACCAGCAGTAAGATCAGTGACCTGATGCAGCCAAGCACTGGCTATCAGAAACACCAGAATATCTTTGTGGGGGGATCTCTCCAGAAATTTTAATTGGTACCCAGGATTTTTTGACCTGTTGCATCCAAAACACACAGCTCCATGCACACAAGTTAGATAGGTTCATCGTCTTTACAGTCCAAGTCTCATGCATTGCCAGATCAGGTATGAGCCAACACATGTAAATAGGTTCTTTACACAGTGTCACTCCCATTCCTTGGGTTGTTAGAAAATTGTTGTCTAGTTTATTACCTGATGATACCAAAGCACAAGTTGTATTGCCAGGGGAACACGTTAGAATAAAACAATATAACTCTTGACACCAATTCTTTGCACTTCACCCCATGTATAACAAACATTTTGAAATCTACATCAAACTCAAACTCCACTCAAATTTCATATTCATTTATCCTGATCTTAGCTTATTTCAAGACACCTGATGTTCAGCTTCCCGAAGCACTATCTACATATCTAAGACTTTCTAACTTCTCTCTTCTCCTCACAGCTGATAGAGCTGCTAGCAGCTCTGAAAATCACAGCATAGAGATGTGGGTGCACTAAATCACAATTCATTTCTGTTAACACAGCCGTCAGGGAATGTACCTGCCTAAGTATAATAGAATTCAGGTGTGCTGCACATTGGCAGGCAGCTGTCATGAGCAGCAGGAAATAATAACCACTCATACTGCAGGCATCCTCAACTTCTTCCTCCATCTCTGAAGAACCTGCACCTTAGATCACTGCATGATCAGTGTCCAGGAACTGACAACTAATCACTTTCTCAGTCATCTAAAATGGCCTTTTGTACTTTTTTGTTACTAATTTTGTTTGTTACTATTAAAACCAGAATTACATTTCTGATGAAACTCACAAGCCATTTAAAAGCTGCAGAACTGTACAGTGATACAGAGAATACTAACAAGATGTTGTTTTCTTAGGGGCTGCTATGTCTGTGGCTTATGAGGTTTACTTCATGAGAAAGCTATGGCTGAATGTAACTCCTGGGAAGGACCTGAAAGCTGATTCTATTTTTCATTACCACCAGGTAACCAGCTCCCTAAAGCATAAACATAATGGCAGGCAATGTTATCCAAGAAATACTCCTGAGAAAGTCTACCTGCTAGAGTGTTACCATCTCCCTCTCCAAGGCCTGCATTATAGAGCCTCCAGAGGAATACGAATACCTCTGGAGGGCACAGCTTAGCCTCAGGAGCAGATTCATTTCTCACGGTTCACACCTTAGCTATACTGCTTATGTTAGGAGCACAGTTCCCTTACCTAATTGTTCCCTGGAGGTGCTTGTCTTGCTCCATAATTGTATGGAGAATAATAGAATGGTTGGGGTTGGAAAGGACCTTTAAGAATCATCCAGACAACCTCCAGAAGGAGTCAGAAGTTCTTGGGATGTTCTTGGACTGCGTTTGGCATGACTCACATCCTGACCTCACAGATTTAGAATGCATAAGTCAGTGTTTGCTTCAGCCCATTCTGTGTGGATTCAAAACTGGTCTCTTCCAGGAGTTGCCAAAGTACCTCAGAGGCTACCACAAATGTTCCAAGGATGAAGCTGTCCAGCTGGCAGGGCTGATTTATAAAGTGCGCTTCAACAATGACCGCACACAGCTGGCAACCATCCCCAAAATCCTGAAGGAGCTGGTGCCAGACAATCTGCTCCGAGCAATCTCATCAGATGAATGGAAGAAGGTAAGAACATCAGCTTTCATTACTCATACTACTGCCACAGAGCTTTATGAGTAAAGATATTGAGCCATGCTACCTTTTTGATCTGATAAGTCTTTGAAAGCACTATGGAGGGACACTATTGGATGTTGCTGTTTTCTTCTTACAACCCAGATTTTGTATCCTCTCTACCAAAGCTCTGAAAGATATCTGCAGCCCTGGACAATTGATTTGAGATGTGCATCTTTCTTGGAGATACTAATCTATTTTCAGTGCCCAGAAGAAGAGTTAGAGACAGGAAATTCAGTGATGGGTCTGGAGATTTGAGGACAAAACTTGTCTATTTGCTACTATTGTAGCAAACCAGAAAATTAAGATGTGTCCTAAATATTTCATAATTTGGCCAGCAAATCAGTTGCTTTGTACCATGTGCATGCTACTCACAGCAAAAGGCTCTTTTATCCACCAAAAGGCAAGAAAGTTTTACCAGGTACTTATCACTTACTCCACTGAGGAAGACACAGGACACTATTTCAAATACAGAGGGAAAATTCACCCTACGTGATTCAGCAGAAAATGTGATACATGTCTGTGGGTGTTGAACATGGGCCTTCTGAATTTTGTTTCACCTCATATTGCCCCTCTGCCCTGAAATCCATTCCCTTGGGCTCCTGGACTTCCTTCACCCAACTCATTAGTAACGAACACTGGGGAGGTTCTGCCTCCACCTTGCCCCATGGCATGGTAGGCTATTTGCATTTTTACAGTATTCTGTTGCTGAGGGCAAAAGACTGATCTTGGTGATGATCTGATGCTGTCTTTGGTGCTAATGCTGGACATTGGAAACCTGCCTGTAGCCAACTGAATAGGCTTTATATCCTTTTCTAAACAGAGCATTACTGCAGCATATAGTAAACACGAAGGAAAAACTGTGGATGAGGCCAAGATTGCCTTCTTGAAAATGATACACCGGTGGCCAACATTTGGATCAGCCTTCTTTGAGGTGAAGGTATGTTTAAAGGACTGTATGAATGGCTTTGGTAGTAGACCAGCACTGGGGGATATGGACCGACTATAATTCCGTATCTGTGTAAGTAAGAATACATTATAAAGCTGAATTCCCATCATCTACTGAGGAAAACTCAGCTCCATGAAAGTAGGGAGACAGGTTCTTTATCCATTCTGAACTATGTTGCCTGTTATATACTGGCTATGTTGTTGTTCCAGCTGTAATACCTAATATTACAATTATGTAGTAGATGGAAGGCTTTCAGTTATGTAGATACTTAATTGTCCTGCCTTTGTTCTCCACAACAAAATGCTACCAAATCTTGTATCTCTGGGGACTCTTCCCTCAGAACAAAACTGTACTAATCTTCTCATTCTGCAGCGAATACCTCCAGGAATCGTTTCCCACTTGCTACCTTTAATTTCTTCTCACTAGGCTATTAACTGGTTTACAACCAACCATCGATCCTATTATTAGGTAGCCTAGGAAATAACAGACCTGATTCTGCTTTTATGTAGCAGCTGCTCAAGTCATCAATACATGGCCAAAAAAGTAATCCTTAGCAATAGTTACATAATATTGAAGAGCTTTAAGTTTCAGTGTTTATTTGGTAAAGAGAACAAGCAGCACTGGACACTGTTAAAGGTCACTATGCACCTGATATGGGTCATTTCTTTATTTTCTCCTTATCTTGCTCTGTTACTCATTTATAGCAAACCTCGGAGCCAAATTTCCCAGAGATTGTGCTGATTGCAATCAACAAACAAGGAGTCTCACTGATACATCAGAAGACAAAGGTAACTTTTAAGGTTCCTTCTCAAGCGTCTATCTAAGGAAGGATTTAATTGACTGTGCTAATTTAGGGACAGCAACAGGACCTTCTCCCTGAATGGTAGGAGAGGATAGAGTCCCTCTATAAATTTTCTGTGTGAAACCAAAGAAAATGTTCAAAGAAAAGCCTCAAATTGCTTCACTGCAGTTTCTACACTGGAAAGGAAACAGTGTAGAGCATCTCTGAAAAAAGAAGTGGTAATCATGATGGACCTGGGCAAAGTGATAAGATTAGGCAGATGGATGGACAGTGCACTAGGGAACCTGCTTCAGAAAAATGCTTTGCAGGAAACCCAAGCTGTCTAAAAGATCAAGTCAAATGACAGTGTTTACCAGCTCTCTAACCCAAATAGACTGCTCTTACCATAAGAAGAAAACAAATATCCAGCCAGTTTTAGATTATTGTAAATATAGTTGCAGTGTGCTAAGGCAAAGATCAACATATAATGAAAGGAAGTCTCATTAGAGTGATTAAGACTCACCTGCTTGGTGAAAATACAATATATCACCAGTCTGGATGCAAGACCTACCTTGATTCACTGTGTTTATAAATGAAGTGGGGAAGAAAAAGAATTCTCTGGCTCTACAGGTTCTCTTACATAACAGTCTGATTTCATTTGAGAAAGGTTCTATAGTTCAGTTTGTTTTCCCCTTACAGGATATTTTAACAGTCTACCCCTTCAATAAAATCTCCAATTGGAGCAGTGGGAGCACATACTTTCACATGACAATAGGGAACCTGGTACGAGGAAGCCGGATCTTATGCGAAACATCTCTGGTAAGAAGTTTTGTCAACTTATGCACAAAAACCTCTTAATTTTTCCTTTACATCCAGAATTGCTACAAAACAATGGTGCCAAAACAGATGTTAAAACCAGTGCAGGTACAAAAAGCATCACTGCTATGTCAAGAAAATCACAGTTCAGAACTGGTTCAGTGCTATATAATGCCATCTGATGCAATGACGTAAGGTGGACACAAGGAAAAACAGTAATTTCCCAAATTCTTCCCAGACATCAATATTCTATCTATCTGAGACATTAAGAAAAGACTGCACTTACCCACAAAACTACACTAGAGGCTTTTTGTCTTGCATGATTTGATCCATCTATGCAGTAACTCCATCCTTGTAAGATTTTACACTTTTCAACGAGCGGTACCACCTTTTTAAGAATTGGTTTCAGATTGTCCACAGACTCAGACAAGCATCACTGTGTTGATATTTAAAGGTAAATTTGTAAAGATAACATAAAAACATTTAAGGGCTAATTTTGCTCACAGAAAACCTTGGATTCCTACGTACAAGATGTCAATCTATAGAATGAATGACAAGGACATAGTAGAGCTATGCTCTGTGAAGTTTTGTAAATCTATGAAGGGGAGACCAAACGGAGGAATAGATGAATAATTATCAAAACAGTGACAGCTGTTGGAAGAGGAGATGTCCATGCAGGCAAGGACCTAAGAAGAAGATAAAACAGGGAGGAAAATATAGTTATTTTTGCTTCTGGAGTTCTTTGAGAGACTTAAGGCTTTTTTCTTTTTTGACAGGGTTACAAAATGGATGACCTGTTAACATCCTATGTACGCCTGCTAATGAATGCTGTAAACAAGCAGAAGAACCTCCCAGCCTGAGAGCAGAAATAGAACCCATGACCTCTACCTGTGCCAAACTACCTGTAATTTCATCTCCCAGAAGAAATGCCTTTTAAAAAATACTAATCTTGATGATCAGTCTTCTGATCACACACTGAATGAACTGTGTTGCTGAAATATTACCACAAGAGAAGTTCAAGTGAGCGTGTGCTTTCAAATATCTGTAACACTTCTCTGTCTTAGATGTAGTATAAGAATTCCATTCAGATTTTGGATTTAGAGAAAGTCTAGCTGGATTTTAATGTAATATGGGGACAGAGGAACCTAATATGAGAGTCTCTTCTGATACTCTAACTCTTCTCTGTTCTTAAAGAGAAGACACATTAAGAGCCGTCTTCCTTTTGGAAAGGAAATGTCCCCTTGTATATGCTCTTACCAAATGCATAAACTCATTGAGTCTTTGCAAACAAAGGTAATGTTATTTTTTTCCTCCTATTGGAAATTCTAGGAGTGGAGAAATGCCCTTTAGTAGTAGGATAACTGGACACCTTGAAAGGTGAGATGCTGGGTTTCATCCTTTTATCACTAGGTTATGTGCTGCAAGTTACAGTAGACTATGACAGCCAGTTACTGTCAGAATATAATTGTCATTCCTGTGTGCTGCTAAATTAGCAGGCTGTCCACTGGTTTACCATTGCCTTGGTTAAATTAAATAGTGTTCTTTCTTCCACATTTTATAATGCACTTGGAAACTAACCACTGCTTTCTACTATGCAGTTTCTAATAAGCATAAACAAACTCTGAAATGAGTCCGGATTTTGGGTCCATTACTTTTACTCAGTTGCTCCTATTTCAAGTTATAGATGTGCTATTCAGTGCAAATCAGAATTGAAGAGCTCAGTGTAACAGACGTGTGTTGAAAAGAGACTTTTCTGCTCTATAAAAATGTTCTCTGCTTGGAGTTATGCAGACATTTGTTCATGAGACAAAAAGAATAGCTTTAATTTCTCCTGATCATTTCCATTTCCTGTTTAGCAGGCACTTTGAGTGGTAAAATTTGATTCAGCACTTGTTCATCCCTCAGACCTTTGTAAACACACAACTTTGGTCCTATGGGAAGCAGGGTGTGCTCAGAGTGCGTAAAGAATATATGCACTGGGGTGGTAGTAAGCTTAGGTGCTTACCCCATCAGAGAGCAAGTAGTCCTTCCTCAATGACGACCCCTCCCTTGCTCACAGTGAAACACGGACATGTCTTAAAGCATTCACACCAAGTTCCTTGAGACACAATCTGGCAGTGCTGGAAAAGCAGCTCTGCTAGATCTCTCAAATTTGCCAATGTATGCACAATGGTTCTCTTGTTCCCTCAGATGTGTGTTTGTGAAATTCAAACACTAATGGGAATTTTGTACATGGGTGGCAGGGAAGACCCCCACTCTCTTTGTGCATCTAAATGAGTGCCACACTTGTCAGAATAGTTGATCCTTTTGCATGCAATTAGATATTCCTGCTGCAATGTCCATTGCTGGCAATGGAAACATTTGAGACATGACTTTGAGTTGTTTTGTCATCTTATGTCTGATCTAACTGGCTATAAGCGAGAAGCATTCAATACTTCACCTGTACAAAAAGAAATTTTGCAGTCAAACTGTATTGTTTCTGGTTTTTAAATAAACACTGCAGAAAATCAACCACACTGTCTTTTTTAACAGGAAAATTGAATATTCACTCTAGATCCATGTAACCTAAACCTACCAAACATCCACTGCAGTGTGTAAATGATCACAACATCCCATCTACTTGTCATATTCGCAACACAATTTCACAATTTGTACAGCACAGCCTCTAAAAGGATGATACCCCTTTCTGCACATCCTTATCAACCAACATAGCACCATGGAAGTAGTACAGGTCCAAAGTGTGAATTCGTCATTACACTGCAGCAGATTTGGGCAATCCCCAGAGTTCCTCAGAGTGCATAATGCTCTCTGGCTCAGCACTGCAAATGTTTGGTTTTGGTTTTTTTTACTGTACAACATACAACCTTTTTACATTTGTTTTTTCTGCGAAGATTTAAAACGTATTACAGTTAACTTTATTACAGAAACATTAAAAAGTACAGTATTACAACATTTCAATCCATGATCACATGTTTTGGTTAGCACAAGCAATCTGTGATAAAATGAGAGCTCCACATGGTGCAGAATCCACACTGCTCATCAAGGCCTGAACCAAGGCAAGTAGCTGCTAATTCTTTTACTCAGTCTATACCATCCTCAGCACTTAATAGTGCTTTACAGACTAGTACAACCATGTTTATTACATGTTTGCCTTCAATCTATTGCTTCACCATCCAACCACTTTTTAAAAAAGTGTCAGTCACATCATCTAATACAAAACATGCATCATCTAGAAACTCTCGTACAGAAGGTTGAACAATATTTGCCTACATTGCACAGACTGCTGTAAAAATAAAGACCAGGATGCAAACCCTAGAGAGGAGATTAGGTTGCTATAAAGATTGCAAGTGATTAACATACCCTTTGAATACAAACAAGCTTCACATACTGTGGTTTCTAAAAGCAAAACCATTTTCAAGTGTACTCAGTGAATATTAGTGATTTTAAATCAGTACATATAAATATAAATGTAAACTATAAATGTATATAATGACACAACAGCTTTTAGTAAGCGTAGACTTCTGAGCCAAGTTCAACCTTGATATAAATCTATACTCTCCAGTGGTGTAATACTTAGGATTAATTTGGCCAGCATGTCTATTTACAGCAATGGAAAAAAGCATGCAGCTTATTTCTGACTGAGACCTTGACTTTATTTAAGAAAAAAACCAAAACCCAACCTGTGAGCCTATCAACACACTAAGGAGAATTCATAAGTCTGCATTATATTCTACTTAGTTTTTAAAAAGTGGACTCAAAGAAGTAGAGGAAGATGCATTTATTTAAACTATTTATAGTTCTTTCTCCTACTCCTTCAATTCCACTGTTCCACAGAAGGTATATCAGTATTATTCATATAATACTGCTGTAACTCTGCACATTGCAGGCTATGGGCAGCAGGAGTATAAGAAAAATAATTGTGAAAAATAGTAATTTAAGAGATACTAAGAAAACATCACCCTCTGCTAATATAGAGTTCAGAGAGTATGATGATCCCCCTCCCCCTCCCAGTTTTGGGAAATGTTCTGAAGATAAGGACATAATCCAAATCCTAGAGAACTGAACAGCTTATCAGAGAGAATGATATCAATTGTCCTTTGAACACTGAAGTTTACTAGGTCTACTAAATTTGTAACATAAGACAAAGTAAGAGCACACACTAAATCTCTACTTGCAGTACAAAAGTAATTCCATTCACCTCTACATACACGCATTTTCCATTGCTGAACTTGAGAGTGGCCACTGAAAGAATATTACCTACTGCCTGCTAGTTACAGTCTTTCCATATTTACTAGTAGCTATGCAGCTGTGTGTTCCTCCACCATCTTCTCAGGAGGCTGCAGATACACAGCTACTCAGATTTAGTATTAGATCTGGCCTGTGACTAAGATTATAGGAACAGACCTGAATGCTTTATGCTGAGAAGAATCTGCATAACATACTGAACTGCACCTAGATGAGTACTTCTTGTGTTTTATGCTGTGAAAAAAATTCCACAGAATAGGCTTACAAGACCGGTCTTTGCAGTGGCCACATACTGCTGCACCAAAAGACATGCTGCTCTTTGTGCCCTCAACTGAAAGACCCTTTAAAGGCTGGTGAGAGAACAGTGCCTAGCCACGTGTCCTCCTAAAGCAGTGACAAAAGCAGCTACTATTACTGTAATCTACAGTGCATATTGGTCAGAAGATGGAAGAGTTCTACTGTTAAAATTAGGCCTATCCCCTCATCAATGCTACAGTGCATGCAGTATATCCCAGTTAAAAGTTTAGGGTAACTTACAGCAACAAAAAGCAAAGCAGCTTGAAGAAAACTGAATTAGCAAAGCCAGTAAGTATCTAAGAGATGGTCTCGCATGTGGGATTCTTATCTGCACTCACTTAACCAGGATTTCCCACCACTTCTGTAATATCACTGGTGCAGTTTCATGGGTACTAGCTACAGCAATCATTGATACCAATGATTCAGCTATTATCTTGCTTAGATCTATTCTGAGCAGAGTGTGAGTGATGGTAGTGAGGACAATTTTAAGGCAGGTTATTGCCCCAATCCAGTTGCTGCTCACATATACGAGAAGTGAGAAAGCTTTAACTTCTTGCTAGCTAATTCACCTGGGGCTGCAGGGTGGTGTCTAGGCCCAACTGCTGTGTTCATTTGACCTACTAAACTAGCCACTTTTTGGAAGATTTAAATCATGCAAGGAACAGCAGTCCTGCAGTGCCTTTCATCCTGTCTACCTCGCAAAAGAACAGGCACGGTATCCAACTATTCGTGGAAAGGGATTTTCAGGCTGCTCAGCTTAGTTCAGCACAAGAAACTATGGGGGACACCTCCAGAGGTCTCAGAAGCTCACCATGATTATACAACACACAGGTGGACTCAGGAACAGCAGTGCTGATGGCTCACCCCTAAAGAAATATGAAGAATGTTCAAAACCAGTAAATTCCTTGGGTTGCACTAGCAGAGACAGTAGGACCAGTGAAACTTCACCAGTAATAGGCAAAACTACAGAGCAGAACTGTATGCTTAAGATGTAGAGATTCATGTCTGAGGTCTTCTCTTTAAGTACACTCAAGTCTTAAGAAGAGAGGTGATGGAAAACTCTTATTTGGGTGAAATAGTTCCTGGCTTTTTTTCTGCATAAGACCACATTTGCTACAAACTGTAAATATTAGAAACCCCTTCTTGTAATTGGGCTATCTGGAGTGTGACCAACAAGCATATACTCATCTTTCAAATAAAGTGAGGATGGGGAAACTGAAGGACTTAAATTGGTACCATATTATCAATTTGATTTCATCATGCAAAAGAATCACCAAGACTCCAGCCACATTGCCTCAAGAAACGTCAGCTATGCCAGTGAATAGGTCATGCTTTGTGTTGACCACTAGAAGCTCTAGTACCTATGTAGTAGTAGAGAACAAACTGAGAAAATTATAGTGTCAGTTTCTAACAAAATCTTTCATTTCCCATAGCCACCTCCTCCTTAAGGAGAGCCCAAGTATTCTGAAGAGGGTGACATGGCCTTGACAGTTGAAATCTCCTTAGTATTGAACAGGGAAGCAGGAAAGCAAACTTCTTCAGCTGTCTTAACGTTGGACCTAAGCCAGACAAGCGGGCAGTGCAGATGCCATACATATTGGTTCCTGGGCTTTCCCAGTAAACCTGCAAACCAGAAGGACCTTACAGCATCCATATACGCTCAGTAGGAATCTGGAGAAAGACCAGAACATTTTGCACGTAGCAAAGAGTGACAGCTTTCAGAGTATCTGCCTACATATTAGAAAAATTAAAAATGTCTTCACCTAGGGTAAGAAGAGAAATTTTTATACTTTAACTGAAAAAGATCGAATCACTCATTTCTTCCACCCCTACACTCAACCACTGTTTCCAAATTCCTCAGACTATAGAGGAATGGAGAGAGAACTATAGTTCAATTGAGGAAGGAAAGACTGTGTACAATTCCACAAAGGCAGAATAAGTTGTTATTAGCAAATTAATAACCAGACTGTAAACTGCTCAAGCAGAAATCATATTTCTCTTTCTGCCAGTGTTAATAGACAGTTGCTTGAGAAAAGAGATAGTCAAGATGCAAGCTACATTACCAGAAGCGCAGGAAGGTACTACTTATCTTTGGTTTCACTTGTTCTTAGTAATTGCCTCTGTAATCAACAGCTGCTGTGACCAGCAGCTTGTGCCTGTTAAGAGTGCAGTCAGTATACTGACAGACCTGTTTAAGCAGAGTTTAAATCCAGAGCTTTGGGATGTGCCTTCTTGGATGCCAGCTCTGACAACTTCTTCAGGCGTTTCTTCAGCTCCAGAGGGAATTTCTCATAGCACTTCTTGCATACTGGCTTCATGTCAAACTCCACAAACTTATTCCTTTAACACAAAGAACAGTGGGCTGTTAAAATGGTATTTGCAAGATATATGCTTCACTAAATCAAGTCTCCGTGTATCTATGTAAATGCTGTTGTTTGTGTTCTACTGCATGTGTAAAACAACTCACTTCCTCATCTGGTCATGTAAGTACAGAGACTGGGTTCTTACCAGGGAACTAGGGTCTTCAGTATTGCTAGTTAAATAAGGAGCAATATTTTGCTATATATTTGTATGTAACAGTCTAGAATAATAATGTTGTTATCATAGAATGGAAGTGTCACTTCAAAGGTCCTCTTTGTGATGAATTAAAGCTCCTTCATACACAAGGCCAGTGGGGCCAACCCAGCATGGTAGGATAAGGTTTTGAACCCGAGAAAGGAAAAATGTAGGATTGCTTTGTTTTCTGTACCCTCTTGTACATATTTGAGATAACTAGCATAGGATTTTCTTTCAAAATAATCTATGCAATTGCAAATACTGTCATTGAGGGAAGCATCCAGACTAAGGAGACATGGAGGCTGCAGGTGTTTCAGGACAGGCAGTTACTCGAAGTTTAGAGCCTTCCCTTTGTACTGCTGAATGAGTTCTCCCCTTAGCCAACCTTCTTACAGAATAGGTTAATGAAGCAAAATAAATTAGAGAGGATGCTGAGTCCCAGCTCCCTTTTAGTTCTGAAATCAGTGGAATTAGAAGCACCTGCTCCCACAGAGAAAAGGTATATTGCCCCTCAGAGAGGCACTGGCTCATGGCTCCCCCAAGCTGATACTCTGCCTTGGGGCAAATGTCTCATATGGTCCAAATATAAACACTGACTTACTTCAGAGTCAGCTTGATGTTGCAGGTGGAGCAGGAGAAGCAATTCACACACCAGGCCTTGTTAAGAGCCGATACCACTGCAAAAGCAAAAGCACAAAATAAGAGGAAACCACTGGATTATTTGAATTCAGATTTGTATCCAAATTCAAATTAGGCCAGATGTGAAAAGAAACACTGGTGCCTTGCAACTGTGGGACTGCAACAGCTGCACTAACAAATGGAACAAGGACAGCAACCCAAAACAAGGAGAGAACAAATCTTACCATCTCCCTCTATCACGTGGCTGCAGTTGTAGCAGACGTCTCCAAAGAGCTGCACAGCAAAAGAAATAAGAACAGGAACTCATGTTATTGACTACTCATGCTCCCCAAATTACACAGCTGGTGTGAACATTAAATCCTAACAATCAAAGAATTCCCAGACATTGCAGTAGCCCCCAAATATACCAATTTAAATCTTCTGAATAACTTCTCATACAGTTGCCAAATAGTCTATGTTCCTTCAGATCTCATAGAGTAAATACTACAAAACCTTTTTTGTTGACGCCTCACACTCCACCACTGTTATGTGATCTTAAAGTCCTGTACACGTGGCAATTTGGAGAAAAGAAGATCGGTAGAGTATGATGCTTATTGTAGACAAATATCTCTTGATACTTAACCATAAATGTAAAAATGAAACCTAGAGCTACTTTCAAAATGGTAACACTTATCTCTTATGAAAGAGACTAATTTACCTGATAGAAGAAAATACCACACTCATAGCTGTTCAGTAGAGTCATACAGAAAAAACAGGGTTTGATTAGCTTTTGAAACATACTTTTCTTATGTTTTAGACAGTGTAACATTTATCTTGGGCCCATGGAAGCAAGTAATTTTCGAAGAAGTCCACACAAATAGTTTTGAAGTAGAATTACAGGGATTTTAATCACAACCCACAGTCAGTGGTTTTTTTCTGTCAATGGCACAAAGAAAAATCAGTATCCCCAAGACATTTCTATTCTGTTCTCAGCATCACTTTTTTACATTTACCAAGAAAAACTATTTTTTCTGTTAAGTCTCACTAATTTCTTAATATTGCATTGCCTCTACAAATTCAGATTATGCAAAATCTGCATAGCTTTCTGTATGTAAAATGCAAAAAAAACATTTGCCAGTCCGAGCAAGTACCTACAGTACAGATGGAAGAATTTACCTGGTTATAGTGAGTTTCACAATAAGCAAGCCCTTTTTTCTCATAGTGTCGGTGCCCCAAGAATGGCTTCTCACATTTGGCACAAACAAAATGCTGTAAAAGAAGAAAAGACATTCAGTGACAGGCAAAGAGACTTTTCCATCACCAGGGAAAAACTTGCATGGCTACAAATCATGGCTCAATACGAGACACTTAATCATAGAATGGTTTGGGTTGGAAGAGACCTTAAAGATCATCTAGTTCCAACACCTCTGCCATGGGCAGGGACACCTTCCACTAGACAAGGTTGCTCAAAGCCCCATCCAGCCTGGCCTTGAACACTTCCAGGGAGGGGGCATCCACCACATCTTTTGG
The DNA here is from genome assembly GCF_929443795.1 of Astur gentilis. NCBI lineage: Eukaryota > Metazoa > Chordata > Aves > Accipitriformes > Accipitridae > Astur > Astur gentilis. Next base: position 17,284,622 of record NC_064885.1, read on the forward strand.
CAACCTATTCCAGTGCCTCACCATCCTCACAGTAGAGAATTTGTTCCTAATACCTCATCTAAATCTACCCTCTTTCAGTTTAAAATTGTTACCCCTTAATGCTTTAATGAAACTCAGACAGGAAAATCTTTATGGAAGTAAAAGAAAAGAGGAAATATTTAGTCTATTGTAGTAATTAAGAATTGTATTAAAGATAGGGAGAAGACCTAATGAAAGGGCAATCATCTTGTGTCTTATACTGATAGACTTTTGGACTACTGTCTTGTTTGTTTCAGAGAAGAGAAACAGAAACCTAAAACATGGTTGGCATGAATGCACTTCAAATGAGCAGCATCATCTCTCTCAGTTCAAGCCCTAGGAGGCTTAAATTGCTAAAACCATAAATCACTAGAAAACTTCAGAGCAAGCTGTGACACCTCAGCTGAAAGTTATAGAAACAATGAGCTGAAAAGGCTTAAATAGCAAGAATTGCACTGGCTCTGCCTACATTAGAAATTCTAACACTGTTATGAACCTGTTAACTGGGGTTGGAGAGGATATATCTAAGTACATCATAGTAAATACGTAAATTTATTAGTAAGTAAATGCTGTTCAGTGAACCATATTCTGCAAGAATCTTTACAATGCAACTCAGGCATTTTAAAATTAAGGTTATTACTGTTGTGAAAGCATAGCTTGCTTAGGCAACCCCGATGATCCTGCTGTACTCATTAACTCACATAAGGTGAAGACAACCTGAAACATATAAAATTGTTTTTTTTGTCTGAATTCATATATTACAGATCACGTAAATGTCTACAGCTTCCAACTAGCACTAGCCCTCTTCCAAAATGGCTCCCGAAGGAAGTTTCAGATTCAGAGAGGCCCCACCTCAACATGCCATTGCTTTCCCAGAGCATTGACCACTCGTCCCTCAATGGGCCTGCGGCAGGCTCCACAGATGGGGATTCCCATCTTGTCATGGCAGGGCAGGCAATACAGCTCTCCCTTCAGTTCCCGGGCTTCAGCAGTCAGCTCCTTCCTGAAAACACAAATATGTCCCTGAAGTAAGAACACCAAGTGAAGCTCTTTAATGCCCAAGATGAAGTTTTGGAAGACTAAACTTGACAGGTAACATACTTTGGCAACATTCATGCTACAAATGCAGAGTCATTAAATTAAGCTAGTGAAAAACAGTTATTATCAACTCGTATTTCTAAAATTACTTTCTCAGTTTGCCAGACAAGAACATACATGGAATACCACGTCTTCAGCTAGATACTCTGGCAGAAATATGAGGTGCACTTCCATGGAACAATGCAGCGTCGTCCAAAGACTCAAGCTATCTTTGAATGAGAGAGCTCAGGTACAAGGACTATCCTAGTTGTGCTCAGCCCTGAGCCATTTACTTTATTCTTCAGCACCGTTACCCATTCTAGGGCAGTACTGTGCTCCAGTTATACTGCCTTCATGGTAAGTAATTCAGGTCAGACAGGTATCAGCACAGTAATGGACTGTGCCAGAAGACTGACACAGCTCACCAAGTCATCTTTTTTTCTATCCAGGAATGCAAACTGAAACTATCTTGAATAGCCTGGCAACAGCTGTCTTTGGACAACACTATTATTGTAATCTGCACATAGCCTTTCAGGTAAGTTCATACCAAGGAACTATTTTCATTTTCAATATAAAATAGCGTCACTCAGGTTTAGGATAAAAGAACATTGAATAGCAAAATAAAACTGAAGTTCCTGTAGGCTTTCCAAATTTCTTTTGATTTCTCCTCACACAATTTCTGTTTGTTCAACAATGTGAAGGCAGCAAAGTTTAGGCGTGGGAAAGGACTGTGCTGCTGACCATACTGTTTCTCTCTCTCCTTTTTTGTCAGATTTTAGAATGTGAGGACATACCCACAGTGGGTGCAGTTGAAGTGATCTGGGTGGTAGGAATCATTCCTAAACATCAGAGGCTGCTCATCAATTATCAAGTGGCACTTCTGACAGATGTATTTTCCCAGTCCCTTGGCTTTTTCACGATTATGGCATGGCCTGCACAGATGCCTGGTTAAACAAAGTAAAGAAAAGAAAATACTAAGAAATTCTTTCTCCTAAAACAATGTACAGTGCATGCTGTAGGATGTACTTTATGTAACAGAGTAAGTGCCTTCCAAGGTCAGACTAAACATAATTCAGTTCAGTATCCTGTCTTTCACACCAGTTGCACAGAAAAGAATATGTGGATAGAGCAGTCACAGAGTTGTATTTCCTTAGAATATTCCTCCAACATTCACTGATTTATATCCCATCAGGGATACCACCCTGTCATTCTTCTAGGTACCCTTTCCAGTTCTTCTAGATCCTTTTTGAGAGGTGGGCAAGGAAAGGTGGCAACACCCTCTCTCTATTACTAACTACAGGATCCATAACAGAGACATTACAGCACTGGGAGGGAGTTGAGGAGAGAGAATAAAAAATATTAAACCAAAGCACATTGCTCAAATGCCTTTACCATGGCTACATTACTTAGTCTTCAATAGCTAGGACAAACAAGAGACCATTGAATACTAGCTCTTCTGCCTAAAAATTCCTTCTAGTCCCAAGTTAAGGAAGATAAAGAACTATGCAATTTTGTACTTTTATGTTGTAAATGTAATATGTGATAGGAACAGAGTCACAAGTACAGTCCTGAACAGGTAGATAAGCCAAATTTCTGGTAGAAAAGCCTAGGCAAAGGCATAAAAAACTTCTGTAAAGGCCGATGGAATCCACCAGTTCTATCCCACTATTTAGGAGTTCGGAGGAGAAGCTGTTCAGTTTATTTGCCTATTAGCCACCCCTCTAGCTGCAATGCTGCAGGCTAGGAAGAATTTATGATAAAACAAAAATGACAGAGGAATGACTGCTGTGGGTTTCTTTGTCACAAAACAGACAAGCCTGCTTAATTCCTTTCACTATATCACTATGTGAAACACTTGCTGAGATTTACAGGTCATTCTCAAAAGACAGCAGACAAAAGGAAAAGTTCAAATGGAAAGGGTAGATTTATGGCTGAAATAGTGGGTTCTTTGCAAGGCCCCTTCCAAAATTCTGCTGTGATGAATCACTTACCCTTAGATCTGTAAAATGGGGATAAGAATACAACACAGATGTTGTTGTGAGACCTCAAACATTTATGACCCTCAGCTGGCAGGCGTCTGTCTAAGTGCTAAGTATCATTATTATTCTCTTCAAATCTGAGTCCTACTGTCAGCAAGTGTCTCTCTCCAGGGCTGGAACTGTCTGCCCAGACGGAGTCCAGAAAAAGCAGACAGCACCTCATTATAAGGAAACATGCAGCTGTGCTCATCTCAGCATAAAGGCATCAATTTTATTCAGCACTGTCAAATGCAGAGTAATTATACAGGCAGGACATAGGGACCCTGAAGCAAATGTCCTGAAAGAGACCCCTCTCATTCAGCTGAATAAGATGCCTTCAGCCATTTGCACTGATAAACCATTATCAACCCCTCCCCACTCACAAACCCTCTCTGCTGTCCCATAGACCCTCCTCTATTGCAAGCAAAGGGAAGTGTTGGACAGTCTAAGCTGTTACCATAGCAGCTGCCCCTCTCCCTCTCACCCTCCCCACTCCCACCATTATGGAATTATCCCATTCTGAAATGTCCTGTTGTGTCTATTAATACCAGACTTCCCCCAAACAATGCTTCTCTCCACCCTCCTAAAATAATCAGGGGACTCCATGAAGTCTGTGTTCACGCCTGTGAGTTCAGTAGCAGCCTTCAGTAAGCACCATGAACACTGGAATATTCATACAGTATATTCATATCTATAACAGCAGCAGCAACCCCAGTGCCAAGAGCTCAGCTGGGATGAAGACTGCTCTTCAGTGCTGGGGAGTCCTCTCTCCTGCTCTGTTGTGTGACTGAGCTGATAATGCGCTATCAGAGCTAGAAGGACACTATATAGAGGGGCTCCCCTCTCCACCCTCAGCAACTCTGCAACTGTGTGCTCTTTTTGGATCATCTTGTTTTCACCATTGCTGCTTCTATTTGGTTTGCTGTCATCAGAAGGAGTTCCTTGAGATTTTCCCCAAAAGGACCCCATACTCCACCCATAGGACTGCACTGTAAAGAGGTAAGAGACAAACTTCTGTTAGCAGAATAATGAAAGAGCTTTCCTAATGGCATTAGTTTTAGCTGGTGTCAGTGAGGTGGACAGACACACATGCAGAGGCGGATGAATATAATGGAAATGTTTGAAACTAAGAACAGGCAGCATTTTTTGAACTTCAAAGAATAATTTCCTTACTCTTCTTTACATCACTTCTCCAAAACATAAAAGTTTTAAAATTTCTGTACCTAATATATGTCCATTTGTGTCAGGAAAACTGACAGTTGTATGGGATGTCAGTGGTCTCCGACACCGTTTTGATGCTCACAAGAAACAAGTATTTCAGCTGAAAGCAGGGAGTGATTTTCAGGAGAATAACTTCAGTCAGAAGTGGACTATTTCTAATGAAGACTACTTGCAGTGAAAGATAGGAGACACTTCCATTTCACAAGACACTACAACCATAATCATAAAAACCTACAAACAAGCATAATCCCAAACCAGAAACTGCTCTAGCTGAGAGCAAAACCAGGAATTTCTAATATTCACTACAAACCCTAACATATAGCTCAAATTTATCTGCAGTGGGCACTATAATAAAAGCTCCAAACTAGCCAGGTAACTAATTTATGATGAGCTAAATATCTCCTCTGCTTATTAGTCGTTTCATTAATGATAGATATAGCATCTGCTGAAAGAGTAATGAGGTTGTGTCTATACTGACAGCCTCGTGGATTGTTACTTTGCTTGTTTCTAAGCAGAAGAGAAACAGGGCATAAAATACGGTCAGCGTGCATGCATTTCAAATGAGCAGTGACATCCCCATTACAGCTCAGCCCTGGGAGGCCTGGGATAATGGCTCGTTCCAAAACAGTGCTCTGTTTAGCAATACGTAAATCACTAAATATTCACACAACACCAAGAATACAATCCAAGCGGAAATTATTGGACAATGAGCCAGACTCCTAAAGGAGTTTTCTTTCTGTGGAGTCAAAGCCTCTTCCACCGTATAGCTTAGCAGAAACTACACATTCTAGTTAATTTGGGAAGGTTTCCAGTTTGCTCTTAGCATTCATACAGACTGGTACAACAAGCTTCCTAGGACTTTGAGTGCTTTTTTTGTAAGCATAACAAACAAAAAGAAATAAAAACCTAAAAATTAAAACACATTTATTTTAAACTGATAGGATAAACCCAGGCAAAATAGAAGTGGAACTGTAAATAACAGCAGAGGGCTTTCCACACTGTCTACAGAACACGCTGTCAAAGAACTATTACTTTTGTAAAGTTGTAGCATTTTGTTGAAAACATATTGATTCTAAAAATAAGCTCAACAATTAAATCTATCGACATGTCAACTTTTCTCCTAACCTACTCAAGTGCTACACCACAATTTTCAGGTCAACAAACAGAATTGTGAAAAAAAAAAACCCCAAACTTGATTAATATTCCCTTCTAATTTAAAACCTAAGCGAAATTAGAAAGAGGCCCACTTCCCTTTTCTGATTTCTGACCAGGCAATGAAAAATTCCTCCCTTCACCTTGCTCTAAAATGTAAATTAGGTAACAGCAGCTCTCCTATGAAGGCACTGATTTGAAAAGACTGAATCTATTTCAAATTTTATCATTAGTTCTAAGCCTCTCCCTTCCTGACACTGACATACTGGGCTTCTAGATAGCTCTGACATTCTCCTTTCTACTCCACCCCACAGTATTTTGCAGTGAAAACATGTCCAGATAGAAATCAATGGCAGACTCAATGCTGCCAACAGCGAGGACAAAACTCTCAACTTTGAAGTCTTGGCTCCTCCATGTCTGGCACTGACACTCAAGCTGAATCTGAATCCCAAAGATCCTCCTTAGGAAATCAGCTCAAACAGAATCAGTTCAATGTATCATGCTGCTAAACCCCTGGTATTTAGCTTGTAAACAGGGAATAAGTCTGCTTACTGCTTTGCTTCCTGAACTGATTTAAATCATTATCATTCAGACAAGAGACATCCCTATCTCTTCTTTTAGACAGCCCTTACTTCTGCCTTTTCAGCTGGTCCAAGCCAGCATTTACTGCTTTCACAGTGGTGTCATAACCATGTGTAAGTAATGCTTAGCTATCATTCCACCCAATCACTGACAGGTGTGTATAAAAAGATGACCTGAATTACATTTTTCGCAGATTAAAAGCATATTTAAACAAAGTGCCTGACACAAAAAAAGGCTACATAGCCAGAACATCAGGTGATATGTACCATTGTAAATTAACACCCAGTAAAAAGGCATTGTCTCATCATGTTTCTCCTTTGGTATGCAACAGAAAAATACGTATTTAAACTAATTCAATCCAGGGAGGACAAGTATTTAAGCATTCAACAGTACTATCATATACAAACTTCAAAATCTTGTGTTCAAAAATACTTGCAGGCTGTACTTTTAAGGGACAAATAAACACTAGAAACAAAAATTGCAGGCTCCTCTGCAAACCCAGGAAATTCACATGGAAAACTGCAACAGGGAACTTTCCTTGTGTACAAGAAAGCAAGATTTCACATGTATTTTTATAGACAAAACGTCCCTTGGAAAAAAGGGCTGTAGAGTTTTCCTTGCACATGCACTTCCAGTAATTCCAAGATAACAATTTGTTGCCATCTCTAGGACTACAGCTAGAAGCTGCAGCTGGCAGTAGGCAGTGAGTACCCATACTCAAACCTGGAGTCTTTTTTGTGCCATAAACATGCAGGGTATCTAGGCTGTGCATGGAGTAAGAAGGTCCCTCTGTGGTTATATGAAGAAACTTCAGTTTCTCAATTTCATTTAGTCTCCCTTCTGCTGACTTTTGTGTCTTCAACTGTGACTAAACAGAAGCGGTCCAGCATATTAATCTCTTAGCTACTGTAGTTTTCTGTCCACCTGAAAGTGACAGCAGCCAAACAAAAGATGGTAATTACCTTGGAATTTTGTTTACATTTTCCAATATATTGGTCTGTTCTTAATCCCATTTCAGTTTCTCGATTAGCCACCAATATTCTTAGACATCTGAATAACCAGTTCTGTTGGGAAGCTGGATGCATTGCATAATGCCTTGTATCAACTGTCTAATGATGTAAGATATCAACAGATAGCATAACTTCTGCCCGAAACTAAAAATTTTGTCTAACAATGTCAGCAACCACCTTAAAATTTTAATCTCAGTAGATGAAAATGGATGTATTTAAACATGTATTGAATATGATGGAGAAATGATCAATCAGTACAAAACGCAATGGTGAGCACAATGGAGGTACTGCTGCACATACTATAACACTTCTGAGGAATTCCAGAAACAGAGACAATGCTGGAAACTCAGACTGCCTGCATATCCCTACCACCTATACCCACAGATGAGAAATGTATAAAAAGCCATGGGTAGACACCCAGAAAATCTTATCACATTTTGTTGATGTTGTTCAGGACCCTGCAGACAACAGAGAGACTGGCAAAGCTAAACTCAGTTTTACTAAGCTGCTACTTGGAAAAGGCCCTGGATAAGCTACAGTGGGAATTTGGCTTCTGAAGGAGAAGAAAGCTGCAGGGAAGGATGACACTTCAACAAGTAACTGACAGCATGGGCCTTACTAATAATCTCTTCTGAGTCAATTCAGTTCTTTTTGCTGTTCAAGTGAGATGCGGCTACCCATCTGAAAAGTTTCCTCCTATATTAGAAGTAGATGCATTTGCCTTAAATACAGGACTTTAGACTAAAATAATTCCCAAAGACTTTCAGGAACCCTGGGGTTTTTTTAATAGCAACAATACCTGACTTGTCTTCCACCTTTTCTAGGAACAAGACAGATATTCTAAGCTAGGTCACCCTACAACAGATACCTGTGCTCAGAAAAGCTGACTCATTAGCAGCTCTTCAGTCCTGAATCAGGCTTTCAAATTAAACGTGGGAAATACTTTCTAGCTAGACATACGGAACCCACTTCCGCTCTTCCATTAACCAGACACATAAGCATTTCACTACTTTGTTACTCAACTGGTCTCAGCACAGGTTGGAGACAAGCTCATAATCAGCTACCTAGCTCTTTATAGTGATTCCTTCAACAGGAATTAATGGTCTGGAAAACCCAGATGAGCAGGAGGCATTCAGAATTTTAATATAAGGGTTTAAACTCAGACTGACCTTTCATATTAAATACCAATATTAGCAAACAGGAGACATCACTGATTTCCATGTGTGTTTTTTGGGGTGGGTTTTTTGGGTTTGTTTGTTGGGTTTTTATCTTCACAAAGAAAGCCAGGCTCTTTTGTAATATACCATCTCAATTCTTTCAGGTTTTTTTTCCTCTTTTTTTTTTTTCTTCAAAACTGTGGTGAAAAATGAATGGCCCAGCAGAACCCTCAAGCTTACCCTTCGATTGCTCAAATCAATCAAATTTCTCTTTGGAGACGTCAGAGCAATGTGGCAAAGAGACACACCTCGAGAACATCCTTTTTGCCACTTTCTACTTCCTGGACTTCATCCTGGCTTTTGTTGGCAATGCCCTGGCCCTTTGGCTCTTCATCCGGGACCAAAAGTCAGGCACACCTGCCAACATTTTCCTGATGCATCTTGCTGTGGCTGACCTGTTCTTTGTGCTTGTACTTCCTACCCGGCTGGTGTACCATTTTTCTGGTAATCACTGGCCATTTGGTGAGATGCCATGCAGACTCACTGGCTTCCTTTTTTACCTCAACATGTATGCCAGTATCTACTTCCTCATGTGTATCAGTGTTGACCGTTTCCTAGCCATTGTGCACCCTGTGAAGTCCATCAAGCTCCGCAGGTCCCTTTATGCCCATTTGGCATGTGCCTTTCTGTGGGTTACAGTTGGGGTTGCAATGGCACCTCTGCTGCTTAGTGTGCAGACAGTGGAGATGAAAAACACAACCGTCTGCCTGCAGCTCTACAGAGAAAAGGCATCACGTCATGCCCTTGCGTCCTTAGCAGTGGCATTCACCTTCCCATTTGTTACTACAGTAACTTGCTACTTATTAATCATCCGAAGCCTAAAGAGTGGGAACAGAGTTGAGAAACACCTGAAGGAAAAAGCTATCAAAATGATCATCATGGTCCTGATGATCTTTCTGATTTGCTTTGTACCTTATCATGTCAATCGCTACATTTATATTCTCCATTACAATGGGACCCAAGCTTCCTGCGAAACACAGCGTATTCTAGCCCTCAGTAACCGCATCACTTCCTGCCTCACGAGTCTAAATGGTGCCTTTGACCCAGTCATGTATTTTTTTGTAGCTGAGAAATTCCGTGAGGCTTTGTGCAATCTGTTTTGTGTTAAAAAGACTGTAATGTTGCCTCAAACATATGAGGGTAAGACAAATGAAAGCTCACTAAGTGCTAAATCTGAACTGTGAACACGACTCTTGTCACTGCTTCAAATTAAGAATACTCTATTCTATCAAGATCAGCTGAGAGCGCAAATATACAGCAAGATAGTCCACCCAGAGCCAAACTCATCCTGAGGAGGGAAGTTATGTTGTTTTTATGGGGCTGCAATTAGCAAGAATCTCTCTAACAACAGAGATCATACGTACTTGTCTCTTACTGAAACTGCAAACAGAAGTACAGTTCTACTGATTTTCAAGATGTGAAACAGGGCTGAACACTTAGGAATAGGGAAGGGAGCAAAGAGGCTATTAAACAGACTTTTTTTTTAAAGAAAAAAAAAGAACTTAATTCCCAAAGCATTCAGTAATGAGTCTTCCTCTGCACAATGCATACAGCCTACATTAAAATTTTATGTTGTGCCAGCAGTAGAGATCCACTCCTGAGGTAGACCGGCCTGATGAAAAGACAGCATGCTTGCATATGTTGTTCAAGTCTCTGAATTCAAAGCGTTTATACATAGTAGACAGAAAATTGGTACTAAATGGTGGCAAGAAAAAAAAGGACCAAAATGCTGCAATGCACCTAACCTGGACTGGAATTAAGATAGGACTTACAATTTTTTTACTTCTTCCCAGAATTCAGAGCCAGAAATGAGTACTAAACTTCACACTACCTTTTCTATCTGCCCTCTGCCATTGTCTCAAAGCTGCAGTCAGAGGTTGGACAACATTTAGTACACTGCCTCTTTTACATAGTTCCCTGCAAAACATCAGATATCCTGATAACACTCAAACTAAGGAATGGAAACCAGCTGCTTAGGAATACAGCATTCATCTTTACTACATACAGAATCTTAAAAATAAGAAGCCAAATTGCAAAACTGAAGAAAAGCAAGCATATGAAGAAGTGAAGTTTACTTTGTCCAGAAGAGATTCCTATCTTTGAGGTGTTTTGCAATTATTTTTTTGTGACTTATCTAGCAAGACTATTCCTTCACTACGGATAAAGTAGGGATTATCTTAACTATCCTCACTGATACAAATTGCATCCAGTGGAATATGTCTGGAAATGACAGGCAGACTAGGGAAGACCAGGTACAACAAGAAGCGGGAAAAAGAACCCAAGAGTTTCCAATAATATTTACTAGAAGACTGCTTCTATGCTATGGAGATAAATATTATAGGAAACCACGTGACAGGTAAATTTTATTTTTTATGTACAGATACATACACATGCATATCCCTTTTCCATGCTTTTGGGAATTTTAGATTTTACCATTTTAGATTTGGTCCACAAATTATGAAATCAAACATACTTTATCTTGCTTGAACTGCTTCAATCCTGACTGCTTTCCCAAAACACCCTAGGGGCTATCACAACAGCCCATTCTAACAAGCTTAGGTGTCAAAAGAAAACCAGTTATGCCCAACTCCAAAAACTAAGACACAGAATTTGCATGCAGGATGGAAGAGTGAGTTGAGAGGATTCCCTGCTGGACAGGGTACAAGTATATAACCTTTCCTTCCCTTCTTCACCATTTACTTAGTGAGAATATAAACTCTAGGAAACTACTAGGCTTTGCTCAAGACATATGAAAGCCTGAAATTAACTATGAATTGTGCAACACTGCTAACTGCTGGATTGTTTTATTTTCTTATCATGGTATGCTTTTGTACAAGTTCTCTTTTATGTTTTTTATTTCTTACTTCTTAATTAAATGTATTAATCAATGTTTAGGACTCATTTTTATATTCCTGTATATAAAATGAATGATTTCCAAAGACAAGGGGCATCACGTGCTGTAATCCTTGTGTTACTCTCTTGGCCTTTTGCTATATCTTGATTTCCTGCTCAGCAGCGTACTTGATAAATAGCCTGCCCAGGATCACATAATCCCTTTTTCTCCCTTGCTATTCAACCTTTTGCCTGAAATCCCTTTCTTTTCCAGAACCCATCCACTAGCCAAAATCTGAGTTTCTGCTTTCTACGTGTTTCACTGCATGAAGAACACTGTTCTTCATTCCATTTCCCATCTCCTAACAGGCTATTCCTTAAAGCTTCTTCTGTACCTTTTCAAGCTTTACCTCTCAGTGTACAACTAACTGACCACTCTCAACATCTCACCACTGTACTGATAACATACTGATAAAACTTTCAGAGCTCCTGCTCTACCTCACCTGCCAGCATTCTTCACAAAACCCAGGTCAGCAAGTGCTACATCGCAGAGCTCACAGCGGAAACATTCTGGGTGCCAGTTATTGTTCATTGCCTTGATAACACGCCCAATAATGAACTCACCTGCAAAAGGAAAGCAACACCTTGAGATGCATGCAGAAAATAGTCTTATCAAAAGTCTACTGCCCTTCATAATCCTTTCACTTTAATTCCACAAGAACTATTACAGTCTAACTTTGAAAAACCCCCAGTTATTCCCACAACCAGAACTCCCCCAAATCATTGCTAATATCATGCTTTGTTTCTGTCCAAAGCTGTTGCTCCTCAAAATGACATCAACGATCCCAGCCCAGGGCTGGATGTCACTGCAATGGTGGGAGGTTTGCACAGCCCTGTAGCTGTTACCCCACAGTGTTGACATGCTCCACATCTTACCACATTCCCCGCAGCAAGGAGCAAACAGCATCTGAAAGTCATGCTCACAGTACTTCCGACCTTCAAACTGTGAACAAAACAAACGAGAAGGAGCCCTCATGAATAACTGAACTACTCTTATGTCTTGATAGTTCAGCATGATTTTTCCATTGAAATGAACAACTAGTCAAGGTCAGTCAAGTTTTCCAGTTCTAGCCCTCCCTCACCTGTTTTTAAACTCCTGAGGATTTTTCTTAAAGAAATATCCAGATACAGCTTCAGCCTCGTGGTGAATCATAGCAAACAGTTAAATTATTAGCAATCCTGCTAGAAGACATTAAAAGTCTTGAAGTGTCCAAAGCCCTTTTCCTATAGTTGGCTTTAATTTAATTTTTTGTTTCAGTTTTTTTTGCTCATGTAATTCAGAACTACTCCTACACGAGGCTAAAACTCACAGCAAATTAAGAATGCAGCATGTTTAAAATAACGTGTTATTCAAAGTATGTGCTCACACATATTCTGTAAAAATATTTCAACCTCATTTTTAAATGGGTTCACCAATTTCAGTTGCCCAATTGGAAAAGTTTGGTACAAAATGTCTAAAAATAAAGACAAAAATTCACTTATGTCTAATGAAATATTAAGAAACATTTTCTATTTTCTTTTTGAAATGCCTCTTACCCAAAGAGCAAGCACACAGTTTTTGTTGTTACTGTTGTATAGCAAGGAGTATGTGAGAAGCAAAAAAAGCCGAAATTAAGTTGGAAGCCCCTCAAAAAAATAGCAAGAAACTGTTTAGGGCTAAGAAATTAAACATGCAAGGAAGATGGAAATTTGTATTTCTGCCAGAATTTTCACCTAATTCCATGCATTTTAATGGAGCTATTTCTCTTCCCTTACACACAGTATGAGACCTTACCTCATAAAAAAGCCCATCTGGGAACTGACGAAAACACTGAGCACAGACAAAGCAGTTTTCATGATAGAGCTCCCCATTGCTGTTTACAATCCTCTCTGCAGGATCGAATCGAGTCTGGCAGCGTTCACATACTGCATTTGCAAGAGCATCGGACATATTACTGGAATAAAGACAAGAGTAAGAACATGAGCGATATCACAGCCAATCACATGATTATAATAATATCATCCAACTTTCCCCAACATCTATGAACACAACACTTCCACTGCTTTAAACGCCCTTTTACATGAAAGAAAAAAAAAAAAAGACCAATGAGTCAATTCAGCACAGACATCAGTTAGAAAAAACGTTCTCGCAACTCACACATGGCGGAATGAGCTCACGTAGCAGACTTACCTATTGCACATTTTTGGTCGCTTCACCAGTCTTTCACCCCATTGTGTCATCCTGCTAATAGCTCATACCAAATGTCTACATTTTTAAATAAACCAGTAGTTCAGAGAGCAGCAAACACAATGATCCTGACTTCTTGGGATTTCTGGTCTCAGGATGTGCACCTCTGAGGATTTTCTGATGTGTGATAAGCACTGATATCCCACTGCAGTCTCCCCTTCACTGTAGGAATTAACAGGGCATTTCCCCCGCTACCCAGCAGCTTATGTGCACAAGTTTCGTTGGAAAATAATTGCATACAATGGCTCTGTCTTTCTGACACATTAGTTGAAACTGTCAAAGTGTTAAAAAGGTATGGGAAGAGAGAAGTCTCTCTGGCTGGCTTGGCAAATACATGAGCTTCATTTCCTCAGAAAGTGAGGTTAAAAAACCCCCAAAGCCACACTCGCAAATCATGTAAAGGACGTTTCCTCTGTCTCCCCTAAAATGTGGAATGAACCTAAACTCTTTCACAAAATTTTCACATTTGCCATCATGGCAATCTAAGTTCTCTATATAGTAACAGAGTGCAGTTTTAAAAATCATATATTGCATGTTCAAATAGGGAAGGAAAAATTATAAAGAAATAGTCTCAATTTTTGTTGCAATGCGATCCTTCTTTCAACCACCAGACTATCCAATAATATAAAAATTCAATATTGTTACACTTTTAGATATAGAAAAACTATTTTATGCCTTCTGGGTACCTTCTGAATTCTATGATTGGAAAGATAGTTTTACGCATGGGACTATAAAAAATTTCCAGTGTGTTAAAAATATCTGAAATATTTGTGTAGTAGTTTTCCTGAAGCACATAACGTATACATAAAATGAAAGATGGCTTGGTTTAAAAGTTGTTTGGTTTTTTTTTTCTTTCTTTTTATATTCAAAGCTACTTTGAACTGAATTTCCATCATTAGTGTTATTCTACAACCTGACATGCTACTTTCCACACCTCTTCATAGAGAACAGTAATTCAATAAGCATGTCCCAGTAGCAGAAGATTCTCTTTCCTCTGGTCGAAGACACCCTTACAAAAACACTCCACTGTTTGTATTCCAGGGCTTTGTGCTCTGAGCGCAACTAGAACAAGCAGGCAGCAGCCTCATACTCCTGAGGCAACAAAAACAGCCCTGTGTTTCAGCTGCCTCAGCTGAGCCAAAAGTAGCACACCTGCAGCCCATACAGATATCCTATGGTGTGACCTGGAGTGACCACTCAGTAAAAAGATACTTTCTTTCCATCACTGCAATTCCAAGGGTGGCAAAGACCAAGGGAGCTGGTAATATTTCAAGAATGGAGTACTAATTTAGCACAAATTTGTTATAACTTGTTTCCTTATTGTAGTACAAAGGACCTTTAAAAAAACACACATAGACCGGAATTACAGATAAGCAGGAAATCCTGCAATTTCATAAACTAGACATCATAGGTTAGGGAAACATTTTTATCCTGACAGACTACCAAAGGAAGAGGTCAACACAAAAACATCAGTGTTTGCAGCAAGCTGAGACACCTAATCGGCTCAGTTTTCAATCGCCACTCTTTTAGTTACATCATGCAAATGTGTACCATAACTTGAAAATACAATCTCCCCATCAAGTGTTTTTTTCCCCTCTTGAAAAACTTGATGCCTGAATTCCAAGACTTTAGCTAGCCAACAGCCATGATTAAGAAAGCCTC
This sequence comes from Astur gentilis, assembly GCF_929443795.1. NCBI lineage: Eukaryota > Metazoa > Chordata > Aves > Accipitriformes > Accipitridae > Astur > Astur gentilis. The sequence continues at coordinate 17,299,698 of NC_064885.1, forward strand.
ATGTCAACATCAGTGGAAAAGCTCCTCTGGTTTATTGAAGAAAACCAGGCAAAACAGCATTCCAGTGAGTCTCAAAGTTTCCTACACGACAGCAAGTATTACACCCTACAGACTAACAACAAAGCATGATCTAAGGTTGTGTTTATTGGGTTTTTTGCTTTATAAACATGAAACCAACATTTTAAAAAATCCTGATTTTGTTCGGGTTTTTTTTTTTTCTTTCTCCAAATGGACTTTAACAGCACTCTAGGGAAGGAATAGTACGCATTCGCTGCCACTACCAACTACCTGCTGGCTGAACTCTGCAAGAAAGAGAGCTGCCACCCAGACAACGACAGTATGCAGCAATTACAGCCTGCAAGCTGCACAGCCATGTTCCTGTATGAAACACGGTGCAAGTTCACGAGCATTATAGTTCACACCAAGCACTATTGAGTATATTTATCCTGGGAGACATTCTGACGCAAGTCCCATGGCTGTGTCGGTAAGAAAGGTAATGAAGACGTAGGGACTCACTCCTAAGAATAAGGCTTTCGGAAGCCTCCATTCTAAAACCAGCATTTGAGGGCTGTCAAGATAGAGTAACCCCACAATAAACCCTAACTTCTAAACAATATAAAAATCTATTGAGAGATTGAAATTCCTAGTGAAAGTCAAATGCAGCATTGTTCTGTGTTCTCACTGTCTTCCCTTAGCATGAAGTACAACTTTAGATTTAATTTTTAACTCTAAAAAAATTAATTTACCTCATTCATTTGCAAAAGCAAGAGAATTATCAAGAGTCCCAAGAGTTTCTTTACCATTCTGCTGATGCATGAGGATGCAAAAGGTGCAATTCCTAGCTATGGAATTTGCTCAAGATATTCTAATACTATTTTAACAACACAATATGATACGCAGCGAAAAATCATTACTGATTTTGCAAAACAGCATAGAACAAGCACTTTAAAGTCTTGGAAATGGAAAACATTAAAACATTTTCAAAATGTTTGAACTAGAAGAACTTGGTTGATGCTGGAAAAATTTCCTTAAAGGCATAAGAAAGATGACTGTGATACAGCCTGAGCTGTCCAAGAAATGCCACAATGCAAACGAGCTAATAATGATCATGACTTGTTACTCACACATGAGAGAAACTATTAGTCCAGGAAAAAATAAAATAAAAGAGCCTGTACTCAAAATAACACAGTTCTCTGCCTCAACTATAACCCAGTTGAAATTTTCTAGGGAGAGTCATACAGGAGACAACTAAATCACACATCAGTTCCTGACCAGTGTGTCTCCTGTAATACAGACCAGTAGCTGTGGCTCTTTGATAATCATAGCTCAAGCCTTACCTCTCTGCTCTCTTTTCATTCATGACTTGCATCCATTTTTACTTAAGATGTTTTATTCTTTTATACTCAAGCTAAAATTTGCAACTTCAGCATTGCCCTAAAGGTATGACTTCAAATTTATTCAAAAGTTTTGCTTTCATGTATGCCGAAGTTTCTTGATCTCCCTCAACTACACACCCCTATGTGCCCTCTTCCTTGTGCAAGAAGCAGCATTTATTCACTAGCTCAAGGTTAAAATTAACTAAAGGCTGGGAGGGGGAGGAAGGACAGTTCTAATTCAGAGCAGTTTTATAATTCGGTTTACTACACTGATGCAAAACCACTTCTGCCAGCAGCACAGGGAGAGGTAGAGCAACAGTAAAACCATCCTTTTGATGGTGGTGCCAAAAGTGACCACAAAAGTTTGATTTGCTGTGTCAATCATAAGATATCTAGATCTGAATCTTTCCCACAAAGGACAGTCCCCAACATGGAGTGCTTCTTGTATTCTGTTTGCTCACTGATTTTTTGCAATTCATTAAAATACAGAATCTTCCTCTGTTTTAACAATAAGCTGGTGACACAAAGACAGGAAAGGCTATTAAAACATGACTAGCTCAACATCCTGAAGTTATCCTGTCCTGTGCAAAATACCGGTGCTCAAACAACGCTTTTTCCAATCTTTCACCATTATTTGCCATATCTGCAACAAATTACCTTTGTCAAAATTCCCTGTTTACAGAAGTTAGTTATCTACTATTATAATTAGGTGTGGGCTTCTCATGCTTTGACTTCTCAGAATTATTTATTATAAAGTATCAGCATTGCTCTCAAGTTGAAAACAAAACAAAAAAAACAAACAAAAAAAATAATTCCTGCTTTATAAGAAGTGGAAGTTAATTGGGAGACCCATTCTGTGCCACTAGTACAGGTGCTATAGAAAGATTTGAAAGCATTTTACCTTCCTGTATCACTAAAGTCAATATGGATTGACGGTGGATCTATGGATCTATCTTCCAAAAACAATGGTTTCATATATATTTGGGCTAGCAAATGTCATATTTTTATATCATATTCTCATACTGATTCAGGAAATTGGGCCTGTATTATGTTACTACAGGAAAAAAAAAGCAGGGGGTGGGGGGTGCTGTTTGACTTAAATACCAAGAAAGCTGGCTAAAATGCTACAGCTTCTATACTGTTATCTCCTTTTTAAAACATTTGTCCACAGGGATCTAGCACCAGTGACAGGCTGAGGAAAAAAAAGCAAATCGAATACTTGCACTGCTAAGAGAGCAGAACAGAAACTCCAGCCTTCACATTAGTAGAATTCAGTACCTTAAACATGGATGCAAGACAAAATGAGCCAGACAACTAGACAACCAGGAGAAGAGATGAACAGTCTCAGACTCTTATCAGGCCCAAGAAAGGAACTGCAGGTGCAAGGAGCGCTTCTGTCAGAAAAGCCCAGTCAAAAAAAAATCAGTTTTCTTTAATTGGTCTTGAAAGCTTTTTTTGGTTTTAGTGTCAGAGTTCTCTTTCATCATAAAGCTGAATGAAGATCTACTTTAATACGGAGATGACTGAAAACCTTACAGATGCTACAAAAAGAAAGGAAGACATTTCAGTATACAAGAGCCCAGGACATTGTCCAAACCTCAGCAGACAGGCACCGTACCTATGCTACGGAATCCTAGAAAGGTGTTCGCCACTTGTTCTGGTCTACCAGTAGAAACTAGTGTGTACAGAAGTTACCACAATATGATAACATTTACATAGTCATTTCTAGTGTGTATACACACACAGATGCCTAGGATAGTGAAAAGTCAAAAACCTAGAAAGCTTGTGTATATCATAGATGCCAATAGCTAAGATAAAAATCGGAGCACTCCAGGAGAGGGGCTTCTTCCCATCCCCATAGCATGGTTGAGAATTTGTGGCTTTAAGTCCTTAATGTTGACAAAGACAAAATAAAAATATTTGCCAGGACAATACCAGACTTTATGATTCATTTCACAGATAATGACTAATCTAAAGAAAAAAGAAAGAGGAAGGGTACCAGTTCATGAACTTCTGCTGAAAAACAGCCCTCAACTACCCGTATCATTCCTTCAAAATCACTTTACTACAATTGACTTTTATCTGGACAACTTTCCCAGACTGATTTAACTTCTTTAAGGTTATTATTAATGTTGTCATAAAATGTTGGAGGAAAAAAATATACCCATTTGTTCAATGTATGATTTGTTGTGCATTTGATAAAACTATGTGCATAGCTTAACATTTTCAGCATTTCTCCTTCCACTTACACTGAATTTTCAGGTCATTCCCTATTTAAATATTTTTTTCAGCTAAATAAGAAATTATTAGTGTTTCTCTCAGCATATATTCCTTGACCACACAGCCCCCAGTCTCTCAACGAAATAAACATTTTTTTGTTCTTATTTACTACACAGGGATAACCAGAATTAAGAAAAACTTGAAAAAGCAACTTGTGGTCAGAATATGGAAAAAAAATCTTTATGGCTCCTCATCTCTCCTCGGCCTACCAGCAATAGCAATTTGCTATTAGAAGAAGCCAGGGGTTTAAAAAAGAAATTCAACTCCTTCACACACTTCACAGAATACAATGTTGATATGGTTGGCCTCCAGGAGAAGCCACAATCAGGGAGACCTTTCAGACCAGCAGCAGTAACGAAAGTCTGTTGGTATTGACACAGGAAAAAAAATCTTATGCCACAGGTACTTGGTAGTCCCTCCCAATGCAACACATTACTTATTTCCAGTAAACCATGACCAATCACTTAGAAAGACATACCTTTAGCAGTGTTCACTCAGCCCAGGGAAACATCAACAACATAAAGGTTTTAAAGAGATTATAGCTCTTACACAGGAAAAACACCCTTTTATTATCAAGCATGTACCACTTCACCCACAATGTCTATTTGATAAATAACTTCTTACACACATTTCATCTTTCTCTTCTTCAATTCCATTATCTCAAACAAGCCAAAATGTGTAGTTTGTTTACCAGCACTGATAAGACAGATCATTCCCAAACGTGTTCATCAATTATCATCAACTAGCAGCAACACTACTTTTGGATTACTCTCATTTGTCTCAAGAAAGGACATAAACTATCAGGTCCTATCAGGAGGGAGAAGCAAAAATTATCAATACGTCAAAAACTGTGGATAAAATACAAATAATTCAGGAGTCAAAATTCCCAAACAGATTATAACCTGCAGCACTCTCACCTGCGGAGTAAAACCAAAATATGTGGCTTTATGCTTACTTTGCTTCAAGAACCATGATGTCAAAAATGTATTCAATTTACCTATGTGGGCATTTTCCCCCTAAATCACTTTGCCACCTGCAAGAATTATTTCTTCCGAACCTGCCTGGTCTTATTAATAATTCTGCCAGCATATAGTTTATATGTAAGCATGGTCTGCCTTGCTCTGTACATGTGTCACCACAGCAATACCTACACTACCTCTCCCCTTCAACACAGCACAGTATCAGCCCCTGACCATTCTCTTACCTAGCATCATATCCCTTTAGTCCTAGTTGTGTTCAGATTCAGGGCGAGCTCCCTCCCCCACTCCACTCTTCCTAGACGTATGTTCCCAAGCCCGATGCAGTACATTTGGAGAACCATTACTGTCAGCATTGCTATGCCAGTGCCGCTTAGATCACGTCCTCTAGCAGCTTCACACAGCACACTTAATAGCATAGGTTTAAAAAGAGAGATCTCACACAGATAAGCATTTTCCAAACACCAAGCTCCAGCTCCTGAAACCCTGCTGACATAGAAGGCAAATGAGAACTAACCATGTTCTCCTGCAAACCCATCTTAGTCCAGTGCTGAGTACTATAAACATGCTGTTCAGAAAAGAGCGTTCTTTCTGCACAGCAGATCATCGACTTAAGAGAGAGTTTTAAACTCTAAAAAAACAAAATCAAGGCTTGAAAAATCTCTGTTCTGTTTACAAACTCAGAAAAAAATTATTAGAAATAATAATTGGAAATCAGGGGGGGAAAATACTGTGCCTTCACCTTCTTTCTGGAAGGCTTACAGGTTACAATGAAACACAGTTAAATGGCTGAAAGCGAACTACATTTTGACAATGTGAGATGACTATGTCTGGGCATTTACCTCCTCATCCTTCCTACCTTCAGTTTACATTCTGCTGTTTGTGTTCCACTGCTGTTTTCAATGCTTATTTTCTTTTCTTTCCCAGGTCCCTTCTATGCTTCTCACTCTTCCTCAACAGCATCCTCTCCACTCAATGGCATCACCATTTCTTTCACTACCTTCTTACTCCGCTCCTCACTAAATTCTCTTACATTCACACCCACAACTTTGTGTAGGAAAGATTGAAAATTTACCAACTAACTAATAGCTATAGGCTAAAAGGAAAATAGTGGGAAAGGTAGGGTTCTAGTGAGGGATCCCCAGTTCAAACTGAGAAGTCAAACCAATTGCTCAGCTACAGATAAGCATGAGGTCTATCTCCTGCTAAGAAAAGACTGAAATTCAAAATTTCTGACTGCTAGAAAAAAAATCTCTTCTGCATGCTCACTGTTCTCCCCAGTGACACAGACTTCAGATCCCATATTGCTGCTGTAGCTCACAGTTCTCCCCAAATGCAAGAAACTAAGTTTTATTTAATTCCTGTTAATTTCTCTCCTGCCCAAAATTAACTGAAATAAAAATTGAGAAGTAAAGTAAAATTTCAATCTGAAGGATAGGAAAAGTAATGATCAAATCAAGCAATGGAATTGTCTGGGCAGATTTAAGAAGCTGTGGTTGACATGTTATAAATAATCTCAAGAAGCAGCTACACTTGAAGCTTCAGTTTCTGCTGGACTGGAGTTACTTACAAAAAATAAAATCAACTGGCTTGCTATTAACAGTATAGGTGAAGAAATGGACGACTGAGCCCAAAAAATCATGGAACAGTAGAAATTTATCAAAATTTTGAAAAATTACTGCATTTCACCATTTCTTTATTGCCACAGTGCCTAAATACTTACCATTAACAACACTAGCACTAATGTTGGTTCTGAACAGTCTAGTACAGTGCTTCAAAATGGGAAAGGTTCTCCATTGTTGCTTTCCTGTTATTGTTAAGAACTGAAAGCTTTCTCATCAGGAAAGTCCTTTCCTTTGTAATCTACTTGGATATGAAAATAAACAGATTTCAACCCCTCTGGCTGTGTGCAGACAATTCCCACTTTAAATAAAACACCACCACCACCAAAACCGAACATCTATCAAATCCTGGAAAACGCTTCAACAATACCATTCCCTTCATCTCAGAGACATACCCATGTATCCCAGCTGCTGTATCTGTCCTGTTGCTCAGGAGTGACCCTGTGCCACTTAGCCGATCCTGCCGGCGTTGATAAAGTTTGGAGGATGCCAGCCCCCGAAGTCTCAGGCCAGCCATGGCACCCAATGCCACTGTGAAGGGGAATGCAGAGAGACAACTGGAGCGAACACTAGCAACACTGATATTCAATGAGTCACCTTCCTTTTGGGAGTTGCCTTTACATTTTAGAAGAGCTAAAGCAGGATACATAGACCACTGCTCGAGCATTGTTTCTTGCAATTTGTCTGCCATTCTGCTGCAGTCTTAAAGAACAGATAACCTCTTTACTGTATTCCACTAGTAATTACCTGTTTAAGTCAGCACACATCAGCAATTCATTCTGTGTTAGACTTGCATAATGTATCTGTATAAATGTCTTAACAGAGATTTAAAAAAAAAAAATCCTGAGTCTTCACATAATTAATCCACTTAATTCAAGAAGACTTTCTGACGAAAGTGACGGAGAAATACAGAAAAGCAAAGCGGATTACTCGATCTCTTGACAATGAACGCTTTAGTTTACTGCAGATAAGTATCTGACCCTAGCATCTCTAAGGTGGTTCCCTGCAGGACGCTGCATCACGCAATGTCTTCAGGACACTGCGAAAACAGAACTGTTCAGCATATTCCAAGAAACAAACGCATGAAGACTTTTGCTCTCTGGACACGCTCCATCCTGCAGAAGTGGCATGCAGTGGAGGGTCAGGAAGCAGGGAGAAGGAACATATTTGGCATTCCAGCCTCCAGAGCTCCCTGCCAGGAACTGAACAGGGCCTTCTAACAGGAGTTCACTCTTTCTACCACTCCTCCTCGCCACCCACCACCCCTGCAAGAAAGAAAAAGTATCACACAGCACAAATGGCTTAGGGCCCAGCATAGAGGGGGTAGAAAGAGTAAAAATTTGAGAATACAGAAGTCAGTTTTTAAGAGAACAAAGGGAAAAAGGGAAAGGAGTGGAAGATGGGACCACCTAAGTCAGTGTCATTTGATCAGCATCACCACAAAAAACATCTCAAGAGTCATTACCAGCAAATTATTTTTTAGTAAATTATAAAAAAATGAGGATTTTTGTAGCATGAGAATGAAATATATTCCATGACTGCAGCCTGGCAAGCTATAGAGGGGAAAAAAAAAAAAAAAAAAAAAAAAGTAGAAGTGATGACTTCATAAGTACTAAATTAGTATTAACCAGCAGAGATCCCTTTTGTCCTTTAAAGAAAAACAGAAGGGTTTACTGAGACCCAGCAGAACAGGCACAAATAAAGAGCATCATACTTTCAAAACCAGAAATCAGTAACCTCAAAATCTACAATTCACCCCACATGTCATTGGGAGTTTCAGGCTCCTGACCTTTGACACCAATCTGCCGCTATAATTTCTTTCAGATTGCATGTGTGCTTTTATCCATTTCTACTTTATGATGTAAACAGAACAAAAAAAGAAAAATGTCCTCCCTGTTGGGGATTTTTCTGACTTTTTAAATTTTTGAGCAATAAAAAAAAGTAATATTAAATCACCTTTTTACTTTTAGCACAGAGCAAGATACTAAATCACCACATCAATCTCCCTTAACTTAAGCAATCTAGCTAAAAATCTCCTTCTCTCTGAAACACCTAAGCTTCTACCCTTCTGATTCATACAACATGATTTTACTGGTTTTCAAATAACCACTCTTCCACAGGAAAGCATGACTCTTCTTCTAAGGGGAAGATGAGGAAATTGAAGGAAAAAAACATCAAAACAATAACCATCCTGTCTTGCCATCCCTCAATGCAAGCTCTCTCACTCACTCCTCTCTTGCTGCCTCAGACATAAAGAGTGAAAAAGCATGATTTTGTTTTTCTTTCCCTCTTGACAGATCACTTTTCAGAGACGGGGTCGATGCCAAAGTCTTACAGCTGATTACTTTCTGGGCCAAAGCAGAGAAGAAAGCAGCTAGACTTCTTTTAGGCATTAACAAGTAGTTCTCCTCAGAGAAGCACCTCTATGTCCCCAGAACAGACTACTAAGGACCTTCCGTTAAAACTTATCTAGAGAGCCTCAGAGAGCAGACTGAGATGGAAAGATAGTAAGATTAAAAACACATTTTTCAACCCAGAAGGGTAGAAATGGCTGCTTATAATTCAGCGATGTGACATCTCTTAGTTTGATGCAGCTGCTTTCTAGTCAGCGCCAAGAACCTTTCTATTATCGACCTTTACACTCCCTCCTCCTCCTTCAAACCATTTTACTTGCAATTGCTTCATAAAATGGAGCACATGCACAGCAACAGCTCTCTACTGAATTAAAAAGCATCTAGTCAAACGCTAGCCTAATCAAAAATAACATACTCTTATTTCTTACCTCAACTGGATTAGGAACAATCAATAAGCATATCTGTAAAGGCAGCTGTTCTTCTTTTGTTGACTGCAGGAAGTACATAGGCGTATCCAGATCCCAATTAGACCAAGTATAGTGATAACAAAAAATTCTTATAAAAATAATTATGCCCTGAAACATGCACTTAGGAAACTTTTTTTTTTATGCTTTGTATTAGATTAATTTCTAAAGGCAATATAAAACAGCACAGGCAGTTTTTTACCTTTATGTTTTTCTAATCAACACTACAGCAGTAAAGTCTTAAGAGAAATTATCTTCAGTTCTGGTTTATTTTCTACTTTGGGCATTTGGCAATGTTTTGTTCACTGGTCATTCACTGATCCTCTTTCTTAGAAAGAAGTCCATCACAAAGAACAAAGAAAACAGGGCAAAACACAGTAGCAAAATGCGCCACCCTCCACCGCCCCCCCGAACCAACAAAAAATCAACAACCAACACACATACACCGCCCCCCCCCCCCCCCAAGCCCTAACAATCCTTGAAAAGGCAAAAAACAATGTGAAAACACGGACCAAACACATCAAATACAAATTATAGATGCAGGCTTCACTTATTTATTGGTAAGGAAGTACCACAGTATACTTCTAAAGGCACCAAAAATCACATAAATTGTATTTCTCAATACTGCAAAATATAGACAGGCTGCTTAGAAACATACTATTTTTATATCTAACACATTGTCTCTTGTACAGTTTATTTCCAAATGTAGTTTAACAACATGTAACTTAATAAAACTAAAATACATATATCTCTTTAGTTTCTTTCTGTCCTGTTATCTTCGGATCTTAGTTGGAACAGAAGTATTCATAGAAAGGGTGATTTTTTAGGTTTTAAGTTAACAGCTTCCCATTAAACCACAGACTGCTCTTGAAATTAGGGACTATAATAGCCACTTTAGTCAAGATACAGAGAAATAAAATAGCTCAGCCAAGACATGGCAGTCAGAACTACTATTTGCAAATTCCAATGATCTATTTATCAGGTTTCTCTAACAAAACACAATCCTCACACTGTAACAATGTAACTTGTGATACATGTAATATTTGAATTTAATTCACTAAACAGTCACCTATTTTTAATAATTTTCTACTATGAATACATAGAAGTGCACATCTTTGTATTTTCTGGAATTATATTTTTCCCTAATGCTAAAAATCAGTAAATCAAATTACTGCAGTTGTTTAAATTCAGGAGACACCCTCTGCAGCGAAATGGAACACAACTCTTAAAAACGAAAATGGAGTTATTTTTCATCTATCTTAATTACTAATAATGTGTCAGTAATCACAGTACCTAGAAGTGAGTCCTTTTGTGTTTCCATTTGACAAGAAAGGTAAAGTGAAAAAAGAATGTTATCAGCACTTAACGTTCTCCAGCCTTCCTCGCTTTAACACACTGTAACACAACAAAATTATTCCCTTCCCTCTGTCAACAGTTTCAAGACCAGAGGTAGATTTCTGTCATGTTCCCGCCTCTGGAAGGTTCCCACTGATTGATACTGTGGGGATGCTCCAGCTGTGAAACAGTTCATCTTCTTCCGGAACCCTGAAAACCCTGAATCTCAAAAGCTGGAGAACAGTTGATTACACAATGTTGACAGATTTTTAAGAACTACCTTATAACAAACACTGAACAACATCTGGCCACAGTTCAGTAGAGTGACCTGTAGGCAGATCTAAGGAAGCATGTTCTCGATGTTCAATCCTTTCTAATTACTTAGGGGTCCGTCCCAGCCTGAAAACAACACTAAACACGGTGCTTGTCAAACGGCATCAGTCATGCAAGGTGCAGAGCAGTGCAATGCTTCATAGACACTGAAAAGTACAGGTTTTGTTTTGCTGGGAAACTGCTACCCTAAATGGATGACACTATTACCAAAGAAAAAGTCAGCTGAATTACAGCTGTGATAAACGTCTCCAAAAGAACAGTTAATCATTCTGTCCTAGGAAGAACAGCAGAGAGGAATTTAGAAATTTTCATAGCTGACAAACTTTCCAGGACAAACATTTCTGAAGACATTAAATAACAGTTGCATTCCCCTTTCAAAAGCTACAGCCAAGGCCTGCTCATTTTAACAACCCTCTGAAGGACCTCTGAGGAAGAGAGACAGAAATCCTGCATTACTTTGAAGAACTGCACACTCTGCAGCATCTCAACTACCTTGGAACTCCCTACCAAGCCTCATGCTTCATGTCAGAGCTTCTCACTGAGTAGTGTTGAACCTTAACAGGCAGGTTTTGAGGAAGCATGGAGAGAACACAACAAGGATTACTGCCTACTGGCATTTCCCGCTGTCCTCTGCAGCTGAGTGATTTCACCTGAGGTAAACATGTCTTTCTGAACAGTACTATACCACAGTTCTATAAAAATAAAATCAGCTGGGTTCATACAGCCACAATTCTTCCCAGGTGCTCCCCGTGTTGTCCCCACTTGGGAGCTGTATGTTCACATGGCCTGTGAACATTTAAGATAAGGATATGAATGTAAACTTGTAAATACACACCTATTTCACATGTCAGAAGAACAAAAAAGGGACCGTTAAGACAGAAAAGACAAAGCAATCTAGAGACAAGAGACAAAAAATGGAAGCATTTTGAGCACATACAACCACCGATCAACACCAATTCATCATTAGAGAGAGCAAAAATAACTCACCCAAATCATAAATGAGGGTGTAACAATTATTCAGCATGTTCTTATACCTCATAACCCACCAAATGTGATCTACATTGCATAATCATAAAAAGCTGCATAATACAAACATCAACACTTTGCACAAAAGAAAAATGAATACTTATACACAGACTAGTGCAGATCCATTTCAGTATTCCTAGTCATGAAGACCAATGCTTCAGGAGTACAATAATGATAGTAGGATTCAGGAGGATGACTATCCTAAAAAAGGCGCCCCACTAATTTTAGTATTACTTCTTCATCCTTTTCATCTTCAAGACATTTTACAAAAGCAAGCTTATTTTCACAAACTGCTTTATAACACCTGGGTTTTATTTTACAGATGGGAGAACAAAGTGATCGGAGACACTAAAGCATTCATGCAAACCCTCGGAAGATGCCAGCAAGTGCTTTCCCCGGCGCTTTTCTCACATCTGTCAATTAGGAGACCTTACAGAGTTCTCCAGCGTCAGCCAGGGTAGGCGGAGAATCAAGCTCCAGATTTAAACAGCATCTTGAACGGGTAACTCCGAGGCCAGCCCGATGAAGAGGAGACTGAATGTGCGGGCAGAGAGGCAGCGCGTAGACCCGTCAGAAGGGCCCCGAAGTGCGGGGCGGCGGGGCGGGGCACAGCGGGAGCAAGGCTGTCGGCGCCAGAGCCGTACCGCCCGGCTGCAGGGGGCCCGGCTGCTGGGCAGACGCTGCTCGGATCCACAGCTGCTCCTTCCAAACTCCGTTTCCGGTCTTCCCACCGCCCTTGGCTGTGTCCCCGTGGAGGGGTAAGGCACAGCGGGAACAGCCCCTTGCTCTGCTCTTCCACGAGGTCGAGTTTCCGACTCCACCATCGCGCGGAGCCGCCGGCGCTGCCGGCAGCGGTGCGGCAGCTGGCCTCCCCCGGCCGGAGCGTGCCCTGCTCCGCCTGAACCTCACAGGAGGAGAACGTCCTCTCCCCCGACCGCTTCCTACCGGGCGCACCATCGGTCTACCCAGGGCAACCCGGAGCTGTTCCCGACCTTCCACCGCCTGCCACAGGGGCGGCGACGGCAGGGACAGCCCACTGGGGCCAGGGCGCGGGACCGGCCCCCGCCCGCCCGCCGGCCGGGCTCTCCGGGCCTCCCCTGCCGGGCTGCGCTCCCCCCTCCCCGGCCTTACCTGCCCGTCATGGCGGCGCGCCCCCGGCCAGCGCCGGGCTGTGGCGGCGGGGGCTGCGAGGCGAGACACGCGGCTCGGCTGGGCGCGGCGGCTCCAGCCCCAGCGAGCCCCGTCGGGCAGCAGAAACCCCGCCCCGGACCCGGCCCGGCCCGGCCCGGCGGCAGCCCGGGCCCCCGGGGCGTGGGCGGGAGCCGCAGCCCCCGGTGACTCAGGGCAGCACCCCCCCCCCCGCCGCCCCCCTTCCCGGCCCCGCGCATACTTTTCCTATAAAGGGAAAGAAATATTGAATAACGAAGCGGCGGACTGGGACCGCCTCCCGCCCGTCTCCCGGTGGCGCGGGGACCCGGCGGCCCCGGGGCACGGCTCCTGCCCTTGCCCCGCCGCCAAAGCTGCTGCCGGGCTGCCCGGGAGCCGCTTCGCCCCACCTGATCGTAAACACTTCAGCAGCTACTATGAGCCTGGGGGGGAGAGGGGAAACGCTGACGGTTCGGTCTCATCACGAAGGCGTTAGCTGGTGTACAGTTATATCTGACACGCACCTCATTGACGTGAAATTTTTGCCCGTGGACAAAGAAGCCGCGCTTCCTGCCTGCCGTGGCAGGCTGTTACGCTCGTTGTTGTATGTCCCCAAGGTGAGGGGAAAACAACCTCGCTCCGTGTTTTCCCCTCAGGGCAGCAAAAGACACGTCCGGAAGGCTATCTTCTAGAAAGCGGTTAGATGGCATCCTTTGCTGCCAAAAGGAAGAGAGACCACACTCCCTAATGAGGACCCCTCCAAGCGCGACATTTTCTGATAACGTCTAAGCCCTTCTTGCTGCTCATCAAACTTTGTCCCAAGCACTCAGGGGGTTTTATGTTCTCTGACATGTATCAATGTATAATGTATCAATGTTAAAGTGATCCACCAAATGGGACAGGGAGCTTCTGCCCAAAAGCAATTTCAAACTTTATCTGCATCTTGTAAGGTAGCCTAGCGCGGTGTGACTCACCATTGCTATGGATATGGTTGCAAGCTTGTTGCATTGTTGGGACTGATGATGGAAACCCTGTGCTGTTTCCTGGTGTCCAAACACCTCATTTTTCAGCCTTACAGTAAACATTTAGAATCATACAGGTTAAATTAGCATTTGATGTATTTCTCACTTACATAAACCAGGGTGAAGAATTAAGTTAGATGTTATTTTGGTTTAACAGTTGGTTGAGGAAAGGGTAATAGATCATCTTACTAATAAACAGCCAAAAATTTAACAGACTTGGCTGAGTGCACAGTAACAGACAAGCTCTTAGTCATTCCCTGCATCTCTAGTCTCTCCTGTTGTAATGGTTTCTGGGTGTCACCGTGTCTCTACTCTTGCGGCTCTCCTTTAGAGAGAAGCAGATTACTTGGACTGAACGTGTGAGTAGGAGACTCCAGGTGCTGCCAAGGCTGTTGGGTGGAGCACCTTGCAGGGCAATACTCGGCCTTGAGCTACATCCCAGCCACTGGGCCGTCACCCTGGGAGATCCTTCCTCTGGCCTGCTATGTCCCGTGGGGCTGGCTACCTGTGAGCTGTATCAACCTCAAAGATCATCTTTCTCTTACCAGCCTACATTTTGAATATGACACCACCTCCTCTCCAGCTGCTGAAACCCTAAACTGTTACTGCTCGCAGCTGCCAAGCCACTCAGTCGCGTCATTAGGAGCAGCTGAAGCGGACTCCCCCTCCAGGCCGCCCCAGGCACCCCCTGCCTGACAGGCTTCCCCGCGCCTTTTATCAGACAAATCTGCCTTTCCTTTAAAACTACGAGCAGGCGAAAAGAAGCCGTCCCAGATCGCAAAGCGGGCCCGCACCGCAAGGGCAGGGACTGGACTGCTGCCCGCCGCAGGCCCTCGCGGCCTCACGCGCACGCGCGCCGCCCCACCCCACGTGAGGGCCAGCCGCGGAGATGGCCGGTAACCCGGATGCAGCTATTCCGCAAGATGGCGGCGGCGGAGGCGGCGCTGGAGAGTGGCGCGTTGTAGCGCCCGCGAAGCGGATCCCGGCCCCGCCATGGCGGACCTGGGCCGGCAGTTGCAGGAGTACCTCGCGCAGTCGAAGGCCACTGCCGCCTGCGGCCCCACCACAGTCCGCGCGTCGCCGCCCGCCGGCTGCTCGCAGGAGGAGGGGGGGAGCGGCGGCGGCCTGGGGGCCTGGCTGGGCCCGCTGAACCCCTTCCTACCGGGCCGCGGCGCCCCCCCCGCGGCAGCGCCCGCATCGGGGCCGGGGCCGGGCTCGGGCTGGCCGTGGGCGGCCGAGGCGGACCCCTGCCTGCCGGCTCTGTCGCGCTGGCAGCGGCTGGCGGGGAGCGGGCTCTGCCTGCTGCTGGCCGCCCTCTGCTTCGGGCTGGCCGCGCTGTACGCGCCGCTGCTGCTGCTCCGGGCGCGCAAGTTCGCGCTGCTCTGGTCCCTCGGCTCGCTCTGCGCCCTGGGCGCCGCCGCCCTGCTGCGCGGGCCCGCCCGCCTGCTGCGGGAGCCCAGCAGCGGCTCCCTCCTCTACCTCGGCGCCCTCGGCGGCACCCTCTACGCGGCGCTGGGGCTGCGCAGCACCCTCCTGACGGCGCTGGGCGCCGCCGTCCAGCTGGGCGCCGCCGCCGCCTCGCTCCTGGCCGCGCTGCCTGGGGGAGCCGCCGGCCTTCGCCGCCTCGGCGGCCTCCTCGGCGCCGCGCTGCGCCGGCGCGGCAAAGCGCTGCCGGTATGAGAGCGCTGCCGCGGCGAGGCCCCCGCCGCCGCGGCGAGGGGGACGGGACCGGCCACAGCCCGACGGGACGCGGGCGAAGGGACTGGGAGACTCGGGCTGGCGCCGGCCGGGGCGCGAAGACGCCGCTCCGAGACGGGGATGAGGATGGCGCCGTCTGGCGCGCTTCTCTCCACCGCCTTCGCGTTGCTGCTGGGTTTTCCTCACCAGTTCTCGAGCAAGAAAAGCAGCGGCTGGCACCCGGGAGCGGTACCGGTGACTCTCTAGACTCGTTTTGCTGTGTTCAGGTGTAACGGTGTTGGTGCCAGCCTGCCGAGCCGTCCCGGAGGACGGGATTTTGCCTTATTGCAAAGTCAGTTCGATAGCCATGGTCTGGAGTCTCTCCGGCTCTGGGTGGGAGCCGGCAGCATTCCGCTTTCCTACCTCCAGTATAGGACCGTGTGGCTGCTGCAGCCTACTTCAAAACGTGAGTGAGACTACGGAGCCGATGAAATGTAATTATTGACTTGTCCGTTGCGTGAAAAGCAAGTATCTTAACAGCTGAGGTGCATAGGGCTGACTGACGCTGAAACGCGGAGACGATTTAGCAAAATCTG
The DNA here is from genome assembly GCF_929443795.1 of Astur gentilis. Lineage (NCBI taxonomy): Eukaryota > Metazoa > Chordata > Aves > Accipitriformes > Accipitridae > Astur > Astur gentilis. The sequence goes on from NC_064885.1 coordinate 17,315,906, forward strand.
ATCAAGTGTGGGGGTGAACGTTCTAAAGTAGTTAACTGCTATTGGCTCATTTTTTTGCTGACCCCTACACTCTGAACACGTACTGCATAGTGCAGTCATCAGCCACCTGCGATCAGGGGTGAATATGAATACTGTGTCTACTGAACTGCATTTCTTTCTAAGAAACACTTTTAAAATACCATCCAGTCAGTGAAACAAACTTTCCTGGGGCTGTGGGTCACAAAGACTGCCCATAACTGTAAGGGTAGTCGTCTTGCATGATGATGATAGGATGAAAGGTGCTAATCTTAGTTAAGAGCCTTGGCAGGTATTGCTGCCTTACAGCTGCTGTAAGGTAGCAAATACTTGGGTGTTAGAAGGGTAGCTTCAGCTCTTAGAACTTTATATTTTTTGCTTTTTTCAGCTTGGGTGGGAATTGCTTACTTGTCACAGCATGACCTTCAAAAATAGATTTGCTAGTAATTAGAGACTGTTGCAGCCAGCACAGCTTTGTTTCAGTGCAGAAATTAAGCAGCCGTAGGAAGGTGCTGAATTTAGGCTGACAGTCCCTGCTGAGAGCTTGGTACTCCAATTTGGGCTGTATACTGCACTACTGCAGATACATGGGACTACCACGCCTAACCTCCTCAGAGCCTGAGTATCTCACTGAGTATAGGTGCCTCATATACAAAATAAAGACAAACACTGCAATATTTATCTGTTATAATTACTTAGGGTTTAGCTTATTCACCTAATACTTACTCTGAATTAAACTGAAATTGTTAAATGGGGGTATTTAAATGTACATACATTGCTTTAATAAAACTATTTGTGTATCAAATGTCAGTATAGGCATTCCACTAATGGTCACTTTTTTTTCCGTAAACATGTAGATCGGAGCTATCTGAATAACATTAAATTAGTTCTCTAATTTTTACAACTTCTAAGCTGTAGTATATAAATTAATTTTATTCCTAACAGCAGCATCAAATTAAACAAATGTTAGACAAGGTGGAGCTGTAAACTAGCAGGTAGAGCATAAGGATTCAATGTGCTGGACGGGTAAAAGAACTTGACCTGAAGAGTACAGAAGTCTATTCCCATTAAGTAATTTTATCCATTTTCTAGGAATAGCAGGTCACAGTATCACAGACTGGGAACCTTCTTCTGTCATGCTCTCACCTTCCAAGATTTTATAAAAAAGCTAGCTAATTATTCAATTTTCTTACAACTTATTGTGCTTATTCCATGATCATGGAATATTTCAAAACTTAATTAAAAAAGCTGCCCCTTGATGAAGAATATTACTTAACACCAAATATCATAGTGGTTTAAGGATTTAAATAACCATCAGAGGAAAAATGAGCAGCATACTCCCTTTTGTCTAGATAGAGAAAGCTGGGTTTCATATTAGGTGCACTCTAACTTGTTTTGGTATAGGACTGTGGTTTAATTAAGGACTAAAGCTCATCCTCTAAATCACATACTCTATTAGACAAAAGTCACTTTCAGACCCTTAAAAATATATAGGGTTTGTTGGAGAAAAAAAAAAAGGCAAGCTTTCCCCTTTGCTAATGATCAAATCATTGGTATTTATCATTAAAACTAACTCCCAGATATATATCAAAAGTGACCTCAGCTACAGGTAAGAAGCAATTCTACCCGCCAAGAGTAAACTGTGTCACATCAGGTGCATCTCAGCTGTTGCCCAGTAATTCCTTTAAGACCATTTTGTCTCTCTAGAGCCCCATGACAAGGATTTTGTAGGCTAATGATCAGTTAATTACTATAATTTTCAAATGCCATTTCGCCACTATGAATTAAAAAAGAAAGAAAAAAGAAAAGAAGACGACCCCCTAATTGTGACTGACTGAACCAAGAGAACAGCCATTAAGCATCTATGCTTTGATCTCTTTAAATAAGGTAGGTCATCAGGACTTGAGCCAGTCTTAAATAAATTAGACTGTATGAGAAGTCACATAAAATAGCTGCAATGTATCACTATGTTGTTGCAGTAGCCTTGTCTGCTATAGAACTGCATTGCCATATTATCCCAAATATTATAACATGAAATTCAAGGCAGGGGAAGGGAAGCCTGGTAGTGATATTTTTCATTATACATTATATCCTATACTTTTAATGTAGGACCTTCCTGAGAACTGGCTTCAGAATATGTACTTACGTGATAAAATTTTCATTGAGGCTTTAAGTATTAAAAGAGCCTTTTGATAACCTGGTGACTGGAGATGATTAATATGAATGATTTATGGGGAAAACAAACTCATGATTGGTAAGCAGCTTTATTATGAAATGTGGGAAATGGGAATAACCCCCTCCTCATTTCCCCCCCCTAGTAAAACTAGGAAGCAAAATCCTAAATAAAAAGACACTTTAAAAATGTTAAGATGAAAGTGATCAACTATGAAGGTTTGCACTTCAGCATTTGAATGCACCAGACTACTGAACACCCGTATCTTTAAGCAATGCATCCTACAACCATTGTAGAATCATAGAATCATTTAGGTTGGAAAAGACCTTCAAGATCAAGTCCAACCATCATCCATGCCCACTAAACCATGTTCTGGAGTAAAAAGCATATGCATCCATATTAATCAAGCTGCTAAACTTCTTTCTTCCTCAACTTCTACAAACAGATGCTGTTTTGAACAAAAATATTTGACTTGCTCAGGTGAAGCACAGAATGACAATAGTTGTCATGAAGCCTAATTTACTAGCAGTCTAGGTTGTAACACACTATGTCTATGACAACTTTTTCTAAATGGTGTTCCACGTTTTTCTCTTTCAGGATGGTAGACTAGCAAGCAGCGGTGATTTCCTGTGTTTTGGAATTTTAACATCAGCACCACTTGTAATCTGTAGCCAGCTGTGGCTAAAGGTGAAAATGAAAGTTCTCTATACATGATAAACCAAAAAACTAGGAATCAGCTATTAGTATTTTAAACAGTTGAGATTTCAGGAGGTAGTTCTGTTGCACCATCTGATACACAAGTTTGCCTAAAGACAACCCTCTTGATATTAAGAGGTGAGTAAAGAATCACACACTGTGTTGATTTTTTGTTAATTTTTGCGCAAATTACAATCTGTATTCGTACAAAACCAATGTAACTCTTCTGACAAACTGTACATATAGAAACAAGTTTCTGTCTGGAGGTGAACTGAAATCTGTGGAGGTGCTCCATGTCTCACAACACTTAAAAAAAATTCCAGCTCTTCACAAAACAAAGTAAGGAAAAGAAGGTGAGGAAAACAGGGGTGGAAAGAACTAAACAGAAAACTAGCTACAATATTGCAGCTAGTAGCAGTCAACTGATCTAGGAAAAGACCCTTGTTAGGAACTAATGCACATTCAGTTATCCCAGTTAAGAATCCAGGTTTATGGTGTTGCAGGGTTACTTTATGAGTCCAGAGGAGCAGTCTATTTAAATATTGTCCAGCAAGGACTGGGTGTGACCCAGTCAAAGCCTCTTCTATCGGCCTCGTCCACCACCCCTAGATGCTCCTCTTCTTGATTGACCAGAGTTCATGTTACTGCCTCTTCCCCAGTTACTTCCACTCCTTCCTCCTCGAGAAGGGTTATTGCCTCCTGCAGGGCCTCCACCAAAAGCTTCATCCCTGTGGAATCCATCGTGATGATCTCCATCTAAAGAACTAGACCTCCCAGATTTTGGTGCTCTCTGTGAAGGTCCTGAATTTCCTCGTCCTAAAAATGAAGCACAATCAGTTACTGATGTTGAAGTCTAAGCCTTGCCTCTTCTCAGACATAACCATGTATTTAGCTAGTTCTTCTGTAGTATAATCATTCACAGACCAAATATAGTTGAGACCTGTAATTTTATGCTTCCTCCCTCTATACAGTTTTCCTTACATAGATTTAGTGTCTCCATTACAGTCCAGAAGATGGACAGCAATCAACCAATTCCTTGGTAATTAAAGGACATTATATCTGATAGAATCAGCAGTCACTTAAATGAAGTAAGTTAGAACAGTGATAGTCATGGTGTCCTCAAAACTGCCAGGCATACCCAATTCTTATGCTTTAACACCATCTGTGATCCTCCGTATATTTTTATTGCAAAATACTTTTTTTTTTTTCCCTAAACAAAGACATTGCACTGATGGATCAGTTGAGGTTGGTGGTGAAGACAGTAACATTACTGTTTTGTTCCATTTTTTTTTCTAGAAATAATGGAAAAATGCTCTATTTTACTACTAACCAGGAACATAAACTACATGAGCTCTTACTACCAGGAACAGAGGATTTCCTACTTCTCACAGATCTTTTTAGTAATGATAATGTAAATTAACATTAAAAAAGTCATTAGCTCAAAATAACAAGCAGTATTGTAACAAAAATTAATGGTAACAGTGCTTTATGGACACGTGCTACAGCTAAATTAGGATATTTTTGCTCCAGTTTAGAAAGAGTGATTTTTTTGTTGACTCTGGTTGGTTCTATGTAAAATAGAGACCAAATTGTCCAGCAGAGTTTATAATTCATGAAGTTTTCATCTTCAAATGACTTTACCAACACAACTGAAGGTAACACAGCCCATATATATATAAAAGTACTCTTTTATCAGGCCTTCTGCCATTGTTCTAAACTTTCTTTGGTACATTAATGAGTTGTCTAGGTGCAAGAAGTGTGGTAGTTAACAATTGTTTTGATTTCAGTAAAGAATCTGATGGAGTTATCAGAAATTATTATTGAAGCTGGAGAAGGAATCCTTACAGACTTGATAAGATGGCTGGCTAAATGAGAAACACAACATACAGTTTTGAAAGGAAAAATATTGATACAGAGGGAGTTTACGAGCAGAGTTTTATTAAAAAAATCTGTGAATGAATGGTAAAACTGTTGATACAACACTGGAAATATAGTCCACGCAGAGGAGGGCTGGCATACAGTTAAAACTAAATGAGCTTTAGGGCAACAATAAGAGAAGGGGAATGAAATTCAGTGGCATCAAAGACAAGGCTGTGCAGTAGTGGTCTAACAACAAAAAATTAAACTATAGGCTGGCAGCTCAGCAATTGGAAGCAACTGAGAAGGATCTCTGTCACTGATGACTACCTAACAGTGGATAGTCAATATGAGGACATTAAAAAAAGACAACATTAAGAAAAGACAGCAGCGATCCTGAGAAGAAGAAAAAGGATCAAGAACTGGTGCCAGGCTATTAGCCTGGATGATTGTGGCAATACCATATACAGTAATAGGCTCTGAAACAGCTACTAACTCCAAAAGAATGTATTTGGGGGGTTATGTAGCTAGTTGCATGACAGTGCCATATGACTGTTTAAAGAGGGAAATATGACATCAGTAGCTATTAGGAAAGAATGGAGAAAATGGAACAAAACCAAGTGAACTGCAGAAATCCATGGTTAAACCACATCTAAATAGAGTCTGCAATTCCTAGTTACCCAGTTTAATTTCCAAAAGGATAAATTAAAATAGTATTTACAGAGTAATAAGGATAGTAAAAGATACAGAACCATTTCCCAGAGAGCACAACTAAGTAGATAAGAGCTCTGACTTGGAGAAGAGCTCATTCAGGTTGGAAATGGTAGAGTTCAATGCAATCAGAGGTGGCATTCAGAAATAATAGGGATCAACTTTCAACTGTTCCAATTAAAACACAAGACATCATTGAATTAAATTAGTGATCGATAGGCTTAAAACAAGAGAAAAACATTTTCCTTCCAATTTTTTTTTTTTATGGCCCAGTCTATTGCAGTTAAGTTTTCGAGCTCTATCCATGGATGTTGTGGATGTCAAAAGTTTATATGATTCTTAAAGCAATTAGAGAAGCGCACAAAAGGTAACTGTCAAAACCCATTAAATATAAAAATAATATTTCAGTAAGTCACTGAACTACAGATCTTCATAAATTTAGAGAGCATTTCAGGGACATATCACTACAGACTTACAGTGTTCTTAACACTTCCCTCAATACCTGCTACTGGCCATTGTTGAAGACAAGCTACTGAGCTTTACAGACTTCTGGTCTGATCATGGATGACCATGCTTACACTCTTAGAAGTAGAGAACTCGTAAGGAAAGACTTAGAAAAAGTCAGGGTTCATTAAGCCCAACAGAATGAAGGCTGAGACAGGAAACATATTTGACTTAAAGGATGCTAGCACAAGCATGAATATTAACAAATAAATATTCTGAAAATCAGAGGGGGGAAAAAAAAAAAAAGCTCTTAGCGAGAGTTTTCCAGCTGGAGTAACAGGGAGCCAAAACCTAACTGCTTTTGAACAGGACAATAAAGAAGAGGATTATATGATGCTGGACAGAAGATTTGGATTTGATATCCCAGAAAATCCCTCTGTTCTTATGTTCCTGTAAGATGGGTCTTCAGCTTCATAGCTGGTAGGATCAAGTATTTGCCAGTTCAGCTTTATCCCCTCTGAACAGATAAGGAATTCTGGATAAGCCTACTGTTGAAGAATGTGCCAGTGTTACCTAAGGTTTTCAACACAAGGGGCTTTTTACCTTTGCCCCTCTCCTCTGGAGGTCCACCTGGAGCATCCATTTCTCTGTGGTCAGAGGTGCCTGGTCCATCATGCCAGGGACGTTTACGTGGTGGCAATGAGGCCATGTCCATGCCCTGGAGCGAAGAAGAACGTTCTCTGTTAGCTGGAGAATGCCCGTCATGAGGAGGGTGATCTGGACGAGGACCTTGAGCATGAAGAGAAAAAAACCCAGGATAATAAGTAATGTTCATCTGATCATTATTCCACATTTTCTGAGGCAGTCACATAAATTTACATACTTTCCACACTATTTGGCACACAATTTTAAGTTAAAATTACATACAGCTTCCCCCCATCCCAACAGGCAAATAAGCAAACAGGAGATGAATAAATTGTAAGAAAGCTAAAGGTAAAACAGGTTTAAAAGATGATGGGAAAGAAAGAAGTGACAGATCTAAAGTTTTCTTTTCAGTATAAAATACTTTCATATATTTTAGAGACAATCACATCTTCATTTATTAATGTGTCATTTGTGCTCACTTTTTCCATGACATTCTAAAACTCAAGTTTCGCCCCATCTGGGGTTGCCATTAGTAACACAGATGGAAATACCAGTAAGCTGTCAGGCAGCTGAAAACATTATTTTTGCAAGCAATAGAGAAGATGTCATCCAAGAGAAAGATTACTATTGGCATTAATATACATTTCAAAAAAATGCCACAAGATATGCTTCAGTCATCCACAGGTGGCAACAACAGGCAGTTCTGGCCTGTACAAAAATTCAGCTTAAGACCTTAAGGCTAGAATCATCTTTTGTTCAGTGAGACAGTTGCATTTAGAGCCAGTTAAATTCTGTACAGTTAATTTTTCCTAAACTTAAAAATCCAAAGAACTAACGTTCTACTTTTCTCGTGGTAAAAGACTGGTAATGAGCATATGAGGTACAGGAAGAAGAGGTGATTTATAAAAAAAAAATATTGTGTAAGTGGTTATATTGTAGAAGTCTAGTCTATTATCTAAAACAAACCTCACCAAATTTTTTACCTGCTTCTCTGTTTCCATCCCAGGGTTCTGGTTTCCGCCCTCCTTCAAAGCGTGGAAGTTCATCTGGAGTAGGAAGTAAACCCTTCCGGCCTCCTGAACAGTAAGAGATGCAGGGGACAGGAGTGAGAAGAGATTGTATTCATGAAAATACTGTAATTCGCCCAAGAAATATCTCTGCTTCTTTATTCTTGCATTTCAGTGTGGAAGAATGTTCCCCTCACCTCTAAGAGCACCACGACCTCGCCCCCGAACACCATGGTCCCTTCCTCTTGAGTTTTCATCTGGAGAGTCAAAAGTGTCATCTGGCCCAAAATCTTCAGGGCCAGGAAAGCCATCTCTCCCCCTGGGTCCCCGACCCTCATGTCTCGAGGGTCCTCCTCTTCTGAAGCTACAAGAAAGAACATGGTACAAATGTGGTTTTTAGGCAGAATTTAGACTGATAAACGTGAGTCAGCTTCATTTTAATAAGCAACTAATTTCCGAACTGTTTTACTTAATAGTATAGCACATACAGTTACTAGAATAGGATTTGTAGGTGGAAGAGTGCTCATTTTCTGCCTTTGAGCACTTTGTTTATTAATTTTTGTAATCTTCCGTCATATTTCCTTCTGTTGATTATGTTGGTTTTTCATACAAGAAAAATATTGTCAAATATACTGCATTCATTTAATGAAAAGGGGGAAAAAAACAATCAGTGAGTTATGATAGATATAAGGTAAGGTAAGGAAAAGTTTAAGTGAATTTCCCTTAACTGCGGTGGTCTTAGTTTCCCCTTCCCTTTTTCCCCTTCCATTTTAGTGATAAAAACAACCTGAAAAAATACAAGCAGTGAGAGTCACGGCTATAAAAAAACCCACCACATTCCCGCATCTCATTCCTATTGATTTGGGATTCTTTGGCTAGAACATTCTCTATTTCATTTCATTCTTCTAAGTTTACAATTTTAGCAAATGAATCTAGACTGCGCTTGGCTCTGTAGGGATGATGATTGCCTAACAGTGTGCACAGTGGCATTCTACAACATGAAGAGCAGTTTATCCAACTGCAATAATGAAGAATTTTGTATTGCGAAATGTAGTTATGACACTAAAGTTGGTAATTTCTTTAAGTACCGTGGCATCTTCAGTAATTTGGTATGACTGGTTTCTGCATCTCATCTTAAATGAGTATATATAGCTTCTCCAGTATCACACTGGGGTTTTAACAGAGGTCTTCAGAGAGGAGAATAGTTCTTAATGAACTGTCAGTGCCATTTCAGGTAAGCCTGTAGATGGCTGCATGAATACTAGTAGTTTTGTTTTTTACATTACCAGTTTAAACACTTGGAGTGCTTGTAAAAGTGCATACATGTTCTGTGTATTACTGCAACTCCAAAAGTGCACACTAACACCGGTTGTTAAGATTGTCTCAGTTTACAGCCCAGTTTCTGTGCAAGCACAGGCGAGATGTTTAGGTGGTGCAGGCACACTGGTTCAGGAATCCTCACAGTGCAACCCCACGCTGCTCCTGCCCACCCCTCAGTGACAGCACAGATAATGCGGAGCGCTCTTTCCCCATTCACACTGATGGCCCCCACCTCCCCTCTATTCCCAGTTCCACACTGGCCAAACTAACCACCATAGTAGTCAGATGGCATTGGCTTTGTGCAACATCCCCTTCCCCAGCTCATTAACGACACAATGCATCCTATTACAAGCAAAACTTTAGATACTTTTATTTAGAATTTTAACAACATTAACCTTTTAATTACAAATTTAAATATTTTAACAGTAGTCATAACACAATACAATATTTTTAAACTTTTACATTTTTTTTAATTAAAAACAATAGGTCTGTCTCCACCTCCCAGAAAACAAACACAATACAGAGAGGAGGCTGCTGTGCCTGTATAGGTACAACAGTGGATGGAGGGAGTGCTGTGTATGGACAATGAACCATTTTACATTAACCTGGATGATTTGGGAAAACAAACTGAACAGTTTCAGGTACAAATGGTTCAAATAACCACATAGCAATATTGTTTAGCCTTGAAACAGCACAGTCCTCTAGATGTTCTTTAGAGGGCCTCCCACTTTAATACTGACATGGTGTGATTCTGCTTAGCTTGTAAATTGCCAAGATTTGCAACACAAGGTCCTATGCTAGCAGGAATAGGGCCTTTCCTTTTGTTTCCAAGCAATGTTATGGGCACAATTTAATTCTGAAATCTCTCATACCTATGCCTGACATAGCCACAGCTCCTAATATTGTGTTATGTATATCCTTTTTCACTTTTTCATATCAGTCACATGTGAAACCCTGCCTTGCATAGGGCTCAGTTCCTGTTTGACTGCTCTCAGATCTTCTTCCTTGAGGCCTAGGACCTTAATATACAGAACTACACACTGCAGATTAGCAGGCAGGAAGAGGCAGGTCTCTGCAGTAGAAGCATCATGTTGATATGCACAGGTAGAGTAAGAACAGGACAGGGATGAAAAGGACGGGAAATTAGAAACACACATACACACACTTCCCTCTCATGCTTGATCAAACCAGTTACAATCTAAATTCCAAACCAAGTCGGCTAATGAGTGGTTGGGATTCTTAAGTTCATCTCAGCATCTGCAGTAAATGGCACCTAATTCAAAAGAATTCATTAAGTTTGCAAGCACAAGACAACTTTTATAGCCCTGTGCTGATTCCTTTTAAACCAAACTCTGTACAAACACTTGTACTCTGACAAATAGACTCTTCTTAGTTCAGAAGTCAGATTTACAGGTCACAAGGTTCTTGGACTCTCTTCCTGAAACCTTTTTAAAAATCGGGATCGTAATAAAATATTTTCCAGTCCCTAAGCATTTGCAGTAATAAGATTTTAAAATCTCTACTGAGCTCTAGAAGTGTTGTCTGCTATGTCTTTTAGAATTCTGTAATGCAGACTGTTCAGCTTGGATGCTCTCTTATTTTTACTTTTTTAAAATGGCTTTGTTACCTTCTTTTAGTTACTGTTCATTTCTTTTCATACTCTTCACACAAAAGGAAGGTACATCTTTACAGAGCTAGGTAGAAAATAGCTAAAAGAAGAGCTGTATAGATGCAAAGTAAAAGGAATGTAAGAAAATGATTAAAAAGGCAACTAAAACACACAAAATTCACATTATGTGGAGACCACAATATATTTGTACAAGTACACATTCTTATACATATAGAGTTGGTGGTCAGTGAGAGGCTTAGACCATGGAAGCCAAATTTAACTCAGTTAAACTAGCATAAATCTGGAGCAATTTCGATGACAATCTTGCTGACTTAGCGTAATTCTTCCATATTTACATTGGTAACTAGAAACAAATTTATCCCTTTGTGATTTATTTGAAAATTGTGAGCAATGACATGGACATTGCTGTAAATTATATTATTTCTGAGTTCTTCGCTTGGCATTAAGAAATAAGTCAGAAAGAGAAATAAAATTTCTACAAGCCAAAACATGAGAAAATAGTCTCAACAGTCCAACAGATGCTGTAGCTCTGCCCCTTATATTTGATAGTAGGATGACTGTTCCTGCTCCTTACAAGTATATTATATCTCATTCTACAGTCTCTACAGTCATGCTGTATTTTGTGACTGGAGACAAAGTCTCAAAATCCACTTCTAGAGTTCAAAAGTTTGTCACTTTGACCTTCAAGTTTCCTCTCAATTTTCATCAAAACGGTCTCAAATCTTCATCCTGTGTCATTGGATCTTCTCTACAAATTTCCTCCCTTCTCTTTACTTACTGTTTAAAGACACGGAAGCTGCTGTGTACAATGACCATTTTTCAAGTTTTCTTCTATTACTGAATGATTTTTATGGACTCTATACTCAGGTATATTAGAGTTTTCATTTCCTTATTGGTTTCCAGTTTATAAATCTGAAACAGATAGACTCCTTAATGAAAAGGAAACCAGGAAGAAAGAGCTCCCTCCATTTACCCTTTAACCCCAAAAAGATGAGTAGATTTATTCTTACCTCTCATCTCGTCTCCCTCGGAACCGTGCATCCTCAGGATCCCGTGGATATCTATCATCTGAAGGTCTCCGTCCTTCCCAAGCACCAGGAGGCCCACGGTTTGAACCCCCTCCTTCAAATTCCCTGTGATCAGGAGGAAAGGGAGGCCCAGGTCCACCTCGTCTCCATTTTTCATCTTGCAATGGTGGGCCTCCTCTCCCCTCAAATTCCCGTAATCGATGGCCAAATCTCTTATCTGGATGGAAGTCGTCACGGAAGTCATCTGGTCGATCAAAGTCATCATGGAAATCTGGGTGAGGTCCTCGTCTATCTGGCATGCCCCTGCTGTCTCTACCATCACCCCACTCCTGGCCACCTCGAAACAACCCTCTCTCAGGCCCATGATCAGGACCACCACTGTTCTGGTCGTGCCTTCTATCTGAGAGAGGGCCCATGTGATGGTTTGGTGGACCACGGGAGTCACCTTGAGGGAAAAAATCATAGCAGATTTCTGTAACGTTTTCTAAAAACGCTCTAGGATGCTCTAGTTCGTACAGTTCTACAAAGCATACACCATACATCTCTCATTAAGTAATTTTTTGGGGAAAACTTTTCCTCTATATTCCAGTCCAAGTCTATGGAAGCTTTCCTTTCAGCCAAGGCCCTGTGCTCTGCTGTAGCCTTTTCTGTCTAGAGGCACTGCACTGGAACAGCCTCTTTTAGAAGAATTACTCACAGAAGAACAGACATGTTTAATTACCTTTATTAAGACCAGGTCCCTGGTTGTGAGGGCCAATACGACCTTGTCCTCCCTGCTGCCCCAGTCCTGGTATCAGTGGTGGAGGACCTGGGTTCTGTCCATCCTATGAGCATATAATAAGAAAAGTCACGTGAATTGCCATGCGTGAGTATTTTTGCTTTTAAGCATTTTGTAAGGGGCAAAACAATTTTCTTTACATAAAGACTGCATCTGCACAGGTCTTATAATAGAAACAGCTGATTTTCTAGGGTTTCAGCCTAGTTTTCAAACATTCACATCAGTAGTGCTTTCCAGTCACTAAGAAACGCATCATTTTATAGGAAACGTAGCATTTCAAGGACTAACATTTTACCTGAAACAACCACTGATGATAAAGCTCATATTCTAGCTGCCTGTTAGAGAAGATGAGGAGACTGTGTATATTTGGTTGAAAAAAATCAGGTACTGATTTAAAAGCAGTTAAAGATCTGCATAGACCAAAGACTTCATTTGGAAATGAACAAAAAAAAAAAGAAACAATGAAAAAAAAATAATCAAGAATGTCAGGACAGGGGACAACAACAGGGCCATAAGAGAGCCTCTCCTATAAACCTTTGTAAACTGTTAACATGGAAGTACATGAGTTTCATTTTTAACATGCTGGCAAAGTTTGTTTTTCTTAATTCTAATTCTAGGATCAAAAGAAAGTGCTAATACTTGGCTAAGCACTAAGAGATAAGTGGTTAATGGGTTATTAAGCAATGACAGAGCAAAAGGCAGAAGCTGCAGTCACCTGCTTTTCTCAAGCAGAAACAGCACAGTGAGCAGAGGTTTGTGTAAGTTATATGATCCCAAAGAAAAAATAAAGTATATATAAGTCTTTTGTAATTTTCTCTCTTTGTGAATTTTAAAGGATAAAATAATGTTCTTTAAATTCAGCTACTGTCACAGACCCATAAAAGATTTCTAGGGTTATATTTACACTGGACCCACTTTGATAACATTGCCTGGGAAACAATGTGGTTGAACTGTCCGATTCTGCCTTTAAACGGCAAAAAGTCATCATTTGGGGTTTGTACTTGACTGGAACCAAAAGGGAGCATGTACATAATTTACACTGTAGCAACGAGGTCCAATAATAAAAATGTATCACTGCAAACAAGACAGAGCTGAGACTTGCAAGATTGCTATACAAAACCTTTTTATGTTGACATCACAAACAAAAAAATCCCCCTAAGACCCATACGAGGAAACCCTAAACACGTAGTATTTTTTTCCTAAACACGTCTAATGTGTAAAATTTAGATTTGGCCTTCATATTGGCTTGTAAAAAACCCTCCAGACTGCAGATAGTTTCTGAATACTTGAAAACCTATACTCCCATCACTGTCATTGTACTCTTAATTACACTGCTTAATCTCTCCATGAATCAAAGTTAAATAATTTTCATGCTTTACATTGATTTGTGAGAAACACTACCTTTTTTTTTTCTGGTTCCATAGAAGCAACAAGTTCATTTGTATATTTTTCCAATCATATCTTGAAATACGGGTTTTAAATAAAACATTTAGCACCTATACTGCAGTTGAATATAAACACAAAAAAAAAGCACACAAATATATACTACAAACATCACATTTGCATTAAGTAATTTTGTAAGGACTTTGGGGAGAAAAAAAGGCCTGGTCCAATGCCTATTAAGAATACTCCAAAATACTTTCCTAGTGACTGAATGTTGACTTGAGTCCAGAACAAATAAATTCCCTGACAAGGTGAGATCCAGGTATCTCAGTGCTTCTGCCATTCTTGACCAAAACCTTGCTGGAGTTCCATTATTTCTCATATATTTAGCATATGCTTCCCTGCAATAAACTTTATTGAAATTCTTAAATTTATGCCACTAGTGTTTAACCAAAGCAGCAGTTTTTAGCACTCAATAAATGAGTTTCCAAAGCAGTTAGCAAAAACCTCTATTCCAAACAAATCATGCTTTGACAAGACAGGAAGACAGAGCGTTAACACTGCATTTTCACGTGCCTTTCATTTCAAAATACATTCCAGGTGGGCTTGAAACTGAAAAACAAATATGTACAGCTCAGAAGAAGGTACCGTACTAAAAGCTATAAATGGCCTTGCGTACCCCGCACCTTGAGGTACATCTGGAGCACCTCATACCGCCTCCACCGTTGGCTCAAGGATTCCCCAACGTGCGTTGAGGTTCTGCACAAGTCAGATAAGCTGATCCAGCACAACACAACTGCTCCACATTATGGGCATATCTGCCTTATGTACGCAAATGGCACAGCCATTTTATGATAGCCATCTGTATTAATTAAAACTGTGCACTGAAGGGGAAAAAAATTCTTTGTATTCACCCATAAGAAAAATTTGCATTTCTTCTAAAATACTGCACAAACTCATAAAGTTTGTCTCTATGTAGACAGGAGACGTGGCCTTAAGTATTTGTACCTCACTCAACCAGTAAGATGAAATTTCAGCACATCCATCTAAAAGGAATGTGAGAAGATCAAATCTAAATTAACAATAGCAAAAGAGCTCTGAAGTACTCCTCCTAATGTGCAACTATTCTATTTATCCATCTGCATTTTAATATCAACATGCCTAACTCCAGAGTAAGATTTTGACAATCATATCTCAGGCAATTTCCTTCTCATAAACAATTCTCTACTCCATTTCATGTTTGCAGAAGGTAGCAGATCTCACATTCAGGAAGAGATGTACATCTCGCCCACATACTCTGCAGTAAACTTCTGCTTTCCAGTGCATAGCAGATGCAGGTAATAGTGGTACCTTATATGGAGATTAACCTTTACAAATATGTGTAAGTGGTCAGTATTTATGTCACAAGCCCTTGATAAAGCAGATATATATTCATACACTCCTGCTACTGAAAAGGAAGGCAAGTGGTTTGTACAAGTTTACAGAAGATAAACGTCAAATTCAGAACAAAACAAGCTGAAGCCTATTGTGCAAAAAAAAAAAAAATCACAGATAGGGCCTTTTAAAATAGGAACTACTATTACATTCATATTTACAAAGAAGCAAACTGGAGCCAAAACTGACATTACAAATTTTAAAATCTGTTCATTTTTTAAAGGCATTACCATACTAAAGCTGCACAAGGAAGGAAAAATGGTCAAAAATACCTTGCTTTATCTTTTTTTAATATCTGTAAAAGACTTCAGGACAGCAGTATTCATTGAAAATAACTTGCCACCTGCAAAAGCAACTTTCTGACCAGACTATTAACAGCAGGATCAGACAAGGACAGCCCTACACATATATGTAAACATATACAAACTTTTATAGACACACAAGCTTAGTAATTATTCTCAAAGCAGAAAAGTTAGTCTCCCTGGGATAGCAATGAAAAACACTATGCTAGTGTAGTTAGGAGTGGAACCAACTGTTGTTTGGTTAACTTTGGTGCTTTTGAAATCTCAGCACTAGTGTCACATTAACAGTCTTCTGGAGGGAATTATTGCTGATTTGTAAGGAAAAAATATTCAGATAAACCCACAATTTGTAGGCTACTCTGCCGCAATCCGAAATGCAATCACTGAGCTAAAGCTCATTTCAATGCGTTATCACTCATTGTGATTGGTACTGGACTACACACTAAGGACTGTATGCATACCTCTCCAAACCTTTAACTATAAACTATTGAGTGCAAGTCTAAAAGAGTTAATTCTGTTTAAAAACCCTGACACGTTTTTTAAAAATGGAGTAAATGGAATATTTTTTCCAAACATCCCCTTCAAAATTAATCTTAAAGCTGAAGACCATCAAGGGAAGTTTTAAGTACAGAATCAGTGCCATAGAAATAGGAACTTGTAAGAGCTAATAAATACAGAAAGCTCTGCATTATCTGTGGTAGATCAGAAGACAGAACAAGCCCATTACGAAAGATGCTGAAGAGGGCTGAGCAGGCTGCACCTGGTACTGAAGCAGACTTAATCAAAACCTGACTCGATTCCTGCAGAATTGATTGGTGCATCTGTAAGCGACCCTCTCTGGTATTCCAGGTCAGCTAAGTGCAGGTATATTGCTGAGCTGGTGAACCCTCCAGAAGCTGAGTGCCAAGGCAGCATGGCACAGGGACATCTAATTAGCAGTCAGCACACATCCAGGCCATGGTCAACAGTTCCAGCTCAGTGCTCACCCTGCCAGACCTGGGCTAGTCCTACACAAACCTGTCTGATACCTGTGCTCCCTCTTGTGCTTCTCAGCAAATGGTGCAGTAACGAGTTAACAGTGTACAATGCCAATCTCTTAACTTGTGCTCCAGAAAGTACAAAGGCAGCTCAATGATTTCGATACCAAGATAGGAAGCAGGATAGTTGCGTTCCTGTGTGCTTAGTTTGAACTGGTAAGTTCAACCTGACCTAAGCTGATTCCAGGTGTGTCAGCGTCTATGGTAAATTCATCCCATAGTTTGGATTAACTACTCTTGGACAACTGAGAGTTGGCAGTAACTTGCTTTAATTAATACAGCCGAGTTTTCTTATGTCCAGTTTGCTTAAATTCAACTTTTATTAGTTTTTGCCTACTCCCCAGGAAATTCCCCATTTAAGACAGGTCAGTGTCTTTAAATTAAAAAAACCTAGAGTTTCTCTTAAGGTTACATATTTTCATAGCACACTGATTTCTGTACCAGTATTTCCAATAAAGCCTTTTCTACAGTTACCTCTGCTGTTTCCAAACTACATAACTCTCTTCATTATCACTTAAGTTTTCCTGAGGCCTCAGACTTGCTAGTATACCAAACCTCCAGACTCTAAGCTCTTGCTTTGCATTTCTACCCCATGATGTTACCATTCCTACATTCTTAACACTCTTCTTGTTATACAGACCAACACATACCTGATTAAATGGGGGACGAGGCCCGTCACCCAACAGAGGCGTTTTCTGCTGCTGGAAAGGCAGAGGGCCCTGGGAAGGGTGCGGCCCCCTTGAAGGGTTCGGTTGTCCCTGAGGTCCTTGCATGTTTCCTTGAGGCCCTACTAAAGAGCCTTGTGGAGGTCCCTGCTGGCCTTGTGGACCTGGTGGCCCACGCAATTCTTGTGGTGGTCCTAACATTGTACCTTGAGGCGGGGGTCCCTGGAGGCCCCTCATCTCCTGGGGACCATGTCCTAGTAAACCACTTTGCATATGAGGACCTCTCATTTCTTGTGGATGACCCATCATCATCCCTTGTGGAGTAGGTCCCTGGTTATCTCTGGGTCCTGGTGGACCCTGCATCCCTCTTGGATTAAGTCCCATCAAAGGCCCTTGAGATATAGGGCCCTGCATCCCTTGAGATCCTGGAGCTCCTTGCATGCCATGAGGAAGAGGTCCTTGCATTCCTCGGGGACCAGGTGGCCCCTGCATTCCTTGACCACCAGGGGGACCTTGAGGACCCAAGTGACCTTGTGGGCCAGGCGGACCCTGAGGTCCTAAATGAGTCTGAGACCCAGGTAGACCCTGTGGTCCTAAGTGGCCTTGTGGGCCAGCATTACCCTGCGGACCTGGAGGCCCCATTGGCCCATGAGGGCCAGAATGTCTCTGCATTCCTTGATGTCCATGTAAGTCCTGAGGCCGTGGCATTCCTTGTGGAGGCCCTTGGGGTCCTGGAGGTCCTTGTGGTCCCATGAACCCTTGTGGACCTGCAGCTCCTTGGTGTAAAGGGGGACCTTGAGGTCCCATTTGTCCTTGGGGTCCTGGAGGTCTGAACTGTCCTTGTGGACCAGGAGGTCCCATCTGAGGCATATTCATTGGCATCTGCTGAGGTGGAAGGGGCTGCTGAAATCCTTGAGGCATCTGTGACATTGGGCCTTGCCCTGGAAAAGGCTGTGGTCCGTGAAGAGAGCCTCCTGGAGGTGGTGGCTGCACTTGCTCAGCTTGCTTTTGTGCAAGTCTCTCAATCTTCAATTGCTGTCCAAAAAAAGAGACCCAGAAAACCAATTAAGCACAGAAGTATATGTAACAACTAAAAATCAGAATCAATCATCTCATTTCTCAGCAGTTTAAAAAGATTTAGTGCTTTTCTCTTAACAGAAATGCAACTAAAAAGATCCATAGATCAGTGTTAGTTAACAGAAACATGGGGGCCTCACTGAAGTTTCATAGCTTCATGCATTAAGTCCAACAACCTGCTCAATTTAGATGTTTTTTGAAAAAAGATAAAAACAGTACTGCAAAAGCAAGCTACAAATTTTAGTGTTGAGGTCCAAATATATCACATAGAGCACTAAATCAAGTTTGCTGATACCTGTCTTTACATACATACCTCCAAGAGTTGCGGGTTTGTGTACTGAAGTGCTGCCATTTCTTGTTCAATCTCTGCCTGTGTCTTCTTTTTCTCCTCCAGCTTAATATCTTCCTTTCTATCATTCAATGGCTCAGGTGGGGGAGGCAAAGGAACTTTATTCTGCATCCATGCCTACAAAGAATAGTAAACACAAGATGAATTCTGTGGAACAACATCTATGCAATATATTGCTGCACGGGGAAAGGATATGCTGGAATGCTGTGTAGTATGGATATTCAGAAGCTAAAAACAATGGTGAATGAAACTTCCATATCTTGTAACATCCAATTTTCCAAATACAGATACAATACATAAGGGATTTTACCAAATATTTTGTGCTTAAATAGCAATGAAACTAACTACTGTGGTAAATTATTTTGCACTGGGTGTTGATATAAAAGAGCTGATACTGGAAATCCAAAACATTTCAATAGCCACACACTTTCTGAAGTCGGGAAAATAACAAGGTGTTCTCCTGTTTACTGTGTATCAGATACTTACCTGCTGAAACTGTGCTGGTATTGGTTTTGCATAGGGCACTTTTTTCTGTGGCACCTTCTTTTGGTCCTTTTGCATTACTTCCTCCATTCCCCAATCCAGTCCTGGGATTGTCATTTCAATATCGTTGGACTCATCTTTCCCTTTAGCACCAGGGAGACAAACAGTCAGAGCAATGCAGGTTTACAGAGAAATCCTGTTACTCTCTTTACAGCTTATTTAGCAAAAGAGACCAAGAGGTTTTCAACTCTTCCTTCTTTACATGGGAAATACGCACAAAACAGAACTTTAGAAAAAAGCATCTGTGCTACCAAAATATATGAAAGGAATGAAAGAAAAGTCACACAGTATCTGGATGGCTCAGGAAAATGCTTCCCCATAGCTACTACTTACCCATTTGCTCTTGCTCCATGGCTATTTTCAATTGTTCAGGTATTCCCATCCCAGGAATAACTGCTAGGCTGTTGGGTTCCAGATCATCTAGAGAAAAACAATATTTATACTTGGAACATTTTTCTTTACATTATCATTTTGTCCCTTTGGATTCTCACATGCTTTTACCATTGGTATCATTACATATTTCACAACTAGTGGGTCACTTAATTCCATACATTAATGAAAGGATATTAGAAGAACTGCAAATTCAGATTTATAAATACACCCCAAAATGCCAGAGGGAGAGCCAAACCTCCTTCCTGTGATTGACAGAGCAGGTCTTACCTCCTGGAGCTGCGGAAACAAAAGAAAAGTTATTGTTGGAATGGTGATTGATGATATAACACGGAGAGTAAAATCATCCTTGTAAAAAAAAAAAAAAAAAAATCTTTCTCTAGGTAGTCACCAATGCTATAATACTGTTTCATCATCTTACCCAGAAGCTGCACTCTAGTGTCAGCTAATAACTTAGGCTTGTTCCTGACCCCAACCCTCTTTCTTCCACATTGAGGGAAATTGCCTTACCATATTCCACACCATCCTCTGACATCCCAGGCAGCAGATTCAAGTTGTAACGATCTCGCATTTTATCTCCAGGACGATTTCTAGTCCAAAACTTGCTGTCAAAAGGAAGTTATATGATCTCAATAAAGAGTCAAGAGTATTAACTACTTTTAATCTAATTAGTTCTTTAACTTTTAGCATGCTATCTTGATTATATAAAGATTCAACACTTACTAAATCAAGTTCAGCACTAGCTCTGAACATTAGGTGTGAGGTTCAAACAAAAAATAAGAAACCAACAATTACCATATTGATAGTTACAACTCAGAAGATACTTCAAAGTGTAAGTGGTATAAGGCAACAACATCAGATCCTGAACAGATATCTTTCTAGTCCATTCCAAAAACTTTTCGCTCAATTCAAATATGTTCTTCCTATTCAACTAAACTTATCAACACACACATCCACATACAAAAATTTACTCCATTTATAAGATGCTCCATGTTTACAGAATGTTCAACCTAAAAGCACAAACTATATGCCTCCAAACATGTTTGCAAACCAGCAGATAATCTGCAGGGAAAAAGTGCTGTGGAGATAATAGTATTTCTTCAGCAAGAAAATACAACAATTCTTTTTCAAAAATTTCTTCAGGAAATTTCAAAGCCCACACAAACCCAAAACCCCAGTATCTTTTAAGGCTTTCTTAGATGAAGGACAAGAGATTAGACTCTACCTTTTAGTATAAAATGTCAGTGCCTTCCCACTTAGATAATTTTGTCTCTCTGCTTTGCCCATTGGTTGTGTATCAGAATCATCCCAATCTATTCTTTGTTCACTGGTGCCATGCACCTTTCTAGTTTCTATGTTCCCTTAGATCTTTTCTTTAAATACTTGAAAATACCTGGTGTGATCATTTGAGCCCGAACAGAGAATGTGTCCAAGAGGATGCCACGCCAGACTCCAGATCATTCCCTCATGGGCCATTTCCATTCCACCAACCTCCTTCTCAACCCTGATGCATCAAAAAAAAAAAAAAAAAGTCATCACACAGGTGAATATCTGCTACAGATACAATACAAAACTTTTGCTATTCAGTTGTTCCTCTTCCTCTACCCCATATTTTGCTAAACTGAAGACTCTTATTTTTCTGCTGGGTGAATTGATTGTTCCCAGTTGCTCTTAATAAGGAATTCAGTAACATAGGGATTTTTAACTATACATTTAGAAACAAAGTAACTACAATATCTCAGAACAAGCTTTAAGAAACTAGGAGTTTCAACCATTCAACACTCTCTCAAAGACTATTTTCTGTGCAAGCAGTTGTATCCTTTAAAATACATCTGCACAGGAAAACTTCTTCATAAATGAAGCATATTTACAAACTTCCTCAGGTATAGAGAAAAACTATACCATAAACATGCATATTAAATACAGATTCAAAGGTGAAAAGTAATTTTATGTTTAGTATAATAGCTTGCACATGTGACCAACACCTTTCCAATATGCTGATGAAAATGCCTCATACCCAACATGCCAGAACAACAAAGAACCATCAGATCCTCCACTGGCAAACAGCCCTTCATGAACAGGATGCCAGGCCACAGCTGAAATACAAAGTAAGCCACAATCAGAAAGTATTACGCCAGGATTTCTAACGAATGGAAATCAGGATCTCCAAAACTTTAATTTTTAATACAAACTTATTAATAAAATATCCACATAACAAATTCTGACCTGTGGCCTCCTTCTTATGACCCCTGAAGACCTGAAGCTCTTCTTTCAGATTACGAATGTCAAAGAGCTTACAGAGATGGTCACGAGAAGCTGTTAGCAGCCAGTTGCCATTCAGATTCAGTTTCACCTCCATCACTGTGTTTTTATGAGCATGCCTGCAAGCAGAGAAAGACAGGCAGTTTGTCCAGATACTGATTTCTCAGACAAATCAAAATGTGGTAATTTACCAGTCCCAAGTATTCAGGTCAATAACAAAGTAGTTCAGGGTACTAAACCAGAATACTGTGGCTTTCTGTGCAAAGGCCCTATGCCTTAATCCTGTTCTTTCATGCTTCAGAGCAAATGGTAGTGCTCATTGAGATAGTATTCAGTTACTGTGCACCCTTCTACTGCAGCATAAGGAATTTTTCATCAGCCAGATGAAACATGTAATTTGTGTTTCCACATCTCATTTCTGTTTTCCAAATGAGAACTGTGAGACTAGGAGGTCTATGAAGGAGGACAAAGTAAATTTAAGTAAGGAGTATTAAAGTCACAATTTTCCAAGTGTAGACTTCATCTAACCTTTAGATTTTCTGGTGCAGCTAAAGCACTAGCTTCGTATTTGAAGCAACCATGTATGGCTGAAAAGATGTGAGGCAAAAAGCTAAGAAGGGAATTAAAAAAAAAAATTTTATGAAGTTAGCTGATATTTGAGCAAATCAAAGTCTGTGGGCAAGAACTTACAGTGTGGCAAGGCTCTGGCCAGTCTTTGGATCCCAGAACTTGATGGGCTGTTGGCTATCTTTACTTCCCGATACAACTAATCCCTTTGTTGGATGCCAGTCAACACATTTCACATCTGCACCGTGGCCTGTTGAGAAGATAAAAAATGTTCATTTTGAGATTTCACAGACACTGAAATGACACTGAAAAATTGAAGGGTGCACACCTTATAACTGTAATGTGAAACTGAATGAAAAACATCACAGAGCACAGGTCACAAAACATGAAATCAAACTAAATAAAAACTCTTCTGAGTTATTTAGGTTGCATTCCTTCCCACTAATCACTGGGAGCTTTGAGGATAATGTCCTCAAAGCAAGCTCACTTCAACAAAAATTCTCTGAGAAGTTTCTGCTCAAACTGGTACTTTTCTTTAGGCTTTGGCCCTATACTATTACACAATACTTCAAACATAACACTGATGAAGTGTTTGTATGGAGGTGGTAAGGGAAAATAACACTCTGACACTTCACTTTCTGTGAAATATTGTAGAAATGAAAGCCAAATACATTTGTTCCTATCCTATCAGTACTACCCTTTTGCTGTCCTGTCAGAAAATAAGCAAAGAAATTAAATTATATATCTGAAAACTAAATTAGCATATGATGAAAAGAAATCTTATGAGATATTACCTCTTACCAGGTCAGAGGGATTCAGGTTTTTCTAACGCTCAAGAGTTAGAAGAGAAAAACCCCATGGTATCATTTCATTTTAAGCAGGCTGACTGACCTTGACAGAGAATCAGTGCTGCTCAAATGATCTAAAACCTCTCAAGAAGAAATGCCTGCTCCTGCTACACAACAAAATGAGGTAGGGATTTAGAGAAAAAATAGTGAACTATAATTTCTTTCTCCAATCTTTCTCCATGCCAGGCCACTTCAAGGGAAAGCTAACAGTAACAGTCAATGCCAGAATATGAGGCAACGTGCAATAACTAAGAAAAAAGCAAGATGAGAAAGGAAGGGCTGTCTGCAACATAAAGGCACTGAAGTTGTAAAATGGTATGGAAGAATGGTAGCATGTTCCATGAAAGACAAAGGGTGCCCATAGAAGTCAGACAGCTCCCACTAGTACTGCCTTGCTACATGGTGAAACACCTAACTTCAAGCAGCAAAGCTGTCTTAATATAGGCTTCAGTTTGACAAGACATTAAAAATTAATATCAGTTGAAATCTTCCTGAGGCCACAGAAAAATAAAATCAGAATAAGCAATATGCTTCTATCTTAAAATAAAAGCAGAATGTTAATACATAGAGCACACTGTCCATCAAATGAGTGCAACATGCCTCCTCTCTGGAGAAAAGGACAGACAAAGAAGAGATTCCTCATCCAAGAAGAAATGAATACAGCTTTGGTAAGTATATGGGGAACAACTTTAAGGATTGACTGATGATATGGATGAAGGAACCCAACTCTCCTCCCCCAGCCATAGCAGGCAGAACTGCCTTTGGAATATGCGGGGTCTCAGGGAAGAACAGGATCCTCAAATTGCAATGACTATAGATGTGCTCACAAACAACCACTCTGGTGGTCTGTCCTCCCAACAGGGGCACTTTAAGATGTAGTGTTTCCCTTCTCTCTGGCTCTTCTGGTGCAGAAAGAAATGAAAGGCACTGTCTGTCTGGATGTGCTCTGACTAAATCTCTCTCTCAACTAAAACATGAAGCTGAACGCTGAGCAAACCTTGCTTCTGAGTGTTTACTTGGGAGGAACGATTCAGCCAGTAGTAAGAGAGAAAGCACTCTTCCTCCATAGTGGAAGGCAATTCATGTTTGCAGATTTTCTGCTGATGATATTCTGTAGTTACTTGCTATCCTGCAGCCCCCAGGGAAAGACAGAGGATTTTAATTCAAGGGCAACAATAGGCCCTTATTAAGAAACGATCCATTACAGTTAATAACTCGTTGAACAGTATGAAAATGTGTTCAGACTAGGATACTTGAGTACTACCACAAATATGAAAAAAACAAAGCCCAGCAAACCCATCAAAAAACCTACTCACACTGACTGGAATTACACTGGACTTCCTGCTCCTGAAATAAAGACAATTAGTAACAGAAGAGCGCTGAGAGACAAAGGGCTACTTTGTTTGGTCGGTAAGACTGCATCCAGAAAACAAGTTATGCTGGTGAAAGGCTATCTCTGGATGACAGCTCATCCTGTGCAAGGCCTGATTTAGGCTTTTTTTTTCAGATGATCTTTAAGGTCCCTTCCAACCCAAACCATTTTATGTTTCTATGATTTTCTCTTGAGACCTAACCTAGGTTAAACCAGCCCAAATATGTACCCTGAGAGAAAAAAGGCGCAGAGCGGACAATCCAGTTCCAAGTTCAGAGCCACACTCCGAAATAGAGCAACCAAAGCACCAATCCTCTAAAAGCCTTCAAAAAGGGAGCGACAGTGACAGGACAGCACCAGACTGATGGGCTTCTCATAAGCCAGGTTTGATAGTCACTACCCACTAGCCCCAGACCACAAAGCTGAAAGGTAGTAAAAGATGCCAGGATGCTCAGAACTTGGAACAAGAGCAGATAAATCATTAGGTATTTATCAGCAGGCTTTTGACCATCATCAGCACATCAGAATTGACCGTAGGGATCAGAAGAAACTTATCCTATTTAAAAACATAACCATTACAAAGATAGATAACTGGCATTTCCTGCAGAGAGCAATCTTTTAACCAGTGTGCTCTGGACTGTGGCAATAGGGGGGGAAAAACTTGACCCTCCTTTGTACTCTAATCAAAAAGATCTATCCTGCCCTCAAGATAGGCATCTCTTGACAAAGTTCTGCACTAAATGGGATCATCATATATGCTTAGCTATAGGTTCCTAATGCAACAAAGCTTTCTTGACAGAAAATAAATTCTTTCCTACAGCAAATATGCTTTCAATAAACTATTCCCAAGGGATGAACTCAGAAGAATTACATAAGATAACCAAGACAACTGAACAGCATAATCTAATCAGATCTTTATAAATTTCTTCTCTTTTTTTTTTAATTGGAGCAATTGACACTGTGTATTGCTTTTCCTTCTTTCTGCTGATAAATATACATAATACTATCTGTAATGAGACAGACAATGCAGAAAATACATTTTAAATAAAACTCCAGAGAAAAAGAAGCCTGGTAGATTTTACTTTGTAGCTGTTTTCTGGTTTTAGTTCTAGGCCAAGACCTGGGAACTGGACTCTCCTCTGGTACAGAACCCCTGTCACCAAGCACCACACTGGGAAAACCTTAATTCAAGCAAATCTCTGTAGTTTACATTCCTTATTTGCTGACTCAAAACAGCTTTTGCTCAGTAACTTCAACAGTCACACATATGTCTCTGTGACCTAGGACAGCCAGGACGGGAATTCCTCTCTGAACAACACTTGTACCCTTTCTGCCTCCTGAGCCCCTGTCTGTAAAAGGCATAGACGTTATATCATTTCCCTATCTTGGGGGGGATGCTTTATGGATAAATGAATTGAAATGTGTGAATTGTTTAGAAGTCATGGCAATGGACAGCCTATAAACAAACTGAAATGAAAGGCTGAAGATAAAGATTTTTGATAAACTGAACTCATTTAAAATCATGAGTTAATCTCTGAGCATAAAACAATATACTAATGCTTGTCAGTTTTACTTACTACAACTTCCTCTAACCTTTTAAAAATATCTGCAGAAAAAATAAATTTAAAATTCTTTAAAAAGTTCAAATACAAAAGTATTTATCTAATAATACTTTTCATACGTGCAATAAGTTTTTGAACTGACTGCAGTCACAAGCCTGATAATTAAAATACTGATTGTTAATACTTGAGCCTACTTATTTGAAGGGTTGTTCTTTAAAAAAAACACTCAACAGAAACACTGGCTGGTGAAAGGCGTAACAAGCTATAATAAGATTATGTGTAATAGTGTTTGATCAAATCCAGCATGTCTCAAGTCTGGAAAAGTACACATAAATTAAGGACTTTATTTTTTTCCGCTCTCACTCTAATTTATGCATATATGACTTAGTGAACCTAATAAATGATATTAAAAAGTTGTTTTGGATCATTGTCTTTTTATTACAGTCTATAACATATCTATACATTTTATAATGCAGTTGTGTATAAACTATCAATTGTAGATACATCAGGTTTACTGCTATAGCTAAATTTTTTTCTATTATATCCTTTCCCCTAGGAAAGAGCCCCATTCTGAAGGTGCATAAAATCGAAAGAGGATTTTATAGATGATATTGGAGGATTTCTAGATCCTTCTAAGCAATTATTTGGATGTATATACGCATACTGAGATGACACTTTTAAGGCATCTTCTTGTACTTTAACATCCATGTTCCAAAGAAAAAGGATATTTTTAACTATATATATATTTTAAAGAATTAACATAATCATTTAACTGCAGCAATACTGACTGTTTCTCATTTAGAGAGAATTCTATTTGCTTTGATTTTTTTTTTTCTTTTAAAGACACATGGCTCTTATGCTGTTTTAAATAGTGAGTAAATAGAGCTGTGTATCCTCCACTTGAATTGGTCAGACTTGAAGCCTTTTCATCACCACACAGTAACATTCACCTTCCTGTAATCTGTATCCCCAAAATAACAGAACACCTCTCAGAAGAGCAGGCCTTTTGTAGGGGACTATTTCCAAGGGATCTGCAAAGAGACATCAGGTCTTACTACTGTTCAAGCTAAGGTTCTCCAACCACCCCCACCCACCCAAAAAAGGACCTGCACATCAAAGATAATGGAAAACAAACATGTTCGCAGAAAGATGTTTTAAGTTTTCTACATAATTCCCTTAGACTTCTGTTAGTTGCTTCCAGCCTACTAGGCAAATTGGATTATTCTGCCCATTCTATTTTTATGGAAGGCTTTTAAAATGTTATCTGACCGTTACCCATTCCCCTAGCAATTCCCTGCTTCTATGTAAAGCTCACTTAGGAACTGAATACCTCACATCTACAAGAACCTAGGTACTGTTTTGATAACATTGATCAGGTTAGGAATAAGGGTAAGAATATATTTTATTTCCAGTAATTTAGTGTTCTTTGCCCTATCACATTCTGTGAACTATGCTCCTCTTGAAAGCTGTCCTATGAGCTCTTATACTTCCTATTGTCCACTCGAAGAATAAACACCACAGAAACCCTCTGTCTACAGATGCACAGTATGCTTTTTCTTTTTAGCACAATGTGGGAGGTTGGTGACTAAGAACTTAAGGGAAAAGCTCCTTTCAGTCTTCATTGAATTAAGAACAATGCCTCTCGCCATACTTTCAGACCTCTGTCCCATAAACTCAAGTTTTATTTTCCCTTATTTGCTCACAGTCTTTCTCTAGCTCTCTGCTAGTTTATTAAACCTGGTAACTAGAGAGACTGCTAGAGTTTTAATCTACCTACAGGGAATGTCTCCTAGATCATCAGTACTCTTCTAAACTAGCAGCAGAATGGGACATTATTAAGCCTTGTTTACAAATTCCTCCCCACCCCACCCCCTTTTTTTTTTTACAGTTCTATAGTCATACTAAGTTTTCTTCCCAGACAAAAGCTCTTATAATAGGATAGTATGTTTTCATCATCTGTGAAATCAAAAGGTTACAAAAAATAATAATCAGTAAACACTAATGAAACAGGTGTGGGTAAACGAGTTTTCACAGGACTATGCAGAACAGGTAATCAGCTCCCAAAATGTGTTTCTATAAATGAGTTTAGAATTTGTATGTGCTAGTCCCAACTGAACTTATACCATTCAGTGAATAGTTCGAATTCTACAAAATCTTAAAACACGAGGAAAAAAAAGTTCAAACAATGCTAGATGTGTGCTTGCACAGCTTGCATAACAGCAAATGCACTGCAAAGAATCATGAAAAAATCTTATATGTAATTACCAGTAATGGCAGATAGTAATCTGAATTCTTTACATCTCCTGAAATGTCTTCTGTAAGGGTTTATGGTGACGGGAAGAAATCCAGCTGGGTCTCAGCGTATGTGGGAACTGAGTCATGTAGGGTTCAGTCTTTAACTAATGGGACTACTCACATGTTAAACTTAAAGTGAATGTTTAAATTCTTCAGTGAATTGAAGGTAGAATGATGAGCAACTTCCAAAGCTGAAATGCATTGCTTTGAACAGAAACAAAAATTACAAAACTGAAAATGTCTACTGTTTTAGATTTGTAGTGTCAGGTCTGTCTTTTTTTTTTAAAATCATTGAGTATATTCATGCTAGAGTCTACAAACACTATAGACATACCTCTCCTTTTGGACATATTTGCTTTTTCCTAACTCCTGAATTTATTTTTGAACATTATCACTACCTACACCCAATCAGGTTATTTCCTGTAAATGTAAAAAATATAGAGACAAACCAAGTTTGACAGCAGGTTGTGCAACAGCACAGTAATGGGACCAACATCTGTAACATGCAGAGCTGTTTAACATTCTCTTGAAAGTGAGAACCACATCAATTAAGGATGCATGTTTCACAATTTCTAATCATAAGACATAGTTAAGTCATATCTAGACTGATCATATAACTATCAACAGAAAGTTATTTTAGTATGTAAGAATATTACAAAATCTTCACTAATGTTGCTTAATCAGTGTCCAGATTTTCTAACTTACCCCCACTTTTATGCACTTAATAAAACCTACATATAACATTAAGTGCATCTCTGTCATGGAGAGCTTACCCACGTGATGATGCTTTAAAATGCAGCATAATGCTTAGTGCAATACAGTAGTCATTATTTCTAATTAAGAAGTCATTAATCTTAAACAGAAAGCCATCAGGAAGCTCAGAGCTAGCTCAAGAGAAATGACAGGAAAAACAGGGCAGAAAGTGTAAAAGGGAAAGATACACCACATTAAAACTGTCCAACACCTTCTTATTCAATATATATATGCTAGTGCTCAGCAGTAATGGCAGCTGAATTCAAGGACAAAGGCAGGTTTTCATCACAGTTAGAGTTAAATTATTTATGAAAAGCAGACTGGATTCTAGTTGCACTTAGCCAAAGTCATCTATTAAAACTCTCATGGCAGATTACTTATAAATTCCTTTGCAGGTATTCATCAGAGAATTAAGAGGGTGCTTTTAAATTGCAAAAGGTAGAACTTTTTTTTTTTTTTTGCTTGTTACATTATCTGTAAATTAGCTGGGACTTAGATGTTCTTTTCCGTTCAAAAATTAGCCAGCCTACTTTGAAAGCAGCAACACACTTGCTTTTCATTGACAGAAAATATTTATTTACAATGGTATTTACACTTAATGATATTAAAAATAAATGTTGTACAGGAAACATTAAAAATTAACAACAATTTAAGAAAAATTCTCATGCTTCATAACATAAACAGCTGACAGGAGCCAAAAAAACCACTCCCTCAGAGAGAAACTGTCCCACAATTTTCTATTGCTTGTTTTCTGGCACCTTCCTTTCAAGTATCTGGTATTAGTCACTGGATCTGAAAGAACTTGCACTGCCGCTAATGAGTGTTTACTATCTTAAGCCATCAGACAAGACTGATCTCTAGCCTAATGTGGCACAGCAATTACAACATAATGCCATATAGAAAAGGGGAGAGTATAGCTTTGTCCATAAATAGAACAACTGGCAGTACTTCAAGGGAAGAAAAAGTGTGAACTCGAAAGATGAGAAATTCAATGGTTTTGTCAATCATTAGTCTGCAGGTCCCATAGATTTGTGGCTTTATCTCTGGGTACAGAATCAGTTTGCTGAACAGCATGTTTTTTTGTGAAAACAAAACAAAACACATCCCCTAAAAGCATGAGCTTTCATGTTAAAATGTCAAGTCCTCCAAACATGAACTAAACAAGTGTTCTGGAGTCTGCTCATAGCCTGTACCATCAACTTAAAAAAATAAAGATTAATCTGATTAGAATGTAAAATAATTTGAAGCCTCACAATGACAGTTTATCTCAAAAGTAACTACTGCTCAGTCAGAACATACGCTTACATTTTATGAATTGAGAACAAAGTTGGGCAGTGGTAAAAACTGGTGCCTGAAGCTAAGTACCTAGCAAGCAATGTAATTTTAAGATGTACTGATCCTAGAGTAGCTTCAGTGAGTATTTTTAAACACATACTTAAGAAACTAGTTTTATTCACTAATGATTGAAAATGTTGACTGGTGTGTTCACTTGCTGCCATCAAGGTGTCAAAATCCCCAGCACTTCCACCTGAAGACTTTTGTCAAGCCTTTGCCTGTTACACCTGTGTGAAACACCACTAAGGAAATCCAAAGTTTGATATTTTTACTGAATACTACAATAAGTAATGGAAAGAAGGAATGTCAAAAACACAGTATTGATTTAGACATATTTTTAAATTAACTTGAAGCTAATAAAGAAACTTTGGTGCATCCTAAAATTCAGCATGGCAATTTAGTGGAAGGAGGGAAAAGCAACAATATCAGGGGATACACTGCAGAACTTATTACTAGCTTGCCTCAAGCTCTGTGCTCTGATCATAATTTCAGAAAAGGTTGTAGGTGGCTGAGTTGGAATACTTAGTACCCAATTCAGGGAAGAGAACAAATACTTCCAGAAATTCTAAAAGTAACCATCAGTAATAATTTTCAGTACTCATTTCCTTTAACATCCTGCTGGATGTTCACTAAAGTTCTGCTGGTGATTATGGCTGTTGCAAGAGAAAAGCATAGCCCAAATATCTAGCTTAGAGGTTAATCCCAAGTTTGAAACCACTGTCTGGCCACATGAGCAGACATCACTCTCAGCAAGCTGCTAAACCTAAGAAGAAAATTTTGTGGATCCCAGCAAAAGAAGTTACAAGAAGTCTTTTATTTTTATATAACTTGATATGCTCCTACTCCCAAGTGAATCCAGAATCTTTTAATAAAAATATCCAATGCAGAAGGACTACCCAGATCGTTCAGTCAACTTGATCTTCCTTCACTGGAAAATACGTTTCAGTGTGTTTTTATGGTTAAGACCACGGGGCAGGACCCTACTTTTTTCATGCCATTGAGGGGAGAGGTACCATCAACTCCCTTCTCTACCATACAAGTAAATTACTTTTAATGGCAGGCATGTTCATCTGTCCAGTCACAGAAGAACACTTGTCCAGCCAGCTTCTCACTTTAAGGGAGAGCAAGTTTGCAGGAAAACTGTTTTCCTTCTTGCCAACCAAAAAAGCCATGTAAGCTACTTTGATAGCCAGTTTACCAATACAGAACATCCTTTAAGTATGAGCCCATTATCATTTTAAGCAAAGAAATAGTGAGTTTAGGTACGCAGAAGTTAGGAAAACTATTTTCTTTGGTACTAGGGCAAATCCTGCATGAGCACCTGCTCTCAGTAATAAATGAACAGCAGCTGGCCCAGGGGTGGGGCAGGAGGACAACAGAGAGATTATCAAACTTTGCATAGACTCTAGGAAAAGATTTGTGTCAGTCAGTAATCCAGGCAATTAGCAAGTATAAGAGATCCAAGAAGGGATATGCAGATAGAGGCCATTTCATTTGCTCTTTTCATTTTACAATACCACCAAGATTAGACAAACTAGGAAACAGCAGGTCTACTGCAGTAAACTGCTGGCAGAAAGCAGAGCACATAATATTGGCCTAAGCTACAAAGCACTACTCTTTCTATACAGAGGCAAAGCTGAACAGACAGGAGCATTTTCATCTCAAGCACAAAGGACCAATTTTCAAGCAACTGAAATATGAAAGGGCTGTAAATTATGAGGACAGAAACACAGACAATGAGCAAAGTATCATGACCTAAACCAGAAAAAAACTCAGCATGTAATATCATACGGTGACTGACGAACATGTTTAACCTAGTGGTGATTTCAGGGCTAATGAGAAGAAACACAGCAAAATTAAAAAAATTCAGTGCAAAAACATAATTAAACACAGAGGCAAAACAAGGATTTGAATAGTGTTACAGAAACACAATAGAGATAATACCTTACACTGAAATTTCAATCAAGCAGCAAAGAACAGATGAGCTCAGGTGAGAGACAGAAACAAGGAATGTTTTATCGCAGTCTTACTTCAAATTTCTGCACCATCAGTGCTCTTTTTTCCTCTTATTTTCTTGTGCTTTTCTATATCACCACCACCACATCTGTGGACCTAGTCCTCCTTCCTGCCACCTATTAATTTTGAAATTTAAGAAAATCTTTTTCAGATTTAGAGATAATACAAAGTCCCTGTTTAAGTGGAGGAACCCAAGTACTTTTTATTTTTGTTTCAATTCTAAAAATAGGTCCCCTATTAAGCAACTGTTTTGTGGAGTGTAGCTGTATAAATATTTATGAAGCTCTTTAAAATACCACGCATCCCCCCATGTATCATTTTAAATTCCACAAGCACATGAATGGATCAAATAGTAAAGCTCTTAACATGTGATCAAACAGAGAGACAGGGAAAAAGATGGTGTTGAGAACTTACCAGGGATTTTGTGCGATAAATCCTAACAAAGAAAGGGAGAGATGTCAACAGGAAGAAATGGGATAAAACAATCCAAAGAGTACTTAAATAACTCAGATATATCAAAACCAGGGGAAAAAAATATGCAGAACATGTAGAAGACGACATACATGGTTATGAGAAGAAGAAAGGCAAAGGGGCCCATCACCAGTTTAAGTGGGGTTCCAAACAAAAAGTATTGGTAAGAATTCATGGAAAATGCTGTTCTTAGATTCAATTACTGATGTCGCAAGTAGACGTGAACAAAACAAATGGTATTTGATTTAAAGTGTAGGAAAAAAAATACTATTTCTTCTTCATGTAAAAACCATGTGAAACAGGTTTCCTATGACAACCTGTTAAGGGACTGTTCTTTCAAAATCAGAATAGAGGATACAAGAAGTAAACAGACCCCACCACACCATGTTATGGATAGATTGAATACTTCTTTGAACCCTGTGCTTCTTGAAATGACTACCAGTTAGATATTTTTCACTGCTGACTTCAAAGGAATAAAAAATAAAATAAAATCAGACAAGATACTAATATTACACTGGCATTTAAGTGTGGTGTTTTGCTCTGTGAAGTAGTCTATGACTGAATTTGTATTTGAATCTACAGGTACATGCACTCAGTAGCATGTTACAAATTTCCAAAATAAGCATAAAGGAATGATGCAGAGTTTTGCAGGAAAGTATCCTAAGAGCATAATGTAATTATAACTGCAGTGTACATTCTCATGAATTAAGCGGAACTTTCATGGAAAAAAAAATGTGTTGGTTAGAACTGGAAAATTTTCTCCCTAGAAACAGAAAAATATTCAAATGCCACATCTACACCTGGACCAAATAACTCCTGGATGTTATTACACACCTCTCCATGTTGGTACCAGAGACATTGTCTAACATTTCAAAATGAAAATTTTCCAATTAAAGGATATACAGAAACTTTTGTTAGTCAAAAACCTTACACCTCCAGGGAAAAAAAGTTAGTCTGAAATACTTTTTGAACTCTACAAGAAAGTTTTTTAAAAGTTTATACAAAATTCTAGAAAATACATAAAAAGCCAAATGACATGGACAAAAGAATCCAAGTCAGAGAACATCCATCTATGCCTAAGTGCATGCATAGCAGAGAAAGACAATTCAGACCATCTCCTCAGCAATGAGAAGAAAATGAGAAAAAAGAAACTTATTTTTTCTGAAACGATCTTGCCCGCAGTATTTTAACTCAGTCTTCTTTGTTACAAGACTAGCACAAAAGCAGTAATATTAATACTAGATATTTTAGTTATTACTGTTGTGGAAATAAAAGTTGAAAATATAAACAAGTTATCTATGGTTGGGTTTTTTTCTGGGGTTTTCTGGAGCATTTGTTATATGAAAACACCAAAAAAAGATACCTGCTAAACTTCAATCATGCAAATAACCTGCAGCTGTGTAAAAAATGTCAGCTCAAACCACCAAAAGAAAATGCCAACTAGATCATCAATTTAAAATAGAAGTCAAAAGATAACAAGTGTTTACTGGGCAGCTATGATTCAGAAAGCCCTTTCCTAAGGAATCTTTACATTTCTCTCAGTGCTTTCTGTAGCAGCTTTTAAAGTTTTTAGTCTTACACACACCAAAAGAAAGGAAATACAAAATATCTTTCCAGTCTCAGAAATGTACAAACCAGTCCACATAACAACAATAAACTCGGTCCATATATGAAACTACAGAGATAGGAGACAGAAGCTAAAAGCAGTGCTCTTGGGATAATGGCATACTTCCACAAAATAACAGGAAGAACAAAGTAGGTTAGGCACATAAATAGTGAGGGAAAAGTCATCACCAGTAAAAGGTTGCTATCTTGACCCCTGAGTGGAACTAATCTGTGCTCTTCAAATAAAACACCTTTTACAGTGCTGTCTGTGCTGTGTAGCAATAGCTAAGCTGAGGAATGGAAAACTGCGCTATCTCTCTTCTAGGAAGTTGGACTTTAGAAATCTTCTGTAAAATAACATTACTGGTAAATTGAGCCAGCAACTGTGGGGGAGGTAGTAAAGTCTCCTCTTCACTTGCACAGATACAAGGCTCATTCAAATACTAACAGAAGCAGAGACCAAAAAAAGATGACTTTCATGAAAGAAGATGGCATAATTTCTGTTTCAGAAAAGGCTATGTAAGAGCATGCCATTGCTACTGAAGTAGCCTACTGAGGAAACTGAAAAAAACCAAAAATATATTTGTTGGCAAAATGATGCAAGATAACAGTTCTGCCAAATTTATATTTTGCGTTTTAATATTTCTGTTAATACAGCAACCCTGTATTGGGGAGCAACATGCATTTTTAACCTTAAAAAATTAACAACAAAAAAGGAAGCTTTAACAGGTATAATCCCATGTCAACAGTTTATTTTCAGTGCAAGTTAAAATACAGTTATTGCTTTAGTACACAGAATACACCTTCATTAGACTAGTCTCTATTTTTGGAATACATATTCCCTTGTGAATTATCTGCTGCTACAAGATGCAGTTTTACAAGCGTCAATGTGTCATGAACGTGATCAACTGCGACAAAGGCACTACACTGGAGAAAAAGGTACATCAGGCCGAGAAACACCTGGCTTTAAGAATAACATTCTTCATCTATTGGAGACTGGGCATTAATCATTTGTACTCCATCAGCAGTGTCCTAATCTCCTCAAGACGGCACATCAATGGGGCTGGTTGTGCCTTTGTATCAATGTACTTTTCATAGAAAAGAAAAACACTAGGAGTTTTAAGTTCTTTCACATGATGTCTACAGTGAGATGCAGTATGCGTATCAGATACATTCTATGGCAAAATAAGCAGTAAAACATGTTATTCCTGCTATCATGTACAAACAAGTAAACTTTTACAAAAGTTATAGTAGTTTTTAAAGAAAACCCTGATTTATCTATCATATAGTTTTACGAAGTCTTTTCTGCTACCACATGAATGAAGAGAAACTTTTTTTGTGAGGGACTGATTTTCTAGAAGATTAGTGCAATTTACCACCTTTCACTACCAGGTAGTTTATTCAGACTGATTGGAACTAGAATTATCACACAACATCTGGTCAGTAGAATGTTACCTAAATCAGCAGGGTTACCGGCTGCTACCATGCAGATGTCCAATTCACAGTAACTGGTACCAAAAAGCCATGGACTGTAATAAACTGAAAAATTAATTAGCTTTTCACTCCTGAGCTTGAGTCCTCCTTTCTGTGCAAGGATGCCAAAGAGTAGACACATAAGAAAAGATACTCTGATACTCTTAATGTCTAGTAAATGCAACATTAATTTCTAAGATTTTTAATACGGCACTTCAAATTAAAATTAACTTCTAATTAAAATTCCCCCAATTGTTCCATTTTCAAATACCACTACTAAACTATGTTTGTTAGTTACTTGTAGTAATTGCTGCTTCTAAGTATTTTTCAGGAAAACTTGTCTCATGCTTACTCCTTACTTGCATTTTGACATCTTGCAAAAAAGTTTAAAAACTTACTCAAATACCAACATTCTGTTGGACAAAAGTTATTAATTTGGTCAATAAAATATTGTGTAATGGGTTAAAAATAACTCCTGGTATTTCTGGTAAATAATTTCTGTGGACTAAAACACCATTATATAGAACCTTCTTTGAATTTCAGTAAAGTGCGATGGCTTGCTGCATATGTTGCAGTAATGATACCTGATAGGACAGAGTTCTGCAGAAACTAATGGAACTTCAACCATTGTGCAAAACACAGACAGACTTAACTGCCGGTATTCCCATCCAGACTTACGGTGAAATTGTAGACTGAAACATACACAGTAAGTGCTCTTAGGGAGAAAGACTGTATATCCCTTGAAGAATTCCATGATGCAGGGAAAAGAAAATGGCAAAGTGGGAGAGAAGCACGCAGCATGTGAAGAAGCCTTTGAGCAAGCAGGATTCCCCCCCGCCGACAGGAAGCAGTAGTTATCACTCCACAAAAATGACCGGCAGGATTGCACCTGCTATTTAAAGCCTCCACCTTTCCAGTTTCATAATGTGAACGCAGAAATTCTAAAGTTTAATACTAGCGTTAAAATGTCCGGTTGCATTTTTTTAAAAGCCCTGTTTGAAACTGTCAGCAAATGCAATACATACTACAGAAATGACAAATCTAGCATGCTTTTGTAGGTGATTAGAATGATCATTTTTTTTCTCCACTCCTTTGGAAACAAAGGATATTCCTGATAAGCTGGGAATAGCGTGAAAGAGAGAACCTACCTTTGCCCAAAGATCTCCAGAGTACAATTGCAGCATATAAATCAATTTAATGTAAATAAAAGAATTGTCTGAGTGAAGTTAGTTTTTTTACGTTCCTAGTCTTAATACCATATGCTTACTTGTAAGTCTCTGGAGAACAGGGACTTCCAACAGGAGAGCAGTGATCCACAGAAATCCATATTCATCAACATTATTGATATTCCTAACCACTAGATTTAGCAAACTAGCCAAGAGAATAATGATTTTGAGAATATATGTATTGACAAAGAGAAAACACCTTATATATTAATTTTAAGTAGGTGGAGTTCCTGCTAGGGAAGCAACAAAGAGTCGTTGCTGTTTGAGGATTTAAGAGCTAAAGCAAGATCTGTAGGGAAAAGACATCTTATTATCCAACTATATCAGCTGACCTAAAATAAGCAAGTTCGCATCCTTACGACAGGTTGGTGTGGCTTTAAAAAAAAACAAACAAAAAACCCCCAAACAACACTGGTCTAATTAAAAACATTATTTCTGCCTACAAATTATGCATGGATAAGAAAGCACAGAAGGCAGATGTAAAGAAAAGGCAGGATTCTTCTTGACCAGGCACAAACAGCAAGCAGTAACACACTGCACCATATCAAGCTGCAGACCTAGTCAACCTTTAGAAAACAGAGAGATCTTGCTAACAATATTTAGATCTTGTGACTATGCTATATACATGTATGCTTGATAGTTGTCCAGGTAGTATTTTCCATGTGCAACTGTTCCTTGCTGCTGATTTAATTACAATTGAGAAGGGGGAATTTTGTCTACAGTTTTTAAAATGTATTGGTATTCCTTTCAAAACTCAGCTGTAGTAGAAACACCAGAATAAACCTGGTTTGGACTTTAAGTGCTTGAAAAGTAGCATGTTTCAAGACACAGCAACCTCTATTTTCATTTTAATTTTTTTAACATAATCACAGTCTCAAAACTATATTTAATATTGTGCGGTCTTCTGTTAACATGCTTAACTTGAAAATTAATTACATAATTTGGGTTTAGACATAAAGGTCAGGCAAGACCTGGGATTGGTGTGGGCATGAACAATGAAATACACTATGTAGACCAGCTTCTGCTTGAAAGAAAGAAAAAAAAAAATCTCTAACACCGATTTCATCTAGACATAAGGGCTGATGTTTGCAAACACACCAGGTCTACTTACAGCTCCTTTGGAGAACCTGGAAACATGCTCTAGAGAAATGCACCTTCAAGAACAGTAATAACAAAGCACATGGACAAACCTAGGCTGTTTCAGTTTAAGGAAGTAAAGGAGTTACCTAAATTACTTTTTTCTTTTAAAGCAAACACTTTCAATCTACTTTAATTGTGCATGTGCTTTAGAGCTTTACAACACTACCTGCACAATCTGTTTCAGGACTGCACAATTTTGAAACAAACAAGAAAGCGGCAAACTAATATTAAGTCTATAAAATGTGCCACTGGGTAACATTATAAAGGCTATATACTTATAGAGACTGAAGTTATATATGCATATATAACAATTGCATATGTGTATATGTATATGTGCATATATGTATATTGTATATGTGCATATATGTATATCTACATATAGAGAGGTATTTTTTTACCTCACTGTTACTACATAATCAGAAGGAGCTTCGAAGACACTGACAGCATGCTATCACATCTTATTTACAAGAAATTTTCATTGCTTGTAGGAGGACTCTAAGCAACTACTTAAGCTTCAATAATGACTAAGTTGAACAAACTATTAGTCACTGGTATGGAATGACCAAGCATTTACCATCTCTGGAAAAAGTTCCACTAAACATTAAGAAATCCTTCCAATCCAAATAGATAACATACACTTCTTCAAGCATGTTAAAAGCTTGAAGAAAAACAAGTTAAAAAAAAAAAAAAAAGAATTTTTGATACAGTCTTTTGAAGGTTGGTTCCTTAAATCATACATGCTGGTGTACAGCTGAAGGTAACTAAAAATTAAATCACTAGGGTTTTTGATCCTTTGTTTACCCTTTGGCAAAACAGGGGAATTCAGTATCATAAGATCACAGGGTAAGTCAGGTTGGAAGGAACCTCAGAAGACTCTTGTTCAACCTCCTGCTCAAAGCTATTGCGTCAGACAGACCAGGTTGCTCATGGGTTTATCCATTTTTATGTTGAAAACCTCCAAGGACAGAGACTGCACAATATCTAAAATTAAGCAAAACTCTCATACTCTTCTACCACACTAGTAAGAAAACAGCTAAAAAAAAAAAAAAAAAGCCCAAGAAAACCCACCACCCAAACTGAAAATTTTACCCTCCATCTCCCCAGTAAAAATGATAATTTAAATGTGTTTTCCTATGGACTACAGAAAGATATAAACTAAAATGTTTTCTTTTTTACAACTTTTAACTTTACCTTAATATTTATTTTTTTAATGGCAACATACCTGGAACATCAAATGAGTTTGAACTCAAACTTCTGGGGATTTCCATTAGACTTGCACTTAAGTGGGAAATTACTTACCTGTGAATACCATTAATACATCAATTTGTGCTATGTATCTCCAAATATGAAAGAATCATGAAAAATCTCTTTTCAAAGGAAAATGTCTTAGTTTCATCTGAAACTCTACCCCCCATCTCAGGACAAGTTTCTCCCATGGAAAGCTGGGGGTGGGGGACTCAGCTCTTCAATGAACTGAAAGAAAATACTCAAGATTTTTTTAATCCTTCAGTGTACTGATTACAAAGCCAGGAGGAACCTCAACCTTCGATAAAAAATTAGTTCTTAGTGACCATCAGGCCTTGCGTTAAGCAAGAAAGAATGTTAAAGTCTTGCTATGCAAATTCTCAATCTGAGGACAGTAAATACTTACCAGATCTACTCCTTCCCTAAATCTTAACACACACAGAAAAATAAAGCAGAATAGGATCAGCTTGAAGAAGAAAAAAAAAGTCAGCTATAAATATAAGTTCAAATGTAAAAGTATTGTATAAATATTTGGACTTGATTTTCCCTAAATAGTAGTAATAGACTGGATCCTGAGCTACATTTTTTCATCAATTCATCCTACTCTTTCTTTGAGGGCTAGAATAGCTACACAGTTAAGCTACTAATTTATCAGGTGTTATGACTCTTTTTAGAGGAAGGTTTTTTAACGTGATGGAAGTTGAAAAAGTAAGATTTTAATATAACGTTTAAAATATTTTCATGCTCCATCATTCTAAATAAAAAAGCAAAGAAAAAAAGCTATTGCACATAAAGTAGAAAATATGCATCTGCCAGCACACACCAGAAAGCTGGGTGCGCTTTTTACCAAAAGATGTTGTTTCTCCCAGTTTTCAGCAGCCAAGGGAACATTCTGCAATTTTTCTGAATGGAAATTTTAAGTTTATCTCTGAGATCTTGGGGACTTGGTAAAAGCACCTATTCCAGTCATGTTATAGGTAACTTTCAGTTTCTCGGGTCAGGCTTATATTTAAATGGCCATGGTAAGTTCTCTTTAAAAGCTTATTTTGGTGAGCAAAAAGGTCACACACAATTTCTATGAACGGTCAAAACCAGTTAAAGACATATTGTCTTTGAAGACAGAAAGTTATGTAAGATACTTGCAGTCCTTGCCGTGTCTACACCAGAAAATTATACTGAAGTGATACGACCACTTCTTTATGTGACTGTAGGTATATCTGGAATAGCTCTGCCTACCTACATATCTTTATTGGAGCAAAATCAATTTATACGCAATATGACAAATATTAAGAAAATACTGCATTTTAAAAAAATAATACATAACTAAGCCATGCTTTAAATTGTTCAACATAAGCCAGAACTTGACAGATTGTGTAATGTACCAAAATAATGTCTTGCAGAACTAGAAAGATCAGATGCTTCCACTGAGATAATAATTACAAACAGTAATCCAAGCTGTCTGGGATGGGAGAAATGTTAAACTTAGCCTGTGAAACTTTTAGAAGACAAAAATATTTAGAAAAGTTGTAGTTTTCTCCTATATAGCTGTACTTCTGATGCTTACAGCTGTGCTTCTTTGAAGCCAAGACATTTAACAGCCCATTTTTCAATTTATAAAAAAACACCAAACCATGATAAAATTCTTTCCTCTATAAAATAGGAATTTATAAAACTACCAAGACAGCTACTTCACCTGCAATACACACATACACTTCCAACAGTAAAAATTAAAATGTCTTCCCTTGAAAAGTGTTTTGTTTTCAACAAAAAGCCTTTATCTGTAAGTAGCAAAATTAAATGACAGTTTGTATTTTCACTGTGAAATGAGTATCAGTCACTTGGAAAGTTCTGGCACCGTACTTTGAAAATAAATGTTGATTACATATTTGCATACTTAATCTAATCAACCACTTTTTGCAGAAGCATGCAGCACACATGTGCCTTTATTATATTCTCAGCTGAAGCAATCCAGAGCTAGCCTTAGGTCTGAAGAGCAACTATTAGATATTTCTGTTTTAGACCTACTAAATCAACAAAACTTGGAAGAAGAAAAAAGAAGAAAAAAAATCCACATTACTTCTTAGGGACTATTGAAAAGCATAAGGATTTTTAATCAGCTGGTAGAGACAGCTTTCTCCTAGTTACAGTAGGATTGATGGCATCATTCACTAGAATAGCACTCCATACTCATGTTCTGAATGAACAGAGAATGTGTCCCTAACTCTACTCAAACTCATCAACTTGAGTCTGTAAGAGTCATGACATAGAACATAAAATTTGAGAGATTGGGGGGAGGGGGGGGGGAATCTATGTATGCATATGGGTACTATTATTACACATTTGCACACACATGTTATAGTATATATACAGACACTCTTGGTACATTATATACTGTCCACTTGTGTCTAAGTGTGTCATGCGGCCATGAAAACCCAGCCTCTTCTCTGGCTGCTCCAGCAACTGAGTTTGCCCCGATTTATCCCCACAGTGCCAGGAGCATAACTTCTGTTGGTTTCCACCACCTCATTCTCATCTCCTTGCTCACACTGCCATTATCTTTCTCAATCCTTACACCAGCTGTTTTATTAAGTTTTTTATACTGACATAGCCTCCACACTTTCCTCCCATTTGCCATCCTTCTCATTTCCAGCCACCTTTCACCAAATTTTTTTCAGGATTCTTATTTATCCCTTTCTCCTGATCTGCTATACAATCCCGTTCAGCACATTCCCCAGTTTCTCTTTTGACTCTGTGTCTTCCTACAAATGCAACGTATGATGAGCAGGACCAGCTTTCTCATGAGAATGTAAGGCCTGGCGGGTATGGAAGAGAAGAAAAACATACTGCCTCATTTTAGGGAAAACATTTGCAAGCTATCTCCTCAGCTTGCAGTGCCTGGCTGTCTATGTGAATGTGTAATCATAAGTATGAGAACTACAATGTTATTAATATGACAAAACTTGATGCAGAGTGTCTCACCACTAAAGCCAGAATATCGTTCAGAGCTAAATGTACTATAATAGGAAATAATTTGAGTACATAGAGTTGAAAAGATGCAAAAGAAAATATCAAATGCTTTGCAAAGTCTGTGCTTACCTACATGCACAAAAGCTTTTAGTACAGAGGGAAAGGGAAAAGGAAAGGGCAAAGGAGATCTGTTTAATCCACACACAAAAGGAAAGGGGAGTCAAGAAGCCTGCAAGGCAAGTTTCTAAGGACCAACATGGATTATTTTCACCAGGGAATTGTGGTTTTTACTTTTTTGAGGACTTACACCATTTATTCTGGAATAGCATATTTCTGTAGTTACACTCTAGTAGGAAATGGCATGTTAGATGAGAGATTCCATAAAAAAAAAAAGTCAAATTCTGAGTATTTATCCATGTAAGATTTTATCAGAGAAGCTGCATTACTAACCTAGCTTGCATAAGACTAACTCCAGATGGTTTTGTTTCAGTTGAGAACCTTTGATATGACAAATACTGGTGAGAGGATACCAGGAAGCCACCACCCTTAATGCACACAACCTGCATCCTTTTCAACAATTACACTTGTGCCAAGAAAGGAAGACTGGTATTATCTTAGCGTCAGTATTTGAATGACTCTGTAGTTTGGGATTTTTTTTCATTAGTATCAACATAATCTATTTAAAATAATGTTTTAATTTCTCAACAACTATGAGCAGGGCTTGAGGACAAAGCTCACTGTTGCATCAATAGTTCTCACTGTAGGTAAATCCTGACCACTATGCAGAGTATTGTGCCATATTATGTTAACTTCTATATGTAGTCACAACAAATGGAAGTAAAGTTCTCACCATTGAAGTATGTATACTAACAAACCATAAAAAAGGTTTCACCTAGTTCAGTATTTACCTACTCCTTGCAATTAACAAACACACAAAAGGAAGCAGAAGCAAGAAATCCTAATGATGCAATCAAAACACCTTAAGGAAGTATCATGTATTTCAGCAGCACTAAGAGCTGGCTGTCCTGTGAAACACAAGGGTTTCTCAATATTCCTCCAAGCTTAACAAAATAGATTTTTTACAAATACTAGCCTTTTTAGTGTAAAATTTGTCCTTGGACTCAACATAAGAGATTATATAACTTTCAGCTTCAGGACAATTTTCAGAGAAGAAAAGATATTTCAAAATTGAATCCAAAATAATCTCATTCTTGCACAGTGCCTCTTCATTCTTGTCTCATGAAAAGCGTTGACAGAAGTGTCCAGTAGAACTTTTTTCATAGCATGGTGCTGTGGCTCATCTCTCATGATCTCTTTTACTCATTCTTTGACAATTCTATATGTTCTTAGTTATTAATTTCTCAGAATTTTTAAAACACTAGATTCTAGATGAGAATCAGAACTCTTAAGACTTAGTATGTTGTACTTTGACATTACTCAGAACTGAACTGCAATA
Source organism: Astur gentilis (assembly GCF_929443795.1). Lineage (NCBI taxonomy): Eukaryota > Metazoa > Chordata > Aves > Accipitriformes > Accipitridae > Astur > Astur gentilis. The sequence continues at coordinate 17,359,983 of NC_064885.1, forward strand.
TAAACCAAATGCTTTTACGGCATATCAGACGCAACCAGCTCCAAGAGCAGTCTTCAATACCATCTAATTCTCCTGGCATTGTTTTAGGGAGCAAAGGCATCATGAAGCCAGCTCCTAATCGCCACCTTTCAATCACAGAAACCAAGGACCTCAAGTATAGTTGATCAAAATAAAATTTTTGTCCAATACAGAACACTTCACAAATAGGAACTTGATATAAGTCAAAATAGCACGAAGTTTCTCAATTCTCATATGGATTTTTACATTTAACACAAATAGAATTAGCTATTTTAACAAAGTCTACCTCTAATAAAGTTTTCTATACAGAGAAAACCAAGATGCTGTAGCCTTGAAAGTCATATTCAGGAATAAAATGGACTGGCTAGATGACACCTCAGTATTTTTTAGCAGCCTCAAGCAAGGAGAGATTGGATTCTTCCCATCTAACATAGGTTATACCCACTACCCTAACAAGCAGTAATCACTGACATCATCTATGAGCTCAGGAAGGTGTATATGTATTCACACTCCAAATCCTTGGTGTTACTTTGGAAAAAGTGCAGAGAAAGACACTAGGAAAATATATTTTGCATGGTAACTTCCATTTATGAAGCTGGAAATTGCATAAAATATTTATAACTCAATCTCAAGAACAGGTTTCCTAATGAGATGAAAAAGTGAATTGGACTGTAAAAAGAGGCCTCTGTGCATAAAACCCCAAAGCAGCATTAGGGCTGGCACAACACATGCAGCAGAACAAAGGGCTCCTGCATCACTGATTGTGCAAGCAGTCTGAACTCTTTGTGAAGAAAAAAAAAAACCAAACCAAGCCTCACAGATTCACTATTAACATCACAGTGAGCGAGTTTCCTAACATTTCTTATGTCTAAAATGCAGAAAAATTTTGATGCACAGCCATTTAGAGCACAACTGTACCTCAAAAGACTTAGCTGCAACTTATCCCTCTTCCCCTATCCCAAACTTTGTTTTGGCAATGAAGATTCACAAAGATCAGAGACCCGCAACCTAAGCTGGCATACTAAAACCCTCCAACAAAGAGATTTAACTGATGTAATACTAGCATTTCAAAACAACTGATCTTTAAGTTCAAAAGTTCAAGGACTTTCCTTCACTAGATTGATATGGTTGCTGCCAATATCAGCCATGTCTCATCTCATCTTGGGCTTTTGTTCCAAGGAAAAATCCTTCTAATATTCATTCATATAAGGATGCATCAGTAGACTAAGAGACTTTATCAGATATACCTGAAACCCTAACAGTACAAAGATGGAAGCCCTCCCCCACCCCACCCCAAAAAAAAAAAAAAAAAAAAGATTTAAACACTACATCTCCTTGCAAGAAACACAGTATCAACATAGGTGCATTTCTTGAATTTGCTGGGTTTTGCCTCCCTACTGAGACAAGTAAGACAAAAGAAAAACCTCACTTAAAGGGAAGAAAGATGGAAACAGAAACATCAAGATTTTAATTATTTTTTTTAAATTATCCAAGGTAGAGTTCAATTACATTCCAGAAAAAGGTAACAGGTTTAGAAGCTACCTGTTTCAAAGCCTAAGAGCTAGCTACTAAGTATGTTTAAAAGAAAGAACAAACAGAAGATGTAGTTCTGGTTCTCAGGTTCCTTTTAACTACTGAACACATCTTCTCTAAATTTAAGTACAGGATTTGATTTGCTTTTTGACTGAGGAATCGGATGTCAAAAACTTTAAAGATCCTTCACTTTCAGGCAGAAAGTGCAGAGTATACAAACCATGACAACTAAAGACACTTCATGGTATTTTATTTGCTAATGAAGATCCAGAAACAGAGAAGAAGGATGGACGGAAGGACGGAATAAAAAATTGTCCAGTTATTTCTATATGACTAGCTATGGAGACACTTTTTCAGGACTTGTGTGCAGATGACAAATAAGTTTACCATGACTGCTGTGACTTCTGCATTCATGTACAGGCATACATGTTATTTTATAGGTGATGATTTTTTGCACCAGTATTATGCCTGAACAGGAAATTCCAGACAAAACAATGTTATTAAAGACAGGCAAAAGACTTTTCTTAAGAGTAAATCACATACTAGTAAGAAATTACTTGTTACAAATGGCAAATTTTAAATCCAGACAAAATGTAAAAGAATCATGATTGCTTTCAACTGTTCAAGCTAGGATAAGAAAAATCTTTTGCCAAATCTACCCTGTTGGCTGGAAGATCATTTAGTGTACTACTCTATTTTACAGCCAGAAAATAGAAAAACTTATCTATAAAAATGTCTTATCAAATCCTGGGTTTCTACCCAGCTCTCTGAAGGATAGTGTCATCCTCCTCAAAAGACCTACTTAAGCCAGGCAGCCTTTGAAATCCTGGGAACATATAGTTCATTTAGATTTCAGAATGAAAACCTTACAGTCCTCCCAAGCACACACTTCTACTGGATTTTGTGTGTGTGACTGAAAGGAAGGAGAAGGAAGGACAGTGGAACTGACAACACTGAAATGTGTTTGTAGCCTCCTGATGCATGATTTCACGCTGAGAAAATTATAATTAAGGAATCATGTGTTTACTAATTATCTACCCAAAATATTCTCAGACAGATTAGCACAGACCCAATACTGAGAGATTCACGGCCCCCCGTCAAATCATTTGATAACATTAATTTCTCAATAAAAATAAAGGGACATCAAGGTTTTACTACATGCATTTTTTCACTAGATGTAATTAACATTATTAAAAGCCATAATGTGTATGTTCTTACAGAAATGGGGACCGTTTACATGAGTCCTAGCATTAACTTCACTGCAACTGTTTAGACTAAAGACCTGATGGTGTTTTGTTATAAATGCCATTATTGGAAATATCTTTCAGAGTAACAGACTACTGACATAAAAACAACATATTGCTATACCATAGACTGTTTCTGGTATCTTGTTATTTTAACATCAGTTTCATTCCTACCAGTGTATTTTAGCAAGTGCACCAAACTGTACTTGTTACCACCATCAAAATGGCAAAATTACAGATATCAACATAGGCAAAAACTACTGGTGCAGAATTAGGAGTACAGCACCTTTACTTCAAGAGAAAAGACAGGCAGTAATTGGGATGAAGGGAAGCAAGCAGGTAAGTTACTATGACAATGCCATTTCCCCCACCTTCAAGTTCTTTAAGATAATTCACTTGAAGATGAGTTACTTAAAGATGGCTCCCCAAGAAATGGAAGATTTTAATCCTATTTATTTCTTTACAATATTAAAAAGGAGCCTGATAAATTTGAACATACTTCTAACAAAACATCTAACAAACACCCAAGCTCCACCTACTATGCCCTGGAAAGCCACAATGGTAGAAACAGCAGCAGAGCAACATAAATTAGTGAAAAGCTGGGCAGCAAAGGGACTCTGAGTCAGATTAAAGAAAAAAGATCCAGAACTTCTGGCATTATATATGAGGAACAAAACAGGGTGTTCTGTTTATTTTCATTTTGACAAATTAAAAGGAAGCTGGACACAGTTAATAAGTGTTTCTCACGCAGCCCATATACTCATGGCTTTAACTACTGAAACAAAAAAAGCATAGCCTACTGTAGACAGCTGAAAACTCCAGCAAAACCGTAAGAAGTAGTCCTATGTAAGTTACCACTTCCAATTTGTTTTTCCAATCCTCTTTGGAAGGCAAGACTAGAATTGTTCCTTCAGACCAGTTTTAAGTAAAACATTTCATCAAATAATAGAAATATATTAGTTTATTCCAGTGCAAAAAAAAAAGCACCTGTAACAAGCCTATAGAATTTTGTCCTTTCTGTATCAGCAAAGCTTATCCCAGTACCTTTAATGCTCTTTATAGAATTGCTTTAAAAGCATTCATTAGCATTAAAGTCCTCAAGTCGTTTTCTTAAAATATGTTCCTTAATTTGTTCCTGAAAAATCAGTAGGAATAATGATATATTGATATTGTATCCATGTGAGCGATAACATTTTTTATGAACACATCTGACTGTAAATTAATAGTTGCATTTGATTTTTATAATTCAGTGTGATAACCTGAAGAATACCTTAAAACACAAAGTGAAGCTTTAGATCTAAACTACACTGTAGAATCCCTTCAACTTCACAGCACCAATATTAACCAGAATAGCTGAAGCATGGTTTGTGAAAGTAGGAAATAAAAAACCATTCCTTAACATGGTATTTGATCTAAACACTTCTTGTAAATAACAAAATATGTTTTTAATGAAGTGCTAACAGAATTTTAATTTACAGATCACTAACTTTGCAATGGCAATGGCATGAGTATTTACACATTTTGATGGCTGTACTAAACAAAGTATTACAGGTCATACTCCTAAATATGTAAAAGCAGAATGCATCTGGAGAAGCAAAAAGCTGCAGATCAGTTTCCTAAAGCCATAAGCTGTAAACTCCAAATAATGAAAATGAAAGCTTGTATTTTCCACCAAGAAACCTGTTATCCATACAGTTCTTTCAAATATGTCTTCTGATCATATTTCACAATAGCACTAGGGACCAAAACCATATCAAATTTGCATGTTTTGCAGAAACATCCTCCCACTCCCAGCACTCGGGGATTTTAGGTATTATTTTTGTTTTGTTGTGGGGGACTTTTTGGTGCCAGTGTTTGGGTTGCGTTTTGGGGGTTTTTGTTTTTGCCTATCTGACAGCAGAAACAAGGAATAATCTGCCCTGTCCAACTTTATCCAAAGATGCAAGTTTTCTAAATATTTCCAACTTACGTAAAAGATTAAGTGTATTGTGGGTACATCATATAAGTAGAAACAAAGATATTCTTTATAGAGCTATTTTTCAAACTAAAAATCCTATATTAAGATGTATAAATTGTAAGAAATTAAAGCATAATTCTGTCTGAGATAGTCACAACCAAAATGTTTAAGTACACAAGGTAACAGAAGGAAATGTAATGCAAGTTCTGTTCCCCATGGCCTAAATTAAATGCTTTACTCCTACTTTATGCAGAACATTAAAAGAATGTAGAAGAATTGGAGGGATTTTTATAACCTCAACAACGCTGCATGGAGACAATCCCCATTTTCTCCACACGGTTTAAATGAGTAGTTAGTACAAACTTGGAGGAGGGTATACAATGTGTTTAGTGCAGAATGATTTCTTTTGTAAAGCATCAAGCAAAACAATCTGTTCAGGTCCTTCAGAATAACAGATGTCAGTGATATAGCCCAGAAATTCACTTGCCAGGTCCTGCAAAGAACACATCTACCATAATATCTATGCACAGATTCTGTTAGAGTATCATCATTGCAAGAATGCTAGAGCCCAACATCTTTTCAAAGTAGTGGTGTTTAAAAGTAATGCATTAGTAAAACGAGAGCTTAAGAGTCAAGAGAAATAGGGAGAGCTCTACTTTGTAAAATACATAATGCAGGTCCAAGTTGGAAGCATGATTTTAAAAAAGAAAAATCCTTAATTTAGTAAAGCACTGAACAAGTTCACACGCCTAAAACCGAAATTCCATGTTTTTATTGCATACCTTCTTTGCAGTTTATCTGCATGCCTACAACCCCCAATTTCATGGAAGTCTTTAATACATTCTCCTATTCAATTATGTATCTTTGACATCTTCTGCAAGAAGGGAATAGTTGTCAGAAGCTATTGTTATTGCTCAATAAGATTGCAACAAGAGAAGGAGAAAGCTCAACAAGGCCAGTGGAAAGGCACCAGAAGTTAGCACACACAGATGTTGGACAGAAAACTACTGAACTGAAGCTAGGATTATTTGCATGTGCTATGCATGACGTGATCAAAATTTACTTCTTTTCTCTAAATGCTCTCCTCTTAAGGACTGAGAAAAACCAACTACCTTGCCTCTGAAGAAATCAGAATGGAAGGCACTCCCATGAGAAGAATGGAATCCTCTGCATGAAGATGTATGTTCTGAAGTAAAAGTGGTCACAAAGATTAAGCTTTGGAGAAAGGTAAATGTATTCCTGATCCAGAAATGGCTGTTCCTACCAACATTAGCAGTAGAAAAAAATGTCCTTATATCCAACTCCATTGTTTAGAGCTTAAGTGGACAATAAACAAGAGTAATGCCATTGTGAACTGCAGCCTGAGTATTGTAAGGCACCTATAGCAGCAGCCAAACAAAAACTTGTTTGGAAGATTTAAGACAGGGATGTAATACAAAAATGTAGACAAGCTGATACTTCTGTATTGTGAACACCTAGTTAAAAAAAGGTTTTTCCCCCTTTTGAAATACCCCAATCAGTACTTTTGGTACACATACCTCGAAGAATTCTCTCCTCATGGCAACGTAGAAAGTCCCAGATTCTAACAGTGCCGTCGTCAGAGCATGTAGCAAATTTATTATCCGTGGGTGAGAAACTGTTACATGAAGACACACAGCAGGGGAAAGAAGTCAGCATTTAACAGATTATCTATGCTTCTCAGACAGGGCAAAATTATACTGTAATGTGTTACACACTGAAGGATGCATTTGAACATAGGGACTTTTAAGTGAATACAGCGCCTGCCAAATGACACTTCATCACAAGACATGAATTTAGCATAGGATTACTATTGCATTGCAGTCCCCTGTCAAATGAGGAAAAAATCTGGATTTTATTCTTAGCACCTTCCTACCTATGAATGTACACAGTAGTGCCTTCTCTGCAGGATGAGAAGCAACACCAATATGATTTGGTAACTGTCAACCTAGATTTTCATGTTTGGTAAAATCCGTAAGAAAGTGACACTGTGTAGAAGCACAGGAGAACAGTTCTTAGGAAAAAACTCCTCTTCAGCCACAGGTGCTTTGCAGCAGAGAAGCAAAAATAAGGGAAAGCTGGTCACAGGAAAATGCTAGTTAGATTAACTGTTGAAAAAATTGTATACAAAACAAGCGTACCTCTTATTGTAAAAGTAATTTGGAAAAAATCCCTCTTATTACACCCCATCAACACCATGAAAAGAATCCTACAGACACAGAAGCAGCTTCCAGATTGAACAGTCAATATCGCTTGATGAAAGTCACTGGAAAAGCAAGGAGTTTTTTAGCCATGTGATTAGGGCCAGAACATATCCAGCAACTGACAGGCACTCACTTCCTTTCTGGTGCAGTGAAAGACCATGAGGGAGCCCTTGTGAAATCCTAGATCTTTATGATCAGGAAAGGGCTTAAAATAGTAGAGAAATTCAGTGTATGGCCATGATAGTCAGACAGTAACTGAATCCAATGTAAGCACTTCTCATAACCAAACTCTGGCAGAAAATGCTGCACTCTATCAAAGAAAAATGGTGACTTTAGCAGAAAGTGGTTTTGTGGCAGTGAACCTTTTATGGCCAAGGGCCAGCACCTGAACCCGAAGAAACACTGCTTTAGCTTCATTTTGGATCTGCAGCTTCTCTTCAGGCTTACTTTAAAAACATTTCCATATCTTACTAAAGATTATGTGCAGGTTTGCTTTAGAAACAACCTTCATTTACATCTTACTGATTGTATCACTATAGAATCCATTTTTTATATAAATAGACAGTTGCACAACTGAGGCATCAACACTGAACCAAGAGAATATCCTACAGTCTTCTTTTCAATGGCTTGCTTACAGTTTCAAGCTTGAAGAACCCATTCAGTATTAACATTAGACTTCTGTATGTGGCAGTCTGCGTGGGTATTTAGTATTACTGGAAGTCTTGGCTTCACCAAGCCAAGCAGTTCTTCACTTTATTTAGTGTTTTATTATTTTGTGAGAACTATGCAGGTGTTTTATTTCTGAAGGCTTTATATTTTATTCAGTTAGATTATTAAAGACTGAATTCTTTATTTGGAATGAAATTGTTGTCTTACACAGTGCGTATAAAAAGGAATAACTGATACACATCGTCACCATATAAAAATGAAAAGAATACCAGTGCAAAATGCGGCAGACAAATACATCTCTAACATATTGCAGAGGCGGATACTGGGACAATACTAATTCAGAAAGGTGCCAGCAAAACGGTGAGAATGTGGAAACAAAAGAAAATATTGTGTTTATGTGGTGCAGGAAGTTTCCCAGAATCTGACAGAACCCATGCATTTCTGCACCCAGAATACACTTAGAGAACAGTCTAATCATGGCAATAGGTACTACAGAAAATGGTATATTGTGTATAAACCTGGCCTCTCTAATCGCCTCCTTATGTGCCTGGAACATCTTGACGTTGTTCATGTTGGACTGCCAGTATTTCACATATCCCCCGTGGTCTGCTGTCAGCATCCACATATCATTGTGTGACCAAGTCATAGCCCTTACAGGGCTGTCGTGAGCCTGTAAATTCAGAAACAAAACTTCTAGCAAACACGTTCAAATACTATCTGACCCACACAAACACAAAAGTTAGTAAAGTTCCTAGTTAACAGCTGGAACAAAGAAATGAAAACAAAGATGTTATGGGGGGGCGGGAATTTCCCTTATTCTGTATACAATGGTCTTCTAAATAATAAATGAAGAGTATTTGCATTTTGTTTCCAAAGTGTTTCTTCATTATTACAAATACTTATAGTATGTTTCTGATAACAGTTAGTGTAGCATATGGAGATGGAATGAGAAGCATTAAATGAACTGCCTATAGCCACAGCCTGACATGGGGTCAGAGCAGAATAAAAAAATAAAAGATCTCTAAAGCTCCCATTACTGCATTTAGACCACAGACCCATGATGAGCAGGGTGAAGATGTGTTCCTAAAGCACGCTCCAAGACCTCAAGCAAATACACAGAAATCTAGTGACAGATTAATTTACCTGCAATATCGTTTCAAAATTGAAAGTCAGTCCATTCCATAAAGTGAACTCTCCACTAGATGCACCAGTGACTAAGCGTCTCCCCTCAGGAGTCCACTGCAAAAGAAAAATTTAACTAAACTGTGCAAATATAACATTCAAATATTTCTTCACAATCCTCCAAATAAATCATAAGCTTCTTCCAGAAAATCTGCAGAATTGGAATTTACTAAATGACTTTCTAGAGGATGCAAGATAGACAAAAATGCAGAACTGTTCAAGAGGGCTTTTGCCTTTCTTTTGTAACAACAGGACAAGGCCCACTGTAAAAGCAATGAAAAAAAAAATCTAGTCATAAGAGAAGAAACAGCTTATTGGCACCAATACATTTCTAGCACACAATATCCATACTAAACGATACTGCTGACATAATGGAAAAGTTGTTAGAAGATGCTACAAGAGTCAAACAGCACAGAGACTGAATTGTCTTTTTTTCTGAGAGTCAAGGTAATTAGCCCCTCCAAATGAAAAAAGTAGGAAGTGCAACTCAAACTGTGAGAGTAAGAATTATTTTGTACTCAGACCTTACCACTTAATCTCCTAAAACCCTCCACAGAAAGACTAAACACAGAAGTAGTCCATACATTTCACATGTTAGTTTTATTTGGAAATGCTTTAACTTTTACCTTGTTTCTTTCTTCTGTTACAAATATCACTTCAAATTAAGACAATAAAACTAAGTAAATCCAACACTATACTCACCCTGACAACAAACACTGGGCATTTTACTTTATTAGTAGATGTCCGAACAAATTTTGTTGTTACAGCATTCATAGGGTTGTTCAGCATTCCAATAGGAGGAACCAACTACAAGAGAAGAAAAAAGATTTAGTAATGACATTTCTAACCAGAAACTGCAAGAAAAGCATACATTCTGAACACCCCTTTCTGGAAAAGCAAGCTTTTAATTTGCAGGGATATTATCAGAAGTCGCTAGAAGTGTTCCTAAGTCTGCATGATTTACCATCTCAAACATCCAGAACCAGCATCCTCAAGAGCAGCTTTGCAAGCTCAGTGCATTATCAGAGCTCTTATGTCCAAAAATTAAAAGCCTATTCAACTTCAGGTTTTCTTTGTGGACATGGAATCCAATAGAACAAGATAATGTAGAGTGAAGATATCCTTCATATCTTTAAGGCCTCTTGTGGACAAAAAGATAACCTCAGCTGGCAGGCAGAAAGAATCCTTCTGATTTTCTGAACAAATTTTATCCACAGAACTTCATCAGGGCGTAGAACGATTTTACTTACGTCATTATAATATCCTGCATCAGGCTGGATTGCTCGCATATCTCGCTGGTCTCTCTGCCATACTCTATTCTGGAAAGAAGAAAATAACTTCTAGTTCATACCACCACTATACTTCATTGTTAACCAACAGAAAATAAGGAACACACTGACAGCCTGTTTGGGAAATTCCAAAGCACTCCAAGGATTTTAAAATAAACTCACTTAAAAGACTTTGGTCTTGGGAAACCTGTAGAATTTGTACAGCATAAGCAAAAGATGCAAGAATGTTTAAAGTCCTAATGTCATCAGGCTAGAGCAGCTCATTTAAAATTGCAGCTTAACAACATGAAAGGAGCAGTCCTATGTAATAAACTACATTATTGTAACAGACAACTGGTACTTTGCTGCCCAGGCTAATAGGTACTCTACAACAAGCACGTTCAATCATTTCAAAAGCTTTACGTTCAGGATAAGCATTTACACCATTAGGAGCTGTATTGAGGAATGATCAACTCTAAGTGAAATCCTGCACAGTGACACGAGCTAGAAAGGAAGCCTCTGCAGCTGAAGCATAAAGATAACTGCATTCAAATGGATAAAACTTAGAAGACCAAGGGATAAAAATGCCTTCGATTAGTTAAATTTTGTGAGCTGTCAAACACAACCTTTTCAAAAGCACTTTACATGAATTAAAAATTATTTCAGCTTCGTGCTATAGACTTTACCAATTTGGATCTGTGTATGTATTAGAAACATAAGCTAAAATTCTAGGTAAAACATTTCCAGCACAGTACTACAGTTTGCTAGAATTTCTTAAGCCAAGAGTAAATTACATACAAACCACTTTTCTAATTTTTTATAGAACCATATCAAATTAAATCAGTATTATTGAAGCCAGGACTGAAATGGAATTCTGGTATATCCTAATTTTGTGTAAGCATCCAAAACATACAGATATGACTTTGTTTTAATAAACAGAAGTTTGAGGGTGCTTATTTCTGCCACAGTAAGAAAGGTCCTGAATTACTAAAATATTTTTTTTTCAATTAGTCCACTACTAATAGAATAATTTTGGGGCATTCTTAAAATATAAGGATATATTTTAAGTGTTTGGTGTTTAAACAGATCTTAGCAGATAATTTAAATTTATTAAGAAAGCCTTCCAGTTGTTAACGCCTACAAGCTATAATCATGCACTGGCCACAGCACATTGAATTAGTTTCATCATGTTTTTGCAATGTTGCTGTTGAGATTCCAGCAGCTCCTGTATTTACAGATTTGATTCTATTTCTTCTGAGGTAATATTGAGTACTTTAATACCACCCCATCAGGAAAGCTAAAAAAGCATTTTTACAGAAACATTTCCTCAACAAAACTTCATTTAAGTTGTTCTGTATCTACTAACTGTATAGAAAGGGACTTTCAGAGACCACAGTGCAAGTTGCAGTGCTATTTAGTGAAATGATGAGAAAATATTTTTATGGTGCCCTAGTTTTGGAGGGAAAATACTAAGGGTTTACTTCTCACTTCAGGAAATTTCTATTTCAAAACAGAAATAAGAACAATTAGATTATTTATAATGAGCTTTTATGTTCACTGAAAAGTCAGAATATCACACAAGACACTCAATTGCACTCCAAGCTGGAATTCCAAGACAGAATGTAAAAACTGGTGTTTACATAAACTACAAGATCAGCTGTGTATATGTCCAGTTTTATTACCAAGGACCAAACCCCTTTATATTCATACTATACCAAATTTGTAAGAATTTGCCATTTAGTTTGAAAATGCAGCAGTAGATGTCCCAGTATTCCAGTGCTCTACAGACACCGAAAGCACAATCACAAATTTCAGGAAGGAGATAAGTTTTTCAAACAAAACCAAAAAATTAACTAACCTCCAAATATTTAATTACAGAGGGATTGTAGTCTATGGTTTTTCGGTTCACAGCTTTTCTCATCCGCTTTCCATCAAAGGTAAGCTGTTGCATTGCTTGCTGCTGTGCAAAATCAGGTCTTTTGTAGAACAACTGCCGAGGCGCCTGGTGCTGGAACCTCGGCATATGGAAAAATCGAGGTGGGGAGCCAATTTCTGTGGCCATGGCTATCTTGTTTCTGAAAGACTGCAAAAAGTGAAACACTAGGTTACTACATAATAATGACAAAAATCCCACATTAATATCTCCACTAACTTAAGTTTACAAGGATAACAACTTCATAAGGCACTGCAAAGAAATATTTGCAGGTTCCTCTGAACAATTATTATTCTCCTGTGCCACATACAACTGACATTGGTCAAATACTTCGTTTTCTATCAAGAGAGATTTTGTATTGAAACAGATCACTACAAAGTTTGCATTACTATCCCTAAATTAGAAATGTGCAGAAGAATGTCCTCAGTAAAATCAGTACAAGTGCAAGAAACAGTAAGACCTTTCAACAGACTATGATATTTCAGATTCAATACACAACAGAAAACACATTAGTTACAAATTAATTTAATTATTAACAAAAAAATGTTTTAAAGGGCTGCCTCAAAATCTTATTCTAGGACCTGAAAATGAAATTACATTTCCTTTACATAATTTATAGTAAATATACCACAGATCACATTCGACCTGTAGGTGTACATTGAATTCCATTATCACAAAATAAATGGATTACTTATTTAACAAGGTTTGATAAGTGTAACGGAATATCACTTCCTCCCAACAAGACCCACTGAGAATGTTAAGAAAATGTGAGGGATAAGGAAAAAAATGTCAATATTCAGATTTTTTCTGACAGAAGGAAATGAGTCTAAAAACTGATGTATCAGTCTAAAGTCCCTAAATGACATCACAGCAATCTCTTCACAGATGAAAACTACAATATACACTGTCTTTAAAGTATATACTAACTTCAGACTAAGCAGTGACATACTCTGAACCAGTGAAAGCTCAAACTTAATTTTCAACTTGTATTTCCCCCCAATCCCAAACTTACAGTTTGAAAAAAAATTTAAGCCAAAATAAACTAACACTGTTATCAAGGGAGTGCAAAAAAGCTGAGAAATGTTCCTCTGCATGAAGGCTAGTGTCTTCACAGAGTCAAAGCGCATTTAATAAAAATAATAGAAATGAAACTAGTAGGTTTGGGGTTTTTTTAAGTTGAAATAATCTGTTAGTAAATTCATGAATATACTTTCCTATTTAGTTAAAATACTCATATTCTCAACTTGGAAGAGTTAGAAAGTTGTTTCAACTGCCAGTCTTAAAATTTTATCTTGCTTATTTGATCTCAATAACTGAAAAATGTTTCCACTTTATAAACAGCAAAATAAAGCTAAAATAGAAATGCTAGACATAAAAGAGGGTTTAAAAGTAGTACACAGTTTGATTCTTTTTAAGAGGTTCTTTGTAAATACAAGGAGCAAGTTGCCCTTTAACTATGAGACAGTTTGCTGGCACAGGGCAGGGATTAACCTTCACAGGCTTTGCAAACTTAGAATTCACACACTCCTGCCTACTGCTACTGAAAGTGTGTCAGGCCAGCTATAAAACAAGCCATCTATGACACCTGGCTGTTAGCTACACAAACAATTCTAATGTGCAAGGGGAAAAACCAAAAAGCCATTACAACTATTCTCCACTCAAGACAAACAAGTCCAAACTAAAGCAGCATGTTTCCTTAAATGAGGTAAGGAAATTTAAGACCTTTGGCAGGAGTAGCAGCTTTTATTAGACTAACTTGTGTAACTGGAAAGAGATACCAGCTTTCAAATAAACAAACCTTCATCTTGTGGCTGAAAGGCTCATTTGCCCAAAAGCTGCCCAATACCCTGTGGGGTCTAATAAGACACCACGTCTACCTCCAAATACTGCCACATTGTAACACCACTATAACAACACAATTACTATATTAAGCTCGCCTGAAACAAGAAAAAGGTATCAACACTTTCTCATGGAGGAACTATGTCAAGTACCCCTAACACTATCTCAGATTCTCTTACAACTTCTCAGAAGGTATTGAACTGTTGTACAGAAAGTTTCAAAATCTCAAAAGTAAAATTAAAAAGGACAGTAGTGCTTTTATATCAAAAAAGAGAAAGCAGCTTCTTCAAACAAGCAAAACAAGCTGGTATTAAAGATGCAAGTCCATTAATAAAGTCTTTTTAATGTAATTTTAAAGCTTATTCATTACTCAGGAAGAAAAAAAAAAAAAGAGAAAATTTCCAGTACTAATCTCTCTCAAGTCTAAAGATACACACTCCTATACCAAGCAGTGCTTTAAGCCAGAGGGAAAGATATTTTTTCAAAGTCACACATCTGTACTCTTATAGGCAATGCAAAAATAAATTTCAAGAATCAAGACCAAGAATGCAGACAAAGATATATGCTGGGGCTTCCAAAAACACTTTTATCAAATGTATTTGCAAGAAAACATTACATAAAAATGTCTTTTTAGAGAAATGCTCCAAAGCAACAAGTTAATTAACCATTTATTCTCATCTTTCATAAAATCTCCTGAAGGTTTTTCAATTACCAACATAGGTAAATAAAGCATTAGCTATGATATGGATCAATTTAGATTGCACATACCTAAAACTATCACAAGCAACATCTAGCTTACATTAGCATAAACAACATCCACTTAACATGCAATCAACATCAGCAAAAACTACTACTTAAAAGGTGACCAAAGGCATAAACATGTTAAATGCCCCTCTTCATGCCTACAAACCCTTCTGAGTTCACGATTATGACAAGGCAATATGTGACATCACAGCTACAACACCACGACAAGGGAGATGACACAGGATTAGGAAAATGAAAGGTTTGTTCTGTTTATGTTCTAAGCAGTTTCTCCAACATCCCAGATCACTGCCTCAATCGCAAAAAGCCTCCAACCTACAGTTACAAACTTTGCCAAAAGATTTGTTTACCCAGCTGCTCATGATTTTTTTCTAACAATGGCTCAAATATCATGCTTTTATCCACATAATATCCTTATGCCCAAGTCATGTTTGCCTTTGTCATATATATATGAACAGATATATAAAAAGTGTGTGCACATGCACATAGAAGTGTGTATATACACACAGAGTGAAGTTTTCAAACAAAGAACCTTTAGAAATGAAGGGGGGGTTGACACAGATTCAGTTATCAGATGAAACTGGAGCATTTATTTCCAAAGACCTCTACTTCAGTCAGACAAATATACCCATTTAAGTTATTAGTATCGTACTTTGTCTTCTGTTGGGACAAACCAATGCTTCAACAAGCTCTCCTTTAGATCTTTTATGTCAGCTAAAACAGTGTCTGAATTCAGTGCGTCTACAGCTAAAGCTCCTGTCGTATTGGGAGCATGAGTAGAGACATACAAACAAATATTGGAGGACAACGTGTAATCCAGAGTAGTAACATCCAATTTCCTATTTTAATCAAAGTACCAAACTTTGTTTTTATTTTAGAGTCCATCAACAAGAGTTTAAAAGGAAGAACGTACAGAATTAGAAACAGCAGCAAGATTTTTCCAACATGAAGCATAGGTCAGCTCTTATGTTATTGTTTCTGGATAGAAATGTTACTAATTAATTGCTATTCTCTTCATTATACTTTTACCACAATTTGAACTGTGAATTTTTGTATGCCATTCTTTCATGCATCCTTATTGTTTGCAACAGAAACACGACTTTTCAGAGTGCTGACTGTCAGTTTTCCCCTTTCTGTCCCCACAAAAAGCCTTTCAAAGCTGACTAGCTTTCACACATTTGGGGGCTTAATGTATTTGGGGATATAGAGAGAATATATAATGAATTCACTGAGCAAAGATAGGGCCATCCAGAAACACTGGAAGATAAGTAACTGGACCTACTTTTCAGCTAAGATGACAAAAGAAAGCCTGAAAAATGCAGTCAAATTGGAGAATAAGTGAAGGCACATCTGACATGAAACTGAAGGCAGGATTAGGACCAGATGGACAAAAAAACCCCAAAGACAAGTTAGAAGAAACACAGTAAGAGTAGGAGTAACAACAGAAGCAACAACACTGAGGAGCAAGCTCAGTCAAGAAAGAGAGTTAATGAGAAACCTGACAAATAGACACAGGTTTAAGAAGGGGGGGGGGGGGGGGGAAGAGAGAGAGAGAAATTAAAAAAAAAAAATAGTTGAGAGAATTGGGTAGAAGAAACTGCACAACAGAACTCAAGGAGCTTGTGATAGCACCGGAGATGTCCATTGCTGTTCATTAACTGTCAACAAATACACTTGCAACAGAGCCTTTTATTAATTCCTAACAGTGCCACAAGGATGGCAGGTTTACTAATGCTATTGAGTAATCACAGGGATATGGCTACAGAACAGTTAAAAATGAAAGAAAACTGAGGATGACCTTATACCCAGGACAGCATGGTGTCACAAGATAGATGGATTTACAGTTTGTTTGCTTTTTAAAACAAGTGAAGAGTCACATACAGTACTAGCCCATTACAGAAAATGTAACACTTTAGTTCATGTACCAAATAAGGCTACAAAGATAACATTAGCATTTAATTTAGTAACATTGTTACTTTATCATTTTATTGCATACAACTGTTTCTTTAATATCAAAATGAATCTTGCAGTATGTTTTGAAAATTGACAGATTTGGACTTTGCTGCCCAAAATCATGCAACCAAAGCAATTCACCGCATAAGTTCACTAAATCAAAATAAACCAAATTAGGCTACTCAAATGAAAACACCAACGCATCCTTCTATACTGGTTTAATATTTATAACTGGTTTAAAGCTTGGAGAAAGAGAGTCACGGCTTACATTAAATCTCTCACTTCTTACAGACAGTTCAATACTAAAAGAAAAAAAAATCTGATTTATGTATAATCTTGACAAAATGTATATGATTTACCCAAAATGAAAGATCATCATTATTGAAGTGCAATAACTGGTAACTAAAACATGCTTGCCTATTTAATAGTTATTTTTCACTGAAGTGAAAGCAACTTGGGTGCAACACCATAATAACCTGAACACGTCAAAAGAAAAGTATGTTTCCAAATGGTAGAACAGAAGGCTATTCTCCTGGGGAGTGCGAGCAGCCAGTTACTTTGCAAACTCTACACTGCTCGCTACAACAGAACATGCTGCAACTTAAAAGACGTTCCCCTGAAATGGCTAAAGCAGCAAAGGAAAACAAGTGTTAAAAATTTCCTGAGTGTATCTGTACACTACTTCTTTAAATGCTTATTAGACAGTTAAACAAAGTACATGTAGGCTTTAAAGCAAGCACTTTTACAGTGTAACAGAAACAGTGAAAATTAATAGCAATTATTTGCATTGCAATAGCACACAGGAGTCCAAAACATGGTTCAGGACATTCAGTGAAAAAACAAACAAAAAACCAACCAACAACCCACTATTAGAGAAAAAACACCTCAGCTTTCTGAGGCAGAAGTATAAGGTAAGAACACCACAATGCAAAGTTAGCATAACAAGTTTATTGTTCAATACATCAGTAGTAAATACCATCTTTCTTTGATTAGACAAGTGCCTTTACATCTACAAGGTATAGAGATACCACTTAATTTCCTTTTAGTAAGATTTCTCTACATTCAAAAATCCTACTGTAAATAGTCATCTCCGAAAAAATGCACCTCTGCATTTTTTAATTTGTGTATTTAAGAAATCTGCAAGCACATCTGAATAAATGCACCTGTTCTGAAAAAAAAAACAATCAAACCAAATACAATTTAATGTTATTCTTACAGAGTATCAACACTAGTTATGAAAGGTAATGGTTGTATTAAGCAGGAATATAAAATTAGTTAGAAAAATACATTCCCATCGTCAAAGCCACATTGTGACCCATCTTGACTCTGAACTGCATTAACAGAATGACACTTTTTGTCAAAACAGCATATACTCCAATGATAAGGAAAGTTTTCATTGGACAATGAGATGCAACAATAAAGTGCAAAGTTGCCCAACTTACCCCTGTGGTGATGAAATAATACATTTTTGTGAAAAGCAGATTAACCCCCACCTTATAACAGTAGAAAAAGTTGTGTAAGGTTCTTGCCCTTTGAGTATTTAAAAATATTATTCCCACTTTTGAATTACAGAAGGCACAGCAATAGCATGTAGTTTTCTCCATTTTTATATGCAGACCTCCAAAAATTTTCTAGAACATGTGAGTATAGTAAGTTTAAACCTAAGAAAAATAAGTCCATTCTTAAAAATCTAAGAACAGACTCCTGGATTATCCACAGGTGCTGGAGGTCCACGACACAACAAGTGACAAAACTCAAGACAAAAATACTGACCTATATCATAAAAGACTGCTATTAAGCAACAGTACTGCTCTTTGCAGCAAGCAGATTTCCCCAGGGCCCTATTGCTGTACTCCCAATATACATTAACATCTGTTCTCTATTGCATTCTACTTGTGAACAAAACTTTCCTAGAAATGGGTTTTAAATTCTGACCATGCAAAGTGGGGGCAAAAGGACTGGGCATCCTTCCTCATTCCAGTCATTCTATTCCAACAGAAAATGTAAAAAATAATAGTAACATAAAAATAGTAATAAAAAAATTAAAAATAAAATAAAAATTTTTTAAGAAAAATAAAAAATAAAAATTAACAATTAAAAATAAAATAAAAATAAAATCTCCTACATCTTCATAAAAAAAACCACAGAAACAGATACTTAAATTAATCATTGGCTAAGTAAAAGTAAACTACTCTGCCCAAAAGGTTCAATGACCTGTTCTTATTTGAAGACACTCCAAACATTTTTGTTTCATACATAGCCCAGTATCTACTACACTGGCACAATCAAGGACCTAAAAATGCAGAAGTATATTTTTCCCCTTTAACTTCAGTTCTGTACTTTCATCATGCCCAGTTTCACCATGAAGTTAAAATTTTTGGATCTTTAAGACAAGCTAAACACATACGCACACATGATATGGAGTCTGAAAGGACAGAACACGTAACATTTCTAGCGTACCTATCAAGAAAATCATTTGTCACTATACAGCGAGCAAGACCTGGCAAAATACAATTATTTTGATACAGTTTTTGATTCAAAAGGTTTATTCTCTGCAGGAAGAGAAGCAGTGCTGACACTTAATTGACAAAAGCCCTACACCTTTGAAGTTTCACATAGAAGCACACTATGCCCAAGAAACTCTGAAATAGTAGAGAAAGCATACAGGCAAATGAAGACATCTAAAAGCACAAGAGAGAATGGGCTATCAGGAAAAAAAACTTCTAACAGCCAGTCTGAAAGTCTCAGATTACAGAGCCTGGCGGACAACCTTAAACAGTGAGTCTGCTTAGCTGCATGTAAGTTACATGTACATTTAACACTTCCTTCAAATTTTGGATTTCTAGGGCTAAACAAATACCTAACAATTAAACCAATCTCAAATATTCCTCATTTTATGCTCAAACTAAACCCTTGACTCATTCCAAAGCAGTCATATTTTCAGAAGACGGGTGCTTACGTACATCATAAAAAAGTCACAATACTTTAGTTCACAGGACTCAAAGACAGGTGCTGCTTTACCACATTGGCGACAGTAGAGAAAACCGCTTTCACAAGTAAAACAGCCTAGAATTATTCCCCTTCTGCACCTCAGAAAAGCAACTTATATGGCAAGTTTCTTGAGGCGTGCTTCAAAACAAACATGGAAGCAACCAATTGCAGTAAGAGTACATTTGGCAGACTGCATCTAAACCTCAGAAGATGCACAGGATTTGGTCTGCTGCCATGATTTCACTATTACTGACTTGATAGTTTTGCTTTAAGTTAAAGTTTACTCACAATATTTTTATGATTTTTTTAATAATAAAACAATATTCTTCCTCCCTCTAAACCACGAATACATTCCTTTGACTCCTGCTTAGCATTTGTCAAGACCTGCATTTAGATTATAACCCAGACTGTCTTTTACTACTGTGAGTCACTACGATAACAGTAATTCATCTTAACTGGCTGAAATACATCCAGCTTGGTTTTCATGCTGAAGTGATTACTGATGCTGCCTTACCTTGCTGCTACCATTTTGTCAGGAAACAAAACTTTAGGACTAACTTTTAAATCACATAACATAGCATGACAAATACTAAAAAACAACAATGGAAAAGTAGTTTAAAAGCAAAAATGGCCTCTCATCCTTGCTAATCCTAAATATCAAGACATTTTTCAGCTGGTTATTACATCAAGGCCTGTTGAACTAACACTGATCTTGGCGGAAAAAAAAATCACAGCTGAATCTGGTTGGGTTGCTCCTCCCAGTCTCACCCAATATACAGTTCACCTCATTTATAAGGAGAACATATTGTTGGTCCATATTCAACTTGGCATTCACTGTAACTCTTGGGTCCCCTTCAGTGAGACTGCTATTCAGGCAGTCACTTCACAGCTTGTACAAATCCATGAGGCTATGGCCGCACATGGAGAACTCTGCATGTCTCCTTGCTGATCTTCAGAATGCTTCTGCTGACCCATTCCTCAAGCGTATCCAGGTCCCTTTTGACTCAAGTCCTACTGTTTAGGTACATAACTCCCAAATCACCAGATTATCATCATCCTTCCACCTCAGCTCACATATGATTGAACTGGAACTTTACTGGATTCTAGAGACAAATTATTGTTTAGGTACCATATGGAAGAAATGCAGACATTTTGCTTTCATTTGTCTATACTTGGCTCCTGGCAGGAGATAAGTCCTTAGAAGACTCAACCCCTCATTTGTATAAAACACACAAACAACAGGGGGGATGTGGAGAAAGAGTAGCAAGAAATCCTACAAAAAAAGTCTTCAGAGAGCTTTATGACCAGTGGAAGGGAAAAGGACTAGAAGGACTATAGTAGTTTGCAGGACAAACCTTAAAATAGGGAAACACACCAACCAGTATCTTTGTTTCAGAAATAACCTACTGAAATTCTGACAATAAAGAGAACAAAGTCCATACAATCTAACAACAGTTTGATTCTCTTCACACTATGAAACAGAAACATACTTTTTAATATATTAAACAAAGTTGAGTATCTAAGTCCCTACAAGTTGCAAACTCAATGCTGACAAGAAGGTATCAAGGCCTTTTTAGTAAGACTTGGAAATTAGTAAGAGTTGTAACTTGTTATAAAGATTCATCTTTCATAATCTTTATCAACTGAATGCTTAACATACATATTCAGAACTTTTGCAACTTTTATGTAAAAGCAAATGTTGAAATTATCAAAAGAGAAGAGTTAAGAAAATCTCTTTGTGACCCAAAGAATGCCTGCACCCATGGTCCCGTCCCCCCCCTCTTTTTTAAGTGTTCCTTAGTATTACTCAGACCAGTCTTCTGACAAAGCAACACTTTTTGCCATACCAGTTTCTGGGCCAAATAAAGGTACAAGAATAGTGTCTTAAGTTTCCATGACCAAGAAGCTGAAGTCCAGGAGGAGGAGCAGGAGGAAGGGAAATAGTGCTATCATGTGAAAAAAAAATATGCCTTTATATGGTGAGAAGTACAAGAAGGTAAAAAACTCCACAAACCAAAAAGCAATGTTTTTCAGTAGTTATTAGCCATATTTCAAAGATTTTTTCTACTTATCTCTCCAAAAAGAGATTTTATACTTCAGTAGAACACTTCAAGACAAAAGAACTTATTTTTATTTAAATGCATATTTTAATGGTAAAAGCCCTTCACCACCCATGTCTATACCCTAACTCACACCCAGAAGCAGAGGCTTTGTGTGTCAGAGCCCCCATCTTCTGGACACATCAAGGTTATTTACATACTTCATGTATTCAATATGAGAAAAGAAGATACTAAGCACTTTCACAGCCACACTGCAAAATAAATGCCCTGTAACATACTACCTCACAGTATTTTACTAGCAACATCTGAAGAGATTTTTTTTTCCTCAAGGCTTTTTGATTTGATAAAAAGATGTAGCAGATGCACACAGAAAGATTTATCCAAGACAGAGATTTGTTTGTTACCCCCCCCCCCCCCAAAAAAAAAACCTCAAGGTTTTCAAGCAGTTAGATTAGCAGCTATGTTTACAGCAAAAGATGCAAATACCTACAAGTTGCTATGCCCAGACATAGCTAATAGAGACAGCCTTAAGCAAGAGTTGTGGAATTGAAGAGAACAATTCAAACTTTATCAAATCATACAATGCTGCTAAACAAGCCTTACAGACCCTGCTAGAGAAATTAAAACCATACTTACATTAACAACACTCTGCATTACTGACTTACTGGTGAATCAGAGAAGTTTTAAAAAAAAAACCCCATCAACCAAACACCCCCTAAATTATGGAAACAGTGAAAGAAAACTGCACTTCTAAATTACTTTGATCAAGTAAAGTTCTGGCTGTAAATTATTTATGTGGATAAAGGCAGAATTCAAAAGTGTAGCTTCTCAGTATCTGCTCCAGTTAAGATTTAAAAGTGTAGTGTATATATGAACTACTCTTTTGCCACAGTTTGGTGTGGAAGATCAATGCATAATCCCTGTTTGCTACTCGTTAGGATAGAAACTTTAACCCAATGAGGAACAAACTTACAATAGAAAAAATAAACTGTACTAGTTATTGTAATTTTTAAGGTCTCAGTGTTTAAAAGTCTACACAATTATCACTCAAGCAGTTCTAAAAGTTTTGTCAGAAACATGCCTATTTTAAAACACAGTCAACAAAGAGACTCCTGTATATAAAGGAACTTTCAATACTAGAACAGTTCTAAATTGATGGCTGATATATATACCACTTGCTCACACAACTGAAAATGAGTTAGAAATACACTTGCTTTTAACTGGAATCATACAGCCAATGCTTCCAGGAATGTAAGTTTTCTAGTCTCTCCTTGTGAATTACAAGCCATGCAAATACCTGTATATTATTATGAAGATACATATACACTGCTCAATGACCACATTTAAGCTTCTTTAGTAAACAGCCTTCACATTTACCATTTAGTATTGTTCAATAAAAGCATGTGTTCATCTGCTCTATCAATACATTTCTCAGTAAAGGAAATTCAAGTTCACATACATCAATCCTGCACAAAGCCTTTCAAAAAGCAAGGGTTCAGTATAAGATTTTCCCCAATTACAGGAAGAGTCAAGCTCCCCATGAGAATGACAATTCAGTAGAAATGTATGTCACCAGAGACCTTCAGTTTAGAAAACCAGAATTCTCCAAAGGTCTAAAATCCCTTGGCATTTCTTTCCTACTTTGTATCACCTGCCTTGAGAGTATCAGCAACCTTTCCTGGCAAAAGCAGCACTTCAGTGAACAGTTCTAGGTCAGTATTTTCATCTTACTGTACAGAAAGTTTGGCAGCTGTGGCTTATTATTATTAGCCAAGAGTCTACAAATAATATTATTAGAAACAGTTTATTTATTGGGCTTGAATTTGCCAAGGAGACCAAAATATTTGCATCCACCAGTAGAAAAAGATCGCAAAACATGGTTTGATGACTGACTCAAGTATGAATTTAACTCCAAACTCTGCAATTTAGGAACAGTGCAAATATCGCAGAATGGACATACTCTGTTAATACTTACCCAGTCTGGAATCCTCCTACTTGCAAATTTGGGCAATCTACAATTTTTGATTGTAATATAATCATAAAATTTCACTACTCTCAGCAAAGAAATGCAATGGTTTGCTTACAAGAAAGGCATTTTCAAAGTTAAGTGGTGATTTTTGCTGGGGTTGAGGGAAGGAGGACAACGGTAGGAAGCACAACTGCTCGTTGTGATCACACAATTTAACTGCAGCGATAGCTACTGAGTGAACTTCAGCATTGTGGGAAGAGTCTAGAGGACTGCTGAGATCAAGTTCCCTAACAACCCAAACCCAACCTAAAACTGCTGACACCAAAAAAAGCAGTCCTGCCTTGACTCCAATTGTGTGTTCCTGTCCTACATGATCCCTCCTTTAAGCCAACATGAACATCTGCTGACCACACTAGCCATCCACCTAAGAAACTGCTCTGTGTTGAGGCCCTTTTTGCTAACATTAGTCAAAACCCAGAGCAGCTTCTCAGCCAACTGACTACGGAGTTCCAGGAATGCCTCTACTGACACAGGAGAAAAATCAAATAACCAGAAGCAAGGGAAGTTACCATTTTGGGCTGCAATGCCAGTTTAGATGACTGCAAATGTACACCAGACAGAGTAAAGCTGCACCATTACACAGTCCTCAGGCTGTAAGTCAAGCACTTGCATCAGCTGGAGCTGTGGCACTACTTACCCAAGTCGAAGTGCAGCTCCTGCCAGACTCAAATTCGCAGATGAATACTCATATAGCCATGGTAAAATACAAGTCACTGTGTTGCAAAAACTTCATAATGAACATGAAAACTACACCAAACCAATAAAAAATACTACAGACTCATTGTTATCCAGCCTCTGGTCCCCCTTTAAAAAAAGGACATATTAACATATTCTTTTGTATCATGTTTCTTTTGGATTTGGGAAAATTATTTAAAGGAACCCTCAAATATTTAAACCCAAGAAACATGGATTATTTCAAGTATGCATGTGCTCATCTTGAACAGTGTCAACTTATCTGTACTTTTTGCTGCAACACTGCTTTTGGCCAATCCTGCCACGCTGTTCTACTCAGGGGTACTCACTTTTGGGTAAAGTGACAGGTGAGTGACTAAGAGCAATCTAAATTTCAAGCTTCATGACCAACTGCCTTAAATTAAAACTTGGTTCTAAGTAGACACGATCTCAAACATTTAGGAACGTATTTTATAAAGAACTGATATATCTGCCATATTAACTACGAACAGTGCATATTGCCTCTCAACTCAGGGCTACAGTCACTCAGTACAGCATAAGTCAATGCTATGGCACGGACAGGTATTTCCCATCACCTCTTCTTATACCTACCACTTCACAGAAACTGTTTTTAAGACACAGGCCAAAACAGAAAACTGAGCCAGATTACAACAAAAAAACCCATCGTACTTCTGCTTACAGAAAAGGATCTCTGTACAGCTGCCTGCACCACTGTATGAAGTCTGGTACCAAGAGAAGAAAGGCAGCAGAATATTATGATTTTAATTATTTAAAAGAACTAAGAATTCTAGGCCACATAAAATTTACAACTCCACTGATAACATTTTCAAAGTTTCAAAATTTAATAGTATTCTTCTGAACCAGCACATTTCATTATACTGAAGACTAATTAAATAACAGTAATGAGCTCACGACAAGCACGCTGTTGTTCTTCCTATCATAACTAATTAAAAGTAAACAGAAAATAAGTGTTCAGATTTAACAACAGTGTATGGGAAAAATCCTATTTAAATGAAAAATAAAATGGAAAATAAACTTCTAACTCCTTTTTGACAGAAAAAAATGTACCAGGGTTACTTGATGCAGTATATAAGTGCCCACAGAGGAAGAGATGTTTTCATTTATATCTCAAGAATGTGAAAAATTGCTAATACTTTTTATATTCTATGTACATGTAAGAACACTTCCACGTAATTGTTTGGAACAATGCTTGTGTACAACAGAAGTTTTATCAGCGTTAGTCAATAGCAAAGTTTAATACCGTAGAGCAAGTCCTTCCTCCTACAACAGAGAAATCATGATAAAAGCAATGACTACTGAAACTACTTAGAACAGAACCCCCAATTCCTGGTAAGATTTCACTGCAACTTACTCAGTACAATTCATTATTATTAGACTTGGTAGATTTTTCAATCCTTAAAGTATATTTACATGGATTTTTAGCTTTGAAGATTATCCTGTATTATGGAAGTTGGCACTTATTCTTCCTGTTTAATAAAGTATCTAAATGAACAGGGTTTGGTTTTGTTTGTTGTTTTGTTTTCGTTGTTTTCGTTTGTGTTTGGGTTTTTTTAACCCCTCAAGTAAAAACCAGGTACATAGCTTCCTAGATAAACCAGGATCTGTTTATCACAGCCATTCTTACTACACAGAATCATACTTCTTCCATTTTATAATTTGGTGCAGAGCTAGAACAGAAACAATATCAGTTAGCTTAGTTTCAAAGCATAAAATAATTTGGTCTCTAGTATGCCTCCACATTCAGAGAATGCCTTAGAAATCATTAACTGTCATCACTCTAAGCAAGTAAGAAGGAAATGTACCAAAAAAGTATAATGGCTCAAGGGAAAGTATCAAGTCAGTAGCAGATTTAAACTCATCTGTTCTGACTTGTGCTTAAGCTATTAAAAAGTACTACAGTGTTAATGTTTCTTTCTGGGTTAGTTGTTTTGGGTTTGGGGTGTTTGTGTTTGGTGTTGTTTTTTTTCTTTTTTAAATCACATCCCCTTTAGACAAGGGGAAGAAACTTGAAATAAAGCCTTTTAAAATAAGCAATCAATGAATGGCTGGAATACTTAGCTACTTTTCTAATTACAACCTCCAAAAAAATGCAGGCTTCTACTACGCTATAACACATTCAGGCCTTACCTTTTCCCACCATAAACTTTAATCTACATTACCACAAACTGAAGAACAATTTTAACTAGCATTTCACATCACCGTGCATGCACTGACTTTATACTAAATGTGTTATCAAAAGTAATATTGCACAAAAGAAGAGAAACTAGCTTACTTTCTTTCCTGGTAAATATATACTTCATATCACATTTCAAGTTTCACAACAGAATGACTGGTACACCCAGCCTGAATGTGGAGAGCTGGTTGAACTAGAAATGACATTCTATCAAGTGTTGAGTATTTTTTTTAAATACTGGTGAGCAAGAATGGATTGCTGGTAAGTTTAGCAACATTTTAAAAATATGGGATCACGGATGTTCTAAATTGAAGCGAAATTAATAACAACAAAATACAAACAACAAATAACTATTTAGCTATCAAAAAGCCTACTTCTCTGCTCTTGTTTCAGAGATTCTCTAAGAGAAGAAAAACTAAGGTTATTTTAAGGTTTTTATCTTTTGAAAGATCTTTACCAGTATCCCCAACCCCACCATTAAGCTCTAACAGTATTCAGTTTGAGATTTACTTATCGATGACATTTCTTCATTAACTATACCCACCAAACCTTCATATTTGTATTTTTACTTCGTATAAAACTTTCAATAACAAAATGATGCAATATCAGGAATGAAAATATGGCAAATAAAGAGCAAATTTTGTAAAATTCAGAAACACACTGAAGTTTTCAGCTTGTTTTTACAACATCCTGCACAGAGATATGACTAGTTTTCTAAATTATAAGCTAGAGTAACATCTGGGTAAGGCTAAAATTATTTTCATTTCCAGTGTTAGTGAACAAACTATGGAAATTCCCTGTGGCTAGCAGATGCAAAAAGTGAAATATTTGCATGGAATCATCTCGGTTAAAAAAAAAAAAAATGAACTGTGTTCTTTCCATACTCCCACTCAACCAAAAGTCTTCTCCACAATATTTTTTTTCAGGTGAGTCAGAAGACTAAGATATCTGCTAAGTATGGGAACAGAACAGAAGATTTCTCATCCCCTCCTCAGATCAAGGCCTCTCTTTGCTGTAGCAAGAGAAGGCTTTCCTAGTACCTCTATCTCAAGCGCAGTTTAATATCACTATGTTATTACATCCTGTGCTAACCTCTGCTGATAACAGGAATACAAAACTGATGAGAAATTTTCAATTTCAATTGTCCAAACAGTCTAACGTTTACTGCTGCAAGGATTCAATGGAGGACCAACACTTCTGGTAGCAAGGAAAGAATTTAAATGTTTATAGTGACTGACATTTAAGTTAAAAGGTTTTAGCAGCTCTAGCAGCAGAGTATTAAATGTACACTAGTGACTAGCATCTAACATTGCCTGCAGCTCAAAGAGATCTGGGGTTTCCTCATCTTTCAATGTTTATTTCTCAACATTGATACTCTTAATATAATCTGGTAGTTCCATCCACTTCTGAAACAGTCAAATGCAGGAAAGTTGTGTAAAGCTTACCTTCTAAACTGCAGAGCAGTTGCGCAAAGAACTCAAAAAATACTAACAGCAAAGCAATTAAAGAGATGCCAGATTTTTCTTATCATGCGGAGTGTTTAAGTGACATGTCTTCTAACTACATTTTCAGATCTTCCCATTAGAAATACTACAGCACAAGTAAACAAGATATTAAGAACCAGATTTTGAAACATGTTTTATGATTATATATCCTTATATTAAAGATGATGGCACAATATTGCAGCAGACTGTTGAGAATTAAAAGTCAATTTAGCTGATAAAGAATTCAGGAGAAGAGAACCCCAAAGCATGACCCAATATTGTTTGCATGCTATAAACTCTCTGACAAATATGTACATAGTGCTGCCTTTCTTAAAGGAAGAATAGAAGAGTTTCAGTTAGGAAACACATAAAAGAATAAACATCTGTTGCAAGGAGAAGGATGAGGGCCCAATCTCTACATAGGAAAACAGATTCCCAAATACAACTCACAAATTGCAATTCAGAATATAATGAGGTACAAAACTGGTGAAGTACAGAACTACTTACCTATGACAACTTTTGTAAGACAAACAGATGTGCTCAAATGAGTACCAATATTTCAAAATACTGTATGTGAAACCATACACCTGTCTACTCATAACAAAAAAGCTAAGAGTCAGCAAGACAAAAATAGCATCCAACTTCAAAAAGGCACAACGTTTAATTAGTTCTCTCCAATGGAAAAATGCTTAAGTATTTTTTGGAATGTAACAGGTAACCTAGGTTTGCTACCCATGTCATAATCGTAGACTGGTGAGTCTCAATCAGTGGAATGTGCCACCATATTGTCATTAAATCCATCCACTCTTCCAGAATAAGCAAGTGCCTGCTGCACATGGCTGTATCTAATCTTAACGGCTAGGGCTTCCCAAGCCGCATCTTCAGGCAGTCAGAACCCGATCTCTGCTCAAATCCAAGGCAGAGAAAAGAACAATAATAGTTACAAAAAAATAAAAAAGTAAAAAAAGGCAGGATTGAGAGAGTCGAGCGAGGCCACAACCAGACACCTATGCAGCAAAGGAGACCACATGCCTGCTCCCAGCCCCAGCTTTCGCCGCCACCTCAGCCCTCCAGCACACTCCACCCCATGGGCCCGGCGCCGCGGAGCTCGGCCCTGAGCTCAACTCAACCCGCGGACAAGGCCCGGGCCCCATGCTCCCGAGAGCGTCCCAGCAGACTCTCACTGCTACGCCCACTCCCCGCCACTGGGAAGCCGCGCCGGGGCTCGGCCTCTTCCCGGTACTGGCCGCACCGCTTCTGGGCCGCGGCCTAAAAATGGCGGAGGCAGCCGCACTTCCCAAGCTGCTCACCCCCGCCCCGCCAGCGGTCCAGCACCGAGCCGCACTCACCGTCCAGCCGGTCTCTCGTACCCCAACTCCGCGCTCCTGTCGCCTCGCCACTCGCCTCGTCCCTCCGGCCCCGGCAGCCGCCGCCTCACGAGCCCCCACCGCGGCCTGCCGCCATCTTCCTTCCCCCACCAGCGACAGGGCGGCGCACGCGCCCGACGTCAGCACGCTCGGCGGCGCGCGAGGCGGTCCCAGCGCCCACAGGAGCACAGCGGCTGGAAGACTGCGGCCAGTACGCAAGCGCGCGAAGCAGGGCGCGCGCTCCTTCCGCGAGCCTCCCTCCGTGCCGCGACCTGCGCCTGCGCTACCGGAAGCCTGGCGCCCTCCCCGACTCTTCCCCTCGCAGGTGGAGGCGGGAAGAGGTGCGCGCGTGCGCTCTGAGAGGCGGCCGCGGGGCGGGCTTGAGGGGCCGGGCCGCGGCGCCGGAAGTGCTTCGCTGTGGAGGGTCGCGCCCGGTGTCCCTCTTGCGTTTTGTTGGGGGGGGGGGAAGGGAAGGATGACCAAAATTCAACCCATTAACCCACTGTGGCGGGGAAGCTGCGCTCCCGGCCCCGCTTTGACGATGCTGCGGGCGAGGGCGCCCCTGCCGCCGTGTCTGCTGGCTTCAGCCCCCTCAAAACCGGAAGTGCTGGCAGCCGGACAAATGACCGCTTCTAAAGCGCACCGCCTCGCACGTCTCCCCTACCGCATGGCTCTGTTTTTGTACTGCTTCACGTTAATAGCCTACACGTTCACCAAGCAGCCCGGCGCTACAACAGAATCGCAGCTCGCACAACTCCCTTGGACAGCTGCTTCTTGCCCCTCCTGATGACCAGGTTTCAAAACACATCAGGAACAGCTAATCTCAAGGCTCATAATTATCTGTCTGTGGAGGATAGTGCAAATCTCCCGTGATCGCTTTCAGATTGCTAAGTCTGTTAATGCTCCTCCTTGGGCCTCTGTTAGATTTACAAAGGTATCAACAAGTAGTAATGCCTCCCAATTCTAATCATTAAGTCCTTTTACCCAGAACTGTAGGTAAAGAGGTGCTGAATGGTGCTTTTTTTCTGAATAAAAATGAGTTGTCATTAAGATACAAGAGCCTGTGTATTTAAAAAATGAAAATGTCTTAAAGCTGCTTGAACAGGAACATTTTACAGGGCAAACCAAGTTAGAGCGGGAGCAGCCACTGGAAAGCATATCCCCTATCAAAAGGAGCCACTGAGCTTTATAAAACAAAGATTCACCATGCCACCTTGCTTTTGTCTTTGTTCTTTAGTTATAATTATTCTGATCCAGTTTAAGTTACTGTGGTTAATTAGAAAGGCATGTCTGGTTATTGGCTTGCAGGAGATGTAATGCCACTAAAGCACAGAATTAAATGCTATTTGAGGTAATGTGCTTCAGCTGAGGTAGCCCAACCAATTGTCAGAAACCAGCCTGGCTTTTCAGCACAGCAGCAATGTTAAGTTTCCAGTAAGAGCTGAAGTAATATCATATTTCTCTCCCTTCTGCAACATCAGCAAAACTATTGCTTATCATCACAAGTAGTGCCTTAACACACCTGTCTTTCTCTTTGTCAGAGCTGTTCTTTCCTGTACAATTTTCCTTCTTGCAGGAGTGGTGGTAGAATTATTAATATTTAAGATTTGAGAGGGCTATCTAAGAAGTTTATCCTAACTAAAAGAACATTCCTTTCAACTAAAAGCTAACAGTCTGTGATTGTTGCCAACTCCCCACTTCTGAGCCAAGATAATAGTACGTGTGCCACTTCCACAGGCTCCACCAAGAGCCATCCTTCCATAGTGTCACTGTTTCATTTCTTCTTAGAATTGTGGCAGCTAGCAAGCTACTTAAGGAGTCCATCCCTCCCAGGGCGGATACCTGGCTTTGTTAACATCAAAGTGAATGTTTTTCCTCACCTCTTTCTTTTCTGAAACAGTATATTGGGTCTGTGCAATCACTTGACAGAGAACAGGGGAGCAGAGAGGGAAATGCTGCCCAAATGTTCTCTCACTATGATCATAGTTAATAATGCCTCTGTCTGACCTGTCCTAAATTGTACTTGCATTATTACACACTTGGAGTCCCCAGATCTCCAACACAGGTTAATAATCACAGGATCTGTTTATCACAAAGGTCCTCATTAATAAAATCATAATAAGCACCTAATGTTTATAAAACACACAGCCTTAATTAGAAACATCTTTTAATTTACACTAAACAATAATAGAAAATTATTGAAGCTGTGAAAATCCACTGTCCTGATCAAACAATTAAAAAAAAAAGCCCCAAAACCCAGAAACATCACAGAAACTGATGCCGTGCTGCCCATCACTAAACCTTCCGAGAGTCAAGAACAAGTTTTTCCATCTCCTTTAGAAGTTCACAATAAAAAGAAGTCACATCTACATTTCTGCTAAAAAACTGAAACGTGTTGAAGATTTCCAAATCAGGGAGAGGGATTTGGAAGAAGGAAATACTCGGGCCACTGGGAAAAGGCTTTTCAGGTTCTTTGGCTCTCGCAATACAGGTGTCCTTACCAACATACAGGTGGAACGAACCAAAAGGACTACAATCATCTCCTGTCTGAATGCACCTGCGGATGACACAGCACCGGAGTACACTGTATCCACAACTCCCCTTACTCAGCTGGGAGGTGGATTGGTCCAGAGGGCTGAGAAACAGTCAAAGCTCCCAGATTTTTCTGTTCAGATAAAGGAGTTGAGGGTTAACCTTAATACTGGAAGCTGCGTTTAGTCTGAATATCGTCAAGAATCTGCTGTAATTCCTCATCTTCAAATCGGCCCTCCAGGCTGTTAGAAAAGAACAATGAGGGTGCATTAAAGGTTTTAGAAATAATCTCCCCCTGGATTAATTTCAGACAGCCATAATTGTCACCTGTCAGTCTCAACACCATCATCACCCACCTGCATGGTACCACCAGGAACCATCTATAACATTACTGTACAAATAGCACTCTAATCCTATGCAGTGCCTCCTCTTTAACTGACAAAACTCCATCCTTCCCAGACCTTTCTGATGAATAATATCAAAACATTTTATTAAAAAGGCAAGGCAGGTGCAGGTTTAAACAGACCTCTATATGAAGTCCATGCAGTCTCATGCTTATAAGCTGGTCCAGTCTTGCTATGAAATCTTAGCATACAGGGAAGAAACTGTAATTCAGGTGTTTTGTTCCCTCTTCTGTCTCAGGCCATGAGGTAACAAATCAAGATATGATAATAGAATTTACTGCTGTCCTGTATATGTCATTTGCTCCAACAGAAAAAAAAAAAAAAAGAAAAAAACCAAAAAAACCCAACCAAAAAACCCCAAACCAAAAAACCCTCCAAATGCAGCTGGGTGGCCTAAGAACCCCAATTTAAGCTGTTCACACTTAACCTAGTCAATGTTGTTGACATGCATTAGGGACAGTTACAAAGATTACCTCACTCTCAGGTCAATGGATAGGTGAAGAAAGATTGACAAAAAGTTTTTCCATCAACAGAGCTGGATTGAAGAGTGGGCATCTGTCCATAGCTAGCTTTAAATTACAGGAAAGTATAAAGCAATCTTTTTACTATATGTAAATGCTCACCTAGGAATCAAAGCTTTTGCTTCCTCAGCTGTCTCAGGACACAAGTTAGCCAAACATGCCAATTCAAATTTATGGAGCTTTTTCTGAAGCAGCAAACTGTAAGGAAAGGCAACAACCTGGTGAAATTACAAGTAAGATAGAGATATAAAAGGGCATAAACTAAACCAGAGAGATATCTTTTTTTTTACTCTGCTTGTGGCACGGAAGTCAATGTTTTTTCAAGAGGGGAGGAAAAAAAGTCACATCTGTTAACTCCAATTCCCCCTAATTACTCTACAAAGTCTAGAAAATTCTCCCATTTAATGCAATCAGCTGTCATTTAAATGCTGAAAACAAAGCAGTTCAGGAGGCTTGACCTAAACAAAGTACAACCCTCCACAAAGAATTATGATCATCTTTCTTGCCTCTTCAGAAAGACAAGATTCAGAATTATAGTACAAATCAGGAAACGCTACTAAACTGTACTTTCAAAAAGCAGCATCAATATTGTATACCAAATTCTCCAGTACCGTCTTACACCCTAACTTTCCCACTCACCTACGGACACTGGCAATGGTTTCACGGTTTTTGAAGCGGCTGAAGCGTGCTGTGTAGTTCAAGGTTTTCATGAAGACTTCTGAAAGCTCCTGCTCATCTTCTGCACTCTCATTCTGTTGCTTACGATGCTCAAGAAGCATATGTACTTCTGAATTTAGAAGAGTTTCCGCCGTTTCAAATTCTACATTTGAATGAGTGAACACCAGCATAAAAAAAAAGGTGAAGCATGGGTCAAAAAATACATTTACAGAAGTTTTGTAGGTAAATTTAGCTTTGGTCAATAAGGAAACGAACAGTGTGTTTCACAGCAATTGTGAAGCCCTCCCACCAATCATTGGGCAGCGTTTCGTACTGAAAATGCTGATAAGAATAACACCACCTTGAGTGACAATCCAATGCAATTGTCTTTTTGCCCACACAGTTTACATTTGCAGCCCTAACCTCCTGGTTTGTCACATTTTTGCAACATGTTTTTTTCACCCGTTTTTGGCAGAACTTAAGTAATATATGACTTGTTTTAGGAAAAAGTATTCAGAATTGAATTTTAAAAAAATTCAGAAATGATGTCTATAGTCTTTGGAAGCCTCCGAGTTCTTAAAGTAAATGTGGATGCTGCTGAATGTTTTTAAAAAGGCTTCCTTTACTTAAAGTAACTTACCTACTGAAATGTTATTATCAGAAAAAAGTTTTAACCAATCTTAACAGATACCCCCCCCCCCCGGCCCCTTTTCAGCCATGTCTCTCTGGTTTTGTTCATCACCACTATATTTGCTCCAATAACAGGAAGGTCCTTCAACATCAGCAGTATAAGCTGTTCAAAGCAGCAGGATCAGAGACTGCATCCCGGAGTGTCCTTCAGCACTGTTTTACAAAAGCAGTCAGCTACACAGCAGTACTAGAAAGAGACTGGCAACCTTTATTTTGCCTGGAGCAGTAAAGTAGCTTGGACAATAGATTTTAGTGTAAAAACATCCAAAACCCAGGCTTTCAGGACTATGCTCTTGCTCTTAACTAAAAAATGCGGCACAGTGGCCCTTTTTTTTTTTCCCCCCCTCCTCTTCCAGGGCCCCTCTGAGGTGTAAATACAGCTCTAGAATTTATACCGAGTAGTTTTGTGAAAAAAATATGTAGACTGTTAGTGACCCTAGTTACAACTCAGCCTATGGACAGCTGGTTTCCTAAAATGCAGTACCATTCTAATGCCAAGAAACACCAATGAAAAAGTAGTGGTTATCTCAAAAACCAAGAATCTTTTCGCTATAACCTGTCGTGATTTTTTTATTATTATTATTCCTGTACACACGTAGCGGTCCGTATAAGTAAACCCAGCCATATCTTAGCAATCGTGGGGTCCTTAAATATATATATAAATTATTTATTATCCCCAATTTTTAACGCTTGGGGCTCTGCAGCTGGTGGGGCGCTCAGGACGTTGAGCAGCGCTCCGGCCCAAGTTGCCGCGAGGCGAGGCCAGCGCCGCGGGGACGGGAGAGCTCCTTCCCTCAGAGCCGCCCGCGGACTCCCAGCGCTACCCAGCAGCCGCCGCCAAACTGCGACCACCGCCCGCCCCGGCCTCGGCGCCCACTGCCCCCTCGTCGCCCCCGCTCAGGCAGCCGCCCCGCGGCGCGCACCTTTGGGGAAGACGAGCTGCGAAGCGTCCTCTTCCACGTCCGCCGCCCGCGGGTCGCTGCCGCCCGCCGCCATCGCCTCAGCCGGCACCGGAAACCCCGCCGGCCGGAAAGGCGGCTCCGCCTCAGCCCCGCCGCCCGCCAGGGGGAGCCGCCGCCGCGGAGCCGCCCGGCGCTGACAGGAGAAGGGTCGGGCCGGGTGATGGGAGGTGCCGCGGGGAGGGCCGGAGCCTAGGCCGGGAGGAGCGGTCTGTGAGCGCTGCCGGGAGGGCCGAGAGCGGTTCTTGTCATCTGCGCACGGCTGGCGTTGTGGAGGGTGTAAAAAAGCGCGGTTACACCTGTGGGGCACCGAGGGGGAACGGGGCGCCTCAGGACCTCCCCACAAAACACAGCCCTCAAAGGTGTGTTTAAGCTCGCTTAGAAATTAGCTCCTAAAGACCGAGAGCAGGGGGGTGCTGGAGCTTTGTTTCTGTGAAGACAGGCCAAATAACTGTGAAAGACATTGTCCAGAGTTTTACAAGGCATAAACCATGGCCCGAGAGAGCAGGCTGTGGAGGGAACGCTGAGGGAGACCATGCTCATCTTTTACACGAGCAAACGTGGAGGAAGGCTCTTTCTGCTTGGTCATTTAGGAAATAACTGAAGAGCTCAGAACTGTGCTGATCCCCCTCATCAGACTCTCCACAGCAGCACCCATTTGCCCAGAAGCACCTGGGGGGCAGCAGATATATCTTAACCCGTCTGGCTTCACACCAGGAGTGGATCAGGGAGCTACAGCCCACTCCAATTTGCTACCGGAACATCCTCCAGTGAAATAGCAAACTTTGACCTTAGGAAAACTGTAACTGACTGTACCAGAATTTCTGTCTAGCTCACTGTGATTAATCTACCTCAGTCTGTGAGGAAGGAGTATTGGTATCATAAACAACACACTTTTAAAGGGAGGTTACTTTTTCAGACCAACCCAAAGTAATCTACAGACTCCTAAAAGTCACGGGCAGGCTACAAATGATGATAGCTCTCCCAACACCACATCATGGGAACACTGCCAGCAAAATAACTTAGGGAGTAGTATTTTCCCTGGAGAGCTCACATATAAGTGCCTAACCAGCCTAAGACTCTTAAAGTAATCACCTTATCAGACCTTACTATGTCATTCTGTGCCCTTAAAGAAAGGCAAAAATAGACTGTTGGAGGATTTATGATGAAACCACTTCTGTTCTCATGAACTTGCATCCATGCCGAGGTGAATTGTTTCCTGCGTGCTGGGAAGAAGAATGCATTAAGAATAAACTGTAAGAATATGAAGTGGTCAAATCATAGATTTTTAACATTTGTTATCTGGATAAATGATCATGGCAGAGAAACTGATTGAAAACTAAGTTGCTATGTGGTACAAGCAGAAGGACATTCAGGAAGATGGAATGAAAATATCTCACGGAACATCTGGCAAATTAAACAATTTCAATTAGGTTTACAAGAAAACAAGGAAATCCATGCCAGATTGATGAGAGAAGCGTTTAAAATCACTTGGAATCCTGATGGCTTCTCAAATAACCCATCCACTCAGAACGTCATGAATCTCAGAGCAGTAGGTAGCTTGCAGAGGTTTAAGTTATTAATTTCACTTTTGTTTTTCCCCAAGGATCTGTTCTACTTAAGTATACAAAAACTAAAACAATTAAGAGGAAGCCAGATACTTGCAAGAGTTTATAGGTACAGCTAAAGAGACTATCATGAAAGATGAAGGTTCATTATCACTGATGTGTTTGGTTAAGGTCTCAAGAGTCAAATAAGAGACAAATGAGAACATTCCCAAATGCTGAATGGAACCTGCTCCCCCTGTCCCGTCCGGTGTCCCCCCCCTTTTTTAAGAATTAAAAAAATGCACTTAAAACCCCACAGCCACTGCAACATATCAAACATAACAGAGTACCTGACTTCTTGTTATTTTTAAAATGCACTGGCTTCTTCCTCACTAATAACAACTGTTTCAGCATTTATCAATTCAATTGCAAAATGTGCATAAAAAAGGAAGATGAGCTAGATTAAAATAAAGTGACTACAGGAAGTTTCAGGCGTATTCACTGGTCA
Organism: Astur gentilis; assembly: GCF_929443795.1. Classification (NCBI taxonomy): domain Eukaryota; kingdom Metazoa; phylum Chordata; class Aves; order Accipitriformes; family Accipitridae; genus Astur; species Astur gentilis. The sequence goes on from NC_064885.1 coordinate 17,397,199, forward strand.
TATCCGAAAATGACCTGATTAAAAAAAAAAAAAAAAAAAAGACTCGGCCAACTGTAATTTATCATGAGCAGAGCCTCTAGTATTCCATATTCCAGGGCAAAAATTACTGACCCTTGCTGGAGACATGTAATTAGGTAGTGGATTATTTCACAGACCTACTATGGTAATTGCCACATTGCCACAGTTTAAAACCAGACCCAGTAACAACTAATTGCACCAAAACAGATCTTAAAAAAACCTTAGCTAAATACCTCTGTGTAATAAAATGTAGGAAGAACAAATAACAAGGATGTTCTATTATTAGTATAACCATATTTTGTAATATGTTTTCCTTCTAATTCGCCACCAGAAGAAATGCTATCTTCCTAGCAGTTTTTAAGCTTTCTAGCAGCAATTAAGTATTTGTGTGGAGTATCAAAACCCCCAACTTAAAAAATAAGAAGTTTTTGATGGATTAAGAGTGATAAGATTAGGATAGTGAAACCTTAATCTCTTTCCACTGTCATCAACATTTCTAGCATGGGATAGGAGTAGATCCTTGTGGAGATAACACTACCCACTCAGAACACCAGGTGCCATAATAGCCATTATTGCACAAGATGCTCATGCTTTTTCATCTGTGTTCTTAAAGTGTAACTCTTCAGGTTCAGATTTTCATACCATTTTACCTTTTTTTATTTTTACTCCATTTAAAGTTATATATCCAAAACGATAATGAATGAACATATATGAATAAAGTTGATTAATACCCAGTAATAAAGTGATAATAAACCTCCGAATGCAAAACTGGCTCTTGCATGATCTGTGACGTTTTTAAATACGTATATAATGACATCTAAACATACTATCAACTGGTTGTATAATACATAATTTATGTCAGAATTCACCTGATTGCAAGAGTAGTCTAGCTGACTTTAAAAAAGGAAAAAAAAATTATGGTTCAATAATCTGGATATTGGTCAATTTGTGGAGTTAAATACTTAATTTAAGGAACATGGTAACAATAGTCTTCTGGGCTTTCTGTGTTTTGGGAGTGATCATCAAACAAACATATTCACAGGTCATCTTCCCAGATTGTAGCAAAAACAGTTTAGGAACTTTTCTATCCTACTGCTCCATGTACTACAATTCAGTTTGAGAGCAATCCTCAATACATAGGTCGGTATAAATATTAATTTATTGAGTCGCATAGGAAAGTGTTCTGGTTTTAATTTTTATCTTCAAGAAGTGGAATTTCTTGATCACAATTAGGTAGCTTATAATACAAATTTTGTCCAAAAATAAAATTCTTGTGTTTAGAATAAAAATGCTCAAGTATTCTTCATTTGAATTTCTTGTAGAAATCTCTCCTAACCTTTCTGTAATTTGTTTTTAGAAGGAAGTGAGTGCTAGATGACTAACTCATTTTATTTCTGTTTGAAATAAGAAATGAAAACAGAAGAAAGTGTTTTCTGGAGAATTATCCTGGTTTATATTTAGTCTGGATTGAACTATTTCAGTGTGCAGTCATATGTACACCTTTCTACCTGGCCTCATCTTCACTGTGAGCTGTTGAGTGTAAACTGCAGTTACAGAAAGCAATATGCATAAAAGAACCTCTCATGGGAGATACTAGACAAAGATTTTATGTCTGATTCAACCAAAAAGAAAAAAATCAAGTAAGGAAAAACACATGCCATAAAAATACACAAATCAGTCACTGTATTCTAGCCAACAAAGAAGCTGAGAGAATATACTGGATAACTTACCTGGGCACATGACAACATTGGATCCTAGTTATATGGTTAACTTCAGAATTTACAATGAGTCACCTGGAAATCATGTTAGCCCCAGAGTCCCACTCTTTATAGTGCACAGGGGATTTACTTTCTACCTTTATTAGCATCAGAAGCGTATTTTTTGAAAACAGGTTTTGCAATGAGGTTCTTGGGCTCATTTAAGTCAAAACTAACCACCACCCCCAAACCCCCTTGGTTTGGTTGAGGTTTGTGGGGGGTCTTATGCCTGTTCTTCATTGATATCGAGGGCTGACCTTCCCAAGAACCACAAACAGGAAATGTAGGATCTTTAACTATACATGTGCCATAGATAAAAAATGAGCAATAACCTGGAAGTGTATGGAAAAAACCATTTAAGCCAAAGGTATGAACATCATAACTATTCGACAAATCAACTGATCCTGTCCCAAAGCAAACATTAAAATATTTAGTAAGAATCTAGAAAGATGGGTGTTTCTTTTCCCTGAAATAAATTTTTTAGATCACCTGAAGAATACCACCTGTGAAGTACAGATAATCTGTTTTCATTAGTTCATTTTAAAAGACAAAAAAAAAAAACCAACCAATTTTTGTAGCTTAAGCCAGGTGTACAAATTCAGGATTTTCAGTACGATATAGAATTCTGTACATACGTGCTTTGTAAATTTTACTATCATGACAATTAACAGAGAGTTATTGCCAAGCAAACATTATTTCAGGATACGAATAGACTTTGTTATGACATTATTAATGAAACATATTTAATCTTTGTTTTTAATTTCCCTACTATTTTTCCTTGCTTTCTTCTAGTGAGCCTGGCTTGACTACTACTGTGCTTCCAGACAGCTGTCATTCCATTCTGGCAACCTCCCTGGTTCTCAACATTTAAAGTAATTTAGAGGTTTGGTATTTACACACATAGTATATTGTTCATGTTGCTAGATGAGTAAGATTTCATCTTATCCCCCATAAAGGCTGTGAGAAACCATATAAAGAGGACAGTACAAATAATCTTTATCCATTATGATTTATTCTCTACAATACTTCATTAGAGGATAGAGTTCAATTATTTACACTCAGAAGTTATTATATAGGTAGGAGGCAACCAAGTGTAATACAAAGAATTGGTCTGACATCTCTGCACTGAAGGTCAAAAGAGGTCTCCCACTTTAAGGAAATAAATTAACCAAAAAACCCCAACAAAACAACATGTAGTTTCCAGAATACAAACAGAAAACAGCACTAATAGTCAGTGAAGATTGCAGATCTTTGTTAATGTACTATGAAAACAAATTATTCTGTGCAAAGGTTAAAAAGAATTCTTAGATTTTCTTACAGGGTTTTTTTTCTGATAAACTGTAGATATGTGATATTTTGACCATAAAACATTCTCAAACTGAAATGGCCTCAGTTGAGATTGACTGTTGAACGTTATGAAAAATAAAAAATAAAAAATTAAGAACCTCACAGTGGCAACATTCCAACACTGACAGACTCCAGTGATCAAAGACATTCTCCTGTAGTTACTGTAAAACAAAGACAATTCATAATTGCAGTGAGATTATTTCTCAGTTGTGGTTGTCATGAGAATAAGCCCTTCTAGACCAAAAGGCACTTGCTTCCAAGGATGAGTTAAATCCAGATCAAACCAGGTAACAGTTGCTTTGAGAAGGAGTAGTTCTAACCTGCTGTCCCAGCCAAGTAATGATGGAGAAATTCTTACACCAATTGGTCATTGATTTTGGTTGTCTCCATCCTGAGGCAACTTGAAGTACGTTTTGTTTCTAGTTCAGCTCTTTCATCCTTATGCATAGCTGCCATGTAATGATCTAGAAATGGGATTATTTCCTGAGACCACCTGTCCTTGTCATATATTCTTCTGAGCTAACTTAACTATTGACATACTTTTCAACTGATTTTATAGCTGGACCCTTGTGGGACTAAAGCTGAGAGGGCCTGTTCCTTAGGCAGCAGACCAGTGTTACTGATTTGCTAGCTTCTCACTGCAACAAGACAAGAACACAGTACATATTTAGAGGCATTTTTGTTTGTTTGTTTGTTTCAACAGACTGAGTGGGGAAATGGAAGTGGGAGAGGATAAGGCTTCCCCAGTCCCAAACCATCTAGCCCACTTCAGGCTTAAACCAACCAAGTCACTCAATCCTAAAATTCTGTTCTTCAAAAATGACAGCTAACCCTCCCCACCCCACCCCTTAGTCATCCCCTAATCAAATAAAATGAAATCAGGAAAACACTATACACTGTTGAAGACACAGAACAGGGCAAACATTTGAAAAAAACCCAATATTGTTGAAAAGCCTGGCACTATATGCCTGCATGACCAGTCTCACTGAGCGTGCTCAGGGGTGAAGTTTTAGCACCATTTTTTTTTGCTTTTTTTTAAACCTTTTAGAAATTAAATTCTAACATAGAACACTTGAACAGTAATGAGTGTAGCCCTATGTATCATACTGTTTGACAGCTGAAAGGTGAATGGTACATCCAGACGGGACCCCACCCTCCCCCATCACTAGACGGCTCCTGGGAGAGTAATTACAAACCACTCGAGTTTGTAACAAGACCAATTTATTCTCAGCAGCAGGAAATCATGAAACAAACCCTTAATCTTTAATTGCTTTTCAACAACATCACAAGGGAAAAGTGGCAATTGATAAGAATGACCCAGTACAGGAGGAAAGCTGGGTCGATATTGCACCGTTATCCAGAATAGGACCCCCTCCTTTCCCTCATGTCTCTCTCCTCCAGCAGGAGGATGTTACACCAACATGAAGCAAAACTGCACAATTCTGTTTGCTTCTCTAGGACCAGAAGAAGCAGCAGCGTGCAGTTCTGAGCTTTCTACCAGCCCTGTTCCCTGCCATGCCAGGAGAGAATTTCAGGCTTGAAACACCAGCCAATTTTAAAAGCTGTCATTACCACACACAAGCAAGCTTTAAATATATATGCAACCAAATAGCCATTACTCTGCTATGCACTTGTATTTTCTTTCCTGATCATTGTTGACTCTCCAGAAACTTGGAAAACAAAACACCCCCCTCCATACCCCCTCCAATTGTATTTTGGAGTCCAGTGGCCTCATTGAGAGACTGTCATAATTTAGAGTTTATGACATGCCTCAATGATGCTGCAGAATAACAACTGGATAACTTGTCTTCCTCTTAGAAGAGATTATTTCTTGTAATCATCAACGATGGGAGAAGAAATACAGAATGCATGTGAGTTTCACACAGTTTAGGTAATAGTTTCCCCACTCATTGCCTTAATGTGGTAATGACTAAACTGTGTAAGATAACTTACCAGTGAAACTACATAGCTCTATACCATAGGCCTGCTATAAACTGGAATATACTCACAGTTCTCAAGATCAGTAGTCACACCAGAGAAAGTGGCTGTCCCATCAAAAGGAAGGTCCCCGAGACTGTTAGCTTAAGTTAAACAAATTTCAGTCACTAGTCTCACTTGTATGACTACAGTCAATGCCCTGCAAATCCCTCCCCATCCCTAATCCAATTGGGCTCAGTTACAAATGTTTGGACACAAAACTTGGTCGTAAAAGAGAAGACTGTCCAGGGACATTCAAGTACCTTGTCCTTCACATACACAGCATGTGCCATGTTGCTCTCTTATAGGCATAACAGCATTCTATTTCATAGCAGGGTACTTTACAAAGCACTGTCTAAAGACCCAGAAAACTGTAAACCAAAAGGCTTTCTAGAGAATCCAACCTACAGTGGAATCTGATAATTAAAGCCTTCTAGGGTTTATTTAAATAATGGATTCATCTGCAATACCATCCAAAGGTTTTCACATCTTTGTTTTCTGTCTGTGAGGATGGGGTGCTATCCAGATGTTCAACCCTCCCCAATATCATAATGTCCGCCTGTGATGTGGGGGGACTGCAATCAGCTCTCGGTACACAACAGATACCAGAGATTAAAAAAAATTAAAAAGAACCTAAAAAATGTTTTGTTGGACTCCGTTGCCCAGGCTGCCAGGGGAATGCTCCTACTTGATCTGGGGGGCTTCTATAACAAACAACTCAAGTTTCCGGAGTGTCGGTAACACACAAGAACAGATCAGTCCAAAGTGGCACTTTCACTCCCAGAGGTCTTCTGCACCTCACAACAGTTCATAGGCATGGAGCCCCAATCCAACTGAACCCCCGTTTGGAGGAAAGGCTGAGATAAGGCTTGGGCCCCTGAAGTTCTGTCATGCTCTCGTCCTCCCCCCAGGTCAGCTGGAAGGCAGACTTGGCAACGGAAGCTAGCATCATAAAATGGTGCAGTAGTAGAAGTAACTGGACCAGGAAGAGGAGGCATCTGCCCCAATGATGTCGTAGCCGTTGGCAGCAACTGGGGAGTGGGACTGGTCATGCAGCCGTGTGTCAGGAGTAATGATTGTAGAGGGGAGGGGCATGAAGAGTGCCATTCTGGAAACAATGTTGACGGGAAGCCATGTATTCTGCATAACTGATTGTCACCTTCTCACTGCGGTACCTATGGGAACAGCATGAGAAAAAAATAATGTAACAGACTATGCAATATGAAGGGCCTTAGACATAAAAACATTCATCCCAGATCACCTTTTAGCTTGCAGCCAATAGCAACCAAGAGGAACTCACTAACTTCAAAATCTAATTTCTTCGATACTGCCTCATGCAGTAGTCTGAATAACCCATCGAAGCTTGAATTAGCTTCAATGTCCCAAAAGTTGAGCCCTATTCAGGGCAATCATAAGGGGACTCCTGAAGTAGCACGTAGGAAACAAATGATCCAATTTGTATTCTTTTTATCCATTTGCTGTGGGGAAAAAAAGGGCATGAAAAGTTTGCTGGAAGAAGACTCAGTTTCAGAGTCTAAATAACCAGTATTTCACTATTATTTATTATTGTGGTTATCTTCACATTTGAAAGGCTAATGAAAGAAAATGATGTAGAGTTGGGTTAAGGAAGGCTTATTATAGCATATGAGACTTAGTTCATGTCATATGATCAGAATTCATAAAACACAAAGTCCCTTCTGAGAGACCAGAGATTTCCAGGTGCTTCTAAAGCATGCTGCACAACAGATAACTTCAAAGTGGTTGTGAATTGCACTAAGTCCACGTTACACCAGTTTTTAATGAAAACCACCATCCTGTCCTCTCCTCTTACAAAAAAACCTGCATACCCACCTCATTTCCCCAGAGGTAAGGAACGACCTGATAAATTAGTGTTCCTATACAAAACCAGAATGTCCCAATTTTTACTAACATAAAGGAAGCTGAAACCAATAGGACAGCTGGGGGTATAGAAAAGCAAGCGAATTCTGAAAACCAGCAAAATTTGAGTGTGGTTTGGTTTTAAGACAGCTGTCACCTCCAAATAGCTACACCATCCACAGATGAGCACACCGAGAAAAGGAATTCCATTGTAAAGATACAGAAAAAGCATCCTTTTTAACTTTCAAAGGTTCTGCTTCTTTTGATTCTTCATGTGGATGATATTAAAACCAGTGGCACTTCTCTTAGAAAATGCTAACTTCAATCCTGCATGGACAAAAATATTGTGCTTCATTCCATATACATTATATGCCTAACATGTGGCATTTATGATTTTGTCTTTCAGACTACATCTCTCATCTGAAAGGGGCATGAAGAATTACATCAAGCACAAATACTTTAAATTACCCACAAAACACTATGAAGTAAAATTAAAAGATGACAAATATATTTACTTACCTGGTGAGTTTAATCGTTTTCCTAAAATCATTGGTAATCGGAGCCTTAAAGCCACCTTTCCTGAGTAAGGAGTCTATGGTCTGGATCTGATCCCAGTCTATTGAAAAATAGAAGCAAGGGAAATTTTTCAATATAAAAACAATGTTTCAAAAAGATAAGAGATGCATTAAAAGGCCTCTAAAAAAGCAAACGACTAAACAGGAAACTGAACTTTAGAAATACCAGTGTTGAACTGGACATACATGACCTTATGCATTCACACTGTCTGCACATGCCAACCCCTTTTAACTCATACTGGAACTGGTCTATAAACCAGTAATTCCATATGACGTCTCTTCTTACAAAGGTCTGTGCCTTGCTTCTGTTGCAGGGACCCCAAACTGTTTTATCACATACCACTCAAGTTTAGCTCTCTAAGCCTTAAAATAAGACAATACTTAGCTCTTTAATAGACAAATTGGGATCAATCTGATGCTCTAGTGATAGCACAGTGCACTGCTATGTGAGAGATCAGAGTTAAAATTCCTACCTTAGTCTTTTGCCCCAGAGCCAGGAGGATGCGACCACTCCACTCTGCTAGGTGGAGGAAAGGAGGCAATATTTTGAGCAGTTACCATGGTGACCGCTACTATATTTGAGTGGGAAGTGTGCTCCAGAGGGGCCCTGTTTCCTGCCCTCATCTGGAGGATGCTACTTTAGCAAGAATGAGGAGGAAAGGGACTCTCCTGTTGGTGCTGTGCAGCCTGCAGTTATCCTAGTTGGTGGGAGAAACATAGAAGAGGAAAGATGCAACGCTGAATGAAGCTGGAAGATCCATACTTTGAGATCCTCTATTTCTTAAGCCCTAAAACATTTTTACACTAAGATACAACTGTGCACAGATGTGGGATGAGAGAAAGGCCAGATGAAAACCCAGCAGCAGCTGTATCAGGTGTCAGTTATCCAGTTTAAGCCTGGTGGCTCCATGGCACTACTATGAGGACAGCATTGCAATCCAAACCCAAAATCCATAGATTTATGTTACCCAATTCTGTGACATAATGTGTTGACATGTTTGGCTGCCATCTCAAACCCACCTTGTTCCTTAGCAACCTCAGGTAAATACGTGGCTGTGCGTTTGACACCTTTCTCATTGATGAATTCTATTCTGATCCCATGGATCCCAACCTATAGATGGAAATGAATAGCCAAATAAGAGGTGTTTGCTAGCACTGAGTCCACGATCAAGTTGTCATTCCCACAACACTGTGTATCTCTCTCTCTCTGGCCAGTTTGGCTTTTGCCTGGTTAAGTACATTCTCTTCCCCACTCTCTGTCCTTGCCAGGCAGGTCTCACAAGTAGCTCTCTTAGCAGCATAAAGGACCTCTGCCACATCTCCCAGACAAGCCTAACCAGTCTCCTTGCCACTTCTCCTGAGAAGTCTGACAGTTTTATGTTGGGCAAGACAGACAAGATCTCTACACAAGAGTCATGCCTAAAATAGCCCAATCACAAAGTCTATTTAATCCTTGAACTAAATACAATTCCATGTACAAGGTCCTAAAAAATTATCTATATCTTCAGTCTTTACTGCTTTTTATTCCCAGTTTCTATTCACAGCATCAAAATACTTCCCAGGTTTTTACATATGTATTTATACCCATCTCCTATTGGGCTAAATTGATAAAACACTTCACGTTTCTCTCATTCCCATTCAAATCCCCTCCCAAGCAAAAGCAGACTGCTAGCCCATCCTCTTCCTCCCTTCTAGTTTTCCAGCCCCATTTCTTCTATTCCCATTTTCTTCTATCCCCATACACCCCTGTAATGAAGGAGACACATCACCATGTACTAACCCGAACCCGAACGGAACGAGAGAGTGATGCAGAGTTCCAAATGCACCTGTTCTCACCTCCCAGTCCAGGTAGTCACTGGCATCCTCAAAGTTAGTGAGGAGGGAGACAGAGCAGAAGAGTTTGGGCAGCTCCTCGCGGGTCAGGGGGGGAAATCGGCTATCCTTAAGTGCACTAAAGGAAAGAGAAGATATATTGCCTAATACAAGCAGCAAATTAGTGTCAGATGCTCAGTTATTCCCTTTTTGATTAGGCCTCCATGAAACACGTTTCTCTTTGCTGCTGCAGAGGAAGTGATTTGCATCTCTTCCTAATCTAATGAACTGTAATAAGCAAACACTAGTGTAAGCTTCCTGATGCTGTCCTCCACTTACTGCAGTTTGAGAGAAATTATGTGTTACACAAGATGTCAAAACTGTTGGTATGCAAGACAGATTTGACATTAGCCTTAAAATGTCAACCAAAATTCACCTGTTGCAAAGATGTTCCACTAAATCCTGATATATTACTTCACCCTAACTACATATATTTCTCAGGTTTATTTTATCGTGAGACATATTAAATTGAACTACGTTGATCCAACAAATTCAACAAATTTCAGATTTATTTCATATTCAACATGATTACCTGGTTAATGTGTATTCCCTGAGTCCTGAGTGAAGATTCATGGCTGAAAAGGTCCCAATGCAGCCACGAAGCCGCTTGTCTCGCCCCGTCTTCCACGTCACAAAGAGTGGACTGAAAAGGCAAAAAAGAGAAATACTCCAGCATCTAGAGATATTTGGTGGCTAAGGGGAGACCAAGAAGGTGTAAAAAAGCACATATGCGTGCACTTGCTTTCTTTCCCTCTAATAAACCCCAACAGGGATGTTTTCTCACCTGCTATCTAGCAATAATAAAACCCCACCCCCACACAGCCCCAAATGCAAAAGCCCAACATCCCCCCACCTTTTCAGCATACTTCTTTCTCTCCACCAGTACTCTGCAAGCCCTCCATCGACACCTTCCTGGCCAGACACTGTGCTGTCTTCTAATGAGTGATATGGTTATTTGACCCCACTAATTACCTCTGTGAGTAACGGCCTCACTTAGTAGCATCCACTAGTTTACATGACAACCCATATAAAAATTAATATATGTAAAGCAAACAAGATTACTTATTTATAGTACCATTGAACCTGAAAGATCCCCAAGCATTCTGCAAATCATCTATAATTCAGGTTTGCGATAAAAGCTTTTTTTTTTTTTTTTTTTAAAGGAATAAAAAGCAAGCGTAGGTTTTTTTCCCTGTTATTTCTGTGAGGATCTGACTTCTGGGTCCATCCCTAGTGCTCAGTTTATGTTCACATCTTTTGCTTACCTTACATTCGATTCATATTTACACATATTCTCTCCTGTTGAACACATATCTATATCACTATATTGTTCCTACTCAAACATCACATGGATTTCCATTTTCCTGTCTACTATCATGAAGTTACAGGCACAACAGTAGATTCTCAAATTCAGCAGGCTCATTTCAATCTGTTAAACTAGAAGCCATGATTAAGCCTCAAACAACAAGAATTTCAGAGCAACAGTATTGAGGAGAGCTCCATGAAGAGGTAGATGGGTAAAGATGACTGCAAATATTAAGTGTAAAAACTTCATTTCTACAGAAGTGAGTGAAATTGCAAACGGCTGTAAAGAGAAGCAGTAAAGGAAGGACAGCGGTGGCTGCAGCTCTACAAGAATGTCTGAACATCTGGAAAATTTTGCAAGGCAACTGATGATGCTGATCTCATTATAACAGCAGGACAAATGATCTTACTTTTTCAGATTACAGAGTACTGAATACAAGATGTGGTCGCTTTGAACCCAAGCATAAATAACAAAGTTAGTCATCAGTGATTCCAAACATCAGTCTGTGGATTTCTATCAAACTTTAAAAGATAAGTAATATGATAGAAAACATGCAGGGTTAAGAAAATAATTTTCTGAGATTAAACAAACATTGACAGGAGTTCTAAAACATGAAGACAGAGTAACTGGTTCTACAACAGAGCTTAGACGCTTTCCTCAAACTCTTGAAGCTCTTGTAAGCAATGTATCTTTGCAGCAAACATTACAAAAAATACTAAGAAATGCTGTTTGGACAACACAGCCAGCATGGAGTGTGGATGATTTCTCAAGTACAGGCAACAGAGCTTCTTATGTCTAATTAGAACATAATTTAAACTGTAGTGATAAAGCAATGCCCAGTGATATTACTCAGAGCAACAATGGAATTAAAAAACTCTATCACAACATAAATCCATTGTTCAGTCTCTAGTTACCAGCTGTGATCAACAGCAGAAGTACTACCCAAAATAGCATATAGCCTTTAAGGGATAATTGTGAAGGGGAACTTTGCCCACAGAGGAAGCGGAAACATTCTTTCACAACCATCAGCCACCTTATGGTTGCTTGACCAGGACAGATGATTTACTGTTCTAGTTTTCCAACAAAAGTTTTCAAGGCACTTGCAGGGTGTCATTCCTCTACACTTTCATCTAGCTGTTGTACGTTGAAACAGAAACAGAGTGTAAGAAAATATATTAGAAAGCTTACCAAAGAAGATACTAAACTTACAAAGGAGATTCCTGAGAAACATTACTGTCACAAGTTCAGTGGAAATTTAGCTTAATCTAATTAAAGTTTTGAAACCATTACTTAGCCCATGTGACAGTCACCCCAAACAGAAAAGGGAAGGGAGAAAATGAAAAGCACCACTGACAAATCTAAGTCCCTTCTCTTCTTCAATTCAAACCACAAGTTCACATTTGCAGTTCACCTCTTTCCCCTTCCAAAGGAAAAAAAAAAAAAAAAGCTTCCACTGAGCTGCGACACAGCTTTCTGCATCTATAATAGAAGAGGTATTACCAGAAAGGACAGGATAATTATACTCAGAAGGCTGTCATATTTTAAAAAATATCTTAAAGCACATTCTAAACAATTTTTCACCATGGTCGTAAGAATGGAGGCATAAAAAAAAGATATATGATTTTGTGCAAGTACACAAAATTTCACCATTATACAATTTTTCACTGTAGAAAAGACATTGTTTCTGTATCTGAAGAATAAATGCACTTAGCAAGCTGCAGGTGCAGCTGACAATGTTAATTGTTCCATAGCCCCTCCTTGAACAGTGTATTTCCCAAATGTACTGAGAAAAGTCACAACAATCTTTTGCCCGTGTTCACCCTACAGCGCTTACCAGTACTTTGCAGTCATATGCTTAACAGATTATGGGAATCATTTCTCCCCCAGCCACAGCCTCCTACTTCAGTGCGTTTAACAAGGGTTTACTAGGCTGAGGGGAATTTCAGCAACTAAAAACTAGCTTTTCCAATTGCAACTAAAAAGGGTATTTTAAAGTAGCAAAATAAATTCTGATTTGAACAAACTATAACTTGTAATAGGAAAAAACCTGTTACAGTACAGATTTTATGATGCAAGTATCTTATTTGTCTTGCATGGCAACTAGAAACTTGCATGGTGTAGCTTTAGTACCAGTTTGTAATACCTACTATTATAAAAAAAACCCAACAAACCAAAACAAAGATTGAAGTACAAAATTGGAAGAAGAAACTAATTAACAATTTGCATGCCATACAGACTCAAAATTGTAATGTTTTCAGTAACCTGAATAGCAAAGGGGATATTTTCTTCATTTACCAAGTTAATTCAGACACAACTACAAGTCTTGCAATGCCACCTGCTCTACATTGATTTGTGAACATCATTGCTAACATGGGTGTAAGGTTCCTTTACTCCACAGGTATCTACCAGCTCCGTAACTCCCCTGAAGATTGTTGCCCATGTGCATATCCTCTCAAGTTGGTAACTGGAATTCACAGTGGTTTTCAAGTCATAACCCTGTAACTTTTATGTTAATACCCTGTTTATGCAGAGTACTGACCTTCACAACTACTTCTATCTTTACATTAGAGTTCAGCACCAATTTAAAAGATATGTTATCTGAGAAATAGATTGGGACAAACCTGTGCATCTCTATTCCATGCATCAACAGTCTCTTTTCTGTCTGTCCAGAGAGACTTCTGGTATATACCTTTGTTTTGTTCTAAGATCTCTTACATTGACATCAACTACATTACAAAGGACAATAATGCAAATCATTTATGTATTTTCACTTTGCTTACTCTTATATTTGATAACAGTTGGCTTGAAGTTCATTACATTACTGTCTCAAGTGTGACAGATCATCCCTGTGTACTGCTCTACAAGAAAGCAAACCTCATGCTTTTCCCTGGGGTACACAGAACTATTTACTAGAAGCAACATGCATAAATGCTGAAACACAAGAAAATTGAGGTAGGCATTTGCCTGGGGCGGGGAAGAAAAGAGAAGAGCCGGTTTTGCTTTGGAGTGCTGATCTAAGAGACTTTTAAATTATCAGCACAGAAATGCGCAATGAATGATTTTTAACTTTCCAAATTTGGGCACAAAATTCAAACAGCTGAGATTCCTGAAAGAACACCCCCTTTGAAACTAGTCAACCGAAACAGCAACAAAATCCAGCTAGAAATCTCCCTTAATGCCAAAATAACGAATCTGTATAAAAGAATCTCTCTTATTGATTTAAGAACAGTACAACAACAAAAAAACCCCTTTTTATTTCAAGTGACAAAATAATAAGCACACTAATGTATCATTTTGTAAAAGGAGCCTACTTAGCTTAGGCATGAGAAACAACAGCAGAAATATTTCAGTTTGGGGCATCAATGGAACTATTCTATATTCTAGTCCAGAGTATTTCTCCATTCACGTGTATTTACAATATTAAACAGCTTAGCCTGCGGTAGCATTCAGAACATGCATCCATAATCCTGCTCGGATAATAACTGCATGGAAGCACAACCTACATCTACGCTGACAGCCAATAAGGTGGGGAGACATTTAACACACGGAAAAAGTCCTTGACCTGTTTTAGCCATTGTTCCTTTACATCAATTTAAAATTCATTAACTTAAATTAAGGATGTCAACAACTTTGTATTTTATCTATTGTTCTGGAGGTGGCCCCTGGAGAAGCGTCAGAAGGTGTATCTGTCATTGATCTTTCCTATATGATTCTTCCACCAAACATTTTAACATTAACATTTCCACACCTATGCATTCAACCTTCAGATAAACATCAGCTAAATCTCACCAAAGCAAAATACCTTCATAAATCCTTCTCCTCGCTTCTTCTAATACACACCTCCTTTCTTCTTAACCTTAGTATCGTCCTTGAAAATTAACTCTCCATTTCTCCCCATATTGCCCAACTAGCACTATCTCCACAACACAGTTTTTCAGTTCTACAACTGGCAAATTTTTTGTTCCCCTCCCTGCTAAACCCATTAACTTGGACACCTGAACACCATTTTAAGTGTCCTTGTCCAATTCTTACTAGGTCAGCATTTGTTTCAGGATGAGACGGGAACTTGTTTCAACTTCTTTATTCCCTTTCCATTTGCTTCACAGAAGGAAATCTCTCCCCTTGTCCCTTCACCAAGTTAGTGCCTGACATCAGAAGCACGATCCTCTTCAAATTAATGACATTATTTTACTGTTTTCTGAAAACTCTAATGTCAGTTTCACTCACTATTTTAGTACAATTTTATGGGAGGCACAGTGCAGTTAATTTTTTGCAGAGGAATCTATTTACGAAGAAGGGAGCAAACTTTAACAGATTGTTATCATGAAGTGGGTTTGCACTCCTCAATAAAGTATGCAACGTCTCGCACAACACATCAGACTTGTGAGCTGATGAAGAAGCACCACACTTCCTTGTATTTTGCCTAACTCTCTTTCTGTAGGGCTAAGCATGTTCTCCCTTGAAGGCCACTATTCAAAGCTCCACTCATCTCCACCAACAACCGTAACAGAGTGTTTTTACTCTTTTGTGCACTTACAGTGCATCATTTTTTGGTTCTGGTAAACAAAGCAAGCAGCAGAACACCCCCCTTCCTCCCTGCATACCAGTTTTCCCATTTTCCAGAGGAAACCCTTCATCCCTCCCCAACCAAACCACAGCTCTGGACGCTGGTTTCTCAGCCTTCCTCCCACACATGGATTTACTCACTAGGGGTCATTGGTAAATCGAGGAAGTCGTGGCTGAGGGAAACCATAGAGATGACAGTAGAGTACATCAAAGCAGTAGCAGCACATCTCCGCTGTCACCACCAGGTTCTTGGTGCTGTTGGCAGTTCCATTGGGCCGAGTAAGTGGGCTCAGAGCTCCTGAAGTGGGATTCATTCGAGTAATTGGGGAATTTCCTGGGCCCAAAGTCAAGTCAGATACGTTCTCCCTTCCATTATTCCCGTCTGTATGCTGGTGGTTCTGAAGAGGACCTGAACTGGAGCCTGGTACAGTTGTGGCCTGATTCCCATGACTGTGCGTTCCACTCCCAGACAATTTGGGCTTCTTTACCCCACAACAGCCAGCTGCCAGCTTGGGCTCAAGTGGAGGAACACAGCGTCTTTTTCCCATCCTGCTTCAAAACTCGCTGCCTGGAACACTGCAGAACCCTGGCAAGGAGGGGGTGAAAAAAAAAAAAAAGCAATACACAAAACAGTTACAGGTGAAAAACCAACAGCTGCTTCCTTGCTTCTGCTAAAGTGTCAGAGAGGTTTGCTTTTGCAACAAAAAAAGGAAGAAAACCCTCACAACGCCCAGCTAAGTACAGAACTAAAACCAGTTCAGCAAGCGGAATGGGTGTTTTTACACATAAACTGAAAAAGTGTGTACACAATGTATATGAAAACACACTTTTAAAGTCTACTGAACACTGTAATAGGCGGCTCATCACAAAAAAACCCATAACCAGCCTTCCCATAAAGGGAATGAAACTGTGGGAGAACAGAAGAAAAAAAAAGACAAAAAGGCTTTGGACTACAGATATACCCCATCCGCTGCTTTTCCGGATTACCCGTTCCCCCTTGGTCAATGCCTGCACCAATGGCAAACAAGCTATTGAAAAACCACAAGTGCATTTCCCTTCCCTATTCTCAACAGAAGAGCGACAACTCCGAATGACACCTTCAGGGTTGGACTCCCAGGGGTGCTGCCCTTGATTTAGCGCTAGCCTAAGGAAGACACAAAGAGAACCTACAAGCATTGAACCACCATTTTCTAAACAACAGGCTATTTTCCAGACCCCATGAACTAGAATCTGCATTTACTCTCCAGGATTAGGTAAACAAGTAGTGCTTGTAAGTAAACACGTAGGGCGTACAGTCAGGATGTGCAGGGGAGGAAGAGCTGAAGACCATGCACAGCCTGAACAGAGGGAAGCAATAACAGCAGGAAACAGATATGGTATTAAAAAGAAACCCAGAACAGCATTTTGCTTGCAAAGAAGAGAACACTAGCTCTTGCATCACAAGAAGAGGTGGAACAAATACAGGGAGGAAAAACTATGCAGACAAAAATGAATGAAGATGATAGGCAAGGACCCTGTGTCAAGGGCAGGAACTTAAATAGGTATAATACCATCTTCGCCATGAGATCTAAACACACAAAGGGAGGGAAAAACAGTTCCCCATCTATCAAATGGGGCTGAAAAGCAGAGAGACCTAAGTCACAGAGCACACCATGGAGAACTGGAAGTCACACTCGGCTCTTGTGAGTAGCGGGCTACTACTTTAACCACCAGAGCATCCCTCCAAGCTCTTGCAAGTATTTAACCGATGGGTGAACTGACAGCACATGCACAGAACAGGGTGGGGGGTGGCAGGCGCTGAAATTCGTGGTGTGAAAACTCCCTTCCTTCCCTGCATGTGCAAACAATGCAAACTTCATCCACGAAGTTCCATCGGCCATCGTGAGAACTGAACTGAACCAGAACTGGTGTAAGACATGTTGAGACACATGCCTCTCAACACAAAACATGTACACTTGCAGTTTAGGAATCCTCACATCAAGGTTTTAGAAAGATAATCTGCATAAGGAACAAGTTACAAGACCTAATGAAAATTATCCTTCCTTCTTTGATCTCTACCTTTGTAATAAAAAGCCCGAAACCCAACAAACCCAGAGGAAAAACAAAAGCATAACTTTGACAAAGTGAACACGTAATTGTTTTCAGTGCCTATGAAAAGTTATGCTACTACGGCTCAGTGAAGCTGCTGGGATAGATGAGCCTTTCCAAGTTACCACCGGAGGCTAGCCGCATTTACGGGGGGGCAGAATTTATTTATTTATTTGAAACCGTTAACTCCTCATTTTAAACTGCAGACGTGGCAGGAGGCAGAAAAGAAGTCTTCTCCCATTATCATCCTCCGCAGCAGGCAGAAGGGGCCTAACAAAGGCGGCCGCACCGATCCCGGGCCGGCGGCTCCAGCGAAGGGCACCCTTTCCCCGCCGCGGGAGGCCCTCGCCGGGCTCTCGCCTCCGAGCTCCCCCTCCCCACGGGAGCAACTTCTGCAGGAAACGACGCGCTTCAGCGGCAAACGCCGACCCGCCGAGACGCTGACCCCGCCGAGGGCCTCAGCCCGCTACTTCCCGACCGGACCCGGAGCGCCCCCCCCCCCACAGCGCCCTGCTCCTCTCCCCCGCCGGCGGGCGGGCCGGCGGGCGGGACGTGCCGCCCGCGCTCCCCGACCGCAACGCCCGACCCGGCGCACGGCGGGGGGAAGGCTGCCCCCGCTCCTGGGGCGGCCCCGCGCCCCCTCCCCCGCGCCAAGCGCAAGGGCCGGCAGGCCCCACCGTTTCACACCCCCCCCTCGGTCCCGCCGCGGCGCCGGATGAGCCCCGCGCGCTCGGATACAAACTTTCCGGCGGCGTTTCCGGGGTTCCGCCTGCCCCGCCGGGAGCGCGCGGGGGGGTGGGGGTGGGGGTGGGGTGGGCAGCAGGGGGACGGGGCCCGGGACGCCCCCGCAGCCCACCCCGCGCCTCCGCCTGGCCCGCCCCGCCCCCCGCCCCCGGTGGGGCAGAACCGCCGCCGCCAGGGGGCGCGAGCCCCCCCCCAGCCCCGTTGACCCCTTCCCTGCCGCCGGGGCGGGCGGGACGCCGGCGCCACCCGCCTCCCCCCTCCCCGGGCTCGCCCACCTCCTGCACCCGGCCCGGGCCGGACGCAGCGTCTCCTCCGCCTCAGCCCAGCCGCCGCCGCCGCCGCTGCCCCGCCGCCGCCGCCGCCTCCTCCTTCTCCCGCCTCATGGAGCCATAGGCCTGGGCGAGGCTCCTCAGAGAAGCGGGCCCGGCGGGCGGGGGAAGGGAGGGAGGGAGGGAGGGGGGGAGGGGGACAGTGCCCGCCGCGGCTGGGCCGGGAGCCGGGCTTCCCGGGGCTGCCGGGCAGCGAGGGGACCTGGAGGACTGGAGCGAGGCCGAGGGAAGGTCCTCCGCTATCCCGGCAGCCTCCTCCCTGCTCGTGAGGTAATGAGGGAAAAATGTACATAGTCCGCCAGCCTCCCGTCGGCCCCGCGGTGCCAACGCGACCATAGAGAAGGAAGGGCGCTCTTGCCCCCCCTCGGAACCATAGATACCGGGGACTTCCGCTCCCCGTCGGGGGACCCGCGTGGCCGGGTTCCCTCCTCGTCACGTGACTGGCCGCACGTGCGAGGACAAACAGTTTCGGGGGCGGGAGGGGCCACTCGCCCGCGGGGCTCCCCCGCCCCCGGCTGCGTGCTGACCGGGAGAGGGGGGAGCGGGGGGGAAGACACCCTCACGTGGCGAGGGCGCCGCTCTCCCATTGGCCAGCAGCCGCTGCGACGGCACTCCAGAGGAGGGGCGCGCGGGCGGAAACATCCATTCCGTGGCTGGGGGCGGGGAGACCCTCCCCACTGGCCCACCGCCCCCCCCCATCCTCCCCCGCGGCCTGGGGGCCTTGGTCCGTCCCGCCGCGCCGGGGGCGGGGCAGGCGCTCCCTGACCCGGAGCCCGTCCCGCCTCCAGCGCCCGGCTAAGGGGAGCCGCGGGCCTCCGCGGCCGGCTCCGGCCCGTTCTGACACAGCCCCGGCCTTGCCCAGCGCCGGTAGGAGCTTCCCGCTGAGGGGACGGGCGTGAGGGAGGCCCGGAGGCCCGTTCTGCCGAGGCCGTCACGGGAACGTAGGTACCGGCGCGGGTCGTCCGGCGGGCTACTTCATCGGCCCTGGCAGGACGAATCGGGAACAAGGGCGACCCCGAAATAATTTTCAGTTTAGGCTGGCTGGCAGTCGCTTTTTCTTGCAAAAGGTTTTTTTGCTTGCAAAGACGGCGATAAAAATAGCCCTGGCCGCCGAGCAGAGCGTGTTTACAGGGGGACTTAAAACACGGTTCTGGCAGTAGTACAAAGACAGCAAGCGTTCACGACCGCACCGCAACCAACCCTACTTTTTTAATATTTCTAGCTGCTTCTTGCCAAAAATACCGCAGGGAAGTAGGTGTTCCGTCAGTAGCTTTAGGACACATTGTAAAAATAAGAGGCTCAGGCTGCACTCTCAATGGAGAGACTTCTCTCTCAGCTGCTTGTTTTGAGTAAATTAACTCTCTGGGCTGAGGATTGCTGTTAAAGTCAAGGTGTTCTGGCTGCATGAGGTGTTCTCAGTGTACAGCAAGTTAGGCAATAGAGGAAGCCACAATGCAACTTTCTAATTTCCTTCTAAAAACACAGGCAAAACATTTACAAAAGCCGAAGAACAGATTTTGCAGATTCCGTTATAAGCACACTCCACATTCAACCTCAAGACACAAACAAACTGGTATGGCTCTTTAAGATTGTAAAATGGAATTTCTGTATACCAGTCCCGATCTAAGCATGAAGAATAAATAAGAGGCGAGAAAACATTAGCTGGAGAAATCTAACTGAAAGTTAGCAGTTCTCCTACAGAAGCAGTATGGTTTCTAGGACAACACTGGAACTATTACCATCCTAAGGTTATAAAATAAAGAGCATGATCTTTTTAGTCTAGACAATATAGCCTTAAATACCAGCTTATGAAAACTAAGGCTACTACAGGAGTCTTTCCAAAGAATTACATGAGAACATCCTAAAAGAAAGGATTAAAGGCAAGCTTTTAACTTCTGCAATCCTTAAAAGAGTCTTTCCCTCCGTTCCTCCCCCAAAATACCTCACCCTTTGCTGGTAATGCCTTGGATTTCATCCAAAAGCCCTTTGCCAGCAATGCAAAACAGTTCTCAGCCCTACAAAAAGCAACTTCGTAATGATGAGCGAGTTTCTTGCAGAGTCTTTACCAACCTGGGAGTGATGAGGGGTCAGTGTTTTATTACCACGACAATGTCAAACAAGTATTTGACCAGTCATGCATGTTCCTGAGGCACAAGAAATACAAGGTTATAAGCTGCAGTCTGACTCCCACCTTATCATGTCTTACTTCACGCATTTTACTCTGTGCCAGAGTCTCTTACGCTTCAACATACAGACATATATGCACACTTCTTGTGGGCTTGTAGAACTGCAGGGATATTTTGATGTTTTGTTTCTTCTAGCTAAGGAAATTAGCAAACAATTATGTTAACTCTTCTATTACCAAAGTTACAATTCTAGTATAATGATATTGTATCTTACAATGTAAGTGTTTTTATTTTAAAATCAAGCTAATAAGAAAATGAGACTGCCATCCAGACAAATCTGGAAGAAGTTGGTTTTGCATGTGTTAAAAACACAAGAGCAGTGTGAATATGGACATTCTACTTATCTAGTTAGAAAAAAATCAGAAATGAGGAATTAAATACCATTTTTTCTGATTAACTTCTGAAAGAACTCGGTTCTCAATACAGTCAAGATAACAGCCCTATAACCAGATGAGGGGAAAAAAAAAAGTATTCTTAAAACAGAATTAGTTCATGAAACTGAAATGTCCTGCTGAGGATACTAAAAATGAATTGATTTGGCAACCTTTCTAAAAAATTAAGGTTAAATGCAGATTCATATTGCATCTTCCAGAGCTGAAACATGAACTAAGTTATAAGTTATCCTTCCCTCTGCAGCACAAGAGGCTGACTACTTTCCAACATTGTTTCTTCTCCCCAACAGGCTTTTTTCAAGGCTTTAACTTGTTTTTGAGTTTACGGGCTGAATAGTTTCACTAGTATAAAGGTATAGAAACTGCTCACATACAAAAACCTCCAAGTCCTTTATTAATGTTTTCAGGATTTATGTGGTACATACAATTAACATTACACCAGCTACAGAAAGTCCTCTGTTGCAAGAGGTACTTCAAAACAAGTATCCCAGAGCACCAACATAGACACGTACACACACACACACAGACACTACAAAAATCACTTTGAAATTATTTCCCCCACCCCCTTTTTTCCTTTTTTTAACTTGAGAGCTAGGACTTCTGAGCCATTGGAGATTCTGGATGTGGCAGATCTCCTAGTGCAGTGGCACTGATTTAAGAAGGCTACTTCAGACACTGGAAGGTCAGAAGAACAAGAACCGAATGGGGTAACTGAAAGCGGTGTCATTCTCAATACTTTGAAGAATGGTTGCTGTCTGTGTCGATACCTGTATGTCAGCCTCACGGTGTCCCCTGCATTACAGGTGTATATACACCTTCTGTACATTTACCCCTAAGCTGCAGAACAGGAGAGCGCTGTCTGCTGCACACTGCTTCACTAGTTCAAATTAGTAGGCACTGACACATCAGGAGGGTTAAACAAATGGGACTGGAAAGACTTCAAAAAGGGATGAGCCTGAGAGAAACCCTTGTTCATTATGACAGATCAGTGACAATCCCTTCAGGTCACCAGGCTTCAAATGTCCATCTGTTGCCATCTGTTCCCTAAACTCATCCTTTTTATTCAGATGCTCTGCTTAAAAATAAACCCAAACTACAAAAAGGTTCAACTCCATTCTGTACACGTTCTCCATTTTCAGAGTCATTATTTGGGCTTTAGACCTTCTCCTTTCGCTTTAATTTGGACACTTTTTTGACAGTTCCATTCTTGTTTAGAAGCTTCAAAACACGGTCTTTGTGATCTAAGACCTTTAGCATGGAGTCTCGAGCCTCATTGATTTGATCCATTACAAGTTTACACCTCTGCATATTCCCCTGAAATGAAACACTATCGTCATTAACAGCAGACTGTCCAGTCTAAGTAACCACTGTACCTTTTCCTAACACCACTTGTAACTGATGACATGGGAAACACAAGAAGTGTACCTATGCCGTATTTTTTAAGCCAGCTTTAGCTCTTACTAACTGCAGTAGGATATTTTGTAATTAAGGGTAAGGCAGTTCTGCTGGCTTGAGAGGCCATAGGAACCTACCTGTATCAGTTCATTGATTCGATGCAAGTCATCATCGGTCGCTGCCTTTTTCTTAGGAATGAGTCCCTCCTGCAGGGCAGTCAGTCTCTCGTACACGTCATGCTCCAGGTTCGTCTAAAAGACATTAGCACTTCATGAGAAGGTTCACCGCTAGGCCAGTAAACATTCGCCCACATTAAGAAAGCTACACAGAGAAGATGATCATCTGTTCCCCTCTCAGCTGCTCATGTTAGTAATTCAGAAGATGGAGCCTCTGATGTAAAGCGTGGCACTATCATTATTACTAACATCCTATTTACAGAATTGCTCCACTTCTGAACAAACATGGATCCTAACCAGAACTGTTTCCCCTATTTCTCACAATACTATTCCAGGAATGCAGAGGTTTTGGGGAGTTTGGTGCTAGAATGCAGAGCACCTACCTCACCCCCAACCTGAAACAGAAGCATCCAGGAATGTGGATCAGTGCTGCCTCCTCAGATCAGCCGCACCATCCCAAACAGACGCTTCTTCAGACCTGTGCATCATCAGGAGGGAGTTGCCAATTTTGATCATCTGTACAAAATACATCAGCTCTTATGTCTGGATCAAAATCAACACTCTAAGTTTCCAAGCCACTTACGCCACATTCCTGAGAAAGGGGAAAGCACATCCCACTCCCTTTGGGCGCTACACACCAGCTCCTTTATGGTATCCCAATGTCAGATGACCACGTACTGAGTTTGTAAAAACATCCTCCTGTCTTACACAACTCCGTGTTCCCCCATGTCGTAGGAAGCTGGCAAGCCCCATGCACCTACCAGCTGTAGCAGCTGTGCCGCACAGAGATGGACCTTCCACCCTTGTGCACGACAGGATACACCCTTCTGATTGGCGATCTCCTGTAGCATAGCCTTCTTCTCTTCTGTCACCAGGAAACACAAAGATATGTTACTCAAATTTCAGGAGTTCCCCAGGCCTCAAACAAAAACATTAAGCCAACTCCTGCTCTCCATACACCCTAATAAATGACAACGAGCAACATTTTGATTCATCTGCCCATCTGCCATCATTCTGCTACCCATCTGCCACATATCTGACCACTGCTCTTGCTTATTAACAGGTTATCTGTATTTCCAGAATAATTGTATTACATCCCATTTTTCCTCATTTAAAGAATGTAGTGCTCAGTGTTTCAAACACCCTGCATGGAAAAGTAAAATGTCCATCCTTTACCACCGAAATACATATCTACTCCCTCCTTGATGTATTTACACAGTTGTGAAAACCCAATCTTAAAAAATTTAAGATATTAGCTAAAAAAGCCTAGAAAAACAGTATCTGATCTCTATTTTCCTCATATTAGAAAAAAACCCCAATGCTTCTTTAAAAGCCCATTTGGTAGTTGACAAGACTAGTTATGCTAAATCTAGAACGGTTTTGATTAAACTGGCAAGTTTGTTAGGTAGTAAGAAAATTACAAAACTAAACTGTAGCATATCACCATAGCGTGTCACTGTAAGGACTCCTTTCTTTAGTAAGTTTCCATCACTGTATGTAAACAGATTTCTCAACCATACAATTATAGCTAATTTTGTGTAGTGTCCTTCCCTTCTTCCCTCCTTTTTCTTGAAAGCAGAAGAGATTTAGGCAACATCTAGCTAATGAAAGACATTAGCTTGCTTGATCAGCCCTTGTTTCCCAAATTGCAATCAAAACCTTTTTGTGGGATTGCTTATCAACACCAGCTAGCTAAGAATGCTCCTAAGTCACTCTTAATAGGTACACTGAAGCAGTTCACCCTGGATGAATCAAACTGTCAAACTATAAGAAGCAGACTGACCTTTTACCCGGACATCACTGTATCTCTGAAAGTGGTGGTAAGCAGCTTTCCAAGGATTGCGATAATGACGCAGCAATGTGATAGGTGGCCTTGGACGCACAGGGACATATCTTACACCTTCTTCATCTAGAAAAGGGAGCCAGGGAGAACTGTATTATTATCATTAAGTAGGTGAAAGCAGGAGATCAGCATGACAAAACATCAGCAGAAGATCAGTAAGCACTAACTCATACAAAATAATGCTCTGTGTTGAGAAAGGTCATTTTCCCTGAACATCACTACACACACAGCACTGAGGAACAGATACTTGGATTCTGTATCATTTGTATTTAGGATGCGGGAGAATAGCAAGAGCACCTTCTCTGGAGAAACAAACGGAAAAGAAAATAGAGATGCTTGCATATGAAAAAAGACATTAGAGATGACATTACCTATATACTCCTTTGGAGGAGACTTTCGCTTCTCTGCCTTCACCAGCAAACTTTTGGCAGTGGATTTCTCATCATCAGTGCTGTTTGTTTCCATCATGTCCCCTTCCTCTGTGGAGATGACATGCTGCTGCTTACGGGGTTTCTTCCTCGGGGAGGCACCAGGTGGCAAATCACTTGGAGGCATTGAAAGGTTGTTGGCCAGCAATGCCAAAGACGGAGACACAGTACTTGCCAAAGGAGGGACTGCTGAGAGGAAGGAAAGAGGAAAAGAACCCAAGCCATCAGCAGTGTAAAGGTAACACACTAACATTATTTGAACACTACCTCTGACAGTAGTTCCTGTTTCAGTGCGTTGTGAGGAACGTGAAGTATACAAGCACTTCAGCTCCATCTGTGTAGAAGGCCAGATATTAAGCCAGCAGTAATTGCTAGGATAAGCCTATACGCTAAGAACGTTAGTGTCTCATATACAAAAGCATAAACAATGAGACCAGAGATAATTGTCCCTCAGTTCCTTCATATTTGAAGCTTATGTTAGTTTAATGCTACAAAAAGGAATCCATGCTAACTTCTGTCTTGTGTTACTGTAAAGACGTATCTTTGTACGTACGCCAGCCTGGATCAGTCAACAGCAAGCAAGTCCCTTTCCTCTTAAAAGTAGAGAGTCATACGCAATCAAATCAGGTTTGCAGTACTCTCCTTGTAAGAGTCTACTTGTACTGCCAAGTCAACACCACCACATCAGTAGGTTACTGCACCAATCAACACACCTCTGAAGTTCGGCAGTAGAGCAGCAGGTAGCTTGAAGAAACATTCCTTGACATTCGGAGGAAAAAGCTCAATCGGCTGTGACTAAGTCCACAGCAAAAAATTTCTGTGATAGGATCTCTTGACAATTTGGCATATCCACAACGGCCAGTACGAGACAAAAGAACCCTGAAGAACTTAATGCTATCTGCCTGTGCTCCAGAGACATCTGTAGCAAGCAGCTTCTTCCATCACAGGACAACATACAGCTTTAAGAAGAGTGATAAAACCAACAACTAAAACAGAACTCTGATACTCATGAATGTGGGATGCATTCCTATTGTTTTGCCGCTGTGTAGTGCTCAACCTGACATCTATAAGGATCTGAATTTTACCAAATCGAGCCATCCGATAGCAATTAAGGCCAAGCTGGATAAGTAAGGCAATATAATGCACACTTTAAAAAGTTCTAGAGAAAAATATCCACGAATTGCAGGAGGGCCCTATGAAGTCCTACTCTGGTCACTAGTTTTTCCACATACAAGAAAGGCCATTGGACCTAAACAGTAGGATTTGTGAGAAAACTGAAATTAACTGAACTGATCCATAATATATTGGTACTGCTGCTGAGGATGTGCGTTTTGAGCAAGGAATTCACACACACCCTTTAGAGTTGGATCATTTGAACGTGAACAAAGCAGTCACAATAACAAGTGATTTCATGGGAGATTAGGGAGAAGGCAAAGAAGAACTTCGAGTAACAAGGCATATGGGAGCCCTCTGACTGGTGCTCTGTCCGACCAAGAAAGAGATGCAATTTCATTTTCAAGATGGACATGTTGAAATCCTTCTAATTTCTCCACTGTCTCAACAAAAAATGAAGCAATCTGATAATTAACAACCACCTACCAGATACTGGTCGCATTATGTCCATAGGCTCCACTTCCTCTTTGATTTTTATCTCCGGTACTGCAGGACCCAGCACTGCTGACAGGGCACCACTCATGGTTGATGGAGGAGCAGGTGCTGCCACAATTGTGGTAGAAGTTGGTGGAGCAGCTGGGACAGCTCCTGGAATGGTGGACAGTGCTGCTGCAGGCTGCGAAGTGGGACTGGCTGCTGCGATGATTGTTGGAATGGCAGAGGGGGGCTGCTGGGAGGTAGGGGGGACCGCAATGGTGGGCTGCTCACTGCCTTGATTAGACACTGCCTCCATAGACACGGTGACTGGAGTGGCCATGGACACATGAATTTCAGGTTTGGGCTTGGCACTGTAACATAAAAAAAAGCAAACCAAATTGAAGTTAACTGCATCTCGGTCATGACCACCCAGCACAACGTGAATGAGCCAAGTTGGATTCACACTATCCAGTTTTTCCTGCACCTGCAAGTAACACCTGGCTCCATAATGTGTTTAACAACAAGAGAAGGTGTCATCTCAGTTCGTCCTCCACTCCCTTTCTAATCTTTTGTATTTGTTATAGATGCTATTTTCTTCCACTCACTGTAACAAGCAAATCTCATGACTAATTCCAGGCAACTTCAAAATACTTGTAAAAGGATCAAGACAGTTTCACAACGCAGACAAAAGGAACTGTTACCCAGAGCTGTACTGCTCCCCATCCTCTGTTTTCAAGAGCTCCCACTGTGGCCCATAGTTAAAAACCACTAAATTGTAAAGCCACTGAACAAAACTGAAGCAGGGTAGAAGCTCTGTTTACCTTTCTTCAGCATTAATTCCTAAGTAGTACAGAAAAAAGTTTCAAGGCCTATCCTTTACAACAGCAGAAGGGTTTTTGTTTGTTTATGAAAGCTCATAACTACACCTTTTAAAAGGCTACTGCCTCAGCTTCACAGCAGCAGAACTACTCAAATCTGTTCAAAGTCATCACACTGACAAATTCAAAATAGATTTCAGTTTCCCAAAAGAAAGGAAATGCTCCAATAGCCAAAGAATACAAATCAAACAAACATAGTAAAACTATTATGATGCAGTTGTTTGTTTCCTACAGTCTTACCCAGCAGGCCTCGGTGATCCAGATGTGCTTCGCATATTACTCTCAACACGTGTGCTAGCTACTTCAGGTGGCTGAGGTGGAATTAAGCTTTTCCGGACTGCCAGCCTATAGGAGACAGACAGATCTAAGATACCCACCTCCCTGATGCAAACACGAATACCAGTGAAAGAAAAGGAATCAACCCTCTCTTGCCCAAACCAGGATAGGAGTTATGGCTGTATCATTGCTGTATCATTTTCTTCAGTATAACTGACTCACTACAGAGTGAGTCTCATTTCATTTTTCAAATTAGATGTTATGTTTTATTTTCTTTAAAGATAAAAGATTAGTTGCTCTGGCCTAGTCTCACCCCCATTTAGGGCTTCTCCAAGAATGCCAGCTTTACTTTCATCCTGCCAGGCAGAGCATCTTACTGAGACTGCCAGACTCCAACAGTGGACAAAGGGAGGTCTGGCTATGCCACTGTCCTCCACTGCTATTGCAAGACTGAGAAAATCATCTGGAACTAAACAGTGCTCAGATAGGCATCTGCTTCGTTTAGTTGGAATAGACTGTGTCAAATCCTGACTCCAGGACCTCAAGCCCTGGATGCAGATGTTAGGCAGCACAGGGCTGAATACAGAAAAGTATTTTGGAGACTATTCAGTCTCCTGTGGGGCTGGAAGTCAAACTGTTGTCCAAAATAATCAACCTCTCAAATAGAAACATTCTTTAGTGATCTACCTCTGCTTCTTTAATTTGTTTCAGTTTTACAGGCTGCAGCTTCTCTGCCTTAAAAAAAAAAAAAAAGGTTTCCACCCAAATAATAATAATAAAAAAAAAGCAATTTTAGTCTCATAGGACATATCAGTTCCAAATATTTTCAGTTGTTAGTCAGGAGGAAATGCATTGTTAATTCTAAAGCTGTCTCTTGCCTCTTTATTCAGGCATTTAAAATTAGACAGACAACATAAAATATTTTAAGAGTTTAAGTTACTCCCTCCCTTTTTCCTAATCAGATTTCACAGCAGGGTACTAATCCTGTCCTTTCTACTCATCCACATATTCTTCCAAGAAAAGCACTGAAGACAAAGCACGGAACTCTAATTTTAGTAGATTATGAACTCTGTTTTTATTACACTAAGTAAGAAAGTCTCAAATCTACTTGCCCTCAAAAGGTCACTATCAAGAGCTAGAAGACAAACAGTCCTTCTCATTTTATTACTGACAGTAAGCGAAAACTATATCCTACCCTGGGGGAGGAAAAGAAGAGTGTTTCACAGATCAGCAGGTTACTCACAACGACTGCTGGCTGAATAATCTGCTAGAACTTTTCTTATCTCCACTGAAATGATTCCATTTAGCTGGGCAAGACTGCACAGAAGTGTCATTCATATATCTTCAATTCTACTCACCCATCTGTAGTTGGTTTCTTCCGGAGGATGCTTGGGCGCGGGGAAGAGCCCTGGGCTGGCGCACTGGCACTGGCACTCTGGCTGTGGGTTTGCACAACTGTAGTTGCTGCAGAAGCCGTGTTGAATGTGTTGCTAATAGGATTGGCTACAATGGTGGCTCCATCTGCCAAGACTACTGCTGGGAGGGATGGACATTGACACAGCAGAGAGAGGGACAGATACAGAGAGGAAAAAGCAGCAGTTACTTAAGGAAATTTGATGACAAAGCAGGTGTTTGCAGACCACCTGTTGTCCACGCTCCCTCAGTCTTTAACTGCAGTGCTTTCAGACTATTTTGTAAGCAATACCTTTGCTACAAGCAAGCTGATCACTGAACCTTCTGCAGGGAAGATGGAAACTACCTCCTGCCTAACAACTGCTGCTAGGGAAATAATCTTTTCCAGAAGAAATGGAAAACGCAGATATCACTAGGGAGATCACCAACACAACTGGGTCAACAGAATAACACTCCTGGTAGAGTCTACGTGGCAATACATGCCACTTGTAAGGAACCACCATCAGCTGTGTTTATGTTCTGACCTTCTGCCAAAGCCTGTTTGGCCAACTAACTGATGCAGAGCATTTAGACAGTCAGGAAGTCACCACACAATCAGTATGTCTGCCAGCTTTGCAACAGCAAATTCTCTCAGTTGCCATATCCCATTTCTTCAGTAAGTTGTTGGGGTTTCATCAGACCAGTCATTTTTAATGAAAGATGGTTTCTATCACAGTTCAAGATCAGGTTACCCACTGCTGAAGGTATCTGGCCGTATTTTGATTGCCACTGTGATCTAATGCATAGCTGGAACAGTTCAGAGAACACCATTTACTTGTAAATGACTTTTCCCACAAGGCCTTACTGAAGAGAATTGTTTAAGCTCAGGCACTACCAGTCTTTTCCACTGAAGTAACTCACTCAAGGCTACCCACACACTTGACTTGGTATGCTTAAAAAAACCAAAACAACAAAAAAACCCACAAACCAAACCAACCCACAAAAAAAACCAAACCAAAAACCGAATTAAGAAACAGGTAAAAAAATATTTGCTGGGACAACATGTGTATGAATGTATTCGGTGTCCAATACTGGTCCACAGAGACTATAACAAGATCATTAATCAAAGAAAAAATAAAAAAGCAAAATTTGTAGGACAGAAGTTGCTGTCAACAATTCAGTTCAGTTGCTCTGAACTGAAGCATGGACTTTGCTGGTTGCTCTTACCCGAAGTCTTGGTGTCAGCTTGTGGCTGCTGAGCACTGATTGGTGCTGGCTGCAGTCCCTGTGTGCCAATTGGTGTAGCGGGGTGGAGTCCTTGCGTCCCAATTGGTGCTGGCTGAATGCCCTGGGCACTGATGGGTGCTGGCTGGATCCCCTGTGCACTGATGGGTGCTGGCTGGATGCCCTGGATGTGACGGGCATGAGACGCATCTACAGTCATCAGCTGCATGGGGTTGAGGTGGACAGTGGAGGCCACTCCGACACCAGTCTGAGCCGTGATGGCCGAGTTGGGCGCCTGGGCTGAAACTGGGGGCAGCAACACAGGTACCTTGTCACACCTAGCTAGTGGGTTGCCTCAGTTTCCCCTAGCACGTCTCACATAAGTACTTTTTCCAAAGACTATTTTGCTTTGAAAAATTAATTTGGTAGCCTGCTTGTTGCAGCAGTAAATTTGAGAGTGGAGAGGCCAGATTGTCTGCCAGAAGAATTAAACGTTACTCTATTTCCATTCCATTTTCTATTTCAAATTGCAACAAGAGAGAAAAGATCAAGTTTATCTCTACTTTTAGTTAGACTCAAATTAAATTTCTGCACCCAGCTTCTAGCCTCAGAAAGCTGTGCACTATTTTTGCATACTATCTTATTTTACAATGCTTGTTAAGTACTAACACTTGGCATTTTCGTTGCTTAAAGAAAAAAATACCAACCATCCAGAAGCCTAAGCCGTTTCTTTTCAAAAGACAGTCTTTCCACAGAGTTTATCATTATATCAATTAAAAAACTCCAAACCTTTGACTGTACAAAAGCAAGCAGAGAAAGCAGAGACTCAGGTGTAAGTACCTTAAACCAGGACTTACTTCCTTATCCCCCTTCCCCAGCCACATAATAATAATAAAAGTCTTCCTTAGCGCAAGTGGATAAACTGTTCTGAAATCAAGTACAATCTTATCTGTCTCAGAACAGGGCTTGCAATTATCAGCTGGATCCCACAGCTCAAACACAAAATCTTTTTGCAACAGAACACTGTTTCCAATGAGGCACCTTTTCTAAGAAGTGCAATTAATTTATTTTTATTTACAGCTCTAAGCAACTACGATTTCCTCTTTCCAGATCCACTATCCGGTGTATTACACTTCTCCCAGGCAGCATTTAACAATACTGTTAGACTACCTGCAGTTCCTGGATCTCTGGATTTCCAGTCTTTACAGAACAGTACCACGATTTCTGCAGCCATACACAGAATGCAAGTGTGAACTTGCCAACAATGGACTTGCTTGCTAACAGTGGAGAGCCCTCTCATTGCAGAACAAGCTGGTTTTGTCATTGTCACAGGATTTCGATCAAGTTCTTGTGCTGACAAGACACTCTAAAACAGCCATCAAAAACCTGAAATCCATCACCAGGTCCCTGAAAATGGCTTCTGTATGAAGTATGGCACATTAATTCTCTTAGTGGAATACCTTATGCAAAACACTCTTGTTGCAGAACTTTCTACCCAATAAAATCCTTTTGGGAGACTATATGAAAACACAACCAGCATTTGGAAAGCCAAACCCAACATTCTTCCTCAAAATTCTACATCAAATGTCCTTATCTCAATGCTCTTTTAAAAAAATCTCCTTTGTACTTTTATCTAAGCCCTCACCTGGCTGTGCTTAGCACAGGTGCATGTCCCTCCTGATACCTTGAATCCACTGCTTTGAGTTGTCACCAGTTACTGCCATAATTAGTACCTTCAACTGATCTTTCAACTCAATTTAACAAGCAAAATGTCTCTGTCAATGACCTCCTGCTGAAGAATCTACATCTGCTTTTTTAAAAATTAGCATGAGCCTACCATCACCCCAATATGCTACCAGAACTGGAACTCTGGACAGTCTGTGATCATATTCTGTCAGGGGCTCTGTAACACTCCTCAACTGCAGCTGCCAACACCAAGTATCACCACTCACCTGCACATTCTCCTTTAAAACCTTCAGCCAAAGTGCAGGAAGGTACAAAAGAAGCTCACCTGTCCCTTTTGTGAGTCATTTAATCATCCTGAAGCCCACCTCAAATCATGACATGACTTATAGTCAAGACTTGCAACTTCTCACTGGATTTTCAATGACAGAAAGAACAGGCCCCAGTAGCTCATCAATTCCTTGTGCATACTTTCCCATTCAGCAAATAGGCTTTGCTACCTCCAAGTCCTTCCCAATTATCTCCATACTGCTCAAGGGTAACATGCTACCAGCAGACATAGATGTTCCATGAAAATCCAAGTCATGCATATTCCTATGCTTTGGATTGTGGAAATTATCACTTTATAGAGAACAGTCCTAAACCACTCAGTAAGGTAAAAGTGCTCCAAATTTTGTCACAGAATGATGTAAGTTTGGGTTGACTATGTGGGCTCATATTACACATCATTTTTTGACTGTCTGCAAATTACTGCAACAGTTCAAACACACTAATTGCTCCATTCTTTTAAATAGAACACTAATGCAAAAGTGTGCAATGGAGCTTATTTTTTCCATTTTTGGTTCAGGTTTCTCTCTCAAACTGTACATTTGTGGAAAGAGATTAAAAGGGGCTCATCAGAACACCAGGGAATGAAGATGCATCAAAGAACTGGTTTGGTTTGGAGGAGCTGAACTGTTTTGATTTGTAGAATCAAAACCTTTTACTTAGAGAGGCAAACCCTTGGATATCAAATGTGAAACTCCTAAGACAACTTATTAGCTGGATTTAGTGGACCTCTGAAGTACTTCAGTAGCCCTTGCCCTTGAATTTTCACCTCAGCCAACGACTCAAAGACTTTTTGCTACAAATTGTCAGAAACAAGCATAAAAACCTCTTAGCTTCTCCCATCACTAAAGCTCATACATAAGCTTTAAACAACTGAACAAAATGTCAAAGTTAGCTTGCCCCAAAGCTAGCGTTACCTGGATATTGGCGAATTGTGGACACCGAGCTGGTGATGGGGGTATAGGTGTGTGCAGTCAAAGGATAGGCAGAAGGCGGGTACGTTGGTAAGAAATACTGGAACTGGACAGGCACCGACTGCCTAAAGGCATCAAAGAAAGCAAGTATTACACACACCATTTCAACAGTTCATCTTCAACCTCTGCCTTTGGGCCACTCCCTGAGTTTTGTAATCTCATCCATCATAAGCTATCAAGTATCTCAACTATAATGATTAATTCAAAACTACCAAACTCCCCCCACCCCAGCTTTTAAAAACATATTATTTCCAGCATATCGGAACCTAGAAAAGCAGCAAGGCACTCAAAACATACTCACACACACTCTCATTCACAGAGCTGTTATTTCCCCACCTGTTGTCATTTCTGGTTTCCATTGCTACTGGGTTTGGAGATGCCCGGTGACTAGAAAGGGGTATGAGATTACTCCTCTCTGCTGTGTAATCAGACTGGATCCGGGGAGAAGTATGCGTGATTTGCTGAGGAACCACTTTAGCTGCACAAAGACAAAGATGTAATCATTTGACAGTCAAAGGAAAAGTTGGTAAACACTGCAAAGGCAAGATTAATTCTCCTGGCAAAACCCCCTATACTACTACCTTCCCCTTCAAGCCAAAAAATCCACCCCATCCCCAGATGATTTCCTATCCACAGTGATGATAGGTTTCCTCCATGGGCAGAAAGAGCAAGGGAAACGACACATTTTTTCATCAGTTTATACCAGAACAGATGGATATTATAAATGCATATATAAATTATACTTGCTAACAGAGTAAGTTACTCCAGTGCTCAAATGAAGTTGTTGGGTTTTTTTTTTTTTAGGATCAGCCCAATCCTTCCTGCTGTCAAGAACTTATTTATCCAAATTTTCAAAGCAGAACTTGGCAGAGATTGAGGGAAACGAGATCAAGGCAGGCAAGTATACATAGAGGCCAAGAAAAGAAAGAAAACACCTACAAAAGCTTTATAGGAAACACTGATGTATGGAGATATAACTTCACTCCTTGGGTATTTATGGTAGGGAAAGATATTACAAGATTTCAAAAGAACAAGAAGGAGGTCAGCAGGAAAACAGAGATGAAAAAAGGAAACTTACACAGTTCTGTAGGAAACATCTCAGGCAGATTCTACATCCCGGCAAATAAAGTTCCCACCTTTAGACCTTAGTGTTTTACCTCCAAATTAACATACTAATCAAACTCGACTAGGCTACACCTAATGCCTCAAGAAGCACAGAAAGGAACTTTAAAAAATATCAACTATGAAAGCCATATTCTATCACCAAGCAGTTACAACTTCTAGTATATACAATGCAGGTTCTGAAATGCCAAAAAGGCCCAAGTTGGTCTGAAAATTCAATTGAGTAATTTAATGAGCCATTTTATTACTTACTCCTGCTAGAACATCTATTTCTCCCTGGTATTAAAACAGTTATGCCACAGCAGACCTGTTAATTGGTTTCTCCCAGCCGGAACTGATTTTCTTCCCCTCCTTAATTTGCTAATATGCACAAACACTGCTAGCATAAACAGAAAAATCGAAGCATCAGTTGCATGCTGCTCTTAGACCTGAAATCACTCACCAACTGGGATATTTGAGGTCGTGACAGCTGTAGCATGGGAAGAATGGGAGGGCATTGTCATGGTGACAATGGTGCTTGTAGGCGCTTGTGTGTGAGACACAGAACCTAAAGAAAAAGAAAAAAACCCACACAAGATCTTTCTATGAAGCCTTACCTATATCCAAATAAAGAAGGCAAAAACCCCAACCCAGACAACCTCCCTGAAAAAAACAGTAATTTCCCTCCTGAAGTCTGCTCATGCACTTCTAAATGCAGTCTTTACCATAAATAAAGAATTCCTCAAAAGTAATCAGGTCCCATCTTCAAGGAGGAAAAACAACAAAAAGCAACAACAAAACCCACACCCCACAGCTCTCCCACAATAGCATTAGGAATACCCACCAGCTGTGGTTGCTGAAGCAATGGTATTTGTTGCCAAAATAGGTGCCACTGTTGCTGCTGCCACTGGAGTACCAGTACTGAAAATGGTTTTCTATGAAACGAAATGAAAACCTTCAAGTTAAAAGACTAGCATATTTAAAATATATACTTAGTATGGAATAATGTTGTACTGACCATAAAGAACATTAATTTCTAACCTAATACTAACTCTTTTCCCAAATTTAATCTTAGGCTTTAAGATATAAACAAAAGAGACATCTAAAAGAAGCATGAAGGCTTTTTTTTTGTTTACCTGAGCCATGGTGTGGAGCTGCGGCTTCTGTGTTCCTATAGCTGGGTGAGATGGTAGTGTAATCCGAGTAGCTGTATCCCTTGGCTGTGCAGGCCGCTGGATACTAATAGCTGCAGAAGGCGGGTGCTGCTGGATAGACAGGGTGGGTCGACTGGAGAGAAAGAAAAATAATCATTAACATAACCATGTGGATACTAAATATGAAATACAAAATTTAGGAACACCCATCAGGCCTTGGTCTCCTCCTCTGCAAAAGCAACACTGCTATCAAGTACATGGTAAAGCAGCTTTAAGAAATTTGAACTACACTGTCTGTCCTCATCTGCCCTACGTACGCAACTAGGACTGCAGACTTATCAGTAACTCCTATCAGTTTGTAAAAGAGGCCTTCTGTCAGGGATGCTTTTCAACATTCATGGGTCGTTTTTCACTGCATCTTCATAAAAAAAGATGGGCCAAATTAGCCACGAGTTCCTGCAATAGAAACTCTGCTTTCCTGGAAGCAGGACTTCAAAACTGTTTCATTAAGGTCCTTCATTCTCAGAACACAGAGCAATAGTTCACATTTATAGTAATCTTTATTCACAGAACTGAAAGCATTTGCACCGTGCAAGCATTACTATTTTTGTATTATAGCATCCCACATCTAGAGGATTATCAACTCTGGATGATTAACACATATGTCTTCCCTTCCTGCAGCCTCTGTAAAGTCATAGCACTGTAGATTTCAAAGCGTCTTTACCTGAGGGTTGACTCTGTAGCATGTGCTGCTGTTGTAGTTATAACAGGGGACTGAGCTCTTGTGGCTGAGACAGTTGCCACCACAGCAGGAGGAATAGTGCTTGAAGTTGTCACAGGAGGACGAGACTATGAAAAGGAGTCAAAAAGAGACATATTCAGAAAAGAAATTCTGGTGTTTAGAGAATAACTAGGAATTACTTGGCTAAAACTGCTCTTCCTACGTGTTATCACTAAGTTTTGGCATTCTAAGACATTTCCAGCCTTTCTGAATTGATCTGCAAGCTCCTAAGCAGATCTGTCCCGGTTTTCAAAGCATGTACATCATAGGAATTGGTAACCAACAACGTTAACCCTTTGAAGGTCTTCAGGAAAAAAACCAAAGGTCAGTTCCCTTCAGAACTAAAAGAAACCCTGATCCAAGTATATACAGGAAGTGAAAGGTGATTAGATTGGGATCCTAACTGAAAGCACAAACTAAGGATGTTTAACCCTTTGTCCTAACATTGAACACTAGTACTATCATAGGGAGGTATCTACAATCTTCCCCTTATATGTGTGCATAAGCTGAGATAAACAGAAGCACATTAAAATGAGATCTTTTTAAATTCTACATCGATACGTATATTTAAGAATAAATCAACACGAGCATATCACACCAGACTTTTCAGACTTTAAAACCCGAGTATATCTGAACTAAATCCTCTTCCCAGCTTCTAAGCACTTTGGAGACAGTTAAAAACCCAATTTCTGGCACCAAGTCTACAAAGGAAGTAAAACCACAGGACTAATGCAACTATTTCACTACTTGCTATTAAAAACTGGTACCCAAGAAACAGAACTGGAAGAGAGCAGACAGCAGCCTCAGCCCAGTAAATACACAATTACAGGTTATATGTTACACGTAAGTGCCAGAAAGGATTTGGAGCTGGTGGTCAGTGTTCTGCAGAGCTGCCTGGCTGCTACCTGCCTGGATTGGCTGATGAATGATGTGCTGAACTGCTGGCTGAGCTGTAGCTGCATTTGGCAGCTGTGAAGCTGGTCTCAGGACTGTAGTTACTTTAGAACTGGACATCACTGCAGCAGCCGCTGCACCTGGGAAACAAAGCAAGTCTGTTAAAATACCGTGCACCCAAATGGCTCCATTATGACCACAGAGACAGACTCTGACATTAGCTGGTATGTACTTCAGTTTTAATGCATTTCATGTGTATGTCAGTTCAGGTGACGTTAGTTTAAAAGTAAGGCTTGCAACAAATAATACATAAGGTTCACAAAAGTATGTGGGGAAGGGTAGGTATTATTTTAAATGAATTGGCTTTATTGATACTTCTCATTCCCCTATTATTACAGGGGATCCAATGATCCAATCTTCTATTCCAAGCTACAGAAGTCAGTAGAAATAATTCAGTTTGATTACTGGGCTAATGGGTAAATAAGTCACCTGATACCAACAATAATTTCACTGCACCTGATGAAGTTTGGAAGAAAAATACACATGCAGTAGAAGAAAACCCAACACAAACAAACAAACCAACCCAAAACAAATCAACCCTTTTGAACCTGCAATTTGATTAATTTGTCTACTGTTTGCTGTCTCCCGATCATAAGAAATCACTGTAGAAGGCAAGTAGCCTTAAAATCATTTGATGGACTAGACTGCATAGCTTCTGTAGATGTCCCTAATTGAAATTATTACCTCAAAAGTTAACATTCAAGCTGAAAGAAAAAGAGCAGGAAGAAAAAAGAAAACACACACTAACTGACAATACAAAGTTTGCGGCAGCTGTCCCACAAGAATCAAGTGAACAACACTACATTTTACTTCAGCTACAAATAAAGCTGCACAGTCTCCACCTACCCTAGTAAAAGATTAGGTTTTGCTCATGTCAATTTATTTGAGTGACCAAATAACATCGAATATGAGAGGAAATAAAAATAAATGGTACTTCGAATTCAGATCAGTTTAAAGTTGAACTAGAAACCTAACCCATAAGCTTTTGAAAGTAAAACTGCAGTCAGAAATCAGACAGACTGTACTGAGCACAGGGCTTCTTTTAAGGGGCCGATCTCCTGTTTTGTAAGCCGTAGCAACCAACATCCTGGGAGGTAAGAGTCTGTAGTTATGACCAGCATTTAACTCAAGGATAAATGCAAATGCACACAATAGGATATGTTAGCATGCACAAAAATGCACGAGTGACCCTGTGAGGTGGGTACAAGAATATGCCTCACAACTGCCCAGGTGCCACTGTCATAGGCGAGTGACACTTGCTACCAAGAATGTACATGACATTTTGTAGGACAGGTCAGTCTATACCAGTGTATATTTTTTTCTTTAAAGTGTTTACTGTTTAACAACATAAAACTAGAATTAACAGACATGCTGGTATCTGCCAGCATTTTAAACATTGTCACATAGTCCTGCCCTAAATGGCTGAAAGCAACATAATTCTTAAAGAGGCCAGCAGTCACCTATTCATGCTAGCAGTTTTAACAGCTGAAGTTTTAGCTGCGTTAGCAGTGAGGAGAATTTTAGAGGTGAAGGCTAGATGCACCTCCCCGAGAGGCTGTGAGCTGAAGGCAGTGATAGCACAGCTAGATCTTTTACCTCGGGGTAGGTGAGAAGCTCCAATGTGTAGCGGAGGCCCAGGAGCACTACTTCTGATGATAGACATCTGCACATTGGTAGCCATGATGTGATGCAAGTTACTAGGATGCCCCTGCAGAGTTAAAGAAATAGCAAAACCCAAAATAAACTTATGAGCCGTTTCAACAAGAATTAATGGCCACACTATTACCATATCTAAGTCCCAAAGACAGAAAAGAGATCTTGTAGAAATATTTGGTGTATAAAGATTGCATGCATTACAAGTTGAGTGGAGAAAGAGGCAGATGTTTCTACAGGATGAAGTTACAGAGCCTGATGACATTGTGTGTGGAAGATGTAAATATTTATCTATTTCACTGATCTATTTTTCTGGTTGCTACATGGGTGACAGTCAGCCAGCAGTCACCCCCTTATCAGCCAGAGATGGCCCTTCTGCCATTAGTGACCTCTGAGGCATAGATTCATACCACCTCTCCAGTAAAGTTGAGAGAACGGTGGGAACTTGGCAAATGCTGCAACAAATTAATTCTATTTTCTTATAATTCTGGACTTCCCAGGGATATTAATAAAGATAAAAATCCACTGAAACTGCTGCACATCTTTAGCCAGCCTAACTCAAATCCACCTAAAGGCACTTTACATCAAAACCCTGGGACTTCACAGTATACTGGGTCTGGCTGAGATGGAGTTAATTCTCCCTATAGCAGCCCTTGTAGCACTGTGCTCTGTATTGGTAGCTAGAAAGGTGTTGTTAACACAACAGGATACTGCTGAGCAGTGCTTGCACAGCATCAAGGCTCTCTCCAACATTTCCCGGCCCCCCCCCCCGGTAGACTGGGACTGGGCAAGATCTTGGAGGGGACATAGCCAGGACAGCTGACCCAAACTTACCAAACAGATATTCCATACCATATGATGTCAGCTCAGCTATAAAAGCTAAGTAAAGGTAGATGGAAGGGGAGGCATTTGTTATTTTATGTTTGTCTTCCGGAGCAACCACTACAAATACTGAAGCCCTGCTTCCCAGTTAAGTGGCCAGACATCGCCTGCCGATGGGAAGTGGAGAATAAAATAATTTGTTCTCCTTTGCTTTTGCTTTATTCAACTGCCCTTATCTTGACCCATAAGCCTTTTGTTATATTTTCACTCCCACGTCCAGCTGAGGAGAAGGAGTGATAGACCAGCTTTGGTGGGCACCTGGCACCCACTCAGGGTCAACCTACCACAGTGTTCTGGTAAACTAGTTTCAAATCACCAGGACTGGATCTGCAGTCAAAGTTAGCGGGGGGGGGGGGGGGGAGGGCGGAATCTAAAGCATTACCTACACCTTCCCCGCTCAAATTTTGTCACTAGTGGTTTAATAAGAATACACTGCAAAACCATGAACTGTTCACCTGTCTCTTCTGATCTGCTCCCAGAAGAGCTAAAGAACAATGCAGTGATGAATCCCAGCAGTTTGTCTACACTAGAAATTCTCCAAGTGATACTGAAACAGCAGGAGCTGTTAAGGAAAGACTCAGCTGCACAGTACTTTTGGATATGGCTCTGCTATCACAGCCTCACCATGCTTCGTCAGTTGGATGATTACAACAAATCAGTTATCACTAGCTCTTTAGAAAGTTGCTGAGTCTGATGTTCTCCAAGCAGAACCGATCCAACAACCAGTGGCCACTGAATGGGGAAGCCTGCTCTCTCTACCTTCCCTCCTGCTGCAAGAACCCACCTCAGTTGTACCAACATTAGTATTGATCCGACCACGCAGTGAGATGGAACAGAAAAACAAAAAACCAAACCTGTTGCCCACTGATCGTTGCCACAGGAATTGTTGGAGCCTGTGGTATGTTGCTTTCCATCGTCACAGTAACCTGCCCAGGAACCTTCGTGGGAGCAGAAAGAGTAGAGGGCGGAGCAGGAGCAATGGGCCGACTGGGCATGGTGGGCTTCAAGGGAGGCTGCAAGAAATACAAAGACAGAAACATTGGCTATTCCAAATGAGAGCTCAATGTTGAAGCAGGTATCATTTCTGGGGGTCAAAGCCTGGAGAGAAAGTCAGCTTTACACAAGTATAAGTACAATTAAGCATTTGGAGAGGAAGGATATTGGTCATTTAGAGCTATTCCATTTTCATTTGGGACAAAGAAAGGGTATCTTTTGTACTGGAAACATGCAGCTTCTAACATACAGCACGAGTCACAAATGGAATCTGTTAGGACTACAGTATTCCCCTACAGACACTGGGTGTTAACAGTTAATTTGATATTCTCATCCACTCCTGCAGAGAAAAGATTTCAGAAACTGATTGAAATTACCCTTCTCTTAAGAAATAAACAAAAACCATGCCCTTCAAAAATAATGCTGTGATACTATGAAGTCCTCAATGTATCATATAGAACACCTAAACCCAGGAGGCAATGTGCAGTCAGTAGAAGCACACAGGGAAAGCTTAAAAAACAAAAGCAGGGAAGTTTTCAGTGTAATTTATTTTTGCTCAACACTCTAACTTGTAATATAGATTGTATATTTTTCCCTACGAATTGTGAACCTCCTCATTACCTTCATAAGCCCGTCTGAAAAGGAAAGTGGCACAGCTGGAGTCAAATGTGCTGGTGGTGCTGTCACTGTCACTGGGGCACCAGACTGGACAGGGTGGTGCTGCGTCAACATCTGAACCTGTGGATATGGCCGAACCACCACTGGTTCCTGCTTTTCTTCTCGAGGTTGTATAGAGCCACCAGGGCCAATGTGCTCTCTAGGAGCAACTTCTGAGTCACGACTAGATTCATCACTCACTAGCGAAAAAAAAAGAAAAAGGGAACTCTGAGGAAAAAGGTAAAAAAGGTTAACAAGTTCACATTGGTAACCCACCAGGTCAGAGATGTGATGTCAGAAACAGTCTAAATAAAAGAAATGCACTGCTACAATTAAACATTCCAATGATGAAAACCCTAGGAACTCTGGCACTCCTGCTGGTTCCCCTCACAACTGATGGGCCTTGTAATGTCGGGCAACTCGGGGTCATCTCTGATAAGTCCATGTAAACACCTTCTTCAAACAAAGATTGACTAATTTTTCTTTCAAGTGAAAAATACATAAGTACCTAAGTAACTGCCATAAAGTGCCACGACAAACAGGTAGTATTAAAAAGTCTTCATTTAATGCATTATGTATCTGAATATCAGGCTGAAAAACAAGTATAAACCCTCCTGAAAATGAAGCTGCTCCCCGCAGTCACCTCTGGTAGCCTGCCGAAAACCTGTGATCCTGGCAGGGACAGCAGTAACTAGAATCAGGGCTCCCAGCCCATTTTCAGCTACATGAAATGCTCCCATATTCACTCATCACTACTTCTGCTAAAAATACGCAGAAGATGAGCTGAGGGGCGCGGGCAGTGGAGCAAACACGCTTAAAAGGAGCAAAGGAACAACTCTGCCCTGACATCACACTTCAGAGTCAGCAACTAAATTGATTTGCACGTTGTTCTCCCCATTCGTGACCGAGGCAGCTTTCGGACTGGCTGCCACGGGGCCGCCCGCTCTCCCCCCGCCCAGCGCCCGGTGCGACCGCGTCCCCGCACACCGCCTGGGACCGCCGGAGAAGCCGGCGGGAGGACGGGACGGGACGGGACGCGACGCGACGCCGAGATCTCTCCCTGCTCCTGGAGCCGGCAGCTGCCCGTGGGCTGCGGCCGCCGGCGGAGGCCGGGGCAGGGCGCGTCCCCTGCGGGGCCCGGAGCCCGCTTACCTGGGGCGGCGGGGGCGATGAGCCCGGCGGAGCCGCTGGTGGGGATGGGCGGCGGCGCTGGTCCCAGGCCGGCGGGCGGCGCGCCCGAGCGGGGGAACTGCTGCGAGCTCATGTCCACCTGCGGGTACCGCCGACCGTTACGTTGCGTTGCGTCACAGCGCGTCACGGTACCGGCCACCTCCTCCCCGCCCCCGCTCGCGGGGGAGGGGGCAGCAACGACGGCCCCAGCAGGCACCGCCCCCCACTCCCGCCCCGCTCATTGGGAGTGGCGGTAGCGGCACTGCCATCCCTGCGCCAATGAAGCGCGCCCCCGCCACGCAAGCCAATCCAGCGCAGGCTTCCGCAGCCAGTGAGGAGCGACCGTACTAATGATCTCCCGAGGCGATGAGCCAATGGCGGGGAAGGACAGCGTTGGCCAATGAGGGCCGGCCGTGCCGCCCGGGCCGGGCCCGCCCCGCCCCGCCCCGCCGTGAGGGGCCGCAGGGCCCGGATGTTCCCGGGAGCGCGGCGGAGCCCGGGGCCTGCCCGACCCTACCTTGTCCGCACCGAGCGTGGCCCGCAGCGTCCGGCCCGGCCTTCCCCACCCCTGCTCGGTCCTGCCCTGCTCCCGGCCCTTCCCGCCCGCCCGCCCGCCCGTCCCTGTCCTGCCGCCGCGCAGGGCCCCGCCCCTCTCCTCTCTCCTCGCTGCCGCCGCCTCAGCCGCTCGCCCCGTTCCGCAGCGCAGCTGCCAGGCGCGGGCTCCCACCGCTCCTACCGCACCGCCGCCGCCGCGCACTGAAGCAACGGCTGCCTCCGGCCCCCGCCCGCAGCCTTTCTCCGGAGCCGCCCTCGGACCCCAGATCGAGGCGGCACCGAGCTCGCTGCCCGCGGCGTTACCTGTTCCCGGGGCGCCCCGCGGGAGCCGTCGCTGAGGCGCCGCTACCGCCGAGAACCGAGCTCCGCTTCCGCCGCAGCTGCTCACGGCGGATTGGCCCCGGTCGGCCCCACCCACCCCGGCGCTCCCCCACCCCATTGGCTGCGGCAGCTCTCCCCGCAGGGCCGCTGGGAGATGTAGTCCGCGCGCGCTCTCCGGCGGGCGAAGATCGCGCGAGACGCGCGATGGCTAGCCTCGGCGCGCTATTGGCCCTGAGCCGTACGGTCTCCTGGGGGCGGCAGGAGTGGGCGTCCTGCTTGCCTTCTGCTGGGCCCCGCTGCCCGCACCCGAGCCGGTGCGGCAGGCGGGGCTGCCCGGCCGGCCCTGCCCGCGCCCCGCAGGCCTGGGCCTCTCTCGCCCTCCTGCCGCTTCTCACCTCAGAGCGGCGCAGGCCTGAGCCGGCTCTTCACACGGGGCATCGCGCCCCACCAGCTCCAAGGTACAGCAGATACCGGTACAGAAACGCTTCTGCCGACACATCTCGGTGAGGGGTTTGCTTCTCCCTGCTTGTTTCTAAACTTAAGTATGCAAAGAAGCACCTCGAAGTCAGGAAGAGGCTTCCCAGAGCGCGAAGCACCGAGGAAAAGCTCAGCAGGTCGTAACCACCGGCCTGACGCGGGGCTGGCCGCACAGGAGACAAAAGTTTCGCTGCTGTGGGCCTGCTGTGTTCAGGGAAAGGGGCCTTTGTAAATACACAGATTGCATCACTAAATACCTGACTCCAACACCCCTGTTGTCTCTGGCATAAATATTTGCTGTTCACTGGGACAGAAGGGAAAAAGCAAATTAAAAACAACCCCAAACCTTGGTGACAATGCACATTGCAACCCCAAGGCTTGAGGCTCAGAGATTAAATCAGATAGACAACTGTCGTTTTCAGAGTTTT
Source organism: Astur gentilis (assembly GCF_929443795.1). Classification (NCBI taxonomy): domain Eukaryota; kingdom Metazoa; phylum Chordata; class Aves; order Accipitriformes; family Accipitridae; genus Astur; species Astur gentilis. Next base: position 17,441,546 of record NC_064885.1, read on the forward strand.
AGTAATATTTTAAAATGAAACCAGAAAGAAAAGCTTGAAATTACAGAATCACATTTAAGTAACCCCTAATTTATCCTTGACAACCCTTCAGGTTTGTGTTGCGAACAACCCTGCAAACAGCTGTTGAAGAAGCTTTCGGCATGAACAGTGGTTAGGTTCGCTTCAGAGGGATACCGCTCTTCAGGATGACCATCGATCAGGACTTGAGACCTGTACTGTGGCTTGACTCTTGGGACACTGCCCTTACCCTTGTTATCCTGGCAGGGACGGCAGTAACTAGAATCAGGGCTTTGCCTGGCTGGACTCCCAGGTTTATCCTGGCCCAACACCTCTGGAATGAGCTGAGCAGTTCTGCTCCCCCATTCCCACGGCTCAAAAAGATCACAGTAATGCTACAAAACTTTCAGAAGATGTGGCAAGAATAATTGGACACTGAGCACACGAAGAATGGCTAAATGGAGTTGGCATCTTTGGGCTGGAAAAGGGACAGTTCAGAGGGAGTTCTGATGGAGAGCTGTAAAAAGTATAGAGAAGATGAATAAAGAACAACTAGTTTTATCCGCCATATAGTGCTTTCAATTTCCCCTCATATCTACACTGTAAACAAACGAGCGAGTGGAAGAAGCTGGTCTTTGCACAGCGCAACTGAGTTGTGGAACTCCTTTCAAGAGGAGAGGCTGCCAACTAGACCAATTAAGGAAAGAAACATTGATTCCACCTTTGCCTCTAGCATTACCTACTTCTTAAACTGAGACTGCACAAACATTCTGGAGAAATCATTGCTCTCTGTTTGCCCTGATCTTACACTCTTACCTACATGCTCCCATGACTTTGCTAGGGACGTAGTCTTGGACCACACCGGCCCGTAGTGACCCAACACAACTGGTCTCACGTTTTAAGATGTGGCACGCCCCCCCACCGCTGGCATGTGGTTGACAGTGTGCCGATACGTGCGGGGGTGTGCGATAAGGAAGAACCCTGCCACAAGGCCGCTGAAGGCAGTGGGATTTCAGCGAAGCAGCGCTCGAACCCAGACCACTTCCCCCCGTCCCGCACGGCGAAGGGAGCGGCTGCCGGCCGGGCCACGGTCGTTACCTCGGGGACGGGACTCTCCACCGACCGCACCACGGCAGGCTGGCACTGCTTTCCCCAGGGCCCCCGCTCGCAGGTCGGACCAAACGCGGCTTCTTCGCGGCCACCGGCTCCGGCGAGCGCGGCAGAAGAACCGCGGCGGCGCCAGCCAGGCCCCGCTCGCCGCCGGCCTCGGGGGGTAACAGGCGGCTCGCCCGAAACGTGCCCGCGCCCCGCCTGCCGCCTTACCGGGGCTGCCCGTTCCGCGGACGCGCAGGACGGCGGTAACGCCGCCTTCGCCCTCACCGCAGCGCGGCGGGGCTCGCCGACCCGGCCCCCGCCTCGGGCTGAGGCGGGCTCCGGGCTGCGCAGCGCCAGGCGCCGGCGGCCACGGGCGATGCCGGGAACGGGATGCTGAAGGGAAGGCGAGATGAGATGGCCCGGCCCGGCCCTCCCACCCGCGGGCTGAGACCCGCGCCGAGCGGCGGGAGGAGAGGGCGGAACGGCCGCCCGCTGAGACAGACACACACCCACACACACCCACACCCCCCAAGATGGCAGCCAGGTGACAGTCTGGCGCTGCCCCGCTATAACTCTATGGCGCTGCGGCCCCTCTCGCCCGGCAGCGGAAGCGGCGTCCCCGGAAGCGGCGGGAGCGGCACGAGCCGGAAGGGAGCGTGGCGGCCGCTCGCAGGTGCGGTTACCACGGCGACCCGCGCGCGGGACAGGGCAGGGGACCGGGCGAGGGGGCGCGCGCGGCGGCGGTGGTACCTGAGGCGGCGGGGCGCGCGGCGGGGCGGCCGCGGCCCGTGAGGGGCGCGTGGTGAGCGGCCGGCGGTGTCGCGGAGCCGCCTCCCTCCCTCAGGGCGCCTCCGCCGTGCGGGGCTCGGCCGGCCCCGGCGGCGGTTACGGCGGGGCAGGTTGGGTGGGAGCGGGCGGCCGGGGCCGGGCACCGCTAGCCGCCGTTCCCCCCGCCCTCTTCAGCCCTGCGGAGAGGAGCGTCACTGCGCTGTCGGCACGGCTGCGGCACGGCGGTGGCGGGGCCCCTCGAGCGGCGTGCGGCCTTTGCGCTTCGCTGGTGTCGGCCACTCAGCGGCCGTGAGTGACTGGCGAGCTTCAGAGGCCGCGCTCCGGGGTTAAAGGCCCTTCGCCATTAACGAACAGACGTCCCAATTTGTTTGGTTTTATTCGAGTCGGCAGCAGCATCTGCGTCGCCGCTACTCGGTTAGTGTGCCGTGCGTCGGAAGTGTAGTGCGACGTTCTTCTGAAAGCACGCTGGGTGTTGGCCAGTAGCTAGAACAAATTATTCCTAGTCAGACCTCTTTGAGCGTGCAATGTAGAACTAATCAGTGAAATGCCGTGTTTTAGTTTCAGCATCTGTAGTACAGCAACACGATAGCTGCACTTTAAAAGAAAGACGTGCTTGCAGAAGCTCTCCGGGTGATCTTTACCGCTTACAATACTAGGTGCAGACAGATACCTCACTCAGCGTTGCGGCCTTGACGCTGGGAGTTGGCATCATTGTCCAAGCCGTAGGTCTTTTTTCCTTTGCCCTTCTCTGAAGTGGTGTGTTTCACTTGCTTGCTGCCAGGCAGACCTTGCAGTACATCGCAGAGATCAGTGCTTTTGCCATCCGGCAGGACCTGTGGCTGTGGGATGATTTATTCCTTTCTCTAAGCCTGGGTGTGCAAGTTTCCAGAAGTCAACCGTATTTTAAACTGAGTAGTTGGAGGAGAAATAAGGAGTTTTTTCAAACCATATTTACAAATGAGGCTCAAAAAAAAAATCCACTTTCCAGTGTCTTTATTCAGATTGGTTTTTGCTTTGTTACCTCACACAGAACACAGCTGGATTTCCTCATGTCATTTATGCTCATTCCTGTGCCTCTCACCTCTTCTGTTCTCTGTGGTATATTTTTATTTTTCCTTGAGATACTGGTCTTTCCTTTGTTTTATGGCTGTTACTATTCAGGGAGTGTAGATATTTCTGATCTGCAGGTTTTCAGTTTGCTAAACTGGGTGTCAGGTGACAAATGTCTTTTTTTTTTTTCCTATTTCATATAGAAAAAGGCTTTTATTACAGTCTCTCACAGAATAGGAAAGCTGGCGTGAGAGAGCAGCCTAGGAGTTTTAGTCATAAGAATGCAGTACAGTATATTCATTTACATGTTCCAAACTACTGTGTATGATTTGCAGTGAATAAGAAGGACCCAATTCTGGGAGGAACTGCAGACCTGTTTTTTTGTTGTGCTTGGCAGAAGCCAAGGTTTCACTCCACAAATATTGACTGAGCTTCCTCCTCTGCACACAGCGAGTGGTAGTTGTAACTGTTCTGTGTCATGCAATGCCATCTGTCTGCTTCATGGGTGCAGCGTAAAACAAATG